>NC_140530.1:22398522-25243522 GCF_057382185.1 Mchenga conophoros
TAAAGACTTTTATTATGTGTTATATGTACTTAAAGTGCTGCAGTGTTCAGTCAGTATCTCTACATCACTGTGTAAGTTAGAAGCACAACAGCAGGTGTATCTATTTGTGCGGTAAAACTGCAGTAAACAGGCCCCAGGTTTGAACTTCTGGGCTTATATAGCTTATATAGATACCAAAGTTGAAAATACAAATTCAAACATTTTTTGAAAAAAAAAAAAAAAAAAAAAAAAAAAATATATATATATATATATATATATATATATAATTCTTTTTTTTATATATATATTTAAAAAAAAAATTTTTTAATGGTAAAAAGAAATAATTACATATATAAAGCAGATGGCTTCGTTTAATAAAGGTCATTGAATAGTGATGCACAGTCAGCATTTTTTTTTTTATTTATTTCACTGGGCCATTTCTATGTGTGCAGTTCAGATGTTCTCCCTGTGTCTTCCTTCGAGTGCTCTGGTTTCCTCCCTATGTATAGACATGTATAAGCTGTAGGTTTGGATATGGGAGCGTTGTCTCTCCTTGTGTTGGCGCTGTGTTTGTTTTGTACCCCCCGTCCCCTGTACATGTCACTAGTGAGAAAGTGACTAGTGATATGTCTGGGGGGAGGGGGGGTGTAAGGTGGGATTGGCTCCAGCCTCCTGTGACCCTAGATAGATAAGATATCTAGAGGATGGATGGATGAATAGATTATAGCTTAGCATTTTAAAGCATTGTTTTGGCTTTCTAGTCCAATTTCCTGCACCCAATGATCAGAAACCCAAACTCTGTTTCTTCCCTGCGCTTTCAAACAGACAGATGATAAAGGGGGCATTAGAGTGTGTTGATTTCCCTTACCTGTTATGACTATTTCATGACTCTCTCTGGTAGTTTGAATTTTAATAGCTGTCCCTATTGTGTCCGGAGCTTATCTGAGCCCCTGGGCGAAACCAGAGACTGACACCCAGATGGGAGACAGCAGATAGACCACTGTCACTCTCCCTTTCAGCCTCTTGGCCCTGGATGCTCTCTCTTTTCACTCCCAGGGGGGAAGGATTGTGGATTTGTGTGGGCGTGCATGCACTGTGTATGTGTGCAGTTAGAAATGTTGGAAAAGCCCGGGTGACAAAATTAGAGACGTCAAGACTATTTTAAACTAAATTCTTTGAGTTTAGTTTAAAATAGTCTTTAAATTGTCTTACTGCTTACTATTGTATTCTTTGAAAACAAGAGTAAGCATCACTTACTTTGTATGCATTTTTTTCTCTTTCAATTTTCAATATATCCTGTTACACCATTTTAAAAGCTCATGCATGTTTTACATAATCAAAATGCACTTATATTTCTGCTATTATGAATACAGCAGCTCATACATAACTGCATTCACAGCCTGGTCATACAAGAGTGGAGTAGGCAACAGATGTGTTTCTTCCATGCATGTATGCATGTGTAAAGGAGAAAGTGAGAAACAGATGGAAAAAAAAGTCAGAGAGGTTTTTTTTTGTTTTGTTTTTTTCTTTTGGGGGGGGGTTACCGTAAGTAGACACCTACAGCTTTTATTTATTTGATCGTCTATAAGGTACAAAGAATACAGTAGCAATAACATTTCATGAATGACTGACTTTCAAAAAAACATAAATAAATAAAAAGAAAAAACTCAGTAAATTTGTGTTAACTGGATGAGCGAAGAGGAATGAGAGCTACATGGTGGATTGATTGACTGAATAAATGGTTGAACGGTCTGGAATTACAGGATGAAGTTACTGACCTCATTACACTTTGCCCTTATCACTAAGTAGTTGTGTCTAAACATGCTGGCAAGGTCTCATTTTCCCTTACAATGCAAACACACACACACACACACACACACACACACACACACACACACACACACACACACACACACACACACACACACACACACACACAGGCTGTAAACAGATGTCTCATTAATGTTGTGTCCACATGCAGGGCACTGGAGCCAGCTAACTTTACAGTACTTTCAGGTGGTGGAACAGATACACTGTTGACTAATAAATTCAGTCAGGCACTTGTATTTTTCTTCTGTTTTTTCACTTTCGGTGGATTCATTTTAAGATAAGTTTCCACAATTTCAAACTTTTTTTCTGTTTAATTCTGAAAATATTTTGAAAGCTAGGTTCAATGCAGCATCTCTGTCCATTAGATGCAAACACAGCAGAATTGTTAAGAATGAGATTGCGCAGAGATCTTAATACGATGAATCGTGCAGCCCTAATGTACGCCCCCGTTTGTGGTGTGGACCTCGCCCATGTGCATCATTTTCACAGAATAAATAACCGTGTAATGAATTTTGAAAGGAGCCATATGAACTGCTTATGAGTCACAAGGAGCCTGCTCCCCACCCCCCACCCCTACATTTGCTCTCAATGTGCTACTTTTCAGGCCTCCAAAAAGATTTTCGAAGAGGTGTAAATTAAACCTCTGGGCATTCAAATTCTGTGATATGAGCATCTGTCACTTCAGTAGAGAGAAATACTTCATGATTGATTTTCTTGTCATTCTTTTGAAAAAGCTCTGCACAAAAGTATCATTATGGAGCTGTGTATACTGGCTCAAAGCTTTAAATTAAATATTCAATGCTTTATTTATGTTTTTGAGCCTGTATTTTTGGTTCCATGTTCATTCAATTGTCACTACACATTTTCCTTCCAACATTTACGCTGATATATGCTGCAAAGTACGAATGATAAGTAATTATCAGTTATCCTGCAGAGTGCCTGGTGTGCGTGTTTTTGTGTATGTATGTGTTTGTAAGAGAGCGCGAGCTGTGAGCTGCGTTGTCTCACTCCACTCTGCCATTTCTCGCATGAGTCAGACTCATAGAGCACAGTGCCTGACAGCAAAACTCACCCACTTGTACAGCTGCCCCCACAGACTCTCATGCGCACACACACATGCACACACGGTCACACATTAGTGAATATTTTATTTTCGGCATTGCAACATACATTTAATTGTGGTTGGTGGGACACACTGCTCTGCCATTTGAGCCTTTTAGTTATTAGCAATTTATGTAACACCGGGGACTAAGTAAAGACTTAGCATTTTATTTGTCTTTGTAATAAAAACTTTTAAGACCAGGTGAAAATTGCGTTTCTAGTGAGCTTGTATGTGAGCTTGTAGTAGCTAAGTAAAAAAAAATCACCTCGGCTGTGTAAGACGTGGACGTGTAGATGTCTAAGACTAATGATTTGACATTTGGAGAAAACCCCCCCACAGTAACTTAGCTGAGTTGTCCATTAGTTGCATGGCAACCAGGCCCAGTAATAACCCGACTAATAAAATGTTGAAATGTTGTATTTTTTCATATCTTAATTACTGACTTTTAGAGGCACTGTTAGGTGGATTTAGTTGCATTTGGACTGAGCCAGTTTAGCCTTTACCCTCTATTTTTGTGTTAGTCATGCTAAGCTAAGCTAACAAGCTACTAACTCTATATCTATCATATATGTATAGAACTGTGCAAACATAAATGGAAATACAATATATAAGGCAAAAAAGAGTTTGTAGGTTTCTAACTACCCTGAAAGTCAGTATTTGGTATGGCCACCTTTAGTCTTCACCACAGCCTGAACTTTCTTAGTCAGGCTTGTCCTTTCTTTAAGTAGTCTTCAGGAATAGTACTTCTGGCTTGAAAGCTCTTCTTTGGTTGTTGACAGGCTTGTGTTTTGAAGATGATCTGTCAAGATGATTTCAGACTACTTCAATAATGTCTAGGTCTGGGCTCTGAGGAGGCCAGTCCATGACCAATAGCACTTCATTGTGTGTTTTTCTATTGAGGTACGCTTTTAGTCCATTGTTCGGGATAATTTTCACGCTGAAAAATGAACAGTGGATCAAAATGTTGAAGACTTTTCCTTGTTCATGTTTGACAAGATCCCCAAGACCACTGATCTCAACAAAGCCTACATTGTGTTTTACAGATGGCTGCAGACACTTACTGGACCTCTCTCCTGACCTCCTCCATTCTGATTATAATTTGATCTTGAAGTTTTAAATTTGGATTAGTAATCTGGAACAAAGAAGACCTGTTGCCACAGATTTTCAGTCCAGTTCTTGTGCAATTTGGCATACCTCAGCTTTTTTCTCCTTTCCTTAACAATGGCTCCTTGACAGCCAACTTTCCACCAAGACTATTTCTGAAGAGTAAACAGTAAGATGGATAAACTGAAGGGACAGATGTTTTTCATATGTCAGTATTTTCTTTGTTGTTATTGAAAATTAAACAAAAGCAGATATAATATATAAAGATATGATTTAAAGGTTGTACTTTTTATGTTTATCTGTTATATGTGGACACAATACTGCTTCACCCCTTCAGTTAAGTGCCTTTTTTAATGCTTGAGTGAGTTACAGGTCAGTGTTAAGTGGCCCAACAAACAAAAAGGATTAGTCTGAAAATAGCCAGCTGTATGGACCGACCTGAAAAATAATGAGAAAAAGGTTAGTTTGCAAAGAAATTGGTAAAAGCCCTGCAGAAAGCCTGAGTAACTATTGCTCAAGACCACTTTAAACAAATTCCAAGAAAATCTGGCTTTTTGAGAGCAAAATATGAAGAAATAAGAGGTGGCTCTGAACTTCTGGACAGCACTATTGTGCACTTATTATGCAAAAACCATGGTTTTGCATAGTTTCAGTTTCCAGCCTATTAGCTTTTAGCTGGGGCTGACCATAGGAGAAGGAAAGATAAATGTATGCTTGTGCATGTGCATGTACTCACATATTAGTGTTTGTGTGACCTTGAATCCTCATGAAATGAAAGAATTTTCATTCATGCTTACACACAGAGCATTATGTTTCCTTGCATCTCTGGCTTCTGAAAATATGTCTGATTATAATCTGGTCTGTGAGCAAAACTGGAAGATTGCATATGTGGTGCGTGGAGAACAAGCCTCCTGCCATGGCCTCTTCACTCTGAATCTTGACACACTGTGGAGTCCCTAGAGAATCTGTGCACCCAAGCACTGATTAAATAGTCTATAAATCTAAGACAAAACAACTCCTTAAACTAGAGTACACTCATGTCCATCAAAGACACTGTTGGCAACCCCAAATATTCAGTCATACCATGTTTAAAAGACGTGATGGCACATATTCTCTTACTATATGTGGATACTGGCGATCAGCATCTGCAGAGAATGAAAACAGTATTTAAAAAACCCCATCAGCTTAAACATGTATGGGCATGCATGCATACAGCAAAAGTATCAGACACGCTTTAAGCACTGTTTGTGGTGAATGGCAGAGTGTCCTCTTTGCTGCAAGCAGACACAGTTGGGGAGCAGCATGTGAGACATGGGTCAGCAGATCTAATTCAGGCTTTTGCTTACTTCTATCTCCTCACATGTATTTTATTTATTTGTTTATTTATTTTTTGCAGGACTCTCTGAACTTTATTTTCATCAAAAAAGAAAACAGCTTGGCAGCATGTGTGCTGTGAGAAAATGCATCGCCTTGGAAACTGAACTTTGATTAAATATACTATATATTAAACAATATCACTAAGCCATGAACCATTTGCATCAGTGTTTACACACAGACTAACTGATTCACAGTCAACTTTATTGGCCAAGTATATGAAATATATTAAGCATACAAGAGATTTTTCGAGTAGCTCTCAGAGTATTTTAATACAGATGCGTGAATAAATGTAAAGAATTAAAGATATAGCGTAAAAGCAAGGAAAAGTAAAAAGTCATTCTAAATGATTATTGGAGGACACAAAGGTGTTTCTTTTTTTTGCTTGTTACATATATTTTTCTTCCTTTTCTTGTAGTAATGTGTCCTTATCTAATATTCTCTGAATCTTACATTCCTACCTTTGTCTGTCTCACATCCTCTCTGCAGCCACAATGCATCATTTATACCGTATCTTTTACATGTCATAGTGTTTTCTTACAGTATTTTATACCTGCCCATTTTATCCATGTTGCCTTTATTCTGCCTTTGCACACACAGTAACAAACCTCTACTCCTTTATGGCATAAAATGATGTCATTATTATGGAGGTCATTCTCAAGGACACTGTGACACATTTCTCCATCAATCCCTCTTCTAATAAGAGCATGATAATTATCCACATTTTATCCACTGATGGGTTATTATTCATAGAGTTACTCCACATCCAGCCTAGTCCCCATCTCTCTGTTCTTCTTGTTCTCTTGCTCTTGTGCTCTGTGAGTCACACCTCAACAGCCCCCCCCCCCCCCCCCCCCCCCCACCACCACCACCACCACCACACTCTATTTCCCTTTCAAAATGGTGAAAGCTGAAAATAAATGTTGAAGCTATTGATTTGCTTTTTGGGGGGGTGGCGGGGGGGGGGGGGGGGGGAATCAGCATCATCATCATCATCATCATCACCATCGAATTGTGTTGCCATGGCAACTTGTTTTGGACACTTTAGCGCACAGTGAAAGAGGGAAAAAAAGTTGAGGCAGACAAGTGTAAAGGGGTGGGGGGGGGGTGAAGGGACCTGCTGAAACACCTCAAAAAACGACCTTCAGCTCACTATGTGTATTTTTAAAAAAACACCCTTTGTTTCCCGCACAACGCTGACGAGCATACTTTTCAAGGACATTTAGAGGTCATCTCGTTATTTCGGTCTGCGCACACACAAATACGCAGGCATGCGTTCACTTTAACACAAAACACACATACGAAGCGCACAAAAACTGACACCCACTTACTTATTCACACTTTCTCTGAGGTTGAGAGTTGCGGGTATTTCCACTCAACGAGTGGGATGCATAGTGTTTCCATGGAGATCTATTTTTAGTTGCTGACAAAAAAAGGGCAACTGTTAAAATATACCATCATATTCCCTCTGAGTGCAAAAAAAAATCTAATTTCGTTTCATGCAGGGGTTTTTTTGTTTTTGTTTTTTTACAGTTCCTTTTCCTGTCCCTTGTCATTTGGAATTCGGATGTTAGGCCGGTGCCATTTGCCAGTGTGGATTTTGATCTCAGGTCTTGCTGCTTTTGACTGATAAATATATTGCCAGGCATTTAGTATACGAGAAGAGTCGCCGGGGAAAGGTAGAATTGATGCATTGCTAATAATCCTCACTGGGAACTAAAAAACTGCTTAAAAAGTTTTCTGATCACAATGAGCTAAAAATGTTTTTGGAGCCGAAATCTCTCTTAGGTTACAGAAGTTTGGACAGCTTATCTTAGCCCTGAACCAGAATACCAAGAAAAGTCATTACTGATAGCCTGCGATGCAGTCTTTTCCACGAGTAATAAAATAATCCAAACGTTTATCGAAGTGGGAAAAAAACAACGAAAAAAGGATTTATTGTTGGTATATTAATGAAATTTCCCTTTTCTTTCCCAAAGGATATTTAAACAATACTGTTTAGTTATCTTATCCCACTATTCCATCAGTATTGTAGACATAAAGTGACTTTATGTCTACAATAAAGTCCGGTTCCGGGTCGCTGCTCATGCGGCTGACCGGCCAGCTACCTAGTCTGACCTGTCTCCCCAATGTGATTGATTGATTGATTGATTGGTAATTTATTTCAACATGTGAACAATATACAAGTACATTTAGAAAAGAAATGAGAGAAAAAAATATATATACTATACAAATTACATACAAAAAAAAACATTCTGATTAATTTACATGTTGAAAGGGAGTGGGAAGAAGTATACACTTATTTAATCCCACCCCTGTCCCATAAATTATCAGTGAATATTTAGTCAGCTTCCTTACTGATATAATTTGTAATAAAAATAGTGAACAGATTTCTGATATACTATATACTATAATATCACATCATGAATTTTTTGTTTGTTTTGATGTTTTTGTATTGTATGTGCGGTCGGCAAGGTCAGTCTATCAATTGCCCCTCAGGGATAAATAAAGTCTTCTGAATCTGAATTTATTTGTGTAGCACTTTACACACAAAATAGTTCGGACAGTATTACAGAAGGAAACAGAAGAGGAATAACAAATAAAAAACATTGTAAAAATGAAAACATGTTTGTTTAACAAGTAAATGAAGAAAAAGCAGACACATGATCAAACACAGCACATAGAGGTTATATAAAGATATCAGCTGTTAAACGGGAACTGCTTACGTTTGGCATAGCTACGAGCTAATGACTCTTTAAATAGCAGTGGAATTGGAAAATAGCAGAGGAAGAAGGGCTTTACAGTCTTAGAGGTAACACACTTTAGTGCTTTGTAGACAAACCTCCGTGTTTGGTACAGTGAGGTGGAGTAGTGTTGGGGTGATGGAGACAGAAGGGCTACTGAAGTTATGAAGGCAGCGGAAAAATGACAATGAAATGAAACCATCAATGACTTTAATAAAAACAGAGAACTGTTTGACATTTGATTTAAATACGTTGAGGGTTTTTTGCCATTCGTTCATGTTCTTTGCATGCTGTTGACATTATAGCTTGTTGTGTTTGAGTTTCATTACTTGGTAATGAATGGTCACACAAAGACTCCTTTGCAATCAGCCTTGATCCTTTCTGAGAAAGTTGTGACTCATTTGTGTGTCACCACAGTTTAAACTGCCTCCACTGCCCGAGCAGTTAGTTGGGTAGACTGACAGCATTTACATGGCAAGCAATATTTCATAAAAGGCCAAATAGATGTTTTTCTGTAAGCAGTATTGTAATCAGTGATCCGGGAATGAAAGATAACTAAGCAGAGGCTTTTCCAGGAAACACTGAGTATTTAATGACTGGGGAGATTGATTACAGTGTAGCTTGCATTTCAAGGGCATTTAAGGAGAATGTAGTTTAAAGTTTTAACAAGGTTAAAGGTCATTTTAAACCAAAGTAATGCCACAAAGAATTTTGCCTAATACATAACAGGTCAGATATCATCTAAGTGAATGCTAGGATTAGTATATGCATCCATTGTTTTATCATATTTATTTTAAAAAACATATATCACTGCAGTATCAGCAGAAATTGACTTTTTTTAAAAGATAGAAAGGGTTCATGTAAATATGTATTTATAAGCAGCGTTTATCTTTGTGTGTGCGTGTGTGCGTGTGTGTGTGTGTGTGTGTGTGTGTGTGTGTGTGTCTAACCAACTGGAACTGGCTAAAGCCCTGTTATATGAGCTCTACTCTTACTGTTTGATATTGCAAGCAAACTGCAGGCATGCTTGGCCAAGCTTATTAAACACACACGCACACATGTACACACACAAAGCTCAAGCAGTCTCTCGAGAGTCACGAGCTTATACTCACACACATGTGCGCACACAAGCACATACACTTGCTTTTGTAAGATGTGAGGCAGGATGCTGTGGAGATCAGTGGATGTACATGCTAGGTTTTCTCAAGAGACAATTAAAAGGGAATAGATAATAAGGTTATTTATAGACGGATCTATTTGTAACCGGGGCATTCTCCATCGTAAGAGCTGGGAATTGTTCTCTTTCCTGCCTTCCCTCCTTTTGTTCCCATCTCCTGCCTCTCTCCTACACCGTCTCCGTTTTGTATATTTTTGCTCCTTTCTTTTTTTAAACAGCTCTGTCATCATTTCTCGCTTCTCCTTTAGTGGATGACCACTTATTTTCCACAAATGTTACTAATTTATCGCAGGGAATCGGTGCGCATTTACATGTGAAACATTGTCATGCAGCAGCGATGTTATCAGGTGCAATCCAGGGCCACTCCTGGGAAACCCAGTGACGCACTACGCATGACATAATGCTGTGGTAATGTCTGCATTTGTGGGGGAAAGAGACAGAGAGAGCAACCGTGAAAACACACTGGGCTTATGTGCACGCTCAGCAAACACCGAACAGCAGCCGGGTAGATTAATGCAGCTTGATGTAATGTCTGTAATAAATCAGATTTTATAGATGAACATTTATATATATATCATGTTTAACATGTTATACACAAATTCGAAGGCCATTATGTAAGCGAAGAATGCTGGTAAGAGATACAAAATCCACCACAATGCTTTTTTTTCATATCATCCCCTGAATTTGATCCCCTCAAATCAATAAAACTGTACAGACCAAAACCTTTTTGCATAGATCTGAACCTTCTGTGATTATATAATGTCCTTATTATTAGCGTTATAATGTTCAACTGTGGCTCTTGTCAAAGCATTGAAACTGTTGTAATTTGGGCTCGTGTACGAGAATCATTTTCTGGGCTGTAATCTAAAAGTAAACTGTGCCTCAAGCAGCCAGTATGAATTTCTTCGCATAAAAGAGCAAAAGATATTTATGTGCAGTAGTTCATGGCATACAAGGAGGTGGATGAGGTCAAAGCATAAGGTCCTTATCTCCCGAGCAGAATTATATAAGGAATGCAGAGCTGTAGTCCACCATGACTCAAACTGGTAATTAGAGATATTTTGTTTGTGGTGCTATGTTATGCTATTAAAAAAAGATTGCACATTTTCCCATATCTGTGTGGATTCTCTCCAGGTACTCCTACTTCCTCCAACCGTCCAGAGTCATGCAGTTACTGGGGTTAGGCTAACTGGTGATTCTAAATTGCCCATAGGTGTGAATGTGAATCGTTGTCTATCTCTCCGTGTTAGCAGGGCGACAGATTGGCAGCCTATCCAGGATACTCTGCCTCTCACTCTATGGCAGCTTGGATAGGCTCCAACCTCCCCACAACCCTAAATTGGATAAGCAAAATAAAATTGATGGATGCATGGATGGATGGATAAAGCATCCACGCAACATTAACTCTTTATCTGCTTCTGTCTCCCTATCTATTTCTGTGTCTTCCATTTTCAGGTCTTGCAGGTGCCCAAACTGACCTGGACAAGAGGAAAGAAATATTTGGTAAAAACCTGATACCTCCAAAAAAGCCAAAAACCTTCCTGCAACTGGTATGGGAGGCCCTGCAGGACGTTACCCTCATCATCTTGGAGATCGCTGCCCTGATCTCCCTGGGTCTCTCTTTCTACCACCCTCCCGGGGAGACTGGCGGAGAGTGTGAGTGAAACAGCTCCTGTGACTTTAAAGTCTGTACATTTTTGCTCTGCGCCATTATCTGTGGTATCTTCTCTGTTGCGGGGAATGGAAGTGGGGCTATAATTGTGCTGGCGCACTGGCATCACTTCCTCTGACCTGACTCGCCCGGGCTAACGTGCTTACACCTACATGTTTGCACACACACTTTTTAATTGCCGAGGCTGGTCATACTTTGTTTGTGGCCTTGCCTCAAGAGGTCAAGTGACTCATCAAGCATAGGGCTAATTTTTGGTTGTGCGTGTGTGTGCTCGTTTGTGCAGATTCTGACTGTGTCAAATGTGTGTAAGAAAGGTACTGGGAAGGTTAATGAAGTGTTGAGTAGAGAAATAACCTTGAGCTCCCAGGGCCCATACATCAGCCTTGTGAGCCGTGAAACAGGAAATGAAGACAGAGACCATAACGAGGTGCTGAGTCAGCTACATCAGTCATTGCGCCCTGCCTTATCACAGTAATGGAATTCAGTTACCCTGCCAAAGGGACAAGTCATCATTTTAGGGGGTTTAAAAAGTCTCATCAGGCTGGAAACATTAGAAAATGAAGAAGTGGTTACCATTGCATTAGTTGGATGTGTTTATTTAGTAATTTCACAGTTAATCCATGTTTAGTTGTTTGAGCGTAGCAAACAATACATGATTTACTAACTCAGTCAAATAATTACACTATAAATTTGCCTAATTGGAATCTGATCATCAGTTATGATGTCAGGACACTTGTTTCTGTTCTTTGTGTCGTTTTAGCTGCTTAGCTTTATGAATGAACTCCCTGTATCAAATAAAGCAAAGAAATGCCGAGGGTATCGCAATGCTAATAACTGCACTATCTGTAGATACATTATCAAGCTTCTCTTTAACCGGCAGCAGAATAGGTGCCAGTGTGCAAGTCTCTTTTCACAGATGATATGAATATGTATGGATGTAAATCAGGGACCTAAACTGTTATGAATAGAAGCCAGTATCAGGGCGATTGAGATAGATATGAATTCAAAGCATTTTGTCTCACCTAATTCAGAGAAATCCCAAATGAATATGTGTTTGTGTGTTACAGACAAAGGCAGAGCTGGACATAAGGTCATAGAAATGGAAGGATACTTAGAGATTCAGATCTCTCACAAAATGTGAGAACAAAAACAAGGATGATAGGATGATAAGGATGATAATAATGAAAGAATAGTCCACAGAAATGATTTGGATTGATGCAATAATTTCTTTCTTTTTTTTTCAAATTCAGAAATACTACGTATAAATTAAATTAATGCAGTAAACTGCATTTTAAAACAAAAGAAAAAAAATTAAATATATGTGATAAGCAAATATTGCATTTCTTCACCTATACATTTGTCCATATACATATACCAAGACAAAGAAAGTCTGACGACAAGAAAACATATTTATGGCGTGTGTGTGTTTGTGTGTTGGGGGAACTAATACAACCCCCCCCCCCCCAATCTGATCACACACCATCAACCCACACATCTCTCCCTGCTCGTTTACTGTTTTTATAAATAGATCAAAAAGCTCAACAGTCCAGAAATAGAAGCTGGTGGGATGACTTAATGCTCATTTCCATATGAAAAAGATTCACTGCAGTCGAATCAGATGGCTCATTATTATGTCTAAGCACGTAAGATGCAACATAGGAAAACTTTGAAAGACCCATATAGAAATCAGCATGATTAAGCAAAATGTGAAAGTGCCTTTGGAGCATATGGAAATCCACCCATTCATCCATTTTCTTAACTACTTACTCAACTGGAGTTCATTCTAATAGTAATAAGGCAAGAAGGAGAGTACACCCCATGCAGGTCACAGGTTTGTGCACATTTATTTAATCATGTCCATGACAAGGTCAGCTGCAGTAGATGCAATAATTTGCTCTTCGTCTTTTTCAGATGCTTTAGTGCTTTGCTGCATTAGTGTGTGAAGAAACGTCATTTCAGTACCATGGACAGCTACTCACTGACCGTGTTACCATCAGTGTCTTGCCAAGCAGAATAAGAAAAGGGAAGGGAAACTACTGCAGGACTATTTGATGATTTAACAATGTTCTTTAAAAATAACAAAGTACTATTGAATTGCTTTAGATCAGATGAGTGTTTTTATTCATTTTGTTCTGAAAAGCTTTATTGGGTACTTTTTTGTTTGCCTAACACACCCATGTCAAAATATGCACACTGTTGCATTCGTAAGTATCAAGCTGTCTCTCACAAAAAGAAAACATAAAAATCACAGGATTTTTTGTGAGGGGGCATTTGTCCCTGTTAAACGACATAAAACTAAATACCATGTTTGTCTAAATTTGTTGATCGTAGCGAGTACATAGTGTATGGTTTTGTATGTTTTTGTGCGTACGGATGGAGTACAAATCAAGGAGGCTATAATCTGTTAATTAATGCAGTGTATCTACTTAATGAACATCATATTGATTGGAGTCACTATGTTGCATACTAGTTGGTCCAAATTGCTTCTTGGAGTCTGGTTTTTGGTTAAAGCACATCCTGCACATGTAATGTCTGTAACATGGGGTTTCTGCTCATTCCCTTGTGAGCTGCAAGTGTTTTACAGTGCAAAGCAAATCGCTCCGCTGTGGGCTTTTGAAGTCCGCTAGCCAGGAGTGTGCAGCTCAATAGCTCCGAGAGAATTACATGAAGCTGCACAAGGAGGGCTGGGAATAGGCCTTGTTTCATTCCCATATATACCCCAATCTGTGATTGCACAGCCAGTAGACTGCAGAGCCGCGTTTGAAGTAGAACAAATATATCAAGAGAAAGAAGTAAATACACTTAAGGTTTTTTCAAAGAGAGTTCATATAATTTCACAGTCATTGCTCATATTGCTCATACAAATAATTTCCATAAGCCAGTTCATAAGGAATAGATTATTAAATAAATCTAAAATATGTACGTCATCTGACCTTGTCACTGCCCACACTCTAGCATCAACCTGAAATCAAGAGAGCGTTTTGAATGAGAGTACAAGCTTCCCCCTAAGAGAGAAGACAGATTTAGAGCATTTGAACGTTGCTGTTGGGGCTAAGCCTGTGAAATGCTGTCATCAGTCGTATGAGGAATAATTGGCTATAGTTTTCAGGACTGCAGTGTGTGCAGACACGCATCAAAGAGCATTATGCTTTTTTTTTTAAGGAAGCTCCAACACTGAATAATATGGGAAAAGAAATTTTTAGATTGCAGTATTTTCACAGATCAGATACTCAAATTTCATAAGGGCTGTTATGTTAATAAGTTAATTTTTTAATAAGTTAATTACTAAGACTGTATACCCTTACTCCTTTTTAGTGTGAAGGGAAGTTAAGTTGTGTTCCCAGAACTTGCTGACATTGAGGCTCAGCATAATTTATATGCACTGCAATTGCAAAGACATTACACACACAGTCACAGCTGTGTTTATGTGCAGCTTCTCTATTTCCAGTTTGAGCTTTGATTACATCTCTTTGTATATTTTTCTGAAGTGTTAGTAGTAAATGTAAATACCTATGTATGAAATTATTGACTTGATTTGTGTGAACAGAGTGCGTCAGCATTTATCCATGTACGAAAACGCAGCGTGCTTACATGTGCATGCATATCTATCTGTCTGTCTGTCTGTCTGTGTATATATATATATATATATATATATATATATATATATATATTTACACACACACACACACACACACACACACACACACACACACACACACACACACACACACACACACACACATATATGTGTGTGTGTGTAAATATCTAATGTATCTAATATACTTTATTTGACTATGCTTCTCTTTTCTGTCACTGTTCTGAAATTGCAGCCTGTGGCGCAGCAGCAGGTGGAGTGGAAGATGAGGGTGAGGCAGATGCTGGCTGGATTGAGGGTGCCGCTATCCTGTTGTCTGTAGTGTGTGTGGTGCTGGTGA
Organism: Mchenga conophoros; assembly: GCF_057382185.1. NCBI lineage: Eukaryota > Metazoa > Chordata > Actinopteri > Cichliformes > Cichlidae > Mchenga > Mchenga conophoros. The sequence continues at coordinate 22,413,440 of NC_140530.1, forward strand.
CGGCCTTCAATGACTGGTCAAAGGAGAAGCAGTTTCGTGGGCTGCAGAGCCGCATTGAGCAGGAGCAGAAATTCCAGGTGGTCCGTGGTAGCCAGGTCATCCAGCTGCCTGTGGCTGACATAGTGGTGGGGGATATCGCACAGATCAAATATGGTAGGTGCAACAAAACTGTCAAGATTACAATAATTAATTATGATTATGAACCAAAACTAATCAAACTTCCTAGAATATTTTGATTAGTTTGGCTTCGTTGGACGTGCTTACTGGCTACCACAGTTGGCTCTGTGTAAAGTAATTTTCTAGGTTCATAAGCTGAAAATAGACGACAGCCTCATTTCCAAAAGGGGATTAAAGTTGTGAAGTCCACCTTAAGCAATTAAACATAGTTAAGCTACATTCACGCAATTAATTAGCTGCAGACTGACCCCATGCATGCTGAGCAACACATGCACATCTTCAAATTCCATAATGTGAGTGACAACTGTCAGTAATGCCTCACAATGGTGCAGAATAAATGTGGTTGTCCTGAGTGAGCCTGTTTTTTTTAGTACTTAGAAAGCAACAAAGCCTCTTTCATTGTTACAGGTGATCTGCTTCCTGCTGATGGTGTGTTGATCCAGGGTAATGACCTGAAGATTGATGAGTCATCACTGACCGGAGAGTCTGACCACGTCAAGAAGTCTGCAGATAAGGACCCAATGCTGCTGTCTGGTATGGATTCAGTTTAGTGTAGTTTATGAATGTTATATAGTGTTTGTAACAGCCATTTTTCCCTGCATGTTGTTTTGAAAAACAAAACAACAAATAGACAAGTCTGGGGTTTTTTCTGCCAGTGACAGCTTGAAAAACATTGTTTTTAATCAAATGTTTCTCTTTACCCATTTTGCTTTTTGCTGCAGCAGAAACACAAGTGCGGTTCTTGGACTGCAGGATTATTAGAATTTAAGAATATTCCTGATAAGAGAAATGTGGGCTAATCGGATCATATTAGTATGTTTTGCTGCAGATAATTAGCTGTGTGACTTTTTGCTGCCTTCTTTAATTACCCTCGTATTCACCTACACCAACTTATTTCCCCCAAGGTTAATGATGTTCTGTGTGCAAATACAAGTCTGGCACATTATTAGTGTGTTAAACTTGTCACTCTAGCACATTTTATATGAAATGAAAGAGAGTTTAAATTATTACTCATGATTTTTGAAGGACTCTGTCTTTAAGATGTTTGAGATTTTTAATCCCTTTGACATATATAGTAATCCCCCATTTTTAGGTCAGTGAAGCCACTGATGTAAATTTGGAATCAATATGCACTTTTTCCTGGCTTCTCACTTTACTTGTGATCGATGAAAGCCAGCTTTGTGTTCTGGTTTGATTCTTGTTGCTTGTTAATATGTGTGATGTCACTGTCATGCATAAATGAGCAGAAGTGACAGAAGACCATAGGTGGCTGCACAGCATGGAGATTCAGAAAAGCATGTGGACAGTTCCTTAACAGCGACATGCCCATCATGTCTTATTACGTGAATCAAAGGTCTGACATCAGCTACACTGATATATAAGCCATTCTAAAGTAACAGTATAGGTAATGCAACAGGAGAGTGCTGTGTGACACAGCCTCCTTTAATCACAACAACCAATTTGCCATCCTGCTGTAATGCTAATCATCAATCACACCAGTGTTTTCCTCCTCCTGAATCCCTCCAACTGACCCAACACAAAATAAATAAATAAAAAATGTATCAGGCCAAAAGAAGAGACAAGCTGCAGCCTTGTGGTCCTGACTAACTTTACCACACATGATGCTTTCCTCTTACCCTTAACTAGATTTGAGCCCACTGGATATAATGAGAAGGATCAATCTTCAGTCAGGAAGCATGACACATCCGCTATGCAACATGTCACACCCTATACTGGCTAGTTATGAACATTAGATTAGAATGTTAAATAGAAGCAGGACATAATGTTACCCTCACCATAACCAAATGTAACCTTTAAAGCATGCCTTCACCTTGCTTGCTATCCAGTGCGTCAAGACTCCCATTTTACCCTACTGAGTGCACTGGTCACTGTTAACAGTCTAACTCTGAAAGAATAAAAAAAAAAACCAAATGCCCAATCTGGACAGTTCCCAGTGGGTCTCAAGATTGCAGCATCAATCAACGTATTCCTCTTTTGCTCTCTATGCACTCTTCACATGGATACAGCTAAGCCCACTGTAACAAGATTAGCCAGTATTACTCTGTATATAAATGGAAGCCAGACAGCGTCTGCTCCTATAACCTTTCTCCTAGTCTACAGGTTCTGCATATTCATTGATAGATATGATTTTATTAAGATTGGGACATAACAAGATCAACTAACCTGTTTGTAAAGCGCTTTAATGTTATTGATTGAGCAAGTTAGTCGCATAAGTCTTTGTATTAGGAATGAGCTGTTATCGAAATTAACAGTCAACTTTTGCTAGAAAAGCTCTAAAAAGTAACAGAAGTGTTTATCTTTTTTTAAGTTACTGAAAGTATGCATATCTGTAATATAGAAACTGCTGCGCTTTCTTTAGGGACCCATGTGATGGAGGGCTCGGGCCGCATGGTGGTGACGGCTGTCGGTGTCAACTCTCAGACTGGAATCATCTTTACACTGCTGGGGGCTGGTGTGGAGGAAGAGGAGAAAAAGGAGAAGAAAGGTAAGATAATTTGATCCTTATATAATCTTCTCATATATAACCTGCTCCATACTCAGGAGTACTGAGTAATTTGCTTTTGTGTCAGTGTTGCCCAGCAACATACCCCTGAAAACAAGCTTTTCTCATTTCATTACCTTATGTTCTCAAAGTCTGTATACCTCATTGCACAATGTCAGTGTTTTAACTGTCTTTGTAAACAGAGGGGTTCTAAAGAATGAACTCACAAATGGACAAATGCCCACCTTTTGTAGGTGTTTGTAGTACAGTATTCAACACTAAGTGAATGTGCATACTGTATGATATCAGTATTGGTGGCTCAGTAATCAGCTGCAGTATGCAGGTTCTGTGGGTTCAGGTGCATCATTGTCCTTACTCTCTTATCGTTCCAAATTTGCCTCGAAGGAGGGGCAGTGGAAGACGGACACCAGAATACAGGTAGAGTATCACCTTTCTCTGACCCCTGGAAGTGGTACAGTACTTGAACCTTTTGATCTTTAACCCCTAGTGCTTACCAGTAAACCACTGTTGCTAGACTACCCTTTTCTCTAACAAAGCAACCTTGCTTCTGTTAAACTCCTCACTTAAAAAGAGAAGCATCATAATCACAACACTGCATCTTTTTAAGTGTTGATAGATAACACATTTCACAATGCATAATCCTCTCCTCATATAACAGGCTCTGCACTCATCAGACTAACTAGCTAGCATCCAACATAAGCCCTGCTTCATAGACGTGTTGAATGCCATGAATAAGAACGGGCTTTCAGACTCATCTCATTGCTGTATTACAGAACAATGATATGAGAGCAATAGCCTTGTGGGTGCACAACACATGTACCAGCAGTAGGGTGTAAACTAGTTAGTACAAGCTTGTATAAGATGTACTCTTTTACATCTTAATATGTATATGTGCACAGTTTATCCTTTTAGTAGTGTCTTTGCTACCACTTCCGTATTTTCATTAAATTAAAAATAGCTTGCATGGAAACATGTAGTGATATTATAAAAAGGTAAAGATTTGTTAGATCATCCCTCCAGCTTAAATCTAATGCTGTGTGTCTTTTTAGTGTGATGTTTATAATAACTACAGTTCTTCAACAACAATACGGTTTTAGGTGCATTGCTGCTATAATATTCATCCATTTACTTTTTTGGTTTTTATATATCTAATTTGATTGGCTAAACCAGGGGGGGGAAAAGCTTCTATGATGATTCAAAATGAATAATAATTACTGATCAACAATGATAATTTGACAATTTCATGATCAAAATCATACCAAAATGTTGCCACACATTTGAATATCCTTTTGCATTTAATAATTGATTCACATTTGGTCTAAATAGTACAGCTCTGACAAAGTTAGGATTAAGACTTTTTAAAGAATCATATCTGCCAGATGTTGGATGAGATGGATCTGCTGTGAAAATTTGAGACCGGAATCACAGAAGTCCTGTGTTTTTAAATGAGATGATTGAAAAATTAAGTTATAATGAAACTGACAAACATTTATGCACCACGCTTTGTTTTAATTTTGCTGAAACCAAAAGGACACTAAAACATAATAAAAATTTCCCATGTTTATCATTTAAAAATAGCAACTATAACAACTATGGAAAATAACAGGAAAATGTTTCCTGTTAAAGATCATTAGTCTCTTCACTTAACTGGCTGGCACATGTGTGTTTCACTGGCTAATGAGGTGGATCCCTCTTATTTTTTGTTTAGTTTGGACTGGGGAGTTTGACTTTAGTTTTAATTTTAGCTCATTTGTTTAAATTTTTGGCTCAAATTAGGATTTTTGTTTTGCTAAATGATATTACACGAATAACATGGTTTTGATAATATTGCTAAAGGTTGGGGGCACAATTGACAATACATGAAATTTGATGGGTAAAATGCACAGAAACAAACAGGTGTCTAAATTTGTCTGACAACCGACTTACTTCTAGTGTAGCTGTGGTTTCATGTTTTATTTTATTGTTTCCCCCAATGTTATGTTCAGGTTTCATGTTTCATGTCCGTCCACTGTTATACTTGTCTTATTATTAACATTTGATAAACATCTTCTATCAAATCTAACATTAGCTAAATACATAATAATAATAAAAACATTTGCAAATGCATTTTTTTCCCCACACTAATCACACGGTCTTTACACGGTCTACATATGATGAATCTCTTAAATGTGCTATAACCATGTTATTTCTGTTCACTGTCTTGGGTGTGCACGTGTGTGGGTGTGTTTGTGTGTGGGCGTGCGTGTGTGTGTGTTTTTGTTCATTCATGTTTGGCCCTTATTGTTACTGGCTAGACTGCTCCCATCCCCCTATCCACCCCATCGCAACTATAGCCACGGATGGGGCTGCAGGCATTAATGCCCCTGGCAGTGCCAGCCTAATTAATGGTAGGTCGATAAAACCTCTGATCTCTGATCTCTCTCTTGTGACTTTTGACCCCTCCTACCTTCTTCATTCTCAAACTGCCTCCTCCTACCGTGGGTGCTCATCTTTTGTTTTTCTCTCTGTTGTTTTGTACCTTTTTCATATCCATGCTATCAGTGCATGCCATTATTATCTGTAGAAACTGTGTTTCTTGTTCTTCTCTATATGCTGTTGCTTATCTTGTAAGAGTTTTAACGAATATAGCCATCATGGACACATTTCTAATGTTTTTCCTCTGCATGAATCTTTAAATCAAGACTAAAATAAATAAAAGTCCCCAGGTCCATGGGTCTCTATAATGTTGAAAAGCAAGGAAGATCTTTTGAGTGTTTTTATATTGTCAGGGATAACAAGAATAACATTAAAAGTGACTTCATTCCGTTTCTTGCTCAGAATCTGGTAAGAAAAAGGCATATAACATATAACCCCTGCAGTGTTGTTGCTACATATGAGTTTTTGAACGATTAGGCCAGGATTTACAAGGCACTTTTTTATTTTCAGACATAGACACACTAGTCTTTTCCCTATTTTATAGTCTAACTGACCTCTTGGCAATAATATGGTGAATTTGGATAGTTTCCACATTTGAAACCCTTTCTTTATATTCTACTCTTATTTTCCGTCATAGTTCAAATTTGATTTAATTGTTGAGATTTGAAAAAAAAAAAAAAAAAACACAGGTTGATGACTGATGGAAAAATCTTATAGTAGGTCCAACCCCCTTTAGTCTGATGTCCCCTGAGGTCGCTTAGTGAAAATCCTCTATTTCTGTGTTAGCTGGACACAGTGCAAAACGATTAACTTCATTGTGGCAGTGGGTTCTCTCTTATCTGTTTCCCCTTGGAGAGCAGCCCCAGTGTGTTTGTACCCAAGGCAGGAGTGGTAAGATTTGTGCTGTAATGGTGACCTTGTGCTATCCTGGGCTGGAACAAAGCGATTTGTCATCTTCAGCTTTATTGTGACTCCGGGGAAACTGGCTAAAGTGGAAGTGAAGGTGAAATGAACCAGCTCTGGTCTGATGGTCTTACAGCTCTACCTGAACAATTTGTGACATTTATGTACAAATCCCTGAAAGACAGATTTGGTCAACTTTCTGGCCTGCCTTCCACCGACTCCAAAAATAATGGGATCAAAGCTGCAGTACAAAATAAAATGCTTCTTCTTTTTTTGGCACACTGTGTATCTATTTTGTTTGAAAGTGCAAGACGCTTTACTAGATGCTTAGTCTTATCTTTCACCGGCTGCAAAATAACATATATTTTTACTTCTAACAAGGTCTTTCACAGCTCAATTAGACTACCCCCAAGTTGACTGTATAACTTAAAACAGCACTGTGCGATTAAAGTGCACATTTAAATTAAGTTAACTCCTTTTGAGAAGAATCCAACAGCATAATAAATTCATTGTCTCCAAACTTATTTCAGTTTTCTTCCAGTTGTTCTTATGTAACTTCACCATGTGGGAGGCTTTCCCTTCAGGCTCTCTCTTTCTCCCTCTGTATTGTTCACATTTCCAGTCTGCTTCCCTTTAAGTGTGTGATCGTGTGATCTTGCATGCCTGAACTTTCCTCTTATGCATGCTGTCTCTTGTTTCTGTGTACTGTACGTGTGCTTTTGGTGTACCCTCTCTCACTGTCAGTGTTTGGTGTAATGCCTTATCTGCTGTTTGTCTTATATCTCATTTGATAACCCGACAATTTGATTCATGTTGTTGCTAATGTTGCGTGGAATTGCCTGTGCTCACAGTGTGAGTATGTCATTCAAAACAATACAAAGAAAATGAAGAGATTTTTTAAAAAGTGCTATTTTAAATGTGAATTTTACATCACACTTAATATACTTTGAAGAATTTCTTTCTTTTTTTTTAATTTAGAAAGGCCCATTAATTGATTTTAATTACCTAATTAATTTCTTATGCAATGAAATAAAGTGTATCAAAACAATGGTTTCTCCCATTTTGTAGTAGTCTACACAGCAGTATGTCAGTGATCTGTTAGAATAACCCGTTTAGTACGTTTTAGTTTTTCTAACTCCTTGTCAGCTGTTGTAGCTACTAGTTGCATCACTTGCTTATCACAAGCCTTTCTATGTGACTGTCACAGAGATGTATTAAAAGTCATTTTCCTGTCTCCCTGTTTGTGAATTTTGGTTCTCATTGTTTGTGCTGTCTCTGTGGTGATAATTTGTTGACCTGTCTGCCTTGGTTATTTTTGTTGTTGTTGTCTTGTATGTCTCCATCATAGGTAAAATGCAAGATGGCAATATGGAGAGCAACCAGATTAAAGGTAACCAAACCATATCTTTCACTCTCTCCTCTTCCTCCCCCTCCTCCTCCTTCCTTTTCCTCTTCTCATCTCTTCCCTTTTATGGTGTGTAGCGTAAGCTCTGGGTCAAATGCAGGTTACTTTATTTTTATCAGCCCAGATTGTTCTTAATAATGGTCTCTTTAAGCGTTGTGCAGTGCTAATTCAGACTGGATTCTGCTCATTTTTGTGACTGAAGTCTATTGCAGGCTGAAGCCAATCCCAGACACTGTATGTGTTGGAAGGAATTAGACCTTTTATTTGACCCAGGTTTTACCCACAGTCAAATTATGTTAGACATCCCGCTCTTTCCCACTGTCTGTCACTGCTGTGTCGTCCCTGGTCTGTTGTTCTGTTCTTCTTGTTGTTTTGTTGGCTCATCTTGGTCTTTCTGAGAAAATAGCAACCTGTCCCTCAACTATCCCCTGTCAGCCTTAGCCAAGTCGCCTTTTATCCAGGGACACCGACAAGTGTCCTCTCTATAATAAAGTTTTCTTTACAGAATTTGATTTAAATTGGTGTCAGATTAAAGGGATCCTCTTTCATTTTTATTTATTGTTTGGTCTCTGTAGGGGTGTGGGTAATGCTGATTTATATTATATCAGGTTAGACTTTGGAAAGAAAGCACATAACACAAACACCATAGGGATTTCTTCAAATGGTGTAATGTGGCTGACAGTCACAAACCACTAGGCAATTAATTTCTCGAAAATATTAAACAAAAAACAAGCTGCTACTGCTCTCAGATTTTTCATACAAAGGTTTCATTAGAGGTATGTTAACCTTAGCTCTGCTGATTGATTTAGTAATGATGTAGTAGCTGCTTGTCACATGCTTATTTGATGATGTCAATAAAGGTGTGACAACATATAATAGAAATGATTAATTATTATATTGTTAAACTTTGTTAATCTTTCCATAAATATAGGAAATATGTGGAAAATAACTCAAAGAAGACTGTTTCATGAGTAAACAAGAAGCATTCAGAGAGTACAAACCAATGCCAAGCCAGCTCACACGAGGCGGTATCCATGTTTAAGAAAGCAGTCTTTTATTTTACATATATTCTATTTGCTTTCTTTGTTCTTTTTAAACTTACTTCAAGAAGTTTGTAGTGCAGTAAAAATAATGTACTTTGGGCAATTCTTAATCTTAATATGATATTTAGAATCCCAATATAACAGTATAATTTAAGGCAGTAAGATTTTAAGCATATTTTTAAAGATCAAAGACATTTTATGAAAGATTGACCTTTTTTGACCTTGAAGATGAGGTCGGGGGTCCTGAAGTATTGTGATTTTAGAATCCTCATATATCATTCCTTATATGGTGTCAATGAAAACAATGGCAGTAATTTATTAGCTCTTCATAGGATTATTGTCACTTTGACCTTTAGATCAATCTATTGACCTTGAAGTAAAGGTCAGAGGTGAAATGTGACATGATTTATTAAATCTTGATATGGTGCTTTCTACATGTTGATATACTGTACACACCACACTTTTAAGAGTCATAGTTTCTAAGTTATAATGTTTTTAGTCAATTTTCGACCAATAAATCATTAAGTTGACCTTGAAGATTTTGGTGGATGTAAGCCAAATTGTAATGGATTGTTAACATGACCTTACTCTACACCCCTTAATGTAATGTAAGCATTTATTAGTGAAGGCGATGTGTATAGTATATACTATTTTATGCTTCTTGACAATATGGGTATCTGCAAGCCTTGATTTCATGGCAAATATAATAAAAGCATGGTTATATAGAATAATAGACACAAGCTGAAGAAAATCCCTATCTTCAAAGAATAGGCACAAATTAATACTTTCCTATAGTAAAACTGTGGGGTGTGGTATGATTACGATGATAATTATTGCTAGAACGCTATTTAAAGAACAAACAGTCTCTTTCAGAAGATGGACTTTAGTCAAGAGTGTTTTAATTTTAAGTAATGCTCTTCTCCTGAATCCACCTGGATACGGGCGATATACTCTGTCTTGTGTCGAGGGGGTGAAAAAAACAAAATGCGCAACCGGAGAGTATGACAAATGCTCAACATTAAAAGGTTTTTCATGACCATCAAACAAATGCCTCATTGTGATTGGGAAACTGGGCTGAAATGATTCTTGGTAATGGCTTACATTAACAGAGAGGTTCACTTAATGTGTCTTTTCAAGGGGAGAGCACAAGAGATGGGGTAAGGTAATCGTGGACTGGTTTTACTGCCTAAGAGGTCCCCCCCCCACACGTACACAGACACACACAGAGGACTTTGCATTTATCAAATCATAAAATTTCATAACGTACATAAAATATCAAATACACTTTAAGTGGGAGTAGAAATTGCATATATATATTTTACACACTTTTCAAAATTTCAGATACGTTAACTGATTATTTTGCTAGAAAAGACCCTTTTTTCACTGGGTTTCAACACTACTGCCAACTATCATGAGTTTGAACATTACTCAACTGATTAGGCCCAAGATATATTTCTGGCAATCAAGTTCATCATATCACTAGGAGCTTGTCTACAAATTGTTCTCAGTGGGGGGGGAAAAAGAAAACACAATTAAAGACTTGAGCAGTTTTATGCCCATTTTGTAGATAAAAGCCTAATACACTGATTTTGAATTGTTCACATTACCTGAAACAACAACCCAAATATCAGCAATTACAATTCATCCTGAGAAACAATGACTGTAATATCTGAAAATAAGTTTTTCTATCATTTAATGAAGCGATCAAAAATTACGATTTTAGATTTAAGTCATTTTGTTTGCATGGTGTGAAGGCAAAGACTTGAATGAAACCTTCAGTGAGTTTTACGCTAAAAAGAAGATATTTACTTCTCATGTTTATGGAAGCCCGTTTCCGCCACTAAAAAAAAAAAAAGCTAGTATCCATAACTCGAAATTTCGAGTTATTTTCTCGAAATTTCGAGTTATTTTCTCGAAATTTCGAGTTATTATCTCGAAATTTCGAGTTATTATCTCGAAATTTCGAGAAATATAACTCGAAATTTTGAGTTACTTTTCTCGAAATTTCGAGTTAGCTCTGCCAATCAAAAATATACGTGAATGAGGTCGCTTTCTTGTTACCCGGAAGCATATGGCGCAGGACCGCGCACTCAAAAACGGATCCCAACAAATTAAAGTATGTTTGCTGATAGTAACACCATGTGATTCAGCTAATAACACAGGGATTTCATCATTTGTGAAGCCAGGCTGAAAACACTCAGCAATCTGTGCATTCACGACTGGATGTAATACCGGTAGCTTAGCTGTAGCATTTGTAGCTGAGGGCTTCAGCTTCCGGGTAACATGGAAATGACGTCATTCACGTAGATTACTGATTGGCAGCGCTAACTCGAAATTTCAAGTTGCTTTTCTCAAAATTTTGAGTTAATATGTCGAAATTTCGAGATAATAACTCGAAATTTTGAGTTATGGATCCTTTTTTTTTTTTTTTTAGTGGCGGAAACGGGCTTCCATACATGTTTATGTAGTTTATCTTTTACTTTTTTCTTGACTTCAAATTGTGCTCTTCCTCACTATTATTTTGTATTTTTATATACAGTACAGGAAGTGTAATTTTCACATGGTATAAATGATCCTGAAATGATCAGCAGACTTCTAAATACTCTGAAGGTCTAGATTTTAAGATAGTTAATGTATGAATAATTTATGGTAAATATGTTTTTTTGATGAACGATGGGAAGAATAAGTGTGTCTCTTATACTATGTTATATGCTATAAAAGTGCAACATGTTTTAGTTTTCTTACACATCATACAGTAAGATGGTCAGAGCCAAGCAAAATCTCATTGGATGTAGTTATTTTTTCTTGGTTTTAAGTCTAAACTGTTTGCCTGTGCCGAATGGTACTGGTGCGAGTAGCACACCTGGGTGTTAAGTGAAGTCCCTCTTCCTCCTCATTTTATTGGTCTAATCTCCTTATCTAACACTGGTGCTGTCTGTTTTTTGTTGTTTTTTTTATTGTTGTGTTTACAGTGAAGAAGCAGGATGGAGCAGCTGCCATGGAGATGCAGCCTCTAAAGAGTGCTGAAGGCGGAGAGGCGGATGAGAAAGAGAGGAAGAAAGTGTCAGCTCCGAAGAAAGAGAAGTCTGTGCTGCAAGGGAAGCTGACCAAACTGGCTGTCCAGATTGGCAAAGCAGGTACAACAAATTGCACACAGACAAGTCTATCATTCAGTCACGCAGATAGATCCAGGGAAAAAAGAGGCACTAAACCATCATCCTGTCTATCAAAGTTGCACAGATAAGACTGCTTTTTATTTGTTTGAAGCAATCAAAGGAGTTTAGAAGAAACCTAAGGTATCTGAATTACAGAGCTCTGGAAGAGTGTGTTCAGTGTTTTGTTTTGTTTTTCCCCTCTGCCCTTGAGAAACTGCTGAATCATTGTACTAGTAGAAACAGAGATTTTGTCATGCTGGTCGCCCAGTTTTGCAATGTTACACACAATATCATAAAATGTTGTTTCTAATATAATTTAGGGTAGGGTTTAGGCCACTGAGGAGCTGATGTGAGGCACATTTGCAGCATGTGAGTCCTTTCAAATGAAGGTAACACATCGAGAAAACAGGACCAGTGTGAATATCGTAATTTGCTTTTCTTAATCTGCCGCGTTTTCTCAGAAATCTTTAACCTTTAGTGCACCAAATAATACCTGTTTTTAAATAACTGTTTGATTTTTCTCCCAGACATTCATATACCACGACAGGCCTGCTTGGGTAACAAGTGACTGCATAAATGTTTTAGTTCCAGCTTCATCAAAATAAGTGAGATTTCCCTTTACACAATCAGCTCACTATATTGGGCCAGCCATTTTGAGTAGGGATTCAAATCTGTTACTGCCTGCAGTGCAAAGGTAATCCACAAGTGGGCAGATTGTTGGGAAGTATTAATTATGTTGATAACATACAGGCCTCGAAAGCTTGAGTGTACAAATGGTGCTTCTGTCCTTAAAAGCTGTTTAGGAAGTTAAGTAAACAGAGCTTCCAGTGTGCTCTAGTTCTTATTTCTCCTTGTAAAGAGTTGAAGGTTTACAGCTTCAAGAAGTCCCTGTTTCTACAGTGTGCTGTTACATCAAACTGTTGGCCTGAGTGATGGAATGAGGACACTGTGTCAGAACAGTGAAATACCAAGGATGGATTAGCATACAAGCAGTGCTTGTAAGATCATGTGGCATATTGGGGAAAATACTGGAACTTCAGCATCTGTGTGTCTTAAAAAGCCACACCCAAAATGTAGCTATTAGCTGTCCTCCTTTAACAAGCTGAGAAAGAATAAAGACTGCAAATAGTTGCTTTTATTAACATTTAACTTTCATAATTAGATAGTTATGGCCATTAAAACATGCCCAAAGTTTATAATAATGAGATAAGCATGTAAACATATATAAATATGTGAGCCAAATGCACAGCCTTCAGTACATAGAAAATGATCCAATGCTCTTAATTATGTTTGCGACAAGCTGCCCCAAAACTGTGGTTTTCTTGATCAATTTATGTATATGTTCTTGCATGACAAGCACCATATAATTAGTATTATAAGCTTTTAATGTACTCCAACATACAAACAGTCAACTATGCATGGAGATATACAGTTCTCAGGAATACAGTTTTACCAGCTATGATACCATCAATGTTTCTGACAGCATACATTTTCCACTTCAGTAAGCTTTTCAGCACATGCCTATTAAAAGGGGCTCGTTTTGATAAAGATATATTAGATGTATCAGTCATGAAAATATTATGTCAGCCCAAGCAGGCAATGAGGACAAACGGTGTACCAAATGGAGTCATCCAACTGTTTTTATTTATTTCATTAAATGTTTATGCTGACAAACAGGGCATACCACGCCTCAGTATGATTCCCAGTATTGACCAATCATAAGTAAATGTTCTTTTAGGAATGGGGGAATTAAAGAACCAGTAGCCAAGGCTAGGCTGGAGGGCTGAAGGGCTGAAGGGATCCACAACACTTAAAAAATGTTCTCAACCCTCATAAATATGAAGCAATAAGTTTGAGTAAAATGCAACTGAAATATATAAAGTTAAAGGTTTATTTATTCGTATAACTGTCATTATGGAAAATTCCATTTTCATTAAGGGAAATATGTTTGGTATAACATCAGTGTTTACCAGTCAAGTTAATTTATTTTGACCAGATTTGACCAAATTAAAATTATTGTTTTACATTTTACTCATGTAACTAAATTGCATGGAGATTTTTCATGCAATCAAATTACTTAAAGTCAGCATTTTCAGCATAAATATTTCTGAGTGTAAGCAGCATGAAATGCTGTAATTGCAATATAGACTTTTTTTTTAAAACTGTGACTCAGCTGAGTTAGTGTACCAGAATAAAAAAAAAGTTTATTAAAGTTGGAAAAATTACAACTCCTACAACATAATTACGTTCCCCTCCCATAGGTGCATGAATGAAATCCATCTCCATTATTCAGTTAGGTTTAAGTTACAGCTTTTTCCTACCCTAGCTTTTTTGTTTTTTGAACATTTATCATCTTGCAGTTCCTGCATTCAGGTAATTCATCTTAACCAGCATATTTATCATTTCAGTTTTTTTCAGCAGCAGGCAGTTTAAAGTAATAAAAATGTCATAGATTTTGGAACCACCCTTTTAGTTCCTGGCAATAACAGCTTGTCAGATCTGGCAATAAGGTGCTTTGGCTGTCAAACCTGTGTTTCACTATGTGTTTGCCACACAGAGTTTAGCTTAACAGTGATTACTGAGTGAAAATTGAGCACTGGAAAAGGGAGGGTAGCTTGCTCACCTAGCTAGACCTCACTGATCAGTCAGAGTTTTCCTGACACTGATACACATTAATATAACATATATTATTCCTTTGATAAATTATTTTATCTATGAATTTAGTCAACTCAGATTTTAGGCAACTCACAGCAACAACACACTGAGTTAAGTCCCGTGTGTGGCCATTCTCTGTGGAGTCATCATAAAGCGCTTGGCACTAGGAAGGACTTGAGCTGCTCACCACATGCCGCACTGATGGATCGAGTAAGCAAACTGAGTAACCGGATTTGTCCACAGTCATCAGTAAAGTGTAGAAAAGCGATTCTCTGCTTAGACTCCTGTATCAAACTGTTCCCCTCTATAGTTTTGTTTGATTACATGCCTCACTTTGCCATTCCTTTCCTCAGCTAATACTCGCCGTACTTTTCACCAGGTTTGCTCATGTCAGCCATTACAGTCATCATCCTGGTCCTATACTTTGCCATTGACAACTTTGTGATGCAGAAGCACCCTTGGATGCCTGAGTGCACTCCTATCTACATCCAGTACTTTGTCAAGTTCTTCATCATTGGTGTAACTGTTTTGGTGGTGGCTGTCCCAGAGGGACTGCCGCTGGCTGTCACCATCTCCTTGGCTTATTCTGTTAAGGTAAGGTAACTTTTAAGCATTGTAAGACTCCATGGTCTCACATTTGTCATTAATAGATTTGTTATGTAGTTAGATATTGTTGTTTTTCTTTGTCTTTGCATATGCAAATGTGTGCACCTTTCACAGAGATGAGACTTGCATGCATACTTGAGGATTCAGGGCAATTAATTCTCCCAGATGTGTTAATGTGCTTATTTTATTCACAGCGGCAAATATGTAAATAATTCAATTAAGTCTGACTGTGCAAAGAATTACATTTTTTTTGAATGACATGAATCAAATTAAAATGTTATATGTACCGACATGTACGGTGGCCATTTTTGCCACTGAAAGTTAAGCAGTGTGAGGCTCGGGATAGGCACTTTATTGAAAAAAAATACTTTAAAATGGACCACATTGTTTTCTACCAACAGAAAATGATGAAAGACAACAACCTGGTGCGTCACTTGGATGCATGTGAAACAATGGGCAACGCTACAGCCATCTGTTCTGACAAGACAGGCACGCTAACCACCAACCGCATGACAGCTGTGCAGTTATACGTTGGTGATGTACATTACAAAGAGATACCAGATCCTGGAGTCCTGCCACCCAAGTCATTGGATTTACTTGTCAATTCCATCTCAATTAACAGCGCCTATACCACAAAGATACTGGTAAGTCTTAGAGAACACAGTTAATGTATAAGTATAAAGTTAAGTGAATATTTGAATAACTTATCTGTCACTTTTATATACCAATTCATGCTTGATGCTCTCCGTGAACCAATATTTGGGCTATTGTACTGTACTACACTCAGAGAAGATAAACCTATATTATCCTGGGTTAGCTTCTTAGATTTCAGCTTACTCTGTGTAAACAGTGACACCATATGATGGGAGCAACCATGAAACAGCGAGACAGCTCTGCAGTGCTTTCTTTTTGGCTAAGCAGGCAGGCAGTGTCCTTGGCTGCTGCTTTAGATTCATTAGGCATTCACTCAACTTGTCACCTTGAGAACGGTTGTGTAATTTTGTCTTATCTGATATTCAGAGCATAGCAGACTGTAATTGAATCCAATCTGTCTAAGTGCTGGAGATGTTCTCCTGTCTATAGTGAATGCAGCAAGGAGACATTTTCTCTAAGCCAATTAGACCTGCATTCAATAAGAAATACATAGATATATGGAGAAACACACTCATGCTGTTTCGTATTCTAATCACAGAAAATGTGACTAGTCTGCATGGAAATCTTGTCCAGGACACAGGTCTGAAACATTATTTGCATGATAAAGCGCTTGGTTAAACAATCTAAAAGCAATGATTGCCAAGATTAGCATGTCTTCAGCCTGTTGGAACAACATGCCTGAGTAATCCATTTCCTGGCATGTAGACTCACCTGCACACAGACACACACACACACACACACACACACACACACACACACACACACACACACTGTTTGTGCCGATCTATTTGTCACCATCCTTGTAAACTCCTGTAGAGTCTATTCATTGATGGTTGACCAACTGACAAATGCCCTTATGGAACAGTGAGCTGAGCAATTAGGACATCTATGAACGAAGAATCCAACAGATTTCACTTCCTACCTTTCAAGGCACAAATACTGTGCTTTCACTTTCGGAGACATTGTAAGTGCAGGGACATGGGTCCTGAATGGAAATCTATGAGAGAATTTTGCAACATTAAAGCTAGTGTTTGTCCTTCCCCTGCTACCCAAAGAACCGATCAAAAACTGAACCAGTAAACATATGTGGCAGTCATGTTTTTGATCACGTGAACACACAATGGAGTTTCATTATTAAATTAAAGATGAAGGTAGGTGTACTAATGGGAGTTATAGCATTTGTTCAAGTGATTAAGCACAGATGCTGCCTGGCTGTACTAAGGATTTACTCAATAATGAGCCTTTAATGCTGTGAAACTTTAGGTATAAACCTTAGAGGGGGGGAAAATGTTTTTAAAAACTTATTTTAGAGTATAGTTTCTACATGTGCATTTTTCTGTCTCTTAGAGCGTTGATAATAAATGGTTATCTCTCTTACAATTTATTTAGATAGCTCTAAAAAACTGCGTAGATCTTCTGCAAAGATAGCTTTGAGTGCAAAACATGCTACCAGAATGATTTTGGTTGGTCACCTGTGTCTACTATCATTTCAACTTTTCATTTTTTTTATTTGTAAAATTTACTGATAGACAGTAGATTGAATTCAGTCATTTTTGCCATACAATTACCCTTCTTATCATAATGCCAAGTAGTACAGAGATCTGCTTGTGTCCCTTTAATACTAGTTTACAGTATTGAACTATATTGCCAAAAGTATTCACTCATCCATCCAAGTTGTTGAATTCAGGTGATACAATCACTTCCATGGTCACAGGTGTATAAAACCAATCACCTGGCCATGCAGACTGCTTCTACAAAGTGAAGGAATGGGTCGCTCTCAGTATATCAGTGAATTCCAGCATGTTACTGTGATGGGATGCCACCTGAGCTACAAGTCTAGGCATTAAATTTCCTCGCTACTAAATAGTCAGCTGTTAGTGGTATTATAACAAAGTGGAGGAGATTGGGAATGACAGTGACCCAACCATGAAGTGGTAGACCATGTAAAATGGATCAGTGGATGGTCACCAACTTTCTGCAGAGTCAGTCACTACAAACCTTCAAACCTCATGTAGCCTTCAGATTAGCTCAAGAACATTGCGTAGAGAGCTTTATGGAATGTGTTTCCATGGCGAGAAGCTGCATCCAAGCCTCACATCATCAAGCCCAATGCAAAGGGTCTGGTGGGATTGGTTCTCTGGAGTGACGAATCAAGTTTCTCTGTCTGGTAATACTACAGATGTGTCTGGGTTTGGCAGTTGCCAGAAGAGCAGTACTTGTCTGACGGCATTGTTCCAAGTATAAAGTTTGGTGGAGAGGGGATTATGGTGTGGGGATGTTTTTCAGGAGATGGGGTCGACCCCTTAGTTCCAGAGATCATCTTAAAGTTTCAGCATACCAAGATATTTTGGACAATTTCATCCTCCAACTTATTATTGGGAACAGTTTGAGGAAGGTCCCTTCCTGTTTCAACACCAGTGCACAAAGCAAGGTCCATAAAGACATAGAGGAGCAAGTTTGGCCAGCGCAAAGTCTTGACCTCAACCCCATAAAGCACCTTTGGGATTTGAGACAGCGAGCCAGGCCTTCTTATCCAACATCACTGTCTGACCTCACAAATGCTCTTCTGGAAAAATGATCAAAAATTCCCATAAATGCACTCTGAAACCTTGTGGAAATCCTTCCCAGAAGAGTTGAAGTTGTTATAGCAGCAAAGGGTGGGCCAACATTATATTAAATCCTACAGAGTAAGAATGAGATGTCACTCGTGTGCAAATGGCAAATGAATATTTCTTTTTTGTCACAGCCACAGGCTGCATTTCAATCTGCACTCAGTATATAAATGGTCCTTTGATTTGCTCAGTAAGTATTACATTTCCACATTAACTCCACTTCTCAAATACCAAATAATGATACTGCATTTGACCAGGACCCAAACCTGTGTTGTAATTAAGACCACTTAAGCGTAATCTAAGCAGGCTTGAGACTGAGTTAGACTGAATCAAAATCAGGTCATTTCCAATTTTAAGCACTGTAAAGTTTTTGACATTGTTAACTGTTTGTTTGTGTGTGTGTTTTTTTATAATCACTGTCAAATGTAATGGAGCTTTAGTTTTAGAAAAACTTTCAATTACATAGGAACAGGACATTCTTGTGGTTCCAGTTTAATACTGTGTGTTCTGAACAGATTACGGTTTGTTTTCTTTCAGCACAAACTGATGAGGTAAATTAGTCCAAACCTGTCAATATTTGCTAGAATTGTGATTACCACTCTGAAAAAAAACCCATGATTAATTAAAAGCCCTCACATGAGAGGATTGCATATTTTCTCATAGCTTTGCATATAACTACAATTTAGGATGAGTATACTTGATACATTGTGGAAGATGCACTAGTGGGTCATGCAAATTACAGTACAGTAAATGGGCAAGAAAGGCCAAAGCAGGCAGACCAGACAAAAAACAAACAAACTTAAGAGGAGACTGAGACCTCAATCCTGTCACAGTAACTAAGAGGGGGGGAAAACAGCAAGTCTTCAAATGCAGGTGAATATTTCTTGTCACATACAGTAGTAAACAATGAGAGTGAGGTTGACTTAGTTTCCTTTTCCCACAGCATATTTCTACTAAGATGTACCACAGTTACAAGATGTTATCCCTTAGAAAAATCTGGAGAAATGCTTTGCAGCATTAGATCAGGCTATTGTACTTCTATAGCTGCTTAGCTCAATGGAATTAAGCACTGGCAGAGCACAGCTTATACACTGGGGATTAAGCAGTACATTTACTTCTTTCCAGATCTTTTCATTCGCAAGACGTGACCTCACGCATTGAAAGACAAATTAAACTTAATGATACTAACTTACATACCTTTAAGTTCGTAACTTGCCAGCTTGTGTAAATACAGGATCGTCTGTCTGCCTACAACTTACTGTAGCTAAGACTACATTTATACATCTATATCTTTATGTAGACTTAGATAAATGCACGGTATATAAATGTACAATTATAGTACAGAATATAACATATAAATAGTATAAAAATAACATATGTTGTGTTATTTGAGAATGAATAAAAGGAAAGATAAAGTATGGTGTGAAGTACAATGTAATTAAGGAATGAAGTGAATTCACAAAGCAAGATACAGCAGGAAGCTTTTCTGAGGAATATTTAGTCCATCCTTCTTTGCCTCCCCCAGCCGCCCCCACTCCCTCAGCACCACTCCAGGCCTGCAGTATGCTGGCTGGTGTGTTCTTATATAAGAGGCCAATCCTGTGGGAAGCCAGGATAGCTATGGAAGTCTTTGATGGCCACCACACAAAGGCAAAGAGGCAGGCTTTGATACTCATATCAGTCCCCCTATTGCCTCTCTGGCGTCATAATACAGCCACTGGTATAGCTCTGGTTCATCTGTCAGCACATACAGATTGCTGTATAAAGTGGAAAAGCCTCTTACTCAAGGGAGGAAGTTCGTACGCACTTACACAATGAAACCCTGCACATGGACAGTCGCACATGCTCATTGATCTGGCTTGCATTCATGTTTTCAAAGTATTCATTAATGCATACTGTAAATACATCTTGGTTGCCTTGGATGTCTCTTGCGGGCAATGACATCAATACACAAACGTCATTTCCAAGAACATGCATCATCCCTAATGGCAATACCTGCAAAGGACTGGAATTTTCTTTTTGTCCTTTACCTTTTGTTCTTTTAGTTTTTCATTAGGTGTTTGAAATATTAACATAGTCTGTAATGTACAGGAAGGCTGTGTGTAGACACTTGTGAAGGGGCATACATATATATGACACACACATCTGTCATTTCAGGGATAGTGACATTGTAGGAGGTATTGAGATCACAGGTGTTTATTCGCGCAGCACAGTGGTGAGTGTTTAGCATGGTTGTGTGAGTGTCCTGGGAGCTCAGTTTCATGTAGCTTCAACCACCTGCTCAGGTCATTATTCCGGTCAGGGACAAGAGAGGTAGATAATGCTCCCGTACAAACAAAAAGAGGACAGAAATAAAACTCTGAAGTATATGTTGGAGAACAAATGTCACGTAAAAGGGTTGGCAATGTTCCTATAAATTTATTCAACAGAATGTGTCTGCTGATTTGTAGATTTTAGAAAAATAATATTCAGTTTATGTCTACTTGTCGCTCTACAACAAACAGTTTGTAATTAAAATGAACTTTCTTCTTCTTGTTCTCTAGTAAGTGGTGATATCTTGATATAATTAGCTGTTGCTCACAGTACTTGTGTCATCTGGACATTGCATGCTTGCATGCTTGTTTGCGCAAAAGGAAGGGAGAGTATTTTGGATGTCTTTAGCTTGAAGCACCCAGCCTCTTATGTTTGGAATATTTTGGGAAACTGAGAAGACAGATACACAGCACAGCTCTTCTCTTCTCTTCTCTTCTCTTCTCTTCTCTTCTCTTCTCTTCTCTTCTCTTCTCTTCTCTTCTCTTCTCTTCTCTTCTCTTCTCTTCTCTTCTCTTCTCTTCTCTTCTCTTCTCAGCATTTACTTGACAGTGCTGCTGAGATGACAGTGACGGGATTTGTCATCACATTAGAATGACAGTGTTTTGATGTTTCACGGGCATGGCACTGTATTTCTATGTCACTTTACATAATATATTTAATTTTAGTTTTTAGGAGAGCAGCATCAATTGAATACTTAGAAGAGTCAAACGTAAGGCAAATTGCAGTAAAACCAATGATATTTTATCAAGTTGCATCAATTTGTATAGTAATTGTTGTATAATATATAGCAGTAACAACAACAACATAGCACGGTTTACTTGCCAAAAAGACGGCCAGATATCCCGTGTGAATCATGAATATTTTTTTGTATTTGTTACAGCATGTTGACAAAGAATTTTGCCAGTGATTCGACTGAAACAATCTAATTAATAAACTGCCAATCACTCATCAAAGCCAATGCCCGGGGTAATACAAGAGTCCATATTTGGAATGTTATCAGTCTGAGAAACACATGATTGAAACACATGATTGCATGTGCATCAACAGAAATCAAACTATGTCAAGGCAAATTTCAGGGCACAATTACCTGTTAATATTCAATTCAATTTTATTTATATAGCACCAAATCGCAACAGCCATCACCTCAAGGCACTTCATATTGTAAGGTAAAGACCCTGTGGCTACAATGTAGCTTGCCATCGCCAGTGTGTGAATGTGTGTGTGAATGTGTGTGTGAATGGGTGAATGACTGAATGTAGTGTAAAGCGCTTTGGGGTCCTTAGGGACTAGAAAAGCGCTATACAAATGCAGACCATTTACAATAATGCAGAGAAAACCCAAACAATCAGATGTTCCCCAATGAGCAAGTACTTGGCGACAGTGGGAAGGAAAACTCCCTTTTAACAGGAAGAAACTGTTAAGAACCAGGTTTAGGGAGGGGCAGCCATCTGCGACAACTGGTTCTGGGTAAGGGGAGGAAGAGAGGACAAAAGAGACTGTGGAAGAAGGCACACTGTTCATTATTATTATTATTAGTTGTAGTAGTATCGGTTTTATTAGTATTGGTGGTGGGTGTAGGGTCAGTAGTAAAGTATATTTACTAGATGCTGATTCTGTGTATTATGACTGCCTTGTGCTTTTGCAGTAGTCAGAAATCTGCAGTAGAGAGGCAAGTAAAGAATATAATGAGACGGAGAAACGAATATGGAGAGAGGGGGATTCAATATGTAGAGAAGAGGCAGTGAAATGCAAAGTAAGGATACATGCAAATCAGGATGGAAAAAGAAAGGGAAACACAAGAGAAAAGACACTCGCGTGACAAGTGTCCTCATCATGCCCTGGAAGACTGTGTTACTGCCCCCCCAGCACTCCTCCAGGCCTTAGCCCAGTTGGCTGTTAGAGTCATGCAGCGAGCAAGGATATCATCTACTCCTACATGCAAAGAGAAAAGAAAAAAAGAAAAGAGAAAAAAGAAGGCGTGGGCTGAGGAGGTGGAGCACCTTGTAAGAGACTGGGACAGCATAAAATGAGAACAGAAAGTCATCCAAAACAACAAAGCAGGATAGGACTAGAGTGTGAATAAAAAATGGGGGGTCGGTGAAATAAAGGCGGTGTAACTAAAGTAGGAAAAGATTGCAGAGAGAGCATGATAAGGGAGTTGGAAGGAGCAGGAGGGCTGGATTAAGGAGAGCCCCAGGTGGAAAAGGAAGTAAAGTTGCCAGCACTCCCTCTGGCATATGTCCTTGCCTGCAGGAACACCCAAGGACTAGGGAGAGGGCAGCTGGTCGTTAGCCATGTCCAGGCCAGGGTGTGCCAACAGTTGTCTCGTCATGCCAACACTGGGCATCCCATGCCAGAAAGCGTCCTTGTTCGTAGAAACCGACGTCAAGCTAAACCTCTGCGGAATCTCTGAGAATACAAGGCAGCGGTGTTTGTGGCTGTCTTCTGTTTATTATCTGTTTACTCACTGCTTTTCCTGCTGTCTTGTTTTGTTATTGAGGTAGCTGTAAATTCCTTTTATTCTCCGCAGTACTCTTCTGCTGGAACAGGAGTTGTGCCAGTAGCTAAGCTGAAGTTGAAATAGCTGTCATTTAAATTAACAAACATGGTTAAGTATTTACTGCTCTAATATACTGTATTTGGATTGATGGATGGATGGGTGGATGGACTATGAAGGCAGCCATTACACAACATTTAAATGGAGTAGTGACTGTTTTCTGTATGATTTAGTTGATCTAAAAGTTACCATTTATTTTTTATACACTGTGCGTTTCTCATTTTGGTCATTTTGTTCAGTCATTTTCATTTTAGAGGTTTAACTTGATTTGGTCTTCTGGCTGGGAGCCTATTCTACCAAACACTTAGCAGACAGGGCAGATGAGGCCATTTGTTCCATCTCCTCATTTGCCAATGACAGGCAGTGTCTTCCTGATGTAATCATTGGTCATTAGAAAAAGGCATTAATTCTGTTATTTACCATAAACTCTGTATAAAGTATTTATGCTCTTGTCTGTGTCTGTGAGACATACAGCTAGATAAAAACCAGATATGTCAAATTACTAGGTGAGGATGGGCCAGTCTTCTGATTGGGTTTTAATGATTAATGAGATTTTAGACGACTTTTTCAGCTGGGTCCACTGGCTCTCAACAGCTGCAAGGATAAGTAAAAAAAAATGCCTCAGCCTGAATTAATCAATATCCAATATTCGATAGTCAAGAAGGTCAGAAATATTGAGCTCAAAATATGAGCCTCTAAAGCAAATATTGATAGCAGATACAGTGCTTAACAAATTTATTAGGACCCCTGCCATAAAAACGAGACAACACAAATGTTTTAAAAATCTGTCAAAAACTGAAAATGACTGAATTCACATTTTTTATACCCAAATTTGAGCTGGCACAAGAAGTCAGAAATTAATTCAACCATTAAAACAAATTTTTATATGCAAGTAAATGACTGTAATTTGGCATCTTAATCAAACAATAATAATGTGTTTTTGTGTGTTGATTAAAAGGCTTGCACGTGCTGGTGGGTTAACCGTTACAGAAACAAAAAAATTGATTTTGGTAATCATTTTAGTACCAATTCTGATAGCGGCAGTGGCATAAATTTTTTAAAAGCATTTGATGTGATAAAGGTAAATTCTAGTCAGTTGTTTAGCCTAAAATCACAAATTTACCTTAAATTATTTCAAAACCTGCAAATCAACCTCTTTATTTAGACTTCTGTTTAGATAAGGAAATCCATTAACATATCCAATTCAGGGTTGTGGTTGGGCTGCAGCCTGCCCAGGTCACATTTACACCAATTTCAAATCACCAGTTAATCTAACATGCATATCCTTGGATTGTGGGAGAAAACAGAGTATCCTGAGTCAGACCCCAGTTGGTGGATTGAAACTCAGGACCTTCTTGCTGGGAGTCACCGGTGCTATTTCGCAGCACCACCATGCTGTTTCACATAAGGAAGAACTGGTGAAACGAGGAAAGTGCCCTCCTAGTATTTTCACTCCACATACTTTTCTCTTCTTAGGCCTTTTGTGCATCATTAACCTTAAAAAGGATATCAAAGCAGTTAATCAGAATTCTATCAAAGCCTCGTTAGCATGTGGACAGCTTTAAATGGAGTGCATCGTCAACGTTATTAACTATAGTGCCAACACAGAATCTTTATGAACACGCTGTGACAAGGACCAAGTGAAGAAAACAGTAATAAAGGCAAATACAAATCGTCAAAATGCCAAGCTGTCCTTTGAAATCTAATCCCGGCTGCAGGCTTGTTTAACGCAGAACAGCCTGCAGTCAATCTATTTTGGAGCAAATAGCTCAAGCTGAAGGTGTCTGCTGATCAAGCAACCAAGGTAGAAGCATTATTTTCAATGCGGTTGCTACATGCTGCTGTGTGTGTGTGCGTGTAAGAAGACAGTGTACCCGACAAGCTGTTCTGTAGCAGTGAGTGTAGGTGTCAAACATACTGTAGGTACTATATAGCAAAAATTCCGGGGAGACTAGCTGTCAGCTCAGTGCCAGCTAATAGGGATCCAAAATGAACTGTATTCCCAGATATGATTAACTGTGTTTTTCAACATGTATACAGCCAATATAATTTATTACCACAAAATTATTATTTACCTTTACTTTTTTTCTTAGTCAATTGAAACAGCGAAATAAAGTAAAATTTAAAAAATGAGTTGCAACTACTATGATAATCTATTTGTCTGACTTCTTTCTAGAAAATCAGTGATACAGTAAATAGTCATTTTTCATTATTTCCTAACATTATCTGAGCACACTATTTTTTTAAGAGTGAAGGTTAACAGCTTTTTAATTTAGTTTTATGTTTTTATATTTTAGTCAAATGTAAATAGGGTTGAGAGGATGTGCAGATTTGAAGAGGCGTGTTATGAATAATAACAGCAGGGATCGCTCCTGAGATGTGTCTGAACATATGAGTCTCTGTAAGATACATGCTTTTGTTTCATTGCGATTGGATTGCTGCGGTGCACTATACACAAGTCTTACCAAAACCTCCCTAGAACGGTTGTTCAGTATGTTGCTGACAGACTTCTGATAAAATCCTCAGAGTTTCCACGTGTGACTCAAATTTTGACGCAGCTGCACTGGCTTCCGGTTTATTTCAGAGTGCAGTTTAAGATTCTTTTACTGACATGGAGAGCTTTTCATGGACAGGCACCAGGTTACACCAGAGGGCGTCTGCACTCATATGTCCCTGGCAGGTCCCTGAGGTTCTGTGACTTTGGACTGGAATGCTCTTCCTTTGTTTTTTCATGCGTTGTTTGGCCCTTTACTTACTAAGATATTGACTATAGTGAGATTTATCCTGTCATAGTGACAGGTAGTTTCTGTACATGCGTTATTTCTTCCTAAATAGAAAAAAGCTCTGGAAATGTTAATGAATGGGGGCTGGGAAAAGATGAAGAAGGAAACGCAGAAGGATTTGAGGATATGTGTGACATGAAATGAGGGAAAATCATGAAAGAGGAATGGAGCCAAGGAGTAAGAATCCCCAAGTGGTCGAGAGTGCACCCTCTCTTTTCCCAAGTCTCTTCGTGTTCTTCTTGTTCTTTTGCCCAATGTTACCATGGCAACGCTGGGCCTTTGACAAGCTGACCACATGCACAAACATTCGCACTCTTGCTTGTAGCGTGAGTGTGTACATGGTGGCACACATGTACTGTAGCCACCTGCACAGATACTGTATCACACACAAACTTACACACACACAACTGGCAATAGTAATGACTCCTAATGGCTGCTAATAAACCCAAAACACTGGATGCACACCTAAAACACAGAGTACTTATGAGCCTATCACAACACATTTCCAACCATACTTGCATATGTTAGGTAGAAAATGATATTACGTGCTATGTCTATCCACTGACATGTTCACTGAACCAGAGCAATACATGGTTCCAAGTATACAATTACAGATTTCACAGGGTTGAGCTGTGTGCCTGAAATAAGACGATCTAAACCTGATTCCATCTATCTCATCTTCTGCCCTCCCACACAAAGTGACCCTTTCACCTGCTAGCTGGTTAATTATCACCAGCAGCTATTTCAAGCATTACACTGGTCGCACTGAGCTGAAGGAGAGAGAATCTCATTCAGTGAATAGATCACATGAGTGTATGAAATATATTACACTGAAAACTTACTCTCTGTGGCAGGATTATTTTCATTTACCCTATGAGGAAACGCAAACTAAGAACATTTAAAAGTCGAAGTGTTGGATTAGGTAGAAACAATATGTGTAACAATGTTGTAAAATTATCTTAAGTTGCAGTTAAGTGAATAACAATTACAGATAGATAAAAAAAAAAAAAGTAAAGCCATATGTACAGTCATGGAAAAAAAAAGAGGGTAAATTCTCTGACGTCATGGAGTTCTGTGAAAAACTGAGTACATCCCATGACTCAGTACCTTCAACTTGTATTGACATTTGCAGACATTTGTTTGTGCACAGCTCTCTTAAGGTATCACTGCCGTCATTCTGTCGTCATTGTCCTCTTTTATGACTCACTTTCAGTCAGGCTTTAGCTGTCTGGAAAATGGCCTTATAATTGACTAGAAACCTTTCATGATTCATTCAGGGGCTACAAAGTGTGCAGGTCTGGTGGCTGCAAAACACCAAATCATCAGCCCGCCACCACCATGCTTGACAGCTTGTATCATATATTTATGGTGATATGCTGTGTTTGGATTTCTCCAAAAGTGGCACTGTGCATTATGGCCACATATCTTCATGTTGGGCTCATCTGTCCAAAGTATATTGTTCCAGAAGTCGTGTGATTTGTTCAGATGCAATTGCGTCTAGGTTCTTTTTGGAAAAAAAAGACCTTCCAAACCTGGAAGATCTTCCAAAACAAGTCATAATTCACTTCAGTCTTTTTTTTAATTGTATTGTTATGAACTTCAGCATTAAGATGTAGCTTTTGGGTTTTTTTTTTGCAGCATTGCATGGTCTCATCTTGGATCTGATCCCCTACCCCAAATCTTTCTCATTGTAAAATAATGGAGTAAAAATTGTTTGGAAATAGGCTTGTAGTCTTTCCCAGATTAATGTTTAATCCAGATTCTTCTTGCTAAGGAAGAATAAATCTGTGCTTCTTAAAGATCATTGCAGATGTGTTTAACACGCACCTCAATGCTCCAGACAACTTTTAAATCAAGTGCAGTTAATTAAGAGCATTTGATCAGCAGCACCTGGTGGCTGCTGCTTGTTGACTTCCTCTTAGTTCCTATGGAAGCAGTAAGTGTGTATTTAGTTATTCACATCACTGATTCTTTATTTTGGCTTAGTTTTTGTTAAGTAGTGAAAGGTGTAACATGTCATGTTTTGTTGTTCATCTGCGGTTGCATTTATCTAATTGTAAAACTTGCTAAAGACCAGTTTATTTTTTATTATTTCCTGATGCGTAAAACCTTAGGTCTTCTTTTTTAGCATGCCTACTTAATATTAGACTAAAAATATAACTGAACACATTTAAATCTTTTTTTTCCTGTCCCTCATTTTACAGCCCCCAGATAAGGAAGGCGGTCTGCCGAAGCAGGTGGGCAACAAGACAGAGTGTGGCCTGCTGGGACTAGTTTTGGACCTGAAGCGGGATTACCAGCCAATAAGAAACCAGATCCCAGAGGAGAAGCTTTACAAAGTCTATACCTTCAACTCTGTCAGGAAGTCGATGAGCACTGTCATAAAGCTGCCTGACGGTAGCTTCCGGATGTACAGCAAGGGAGCCTCTGAGATTGTACTCAAAAAGTGAGTCTGGTTTAATGGTTTAAAATAACCTGGAAGTTGCAGTTATATAATTTAATAAGGTGCTCTGCAGATTTACACTACATTCAGTGTAAGTTTCTAGCAGTATGTCTTACAATCATGTCATTTTGCAGGGCGTTACAGTAACATTACAGTGAGTGGTTTTGAGAAAAACCTGAGATGCAGAAGGAGAAATGTGAAATTCTATTTGCAGCATTGCATGGTCTCATCTTGGATCTGATCCCCCACCCCAAATCTTTCTCATTGTAAAATAATGGAGTAAAAATTGTTTGGAAATAGGCTTGTAGTCTTTCCCAGATTAATGTTTAATCCAGATTCTTCTTGCTAAGGAAGAATAAATCTGTGCTTCTTAAAGATCATTGCAGATGTGTTTAACACGCACCTCAATGCTCCAGACGACTTTTTAATCAAGTGCGGTTAATTAAGAGTATTTGATCAGCATTAACATTAAAGTCATAAAATGACTTTAATGTTAATGTTAAATAAAAAGACTTTTTATTTTATGACTTTTTAAATAAAAAGTCATAGAATTACTTGAATTCAATAGTATTTTTTATGTTTCTACATTATAGGTGTTACAGTTAATATAAACAGAGATTCAATAATACAATGTATGAAAGGTTAAATTCACATTTTTGTCAAGCTGACAGGTCCTAAAAGGACGTTTGCATTAATTATGGTTCAGTTGCTTTTCCGTAAATGATGTACAGCATTTGTATTTGGCTGTATGCCAGTACACCTGTTTGTTTTCAGTTTGTCTGTTGATATATTTAACTTGTTTAGCAAATCAGTTTAGTCTTGATCAAATGTAATTATCTTTTGGCTATAGTACTTTAGTTATTTAGGAAATGTGTTAGCTGTTTTTTAAAAATCTTTTAGAGGAAATTGTTTGTCCTCCATTTGAGCTCTCTACAGTGTGTACCCCAATGCACTTTCTTTTTTTTAAATATTGTGGTATCCTGCCACAAAAGGCATATTAGTCCCTATGTCTTTTCTTTTGCACAGCATTGCAGTTCTCAGTGCATCCTTTTTTGATTCACCAGTATTCATTTAAGCAAAGCAGTAATGCCAGGCTGAGAGATTTGACTATATATTTTGTTCTTTTTTAAATGCTGGCTCATTTCCAAGCACTAAAAACACAGACAATACCAATGTTACAGTATATAATTTAAAATGACCCTCTCAACCTACGCCACACCCTTGTTTGCAGATGCAGCCATATCCAAAACGAGGTGGGTGAGCCAAGGGTTTTCCGTCCACGAGACAAGGATGAGATGGTGAAGAAAGTGATTGAGCCCATGGCGTGTGATGGCTTGAGGACCATCTGTGTGGCGTATCGTGACTTTTCCAGCAATCCTGAGCCCAACTGGGATGATGAGAACAACATCCTGAATGACCTCACAGCCATCTGTGTTGTCGGAATAGAGGATCCCGTCAGGCCAGAGGTAGGAGAGATATTTTAGTAATGGACTGAGAGGAGGGGGATGTCGAACAAATGGTTTATAATACCAGCTTTCAGCAGCTGTGTCATAACCAGTGGTATGTCCTCGCTGTTACTTTGAAGCAGTGTCTCTTTACATAAAGGTTTATTGTATAGATGAGGATCAAAGTATTAATTTGAATTTTAAACACCAAATCAATTCTCAGATGAGACCAGCTTATTTCTTCTGATCACTTTTGTAAAATCATCCGTTGAAACAAAAAGAAATGTTCAATGCAATAAGTGATTCATCATAAAGCAATTTCTTCAGGGGTACAGTTTTTAATGATAAATTTCACATGAAGGAATAGAGTGTATTATAATTGGAAGAAAGAGGTATCTGTGTACAGTAGGAAAGCTGACCTCGCTTCACAGCTCCAGTGCAGGGAGAAGGAAGCAGGAAAATTAACTGACTACTGGATTATTCAACTGCTTCCTTTCATCTTGTTTCCATCCTCCTGCTCTTTCTAGAACAGCATTGCTCATTCAGCCCCAACCCAACATGTTTTCTCCTCTCCACCTCTGTCTGTGGTGATGTTCCTCTTTTTGATGATTCCTTTTCCTTTCGCATTTTCTGCAACTCTCTTTCTGTCATTGTGATGTCTCTATCTTTCTCTCCAAAGCTGAGCTATATTAACTGAGAATCCCCTCTTGTATTGCAATATTATGGAAGGTTTTTTGCAATTTGGGGAAAATTATAGTGTTCAGATGAATAAATACAAAAGAAATCAAATATTTAATGCTGAACATACTGTACAGTAAAATGAATATGTAGTGTGGCCACATTTACATAGTGTTTTTATGTTGTTACTGTCCACTCAAAGTGTTTTAACTAGAAGTCATATTCTGAGCATATACTAGCAAAACCCTGCTCTTATTCTTTTTTTCAAAATTATATCAATATATAAGCTGTCAATATAGTGTCATAAACATCAAACAAATGTACACATAACATAGTTACAATTATGTTGTTGGTTTTGAGATCAGCTGCTACACACATATAATTTGTAAGAATTTGAATGTTATAAAATAATTCCTGAAAATTATTAGTATTCCCTAAACACAAATTCAATAAAGCTATTGAATAATAGAAATTGATAACCCTGCCACCTTAGACAGTTTGTTATACTTTCATCCAGATTGATCGATGTGTCTAGGAGGAGTTAGGGAAAAGACACGAATACAAAACCTGGAGTTATTATAGACTTATTATTGTAGAGGTTATCCACTGCATCCATCCCATAAACTGTTTTACATCCATGGCCAGTTTAGACTTACGCGTTAACCTGATGTGCACGTCTTTGAACTGTGGGTGGAAGCCAGAGTACTTAATGGAAACCCATGGACGCACAAGGAAAATAAGCAAGCTCTGCACAGGAGGGTCTCAGTTTGAAGCAGGAACCTTCTTCCTAACCACACCACCACTATGCCACCCATATATACTGTGTTAACATAGCCCTTCGCAGTGATGCATAGCCTCAAAGTTTGCAGATTACTCTCTCTACTCAACCCTAGAGGTCACTCGGTATCTGTCATTTTCAATAACCCAGTTGAGAAGCAGTGCACAGAAACTGCTACAATCCAGTAAAGACTTTCCAGGCTCTTTGCTAAAACTGGTTAATACTGGAAATTAGATGACATTCCATTATTTTAAAAGGGTCAAACAGACTAGTAAACATGGTTTTGGTTTGTTTATTAGTCTCTAATTTCTTCCTCTGTAATGCAATGTTTGTTTAATAAGTGGATGCTCTCTGAGAACGGCCCCAG
Source organism: Mchenga conophoros (assembly GCF_057382185.1). Taxonomy (NCBI): domain Eukaryota; kingdom Metazoa; phylum Chordata; class Actinopteri; order Cichliformes; family Cichlidae; genus Mchenga; species Mchenga conophoros. Next base: position 22,444,953 of record NC_140530.1, read on the forward strand.
AGAGACGAGAGAGAATAGTGGAGGGAATGAGAGACTGAGAAATGTTCAAAATCAGATTTCTGTCAGAAGGATGACAGAAGGCAGGAGGATGATGGGTAGGAATGGTAGAGAGAAATGGTAGAAAATGAGAGTGTAACCAGATCCATATAAGAGGCACGAGGTGCTTGTTTCCCAGTCTCACCTACTAGACTCCTACTTTCTTCCTCTGATGGACCAGATTGTATTTTTAATAAACCTCCAGTCTTTTCTTCACCTCCTAGTTTCAAGTGAGCAGTCATCTTGAGCAGTACGAGTCCAAGAGAAATGAAAGGTTTAACTAAATACCAGGGATGACAGACGAGCCAAACAGGAACCTGATATCTTGATAACAATGAGTCAATATCTGGATAATATAGAGCATGAGCTTGTTTAACTTATAAAAATCACATTACTACATATTACTTTTTTCTTTTTTTTTTCTGTTTACATTTGAAGAATATTTAACTTCGTTGACCTCTTCAGTGTATTAACTGGTATACGTATTAGTTGGCTATTTTATTTTGTGTAATTGATGAAATGACAGGCTGATATAGGTTAAAGATGGTTTTGTTGTGACTGAAGCAAATATTGTTCTTCTTCAAATATCGAATTAAATGAAATAATTTCACTTCTTTGACTGTTGTAGGTTTTCATATTTAGGATAATCATTTTTGCATGTAGCAGCTGCTGTGCAAAAGTTATGTAGTTCTAAGTAGGCGAAAAAATCCTATCTGTTTTTATTTTAACCTCCAGCTTATTAAAGACCTGCACTCCTCCGCTGTATAGCCATACTTTGTAAAAACAAACTTCTCTATGCTTGCATGCATAAGCAGTTCGATTCGGCAGTTTAATGCATGATGCAAGCGCACATTTCAATGATGGATCCATGTTTTATGTTTTTTATGTGTGAAGGCAGAAAGAATTACTTGCCTGCATGTATGTGTAAACTGATGCAAGTTGTTATTATGGTACGTGAGCACAATTGTTTATGTGTGGGTTTGGAGAGCAGAGCTCGCCCACACTGACCTTTGCAAGGAGAAATATGTGTTTCTGAATTACTACTCTTTTGCAAGATGCTTCAACTATAGATCCATATCCATACATGAGTAGTCATAATTAATTTATTGCAATACTATCTGGAGAACTTAATAATAATGGGGCTTTGATTTACTTGCTTGCATGTGTTTGTGTTTTGTGAATAACTGCAAGATTGTTTTTTCATTTATAAATACTACTCAAATACTGAAGCTCTGAAAACTGTGCATGTGCCACCAGATGGCAAATGGAATTTAAAATTCCCTCAGGAGTTGGTGGAGAACAAAACCAGAGAAAACCAGAGAAAAAGTGAAAATCTTAATTTAATTCATCCAGTGGTCAGAAATGCAGCTCCTTCTACTACTGGGTATATCAGAAGGCTTCCTTGAAATAAAAGGTTTGCCAGACCTCCGCACAGTAAAAGCTGGCTGCATTATGCTCAGTCTTAGTATTAATTGGTTAAATTTGGTTAGTGCAGCTTTAAATAATAGGTGAAATATGCTTTCCTTTTTACATATTTCTGTTGTACTGAATGATTGTGCATGTGTCTCCCTATTTTAGGTCCCTGATGCCATTCAGAAGTGCCAGCGTGCAGGCATCACAGTGCGTATGGTGACAGGAGACAATATAAACACAGCCCGAGCCATAGCCATCAAGTGTGGTATCATCCACCCAGGAGAGGACTTCCTGTGCATCGATGGCAAAGAGTTCAACAGGAGGATCCGCAATGAGAAAGGAGAGGTACAGCAAATACTGTCAGTGTGAGAGGAGGTAAAAAGTGAGCCACTCATGGAAGAGAGTTGCAGAGGTTAAGGGAAAATAAGCAAAAGTGTTGCTCTTGTTCCTCTCTTTCAATTTGTGTTTGTGTGTGTCTATGTGTGTGTGTGCAGGTGGAACAGGAGCGTATCGATAAAGTTTGGCCTAAACTCCGAGTACTGGCTAGATCATCCCCAACCGACAAACACACACTCGTCAAAGGTGAATTGGTTGCACACTTTTTGCTCTGACTTAGACAGAGATCATTACTGTTGCCTTTCCTTGTTTCTTGAGTCTCTGTGCTTTATGTGTATATGCACTTCTTCCTATGCTGCTTTGTTTATCTCTTTATTGCAGGCATTATTGACAGCACTATGGCAGACCAGAGGCAGGTGGTGGCTGTGACTGGAGATGGGACCAATGATGGGCCTGCTCTAAAGAAAGCTGACGTTGGATTTGCCATGGTAAGCAGCCCTTCTTTCCTGTTTTGTTTGGCTGTTTGTTCATGCCTTATCTTGCATTCTTGTGAGACTGATCTCAGTCAACATCTGCAGATGTCTTTTTCACCTCTGCAGTGTTTAAGAATTCTTCTCAGGCGCTCTCACTCTGGCTGCGTGGATAAGGAGCTCCCCCTAGTGGATTTCATTATTAACGCAGTTATTCTGCAGAAGCTTGTTCAGCTTGTTAAAAACGTTATAGCAAAAACCATATATATATTTTAATAGGTCTTATGTAACATGAGTTGCAGCTCTCCTTCTACACTGTGGTCCTGTAAGATACTGTAAAAAAGTATTTCAGCTTCTGTGCTTAAGCAGGAAATCTGATTGAAGGAGATTGGTTTGGGCTCAGATTTCAACCTAATCACGCACATTAATTCATTTAATGAGACATGTTTAAAAAGATGTCCGCATAAGTATTCACTCCACACTTTCACTAATAAGGGCATCCTTGTCCAAATCCAGCCACTGCCTAGAAGGTGCTGCTCGTGCTTCTCCTTCAAAATATAACATAATACAGAAAGAGAGTCCCTCCTACAGTCTGCGCTTTACCTGATTACATGCACACTGACTCCTTAGGTAGCTGGTATTATTATTAAACACAACAGTGACTCATCTACAGGGTCCAGCATTGTCCAGTTGACTGCAGAGTTGATTATATGCTTCAACGTTATTTTTAACGTGGTAGGCTGAGGAATACTGCAGTGTGATGAAGTTAGAAGGAGAGCAGCTGTGAAATAGAAAACTCCAGTTTCTTTCTCACTGCAGCTTGTCATCATTCTTCCAGGGTATTGCTGGTACAGATGTGGCCAAGGAAGCATCAGATATCATTCTCACCGACGACAACTTCAGCAGCATCGTGAAAGCAGTTATGTGGGGCCGAAATGTCTACGACAGCATCTCCAAGTTTCTTCAGTTCCAGCTTACTGTCAATGTTGTAGCTGTCATTGTGGCTTTCACTGGTGCCTGCATCACACAGGTCAGAAGGATGAAAAAGACTGCAAAGTAATACCAGCCCGCTATCATGGTCATTTTTAACACAGTTGATGGTGATGAAATGGAATTTCATCCAAGTTGGTTTACTGTTGCCTAATCAGTAATTCGAAAGATGATAAGTGCTTACAACTTCAAGAAATACACTTATGTTTCATGCCTGGTTATATTGTAGTTCTATTATTCTATTCTGTTATTGATACATGTTACTGTCACCTTTCTTTAGGACTCTCCTTTGAAAGCAGTGCAGATGTTGTGGGTGAACCTTATCATGGATACTTTTGCATCCCTGGCTCTGGCGACAGAGCCTCCCACGGAGTCTCTGCTTAAGAGGAAGCCATACGGTCGCAATAAGCCTCTCATCTCCAGCACTATGACAAAGAACATCTTAGGACATGGAGTCTATCAGCTCATTATCATCTTCACACTGCTCTTTGTTGGTACGCACGGTTATTTTGCTCTGTTATACCGATATAGGATATTACAGATTTAAAGACTATGGCATAAATCTGACTCCCTGACTCTCTTTCTTTTCCTTCCAGGTGAGCAGATCTTTGACATCGACAGTGGCCGCAATGCTCCTCTCCACTCTCCACCCTCTGAGCACTACACCATCATCTTTAACACCTTTGTCATGATGCAGCTGTTTAATGAGATAAATGCCCGCAAAATCCACGGAGAGAGGAATGTTTTTGACGGTATCTTCAGGAACCCCATTTTCTGCTCGATTGTTTTTGGCACGTTTGCTGTGCAGGTAAGTGGATGCATTAATTCCTGAAATTACTTGTTTTTCTCAGTTATTTTTAATTTTAATTATTAATTATTATATTTTTTTCAGATAAGTAATGGTAATTTTCAGTTTTCTGTGTACTTTATACTTTGCATAGATCGTGATTGTGCAGTTTGGAGGGAAGCCATTCAGCTGTCAACCTCTAGACTTGGAAAAGTGGATGTGGTGTGTTTTCCTCGGGCTGGGGGAGCTTGTGTGGGGACAGGTAATAGGCAAAGTTTCCCCTTTCTAAGTCTTTTGGTCAATTTTCCTGTCTGTGCATCTCTACAGTAAGTACATCACTTAGTGCTTTTACTTCTCTGCGGGTTAGGTGATAGCCACCATACCCAATAGCAGACTGCGCTTCCTGCGGCGGGCAGGGCAGTTAACTCAGAAAGATGAGCTGCCAGAGGAGGATGTTAATGAAGAAAATGAGGAGATCGACCACGCAGAGAGGGAGCTGAGGAGAGGACAGATCCTCTGGTTCAGAGGACTCAACCGCATTCAGACTCAGGTGAGGGCAAGTAACAGAGACAGTTCAATCCCAGTTAATATATGGATACAGCATGTGGACTTTATGGTTACTTGTTTAAAAATCAGTTTAAGATTCCCTTTAATTTTACACAATAATATGCTGAGTTCCATAATAATAATATAATAATTTTGTCCAGTTATATAATAAAAACACTAAAAGGTAAATATGTCACCCCTAATATTTACTAAAAAGCTTCTCTTTTACTGTTTGTCTGTGTTTCTCAGAAGATCTGTTTTGTGTAGGTCTCTCCACCTCAGGCATTGCCCATGAGGAAGTGATAGACTGTATTTTATATGTTGGTCATGTTAGTCAGTCACAGTTTTAAAGTCCTTTTATCTCAAGATGAATTACTCAGGAGCATAAAGATGCCATTTTGCCTCGCTGGACTGCTTAGATCACCGCCATGGACCTGTGGAAGCTCCAAGAGTTAAATACAAGTATATAGCCACTGAACTGTTTTCACATTTGTGAGCTCTGCAGACCGGTATCACTGTGATATTGCAGACAGTCCGGCTTGTGTGCTGGATCTGGTTTCGTCTCACTGATGTGTTATTGATGGGCCTGGGTGTAGTACTGTGGACAGATGCTGCCTAACATCCGCAAGAGCAAGTTAAAAAACTACAGCCAGAACAGTATCTGTGCTGTACGCAAATGACAGTGTTTAGTGTTAAAGTATAGAATCCTTATTAATAAGCTGGTTATGATCAAATTAAAATGAGTCATTGTGGTCAGCTGTGGTCAGAAGTTTACATACAGTCATCATGGGCATGAATGTCATGGTACTTTGGAGCTTTTAATGATTGCTTTGAACTGTTCTTTTTCCAGGGTTGAATGATTGTACAGCGAATGTCTGTAATGACTTTAAGAAACGATAACTGGGTGCAAAAGTTTGAATTTATTTTGTATTTTCTCTGATCCATATCTAAGCTCAAATATATATGTACACTTTAATAAAGTCTGCTTAAGGTTCTACAATGCCTTTTAAATTGACTTTAAGGCTTAATAACTTCTCATTAGTGATCATGACTGATCAGTCACACTCACATTCAGAACAATATGAAAGACCAAGGAACTCACTGAGGATCCAAGAAGGACAACTGTAGATTTCTATCTCAGTACAAGTTAATTGCACATATGTACAATTTGCCAAGGTCTGGAATAAGAGCCAAACTTTCATCATCAGATGAGAGGAGGTTGGTTGAAGTGGTAAATTCTGCATAATCATTCTACCCTGCAAAAAGAACAGGTCAAATAAATCATTTAAAGCCCCAATTTACCATGACATTGACACCCATGATGAGTACATATAAACTTCTAATCACAACTGTATATGCATTGGTCAGGAATTTAAACAAAAGAAAGAAAAACGAAACCCAATTTGAACTAAATCTTAACTTTCTTTTTCAGTGAAGATGTCACAAAACAACATGCACTGCATGATGTGAATGGCTGCATCTGTGAATTTAATTTGTTTACATCAGATAGTAAGTCAAAGGGTGGGATCACCCAAATTAAAGGAAAACAAAGCTTTTGGCAATCTTCCTCTTATGCTATCTGGCCATGCAGAAAGTTGTAATTTCCCAAGGTTTTGTAATATCATATTTTAGGTACTGAATACAAGTTTGTTCTGTGGTGCTAATAACGTAGAACAATAATGCAAACAACATCAGTGTTACTCTGGGTAAAAAAGAAACACTATCAGAACGAACATGAAATGTTTGCTTTGTAGAAAGTTCTTCTACTGTAGACTGCTCACGCTTACTTCTCTTAAATTTTACACGAAAATGATTTGTGTTTCTTTTCCAGAGATAAATATTAGCTCCTGAATTTTAATAAAATGTTTTTAATGTTGCTCTGTATCAGCATCACGCAACAAATCTGAAGGGAACCCAGAGTATTTGCATGGCCACCATTATAGCTCACATGTAATTTGGGTGAACCAGCTCTTTAGATCAGATTCAGTGTTTTTGCTGTGGGGACACCACACCCTGACTTTTAGCTGCCCTCCATCATGTCATGACTGAGATACTCCCTCTACCACCAGTCACCCTACCAATCAACCTGTGTTACCATTTGGTCTGTGTCACTCTGAGCAGCCATTTGTCCTCTCCTGTCCCGCTCTCCTACAGATTGAAGTAGTCAACACCTTCAAGAGTGGCACCTCCTTTCAGGGGGCAGGGGCTCTGAGACGCCAATCATCCACCACCAGCCAGACCCAGGATGTAACCAATGTTTCTAGTCCTAGTCACGTGTCCTTGTCCAATGCCCTTTCCTCTCCTACAAGCACTACTGCTGCTACTGCTCCTCCCACTACTGGCCGTGAGTCAGAACTCTGTCAGTCTGCTTCTCCACTCTCTTTGCTTCAGGGGTGCCATCCTGTCATGAGCAGAAAGTTATTTTTTGTAGTTTATTGATTTATTTGTTTTTAATTTACAACAACAGTCTCCATCTTGAGGTTGGCATTTCTGAAGTTTTTTTTTTTTGTCTTTCGTTCTTGCTATTTGCGTTTTCATTTTCTCTATTTCTTCTGTCTTTTTCTTGTTCACGCTGGATTTCAAATTCATCTTGATATCTCGTCCCATGGTTGGGTGTACTGTCTTCTCATTGGTGAATGTGTGTTTGTTTCCTCAGAGTGCTAGGAGCGCAGGACTAAGGGTGATACCCACGGCGTGACATTTCAGGTTGTGAGTTTGTCTCCCTCTGCTCATCTTCCATCCATCATCCCCTCATCCAAACCTCACATTTTTATGTCTTTATAGACATTAATGTGAACTAATTCCAATCAAATCACCAAGTCACTGGGTGAACATTCAAGTATAAGTTGCAGTGTTAACTTTGTTTTTGTTTGTTTTTTTTACCTGGGAGTGTGACGCTGTTGTGGCAAATCACATTGGCTTGGCATAAAACAAATTTTACCTCCTACATGTCCTTTGAGCTGAATCACCAGCAGTGACAAGAAAATATTCAGGTAGCAGCGGTATATTTGGCTTAAAATATTTTCACATTTGACTGCCACATTGCAAACTTTGAGGCGAGTGTGTATTTTAGTCAAAAGCGTCTGTGTTATTTAATGATTTGCCCACCTTCATCTTTCTGTCTCTCTCACTCTCTTTTGCACACATGGACACACATATCCTCACTGACAACAACCTGTTATTGAAAATCAAATTAAATCCCATGTGAAGGTTGTGCGAACTGGAATCGGGGCCAGGGTACTCACTATAAGGCAGTAGTGTACCAATAATTCATCCCGTCTTGTTGCTTCATACTGTTGGTGTAGTTGACTGTCACGTTACCATAGTTACAGACATAGATCCTCTGCAGCAAAGTAAAATCAGCCCCCACCCTTTTTTGACACCCCATCAGTGTTACTTGTCAGACATCCTGTCACATGCAATCATCCAGACAGGCTTCTGTTTATTATTAATTTTCATTTCTCTCCTTACACCTACTCCACCACAGTTACTGCAGCACTACCAGAATGTTTGCCATATAATATGCACTATTCTCAAAGCTTTATAAATCTAATATCTTAAAATTAGAAGGAATATTGTAGTCTTAAGGTTTGTGGCAGAGTTTAAATTTCAAATACACTACATGGACAAAAGTATTGGGCCACATTTCGTAATTACTGAATTCGATTGTTTTCACCATAAAGTTACAGAACAAGGTTGTTGTTCTTTTGGGGCCCCAGACAAAAATTCACAGAAGGACCCGCCAACAGCATTTACTGCCACTTTGTTTTAAATAATTTGACTCCACCGCCACAAACAATAGTCCGATAAAATGACAGTAAAACATTACTTATGGCAGAAACCATGTTTATTTTGACAACAATGCCCAAGACTAAGTTAAAAACTGTTAATACTGTAGCTAGCTTCTGTGTTGCTTTAACATGCTAGCTATGCAAACAGGCCCATTGCCAGTGTCCTAACTATGCTGCTCTGCTAGCTAAGTTAGCTAATGTTAAACATCTAAGTAAAGAGAAGAAATAACTTCATGTTAGTGGAAGCTTCATGATTTTGACTGTCTCTCCCCTACATTTAAGGCTAGACTAGTAGCATTTACTGTAGCTAGTGAGCAATATATTTATTAGCCATTATTGTTTGCTTCATTCCCCACTGTCCTGCTTTTTCCCCTCTTCTTCTTCTGTCTATTTTCACTCCTAAAAGGTTTCCTAACATTTGGCTTGTTTAAACAGACTGATGTGTGCCACTTGCGATGGGAGTGAGTAAAGGTGGGCAGGACCCCTTAGGGAAGTCAGGTCTCAACTACTGGCATTGCAAACCTTGCATATTACCATTGCTGTAGTTTGAGGTTGATCAGACCTTGGGGTCCCCTGCTGGCCTGGGACTCCAGGCAGCAGATTGCCATGCCTGGTGACAAATGAAGGCACATAATGTGTAAAGGTTATCAAGTCTCTGCTGAGTCAGTAACTGCAGGGCTCCAAAACTCCTCTCGGATTAACATCAGCATAAAAACTGTGCAGCGGGAGCTTCACAGGCATGGGTTTCCTGTCCCAGTATTTTTGTCCATTTAGTGTATTCACTGCTCCTGTGAAGAATGAGAAAACAGGTTTCTTATGTTTAATTAAACGTTTTATTAACTGGAAACACAAACTACATAAAAGCATTGATATGTTGCTACATTCAACAGCAATTTATTTTCATTTCTTTAGTTTCAGCTACTTTAAACGAGAATTGAGTTAATAATGTAAATGTAAAGCCAATTATCAATTAAAACCCAGCAACAATTCTGATGCAGTTTTTTCCAAATACCTCACATTTTTGTCATGATTTAGTTTCTTGTAAAACGTTAGTAGGATGTTTTTACAAAATAAATTGAAGATGCACACAGGGTTTATGAAAACAGCAATTTGCCATAGTCTGTGACTACTGTGCTACTTTTTAGTCTCAATAAATTGTCACATAGTTGTTTGGACCTTATACTTGAGTGTTTACGTCGACGTGCATGGACTCAGGAACATGCTTTGACCGTCAGACGTCTGACAGTAAAACTCTTATTTTCATTATTCACTTCCATGTGTTTAGTGTCTGTACTCTGTGTGCCGGTGTTCACCACTCCCTCACTGTCCTGTTGTCATGTTGCATGTAGTTTGTGTTTAGCTCCTGTTCATTTTCTGTGTTTGTCACATTTTAACCTGCTGTGTTTGCTCGTTGTCTCAATGCCACTGTTTTGCTTTTGGTTTTATTGTTTTGTTGTGAGTTTTTACACTGCGATGCTTGTGTTGAGCCAACCTCATGCAGGCTTGACTGTCCATTGCCCTGTTTGAGACCATGCCATACCCACCGTGTGCTATACTCGTGTGTTTGTGTGTCCCACTCAGAGTCTGTGTGGATATTGTCCCAGACAGTGTTCTGGTATCGTCAGAAGTTTTTAAACCACTTGATTGGATCTCTGAGATCTAACCTCCTTCCTTCTTACTGACCTCGTCCACCAGATTTCTACAAACTTGCATGTGATATTCTCCTTTAAATTTTCTGTAAGCATTCCATTTATTAACGTGGCTTGTTTCTAGGTATACAGCACATTGGACTAAAGCGTATACTTACAACGAGCATTCGTGTTGCTTTGGTATTTGTTTTTCTTGAAATGTATGATTTTGTTGTGTTTTTTTATGATTGTGTTCCTCACAGTTTTCCTTAGTGCACGCCAAAATTGAATGACTTGTGACTGTAGTCATCTTGTGAAAGCAGAACACAGGCTGCAGTCGCCTTCTCCCTTGCTGTTCCTCCACCTTCTGCTCCTTCTTTAACTCTTTATCCTCAAATGAGAGGATCCCTCCTTCTATGCCCCTTTTCTCTTCAAACCCTCCCACCCCCCCGCCTTTTCTTTCATCTCGAGGGTACCTCCAACCCTTTGATATTGTCTCCGGCATCACCTCTTACCATTTTTCTTCTTGTTTTTTTGTTTTGTTTTGTCCCTTTCCATGTCAGATCCGAGTTGTGAATGCATTCCGTAGCTCCCTGTATGAAGGCCTGGAAAAACCAGACTCCAGAACATCCATCCACAACTTCATGACACACCCTGAGTTTAGGATAGAAGACTCCACGCCCAACATCCCCCTTATTGATGACACGGACGATGATTCTGCTCGTAGAAGGATGAAGTACTCAAGCCAGCCCTCGTCCCCTAACAAGAACAACAACGCTATTGACAGTGGCATTAATCTCACTATCGATACCAGTAAATCAGCTGCGTCCTCCAGCCCTGCCAGTCCTCTGCACAGCTTGGAGACAAGCCTCTAACCCTGATCCTAAACTCAGCTCTAACCTCTAATGTTGTTTCCTCACATTGTCGGGACACCTCCTCCAATTCCTCCAGACCTTTAACTGTAACCATACAAGTCTTCACCCCCAAATTTTCACCCAATTCTCAACTTCGAGCTCCCCCAAACCGCTACCTACCGGCAACACAGTCCTGAGGGGAAAATGTCCACCATTTTCCCTTAGCCTAGAGCCCTTGAAGCGCTCTGCTCCTTTCAAAGCAGAGAAAATCTAAGTAATATGTCAAGGTGAAAAGAAAAAACAAACTAGCATACAATCAAAAAAGCGCAACAAAGCCACAAAACCTACACAGCCATCCTGCTTTTGTGGTTGTATGAGTACAGCGGCAGTCACGGTGGTGTGTACGACAATACACTTGTACTGGTTAGCATGTACTGTATAAGCATGGGTCTGACTGCGCATATGTACGAATGGTGTCTTTAGCGGCACTGGGAGGAGGACGATGAGGAGGGAGACTGCTGAGGAGTAAAAATCACACAAGAGGACAGACTTTAAACTCTGCTCACTCTTCCTCTCCTCAACGAAAAACATTGTTAATACTGATAATAGTTTAAATTAAATTGAAAAATATTGTTATTATTCTAATTCTGATTCTGATTATTATTGTTCTTATTATTGTTGCTCCTGCATGAATGTACATTACCCAGGTTTTATTTAAAAGGCTTTTAATTTTATTGGAGTTCTTTGGTTCTGATGGGCTAGGCCTCACTGTGGACTGCGATTTTAAAGACAGCATCTCTGAGTTTCTGGCCTGCAAAGTCCCCTCTTCTGTGTGGCATGAACATGTACCCAACTGTACAAATTTATTTCATCCATAAACGGAAATGTGTATCGAGGTGGTAGGGCTCAACTTGCACAACAGTTTTGCACCTGTCCGTAAAGAGGAATGCAAAATAATAATAATGATGATAGCATTTATGGGATATATTCTATAAATTTAAATACATATAAATATATTTAGAGAGAGTTTATCTTTGTTTGTTGGCATGTTGCCTTGTTCCTGCTTCAATGGCTCCAATACCTTTGACTTATTTATGTCTTAAAGAGAATGTAATTTGTTTACAACCTCGTAGAGATAAACTTCCTGGTTTCTAGAAGGAGGAAGGCGAAGTCGAAGCTCAGATGGACCAGAGCTGTTTCGGTGTGTTATTACTGAAAAACCCTGTGCTGGAATTTGCCTGCTGTCTTGTCAAATAATGTAGATATTTTTAGAGGTTTAACAACAAAAAGAAACCAAAATATAATGGGATACATAGTAATTGTGGAATCTTAGTATTACTCTATATGATTGTTGGGATCAAGTTGGAGTGGCTTGTCTTTGGTTTTTTTCTAAACAGAGGCCTCCTTTTTGTGACAGAGGGGGATATTTTATTCTTTTTATCCACTGCTTCTTCTCTTTTGTTAAGATTATGTCTTATTTTTCTCTGTGCTTCAGCACTGGCCTGGGGTCAGGGCTCGAGTCAAAGGCTGATATCAGGACCTTTATAGCGAACTCTTCTAGATAAACCTGCTTCTTCAAAGGACTTGAGGTTTTTAAAAAAAAAACAAAAACAAATCTATGACCATCAAAAGGCTGCAGCTGAGTCATATTAGAAATTTGCAGTTATATTTGGCTTCTCTGTACCGCTCGGAAATCAAAACGTTTCGGTTGAAAACATGGAATATTTTTTGCGTTGTGTCTATTTTTTATTTAACCTATTGGTTTATTTTTGATTAAAGGAGTTTCTTTTCCTCTAGCAGAGACACATGCAGCCACACAAAGCTGCAGACATTTTTAACATCTAAGAAAACAGAAAAACTGAAAAAAAAAGAAGAAATGAGAACAAAAATGGAATGTTGCTTTGACTCTTTTTCTATATATATATATATATATATATATGAGAGAAAAAAGATTTTCTGCACTATCTGGTTATGAATGAAAACTTCTGTGGTGTAATTCTAGATGTGCTTTTGTGTGTTTTAACCAAGCTTGTCTTCCTGCCGTCACAGAATATACAGTACTCTAGCATCTCAACTGTACTCACTAGTTGTAAACTATTTATTGTGCTTTGACCAATCAGACATTACCAGACAGATGTTACATACAGAAGGCACATTTACCCAGTCTTATTGCACTCCGAAGGACAAGGCCACTTAACTAGCCTGAACTATTGTATTTCTATTACTAATCGAAATCACTGGCAAGCATGACGTGATAGGCTCATTATGCAACTTGAAAAGAAAAAAACCCTCCAGATTTTTCTAAAAACAAAAATTCTATAAGCTAGTAAAGTATATACAATCATTTATCCAACAAGTTCTATCTCTCTTCTTTTTTATATCCTCCTCCTCTGTCATTTCCCAGCCAATCTGTCCATCTGGAGAGGGTGCACAAGCTTTACCAGTCAGCTCAGGCGTGTTGAAAACGTAACATGGACCATCTGAATAAAAAAATCTGTCTTATTTAAGTTGGAGAAAGAAAAAAACCCAGTTTGGGTTCTAATATTTTGCTCGAAAGCTGTTGATTTCTTTTGTTTTCTTTCCATTGTTTTAACTTGACAATTTATTTGTTTCTCTGTAAAAACTGTAAAACAATAAACAAAACAAATACAAAACAATAGCATTTTCAATAATAATAATAATAATATTAAAAAAAAGACTTGAGCCAACATTCTCAAACCACTTTTACATCCGGGAGGACATTCAGCTTTAAGGGGATGCAAAGAAACTGAGTTTAAAAAATAATCTTTGTAAATACAGCGATGAGTCCATCGAGGACAGGAACTCCACTGGTGTGGACACAGGAGCTCCTCCTGACTACATCTACCATCATGCACCACAATGAGTCATACTGCCGATGCAGCCGTTTGGCTGTATGTGATCAATCACTGCTCCTGTCAGAAAACACCGTGATTACATCCCAATCATAACACGTGCTGTAGGAACCAATAATAACTTTGACGATGACACTGATAATGATAACGATGATGATGATAACAATGATACTTTTTGCAATATACTCTCACCTGCCTCGATGTACTGTATTTAGCAGCATGCAGTTTGTGGAACAAAGAAAAAGAGAAATGCCAACAAATAACTTTTTTGGCATATAGCCATTTATGGGTAAGTGATTTAAGTGTTCATCTTGTTTTTATGATATTTTTTTTTATCTATACAATAATTGTAAATAAAGAACTCAATGTCTTTGTTCATTTAATACTATGCAAAAAGTCATGCTTTTCTGATTGTTACCCACCCTTATTCCTAGAGTGTGTTGCTGGAATGTTTGTGGTCTCAAAAGTCAGTAAAAACAATGTGATGTAAATTATTTTCTAGCTTGAGGAAAAAGTTCAATAATGATGATGATGATGAAATTATTATTATGATACCATTAGGAGAATGATAATAATGGTGGTGATAGTGATGATGATGATAATGATGATGATGATGATGATGAACTGTGACTCTTGCTGCTTGACTGTCCCATTTACTACACTCCTGACAGCGCAAGTGAACAACATAATAAACAAAAAAAAGAACAAAAAAAAAAAGGAAAAATCACTAAATAAATCTCCCAGAGCAGCATGACCCAGCATGGTGTGTCCTGGCCCCATCTAACATGTCCTGTTCTGATTTGGTGTACGTCGCTTTGTAATGTCAGTGATGACTTTGATTGTTTCACTGTTTTCTGTTATTTTTTCTTTCTTCAACTTTACTGATTTACTTCAAAGGATTTCACAAATTTTAGGATTGTCAGCATCACTGAGAAAGAACTTCCTGATGTTCTTCACCTAAAATCCTTTTATTTTTATGACCGCTTATACTGAGGAAACACCAGAGCGACCTAGGCGACGACCACATAATTGCTACGTCCTCATTTCAAGTTGGGCCAGGACTTTTGTTGTGAGTCAGTTCTTCCTTCCCTCTCTCTCTCTCTTCCTTCCTTTTTATTTATTTTCTGCTCTAATACACTTTTGCACTGTAACAGGTTCAACCAAAGGAAGCTCTCTACTGTTGCCTTCAAAATGTATTTTTAAAGCTAATTTTAACACAAAATTTCAAACTAGTACTACGAGTTAAAGGTGCCTTATAGAGTTTTCTTTTAAACTAATATTTAATATTTGAATGTATATATCATATTTATGTGTGTCCTTAAGGTTCCGTGTGAAACAAAGCCATAATGAGCAGATTGACTTAGCTACAGTAACATCACCCACTGATTGGTAAAATGAATATTTTCATCCTCGTCATCCTTTTGGAACCAGATGTGACTACAAGGGATGGATCTAAGTACATGCTCAGGGATCACTCACTTGTAAGTCACAAGTTGGTACCAGTGACTATGAATTATCCTCTGTTCTCATCCCTGCTGAGGTCCTGGCAGTCAGCCTTTTCTATAGCCTCCTGAGACCTATCCTATTCATGAATGTCCTCTGTAATGGACATTTGTTTTTGGTCTGTATCTTCTTACTTGAGCTACCCTAAAAAGTCCTATTGTACTCAGTAGAGGACATCCTGGCCTTACCAATGATATCTCATGTGTTTGGGTAGCCTCCAAACAGGCAGGAAATCACAAAATCAGTTACAATGAAAGATGCCTTTTTCATTGGTTCTCAGGATGATAGTTATTATTTTTCATTCTCAGCTATTGCCTCCTAGTGCCTGAAACAATGCAGGTTTCAGGCACTTCTACTTTGGCTTCACCTTTCGAATCCATCTTTTTTTAACCATGACTAGAAGCCAGCTACTATCAGTCACATCAACTGGAACTCTTCACTATTTTTGTAGCGTTGATGCCTTTTGAGAGTGTTTGCATGTGCACAGTTACTTTTACAGTCTACACAAGAATTTTTCAGAATTTTTAAATTTCTAGTAGTTCTTACAAAAAACAAAAAACAAGTGGCCAATAACCAACATATTACACTTGAGGCTTTCGATAAAGGGTTAAACACCAGTGGGTAATGTCACAGCAGCTACATCAATTTTTATGAGAGGTCTGCGAGAAGAAACAAAACAGGAACAGTGTGTATGGTGAATGTGCATGATTCAAAAAATTGAAAACAGACAGATGTTGAAAGTGTGACTATTGATCTGAAACTCCACAGGGTAAACTCCACACCAAATTTTAGAGGGTAAAAAGAGCACATCGGGTTTTAAATATATATGTGTGCATATATATCATACACTACATCATAGCCGGAACACCACAGACTACACCTGACTGGACCCAGCTGTGTAGTGGAAGGGAAAATAAATACACTGGGTCCAGATACTTTAAAGTCACCTCTCCTCAAAAATGATCTTTCACCAGTGTCATTTGTCTTTGATGTTGTGTGTTGTGTGAGTTTATCTAGTTTGTTTTCAGATTAACTCACCAAGAGTGGAAAGCTAACACGTGTACTGTATTGCAAACACAAGAAGATGGATCTAAAGCAGCGAGAGAGACAATATCAGAACATGAACGTGACAGAGGAGAAACAGTATATGCTTCTGAGAGGTTTTTATAGAGCCACGTACACTTTAACCACTTTTGGAGGACTAATATAGCATTGAAAAAAAAAATGAAAGTGATGACCAAATGAGTCTGAGTAGCAGTGTGATTTTCTCCTCAATCTTAGTACAGTTTTGGAGGGAGCCTACATTGATATTCACCCAGGTACACCTAAAGCTGCTCATTACAGCAACACTTTTATCTGTTTGTAGAGCCCAAGAGGCCTTGCTCATGTCATTTAAGCAATGGTAATGAAGGAGCGGAAAGTATTTATTTTGGTTTGGACAAATTACACAAGTCTATGTTCAAGTACTTACAGAAGACCAAGTATTGAAATTTTAGGTTGTGCTCGTTAAAGGAGTTGTGTTTAAGTGAAATACATTTAAAAATGTGGAAGAACATCTGCCCATACCTGAAATCTGGTGATGTCCAAAAGGTTCTCATGGGACTGGTCTCCAGTGTTGAGATGGAAGGCTTGATGATGTCTTTTCCACTAAGTTTGTGTAAGTTATCAGTCATTCAGATCATGGTAGTTTTGGGAGCTTGCCTTCTTTTCAAGTTCTCATGAGTTTTCTCTCAACTTTATTAAAAATGTACTACACCTGCCAGTATCAATATAATCAAACTCAGTCATTATTTATTTTTTGTTGCGTAATAGAAAGGTCCTGGTTGATGTTTATCTGAAAGTTTGATTCCACTGGAGGGCAGTATTTCACTAGAGATGGCATATGTCCTTGTTCATCCATGGGAAGATCGCGAGAACATCTGTATGTCTGTATTATGAGACAGAGGTTGTGATGATACAGGCTGGTCATTCTGCAGCAGAGTATGTTTTCATGAGGTTGTCATCACATCATTCAGTTGGATGTATTAGATTCACTTTGGTGTATTCATTTAGATGCAAAACAACTACCCTTATTTTCTTGTCCTTTACTTTCTGTCATAGGCTGTTATCAGGATGTTTGGCTGCTCTGAAAACAAACTTGAACAGCTTGATTGTAATCGGAAAAAAAATCACATTCCAAGCAACAACTTTATAAATGAATGACATTGCATGCAGTTGTGAAAAATGAAGCCAGTAATGAGTGTCATTTGAATTTTTGATAATATTTTGATAATACTGAGGAGGAGACTCCTCTGGGTGCAAAAGAAATTCAGGTTTTATAATAGCCTATGAGAAGATGTCCATGCTGAGAGGGAAACAGGTAATGTGATTGAAAATCTCACGCATACACATTGTCACATCTTATTCTGCAAGCTCTCACACCTACAGCCTCACATGTTTACCTTCATAAAATAATGTGTTGTTGTGTCAGCTACAGCAGTTACACATTTGTAACTTCTGGTATAAATTAGGCATCATCAGTACTTGGAGTTTTAGGGAAAATTTAATACTCTCATTTCAACCTTTCTCTTTAACTGCTAAATGTTTCACTGTGTTCACCAGCGACATACTGTATTGATAGCCCTGTTTGGCCTAGCTTTAGCTGTGCTTGTAGGATATATAGTTTTTTAGTTTTTTTCCTTTTAGCAAATAAGACCAAAACAGTACAGCTACAGACAGGGGAATCAAAACAACAAGCTAAAGGGTGCTAAAATGCTTCAGAGGGCAGAAGAAAAGGTGATCATCTGCCAAAAAGCGATTGCTAATGTCTGTTTGTGGGTTTTTTATGTGCAATATTCTTATTAATATTTGGGGGCTAAGCTGTAGTCAACATGAAGGGGTTATGAGGGGGTTATACCAAAAATTTTAAAAATGACCTGTTGTACCTCCTCTGTGGTCTACATTACAATGAATCTTGCCCCTTTGTTCCAATTTCTACTCACCTTTTGGCCACGTCTCTTGAAAAAGAGATATTTAATCTTTTTTTCTGAATAAAATAAATAATATATGAAATTCACTTAGTCAACATAATGATTGCAGACTTTACATTTGTGACATGTTCTTTCTAGATGACTTATAATAAGTCCTTTTAGACAGTTTAAACACAGAAAAATGAATTCTTTTGGCAAATGACAACAATCACTGTTTGGCAGATGATGACTTTTGACACAATTACTTCCAGTACTATTAGATAATAAGCAATGACATTTGATAGGCAGGTTAATGCATATTACTGTCAATACATTTTTCATGTACTGCAGCCTGACGTTGCTTCCAGTGCTCACTGATAAGAAAATAAAAACATGCCGTGGCTGTTGTTTTTCTTCTTATCCCTTTGGTGTATTCATGATGTAGATGTAAACTCATGGTTGCTGTACTTCAGTATCTACAGTAACACAGAAGAGGAGCAAGCATGAACAGTAACTTGAAGTAATAATTTCGAATGCAACTTTTCAAACAGCTCAACAAATATCACCAAAAACACAAACCGTTTCTGAGCAGTTAGCTACAAATGTGTTTGGGAACTAATGTAATGTAATGCCATGTTACTGAGAGAGAGAGACATTAGTTTGTGACATTAAGAGATAAAAAGATGAGAGACAGAAGAGGAAATGTGAGATTATTCTCAAAGGTAAGCACTGCTCAGCTGTTAAACAGGACATTTTTAAACTTTACCGTTATAATTCATTTAAAATTTTTCTGATTCTTTAAATCAGATATTAGATCTATACATTATGTGTGCCTGATAAATAAAGTGTGCGTGTTAGTCCCCATAGGGAAATAGTTCCTCTGCATTTAACCCATTCACCCAGTGAAGCAGTGGGCAGCCACCAATGCAGCGCCCGGGGAGCAGTGTGTAGGGACGGTACCTTGCTCAGGGGTACCTCAGGGTTGCCGGTAGCAGTGGAGTCGAGCCCCCGACCTTCCGATCATGGGGCCACCACTCTACCTACTGAGCTATCCCGGCCCCCTTTTTTTTTTTTTTTTTTTATGATGTGTTTCTATGAACAATCTCACAAAAGAAATTGAAGTAAACTAGGTTTGTGTACCACACTAAGCAGTGTGATACGGTTTAGTGAAGGCTAAACTGGTAAGTTGGGCTGACATAGAGCACATATGGTGTTCATGGTCAATGATAGGTTACATCAACTTCTACCCTTTTAGCATATAGGGTTTGGAAAATTACACATACAGCTTGTTAAACATTTGAATGTGTCTTGTTAAGTTCAGTTGGCTACATCCACAATGAGCAATAAATATCTGAGTACCAACACAGGTCAGCTGATCACAACCTCACAAAACAAGATGTTATGTTGCTTATTTCTAAGTATTTCTTTTTCTTATGTTTTTAGGCTCCCCACACCTGCAAAATCTCACTTTAACCACTGTTGATAGGAAAAAATAAATCCCGTCTAATCAGCTATCAATTTGCATCATACATGTCATAATGAAAAGCCACAACAGGAATGAAAATCTCTCTCCATTAACACACACAGCGTTTCAAATAAGAGGCTGATAAATTAAAGGGTGCAGTTTCAATCATTGACATGCGGGCTGTTATTTCACTGAGCCATCAGGGCAGAATAAGATGCAGATTATTAATCGACTGCTGGCTGGTTAAGCACACGCTGAGGAGGAGTAGATTCATTGCTGAGAACATTATTAATGAGGCAATGAAAACACGGTCAGCATCTAATGATAGTGAAGGTGTCCTCAGGTTAATAGATGACGATGACCGTCGTCCCTCATGTGCCACTCACCAACAGTAATGAGTATAACCTTGACCAGTGTGTTTGTTTAACAGCTTGTTTAGTGTGTTTTTAGGAAACTATTACTAGAATGGGACATCCATACTTACTACAGTATAACTTCCCTCTGAGCTCATTTTAAATACCAGTGTGACAACTGTTGGGACTCATTCAGTCTGACAGGTTTTGATTGCAATGTATGCTTCCCAATCCAATCCTTTTAGCCACAATAGTTTGGCCTATAGTAATGGCCCAAACCTGGTTTTGCCAGATAAATAATCAGGCACAGGTACAATATATTAATTACACCCCTGATTTGGCCCATGTATGCTGGCTCAAGTCTGGATCCTGAATCCAAACCAGCTCTATCTCTTGCCCAAATTCAGGTCACCATACATGGACCAGACCACACATGATGCTCTCAGCAATTTGAGATGACACTTGGCCTGGCTGTGAACAGCTTTCTACTTCAAGTGCATGAAAACTGTTCACACCATTTTCGTGACTTGCACTGGAATTTTTTTTTTGGGAGTTTGATGCTATACATTTATTCTGGAGGAGGAGGTAAAGTACACAAAACCCGGGACATTAAAAATACAACAAAAACAAAACACAAAGCTATTTACATGGCTTGATGAACAGAAGATTTTAAGTGAGAAATGGCACGTTGCTAATTTATTTTACATCCCTTTCATGTCCTAATTATGATCTAATATGTTTGCTGGAAAGAATAATGTAGTTCGGTACCTTATTATGGGGATCACAAAAAGGTTTCAACATACCCAAGAAAATATTCTCTTGTTTATTCTTTATTACTGGAAACTTTATTTCTATACATCTTAAAATATATCCTTATCCATATTTGCAGAGCAAATGTGATGGACATATTAGCATTAACCCTGACTTAGCTTTAGCACTAGCTTAGTGCTGTGTGTAGTGGCATCAGCATGCATGGCCGTGCCTGCTGGGGTCGCACAGCCTGTGAATATAGATTGGACTCCCACAGCTCAGGAGATTAGCCTCAGGCCGCATTCAAGTCCATGTGCGAGGGCTGATTTCCAGGAAGAATAGCCCTTTACTGGGCCCCAAGTTGAATCCTGCTGCTTCCCTTTGGCCCAATAGAAGACTGCGGTAACTGACAGTCCTTTACAATCAGCCAACACTGGTTGAGGTTTTGAGGCTCTCATTCTTTTTTCACTCTTTTTCTTCAAAAGGATTGATTTTGAAATTACTCTTTCTCTGCCCAGTGTGTGTGTATGGGTCAGTATATTTGTGTGCATTCGTCCATATATGTGTGTGTATGGGTGTGTGTGCTTTCGGACACACATGCACGCACGCACAAACACGCACGTGCACACGTTTGAATGCCAGTCTTGGCAATTGTCTTAATGGGATAAGGGGAGACTATGGTTCCTGTTGGGGGGATGGGACTGTGGGAATGACATGGGAAAACACACACGTTGCATTCACTGCACAAACAGCTATGTTGTTGGTTGATTCAAAACAAAGGTGACTATGTGGTGACTCATTATATCCCAAAGACACCTCAGGGCCATGGCTACTATGCAAACTAGCCAAAAAAAGATATGACACGCCTTTCAGCAGAGTTGAAACTTGCAAAACAAAATACAGCAATAATGAAAGTGCGTTGATTTGTGGTTCACGTGTTAGACTGCATTGTACTTGTGAAGTATGAGATCATTTTCTTGTTGCTGATTATTTCACATGCAGCAAAGCTAGGGGTCAGTCGAGGAGACTGAATAAACATCACAGAGAACTGAAGGTGGATGAGTGGAGGGCTGGAGGTGGGAACATGCATTGCAAAATTCTGACCAGCAGAGGTCATCTGTGGCATAATGTTAGGTCTGCCGTCTCTGCTGTTTTCAATATTTCTGACTTTCAGCCTGTTATGACAAAAGTAGCATTCGTCTGTGGTTTCTTGTGAAGGATAAAAATCTGAGATACTGATAATTTTAGGAGAAAATGTCTACCTGTTCTTTTAATCCAAAAACAGTTTGGGGCCTTTCTGTGTAAGTTTGCATGTTCTCCGTGTGCCTGTGTGGGTTCTCTCCAGACACTCCCATTTCTTCCCGCAGTCCAAAGACATGCATGTTTGCATAACTGGTGGTATCTAAATTGACCACAGGTACCATAGGTTTGAAAGTACGACTGGCTGTCAGTCTGAAAGGCCCTGCAAAGAGTGGTGGCTTTTCATGCGTTTACTCTCAACCCATGGAACCCAGTTCCACCACCACCACCCTGAACTGGATAAGCAGAATAGGATGGATGGATGGATGGATGGATGGATGGATTTGTTTCCTCTCATTGTGTTCATCATTTTAATGTTCATCAAGTACTCCATTTTTTGGTTTGGTCACAATCAATCACACTGACCAGATGAGCATGAATTAATTAGTAAATAAGAAGGAAAACTGTTGATTCAAATCAAAACTTGATGAGTTAAATGTCAGTGGGCCCAAAAAATGAAAGAAAAAAAAAAGGTAAAGCTCTGGCAGTCACATTTCTTCTGTCAAATCAGATGCATAACCCAAGAACATACACAAAAACATCCTAGCCCAGATATTTGTCTCTCAGACACACAATCACACTCAATTCTCCAGTGACAGCAGATGGACAGGTCCGTGATTACCATTCTACCTCAAAACCTCGCAGGTATAATTGCTCCATTCCCCTGTTCACTGTGCCGATACCAAGATGTCACGCAGCGATAAGTGAAATGATAAATTCAGAGGAAGATGCAGAGGTGTCATATTTCCTAGACTGATCAACATTTCGTCTTTATGTACGGATGGACTGAAGAGGGGGAGGACTGATGAAAGTGAAAGAGAGAACAGAGAGGAAGAGACCACCAGCTGCCATTATTTGGGTAATATCTCCAGTTTGTCTTCATTACCTATGGTCCACCACACTCCAGGATGTGGTAATAGCTCATTCATCAAAAGGTTGTCTGGCAGGTGAGCATAGTAGACAGACAGAGCTAAGAATAGCTGAATGTATAATTGCACATCAGGTTTAATATTTCCAGGAACCCATGAGAAATCTCCAAGGTGAAGGGCTTGAATGAAATTATTACCTGGGTAGCTGCTCATCAAGACGGTCATTGTGTGAATCAAAATGACAGTTATCAATACTGACATTTTAGTCTATATTCAACATTTGGATGATAGAGTGGAATCACGACTGTTTATAACTACAACCCCCTTTCAGAAAACCAGTGCATTTTTTTGTGATGGAAGGAGGATTTCCTGCAGACATTTGGGAAATAAATCTTTGTTATTTGCACTAACCCCCAAAATAAAGTCATAAACAAGAAGGTTTTCTGTCATTTTGCCCAGCTGTGTGCAAGATTACATGACAAATGATCTCAGTTGTTGCACCATCTAACTAATTAACACTTCTTTGGAGCCATGCTGCTTGCTGAAAGCAATTTTGATGTAGCGCCGAGGAGCGAGTCTGGTAAAAAAAAAAAGGGTGAACAACACAAGTCTTCAGTGCCAAGTCACTTTACAGACACAGTTATTCATTCCGTTCTACTTTTTAGGGTATTATTAAGACAACATTTTAACAGTGTCACACTCGTTCAGTCTTCAGCTCACTATCACAATGCATGGCGAGAAACAATGCCTGTCAGGTAAATGCTGAATGAAGGATGAATGAAGGACCAACAGCTTGGTCCAGACTAAAATATTTGTACAATTACTTGATTGATATTCTTTTATACTTTTACACTCCTGCTATCACTAAGATCAGTAGCAACAGCCTTCTAGTAGTAGTATTAATAACAGTGCCAATGGCCAAGGGAGCATCTTCTTCTTCTTTCAGCTGATCACCATAGCGGATCATCTGCCTCCATCTCTGTAGGATCCTCCTCTGTCACACCAACCCTTTGCATGTCTTCCTTCACTGAATCCATGAACCTCATCTTCCTCTTTTCCTCTTGCTTGGCAGCTCAATAATCAACATCCTACCTCTCCTATGCACATGTCCAAACCATTTTAGCCTTGCCTTTCTAAATTTGACCCTGGTATACACATTTGTTATCCATTTTGGTCACTCTGCTACTTTCAGCTTGGACTCCTGTTTTACAGTGCATGTACGCTTAGCAAGCACTGGAAACACAGGCTCAGGCAGGAGGTCAATCCACATGTCAGCCACAAAGTGTAAAATAGTTGGTTTGATGGTTTCTGGTAGGTGTTAGTGGGAAGCGCTCCCTAGCATATTCCTGTGAAACTGCGATCTGTGTTCTGCTTCAAGTCTTTGTTATATCATTTTTGTTTGTGTATCAAGATAACATTTTATCCATTAGATTATTAGTATGACATAATCTTTTTTAAGGCAGAAAATGAAGATGTTAACTGATATGGGAAGTGCTCTGTTTACTTACAGCCACAACACTGAAAGCTGTTTATTTCTGGATTACTTAATTGACTGTTTTGACTTTGTTTATGCTACTGTTTTAACTCTTTTTTTATGTTTGTGTATAATTCAGGGCTTTTAATCCTGTCCTCTCTGTTTCTAGCACTGTGGCTGTTGCTTCATAGATGCATACTGGGAGTTCACTCACGTTTGCTGGCAATATAATTGGTATTTTCATGCTTGATTAGGGTTTTAATTTGCAATGTAGTGTATTTTGCTCAAACATGGAATATTTTCAGTGGGTAGCTGGATTCCTGCAGATGTGGAATGACTCTCTTCTTGTTTGTTTCCTGCTTTTGATACTGTTATATTAAAACATTAGATTTACCCTGTGTAGCTAAATCTGGCATATTTTCATGATGAATTTAATAAGCACTCATATTAATTTATATGCGCGGTCTCTTAAATAAACATACACAAATATAAAGGTTTTAATAAATAGCCAGTTCTGGGCCTTTACTGTATCTGTAGGCCTTTAACTTAAAATCTCACATTATCTTTTGTATATTTTTTGCATTAGTGTCCAAACAGTACCAAAACATATAAATCAGTCTGCTGCTATAACAACCTTCACCCATTTAAGAGTGCTCACCTGAGGATTTGGGTTATCTTATGTTGACCAAAGTCATCCACGCCAAACATTTAAGATCTTATCCATGTCCACAGGGATTTAAAGAGGCCTTTGAGTGTAGAGAGTATGGAGAGTATAGCTCTGTACATACCTCACTGTTCAGCCAGCTACCTCTACCAGCAATATTAACATCATCAATAAACACTAGTGGCTTAGTTCCACTGGTGGCTGTCCAGTAATCTGCTTTATAAAGTAACCTAAATCAGCCACCTCTCTGCTAAAGGGCTAAGATATAGTTGGTTTTTTAAGTCATTGCCCTGTATTGACTCCAATCCATGGCGCTGTCCTCAGTGCTGAAATAGTACTGCTGTCTTTTATCTTTATTCTTAGAATGCACTCCACCTTTCCCTCAAGGTAAACAGATTGTCCTCAAAGTCAAAGTAATAATAATGCTGTACAGAGCTATTTAAAACTATGTTTCTTACATATATATCAGGATTATAAATTAACATTACTTTGGACCTCTGACCTCTTCTTCAAGGTCAAATAAGTTCAAACTTTAATGTCTTTAAATTTGACTCCAAACTGTGTTATATCTGTAAAGTAGGTACTGTCAAGAGGAAGAGAATGAGCTGTCTAGTTAGTTAGAAATATACTGTAGTATAATATTATATAAGAAGCTCAAGTTAATAATGTCCAGTTAATTACACCTATTCTTAATCAAAGTTAACATCTGTCATGCTATCCTTATCTGATTTTTACTCCACTACAGACTTGTCTCAGTACGTTTAAAAAGACAAAGAAAATAAAATGATAAAATGTAAATGAGAAGCATCCCCTGAGCAGCAAATGGTGGCAGAGAGAGAGCTGCTATAGCGGTAAGGCCGATATTTTCATCGCAGCTGAACATACAGGTGAAGTTGACCATTTGATTTGGTCACACCTTATGAACAAATGAAGACTTGTCTCTGCAGAAATGTATTATTATTATTTATTATCACATTTATTGATCCGGCCTTTGCATTTGTCAGTGACTTTAGTCTTTATTGAGTGTATTCAGTAAAGTAAGACTTTTTTCGAGTATTGTTTTTTGTCACTTTTATGCTGCTTTAAAACAATGTTCTCATTTTTGTGCATATGCTAGCTAGCCAGCACCAGAAAGATCTGAAGCCTCAGACTGGTATTGCATTTGTACGTGTTGTTGCTTTAGTATTATGCAGCAGTCACTATGAATTAATATTCATCCTACCAATATCAGCTTTTCTCAGCTCTACTGGCATGTGCCCGGGGGTTTTGCTGGCAGGTCTCACTCACTACTGGGTGGCCTGGTTGGTAGCTACTCAACGCTCCTTTCATGCCAAGCATAGAAAGCTATTGGACTCTCCTAAGAAAGCTGTAAGGTGGGGTCAGTGTGTGCACTGGTGTGTGTGTGTCAGTGCCCACGTGTATGTTTATGACTTAAGATAAATAATCACATTCTTATTGTTTTACACTGTCACTGATAGTGCTAGTCTAATAATGTTGCACTACTGATGAGGGTAAACAATATCTTTTGTTGGACGGCGGGCTAAGTGTTGCAAAGGGATGAAAGAAATGTGGGCTGAATAATTGCTGTGGATTGGCTGCAGCCAGTTTGTTGAACATTAGTTTGGGATCTGTTGCACTGGGCTCTTTGTCTTGCATTTCCCCTGGCTTCTTTTCTTTTCACCTTACCTCACAGTTTCTTTTTGTGCTGGTGAAAATTGTGCATGAATGCAGTCTAAAGCTTTCTCAGTGAAGTGACCCGTGTTTAAATGTTCTTGGGGCATCTTGGTGAATTGCTCAAACAAATTGCTGTTGATATGAAGATGTGGGGTTGTGCTTCCAATGAGATGAAGGCTTATACCCTTGGCACAATTTTAGCATTGCACGACACTGAATGGTTGATGTGGCTGAAGTTATGGCTTCATTCTTTGAGTAAGCTCAGTTGTATCTTAAATATGCCAAATGAAAACTTTCAAAAGAATTCCATTCAAATTTCTCCTACAGAATAATGTTTAATCAGAAAGACTATTCGTCAGGCATAACATTAAACCATCTGACTTATTATGTAGGTCCCCCCTTGTGCTGCCATAAAAGTTTCGGGGGCATGGATACAGGACCTCTTGGGATGTCCTGTGGTGTCTGGCAGTGATACTGTAGTTGGTGGGATGTGTGTTGGAGCCGCTATGGATCTGCTCCTTCTGGTGTGTTCTGTGAATGCTCTACTGGATGATCATCTGGGGAGTTTGAAAGATGGGACAGCAGTCTCTATGAACTGTTGCTGTGCACAATCTGTAGTGTGTTGGAAGGCATAGTCCAGCTGGGGGAGCCCCATGGGATCAGGGTGGGGTGGGAAATACGTTTTTATTTTTTTCACAGCTCACATCATTATATTAATGACAAATTACCTCGGTAAATAATAATAATAATAATACGCCATGAGAACAAGGTGTCATGAACAAGCAGTGCCCTTATCAGTGCCCTGGCTCACACACACATACACACGCACACAACAATCTGTTACCCAAGCAACAAGTTTGCAGCAAAAAAACATTTGCAAATTTCACACATTATGTGTTTTTTTTTTAATCTACAAACATGTCGAGTTAACTGAAAACAACATTTAAAACATAAATAACATTGGGTGAGGATTTTGTTTTAAATCCTAAAATACAAAGTCTGGGAAAGGTTGTGGAATATGTCCAAAAAAAAAAAGATGATGATACACAGACAGTAAAATACCTAAAAAACACACCCAACAACTGACATCAGCTGCTTTTTTAAACTTTTGATTCATCATTGCTTGACTTGTTCACATGCTTCATTGTTAAACAGCCACATTCTTTCAATCAAGGCACTTTAATTTGTACACATTTTTCAAACATTCCCAGCAGAGTCCTAAACACTGTATTATGCCATCCAGCCATCCATTCACGTATCCATCCATCCATTTTCTACCACTTAGCCAGGTTTGGATTGCAGGGGCAGGA
This sequence comes from Mchenga conophoros, assembly GCF_057382185.1. NCBI lineage: Eukaryota > Metazoa > Chordata > Actinopteri > Cichliformes > Cichlidae > Mchenga > Mchenga conophoros. The sequence continues at coordinate 22,472,986 of NC_140530.1, forward strand.
GTTTGAGAACAGACCGCCACCTCTTAATACCATCTAATTCACAAAGCACTAAACTCCAACGGCCTCTAATGTAGCTTCTTAGGGCTAAAGCCTGGCCACCAGACACTCACCCTTGACCCTAGGATTGGCTCCAGGATAGGAACCCAGTAACCCTGTCCCAGGGTCTGCTGGAACCTTTATTTTGTTACTCAGCTTAGGGATGGTTTGAATCACTCTTTGTCTAGTGCCTCACCAACATCAGTTGGCATTGGTCTATGGCTTGCCCAAAACAAAGAGAGTGTTGACTTTTTATGCTCATATTCACGCCTGTAGTCAGCTTACATGCATATATTTGAACTGTGAGAGAAAGGCTCATTACCTGGAGAGAATGGAGAACATATAAACTCCACACAGAAAGGTCCACCGAATCTGATCTTGATGTGAGGCAATCGTGCTAACCTCTCCAATACCCAGTGTTACTAAGATTTCATAATTAAATGAATGACAGAATAAGTTTTTCAGGGAAAAACAATACAGCATCTTCTCAGAAATTCAGAAAAAATGGGATATCATTCACAAGTAAAGGGGGGGGGGGGGGAGTTACATCATATGAGAAATGGGTGAGATACATTCGGAGTGACAGCTTTATCAACTCTCCCCTCGCTCTTTCATTTTTCATCGTGCTTTTTTCCTTTCTGTCTAGTTCTTTCTTCTATTTTTTGCTGCTCATTCTTTATATGCCTCCTATCTCTGCCTCTAACATACTTTAACTTGTCTGTTTTCTTCAACTATTTTCACTTCCAGCGCCTTGAACAAACACTGATCTTAGGTATCCTGGCAACAAGTGCTTTTTTCCCCTCACTGTTCTAACTGGACAGCAAAGAGATGCAACTCAAACAGCCAATGAAACAACCACTTCGTGGTCCTTCAGGACTCAGGCAGCCAATTATTTCACAGCATCTTTGTTGTTTCGGTGTCAGTAGGCCACAAGGACAATGGTTAAGTGGAAGGACCTCCTGACAGCTTGTTAACAGTATTGAATCAAAACTTTTTTTTTTTCAATTTTTAAAAATTTGCCAGTGTATTAGAAAGCATTGGAATTTATTTGAAAAACTTTTATCACCACTTCTTGCACTGCAGCTACACTAAACATTTTCCAGAATTCTTCTTAGTAGGAATATATGGAACAAACACAGAGGAAAACAAGCAGGCTGAGGCAGTTTCCTTATTAAGAATTCACCTTCTGATAATGTTGTGCAGGGCAACATAAATAAAGAAGTTGACTCTGCCTGAAAAGCACAGTGACTGTTTGCCAGCCTCTTTGGGTGGCCATACTTTTTATGCAGGGCACTTCCTTTAAGCTTCTAATGACGACTGACCCTTGCATGAAGGGATTCTTAGAGACTAGGTCAGGCTTTTAGAGTCAGGGGAGTTCCTAGTGCACCGATCATCACGCCTGGAAACCAGGCAATCGACTTGTGTATGAACAAACCCTATAAACTCCCTTTTTAAGCACATAAGGCGATAATCGTTTTGCAAGCAGCATGGGTTATTAGAGACTTTATGACAGGCTGGTCATTCATCATTAGCTGCTGACAACAATCCAGTGTTTCTCACTAAAGAAATCCACCCGTGTTGTGTTATCAGGTGCAGAGTGACTTTTAGGAGAGACAAAGACGTGTGAGTTGGTATGCTAAAAGCAAAGCTTCAACTGCATTGACATAGAAGACCAGACTGTTGACATCAATTCATACAGCAGACAGGGTCACTGCCTCACTGAAGATTAGGACTTGACTTCCCACAACTGTTCAACCAACAAAAACCTCAAGTAAAAGAACTGTTTAACCTGTTGTTACACACACACACACACGCGCACACACACGCGCACACACACACACACACACACACACACACACACACACACACACACACACACACACACAATTTTATCAAAAATTTGTGATAGAGGGCAATAATAATTATGTATTACGTGACAATCTAAAATATATGACCAAGACAGGGTGACAATCAAACGTTCTTTAATTAAAAAAAAACCCCAACTTTAACTATATTTTAATTATTTAAAGGTGTGTAGATGCTCTCTGAAAGTGATTGGCAATGTATGTTTGTCTTATTGCTTAATTATTATAGGGTATTATTAACTAACTGTTATTAACCGTTCCCTTAAAACCAAGTTTAAATAGAAACTTTCTGTCGTGCAGTGGCTCACAACCCAGAATGTTAAAAATCTGCTGATATTTGGCAGAACGCGAACACTTGTTAATCTTTGAGGGAAGCTTTTTTTCACTTATTCATGAAGGTAGACCACCAATTATCCACACAGTTCGTGCCCCAGATCGTCCCTGATCCCATTTATGGATTTACATGCGTGTGTTATCAGTGTGTTAAAGTAGTCACACGACAAACAGTATTGGAAGTGCGGTTATTTTTCAACTATAAACCGCATCCCTAAACTTACATCTCCCCAACTTTTTTCTCGTGCTTGTCCAGTCTCCCCTTATGGCCACCCTGCTCCCTGTGCCGTGGTAACGCTGATGTGAGAGCTAGACTGGTTACCAAATGGCTTTTATCCAAGTAGAGGCGCTTGAGAGTAGACCGCTCGGAGAGTGGGAGCGCAGTCGCAGGTTACCCATCGCCTGGTGCAAGATCAGCCGTTGCTCTGCCACGTCTGCGATCTTCCTTTATATAGACGCGAGACTTAACAAAATCACATCACTCAACGCGGACCCAGATTTGTTTTTCTTTTTCCTCTTTTGCCCCCTCTCGCCTCTTTTCACCCCCCTGATCAGGCTTAACCATCCCGCGCTCTGTAAAGGCAATTGTTAGTGCGCATCATCGCGGGAGCCAAAAAGGAGGTTAGACATTGTTCCATAGGAGACTGGTAAGTAGAGCCACTCCGACTTTATTTTCAGAAAGTTTCATACTTGAGCCAGAATGTTTTAACTACCACGTTTGTTGTCTTCTTGTTCGACATTTTTTTTAACTTACTGTGCTGCTATCCAGTAACTTCATTTTGAGTCATTGTGACGTTTATATGCGTTATTTTTTCTTTGCTGAAGAGGACGATAGCTTTAACACTCAGCATTTTTTATGTTTATTTATTGGGGGTTTTTTCCTAGATTTGCAGGTGGTCAAAGTGCCTTTGACCGCAATAATTAACTGGACAGCTTTCACTTGGTTGGAACCTTCGCGTATTATTCAAGTCTGCACTGGGAGATGGGCGTGGTTTTGCACAAACTGGACACTCATTCAGATGTTCCATTAAAGATGGAGGAAAAAAGAGCTGAATTCGTTTAAAGTTGTCGTTCTGTTGTCACCTTTCTTTTCTTGTCGTTTTTGTTTTGTTTTGTTTTTTTCATTTCTTTCTGCTTGTGTTTTTTTCTGTCTCAGCAGGCTGCTGGAGCGTCATGACAGCTGAGAAGAGCGGGCCTGTTATAAACGGAAAACCAGAGGATGGCAGAGACCCGGAAGGGTCAAACTCCAGCCTAGACAGTGGGGGATACAATGAGAGGGGCCAGTGGAACAACAAGATTGAATTCGTCCTGTCTGTGGCTGGAGAAATCATTGGGTTGGGCAACGTCTGGAGGTTTCCTTACCTCTGCTACAAGAATGGAGGAGGCAAGAAAGTTTCCTTTATTTAGGGGTAGTGGGATGGAAATAGAGTTGCTCTTTAAAAATATAATATAAAATTTATATATTGAAAAATAGAGATAAAAGCAACTGCCTTACACGAAGGCAGACTAAAAGAAAAAAAGATTGAGACTATGTTTTAATTTTTTCAAGTTACATAACCAATTCCTGCATAAAAGACCTACAAGTTATTTTTTGAATTCTATTTATTCTGTTGCATCATAGGAAAAGTTAGAACTTTCACTTTATGAAAATTAAACAGGCAAGTGGTTTGAGTAATTTATTATATCATCTATTATGCAGAATATTGTCAATAACAGGCAGGTTACCTCATTAGGCACCATTAGACTGCACAGTATGGCTTTGCCTCATGATCTAAAAATGTCATCCTGCAGTGTGAGTGTGACACGGTAATGAGTGCTTTCATGTGAATTTGGTTGTTTTGCCCTTTACTCTTTTTTTTCATAGATGCATTTGATGCAGGAATTTTGATCTGCTTTTCTTCCAGACGTGTTACTCTCTTGTATAGATCGCATATATTGATGTACTGTGTGTGTTTTTATTTGTCTACAAGGTGCATTCTTTGTTCCATATGTCATCTTCTTCATCTGCTGTGGTATCCCCGTGTTTTTCTTGGAGACCGCTTTGGGTCAGTTTACCAGTGAGGGAGGCATCACCTGCTGGAGGAAAGTCTGCCCACTGTTTGAGGGTGAGAAAACACACACTTGATATGTTTCTTCTAGTATGCGCTTGACTTTAACAACTGATGAGAAAGCCGATGGAAGACACATTAGTTTGGCTGATAAATGTTGCCTGTTTTATGAGTGCCTTATAACCACTGGAGCAGTGAAGGTTGCAGTCATTTATAAATCTTGCTATTACCTGCATTTTCTTTCCAATTTCCTTCTTTTATCAGCCTCACGTTTCTTTTTCAGGCATTGGCTATGCAACACAGGTGATTGAAGCTCATCTAAACATATACTACGTAGTGATCCTCGCCTGGGCCATTTTCTACCTCTTCAACTGCTTCACCACTGAGCTGCCGTGGGCTGGCTGTGGGCACTACTGGAATACAGGTAGGAGGAAATAACAGTGGAGCAAATTCTTAGAAAAACAAATACGCCTGCGAACCTGTGCGGAGGAAAGAAAACAGAAATTACCTTCTAGGTTTGATGTGCAAAGCCAACTCTACACATACACCTGCATGGTGGTTTCAACATGATAACCTATTGTGTATTTACAGAATACTGTGTTGACTATTATGGAGAAAATGCCACCAACATCACAAACCCTAATGCATCTTCTCCAGTCATTGAGTTCTGGGAGTGAGTACACTTCTATTTCTATATTTTCACATCTGCTTGCAAGTGCAAAACCTCATTATTTTAACTGAATCACCATTTGCCTTCTAACACCATCCTTTGTCAGTTCAGGCAATCTTCAACGCAACACTCTTCCCCTCCATTCTTAATGTTGCCATATGCTTCAAGCTCCAGACTCTTTTGCTGCCCCCACTAACCTTACGCCCGAAAATTAGTCAGCCCTTTTCATATTTGTGTGTCAGCAGGCCCTGGTTGGCCAGCTGTCTCCCAGCTAGAGCCATGTGTGTGGCAACAGATCAGGCCTTGTCAGTGTGTAATGCTGACCACACTTCCTGTCTCACTGCCAGTAGCTGTGTTTACACTGCTGGGTCAAATCAAACGGGCAACCTACTTAAGAATATTTTTAAAACAGCATATTTTGATCAAAACTGTTAGATTTAGATTGTGGTTAGGTTCAAATTGAGAGAGACGACCAACTTAACTGTCATAGAAAATGTCAGATCTGAGCCAGGAACATAAACCGAACCCAGGAGTAAGACATGGCCAAATAGCCAACCACCATGTTGTTGGCAAAAATAGAATCTGACCAGGCTTTGTTCAGCGTATGCCAAGAGGGACTGCTTTGTACTGTATGTACAGAATAAACAAACCTCAGGCCTCTAAAAACTGTATTTTATTTTCTTTAAAAAATGTTCTGATAAAAAAATGCTGTTATTGGTCCCTATCGTTTAAAATGCAAAGCTGAGATTACAGAAGAAGAGTTTAAAAGGACTCCTAAACTGACACGTTTTTAGTGCTTCCTAATAATTTTGAATAGAAAAAAATGCATAGCGGTACAGTATTATTCAAGGATACCTGGAGTGCTTAGCTTTGGTTTGAACTATACCGAACCTTTCAAAACTACTAGCCTCCAAAAATACTGAGTGTCACACTAACAAGAGCACGTCAGCATGAATCACCCTTGACCGATTTAAACAATTTCAACAAATCTGAGACCCCACACAACTTTATTTACACACATTAGTGTCCACATCTTGCCCTTTTGGGTGACCAAGGAGGGACAGTGGGGCTGTGTTGGACCTAGCCTGTGGCCGGCCACCAAGAACATGTCACCATGATCAATGGCTGGTCAGAGCCCCAGGGTTGAACTCGGTGGCAAAGATTTGGCAGCACCATGTAGTTCTGTGGCTTCGGCTCCCGCTTCTCATCCTTTATCAATGCTGTTGCCTGGCTGTGTTTTAACAAACAGGAAACACACTGTTGATTCCCCACCACTGATGTCATTACTGCTGATAACATGCTCTGCATCTTGCACCCACACCGTTTAGCATATTGCAATAAGTTTTAACATAAACATTATAAGGGCCATGCAATATGTACTGCTAACACTGATCTACGAGAAAATGGTGATGCTTGTATAGAATTTACCAGTTAGAGTAGCTGTAGTGTACCTGTGGTGTCAAACTGAGTACCCACAATGGTTAGGCAGTTGAGGGCAGACTAGCAGCAAAGCTAGAATTATACTGACAGTTAAGTCAATATAATTCTAGCCTTGCTTTAAAATTTCTTCATGAAAACTTCTACTTCAGAGTTGGTGGTACATACAGTGTTAGGCCAACACAGTGCCACCCACTTTGCTGATGTATGATGTATTTCCCCCAATGCTCACAGCTTTTATACTGGTTTGCTATGTTAGTTTTCCAGCAGATCCATCAGAGGGGCATCTGTACATACAAGGCCTGTGATATTCAAAAAGAGAGGACAGCAGTTTGTAAAGCAGTATTTCCCGTGTTGTCCTAACATTTTCACTGTAAATATTTATTTAATTTTTTTTTTCTTAGCAGAAATGTAGATTAAGTAGAGAAAAATCCACTGCATTGTTGCAACTATTCAAAATTTACCCAAACAATCTGAAACTGAGCATGACAGTGAAGGTAAACTTGCTACATGTAGTTGAGTTTGGAGATGCATTAGCTGAAATTTGGCATAGCCACAGCAGCAATCACTGCTGTTTTTGCTCGCTTAGTTTTAAAGGCAGAATCGGTCTCGGGGAGGTTGCAGAGGCGTTGTTTTTTTCTCCGATGCTGCTCCGTCTTCCCTGCGAAGTTTTTAGACTCCTGCTCGTATCACCCAAGAATTTGAACTCAGTCAAATTCCAAGTCTGTAACTGTGTGTTTTCTTGGTCAAATCAGACGCAGAGTACTCAAGATATCAGATGGTATCGAGCACATGGGAGGGATGCGCTGGGAGCTGGCCATGTGTCTGGCTCTGGCCTGGTTCATCTGCTACTTCTGCATCTGGAAGGGACCCAAGTCAACTGGCAAGGTGAGAACAAGGGATAAATGTTTAGTGTTCTATGTGTGCCTTAATGTGTTGGTGTGTGAATGTCTGTATTTGATAGTGCGTCTCACTATTTGAAACTGTAAATATGAAGGATTTATAGTAATACTGTGTGTAGTAATGTGTTTGGATGCTACTCTGCTTTTATACTACCTCTAGTGTTTGTAAGTTGGGGCAGTTTTAATTTTAAACAGCCCCACTGAAGCAGCCACAAGATAAAACACTTTCCCTTCTGGTCCTAAGAGAAAGCTCTCCCACAGGAAGCCAAATGAATTCCCTCCATTAAATGCGAGACAAAGAGGTGTCTACACCACCTACTTCTACCTTTCCTCCAATCACACTTGCCTTGAGTTTTCTCTGGCAGCCATGGGGAGGACAGTAAGGACTTGGCTATGGGTGCTCAGCAGCCCTTGAAAACCTTCTCATAGATTCAGTGAGCCAGAATGAGTAGAGAGATAAAGTGAGAAATAGAGAGGGAAAAAGAGAGTCAAGAGAAAAGAGGAGAGGTGTGTGAGGAAAAATTAATGGGTTCACATTCTACATGACTGGGGAAAAAACAACTAGGGGGACGATGCCTATATCTCCATGAAGTGTCTTTTGTTTGGCTGTGAAGTAAGAGGGGAGAATGCTTCTTCATGGCTGGGCTTTAGCAGCCCGTCCAAGATTGATTCCTGCATTCACTGGAGGAAAGGAGAGCATTCATGAGGAGCATGCAGAGTATATCCTCAGCCTCCGCCTCCGCTGCCTCTCTCTCTCTTCTGCTATGCAAAATTAACCACAGCTCACTCGTCGCAAGAGAGGGTCGCTTTTTTTTCCACAGACCATTGAGTTCCGACTCTGCTAAGCTGTTTGCTTTTGTTGGCCCTGTTTGCCGGCCATTCTCACATTTAAGCCCTCCTGTTAGATTTACGGCAAGGCAGGGGCAAGTTTGACCAGTAAATTTGTGGTGGCTTAAATGTTTGGTGAGCGGGAAGGAGCATGCGGAGCATCAAAAGTTCATGGAGAGATTGAATATTGTCCTTTTCATCTCCAGAGAGATGGAGAGAAAGAGGGAGAGAAGGTTCAGGATGTGTAATCGTTTTATTTTACAAATTAAAGGAGTGATCCGCTGGGAAGGAGGCACATTTTCCCACACTTTCCTTGTGGGCCACGCTAGGATTAGCAGAGCTTAAAGTGGTCAGCCTCATTAAGCTTCATGGATGCTGCTGCTGTTCGAACAGACACTTGGTTAGGATTTCATGTATTTAAGCTTTGATTCTGGTTTCAGTTTCACAGTGACTGAGTCACAGTTGCATTCGGCCACACAGAAATGAAATGAACTTCTTTGAAGTTTGATTCAGAACTTTGCTGTACCAGAACCACACACACACACAAGTTGGTTTTTAGGCCGGTATCTGTGAATTCTACATTTTGCCTCTGTAGTATGTGCGCACCCACTTATGGGCTATGAATAAAGTTGCGAGTGTGTGTCCGCTGGTGCACGTACTCATGCACTTCTGCGCGTGCGTCCAAGAGAAGCACATTTTCCCACACTGCCAGCATCACTCCCGTGGGCTTCTCCTGTTTAAGAGATGGGGCCAGAGGAGCCTTCTTTTCTTTTCACTCTCCTGGCCTGCCTCTCTTCTGTCCTGTTCTCTCCTCAATTGGACTTTGACTGAGTGCCAAAAAGCCAGGGGATGTATGTTGCCCGCCTCTGCCTTCCAAGAGACCAAAGTCTTTGTTCAGTGAGTTTCTAAGAGTCTTGAGATGTCTAGCACAGTTCTGCAAAACCCGAATAGTTCAATAATATAAGAGTGTAGGTTTGAACATTAGCAGAAGCTAGCTAGCTACTGTTTGCAAGATACTACCACATGAATGTATTCTTGCACTAAATAAAACTGCAGTTTCTTGTAGAACCCCCCCCCCCCAAAAAAAACACCTTAGATAAGCTGTGAAGCTTTAACGTTCCCAAAAACCTTCAATTTATGTGTCACAATGATTTTTTTGTTTTGTTTTGTAAAGTTTGCCCAATTAATCACTATCTAAATGGCAAATTTGTATGACAGGTTGTTTCAAATGTGTAGACACTTTGTCACAGTTACGATGAACTTGTGTTGCCCCCACATAATTCAATAATATTGATTTACTGCATTACATAATTATTTTATATAATAAAAAGAACTGACCTGAAAGTTAGCACTCTTCAGGTGCTGACGTGCATACTACTTACAGTGTTGGGAATGTTACTTTTAAAATGTATTCCACTACAGATTACAGAATACATCCCCCAAAATGTAATTTGTAATGCATTCTGTTAAGTTACTCAATGTGAGTAACGTATTCTGAATACTTTGAATTACTTAATATATTGCCATGCTTTTCCCAACTACATGAATGTACTATTGCTGTGTGATTTATTACTATTACTGAAGACTACTCGCCACTGAGCTAATATTGTTAGCTGAGGTTAGTTCATAGACTGCTTTCAGAACTGCACGTGATTATTTGCCGCTAGCAAGTTGTTAATGCTATCCATCAAGTCTAACAGCCTGCAGTCTATGAACTAACCTCAGCTGACGCCAGCTAACAATGTTAGCTCGGTGGTGAGTAGCCTTTAGTAATGGTAATAAATCACACAGCAACAGTACATCGAAGATACTGAAGTGGCACATAACCCAGGTAGCTACCACAACTGAAACAAGGTGGTTGCAGTAGGCTAACGTTAGTTTTTTAAAAAGAAATTACTTTTGGAGTCTTTTGACACTGAGAGCAGCTTGGTTGCTGGCAAACAGAGTTTGCATTGCACGATCTGATTTCGCCCATCCCTTTCTTCTTTAAATATGAAGTGGTGTTGGAAAGAAAGAAAACAAAACGTGCATTTTATACAAAATACTATATTATAGAAGCATAGCAGCATGACGGCTCACTGGTTGTTCGGTTAAACGTGTACTTGTGGCCACAGATTCTCATTGACCTCACACTGAGTGCGCTATTATGTAATTAAACAGCGGTCTAATATTTTCCACACAAGTCCTTTGTGCTTAGGACACATTGTCCTATATTCTGTTGTCTTCACCTTGATATACAACCATGAATCCTTTAGAGGGAGAGATGGGAAATTTGCAGGTTAAATACAGTGCCAAATCTAGAGAGGGTGTTTGGCATATGACTTGAGGAAAGTGGGACGTGTTAGTGTGTATGACGCAGTGTCTGAACCAGCTCTGTGGCTTCACTCCATATATGTTCATTGAGCCTTATGAGATTTTATGGCTTTTTAAAGTCAAATTTGTGAGCGTTAAAAATTGGTTGTAGCACTCACATTGCAGCACATTGTTGCTTTATGTTTGCGTGCACCAAGAAAAAACAAATTGCTCTTTTATCCCAAAGATTATTTTCCTCACTTACTTTGCCACAATTTTTCCTGTCTAGGTATTGTTGTTTAGATTGCTGTCATGTCCTCTCACCTTTAGGTCTGAGCAGTGATGTGTTATTGTTGCATAGAATACTGTCTCCCAATCTCAGTTTCTGATGCACTTCTAAAACAATGAGTCATTGAGTAGTAGCCATGTTTGTCACAGGCCAGCATTATTCAGAATGTCATTTGCAGACTTTTTGTTTTAACTGTCCTCATTTCATGTTATGTAATAATCAAATTCATTATGTTTGGACAGTAACACTGTACTCATATGCTTGCATATGCCTATGTTTATACCCACAGGTTGTGTATGTGACAGCTACCTTTCCTTATTTCATGCTGTTGATCCTGCTGATCAGGGGAGTGACGCTGCCCGGAGCATTCGATGGTATCAAGTTCTACCTCTACCCAGACATTTCACGACTCTCTGACCCTCAGGTAGGCTGTCTTTCACTAGCGACTCTGCAAAAATCTAAATTTGGAAAGCAGAAGCTGTTGTTGTTTTTAATAACTGTGCCATCTAGAGGTGTTACTGCTTAAGTTTTATACTGGTTTTTTTGTAATCTTTGCTTGCTTTTCTGGATCCAATCCAGTGACAGAGTGACATCATTTTATCACTGTCCCAAGTTTATTCTATAATTGTGTCCTTGGCAAGGCAGTATGACATTCAGATCAATGGAATCAGTCTGATTGCACTGAGTTGTTTTAGGCAGGTTAGTTATAACAGCCTGAGGACACTAAATTAATGACGGCAAAAAGGGCTATGCAGACTAAGCATATGAAGTGTTTTTACTGCAAACATAAGGAGTGTTTGCAGTTTGTTTTACACCTATTACTAGTTGTTCTCAATATTACCTCAAAAACTCTGTTTACTCTGCACAAAACAACTGCAGCAAAAACTGTTTAGATTAAATATTGCAAAAATATGCATTTAAATCTAGTGGTTTAGTGACAGTGGCATAATTTGAACTGACACTTCCTCTGGTGACGGATTAACTGAAGGTCAGGTCAGAAAACCTGATCGAAAGACTTGGCTATGGTCAAAAGATCAGTATTTGGTGCTAATAGAGGGAGTTGCTTTAACATACAATGAATTCACAGAGATACAGACACAAACAAGCACACATAAATGGAGACTCCTTGACCTTGTCTGGAAAAGGCAGACGGTTCAAGTCGCTTGGCAACAGAGGGCTAGAAAATGTCACTGGATGGTGGTCATGACAACACAAGATAGAGTTTCTTAGATAGATAGATAGATAGATAGATAGATAGATAGATAGATAGATAGATAGATAGATAGATAGATAGATAGATAGATAGATAGATAGATAGATAGATAGATAGATAGATAGATAGATAGATAGATAGATAGATAGTAAGTACACGGCTTCAGTGTGATTGTGATATGTAAACATAATGTCTTCATGCTTATAGGTAAACAGAGCTATTCCAACTTCCCAATTTGGAAACACATTACAGCATTTCAGGAAACAAAATGTGTCAATATGATGTTTTCTTTCTTGTCAGACTCCCATCCTGACAAAACACCTTTTTTACACTCTTTATAGCGACACCGGGTGTGATGTCTTGAATGTGATAACAAAGAAAGTTTGTTTCTTGGTAATTAAACTAAAGTTTCCCTCAATCTGTAACTATACACCAACAAACCAACCTGTTTCACACAACATGTTGGCGAGAAAAGGTGTTAAGAACATACAATATAATGCCATAATGATGGACTGGATGATGTAATGTAGTGTATAAACCCTATTTTTATTAATTAACAAGTTGTTTTTCCATATAATTATTATCTTGAGGGTACCGATGTATCCCATGATGAATTAAGCTCACTATATAGTACTAAAAGCAAACTATCTGATTTGATTCTTTTATTTATTTGATATACTCTCCAACTGCTGTACAGTAAGGTACAGTAAGATAGTTACATTTGTAAACTGATTAAAATAAGAGAAAGGAAAAAGTGAAACAGATAAATTGTGACAGATTAAGGGGATGAGGACAGATAAATAAAGACACATACAACAGCACAGGGAGAGCAAGAAGAGTAATAAAGAAAGCTTTTGGTTTTTTGCCAGAGGACATTACTTCTGACACCAATGTTAAACTGGCTTCCTCGGGAACAATGAGGGCTCTGTTCTGTTCAACCAGCTTTGTGAAGTGTGTGTGGCTGGGTGTTGCCTTCCACATTTCTCTTCTTTTCTTTCTTTTAGTGGTTGTCTCCCCCAATCACCCTCCACTCTGCACTATGTATCACCCCTCCTTTTTGCACTTTTGGGGCAGTACAGCTGTTGCCCTGTTTTTTCCTAGCTCCTCTCACAGGATTTAGGGTGAGGTTGCAAGTAGAGATTTATGACAGGATCTACTAGGTGTAGCTAGTGAACAGTCACCCAACTTGTTGACTCAATGATGACCTTCAGTAGCAAAAACAAAATGATGACGTAAAAGTAAAAAACCTTTAGCCAAAATATGACAGATAATTTTCACATTGCACATTCTTGGATCCTGAGCTATCCAAGAGATGAATGGTTGTTAGAAACAGGTAAAGAATACACTAAGACTGCTATTCACTAGTCAGGCATATAGTTGTGAAAATGAAAGTTTTCACAAAACTAAGCAGTCTTGTGAAAAACGAACTACACCCGATGATTCAGTAGCTTGCGAAAGTGTTGCTTCAATTCAGTTTGTGGCCATTTGTACAGGTTCTCGCTTAAGGTCCAACCGCAGCATTGCAGTCAAGCTGAAGTCTGGGCTTTGGCTGAGCTACCTTGATTCTTTACTTTCAAAGCTGCTCTAAGGTAGATTTTGCTGGAATTCTTAGGATCATTTTCCTGTTGCTGTTGAACAGTTGAACACATATTTGACTGTAGAATACTTTGGTATAGAGAGGAATACATGAATTCATAGTCAACCTAATGACTGATGACCTCAGCTGTGTTGCCATGATTTTTTTAAAGAGAAAATGCTTTCTCCTGGCGAACCTTCCAAATAAGTCATACCTATTTTAATTTTTTTTGTAATTGCACTGTCATGACCTTACACAATTAGCACACTAGTTCCTCCAGAGTCTCAGATTTAGATTTTACAGTTTCTCTGAGCACTGCACGGTTTGATCTCAGGGTGTCCACTCCTGGGAAAATTGTGGCTTTGTGTTAATAGGACTGACCACATTTTTGCTTTTATAATGGTGGTTACACTTCCTGATGATCAGTTAATCAAGTGGAATTGACTAGGAGCATCTGGCTGCTACACATACTCTTAATTCCTGTGGAAGTTATCAGGGTGTACTTTGTTTGCACTCCAAAGTCCACAGGCTTTTGTTTTGTTTTTGTTTTTTTTTGTTTTTGTTTTTTTTACTATATATCAGCTTTGGAGAAACATTTTTTAATCATTTAATAGTTCAAATTAGTTCATATTAAAAGGTAAAAAGGTTATTGCACAACAGCAGCAATATGCATGTTGGTAAAATAAAGGACTGAAATAAGTGATAACTAATAACTAATAATAACTAATTGTTATAGGTCTGTATTCTTTATGCAGTTGTGATAGATTGTGATAATACTCTGGAACGAAATTCCATTTAATAATGCCTGGCTCAGATGTAGAGGGGCACATAAAAGCTAATTTCATGTCTTAATGCCTCAGTTCAAATCTATAGATCATTCATAAGCAGAGGGAGATGTAAAGCACACCAAGAGTGGTACATTTACATTACAAGAGCACTATCTAACAGCCTATGTCATCCAGCTTTCACACAGTAGACAAGTTTCCTGGAGCCACAGTCTCAACATAACCAAACACGAGCCGGCCAAATTAGGCACAACATCAACAAGTGATTCTCTCTGAGCCTGGGCTTTCAAGGTTTCCCTGCACTGTGCGGCCATCAGCCGAGGTTGAACTAAAGGGAACATTAATGAACATTAGGAGAGAAAGGCCTGTTCTTCCACAGGAACAGTCCTGTGTTTGTGAGGTCACAGAAGTTACCGTGGTTACTCCCAGGAGGGAGCGAAGACCTTGCGTTTGTTAATTGTTTCTCAGTGGGGAAATGAGATTAGTGGCTGAATGGTGATGTGAGAGAGTTTTCAAAGAGCCATGCTGCATTAAGTTTGAATTTGCTAGCACCCCATGCTATCCTTGGGTTTCTGGGGTCCTGTGTTCCACTACAAACTAGTTTCATAATGCACATACTAAAGCTTTCTCACTGATGAATTGTACATATGTAAATATCCCCTTTAGTCAATGACCAAATACTATTTTGGATGTATTTCCCATCAGATATATATTAACATTGTCAAACTTTATTGTTTTGCATTAAAATTGCCACAAGAAAGTTGCCTTTCAGCCCAAAGATGGAAAGACTTAAACTTATTAAAATAACTGAGAGTAGGGAAACTTTCTTTCTTCACAGAATACAAAGTCAATAATAGAGTAAGCTCTCCACATTGGAATTTACTCAGATTTTTACTTGATTAAAGACCAAAACTCCCTCCTACCTAAATGACAAAAAACTTTGGTGACAGAAAACGTGAGATTATTGTTTTACGTTTATCATTACAGTAAGTTTGGGAAACTAAAACTGTAGTTAAGAGAAATACTGGCTACTTTGCAAGAAACATACTTTGGGTACTGTATGCAAATTTCCTAGACTTTCTGAGGTGATGATGGTCAATGATCAAGCTCTCAGTTTCTACTAAGCTTGCCAGGTAACATAAATGAGCCTTTGTATTGGTGCTTATAAAAACAACAGAGTTGGACAACATGGAGGTTTAATTAAGAGTGGGTTCATCCAGAATCAAGTAAGAGTGGCTGTCAACTTTGAACTAAGGGATCATTTCAGCCTGTGCACAAAAAAACAAAATTGTCAATGATGTTTTCACCCTATTTTCATCCTATCATGCTGATATTTGATAAATAAGAACTTTTGCCCGAGGCACATTAAAGGGCAAGCCAAAAGTTCAAAGTTCATTTGCATTCATGTATATATATATATATATATATATATACAGAATAGGCTCTGTGTCTTCAGACAAGTCCCAAAGTACTCTTTTAAACATATTGGCAACCATTGTTGACAGCCTTTTGTTGCATCCAGATGTAGCATGACAGCTTGTTTTTTTAAGAGTCTGACCTCTTCACTAGGACATACCTCAGCTGAACAAATGGCCTTGCATCCTCTGGTTCAGATCCAATAATTGTTTGAGGTATTAAGTTATGTTTCTTCCAAGGACCCTTTTGTCCATGTGTCATTAGCCGATTTCTTGCACAACATGTACAGATACAGACAAAAAGACACATGATTGCCCCATTGCACAGCATTGTGCCACAGCACATTATTTGGAAATTAATCATCTAGGCATTTCATTAAAATCCTCAACATGCACAAGCTACTGAATCCATTGTCCTCTATGAGATTTTTTTAGGCTGGTTATTGCTTCAGGTGCTGGAGGAAATCTAAGCAGATCACAAAGGTTAATTGAGTTCACTCTTTTGGGACGTCTGCAAAATTGTCCCGATTGTTTTGTGTTAGATAGTTGCTGACATGTTGCCTACTTGAACCAAAGTGACTGACTAACCACCTCACCACCATACAACTGGTACTTACCAGTAGTTATCTGGCTCTAATGCCAAATGAGTGGTCTGGTGGGGTTTTTTTTAGCCACTTTGTCTTTTTTAGGTTTTAAATTCTGTCAAGATCTGTTTCAATTAGAGAGATTAAATAATATTCATTGCTTAATTTAAGCTTCTATTACCCTCCCTACCTCAAATCCCTCCAAACTGTATAAAGTAGTGAACTTAATTTAAATAATGAGCCTCTGAAAAAAGTTTAGAGCTACTTTTAGGATTTTAATTCATAATTCATGCTGCTTCCCTGTCTGTCTGAAGGGAAAGACTCCATTTGAGCTGAGCCATAATTTCATTACAAAGGATTAAAAAAAGGTGAATGAAGGGCAACAAAAGAGATGTAAAGTTTCATTAGAGAAGATAAATGACCCCTAGGTATATCATGGTGATCTCATTTAAATGGGAAAGCATACACAATTCAATTTAATTTGTTTTTTTAAATTAATTTTTACAAATCACAAAGATTGGAAAGGATCACAAAGGATGATGATGATGTTTGGTTTGTGGATATTTAGTGGCAAATGAGCGTCCTTAGAAAAGCCGAGTTTACTGACTTGGATAATTTTTGTCAACACCTTAGAAACACTTTATGTTGTTTTGTTCTTTGATCTTGTCTGTTTCTACACATACTGTATATTTTGGTACTTAGGTATGGGTGGATGCAGGAACACAAATCTTCTTCTCCTATGCCATCTGTTTGGGCTGTCTTACTGCGCTGGGAAGTTATAATGCCTACAACAATAACTGCTACAGGTAAGAATGTAAATTCCAGTTGATGGATGTCTGTCTATAAATAAAACTAACAGTAGAAAACAATTAGCCACTATCATGCAGTAGGATTATAAACACATTACAAATTAAGAAGGATGTGAGACACAGGGATAAAGTGGACAATATCCCTTTGGCCTTTGCTACTGCACACGTGTTAAGTTACATCACTTTGTCTCAACTGTGCTCCGTGCAAACTGGTCTGAAAATCAGTGGCAGCTCTATTACATGACCAAACTCTGTTCAAAGACACTCAGAAATGCTAGAGTGCTTAATTTTCTTTGAGATATTTCCTAGTACAGCTGAAGCCAACAGGTCAGTGTGGTAGATAAATCCCACCTCTCATTTCTTTATAGTTTGCTTCCATGGAGCCAGACTTTCTTGTCATTTTTTAAATGGTTTTGAGCCATCATTTTGCAGTCTGTCTGAGGGTCTGGTAGTTGTTTTCTTTTGACATTGGCTGCTTTTTCAGTCGTGCCCGTCAGAAATAGGAGATAATCCAGCAGAGACCTGACACAGAACTGATGGCATGAATGGAGCAAACTAGCTCAGATGTTAATCAATTATGCAATACCATCTGGAAAATACAACACAGGAAAAGCATACATAGATAGATTTACATCACCAGTCATGGATTGGCCTCCCCTGAGCCCAGACCTCAACATTACTGAAGGCAGCTGACACCAAATGTCCTTCAAGAAGCCTGAGGAACTGTTTCCTGAAGCCTACTTAAAGAAATTACAAGAAGGCTTGACTAACAGAGGTATCTGTGTTGAAGAGTAAAGGTGGTCATCCCAAATATTGGGAGTTTCATGCAGTCTTTAGCTATTCTACACTTTTCTAGCAAGTCTCTTGATTTCATATTGGAGATGCTGACAGAAAAAACACACACAAACAGCACTGAAATGTACCTCCATCTTGATTTTCCAAAATGGTTAATATATAAGAAGAAAGCCCCATGGGTAAGCGGCGAATGGTAAGAATTTATGCATTAGTAAATTATGTATCATTTTAGTATGTCTTTATTACGCAACATGTTTCTGTTCTGTCTGTGCTGCTTCTAGTGTCAGCTGCAATAACAACTCTTCCAATAAGTGTGATCTCTAACTCTCTTTCTGTCTTGGTACTCAGGGATTGCATCATGCTGTGTTGTCTGAACAGCGGCACCAGCTTTGTGGCAGGTTTTGCCATCTTCTCTGTGCTGGGATTTATGGCCTACGAACAAAATGTTCCCATCGAAGCTGTTGCAGAATCTGGTGAGAGAACAACACACAATATAATGACATGTTTCTGAAAAGTACCAACTTTCAAAACCGTAATGAAATCATGTGCTCGATCTACAGCAGCTACTGCAGATTAAAAAAACAGAAACAAAACCTGAGCATTTGTGCTCTCATCCATCATATTGTGCTAAAATGAGTAAACACTCGCAGTTATATAACCGCACACTCTTTACCTAGGCTCTTAGATCACCGCATTATGATTTATTCAAGTCAGTATGAAAGATTTAGTGAAAGAGACAGAGCGAGAAATTTAAAATGTTTGTTAGAGCACAGTAAGGACAGGGCATAATGCTTCAGATAATGTATTTCTCTGGGACAGTCACCAAATGTGGGTGCTAAATAAAGCAATAGCATGCCAGCTCTTCTGTTCAAGCAGTTAGCCTCACAGTGGATCAGATAATCCCAAGATTAGTCACCTGCAAACTTTGTGTTGTAGATTGAATTTAAAAAAGATAATGTGACATTTCACACAAAGCGCTTCAAATAATCCATTGGGAGAAAATATGAAACACATTTTAAATTTCATTTATTTATGCATATTCAAAAATGTCATGTCAACTTTGGCAACATTTGGCACTGTTGGGTTCTCCTCATCTGATTGGAAAGGAAGTCTCTAACAAATTTCCACATGTGGGACTAATAAAGGTTATCTTATCTTATCTTATCTTATGAACTTGTGCAGTGGCATCTGCAGGAGACCTCTTGAGGCCACTTAAGGAAAGTCGGATGCTCGTCCTAAATTCACTTTAATTTTGACTAGACTGTCTGGCATCCTGAAATGTTCTCTGCAGAAGGCTTCTGATGGCTGAGTTTAAGTCACTTCCTTGAACCCAAACAAGACTTGGCCAGTTCCAAACTTACATGTGGTTTGCTGAGTGATCTCTGTGACCTCTATAATATTTTCCGCTACAAGCAGGATCACCTTTCTACAATGGCTGCTCTGCGTCAGCTAGATGCAAGACTAAAATCAAAGCAGTGTCTGATTTGTAACAACAATAACAACAAGAATCAGCCCAGTTCACATAATGCATGCTACCATTAGGTCTCATTTTTGAGGATTTTTGAGAACTATATAATTTTGCAGAATCCTAAAAAGTGAAGTTTAATTTATTCTTTGTAGACCAAGCAGTCTTTGTTTTGCTGTTAGAATTTTGTACTTGTTCTATCAGATACACTGCCAGCAGTCCTGTAATTGAGAATCTGTATTCTTATATTTTCATTCAGGTCCTGGTCTTGCATTCATTGCATATCCCAAAGCTGTTACTATGATGCCTCTGTCTCCACTCTGGGCTTGTCTGTTCTTTATGATGCTAATCTTCCTTGGCCTGGACAGTCAGGTGAGTACTGCTGTTGTGAATATATCCTGGGAATGCTGACTCTTAAGCTTGTGACAAAGTTGAAGGTTTGCTGAGACCTACGGCTTGGCAGACAACACATGAAGCTTATTTCCTCTAGTGTGATAGCATGATAATCTAGACATAGTAAGAGGGTGAACAACCCTGCTAATCCTGTGAGAATGCCAATATGTGGTCATGAAACACTGTATCTAATGAGTACAAGCTGACATAGTGAAAATCGAGAAAATGAGGGAACGCGTTCAGTTCAACAGTCACAATTTGTATCCTTGCCACATACAATTAGAGTTCTATGTGCCTCTACAAATTTTTAATATTTGTGAAGAAATCATATATGCATGACATGGATTACATGCTCTATTGATTTCAGTTTTATATTGTTGTTTAAATTTTTTGTTTTAAAGTTTTTGGTTACATTTGGGTCGCAGAAGGTTTCTGGCAGGAAACATGTATTTCCAAAGTTGAATAAACGAAGGTAAAATGTTAGCACTTGCACAATATGTCAATGAAACGTTGGCAAATCTTAATTGTGAGCAAAAACGAGGTCTGGCGATTTTTTCCCCCTCTGTGCAACTTTTTGGTTCCAGTGTTACTTCCAGGTATAAACATTTCTGGTTTCACCACAGATGCATATACTGAGAGGAACATCCTGCTCAAAGAGTTTTCAGTTTATGTTGATGTATAATATAATGATGATATAATGACCTTATGGTCTTTTTTCTCATCAAAGTGTCTATCCTGTAAATTTCAGTTTTATTTTTTGTATCTAAGTTTGTATGTGTGGAGAGCTTGGTGACAGCTGTGGTGGACATGTACCCAGACACCTTCCGGAGAGGCTATCGCAGAGAACTACTGATCCTAGGCATGTCTATAGTTTCGTTTTTCATAGGACTCATCATGTGTATGGAGGTAAGATAGCTATAGCTTGTCAGTTAAATGTCCCATAAGTTAAATGCCTGTATAATATTTACCCCCACCTGCCCATCCATCCATCCATCCATCCATCCATCCATCCCTTACATGAAATCCAATCAGATACACTGTAGATAATAGAAACCTTTTCCTGTTATTTTAATTGTTTTTAATTGTGCCCTGATCTCTTTTATTGATAACCCTTACACACCATTAGATAACCATTACAAACCTATACATATGGACATTTGACAGCAGTAATTTAGACCTGAAGATCTGTTTCAAAAACCTCTTTCAGCCACTAAAAGCATTTCACATTTCTGTCTGCACTGAACTCCATCCATCTCCACTATGAATGTACAGTACCATTCTTTAGTGTTCCATAATGGAGATGGCACAGGGGATGAAACTTGATAAAATATGGAAGTATAGCACTTTCTCTCTCAGTCTTTTGTCTTAGAGCTTTCAGTTGATTGACCTCTGTTTTTACTGCCTATTCCTTCCTATTACCACTATGTATAAGTTTTATCACTTTTTAATCAACTTCCACCTATAATGGGACTCAAGAAGCTTTATTCAAAAGCTGACAAAAAAGTATGTTGAATAAAATGTCTCAGAGTAGGATTAAACACAGTTTAAATGCTCTTCTGGGAGTGTGGTGCAATACTAAGATATTTTGAGACGATTCTTAGCTTAGCTTTACTAGCACAGTAAAGCTGTGATGTAACCTTCTGTAAGATTCATGTGAGATTTTATTTATGACGCTTTTAGTGGAAGAGCTGATAACTTGTCTTGAGTGCAGGGGAAGGTAAAATGCAAGACTACCTTTTGAGATGAAATGTGAAGATGTGAGAGAAATACAAACTAAGAAGAGCTGTAAGGCAGGATGAAAAGAAAAAGATTAATGGATGTAGTGAAGAATTGTTGATATATATAAAATGTTCAAGGTGAAAGTCTAGACCTCAATCACATCTAAATCATTTAATTTAAATCCACTGTGCTAGTCTACAGAGGCATAATTACAAAAAACGTGTCACTGTTCAAAAACATAAATATCAAATTTATGTCCTTATTTTTATTGACCAAAAACTTAATGTATCAGTGGCAAAAAATATATAAAAGATTTTGTTTAGTAAAAGAAATAACATAAAACCAGGCAGGAAATAATAATTCATTAGTTTTAATGTTTTATTTTTAGTGTTACATAATGGTCGGTGGTGTATTACCTTATATCTTACCCCTGACAAATACTCCAATGCATTGTAATGTAAAAATAAACCCAACCTAAAACAAAAAGAACAAAACAATGAAACTAATATGATCTTAACAGCAATTAAACATGTTTAAGCAGTTACGGCTAAATTGAAACCAACAAACACATTTTGGCAACTAAAATGAACCTGAACACAACTATGGTGACCAATGAAGCCCAGTGGTCATCTTTAAAGCTTTTTAGCACAAATTCACAAACAATTGACTCAGTGCAAGTTTGGCCATCAGAGCATGAACGGGAGGCTCCATGCAGTCATCCCTGACACACTATACTACAATGCACCAAATATACTGTAAATGCATCCTTCAGTCAGACTCAAACCAGATTTGAAAAAAAGCATTATAGCTGGTGTCTGTCAGTGGCTCTAATATAAAATATTTATTGTTGTGTAGAATTATTTAATTTTGGGACAAATCCTTATGAAAATACCAGTGTGGGATGTTTGCAAGTTTATTTTGTTTGCTACTGAGGTCTTGCCATTAACCATAATCATGCACTCATCGTTAACTTTATACTTGATTTTGTTCAACTGAGTCTGACATGTAGGGGCTTTGACAGGAAACTGACACTTGTCTTGTCTTGTCAGGGAGGGATGTACGTCTTCCAGCTGTTTGATGCGTATGCTGCCAGCGGGATGTGTCTGCTGTTCGTAGCCATATTTGAGTCCATATGCATCGGCTGGGTGTATGGTAAGATAAGAGTTTTGACCTATACACCTTGAAATATCAAAGCAGTGTTTTCAGTTTTTCACTTCACTTCCCCCTCTTGTCGCTTGAGATTACAGTCATTTGTCTTTTGTCAGCTGGGCAATTGCCACAGATTGCAGCACTGCAAAAGCCATCATGTTTTTAACACTCTGCAATAATATTTCTTCTCTGCCCTCTGCTGGAGATTGGTCTCAAACACATGCAGCATTCTCTTAATTTTGCACCAATCGTTTTACTGATGCATAATAATAAAAGTAATCCTAAAGCAGTGGCTTTCTGTGCTTTTTTAAATAAAACATAAGGTTGTTTTCTGTCTACTTGACTCAAATATTATGCATACATGTATATTTGATAAAATATACATAAGCAATATACATGTTTTTCCCCCTGCGTTTAGATGTCAATACAATTATGTTACTGTAAGTCTAATTTAAACTGACAAACTGACAACAACTTACAAAGACAGATCTATTATAAGCACAATAAATCAGATATGAAGCAAAACAAATTGATCTCGGCTTTCTTGATAGAAAGTTTCAGACTAGATTTCGTCCACCTTGTTAAGAGAGTCACAAACTGTCTTTAAAGATTAACCACATCATTATTTTTATGAAACACACAGAAACTGTCACTGAATCATACTTTTTTTTCAGGTAGTGACAGATTCTACCTTAATATTGAAGACATGATTGGGTACAAACCAGTCTTCTTCATCAAATGGTGCTGGATGATCCTGACCCCGGGCATCTGTGCTGTGAGTGGCATAATTTCAAGAGCTGTAGTAGCACAAACAGCGTATCATGTTAAAAAAAATTATAAATTAAAAAAAAACGAAAAACAAAATTCTGAAGATACATATGGATGGCTCTGGAGTTTTATACTGAATCAACATGGATCATCATATATTTTTATCACATGTGCGAATAATGAGTTCGTATTGTGTAGCTGCCGTGCTGTGTCACCCGGAAATGTTGATTTTCATATTCTTAAACTCCTAACTTTGAATAATACATTTGCACAGCAATCCACAAAGATACAGTACTGCAACTTTAATTTATTTATTAAAGCCGTTTCTTTATGTCATATTCTAAATTGAAACATTTGCAAACTGAATTTTGTTTTTGCCACAGGGAATTTTCTTGTTTTTCTTGATTAAATACAAACCACTGAAGTACAACAATGTTTACGTCTACCCTGACTGGGGCTATGGTATTGGCTGGTTCATGGCCATGTCCTCAATGGTCTGCATCCCTCTGGGTATTATCTGGATGATTTGGAAGACTCCTGGCACCTTCTCTGAGGTAAAACATGCATATGGTACACATGCAAATGGAAATACTGAAATCAAATTTACCAGCCTCATATAGAGCTAATCTTGCAGCAGAGAGATATGAAAGTCATAAGATACCGTATATATAATACTTACTGATAATAATAATAATAATAATACTGATTTCTATATATAATTATTATAGAAATCATACAAATATGTGTATCAAAGATAAGAAAGCTATACACAGGTTAGAGCATGTATGATGATCCTGTTCAAAAGTTTATGCTTCTTCAACAAGTCATGATTCTTTACTTGAGGTCTCATGGAGGCAAAATAAAGAGAGACAAACATAAGACAGTTAGGTTGTTTCCTACTAGAATAGTGAAACTTCACCAAACTGAAGGATCATCTACCCAAATCTCTTACAAATAGCTTACAAATATTACACTCATTTGAATATATAAAATGATTTTAACAGTTTTAAACGTACAGTATTGCATTTAGGGCCAAGTGGTGCTGATGCTGTGTTACTGTGTCACCTTCCAGAGATTGAAATATATTCTCTTATCTTTCCTCTTTGTGTCTTTGGCTCTGTGCAGAGAATAAAGAAGCTAACCACCCCCAGCCCAGACCTGAAAATGAGAGGGAAACTTGCTGCCACGAGTCCTTACGCTGCCAACGATGCAAAACTTAAGGCCGATGGGAAAATATCCACCATCTCAGAGAAGGAAACGCATTTTTAACTGACCGCTTGACTGACCAACCAAGCTGCCTGTTGTCTATATAAAATGTCCATGAAACAAAAACAGCATTATCAGCCACTACTCAAAACAGGAAATGAAACAAATGACTCAGAGTGTTATTTTTGTTTTGTAAAAAAAAATGTAAGAAAAAAGGAAAAGCTATCGTGTTATTATGTAGTCGGTTTTGCACAAACTTTAAATAACACGTTTGATGTTCTTAATTAACATTGTGATGAAAGCAGCTTTTTTCTTAACCAATAATATTTTAAAATCAGTTTAATGACATTATATGGATACAACCTGTCCTGGTACCTTGTCAATAATGATCACGATAGTGTCTGTGCCTTTAGAACGATACCCGTGTGTTGTGTTGTACAAGGCTTTCACTGTACATTTATTGGCAAAGAGCTGTGCCACCCTATTAGGTACTAGGTACCCAAATGTGACTTTTTAAGATGTAGCAGTTTGGGGACCATATTAAGTAGTTTTGCTTGTTAAGAAAGAATATTTCAGTGGTGTCTATGTACTGAGGCCGTAGGGGGGCATCAGTTACCCTTCCTTGTAAAACTACACATCAAGAGTTTTGCCACAGAAATCTCACATGTTATCAGTGACAGCTGTGACTTTGAGGCCTGCACACCATTTCTGATCGTCGAGCTGTTCTTATTTACTTGAATTTATTGTTGTTGCAAAAAAAGACTAGCGAAAACTCTGCTTATTGGAATAATGTGAAGGAATTATTAGGTTATTGATTATCATGTTAGCACAAATCAAGTCATTTAGGGTTTTGCAGATTTCTGTGGTAAAACTAAATATCCCTGATTAGATTCAAAAACAATAAACCAATATAAAATATGCCTGGGTTTAAACATTAAAATCACCATTGGTTATAGTTTCATTTTCTAGCGTGAGCTACAGATCTGCACCAGGCCACAAATAGATGTGTGTTTATGTGACTCGCAGGCTGAGTCTAAAAACACACCTCTCTCTCTCTCCTCTAGCCGCCCTCCTATAAGTCACGGATATCTGTCATTTCACAGTAATTATACTGAGCATAACACAGAGTGACAGATAGATGTGCTTCCAACCCTGCATTTTTATTTCCCGCTCTGCCTGTAGAGGCCCATCAGATGAGCATTTCAAACCTCATCTGTCTTCTATTCTGATTCTTTTTATTCTTCCCTCTTGTCAGTTTTCTTGTGTTTTGTTGCTTTCACCTCTTCTGACTCTTTTTCTGCTTGTCCACTTCTTTCCCATTTTTTTTTACTTCTTTAGCTCTTCATCGCATGACGTTCTTGAAACTGTGATGCTTTTTATGTCATCTCACTTTCATGCTTTGGCAATGCTCTTCCTATCGCTGTATTTTTTTGGAAACACTTCTTCTGACACAAACCTCATTAAGAAATATACAGCTTTTTAATTTTGCTGTCTGAGCCACTGCAGGTGTGAAAGCACAATCTGACCCCTGTCATCGATGCAAATGCGTTCGGGGTCAATGAGCTGGTCTCATTATTCAGACCAATTTCTGTCCAGTACAAGATCATCCTGTCAGCACTCAAATGACTACAAGTAATCTTTCTACCCTTCCTTACTTTGTCCAACTCTTTCACTTCCCTTTTTTTCTTTCCTGTGTCCTTGTTTCCTGATGAAAATGCAATGAGAGGAGAGCATCTGAGGGAATGAAAAATTCTCTTATAGTTTTTTCAGGAGGAGGCAAAGAAAGCAGGGGAAGAAATAAGAATTTGATGAGCTGAGGAAGTGTGAGACAGAGTACGTTACGAGGGAAATTGGGGAAGTGTGTAGTGACTGAAGCTCCTCCTGTCTAAGCTGTGAAGTCCTTTTAAAGATGTGATTGGTCCCTCCGGTGTGGTTGCGTTCTAAAATGTCCACCTCCTCACTGATATTGTGCAAATTAATAGTTATGTGCATCAGAAAAGATAGCCTGCTGTTTAACACTGATCACTTTAATTGTATATTTTTTACATCTATTTCTAAAAAAAATTGTGGTCTATTTCCTGAGATGAAAGAATTGATGTAATATTAAAGAATGTGTCCTTTGTTTTGACTTTTGAAATGTTCAAAAGGTCTTGTTATAGAAATATAATGAAAGGTGTTTTACTGTTCTGTACTGTTCTACAAACATTTTGGTATTCACAGGACACACAAACTGTCTGCTTACTCATTTTTAAGAATAAATATTATGACGGAAAGCGAAACACAGAGTTTGGTCTTTATCTAATATCATCTCACTAAACAAAGAACTTCCTTCTGACATTTTCTTAAAGTCATGCAAATGGATTTCACTGCCTCTGTCTGTGATGAATAGTTTATAAATGAAATGATAGGATCTGATAAGATGACATTTTCCAAAATCCAAAAAAGTGACAGGATCACTGCGTGCCCCTCACTCTCCAGTAGCTTTGTTCCACTTGGTACTGTGATTACTTCTATGTGTCATTTCATAAAATCCCCAGTATAGCTTCGTCTTCCTGAGATCTAATCATATAATCGTTAATTCCTTCCCTTTTAACAAGAAAAAACTCAGAACGTGGCTCAAAGTGAATCGTTTTCTGACCAGTGTTTGAAGAGAGGAAAGATGAGTACTGTGGATGAACCCAGAGAGACCGACTACTGATGAGATCACACCAGCCATAATTCCAGTGTGTTATCAAAACACACACATTTGTGGAAAACAATTGTGAATTCAATACTTGCCCTATCATGCTACTCCACAGCATGACTGCTTTTGTTAACAAAAAGTACCTCATCACTATACCTTGTATAAAGCTTATATGTTTAGCATGTTTAATATAGTACTTTTTAATATTTATGTGTAAATGAGCGTATGCTGCTTTTTCATTTGCATCTGAATGCGTAACGGCTTTGCAATTCTGTTATTCATTGTATAATGCAATTGCAGATGCTGGGATTATTCTCCGTCTGCATGACACAACTGGGACTAAACTTTAGCTGTTAGACAGACGGTCTCACAATAGACTCTCGAATACCATAGTACTGAGAGCAGTGCATGGTCAGGTCAATGACTGCAAGGTCATAATGACTGTAGCACATGTATGTCTAAATGTTTGTTCCTGAATTTCTCCTAGATGGCTGGTTCAATCTTGATGAAAATGAAGCCTATAAACTATTTAGGGGATCTAGATTCATAACATCTACTGTGATTTAGGCAAATATTTACTTTAAATAAAAAAGTGCCTTTTCTTTTCTACTTTATTTGCTTTTAGAAACTGTGGAATTATGGCTGGTTTACCCTGTAAAGTTGGATTTTTAACACCGTTCAAAATAATATTCAGTATTCATTTAGAAGTCATTAAGCTATTTAAGTGTATTTAAAGTGTATATATGTGTTTATAGGAAGATAATTTTTAAAGATCTATATAACAGTAGACATAAATATGAGCCATACCATGTACAGGATGGACATTTTGTCTTTTTTTATAAGTTATATGTTACTATTGCATTTGCAATAGTTCAGAATTGTTAGTAAATCAATATGTTTTCTTTAAAAGTCACAGCTGTAACTTTACTAAGTTTGCCAGGCGTGTCTATGTGTCTGCCTTTGACAATGGACAATAACATCCATAAGCTCATTCACTGTTATTATAAAAATAATAGCCACAGATTTAACATATAATTGTGTATAAAGAGCCATACACTGATGGCCATAGCTACTTAGTCTGTAACAGTAATCGTTAAGAGCAATGTGGCTGTGAGTACATTATAAAAAAAAACATGCAAAGGTAAAGGACATGAGCGACAAGCAAATGCATCCCATTAAACAAAACTGAGATACATATTTATAGAAATATTTATAGAAATAGGATGATGAGAAATGAGGAAGCATAAGCCAGTGCATGGGAGAGTCAGTAGGAGAAAGGAGAGTAAAGCATTCTTCATTCTCGTGGTGAAGGAATAGCAGATTAGTTGACTCACACAGTTTTCTGGGGCAGTGCTTCGGGACAAAGCCGAGATAGAAACACAACACATGGAGGCCAAAAGTCAGCCGTGCACAAAGATCACAGCAACCTACATTTCTATCCAGATCTTTTGATAGTGAGCAGGATGGGAAAATAAGTGGGCAAGAGCATTTTGTGTAAACACACACACAAGTAACCAATTATCCTTTCATTCATTGCTCTCCTAGTAGTCATATTATTTATAAGACCTGATCATTGTCTGTTGGGAAACAATGATCCTTTTATGTACATTTACTAAAATATGTCATGCTTATTTGCAGTATTGAAACTACTGAATGTCACATAAGTCTATCATACGGTGCCATTTCCACCAAGTCTGACAACATTCTGAATTAATGTTTTCAGTGTTTATCTGCGTTTTGTTTGTGGCTTTGATGTAAATTATATCTTTCTCTGCTGATAAGCACCTCGAGGCAAGACGCAGAAGCATCCAAATGACTGTGATGTGGATGATGACAAAGGCAGGGAAAAATGGAGATAGGCAGAAGCATACGGACAGGCAAATAATGGATAAAAAGCAATAATAGGGCAGGCAAAAGGCCAAAAAGAGCCCAAAACCAGATACCATAAGTCAGTAATGAAAGC
The DNA here is from genome assembly GCF_057382185.1 of Mchenga conophoros. Lineage (NCBI taxonomy): Eukaryota > Metazoa > Chordata > Actinopteri > Cichliformes > Cichlidae > Mchenga > Mchenga conophoros. The sequence goes on from NC_140530.1 coordinate 22,502,209, forward strand.
CCACGTGCAGTGGTTGATAGCTCAGCCACCTGGAAGGAAGAGATTTTTTTTCCTACAAAAACATCATTAAAGAATAGCCTAAGACATATGACAGTTTATAAAACACCCACTTTACTTTTTGCAACCTTAGGTCACCCACAGGTCATGCGGTCGCCTTAGATTTTACACTAAATTTAATCTGTTTTTGTTCGCTCTTGAGTCCATCCTGTTGTGACATGAGGCTGGAGTCATTCCTTTACTTTCAGCAGGGGGCAGCAAATTCCAAAATACCATGACTGAAGAAGGTTGTGCCCCATGAAAATGAAAGTGAAAATGTGTTTTTGTGCTAATGCTTCTGCAGCCGACTACATGTTATGATTGACTTTGTGTGCATGCTTCTAAACATGCGCAATATACTCTCTTCTCAGAAATACATGCATGTGTGCATCTCTTTGCCATTATAGCCAATGTTGCACTTTATAACCTCACCATGCCTTATATGGCATCATGTAATAACAGGCATATTTCATTCTTGCACCTTCTCTCTCTCAGAAAAGCAGATAAAATACTTTTCAGCTCAACAACACTGAGGACATGCCTCTGCACATCTGTATTTTAAATGTGTGCATGCATGTGAGACATTTTCTGCATGCACCTGAGAGTTTGAATCATGACTTCTTGGGGTTTCACATACACAAAGCAAGCGAGCGTGAGTGTGCTAGATGGAAAGTGGGTAACCAGCAGAGGGATGAGCATGCTGAAAAAGTCAAGAAGCGAGAGATGGAGAGATGGATCACGTAGGGAAATAGAGATGGGAGGATCACGAAAGAGAGTAATCTACTGCGTAATAAAAAAAATATGACACGGTAAATATGGTTTCTGTACTTGGTGAGGTGTGAGGGTAGAGAGGCTGGACAGAAAACTCTGAGGTCAGAAAAGGTTACATTGTTCATCTTGCTCTGTATTATAGAGCCACACACTGCTCCATATACCAACTGATGACAATATTTGTTTCCATTGTTGTGGGTTTCACACACAAAGCAAAGGAGCTGACCATTTCTGAAGAATGTATTCTGTAAATAAGCTAATAAACATCGACTTATGTCATTTATTCTGTATTAAAACAAACACACAAACGACATACTGAAAATAATAATGGATTGCATTTATAAAGCGCTTTTCGAGACCCTCAAAGCACTTTACAATTCCACTATTCATTCCCTCTCATATTCACACACTGGTGGAGTCAAGCTACAGTTGTAACCACAGCTGCCCTGGGGCACACTGACAGAAGCAAGGCTGCCATATCGCGCCATCGGCCCCTCTGGCCATCACCAGTAGGCGGTAGGTGAAGTGTCTTGCCCAAGGACACAACGACCGAGCCGGGCTCGAACCGGCAACCTTCCGATTACAAGACGAACTGCAAACTCTTGAGCCGCGAACGCCCGATAATAAGTTATTAATGAATCAAAGAAAGCATTTCTTTATATGTATTTGTTTGTTTTATCTCATTGTGTGTCAGGTTTCCTTCACTTGCTAGACAGTCGATGTCATCGATTTCATGGGTGATGATCAAATCATTCAAATAGTCAGTCAGTCAATATATCACTATACATTTGGACCAGGTCACTAAAGAATTAGAACTATGTCAATTTCTGTGCCAGAAAACCATAAACACTACTACATGTTCAAATACACAGAAATACACTCAACCTACTTGTGAACTTTGAAATGCTCTGAAATAATGAAATGAATTTAAGTTAAATTGTGCGTTGATTTCTACTGTAGTGCATTTATTCCTTCTCTGGGTGATCTATTAATTTCTTTCTTTCTCGGTCCCACCATCCCTTTCCTCTTCAGTAAGCAGCAAACAGAGTGTAGCCTAAAATTCTCAGCATTATCATCTTTGATGCAATAGTGTTTATTATCCAAGGGGGTGATCCATTAGCAAGGATTGGCAGTACCCCATTTTTAGCTATTATTTATTTTAGATAGATTTTCATGCTATTAGCTAAACTGTGGAAAACACCCAGCAATAATCTCTAATCAGCTGTTTTGTCACAATCATTATTTTACAGTCTGATATGAATGACTTTTACAAAAGCTGAGCTGTGATCCTACCTGTGTGCAGCTAACAAGGATGAACAACCGTGAAATGAGCAAGTGGCTGCTGTAAAAGGTCAAACTCTGTGATGTGTGAATAAAAGGAAGGATCAGAGACTGGTCTAAAGCTTGGGGAAAAGTGTTGTTTTTCACGCCTGCTTGACATCTACATACAGTAAATTAAATTTTATTTGCCACTGAAAGCTTTTCATAGTCCATCTACAAATTTGTTTCATGTGAGGGGGATCTCCTTGCTATATTTTGTTTTTGTTTTTCATGTTTTACTTTGTAAGCCACTAAAAATACTATATAAAAGCAGTATTATGTGGCAAAAGTGCAAATGCACATGTGAATGTGAACTAAATCATTTGTGTCTGCTTAGTAGACTCAGTGAGTGGTGTATGCCCATTGGGTAAGCACTGGTTTATGCAGTAATAGCTTTTGGCAGCTGTGTAATTTGTGTTTATTTGTCTCTGACCTTGGAAAATTCTTTTTTGCAGTGCAGGTGTCATTGGTAAAATCCACACATACGCACAGAGAAAACAATGAGAAATAAGCGCTGTTTGTACACAGCTACACCATTTCACACACCAAACATATAATCCACACATGCATATTCCCCAGTACACAGGTTACACATACATGTACAATGTGATGATAACTCATCATTCAGGGACCATTCTTTGACATTGTTTCCAATTTCACTTCAAGTAGTTGTCTGGTTGTCTCACTAGTTAGGTGGGGGCACCAGCTCTGTGTTATATTGAAATATTAGATAATGATGACTTCCTAATGAAAGTGAGTGAAATAGAGTCATCGTGACATGTGATGTCACATGTCCGAGAGTAGTTTCTGAGTAATCATGAACCAAAATTAATAATACTTTAATTGGCATTTGTTACTTAGTCAGTGGTTAAATTATGTGCCCAAAATTAAGTGAAATTGCCTTTCAATGACCTTTATTGTATTACTTTTAAAGAAGCTGGCCTTTTAATGCTGGTGTTGTCAATTTCAAAATATAGGCTGACATTTCAGCATTTTGATAATCCATGCAGATGTATTTAATGATGTCCATGTATCACTTTGTCTTTTTAGATTCCATTATTAAGCATTATGCAAATAATAAAATGTAGATGTATCTGCAGCATTTAAGTAGCATACACATAATGGATGAAATATTATAACTAGCAATATATATAACACATGAAACAATATGCAAATGATGTAACAAGAACATAACATCACATTCACAGGGAAATTATTAAATAAATGTAATATATATGATGAAGAAATGGGAGTGAGACAAAACATTTTTTTATAAATCCAATTTATTGAAAACAGCGCTTAAACTGAAACAGGCTGTTTTATAGCTTTTTTTTTTTTGTTGCTTTTTTGCCTGTCCCGTTTGGCTCTTTTGCCATCAGAATTGTTGTCTAAAGGCAAAGAAAGATGCCCAACAGATTTACTTTACCAAATTGACCATCCCAGCCTTGTCATAATGGTCCATTTGATTCACCTTTTATTGTTTATTTTATTTTCACTTACTGAACATGGGACAGACTTGACTGGGGGAAAGAAGGGGAGAAAGAAAGAGGGAAAGAGAAACAGCTGAGAAGAGGGACGGGGGAGAAGGGCAAAAACCAAAAACCAACAGAACGGGCTCACTCAGCAGCCGCGGAGCAGAAGCCAGGGGGAGTTGCAGTGACGCGCCCGTGAGCTCCGCCGGCAGCCAGCCGTGCCTGAGTGACCGAGCCCCAGGCCGAGAGGCCGGGGGCACCCCACCTCCGAAGTGGCCCGAGCGAGCCCCAGGCTCCAGGCCCCGATAAGCGGCCGCCAAGGAGTGAGCCGGTGTGTACCTGGACGCCCATCCCCGGACACAAAGAACCACCAACGCACCGACGTCTGAGGGAGTCCGCCACTGGCAGGGGAAGTGGTGGTAGGGGGAGATAGGCCTCCAAACCTTGGAGGGCCTGAGATGTCCCCAGAGAGGTGGCGCCTGACACCCAACCTGACATATAGACACAGACATACAGGCACACACATATACAAACATCCATTCCCACCCTCATGCTCTCATATACACTTACTCCACACTCAACCAGCGTGGAGACAGACATAAAGAGACGCTGTACACACGATCACACTCCCCAAGCGTACTCTAAGCCCCGGGTCTAGGTACCCTTGCCCCTGGAGGGGGGGGAACTGCACCCAGACCCAGGTGGTGTTACCCTTTTCCCTGCGGTGGGGGGAGGCAGACCGCCCCAACTCCGCAGCAGCAGGGAGGCCCCACACTCCAGACCGCAGTCGGACGGCCAACTCCTCCTCCTAGCCCCCCCGCTCCAGCAGGTCGCAGAGAATGGGGGTGAGAGAAGACTCCAAACCTCCCTCCACCCGCTCATTGTAGTGTTGATGCATGTGTGTTCTAAGGTGCATTTAAAACCCAGGAGGGCATGGAGCTACCTGCCAAAGAGCAGCAGGTAAGCGCATATATCCTCCTGCTGGCCCTCAATGTCTACGTGTATTTAACATTGAGAGGTGGGCAACGACGCCAGGGGTGGGGTGTACACCCTGATGGTACTTTGGATTCCGTGTATCGTGCCCACCCCCAAGATCCTATATGTATGTGTAATGAGAGTGTGAGTAATGTGAATGTCTAAGTTGTGGGATAAAATTGAGGCAGGGGCAGCCAGAAGGGGACAGGGGGGGGTGGCCTCCTCTGCACCCTGGTGACATACCCCTACTCCAAGGTCCTGCATGTGTGGGTGGTTGTGATGGAGCGGGAAGAGGGAGGCAGCTGGAGATGGGGAGGGAAGGAAGGGAGGGGCAAGTGACCCCTCCCTGGGGCCAGCTCCCCCGCTGACCCCAGTAGGCACCCCCATACTCCGCGACCCACCAGGGAAAGGGGGCCCAGGCCCATCCAGACCGGGGCCCAGCGCAGCAGCGCCTCCCGGCCCCACAGAGCCCAGGACAGTCCACCCAACCCCACCACAGAGAAAACTGCACCCACCCCACCATCCACTCTTCTTCCAGACTACATAAGACAATAAACACCCAGGCTGAGATCTTCCTCCACCTCTCCTGTATCTCCCCCTCCTGTAGAGAGAGCCCCTGAGGAGAGGAAAGCTCCTGCAAGATTGACAATCTCCCCCACCAGTTGAAGAGCCCCCCAGGTGGCTCGATGCACCGGCGGCACCCTGCTCCAGGGCTGGGCCCCCATGCACCCACCTGCCCACAACCCCAGCAACACACCAACCAGGACCCAAGCCCCCGAGGCCCGGCCCGGGCCCCAGCCCAGAGACGGAGCGCCCCCAGAACCTCACGCCCATCCCGGACCCACCCAGGGGCAGCCAGGCTACCAGGTCAGTAACCCACGTCCGTCAGCACAGACCCTCCCCTAGTCCCGCTGCACGCAGCCGCGAGGAAACAGTCACCTGAGAGCCAACAGAGCCCCTAACCGGACATGACCGCTACCCCGGGTTGAGCCCCCCAAGGAAAATGCCTCCGGGGAACCCCCCGACGCCCTAAGCCTGTCCCTACCCCCACACCAATCACAACAGTGAAGGCGGGACCAAACTATGACCCCCCCACCCCCACTAGGTGATGGAGCTGATCAAAGGAGCCCAGAGCAATTGATCTGATGTGGTGGCAGAGGCTGTATCAAGACTAATGTAATCTAATAGATAATTTCTATATTGGTTAGAATTAAGATTATTTTTATTTTTCCAGTTCATGAGGACTGTTTTCTTGGCTATGCATAGGGCAGTGAAAACCATATGGGCGATATTCTTTTCTGAAGTGACATTATCTAAGCTGCCCAACAAACACACTAAGGGGGAAGTTGGAATGTTACATTTCAGACACATGTTGAAGATTTACTTGGAACCTTGTTAAGATCCAACCATGCAAAATATGATTGTTTGCCATTTTTTAAGTGGTCTTAAACATTTGATCAGGACTGTATATATACATTCATATGTTACAATCATTCTAGTAATGATTCACTGTGTGACATACTTTGATTCTAATAACTGTGTGTAACTACAGTGGTGTATAATTCTTACACCACTGTAGAGAACTGTCTAGTTTTGCTGCTCCTTCATTTCCCTCATGACACTTTTTTGTCACAGATCAAAACAATCAATTCTGTCTTGCTTGTTTTACCACCTGTCAGTGTTTAAATGACATCTATGTGGGTGTCACATGTGATCAATGGTGACAAAAGAAAGCTATTACGTTCCCAAAAGTAAAAAAGGTACATCTGTGTTGATGTACCATAAACACAATTGCACTTATACATTCACAGTGTCATACCTGTATGTGTATCAAATGTATATGCAATGTTTTACTTGGTGCACACAACATGCATATCTACACAATCCATGCACCACATTCACTATTCTGACTAACTTCTACTATAAGCTGAGGTGAGTGAGTCCTAGGCTTTCCCTGCACTGATTTTCTGTATGCAATGATGTCTTAACAGGAAAAGGATTAAAATCAGAAGTTTTGTATTCTATGATCATTTGTTATTTTTCCATCAAGGTGCATATGGTAACAATTAGAAATCAAGCATAGCACATAATTATTATTACATCATTAGTTAATATTTAAACAACAATTATTACACAGATCATGCACTTATACTAATAAAAAACAGATAAAGATATAGTTGGGTCTTTTATGATGTTTGTGTTGACTGCTGCATATTTGTTTTATTATTTTTATGTTTATTGTTTCCTACCTATCTGAACAAATGAATGTTACAAAAGCCATTTTAAGAAAATGCAGTCTAATAAAGCTGAACTGCATTCTGCACAAACATTGCTCTTTAATGAGTCTAAAAAGATTTACAGCTGCAACATATCACAATAATATACATTTTAAAAGACAAGTTTGCAGATGAAGGACGTGGACTGAATTTAAGGCAGGCATATAACATTTATATCACGAGCCTGATAGAAGTACGACCCAGCCGATGGCCTCTTATCGTCTGTCTCTTATCTTCTTAGGAGCTCTGAAACCTCTTAGATGGTTGAAAAACATCAAGCTTGTGATTTAATCCTGAATAATATTTGAATAATATCAGTAATATCGGGCACACTAAGAGACTGTTTGAATTTGCTATTCTGAATTGCATTGAGATAAAATAATAACTTTATATATGCGTACATGCATACCTTTCTTTACAACTGTAACATTTCCCAATGACATTTTAAATATGGTGAAACCTCTTCAGTCAACTCCTTACTCCTGAATTGCTTTTTTATTGTGATGCTCCTCCCTCCAGTCCCCACGAGGAACACAAAGAAGCTTAAAGCATAAAGTCTTCACTCCCAAATGTTAATGCTTTCTACTTGGTTATGTTAGTCTATACCACCAAGTGAAATGTTTAAACATACCAAGCAAGCAGTAAATCACATGTAAAAACACTACCAGCACAATCAGTTATCTATATCTGTCATTTATCATAATAATATTATTATTACAGCGGCATAACATTAATTTGTACATCATCTTCATGACAGTGAAGTTGTGATTTTCTTTTCAGGCGCAGCATATGCAAAGAAGTAGTGCAACTTGACCAGTTTCTTCACCTGAGAACCAGAACGTTCCTATTTTGAACCTTGTGGTCAGATAACCCGAAGCTTAGATCTATGGAGGCCAGCATCAGCGGGATTAGAGCAGCGTAAAGCTCAGCCCCGAGGTGAATTCTTAACTTTTTGAAATTGTATGAGCCACTGACTAATAACCACCTCTCAAGCTTATTTTGTGTTTTATCTAACTGCACCTTGACAGCTATAATAGAAAAACACATCCACAGCTTTTACATCAAACACCAACAGACAGCAAATGCGCAGTTTCATTATTTGCATCTGCACTATATTTGTTTGACCGCGGCAGTGCGTGGTATGTTTGAGACCAAGAGCTGTTACTCTCCTTTTTCACACTTTTCTCTTACTATAACTATGGTACAAGTTAATCTTGGTTTCATCTGTCCAAATATTTTTTTCCAGATATCGTTTAGATGCTTTTTGACCTTCTTGTTCGTGTGCTTGAGTATAACCAGTGGTTTGCACCTTGTCTTCTGTGGACTTTCAGGCCTTTAGTTGTTGCTGAGCTGTTTATTTAGATTTATCAACCTAATGAAAAAGCTGTAACTCATAAATTCTGTACTTTATATCTATTTCAGATATTATGTCTGCTTCATATGTCACGAATAATAAAGGAATTTAGCACAAAGCTTTTGTAAAACACATCTAATTACATCTAAAAGTCTGCACTCCAATCGCATCTTAATTGTTTGAATATGCTGAGTACTGAAGAGGATATTCACCAACACATGTCCAGTGCCCTAAACACTTTTTGTTGTTCTGTTTAATAAACTTTAATTAAGTCACACTGATGCTGGTAGCAACACACACACACATATACACGCACACACACAAAGAAAACGTGTTGGGTTTGTCATTTCTTGTCTCTTAGAATCATTTAAGCTCTGGGGCCTTTGTAGAGGACACAGCTGTCATCAAAAGGATTGACTCTGTATTTGGCCAGGTGATGATGATGGTTGAGGAGGAGGAGGAGGAGGAGGAGGAGGAGGAGGAGGAGAAGAGAACTAGAGAGCTAGACAGATGATGAGAAAGATGGAGCGAGAGATATGTCATAAAGATGTCTGTCCAAAAACACTGCTGGCGATACTAAAATGAGACTCCCCATCATGGTTGTGACCTCTTGTCCCTGCTGTACCAGAAGCCATAAAATTAGATTGTTAAGGCTTCTTTTGGAACTCTTATGGCCAATTCTAATTCTTACTCTTATCTGTTGCTACAGATAGATTTTAATGAGACGTTGAGTATTAAGTTCATACCACAGAGAGAGAGTGAACATCACAGGGAGGATAGACAAAATGTTACAGGAAAAACATAACAAACCATAAAATGTGATATAGTACCACTAAGTGTTTTGACCATGTTCTCACATAAAATGGTGCTTAATGTTTATTTTGAATGTCCATTTTTGATTTGTATGTTAGTGTTAATACCCACAGGAAACCTCCAAAATCAGAATTCTTAATAATGACTAACCTAATGACTATAGGCCTTACTCAACCCAGTCAAGATGGGTTGGTAACCATAATTCCCACATTTGACTTTTGTCCTTTTGGATAATAAATGTCGTCATGTTTTCCTATAATACATGTGTGAGACATATTTTGATTTCCCAAGTTATTGCCAATAATGTGCTTAGATTCTAGTAACCTTGATGGTTAATGGGCAAATTGCAAAGGAGTAAATCATTAATCTTAAGTTGCAGTTAGGATTCATGTGGCAGGCACCTTCTGTAATTTTAAGATTAGACTTACAACTTTCCATTTTGATAAGTTTACAGTTAGGGCTCGATCAGGTGACCTTGAAGCATCTCTTAGTCATACCACACTTGGTTCAGGTTGCTGAAGCTCTTCCAATGATGAACTGAACATTTTTCTCCCACTCCCCATGGGCTTATACAACACCTGTCCTCCCATAGTTGTGTTTTGCCCTGTCTTCCTATGCTTTCCTCTATTTTTATATTGCTCTTTCCCCTCATTGCCCAACCAGTCTGGACACATGGCTGCACCTTCATGAGCCTGTTTCTGCAAAAGGTTGTTAAAAAGGAGTCTTTTCTTCCCACTATCACCTAATTGTTGGGGTTTTCCATCTTATATCACAGGGGTTTTACCCTGCAATATAAATTGCCTTGAGGTGACTGTTGTGATTTGAAACTATATGAATACATTTGAATTGAAATGAACTGAACTAAATATTTGCTCCAAATGTAATGAAATTCCCTCCAGCCATTTAAGAGATGCAAGTGCGATCACGGAAATGAGATGAACGTGAGGTCAGGGTGACTTTTGATCACCATCACACAGGAAGGTCATTCTTACATTTTGTGCCAAATTTTAATAAATCTCTTTAAGGTGTTCACCAAGGGTATGTGTTGATCGGCTGGATGGATGATGCAAACTTAAACATAAAAAGTGTCTCTGCTTTGCTCAGATTCATAAGGACCTACTGTATACTAGTGAATAAACTGTTTTCTGCCCTGTGCTTCTGACTTCTACCCCAGCAGTCTCTCTTCTATTATCCATCTCTCCTATTTTCCTCTACCTTTTCTCCCCTCAATATATCTTTCTTTCGCTCTCTCTTTCTCTCTGTCATCCTATTTTGCTCTCTTTTCTCGCCCTCTATTTATATCCCTCTGTCCCTCTCTCTGAATGAAGTGTGAAATAAAATTAATATCAAGGAGAAGAGGTCCCTGAAGCATTTGGTAATCTGATAAGAAACTGGTCTAATTTTAGGGTTTGGGGAAAAATATTGTCTGATATGTTATAATATGTTAATGTGCTCTTATAGAGTATAGACCATTTTTAATTTCTCTGATACGTTTGGCTGAAATACTTGTTGGAAGAACGATTTCTGAATTTGAATGAAAACAGACGTAGTGAATGAACTTTCATGGCAATTATATAAAAAAAAATCAATCAGAGACTCCACATATATATTCACATATGAAAAACGTGTATTAAGCCTCCCCTATATGGGTTTAACATGAGGCAACATTAAAAAAGAATCCTTCCATCCAATGCACAGACTCCAAATATTATCAGCAGAAGGAGAGCAAAATAGAGTTTGCGTGAGAGAGTAAAAAGAGATCCAATAGCCTGAAGATGGAGCAGCATACATTTATATTCATCATCCATTACTATAGAGAGTACAGGAAAACTACACTAGAGCACTGCTGTATTTATCACTCCAAAGAGCAGTCAACTGTTGGGAAATTCACCTGATTTTTTTATCTACCAGCAAAAAAGTTAATTTTGGTGACTGGCTGCATCAAAAAGACAGGGCGCACGTCAAGGGAAGGCACGCTAAATTGAAATGCCGTTTAAAACCATCTCAGTTTTCTCATCAAACTTTTTACTGGAGTCAAATTTCAATTTGGAATTATTTTTCCACCTATGTGAAAATCAGTTTAACTTCAGCTATGCAACTCAGAAAGAAGCGAGCCAAAGGTGCCTCCGGTGTTGGCAGAGTGAGCTGAAGTGTGTCTGAAATGTCTGTCTGCCAGGTCGGATGAAGAAGACATGGATGGGAGCTTCAAAGCTAAAGGAACACCTTCTCCTCTAGATCTGTTGAGGTTAATTTTATACTTTATAAATTTCCCTTTCTTTTGCTGCCTCTCTCCCACTTGTCTTCTCTCATTTTCTTCTTCTTCTCTCTCTCCATTGACTTCATCATCCACTTTCCTTTCCTTTTTCCAGAATTCTGTGTTTTATTTCTTTCTTCTCATTCACTTTGTGTGTGTTTGTGTGTGCGAGAGAGAAGGTGAATTACATAGTGCAGTTGTGCTCCATTAGTGGAGTATTGTCATATCAGAACTCATCCATCATCATCAAATCGGAATAATGAATGTTACCACTTATTTTAACATTGCATCCACGATATAGTTTTAGCATAAATGATACAAACAAAACAAAGAAAAAAAAAGAGTTAGATGTATACCTCACTTCTGTAGCTCTCACTGGATTTTACGTGCATCCCCAGAGACGGTAAAGACTTCTATGAATCTACAAACAGCAGTATAGCACATTAACCAAATTTCCCATGCCTAATGGTGTGTCAACAGGGATAGGCTATTAACATATAATGATGTGCTTTGCGATAACGAGTGGATTACTTGGTTTACTATTACATGAGTGGCTGCACGGAAATAACATAGTTGGAGGGGAGGCTAATTTGGTCCTAACTCAGTGCCTGAAGCGATTTTATCTGTTTTTCCTGTATGTATGAAGTGCCTCTCCTCTGCTGAGAGTGCAATATGGTGAGAAGCTAAAGACCTTGTGGATGTGGTGTGAGCGTATATTTTCATTAGCTTGCTGAAAGAATAGTCATTATGTTTAATTTTTGTTTGCACTGTCAGCAAGTCGCCTTCTTTTATCCTTTTGTGCTGTTGTGAGTTGATGAATGTTTCTTGCACATTCATTCATTTGTCCCTGTCTCGCTTGTGCTCCTGTTGTTTTTATAGGATACATGTTCACAGAGACTCATATAACGTCAATTAAATATAACAGCATGGCACACAGATATACTGTTGTGTCACAATTTAAGGATGCTGTACAATTATTAGCGTAGTTCTGGACTGACTGACTTACCCTTCGAGGTTATTTTAAGTTTAATTTACTTTTATTTGACAAAAAAATGGATACTGCTGACCACATCGCTGTGCTACTGTATGTTCAAGGAAAACCAACTTTATTGTAACAATAGGCATACGGTAACATATTAGGTTTTTTCTCAATTTTAGTAAATACAAAATATTAAAATTTGTAATTTGCACCTCTAAGCTTGACGTTGAGCTGAAAAATATTATCCCACATCACAGCAAAAGGCAGGATATGTGGGATCTTTCAGGCCTGTATGTCTAGTATGAACAGTGCTTAAAAAAGGTGTTTGTGTGGGGGGGCAGAATTCTGAACCCAACTGCTCAACCGTGGTGGAGAGTAAGCTTTTTTTCAATATCCATTAGCAAACTATGTCTCTTCATCAATATTCATTTCCAGTCACAATGCACATCATGCAACTTACTGACGCATGAAAATTGATTTTCATTGATTTACATTTTCTAATTAGAATAAAATCCATTTATGGTTAAAGAGACAAGAAATTATTAACAAGTTTGAGCAACAATTTACTTTCAGTCAACATAAACAAAGTATTGAAAAACCTGAACTTCAAACTGAAGACAGTATGAAATGATTGTAGCACGATGGGTGCTCAACCAGATGCAGCCAAGCAAAGGAATAGCTTCATGGAGGCTAACAGTGACCCTGCTCCAGGTTTGCTTTTTAGTGATGCGTATTAATGAATGTTTAATTTCATTTATCAAAGCAATTTGGAAAACAAATGTACTGTAAGTAAAAAAGCTTTAAAAAAGTGGAAAGATAAACACCATTTAATTCCTTGGCTAATAAAATGCATTCTGATTCTGAATTTTGTGGTTTTTAAGTTTGAAATATTGACTTTTTTCTGTTTGCCTATTGTTCTTTTAGAGAAGTATAGCTTTTCTAAAAGAAGCCCATTTATATTCCAAAATTTTCTCCCTTTGTCACTTTCATTTGATTTCCCTGCTGACAGACAAAGACCCAAACAAACAGCCACAAAAACATGCCCTTCTTGGCAGAGGTAAGAATGGCAAGAGTAGTGGGCTTGAAGCAAGCTTTGTCCCACACAGCATCTGTGCCATCTTGGCTATTTATATGGTTGAGTGTCAGGAAAATGGGGACACTTTCTTGCAGGTGCTCTCATCTGCACACAGCTTTTTTCATAGCATTCACACAATTACATGCTAAAAAAAACAAACCCTCTTGTGTTTTTAGTGGACGGTCAATGAGAAAACAGAATTTGATGCTAAAGAATGTAACGTGAACATTGCTTGACAAACAGTAAATAGATGTTGTGATGTGCATGTTCTGTGATGGACTGTAGAGCCTGTTGGCATGATACAGCAGGTGGCAGTGGCAGACAATTCAGCAACGAATGATGTCCCTAAAAAGTGAAAGCTCATTTAAAAAAGGCTAATAAATTAACATTAACCTGTTCATGTTTGGGATTGTAAACTTGGTTAAAGGCTCTTTTAACAGGGAACATAACATAGCATATTGAAGTCTGTTGGAACTGTACTTTTAGCTTTGCAAACTTACACTCTGCTGCACAACTTTCACATTGTAACTTGTATAGCCGATGTACATTTACTCACACTCCTCCAAAAGTTAATTAGTCTGTTGCAGATTTGGGGACAATCGTGCTTGCGAAGGGAAGCATCTCATTCCAGTCGCATGCAATGAGATACTTTTAGGGCACTGCAGAGAAATGAAAATCAGGCTGTAGATAATTAAGCTAATATAGAGTTGATTAGATAGTCCTAACAGACTGTATTTATCCTCAGGTGACATCCGTGATGGGTAAATTCCACACCTGGTTTAATGTATGACAACAAAAACTTTTCCATCCCTGTCTACAGCGTCATCTGGATCAACTGTCGTCCTCTGATCATCACTACAAGCATTGTGATAGTCCAGAAACCACTGATTCAGCTTCATGTAAACATCTGTATTCATTTAAGGTCTCTATGTTGTCATTCTTTCATTTATTTTACGTTTACAATACTGTAGCTTTGCTAACCCTTTGCTTTCATCTTAAAAATAATAGAGGAGGTGGGAAAACATGAAGGGAGACTTCATGTTTTCCCACCTCCTCTATTATTTTTTGTTCCATTATTTTACCTTGTTTAGTCTCTTCTCCCTTTCTCGTTTCCCTGTCTCATTCTTTATTCCCTCTGCCCCCACCCTACACTATGAGTAAAGTGCGTCAGTCGGAGCCTGGCAGCCAGAACTGTCAGCACTGTTCACGATAAACTTTCAGTGATGTAGACATACAATAGTTAGGCCAGCAGCAGTGCCTAGCTGTTGATGATTTTAAAATGGCTTGCCCCCTTCCAGCCCTTCCTTGTGTTCTCTGTTTTCCTTTGTTTATCGTTCTTCCTGCATCAATTTAAAATCTGCTTTGTAAGTTGTCCTTTTTTCTATTTCTACACTGTTCAGTTTTACGGCAAACCTATTTCTCTATACTGCTTCTTTTATCTCTGATTCATTTTAAGCTACTACATTTACCTGTCTTCTTTTTTTCTTTTAAATTCTAGTCTGTAAATACCCTCCCTTTATTTTAATTTCTTCTGAATATCTTAAGTTATCTATCTGTCTATAAAACCTGAAGGTCACTAACTGAGTATAAGATACCTCTCTTTGGATACAGTCAGTGGTTTCCCCAAAGATTCACATTTTCACTGTTAGATAAATCAGAAAAATTGTAGGGGGGAGAAATACTTTTGAGAACACACCGCTGAGCAAAAAACCTCCACTAAAGAAGAAAATGACGGATGGTGACTGTTATCCTCAATCATATCTATTTTCTCACTTGGGCAGTAAGAAAGGTGTTGTATTTATGTTCAAACATGTGCAATACAATCTCATTTTCATGCAACAGGTATTAGCCCATCAGCATTTTCTCTAGGCATTAACTGCCCTCTCATCTGTGTAGAATGAGCTTATGCTGTTGCTCTCCCCTGCAGGTGCCACAGCTTTTCTCCTGTGGAGCTAGATCGCAACTGATTCCACTCAGCAATCAGCACTGGGTATGAAAGCTGGGGGAATTAGTTGGCCAGCCCCAGTGGGCCAGCTTCAATTGTGTGCTGCAGCTGCATTCTCTTCATTCATTTCATCAGCATTTGGAGTTTTACCTCATATGTATGTGACTAGATGCATTTATAGTTCTACTAATTTGTTTGCAGAAAAGTTGCAGATGGAGTGGAAAATGAGCCAGCCAAGGACAGGCTTGTAATTGTCTTTACTGCACAATGTCAAACAGTTATCATCTCAGTGATGTTTAGGATCAAGACTGCTGTTTTGGATGGTGACCTTGAGTCAGAAGCCGGGTTAATATACACTCAACAAAAATATAAACGCAACACCTTTGTTACTGCTCCCATTCCCCATGGGATGGACGTAGAGACCTAAAATTCATTCCAGATACACAATATAAACATCCCTCCCAAACAGTGGTCACAAATCAGTCCAAATGTGTGGTAGTGGGCACATCTGCTATATTGAGATAATCCATCCCACCTCACAGGTGTGCCACATCAGGATGCTGATCTGACATCATGAGTAGTGCACAGGTGTACCTCAGACTGCCCACAACAAAAGGCCACCCTGGAATGTGCAGTTTTGTCTCACAGCAAAATGCCACAGATGCCACAAGCAATGAGGGAGCGTGCAATTGGCATGCTGACAGCAGGAATGTCAACCAGATCTGTCGCCCGTGCATTGAATGTTCATTTCTCAACCATAAGCCGTCTCCACAGGCGTTTCAGAGAATATGGCAGCACATCCAACCGGCCTCACAACCGCAGACCTCGTGTAACCACACCAGCCCAGGACCTCCACATCCAGCAGGTTCACCTCCAAGGTCGTCTGAGACCAGCCACCCAGACAGCTGCTGGAACAATTGGTTTGCACAACCAAACAATTTCTGCACGAACTGTCAGAAACCGTCTCAGGGACGCTCAACTGCATGCCCGTCGTCCTCATCGGGGTCTTGACCTGACTCCAGCTCGTCGCCGTAACAGACTTGTGTGGGCAAATGCTCACATTCGATGGCGTCTGGCACGTTGGAGAGGTGTGCGCTTCACGGATGAATCATGGTTCACATTGTTCAGGGCAGATGGCAGCTGAGAATGTCCCAGTTCTTGCATGGCCAGCATACTCACCGGACATGTCACCCATTGAGCATGTTCGGGATGTGCTTGACCGGCGTATACGACAGCGTGTACCAGTTCCCACGAATATCCAACAACCTCGCACAGCCATTGAAGTGGAGTGGACCAACATTCCACAGGCCACAATTGACAATCTGATAGACTCCATGCGACGATGTGTTGCACTGCATGAGGCAAATGGTGGTCACACCAGATACTGACCGGTTCTGGGTCCCCAGACCCCCAATAGCGCAAAAAACTGCACATTCCAGGGTGGCCTTTTGTTGTGGGCAGTCTGAGGTACACCTGTGCACTACTCATGATGTCAGATCAGCATCCTGATGTGGCACACCTGTGAGGTGGGATGGATTATCTCAATATAGCAGATGTGCCCACTACCACACATTTGGACTGATTTGTGACCACTGTTTGGGAGGGATGGTTATATTGTGTATCTGGAATGAATTTTAGGTCTCTACGTCCATCCCATGGGGAATGGGAGCAGTAACAAAGGTGTTGCATTTATATTTTTGTTGAGTGTAGTTTGAAGGACTGGGGCTTTTAAAAGGCAGCGGATACGTAATAAAGGAGACCACGAGTTCCATCAGTGCAATCATTTAAAAAGTTTGACCTTTAAATACAAAGTCTGAATAAATATATCTCAGTCTTTGACTTTGAGTCTTTGCTTTGATTCTGGCCATTCATTTTTTAAAATTCTTCTAAGTGACTCTTGGACTCTAGAGTTGTTGGATTCTTGTTTATCTTTCACTATTAATTTATGTTTAGTTTTTCTGCTGTTTTTTAAATTCTTCTTTGATTTCATTATCGTTTTATTAATTTTAAGCATTAGTTTCTACTTCTCTGTTTGAGTTTCAATGTTACCATGTTTCTTGTTTTTCATATTTTTGTGCTGGTTGAATTTCTTTTTAATCCCTCTGTTATTCTAATAAATAACAATGAATTTTATTTTTGTGATCTCCTATCTCCTGTTGCAGCAGCTGTGTTGTCTGACCTCTCTGTATGTTTTTAATTATTGTTTTATATTTTTGTGTAAGATCACTTTCTCTGCTGGCAGTAGATTTATCCATGTTTGTGATTGGTCAGATGCTGCAACCACCACCCCTTTCACATTAACGTGCTTGTAGCTTGACTGGAAAACCCTGTGCCACCTTATACAGTTGATAATCACCTTCATGCAACAGCTTAGCTTATTTGCTGATACTAGGGATACGCCAGGAATGGTGAACTCACTTCATAGTGCAATCAGCTGAGTTAGCTGATGCAGTTTTCAAGGTCTTCTTGCCTTATTATGAGTAGTTTGTTCATTTCCTGTTTTATTTTGATAGTATGTTTTGTTTTGGATTTTGCATCTTGGTTGGCTGTCTAATGGTCATCACCTGTGTTGTTTACATGCATCTGTCTTAGTCCTCTCGTGTGCCTAATCCCCTATCCCTCTATGTGTGTGTATAGTTTCATCTTTTGTCCTGGTGAAGTTGTCTCCTGTTGTTTCCTCCCTCAGGCTTCCCAGGTTTATCTTCTGGTTCTTCCTGTTATTTCGACTTTTTGGACTTCTTCAAATCATGGTTGTTATTTTTCTTAACTTTCTTTGTTTCAACTTTCTGTTCATTCAAGGAGTTGTGTTATAATATGTCACAATATATTACACTTTATGTAACTGCACCCATTCAAAAGCCTGTAGATTCTTCAGGCAAGGTTAGATCGGTCCCCCTTTGTGTTCTGCTTCAACGGGTGGCTCATCCACAAAAACACCCGTTGGAACCTTTTCACTTGTCACTGTCACTCTACATCACAAGCTAGCCAAACAGACAACCATCCTGAGAGCGATGTCATAACACATCTGCTCCTCAAACTACATCTCTAGTTAGAAGCTTTGATATGAAGAAATGCCTGCCTTTTCTTGAAGACAGTCAAAAGATACTATGGCAAAAGGAAGCAGATTACACAGGCACTGAGGGAGGTCTTGTGATTGTCTCTTGGAACTGATGGTAAGAAAGAGGCATACAGCAACATCTGTTTGCTGTAGGCTACGATGAGTCTTAATGCAAACTGTCATCCCAGAAGAGCCTTGTTTTTTTTTCCCCAATTCTAGATGATATGGGTATTATTGCGTCTTTATTTGTTTTAAGCTCTTACATTTGGTAATTTGAAGCCTAACAGTTAGTGAAACTGATCATAGTATTCATTAAACATTAGTGCTAAGCTTATGAAAGCTCATCCATCATGAAGATTCTTTGACTTTTTAAAAAATGCATTAGTTTGTAATTTAAATTTCTCTGTAAAATCAATAGCATGCTGCATAAGAATGTGTAGTGACTGCCCCAGTTTGGCAGGGCATAAAATTGTTTAATGATATCTTAAACACTGAATTATAAAATAGGGCAGAAAGATGAAGTTCAAAGAAACAAGTGTCATGCCAATTATCTTTTATCTGTGTGTGATTTCTATCACCACATACAATAGCCATCAGGCATCAGATAAGATTAAAACCTACCTAACATCCCAGTGATAGCCTCAGTTTCATCATTCACTTTTCTAACGTAGTTATTTCATTTTATTAATTGGAAAAAACTAGATTAAATTATTTTTTCCCTTTACTATGGATGTAAATGGAAACCAAACTCTTACAATAAATATTTCATATTTGTTAGTATAACCATAAGGGAACTTGGGTATGTGTGATACCAAATACGTGTGTCACCCTTGTTCCCTTAGATATAATGTTAATGCAGTGAATATATACTCATAAACATAAATATATGTATACATTTGTATAAATATAATAATAGTGTGGTGGACAGTGGGCGCAGTGTTAGAACCGGTGTCTGGCAATCGCTCGCCGCTTTCAGTCACACAGTGAGCGCAAATATAGTGTTTTGACAGGGAGTTGCTGGCCCTGCACCTCGCGACGCGGCATTTTCGTTTTTTTCTCGAGGGTCGTAGCTTTATCGCATACGTCAATCATAAACCTTTGACGTTTGCGATGTCCAAGGTCTCTGAACCGTGGAGCACGTGCCAGCAGCAACAGTTGGCAGCCATTTCCGAGTTTACAACAAACATTCAGCACGTGACTGGTAAGTCCAACTGCGTGGCTGACTGTCTGTCCCGCGCGCTTGTTTCTCCCGTTTATGTTGGCATAGACTTTTACGCTATGGCCGCTGACCAGCGTGCTGACCTGGACGTCCTTGCCCTTCGGTCTGCGCAAACGGGCCTTGTACTGGAGGACAGACCCGTGTGGAATGGCGGGCCTAGCCTGCTTTGCTGTGTTTCCACCGGCCGTCCGCGTCCTGTAGTTCCCCTTTCATGGCGTCGTGTTTTCGACTCAGTACACTCCCTCTCTCATCCAGGCATCCGGGCCTCGGTCGAGCTGGTCAGCTCTAAGTTCGTTTGGCCAGGCCTTCGTAAATCAGTGAAAGACTGGGCAGCGGCGTGCATCCCATGCCATAGGCACACGCAGGCGCACCTCGAACCCTTCCGCGTCCCAGGGAGGCGTTTTGATCATGTGCACGTGGACCTGGTTGGTCCTCTGCCGCAGTCACAAGGTTTCACACACCTTTTGACTGTAGTGGACCGCACAACCCGCTGGCCCGAGGCAGTGCTTCTGGAGTCCACTACAGCAGAAGTGGTGGCATTTTTGTCAACGTGGGTTTCGCGTTTCGGCCCCTCGCCGAAATAAACGAGGAGTGTAAATCGAGAGCTCTCGTGTTGTCTCTGTTTACCTCCACGATAGTCCAGATTTATCATTGTCACTTTCAAATTAAACTTCATATGTTTTTTATACATATCTTTCATATGTTTACATACAAATGTTATCATTACATTTGCAGATAATACAAAGGTAAACCCCAATTTTCCACAACTTGTAATATTAGATGCATGTTTTAAAAAATATTTTAAGTCTGATATCACTATATATTAATAGTCATAAACATTACTTTTTAAAATCTCAAGAGCAACATTGGTTTTCCATAAACAGTATTCTGGTTACTGGTTCACAGCTGACATATTTTCTTTTGTAATCATGAAATTCTCCCTGTTAAAACTATTTGTTATCTTCCTTTTTTCACAGCAAATTTTTTTCTTGTTACAACTCACTGACAGAACCCTGGTCTGAACTCAAACACAACTCTGCAGTCGTTACAAAAGACAGATCCTAGCTCTAATTGCCAGGATCAATAGCTGTTTAGATGTATAAACATGGCAAATGACCTCTGATGCAAATTCCTAATATGCAACAGGTATATATCTCTTCATATATTGTCTTTGGTCAATGCTGTCCTTTCTTTCTTGATCATTTTCTTTAGATTTTAGGGTGGTTTAGCTCCTGGTAGATGGTGATGATTGCATGTTCTGTTTTAATAGACATCCTTACACAGTCATCAGTCACGGATCTGTCTTGAGACTACACTGTCTAATTGTCTCACAAGTTGACAGATTCCAGCTGTCACACTAAGAACAGTCATTTTGTACCGCAAAAAGCTGTGTGGACCACTACAATTCCCTGTCCTAAATACAAAGCAGGCAATCTGAGATATCTGTCATCACATGCATATCAGTGTAGGGCAAAAGATCATGTCTTTAGTGACAGCACAACAGGCTATATTGTTACTTTAACAGAAGGCCATTTTAGTTATTCTGTTATGTTTTATGCAAAACACATCCTTTAATATTTTAGTAGTTTAAAGTCGTCACACTGTCAAAATCGGAGCCATTTTTAAACAAAACTTTTATATTAAAATTCACACTGGTTTGGCTAGAATCACTGTTTGGTGATGCATTATAGTACTTAGTAGGGGTGCAACATCGATATTGAACCGTTCGATACAGTGCTTTCGGTTCGGTACGCATATGTATCGAACAATACAAAATTTTTAATTTATTTTATCAACTTTCCTTCTGACGATGCTGTCTGTGTTGAGCGCTCAGTGGATCTGCGCTCGACAGTGCAGCCTAGGCGGAGTAGTCGAACGCAGATTCACTGAGTGCAGGGCAAGCTAGCGAGACAGAAGTTAAGCTCTCCTTGCAACATGGCAAATTGAACCTCCCCCACCCTCATTCAGATCTGGTGTTTGGAATTATTTTGGTTTTCATGTGAAGTATGACCCTGAAGGTAAGCGCGTCATGGACTAAAGTAAAACAGTATGTTGGATGTGCCACGCAATGCTCAATTACATGGGTGGGAGCTAGTGTGTTAGCGCAGTTAGCTCGTTGACGGAGATTTGCCGTGTTGTGGCGTTAACGTCATTTCAACGAGATTAACGCTGACAGCACTAGTGGGAACACAACGAATATGACTGCACATTTAGGCCGACATCATCCTAGTGCAAAGACAAGTGGAAGCAGACTAAAACAACAAGCTACAAACTTTACCCGAGTCATTTAGACAGCCATTAGCACATGATTCTCCTTATGGGGACCTGATATGTTTAATATGCTGCTGAGAATATAGCCCAGAAGAAGCGTATAGTATAGCTTTTATTTTGGAAAGAGACATTTCTCTGTAATAAACTCTCTTTTCCAAAGATGAGTGATTCCTCAATCAGATACAGGGCTCGCAAAATCGCTAGCCCGACGTCCCGGGGCTAGCGATTTTTCCAGTCGGGCTACCAAAATCTATCTCTGCCCTGTCCGTCGGCCTATCGTAGGGAGGAAAAATATATGTCAATGCTTTTGCATTCTTTCGGAAATGTAGCTGGGTAATTATGTCACTGGCATCGGTGAGCCACTGTCAATATGTGACATATTGAAATCGCGTTTGAATTTGCGCTTGTTTTTTTGCTTTCACTTTGCAATCGCGCGAACTGTGTATAGAGAGCGACAGTAATGATTGGTGAGTGATGATAATTTGTGCACCAATTCCTCTGACATCGTCTTATCAATCGTTAGCTTACTATGCAAACATGACAAGTGAAATCTCCCGCAGCAAGCTTAAACATATGAGAGGTTGATCGCGCAGAGAATCGCTGAGCTTATGTGTGTGTGTGTGTGTGTGTGTGTGTGTGTAAAAGCAGCAGGATATATATTTTAGTTCTGCTGAGCCAAATAAGACAGGTCAGGGTGAAGAAGTGACAGCCAAAGAAAAGCTTACCACAAAACGGAAAAGTTATGACAAATCAGACTATAAGGCAAAAATAAAGTGCAGCTTTATGGTTTCATGGACAAAAGAATTTCCATGGCTGCAATATGACAAGCTAAATAACCAGGGCTGCACATAAGTGGTCTGCAGGTGCGCATTCGCTGTCAAAATAAAAAACGCGCACAAGATAAGAAGTTGCAACACGTGTTTGCATACATAAGATTTTCAGGAGGAGGACAGACATTTGTTTAGAACTCTTAAAGATGTCGAAGAAGCTCCTTTAAGCAATTACTTTGGTTTTCCTCCACCTCCAAAGAAATGTCAGGAGTCCGAACCACAAAAGAAGCGCGTATTCTCGAAAAAGTAGTTGCAGGAGGTGAGCTGGCTTCAAACAAATGATGAACGCACAGAGATGTGGTGCGGAATGTGCCGTGAAAATTTTATAAATGACAAATTAAAAAGGCATGAACATTTTTTTTTGTATCGAAAAAATATCGAACCGTGACACCAAAGTATCGAACCGAACCGAACCGTGAATTTTGTGTATCGTTGCACCCCTAGTACTTAGATCCCAAAATTTCTGTATAGTCAGAATTGCTTTTTATTAACAGCGCTAGAAGTAAATGAAAGTGACTTATGCACCACAATGTGTTGAGATCTGATGATACAGGTATCTCCAAGATACTGAGATGCTGGGGACACTCAGCCCAAATAGACCATGCTGTGCATCTCCATTGCTGAGGCAACTATAATGTTGTTTATATATATATATGACACAGCTGTTCACCTATCTCTGGTGCTTAAATATATTCAGAAGCAGACTCTTTCATTTGCATCCAATGTAAGCCTATATATGGTAAAAAAAATAAAAATAAAAATAAAAAAAGTGGCTATAGCATTGCTATCAATAATTAAGATTTTCACTTTCAGAACAGTGTATCTTCACATTAAAAACAACAGATTGTAAACTATTAACTACTGTCTAAAATGTGTCTTGAGTTATAAAATTTTGGGGGATTAACAAATTTAAGTTTATAAAATGTTGAAACCTAAAACAAGAGTTTCAATTCCTCCCTGATGTATTTCATAGGCATCGCTCTGTGTTAATTTAGTATTATTTTCCTGAGTGGGTGTCCATTATGAGGCCAATGACTGGTGGATTGGCACCAATCATCCATGTGGCAATCCATTCATTCGTTGCCATAGAAACGGCCTGGGTGAATAGGGGATAAGAGGGGGAGCATGGAGAGATTGCTGACACCTGCTCTCCTTCATTTCCTATCATTGCGTTCACATATACTGTATAGTCCCTCACAAACATTTGTGTATTATATAACGACACACACTCACACACAGTCAGGAAGTATATTGAAAGCCTTATCAATAGCACTTTATACTTCAAAGCAACATGAAACAGCAGATTTTTCTCGGATTCTGCAAATCTTATTCCTATTAATTCTTTGCAGTTTATCAACCAAAAAAACCCATCTTCTCTGTGCATTGCAGAGTCATTTGTTCAGGTACGTTTTAACAAGATAAGATAAAATATCTCATCTAATGTGAGAGATAACGTGCTACAGGTAATTAATAGACTGATTGTTTTTTAGTTTTGTTTTTTGCATCTTTATACAATGTTTGTATTAACATCAAATCTACATTTCTTTAAAATATAATGAATTACATTTACCATTTATTAGAGCTAAGAACATGCACTGAATGTTATAATCCGTGCCTTTAACTTGGGTGCCTTGGTGGTTTTATCACCTCTGCTCCCTCTAATTCCATATTTCCCTTTTTGTTGTTTCTATTCTAACACAAGTTGATATCCACTATTTATTTTAAATAGAAGTTAAAACCTAAAATAATTTGGTCAAAGTTCAAGAAACATTTCTTTGGTGAATACATGATAATTAGCAGTGCACACAATTTGATTATAACCAGGTTTCTTCTGTATTGGTTATATTCATAAATGCTACTATCACTGGTGAAGGCCTTTCCAGGCTTTGCCAAACCTGCTTTAGAGACAAAATGTCACCTCTGGTGGGAAAGGAGCTTAAACTTGTGCTGGAGGTTTACATGTACTGGCTAAACATACCTTTACCCAAAACATATGCTCTGGAAAAAATTCTCCTGGAAGGTCGCTAGGCTTTTTTCTATATCTTTGGAGTTGAATGGGTTAGAAGTAGATTTGCTGACAGTATGTTAAGGGTTATTTAAAGTTAAGAAGAGAGTGGTTTTCCCATGTCTTCTGGTCAGGAAGTAACTCTGACATATGTTTCCACAAACTGTGAAACATCAGTACAAATAGCCTAACCTCCTCACAGAGCTTTCCTGGGGAACTGAAAGGGTGTGATGGGGAGGAATGACCTAATGTGATTTTTTTTTTCTGGACATTTGTTCTTATTACAGTTTGTCCGTTTAAAAAAAAGCACACCATGTTTGAGCATGTTTAAGGCTGTGGGTAGATGACTGATTTTATTGATGTATCATTATATCTGTGGATAAAATATCTTGAAAAGAGGAGTAAAGAGCACTGATCATTTTGTGATGATGTGGTGATGCATTGGGCCAACTTAGTGTATGTTGCTGACAAGCTGTGACTTGTTCACAGACGTTTGCAACATTACCTGGAGGCTGGGAGTATTTAGGTGTTGAACTGAGATTCAAGAAGTGGGTGTAATAATTTCTTTCCATTGTACTAATCATGAATGCATAACTTTGCTCTATAGAAATCTAGCATCAGTAAACTGTACAACAATACTGCAGTTTAAGCTGGACTTAATGTTAACTTGCACTTACTTCGCTCTGTTCACGTACTCCTCGGCAACCTTTGCACACCAGTAAATTGTTTTTTAAATAGTTTTTTTTAAGAAATTCCACAACATCAAAGAACTATTTAACTTCAGCAACACATGGGGCACAAATTCTCTGTCTGATTAAAAAAAAAATCTAACAAGAATTATAACATCACATGTAAATTTTAAGTTTAAAGTTTGTCATTCACTGATATTCTCTAATCTTTCTCTAATGTCCTCTTTCTTACATTTGTCTCCATCTTTGAGAGTAAAATGAGTACAAATATAATAATAATATTTCTTTGGTTTGTGTGTTTGGTCATATCTTAGGACCTGGACGTTACTGAAAGACAGCATTTGCATATAGAAGAAGTAGAAATTAGTCTTCGCTGATTGTGCCAGGACTTACTGTTAGTTATAGTGACATAGTATTCATTAAATGATTTCCTGTGCTATTACTGTAGTAGAGGTAACTGAAGAGGTAGAACTGAGAGTCAATAAGTAGAGTCGAGGAGTAGTGCAGTGCAGTCTCCTGGGACACGATCATGCTACTGTTTAGCTCCATGTCCAGCACACTGCTTGAAAAGCAATCTCATTATTCTAGACAGTAGATCTAAGCATATTCTTAGCTGGAGTAACTACGATGAAGTGAAGAACAACAGCCACACAGCTGAACCCTAAGGTAGCGATTGAGATTGTTATTTGACCAATACATGAATATATTCAGCAGGCAGCAACGTGTGCATAACATCAAAACAACAACAAAAATGTTTTAACTCAACATGACCTTAACATGCATGTAAGCCTTTTACCATGTTTAATGAAGCAAAGTCTAAGAAAACTCAGGCCTCCCTGGAGGAGTAAGTGAGTGTATGAGGTGTGTGATCGGATCATTAAATAGCCAATTATGCTGAACTAACCTCGAGCAAACATCTCAGCGGTAAACCCAATGGGCTCACGAAAGAGTAAAAGGAAGGAATTAAGAGGGTAAGTAGTAACCAGGTGTTCCTAAACAAATGCACTTGATTAACTGATCATCAGCAAGTGTGACCATCTGTGATGGCATGCCACACATGGTAAGCTCCACACCTCATCACCCGTTGATTCACTTTAGTTTAATTTACAGTCACTACTTTAAAATATTCTATTTATTGTTCAATATCGTTTCTTTATTAAATGTATTCATTTTTCCATCACACCTTCCAATGTTTATATGGCGTGCACACATATTAACCTTGCAAGGTCAAAGTTCTGTTTTATGTTATATTAATACATCTTTCTTTGTTTGAGTTACCTGGGGGTTGGTGTCTCCTCCTGTCTGGCAAAAGGTGTGGCAAAGGGCTGGGAGACCTGAAGTACTGCTGACAGCCTAATTGGATTGCACCACATGCTTCATTGCCTGGGGGGTGTTTCATGTTTGTTTAAATGTTTTGTATTAGTTGGTTATATGGCAGCCATCTTGTTTTCCCCCGTGTGTGTCATTTGGTTTAGCTAAACCAGTATTTAAGTCCCCCTGTGTGTCATTTCAGCAGGTCAGTTTACCATATGTTTGTTTGAGGTTTTGTTAATTATTATCTTGAGTTTAGTCTGTTGAGTTGACCTCTTTTATTGGTCTGCCTGTTTAAGTTTTGGCTTTGTTAAATATATTTTCATATTTTTGGGTCAATAAAACCCATTTTTTGAATTAAAACCACCGGTGTCCTTTATGCTTTACTGCTTGGTCCCTGACACCATCTCTATAAAAGAAAACATTTGGCAGTTGATCTCTATCAGTCCGAGAAAGGCTATGAGTCATGCTTGACATACCAAAAGTAAAGAAGAGGGTGGAGGGGTGATGATTTCGATTTGTTTTGCAGCTTCTGAGATTCTGCAAGGTGTTCCGATTCTGAACGCTTTGCAGAATTCCTTATAGTTAGAGCTTGGCCAAAATTAGTGTGATCCTGATTAGTGTGATTAGAGTTTTCCTAAGCACAGCGACAAGTCTACAACAGAATGACTAAAATAAATGAATAAATAAATAAATAAGGTGTTGTAATGTCCTGCTCAAAGTACAGACCTCAACCTGACTGAGATGCTGTGAAGAACCCCTGAGAGAGTTGTGCATAAACTAATGTCCACAAACCACAATAAACTAAAGTAACACTGTAAAGAAGTGTGCACTAAAATTTGTCCACAACAATGAGACTGAAATCATACAGAAAACACTACTTACAGGTATTTCAACTGATAACCACCTGGTGGTGAGGTGGATCAGGTGGCAAGGGAGGATGCAGACCTGGCATGGCTAAATGTACAGTGAGGGTGCACTGGAACGCCTAGCAGAACACCCATATACGGTAGAGCTTCGACAGCATCCAAAAGGAGACTGGGGATATTGAGTTTGAATGGACCATGTTCAGCACCTCCATTGCTGAAGCTGCCGCACTCAGTTGTGGCCGCAAGGTGGTTGGTATCTGTCATGGTGGTAACCCCTGAACCAGATAGTTAATACCGGAGGTGGGGGGACTTCAGAGGCAGCTGATAGATACCGACAGAACAAAGGGAATGTGGCTCTGGCTTTCACTTGAACGGTCTCAGAATCTCGTCTCTGCTTTTTTACGGATGATGTGATGCTGTTGGCTTCAACAGGTGGTGGCATCCAGCTCACACTAGAGCGGTTTGCAGCCAAGTGTGAAGCAGCAGGAATGAGAATCAGCACCTCCATGCTACTCAGCCCGAAAAGGGTGAAGTGATCAGTCCAGGTCAAGGATGAGTTACTGTCCCAAGTGGAGGAGTTTAAGTATTGCAAGTTATTGCTGCTAAAAGCAGTCCTGCAAGCTGTTCTATCATATGATATGTTCAATTTTTCACACTCTGCTTCTACAAAATACCTAAAGCTATCATCATGTTAAATTAAATATACATGCAGTATGCACAGTAAGTGCATAAACACTATCTTCTCTGAATAATGTCTTCAAACGAAATTTTACTGTATCAAATGTTGATGTGCTTGAATGACTGTTAGGACTGTTTAAATTGTACATAATGCTACTGGTCAGACAATCATGGCAGCCTACAGCCTTTGCAAAACACTATAAAATATCTGATGGAGCAAACCAAATTTAAATTAACCCCCAAGAACCTCATCTGATGTGCCATAACAGGGATTCTATAAAACCTAATGAGGCTTTAACAGCAGCCCACAGGAGCTGGAATAGAAAAGCAGCTACAAAGTCTGGCTGTAACCTCACCCTCCAGCCTCTGTTTCAGTTCTCTCCTTCACATCAGAAATCCTGCACAGTGACTGCTAGGCTCGCTACTCTGCACAGAAAAGATTTTGCCTTCAATCCAAACATCAACTTGCTCTTTGTCCCTCACTGTATTACTCTCTGTTTCTCTGTGATGTCAGCTTTTTTGTAGCCAATCTGGATGTTACTGGCTGCAGCCTTATACAGTATGACACTTTACGTCACAGAGCCAAGCAGCAGTTAGAAGAGCCACATCAGCCAACCTCATCAAAACCCCTTACTGCTTCAATAAACGGTTTCCTAAGCATTGTCTGTCTGCAGTTTTATTTCGAAGTAACACCTAGATCCAGGTCACGTGCTACAGTACTGAAAGTATGCACATCAATAGTTGATCCCAGTGATGTAATGACAGAGAACTAGAAAAGTATTTCTACTACATTTCAATGTGTGTGTGTGTGTGTGTGTGTGTGTGTGTGTGTGTGTGTGTGTGTGTGTGTGTGTGTGTGTGTGTGTGTGTGTGTGTAAAAGCCATGGCCACAGTTTTATCCCCACTTTGCATCTTTAGTGACCCTTGCATAAGACCCTTGCCCTCAGAATGGTCCAGACTGGCGTGACCAATCAAGCAAACAGCCCACTCCTCTGTTACCTAGCAACACTTCAGTGCATATTTCATTTATGACAGCAAGTTTTGCATTTTAACTCTTGTATGACTTGAACTCATTTAGCCTCCATTTCTTCTCAAGTATTTTTGGCTGTTAGGCCATAAACCAATCAAATTTTTACCTCTTGGTTGACTGCTGCCATTCAGTGATTATCTCAAGCTACATGACAGTTTGTGTAATCATCGTGCATTATGTTCCCATCCAATCAAATCTGTGTATTTCACTGAATTAGTTAGTTAACCTGCACAAGACAGAAGATGACAAAGAGTGGAGGGACTACCACAAGCATTTTCTTACCATGTGTGTGCTGAGGGTTCAGGTGGCAGCAGATGCAGATTCTCTGAAAGCCATTAGGTTTACATATCAGTCCAGACTCCTTGATAATATTCTGCCTGCCTCAATTACTTTTGCAGCAACGCATAAAGCCAGTCTAGGGAACACAGCTGAAACCATCAATAAGAGTACTATTCTATTGAATGGCAGTGTAAGTTGGAATCACAAAGATGTATGCAATAGAATTTTATCTGTGAATAAGTATGTGATAGACTATAACTGGTGCTTTGCTCTTGGTGCATATTTAAAACCATCTGCATGACAGCCTGTGATTTCATTTCTTAAGCATCTCCATTACAAATACACATAATAAAAGCTAGCTGAGTTGAACATAATTGAAACTATTGACTACTGAGTCCAGCAAGCTTGTACCTCCCACAATGCACATTTCTGTTGCTTGAGTGATGTAGAACATTGCAAAATAAAAATTAGCTTTTTATTCCAGACAAAACTATCCAGAGGAGGAGGATGACAATGACAATAGTGGGCTTTACAGAAGAGAATCAATGTGAGAGTCAATGACAGTCAGGTGTGTGTAAACAGTGCCACTGGCAGTCAGACTGTGCAACACTAATAATGCCAAAATCACCTTAAAAATGTTGTGCAAAGGACCACCTCTATTAATCCCAACCCCCTAAAGCCGTTATAGGTCAGAGTTTCTATCCATACTCTTTGGAGGTGCAACACTAACAAAAAAAAAACAAACAAAAAAAAACCCCACACACCTACAAATACGAGTTCTCTGAAATACAATCCAGAAAGTGGTGTGTATTTTCAAGGTGAATGTTTTTTTAATTCATATGATTTGCAAGCAGAGAGGGTTTTTTTTAATCTAATCTGTAGATCTCTGCTTTTATTAACCAAATCACAATGTATTCAAAATGTAAACTTCCTCTTTATCTTTTTTGAAAAGTACTTTATAAGTTTTGTTTATTATTATGTTATGCTGTTGTTATAAAACTGCAATGATAAAGAACCAGAAAGAAAGTGAAAATAAAGGATTGGCACAAAAGTCTATACTATGAATGACTGAATGCAACCAAAACATATTACAGATTCGTGATCATACTGGCAGAAGGTTTTACTGATTGGAATTTTGAATTCTTGTCAGAAAGGAGAGGTTCCCCAAACCCTGCCAGTGTACCACCTTAAATCCTAATTAATAGACTCCACACAGCCATGACTGTGACACAACACAGGTTACACATATGTCATGGAGTGAGAGGATGGAGTTGATGGATTGGATCTCGGCCAAGCAGGCTATCGGGTAATGCAAGCCACAGTGAGTTAAAATGATATCTATAGAACAAAAAAGGAAAAGGTGCTTCAGTTTGCAGGCAGGAATTTACAAAGAAAGAAGAAAAAACTCAGGAACAAAGGATACTGGAAAGCAAATGAAATGACTGCCATCAAAGGGAATGGTTGGGCTATAAATATATAAGGAACTTAACAGGGAAACAACACAGGAAAAAAATAATATTAAGATAAAAGTCACAGTATATACATGCTTTTAACTTCTGGGATATTAATTTTGTCAGTTAACTAGCAAAAGGGTTTAAACGGGTACACTAGAGGGGCAACAATGAAACAACCCACAAAACAGGAAGGGTTTTAAAAGTTGACGTGAGTGGCACTTTTCTAACACATTACCCAGTCAGCAGATATGCAGATGTTTAATAGCACTCATTAGTATAAAGATGTGGCTCGGTACCACACAAGCAATTGAAATTGGCACTGCAACATGTTACCATCCCAGAGAATCAACCACCCACAGTCTGTCCAAAGACTGTGATTGCTGACTTTATCAGCAATCACTTGTATTTAGAATCTGTGATAATCCCTGCCCCAGTGGCTGTGTACAACTCTGAACTTTAGCTCAAGCACAGTTGCCAGGTCTGTCTCAAAATCTTTGATGGTCTATATCAGTTTAGACATCCAGGATGATTTTTTCCCATTGAGCTCTGATGTGTAACATTTTTGAAATAGTGTATGTACACAGACATGGAAAGTCACTAACAGGAAGTAACTGTCATTTAAAAACAAAAGAGACAAAAAACTGAGGGAGATAACAAAAGGGAAGCAGAGGTGACACAGTGAAAAGGTAAGCTGTAAAACAAATAAGAAAGAGAAACTACAAGAAAAATAAGTGTTTTTCTTCTTCTTCCTACACATATTTCACCTTCTTTTTTTAGAATTTGTGCCAGCACTCCCTCTACATGCTGCCTTCCTCCTGCGTCTTTCTCATCGTGCCTTTCCACAAGGCTCAGTTTGGATCAGTTCCCCAGTTCAATCAGACTTCAGCAATAATCTCTGCACCTGGTTTAAAATTGCAGCTAATCTTTCACTCAGAGTGTCTGTGAGGGTAATGTGAGTGTCTTTCATGGCCCTGCGTATTTTGTAACATTTGCTTTTATCCTTGTGTTATTTTGTGTCTGCTAGTCAATGGTTTCTCAGCACCTGTATGCTCTGTAGCACTGTTTGATTGCCTGAAGACTAGGCCAGGCTTAGCTTTAGTCATTTACTATTAGATGCACAAAGAAAAGGGACACAGCTATGTGTATTTTGATTGTAGTAGGAAGCTAGGTTCTTTTCATTTGTAACTTAGTAACTTTAATATTGGAGCACTGTTTGCTTTTTTGTTATTTTTATTCATTTCTTTGATTTTGCAACACAAGGCCTTTTTTTCTCTGCAGTATTGTCCCCTTTGTTAATTGTAAACTGCTCCAATGCCAGTTGCCTTTGATTCTAAAAGTCTCTGGTTCTCTAGTGGAGGAGAGGAGACATGGGTGGGGACATTGTAATCCTGGCAGAATAGTTAGGACAGAGATGTTTCATTATAGGGTAAAGGTAATCAGTCTGAACAACTTTGCATTGATTTGCAGTTACGATTCCCTCTAAAAGAAAATAAACCAAGCCAGCAAAATATTCCCAGAGCCACCAGAGTCCAACTCTGTAGGGATCCCAGGGTTTGGGATGTCACCTGTCTGCGTATTAAAGCACACGTTAACCAGAGAAGACAGAATGAATAAGAGAGCAGATATTTAATCAGTTAAATATGCAGATGTTTAATAGCACTCATTAGTATAAAGATGTGGCTCGGTACCACACAAGCAATTGAAATTGGCACTGCAACATGTTACCATCCCAGAGAATCAACCACCCACAGTCTGTCCAAAGACTGTGATTGCTGACTTTATCAGCAATCACTTGTATTTAGAATCTGTGATAATCCCTGCCCCAGTGGCTGTGTACAACTCTGAACTTTAGCTCAAGCACAGTTGCCAGGTCTGTCTCAAAATCTTTGATGGTGTTTAGATATAAATATATTAATACACTTTTTAAAAATATAGGTTTGCAGTTATCTGTCATATCATTTTAAGGCAAAGCAACAAAAAAGAAAGAAAAGAAACTTTTTGAAAGTATGTAGCAATCTACAAGTTAAAGGTGCAGTTAGTTATTTTTATTTTGAGGTTTTTTAATAGGAAAGAAAATGTGCTCATAAATATACATCCAATTAGTGTCTTAATTATGTCTTCCAATTCATTGATGCATTGTCATAAACTTAGAACGGAATCATTTTTTAAAGTGGTAAAAAATGATTGCAGTTTTTGTTAATTTAGTTTCTGTCAACCAATATCAGCAAATGCAAAAACTGTTTGTGTGCAGTTTGTCACACAGTGTGTCTGCTAGCTAGCTAAAGGTACACATGCTGTATTTCCCGGGGAAACGAGAGAACGAGTTCTAACTTCACCCCGAGACGGAGAAAAATGAGAAAGACAGGACTGGAGAGAAAGAAGTGAGGTTACATTTAAAGGTTATATCAGTGCAACAGTCAGAGTTAGGTTATGTTAGGTATAGCAGAGATGAATCTGAACTTAAGTTGATGATGCTTAGAATCACTAACTGAATTCTACCTTCATAAACTTCATGCTGTCTATTATAAAGACAGTATACATCAGGGCTGGGGGAACTCCAGGCCTCCAGGGCCAGTGTCCTGCAGGTTTAATATATCACCTGGGTCAGCACACCTGAATCAAATGATTAGTTCATTACCAGGTCTGTGGAGAACTTCAAGACATGTTGAGGAGGTAATTTAGCCATTTAAATCAGCTGTGCTCGATCAAGGACACATCTAAAACCTGCAGGACAGTGGCCTTTGAGGCCTGGAGTTCCCCAGCCCTGATATACAGTATAGTGTCAGTGTAGGGGACTGAAATTCATTAAGACAACTTACGTATAGTTAAGTTTAGTTCTGTGAATCCACAAAGAGCTGTGAACCTCAGAGCAGCATCAAACAGCTCAGCTGATCACAACCCGTACACAAAGATAATCTACTGAAGTTCACAACAGAAATTATTGTGAGTTTTCATTCTTTTGTTCAAGTTCAAGTTCAAGACTTTAACAAGTTTTGAGAATCCTCCACATGCTGAATCTAACATAAACCCCTGACTATACTTACTATCCCGTTTAGGTGTGGAGGCAAAATGTACAATGTAGGCAGCAGAAAATAGAGTTTGATAAATTTTTATATTCTCACATCCTATAAGAGTTATTCACTAATTGTTCATCTAGCAAAGTTAGCTCCACTACGATCAAAGTTTCACTGATACTGGCTAGCAGCAGCTAACAGTAACAGTAGCTAAAAGCAGCAGAAACAGAAAGTTCAGGATATCCTGAGCAAATTACCTCAGTATTCCTGCCACTGGACAAAAGTGCACCTCTCCACTGGTAGCTCTGATCTTCACTGACTCAGTGACTCCTAGCGGACTCCTTTCATAAGGTTTTACAGCCTCCTCCACAGTAAATAGATGTGGACACATACCGACAGTGGGTAGCCATTTTTCTATGATCACACTATCATCACTATGAAAGGTGGCCAGAGTTGTTTTTCTTTCCTACAGCACTATAGCTATGATTATGCACTTTAATCTTTCAATATCTAGCAGTAAGATTTTATGCACTGTAACTTTCTAATGTTTTTCTCCTTAAAGTTATCACAGTGGATCTTTTATGTTTCCTGATATTGGTCACTCCCCAGTTAGCCTCATATAACCTAGTCCATCCTTACTGATCCTCCACTGGTGGATAAATATACTGAATGACAACTGAGTGTTCTTTTCTCTTTTTTCTCTGAGTGCTGACTTTGTGAATACTGAATGTGTAATGGACAAATGCATGAGGTAAATTGTCACTCTATATGTTATCATTTAGTTTGACTAACTTACTTTATTTGGGTGACATTGCTAGTTTTCGGTAATCTTATTTTAATATATTTTGTTGCCTGTAGGGGCAGCGCTGTTTCTGTCTCTGTCATTAAATATATAACTCAAGTTAAAAGTTATTCAGGGATGCAACAGATGCATATGGTTGATATAAAATTTTCCTATTATTTTTTCCCCTCAAATATGTACCTTCATTCTTCATGACCCTTATGAAAGCCACAGACCGAAACACACGGGTAAATAATAAATCAAATCTTCCTGCCACAAGTGTTCCTTAACACCTTGGAAGTGGGTGAAGCTGTTTGTTCTTTTTCCAGTATTTAACAATCTATACATATAAGATAAATATGTATACAATACATATTAAATATGGGGCATGTGGATTTCCAAATAAGGAAAATCACTAAATTTGCAAAAGCAAATAACAGAAATCATATAGATGACATCCCAGTCCTGTATGGAAATGAGAAATCAAACAGCGTGTTGGCTTTACTTGTTAAAGGTTTCCAATTGAATTCAATTTTATTTATATATATAACCTTTAAGGTGTAGGTTTGTATCTACACCTTTAAGGAGAGCATTCCCTTTCACTGGTGCTTTGCTGAGAAATCTTTCTCATGTTTGCACACAATGATACACTGTGTTTAGCGTGCCTTATTGCATCAGACATGCAACACAGATGTTTCTTTCTTAATTGACCTTTTACCTCATGCACACAGAATGACACGTTGTATATTCATCACCTGGACCTCTCTTACCTTTCTCGACATGTATCACCAGTGTTGTAATAAACCATGACACGGGTTGAAACAATTTAATGCCCCATTTACAGAAAACGCATCACTCCTCTCCATCTCCACACATCAATAGCAAAGCACCTATTTGACTGACAGTTGGACCATGAAAGGTCTGTAACAATAATCAATTTAGACCATGCTTCTATAGCCTCCTGGGTTTGAGAGATATATGTACATGTATAAAATTACCACCTATCTAGTTCAATATCATCCATCTTTCTGCCTGCAACTCAGAAGGTAGAGAAGATTGTTTGATAATAAAAAGGTGAATAGTTTGATGCAAGTCCTTGTCCTTTTGCAAAATGTTGGGCAAATCCATCTGTGTTTGACAGCTGGCAAAAGGTGCTTTAAAATTTAAAAAGGCTTAAAAAGCCTACGTGTGAATGTATGTGTGAATTTGCGTGCTCAGTTAAAGTAGAAAAGTCAATTTACCATTAGTGGAAAAATATTTAGCTTAAGTGAGAATTTTTACTCTTCACCTGTGCATTTTGGTCACCTGTGCTGTTCTTAAAGATGTTGCCTCACTGGAGCATAAATTGACTTTGCTGCAAAAAATAGGTGTGGAAAATACAAAACCTATTTTTTGCAGCAAACTCTCACATCGACTTCTATGTTACACCCTGGCGATGAGAAGAGAGAGAGAGGGAGAGAGAC
Source organism: Mchenga conophoros (assembly GCF_057382185.1). Classification (NCBI taxonomy): domain Eukaryota; kingdom Metazoa; phylum Chordata; class Actinopteri; order Cichliformes; family Cichlidae; genus Mchenga; species Mchenga conophoros. The sequence continues at coordinate 22,538,430 of NC_140530.1, forward strand.
AGGGAGGGAAGCCAATATTTGTTTTACTTTGTCGCTGTGTTTCCACCCTCCCTTTTTGTAGAAATGCACCCTGGATTCCTTTTGTGAATCACCCAGCAACAGACACATCACTTTGTCACCATCTTTTCAGTGCAAGCGGAAACCATTGCGCCGAGGCTCTTCTGGAGAGGCCAAGCAGAATCCTACCTGACTGTCTTACCAATGAAGAGCCAAAACCCATTCTGTGGGGTTGCTGTGTGTTACACATAACTGGTCCTGACAAAAGTCCCTCCCTCTGCAGCACCCAGAAAGAGCCAAGGCTTTTTAGGATTAAGACACATGGAAAACTGCAGTTTGCATTTGCTTTCCATAAGCTCTCGAGTGCAGAGCCAACAAACAATAGTGTTTGTTTTTTAAGTGTTAGCTTAGCGGGTATTTGAGTTCCTAAAAGCACTGAAATCTTTGGGGTGGAAAGTGCACTAACAATTAATGCAAGAAGCACAGAGTTTTTATAGACCTATTCTGCCAGTGGAAAAAAAAACATGTGGCTGTATTTACGAAGATAAAAATATGTTTAGCATAATAATATATAGATAGCATTCTTTTTACTGTATCCACTTAAGTTTGCCTAAAGATAAAGCTCTGCCATCAGGTGTGATTTAATTTTAACCACACCCGCTGTACTGTATATAAATGCTGGTAGGTTAATCCACCATTTGGAGAATTATGATGAACTCTTGACTTTTCTTCTAACACCATCATGAGGTTTATATTTAAAGTTAGGACTAAAATGTGTTGATGTGGCCTTGGTATACTTGAATAATCAGGTCAGTATTCTAATCTGTGCATTACATTACTTTATAAGTGCTACACCAACATTAATATCACTGATAACAGCCTTAAATTTTTTACCGTGTTGACATACACGAATAAATCCCTGAGCACAGTAACATTAATGCTTGCTGAAAATCAACATCTTTGCATTTAATGTCAATGAGCTGTCATTTCTGTGGCTGTACGTCTCGTATTGTTATATTAATCTGCATGTAGTCATTCCAGATTAAGAAACTTCTATTCTTCAACAAGTTAAAAAATGTATGGCTTCAGGGGCATTTTTATAACAACTATAGAGGGATGTTACTACTACGACAAGGACGCTGAGGGAAAAAGGGCTTCACCAAACCAGGCATCAAAGCATCGGAGAAGTACTGAAATTGACCCGTGGCATATTTCTACATGGCTCTGTAAATATGCCTGAATTTAAAAATGCATCTGTCATCATTATCGCAGTCATCATCTGCATCGCCATTTTGTCTGTCCCGCATGAGAGATAATCGACTGTACAGTTTCAGAGCATTGCTTTTGTCCCCAGCGTCTCAGCAGCGAAACTGACAGGAGGCCAGCTGTCTACCCGTGTGTCTGCCTGTACTCTGCTCTTTATTACCACCACCTCCTTCTGTAATTACAAGCTCCAGTGCACACAAGCGCACCATCAGGTGGGGCCAGGGCCACAAGCACGGCACCAGCAGCTCTCATCATTGTGGCATTTTGAATTCCCCCCGCGTGTAAGAGCTGTAGGCCAACAGGAGGCACATCAGAGGTGCCACAGCCTGCAGGCCAGTCAGCCAGCTGGGGTAAGAAATGCTACATTTTGTTTCATATCATTAGAAGGTTAGCTCACCCCTCATTGGTTCACCATCTGGGCATTCTTTCTTCCTTTCTCCCTCAGTGCTGTGGCTTCTCAGTACCGTATCAACACTGCACAGCCTTCAGCATGGCGCGCAGAGATAAAAAAGAACTGAAGATGGAGGCGAAAGATCTGGGTAGATGAACATGGAGGCAAGAGCAAATCGAGAAAAGTAGAGAAGTGTGGGAAAATAACATAAAAAGAAATTAGGCACATCGATATGTCTGAAATAACAATATTAATATCAGAAAATATACACATATCATCCAGGACTTTAAGTATATTAAATTGCATATGATACCTTGTGATAATAAAGTGAAGCTGCTTTGATGTCAAAATTTACATAGAACGTCAAAATTGGGGCAACCGTGGTTCAGGGGGTTGGGAAGCTCATCTTGTAACCGGAAAGTTGCCGGTTCGATCCCCAGCTCTGTCTGTCTTGGTTGTTGTGTCCTTGGGCAAGACACTTCACCTACTGGTGATGGCCAGAGGGGCTGATGGCGCGATATGGCATCCTTGCTTCTGTCGGTCTGCCCCAGGGCAGCTGTGGCTACAACTGTAGCTTGTCTCCACCAGTGTGTGAATGAATAGTGGAAATGTTAAGTGCTTTGGGGGTCTCGAAAAGCACTATATAAATGCAATCCATTATTATTAAAATTGCACGGTAGAGTGTCACCTAGCAGTAAAGACAATGCATCAGTGTGGAAATATGCGAGGAGAAGTCATCTCAATAACAGTTTCACATCATCACAAAGGGAGGTGTAGAGTCTCTCTCTCTTTTTTAATCTGACACCAGTTTGGTTCTTACTCATTTTAACAACTCAAACTTTAACTATTAAACCATGAGCAAGTCTAATCTCCCAGTGAGAGCCGCATATTTTATCTCAATGTGGGAGTTAAACTCTGCATTAAGACTGCTCGTTTGAGATGTTCCACAAGGGTATTTCATTTTGGAAGACAGCGGGCTAAGAAGATTATAAGCACATTTTTCAATTTATCTCACACACCCTGACTCCTTTTATTGGCTGGGACCCTCTTATCATGTTTTGCCAGCAGCTAAAGCAGCCATTGGCATCTTCCACTGTATCCTCTACTTTGGAGTAGTTGCATTTGATGCAGTATTAGACTACACTTATTTGTGGCCTTTTTGAACATTTTGTTTCTCATAGTTGTGCATGTGCGTTATTAATGCGTTTCGGTGTTCTAAATGGCAACTTGATGAAATCAAGTTAATTCAAGGGATGACTTTGGGAAAATAGAGGATTACATAAAAGTGTTAAGTCTGTGTTATTCATCATCTGGACCTTGAGTGAGTCACAAAGGGAGAGAGGGGGAAGGGGGAGGTGGGAGAGAGAGAGAGAAAGAGAGAGAGAAGTTGCTGATGTTTAAAAAAACGGGAGAAAAAAAGCTGCAGGAGTAACGATATAAAACCTTGAGACAAGCGGATGCTCCTCTCTCAAACCCGCTGCCATCTCAGTGGTGGAAATGTTGGAGTTGGGGAGGGTCGACTTTGAGGTGACATTGACGCTATGTAGACGAAAGTGAGGATCCTGCGCTCCATGTTACGTCCCTGCTCGCTTCAACTGAGACGGCGGCAGCTCCTTTTCTCCGTCTTCTCTCCCCTCCTCTCTTTCAGCACCACTCCTTTAAGGACAGCACCTCGCTCTCAAAGACGCATTTGCCCACTATCCTCTCCCCTTTCGGATCATATATTCGCTCGCTGTCGCCGAATGCAAAGTTTTCACCGCGGTTTGACTCAGTGCAAGTGAAAGGAAGTTACTTTTTTCCAAAATCGGGATATTCCCCCCCGGAGAAAGAATCTGCAAAGTAGCGGACTGTATTGTAAGTATTCACTTGTACGGGGTGCAATTTACATAAATTCGAGAAAAGAAATGCATTTGTTACACGCGAGGACCATCAAGGAATTTGCCGTGTGCAGATGTGCTGAATTTGCGTAAGGATATGCAGCTGCGCGTGAGGTCGACGAAGACTTTTTACTTTTTTTTTAGTTTTCTTCAGGAGCCATTAGCATCTTCTTTGATCTTTCTGTTCTACAGCCACATTTCATGTATGTGAAATTTGAATCTGTGTTTTGTAGATTGTGTAATTTAAATACGCAGAAAATGCACAAGCAGTTCTTATCGCGATGTCTCTTAGATGCAAAATGTCACATTAACTTGGAATAGAAGTGGTGTATTTTTATTAGTAGACTGAAATATGAAAAAATAACACTCTAGCTTCCATCTGTAAATGCAACCCCGGTACCCCGCTTCTCTCAATTACGCACAAGGTAATAAGGGAGCACAGAGAGCGCACTCTCTGCTCACCATTTTAACGGTCGTTTATTTTGCATTTAAAAATGCTATTTAAAATACAAACAGATGACGTAGATCTTTTACGTTTATTTACTAATTTTTTTGCATTAACTGAAATAACTATTGCAAATTAGAACTCTATTCCATGGATATTTGATGTAGATCTATATTCAAATTGCAAATTCTGGTGAGTTATTAGCCTCTCCAGGTGATTCACTATCGAGTCTGATTTCTAAATGTGTTTAATTGCTTTTCTCTTGTAAGGGAGCAGTGAGAAGTGGGCCATTGAATTTAGAGCATAATGAATCAAGGACAAGAGCAGGCTCTAAATTTCTGCTAACATGGATTCACTCCAGGCAATTAAAAGTGATTCATATTGCATGAGAAGCTTTTATTTGATCCCGTGGGATTCACAGAACACGGGACAGACTTTTTTGTCACCCCTTAAGAAATGTCACGATATATATACATGTATAAAGAGAGAGAGCTAAATAGATATAATTTAATTCAATCTGTCATTTAACATAATTTTTTTAGGAATATTTAATTCCTCTTTAAATGTTTTTTTATTTCACCCAAGGAGTTAACATCCACAGTAATTATCGCAAAATTAATCCCTCATTATTATTAGGACATTCGTTTTAAGGCTCTATGCATATATATTTTGAATAAGTATATTTGCATTCAAAGCAACTAACAATATCTAATTTAGGAATGTCACTTTTTCTGTGAAATTTATAACTATATTATTGTTTTTGTTTTTTAGGGTCACTGGATTGTTGCTAAGGTCCTCGCCTCGCCTTTTCTCCAAATCACTCGCTGTACCCCAGTTTTCGTTTTTTTCCCCCTCTCGGCTGTTGTCTGGGAACTGGAAGTACGGGACGGATAAACTGCTGTCTATCTGGACCAGTGCTGAAACCCCCTCTTCTCCACTGGTCAGGACTGTCCGACGCACACCTCGACCATGGCTACCAACGGGACCAAAGCCTCGGACGGACACGTCTTAACGGAGACGGTGAATGACGCGCCCACCACCACGCCAAACGACAAACCCAAAACCTTGGTGGTGAAAGTGCAGAAGACAAAAAAGGAGATACCCGAAAGAGAAACGTGGGGTGGGAAATTTGACTTTCTCCTCTCTTGTGTCGGATACGCAATCGGACTCGGAAATGTCTGGAGATTTCCTTACTTATGTGGAAAAAACGGTGGAGGTAATGAGGAATTCTTGGCAATTTTCAGATATCCACACACCAGAAGGAGCGCAAAGATCTCGACATTAAAACCTGACAGTTTGCCCAGGACTTCTTTATTTATAACAGATATAAACTGCATGTCCAGTATAACCGTGCGTAATTGCGCACAGACAAATAGCTGTGACGTGATCTGGGGCGCAGAAACAAAACACCCCTAATATGTTTTATTGGATTATGTTGAAAATTATTAGCATATCCTTTGTCGTCATTTACACACCTTTACTTCTCACCTTTCATTCAGGGGCCTTCTTGATTCCCTACTTTTTGACCCTCATATTTGCTGGTATGCCTCTGTTCTTTCTGGAGACGGCTCTTGGTCAGTACACTTCTATTGGAGGTCTTGGAGTGTGGAAGCTGGCTCCAATGTTCAAAGGTAAATTATATGTAAATTATATGTATTGTTAAGACTTGAAACTAAATTTTCTAAATAACTACTTTATTTAGGCATTCTAAGTGGACTTACATGTGTTCCTCATTTTGTTTTATTCAGCACAATTTGACATCACACCTTTATTTTCCATTGTTTCAGGTGTTGGCCTGGCTGCTGCTGTTCTGTCCTTTTGGCTCAATATCTATTACATTGTTATCATTTCCTGGGCTATTTACTATTTGTACAACTCCTTCAGTGCTGTGAGTATTTGAAATTTAAAGTCCTACATTTCTTAGCAAATGTAGTAACAGGGCACTAATTCTGAACCTTTAAGGGCCGAGATTTTCCAGATATAGCCCTGTCTGTATTGTTAGTACTATTACTTTCTAACCCTTTAATCATGAGGCAGGTGCTGTTTGCCAGTATCTCTTATATAAGGCCTCACAGCCCTTAACAGAGTATGACATTTATTACTTCCTTTCCCACATAATTAGTGCCTTACACAAGGTATTGATAAATGCATTTGGCGATGAAGCATTCACTGCTCTGAGAAAACCATGAAATCTCAGTGTCCCGAATGAGTATCGTGGTCTTGGCAGCGTGACAGCTAGAGAGAATAGGCAGTGGGAGAGTGCTCCAAATAAAAGAACCTGTGTGTGTCTGTTTGTGTGCGTTTTCCTTAAATTTCAGGATTTGCCGTGGCAGACTTGTGGAAATAGCTGGAACACAGAGCGCTGCTACACCAACTACAGCATCACAGACACCTCAAACCTCACCAGTGCCGTTGTAGAGTTCTGGGAGTAAGCTGGACATTTCAGTTAATGTTATTAATAGGTTTTAACTGCACAGTAAGGTTAGAGGTTCCCTTATGTGCATGATCATTACATCATGGGTCAGAGTTAGATATGGCCATTTGCATATGATGACTCAGTGGCCATATCCGTTAATAGCAATCTACCCAGAATATCAGCAGAGGAGGAAAATCTGTGCACAAATGGATAATGGATGAGAAAAATAACGTGTGCACAGAAGCACAACTTCCTTTTGCTATCATACCTTTAAGCTTTAAGGATGAGAAAAAAGCCATCAAAAGACTCTTTGTGAATATCCAGATGCATGTAGGCACATTTGTGTATGCTTCCATGCATGCTACATATGTGACATCAAGGATGCCCTTGTGTATTGTAGTAAGACCCCTTTACTTCCCTCCAGACGAAACATGCATCAGCTGACCGATGGCCTGGAGAAGCCTGGGGAGGTCAGGATCCCACTGGCTATCACACTCGCCATAGCATGGGTCCTTGTCTATTTCTGTATCTGGAAGGGAGTCAGCTGGACTGGCAAAGTAAGTAGGAGAAGAAGGTACAGACATCAGCATAAACAATGAAAAAGCCAAATATAGAACTGGAACAACAGAACTTTAGATTATTGTTGAAATAAAGGGAGTTACTCACTTATTTTAGAAATTTTGTGTAATTTCCTGTTAGTGTGGGAAAAGAGCTTCACTGGTACACTGTCACAAAAAAGTTAAAAATCATACAAAAAGATTATACATGGACACATAGGCTATCCCTTTGGAATATCCTTTTATTATAAAGTATGTTGTGTTATATAAGTACCAACATTTTGCACAATGGCAAACAGCCCGACAGAGTTTGCATCATCTGTACACTGAGCTAAAGTATGAGATTTCTATTTGCTGTTGCTTGATCTTTATTTTGATGTCTGTTTTTTTCAGTATGGCAAAAGGAGTTTCAACAATTTCCTAACTTTCACAACAAGATCCTCTGCTGATTCATTTTTATGCAGTAGATGTTATCTTGGCTGGCATGATTAGTGTTGACTTTGACAGCACAGTCTGAAATTAGTTCAGATAAGGAGGGAAATAGTGCGCCGGGAGTGTGCTGAACCCAGTCTTTCTGGGGTCACTGTGCCTCTGGGAGATGGTTGACTAGGGCACTAAGCTGCTCTGTGTGGATGGTGCCTCAGTAACACAATAAGTTGATGAGATTAAGAACTTGTCGGTTTTCAAACTGCGCTCTTGCCTCAAATATTCTCGGGAGATCTTAAAGATGGCTTAGAGAGATTATTTTGCAGTAATCACGATTTTGTGCCCCGTAGGTGGTGTACTTCTCTGCCACGTACCCTTACTTCATGTTGTTCATCCTGTTTTGCCGTGGTGTCTCTCTGCCCGGTGCCATGGATGGAATCCTCTTCTATATCACACCAGACTTCAACAAGCTTAAGGAGTCTGAGGTGAGCTCGCTGCTCTTTCTGATCACGAATACATGTAGATATTCTGCAGCAGCAACCAAAATTAAGGTTGCTGCAGAGTATAAGATGAGCCCCAACTTGATGTGTTTTGGTTTTTGGGGTAATGTTTCAGGGTTGTTGTTTTTTTTAACATTATGTAGGTCTCTGTACCTACATGAATGGATGGGAACTAATAAGTCAACAAGATTCCAGATACATTTTCAGTGATTGCAGAGCTTTAACGTGAATGTCTGTGAATGATGTTTATAACCATGATTGTTCATTGCAAGTACCATTATTAGCACAGTTCACAAATACTTTCTTTTACAGTATTGATTATGAGATAATGTGTTTATTTCTGTAAAGACTGAGAAGCTGAGGTCAGATCACGATTCAGTGATTTGACAGTTGATCAAATAGCATCAGGCACGACAAAACAATGCTGAGGCGTTACAGTGCAGAACAAACAGTTTCCCTCTTTCTAGCATTTATGCACATGCTTTCATCAGAGAAAAGAGTCCTGATAATCAGTAAATGAATATAATCCTGGCCGGTTTTTCAAACAAAAATCTTCTTTTAGCAGCAATTTTTGCACAAGCACACTTACTTGAACCTCTTTTCTGTCTGTGTGTCAGGTGTGGCTCGACGCTGCCACTCAGATCTTCTTTTCCTACGGGCTAGGATTAGGCTCTCTGATTGCTCTCGGCAGCTATAATCCCTTCACCAACAACGTATACAGGTAGGTGAATAAAATACTGTTTCTGTTTATTTACAGCTTGAATTAAATGCCTGTTAAAAAATTACCATCTAACACCACTCACTCATATCATTTATTTATTTATTTTTTATATGGAGACCGTGCAGATGTCTCTTCCTGGGATTATTTTTGGTTTCCGTGACAGCATAGTGTCTGCAGTTTGTTCTATTTTGGGACTATTTGAGCCCCCTGTTATATCAGTTGTTTCATTATTTTGGCTCCACATAGTGTTTTAGATTCAGGTACACACATTTGGTGACTGTCAAAGGCTGTCACCTTATAAAATAAACACTGGCCATCTGCCCATTTGTCTCTCTAGTCGTAAAACTGCTAGAACTCACTGCCGTTTTATAAAATCAGGACATTATCAATGTATTCAGCTGTTGTGCCACTGCCAGATGCAAAATGGCTTTCCACCTTTCCCTTTCCACCCCACCCCCCACCACTCCACTCCCACAAGCCTCGCCACAATGTGTGACGGGTTGATAAGGAATTGATATAGGCGTGACAATGGCTGCAGCGTGCTTTGTCTCTCCCCTACAGAGATTCTGTCATTGTCTGCTGCATCAACTCCTTTACCAGTATGTTCGCCGGCTTTGTCATCTTCTCCATCGTGGGATTTATGGCCAATGTGACAAAGAGACCCATCGCTGATGTGGCAGCCTCAGGTAATTGCAATCAATGTTGAAACTCAATAGTAATAACAGACACAGGCAAAAGATAATATGACTACAAATACGGTGCAAAAAGTCAGCCATTGCAGCTGCTATAATTTTGAAGGGACAAATGATTTTTTTTACACTGTTGGTCCAGATTGCTGGGATTATTAGAAGGGAAATACTTTGCAAAAACTCTCTGTACTCTCAGTCCTTTACAAATACTCAGCTTTGACATTCAGTGTACTTTTTTCTCTCAATGACACTTCGAGATCAACTTCTTTTTTTTGTTTCTTCTTTTATCAAGTTTTACACTTTCAGTACTGTCATATGAGCCCAGTTTAAATTTATTGTTTTGACTTCTTCAGTCAAAACCAGATACTTTTAGCTGCTCCCTTATTCACAAGGAGTCACCACAGTGGGTAGCTCCCCATGTTTGATTTGGAAGATCTTTACATCTGATGCCCTGCCTGATGCGACTCATATAGAGTAATCTCCCAGGACAGGAATCAGGAGCCTATCACTTGTTAGGCAATTGTGAAAGCCATTACACTATGGAGCCACTACGTCATAGCCAAATACCACATGTTTTATTTGTGTCCCACTGTCAAATACAAATCACATTATCTCTGATATTTATCTTTTATCAGGACCTGGCTTGGCTTTTTTGGCATATCCAGAGGCTGTCACCCAGCTCCCCATTTCCCCTCTCTGGGCAGTGTTGTTTTTCTCCATGCTCTTGATGCTGGGAATTGACAGTCAGGTAAAGATATTTCAAGAAAAAATGTCTCCTTTTACCAATATGAAATGCTTTCTAAAATACTTTTCTAACCTTCAAATAAAAATGATCTAAGTTTTCAGTTTGATACTGCACTAATGTGCCAAAAAACTTACCATTGCTCTTTTGCTCAGATACTAAACCTTAGCAATGTTTTTATTGTGACAGAAATGTATTGTGTAACAGTTTCAACCTGATTCTGCAATATCTCCAGTTCTGCACTGTGGAAGGCTTCATCACTGCCCTGGTTGATGAATTCCCCCATGTCCTTCGAAAGCGTAGAGAGATCTTCATTGCAGTCGTCTGCCTTATTTCTTACATCATTGGCCTGTCCAACATCACACAGGTGAATATGAATGTGCACTAACTCTGAATGTGCAGGCATGTCAAACATAAGGGTTGTGGGCCAGAATCGGTCCTACAAAGCACCCCCCATGGCCATTCATGCTGCACCACTGTAATTAAGTAACAAATTATTAAATAACAGATTTTTTTTTTTTACTACTTACCCTGGAATGTCTGTATTTTACAGTAAGTCCAAAGTAAAAAAAACAAAACAAAAACAACAACAGGTCATTTAATAGGACATTTTCTGTGAATTTACCTTCTGTTTTATATTTACATTAACAACAACCAGACATTAACCTGATCAATGCCTGCATTTGTTGGGTTCATCTTTACACTTTGTAAAACAGTCATAGGGTCTAATTCTTGAGACTAACATGCCAAACTGATTCACAATATTTAGTATTTACTCGAGTACAAAAAGAGATCCCCCAACATCTACTAGCAAGATTCCCATGTGGTGTGATCTGGTCATTAAGGGCTCTAATTTGCATATCATATCAACATATCCTTGAGAAATGATAAAATGGCTTTAGTCTAGTACACGTTCTCTTCAATTTCTAAATATTCATTGAAACTGCTGCGCATATTCAAGGAGGAGGAACCCCAGCGCTTTGTTAATCACATCATAAGGTCACAAACAATTTATTAAAGTAACCTGACTGTCCGAGGAGGCGAATATCCCAACGTTTTCTCGACACATTCATTCTCCTTAGTGAATGAGCCTTTGTAGACAATTCATAAGCTTCTAACATGTCACCTTTACACTCGGACTGTCTACTGATTTCATTTTCGGGGCACATTTATCCTCCCCCAAAGGAAAACAGCCCTTTGTTTCTCCTGACCCCACATTCGCTGCTATTTCTGTACTCTCAGGACAGCCATACTTTGCAAATGTGATTCAAAAGCTTCAGTTGTTCCAAAATCACTAGTATATTTTATTATTTCCTCAATAATTTTAAGTCTTAGCATTTCAGTATTAGTCACAGCTCATTTATGAGTGAATGACCTCTGTGTATAAGACAAATTTTCCTGGGGCTTATGCACAGTGCGCTATTTTAATCCCATTTTAATCTACAAGAGCTGTTTTAACCCAATTATGACTGTAATTAAAATAGGTGTTTTAGTCTGTTGAAGAGAAATGTCATTGTACTTAATCATTTGTCTTTTCTACTATGCTGGATTTCAGATTTGAGTAATAAAATGACATTTGAGGGCTTAACACAGTTCTATAAACTATTGTTTACACATAAATATTTAGCTATCAAAGTTTATTTGAATATATTGGAATTCCAAACTCTGCTTCTTCAATTGACACACTCTGAGTCATTTCCCTCAGGTAACATTATGCTAAAAACACTTCAAAGATTTGCATCAGTTTGAAATGCAAGACAAAGAAAATGATAAGCAAGAAAAAAAAACCAACGCGTCAGTAATATGCAATAAAAGCTTCTGCATCTCTTGAGCTATGACAATTCAAGAGCCTGCGCTGTTCCTCTATTCCAGTCACATTGGATTTCCATCATGCTACATGCACAGCACGTTATTTTATGGCAGTTATCCTAATCGCTGTTCCAGGCAGTATGAAGTATATCAAGCTTCAAAATGTAGAAGTGGACAAACTCCAAGAAGTCCTCTTGAGCTGGTCCCTAGAATGACTTGATAGCTGCAAGGCACTAAATGCTGGCACTGTAGAAATTTGAGCCATATTGGTACTGCGTGCACTGCACAGTAGGAGAAACACAGCTTTTCACAAAGAATCCATTTAGAGTTCTGAGTTCATCAGTTGGATGTTTAACCATTTATTCTCACTCTTGATGTTACTTCACTGCACTAGTTTAATACTCTCCCGCACATGCCTGTAAGTGCTTTTTCCATTACTTCTCCTTTCTCATCATGTTCTTTGCCTCTGTTTTCAGGGTGGACTGTACGTGTTTAAACTGTTTGATTACTATTCAGCTAGTGGGATGTCCCTACTCTTCTTGGTCTTCTTCGAATGTATCTCAATCTCATGGTTCTATGGTGAGCCAAACAAAAAGGGTTTTTTTTCTCCATCTTAGAACAGTAAGTGTTTTCTGTCTTTTAGCTGCCAATTTGGTGTCGCTACAATGCCAAGCTTTGACATCTAAGACTCAGATGGGAAACATATAAATCCACAGTGACATAATGATAAAAACAGCACTGATAATGTTTTTGGTTTTTTTGTTCCAGGTGTGAACAAATTCTATGACAACATTGAAGAAATGATTGGCTACAGACCATGTCTCTGGTGGAAGGCCTGCTGGGTTGTCTTTACTCCACTCGTTGTGGCTGTAAGTGCGGCAAGCACAAACATAACACAAAAGAAAAATAGTACTCCACTGTGGTCAGTATTTTATTTGAAGGCACTCTGTATATTGCAAATGACTTGAACCATACATTTAAGAAAAAGTGTGCCATTGTTTGATGATTGCTTCTCTCTCTGGCTGGAGTCTATTTCTTTTCACTGACACTTGATTTAATGCTTGTGTTAACTTGCATTTAAGCACCATCATCCAATAGTGTGTCCCAACCACATCTGTATAAGACAATATAGGAAATAGTACAATTTGCAAAACTCTTATCTTAGCTTAAACATTATGCAGTTTGGTAGCATATTTGTAAGCATAATTAGATCTTTTCTCTTGTTCCTCTTGCGTACAGGGAGTCTTCTTGTTTAGTGCAGTACAGATGGTTCCTCTTACTATGGGCGACTATGTGTTCCCTGCCTGGGGTCAGGGGGTCGGCTGGTGCATGGCCCTCTCCTCCATGATTCTCATCCCTGGCTACATGGGCTACATGTTCCTCACACTCAAAGGCACATACAAAGAGGTAAGACAAATATATTAATGCTTGACTTTTTTAATTGTATTTCACAAATTGTTATAATTGCCTGCTTTACACTACAAAAATTAATATCCTTTTCTTGTTAAGAAAGGAAGTGGGATGTTATTCTTTTTAAAGCTATGGTATAAATGCCAAGAGTGTACGGCTGACAAGTAGCTAAAGATAAACCAGCGTATAATGCATCACTATACCCACCTCTGAGCTTTTCACACATCTAGTAGCTTTACCCTGGACTCTGCAGCTGAATAAGCCACACTGAGTGTTTCAAGTGGATTACTTCTTATGCATGATTTTTTTGCACAAGCCAAACTGATATTAGCTCATACAGGATGTAAGGCGATCCTATATGCAGATAAAGAAAAATACAAGCCCAAAGGATTTAGTGAAAGATCCATTTACACCATGTACAGAAGTTTAGATAAATATTTAGGTCACCACAAATGCAGCCCGCTTTACCAGAATATACTAACCCATGAGCTTTATTACCTTTACTTTTTATTATTTTCATAATGGGCAGCTTTGAAAGTACTATGAAAGGATTATAATTAAGGGCCAAACAGAGAACCTGTGCAGGCACCAGCAGTCTTCTATTCTCCTTCTTCTTCTTTGTCCACTGGCAGTTCCCTGATTCTTTTTACCGAGTTTAATGGCTTTGCCACGAGTGCTCTAGGGCCACCAATGGTTCAGATTTAGCGGTATGTTTAGGCACATAACTTTTAAAAAACACAAATGAGGCAAATTAGCTACTCGTGGATTCCAAAGAATCTTAATATCACCATAACTTTGGGACATCTCATGAGTACATATTCTAGCATAAGGATGTTTATTCTCAGTGCATTCTTGTTCTCCTTTCCTAAGTCCTTATGAATTCTGATTCTGAAATGTGATTAGGTAAAAGAGATAGGATGTACTTTTGAAACACAGCCAGCAATGCAGCAATCACATTAAATTGTCAGTATATTACGCCTCGGGAGTGAGAACGGGCTGCATCTGACCAGTAGACGGTCGTACAATAATAGTAAAAACAGAAAAACATAATCAGAGTCAACCAATAGGCACAGAGGGCTTCTATTTCAGCCTATGCTTGCTCTGTTGTCCATTCATCAGGTCTGGCTGCACAAACTAGGCTCAAGGACTCAAATGGAGTTCACACAATACAAAGCATCAGACAAGTGGGTTGATTGTCACAGAACTGCTGCTGAGTTTTCCTTATGCCCAAGAAGGTCTCCTAGTGCCTCATTTCAGTGAATAAAAGAACAAGACATTCAGACAAAATTGGCATCTGCTGGGAATTTGCATGTGTGACCATCAATATTGCTAAAAGCTATGTCAACGCCTATAAGAAGGTACAAACTTGCAGTTTCTAGTGTAAAGCTATAGAACTGATCAGTTCTATAGCTTTAGTAGTGTTTTGTTTTTGTATGATGTTGGACGAAAGAGATATAGGACATAAACAAGAATTTTTGTGTGGTGTCTCTGGAAGGCCCCAAAGCCAGGATATGTCTCCTTTTCAACCTAATTGATGCAACCACCATGAGTGATTTCATTGAAAGGTTTAAAATAAATACAGGCTACATTTTTTTCTGATGTCTACAAATATTGTCAGAGGTGATCTTCAAAACAACCCTCTCTAAAGTTATCACATGGATTTTGACTTTTCTATCCATTTGCCCCTTACGGACAATTGATATAAAAAAGGAAATCATACTGTAGCACAGCATCTCTTTCATAAATTAACATCAGTCTTGGTGTACACACTATGCACTTTTTTCTGAGTCCCTAGAAGCCATGCAAATGGTAAAAAGAGGTTTTATTTTCAATCAGTGCTAACAGATACACCTTTAACATAATCAGATCAAACTGACATTGTGACTGTACCCTGCTGAACTTCTTGGCCCCCTTGTTGCCGCTTGCAGCTATGTTTTGTAATTAATTTTGTAATTTAGAAGCCAAAAGATGCTCCACACTGAAAGGGAAAAGGATGAGCATAGCGAGTGTGACTTTGCTCCATGCATTAAAACTGTACAGCACCACTGTAATTCAATGGTTTTATAATAAGTAAAACACACTAGCATCCTGGGCAAAGTAGTAAATTGTCATGAAGCGTAGAGCGGTGATAAAAGGATTAGTGAAATAGATTTTTAATTAGTTTTGTTAAATAATTTCTGATAGCTGTGTGCTGTAACAGTGACAATGACATACAACAGCCATGAAGTCCTTGGTAAATGACGTTTATACGCAGGGCAGTGCCACGCTGCATTTTTATTGAACTTATGTTACTAATCACTGTAAGAGAATACCTTTTCTGGTATACCATTTACATTAACAACTTCTTGATTTGCAGTCATCCACAGTGAGCCGAATAAGCAGGCTTACAGATAGTCTCTTAGTCTCCTCTGACAGATATAGCTTTATAGTCACCACTGACAGAATAAATGGGCGATAATTGCAGACAGTGGAACAGAGGCTATCAGAGGCGATGTGCAGGCGTCAGATCCTGCAGTAACAGCTGATGGCTGATTGTCTAATTGTAGCAATCAGCAAGTTGATTAGTGCTCTGCACCCAGGCGAACACTTAGTTTCACAAACACTCCATAAAAATGTTGACTGCAAAGCCCTGTTCTGACGCTGCATAGCTGAGAGCATTTTTTAAAGATTTAGTAAGTTTAGTAAGTTTGGCCCATGGAAGTTTGTTGGTGTCATTAGTAGGTTTCACTCTCTAAAGGTATATTAATTCATATAACTTTATCTCAGGTTGGAAAGCATCCAGTAGAAGAATGTTTACATTCAAAGCCTAAGGTCATTTATCCCTTAAGCTCACAGCTGCATAGCTCGTGTGGTTTGTTACAGCCTTTGGATTTGAACACTGACTTCTCAGCTCACGATATTAACTGTGGTACTGATCTTCTTCTCAGCGTCTGCGGATGATGATCAAGCCTTTGGTACTGGTGAAGGCTCAGGAAAATGGTCCAGACCAGCAGACAGAAAACCAGAATCAGAACCCTGCTACTGAGGAAGCCTACATCTAAAAAGGTCTGATCTCTGTCTCAACAGCCAGACTGGCACTCCACAATAGAAGAAACGTAATCAAGGTTGGGAACAACCACTAGACTTTTATGTCTGCTTTTATTCACCTACCTCCTGGGGACATGTGAAACCAACCTGATTACACAGTTATTTTTAGGGGGTTTTCTGTATGTTTATTTGTAAAATACAAAGTTATAAAACTTATGATGACAAGCAAATTATCCAGCAAAGTTATTGTGATATTATGAATTTCATTATGCAAAAAAGTTAGCCTTTTTAGAAAAGGAAATGTGACTTAGTAAAATACTGTATATTGAATATATATAATTAAAATTTGGAGGCCCATGTTGATTCAGTAGTAATGTGCTTTGAGTAATCTACTAAACTCCAACTATTGTACAAAAGGGTTTATCGGTAAAATGCATTTTGCATGTCCATGAAATAAATACATCAAAATAAATGCCGTGTAGTAGATGAAAACACAATTTGAAAGTTAGCAAAGTGGAAATGGAATATTGAGCAATTTAAGGCAAAGACAATGTGGGAACATGCAACAGGTAAGGCCAAATTTGCTTTTATTTTTAAAACAAATTTAACTAGACTATCAATCCCCTGCAAATCCTGCACTTCACCTGAAATGTTTACTACCCGTGTCTGGGGATACAACTGAAAAGCACAAGTACAGTATGGAATTTCTAAGTGTCCAATTTATTTTTGGCATGAGTGAAAACTGTGACCACAGCAAAAATAACATATATAATACATAGCAAGAGACTGTTATAATTGTTTCTTTGTTTTCTAAAGAACAATAACTTTGTATGTTGTCCAAATCTTTTTTGTAGAACAAGTTTTAGGTTATTTTCTATGTGTGTGAGTGAGAAGGACCAAATTAATGCTCTGAGACTGCTGACCCACTGAGCATTTATGGATTAAATAAAGAGTCTAATTAAAGTAATTATTCGAGAATCCCCTTTTGACTCGGTATAGAGCAGCAGGGTAGTGAAAAGAGCAGTCGCCCACAAGCACAGTTTGAATCTGTAAACTAGTACCTCTAAAAATAAAGGCGTAGCCATTACAAAACTCCTACATGTGCACTTCTTCTGGAGAGTAAACATTTGGAAAATGGTGACTTTTCTTCAACTGACACCAATTAAGTAGAAGGAAAAGTGTTACACTGAAATAAAACAATACTAATTCAGAGTTTAAACTGTGAGAGCTAATAGGCTGCAGTGTAGCGTGCGAGATGATTTCTATCATTACTACCATTATTCTGTCTGGAATCGTTTACTTGTGTATCTATTTAGTAACCCACTTCTCAGGAACAAAGGTGGAAGTGACCAAATTCTCTCAGATACTACCACGATACACTGAAACAATGAATGCTGTATTAAACGACAACAAGTGTGAAAATGGTCATTTTTTTTCCCATAAATTCAACATGCTACCTGAAGCAGCAACAAAACATAAAGTCGCAAACCAGAATGAAGACTTCACACATATATATATATATATATATATATCTACTTGGGTACATTCAAAAGCTGATCCAAATTCCTGCCTCTTTTCTGTGTGCCATCTGCTCTGCTAGCATATTTTCTTTCACTGTGTATAAGCTGTCATGGCCTTCACAGATGTTGGTAGAAGCCATAAGTTGTTCCTATTCTGTCTTATATTTCCAATACAAGAAATGGGCAGATAAACTTTGGCACAGACACAGAACAAAACTGGCTGAAGTACTGTTAACAGGACATAGCCAGATGCTTTATAGGCCAACACCACCGAAAACTACTCCTTTTCATAGGGTGAATAAAAACCTATTATAACATATCAAGTTGCTCGGCAATATAATAGCATATGAGTAGATCCTGACTTTGTGACAGACCGCAGATATCGCTGTATTACTACGAAGAAGGATCAAGAGAATTTGCTTCTGTGGCAGCTATGCGACAGGAATCAGGTTGAACCAGTCCCATCTTTTCTTTTATTTATGTTTTTTTTTTCAAAGATGTGTTTAAATGTGCAATGACTAAAGGGTTCCGTGAATTTTGTATAAAGTTACCATATTGCAGTTTTCTCTCTTGAATGATGTTGTAAACTGGACTGTGTAATACATGTATCTGTGAATGTCCGTACAACCTGGATTTTTTTTCCTTTCGTCTAAATGTTGAACAGAAAAAAATGATATCATTTGCTGTTTTCTGCAATAATACTGTCTCAGAAACTAAAGCACATATCTCTCAACTGTAAAAAAACAAAAAAACAAAAAACTATGAAGATAACAGCAGAATAGATTAATAATAAAGAAGATTATAATAATGATAATAACAATAATGTAATAGAAATGTCTAGTCAGAGAATATTGTTTTGTATATTTCTAGCTGTTTCATGGGCCTAATGTAAAATATTATATGTAAAAAATATAATAAATGTCTAGATGGTGTTATATGAAAAAGCATGATTGCAATATATGTTATCTGCAAAATAAATAAAGTTCTATAGATTATAATCCCTGTGTTATGTGTTCATTCCATTTAAAGGGTAGGTGAATAAAAGTCCACTCCATTTTAAATGCTTTCATTTTCTAAAATTATTTATTTATTGTGGAACTATGCAGGTGGTTAATTGTGGAACAAATTGTTTTATGAAGAACATTTTACCCTTAGAAAAAACGTATTTTCTGTTTCTATAAAGAAAGATGTTATTGCACATTACTGACCTGTTCAGTACTATGGTAGTTTTTTGCACGAGTTGGTGAATATGCAATCAGCTCTGTCACTACAAGAGATGTTTGCTGTAAACATAACTGATAGTTTCTGACAAAATGGTTCATGCCGCAGTAACATTCTTGTGACACCTGCAGTGAAGGCTGGGCCAGCACAGACACTACAGCTATTTTGGCTAAAAGCCAATTCCTCCAAGCCACAATGCACAATACATTAACCTACATTCATTTCAGTCCAAATAATCATCAAATAACCAAAATATGCACATAGAGAAGGAAGCGTGGGAAGAGGACACATTGTAATTTAACGGAATTTATGACTAGGGAAGACCAATAAGATTGGAACAAAATATGTGACAAAGTGATATTTAAATAATAAATGTAACCTTCAAAAATGTGGGGGTTTTTAAAATCACATTTCCTTTTTTATTCTGAAACTGTAAAAGCGTATTGTCAAGAATTAGATGTAATGAAACAGATGTAAATGTCAGTAGTTTAGAGTCACTATTTAGCATCAAGGCTATGGACTTGTCACTCTATAAAAGAGCACACCAAGCTCAGTATGGCAAAGTCTGGGAGTAGCACTTCCACAGGAAGCCAGTGTGCTTTTAACTGCTTGTCTGATAATGAGATTTAATCTCCCTTTCCAGCCAAATAATTGCAGCAAGCTCCAACACAGAAAATCCCATCATGGCCCAATTTTTGCAGCAATTGACGAAGTGAGGATAGGTAAGTAAGTAAAGCATTGTTTCAGTTTCTAGCTAAATTCCAGTTCATGTCTTGTGAAACTACACAAAATTCAAATTAAAAAAATCATTGGAGCCTGAATCTCCTTAACCAAAAAAGACATGATATGGAAGTTACTCTGTTCTGTACAGCCACTGTTTGCCCTTACAGCGGCACCATATAGTGATTGCAATAGCAGAGATTTCATGCCAGCCGTGCAGAAGAAGGCATGGGAAATCAAGACACAAGACAGAGTAGTGAGGGTACATTGGATATATAATGCAGCAAACTGTGTTTGTCATGTGAGCATGGCAGCAAATGCCATTCATCATCCTAAACTAGTCACAGGCTTTTGGTCAGCTTAAGTACATGGGATAGAATATAATGTGAATGCAGAATATGTAAAGCATTTATTGTCATTGTGTTGGTGGTGACATCATCACTTCTTGCAACATTTTTAAGTAATGTTCCTTCAGTTTGTGTTAGGCTTGCAGCCAATGCCAGATGTGAAACCATTTACAGTATATGTACTTGCAGCTCAGCCATTTTAGCTATTTCCTTAGCTAGTATAGTGCAAACACACACCACTATTGGTGGTTAAACACTAGTCACAGTATTACTGTTTCCTTCTGAGAACCAAGTCTAACCCCGGGGTTTGGGATTTGAAAAAGCAACCCTACATATTTGTTTAATATGTGCACTGAAGAACATATCCTGGTCAAAAATGACTCCAAGGTTCCTCACAGTGTTACTGGAGGCCAAGGAAATGCCATCCAGAGTAAGAATCTGGTTAGATACCATATTTCTAAGATTTTCAGGGCCGAGTACAATAACCTCAGTTTTATCTGAATTAAGAATCAGAAAGTTAGCGGCCATTCAGGTCTTTATGTCTTTAAGACATTCCTGCAGTTTAACTAATTGGTGTGTGTTATCTGGCTTCATGGACAGATAGAGTTGGGTATCATCGGCATTGCAGTGAACATGTATATTATGTCTTCTGATGATACAGCCTCAGGGAAGCATGTATAAAGTAAACAGAATTGGTCCTAGCACTGAACCCTGTCGAACTCCATAATTGACCTCAGTGTATGAAGAAGACTCTCCATTTACATGAACAAATTGGAGTCTATTAGATAGATATGATAGAAACCACTGCAGCACAGTACCTGTAATACCTACAGAATGTTCTAATTGCTCTAACTGGATTGTAAATACTCAGCTATTAACCTAACATGAATGTCTGCAGGAAATCTGAGCACCAACGAGCACGCAAACATCTGACAGAATCCCCACAGCCAAACCTAAAATGTTTTTGCTAACCACTGTAATAATTTGCTGCCCAACAAATACAAATATTATAAAAACTGTAACATTTTCTCTGGGCACTCCAGCTTACTCCCACTGACTGAAGAAAACTGGTGATTCTAAATTGGCTGGGATAGTTGTGGGATCCCCCCACAACCCAAATTACAAACACGGTAGAAATTGCATGGATGGTGCCTCAACATAGGAAATAGGTTTATCCATCCGGATGTCTGACCGGCCTGAATATGACAGCCAAGGCTTTTTTCCTCCCTATCTGGAACCAATACCACCGTACTGGCGTTCCCTACCACCGTCACCAATACCACCGTACTGGCGTTCCCTACCACCGTCACCGGATCTGCGGAAGCGACGCAGGAGACGGGGTAACCGTGGAGGTCGTCTTGTGAAGCTGAAATCCTGGATTTCTCATTTTCCCCATGAGCTCCGCTGCATCCGCCGCTTTTGTCCGCAACTATTGGTGCCATTGCGTGCCTTGGATCCGGTGGACTCCTGGCTGGTTCCTGTTGTTGGGTCTTTCGAAAATGATCCAGCAAAACTCTCTCCTCTACGGCATATGCGCTGGCGCGGAGTTGACAAGAAAAATCTTCGACCGGTGGATCTGGTTGCTAATACCTCGGAAGTTTTGGACCCAGTCCCTCTCAGGCTGGGTCTAATAAATACCAGGTCGGTGGTCAACAAGACCTTCATATTGAAGGATTTTTTTCTCTCTCGTGTTCTGGATTTACTCTTCTTGACTGAAACCTGGATTTCTCCCGGTGAGTTAAGCGCTTTCATTGAACTAGTACCCGCTGACTGTACCTTTTTTAATGTTCCGAGAGCTTCTGGTCGCGGAGGAGGGCTTGCTGTTGTTTTTAAGGCTCACTTGGACTTGAAGCAGCTTTTCCCTTCGTCTCGCTACACCAGCTTTGAACTCTGTTTATGTAAACTGGGCCACTCGCCTTCGTTGTTATGTGCGATTGTTTATCGCCCGCCGAAATATAACAAGGTGTTCTTATCAGAGTTCTCCGAGTTTCTTGCTGATTGTGCATCATGATATGACCAGATCCTCCTGCTTGGTGATTTTAATATTCACGTTTGCTGTCCGGGGAAGCCCCTGGCCAAGGACTTTCTGGACTTAGTGAACTCTTTTAATTTTGTCCAATTTGTTAGTGGTGGCACTCAAGAACGTGGTCACACACTGGACTTAGTTTTATCTCATGGTTTATCTGTTTGCAATGTACGGGTTGAAGATGCAGTATTTTCTGATCATATGCCTATCTTATTTGATATAGCTCCTTCTAACGCTTTTGCAAATCAGGCTGCACCTGCTCGATGTTATCGTGCCTTTGGCTCTGATTCTGCCGAACGGTTTTCTATACTGTTTGACAAATTTATGTCTTATGCCCCTGAGTTGCCCACTGCAGATGACCTACTTTTGTATTTTGACTTTGCTTGTAAATCTGTGCTTGATGTTGTTGCCCCTTTGAGAGTAAGAAAATGTAAATCTAAGACTAATCCTTGGTTAACAGATCATACCCGAGCTATTAGAAGACAATGTAGGAAATGTGAAAGACAGTGGAAAAAAGACAGATTGCATGTCTCCCTGGAAGCCCTAAAGATTAGTTGGAAAACTTATCAGAGGGCAGTTAAGGCCGATAAACACTCCTACTTTTCTCAACTTATTTCGACCAACTCTCATAACCCTCGTGTTTTATACAATACGATTAATTCTGTACTTAACTTGGAGGGTTACAACCTTTTGCCGTCCTCTGAGGCTATGTGCAATAAGTTTATCACCTTTTTTGTGGACAAGATTGCTAGCCTGAGGCCTCTGATTCCACCTATTGTTGATCCGGCCATGCATGCTCCTTGCTCAAGCTTATTCCCTGCTTTTGCACCGATTTCTCTGCGTGACTTAGAGGAGTTGGTGCTACATGCTAAGCCCTGTGGCTCCCCAAATGATGTTGTTACTCCCCGCTTTCTCCAAAAAGTATTTCCCATCCTTGGACCTTATATCCTGAAAATTATCAATACTAGTCTGTTAACCGGTCAAGTTCCTAGTGGGTTTAAACATGCAGTCATACACCCCTTACTTAAGAAACCTGGCCTTGATAGTTCTACTATGTCAAATTTTAGACCTATCTCCAAACTTCCCTTTTTAAGCAAGATCTTGGAGAGGATTGTACATACCCAACTGTTGGATTATTTGAGCGACTCGCAATTGTCTGAAATTTTCCAATCTGGTTTGGTGCCCCCCCAGTGGGCACCAATCCGGTGCCCACTGGGGGGCCCGAGGAGCCCGTCCAGCCACCAGCTGCTCCACCACCAGCATCATCCTCCTCCTCGCCTGCCGCAGCAGCAGCTTCATCATCTTCATCCTTGCCTGCCGCAGCAGCTTCATCATCCTCATCATCGCCTGCCGCAGCAGCTTCATCATCCTCATCATCGCCTGCAGCAGCAGCTTCATCATCCTCATCATCGCATGCAGCAGCAGCTTCATCATCCTCATCATCGCCTGCAGCAGCAGCATCCACTTCGCCTGGCCTGGCCTCTGCTTCAGCTTCGCCTCGCCCGGCCTCTGCATCGGCTTCAGCTTCGCCTTCACCTGGTCCAGCTTCAGCTTCAGCTACGCCGTCACCTGCGGCGCCACCACCTGCGGCCTCCACGCCGTCACCTGAGGCGCCACCATCTCTGGCTTCCATCCCGTCGCCTGCAGCGCCATTCTTGTCTGGTCCACCCTCAGAGTCTTCATCCTCGTCTGGTCCACCCTCAGAGTCTTCATCCCTGTCTGGTCCACCCTCAAAGTCTTCATCCTCGTCTGGTCCACCCTCAGAGTCTTCATCCTCGTCTGGTCCACCCTCAGAGTCTTCATCCTCGTCTGGTCCAGCCTCGTCATCCTCGTCTGGTCCTGCCTCGGCTTCTGCCTCGCCTGGTCCGGCCTCTGCCTCGGCTTCTGCCTCGCCTGGTGCTGCGGGGGCCACGCTGCCTTCAGGTCCCCAACTGCCGCCTCAGCATCGCCGGCCACATTCTAGGCCGCTGGCTGGTCATCATCGCCTTTTGCGCGGTCGGCCTCCAGACCTGTTTCGCCCTCGTCACTGCCGTTGCCCTCTGTGGTATATTGTAATAAGCAGCAGCTATTACTACCTCCCACCAGTAGGTGGTATGGTGTTATTGTATGTGTTCTGAGCTTATGGAGTAAAAGTCCGGACCTCCACCATAGCCTCGTCTCAGTCCTCTGTGCTTGGTCTAAAGTTATTGTTGACCACAACCCACGCTACACGGGCAGTTGGAGCAACACTGCATAAAGTTACAACATGGTGTCAGAAGTCGGCAAGACCGTGTGAACAGGGACCGCGACGTGAGTAAGCTAGCCGTAGATTAGCTAACAGTAGCCATTGCTAACGGCATGGAGCAATTCAAGCCACCATCACCGCTACTGCTCACAGGCAATTTATCTGAGACCTGGCGCAGATGGGAACAAAGATTCGGACTGTATATGACTGCTACGGGTGCGTTGGAGAAGGATGAAAAGGTTAAAATAGCCATTCTTCTCCACACTATCGGCGAAGAAGCGCTTGAAGTGTACAACACGCTCACAGTGACCCCGACCGGAGACGCACTGACAATGGCGGACATTTTGAAAACGTTTAAGGAATACTGTAGTCCACGAAAGAACGTTGTTTTTGAACGCCACAAGTTCTGGTCATACCCAATGTCGGCGGATATAACAGTGGACAGATATGTCACGGAACTCCGTCAGAGAAGTAAAAGTTGTGAATTTGGGATCAATGAGGACGACATGATCAGGGATAAATTGGTGTTCAGCATAAGTGACGCAAGACTAAAAGAGAGATTGCTTCGTGACAACGACCTCACACTGCGCAAGACGATAGAAATATGCAGATCAGCAGAAGTGGCCAAGTCACAGATTCAGGCCATGCAGTCAATAAGTGCAGCCCAAGACACGTCAGTGGACGCATTAAGAAAAATGCCAGGATACATTAAATCAGGACACAGTAAAAACAAACTGAGCAACGACAAACAAACAGTTTGTCACAAATGCGGCAACAAACACGCATTCCGACAGTGTCCAGCCTATGGGGCAACATGTCACAAGTGTGGGAAAAATAACCACTTCTCAAAAGTGTGCAGAGCTAGCGCAGAGAAGAGTAGACACTTCAAGAAAACAAAAACTATTAACAACATTGAAACTGATGGCGATTCACTATACATCGGCATGGTATCCAGCGACAAGCACAAGACTGGCAAATGGCATGAAAGTGTGACAATCGGAGACGTACCACTCACCTTCAAGCTAGACACAGGTGCGGACGCAAATGTGCTCCCCAGATCAGTTTATGACGAGTTACCAGATATGCCTCGGTTACAGCCCACAAAGACTGTACTCATAGCTTTTGGTGGAGCCCGCATACGTGCAGATGGTGTGGTGTCTCTTGAGTGTGAAGCACGGAAGCACAAGGCTGTGTTTGACTTTCTTGTATCAAGCCATGCAGATAAACCGATCCTAGGTGGACAAGCTTGTGAAGAGCTCCATCTGGTGCAACGAGTTGAGACCCTTGCCATGACATCATCTGTACCGAAATCAGCTAAACCACCTTCTACCTCGGAAGATCTTGTGGAGATGTACGCTGATGTGTTCACAGGCTTAGGTGAGTTCCCTGGACTTCACCACATACATATTGACCCAAATGCAACACCTGTGATTCACGCATGCAGGAACGTGCCACTCTCCATAATGGATGCGCTGAAGAAGACGCTACAGGACTTACAAAACAGAGATGTCATAATGCCTGTCAATGAGCCTACAGATTGGGTCAACAGTCTTGTCGCCACACAGAAGAAGAACGGAACACTAAGGGTGTGCTTGGACCCTTGTGATCTGAACCAAGCAGTTAAACGCCAGCACTACTCCATTCCCACACACGAGGACGTTCGCAGCAAGCTAGCAGGAAAATCCATCTTCACCATATTGGATGAAGAAGATGGATACTGGCAGATCAAGCTGGACGAGCCGTCATCAAAGCTCTGTACCTTCAATACACCTTGGGGCCGATATCGCTTCCTCCGACTCCCATTCGGGATCAAATCAGCCAGCGAGGTCTTTCAACAAAAGAATTGTGAGACTTTCGGCAACATTCCTGGTGTATTTATCATTGCAGATGATATGATAATTGCAGCTACATCAGAGCACGAACACGATGAAATCCTGCAGAAGGTCATGGAGAAAGCAAGAGCAGCTAACGTGAAGTTTAACAAGGACAAAATTCAGTTCAAAGTTGACACAGTGAAATACATGGGCCATATCATCACAGCAGCAGGGCAGAAAGCAGATGTTTCAAAGATCAAAGCTATTGTCGACATGCCGACTCCAGAAGACAAACAAAGCCTTCAGCGTCTGCTGGGAATGACGAAGTTTTTGGCACAGTACATCCAAAATGAAGCATCGCTCACAGCACCTTTGAGACAGCTACTCAAGAAGGACACAGTGTGGCAGTGGCAGCCACATCACACAGTAGCGTTACAGACGCTCAAGTCGACGCTCACACAAGCTCCAGTGTTGAGATTTTATGATCACAAGAAACCACTAACACTGCAGGCCGATTCTTCAAAAGATGGGCTGGGCGCATGCCTATTACAAGAAGGGCAACCTGTGTGTTACGCGTCACGAGCACTCACAGACACAGAAAAAAGGTATGCACAAATAGAAAAAGAGTTGCTAGCCATTGTGTTTGCCGCTAAACGATTCCACCAGTATGTCTATGGAAGACCAGTGACAGTGCAATCTGATCATAAACCCCTGGAGGCGATAGTGCGCAAACCGCTATGCAAGGCACCAGCGAGGCTACAAGGAATGCTGCTACAACTACAGAGATATGATCTCACCGTCACGTACACCCCCGGCAAAGACATGTTCATAGCCGACGCACTCTCACGTGCCACAACTACCAGTGACGACGGAAACGTGAGTGAAAACGCAAATGATGAAAGAGTTGTGTATGCTCTGGAGGCCACAGCAGCATTGAGCGAGAAAACACTGTGTGACCTGAAAAAAGCAGTGGCAGCAGACAGCGTACTACAAGCCGTGCGCGAAAGACACTTCAACGGATGGCCGCCCAGAAGGAAGAGTTTAGACAAAACACTCCACAGCTACTGGCCTATGAGACACGATATCAGTTTCCACGATGACATTATTATGATCGGGGACAAGATCGTAATACCCCAAAGCTTCAGGCGTGTGATCCTGGAGAAGCTGCACCTTGCCCACCAAGGCGTGCAGCGCACAAAAGCCAAAGCAAGAAGAGTGCTGTACTGGCCTGGCATGTCACGCGACATAGAGACCATGCTTGAAAAGTGTGAACAATGCCAGCAAATGCAGCCAAAGAACCAGGCTGAACCGCTTATTCCACACCAGATTCCAGAGCTGCCATGGATGAAAATCGGAGCAGACATCTTCGAACTGAACGATCATCCATATCTTTTGTTAGTGGATTATTTATCGAAATATCCAGAAGTTCTTAACTTACCTGACAAAACGGCACACTCTGTGATTCAGAAGATGAAATCAGTCTTCGCAAGACACGGAATTCCCAAAGAGATAGTGAGCGATCATGTTCCATTCGCCAGCCACGAGATGAGATCGTTTGCAGCATCTTGGGAGATAAAGCTAACTTTTTCCAGTCCTGGTTTTCCTTCTTCAAATGGAATGGCGGAGCGAGCCATAAAGACTGTCAAACATGCACTTAAGAAAGCCGCACGGACTGGAACAGACCCACATCTAGTGCTGTTGTCTTTGAGGAACACTCCAGTCACAGGACTTAGTGTGTCACCTGCACAAATGTTGATGGGACGGGTTCTCCGCAGCACCCTGCCATGCACCAGTGCTGTGTTGAGGCAGTCAACCCCACAGAACATTCACGACAAAGTGCGCGGGTTGCAATCAAAGCAGAAACGCCACTATGATCAGCACGCAAGACCATTGCCTGTTCTGACCCCAGGCGAGACTGTGCACATGCAAACAAGGCGCGGTTGGGAGCCAGCTGTTGTAACTCATCGGCGAGAGGAACCACGCTCCTACACTGTGCAAACACCAGATAGTAAAGTGCTCAGGAGGAACAGGAGACATCTGAGGAAAATACACCCAAGTCTGTTCACGGACACACCCATGGACCCAGATGAACTGTCCGTTCACACCCAAGAGCCAGTGGAGCCACCAGCAAATGACACCCCACAAAACTCTAGTCCTGCAAGTATGGACAACACACCCACATGTTACACACGCAGTGGCCGAGCAATAATACGCCCTGCCAGGTATAGAGACTAAGTGATTGGGAAACTTAAAGTCACTCTATCCTGTACCTGCGTTGTTCTGTACAAGCTAGATAACTGTCTTGTTGGAAAAGAGAGAAAATATGTCATGTTTCATATGTTCATTTTGACATGTCTTATCTAATCTGTCATGTGTTCATCTGTTTCAAAACACTACACTGATGTGTATTTGCATTGCTCAAGTGACAAGCAATCTGAGGTGTGCTTTACTTAATGTCTCAAGAATATAATATTGTTAATGTTCCTACGATTTAAAAGGTGCATTTATGTTACAAAATATTGGAGTTAAGAGGTAGTATCTTTATCTCGGAAAAGAGGGATGTGGTATATTGTAATAAGCAGCAGCTATTACTACCTCCCACCAGTAGGTGGTACGGTGTTATTGTATGTGTTCTGAGCTTATGGAGTAAAAGTCCGGACCTCCACCATAGCCTCGTCTCAGTCCTCTGTGCTTGGTCTAAAGTTATTGTTGACCACAACCCACGCTACATGGGCAGTTGGAGCAACACTGCATAAAGTTACAACACCCTCCGCGTGGCCGGCCCCCAGATCTGCTCTCTCGCCGCCACTGCCTTCTGCGTGGCCGACCCCCTGAACTGTTTCACTCTGCACTCCTGGGCTGGCAACCTCTGGGCCGGCCACCAGAGCTGTGTGAGCTTTCACAATATCAGGCCCCGGGCCGGCCACCTGAACTATGTTTCGGACTCTGCTCCCCTGCATTTTGGACATTTTTGTTTGGGTTCCTGGGGGTCTCTTGTTTTGTTCTGTTCCGGACCCTGAAATAGTTGTGGATGATAAAGGATTCAGAAAGTTTATTCATGCAGGCACATATGACAGAGAATATGCATGTTCTTTTTGTTTTCATATTTTAATTTATATTTAATTGTGTTGTGGTTTGCAGTGTTTTGTGTTGTTTCACTTTAAATTTGTTTAAAAGAAAAAAGCTGAAAATTTAAATAGTTAAAAGCTGAAATGTGAATAGCTGGTTTTTGTATTATATGACTTATTTATTACGGAGCCCCGCAAGGGACATGGGAGAAAAAAAAATTAAGACGGACTTTTGCGAGATCTCGCAAAGCAAACTTGGGATCTCGCAAAACTTTTGCCAATTTCATAAAAGCTCAGAAATTGCAAGGTTTTAAGTACTCTGTTTTATTACATCACTATATTCAAGATTACAGAAAAATGAAATATATATATGCAGGTGACATTTGAAAAATTGGACATATTGAGAAGAAGAAAAAAACAAGGGCTTTAGACTATAGACCCTCCTACTAGCTGTTCCTCAAAATTAGTGGGATCTTTCAACAAATAGTTAAGCAAGTAGATGATCATCAGAACATAACCTGCTCTGTAACATTAAGTTACCATCAAACCTTAGGAGCGTAACCACTTTAGTAAAACTGAAAGTGCTAGGTTAACTTTCAACTTACCTCACTAAGCTTTTAATTCTGCTTATAGGCCTCAAGTCACATTTTTTAATCAGTTATGATTTTGTAAACAACAGGAAATGATGGTTATCCCACTGATGGGGGCAGTGACAGATCAGAAAATGCATCAATGCAATTTCAGTATTCTGTTGTTTATTTGGGGTGATATGTTTAATATTTTCGTCTATTAGACATAACCTGAGGTTTTATAGGCTATCTAGTGTACACTGCCAAACATCTCCTTCCTGTATTACCCTGAACCACTGCTGAATCAGGATATTAGTGAGTCTTCTGTACACCTTAACAAACAGTGTGCTGATAGCATATCAACTCCCAGCAGAGAGGGACAGACAGACAGGCAGCAAGAGAGCAAATGCCCTTATCGCTGCCTGCCATATGATAGGATTAGCTGGAGTGTTGGTTAACAAAGCATTAATGAACAGTTTTAATTGCCTGCATGAATTCCCTGCCAAGCACCCTGAACTACACACAAACGCACACATCATACAGATAACAACACAGGGTTGTGACGTGTTTTGTCCCATCTGAAATTGTGTCCAAGTGATAGAAAATTTGCATTCATGACTCAAGTACAGTCACAGTATTACTGCTGTTGTTCCAATCTGTTTGAATACAATGTGCCACAGAGCATGGGTTTGAAGGCATTCATTTAATTTAACCTCCATTCACTCCTTCACGCAATGCAGACTTAATTGAAATCAATGTTGAAATCAATGTTTTTGATAAGCTCCTGGTGCCATATTACAGTCCAGCTTCTCTGCAGTCACAGGACTTCCAGCTGTCGCCTGAAACCCCTCTGATTACAGCAGGGCAGTGAACATCTTCTGTTTATGTTGCTATGACAATGCTGTTTTTTACCAACCTTTGCCATTTCATCTGCCTACTATTCTGGATATGAGGCATATAATCAGCAATGTCTGCAGTGACACATTTCTGCAATTTTATTTTTTGTATATAGTGCTGCTTTAGTGATTTTATTATATTTTATTCTTAGGTAGTATATGTATTTGGGTATCCAAATTTCCCCCTTTCCTCCTTCATCAGTAACACTGTGATAGCTGTTCCCATTAGTTAAATACCTTTCTCATTACAGACATTTTCTCATGTCAAACAGTTTAGGAGGCTCAAACATAAACATCCCAAAATGGTCAGCAGCTTCTGCACTTCACCAGTCATGCTAATAATTAACTGCTGGTCTAACTGCACAGCCCAAACAGACACAGCATGCCTCTGATACGGCACTGACAGAGGAAGGCTAAAAGTATGCCACACTGCAATCAACACAAGATTTCAGCATAATCGTGGGAGAAGAATACTGAACTTGAGGTAAATATTTCAGATTGTTGGATGACAAAATACAGTCTGGCATCATGAAATGGCTTATCAGTAGCACGATAGTTGAATTTTGCATGTTTTCTCAATTCCTTGGCAGAACGTTCTTGGTTCGAACCTGTTGGCTGGCAAGGCAGGGAAGGCCTCTTTGTTTGCATGTTCTCTTGCTTTATGGTTGCCTTTGTGAGTTCTCTCTGGGTACTCCAACTTCCTCCTACAGTCCAAAGACAGGCATATTAAGCTGATGACTTTTAACTGGCTGAAAGTATGAATAACCAAACAATATTGTTCCAGATAGATAGCTAGAAGGACCGATCGATAATTTAGTGATCCCACAAGGGATAAGCAATGATGGAAAGAAATGGATGGATACACAGATGCATGTAGTCACTTCTGGCAGCTAACCATCAGAAATACATTTCCTATCAGTACTCACATAGTTATTTTAATAGTATTAAATGACAAAATCACAGGAAATGTCTCGAGGAAAAGTTTTGAGAAAAGATTCAGATTTGTGTTAAATTATACTCATTCACGTTCAAAAATTATGGTTTGAAGATGCACAAAGTAGATTTTCACTGAATGGAAAGGATTAAAATGAGTTCATCAGAGGGACAGCTCAGATTGAGTGATTTAGAGACCGAGTTGGAGAGGCAAGGCTTTAATGGACATGTGCAGAAGAGAGATAGTAGATATATTGAACAAAGGATGTTGGGGATGGAGCTGCCAGGCAGGAAGAAAAGAGGAAGACCACAGAGGAGGTTCATGGATGTAGTGAAGGAGTACATGCAGTGGGGTTGGTGTGACTGCAGAGAACGCTAGGGATAGAGTGAGATGGAGGCAGATGATCTACTGTGGCAACCCATAAAAGGAACACCCAAAGTTCAAAAACAATGCTTATCCATATGTATTTAATTGTGACAAGTGGGAAGTGAGAGACCAGTGTTACTATGAGCCTAACATTTTATTTGATAAGAATTCAGTACCAGCAGGTAGGGGTTTAAACAGAAGAATTTCTCTGTGTTGGAACAAAACAAGAAAAGAGATGGTGAATTTCTGGTGGCAGCGCTTCCTTTCTGCTGGCACAAACAAGTGAAGCGCCCCAGTAGAGAGTATCATTGCCTCAGCAGATCCTCAACCAGAGAACCCATCTCTTCTAGCCTCTTAGGCCTTCTGCCATGCCACATTTATCACCAAATGTACTAGCACTGATAGCTCAACACTGAAACTCAGAGGCGGCCTCCTTTCTTTGTGGCATTTTCTTTAATATAGTGGAGTAAACAAAAAGATACAAGATGAAAGAAATACATGTTCTTTATGTGAGACAGTATGACATACAGATAAATGAGTAAAGGTAAAAGGACAAGCGATTCATAATTTACATATTCTCTCATTTGAATATTCATTTTCATTCATTTTTATTGCTAAGTGATTATTCTTAAAGACATTATGTGCTAAAACCTTATGATTAGGTCTTCACTGAGTCAGAAAGCATCACCTTATTACTGAAGAGGGTTTAATTAGTGTCCCATTACCTGTCAAGAACCATTTCCTTGTCAACGCAGTGCTCTAACTGTCTCTAACTTAGACAAATTGTTAATGTGTTTGTGTCGCTCAAGGAACATCATGTGCTTGACACAGTTTTCAGACTGTTACCCATACAGCTTACATAAAAGTTCAGCTACAGTTAAGATAGCAACCTTTTAAAAAGAGGTTTAAAAAAGAGAGAAATGAAGATTTTAATAAGGCAGAAGAATGAAAAGTAAATGTTTGGAAAATGGGCACCGGATGTCACCATGGGAACAGTGTGAACCGTTGTTTTTGTGAAATGTTATTGCAACACCTCAGTTTACTTTAGGAGGCACAAATGCAGGATTCTCTGTAAAAGAAAAATAATAATAATAATAATTCAAGGAATAAAAATGTTTCAAGACAATCAGTCAAAGTTTATATACAACAGCAACATCTGAACTGGTTAACAGTTCACCATGTATTCATATTTGTGGCAATAAAAAGGTGGAAGACAGTATCAGTAACAACATTAATCTAAATTAAAGTAATTTTTGGCCAGGAAAAATCCAAATTTAAGATAATTCAATTCACTTTTTTAAACAAAATTAATAACTTGTACGAATGTATGACATTCAACATTTTCATTTGAAAACCCAAATGTTAACCTCCCGATAATGTCAGATGAAAAGAAGGGACTCAGCGGAGTCACTCTTTTGGGCACCACAGATCCTCTCAATCCAACAAGACGGGCAAGACATAAGAACTGCCATTTTTGATATTTGAGCTACTTTTCTGGCATGGCTGTGTTGTACCTGTAAGTCACATTAAATGCTGAGACTATCCCAGAGTGAGTGTTTATATAACAGAAACAAAACCACCTTATTCAATGGCTTGGTCTTAAAATTTCTGAAATGTCTCTGTTATAAGGATTCTTGTTTTTCTTACCCCCTTTTTTCCTCCCTCTCCCTCACCTCACCAGACTTACCTTGTTTCCCTTTCTCACCTTTGATTGGCTTTGGAGTTTGCCCTTAATTGCGCTCACCTGTCACACATTATATAAGGACTGCACTCACTTACAGCTCACTCTTTTCACTCCCACATAGGGTGGCAGCTCAGATGAGTTTGATTTGGTCTCTTGAGTTTAAGCGTTATTCTTAAGTTAATTAGTAACTTAAAATCCAAACCTTATTTTCTTTTCAGAGTTAGCAGACCATGTGTCTTCCTTTAAGTTGAGTTACCACTGATTACAATTCAATAAACTGAGATACTGCAACAGATTGATGGCTGTTTTATTCGCATCCTGACCGGATGAGGTTTTGGTGATAACAACATCCACCTTCCTTTGAACCTCCTCATTAACATCACTATATCACAGAATAAATCCTTTTGCTGAGATGGAAATATACTATATATGATACTATCCTTCACCAAATGTCCTCAAAGCTAGTGAGTACCTAGCAAGCATGCATCTATGCAACATCCGCAGCCACTCTTCCTCGCATTCCTTAATGCTGCTTATGCAGAGAGGAAGGAATCTGATGTAATGCCTGCCTGCCCTTGGCTGTCAAGTCCACACACACACACACACACACACACACACACACACACACACACACACACACACAAAAGCATGCATACATACACAGACAAACGTTATTTACAGTATAATTACTTCCATGACAGTTCAGATGCAAGCCCATCACTGAGTATTATCAAACAACTGAGTCGTGTAACAGTCTATAATACACAGAGAAAAATCTATGACTTCTATTACTGAACCACACATGTGACCAGTGATATCACCAGTGTAATCCAGAGGAAAAACAGTGTTCATTGATCTGTTCTTTGTTTTTTTTCCCCTCTCTTAAATGAATCTATTCAAGATTCATAAAAAATCCCGAGGTCATGATAACAGTTAGCAGCTAGAATATCCCATCAAACATATTCATTATCATTCAAATGTAAGGTTACTGCGCAGAAATATACCAGAAATGACAGAAACTGTTTATTTGTTTGGCCTTTAAAGGGCCACAAATGCAAATCTGTGTAGAACACAAAATGATCACATTTAGATCACAAAGCCATCTCAAAAACCTGCTGTTCGCTCTCTTGCTCTCTCACCATAACCTGAGCCAGCCAAGCAGAACATGCACTTGTCTTGCTTCATGCATCAATTTTAACATTGCTGAGGGGCGCATTGAGAGAGATTAGATGTAATTAGGAGGATGTTTAAGAGACAGTTGCATATTAGCATGAGTTTCACGTGGTGCTGAATGCCAAGCAAGCATCTCCTGCAGACATTTTATGTTTACAGACAGATGTTCTATAAAGCCCAACTGCCCCATAAGGAAAGGAGCTCTGATTGTACTTCTCATACAGTCAGGAGAGGCAGGATAAAACTATCAAGGCATGCACATTCAACACTGGCCAATAAGAAAACACTTTTATACTCTATCCTGAGTTTTAGCAGATATATTTTGAAAGAAACATAAAGCAGTTATTGTGTGGATTATGTTCACTGTACTATCAACTTTTAAAGCTAGGGCAGGAATATATTATTGTGCCATTGGGTCATTGTACTCATTTTTATTGTATTCATTTCTCAACATTTCATTATTTCCAGAAAACCTACTTACATTTCCTTATATACACACGTAATTTTACTCATATGACTTGTTGCACAATAAATTTTTAAGCAATAAATTGGGGGGAAAAACACCACCAAGATATAGTAAATATGATGCAAATTAACTAATTTTTAATTGTTTATTTTTTTATTGTCAGAAGGTTCAATGAACAGTCCATTTTTTTTTCTTTTAAAAAAGGACTTTCCTGGCAATTATTTAATTGCCCAGGTTAACCACGTGCTCTGAGTGCAACACATAGCAAAAGAAAAACAATACTGTTCTCTAAAAATTATCATTTTGTTTGTAAAATTCACCAGAACTGCTTTTACCTTGAAATAAAATATCTTTGGCTGTACATTGCTACATTGGTGATGCATTTCTTTACACCGCTGCCTCATGAATTGTCATTAAAAAGGCTAATTTCCGAAGTAAATCAAGCATTCCTGCTTTGTTGCACCATTCAAATCTTCATCAAAACAAACAATTTTCAGTGCGTCAGTTGCCAGCTCTGATGTTTTTTTTTTTTCATCTCATATGTGCATCAAGTGGTTCAGACCAAAAAGCAAACAACAACAAAAAACCCACTATTAATAAAACCATTTCTTTCCCAATCAACCAGTACAACACAATCATTCTCAAAGATATTATGATTGGAAAAATGATCATGTTCCCTCTAACATGTTAGCAAACATTGTGACCAATGGAAAAGCATCAGTTTTGTTGTTGGAGATCATTCTCTGTGTCTGAAATTAGTGAAAGATTTATTGTTTATGCAAGGCCAGTGGTGACATTTAGTTTTCTAAGAATTACTTTAAAAGTCTCACCTGAGTGAAACTCAGACTGAAACTTGAGAAGAGAGAAGAAAACAGGACTGACTCACACAGGCACACACACACACTCATACACAAAAGTAAATAGGACATGCTTCGAAGAAAAATGGCAGAGACAGATTACAGATTAAGCGTGCCACATCCAGCTCTCTAACTCCTCTTTCTGTCTCTTTTCACATGGTAAATACTTTTCTTTTCTTTGCCTGGAGAAAGTAGTGGGAAACAGTGAGTCAGACTGGAGTGCTCAGAGCTGGACTGGACTGTTAATGCTGCTCAATGAATTAAGAGTCGGTTCTGCTGGTTTACCATTTGAATGACTGGGAGGCTTGGGAAGGTGGTGAGCTCAGGACACAAAGAGATACTTCACAGCCAAAATGCAGTTGGGTTCACATCTACATGTCTAAATATTTGCTTCCAGCAACACAGCATATATTGCATAAGTAGAAAGACATTATACTGTTCAATAACACACAAAGTATTTTTGTTGTTGTTGTCCTTACATGTCTAATATCAATTTGATTGCTTGAACATCTCAATAACTTTTTTTATGTGTGAACCTTTTGGGATAAGTTTCGGTTACAAATGTTATAAATTAGCACCAATTTACCCAATTTAAAAATCACAACTTTTAACATATTGACAATTTTAAAAGCACATCAAAGGACAACCTCGAAACTGAGCGCCTATCAGAATCCAACTGAAAGTCTGGCTAGTTGAGGAGATACAACAATTTACCATGTTTTTGATAGTAACTACTAAATGGCTACTATCAAAAGCATTTTCTATTTTTCTGTTGTTCATTGTGCAAGATCATTATAGTTGTGGTTTACATAAATTGCCTGAACTACATTTGTAGTTCAAGCAAAACCATGTCGAGGATACAAGGATAAGTGCCCTGAAATCAGTCCACAAATCATTCCTGGTTATATACTGTTGTATTCTTTGTACATCCTGAAGCTGATAAGTACGGAGCCACCTTCCCATGACAACTAGTGTAATCATGACGTTTGCGATACCACTGAGGTTCTCACTTTAAACCTTCAGAGACAAGGACAGTTTCTGTGAAATGGCATTGGTTTTTTTTGGGGGGGGGGGGTTGCAACTATATAAGATCCAAACCCTGACACTCCTTAAAGTTGAGTTCAGCTGCTTATTTTATTAAAGGGGTCCCTGTTCTCATAACTAACATAAAATATGTGACTGCTATTTGTTCTGTGCAGTGTTTGGCTGGGGGTAAGATGGTTGTGTGATGGAATAGAGAAAGTTTTTAAGCCTGTGAGAGCTTTGTTTCCCCAAAGGGGCTTTCAAGAACCCTGACATCGGTGAGGTGAGCCCATCAAGCTAGTCCTGATTACAGCGAGAACTTCACTTTTTTTCACTTTGTTTTTACAGCACGTTACATCAGTTTCACAGATATCTATGAGGGTGCTATTTATACAGTCCAAATATCATATTATATGGCTTATTAAAATGTTTTGTCTAAATTGCCAACATGGCATGAGCAAGCTTTGTGAGTTCAGGTTCTAATAATGTTAAAGACATGCACCTCTATCATAAAAAGTCAGACTTTTTCTGTGCACTCTACCAATACCACAGTGATAGAAGCTGAAGATATGTGCACTGAAATGAGAGTCTACATGACAGTGATGCCATTTAACTTAAAACTTAAAAGTCCACTGCAGCAGCACTCACTGATAGGCAGCAACCTCCGGTCAGGTCAAGAGACAGGACTGATGCACCAAAATAAGCCAAATCCTTGGACGCTCCATAGAAATTCCATCTGCTCCCAGCATCTGTGCCAAACACCTCAAGACAACCCGAGGTGTGGAGTCCGTGCCCATATGGATGACAGCTGTTTTGGCAGCACCAGGGAAAACAACACAAGATTAGGCAGGTGGTTTTAATGGTGTGCTGTTTAAAGAATCGTTAAAAAACACAAAAACAAATCACAAAAACTGAAATTAAGCTGTTAAGGATCAGCATGACCTGAATAGCATGGAACTGTTTGCATCTGCTAATGGCCTAATTAATCACATAGGCCACTGCATGTGTCACATAGTAGAACAACAAATTCTTTTCATTTCCACTTCGCACAAAATTCGCCCCACCCCCACACCCCACTCCCACCGACCTCACTTCCTTTTCCATAGCAGGAATATCTCCAGGCAGTCTTGCAAGACAATGACACACAATTACCCAGAGCAAAAAAGCACTGTGGCACTGACAAATGTAGTTTTTACTGTGCAGGCAACACTATGTTCTCACATCAGCACTAACTACCTCCTATTTATCTCAGCCAAGGAAAGAGAGGGGGAAAAAAGTGAAGGGAAAAGGGAGGCAGGGAAAGAGAAAGTCAGAGTGATCGAGACAGACAGAAAGAGGAGGAACTAAGCCGTGGGCTACGAGACACAGCGAGACGTTCCATGACAACCAAGCAGAAGGATTCAGAAACATTTCCTATTAGAAACGTCACATGCCAAATAAGCAATTGCTCAGCAAGAAGGTGCAGCTGCATAATGACCTATGGCTTATTTCTCATGCAGACATGAGTGACACTGGCTATTTTGTACAGCTCTATTGAATTGAAACTGATGTAATTCAGAAACACTGAAAGGCATTTTTATAGTTAGACCCTTCAGTTAAAACTGAAAAGTGTCACTACACCAAATTTTTTAGCCTATGGGCATTAAATCTTCTCTTTCTGTAATTCACCATTAATGTTACAATATGTATGTATGTATGTATGTATGTATGTTATTGAAATACTTTTTTTTTTTTCATTTTACGTACTTGTATTGTTCAAAAGATGATATCTAAAAAAGTTGTTCCTACAATTAGTATTGTTGTGGTCAATACTAATAGATCTTGACTTAACCTCAAGTTTTGCTAGTTTTGCAAAATGTCATTTATTACATTTGTCCAAATTTGGTCTCCAAATATGGTGACATTAATCTAAATGTCATGCTGTAAGGCGGACATGATTTTCTAGAGACACCAGTTCCACAGTGCAGCCATGACTGAGATTTCTGTGTCTGCAGTCTTTCATTTGTGAAGGTTATCCAGAGACCTAAACCATTCAAACCCCGGCCTGTGTTTGTAGTTTGTTCATTGCCCAGCAATCGTATATGTTGTCTTCCTTTCATTTCGAAATCCCAGCATAATTATCAGCTAATACTACTTAGTTAAATGGTTTGAATAGCAAGGTGCATAACAAATTTACTCTTGACCTCCTTGCGGCTATATTTCAATTTTTGTTTAGTTGCTACTTTCTAAAAACATTCTTCAACACAGAGGTCACAAAGGTGTCACAGTGTCTTTCAGAACTCAGTGAGCTGAGGCATAGCGCAAGAACAGCTGAATCAATGGGTATTTGAAGAGAGAGCTCTAATTGTATTCAGTCTTTATCATTTAGAGCATTTCATAGTGCAGTGGGCACCAGGGGGCTTGAGAAATTAATCCATGGCCCCCTTTTCTTAAAGTTACTGAATGCCCTGAGTGGTCCTAGCACAAAAAAGCACAAGACCCAGTAGCAATAGGAACTGATGATCCATGATGCCTTTGTACTGTGCTGGTCATAAAGACTTCTCAGTGTTTCCTTCATGCTTCCTATGTCTATTTTCCGTACCCGTATCTTTCGCTTTATTTCTGTACATTTGTTTGTCTTTGTATTTTTGTGGTGAACATTCAACTGAGAACAGCAGATTGTTTTTAATGTGGATGTACATGTGGTATCTCAGTGCCCAATGAGCCACTGGGTTAGCTAAACTACAACAAGGGCAGCAACCTTTTACAAGTTGAAAGGCTTTC
Source organism: Mchenga conophoros (assembly GCF_057382185.1). Lineage (NCBI taxonomy): Eukaryota > Metazoa > Chordata > Actinopteri > Cichliformes > Cichlidae > Mchenga > Mchenga conophoros. The sequence continues at coordinate 22,578,374 of NC_140530.1, forward strand.
AGACACAGAAAGACAAAGTCTTGCATAGGACAGTGCACTTTCAGTTATTGTCTTAGTCATGAAATACACTGGGACAAAAATCCTTTCACTGTTCATGCCCACTGTAGGATTAAGATCATAGATTTGATAAGCGTTCTTTGTGGGGTGTTAGGCTTTGTGGTGTGTATACCAGTCAAGAAGAATGCACTTCTTTTCTAATCCTTGGAACACGATTTGAGTTTAGAGGAACTGTTAGCTTTCCTTTATATCGAAGACTTTCTAAAGGCTACAAAGCTCCGAGATCTTCAAATGACCTAAATGTGGGAATGAGAAGGAATGTCATAGTAGCTGCTATTTACATTTACATATATATATATATATATATATATATATATACCATCACTTCAGATGAAAATTAATGTTACTGTACATTACTGTGAATACAGTCCAGTCTGAATGTTAACTCTGTGAAAACACAAGGTGATGATGTGAGACATTTATTGCAAAACTGTATTTATTGAAAATTTACCACAGCAGAGGCAGTAAAATAAATTTGGTCTCACTGGAGGAGGAGAAATCAATTAAAAGCCTGTTATATTCAAACAACATGCACCAGTAACCTACAGTCTGTAGTTTTGGTCCCGTAGGGTGAACATTACTGGATAATCATTACATTTTCCATTATCACCAAGACATATCAAAATTGACAATTACACTTTTTCAATATGCAATAGAAACATAATCATGAAATCAGTAAATGTGACCTCCCAATGCCTGAGGCACAGCAAGTCACAAAGCAGCGCTGTTCATCTTAATGATCTCATGCTGCATTTCACTCATTACTCTTATAGTTTGCAGGCTGTTGTATCCTCAAGGCTCATGGGACCTTTACTTTAGTTCTATGTGCAAAAAATACAGTAGTTCAGAGCAATGATTTATCACAGTGATGCACATATTTTCCAATTGATCCTCACTGGTAAGGGAAATCTTTACAAATCCTAAAATATTGTTGAGTATTGGAAATCTATGAGATTCAAATCTGAAACGACTTATGTGTCACATGGAAGGTTTAATAGGCACTGACCTAACAGCAGATCATGTTGTTTTCAACACAGCTCACTCTCCGGAGAATATTTCCTGTTAAGGGAATAGTACTGTATTTTTTAAAATATTCATTTGTATACTTTGTTTTTTTTTTCATCTACTTTAAGATTTATGTAGTGTAGTAAAAATCAGATTGTACTGATTTTGTAAATAGGTCAAATGTGACAATATTTGGATGCAAACTATAATTTCATATTTAGATTTTATATATACCAATAGCTTCTGTTTATAATAATAATAATAATAATGGATTGCATTTATATAGCGCTTTTTGAGACCCTCAAAGTGCTTTACAATTCCACTATTCATTCACACACACTGGTGGAGGCAAGCTACAGTTGTAGCCACAGCTGCCCAGCGGCAGACTGACAGAAGTGAAGCTGCCATATCGCGCCATCGGCCCCTCTGGCCATCACCAGTAGGCGGTAGGTGAAGTGTTTTGCCCAAGGACACAACGACCAAGACTGTCCGAGCCGGGGCTCGAACCGGCAACCTTCTGATTACAAGACGAGCTGCCAACTCTTGAGCCACGATCGCTCATTTATATAGCCTTTGTTTATATAGCAATTTTAGCAATTTTCTAAATGTTGCCAATACAAATAAAATCAGTAGAATTTTAAGCATAGTTTTAAAGATAAAAGACATTTTATGAAAGTTTTACCTAAAGGGAGTTTGACCGTATTTGATCTTGAAGAAGAGGTCAGAGGTTCAAAGTAGTGTAAGATTTTGAATCCCCATATATCATTTCCCATATGTTGTCAATACAAACAATGGTAGTAAGAAGTTTCCTTTTTAATGGCTCTATATATCATTATTAACACTTTGACCTTCTATTGGCCTTGATTGAGAGGTCAGAGGTCAAACGTGGCATACTTTAAATCTTATATGATACTTTCTCGATATTGACATTACATTTTGTAAGTGACATTGCATTTTATCGATTTTCAACCAATAAATCGTTATGTAAAGCCCTTTCATTTAAATGGGTTGTTAACACAATCCCAAAGTTTTATCGAGATTCATTCAAAAAATTTTGAGCTAACATGCTTACAGACACAAAATGACACGCAAACACTGCCAAAACATATCCTGCCTGGTGGAGGTAATAATCTTATCTTATAAATTCAATTCAGTTTTATTTATATAGCACCAAATCATATCAGCAGTCACTTCATTACATTACATTGTGATCTACCATCCATTACCAATCAGCAATCATGTCTTGGTCAGTTCAATTTGAAAAGATTTGTTTTTGTCTGTTCTGTGTTATACACTTCCCTATTTCAAATCACACACAATGTGCCATGATACTTTCTCAATTCAAGTCCTCAAACATCAGTTATGTATACAGGCATGTAGGTGTCAGAAATTACAATTAAGTCCTAAATAAATTAATGACAAACAGCATTTATATGGTTCCACACAGGACACTGTGTGTCATTGTCCCCTAAGACCTGCCGCTTTCTCTCTCTCACTCTATCAACACTCAGGTGGAGCTGAGAAAGCTTTGGTGCCTCGTCCTAACCCTGCCCATGTGTATGGCAAGACTCCCAGCACCCCTGCTTGCCAGAACCATCGCATTTTGGAAAAAAAAGGCCAGCTGCATCCAAATTTGCCACATTTGTGTCATCAGGACCTTGTCTTGATATTTTGGAACCATAAAATCTTTAAAGTATAGTGTGAGGATCAGATCTAGTGTACTAGATATAACGCAGTGAAGTCATCCATAACATTTTTAAGGAGGGTGTTTTTTAAAGCCTTGCAGCCTGACTGACAGAGGCATGGATTTAAAATGCATATTTGTATTTGCAAGATTAGCTGCAAGCCAGGATTTTTTTTGTTCAGCTCATTATCTATATGAAACAGTGTGGTAAGAAGCATAATAGTAGATGCAAACATGTTTCACTGTAGTTTAATAAACTAACGGAAGTACTCAGCATGAGCTTATTGTTTTAACGGATCTCAGGACAAAGTGGACAATGAATAAATAATTCAATAAATCGAAGATTAAGAGACATTTGCTGGGTAACTGTCATGAGTTGTAGCATCAGACAGCTTTTCCTCTGCACATGAATGATGCTGATCAGAAGCTGTATGTGTGAGAACTGAGCTAATGGCGACTGTGTGTAACTCTAATTGGTGAAGCTTGCAAGTCATGCAGTAAACACATCAAACTGTCATTGTAATGAATATTATTATAGCCAGTTACAGTGATTTCTTCTATATATGATTCATTTGCCAGTTCCTGTGCATGAACTCAGGTGCAATTAGCTTGAATCTTATTTTAGTTTCAGTTATGGACTCATGACAGACCAGCAGCTCCTTTTAAAAAAATCTCTTCAAACTTAAAAAATGGCACTTTTTAAAGTCAAAGGCAGTGTAATATTGACCTCTGTAAAACAGCTCACATGGTCTTTACCATAGACTATATATAAAAGTCTATTGTGCACCACTATTACATTGACCCACTGGTAATAGAATTCCCATTGTGATGCCTTAAGCCAAGCTCTTTTTTCCTCCACTGATAATCCAGATATCAGCAGTCAGTCACAAGGGATTAGCAAAAGAGCATAGGACCATAATTTACAAAATAAACTTCTTGTTATATTCAGTGTTATTTGAAACAGTTGATTGAGACCATAAAGTCATTTACATGTACAACCGAAGTCACAGAGCAAGGGCATTTCCCCTTGAATCACATACAGTCATGTGAAAAAGAAAATTTTCACAGGACTATATTTGCAGTCCTGTGAAATCTCTTTGTGAAATCTCTTTAGCTGAAATGACTTTATGTAATTGTTTCCATGTGACTTTATCAATCTCTCCCATCAAAGTTGGGGATTTTCATCCACTTTTCTTTACAATGTTGATTCACTTCATTCAGGTTTGTTGGCATTTGCAGTAAGCAGTGATTTCAGGGTGTAGTGTCACAGGAGGAGATCTCCATCATCTAATCATGCCTTCCCTATTTGAGTTGGACTCTGGAACCTGATGGGAGATGTGTGTGTTGTGCTGAGTGAAAGAACGCAAATTGAAAGCTGTGCAAGCTAAAGAGTAGAAAACAATGCAAATAAACATTCACTTACCTTGCAGTACTGTGCACACTTTGTAACAGTGGTGCTATGTATTATGGCCAAACATCTTTTCTTTGCTGTCATGTGTCCAAAGGATATTGTGTCAGAAACACTGTGTTTTGTTCAGATCGAGGGAAATCCATGCCTGGGAAGATTGTGGCATTGCATTAACACGCACCTGAATATTCCTGACAAGCAAACGGCCAAAACCTTTGGTTTTATAGATGCGGACAACTTGCTGATGATCAATTAATTAAGTGCATTTGATTAGCGGCACCTGACCAATACTTCGATTCACAGACCAAAAGACAAATATAGACCAACAGTATAGGGCTTCTTAGTGTCATTAGTATTTTTTAAAACCATTAATTGTAGAACTGGACAACTGACGTAACCAACATCAAAGGTGCAGTATCTAAAGATCCCAATATACTGTGTCCGTCAGTGAACTTTTTTTTTTCTTTTACATGGAGTCAGCTGGAACAGATTCAGCCTCCAATGGACCAGAGGATCCAGAGTAGCCTGACTGGCTCTGACTCATGAAGAAAGGGAGAGTGAGAGACAGAGAAAGAGTGGAGTATGACCTCGAGGCTCCCCTCCATCCACCCACCACCATTCACCCATCCATTCTTAATGGGATACTCTAACCTGGCTGTTTAACACAAATTAACATCAAAGCTCCCTTCAGACGGAAGTCTGGCTTTGGAAGCTTTGGAAGCTTTGGGCTATAATGGCCTGTTTGGAGGGCATTAAATATATATATATATATATAATGATGCAGTGACACAGCGTAGGGTCATGTGTTAATGATTGTCCCCGCCACTAACACATGACCCTACGCTGTGTCACTGCATCATTTCATGTTTGGCACTGATCACCACCTGCACTCATGTATATATCTTTCTACGTAGCACTCATAATTCTTATTCTCATGTATATATCTCATGTATATCTCATGCACATATCTTTCTATCTATCTTTCTTTCTACATAGCACTTTAATTCTTATTGTCTGCACTGAAGCACCGCAGCAATTTCCTAATGTTGTAAACCTCAACATCTGGCAATAAACCCATTCTGATTCTGATTCTGATATATATATATATAGTGGTGGTGGCTAACCAACCGGACATAGTGGTGGTAGACAAACAGAAGAAGACGGCCGTAGTGATCGATGTAGCGGTTCCGAATGACAGCAATATCAGGAAGAAGGAACACGAGAAGCTGGGGAAATACCAAGGGCTCAGAGAAGAGCTCGAGAGGATGTGGAGAGTGAAGGTAACGGTGGTCCCCGTGGTAATCGGAGCACTAGGTGCGGTGACTCCCAAGCTAGGCGAGTGGCTCCAGCAGATCCCGGGAATAACATCGGAGATCTCTGTCCAGAAGAGCGCAGTCCTGGGAACAGCTAAGATACTGCGCAGGACCCTCAAGCTCCCAGGCCTCTGGTAGAGGACCCGAGCTTGAAGGATAAACCGCCCGCAGGGGCGTGCTGGGTGTTATATATATATATATATATATATATATATATATATATATATATATATATATATATATATATATATATATATATATAAAAACACCCCGGCGGAAGGGGCTACATGAATAGGATGAGGGACCTATGGATGGATATATATATATATATATATATATATATATATATATATATATATATATTAAATATATATATTTATAGAAATGTATGGTGTTTTTCCGAATCATATGTTGTAATGTCGTACAGCAGGACTCATTCATGTTGGTAACCACACAGACAGCCAACACAGTTTTCTCAGAAGAGACCTTGTAACTGGTTAACTATAGTCTTGACTAATAAAATTAATAACATATGCGCTACCTGACAAACCAGGTGACCATATGTCAATTAACAGCTTTCGTCAATGCTGAGATAAATTGGTACTCATTGTTATTTTGCTTGTCATTGCAACAAGTGTCTTTGATCAGTTTGTTCTTGTATGTTTTCAGTCAACACATTCCTGTCATCTCCACCTGAGAATGCAGAGTTGAGGTCATGGTTATTTCACATGCTTAACAACAGATTGTGCAAATTTATATAAATATCACTTCACTGGCATCAACCAGCCTGCACCGCTTTCATTTATTAATATCTATTACACAAAACAATTCTAAAGTCTAAAGTTTAATTTTGGGGGGTAAAAACTGCCGTGGCAGCATTACACTGAAGAGCTCCTAAGCAATTGACACCGGTACGTATTACACAACGGGCCCATGCAAGCAATGAAGTAGACAAGTTCCCTTGTTTGTTTATCCATTAATGATAAATATCCATTCACTGAGGGCAAAATTAAATGAAGTGCTGCTTGACACTGAGTTCATTAATCTGTAGCGAGGAACAGTGGGAGAGTGGTTATGGCTTCCTGCTGTTAAGTGATTCTAGTTGGCTGGCATAATGATGTTAGTTTTACATTAACTTGATAATATTCTCTCCCAGAGGTGCTGCAAAATATGCTTCCATCAGGGAAGACTGGGATGAAACTAATTTGTAATGATGTTGTCAGTGTGCTTGATAATAGAAAATTTTCTTTCTACATTTTAGGCATTTGACTTTCTGGATATATATATTTTTTTAAATTACAAAAACAGACTAAAGGGAAATGGCTAATAAGGACTTCTGCCTCTACTGCTAGCCCATTTGTTAACATTGGGAAGCATTGTTTTATGAATTAAAAATACTATCATTAATATCATTCTTCTTACCATTGTTACTATAAACAGCATACATATCCCATAGCAAAATAACTTAGTAAGAGCAGTTGCATCTCTACTGGTTAAAAATAAGAAAAAGTCCTATTTGTTTGTGCTTTTTTTAAGGATGATTAACATCTATGCAAGTTCAAATTCATGAGTAGCTGTACTGCATTGAGCTAAACGACAACATCAGCATGCTACTAACTTATGTAAGTTAATGTTTTCATGTGGCTGTAGTACCACGTAGACATACAATACTGCAGAAAAGAAGTATTTGCCCTCTTCCTCAGGTCATCAAACAAATTTTAATATTATAAATAAACCACCCAAGCCAACCTGTTGAATCAAGCACTGTCTGGCAGTGGCAAATTTGGTAGGCTAAAGGATCTCAAAAACCAACACATCATAAAACACATATCATCTAAAGAAACTCCAGAACAGCTGAGAAACAAAGTCACTGACACCTATCTGTCTGGAAAAGGATACAAAGCCATTTCCAAGGCTTTGGCGTTCCAGTCAAACACAGTGAGAGCCATCATCAAACAAATGGTGAATCTTTCCAGGAGTGGCCAACCTACTAAAATTACTCCAAGAGCACATCAATGACTCATCCAGAATGCCACAAAAGAACCAAAAATAGCATCTCAAGAACTGCAACTCTCACTTATCCCACTTATGGTCAGAGGTCATGATTCATAATAAGTAAGAGACTGGGCAAAAATGGGATTCGTGGGCGAGCTCCAAGGAAATCCACTGTTGACCAAAAATAACACAAAGGCACAGTTTAAAAATTGCATTTTATGTTTAATTGAGTTGTCTTTGTCTAATATTAAAAATTTGTTTGACAATCTGAAAAACTTAGGTTCAACACATATGCAAAACAAATATCCATTGCTACACAACATTTACTGATATGTTCATATTGGACTCGCTAAAACAGCACACTGCTTTGCTGTTTGATTCAAACAAGCTGCACTAGTTAGAGTCTGTCAGTCACAATACAAACACTTCACAGCATCCATTCACTTTTGTCAGAATGAGCAATGCTCATGTCATATTCTTCAGTCGTAAGTACCATTCGCTCAGTTCACCATTCACTGAAAACACAATCATGTGCTTTTGAGCACATTCATGCACAACTCAGCACCACTTTGGTGAATTCAGGGAAGAACAGAAACTATTAATTAATCTGTCACATTCAAAACCAAATCCTTTGTGTTGCTGGAGCCAGCAGGTGACCAAAAACCACACACATACAAATTTCCTGTGCTACTTCACTGCAGTTCCCTTTAACAGGCTTCCCATTTAGCAAGGTTTGTTACTGCCCCAGAGAGTGAGACAGAGGCCCCCCAGTACACTGGCTGAATGGCTTCTCTGGTTCATAGCAGGTTGTTCCTCTCCCTCATACAATTAATGCTTTACTGCCAGGTATGCAGGTCACCAGTGACAGCACTATTATAATGTTATGTGAATTGATGGCTATTATTTATTCTAGGAAAATTACTTGTATATCTCTGAAGAGCAACCACATATTTTATGAAGCAAAAAAAAGCAAAGTGGGGGGTTTCTGTAAGACATTATGGCTCATTGAGCTCTGCTTTCAAAAACCTGCATAGATGTAACACCGTCTTTAAGGCCGGATTTAAGAAATAAGTGCTTTAAATTAAAGCACTTATGTCACTGATGTCAGCTAAATATGTTTTTAAAACTTTAAGCGCTTATTTCTTGAATCCGGCTTCAAGGACACCGTTGCATCTATGCCAGTTTTTTAAAAGAGCAGAGCTCAATGGTTTAAATATAGCTTTATACCATTATAAATATAAATACAGCAGTGCTGCAGAATGAGAAGCCTGAAGGACTAACACCAGACCAATGTCTGTTTTTAGGTCAAATCAAAATCAGAATGCCTTATTAATTCCATGGGGGTAAATTGTTTTGTTACAGATGCTCAATTTAAATATTAATCTGTAAAAGAGAAAATGTAAACGCTCTCTCCCTGCAGGGCAATCTTTATCCTTCAAGCTCGGTCTTCTACCAGAGGCCTGGGAACTTGAGGGTCCTGCACAGTATCTTTGCTGTTCCTAGGACTGCACTCTTCTGGACAGAGATCTCAGATGTTGTTCCTGGGATCTGCTGGAGCCACTCGCTAAGCTTGGTGGTCATTTCACCAAGTGATCCGATTACCACTGGGACCATTACTGCTATCACCCTCCACATCTTCTTGAGCTCTTCTCTCAGTCCTTTCTTGGCTTCTCATGTTCCGTTTTCCTTATGTTGTTGTCCACCAACCATGTCTGGTTGGTTAGCCAGCACCAGCTTGTGTATCTGGACCTGGAAGTCCCACAGGATCTTGGCTCAGCCTTCATTGACATCATTCTCAACCACCCTAGGGTGCATGTCCCATTTTGACCTCGGGACTTCCAGGCCATACTCAGCAGAGATGTTTCTGTATACTATGCCGGGCACTTGTTTATGGCGTTCCATGTATGCCCTGCCTGCTAGTATCCTACACTCTGCTGGATTGTCTCAGCGGCATCTATGCACAACCTGCACCTGGGGTCTTGCCTGGTGTGGTAGACTCCAGCCGCTCCTGCCATGATTAGTGCCTCTGCTTTGTCCAGCCACTGGTTGGATTTCTGGATTTCAGCCACTTCTTCTACCTGCCGATCGTTCATACCACGGAGAGGCTTTTACTTCCATGATGGTTCCTTACCTTGCTCCTCTTCTTCATCGGGTTTCTGCTGCCTGAGGTATTCACTAAGCACACAGTTGGTAGCGGCCATCTTCCTGATGTACTCATGGATCTTTATTGCTGAATAGACACCTTATTTTAACGTGTGTGTGTGTGTGTGTGTGTGTGTGTGTGTGTGTGTGTGTGTGTGTGTTAAAATAAGGTGCAATATAAAATTTAATAATCTAAACTTAAATAATAATTTGTACAATATAAACAAGATATTACAATTGAAACTAGTCCAGGTGTCAAAAATCTTGAGTCCTATGTTGGGTTAGCTAACCAGTGCATGAAGCTCTTTACAAAAATGTCAGCCTCATGATTAAAGATGAACAAAAGGCACAGTGAACGTAATCCCAGAGGTTTTCAATCATGTGCTATTGAGGCTCAAGAGTCTGCCGGTTTCCGTTCCAGCCAACAGTGAACAGTGCAGCAGCTGATTTCACTGATTACAGTTTCAAACTGAGTCACAGAGCATGTGATTTTTCAGTGTGTACCGTCTTTAGCACTTTTTCATGCACATGAGAAAAGAAATAGAGAAATGGCAAAATATTCAGCTTGTATATCAATGGAACAAGATACGTCAATAGACTCTTTTGTATGTCACTGTCAGCATTTGTCATAATGCCATTCATTTCTTCTGGATGTCTGTGTTGCCATAATCGAACTCGTCTGACACTTCAGACCTGCCTTTCACACCTGTTCTGTTTTCTTACCGGTAGTATCACCGCTTTGCTCACCTGCCTCCACTTCCCCAATCAGACTTAACAGTTATCGTCCCCAATCAGGCTTATTCTCTCAAAATAGTAAAATGAAAAAATAAAAATACTAAAATGATTCAATCTAGCCTTGACTTTATTTACCCTTTTTAATTTGTTTCATGCTTTTGGGTTGCTCATTCTGAGTTGTGACAGATTATATGTAGCATGTTATTAAAAAATAATAGTTTTTAGTCAAAGTAGTATAAATGAGCCAATACTTACAACACTGCACAAACGTAATTACTAAAAAATCTGGCTTCCAAGGAGCCAGTGATATTTTACTCATTTTTACTGTGGTCTTGAGCAATGGTTCTCCGGGGGGGGGGGGGGTTGTACCAACAAGGTGATTCCCAAACAGCTAATTAGCCAAAAACTTGGCATATCTCAGCATGGTTTCTAGTGTGTCATTGTAAAATTGGAGACTGAACTAGTGGGGTCCCAGAAAGTTCATTCTATTCTTCTGGATGTTGTGTTGCATAAGTTGAGGATAAAAAAAAAAAGAAGTGGCAAGTCTGAAACTCGCAGAACTCAACATTATTGAAGCAGTGTGGGATCCTCTTGACAGAGAACAGAACAGAAGGCAGCCAACATCCAAAGAAGCGCTTGTGAGAAAAAAAAATGTCCTTCAAGAAGCCTGGAGAACTATTCCTGAAGACTACTTAAAGAAATGACAAGAAAGCTTGAAAAAGAGAGTTCAGGCTGTGTTGAAGAATAAAAGTGGTAACACCAAATAATGAGTTTCATACTTGTTTGAATCCTACAAACTCATTTTTTCACTTTTCTCTTTTTTTTCCTTGCAAAATATGAAGAAACAAAAGGTGACTCAAGGCTTTGTACTGTAGCTATCTAACATAAAACACTTTCTTCATTTCATACTTACTGAACCCTCCATCATTTAACAGGCCTGAGTGTTTCCCACTATGTGGGTATAGCAAAACTTATTCAGTAAAAGCTGTGACATTTTCAGTAACTTCAACAACTCACAGTCGTAAAGTAGTAACAATAATGAAAAGAAGAGTGGAGTTGTACATCAAAACACTGCAGTTCAATCACTCATTGATAAGGTAAAATTAAAGTTAGGTATTCAATATGAATAAATTAGCTAAATGTTGTTAAATGCTATAAACTATAGTCTTAGATGCTTTGTCGAACAATCCATTTCCATTTTCTGTAAATATATAACGCATATGTTTCGCTTAGAAAGTAAACATAAAAGAAACTTCAAGAATAACCCATGATTTTTACCTCCTCTGCCCTCTGTCAGTCAAGACTCATATGTTTGTTGACCTAAAGCTACAAATACCAACAAATTATTTTGAAAGTATAAAGGTCAAGGTGCAATTTTACCCCTATCCTCCCTGACTTACAGGACAGCTGTCACTTCTAGACATGTTTATTTAGAATGAAATGTGCCTGCAGAGAGCATATCATTGCCCTCTCTTTGAAAAAAATAATATAATCCAAACAGTGTCCTTACCGATTGCATCATTAGGGCAAGTTATGCATGTTCGAAATTAGACTGACTCATCACCTGGACATAAAGCCAAAAATTCATCTGGAAGCAAAATTGCTACGTGTGGTCAAAGAGACTCCTCCTAAGAAAACAGCGAGCATCAGTGCTTTCAGTCAGCTGTCAAGTAAGGGTTGACTGTGACATTGTCAGCTGCAAAGTCAAGAAAAGAGGATGTTGGGTCAACAGATAGGGTCTGACACTGTACTTCTCTTTACTGAGAACTTAAAGGACATCCCACATAATGATACGTTTGCTCCTACGGTCATTATTTCACAGCTGCTGTTCCAGGAGAAGACTGACAGCGATTATTCATGACTGGAATATAATATGATTCAGATGGAATGATGCTTTTTTTTTACCAAGAGACAGCTGGTTTAAATCATTTTCTTAAGAGGGTAAAGGTTTTATTTAAGATAATTAAGATAATCATATACTGGCTAGAGCAATAGTTAGGTCATATGGGTTAAAGTGGGTAGTAGGGCAGTATGGAGAAATAACTCACTTTGAAATGAGTTGCATAATAACTTCTGGCATGTGCTGCATTGGATTTTCTTTGTGGGCAGACTGTGGTCAGCTAACTTGTGTTTAGGCTGCTGCTGGTTCTATGTGAATTTAGTCAACAACAATCAGCAATATATAAGTAGTATAATAGCCGAGTCAGCTATCCAGCCACTAAAAGATAGACATCATTGTATATATACTGCCATATGTACCATCATTCTGTGTCATAATAGGCTACATCCTCTTCCAAACCATTTCACTATAAGGTTTCTGCTCACACATTTTATTACTATCATGACTGTGCATGTCATTCTTCTGACATTTGGAATATTTCATAGAGAGGCAACATTGTGAACCATCGCCCTCCTCATTGTTATGATTAACGTTTGAGCTAAAATATACTGAGTGCAGACTTGAAAAGCATGACATGGAATAAAAGCAACAAAAGGTAATATGCCGGCTTGTACACATACACAAGAGACATGAGAGGTAAGAAGGAAATGTTTCCTGCCTTTTCCATAGCCTACATAAGGACTCAAAGTGCGCAACAAAACACGATAAATCATATTGTCGGTCTGCACATTAAGATGAATAACTATTTTAAATTGTTTACTTAAAACAATTTAAGTGTTACTAAAAAACCCAGTGTTTCTTCCCATTTATTTTGTTAAATCTATTAAAATTTCCAACAATAAAACTGTTTGAAAGGTACAAAATAGTGTTTTTACACCAAGAAGGTGATCCTCAAAGAGGTATTAGCTGAAAATGTGGCATAGCTCACCATGATGTGTCCTTAAAAATGGGATGAAGTGGGGTGCCAGCTATCTTAGTGGGTGAGACAACAATATGCGGTGGCCCGGGTTTGTGGATGACCCACGGACGGCCCTTTGAAGAAAGAGAAGGGGAAGAATTGCATGACATGTGTCTTTTCCTTCTCTCTCATCCCATTTTCCTGTCTATCTTCACTGCGCTACTATTGAATAAAGGCAAAAAAAAAACAACAGGATGAAACTGCACAAGTACTGAGCAGATGAAGAAGTGGTAGGCCTAAAAAAACAAAAACATTTCTCTGTACTGGAGGAACAGTATCTGAAAATCATATTTTTAAGGAATAGGGGGAAAATTCAGCAAAGATCTGACACAGGACCTGAGAGATGCATCTGGCCCTTGACTTGAGTCCATGTGCCATCAGAACTGGCCTCAGTGGAAGGGTGGCTGTCAAGACGCCAAGAGTAACAGGGAGGAAAGGCTGGCGTATGCCAAATTACACAAGAACTGGACTTTAAATCTTATGAAGTGATCTAAATCTCAATTTGAAATTTTTTGTTCAAATCATGAACCATATGTACAGAGGAGGTTTGGAGAATTACAACAGTGAGTGTCTACAGCCATCTGTAAAACATAGTTTGTGACTGCATTTCAGTCAGTGTTATTGAGAATTTTAAATAATAAAAGAATTATGAGTGCAGGTATTTGTTCATAAGCATAAGTGTGACAGATACAGAAAGATGACTTTTACGTACACAAATTGTAAGACTAGAGTGGTTAAAAATGTATTCATGTAACTTTAAAAAAAAAAAAACTAAATTCATTAATTTCTAAATAAACTGTGTATGTGTTGGGATGATGAACCAGGAAAAAATATGCAAATATGTAAAAAGTAAATAAAAAAAAAATTGCAATGTGGCTAATTTGATGCTGTCATATTCCAAAAGCAAATTAAAATAGGATAGCTGTTTAATCCTTGTGCACACAGTTTGTCTTATTGTTTTAGGTGGTTGTTCACTTTGATTCACAGGGTGATGAGGAAATAAAAAAAATAGAACAGGTATAACAGGACTATTTTCTTTAAATTAAAGCAAAAACAATATAAAAACATTTCTACATATACCAAGGTAATAAAAACAAGCCATTTCTCACTACCTTCTTTATTAGCAAGTCTTTAAGCATCAGTGCCATTTATTCTGATTTTAATTTGCAGCATTTGACACACATTTTCTATTTATTTATTTTTTTCAAAGATCCAGACACAGCAAATCTATTTTCCCCTCCCCCCTCCTTTTTAAACACTACTGTAATGAATTGGCATGAATGACAAGAAGGTAGTGTAGTGAAAAGCCTTTTTCTTGTCTCCATTAGCAGGTCCTGTGTTTCCACAGGGGCATCAAAGAGAGAGGAGCAGGAGAACGCAGGAGGGACAGGGGGGGAGGCAGGCTGCAAGCTTCAAGCTGCACACAGAGATAAAGACCAGACATATCTCTGTGTGTGTGTGTGTGTGTGTGTGTGTGTGTGTGTGTGTGTGTGTGTGTGTGTGTGTGTGTGTAAGGGATTAGGCTGACTTTGACTGGCTCTGCTCCATTGTGACAGCGGCTTCTACGAAACTGCACACTGCCACATGATGGACATGGCTTGGAATTGCACAGATAATGTCTTCCTTTCTCTCTCCATCACGCTCTTTCTCCCTCTCTCCCTCCCTCTGGCTTGCGCTCTTGCTCTCCCCCCTCTTTCCCCTCTCTCAAATACACACACTATACACTGTATAGTGTGCGATGATGTCTTAGCCTCAGGACACTTGAGTTTTGTAAATTTGCGAGCCTGGAAAAACATGCCCTTCTCAGAACTGTGCTGCTGTGCTGGTGTTGTCCCTACAAGATCATAACACTCGGGCAAAAAGACCATAACAATAATAAAGCATCAGTATAACTAAAAGCTTACCACTAGAGTGGTAGAGTTTCATATTTTTTTAAAAAAATGCATGATGCAAACACTTTTAATTACCTGTTGTGTCCTTTGTACATATAATATATTGTTTTGCCTCAAATTACCTTGCTGTTAAAGGGTGCTGGAAAATAAACCTGCCTTGTCATCTAAATTGGGGTAGTCACAGAAAGTAAATAACAGATAAATATAGCTATCATGTCTAAAAAGCCAAAGATAAATCAGGGAACTCTACAGCATGGGCCTATCTTATCGCTATCTTATGAGTATGCATTGTCCCTCTGTCTCTTGGTACCGCGCTTGTGATGTCTAGTTTTAAAACAGCTGCTCCCTTGTCACACGAGGTCACCACAGCATATGGCTGTACATGTTTTATTTGGCAGTTTTGTGATGCCCTTCCTGGTGCCACTCCAAAAGGGATTTGTGTCTCCAGCTGGAATCAAACCTTTCACTTGGCAAGCAAATGTGTAAACCACTACACTATGGAGCCACACTTTAGGAAAGCTACAGTAGCAGTGGCCAAAATGCTTAGCTAAAAGATTTGGAAATGGCAGATGTTACACTGATCTTTTACGTGCGGTCTAGGATTATAGTCTATGGTGCAGTAAAATGTGCACAGAGATGAGGTCTCAGCAGATACATGGGTTAAAAACAGGGAGACTGCGGTTCGTCTTGTTTGAAACCAAAAGTTAATAAGGCAAGCATCTCTTTTCCCTGACATGACAGCAA
The DNA here is from genome assembly GCF_057382185.1 of Mchenga conophoros. NCBI lineage: Eukaryota > Metazoa > Chordata > Actinopteri > Cichliformes > Cichlidae > Mchenga > Mchenga conophoros. Next base: position 22,594,207 of record NC_140530.1, read on the forward strand.
CTTAACTAAAACTAAAACTAGCAAAACTATTTATGGCAATATCAGGTTGTGCAAAACTATATGCAGGAGAGAGTGAAGGAGCAAGAGGGGACAAAAAAGGGGGCCAGAGAGAGGTAAACTAAGGAAAGACTAAATAACCCTGTAGGGAAAAAACACAAAAAAGCAAAAGGAATAATCGTGACCATGTAAAAACATCAATAAGTAAGGAAAAAAGTAAATCCCTTTTGCCTTTTTTTGAGTACAACAGCATTAGGCATTACTCTACATCCTGCTTTAGGACTTTTCTTTTTTTTTTCATTGGTGTAAATGACATAAGCTCATTTCTCTGGTCAGAGTTTTAATATTTGACTAAAACTCCTGCTAAGTCCTGCCATGCCTGACCATCCTAATTAGCTTCATCACTAAATGAAATCAGCAGTGACACACACTGTAATAATTCGGCAGCATATACCATGGAGCTGCAGGGAAGAGCTGCATGGTTGCACAAGTAAAGTATATTTGCCTTTTCCATTTAGTTTCCCCTCATAAATGAGGTGGTTTTCCAAACAAAGTAGGTTAAATGTAGCTTCAGGAGGTTACCAATGAATGATCGTGTTGTTTGAGTCATATGTTATGAAGAACAAGCTCTAAATGCCAACATTACCATAAGGTAAAACATTTGCTGCTTTAATATAGAATTACAAGACTTGAATTTAGCAGATTTTTCCAAATCGCTGTGTTCTTAGTTCAGCTTCTGCTTGTTTAGTGGTGTAAAACTGATCGTGTATTTGTTGACTAAATATTAAGATTTCATAGTTTTAAAAATTAGTCATTGAAATGACTTTTAATATACTTTTGTGTTGTTTACTTCTTTTTCGGGGGGGATAAAGCAAATCTTATGGTAATTGCAAATATCTTCTAGTGTTTCTAGTGTACTATATGTACTATATATATTACGTGCATGGTTACATCTAACAAACTGAGTTCTTGTAGCATTTTATACCATGCCACTAAATGCCATGTCATTTAGTTGAGTGTTTAAGATAGGAGTCTTAAATCGATTTGTTGTTGGAGTCGGGCTCAAGTGGACATTAGAGGAACCACTTGGAGCTTTCAGTACTCTGTTACTGGCTTCATTTTTAAGCTCTAGAATTGGCCACTTAACTTAACTATCTGTTAGTATGCAGTGATAAACTTCACCGTGAATAAAAGGGATGTAAGGATGGTGTAATCATTTTTTATTCTAAATTAAATGTGGTTTTTGTCAGTTCATTGTAGGGACAACAATAACACAGAAACACTAAGCTTTGCATTTATTACATTTTACATTTATTTACTCTAACATAATTCAACACTATGTTTTTGATTTTTCAGTTAAATCATTCAGGCTCCAGTTGCTTAGTATATCTTAGTATGATCATCAAACAAAATATATGTTGCTGACCCCTGAGATAAACTCTTGCTAAATATGCTTCAGCTGCTAAAGCCTAGATACTGTTAATGCACTTATGGACATTTGTTGTTGGTGTATGTGTATAAAGCATGACTCTGTGCCCTGATATGTTTGTCATGTATAAGTGTGTTTGATGTGTGAAGGCAGGGCTTTTTTCTTTGTCCAACGCAGTGCATTATTCTTCATTAGAAACAGATCAGTGACTCTGTCTATTCCAGGACTGCCCCTGGGTTCAAATCAATCCACCACCCGGACACCCACACAGAGACGCTCACTCATGCGCTCTTATACAAATTCACCATGTTTGTCTGAGACCATTAGAAATGAGTCTTGTCCATCAGCCAACATGGCTCAGTTTGTGTTCTGTGTATGAATAAATATATAACGTATTACAGCAAACAAATGCTCTAGTTATTTATCATAGTCTACCCTAATGCTTAACAGAGGAAAGTAAACAGACAACTCTGCCAGAATGGAAATTCCCAGTGCTGCAATGGTAAAAAAAATGCAAAAAGTTTTTGTTTTTTTAAATAACTTTTAATAGGGCGTCCTGTAAGTAATTAAAGTTTGAACGTTATTTCGATTTTTGCTGAAAGGTTTTCAAAGGTGTAACTTTAATATCCTTGCCACATTTGGTCTTTTAATTAGCCTTTGTAGTGAATAACCTCAAAGGCAATTAGCCTCCCTCAAAAATATAAAGCACAACTGCAATTGATACACTTTTACAAATATATATTAACTTATCTGTGATTAAAACTCTCACATTTAGAATATCTTAATTAAAAACGTTCTGAAGCTCATGTACCCTAAAGATGTCACATCAGCCACTTCTCATGCAGGCCAGGTTTTCAGAGGTATCACTAGAGGAATATAAATTGAATTTCAGGATGGATTGAATTGCATGATTTGACTTAATATTGCCTACAGCCACACTGCTGGCTATTTGTTGGATGGAATTATCCAGTATGCTAACGTCTCACTTTTTTGTGCTTATTCAGGATGGATAAAGCCTCTGTTTGGCTTTTTTCATTATGTCAAAACTCATTAGTGTTGTGCATAACTTCATATAACTGTGGCTTTAGCTGATTGTTGTAGAAAAATATACATAAAGTATTATTTAAAATAACTAGTTTCATTTAAAAGGAGCACACAGTGTTACTTTAAACTGGGAACCAAATTTGAAGGGTATTACGTACCAGATTACTTTGACTGGCAGGTGAACAATGGATCCAGTTTACAGTGGTTGTCTGCATTTGCTAAGTCTGCACATGCATTTACAATTCCTTCACACAAAGACAAGAGGTGTATTTGACTTCTGTAGCCTCCACATTGTTGGCAAATTGGCACCACTGTAGAGAGAGCGACAGACAAAGAAAGACAGAAACAAGAGAATGTATGGAGAGAACAGATTACATAAGTCCTTCACCTCACATGCCTGACTATGTGACTGCAAAATGCCCAAGAGACTGAGGGATGGAGGAAGGCAGTGAGAGGAGAGGAGGTGGGGGAAGCGGAGTAAATTGGAGAAAATTAAGTGGAAGAGAGGAGGGATTTGAGAGAGAGAGAGAGAGAGAGGGATGGGGTGACGGCGAGGGAGGATGAGTGAGCCAGAGAGAGGGAAGCTGATGAGAGGTTTATAAAAAGGAAAGTGAAGATGATGTAGGGAGCATATGAAGTATGCTTCTGTCATTCTAGTAAATGCCAGTCGCCTCGCCTCAACAACAGCAAAAAGACTGCCGCTGAAGAGGGCTCTGATATGCAGCCTGACAAAGGCACTTATCAGATGCAGCACAGCTTGAAAAATGCTGACACGCTGACAAAATGTTGAAATCAAGTGAACTGGGAGGCAGATTGATGACCCTATTTAAATTGCCTGGCTGACAAAACATGACAGAAAATGTGTTTTGTAATCTTTTTTTTTTTTTCTAATTGCTGCAGTTACCCTGAACATTTTAATTAGAAAAAACTATTTGGATGATGGGATGAAATAGTTTGGCATTAAAAAAACGTCTTTCTCCTTTTATGTTGTGAAGCATATTTTTGATCTATGTGTATCAGAAAAACATGGTTAAGTCCAGACATAATAAGTTAACGTACAGTAGTTTTCTTTAAAGAGATTAGGTTCACACAGCACTGCAGCTGTTACAAATCCAAATCGCTAAAGCCGTTAAGGATTAAGTGTCTTGCTCAAGGACACTTCAGAAGGACATGTGCTTTTTTTTCTTTCTTTATATATCCATATATATATACATATATATACACCCACTCTAATGGTGGAATGCAGCTAACTCAGGTACCTACATACAAGCTTAAAACATGTTTATTTGACTTAATTTGCAATTCATGCCACCTTACAGCTGCACAGTATAGTTCAGGGTTAACGCAGTACTTCTGTCTGTGTCTTACAACAGAATTCATTTATGAATCATGATAAATTCATGAAAGAATTTTCTCAGGGTCAAATGATGTTTTGTTTTGTATTTTTATTAGTTTATTCCTATTAAAGGTAAAGTGAATCATTTATAATTTAGGACCTGTTCAACAAATCCAATAATTTGAAGATGTACGTTTGGCTTTGGGATCATTTTTGAATACACTGCATACGTCACAGCCCCATTAAAATACTGCGAAATTATTTACAACACCACGTGCAGGGTGTAAGTTACAGTCAGGTGGTTCTGTTTTTTGAGAAAGTGCCTTAAATTACAGCGCATTGCATTTACTCAAAGGTAACATTTGCTGCAATATGATAATAGAAAGCTAAAACTCCCTGTCATAAGTAGTCATAAGTCATAAGTTAAGTACATGAATGAAAGCCCATTTTCATTATACAGTATGTGTAATATGGGCTTCATCTTTCTTACAAAGATAACAAATAGCTGTGATGCTGCTAGGCTGCTAGGGTTCATGTGAACCCTATGTTTAAGTTTTCAATCAATCCGTCTATTCCAGAAAATGTTGAAATACTGCACAAAAAATAATTTGCAAACAAATTGACAGAAGTGTAGGAATAGCTTCAGTGGGGCTGGAAAGAGGGATTCAAGAGAAGGAACGAAGGAAGTAGTGTGGGGAGTAAATAAAGGTCAACAACAGTTCCTGCATTACACTGTTTCAGTGTAATGATTCATCACTGACATTTCAATCTCTATAAAACTGAACTGAATTTTAAAAAAAACGAAGGGAAAAAAAAAAAAAGCTCCTAAATCCTCTGCTGCTCAGATGCCATTTCGACCGCGTTTTTAGGTTCAGCTATTTGTTTACCGTAGAGTGTTGACATTTGCACCTGATGGTTTTGTGTACCTTATGCCAAACAAAGGTTACAAAGTCAACTTGGAGTTGCAAAGTCAACTCTGAGTAAAAGAGAGTGCAACTCATGTGTGAGTAGCTGAGATTTACTCATCGGTTGGTTCGTTTACAGTGAGTGACTGAGTGATGCTATCTAACTGTTCTGAGACTTACCACATTTACAAAAGCTTTACTAAAGCTTGTATTGATTCCGGCCACTGAAAAGACATTTTTGGGGGTGTTTTCTTGCACTATGAGCATTTCAGAGCTATATAATGGATGACATACCCTACATGAGAGTTGCTTCTATTTCAGCAGGTACAGAGTTAACCAGAAGATGTCACTGTTGACCTAAAAAAAACACAGCATAGTGCTCTTAGACACTTGCAATATTCCTTTTACCTTAAAGAAAATAGCTAAACGTAAAGGGTGTTGATAATCTCAGTATCAGTGATCAGACCCTATCACGGGGACAAAGACCTACATTTAAGGAAATGATTTATAGGACTGTGGCTTTAATAACAAATCTAATGCCTGTGGCCTCTGATTGATTTCCATCAGAACCATCTGCTTCGTTTTACAAATATTATGACCCCACACAACAATGCACTGTAATTGGCACTGTAATTATGGATCATTATGGGTTGCCATAGTACGGAGTGACGTTAATGAAATTAGCAAGACCTGTGACGTACTCATTATAAGTCACTTGCTGTTGTACAGCAAGTAGAGTGAAGGTTCAACACCACATGCTGAAGTGGCTGGACAGTGTGTGTGTGTGTGTGTGTGTGTGTGTGTGTGTGTGTGTAGAATCACAGTGGTTTAGAAGGGTATATATAAGTGCAGCCTCTACTCATTCATACATACAGCTCGATACACACTCATTCTCCTATTCACTATGCATGTACTGACACTAGACGCACACACTTACACACACACACACACACACACACACACACACACACACACACACACACACACAGAGGAAAGAAATGTGATTGCTCATACACAGCTATGCACTATAAATAGAAAATCTTAATTGATGTACATTCTACATCATTATCTGCATAATTTTAAAAATAATTATATGAAATACTTGTCAGCTCATTGGCCCCATAGCTATCACAGCACTGTCCTTTATCTGTGTTCATTTTTACTTTGTATCCTGAGTAGTTTTTTCAGTCTGTAAACAATGGCAGGCTTCCTTTTTCATGAATAAATTCAATCCCTCCACTTTCTGAACGCAGAGCAGAGTTACTTGACTGTTTATTTGGCATTTATTGAATGATGGTATTTTCCCAAAGGAGTCCAAAAGTTCAATATCTGGAAGTCATAGGGTGGCAGAGACAGCTCTGTCATAACTGTTGCTTCTTTCTTAGCATTTATTTTAGGCTGCCATTACTTTGATGTCTTATCCTCTCCAGAAACCCCACACACACACACACACACACACACACACACACACACCTGATGATTTTGTTTACTATACTTTTCTTTTTCCTCTCACTCTTGTTTTTTACCCTTTCACTCCACTCTCCCACCCTTGCTTCCTTCCTCTCTTTCTTTTTCCCACCTTCTAACCCGACCATGTCGGGTGACAGCAGGGTCACTTTTACTTTCCTGAAAAAATAAATAAATAAAATGACTTTGTTGGTGCATCCAGTGGTGTAAAGAGGCCAGCTTGGAGTTACTTACTAGTTCATTTCTATACATCTGCTGCTTGCACAGGTGTAACACAAAGTATAGCTTGTGAATTAAAGGTCCTGCACACCCACGCAGGTGTTTACGTTTCACTCTGTTTTCATAAGACGTAACGTTGGTTTCTATTATACAACAGCTACAAATCCATTTTTACATAACAAATGCAGATGGCTTCACCAGCTGTGTAACAGTTCACACTTCATAAATGTACATAACAATGATCCTGAGCCTCTTTTAATGGTTTAGACCTGTATCATCCTGATGGTACAATCACGGCTGCAACTATTGTGTGTGGAAAATGTGTATTTCTCATTAATTTTGACCCCTTCTGAACTTAAGCAGAGTCGTGACAGGGGTTTGCTAGTGTCACCGAAATCCAGACAATAGAAAGGACTAATTGTGTCTCACCCTGACAAGAGAGTGACCCAGCAGTGAGCGAGGATGGAGTGATTGAGACTCGTCACTATGTGCCCACACAGTCCCCAAGGACAGGTCTGACTGATCAAGAATAAATGTAAACTTCTGCGTACGTATAGAAATGATGTTCTATACGTACTCAAATTAAATATGCTTAAATATTAACCATTAACTCAAATTAATGGTATATGACAAAATCATGATGATTTACAGTTGTTCTGACCTTCTTACTACATGGCAAATCTGCTTTGCAAACACTGTGCATGTTTATTGTGCATCTGGGGTTTCAAAAAGGATTGATGTGGGTAGATTATTCTTAAAGTGTCCATATTATCCTGGCATGTATACTTGTTATAGTAATAAACAGCGTGATTACAGGAAACAGATAAATATTTCAAAATGCATTAAATTTCCAAACTAATGATGATCAATGATACACTAAAGTTTTGGAGTCATTAAATGTTTCTATGAGATTTTTTTTTACCATTTTGTTTATTAAAGGAAGGACAACTAATTGACCTGAACCTTAGACTCGGTCTGGTAATTAGGGCCCATTTGCAACCATCGTGTCGTTCACAAACTATGACTACTGACGCAAAACTCTCAAGAGAGAAAAATGTGCTGACTTTGATATCACTATTTGGTATAGCGCTATGGCAACAATTTTTTCATAGATTTATAAACACAGTCAGCGTACAGATCGTGATTTGAAAATAGAAAAATAGACCACTGCTTCTACAAATGTGCCTAATAGTGAGGTCAGGGAGGAAATATCTATCTGAAAAGGCGAATTATCTGTACAAGATTGGCTGAAAGAAGCTCATTCTGATGAAATGTCTATCGAATCCATTAAAATGAAATCATTCTTTCAAATGAACCCACTCCAACCTCTAAATGTAGTGTTAAAAAGTCTTCATCCTGTCGTATAGGTAGTACTTCTCAGAATGGACAACCACCTCAGCTCCTCATGCCTTTGCTGGGAAGAATCAGAATTTATTTTTTTTATTGCATTTTAATTGAAATAATCTGGAGCTCTTTGGAGGTGTGATGTACCAAGGGAAATACCAGAATGTTTAAGCTTCACAGTGAGAGCATCTATTGGGTTTGTGATACTTTTTGGATTTTTACCAGCATGATTTGGATCCACTTGCTGCCTTTGATGAAGGAGGCATATGGCCTTCAAAGTCAACAGATCTCAGTCCAATTGAACACATGAGGAGATTTGGACAGATGTTAGACGGCTCTCTCTATCATCGTGATAATCCTTCTGTTAGAGTTCCAGACAGACTCATAGCTGTTCTGTTCAAAACGTAGACATTATCAGGGGCTGTGTCTGCCACCCAGTGTTTAGTTTACGTTCTTGATCTTCTTATGTAAGATTACAATAATGTTAAGTTCTTGTGTTAGTGTTCAGTTAGGGTTTAGTTGAGTGTTATTCTAGTTTATGCTTGTCCCCGTATTCATGAGTCTTTTCCTGTCTTTTGTCTAGTCTGTTTTGTGCTCTACGTTGAACGTTTAACTTATGGCTGTGCCTTCATCTTCCTTATCTGTTCCCATTTGCCTTTCTTTGTGCTCCATGTCTCCCCAATCTGTCCCCAGGTATTTCCATTTCCCACATTTCCCTTCTGTGTATTTAAGTCCTCTGTCTTCCTCTCTTCAGTGTCGGGTCATCTGTTTTTCTCCCTCCACGTCACATCAGGTTACCCCATGTCCATGTTTCATTTTCATGCTTTTTCGTCACAGTTTCTCGCATGCACCTGCTCGGATTCATGTTCATGTTTTTCTTGTCATAGTTGTCAGAGTCATTCCTAGTTATTCCCAGTATAGGTTTTAGTTTTTGCCTCTGTTCCCTGTGCCATGTTTTGTGCTCATGTGTTCATCTCAATAAAATGTTGAGCATGGGGTAGGGATTAATAAGTATGTTATACTTCTTCCTATTCCATTTCAGACCTAATAATTGTCATTTCATGTCATTTAGATTTTGTTTTATTTTATTTTATTTTTTGTTTTATCTGAGCACATACGTGTGTGTGTGTATTTACATATATATTCGTATTTGTAAATGCAAGTATCTGCAGTTGTGTATATATTGGGGTTTTTTTCTGTATATGTCTGAAATAAAGATACAATACAATACAATACAATACAATACAATACAATGTTTTTTCAGCTTAATAAATGGTTCGCTTTTTGTTAAGATTCAGTTCCATCTCTCCCTTGTCTGCTTTTAGGTTCATATTGCAAACTCATCTGCCATCCCAGCTGTGATAGACATTAGTAATGTAGACATCAGCAACAGGAACAACCGTCAGGCAACCCAAATAACTTAAGCAGAAATGTTTTATATAGGAACTTGAACTCAAGAAGAACTAGAGCCAAAAAAGGTATTGACAGTACCTGGATTTATCTTCTACTTCCTGATATGAAGCTTTTGGGGGAATTGCGCATTTCTGGAATGGATACTTCCTAAGGACAGGATCTGACAAGTGTAAAGACTATATGACTCCACTCTGGTCAGTTAAACAATTTATCCGTTAGTTCTGGGTAAAAATCCCACTCTTGCAGTGGTGAGTCATTCATTGCTGTGGGTGGATGTGAGACAGCTGGTGAGTGTATACCAGGTCAGCGGTAGATACAAGCAGCCTACCTATATGTAACTCTTGTCAATCTGGAAAAAATATATATATTTATAAAATAAGAAAAAATGAAATCTTAAAACAACAGTATCAGTAGTTTTCCTGACCTCTGACTGGGTGGGCAGCCTGTAAGGCCACTCTTAAGTAATCTAACCAACACTTTCAAAAGTAAAAAGCCAATAAACAAGTTTTCCTCCTCAAGAAACACTGGCTTCTGAAGCAAGACAACCCAAGCAACGTGACAGACAGACAACTAGTGGGCAGCCAATGAGCTGAGCAGTTTCTTCCTCAGGTTCATTTCACAGCCCTCTGCTGCTTTCTCCTGCCCCGACAAACACATACCCTCACACCCCTACTTGGCTGTGACTTCTGCCCCGGTTAGCTGGAAAAAAACACTAAACCCCACTGGCCCTGATGGCATCACAGTTCTTGAACTGTGTAGTTCCTGCACTTGAAGGGTGACACCATCGGAGTGTAACAACTATGGACCAATATGGACCAATATAGACCAATATGGACGAAGGTATACTGAAAAAAAATATACCTATTAAATTAACATAATGTAAATTGACTTTGTACAATAAAGTTATGTTTAATCAGCATCAGTTTCCTGTGTTATAATTGCAGAATTTTTATTTTTACATTAACATGACTGTAAAATATTGTTTTTGTGAATTTGATTCATGTCTTTATGGTGATGTCATGTTAATATCAGATGAAATGATCATGCTTATATTTAAACTTTTTATATGAAGTGTATGTACTTACCTTATGTTAAGCTAACCTAATTATTTCATTTTAATAATTCTATTATGTATTCTGTCATTATATCAACGAAACCACTGTTTAGTGACATGTTTTCAGAATTTGCTTAAGTATTATTAGAAACTACAGTCTTGTTTAACTAATGCTTTTACGTTACTAAATCTAAACACTTTTTGGGCAATAAACAAAAGGATACTGATCAAGTCAAGTACAGTGGGGCAAAAAAGTATTTAGTCAGCCACCGATTGTGCAAGTTCCACCACTTAAAATGATGACAGAGGTCAGTAATTTGCACCAGATGTACACTTCAACTGTGAGAGACAGAATGTGAAAAAAAAATCCATGAATCCACATGGTAGGATTTGTAAAGAATTTATTCGTAAATTACGGTGGAAAATAAGTATTTGGTCACCTCAAACAAGGAAAATCTCTGGCTCTCACAGACCTGTAACGTCTTCTGTAAGAAGCTTTTCTGTCCCCCACTCGTTACCTGTATGAATGGCACCTGTTTGAACCCATCATCTGTACACTGCAAATTATCTGGTGCTTGCCATGATTTAAAATCTTATTTTTAGACAGGCCAGATTATTTGCCTTGTTTTAAAAAGGATTTACTTGTTTCTAAGTCTGGATTTTAGATAATAAACTTAAATCGAGAATAACCATATAATTGTGTCTATATTAGTACAGAAATCCAGAAATGGGAAGAATAACTCTTAAAATAGCCTACATTAGGTCTCTCACCAGATGTCTCTCAAAATATCACTTGTTTCAAGATAGAGTGACAAACTCAATTTGCTTGATTTAGGAAATTCACACAAGGCATCTGTTGAAAATATTATTTATTCAAAATCATGTCTGACTTCAAAGTTGTACATATAAGGGAAAAAAATTAACCACAATTTATGATACAAATCACATTTCAAAGACAGCTGTTTGTCCCAGCATGCCAGCATTATGTGGTACAACATTGACATTGGTTTAGGGAACATTTAATGACTGTCAACTTATATCATCACAAACTACACTAAGCCAATACTTGGTGCAACCCTAATCTTAAGGGTGATTTCTATGGGAAATAATATCAGAAAGACTGTATTTGATTGGAACAAACACACTGTCCTTAAAACTAATAGAAAAGTATGAAGTGTAATCAATGAGCTCATGGGCTAATTCTGTAGCTTGAGCAACAATGGGCACAGTTACTTCATATGCCAATAAGTCTTCATTTAAATTCAAAGTTTCATAGCGTTGGTACTCAAAAGCAATAAAAGATGAGTCAATCAAAAAGATATCCTTTATCAGTCCAAACACAGGGAAAGTGCCATCCACATCTGCAATAATCATGGACTTCCCAGCAATGTATTTATTGCCATTTAGAACATACCATTTCACTGAGACAACAGACTGCATGACATCTATTCCAAAAAATTCTTTAATTTTTTTCCTAACATATTCATTATTTTTAACAGCTGATACTGGCCCGGATTCCTTTTCTTTCGCAAAAATAGGATGTTCAGTGCCTATTTCATTTTGACAACACTCAAGAAATTGATTGTGGTTTGCTAGGGATTTACAAACATTTTTAAAATTTAACTTAGAAGCCCACTGTTTAAAATAGGAGTGCTTTGCCTCAAAGCGCATGCACATACTCCTTATTAAAGGTCCAAGGGATAAGATTTGACTGGGAAGATGCAACATATAATGTTGCTTAGGTATTATATTGGCTTCGGGAAAAAGTTGCTTGAACTGATACAGGTGTTCTTCAATCATATTTCTCAGTTGCAATACAGTTTGTAAAGAAATAATGGGAGCAAGAACTATTTGAACTATCATAATTAACTTTCTAATAAATACAACATACTCACTCTCCACACCATACAAAAGAAAAAGTAATATTTTTAAAAGAATTAGCATCTGTCCACAAGACTGTTTCAATTTGTTGTCGTTAGCCGCTAAAGTGCCAAAGCTAATAGGACATGGTTTATCCCGTATTTCAAGAGGTGAGTAAGGAAAATTTTGAATGTCTGAATTAAACTTGTCTAATTCCAATTGTCCTGAGAGAATTAGGTGTTTTAATACAAATTTAACTTCCATTGATGCAACACCTTCAAAAATAACATGCATTATGTCCTGTGGAGTTTGTTTGATCAGGTCAAATGCAGGAACATCAACTAGTCTGCTTCTTCTATTAATTCCATAAGTAGTTTTGAGGGACGCTTTCAATAAATCTGTGCTTGCTTTATCTATTTCAAAACACTGCCTGATATGTTTCTCCAGAGTTCTTTGAACAAACTTCTTCTCCTCAAAAACACTTTGCATATCATCAAAGTTGCATTCACAGTGTCTACATTTGCTATAAGCAAAACCAATCCCTTCTTTAAAGCCAGCAATCTCATGCTGGGCTAGCGTGTCTCCGCAAATGGCTATAACAGCACCAAACAATTCAATTTCACCATTTGACATTTCAATCCTTACACCATTGTAAAGCAGTGATAGATCTTGAAGTATTCTTTTCAGTACAACATCAATACCCCACTGAGAAATGTCACTTGCTTTAGCAATAGCAAGAAGTCGTATTGCAGCTAACTTTGACCTAAATTTTGGATCAATATTTCCTAAAGTATAATAAAACATGACCAATTTGTTTGCAGAAGCATGGGACCCTAAGGGGTTACATATTTCAATTTCATCTGTGTACAGTATTAATTGCAATGCATTTGGCCTCTGAGAAAACAAGGGGTGAGATGTAAAGAGGGATCCGTCTCTAAAATCATAGAAGAATCCCTCTCTGCTTCTTTGTGGTGCAGTGTTCAACATGGTAAAGATTCTCTCATTAGTCATTAACTGCTTTAGACTTTCAATTAATGGTACATAGTAAAAACTTTTGTTCCTTAAGGACATGACCCTTGAAAGACCTTGCTTTACCCAACATATCTTCTGGGATACTACTACTTCCTCGGCGTTGACTGGACAGAACATTTCCCCTATGGCTCTACACTGTCCATATGCAATGGTGGAGAAAGGATCCATGAATTTATCAAATGTAGCCAAAGCCTCATCTTGAAGCTGAGTGGTTCCCTCGGCATTATCTTCAAACACTGTCTTCATTCTTTCCTTGAGCGTATCCAAAAGAACAGCCTGATACTGTTGCACTCCTGAGATGATATGTTTGACCGTTCTCTGTGAAAACATTTGAAACAAAAGTAACTTATTCTGCATTTATATTAAAAAAAAAAATCTGAATTCCATTATGAACAAGTAAGACATTGATTGCCTTATGTAATGTATTGATCCATTAAGACTATAACATACCTGTGATAAGTGGCACTGTTCTTGAACACTGATAGCAAAAGCTGCAGCAGATCTGGTAATATCGTGTCTGGTAAAGGATGTTTTAGCAACAGCTTCTTCCTTTAGAGCAGAAAAACAAAGTTAGTCCAAACTCCTGGCCAATTATAGAAATTCTTACATAACAGGTATAATCAGTTACACCTAATGATTGGTCCATTAAAAAACAAAGTGCATGACAGTGATTAGTGTTACAGTTGTGAATATTCAATATAATATAAGATAATATAATATTCATTCTTTGGAATAAAGAAAAAAAATGGAAAAGAAATCAAAGACAAAGAAACAATAAAAAAGGGGTTGTCCATTGTTTTGATGAGGCTAGGGATTGGATTCATGAGAATGAGATTTTATCTTTTTAAATAATGAATTTTTGTTCGCACTTAGATATTAGTTTCTTTACATGTTTGTTGTATTTATTAAATTATTTATGTATTTTTAAATCACGTAATTTAGATTTGCACTTAGAATTTATGTTAGTATTAGTATATGGATATATTTTATTGTATGCATTTATTAATTTATTTAATTTTCAAAAAAAAATCATTCTTATCCATGTTTTGGCAGTATTTCTAGCCAACAGATTTTTTTACAGTGCTTCCAAATACTCTGTGTCTTACCTGAAACTGTAATTCCTACGAGATACCCAAATTGCTGTCACATTGAACGATTTAAACGCGCTGAGAGTGTCTTTGATGCAAACTTCACCAGGAGACATGCCAGCCGCAGAGTGTGTGCCTTCTCCGGCTGCAGCATAGCCTGTACTATCTACACTGAACTGCTATTCTGTTTATTTGTTTTTCATTTCATCCTGCAGGATGAAATTGTGATTTAAAATCCAACCATGGTGGAAATCGCTTGTAACAGTTTGAAGAACAATATCTAGCGGTATAATATCGCGAGATCTCGTTAAATTTCTCTTGATTAAAAATGGAGAAAATGATTAAAAGTAATATAGGACCAAATACGAGGAGTTAGACATAGCTAAATTTGTCATCAGAAGCCACACTACATTTTATTTAGTTTAACACTTACCGTGATCGGGCTGTCAACAACCTGAGGCTCCTGCACTTCAGCCAAAGATCCACCAGTTGATATTTCCACGGTGCTGGTTGTTGTTGCAGTACTACAGTTGGCAAAGACTGAAACACCAAAATTTTCCGATCCTAAAGAGTGGGATGTTGGGGGGATCCTCCATCCTCTTGGTGGGCTTCCATTCGTCAAATACAGAGGGTGCGTCCGTTTAATGTGGCGAAAGAATGAGTTAAAAACTCTGAAATCTTGTTCACAGCCATCTATTCCACAGTAAACCCAAAAATCCTGCCTTCGACCATGAGCTGCATTTATGTGGCTAAGGAGCACCTTCAGAGTTAAAGAAACAAAGATAAAACAGATCATACATCTCCAGAGCGCCATGGTGAACTGTTTTCGCGCTGTAGCAATGCAGCTTTACTTTACCGCTCTCCACTGAAGGCCACAGATGAGAGTGTGGGACCATGGGAAAGGTAGGCAATTTTAAAAATATATGCATCCTTAATTATCCAATTTTTCAGGTTTAAATTACATCAGTTATATTTATTTTTAGGCAATAAGTGTTTAAGACTGAATTTATATTTTTATTTTCTTTTTTTTTACTTAAAAAAATTAAATATAAATAATTTTCTGCATGCGCATTCTCAGTTCCTGTCGTGACGTTACTTTCACGCGGGACAAACTCTTTTCCCCTGCTTTGTTAACCATCAGGACCGTTAGGAAGATCAAAATTATTTATCTAAACAAAGTGAACAGTAATTTAAGGTTGGTAACATTAAGTTGATTTGAAAAATACTATGGTACAACGGTGTTATTAAGATAAAGTCGTGTTTTGTGAGGGCTGCTAGTTAGCAATCTAGCTAATGTGTTAACTTTAGCTAAATGTTCTTATTTAAGCCGTAGGATATTTCCAGGTACTGTGAGTGGAGGCTTTGGAACCGAACTAGAGAACTGCTGTCACGGCATGGACAACTTTGACGATGCCATACTGTCTGTGTTGCAGGGTAAGTCTTATTTTTCAGTTATTTTGGTACGTTAGCTAAGCAGCCTTAGCATCTGTTAGCATCATTTCTGAAACTTGGAGCTAGGATTGCACTCTACTCTGAACTTTATCCACATTATAGCCTTGAGCTGTCTTTGCCAAAATAGACTTGGAACATCATTCTTGAAGACAGCCAAAAATAGTTTTATTGCATTCCCAAATATTTGATAAACTGTTTTAAGTTTGACATTTTATCCTGTTAATATTACTTATTGCTAAAATACATTTATTGACAAAAAAAATGACCTCAATATGTAATAAGCCACGCCCAGGAAAAGAGAAATAAATATCACTTTTGAAGTTGTTTTTCTCTTTTACAGCTGCGAATATTGATGAGGAAACTTTGAGGAGCTTTACCCGGGATGACCTAAAGGATCTTTTTCCGGGCCATGAAAATTTCTTCCGTAGAAAGAAGATTTGGGATTTTATCAGCCAAAAGGTAAATACACATTATACCACTAAGAAGATGATTACTGTCCATATTGTCTAGCATTAATTTGCCTAATTGTGTATTTTTGTTTATATCCCACAACTGTTATAGTTTAAGAGTACTGACCAAGATGCCAACACTTTCCATCGAAGCGAGAGTAACCCCTTAGGCTTTGATGTGTCACAATGTCAGCCTCAAACTTCCACTCCCATTTCCTACACTGCTGACAAAAAAATGAAAATGCCAGACCCACCAGAGTATGTGGTGTATACAGATTCAGAGTTGGACATGGTGCGCAGTCAGTACTTTGCATTGCTCCACAGTGGAAAGGAAAAGGACTGTAGGATGTCGAAGGAGCTATGTTGCAGACTTGTAAGGAACACCGTCACCAGCATGGTTGCAATCCTCCGTGCTAGTCCCATGGGGAAAGAAGTAACATACCCCTCCAAACTCGAAATGAGAGCAATGTCACAGAAGATTGTCGACTATTACCCCATGTTACGTGATGCTGACACACACATGCCATACGTAAGTCATTCTTTACTCACTACAATATCTAAAATTGAGCGAGATAAAAAAAAGAATGTACAAATATATATTATTTTACCACAGCTGACCATCTACACCAAACTGTACAAACGACTCCAAAATATGAAGTCTCCAAGGAAGAGGCAGGGCTCCATGCCACAACGAGGCAGGCCCAGGAAGACTCTTTTCAGCTCAGATGACACAGACAACGGGACTGAAGGTGACCTAAGTGGTGAAGCAAGTGGTTCAAGTGACTATACCATACTTCTTGAGAGCAATGATGACCTCAGTGAGGATAACTCAAATGCAGGTGTGTACTTTGGTCTGCTGTACTAATGACTTTTGGACATCTAAAACTTCAAAGAGACCACCTGCCCTCAGTTTTCTGTTCAGAGTGCATCACAAGATTTATACAGTGTTGAGTATTTTCCTTAACTTTCTAGCTATTCCCTGTTATTACATTCTGTTCATCTTCTGTTTTTTCCTCAGAGAAAGAATCCCAATTGCCGCTACCCTCCACTGTACCAACTACGTCAAACAATACTACCCTGGCTTTACCACTATTATCCAAGTCAGCCTCATGCTCTGCACCCAGGGCTGATATAGGTCCTTCAACTGCACCTCCAGATGATGTTGTTGGTAAGTCCACCATCACCCTTATCTACCTCTGTCTGACTGTGGTTCCTCTTACAGCTCTTTCCAAAATATGGTTGCAGCAATGAACCCCGTTCTAAGTGTTTATTCCATAAATCATAGTGGTTTGGCATTAACTCGAGTTGGTGTGTAAAATCAACATATGATAGATCCCTCATTCCAGTTTGCCAGTTAGCCATAGTAAGTATTTTAACACTTTGTGTTGTAATGGGTGTTACTCAGTGCTGATTATTTACACATGTAAATCCTCATGCTGGTCACATCTATCATGCCTTATCACAGTGTTTCTGTCATAGATCAAATTACCTAAAATATTTTTATCCATCAGCTCATAATCACTGTTCACACTGATGTGAACGATATACACAGTAAACAACCTTTACCTTATTTTCACCACAGTTTTATTCACGGGCATCTTAAACTGTCGTTTTAATATTTGATTCTGTTCAAACTAACAATTAACATAAATCCATGATCATTATAAGAAAAGGACACAAAGGGAAATGATCAGGACATATAGGGTCAGTTCATTACTCAAACATATTTAACCTAAACATTAATTCTCAGAAATATTATACTTAAAAACAACCATGCAACTAGAAATGACTGATTAGAAAAATCTGAATTTTGTGAAGTCTAGTTACACCATGTCTTACAATTGCTCTTTGCTTTCCCTAGCAGACCATGACAGCCTGAAGATGCAGGCAAGACATTACAAAACCTTGAGCAACATGTACAGGAAACCCAATGCAAAACCCAACCAAAGTGACGTTGCTCAAATTTTGGACCTGGAGTTTGAGGCCAGACGAACTTTTATTGACGCAGATATTACAAGGGAAGAAGACAGGCCCAGAAAAATATTTGAAGCATACCCGTGCTTCAAAGACATACAAAATGTAAGTTCAACTACCTTCAGTTAAATTCCTTGCTTTCTCTGGATATGTTTAGTTAGTTCTTGACTAACTGAGCACAACTTTGTCATAGGCGATGGATGAACTGCGTCGCATCATTGGTGGCTCCAACTGCAAATACATAGATCAAATGAAGGGTCGATGGGCAGAGTTTTGTTCGAAAGTGCAGTTCTATGGCATTTGGAAGAAGGTCCTGAAACCTCCTCTCCCCTTGGATGTACGTGGAGGTAAGTGGCCTTTTCATACATTAAATCCACACATCAGATATGTTCGGATTGCTTTGTTGAGATACTTTTCTCTGTTCACAGTGGATTTTACTGTCACTCTCTTCAATGCACTTCCATCTCTTTTTCCTTCAAAAACTACACCACCAAAGCGGCTGGGAAGTGCCAGTGAGGCTCTCCTTCATATCCTCAAGGTGAGAACAGCTGCAATACCAGCCACTGTAACTTGTACTCCATTTACTTGTATTGTTATTATTAATATTATTATTTTGCTTTTCCTGCTTAATAAGAGTAGGTCGAAGTTCAATTCAGCAGGGATTAAATTACTCCTTATTCAGGATTTCTTAATTGTTATTCAAAACCTACTCCAGAGAGGCAGCACAGAGCAAAAGCACATTGCAGTTAGGATACAAGTAGAAGCAGTAAAATGATATATTTAAAAAGGCCTTCAAAAACTAGAATATGTAACAAAGTTAAAAGAAATTGTTTTAAAAAACAAATGAGAAAAAAAGCACAAATAGACATGATAAAAATGCTGCAAATTAGAGAAAATTCATGCTCAGAATTAATACATTTCCAAAATTTCATATTTATGTAAGTCAGATATTTTATATTTATTTCTTCTATTCCAACAGTAAATCAGTTGGAGCATTCTAAACTCTTGATATTGCTATTTGTGTCTTAAGCTGTTTGGATGCACAGCAACCCTTTCATTTAAAATCTTGAAGAATTTGTCCTTTTTTTGTGCTTCTTCTAGCCAGGTGAAGATGCAATGCTATACCTGGAGAAGCGGCCTCTCTCCTCCCCAGTGCTGCTTTTTGATGGAACAACCAGCATTGTTGCTGTAGGAAACATACCAGTGACCACTCTCTCCTTGGAGGATTTCTGGGAAGGAATGTTGGTGTTGATGGCATATTACTACACCTTGCACTTAACATACCCAAAATGTGTTGCAACGGTCCTCTCTGTCATACAAACTGAGGTAATCACTGATGCCATCCATGATCAAGATGCCACTAGTGCATATAAGAAAGCAATAGCTGAGTGGAAGTCGTTCTTTGAAAAATAGGTGAATACCAAGCAGGATTTTATCAGGTCATTTGCAGTTTGTTTAGTTTTGTAGTACGTTTGTACAACTTTGTTCCTAATTTGCCTAGCAATGTCCTGAGAAACGGCTTTACTTAAGATGCTTTACAAATGAAAGTTGTTGTTTTTTTTTCTTAGTGACACTTTACCTGAGGCATGTAAAGTTTTAAGTCAGTAATGCCATTATTTATAACATTGTGAGACTATGTGACTGTCACAAAAGTTTAAGGCCAAAACTGTAATTTTTTTTCTGTGTTTAGGCCTTTTAAAGGGTTGATTTAGACTTTTAGGGATTGTGCAGCAGCCCTATTTTGTTTTAAAAAAAGGATTTTGTTCTCATGAGAGAAATAAATGTTGGCATATCACTCTTGTCCTGGTTGTGATTTCAGTAGAAGCCAAGGAGTAGGAAAAAGGTCTGTTTTAAGGTTTTTTTGCCTGGATTTAATATTGATTCGGCTCTATTTTAAGATAAGCCAACCTGAATCAAGAAACAAATTAATCATATTTCACTAATATTGAGTAGTTTTTCATAGTATTAGAACTATTTTTCTCGTTGCAGTGCATTCGTTTGCTGCAAGTAAGAATTCAAAACATAAAAAAAGACTGTAATTTAGCATATTTAACTAATATTTGGGACTTGATATCAAGTAATTTTATCTTAAATTGAGCTCTTTAAAGCTTATTTTAACCCTCTTCAATTCTCAAATGTGTTCTTTTATTTCTGGATTAAAAAATCTTATTTCAAGATTTCTTATTAAGTAAAATAAACTTGCTGCATGGACAGATAATTTCACTTGTTTTCAGTGCTTTTTGTATCAAATGTAGTATTTTTTTCCTAAATATAGACTAGCCATTTTTGCAGTGTATAAAAGACACCTGTCCACAGCCTCAAACAGTCAGACTCCAAACTCCGCCATGGCCAAGACCAAAGAGCTTTCGAAGGACACCAGGAAAAGTATTGTAGACCTGCACCAGACTGGGAAGAGTGAATCTACAATAGGCAAGCAGCTTGGTGTGAAAAAATCAACTGTGGGAGCAATCATCAGAAAATGGAAGACATACAAGACCACTGATAATCTCCCTCGATCTGGGGCTCCACGCAAGATCTCATCCCGTGGGGTCAAAATGATCATGAAAAAGGTGAGCAAAGATCCCAGAACCACACGGGGGGACCTGGTGAATGACCTGCAGAGAGCTGGGACCAAAGTAACAAAGGTCACCATCAGTAACACACTACAACGGCAGGGAATCAAATCCCGCAGTGCCAGACGTGTTCCGCTGCTGAAGCCAGTGCATGTCCAGGCCCGTCTGAAGTTTGCCAGAGAGCACATGGATGATACAGCAGAGGATTGGGAGAATGTCATGTGGTCAGATGAAACCAAAGTAGAACTTTTTGGTATAAACTCAACTCGTCGTGTTTGGAGGAAGAAGAATACTGAGTTGCATCCCAAGAACACCATACCTACTGTGAAGCATGGGGGTGGAAACATCATGCTACGGGGCTGTTTTTCTGCCAAGGGGACAGGACGACTGATCCATGTTAAGGACAGAATGAATGGGGCCATGTATCGTGAGATTTTGAGCCAAAACCTCCTTCCATCAGTGAGAACTTTGAAGATGAAACGAGGCTGGGTCTTCCAACATGACAATGATCCAAAACACACCGCCCGGGCAACAAAGGAGTGGCTCCGTAAGAAGCATTTGAAAGTCCTGGAGTGGCCTAGCCAGTCTCCAGACCTCAACCCCATAGAAAATCTGTGGCGGGAGTTGAAAGTCCGTGTTGCTCGGCGACAGCCCCAAAACATCACTGCTCTCGAGAAGATCTGCATGGAGGAATGGGCCAAAATACCAGCTACTGCGTGTGCAAACCTGGTAAAGACCTATAGTAAACGTTTGACCTCTGTTATTGCCAACAAAGGTTATGTTACAAAGTATTGAGTTGTATTTTTGTTATTGACCAAATACTTATTTTCCACCCTGATTTACGAATAAATTCTTTACAAATCCTACCATGTGGATTCATGGATTTTTTTTTTCACATTCTGTCTCTCACAGTTGAAGTGTACCTCTGGTGCAAATTACTGACCTCTGTCATCATTTTAAGTGGGGGAACTTGCACAATCGGTGGCTGACTAAATACTTTTTTGCCCCACTGTATATGTTTTCTCAGGAATGCACAGTTGAGTCATTTAATCACAAATCAGCACAGGCCTTTAGCTCAACCGTCAGAATCTGTCATTTGGGACAGCTATGATGTAAAAAAAAAAAAAAGAAAAAAAAAAGAAGTCCAAGCATTGTATAGTTAATAGAAAAAAGTATAGCACTGCTGCTAGGGCTGTGTGATATGACAAAAATCTCATATCCCGATATAAGACATTTATCATCCTGGCAACGATATAAATCACAAAAATGTATTTTCTGTAAATTCTGTGAATCTTGGGCAGCTCGACTTGCATTTAGTTTTTCCAGCTGGGCGTCCTTTACCTGGATTTGAATGTTTTAACCGATGCATGAAACTACATTTTTAGACATAAGTTGTAACGGCCACCATTTTCTTTTGAGTCTAAGGTTTATTTTTTAGCACATGACGGCTCTTTTTTGCTTCTCATCTGTAAACTCTCTGCATACTCTTTCACGTGATTCAGTTTATTTTGAAAAGTCTCAACAGGATCTTGAGCTTTATTGTGAAAGGTTTACGTGGAAAACAAACAAGCGGACAGCGGAGCCACGCGATAGTTTTACCGTCATTGTTGCTAACAACAACATGTAAAAACAGGCACTTGTCCCTCCATAGTGTGGTTATATTAAATATAAGAGAAAGAGAGAATTTAAGAAATTAATATAGCCACTACAGTGACCGTCAAAACGATGAAAAAATATTGCTGTAAACAGTTTATTTTACGACACCACGAAACAAACGATAGCATAATAGGAAACGATAGACGTTTTTATATCGTCATCCGATATATATCGTTATATCGAACAGCCCTAACTGCTGCAAAGTTCCATATGTGAGCACACACTAATAAAAGAACTTCATATGTCAAAAGACAAATAATTACAATTTCTGAATGGTACATAGTTGAGCATGTAGAATGCTTTCTAATATTAAATTCTTAGTCACCAAAATGAAGAAAATGTAATATTCATTCAACTTTCATGTTTTATCCACCAAATATAATGGGTTGTACCATAGAAATATCAATAGATTGTCATGTCCAAATAGAACAACATTCTGGTGTTTCTGGATGTTGCTCTAATTATAACTCTGACATATTTTTCCTTTTTAAGACCTGGGTCACTCCCATTTCAAATAATGCAATTTTCAGAGCATTTTCTGCTCCACTATCTTCAAATTGGCTGATTTGAGATTAAATGAACCAGTCAAAAAAAACTGGAATTGCAATTGCAATTAAAAAAAGAAACATAACGCACAACTGAAAATTTCCAGTCAATATTATGTGTCCCTAAAGTGGATTTATGTAAAAAAAAAATAAAAAATAAAAAAACAGACTGTGAGATAAGGTCCTATGGCAACAGAAAATAAAATCAGTAAAACTGCTGGGCCTTACCATTCTCACTGTGGTCTGCTTAATGGGTCTTTAAAGGTGAAATAAAGTACAATGTCACAGCTGCGTTTCAAAAGCTTCAGCCCTGCATCAAATCGAAATGGAGGAACATATAAGACATATAAGATGGATTAAAATGTAATTTAGCTGAATGAGCTGAATTTCTCTGTCTATCAGTATCAACACACCGACTAGAATAATACTGCAAGTGAAGGCAAACAGCAGGAGTTGAAATGGAAGCGATTTTAGGACACTTAGGGGTCAAGTAGTCAAGTAGGTGCCCCTTTTGTCCTGCACTTCACCCACTCAGGAACAGTGCAGTAGTTTCAAATGGTCCAGCTATAAACAGAAGATAGTGGTAAGGCCATACTGTTTTTGTACATGACTAACACGTTCTGAGCAGAGGCGGAGGCAGACACCCGGGGCTTAGTCCTAAAGGGTAGTATGCATGTGGGATTTGGGGGGGGGGGGGGTGTTTAGAAATGACTGAAAGATTAATAGGCTCTGTTTTGAGTTATGTTCAAAAAAGCATGACTTCATATAGGGAAAATAAATATCACATCTGCAGGACACCTTAAACTAGTTTTTAAATTAAGGCAAGGCAGAACAGGGCTGCATCAAGACACGCGGACTAAACCCCAATTCAACCAGACCCAGAACTGTTCCAGAATTAAAACAGGACTACAACAGTTCAAAATCAGGACTACTTAGGACTTAACCAAGACAGAACCAGAATCAGAACTAGATGATAGTAGCACTAAAAATCACCATAGACCTGCACTACACTTATTTTTTTATTCTACCAAAGTACACTATTTCGATTCAGAAAAGTTTATATAATTATTTAGCCTTGTTGTGCAAACAAGCCTGCATAACTTAATAAATGTAGAATTTGAAAAATAACAAACCTAAAAAGAAACACTAGGTACGAGATACATGAGGACCTATGATACGGTGATACTTTGGGTAAACAACCATGTGACTAACATGTGTGTCTCACCTGCTCTTGTTCTCTCTCTGCTCCTCTCTCTCCCTCTCTGTTCCTCTCTCTCCCTCTTTGTGCTGACAATCATCAAATATACAGTTGAAACCAGATATTTACACACTCTTCAGAAAACACACTTTTTTAAATGTAATATCAAATCAGACTAAATGTTTATTTTTTTAGATTGATAAATAAAAAAACATATTTGTTAACTTTAAGAGTAAAGAGAGAAACTATCTGTATTTCTTAATTGTAAATGGCACCAAATTGCATTCAAAATTGAGCCACACTTATGGAGCTCCACAATTCTTTTCCTGGTGTTTTTGTTGACATCTCTCGATTTTCCCATGTTAAAGAAACAGGCTCTGTGTTTTTCCTTATATGCATCCACAGGTGTGCCACCAATTTACTCACATGGACTCTACTAACCTATCAGAAGCTTCTTCAGCTCAGAATGGAATCGTCTGGAGTTTTCTTATTAATTACCAATAAACTTAGTGTATATGTACTCCTAAATTTGATGAAAGTGATAATAAATAGACAGCTCTGTCTCTCTTTATTCTGACATTTAACTAATTCAAAAGATATTTCAATATTGATTTATCCAAAACAAAACAAGTTTACTCTAAATTGATGTTGTACAGTAAAAAAATGTTCTTGTGTTTTCCATAAAGTGTATGTAAATATCCGGTTTAAACTGTGAATATACTGCTGTGTATTGAAATTCCTCTTGTTTTGCATAGAAATATACTGAACAACATACAAAGCATAATATATAAAATACTACCAGAGTTTTTGTTTTGTTTTTTTGAAAGAAGCCCCTTATGTCCATTCTTGTATATCAGTACATTACTTAAACCGATTTATTTAGCCGTGGAGGGTAACAACTGAAAATATGAAATAAACACACATGTAAGCTAAGACTCTCTAAAGAAACAGCATTGTTGTTGTTCGGCTTTTCATTTCGCCATTTGTTGATTCACTTGAAGAGCAAGTAACGTAATAATGGGTCAAGTGATCAGTTTGATTTCAATCTTTCGTGATACACCATCATATTTACATTATTTGTACAGTACGAATGATTTGCTTTGGTACCTGGTCGAACTTCAGTTCTCCTCTGTCTGCCTGGCTGCATTTCTCCAACAGCGCACTCAGGCAGCAGCTGCCCCGCCCCCTCGCTCAGTCGCTTAGTGCCTGAGCTCGGATCATACCAATATCAGGGGGGATTCACGCACAGTCGTAAATTCCCACAGTGTGCACTATGTGCTTCGAATATTGTGTGTCAGCCAGGCATCTAACTATGAAAAAATTACACTCCAAAAGACCCCGGGCTTCTGAAAAAACCCAGTAAGCCACCCCCCCCCCGCTCCGCCACTGGTTCTGAGACAAGTCCAGGAGATCTGTGTAGAGTCAACCTACAGCAGATTTCTTACACAGTTTGCAGACACATAACTGCACATTTTGATCTGTTTAAAAGATTGAAAAAAAAATCGCTTAAAGACTTTTTGTATACACTTCATTTTCACATTTAACTGTATTTTCATCTCCATTTACAGATGAGTGGGAGAGAGAAAATAAATACATTTGCCACATCATGGAGCATTTTTGAAAATAACAGATATGGGATATGCGCAGCTAAAATAAATGCAGTTTGAATACTCATCAGTACTAGAGAGCATTTGCAGAGACACTCAGAGTGAAGGGAAAACTGATTACTGTATTTCACAGGAGAAATATCAGATACCTGTAAAATATCAATTATGCATTATGCATTTCACCTCAGAGAGGATCAACATTCAGCACATTTCTTTCTTAACTGTGAAAAAAACAGACATCCAACCTGTTGGTGAAGCATGCAAGAAATAAAGTGGTTTGTTGTTTTTTTTTGTATGAGACAGCAAATCCATGTAGTATTTCAGATAATCAAAGTACATGTGAATTTAAATTAATAACATAAACATGCCTATGCAAGACATTAATTATACAGTAGACCTTGGAATATTATTTATAATTACACAGATTTCTGTCAAAATTATACTTAAATTTCCAGAAATGTTCATGAAACACATAAATTATCCAGTTAAAAGAGCTTAAAAATACTCACCAAAGCACAGGACCTGAATCAAAGTAGAAGTCACTCTGCAGAAAAAAGATGTATCATCCAGATCAACACCAGGTATCTATACAGCAACAAAATGAGATGTTACATCTTTGTGTGTCCAAAAGCAGTAAGCACAGTCACCAGTCACTTGTTATTGTAATGAACTCATTTTTCTGTTTATTTGTTATTACTGGTTGATATGTCTCTCTGGATGTAACCTATGAAAGATTTCGATCCAGTGAGCAATTTCCTCTTGTGAGTAATAGCATGTGAGAAATAACACACTGTCACAGTCTGGCGAGGGCAGACTGTATGAATTGAAAAAAAGGACCCAAAATGCAGACTCCAAGGAACAGGGAACAAAACTTGAATGTTAACAAAAGGTGAGCCGTTTAATATGGCTGGTAGAAAAGGTACAAACAAAGGGCAAGGCAAACTGAAGCAAAATTAACACAAACCTAAACTGGGGAATCTAAACGAACAATAAGAAAAACCTAGACAAGAAACTTGGAAGCATGGCATGGCATGGACAACAGACGACCTGACAATCACACACTGAAAATAGAGGACTTAAATACACAGCAGGAGGTGATTAGGGGAAGTGGAGACACATGAGGAAACAGCTGGCACACATGAACATAATGACGTCACAGTGGGAGAGTAAAACTGAACATGATGAACACAGAACACCAGACCTCTTCACAATAAAACAGGAAACATAATGAGACATAGACATGACAACCCGAACTTGACAACGTAAGACACAGACATGAAACGCATGAAGAGCAGGGGAGATTTAACATGGTTGGAAACACGAGGGGAAAATAATAACTAGAAACACTTAGGCATAATAATACAAACTTGATAACATAAGACACGCAGCATGAAACACGAAGGGTGAGGGGAAGCTTAAATACAGGGGAAGAAAACACAAGGAGTCTAATAACCAAATGAACTTAGATAACCTAATGAACAAAATAAACTCAAACTCAAGAGACCCAGGACCATGACACACACAGCCTCAGGCTCTGTAAAGTGCATGCCAAAAGGGACCTGAACAGGTGCAAGATTTTCTATAATGGGTTTCCATATTCTGTGCATGTGGTACAGCATGCTGTTTGCTGTTCCACAAACAAAAGCTGGGTCATCACTACAGTGTTTCTGTAGCTTCAAGCTTATTTCAGGGATTTTGGTATCACTGAAAAAGAGCTACTGTTTTGGGGTTTGTTTGTTTTTTATTAATCTTGGCCCAAGCCTGCAGAGGAAAACACCTTTTGACCCTCTGCTGTTTCCTTACAGTCCAAATCTAGGAGCAGTCATCAGCTGCTCATCTGCTGCAGAGAGCATTCCCATATGTGATAGCAACAACTACAGGGTGAGGATCACCTTCTTTGATTTCTCAAGTGCATTTAATACGATTGAGCCACTGCTACTGAGAGGGAAACTACAGGAAATGTCATTATACATGTCCAGCATCTCATGGATTACTGACAGACAGTTGGCAGTATGTGAGATTGGGCAGCGCTCTATCTGATTTGGTGATGTGCAGTACAGGAGCTCCACTGGGGGGACTGTCCTGTCTCTGTCCTGTTCACCTTGTACCATGGCCCAATTCTAGGTCATGGCACCTACAAACATTTTGCAGTGGTTGGACCTGTTATTGATGGGCAAGGAGGGAGAGGACAGAGCACTAGGGAATTATTTTGTGGAGTAGTCTGGAGTGGTCTCCTCCTTAATGTAAAAATCACTGAGGTGGAAAGTGACTTTTGAAAGAAGAGGACAGCTGTTTTGTCTGTCCAGGGGCAGGGTGTTGATATGAAGGAGGCTGAACAAGTTGAACTGGAAGACCAACATAGAGGCTGCTGCAGAAAGTGGAAAAGTAGAATCTACAGCTTATGAAAAAGCTGAGATCCTTCAGCGTGTGCAGCAAAATGATGATTTTTGATCAGTCAGTTGTGGCATGTGCAGGGTGCTTTGCTGTGGTCTGACGGGGGAGCAGCATCAGAGCAGTCTGATTAGGAAGACTGCTCCATGAATCTGGCTTCAAACTTCAAACTGAAGTTGTGGAGAGGATAAATTGTTATTCATCAAAATCCTGACCACCCTCTGCATCATTTACTGGACAGTCAGCAGAAAATTGCACCGCAGCAATTTCCTAATGTTGTAAACCTGCTCAACATTTGGCAATAAACCCCTTTCTGATTCTGATTCTGAAAACCTTCTCTAGCAGGCTGATTCAGCTCCAGTTCCACAAGGACAGATACAGGAAATGTTTCATACCACATCAGCCTCCATTATATATCTGTCTCGCAGACAGGTATCTGCAGGATATTATGATTATCGTCATTTTGTGCAGTAGATATTATTTGTCATCATTTCAACTGCTGTAATAAAAATTGACCTAAATATGGTCTATGTAAAGTATTTCTCCTGGTATTATCTTCTCATCTACTGCACAAAATTAGCTCTGATGACTCAAGTTGCCTACAAGTAGTCTCACTGCTTGTGCAACCCCCCACCACACACACATGTACTTAATAATACTAATACAACCCACACCAAATCACTAATACAATTTTACAGTTACATTTAAACTTTTAAGTGTCTTCACTGGATCGTCTGACACCCAACCCGAGTTCAAGAGTTCAGGACACCCGCTTTTTCTCACAAATTTCCATTCTTGGCACACAGATCACGCAGTTTCGTCATTTCCTTTTCTGTTTTGTGATTGGAGGAATTTCTGACGTTATCATTGCCTCTTACGAGCGGTCTCTCATCCCTGCTGGTGATCCTTACTGATGTCCCATCATCTCTCCATTATGCTGAATGTTAATCATATGCACAATTGTAGCTTAAATGAGTGTTAGAAATGTAAAGACAAACAGGTGTTTCCGCACTCTGTCTGAAAACCGTAGTGTTTAGCATCCAGTGTCTTTTTAAAATCTCTTATCTCCAGATTTCGTGGTATAGCTCAATGGAAGTTGCTCACTGCGTCTTGTACAGTGAATCATGCACTGATTCATGCCGCTGCAAATTAAAGTGCGCCAGCTCATCCCGTTCAAGCAACAGGATATTTTTTATTGCAGGAGTAGGCTCTCCGCTGGAATATTATAGAAACTCCAAAGTTCATCAGAGGGAGAGAGAAAGAGAGCGCTGAGGAGAGAGTGGGGGGAAGGAAGCAGACGTTTTTCTTCGCAATCCCAACCTCTGCCCCTACAATCCTTTCCTGATTTTCACCGGGAATACACGCTGGAATACGAGGAATTTCTTTCAGATGCACCTCTACATCAATGGCAAGTATGAAACTGTCTACTTTCTCTCGCACTTAAGCCTAACTTATTTTTTTAAACCGTTTAACTTTTTACTTGTTTTAAGGCAACCGAGAAAAGCATTTTGTAGCACGACTATTCTTAGAAACTATACATGTTTGAGGCGGTGCTGTAAACCTAAACGTTTCCTGCTGCGGCTCAACAGGTGGTTCTTTGACGCCGACTTGTAGTATTATATACGAGAGCCATTTTTCAGTTTAATAGACGGGCTTCATTAGGTCTCACGGTTCATCGGTGTTATTATGAGATTAGACAGATAATCATATTGTGCAATTAGTACCGGATAAATCATCCTTTCCTTTTTTCTGTGACAAGAAGTGCGTTGCTCAAATGCAGAAAACGCGCAACAGGTTTATTTATGCCTCCTGTGGATTTCGTCAGCAATGAAGGTCCTAAATATTTGTGTTGTGGGGGCAGTTGTTGTATAAACAGGGGCTGTATACAGAGAGACGTGATTTGCAGTTATAGATAATGAGTCAGACTCAGGCAGAGATAATAAAAAAAAAAGCTTGCGAAATCATTCAAGTCACTCGAATGTATTCAATTAAATCACGTAACAAGAAGCTCACAATATGTCAGATAAGCTGTAAATGCAGTTATATGCATGCTCGCTTTTCCCCATTTTTCTGTATAGCTAGCAATTGGTCAGTGCGTTTTCTTGGTAATTTCTGTCTTAAAACTGCTTTTTCTCCTCTTGAGATATTACCCTGTCTGTGTCTGCGCTTGAGGAAATCATGTATAGACCTACCCTGAAGGCATAACACTTTAATTAAATCCACTTTATCCACCCATCCACACCAAAGCTCCACAGTTCATTTATTTGGAATCTAGATTTCTATTTTTTGTCGTAATAATTGTTCCAGTGTTGACTCATTTTAATATCAAATCATCAGTATGAGTCAATTTTCAGTGGACAACATCACTAAAACTTTCCAGCCCCGACTACTGTTATTTAACCAGTAAGATAAGTAGCCCACTAAAGTTTTTTTTTTATGTGTTTCTCCTGAGTGTGTGTCATCTTTGAGTAGGGCTGCCACGATTTGTCGACTAGTCACGATTACGTCGACTATCAAAATCGTCGACGACTGATTTAATAGTCGACGTGTCGTTTGAAGCTTTGTAAGATCGCAAAAGACGCAGGAATAATAGCAGGATTTAAGAGTGTAATAACGGACTGTAACAGAAGATGGCAGCACTGCATGTACAAGGATTCCAGCTGCCGTTAAACCCCGAAGAAGAAGTAGCTGTGTCCCAGAATTCATAGCGCGGCCCAGCTTAGTTTCCAACAATGGCGGTAGCTAGTTAGTTTTAATATTACTCTTATTATTCTTTCTGGGTCACAAAATAAACGTTTAACATATTTTCAGGCGAGAATGTAGCTGTGTAAACCTCAAATATCGGCTCAGTTTATCAGGACACCACATATTTTCAAAAGCGCTCCGACGTTTTCGGAGACGTCTGTTACCCACTAGCTCGATAGCTAGCCGGGGGCTGGGTCACTAGCTCCGTGAGAACACCGGACTCCCGGCAAATTGTTTTCAAACCCACCGCCGTCTTTCGCGACTCAGGTTAAATATATATGAGTCACTTAGATAAATTAAAAATGTTGTTGTTTGGCTTTTTTTTTTTTTTTTTAGTATTTTATTTGTTCCTGAGTAAATCGGTTTGGCTGAGATTAAAGTTATAGTTTTTACACAGCTGAATAAACGTCAAGCAGACAGCTGATTATCAGAAGTGTGAGATGCTGGAGAATATACCCCGGTGTCCTGTTATATTTTAGATAGCAAGGAGTTTATTAAACTTTACCGAAACAATCTGCAAATTTCATTAAAATTGAATAAACTATCATCTTGTCTTTATTTTTAGTTAGCACCTTAAAAGCTTAAAGCTGTAAGCTAATGATAGTTATATAAGCTGTAGTTTTACGTCCAGTGGATGATGATCTGATTAGTCGACTAATCGCAAAAATAATCGGTGACTAGTCGACTATCAAAATAATCGTTTGTGGCAGCCCTATCTTTGAGACACATACACAGATAGATTCCAGCACTGAAAGAGGAAGACCACAGAGAAAGAGTGAAAGAGGATATAATGAGGGTTGGTGTGACAGAGGAGGGATGTTAAGGATAGGATGAGGTGGAGGCTGATGACCCCTGAAGGACCAGCCGAAAGAAGGAAAAGATTAATATGTAGCTTTTGTTTTGTTTCCTCTGTACAGTACAATTCGATTTAAGTGAAATTGCATGATGATATTACCAAAATTACACAGATTAAATCATTTATTAGCACGGGAGTGCAGGGACCGCTGAAAAATGCAAAATGACATCTTTTATTTCACACATTAATCACAGAAAGACAAACAGAAATGTCACCTTCATCCATAGCAACAGGTTTATTTCAGTCTACTTTCTTAAAAATCAATATCCCAAACAGTTCAGATAAGTGCTTTTCCAGTACCATATTGATATGCTTTAATAAGTCATGCTGTGCTTTTCACATTCAAACATAGTATCAAGTGTAGTGTTGAATAGGCTTTTATCAATCCAAAGGTTCCATCATACAGCGCTGGCAGCATATTCATGGCTCCTTTCCGCCTATGACACAGTTTGTCTACTGTGTTGTTGAAGGGATTCGCCGCCCTCCCCTTGCGTAAGTGTGAAAGAAAGCCAGCTGGACAGTGAAAGAGATGGAATAAGGGAGGTTTTAGACTAATAATAATTCAAACCCAAACTGCAAAGGTGGAAAGATTACAGGAAACGTTTATCTGTGTATTGAAATATTGCATCATCACTGTATCTTCTTCACCTTATCTTTCTTCGGGCGGTTTTCTCAAGCTTTCCTGTGGTCATGTTTCAGCCATGTTCTTTGAATAATGATTTGTGTTTTTATTTTCAAGAGTAAAAGTGTTTAAAAACTCACAGTTAGCTTTCAAATGTCTTGTAGCTCTCTTCACGACTACACAGACACAGGTTGGTTCTTTGAAAGGGGCGTTTATTACTTGGACTTTCTCTTCTCCTTAGTTACACCATCGTCAATACGCCGTGAGAACTGGTTATATGAGTGAACAGTGCAAACACATTAGCAACTTTCCAGTACACATATTTAGTTCAAAAGTTAAACATAGACATTTTTAAAAAATGACAAAAACCTCGTTGACCGCTTGTCCTGAAAAGAGGTCTTTAAGTCTTTGTGTTGCTTTGCTTTCAATAAACCTTTAGCTTAGCAGCGCTTCATGAGAGACATCTGCTCACCTGCAGTCCATGAAAAGTCTTGAATACTCTCGCTAAGGTTGTTCTCGTGCAACATTAGTTCTTACACATTTCAAGTGAAGACATTTTTTAACCCTAAATTATATTCATGAAATTATGTAATCCATTATAAATCAATCATCCACATCATGAACTCTATACAGAACGTTGTTTAACAGCATTTACATGTCTAATCTTGCCATTTTTTGTGTTTTCCAGATGCTGTTACTTGGGGTTTACAACAAAATGGACCGTAGACTGTGGATAAACTGACCAGGGCTAGTGAAGGAATACACATTTTCCAGAGTGAAAGTCAACTTGTCCATTATCCATTGAGTGTAAACACACTGATTAAAACCTGCCGTTCCACACATGCCATGGTGTTTAGTTAAACAAGCACTGGATGAAAGCTTTCCAAAATGTGACAGGATCTAGAGGTGTCCATCTCACCTAACATGATGGAATCTAGTCTGTCACCTTCAGCAGACCCTCTACGCCACAATGCCAGCAGCTATGTAAACTTCAGCAACAACAGCTGGAGTGGACTCCGTGATGGTGACTCATTGAGGAACAATCAAACCCTGACCTTCCATGATCGCATCAACAGCGCCCTGCTGGGAGTTTTTCTGGGATTTCTTTCCCTTCTCACGATCATAATGAACCTGCTCGTACTGTATGCTGTGAAGAAAGAGAAGAGCCTCCACACTGTAGGGAACCTCTATATTGTTAGCCTCTCTGTGGCAGATCTCATTGTAGGGACCACGGTCATGCCTTTGAACTTGGTATATTTGCTGGAGGATGAATGGAAGCTGGGGCGGGCTGTCTGCCAGTTTTGGCTGATTATGGACTACGTGGCA
Source organism: Mchenga conophoros (assembly GCF_057382185.1). Taxonomy (NCBI): domain Eukaryota; kingdom Metazoa; phylum Chordata; class Actinopteri; order Cichliformes; family Cichlidae; genus Mchenga; species Mchenga conophoros. The sequence goes on from NC_140530.1 coordinate 22,627,789, forward strand.
AGCACAGCTTCAATTTTCAGCTTATTTATCCTCTGTTTGGATCGGTACCGCTCAGTGAGACAGCCGCTTAAGTACCTAAAATATCGAACACGGGGAAAAGCCAGTGTGATGATTTCTGGAGCCTGGCTGCTGTCCATGATGTGGATTATTCCTATTTTAGGATGGAGGTCTTTCACACACGTGGACCTCAAACCTGAAGAGGAAAATAAGTGTGACACAGATTTCCGTTTTGTCACGTGGTTTAAGGTCATTACCGCAGTCTTCAACTTCTACGTACCCTCTGTTTTGATGTTGTGGTTTTACACATATATCTATTTGGCAGTAAGACAACATCTACGGGACAGAGAGAGAATCATTCATCCAACTGATTCATTTGGAGAAAACGACAATGGACAAAATCCTCAAACCCCTGTGAAAAATGACTCCAAGTCACCTAAGAGGGAAAGTGAGGTTTTAATGAAAGGATCCAAAACAGAAAAACTGCTAGACCAGAATACTCTCGAACAGACAGATCCCCTTGAAGACGCTGATAAAAACAGTAAAACTGCTCTATCGAGAGCACACAGAAAAATTGGTGTAAAGTGCCAGCAGACGTCATTGCTTGCCATGACAACAAAAGGTCTCAGAATGGCACGAAAGACTAAAAGGTGCTCTTTGTCTCCTGAGGAGAAGCAACCAGACTGCGAGGTTCCCCAGAGCCAGCCATCGGCACCACAGGACGTGATTTGCTCAGGTGGAAATAATGAGAACAAACTTCAAGCGTCTTTAAACGAATGCCATGTGACAGTGCCAAACCCAGTGAGCGGAGTGTGCGATACCAACAAGGTATCAGACGTGCAGAGATACACATCTGTGCTCAGCAACAACTACGACCCCAGCCAAGCTCTACCTTGGGCCGAGGAAGGAGTAGAAGATGCCAAATTAGACGCGGATAATGAAATTACTCTGAGACAGGCGTGGCAAAAGTTCATTGACCAATCACGCCATCGCATCCACAGTCTGAGGATCCACAAAGAGCACAAAGCAGCCAAGCAGCTGGGCTTCATAATTGCTGCTTTCTTATTGTGTTGGATACCATACTTCATAGCTTTCATGGTCATGGCCTTCTGTAGAGAGTGCGTCCACCATGACCTGCACATGTTCACCATATGGCTGGGTTACATCAACTCTACTCTAAACCCTTTTATATACCCGCTCTGCAATGGAAACTTTAAACGGGTCTTTAAAAATATTCTTAACATTCCTTTGTGACTGTAAATGAGCAGAACACAATCGCAGGCGTCTAAATGTTGAGACAACAGCAGAATTAGCAAAAGGAAAAAATGTCTCATCAAGCGTTGACCAAAAAAGTGTGCTATTCCTTTTATGTTCCGCATTTTATTTTTATAAACACCAATTCTTTGGACTCAAGACTCAAGCTGAGGATAATATGTCAGTTTAATGTTATTTATTTTGTTTATGTTACACTAATTATAATAGTAATTATAATAATAATAATAGACTGTGTCACAGAAGAATTTGAGCTTAAAGTTTTGCTAAAAACTATGTAAAAATTGTATTTTGAAAAAAAATTTTTAATTGATTTTCTGTGCTAGGAATATACCATAAAACACATAATGTGAAATATGATTAATATTGTTTAAAAAAAAGAACAAGGAGAAGATTTTCTCTGAAAATGACAACCACATTGTGAGTCATTCTCCTTCTTATTATTTAAACAGAGTACGAGACTTTAGATGCATCTTGGTGCTTGGTACTAGTGATCGAGGAAGGGCTGAATTATGATACCTACTGTCTTTATTTTTTATGTTTTTTTAATTAAGAATGGCAACTCTAAACAAGCACATTCAGTCACCTACACTCCCTTAAAGAAAACCTCTGAACTTGTTCTACCTGTTCGTGCTTTGACATCTATTTCCTGCCATTAAGTCTAATAGGTTAATATATTGAATTGAAAGCCTTTATTGTCATTATACATAGTATAACGAAATTGGAAATATATGAGCAAAAACCTGATTATGAAGACAAAACTACTACCAGAACAAACTATTTGTCACAGTCACAGTCTTCTTTCGAACTGCAGAAAGGTTTTGTTTCTCTCCTAGATGGGAATAAGTTGCTTATCTGTTATAAGGTGTAGCACGTCGCTACACGTCATTAGCCAAAGAGTGTCGAAAATGATTCAAAAATGCTGCAGCACATTATAAATCTGAGACTTCTTTAATGGATTTGTGTCAGTATTTTGTAACAAACGCATTCAAGTGCATCCAGGCTATACACAGAGCTTCATGGTGCAACTCTTTCTCCCAGTAACTCCCGTGTTAGCTATGCTAGAAGCTTCCTTGTAAAAAGAAAATAAGGATAAATGGAATTAAGGACATTTCCTTACACTGTTACTTTTTGCACAGTGTCACTTCAGATTTTATGGGGGGCAGGGACAAAGAACTGAATTTCATATTTTAATATGTGAATCATAGTGTCTGAAATAATGTTGTAATGAGCGTGGCAATGTTGTGAGTCACTGTGCAGTCAAATCAAACAAATCAGAGGAGGCTGAAATTGAGCTGGAAGAGGTGATGATGGGAAGACGGATGTGTGTGACTGCACTTCTCATTAAAAACAAGACAAAGGGGAAGAAAATTTCATTTTATATGCTGTTTCTCTGTTGCTTGAAAAGGTTCTGCAAAGAGCTTCCCCTGAGGTAACTCTTTGTAATGAATATTATGTCCCACTGAATGTTTTGCTGTTTGTGTGTGTGTGTTTTTTGTTGTTTTTTTTAAAAAAGTAGTTTGGATACTTTTATGTCAAAGTGAAGTTGCTGCCTATGCGCTTTTAATGCTGGGTGTCTCATGTTGAGGGCAAAGTTTTTGAATAATGCTTATAATGATCACCAGAGTATGATTAAAACCTGTGGGTGTGTTCTGGTTTATATTCTGTTTTTTGTTATCGGTGTCTTGTAAGCCTATTTAGGCTGGCATATTATTTCATGCATGATACAGTAATGAAATAAAATTGAAGTCAATCTGAAAGAAAAAAAATTGATGACATTTAATGTCCTGTTTATGATGTACACCTAAAACTAAAAATAAAACGTTCTAATGTGCTAGTCCTTCAAGCCTCACGTCATTAACACTATTAACTTCAAACTGTTCTTCTAATTTTATTTTGTCATTAGTTTGAGGTGCTGACTTTGGCAAGAACATTTATGTGAAATGCTGAACACATGACCTAATTAACCTGGGACAAAACCCAATGCCCATGCTGCAGCAAGATTCCATCAAATGTACCCATTGGTCACTTTATTAAGTACACCTGTTCAACTACAGCTTTTCAAACCAATCATCTGAATGGGGAAGAAAGGTTATTTAAGTGACCTTCAATGCGGCATGGTTGTTGGTGACAGACAAGCAGAGTGTTTCAGAAACTGTTGATCTGCTGAGAGTTTCCCACACAGCCATCTCTAGGGCTTACAGAGAACGGTTCGAAAAAGAGAAAATATCCAGCAAAAGGCAGTTCTCTGGAAGAAAATGCCAGGTTGTTTTCACAGATCGGGGTGAATAGCCAGACTGCAGCAGTAACTTAGATAATCATTTGTTACAACCAAGGTATGCAGAAAGGCATCTCTGATTGTACATGTTGAATCTTGAAGCAGATGCATTTCTGCATTTCGTTGCCCTGTACCTGTGCATGTGCAATGACAATAAAGTTGAATTCTATTCTATTCTATTCTATTCTATGGGCTACAGCAGTAAAAGACCACAACAGGCGCCAGTGCTTCCAGCTAAGAACAGGAAACTGAGCTACAGTTCACAAAGGTTCATCTATAATGGACAAGCGGAGACTGGAAAAACACTGGCTACTCTGCTGAGTCTCAGTTTCTCCTGCAATGTTGAGATAGTTTACCTAATTTTGCCTAAACAAGATGATAGATAGAGCCATCCTGCCTTGTATGAGTGATTCAACCTGCTGGTGATGTAATGATGAAGGGATATTTTTTTGGCACAGTTTAGGTCCTGTAGTACCAAGTGAAGATCCTTTAAATGAGCACTGTGTAAATGCCACCGCCTACCCGAGTAATGTTGCTGACCATGTCCATCCCTATATGACCACAGTGTAGCCATCTTCTTTTTAAGCCATATTGGGGAATTTTAGCATTTTTTTAGCAAATTATGATGCACATATACTGTCAATTAATACATTCATATTTTCTCCTGTGCAAAATGGAGAAATAGCTCTAGAAAAAAAGACAAGAACTCTATTTCTCATAATATAGTGCCACTTAATTGTCTTTGTGGCAGTTTCAATAATATTCACCAAAATCTGCAAAGCTTGTGACTTACCAGCATAAATATTTCATTTAACTTTTCAGTGTGCTGAAACTGTTATATTTCCTCTCTTGTATGGGACGTATAACAAGGACATTTTCAACAATATGCCAATGTCCCTCATCCCCTCTCTCTTAATAACCCAGCACGGGCATCATTCATGAGTTTCTATGGCGTGTTTCTCAGGTTACTTGTACTAAAATAAGAACTGTTTTTCATTTAATCTGTAATCTTTAAACTGGAATGGACTCCATGGTACAGATCTGAAAATCTCAATTCAGTTTTACCTCATAGTTTACTGTAATAAACCAGTTTGTGTTGAAGGTCTGAATCAGAAAAACATACACATGCTTTCATCAAAAATTGAAACCTGGAGCGGTCTTATCCAAGCGAGAAAAATCAGAAAAAAAGAAATTCAATTATTAATACTAACACATATATCTCACCTTACAATAATTAAACCATGAGCTGTTGAAGAGGGAAAACTCAGCCTGTATGAGTAGGAGCAGTTTTATATCAGTCAAGCTTTTTTTTAAAGATTAGTTAAGAGCAACACAACTTGACACAGTCTGCATCTGCATGAGCATCACTGTGAGATGTTTCCTTGTTTCATTAAACCAGTTAACACAGCTCACACAATGTCCCTGAACTTACCCTGTTGAAGATTTCCACTGTAAACATGTACTCCATCTAACAAACTGAGTACTTTCAAAGCATTTTATGCTTTCCTTGAACCGCTAGTCTCATCTGCTACTTCAGAGTGTTCTTGTGTTTAAATGATAAGGTACAAGGAAACCTTGAGCACTTGTACTTTCGTTCCTGTGTTTTCCTTCAGGAAGGATTCAAGAGCTCAGTGGCTTTTACATGTGGTAATAGCTGTTCCATGTAGAACAAGCTATTTAAAAAAGGGGGGTGCTATTATTACATGCTGTCCTTCACAGTGCAGGGGCTACCACTGGATATTGTGGTTGTCATCCAGGGAAATACAAAATACAAAGAGGTGACACTTTGTGGGCTTCATATTATTTTAGATGGATTTTCTCAGTTTGTTTTAGCCTCCTGGCCAAAACATGACATCTTTTAATTTATATCGTGCGTTTTTGTACAGCAGCACAGTTTTGCGACGGTCCCTAACCCTGTTTCCGTACGGTCCGCCGCTCACATACAGCTAATTTCTGGTGAAAACTGAAGTCATAATTGAGCCCAAAAGTAGGAGCAGAAGTAGCTTTACCGGTTTCACCACTATTATGTTGCGTTTGTAATTTCACAAGCTAAAACCGGCGTTCATTACAAACGCTTCAGCCTCTGTAGCAGTCTCCGAAATGAAAAGAAACGGCGCCTACAGGTTTTTGTCCGTTTTCTCCTGCTTTATCGTCTGCGCGTTCTTGTTTATGTTTTGGTTCTTTGTATTTTACTCAATGGTGCTTGCACCATAAAGACAAGAAACCGTAGCAAGTAAGCTAAAGCTTACCCACACTGCACTGCTTTATTTACAAGACTCGCGATCACATGATCTCCTTCACCAGGAAGTAAGGTTTTATGGTAAGTGCACAAGTCCTGTTACACGTTAACGTATAAACATGTATGTATCTGTCTGAAGCGGACATAAATTGTCTGTGTTGTGATGCATGGATGTCTTATTTTATGATTTATTTCCATGAGAATTTTCGTCGCGTTAAAAAGCGCTTGAAGTGCTAAAGCTGCTGGGTTTCATTGTGTGGTCTCTATTAAGCTGACTTTACTTCTCAGCAAGAGAAAACAGTTAAAGACACGAAAAAAAGTAAACGTAGAATTTAATCATTAACATGCCAAGACTGACAGCCATTAAATGCTTAGTCTTGAAGGTTTGGCGCTCATTATTTAACCAGAGTTTAGGCTCTCTTTGCAGCTGAGCTGGTCAAAAATATTTTAAAATCCTTTATCTTTTCATGGATTATGCACGTGGATGGGATACAGGAAAGGAAACACGAATCCTCTTTTTTTCTTTTTTAAATGTCCAGTTTATTGTTCATGTAGCTTGCCATCACATATGGAGTTATTTGTGACAGATATACAGTACCAAGAGTTAAAGAGAATTTTTATAAGATGGGACTGAGACCACCCACACATCATAGCGTCTTGTATGGTTTGAAGATTGTGGTGCTGACAAAAAGACGGTTGAGCTGAAAATGTTCAAATCTTGTTGGGATTGACCAAAGTGGACACGGTTAGAAATCAGTGTATCAGAAGTTTAACGGTGTGGAGGTAAAGTTAGAGAGCCAAGGCTGAGGTGGTTTGGACGTGCAGAATAGTAATAGAGGATGGACAAAGGATGTTGAATATAGAGACGCCAGGGAGGAGGAAAAGACGAAGACCTCAGAGAAGATTCACTGATGAAGTGAACAACTGGGACACCAAATGAGCCCTGGCATATTTGGTCCAGGCGGCTGACTATGATCAGTTAATAAATAAATAAATGTTTATGCTTTATTTTTGTTTAACCACGTTGGTACACTTGTTGTTGGGTTAGGAAGTCTTTGTTGTGCTTTAGTGCAGCATGGCACAATTAAAAGCTACCCTTTAGCTATTAGCAGTGGCTTTTGGTCATTGATGGTGGGTTATTTTACTTGAATGTCTCCCTTGATAATCATGTCCTTCCATTTATTTCCTTACCATATTATTTACACCTTCCCCGCTCTCTTGTTGGAACTGCTCTCCCTCCTCCATCATTTCTCCATGGCTAGTGCTGGAAACAGGAGCAGTACTGTGACTGTGAGAGCTTTATAGTAGTGGTTGCTGGTACTGCTGTTGACAGTGCAGTTTCTAATATGTATATAAACATTTTGCTGCATATATGCCTAGTTTCTTTTTCTTTTTCTCTCTTGGCTTTTCACTGACACCTTTTTTTTGTGCTTTTGTTTTTCCATCTGTGTCTGTAGGAGAGGGATGGTTGCGTTAAAAGATTATATTCGTCTATCCAGGATTACTAATAAAAATTGTCCACTGGACTAAAATGGTAAATGGTCTGTATTTGTATAGCGCTTTACTTAGTCACTAAGGACCCCAAAGTACTTTACACTACTAGTGTCAGTGTTTGTAGTGCCAGTGCACCATGGCAGGTGGCCTGTATGATTATAGCAACAAAGAAAAAAAATTATATTGACCCACCAGGAAAAAGCCTAATATGCATTACCAGTCCAGCCCTAGTAGTGAAGGAGGATTTACAAAGGGTTGGTGTGACTGAGTCGAATGCTAGGGGCAGGGTGAGAAGGAGGCAGATGATCTGCTGTGGTGACCCCAAAGGGAGCAGCTGAAAGAAGAAAAAGACAACTGATAATAGTGTGATTTTTTTTTTCCTTCATTTGCATGTGTGGCAGATACTTTCACATATCAAAAGCACATATAGTTACATCTCTGATATCTTGGGCGATGTACTCATCGAGTAATTTTAAACCTGGCTGAGTAATAAGCTTATTCAAATCACATTCTTCACTGGGTTGTCAATTAAACAGCAGCATTGGAAATTTAGGGCTCAGCAGATAATGAACTGATTATTATGTGATCAGCAGGAGCTCCTGATTTAGGCATCCACTAATCACAGGGCTCCACCAACATGTGTGAGTGATTTTGGGCAAGACATTGAACCCCAAGTTACTCCTGATGGGCAGGCCAGCTCCTTGCAAGGGAGTTTTCCCATAATTGTTGTGCGAGTGTGAACTGGTAATTGAGGCACTCCAAAGTCATAAAACCGTATACAAGTGCAGCTTTTATTCTGTGCTTTTATTCAGACTGTTTACTTCAACAGTGCGAGAGTTACTTTTACTACTCTTTGTGTATCTAAGTCATAAGTTATTATAGTGCCTGCAAGTGCTTCATAGCCGTCTGCTGTTTTATTTCACAGCTTGTTGAACGTGCCGCTCTGTGAAGTGTAATGGCATCTGACATCAGTGAGGCATCGCCGTCCACTGCAGAACTTAAGCTGCAGTTTGCTCCTTTCAGCAGCGCTCTGGAAGCAGGCTTTTGGCATGAGCTTACTCAGAAGAAACTCAATGACTACAGATTGGATGAGAGTCCCAAATGTATCAAAGGATACTATTACAATGGTGAGTATTCTGATGGCATGGTTTCAATAAAAGATCAGTTCAATTCAATTGTATTCATATAGCGCTAAATCATAACAAGTTGCCTCAAGGCACTTTATATTGTAAGATAAAGACCCTACAATAATAGAGAGAAACCCCGACAATCAAACTGCCCCCTATGATGAAGTACATGGCGCCAGTGGGAAGGAAAAACTCCCTTTTAACAGGAAGAAACCTGCAGCAGGACCAGGCTCAGGGAGGAACAGCTATCTGCCATTACTGGTTGAGGGTGATGGGAGGAAGACAGAATAAGCAACACACTCACTCACTGTCAAATGCAGTTTTCCCACTTGATTGACAGATCTGTATTTTCTATTACCAATGTGGCTGATCGACTTTCATGTCTGATAGGTGATCCTCTTGGTTTGCCTACCCGTCTAACTTTGGAGTACAGTGCATTTGATGTGTAAGTATAAGGCATTATGTTGTGTAAAGAAGCATTACACTTCTGCTAAGTTTTTCTGCTGCCATTGAGTCTTGTGATGCAAAGTGTCATTGTAAACAAAGCCAAAATAAAAGCATAGCATAGACTGTTGGGGTCACACTGCTGGGCAGGTGGGAGGACAACGTGGACACCTAAATTGATACCATCTACGGTACTAAAAATCTTAAATGAGTTGAATCTCGGTGACCTCCACCTGAAGATCAGAAGTTTTCTGAAAATCTTGTGAATGTGATAACTCAACAAGGAAGTTACCCAGGATGTTTCGACTTATTCCATAGGTGCAGCTACAGTGAGGCAGAGGGGAAGCACCGAAAGCTGCCAGTATTTTTAAATCGGCTCTGAACAGTTACAAAAAGCCTGTGTGTCTAAAGAAAAAAAAAATGACGTGGCCTTCATCCGATTGTGCAGTTGTCACAGAGATGTTTTGTGTATGTACTTCTATATAGGGAAAAATAAACTTTTATATATCCCACTGGTTTCTGGTGGTCAGTATGTTTACACTGTGAACATACAGTTTAATGAAAAATGTGTTGGTTTTTTGCTGTTAGTGATGGTCCAACTCCCGCTCGTTGCTGCCCAGCTTTGGGAACGCTGTACAACACCAACACTCTTGATGCCTTTAAGACTACTGATAAGAAGGCTCTGTTGGAGAAAGAAGCCAAGGAGGTAAGAGACATCCAGTGGCAATTTGTTCTGACATCAAAAACATGTTGAAAGTGGATTATCTATAAAGTAGGCATTAGAATGGTCATATTTCCCAACAGAACATTACCTGATTAAATTATTGATTATTTTTTCTTTTGTATTATCTCTCTTTGTTGGGTAGATTTGGGATGCTATACAGTCTGGAGCTGCACTGAAGGACCCGTCCATCCTTTGTAGATTTATTCTCCTTACCTTTGCAGTGCGTAAAAATATGATCATATATGTTTGCTTGTTCTTTTTTGCTTTTGTTTTTTTCTACACTTTAACAACTTCATGTAACCAGTTTCCTTTCATGTTTCTCTCTTGTTCTGGCTACTCTTTTTAAACAGGATTTGAAGAAGTACAATTTCTACTACTGGTTCTGCTTTCCTGCTCTCTGTTTCAAAGAGGCGATAATGCTTGTTCGACCGCCCTCCGTCCTAGATCAGGTTTTCTCTGCAAAGCAGGTTGGATTTTTAAAGATCACCATATAATTTTAGATATTACACTTTGAAGTTATCCTTAAATGACCTTTTCTGAAAAAGTTAAAACTCTACAATTACTATTAGCTGTTTTATATGATGAATACAAAGTGCTATTAGTGTCTTCCACTGCTTCATCTATATAAACCAAAAGAATTTTACTGAATAATTCGGTTTTCATCCCTTTGAGGTCACTTGGTTGAGAATTGCTGCACTGACTTCAGCACTTGTGATATGTTTGAATTGCCGGATTTTTCTAACTTCTAATTTCTGTCTTAGATTGCAGCCCTGCAGGATGCTTATGATGGCCTGTGCATCAAAACAGGAGCCACTGCAGTTCCTTACTTCCTAATAAAATACACAGATGAGTCAGTTCAGATGGCCGTGCTGGGGGACTGGGAGACATTTTTCAGTGATACTAAGAAGGTTTCAAGAAGATTTTTATATTTATATTATTAGAAACAGGAATTTAATCTTATATTTTATTATTCTGTGTGTCTGCTACTTTTTTTGCACTTAGATCAATATCATAATAGTATGATTTAAAGTATACACCAAAAGTTTCCAAACCTATTGTTGTTCATTCTGTAATAAAAAAAAAAAAAAAAGATTCAAACAGACTCGTTTTTTTAATAAGGTTTAAAATTTATTTTGTTGTGGCTTCAAACTGGATTTCTACTGTAGTTTTATTGGCTCATCACATTTTACTAATGTTGTCTACTGTTACACACTCACACAATAACACATATACGCATTCACGCCTTGCTAATGTAAACATACCTTGTTTGTTTTCTCTAGGTTACTATGGGTGTCTATGATCCGTGTACTCTGTCCCAACATCCGGGCTGGCCTCTGAGGAATCTACTGATGCTTGTAGCTAACCAATGGTAAACTCTGTGTGTGTGTGTGTGCATGTGTGACTGTGTTTTGAGGAAGTTGTCTCAATGATGTGTGCTGTCGGTCATTAAGTAATTTGGAAAAACCTGCTGAATTTCACTATGAGTTGCACATAAATGAAAGGCTCCTCTTCCTGACTGATTTCCCAACCCTGCTGCAGTGTTAGGAAAGCAAACCTTTGTAATTTAAGAAAATTATCAATTTCAAAAAGAGAAATGTATCAGTTTAAAAATGTTTGCATCAGGACAAAAGCAATTGAAACTCTACTAAAGTTATTCTGTTCCACTCGGACTGAAAAAGAAATATCAAGCTGCTGCTTCGCCTCAGTGGTGTTGCAAGAGTTTAGTGGGGATGTGATTAATTTGATCAATTACATGTGCTCCTAGATGACAGCACTTGCTTACAGAAACACGACTGTTGCTTTTAAGCTAGTCCCATTTGTCTATAAGGATATCAATTTTCCAGATAAACAAGGTTTATTTCTTCCATTTAAGCTCTTGCTAAGCTTTAATCTTAAAATGTAAATCAGGTTGTCCAAACAGTTTATATTGATCTAATCTGCCTTGCTTGAAGAGGATGAATAATGATGTCACTGCTTGCTGATTTATTATTTTTTTCCACCTAAAAGATTTTCAAAATTATCTCCAAATTCCATCAGGAAACATTGCCGCTCATGTTTGAACTACTTTGTGTGGATTTATTGCCTTTATGTGAATCATATTTCTTTTTCTCAGTTGTATTTATATATTTTTTTACATTTTATTTATTCATTTATTTTTTATTGTGGCAGGGAGTAGTTGCGTGGTCTGGGTAAAAGACCATAGCTGGTTTGTTAACTCATGCCATACCTATCTGTGACACACAGCAGCTACTGTTTGTTCTAACCACAGGCGGTGTTGTTTTATACACAGTATGAGGTGTCTTTGCAGAATATTGACAGATATTTTTAACTAGATTTGATCTATTAAAGGTGCTGTTATTAAACACTTTTAACGGAATATGTATATTTCTTATTCTTTTTGGTTTGAAAAGCGTTAGCAGGCTCTCTTGGGATATTCCAAAGTTGATGGAGGGTTTCTACAGCAGGATAGATCGATAACGGTTGTTACTTTCATGTATGTCACGTAAAAGGAATGTATTGTTACATTGTTACAAGGCCACATTAAGAAAATTCTTATTAATCATTTGGTAAAAGTCAAAATATCAAGATCAAAGATGAAATTCTATTTCAAGAAAAAACTTCAAATACTCTTTTGAGGAAAAAAAGTTGAAATGTGAAGATTACAGCTGTTATTTTAAGACAAAATGCCATAGCTCCTATACCCTAACGTTTAGATGAGTTAGTGAAACAAATTGATCAGCCGTCTTATCATGTCTTGTGATACAAAGGACATCCTCTTTATTGTACGAGGGTGTAACCATCAGTATCATTGCATCTGTCCATTACTGGCCTTTTCATTTTGTACAAATCCAACCAATTCTTCCAAGTCCGTGTGTTTTGTTGAAGAAATATAGAAGAAATCGAGACACGTCAGACCTGGCAACATCTTGTCGCATTTTCTCTTGTCTTTCTACAGTTGTGGTGTGATATCACGCTGCTCTACCTGCAAATAGTTATTTGAGTTAGTTTTGCCTTTCTATCAGCTAAAAGCAGTTTGGCCAATCTCCTCTGGTTAGAGAGCCCCTGCTCACTGGATATTTTCTCTTTTTTTGACCATTTTCTGTAAACCCTAGTGATAGTTGTATGGAGAAATCCCAGTCGATCATCAGTTTCTGAAATACTCAGACCAGCCTGTCTGCGACCAACAACTACGCCTTATTTTCCCCGTTTTGATGCTCAGTATAAACTTTACCAAGTCATCTTAACCACGTCTACATGCATAAACGAACTGAGTTTCTGCCATGTGGTTGGCTGATTAAATGTTTGTGTTAAAATGCAGTTGAAGAGGTGTTGCTGATGAAGTGGGCAGTGAGTGTACATATTTATTCATTTATGAAGGACACGTTTTTTTATGTTTTCGAAAATAGTTATCTGTAAACAACACACTTGGACGTCCTCCTACATCAAGGGGCCATTTCTTTTGTGGTTAAATTAGGCTCCTTCATGAGTATATGTCACATATCATCAGGAGTGCATTTTTAAAGCAGGATATTGTGTGTTTTCATCCAATCAGCCTCTTTAAGTGTTGTAGGCTGTGATTTTTGCTTGTTTTGAACACTTTGTGCTTATGCTCAGTGTCTCCAAAGCAGGTGGTTGTGCTTTATCATCTTTAAATATTCGATTATGATTTTTATTTGCTTTATTCAGAAGTGGTTGATTCAACAATCAGAAAATTTAAAAAATAAAAGGATTCATATCCCACGGGCAATGATATATTTTAACCAGCTTAAGTTAAAAAAAAAGAAAAGGTTGTTTTGTTTATTTTTTTTAAAATATTGTATAAACGATGCAGGTGAAAACTGCAAATCATCTGAAAGCTTTTCGGTACTTTTATTTTAAGATGGTAAATAAAGGAGTTGAGCTGAGAAATGAAACTAAATAGTTTTTGAGTAAAAATGTAAATATTCAGATGTAGGAGTAGATATCAAAATGAAATAACATAACCCCATACCTGATGACTTTGAGCAAGAGGAAGCAACCCATCTCACACAACTGATCATAATGTTTTGTTATGTTCTGAGACTGTCGTTGAAATTATCTCTGTATGTTTCTAATTGTGGCTTTTATATCAGTTAAGAAGCGTTGCACACTCTTATTTCAGGTCTATATTGAGGAGTGTTTTGTCACAGAGCTTAGTTTTCCCTCTTTTTTTCTGGCATTTAAATTTTTTTTCTTCTATTGTACAAAAAAGGAACTCCCACAGAGGCTTGTTTAGCAATAGTCTTCTGTGATATCAACTCATGCATGCTCTGCAGGTTTTTATCTTAAACAAACCTCATCGATCCTGTGCTTGACTACATTTTTTCTCTCTGTTAAACATAAACTGTTGATACTGGCATCGATGACTGTGATGTCTTGCCTATTCAGTTCTTTTATCAGAGCTTGATTGTGTAACGTGACTCAGTTTTTCAGGACCATATTAGAGGAAGTGTTTTAGTACGGCTGTATAAGGTGTCAGAGTTTTATTTTGGAGCAACAGGCACATTAACGTGTATTTCACAATGATGGATGTGAGATATCTACATGTAAAAAAAGAAAAAAAGAAAAAAAAAAGAAAAAAGAAAATATATATATATATGTGTGTGTGTGTGTATATGTGTGTGTATATATTTTCAACATTTCATGTAGCATCTTGTGTGTGTATGTGTGCACTACAGGGGGTCTAAGTCTAAGCTGGACACAGTGGAGGTGCTGTGTTTTAGGGACAGAACTCTGCAGGGAAGCCGCTCCATTCAACAGAGCGTCATCTTCCATGTCAAACTACCTGAGCTTCCCAGCAACTCTGGTAATCTCTATTTCTTTCTGTGTTTCTCTTTTTATGTATGGGTGCATTGGTGCAGTTTGCATTGTGCTGCTGTGCATTTTTATATCGGTGCATTTGTATTTGTATTCATGTGAATGTGTGCATGCATTCAGATACATACACTTGTGGATATTAATAGTAAATTGAACACGCATTCTTAGTTCACTTTCCACCGAGACTCACTGTTTCTTTTTCAGGACACACTAATCTCACAAAGCGTTTCCATTATTCCTTTATCTGCTGAATAAGGGAAGAAAGTAATTTAAATGGTAATAGCAGGATGGGAAAGCGGGTAGCTCTTTGATCTGCAAAGGTTTTTGTTGAGTTCAGACAAGGAATCTTTGTTTTCCTCAATCTACCTCTGTGGTTCATAATGTCTTTTAATTAATTTGCTGAGGATATATTCATGCAGCAAAAAATGATTCATCTACTCTGATGATTTGATATTGTTTTGAAAAGGATTAACCAATCAACCTTGGCCCAACTTTACACCGGGTTCAGCTAATCCATCTTCTAAATTCTGAAAATAGAGAGGGAGTAGACTGTATGTTTGTGAATTAACATCCACACATCTCAATTAAATAAAGGTTTTGGTGTATTAGAAGTTTCATTAAAGTTGTTCTAGCCTGAAAGTGTTTCTGTATGCATTTATGATTTTTGCTTATTTTACATTGCAAGTGTGTTTTTTGTTGTTGGTTTTTTTTTTTTCTTTTTTGATAGCTTGTCCCAAGAGTGTCGGCTGGGAGAAAAATCCAAAAGGAGCCATGGGACCCAGGATGGTCAACCTCAGTGAATGCATGGACCCCAAACGGTGAAATAAATAATACACGTATTTGAACTTCAGCAGGTTGTCTCGACCACGTCTACATGCCTAAATGCATTGAGTTGATGTCCAGTGATTGCTGATTAGATATTTGCGATAACAAACAGTTGGTGAAGTGGCTAGTGCGTGTATGTCTTCACCTGTCTTACTTAATTTTTTATAGGCTTGCAGAGTCTTCAGTAGACCTGAACCTGAAACTCATGAGATGGAGGCTGGTTCCTTCCCTGGACTTGGACAAAGTGATCAACACAAAGTGTCTCCTTCTAGGTGCTGGGACACTTGGGTGCAATGTGGCCCGGACACTCATGGTAAGGATAGAAAATCAAATCAGTGGGTAGACAGGGTGATGAAGGTATGCTAGAATTTGGATAAGTGCTCCTTGGAAAGTGTTATGGCTCTTAATTCATTAGGGTCTATGACTTGCTTAACCAGAAACTGTTACAGAAGATTTTTTAAACACTGATGTTAGTAAAGATGAGAAATGTTATGTTTTGATGATGGGTAGTATTTATTTTTTCATGCTATGTTAAGGTGTAGCCGCAAGTCAGGTTACGAAACCTGTATAAAAGTTACTGCAACTTACAGGACAATCCATACAAATACTGCTAATACAACAATAATAAGCAGTAGCCCCGTGCCATTATCAAGACAGTTATCCTAAAAAGTGTAGATTTAACATTATTATCATATTACTGTGTGTCTCAGATTACATTTATACAAAAGAGAAAAAAAGGACTACTATTCTTCTAACTAATATGCTAGCATTACTGTTTCCACTGTTAACAGTATATATACACATACATGATGCTTGTTTGTTCAGAGTGTTTTTGGAACCACTGACTTTCACAGGAACATGCTTGAAGTCAGGATTTCATCAAAGGTTCCTTTAACAGAAGCTCATAAGCTTTGCAACAATTGTCAGGTTCACTGTTTCACTGTCACACACCTCAATTTTTTACATTCTTTTTATATGTCTTTATTTGATAGTTGAGCAGTTAAGATAGACAGGAAATTGGGGAGAGAGAGGAGGGGAAAGCAGGGGTTGTAGTTGAACCTACGCCACTGCACTCCAACCACGTGGCATGTGTTCACCAGGTTTTTACAAAGATTAGAAGATGCTCGATGTTAATTATTTTTCATTCTGGGGATGTAGGCAGCACCTCTCTATAAATAAACCTTCTCTTAAACTGATCAGCTGACACACTGTTCACCACTTGTTTCACTTTTGGTGTCTGAACATGATGTGTGCCATAAAGTTTACAGTATACTGCAAATGAGTTATCTTGAATTGCTTTTGCTAACCACTTGAAATTCTGAAACAACTTTAGCGTTTTAATTAATTTGCACTCACAGAACAGAAGCATAGACATGTCACATTATTTGTGATGATATAATCTTGTCCAATTATCAACTGGACAAAATAGATTTTCTTTCATTTTTAAAAATCCTTTCCATCCATATCAGTGACTTAAAAAACTTTTTTAAAAAGGCTTACTCAGCTTTTAATATTTTTTTCAGTGTGAAAAACAACAGCTCTGATCTGCAGGTACAATCATCATCCTTGGTGCTTGCTTTTTTTCACCAGTTATTTGATTGTCTTTCACACTGAACCTGGTGTAATGTAGAATAGAACTAAAATTATACAGTTGTTTAACCTGCACACTAATGCACCCATTATTTCAGAGTTAGATTATAATTGCACTAAGTATTCATTTTAAATGCACACAAGGCACACCATCTCCCACTCATTGTCACTGAAACTGTTTACAAAGCGCCATTTAGGTCAGTGTTCATGTCAGTAAATGGTCGACTATGGTTTTTCCATTTTTCTCCAGGGATGGGGAGTGCGACACATTACATTTGTAGACAACGCAAAGATCTCATACTCCAATCCAGTGCGGCAGCCGCTTTATGAGTTTGAGGACTGTCTTGGAGGTGGAAAGTCCAAAGCCATGGCAGCTGTTGACCGACTTACCAAAATCTTTCCCGGTGTGGTACGTCGAATAACAATGCTTAACTGTGTAATATGACGCCTGTATTTCTGCTCATATTTTAGAGTTAAAGCATGCCCTGCTTCTTGGAAGCCAATGATTACAGTCTGTCATAATCCCTGTTATTCATTTCTTCAGAAATCCTGTGATTCTGTTCTGCATATTTCAGCGTTATATTGGAATCGCACCAAGCACTCATTTGAAATGCACACAAGGCACAGTGCCTACTAGTTACTGTCACTGATGATGCTCACAAAGTGCTGCTGAGGCCAGTGTTCATGTGATAAATGGAGGTTAATTATCTTAAAATAACATTGAAAAAGATGAATTTGTAATCACTGTACAACTGCACTGAATGCAATTGCCATTTTACTATTTTTAGGTTTTTAATTGTATTCCTGTTTGAGTTCTTGTAACTTAGATGTGAAGTACACACCATGGAGAATAATAAGAGTTGGTTTTTATGCATATTAATGCTGGTGGTTTCAATACTTTGCAAATTAATGAGTGGGTTCTCTGTGGGTGGGGTTTTTGTTTTCTTTTTTTTGGGGGGGGGGGGGGGGGGGGTATATATTTCAGCAAATGAAAAAGAAAAAGCAGCCTAACAAACACTCAAGAAGGGCTGTGGATTGGTTTGAAAGGGGGCAGCCTATTAAGCGACTAGAAAGTGCAAAGACTGGCTGCATATTTATAACGTGAGTCACATGTGCAGTATGCATTTCAAAATGAGGTGATTCACTTGTCTGTCCTGGAATATTATGCAATGTTGGGGTCAGAAGATCATGAAGCTTAAAAAAATGATTGGGCAGTTTTCCCTTTTATATGTTGGTGGCAGATTTAATCATCTCGGTATCTGACAGCTTCATTGACTCAGAACCCATTTATAGTGTGTGTGTGTGTGTGTGTGTGTGTGTTTCCATGACCAATAATACTGTTTTCACATTAGCTATAAACATTTAAGCCAAAAATGATTTCTCCTTCTGAAAACATGACACTTCAAAGCTGGATCAATAGCAATCTAATGGACAGCAAATACAAAGCTACTGCCAGGAGATTTTTGGCATAGCTTAGAAAAAGCATCCAGACAGGTTGCTTTGCACAGATAATAAAATTAGCCTCACAGCACATCTAATGCTCACAAACCAAACACGTTATCTTCACTTTTAAATCTGGAGCGAAATCCACTTCTGGAGCCTCTAAATCATTTTTAAAGCATTTGAAGAAGACTGACTAAGAAAAGCAGCGTGTAAAATGCTTTCACACCTTCTGCTTCTTGTCAGCTTGTAAGTTTTAACTAAACTGACCATGTGTAGGAGTCTCAAAACTTGTGTGTCCCTAGCGTGCCTGTGCCTTTATCAGTCACATCTCACACAGCGACTCCCTCAGTGTTTAAACGTCTGATGTAATTTACCTTAAACTGTGTAAGATTCAAGCCTCATTGTTAAAGTATTGATTTTTCAGAGCTTGCAATCATCTCTGTAATAACGTGTCGGTGAAACGAGATACACTAGGACGGGAAAATGGTGTCACACATTAAAAGAAACGTGATGTCCTTTTAAGTTGAACACACACACACACACACCTGTCATGTCATCAACTTGACATCCAGGTCTCTCGCCACCCTGGCCCACCCTTATTTTCAGTTTCTCTCTGAATGTTCTGGGAATGAAATAGAAAGTGAAAAAACGGACACGTGGCCCCGTGTGGTCATGACGTGTCGTGACACTTTGTGTTTTCACCATCAAACTAGCTGCATCCACACCTGCTCCTATTTGTAACAGTGTGAGCGTGTGCCTGCTTGGCTTTCCTCCCTGCTTGTTTTTCTGCAAACGTATGGGTGTCAGGTGCAACTGTGAAAGATGGAAAGACAAATATGAAGAGGGTGAGCTGAAAGTGCAGAAGTACTTTAATTGAACTGGGGGAATATGGTTCAAACAAGGTCACAATGTTGAAAATGTCAGGCAGATTTCTTATTTTGTATGTGGGCGAACACCTGACACAAGTCACCTGACATTTCCAGGAGCTTCTTTTTCTCGCTTAAAATTTGTTCTCATCAAAACTGGATCATCAACAGCGGCTTTCTTGGATTGTTTTATTTTTCCAGAAAGTTTTTTTTTCTCACACTCAAAAAGATGTATGTTTTTCTTGGCTGTAGGTTAAGGATGTTTATAGAGGAAATTGGAATATGATTACCACCTCTGCAGCTTAGCAACACTTACGTCAGTGAAATATAAATTCAAGACTTGGTTGACAAGCTCCCACACTTACAATGTGAGGAGTGAAGGCAGAAGACCCACTGATTGAGTAAAAGTGGCATTTTTATTTTTTCTTGTTCAAATCTCGCACTTCTGCTTTGCCCTTTCTGTCCTTCTCTTGACTATGAAATGACTCTTGACATTTCCGTTTGCCTTGTTGTCGAGTATACGCTCCCTGAAGATAAACATGGCACGAGAATTTTGGCAGTGGACAACAAAAGACTGAACATTGCCTTTTTTAAGGATATTTTGTTGACTTTAAGATGATCTTTTATGTTTTATTTTCATACTGCTGAGTTATACAGGACCTTTTTTTTTCTGATCTCCCCAGTCTGTCAGTTACCAGACAGCAGAGAAATTTGCTTTTCAATCTGTGACTGAGGAAATCCATATTTTCATGTCTCAGAAGATTTCTGTAACCTGACTTCTTTTTATGTATAAGGTGCTTTTGGAATGGCACTATTCTTTTATGTCCTTACATATTTTATACTATAGAGATTTGAGCCAGATGTACTGGAAAAAGAATACCTCCTGAGAGTATTAAAAGTTGGTTTCCCCATAAATAATGTATGCATATGAATCAAATACATTTTAATAATGTCAAAGAGAGCTGATTGTGCAAACAAAAGACTTGTACATATTGTACATATCGTGCTAGTTACCACACATGTCTGCTCAATTTGTAAGCCGTTCCTTACCTCTATTTCTTTCTATTGCAGAATGCAGAAGGTTACAATATGAGCATCCCCATGCCTGGCCACCCTGTGAATTTCTCTCAGGCCACTCTGTCTCAGGC
Source organism: Mchenga conophoros (assembly GCF_057382185.1). Lineage (NCBI taxonomy): Eukaryota > Metazoa > Chordata > Actinopteri > Cichliformes > Cichlidae > Mchenga > Mchenga conophoros. The sequence continues at coordinate 22,648,072 of NC_140530.1, forward strand.
CCAGAGAGATGTCGAGCAGCTGGAAAAGCTAATTGAAGAGCACGATGTGGTGTTTTTACTAATGGATACAAGAGAGAGCCGCTGGCTGCCTACGGTTATCGCTGCCAGCAAGAGGAAGGTAGGAAGGAACGGTACAATATGTAGAATGAACGGTCACAAAGCAGTGCGGTAGGGTGTGTGTGTGTGCGGGGGTGGGGTTCGATTATAGCTCCACTTATAGTATTTTACATAAAAACAATGAATGAAATGATGACATGCAATGTGAAAGTGGACACCTGCAACGAAGTGTGCACTCATGATTATTATTAAACTCTGCAGTTTAGCGGAGCTACTTTCAGCTCATTATTTGGTTCTGCACATTCGCCCTGTCACCGCTCTCATGAACTCGCTTAGAGGAGACAGCTGTTTTCAGCAAAAAAGCTCTAAATCAATCCACTGAGCAGCGTCGTGTAGCAACTAGACAAACTAGTCTGTGAATAAAAGTCAAACATAAAACACCAAAAAGACCAAAATAGACGTAAATATTCAACCTTTTTACCTAAATGACTAGAAAAGTAATTAGAAACAAAGTTTTTAATAGTTCATTGTTTTATACTGCAGATTAAAAGTGCATGTTATACTCCACCTTTTTAATTGTTTTATTCTTTGCTATTAGGGACTTTTTGTAATCTACACAATGAATTGTAAAGGATTTTATTACTTTATCTAGTCTCTACTGGCGCATTGTAGTCTAGTCTCAGATGTACATAAACAGAACAGGCTTTATGAGCTTTGTTGAGAGTATTTTGATAGTGGCACAGGAAATCAATACCATGGATTTAAACAGATCTGTTTGCTCAAAGGTTACTTTGGACCTCAAGCCACAGTGCAGCACTCTGGCAGGAGACATTAATGTCTTTTTAACTTTGTTTTTCTTTTATTTACCTTTAAGCTTGAATCTGAAATTGGGAAGCCCTTTCACTTCTCCTTCGGGAAACTAAGATTGCTTGATAACTCAAGTCCAACTTTTCTCTTTACCATTTTATATTAATGTTATTTTATAATTTGCCATGCAAAATTGGATTTATTGAACATTGTGTCAGGAACTTGTAATGCTTCCAGTGGGAACAGTAATGCAACTCTTATGTTGCTGTGTGCTGTTAAGTGGGCTGTTGATGAGGTTTTTTTCTGATGGCTGGCTCAACTGAGAGGTTATTTGGCCATTTGTGCCATGGAGCTGTTTCAGACTTCACTGCTAATTGGCATCAAAATTTGTTTCAAGTGCTGCTCCAAAAATGTAGATGTCTGCATAAGAGAAGCCACATTTAACTGGTTGAAAATGTACTCAGGGCAAATGGCAAAAATATCAGTAATCAAGCCAAAGCAATTTTGATTCTTTTTTTTCTGTTGCTTTGTAAAAAAGCTTTTATGACCATGATTTACCATAATTGTTATTTTCACAGCTAGTGGTGAATGCTGCTCTAGGATTCGACACATTTGTCGTGATGCGCCACGGCCTGAAGAAACCTCCCAACACTCAGAGCGTTTCCACCGAGCCGGACTCCTCCCCTTCCTGCTCCTCTGCCTCCTCGTCATCCTCCACACCGGCCGGTGCTGCGCCCGCTGTCCCGGGATCGTCCCTGTTTTCAAACATCCCAGGGCACAAGCTTGGCTGCTACTTCTGCAATGATGTTGTGGCACCAGGAGATGTAAGGAAACCACACAGATAACAAGTATACACTCAACTAAGTAGCTCACCTAATGCACTCAAAACCAGGTAGACGCTGCTGCAAAGTCGGCTGTGTTGTTTACAGGAGTTAAAATTAGTGATGGTCGCATGAGCGAAATCTCTTTTCAGATGTTATTTTCAAGCAAACAAGGTTTTGAAATGGTCCCAAGCAAACAGAAGCTGAAGTGAAAATGATTGCTATTAAAAAATTACGGTCCCATATGAGATATGAACTCGAATCTCCTGAGTGAAAGTCTCACATGATTCCTGTTTTTATGCTTAACTGTTAGGAGCATCACATCAGTGTTGTGTTTAAGGTTGCCTGCACACTTCGTAGTCATCAAAAATCTGTTGCTTTTAAATGCAGCATTTGGTTTAGTTATTGTTTGGTTTTCATATTTTTGAGAAAGATGGTTGTAATTGTTTTTCTGTAAGAGTAACAATATGCAAATCCCCCCCCAAGAAAGAATAAAACAGAACTTGCAGCTTTGTAGCCTCGACACCCACATTCCCACATTCTGCTTGTTTCTCTGGATGTTCTTTGTTTTGGGGATTTTGGATTTTCTCCTTCTCTTGACCTTTTCGGAGTAATGCACGAAGATTCTTCATAGGCTATTAAAGGCTGTGGCATTTGTTGGAAACTTGCTGCAATGAGCTCTGACTTCTACTGTAAATGCCATATGTGTCGGTCTCTCTGTGAAACATTAAAGTAATACTAAGATTTGAACTTGAGGCAGAGCCTGCTATCAGTATATTCTAAATGTTGATCTAAGGTTGAGTTCAGTGAATGAATAAATATAGAGTTTTGCATATTGTTTTAAAGGTTTAAGTGAGACAGGCCTGAAGCAAAATGATACAGATTGTCTAAACATATGGGACATATTCAGTGTGAGAATGTACTGCTGCAAAAATAAAACATGACCAGAAAATAAAAATGAAATGCCTTTGACTCTAAAGGGCTACATGTCAGATTTTGTAGCCATTCCCCTGGTAAGCATGTGTGGTCCACAGCGTAATATCCCCAAAATGAATATTTGCAGGTTTGGCACAAACACTAATGATCCGTTCATCCATCCATTAGCAATACCCTCTTACCCTTTTACATGTGAGCCGGAGCCTGTTCCAACTGACACTGGCCAAGAGGTTTGCAGCCACTGACACTAATGGTCCATTTATGAAAATACTATGGCATTACTAACACCCTGCTCAACTGGAAGTATCCGCTAGTCATCAGTGTGTCATAAACAGTTTGTGATCAGCAACTTGGTCAGAATTCCCCTGGAGAAGTCCTTCAGCCAGTGCCAAGGTTTCTCACCTCTCGTTTCTCTACTTATTGTGGAGAAAGTCCTCTCAGGTTTACTGGATTGACCTTTGGCTTTTTGGAGTTCCAGGACATGATTCTCTATATTGATCTTCTTACTATTTTTGCTGTGTTTTGTTTTGCTAAAATAGTCAACCCGGGATCGGACTCTGGATCAGCAGTGCACAGTCAGCAGACCAGGTCTTGCCATGATTGCCGGAGCGTTGGCTGTTGAGATGATGGTCTCCATTCTACAGCACAGTGAAGGGTAAGTATGACAAAATATATGTTTGCTACTAATAAGAAATTGAAGTTGTATTAAGGGTGTAACTACTGGCCGTTATACTTGTGTAGATTTTGATGCAAATAGTCGCTGGGACATCACTCATGGGTTTATTTAGAAGTAGATTACTGTTTTGATTACTGGATTCTGTGAACATGAGCGCGATCATATTGATGACCAGTAGGTAAAAGCGAGCCATGCCCCAACTGTACAACCTATTTTATGCTTAATAGAACTGTTATTTACGAAATGAGCCTTGTACTGTATTGAAGCGACCCCGAAACTAATGGTTGAAGCCACAAAAAAATGTTGACTGAGGGAATAAATCGCTGTTAGAAGTACAGTCATCTTCTCATCGACTGCTAAACAGACACGTCTCCTTTGCAACATGTGTCCTTCATTATTGTTTAATTTGTTTATGTATATATTTACTTATTTTTGACTGTGGTTATGTGTAATGAACAGTAACTGTAGGCTAAGAAGGAAGTGGAGCCTGATGTCACAGAGTTTAAAATACTCAAATATTTACTGGGAGAGACCAGGGTGGACAGGATAAGGACTGAGTATATTACAGAGAGAGAGCTACAGTTGGATGGTTTGGAGATAAAGTAAGAGAGGCAAGGTTGAGAGTAACATGTGCAGACAGAGAGGGGAGTGGATATATTGGGTAAAAGGATGTTGATGATTGGGCTGCCTGGCAAAAGGAAAAGAAGAAGAGAACACTTATGGATATAGTGAGAGTGAACATCTAAAATGCTTCATTTGACAGAAGAGTTTGCAAAGGTTAGGGTGAGATGGAGCCATCTAATCTGCTGTGGCAACCACTGAAGAGACCAAGTGAAAGAAAAAGCAGGCTAGAAAGATGCTAGTCTAACAGTAGCTTTACATTAATTCTTGATTACAGATGTACACAAAATCATTAGCCCCCTGATGACATTTTAAGTTGTTGTCCAAATTTGCCCATGTGCTTTTTTTAATTTAACAGAATCAGGGATCTTCAAGATAGCATTTCTAAACATATTAGTTTTCTTTAGAAATCATAAAATACTTCAATTTTCACACAATAACATAATTATTATAACAAAAACATACCAGGCTCAGTATTGTTACCCCCCTGAAAAACGACCCTTTTGTAGAGCAATAGCACAAACCAGTCCTGATGTCCTTTAACTTTGTAAAGCTCGACGGATGTAAAATTGAGTTAAAACTAAAGGATATTTTCCCATTTATTCACTTGAGAAGGCTTCAGGCCAGAAACAAAAGAAAATCAGTTTAGACTGGAGAAAAAGAATCGTTGATGCTCTCAAAGCAGGAGATGGATATACAAAGCTATCACAAGGTTTATAATTGTCGAAAGCTGGAATGAGAAGTATAATCAAGAAATTCAAAGAGAGCGACACAGTACAGAGCAAGCCTGGCAAAGGTAGGAAGTGAAAGAGTTCACTCATTCATAGAAGAAGGTCGCTAAAACCCTGCACAGAAATGCACTGCAAGGCTGTAGACTGAGGAAAAACTCAATTTCTGCGTGGACACACCTTCAAGCCAGACTCAAGTACACTTGAAACAACCTGAAGATTGTGCATCATTTAATCACATAAAGCTAGACAACTAGAAACTGAAAACTAGAGCTATTTGGCTACAGAGACACTGCTTATGTTTGGAGAAAGAAGGAGAGGCGTAAGAACATCAACCCACAGTGAAACTTGGTGGTGGGAGTATTATGTTTTGAGGATCCTTGAGTGTGACTGGAACTGGGAATCTCGTCAAGAAGAAAAACGATTTTAAAAGAAAACCTCAAGCAGTCAGCGTCAAAACTGGATAGCTGTCTTCCAATAAGACAACAACCATACATCCCACCTGGTGAAGAACAATGTCAATGGTACTGACTGGCCTGCACAAAGCCCTGACTTGGATTCCCCTGAAAATCTGCGGATTGACTCAAGACTGACAGACAGGTAGATAGGCATATAGATACATAGACACTTTATTGATCCCACATGGGAAATGATTGTGTTATGGCAGCAGGAAAGAATGAAAAGAATAAAAATGGTTCAGTCTACAATAACTAAACAACATAGTTATAGTAAAAGTGATGCGGGCACTTATCAGTTTTTTTTAAAGGAAGAGTAAGAACATTAATACACATTAATGTTAATAATACATTAATAAAGAAGATATAACACAGGCAATATCTATAATGCAATCTTCCTCAGGTGTGGAGTTGAGCAGGGGAGATGGGATGTCCATGTTTGTTCAGTGACCTTCTGTCCCTCATTGACTCAGACGCCTCCAAATTTTGGCCAATGATGCTTCTGGCCTTTCGAATCAGTTGGCATCTCTGGCACTGACACTGACCCCCAGGAGAGAACAGCAAAATAAATAGGGGAATTGTCACAAACTGGTAGAACTCCAAATCTTGCCGAACATGTTCTGTATCTGGACTTCATCAGAAAGAGGAGTCTGCTCGTCACCTTCTGCTACGCAGCATCACTTTTGATCTTCCAGTTCAGTCTGTTCTATTCAGGTGGACTTAGAAGTATCCGTAGCTGCCCATGTTGTTAATGGGCCGTGTCACAGATTTTCTTTCCTCCGAAGGTCAACCACCATCTCTTTGTCTTGACCTTCAGAAGCAGGTTATTTCTGCCAGACCACTCCACAAAGCTCCTCACCAGCTCCCTACAAGAAACAACTGCAGGCTGTTGTCCAGCAAAAACAACATATAACTCAGTATTAGCATTGGTGGGGAGGGGTAGTTTTTGTAAAATAATTTTGTATTTGTGTGCAAAGTAAATGCCAGCATCCAAAATAAAACTAGTATGTTTGTAAAAACTGTGTTAAAAATCCTTTGCTCTGTTGAACTGCACTTAGAAAATACTTTAAAACATTTCATTTTCATACGAGCTAACAATTCTGTCATCTGTATGTCTGTTTAAAAATAAAACAGCAGCTCATTTAAGCTCAGCAGGACATGGCTATGGCTATGTAACAAACTGTTAGCTGGGGGATCTTAGACCACTTTGATCCAGCCTATCCCAGCAGTCATAGTGTAAGAGGCAAGGTACAGCCCAATCATATCCAGCCCAGTCTAAGACTAATGGAAAAACAGAAAACTCTTTGCTCTCACATCCACACTGGGAGCCAATCTAGCATCGTCATTTAACATAACATGAGCGAACATACCAACTCCATAGAAAAGCCTTAGCCAACCAAGAAGTTTGAACCCAGAACCTTCTTGCTGTGAGGCATCAGCGCTAATGCGCTGCACTGTCAAAGCCCCAAACCTGCATTTACTTGCTTTCATCTATAAGGGTAACTACACTTACACTTTCTGGTAAAACACTGTCACCTGGTGGTGAAATTTTTAGTTAAATTTTACAAATTCTGTTTACACTTAGATACATTTTACACTTGAAAAAACTATATATGTTAGAAGGGAAAAAACCGTGTGTATACTGAGCTATGCATCAAGGTTTGACTGCTTTTAATGCCATTAGATCGATATTTTAACACAAGAGTCACTTTTGGAGCAGCCTCACGTAGTCATTAGACGATCTGGAGTTTTTAGCTAAATGTCAAACTGGCTTTATTTTTTGACACTGAAGGTTGACCCTTGCCGTGACATTTTAGACCTGTACGCAACCTTCATCTTTTATGTATTAAAATGTATGGTCTGGCCATGCATTCATAGGTTGAAGTGTTGGGCAAAGTGTGAGAGGTTGACAGCAGGTATTCTTGTCTCTTACCGGTGTCAGTGGATATTTCCCAATGAACACTTGAGTTTATTTTCAGCACAGTCTGCTTGACTCTTGCGTCACACCTCTGGTTTTTGTGTTTCTGGTATACAATATATGCTTCTCAGCATGGTGCTAGAAAAAAAATCATACTCAGAATCATAGTAGAAAAAAAGTTTTTATGTCATACTGCCCTCTTCTTTTACACACACAGTCCACATTCCAATCTGGATTTAATAAAACATCCTTGCAAACACTAGAGGGCTAGCACTCTCCTCCCTTAGTGAACGGCCCTGATTACCAGTACCTGTCTGAAGTACTCTCATCAGTGCTTCACTCCAGGCTTAAAGCTAAGGGAGATGTTACCTTTTTGATGGAGCAGCACAGCAGCTGAGGTCTCACTGCGCTGCAGGTAGCATTGGTAATTTGGTTGTAGCACAGTCCTCCCCCCCCCCCCCCCCCCCCCGAAGAGCTTTTTCTCATTTTCATGCTTCAAAAGCTCTAACACAGAGGTTCAGTCAGCCCTTAAGTTCTCTTTGCAGTCTGTGCTAGCTCGATATTTCCGTCTCTTAGAATGTGTATTTTTTTCTTAACGCCAATGGGGATGTGTCCATGCCTATTAAGTGTGTAGTCATGTGCACGGGTGTGTCTTTGTGAAAATGGAATTGTGTGTGCCCTTTTTGGTGAAAATCATACTAAAGTGGCTGCTTGCTGGGCCTGATAAGACAGCCATTTTCTCTCAGAATGTTTTTGAGATGTTATAAGCTGTTACAAAGCCGTTCTTTCGGTCCTGGATAAAAAGCTTAGAAAGTAAAGGAGAAGGTGAATTTCCATGTGCTTTTTCCAGAACTTCTGTGTTTATGTAGCTCCTTGCTTTACACCAAGATCTCTCTGTGTCTTGCTTCAGCTACTGTCTGTGTCCTTGTTTTTATCTTAGTAGCTGTGTTTGTGCCTTTCTGTATAACCCCAATTCTTCCAGCTCTTTATCCCAAAAAAGCCCCTTACACCAGCTCTCATTTGAAATCTTACTCCATAGCAACCACTGGCTTTAGAAAATTGGCACTTCAGGATTAATGTTGCTGCAGTTTGACAGAGATTTCTGACTTTGCAAAACCACTGTCAGCTCAGCGCGAGATGTGATATTTCACTTATTGTTACCCACACAAAGTAGAACCTTTTAACCCTGATTACATTTACTGGGGAGCAGGAGCTCTCAGATCACATGAAAAATGTAAAACCTTTTAATATTCAAGGAAGTAGGATCTATTAGTTCTCAGTATAGAAAACCAAAGTCAGTGTTTCTTAGCAGCACATTTAGATTTGCTGTGTATAATAAAAAATCATCAGAATGCAGTGTATTATAATTTTCTGTGGAAGGTTGTTTAAGCAGGTTTGCTGGTTTTAATTCTTCATCTTATTTATTTATTCATTTATTACTTATTTCTTAAAAACTGCCAAAATTGCACAAGCATGTGTGTAGGAATATAAACTTATGTCCCTTTTCTTCTCCTTCAGAGGCTATGCAGTGGCCAGCAGCAGCGATGACAGAATGAACGAACCTCCCACCTCGCTCGGTCTCGTGCCACATCAGGTCAGACATATAGATGCACTCATATGAAAATCTGAAATTAATAACTTGCAAAATGTTGCTAAAAATCCAAAGTATGCATGTAAGAGTTAAAAATAATAATAAAAAGAATTGCATAACAGACAGTAAACTGTAATTGCTGAAGTTGAATTCAGGGTCAGCATATTTACAGGCTATTAAAGTTTTCCAGACACCTACATACAAAGCTCTCAGTGACTCAGGGGAACAAGTGGCAGATCCTGAAGGCGGAGGCTGAAGTATTGCTTTAACATTCTGAAAAAGCTGCATTTCACTGAGAGTCCAGTTTGGGACTGCAAAGAGAACAACAGTGCAGAAGAGAGATAATTGCAAAGGAGTATCTCAGCATTCACCCCAAGAAGAAATGATTATGTTTTGATTCAGCAAGTGAAAAGGGGCACAGTTTGCTGTGTTGTTATGCATACTCTGTGAAAAGAAGGACAAGCAGAAATGATGGAAGTGTTGCGTAATTCAGCAGCCTCGCTGTTATAGTATTTCACTAAGTGCCCTGCACACAACCTTGCCTTAACAGCTTGGCAAGTCAGTGATTTATTTTTTTTCAGTTTTTAATATTCTGCTGGGTTTTTGTCCACATCAGTACAAACATACATATGTAGAGACAACATTCTTACATCTGATGTTTTTTATTCTGTAACAATACACAAAGGTTTCCCATTTTGGTGACTTTAATAGTCATTAAATATGTTCAAACTGAAAGATCAAACATGACTCAAGGTTCCTAATGAGGAGACTTCATCATGCCTGGAAACCATCATAATTAAGAGATCTTAGTCTTTCCGAGCGCCAGAAGCCCATTTTCTGGGACAGGAAGAGATTTTCTGATATGCAAACTTTAGCTGCAGATTTGCATGTCTTTGTGCTTTATGAATTAGTGCCTTTCAGTCCTTTTGTAGAAATGAGTCAAGAGTAAGGCGCTATGGCTCGTCATAACAGGCAGTAACTAGACTTGAATTTGGTGCTGCCAAATAGAACAAAATTAATTCTTTTTCATAGCTCGAGAAACACGGCACTTGAGGTCAGGCAAGGCTCAGCTGGAAGCTGTGGCAAAGTCATAGCTCATAGTGATAATCAATGAGCTGGTTGCAGCAGCTATTATGGAGAAGAAAGGAAAAAGAAAGGGTCCGTGTGCTTATCTGAATAGTGCATCTTTGTGTAGCTCTTTTTCTTTGGTTTGTCATTAGTAAAACTCAATTTGCAAGTTTTTTTTGTGTGTGGGTTTTTTTTGTTTAATGTTTTTTGGATTGTGTTGAGCGTGATTGGACTAATGACACATTCAAATTGGATTTTGTTTAGTAATATATTCATTTTTTTTCATGTAATAGAAAAGTGTAAATATTTTTATTGATTTTGCAAATTACCTAGGACAAACTGTGCTCCTGGCTAAATGGTGGTTTTTCATCTCCTCTATTTACGTATCACCATCAATATTCATCATCATGAAAACTGCCTTTTGCTTGACACATCTGCTGGCAGCCAAACAACCCATCAAAAAAATTGGCATTCAAATGTGGTATTTTATGTGTGTGCTCATGTACAGAGAGAAGGTGCAAAAATGATTGGAGTGAAAAATGCAAAATAAGTAATATGCTTGAGACGCACACATTTATGTATAAATGACTGAGGTGCTCAGTCCCCCGTCACTCTGTGCCTATACAGCACTCTGCAGTTTGTTTGGGTTTTTTTTGTGGTGCCACAGTGACAGCTTCTGGTGATTTGCAAAAATTGCACACTTGTATCTCCATTGTAACTGAAGTGCAGCTATACCATTGCCTTCCCCTCGTTTTCACGCGCACTGTCAATTTTGTGCCCTTGAATAGAGCTGTGTTTGAGAGATGTTCTCAACATGTTTTTGATACTTCTGTGTGTTAAGCCCAAGCTAAATCAAATAATCAACATTAAGGGTTACTATAAGTAACAACTACTACAATAGCACTTTACTCTGATATATATAGAATTAAACTGGATTTAGCTATATTGTCCAGTTTCACAAACTCCAAGACCTTTTATCTTCAGTCCCTCAATTACGGTCCCCAAAAAACAAGAATATAAGGGGTGGACAGCCGGGCCTAAGGTAGAAAATAATCCAAAATATCAAAATTGCAACGTAGATAATGGATAAAATGATCAAATTAAGCATGGCCTTAATGTGGGAGGAATGTTGAGCAACTTGAACTGGGATCCAAAGCGGCACATATATTATCATCCCTTGAAGTCAAAAGCACTGATTCTCAGTGGAAATGATGCACCTTGATTGCTTTGATGTAACTCAAGGATGCTTTGATACTCCATGAAGTAATTAGTGGTCTTACAGTCTTGAATGACATGTCTGACGAGCCGTGCTTAAACAGCAGTTAATCTTCATGTGTTATCCAAACGCGTGTTGAACTGTGCCTGACGTCGACTGAGCACATTACTTGACACACATATGTCATATGTGGTCAGTTTATGCTCTCTACAGAAAGCTATAGAGTCTGTTCACGACTGTCTCACTCGCCCACGCTCATCCACTGGTCTGACCCCCCCCCTTCCCACAGTTTACCTTACTCTCTGGACATGGTGTGTCACCTGTCACTGCAGGTTAACACACAGCATAAGAAATGAGTTTGGTGCATATAAGGACGAACACTGATGCTCTTGATCTTAGAAACACCAAAAGCCATGAATTTCCACCTTTTCTCCGTCACTGGGCATCAGCAGTAATTGGCCACAAATGTTTGATATACTCGTCAGTCTCACCACCAGATAATTATACCCAGGAAATTGTTGCATGCTCCTCATGTTTTGTGTGTCATCAAAAAAACAAAAAACAAAAAAAAACCCATTATTGGCTGAAGCTTTTATTACAAAACAGGAAGCTGGGGGTGGATGAGGAAGGCGATTACAAGAATGTGATGTGAAAAGTGATACTGCAACATGCATGTATAGGATTAATTAAGAGTGAAGGCATTTAGCACTTAAAGATGATGAAATGAATCAAATTGAAACATGCCTTTATAACACCAGAGGGTGCTCTCTGCTTTCAGTTTAAACAGCATACAGAAATTGCTGGCAAATTTTCATCACATATGAAAATTTGTCATTTGTTTTGCATTTTCATCATGAAAATGCAAAATTTGTTTTGCATTTTCATGATTGTCAGTGGAAGCATTACTTTTTGCTTTCAAGGAATAAAAGCATCACATTTGCCATTTCCTAGCAAGTCTCCTGGTGAACACACCGACTTCCAAAAGCTGCTTGTTTTTCTTGTTGTTTATCTTTTGTTAATGTCAGCTTGTCCCCTCTGTTGTCAAACCTTGATCACATAATTAGAATGTCTGCTTTTCTTAAGGGTCTTATTCTCCTCCACAGATTCGAGGCTTTCTTTCAAGGTTCGATAATGTCCTGCCTGCCAGCCTGGCCTTTGACAAATGCACTGCCTGCTCCCCCATTGTAAGTGGCACCAAATGTAACTGAATAGTTCTAATTATGTGTTTCTGAATCCAGTTTTGCTGCAAGACTGTGTTTTAATGTTGAACTGCACTTTGCCAGAAAAAAGTAGATACAATGTAGATGTGCCTTGATGCATCCCTCAATCATCCAGGTAAGGAAATCCCAAAAAATGGATTCTGTTCTGAGACTAGCACCAATGAACAATGGGCTGTGAGGTCTATATATATCCCCTGCTTAAAGTATCGAAGTATCAGATTAGATTCTGTTATTATGTGACAACATTGTTTCCAAACACAAATTGCAGCCTTAACAGAAATAGGGGGATTCCCATCTCTCCTATTTCCACATTGTGAAGTCAGTGTTGAAATGCAGTTCTTTGAGGAATACTGAATCCACACAGAGAGAGACACAGAAAAGCTGGTAAAAGCATATGGTAACAATCAGGCAGCAGTTGTTCATTGATGTCAGTAACTGTCGTTGAGTGTAATTAGCTCCCACTGCTGCTCTCTCTTTTTTTGTCTGTGTGTATGTGTGTGTGTGTGTGCATGTGCATAGATGGGTTGTTGAAGGGTTCACATATCCTAACTAAGGCCAAGTGGGGTAAGAGAAATTGCCCTTTGTGTTTTGTTTTGTTTTTTCTCGTAATAGGTTGATATCCAACTGGCCAGTGTGGCTAAGTGTGTAGCAATGTGACTCATTGTTTTTACACTGGTGTAAGACTGGGAACCAGGGGAGTCGCGATAGAAAAGTGCAAATTAAAGAAGGAGAAAGTTTTTTTTGTCATTTCGTGGCTTTTGTTTGTTTGTTTGTTTGTTTTTTTTAAATGGGAATAATATCGAGGGTTTATAAGCAGAGGAAGTAGAGCGTTAAAAGCAAGGGTGTTGTGATGAGTGGCGGGCTGGTTCAGTCTTTCATTCTTCCCTGATCTCAATGCACTCTTTGTGTCTATAAAGAGGTCATAAAGCCCCAGATCTATCACTTTCATGTGAAGACGGGGAGAGAAACCAAGAGGCAGCAGGGGGAGGGAGTTGGCTAGCTTGTGCACTAAAAGTTTTTTTTCCACCTACGCTCTGACAAAAAAAAGAAAAAAAGTCTGCAGTTCCAGCCCATCTTAAGGTGTCATGTTTCTGCCTGTGTGACTGATGAGATTATTCGGTCTGCACAGAGGTTTCATATGGTTTGACAGGGATTGGGTAAAGCCTGTGTAGTTGGGAACAATGAACAACATGAGTTTGGAAAGACGATCCTTTGCTGAGGCAGGGATAAAGGTTATGTAGTGAAGCTGGTGAATATGTTTAATCCCACTCACACATCTTTTCCATCTGTTTTGCATTCGCTTATCATCCTTTCAGTCTCTTCTTTTATTCTTTTTTCAGTCTAGTCCTGTTTTACATCTCCTTCTTTCCTCTCGTACATCTTACCTTCTCTGCCTTACTTCTCTTCCTCCCCCACATCTCTCCTCCCATTGTGTGTTCCTCTAGTCCATCTATCGGTGTATTAAATAGTGTGTGGATGTGTGGGTTTTTGTGTGTGAGAGAGAGAGACAGCGAGTGCAGGTCTTTCTGCGTGTATTTCTGCCGCAGTCAGCTGTGTGCTGCCAGGTCTCTATGGAAACAAAACAATTCAGCCCCTGTCTGGGCTGGAGCAGTTCCTGTAGAGTTGGGGCTTTTCGCTCTGTGTGTGTGTGTGTGTGTGTGTGTGTGTGTGTGTGTGTGTGTGTGTGTGTGTGTGTATTTCCTAACTCTCTGGGGCTACAAGCCAATAAAACTATACGCCAAAGAGTAAATCACAGCTGACGTGGCTTTGTCTAAAACTGTGCCAGATACCTCTTACTACAGCTACTTGTACACACCACCAAATATGCTTCCACTATTAATAGCAAACATATACTTTTTCTGTTTGGGTTGTAAAGTTCTGACGACATTTGTAACTGGTCACTAACATAACTCACAGTGTTCCTCTGTCAAGGTGGTCTCTCTTTTAAACTTGTACTTGCTTGTGTTGTTTTATCTTCAGAGTAAATCGTCCTTATTAAACCACAGATTGTAAAGATGAAAAGCAAAGAATATAAGGAGTGGACAGCCAGAGAGAGTCTGCGGGTATTTTTTGTGCTATGTCAGGGGGTGAATTTCCATTTCATTGCTTTTGCTGATGTGTGATATTAAGTTTTTAAAGCACCAACCAAAAAAATTAATAGAAAATAATCAGATATAAAACATAGGATGCAATCATAAGTTACCACAAGTGCGCCCTGGGGAAAAAACAAAAAATAGTCCTTTAGATTGCCTGATCTCCTCTTCAAGGTAGTCTCCTTAGTCGGAGCTGCACAGCTGCCAGAAGGGCTTCTATTTTGGGAACGCTCAGTGGAAATCTTGTTTAAACCGCTCGCGCTTGTGTGTCTGCATTTTGCGGTGGATGTAGTCCAAAATAGTAACCCTTTAACTTGAAATTCATAATGGGTAGGAGGATGAAGATGCAGGGCATCACTTCTAGCGAGTAGGTAAGATGGTAAGAAGGATGATTATGCTGATGTGCCCAGGAAAAAAAACTCAAAAAACTTCCAGCTACACATTCTTTGCTAGCTGTACCTTCTCGAAAGTGTCCCTTTTCACCAATACCGTTACACCCACAAACCTATAATAATGAGTCAGTATGGAGTTTTTAAAGCATGTGTCTGCATAGGCATGATGGCCGTTCTTGTTAACAGAGGAAGTGAGTCAGCAGGAACTGTTTACTCACAGTATTCAGAATATATTAGGTGTCACATTATGGAAACACAAAGTCCTGGTAAATTATGTGCTTAAGTTAAAAATGAAACCAGCTTAAACCACCATTAAAGCAGCTGTACTTTGAAAAGCATCCGGTCCCTCATATTCTTCAGTGTTTACAAGCAAATTTGAGTCCTTTAAAATTTGGTTGTAAAGGAGTCCTCTGTGTCACCAAGACCACCCACTGTTTGATATCTTTAGAAACTGCTAGAGGCACACGTGTAGTGTGTGATGCTTCCAGTTAATGCCTTCTGTATGGTTCCAGCTTCAAAAAGGAGGCCTGCCAACTGTCAATAAAGCTCAGAGATGCATTTATGTGGCCCCGAGTGGAAGGAAGCTTTGCTACAAGTGCACGTGTGAATCCATATGTCAGCGTTTATGTCCATATATGCAGCAACCCATCTCATCCAGATGTTTGTTTGTTGGTGAATTTGTAGTTTTGCTTAATTGATGCTATCCAGCAGCAGCACATGATCACTATTAAAGCCATCAGCACCGCGAAACACTTCAAAATTTTCTCCTTTTTTTGTAGTCTTTTCATTTCTTTGTGTGTCCAATTATAGCATTTACAACAATGTAATTACATTTTTATGGGAAATGCTCTAAACGCAGAGAGCCTTTGTGGACATGTTTTTCCAAAAGGTGTGTGTTTGATGCCCTTAGTACTGTGTTTGTGCAGTGACTTTATTAACTTTATCACAAGATCGTCATGGTCATTAGGTTGCTTCCTGTGTCATGAAAAGCTACATTTCAACAAAGTGGGTTATGGCCGTTGGCGTCTCACATAACACACCCCATGGATCGAAGTGGAGAGTCAAAGAAATAAAAGAGAAAGAAGGAAAGAAAAGAGAGGTTGAAAAGATGAATGAGGGGACACATCAGTGTGTATTGTGTGCGGTGTGTCTGGCTCCAAGACTAGACGCCAGTCTGCGAACTCACACACACAGACAGTGATGCACACATTGTGTTGCTGTCTGAAGCAGAGGTAACTCTACACCTGCAGGGGAGGGTCTGTAGGCATCTATGAAAGGCTTTGCTAAGTCTAGCAGGGTAGTCCAGAGGGCAGAGGATCTGTGGATGTGTGGTTTTTGGAAAGAAGGTGTGGGTATTTGAAGTCTGTACTGTAGGGGATTATGGTAAACACCGCAGAGTGATTGTAGAGGTGCCGAATTGTGGTGTTACAGAAGTTAAGCCTGAGGGCCAGAGTTTTAAAAGTTCCTTTTTTAAAAAGTGTTTCTTCCATGCAAAAATTATGATCTGCTTTTATGTAATAATGTTTTTGAAGATACATTTTCTCATGTTGTGATTCTTTAGCATGGCTTACTTTTCCAGTGCAAGGCACATTTAATAAGGACACCAAAAGCGTAATGTGTGGGGAAGGAAAACATTTCATAACCGCCTTTGGCAAGATGTAACATATTACTAAAAAACACAGTAAAGGTCAAACAGTGCATTTAGGTTGTGGAACCTTTTTTTCACCTGTGTGAGTCCAACCTTTTAACTCTTGCACCTGAGCAAACTAAAAGAGGGCTTCGTCTGTTTAGTCAGCACACACGGCGACATCTACATTTTCAGAAAGAGAAGATTTAGAGATTTTATCTTGTAAGTTTTTAAGTCATTTTGTATTTTTCCCAGTTACTTAGCCAGTTCACGATCAGTTTATGCTGATCAGCTGTTTCTGTTTACTTTCAGTGAAAGCAGAAGTGTAGTATCATAGCACACATAATTCAAACAATGGTGTAATACCCCAGAGTTGCATTTTGGATTAAATAACCTTTAACTGTTGTTATGTTTTCTTTTGTTTTTTAATCTAGGTCTTAGACCACTATGAGAGGGAAGGTTTCAGCTTCCTGTCCAAGGTTTTTAATTCTTCCCATTCATTCCTGGAGGACCTGACGGGGCTGACTCTGCTGCACCAAGAGACACAGGCTGCAGAGGTAGATTGCGTCCACACATACACCCACCCACACAAATAGGTGGAGACATGATCACAAAATGTGCTAAGTGTGGCAAACCTGGTCCTTGAGCCATAATGACAAGAAACTGATGTTTGTATAGCTGGAATGAGAGCTGTGTGTGTATTCTTTGAAAGTAGTTAAGCACACTTGTCACCAATTTTGTGTTTTGTTTCTGTTTGTTTGTTCTGTTTGTCTTTTTTAAATAATGTTAGCCACCACTGTCAGGTGAAGTGTTGTTGGGGTCTGGTTTGAAAGTGGGAGTAAAGAGCTCTGCGTGGTAGTGCATTAATAGTGAGTAAGTGCTCCAAAGAGCTATGATGATGCAGGTTGTAGCCTCAAAAATATATGGTGTTTTTTGATGTTTGCACTCTGGTTTGTACTTCACCTTAGCCCATGCTGCAGAAATTTATTATTTATTTATTTTTTATAAAACTGTCTCAGCAATGACGTTAAAACGAGTGATGAAAAGCTTTGTACTGCAGTCATTATCAGTCCTCTCCTCTGTGCTTCTTAAAACTTCTTTGATTTTATTGAAATTTGCTGTAGCAGTTCCCTTTCCTATCCATCCGCACAGGCCACAGACTGTTAGTTAGCTCCAGGACCGCATGCAAGCAAAAATCTGTTGATTGGTTGATTTTCAGTCATTCTTTTCTCTGCATAACTGGAAAGTTACAAAACAGACATGATTGCAGGATCATAAATCTATTTTTTTGCTACCACTGCTGCTCACCAACAGGAGGTTGTTAGTGGAAAGTTGTACACAGCACTGAAAAGGCTAAAATGGCATGAAGTTTTTACATCTTTACCTCAGACTGATAGTTAAACCATGTGTTCTAGTTTTGTTTTGTTTTTTGTTTTTTCTGAGTGAAATATTTTACCCATCTCTTTTATCTGTGCTCTTTATGGTGACCTCCCTACACCAACAAAAGTGATTAATGTGTTTTTAAAAAAGTTAAGGAGATTGATAAATGAGCTTCTCTGTAAATGCAGAGTCCCAAAAAATCAGTCCACCAGTTAGAAATATCCCCTGTTTTTCTCATTTCATTGTGCTGGATCAGTGTCGCTGCTCCACATTAATTTTAAAAGTCAGAAGTCTGGGCATGAACTTGTTTGCCTGCCCGTACACGTCCAGACACATCTGTGTTATAAGCGTCTTTTATATGTGGAGATTCAACATGAAAACAACACTGAGACAAATTCAGTTTAATGTTAATGTCATAATAATAAGATTAACTTAATATGGAAAATAACCTAAAAATGGGCGGACTTTCACTTGTCAATTCCTGACATCACCATTAGCACAACCCTAGCCCAAAATATACTAATTGGTCAGATTGTTGGATTAGATTGTTGCAATGGAGTTGGACATTAATAGTAAAGAGGCCATTCATCAAATCAGCCGCTAGCCTTCACCTGTGGAAACTAGTTACTGCTGGACTGAGGTAACAGCATTAGTTAGATTTGTGAAGATGTTTCAGCTCCCATTGAAGAGACTTCTTCAGTTTTAAAAACAAATTGGTGGGGTCTCAGGTACTTAACCCTTAATGGGGGTTGTCCCCTTGAATGTATTCCTGAGGCTCATTGACTTTGGGTCATGTGACGACTGACATGAGCCATGGGGTGAAAGAAGTCATGGGTCATTACCATCACTGGTGGTTAAAGGTGAAACCCCTGTGAGATCTTTCCTCAACCTATCATGTGACTTACTGAGGTCACCAGAGACGAGGTGCGAGTGGGGTTGCCTGGGAAGAGAAATCAAGACTGCACTGGAAGTGGCTGACAGCTCATGTTGTAAGCCATCACTTTTCTTCAGTGACGGTTACTCACAGTGGACAAAGATGGCCTCCTTTACTCCTCTCTTAAACCATCTGTAGTTTGTCCTTTAGGTGCACACGTACAGCTAAGTCTGTTGTTTAGGTGGTTCTTATATGTTGTACTGTGCATTTGTGAAATGGCTGTTTAGTTTTACCTATGCAGAGGTCCGACCACACCTCACTGCAGAGTATACACAGCATACATTTTTTTTCATCTTGTGTTTGAGAGTTTGTGTCTTAGACAAAAATTGGACCAGGTCTAAGGGGACAGCTGCCACTTGGGGTCAAATACCTGTGGCTCTTTATCGTTTGCTTTTAGAACTGAAGAAGCCTCTTGGATGAGAGGTGAAACATCTTCACAAACCTAAAGAAGTCCAGTTGGCTCTTTTTTTCAGGCTCTCTAGAGTGTAGTTGAAATTGTTTGGGCAGCTTGTTTCATATCGGCTTCATGGCTGACCAAACAGATTTCTGAGCTTCTTGCTTTGCCTACTCCAACCATGACTGAAACCTAAACAGTGGGGCAGAGATTAATGGCTACATAGCTCTTAGATTGGTCCTGGAAGTTTTACAACCCTGGGAAATTCGTACCAATATGTTTTTTTCACACAGTTTCAGAATGGTTTTATCCTCTTGTGGAAATTTTAATTTCATCATTGGGATTTCTCTAAAAGCAAAACCAAACAGGACCTAAATCATTAAGCAAAGATGCCGTTTTAATCCCGAAGCAGAGATATTTTCGTCCCATAACCTTCCTCTAATTATTGTGTTGCCATAGAAGCGCACAGTCAATGTTGACGGAACAACGAGCGGCATAAAGTTCCAGCAAACACCCAGAATACTTTGTGGTGGAATATGGGTGGTTTTCTTCAAGACTTTCCCCTCTGACATGAGACAGAGGGAATCGGGGGGAAAGACAGAAAACGAGTGCGTGTGGGTGGTGGGGGTTGGGATTGGTCCTGTTGAACTGTGGGAAAATCCCATGTACTTTCTCCCTAATAACACATCGATGAGGAGGAGGGGGTGAAAGAAAAGCATGAGAGCCAGATTAAAATACTGAGAAACATAAGAGATAAGAGACAGTGGAGATCGTAGAAAAGACAAGCATGAAGAAAGAATGGACGTCAAAAGAGGACTGGAGATGAAAAGAAAACAATTTAAGGTGAAATGAGAGAAGCAACAAGTGAAGAAGAAAATGCCTTCCTCCTCTTTTCTCTCTCTCCCCAACTTCTACCCCCTTTCTCACCTCTTCTTCTATCAGTCTCCACCTCATCCCTATCATTTCTCTCCATCTCTTGCATTTGTTCCCACCCCCTTCTGTCCACCCCCTCTCCCCGATGAAGCGTGTTGAAGAGTCTGGCATCGGTCCCATTCTCTTCAATCAGAACACGGAGAGATTGTTTTGATTGCTCAGCCCACTAGCGCCAGAAGTCTTTGCGTCTGTTTCCTGTACACAGATTACTTTTTCTGAAAATTACTGCGCTTTAAGGACGTCCCTTAAAAAAAAGCCCTCATTTCCAGGAAAGACAGTAGTGTTTTTTTTTTCTTGACTTTGAAAGCATATTATTACTTATTTCATGCGGGAACCCACTAGAAACAGGCTTGTGGATCATTTTGGGGCTCGACCCCATATTTTGAGAAGTTCTGGTTTGCAATAATGATGATTCTCACTGCAAAATTAGGGGGTTTAAAGGGTTCTTATGTGATTCTTTTTAATGTGTACATATTGGAATTGGGTACAGTTATGAGTCCTCATGGGAAGATTATCACTTTCAGTGACTTTTCAGTGACTCACTGCTTTTAAAAGGTTTCCCTGAATTGTAAAGAATAGCTATTTTCATGACTAACTATCTCATCTGGTGTGGTTTTTTTTAGAAACTGTTGACAGATTTTACAAGTATGACTTTTAAACTGCAGGTTCTGATGAGAAATACAATAGTACTGGTCATATATGAAAAAACATAGTATTACAATGAAACAAGTTATACTTTTCAATGTTCTCGCCTTTCCCTAAAGCATGACACTGAATTCATCACAGCCGTTCAAGTGTGTGTAACCATTCTAAACTATAATCTACGTCACTAGATATCACTACTATGTACTTAAGGCCTATTTTGGGTGAGTTTGTAACCTGAGAACTACTTTTTATGCGGTCACTGCAGGGTTTTGTGGGAGTTCAAGTTCGGTAAAAGTTTAGACTGCCTGAAAGCTGTGCTTGTGCGTGTATGTGTGTGGTGTTAACGTGCACAAGTCACTTTGAATGGCTTCTTTGTGAGATCAGCCCTGCTGAGATTTCAGCCTGTGATGGGACCATGGCAGAGTGGAAAATGTATTATAAATCTGGCAAATCAGTTACTTATATTTGAAACATTTGTATGCAGCATGCCTCTTAAGGCCGTTCATGTTCGTGGCAAGGAAAATGAAACATGACCTGATTTTAATATTTATGAGCTGATCTGTAGTTGTGCTATACTTCTTTGTTTTTTACTCTGCAGATTGCCATGGTTAGTTTTCCTTGTGTTGTGCAACTGTTACCTCCACTGTCACTCCTGTGTGTATGAGTTATTTTCATATGGTCTAATTGTGTCATACAGCAACATTTTGGCTCATTTTCTGAGATAGACTCTCCAGCAATCACACCACCTTTATGCTGTCATGTGTTTCAGGCCTCTTTTACCCCTCTTGGTCCCTATTTATCTCATAACCACATGAATGATTATGTTTAAGTTAAGAATGAGTGTGGGCCACTATCTCTATTTTTACTATTTATAGCATTGTAGAAGCAAAAGAGATGAGGGAAAAATGTTACACAGCCAGGAAAAGACTACGGCAACCATTCAGACAAGCCTTGGCTATAAAATCATTGTACTTACTTCCTCCAAGGCCGTAAAACTGCCTCATGCCTCGACTGATACACATTTTCTCCTAACTTTAGATGAGTATTTGTAGTTAAACGTTATCGTTGCCAACAAAAATATCCATTTACCACAAGATTTTAACTGTTTCCAGCGTGTGATTTATCCAAACCAGATCAAATAAGACTGAATTGGGTCACATGTTCAACCTGTGTCGCCATGTTGGTTCAAAAGTTGAATGGGATGCATTACCTGAACTGAATCAAGCTCCGATTTCAATTCACAATAATTTTGTCATTTAAACATGTTTAACCGGAACATTGCTTTGAGTTTTGGCTGCCCTTTCCTTCCTCACTGTAGCTTCATTGTTGAGGGCAGGGTCAGACACACAAACACTCAGAGAAGCTGACAGGAAATGAGTGTCTGTACGGGATGCTCTACCTTTCCTACGATGCCCACTGATTGTCTTTGCCTTGGAAGGATGAGTCACTGCGCTCATTCATACAGCCACTTACAGGGATCAAGGACAAAATGGGTTCATTTTATGACTTTAATGTTAACAAAAAATAGAAGCGCTATACCATTATTGAAAGTTAAAGTCATAATAACAAGCTGGCTTTGCTTTTTTACTCATTTGCAGCTCTAATGCGTCAGGTTAGTAATGTGATTGCAGGAGATTTTGTAAAGGAAGTGATGCGTTACACTCATATACAGTCATCTGACTTTATCAAGGTTAGATATTATTTTGTGGCTGTGCAGTTTCCTTATATTAACATCAAGGAAGCACGTGGTCATTGATATTCAGTTGTGTATGTTGTATGTCCCTGTCATCATTGTCAGTAAACATGGGAACGAGCGTGTTTCCCGTATGTGTTAATCTGTCAGCCTGTAAATGGCTCAAACAGAGGATGTGTGACCCTTTTAGCACAAAGGGTCTTTCTGCAGAATCCATGCTCCACTCCCTTCCACCTACTCCAACTGGCACTGGCAGCAAGTCACGAGTTAGACACGTCTGTGCTGAACTTGAAGAAGAATGTGTCACTTGTCACACTCTTTTCTGTTTTGATTCTTTGGGACGTAGTCTCATGTTGAATACCGTGACAGCTGCTTGATTTTTAACAAAGGGGCCTTTAGAACATGCTTAGTACAAGAATCTCATATCACACAAGTAACACTTGATGTGATTTGCTCCACAAGGATTTGAGTGAAAAACTAGGCAACATTTAATATGGGTTTGGTTATGTGAACACACTCTAGAGGGTGTAACCTGTGTTTGTGTAACATCATCATCTTATTGTTGCATTTTGAAATGAAATCATTGTGAAATTACTTCAATCCCTTTTTAATAATATAGGACCATCTTGTATTCCTCCTTTGGGTACAGGGGCCCCTGATTTGGGAGGCATTTGTTTTTAAGTTGATACTCCAAATATCCAAGGTTACATATTGTGAGTCAGTGTCTTGCTCAAGATCGGTTTGTGAGGCACACTTTGGATAATTGCTCTGACAGTTGCTATCTAAATTATTTTGGTTTTGCTGCGTGACCTAAGATTGAACCGTACCTGTCGTCTAAGTAAAGAAGTGATCCGAGTCTTGCTGAAAATTCTTTAGGTCTAATTTTAGTACACAGAAGCTGTGTTCGATAAGATGTAGGTACCTGGATCTGTCCAGTGTGCCTGTGGCTTTTTGGTAGCAATCTCAGTGCCATCAGATGCCAGTAATCATCACCCTGAGTCATACTCATCCCCTTGAGGAGGAGATGTTACCCAACCACCCACACACATTCATCCATGCTCTGCTCTGCGCTTATCCACGTAAAACAGTGCGCTGACGATAAAGTTGATTTAGTTATGTTGGCCCGTCACCCAGCAGCTTGGAAAGCATACAAGTGCGGATACGCGCACACACACTCAGAGTAACACAAATTATCCAGTCACATGCTTTTTTTTCTTCTTCCTCTCTCTCTCTCTTTGTCCCCACATAAACAGACTCTCCCAGTGGAGACACACACACGCGTGCACACACACACACGCTTACTCTATGAGCGTCAGAGGGCCCCATGTATGTCAGAGCTTTATCCAAACACAGCTACAGTTGCTACATGCTGCAATTATTACCAGATGGACTCAGGGAAAACATATTAAGTCTGCTTTTTCATTATTGCACTGCACACCCTCCTGTGAGACGGAGAGTTCGAGTGGGGAAAAAAAAATAAGGAGGGAGAATGAGAGAGACATTTTAAAAAAGTATAAATTGTCTTTAAATTGACTGCAATCTACTGTCCCTGAGTAGTTGCTTATTTTCATTTCGATTTACTATTAAGTTCCTTTGAAACAAAAAAGAAATCACCTATTTTTTTTTTTTTAACTCTTTATATCTAAGTACAATCCTTTTGTTTTTTTTACTTGATGAAATCCATGAAACTCCATTCAGTAAGACTTGGAAAGTATGGAAATTGTGTGTTAACAAGCTGTTGCTGTTCATAAACACCAACTTCCTATCCAGTTGTTAAGTGATGATGTATGAACCCTGCTTCCGGGTCCAAACTACTTTGTGTTTACTAAGGCTGTTGTTTTTTTTTAAACACTGTCTATTTTCTATTTAATTTTCGATTTAATCTGAACAAGCTCCTTAAAAAAAGGGGGGGAAAAGGTCGGTGAACACTGTCTGCGTTTCTCAGTTTTTATTACCACTATTCATCGGCAGCACGTTTTAAAGCACCGTTTTTTAAAAACCTTACAGTGTAACTACAGCCCATCCCATGCAACAGTATATTAATGACTAACCTCGTATTGTTGATGAATGATCTCGGTTGTGCTTCTGACTGAAGTTTGGTCCGTTTACAGCAACCTGCCATGCGATTGCTAACTTTTATTGAGTGGAAACGTTACTGTGCTAATGTGTTTATATAGCTAGCCACCACGTAGCACATCAGTACATACCAGCTAGCCAAACTTCAGTAACCCCACAAACATCACTGCTGTTTAGTTTTCTGTCTTCATTTATGTCAGAAGTGATAGCAGAACTGTACGTTTTAATTTTTCTGAAATCCCTCAGTTGGAACAGGGTATATTATGTTTAGATGGAAATTAGCAAGCTAACTCCCTGCTAACTTCTAACTCTGTTAAACTTTAACATCCAGGCATCCATGGAAAAAAAGGATTTATTCATTGTTACACCTGGTAAAGCAGCCAGACTTATCATTTTATTAAAGATGGCTGTCGCTATGTGACATCGGTTGCAAAGAAGGTTCTGGACCAAAAACCTCTCCCACGGTCACCTGTGATTTGCCTGAATGATGCTGATTTGTGTGCAAACACTTGCCAACTAATCACTGAGTGAAACTGGAAATGGAAAATATTGGTTGGTAACACATTGTTTCAAAATTCCCTTGCAACCTGTGTCACTGGCATTACTGACCGGTCTCTGGATCTGTGGCTGGGGCTTCAGCAATCGATTGGACCCGAAGCAAGCACTTCCTGACCTTTTGAGTAATACACATTTTGTCCTAGTTACTGGTGGTTGCTAGGAGGTCACCGTCAAGTCTCTAGGCCTGTGTGACTGGGCCCTTATTGAGTTTAGCAGCAAAAGCCAAGTATTAGAGTGCTCTCTTGCGTTTCTAGCCAACTGACTTTACTCTTGTTTAAACTTTAGATTTCGATTATACACTTCCTCTTCACCTTGCTTTTTATTGATTTTTTTTTTTTGGCCATGCAGTCTTTATTTATTTTACTTATTCCAACATCTGCCATTACAAGCTAATTCAGGAAAACTACCAGGAAAATGAAATGTTCCTTTTGTTTTGGCTGCACGATTGAAACTTCATTTTCCCGGTAGTTTTCATGCCCAGTGGCAGACAGAAGTGCATGGTGAAAGCGACACTTTTTCATGAAACCAGTCTGGATACAACTACATTATGCAACTAACTCTTATTTTATAATCAGTTGAAACAAAAAAGCATGCCTGATGCATGTTTTAATATCATCTATTACTAGCATAAAACATCACCATTTGAATTATGTATAATATCTCCCCCTTGATCTCAGCCCAACATCTTCTTTCCAGTAAAAACATGTCAAACCACAAAAGAAGTTAAAATATCACCTATTAAGATGCAGAGAGATGAAGCATTTTATATTTAATTCAGTAGAACATTAACTGGCTGCTTTCATGCAGCAGTTTCCAGGAAAGGAGAGGAAAGGTAGCAGTTGTGGTTGAAACACAGAAGAAGGATTCAGAAAGTTATTTGATACCATGTTCCATAATTTGTTTAGAGTTTGAAAGTCAAGAAGAGATTCTTCACAGATCTCATAAAAAGAAATTTCAGTTTTAACATGAGGAAATATGTGATCATTCTAAATTTATTACTGGAAACTTTAGTCTTCATTTCTTTCTTGTTATAATTTGATAGCTTCTAAGTTCACTCTGCCTCAAATACTTATTGTTACAGATCATTTGAATTAATTGATCTGAAGTTTACTCCTTGAATAATCTCAATTAGTTAATTCCAGAAAACCTTCAAGGAAAATTTATGAAAATATTGCTACATTACAGACTTTTTGTGTGATTTTGTATTTCTGTGTATTAATGTAAAAAGTAAAGCGTGCATACCATCATGTGGCACATGCATATTTATGTCCCATACATATGTCAGCTATTCCTGCTTGACATCTTCTGCACTGCTAATTATAAAAGTGTGCTCTTCTTTCTCTGATGCATGCCAGCAGGGAGAGACAGGTCACATCTTCTATCCTTCCTTTCTTTACATAGTTTCTCACACATGCAGAAACTTTGTTCCTATACATAGTCTAAATCATCCCAGTCCTTTACAGGCTAAATTCAGAAGCTTTGTGTCATCGGTGGCTTGACTTTTAACCTCACTTGCTAATCCTACATATGCTAACCTTAACATATAAGTGGGGTGAGTAATTCTTGTGTGTTTGTTTTTATAACTAACCCTAGTCTTCACAGGTTCTAGATTGTCCAGCACAAATTGGCTCTTGGTTGTCTGACGCTGGCAGTGAGTGCTGGCAACCACAAAAGGGAAAATAGTGTAGTGCAAACAAGTGAAGTTTGACAAATAGGGATAACAAAGTGATTCAACCACAGCCTGCTTTACTCAATAGAGTTACCGGATTGAATAATACATGTTCTGTGCCAGGGCAGGTCATTCAGGACTTGGGTCAGGTGTGGCAGCTACAGTACGCCATCAGTCATTTAACTGCCCCTGTCCCACCTTTCTGATCCTCTAGCTGAGGTAACATGACACTTAGAACTAGCAGAGCTGCTCAGTGTTTCCATCATTACAAGGTGCCATGTTCAGCAAAATATAAATACCCAGGAAGAAGAAGAAAGAAGAAATATCCAGTCAGTGATCCATTTGCCTTATTAGTACATGCTCATATTGCAATATTGTTTGTTGCCTGTTCTTGTTTGGCCGTGAAATTAAAAAAATATGAGGTGCTGTAAGTGTATAAATGCAAACAATGGTCTCTTTTAGCCCATTGCAAGGTGATTGCTAGGCAACGTGATAACATTGTCATCTATCACATATAATTCAGCTTTTGTGGTTATAATGGACATGTTATTGTCATAAAATTAAAACAATAGGATCCTTTCATAAGGTGTTGTAGGTGCATAGAGGCAAAAAATACTGTTCAGCCTAGCCTGTTGCTAGGTGGTTGCCAAGCAATTTGATGGCATTGTAATGGTTGCTCAAATCCTCATCGTGTAGGAGGAGTTGGCAGACAAAGAGACAAACACAGAGATTTTGTTTTATAAAAGGAAGAAAAGACTGGTCAATTTTAATAGATTACCCGAGTTATTGTTGATTTAGCACTATGTAGGTTTATTATTGTTGTTACTGATATTAGCATTTTTCCGAGCTTTTTCACTCAATGTGGAGATAAAGATGAAGAGGTGAGAAGAACAGCAGGTGATATGTTGTAAAGCTTCTTGGCACGGAAATAAGTCCACTTTTCTCCCTTGGTGGGCTGTATTAATACCCTTATGCACAGGATTGGAGCCAGCAAAGGGATGTACTGTAGGATGGGGGTGGAGAAGAAGCATGGCACCCAGAACAGCTGTCCTGTGTCTTGACCCCAAAGAAGCTCATACAGAATTACTAATCATCAATCACAGGGAGGTATTTTCATAAGTCATAAATAGGATCCATAAAGCCAAATTTTCCTTCACTACATGGGAAAACTTACAGAGGCCCTGTTCCTATACATGGCCTCTCCTCTCAGGCGCCAGTCAGTCCAAAGTGATGTCTTCTTCGAGCCAGGAAGCGAGCGACAGACAGATGGACAGATGACTGGGTGGCAGCAGACAGAGTAGTAGTCTAGTCGTCCCTGTTTAGCTCCTACTCTCCTTCCTGTTCGGTAGCTTAACAACTATTTCTGTATCTGTGTCAGCTTTGCACTTTTGGAGTGGACTGTCACTTGTGCAAGCACCCCAACACCACTTGCTTACATGTGGATCGGTTTGCTACACAGCTGAACTATTCAATGTAATTTTTGTTTTAACATGGACATTATGTTATTGGAGATTAAGATTTTATTATCTGATTTCTGGTATTATTTAGTCCCAATACAAATAACTTATTTGCTAGTACTCAAAAAACTCTTGAATGATTTATTGATATGACAACACCTATATTATGTTTTTCTCATGGTGTCAAAACACACCGTCACTGGTTTTTGTCTTCTTTTTTGTATACCCTTTTTTTTGTTGTTAAACTACGGAGAAAACGCTAAGTAATGCACAATTTTTGAAAAGCAAAAAGATACACATTTTATTGTTACTCCCCAACTAGTCACAGCAGATGGCTGCCTCTCCCTGAGCCTGAGCCAGAGGTTTCTTCCTATTAAACGGGGGTTCTTCCTTCCCACTGTCACCAGGTTCTTGCTCATAGGATGTCGTCTGATCATTGGGGCTTTCTCTCTGTAATTGAAGGTTTTTTACCTTACAATATAAAATACGTTGAGACAACAACTGTTGTTGTGATTTGGCGCTATCAAATGAAGTGAATCAAGTTGGCGAGCTATGTATCATTTAGAAAAATAATGTTCTGCCATCTATTAATGGATGATGAGGTAGTGTTGTTTTAGGTATAAGTGTGTAATGGAGTCCTGGAAGCCCAGTTTGATAAATGCATAATTTTGAATATAAAACCGTTTATATTACCATCTGTCCATTTTCTGCTACTTAACCAATTCAGGTCATGAGGGACGGAAGGCAGGGTATGCTGTGGACAGGTTACTAAGTGTCTAATATAAAGTCCCATGAAGAATGCCTTCATCTTTGCTGGATGAAGTCTGGTTATAGCAAAAATTGCAAAAGTTCCAACTTTTATGTGATTGTTTGTTTGTTTGTTTTTGTTCATTTTCCCCCTCACTGTTCAAACTGGAGACTGTGGCACTACAGTTGCAGTGATATAAGTAAGGGGTCTGCTCTGCATTGTTACTGAAACTGCTTTAAGGTTAAAAAAAAAACAGAAAAACAATGATATTATATTTAAAGACATATTATATTTAATTTATATTTAAAGATATTACACTTTTCATTTGAAGGTTGGATTATAAACAATAATCTCATCCTCCTTGATACTGAAACTGGTATTAGACAACATCACTACATATTGGGTCCAATCTCATCTTTCAGGGTGAGTAATTAAATTCAAATACTTTGTTTTGTTCCTCACTAAGGACAAAAGGTTTGGAGATACCAGCGCTGAATTTAATGGATGTTTACCTTTCCAGTGAAGGTCAAATGTGTCATCTGTATCCAAGTAAATGCAGCTCAGCTGGAACCAAAGGAAGTGAATGTTATCAGAATGTAAGCACACATTGTGCCCAGTACATATTCTATTGTTTGATATGCTGAAACCTGGCATACACAGATGTATTAGCACATGACGAAATCTCCATTCAGGAGTGTTTCTAACATCAAACCCACTAAGAGTTGTATTTTTCTGTTACGCACAACTACTACAACATACAGAAATTTATTTGAAAAAAAAAAAGTCAAGAATAATTAAACGATCAGTTTTACATTCACATGAGCACAGATAGCTGCTGTGTGTACATATAACCTGGAGTCTAAAGTGTTTTCCATGGATTCTGTCAGTTCAGGGCTTTTTGTCCTCATTTTCTGGTTTTGGCAAACACAGTAAAAATCTCCAGCTGCATCAAAGACAGAGATAAGAGTCTGTGTGTGTACGTGTGTGTGTGTGTGTGTGAGAGAGAGAGAGGATCTTGTAGCCTGATTCTGGCCTGCCTTGCTGGTCACAGGTAATCTGCCCAGGAGCTCCGATTTGAAAAGGAATTGCACACACGCACACATTGGACATCTGGCCACAGTGCCGGTTCTTATCTTTTCTCCCGATGCCGTCCTGTCGAGCACATGGAGAGCAGTGATAACATCGAGCCCGGGGTTCTGATAATTACACATACATACACGCGGGTGCACGCACGATAAGTACTGCATGATTTGCATACAGCATGTATCTGTACATATAGTATATTTGTGTTTGTCTGCTATCTGTGAGTGAGACTACGACTAACGCTCACAGATAGACTTTGGCTAATGTTTGACTGACTTTGTTTCTTTTCTTCATATATGAAGTTTTAAGTTGTTGGCAGTGACTGATTCGCAAAGTGCAAAGCCTTGTAATGAAAGACTGTGACTGTCTGGTGTGCTTAGCATCAGATCAAAAGATTGCTTCAACTGTGGTTTACTAAGCACTTTGTCTTCTTTTCTTCTATTAAATGCGTTTGTGTATGTGTGTGTCTGTATTTGCGTGCAGGGATTGCTGCTCTACAGTAGAACGACTGGTTTGAATAGTATTTGCACTCAATTTGACAATTTACAGATTTTAAAACAGAGAAAAAAAGAGTTCTCGTTTCATAATTTGCATTCTGTTGAGGGTTTTTGTTAGGCAGAAGTGCGTGAGAGGATCTGTGAATGTGCGCGCACGCTTACCCAAGCCCGTGTGTGTCTTAGTGCACGTGCCCATGGGGCCCTGCTAGTGTTTGATTGCTGCTCTGACCACAAGTTGGGCTTTGACTCATAGTTCTAATTAAACGTAGGGCAGGTCTGAACTGGCAGGGCACACATACACGTACACACACCGCCTCTGAAGTTGATCTGTTATTGCCATTCGGTTAGTTGCACCCTCAAAAATGGTTCATTACACTGCGAGCACACACACATGCTAATGCCTCGCCAAAGGCGACTGCAGCTGATCTAAACAGAGGCTTCAAACTTTTAAAGGTTTTAATTTTACTGCAGCTTTGGCACACAAATAATAGTTGTCACTGTCATAACAGCTGTAACTGAACAGCGAAAACCAGTTTTTAAAAATCATACGTAATCTGTAAAAGGACTTTTTTCAAGCGTACTGTTATATATTTTACTATGTAGCTAAATTAGAAATTTTTTACCCTTTTTTTTTTAAACCCTGATATGACTCTAAAATGTGTTGATAACCTCTGCTGTACAGGAAATGTGTCACTGGGAAATGGTCAACAGGGAACGGGGAAAAACGTAGGGAAGTGGAAGATGGAGAACGATAGCCAGTGGCTGACAGTGAGAGAAAGGACAGAAAAGTAGAGTAAGGCAGATGGAGCAAGAGACTTTTAAAGGAAAGAGGATATGTCAGTTGTCGAACTAAATGTTGTTTTCAAAAACGGTTTCGATCTAGGGAAACATTTCAGAGAAAGGTAGAAAGTCACTGCCACTGGAAAAAGAGGACATTTGGGAAATTTAAGCCCCTAAATATTTAAGAAAAAAGTTAAGAACATGGAAGAACAGTCCTCCTGCAAAGAAGGGCGAATAGTCTGTTGGTGTCTCAGGAGAAACAACAGAACCCAGCTGTTGCTCTGCAGGCCACCACACCCAGCGGAGAGAGGCTCCATTTGTTGTTGTTGCTGGCCTTCACGACGCTGACAGAAAAAGTGGGAAAAGGGGGAGGTGGAGGTGGTGGCAGCAGACTCCGGCTGACTTAAAGTAAAGAAAAGAGAGAGTGAAAAGTAGCAAAGGAAATGAAAAGAGGATGCTGCATCGCTTCTGGTTTGTCAGTTCTCCGTGAAAGGGTTTGGTCCAAAGTTTGTTATCTGGGTCGAGTATTGAGAATGCCACTGCTTTGTTTGATTACCCCAAGACTCGGGAGATTATGAAAACACAGCCAAGGGGACATGACCTCAGCTGGGACCTGAACATTAACGCCGTTCCCACGAGAGCTCCTCTAAGCCATCTCTTTTCCCTTTTTTAACTTGCGTCAGACGACTTTCACTCCCATCCACGTTATCCTTCACTTTCCGCCTGACGTTGATTTTCTTCAACCTCCTCTCGAGCTTCATCCGTGTTGTCCTGTTGTTCCCATTTTTCCTTGTGTCACTTATTTTCCCTCTGTCTCCAAATGTAATTGCTACACTTTTAACGACTGGGCTGTTTTTTGTAGCTATTGTAAAACACACTGCTGTCATTTAATAAAATTATGACCTGGGTTTAACACCCCCCCCCCCCCCCCCCCCCCCCAGCCTTTTCAGCCACATTTTCCCTCAGCTGCTGGTGAGCCATACAAGTAGCATTCCTTTATCGATTGAATTAAATACCTAATAAATATAAGATAAGATAATTGGGTATCTGTTAACATTTTTGTCAAGTTCAGAAGGAAATTAACCCCATAAAGTTGCCTAAGTTACAGAGGAGCCACCAAATTTGGATCCACGCTGGATGTGGGGGAAGCTTTGTGAGGAAAAAGTGCCTCAAACATCGACACTTGAGCCTTTCAGGTCTGACAACTAGAGACTATAAATAAGTAAGATTGCTGGGCTTTGAACTGGGAAGAAGCATACGTGGAATAAAAAAAGCATTGGATTTCATAATGAGTCCAACAGTGTTACTGAAGTGCAATGGCAGCTTGATTGAGTTCTGTTACATTTCCATTGGTATGAAGCTACAAACTGATGCCTGCGAGGGTCACTGCATCGATGTAAGATGATGAAAGTTGAGCTGGCTTCCTGTAGCACTGCAGTGATGTTTGTGAGTGCTGGAGTCACACCACTGCTATTCAGTGAGGTGTCCTATAACGTCACACCCAGTAGTATTTCTAGTAAGTACCTCAGTAAACCACGACAGCAGAACGACAGAGATAAAAGCATAGACTGCATATAAAAGATGGAACTGGTAACCATGACACAAACCAGTGGTTTGCAAAATTGTGTGTTGAAAACCTCAAGTGAGGCATTTTGGCTCCTGCGAACTTGGCGTTATGAAACCGGACATGACAAACACATGGATCTGAGAGAGAAACTGAGATACACTGCACAGTTTTAGAATAGAGTGATAGGCCCACCCTAAAGAATATCCGGTTTTATCCTTTGTTTTTAACTCTGACGGGGACCATAATTTACAAAATGAGCGTCTTGTTACACTCAAAAAGACATGAAACTGGGAATTGAGAACATAAACTCATCAGTAAAGTGTTTACTGAGGCTACAGATCAAGGAAGCAAAATGATCTTTATTTTTGGAGTGAGAGAAGTCTCACTCTGCTGGAAAGAATAGATTTGCTTTACTTTTTCATATCCTAAGGCTGTCATTTCATATACAGATTATCCTCGCATTATATTTTTAGTGATGAGTGTTTATTTTTTTGTAGAAAAAACAAACACTCTTAAAAAAAAAAGTCAAATATTTAATAAAAAGTTATTGCCTTTTAGTGTCAAAGAGAGGGTGTGTGGGTCTTTTTCTTTTTTCTTTGAACGTAATCTGCACATAGGATATGTGTCACCGATAGGGCAGGTTAAGTTAGTAGGTTCCCCTCCTTTTCCTGTCTCCACCCATCCCCTTTTCCTTTTCCTGTCTCAAGTCCCAGTGAACAGATTGTGTACCCATGCACACCCAATTACACGCCATGTTCACCGAGCTCCCCCATGAGAGCTGCAGCCCTGGAACAAAGAGGACATCAGAAAGAACACAGGGGATTGCTGGAGGAAATGGAAGCACACATAGTGATCATTTCAAAACGAGGGGGTTGGGACTACCTACATTTCGGTCTAGCTGTACTGTAGTACACAAACCCTTCAGATGTGGAATGTCTTTAGTTTTCGTTAACTTAAGGAATACAGTGCGGTGCCATGTGGCTGCAGAATTACATAGTTATTAAGGCCCTGAGGTTTTTCCTCAGGTTACAGTGTTTTCTGGGTGGGAAGAGGACTATAAAGTGCACGTGCAGAGAAAATAGACACAAATGCTCCTTGTGTGAACCAATCACATAATAGTAAAAATCTGTACAGAAGTGAAGTCTGCTGCTGTTTATGCAAGTTCCCAGAATTTCAGTATTGGTACACGGAATTAAATTTGCTGTAATTATAGTGTTTTTGTGTGACCCAGTATGACTGTCAAGAGTTTTTAAAATCTGTGGAAATAGCTGCTAGTTGTGAGATGTTTACACTCAGTATATTTAAACAGTCTTGTGGTCTGTTTCTCGTTTAGCCAAACCAAATCTACATCCTGGTTTGACACATGTACTGCTTTGAATCTGTATCTCTTAGTCCCGACATTTTATATCCACCGAGGCATCTGGAACTACTTTATCAAATGAGTGTTTTTACTTCCAAGCAATACCAGTGACAGTTCTGCTTATTGTGTCAGCGCGCACTACACGCTGCCTCCATCCATTTTTTAAAATCTCATTAGCAGTCTAAGCAGAGAATCCCAGACCACCTTCTACTGCATCCCCAAGCCAGGCCATCCCCAGCCAACATAATCTCTCCAGCGTGTCTTGGGTCTGCCCCGGGGTCACTTCCTGGTTGGACGTGCCCAAAGCACCTCACCTAGGAAGCATCCTAGTCAGATGCTCAAACCACACCAATTGGCTCCTTTTGATGTGGAGGAGCAGCACCTTTACCGTGAGCTCCTGCCAAATACATGATTTCCACACCCTGTTTCAGAGGCTGAACCCTCAAAGCCTTTGGAGGAAGCTAATCTCCATTATTTGTCTCGGCTATCTTATACCTTTAGTCGCTACCTAAAGTTTGTGGCCATAGCGGAAGGTAGAAACAAAGATTAACCAGACAGATATGTTCTGCTATTATTCCATTTCTTTCAAAACTTTTTATTTCCTGCATTTGTCTTGACATTTTCACCCTACTTTAAACTGTCTCTCAACCAGTAAAACCCCCAGACTGCAAAATTGACTTGCAGAATTGACAGACTGCCCACATGGTGAAGAAATACCACAGAGGAATTCAGGAATGTTGTTGGGAATACACCAACAGTTGGTGTTGCATAGTACCCTATGATGTCATTTTCTTGCCTGAAAATGGGAACGCACACATGCACTTATGTTTTGTGTGTGTGTGTGTGTGTGTGTGTGTGTGTGTGTGTGTGACTGTTTCAAGTGTGTTGCGAAAGAAGAGACTCAGTCAAAAAGAGTTTAACACTTTTAATCCTAATTGACCTTTTTACTGGAATATGACACATTAAGTTTACAAACCCAGATTTATTTCAAGCAATGTTTTCCTATAAATTGCATATGAGTCATAATGTATCACAAATAGCAGCAACTGAATAATTACTGGCTGCCAACAGACTTGTTGCCAACTTATTCTGCAACACACAAATACTCCGTTGATCCCTTTGTTTTCTATCATCCAGTCTTTCAGTTCTTAATCTATGAATTATTTTAAAAATCATTTAATGTTCAAAGATGTTTTATTCCATAGTAGATGCATATCATGTAGCACGATGCTTCATTTGGATCACTTATGATCACTTAGTGATCGTTTATGTATCAGGAGTATTGGAATAGCTGAGAGGCAACACGCTGTGCCAAAATTGGTCCACCCCAAGGATGGGGTCCCCCGGCACAAACGGAGTAGTATAGTGTACGGTGTTAAGTGTCGTGAGGATTGCCATGATTTGGTTGGTGGTTGCTGATCAGTGGTCATGACAGTATGCATATTAACAGTCAAGAAACTGACCTCACAGTCCATTGTTTGGTGCTAGTTTCAGTCATTATGCAAATGAACTGTTTATAAGGTTGGAGAAACCTGGAGTCAGCTGAGACTGAAGAAGCCACTTAGATGAGTGACGAAATGTTTCTCCCACTGAAAACGCTCCGTCCTACGGTTTCTTTACCTGTATTTTTGAGCGTGCATCAAAATATATGATGTACCCTCTCTACTTTTAAGATTAGGCTGAAAACTTTCCTTTTAGATAAAGCTTATATTTTTTACACTCACCTCTTTTCACACTTTTCATGCATTTATTATTAATCTCCATCTCTCTTCTACAGTGTGTCTTTTATCCTGTCTCCCTCTGTCCTCACCCCCAGCCAGTCACAGCAAATAGCTGCTCCTCCCTGAGGGACTCTGTATTAAAGACTCTGTATTACTTTGCTAACAGAAGTGCATGTGTTTTCCTGTTTTTTGTGGTCATTTGATGCATAAAAATCGATTTTCTGCTTGAGTTCATTCAAAACCATTAAAAAAAACAGCGGTTATAAAAAAAAAAAAAATCATTTTCAGTCCTGGTGATTTTCCTTTGGGGGAAGGCCAAAACCTCTTTGGGAGGTGCCATTATGTACCTTATGCAGATTGGTAGCGGTCAGGAGACTGTAAACAGTTCATGATGGATTTCGAGGTCTGATTTTGATCATTGTCGTTTTTGCAGAACCCAGGATCTTTTCACTTTCACTCTTTTCCTGAGTTTGCTGGAATTTTTTTCTTTTTACTTTCTTTCTTTCTTTTTTTTTTTTTTTTGCATGTAGCACTTCAAATCTTTGGTGACTATGACAAAAAAAGAGCCAAGTTTACCTTCATATGTCTGTGGAACTTGTTTCCAAAAACCTGCAGCTTATCCTGATGTTTGTGCATCAGCACTGCACAGTAAAATGACATAGTAGTACTCCTGTGTTGGATTAAACCTTCCTGCAGCATCTCTGCACACCTTGGGGTGTGTTGGTCTGCGCCGACTTTCCGAGTGGGAAATCTGAGTTGAGGGGACGTTCCACAAATAATTTCCCAGTAGGAACCCGGAATTTCCGACTTATTCAGGAGCACACCATAAATCCAGACTTAGGACTCATCCTAAGTCTGGATTTATGGTACAAAAAACCTGGAGTTCAGTATTTCTAGTTCAACAATTCACCCTTAAAATTTGAATGTGTTTTTTTTTTTCTATGCTTTAAGCTTTTAGGATTTGCTGAGACGTCGCACAGAAATGGAAGTGTTGTAAAATGTTGTATCAGTACCACTTCCACCATGTTTTTGTTATGTGTGTTTCAGTTATTTTTACTTTTTTTTCATCTGATGAGTGAATGTCCCACTAGCATAGTTTACATACAGCCTAAATGCCCTCCAATGAGAGGCCACACTGTGTATGCACAGATATATGAACAGAGGTTTGTAAATACTTTTATGAACTATCCAAGATCACCTACACGAACCAAAAATTTTCTTCCAACTGGATATCCCTCGTCTTCTTCCTCAACCAACAGCGCACAGTCAGTGTTGTATCCAGCAGCCATAAACCACATCAGTCTGTGTGGTCCTCTAATTACATATCAGATGGAGCCAGTCTCCATGATGAAAGCTCGACTTTGCACTTTGTGCTTTGGTGTCAGTCCTAATATGTAAAACAGATGTGTGTTTAATAGCAAAGCCCATCAGTGGTTGTGTAGCACTAGCTAGTTGAATGACTTTAGAGGCTGGATTCCCACTGGGGCCACCCGCACTTAGGAACTATTCCTGTAAGTTGGCTCAGTATTTTGGATCGGCTCTCCTAAGGAGCAGCAACCCTTGTCAGTGAAATGACAGTGATCTGAAAAGTTTCTCCCTGATAAACTGATTTCAGGCAGTAAACACCGTAGCTCGGGCACTAGTTTTCGAGATAAACGTTGCCCTTCATGCTGAGGCTTGTGCTCCATTTGCGGGGTAGCAGCAACAATCAGCAGCAGAGAGTTGGCTGTGATTCTACCAGCCTCAGCTTCCAGCTAAAGCCTTCACTATCTGATCAGATCCCGGCCTTGTCTCAACAACTAGCCTGGATTAGAGTTGTCATATCAGCCGGAGCCCAACTGATTACAAACACATTCGCACAATGATTACATGCAGCTTACTGTTGGATGTTATGAAACATCCTGCAATCCTTTTGTTTTCAAACCTGCGGTGGCTCAAGGTCTTGAAGCGATAAGGCGGCTTCAAAGGTAAAGATGTTTCATCGATTGTGTTGTTGCCAATTCCTTTGAGGGTGTGTGTGTGAAGTAGAGGTCAAACAGCCAAGACAAATATAATTAAAGCTAGAGCTGCAAGCAGTCATTAGTTTTATTGTTGATATTTTTCGGATTAATGTAGTCCTTCAAATAAAAAAAGAAAAACTGAATCCTGCTTCTTGCTTTCTTCCATCTGTTAGAAGAGTCAAGTTTTACCTTCTCACGCAGCTTTTTATGGTGATAAAAGTTGAACATGCACCAAGTCTAGCAAGACATAAAAATAGGCTGGTGGCTGCCCCTCCCTGAGCCTGGTTCTGCTCGAGGTTTCTTCCTATTAAAAGGTAGTTTTTCTGTCCCACTTTCACGAAGTGCTCGATCAAAGGAGGTCCTTTGATTGTCGGGGTTTTCTCTGTACTGTTGTAGGGTCTTTACTAAGGATGGGATTTAATAAGAATAGAGCGATTCTGATTTCATTATCATTGTCACGTATCGACTTGATTCCTTATCGATTCTCCTGTTGATTCTCATTGGGTTCCATATAGCACACTGGGTATTTTCTCTCTCTGTAAACTCAAGAGATGATCACATGAGAAAATCCCACTAGATCAGCCATTTCTGAAATACTCAGACAACCTTGCCATGTTCAAAGTCACTCAAATCACCTTTCTTCCCCCAGTTTTAAGCTCAGTTTGAAATTTGACAGGTCTCCTTGATCACATCTGAATGCCTAAATGCATTGAGTTGCTGCCGGGTGATTGGCTGAGTAGATATTTGCGTTAACAAGCAGTTGAACAGGTGTGATTGTACATGTGAATGATGCAAGAAGGAGTTTGGGTTTCAATAAGTTTCCTAATTGGACAGAGCTGAGAAGTGATTTATTTTGATCTTGGCTTTACAGAAATCTGCTTATGTGTTGCAGCAACAGAGGTGGCTTCCAATGGTTGAGAAACATCCCAAGTATTCAGCTGAGCTCGAAAGAGTGTAGTAAGTTGTAGGCTTCAGTTTGCTGGAGCTATTCGTGTTACATAAGGCTCTCTCTCTCTCTCACACTCACACACACACACACACACACACACACACACACACACACACACACACACACACACACACACACACACACACACACACACACACAAAATCTCCCTCACTCTTCTACCTCTACCCCCCTTTCCATTTTGCGGGAAAGATTTCACACAGGCCCACATACTCGCCATCAGTGTGGCATGGCAGCCATCCAGAGAGGGGCTCCAGTGTCACTCCCTTTCAAAGAGCTCTTTGCTTGCTGTCCTTTTGATGGCTGCTACCCAGCAGCAGTGGAGCAGAAGTGCAGAAAATCCAGCTTTCATAAAAATTTGTCCTTGATTTTCCACACTTAGTTTATGAGGGGGGAAAAAAGCTTTGTGAAAACTTAGCATTGCTCTGGTGCTACACTCTGTCTTTTTTTAAAGACCATATATTCAGTAGTGGCAGAGCTGCTATGGAACAGGTTGGGTAGCTTTTTCTGCTGGCACACATGATTTTTAGCCGCAGGAGCACCTGCGGTCCTTACTGTGTGTAGCACTACCTACGCTACTTCCTGTCAAAGCAGGTATGTCAGGAAAAGCTAAAGTAAAAGCATCACTGAAATATTCTTGTTTAAATAGAGTCAGATGAGGAGGAAAGAAAAATAATGGAGGAATCTGGCTCAAAGAGACTATAGTATAGCATCGCCAAAACAGAACTCAGTGGCCCATATTTATAACTGCTCATGATTTAAATGTGAACTTTCTCCTTCAGGTATCAATAAATTCTTTATTAAAGTAAAGCTGGTGTCCTCTGGCAGTTAAGATGTTTAAAATGGGGGGATTTACATACAAGTAAATCTAACTACAGTTATTAATCTTTCTGTCTGTAGTAAGGTGAAAAAAAAGGACTAATCCTGGGCTGCTAATAGCTGGAGACAAGCTGTGCTAAGCCTGGCTTAACTTGTAGGGAGGAGAGGGAAAACTGTTTCTTTGCAAAGTGTGAAAACACTTTTAGACCTGGTCTTTGGTTGGTGACGCTCTCGTGGTTTGATCAGTCTGCTCTGTTCTGATTCTGTCTATCAGGATTTGATGTCCCTCTCGGGGAGGGGTGGAGGGGGTTACTTGAACATGCGGTTCAGACTTCTCCTGAAAGTTACTCAAAATACTGTTGCAGTGACTTTTAGAAAAAGTGACCCCCGAGTGCTCATTCAGACATGAAGCTGACGCTTTTAGCCGTGTCAAAATCTCCGAAATGGTGACGTTGCCAGGTTTGGTACCAAACAGAGACGTGCTGTTGCACAAGCTGATTGCACAAAGGCTACTAGGTGGAAGGCTAAACCGTTGGTGGTCAAGCAATAGTTAGAGCAAAAAACATCAGCCACAACACACAAGCTGCATGTTTTTGCGTCTCTGTTTGACACACATTAAACACAGTTTTAAAGCGGAGCCTTTTTTCCCCAAGTGACCGAGCCAGTCTGTTTCTCCAGTTGCAGATGCTAAGCTATCTGTGTTTACAGTGGAGTAACACAGTATTGTTGGACTTGGCACCACACAAAAAACAACAATAATAGTGCATTTCCCTAAATGTTAACTATTCCAACAACCGTAATTTAAACAAGAATGTTCTGACCGCGAGAAAATATATTTCATTGCATTCACACAGTAATAAACCTGCTGATGTTCACACCGGGATGATGTTGTCTTGGATACAACTCCAACACCTTTGTTAAGCTACAAGGCATCAGGAATGATTTATTTGTTTGCATCCATTTCTGTGAGAGATGTTTCCCCTCGGTGGATCATCTAAGAACACAATCTCTGGACATTTGTCAGAATCTAAAATAGGTCAGTCTCTGTTTTAATGAGGAAAATGTGCAGGAGGGTTACGCTTGCAGTAAATTGGTGTATGACATTGATTGTTTCACATAAACCAGCCAAATCTAAATGTATAGTGTAAGTAGCTAAGTTGTTATGTATACTATTGATGACATATTTTAAGTAGAAGTGGCAAAGCCATTGGCCCTCAGTGCTGAGCATTCACCCTTACTGTGGGGTGGGCTTCTGTATAATGTCTGTATGTATAGTCTCTCTTCTCTTTGACATAGAAAATCCTACTTAAAGGACAGGTGCAATAATTATTACACTGTTGGTGTAATAATTGCTGTTAATTTTTATTCATGTAAATTTGACCATTAATTTAAACATAGTTGATCATGCAACAGCGAAAATAAAATAAAAGCATAAAATGAAACAATAAAAAACATATTTATTGAATTTATATATGATTTAAAAAAATAATAATAATAATAACCAACCAAATAAAATTTCATTGCAACTGCTCTTGGAAGATGTGTGACCTTGTTCTGAATGACCTTCATAGAGTTCAAGGCGATAATCAAAGAGACTCGGCTTCACTTAAAAACCATTTGAACGTGTTGGATTTCTGCTTCTTCCCTGAATTTCACGTTTCAGCGCTGAAAGCCGCGAAGCCGTGCTTTCAGAGGACGCTGTGTGTGTGTGTGTGTCAGAATTGCGTGTATTTGTGGTTGTGTGTGTAACATTCCAGAAAGTGTCAGAGGTATGCGAATTACGTCTGACAGAGGAAGAATGTGAAGACTTCTGCTGCCATGTGAAGGCCGCTGTTGTTTACTGACAGATTCATGCAGAAGAAGTTGCTCAGCTGTGTGTGTGTGTGTGTGTGTGTGTGTGTGTATGTGTGTTTGTGTCTTTTATTGCGTCACTTCCGGAAAATGTGGGAGTTGCATCACATTTCTGACATAATTGTGTTTCGTGTAAGTTGCACTATAATTTTGGGGCATGTAATTCCTGGTACTCCATTTATCTCCATTTATATTTTAAACAGATTATTGGGGAAATAAATCTGCTTAGTGTACATGAAAAAGCAGGACTGTTGTGGAGGGCCACGCCAATGTCTTAAAAAGAGATCAAATTGATATCACGCAGAATCGAGTTTAGCTTAGCTTGGGAAAATTAATTACCCATCCTGTGTTAATGTCTTGCTGAATGAATGCGTTCATAGACATAAGTAGGCTACTCGCTGTTGTCAGGTACACAGATGACTGAAGTGATGAGAAGCATAAACATTCACATTGTTGGCAGTTTTTCCAGCTTTTCTTAGTTTTAAATTCCTCATATTTGTTTTGGACCATAGCTTGTTGTTCTTGTGAGAAACTCTAAATGTGTCCATGATTACGATTGGTCAACAATCAGTGGTGGTTGTGCAGCTAGGCTTTGCAATATGGTCAAATGGCAATGCACGCTAGCAAGTGGACTTCAGCAAGAGACATTTTAAAATATCTTTGCTCACTTACTGTTCTGGAAACACAAACATAACTGATGTGTTAATTTTGTCTCTTTTTGCCTTTGCTGATTTTTTCTTTTCCTGTTTTTTGTCTCTTTCTCATCAGATTTGGGACATGAGCGACGATGAGAGCATCTGAACAACTGGCGGAGCAAGCACTCAGAAGGACTAAACACATCCATCCATACTTTCTTTTTTCTAAAGTAAATCCTGTATTTACAAAGACAAGGTTGTTTACGTAATGAGCACCAAGCACATGAGCAAATAAATAAATAAATGCTTTAAAAAGGCTTTAAAAAGCTTTAAAATTCCTAATAGTCCTCATTTGGATTCAAGATGGCCCAGATCTTCAGAGCTGGGAAGTAATCTAATAAGCAATTAAGAAAAAGACAACAAAACAATAACTGAAAGCCTGAACAAGTTTTGATTTTTTTTTTTGCTTTTGATATGTAAAACTGTTGAACTTACTAAAGAATGTACCTGTTCCTGTCACCTGCTGTTGTCTAAACACACTTTAAGTCCCTGAACAAAAACACAACAAAACCTGCAAAAAATATTGGAACTAAAGAGTCTAAAAACACCAAGAAACCTCTC
This sequence comes from Mchenga conophoros, assembly GCF_057382185.1. Taxonomy (NCBI): domain Eukaryota; kingdom Metazoa; phylum Chordata; class Actinopteri; order Cichliformes; family Cichlidae; genus Mchenga; species Mchenga conophoros. The sequence goes on from NC_140530.1 coordinate 22,690,686, forward strand.
TGAAGTGCCACAGTTTCAATCCCCTCCCAAGGTCTCTGCATCAACACATTTAATGATTTTACTGGAGAGATCTTTGGCAAGGCAGTTACAACATCTGTTCACTTATTCAGTTTGAGAAAGAGCTTCAGATAAGTTTTGAAAATAAAATACAGTTCTGCAGATTCATCCATTTTTGGGGTCTTTTGATTAGAGGCTGTGATACGTACAGTAGAAGTGATGCTTAAACCAGCTTTGTTGCTATGAAGCTTTCACTCAGAGAGGACTTGCATACAGATGTTACTGTGATATAATTAGAACTGTGGGAACTGTTGCTCTTGGTTTGTTGGTGTTGATGCATGTACATGTTTGTGTAACTATGTTTTTTGTGTTTATTTCTTCCTCTGCATTGTCCTGGAAGTCTCATCTGCAGTGATGTATTCAGTGTATTCACATGTACATTTTAACAAATGCTTGGATATTTATGAAAGTGATTGAGACTGACTCGAGTTTCAATCATGAGAAAGGATCTGGTTTGTTTTCTGATTAATCTCGGAGCTGTTTTTCTCTTCTGTATTAAAAAAAACTGGAATAAAATCCATTATTTCTCTATTAACATCTGTGAGGTTTATGTCGCTATGCAACAATGTCCTTTTTATTTTAGCTCAGTCTTTCCAAAAAGCTGTTTGCCGCTCTCGTAACCATTTCACAAGCACAAACACACCAAACAAGACAGAAACCCACACAGTCAGACTGTGGTTTAAAAGCACTTTATTGTTCATCAAGGCTACTTTAACGTACAAAAAAGGTGGCCTGCCAAAACCTTTTAAGTAGGAGACACAGAGCCACAAATCTTGATAGAAATTTTATTACAGTTCAGAGTATTACTACCATTAAGTACATGCTACTTCCACTTCAAAAAAAGACCTGGAAAATGTGGTGCAGTCCGAGTAAAGACCGACTCCTCTTTGATTTATTTGTTCGATTTTCATGTTAACTTGATTAAGAATGCAAAACGACTTCAACAGATGGAAACTGTGGTGACATATTTAGGAGTGACATCCCCAGAACTAATTTGCTTCTTAGATCATCTACGCCTCGCTGACTGGCACCAAAGCAGATGATCCGCAGCGCAAATCTACAGTTCCATCAGTTCCAACAGCAAATTCAACAAATGCTGACTGATAGTTTTACTTCACTCATTTCCCATCTATAGATGAAAAAAGTCATGAAAAAAAAATGCTATTGCTTACGTGCTGTTTGAAATTGTACCTGCCTGCTAGCCCGTGACTAATGGGGACTTTGCTTATATTTTTAAAATGAACTCTTTTGGAAATGGCAAGCAAGACAGAATGGGCTAGAGGCAAAATCTTCCAACAACACAAAACATGCAAATTGCTCAAAAGGCCCGCAAAACAAACTTTGTTTTGGCTTACTGGTAAGTCTTGTTCAAATGTCTCTGAAGTCACATGATCGAACACCATGGGGACCAATGGAAGTAGCGATTGTCACCGACACACCTGTGGCTTACTGTGGTTTCACACGTTTTCTGTGCTCCTGCACTTGAACCTTTACTCTAACAAGACAAACTCTATAAACAAAAAAGATCAACTTTTTCACAAAAAAAAGAAAATGCAATGATTACAATATAAGGACAGGGAAAAAACAATTAAATAGCTACATATCATTAACAAATTCATTGTTCCTCAAAAAATACCTACGATTTTTTTTCTCTGTACATTCGTTACGCACAGCGTAATGATGGTCTTATAGTTTACCTATTATAAAAAAGTATTTTTTTATTAAGTGATTTTCCTACAGTGCGTAGGGAGTGTGTGCCAAAGCATAAAGAGAGCCTACCTACAGGGTGGTAGTGAAATGATAACGATAAAGAATAACAGAAAAACAAAATCCTCTGGACACCGAGTCCATTTCCCTCGTGTTCCGATGTTACTGACTGCATACAGGCTGACTGAATCTGAGAGGTGGGGGGAGAGGCAACGCTGAGTGGCAGGTGAACATGTCCTGACTCACAGGTCGCGCTTACAAAAGCTCAGCTTCTGAAAGCTCAGCCTCCCGCCCCAACACTCTGCCTGCGAAAAACCACCAACCCAATCCACTCGAAACTGGTCACAGAAAGCACAAGTACATGACAGAACTCCAGTTAAATGTGAATCTCGGGTAACATTGTAGAACTTCCATCATCTAGTTCTAGGGTCTGATAGCTGAGACTGGAATGTGTAGACGCTTTCGAACACGGTACAGAACTCTAATGTACGTACTTGCCATTCTTGACACAAATTACACAAAGCCAACGAATCAAAACCTCACCACCTATCTGCCTTAGCTCAGAGACTTTAAGTCAATCTGTAGTTTTAATGCAGGGTGAGTAATGTTTTCACTGACTGCTAGTAAGACCCCAAGTTCTCTAAATCAGACCACTAAATGTCCTCAAAAATTAAAATTAAATTCTTCCTTTACTCTCTTTATCTTTTATTCTTCACTATGGCCAATTTATTTCTTAAAAAAGGCAAATGGGGCACCTTTTAATTCGGGCAAAGACACGAGAGATGTTGTTGGGAGGGGATGGGGACAAGTAGCCCTCACTACTTATTAGCTCCGCCTGTTGATATAAAGATAGCGAATGCATTGAGGCCTGTACAAAGTTGCCTACAGCAGGAATGTATGCCACCTTGGCGCAGGTTGCTTTGCAGAGTAAAATTCATTTCCTTAGACTGCAGCACTCTAGTTTGAGTTCAGAAAAGAAAGAGAGAAATATGTATTTATATATATATTAATAAAAACGGTCTAGACACCAAGTCGGAACACAAAAAGTCAGCTGATGGAGGTTGAGCGAGGTGAAACGTCACACCATAAATTCAGATAACTAATTATCAGCCAAGTGTTTTGTTCTCTAGCGTCTCTCTGCTAGGTCTGCCAATGCTATTTCCGTAATGTGGTCTTTTTAGTGCCGTAACTTTAAGACACTTTTATGCGTCAACAAGATGTTTGAGAGCCATCGCGAACCAACTCTTCTTGTAAACAAACCCTGCTTCCCAAAAGCATCCAATGCCTGCCAAGGTGACTTTAAGATGGCAGCTGAACAGGCTAGATGCTCAGATGCTTTTGGAGAAAACAAGACCCCGCTGACTTTTTGCTGTTTGTGTGGTGTCTCAGCTCAGTCAAGCTGACGTTTGTAGCATCCTGTACCACTGATGGATCAACATCTTAAGAAAACCTTAATGAGCTTTGGATCCCAAACCCAACTAAACCCCAAGACGATCGTCACTCTGCTGCGGGGATGAGCTGATCGCCTGCTGGGTTGAGATGATTTTAGGAAACATTGCTCTCATCATTTAACAGAGCCTGTCCGGAGGCTGTCCCACTATAGATGTTTGTTACCATACTGCTAGTAATGGAAAACAACAAAACAAAAAAATACAAAATTGTAATAATAACAATAACAATATGGAGTACAACTGACCCAGCAGTGAGTGTATAGTGTCTATGTCTGTTACTGACAACGAAAGTAACAACTAACGTCTGAATGAAAAGGCTAATAAAAGTTATGTTTGAAATGCTAAAAACACTAATAGATACCAGCTATTAAAAAACAAACAAAAAAAACAAAACAACATGCATTAATTTACCCTTAAAACCTTGTAGAAATCTACCAAACCACAGTGTGTAGGAGAGGGAGGGAAGGACAGCAGGGTGTATGCCAAATATAATTACTACACCCACGATCAAAGAGACCAAACCCCCCCCTCCAAAAAAAACCAACAAAAACAAAGGTGTGTTTGAAGAGATCTGAAAAATCTTCTCTCCCCCGGTCGAGAAACCAGACTTTTTTTCTTTCAACCACAAAGTGACGTGCAGCGTCATCTATCCCCTCATCACTGTCAGCAGTTAAGCCCGTGAAACACATCAAAGCACGTCGTTCGGCAAAGCCCAGCCTTCAACACACTCGGTCAGTGTTTTCAACCCTAATCTCCTCTCATTACGGTTGTGATGGCCATGAACATCACAGGAGCTGACGGTTTTTTCATTTTTAACCTGACTGTGCTCTTAAACTGAAAGCCAACAGTTTTTATTGTTCGATACAAATCAGCGCTGCTTAAATAAGAATCTGGATGTGCGTAGAGCCGATACCAGAGGACCAGGATCAAACCAAGGGGTCTTTTGCTTTTTAGGTATCTGTATAAACCACATACAAACATTCATATTTACACATCTTATGGCCACATTAGACCAAATCTACAAGCTGCAATTCTAGTGTTTAATTCAACCTACTTATAACCTTGTTCTCACAATATGATGTAGCGGTTTGGTGACTAATGGTGGATGGTAAATTTTTAAGTCCCTCCAATAACTTTTCTCTTTATTTATATTAATACTTGCAGCTCTCAATATAACCACTCCTTAGTGAAGTGCTGGTGTCTGTTTTTCACCTATGTGTGTGTTTTCAGCTAACAGCTTCACTACTGAAGTTTCAAAAGTCAAAAGCTTGCTGTGAGTCATGCGTCTACTGCCCAACGCCATAAAGGCGTGTTTACATTTTCCTAAATGCTTTCAATAAATAATGGATAATGACCTTGTTCACACTTTTCTACCAGCGCTGGGGTGGAAATGTGCACGGGTAGATTTCAGAGAGGAGTTAATGGGATGCAAAAATGGCTATTCCAACAAAAGTTGGAATAATATGCCATCGTGTCAAAGTCAGCCTCGTCCGTCCCAGTGTGTTCAGTGCCAGATCGCAAAATGACATGCCACCCTTTACTCTCTACGGCAGTAGTGCAAATCAGACCGAGTCGATCACTAAAGTATACACATACAGTAACAAAACCACGAGAACACAGAAGAGAGAGAGGAAAAGTGAGGGGGGGGGGGGGGGGGAAGGCAGGTGAGAGGATGAAAGGAGATAAAAACAGAGGGAGGTGATTGCAAGATGGCTTTTTGTTGTTTTGTTTCCGAGGTGGGCATGGATAAACATCAGCGTCTGAGGTTTCTTTGGTAGAACAGTCAGGTGGTTTATGTTCATTTTCTCCAAAGTGTTTCTCGCTCATCTTTCCTTTGAAACGTCGGGCATCGCATAACGCAGAAGCAAGTACACAAAACTACCGTTAAAGAAAAATAACAACAAAGAAGAAAAGAAAAAAATTAATAATTAAAACACCTCCTTTTCCGTTCTCTCCGTATTTACATATAACTACAGACACTTGCTCAGCTCCAAGCTTGACATGCAGGATGATGTATGACTGGAAGGAGCAAGCTCATGCTCCACCTAAGCTCCAGGCTAAACCCTCATCACTCATTACTGATTGTCTGGCATTAGCATACCAGAGGACAGATGGGAAAAATGACTGTGTTGTTATTGCTCGATTGATCCTCTATGAGTGCACAGTGAGAGAGCGGGCTTGAGGGTTTTAGATATTTTTAGCAGACCAGCAGACAAGCATTCCCTCTGGGATGCTGGTGACAGACCAAAGTGATGGGGGCATGGATGTTAGAGCCAGGATAAGGATCGGGAAAACTGGGGTCTATCCACCCCCTTCAGGAGACGACAGAAGGGGAGTGGTTGTGATTGACCATGCGACTGTCAGGGGAGGAGTTTGGGCTGCTGCCAGATGACGAGGGACTCCCTTTGTTTTTGATCTGCAGCCAGGTTTCGCCGAGCGCCTTGGCAAAGTGGTCATCCACTGAGCCCGTGATGGACACCGAGTTGGTGGCGGTGGGCTCGGGCTCCTTGTAGTTTTTCCCAAGGCTGCGACGGAAATGTTCCTCAATCACAGGGTCGCACACTGTGTTGGCTTATGCAAGAAGAAGAGAAAAAAAAAGGGTTTTAGTTACAATTTTAGTTAAAAAAACAACAAAAAAAACTAAAATACAAAGAAATGGTCAGCAGGCAATTTGTTTTAATGTGCATGCGAGTTTACTTTTTTATTGCAGGTTTTCTTTTTAAATCAACATTTTAAACTTCACTGTTAACCTCAATGAGATCATAGAGATTTCACTGGGATCATAAAAACCCACAGAAAACATGAAGGAAAAAGAAAACAAATGTTTTATTGGCCAAGGCCTCGAGTGACTCTGTGGGTACAGAGATAACAGATAAGATTGTAATTAAGTATGTTTAAACGCTATCATAACAACGGTTTCGTTATAAAAACAGAAGAACCCTAGCATTACTACAATACATTTACATCTGAACGTGGAGAGTATGAGCTGTTTTCTCTCTGGGGTGCGCATTGCTGTTGCAAATGCATTTGCAAACGTGTACTCACTGTTGCTTCTCCTGTAGTTATTGGTGAAGTTGGAGCAGCCGTTGTGGGAGACTGTACAGTGAGACAGGTTGCAGTTGCGGTTGTTTGCTGGGGCGCATGTGATCACTGAGGGACGATTCTGAAACACAAAGAGTCTGTGTTAAATGTCGAATTCAGTCTTATGATTGCCGATCAGCAATTTGCTAAAGCGTGTTAAAAGAAGCAGAGTAAATGCAAAATGAACAGAACAGCAACTTTTCAGAAAAGATGGAGAAAATGAAAAGACGTTTTAAGTTTGAGGCAGCAGGAATGATCCAGTGACCACCAGGATTTTAAAACATGGTTTGCAAACAAGCCAAATAGGAAATGTGTACTTTCCACCAACCAAGGAGGCAGGTTAATGAAAGCATATTAGTCACATCATGTGGGGGACCTACCAGAGTTGAGGTTTCACTCGACAATTTAAGAAAAATGTGGTGCGCATTAGAGCCAAAGACAGGACGGGTATGTTACCTGCTGGCGTTCCACAGTGCTGACTGTGTGCAGCACTGTAGCCATAGCTGCTGTGTTGCTGCGTGCTGACTCCACCATGCTGTTTTTGGTAAGTGCCAGTGGCTGGTCCATGGTAGCTAAGCTGGCCAGGTGGAGGTGATGGGGGTGGCTGTACATGTGGTTGCTCGGCACTCCCAGAGCACCCGGCACCACCACACGTTCGATGGGGCTCCTGCTGCGGTCCTTGGAGCCAGGAGAGCTGCGATAATCTCCATTAGGTTTCCTGAGGAACAGCCAAGTAGCCAAAAAACAAACGCACGTTATTCATCCTGCACACTGGATAGTGTTATTTAATTCATGTGTATTCTGAGTCTGCTAGCACTAAATTGACTCTGAAGCCAGTATCATAATTAAAATGATAAGAGAAGACATTTGGAGCTTAAACATAACGATCCAAGGTTATCAAAAACACAATATTTGGTGTTTGGGATGAGATGAAAAGTAAACATGACGTGCAAAGAGTGTTGACAAACGATGTAAGGAATGGGCAAAGAAAAAAAAGCCAAGAAGTAAAGAGACAGAAAGATCACAAGGAGTTCAGCTAAGACAGGGAGAATGTGACGTGGGGGGAAAAAAATAAAGATTATAAAAGGACAATTGTAAATGGTGCTCTGTGTCAGCAGGAACGGCAAAAGCTATTAATACTGGTCTAACAAATACACACTCTCATGGACACACAGCCTTAGCTCTCAGATTGCTGGTGGGGTTTGATAAGACCATATGGTGCCAACACAGGCTCACACACTGTCCTCAGATGGAGGAAGGAACACTCTCCTAACTTTATCCAACATGGATAGACTCCAAACTTATCTCGACACAGGAGGGACAAATGGGCACAAAGTTCAAAGCTCTTGAGAGGTTTCCCCAGCAAAGCAAATCAACTTCATCTCTTCGGCAAGCTGCACTTACTGCAGTCATAATTAAAAAAAAGAAAAGAAAACTACTAACGGAGCATAGATGCAGGCTGATGTCACTCAACATTCAATTAAAGTCACTAAACATCCTTTCTTTGAGTTTTATTCCCTGTCCACACTTACAACAATGAAGTGATTAATGGAGGTAAAAGGAGGTTAGCCATGCACCTTCCATATGAAAGGGAATTATTTAACAGCACTGTTATCACCAAGCAGTGAGCTCATATTTTAATCACTGCAAAACAGATAAGGATAAGGGATTAAAGTAACAACAGTTTAGGAAAACAGGCTTTCTTCCAGCTCTGACAATAATGATTGTGATATGTCTGATGTAAACAAGTGTCTGCGACTAAAGACCATTGAGTTGTAGTTTAACAAGTTAGTAATTGTTTTGGTCCCTACATCAGATTTGCTCTGTGTTTTTTTTTTTGTGTGTTTGTGGGTGTGTGTCCGTGTGTGCGGTTCACTCCCCTCTTACAAACTGAGGCCCAGCTACAGGGAGCAAGATTTACTGTACTCGCCTCTGTCTCTCCTTTTCTCCCCAACTCCATAATCCATTCACAGATAGAGACATCGACTTGCTCATTCCTACACAGAATACGCTACACACAAACCATGCAGGCTTGATTAAATTTGCAAGAAATAATACTGAACTCAAGCGAACATCGATTAATATATATAACTTCCTCATTCTCCACCGAATACTATGCAGGGGCATTTCCTAACCCACACAAGTTAAAAGGCTGCAGGAGCCCTTTAAGTTGCAAAACAAGCTCAAGAAAGCAGTTGTAGATCCATGTGACTAAGCAACCTGACTGTTGGGTCAAGCATCTGGAGTCCATGGCACAGTCCTCCACAAATAAACAATCTACACAGAATACATAAAGGGGGAGAGGAAGAGCCGAGAAGAGGTGGGGAAGGGTGAGTTGCATGTGAATGGTCGGGACCTCGACTTTAAGAAAGAGTGAGGTCAGTAGTTTCCTTCGTTTGTGCCGAGAGCTTACATTCACGGAGACCCGCTCTCTTTTTTTTCCTCCCCTTTTTCTCACAATCAGCAGCAAACTTCCTGAGGGTTAAAGAAGGAAAGGACTTGGCAGCGCTTGCATAAACCCTGGCCGACAGCTCACCAACAAGCTTTTTTTGTTCTTTCACAGTGGCATCAATTCTCCATTTCATCTTCATTTTTTTTTTTAAACAGTACAAAGAAAAACATACATTCTGGAGCTGATCCCTTTAAATCAGGTCATAATTAAAACTAAAGCCTATTCAACTGAATAAATTGTTTAAATTATTACTACATGAAACATCCACTTTTAATCAGACAATATAAAGAAAGGTCCCCCTGCATAATTTCTCTATTATTTTCAAATATAAACAATCTCTTGATTAGCTAAGAGCCAAGCAGATAACAAAGCTCTCTCATCCCTTCCCAGCAGCTGGGTCTTGAGTTGGGTTGTGGAAGTTGTTCCAAACTTTAATCACTGCCAAAGAGCAGGCATGCCCACATCCTCATTCAAGAGGGCCCATTGCAGGAGCCAGTGAATGGGATCAACAAATCTGACCAATGAATGGAATAGCTGTCGAATCCACCGCCGCCCCCGCCTTCCCCTCGCCTGATTGCCCACCAAACCCTGGACCACATTTCATGCCAGAGATCAGGCTTTCAAAACCCACTCTGTGCCTTTGTCTCTCTTACTCACCTCTTAATTATCATTAAGGTCACAGCTGGGGAAGGAGGGAGAGGACGGACAGGGTAGATGGCAAGGGCTACACATGAAACATGGCCACTGAGCGGTAAAAAGGGCTAGAGCTAAAGAGAGCAGGCTGCCAGGACAAGAGGGATAGATGGGAGCTAAAAGTGGGAGAGAGAGAGGGGGGGCAGCCTTTGATTACTAAATAACACAGAGACTTGGCCCCTACAGTGGGCACTGGGAGACAAACAGCATTTTTTTAAAAAGAAGGGGGTGAGGTTGGAAACAGAGAGTAAAGGAAGCCCAAATCCAATAACGTATAAATAAACATGAAGGAAAGCAGTTTACAAACAACAAGTGAGCTCTTACCACCAGCAGTGTGATGACAGGATTCCTCTTAATTGGCAGAAAATGTTTGCTAAAGTGACGTTTCCTAGATAAACTGGCCAAACTACAAAAACCAAACTAAAGCTTTTTAAACGTAGAGCTCAGTCAGAATATGTGAGAATATTCAGTCATATCTTTTTCTAACGTCTCTGATCCCTTTTTTCAGTTGATTTACTTTGTAAATAGGAATGATGTAAAGGACATCAAAATGATCTGTTTGAGAAATGAAATACAGAGAAAATATCTATCTGGCTGTATTTTACTGCAGGCTAGGTTATATGCAGCCTGGTATTAGTGGTAGTCACTGTGGTGGGCACCTACTGAAAGATCCCTTAATTTAAAACCCAGAGAGTCCAACCCTCAATACATAAATGATATATTCATATATCTTTAACAATGTTACACTACTCAGATCTATCATTAAGCATAGCCTTTTAAGTAACCACTCACATGACATCCGGCCCGCAAGTCAACCTCAAGTTAAAGATCATACTGCGATCATGTGTTTGAATGATCTGGGGGGGGGGGGGGTGGACAAGTAATTACTTCATGCTGGCTAGAAAAGCAAGTTTGTTTGAGCTAACATGCCCTAATAATCACGACAGTAAACTACATAAAACAAATAGAAACATATGAACCAAGAACTTTAAAAATATGGGTTCTTTTTCAAAGTGTGCCAGGGTTAATCCTGTATGAGACTGCCAGTTTGGTGAATTTGCTATATTTGACTATGAGGCAGCGAGACAGAAGCTATAAAAGCTCGAGGCTTTTTCTCACAATTGTGTTCCAAGGTCTTTAGAGAAAACCTCCCTACAAATCTTTGGTTGGGCAGAGGTTCATATCCAACTCTTTAATAAATGCATTTTTAAAAAAAAGCAAGACGAGAGAGGGGGGGAGAGATACACACAGGAAACATCTGGGAAGAATCAGGGTGTAGAGGGAAGACAACAAAAAGAAAAAAAAGAAGTGGAAGAGGATGAAGGGCTAACCACAGGTTATAACCAGAACCAAGCTCTACAAGTTCTACACAAAACCACAAAAAAGAGATATACATACACATACACACTCACAGACTGTGAGCCACAGAGCTTATTCAGACTATGTATATATAGTATACAAACATCTCAACACCGTTTACTCTGCTGTTTGAAGTCTTTAGTAGCTGGTGTGAGCGGAAGTTAGCAAAAATATCTGCATCCTTTAGGATCAAAGCCCAGAGGAAATGCCCTTTAATCAAATATCTGCTGAAACAAATTATATATAACACTTCAATTCTAAACCAAAGACTAGCTTGTTCACTGCTCTCTACACGCTGGTGCTGGAGCCTTCAGATTGTCAATCATGCAGAAATACTGATAGAAACAGCACATTTTTGACAGTTAACTGACTGCAGAGACAGAGAACTGAAGAAAATCCTTTGTTATCAAAGCTGGGACAGATCGGATATGGGAACAACCACAACAAGAAGGCAAAGAAAACAACATGTGAACACACACAGACACATAGACACACACAGCTAAAAACAAAAACCCACATCTCCCCTCCTTTCCTCACATGCTCGCTACATAAATAGTTTCATGTAAAACAAGAGGGTAACAATGACTTCACCAGCCACACACACACACACACACACACACACACACACACACACACACACACACACACACACACACACACACACACACACACACACACACACACAGCCTCTTTCCACTCTTATTTTCTCCCCATATAGCCTCTAGAGAAACTTCCATGAGAACAACTTACTGATGAAGTTCCCAGTAGAAAGCAGCTGTGGTTTCTGTAAGCTACAGTATTCTGTGCAGCAATGTGATTTACTTGGATTTTGCATTTAGTGCCTATAGATACAGCCGTACATTTGGAGTAAACTGTAATACTGTATACTGTTTCAGCATAATGTAGCATGAATGCAACTGCAGATCTTCAGGCTTTCATTTCAGATTTTCATCGGTGGTTAAAATTCTACAGAGTGAAGAGAAATGGAAATTCAGAACTATTATCAAGTGCATGAAAAGCAAATATCTGTTCCAACCAGTGACTAACCAGACATAGTTTGCATTAGTCAAGGTCCTCATGTTTTATTGGCGCATTCACAGAACCAACAGATTTTCATGGTATTTCAAAAAAACAACAAAAAGCAAACTAGTACCTAATGAGTCTAATGTATTTTGACTGCTGAATATAAACTTTCCTGTAGTTAAATTCGCCAAACTACAGTCAATGCAAAAACTATGTCAGTGGCTTTTAGTCTCAAGGAGCAATGAAACTGTTAAGGACTCTCATACTGGCGAGTCTACAACTACAGAGTGGCAGGCAGGCACACAGGCAGGAGCAAGCTTCCAGCCCGCAGGCTCCAGTGGACAGGATAAGGCTTCTTTGTTCAAGGCTCCTCCTACTACTCAGAGAAAATGAAAAAGTAGCCCCTGTTGCCTGACCTCACCCCACACAGAAACACACACACACAAGCACTCAGATGATCACAGGTAGGAGAGCACGCATGCATGTGTAAACAACACAGACAACAGCACATGTGCATGCCTGCACAAACCGATGGATACATGTAGACTAGGGCGACATATAAGCACTGGCAGTTATTTCTATTAAGACTTCAATATTCAGGATTTTGAATGCCAAAAACCCTTCTGTGTTGCAAGAGTCTGTTTTCATTGGGACTTACAGCAACAACAACAAAAAAAGGAAGATATTATTAAAACAATAAGCCTGCTGAGAAAAACATACTTACGGCCACATTCTTACACACAGACAGCCGACAAAAGCAAAATGCATTCACTTATCATGCATGTTCATAAAAACAAACATAAAAGCTTCAGCTGGTTCAGAGAGTTTACTTTTTCTCACCACTGCCTGTGCACCTCCCCCTAACTTTAGCTCGTAGTGATTGGCCAACAGAGGAAACTTGAGCGTCCCCCCTTCATAGCCCCGCCCTAATCGGAGGTGTCAGGTGTCTGTGTGTGTTGAGGCTCACAGAAAATATGACTGAACTTAAATACAAAAGAAAGCCAAATACACGGAGCTCGACAAGTCAGCACAGAGGAAAGCAGAGGAAAGCTGCAATACGAGCAAAAAGAGAGAAAAACCCACACTTTTCAGAAAAAAGAATGAACACAAAAGCTTCTGCATGGGCAGGGACACTCAACAGTGAGCTGAGCAATCAGTGCACACACACGCACACAGAGAGAAAGCAGACAGACAGAAGCAGCCAGGAAAATCCAACAGATAGAGAAGACGTGGGAACTGCTTCTGTGTGTGGTTTGGGTGGAGTTTCATTTTTCTATTGAAAAAAACCCATTAAGGGCAAAAAATAAAGTGCTGTATGAATGTGAAGGTGAATTGGTGAATAAGGGATGCGGTGTAAAAGTACTTTACTTATTAAGAGTAGAAAAAGCACTGTATTACAGTATTAATCTCCTTACATGGCACAGCTGAAAGGAAAACAGAATGTATGTTAAAAATCTGGCTGCCCTATGTCGTTTTTCATGTGGGGAGGGTGTTTAAGGAGCATTTTTAGCTCAATTTTCTCTGTAGCAACATCCCATCATTTTCCACTTCACTCCAAGTTCTTTGGAAAGGGAGGGGAGCTACACCTAGGAGGAAAGTGTTTCTGGCTGATGCTGGATACAAGTTTCAACAAGTCGTACAGCAGTTACCAGGGGAAGAATGCCCTCAGAGAAACCTCAAATTAGATGACTAAAAAAAGACACATTTGGGATGACCCGAGGGGAACTTGGTTTCCAGGATAAAAAAAAAATATCTTTGTGAACTAGAAAGGCCCTGGATCCATCTTCAAGCTGCAGCAAGTCAAGTAGCAATTGACTTTTGTTAGGTAGAGATTAACCTGCAGCAGCAGGAGTCAAATGACTTCAAGGTCATAATTAAAATGGAGATTAAATACGGGGATTATGGCTTGCGCCTTGGAAATAATCATGGTAAAACGAGCAGTCTAAAAAGCCCTAAACATCACAGACATTTGCATCAGTTTTATTTTTACAGAACCTTATTCTAGTCAAACAACATGGTTGCACGTAGGAGCTGTGGCGAGGATCTGTGACACCAACTGAAAGCTGATATAACAATAAGTTCTACTGTGCTGCACAACACCGACTTACGAAACTTGTGATACACAAGTAGGAGCACTTACGTATCGATGCATGCAAAAGTTAACCACACAGTGCATATATAATGTCCCACGTGGAGTGAAAAACAACAGAGACAACAGAATAATACCACAAGCAGTGGTTGGATTTACTGCAGACTATAACCCTAATGCCCACACAACTGCCACAGAATAACAGGAAAAATGATGATTCTGCACAAATGTCAAATCTCACAAGCTAATCCTTTGTTATGTGTCACAAGATTAAAGAACAAAGACCCTTACCCACGGCCTCAGTAGAACAGCTTAATTCAAAAGTCAGATGCAACCTAGTCTAAATAAATAAATAAATAAAAATAATCATGACAATAAAACGACATTATCTGTATGCTGCTATAGGTTCTGCAAACAATTATTGCTTCACAAATATCAGTAAATACACAAACACCAGTGTGTAATTTTTTCCATTTACCTGCACTGTGGAGTGTTGGAAAACAGTGCCAGTAATTTGAGATACTTCTGCAGAAAGTTTTTTGAGATTTTAACTTGTTTAACTCGATTGTAACTATTTGGCCAGTTCCTCGATTATATCATAACTATTTAATGTAATCCTAAAATCAACATTATTTACTCACTGACTTTTCAGACATACAAACTCATTTGTTGAAGGTTATATTCGCTCTTCCTTGTTGGACTCCCTGAAGCAAAGTGTTTCCAAACAGCTGAACTGGTTTTACCTCTCTTGTTGCCCTAGGGCTCTTTTCTTCATCTTGGCTCGAGGTGAATTAAACCTGCCACAGCATGGCGAGAAATGACTTTGAGCTTTTTAGGGAGGGGTAAAAGGGCCACAGTTGTAAAGGAAAGCGATGCTCTGGAGTCATAACAAAAGAAAAAGCAAGTGCATCAGTGCGAAGCTAAACGAGGTACAAATTTTTTATTTTTCCGGTAACTTGTATTCACAACTACCGGGTGCTAAAACTAACTGATGATGAAAATCAGGTGGTGGGCAACCATAGAATCTATCTACACGTGAACATTTTGTAGGGTTGCCTTTAAAATCTGTTGGTTTCCAAGTCATCTATTCTCAGACACTTGTGGGATATTCCTGTTTGGGCCAGCCATGTACTACATGTAAGTGTGTGACTATATAAGTTTAGCTATATAATAACAATGCTTGTACCCATTCTCTCTTCTTCCAGTTTCCAGTATATCCAGTCATTCATCTACTGCATCCCATTGTGTCAGTTGAAAACTTCAAGAAGAATAAAAACAATCCACATATTACTTGTATTGTATTTTTGCATGAGGCAGAAATGGGCTTGAATATCTCACTCTTTGGATATTTCCTAATTTTATAGAATATGTCGTTTCCTGCTGTTAAATTTAAATTCATATGAGAAGCAAAAATATAATTTTGCTGCCCCTCTTCCTTTTCTCAAACTGATCATTTTATATACAAGTATAGCCAAAAGTCATAGCACAGCCCTTGTCTAGTCATTTGGCAGACAGCGCTGTGGTTATAAAAATATGTTCGACTTCTGCTCCGCTCCCCACCCCCAACCCCTACCCCCAGCATCTGGACATACTGACATACTGCACGCAAAACTGTACAGCTCTACCCAGCACCCCTTGACTCCATCTGCAATAAATAGCAATGGCTGGAGTCCTATAACTGACTCAGTCATGTCTGACTCTGACTCGACTGCCCCTGGCCCCAGCAGTCCTTCACCACCACCAACCAGGACTCTGGAATCTCTGGTATTGGGAATGCGGGAACGACGTGAGTAATCGTTCTGTTGTACAGTCCCTGTTTCCAAGCTTCCAGAGATCTGCAGCTATAAGGAGTTTGTAACACTGTTGAGCGAGCTAAACCTGGCATAGCACCCTGGAGTCCAAACTAGGACTTCTAAGATAGCGCCACTGTGCACCGTTTCACACATGGATGGCAGAAACACGTGCATTGACAGGAAAAACTGACTTCTTTTAAAGGCTCAAGGCACCAAGGGTTCTAAATATGCATTCTGGACATGTATGAAAAACAGTTCAGTGTACATGGCCATTCACTGGCTACAGTGTTTGTTTGTATATGAAAGAGACAGATGGACAGGAAAGAGAAATGTGCACTGATAGCAAACTACAAGTTCATTTCCATTTCCAGATACTCATAAAAAAGTGAGCATCTGGAAATTATAACTCCAGATGTTTATAAAGCTTTTTATTAGAATGTGTGTGTTGTTCAGTTGCATGTGTATATGTACTCACAGCTGCGCGGCAAACAGTCGACTCATCTTTGCCACGTGCTCGTTTTCATCCATGTCGCTGTCCCCCTGATCACCACTCAGCTTCCTCTTAGTGGGGCTGATGGGAGGAGGACCCGTCCTGTGGCTGGAGGAGGAAGATGAGGAGGACGATGATGAAGACGAGGAGGAAGACGACAGGGACAGGAGTCTGGGGTCTCCTCTTAAAGCTGCCTCACCTGAGGAGGAAAGACATCAAGGGAGGAAAGAAAGACAAGACAGAGGGTTATTAGTGCTGCTGACACCGTGTTCCAAAACACGATCATTTAGAAGTCTGAATGAGTTTGAGATTGCTCCACTGCTACACAAACTCTGAAAGACGAAAACATCAAGTGAAACGCAATACAACATTAGGAGAATGTGTCTTAGAAAGTTTGCAAAAGAACTGCTGCCTGCACTTTTGTCATTTTCAAAAGTGAGACTAGAGTGACAGTTGTGCAGCTGTGGTCACCTCACGTGGTTAGCTTTACTAAGATTACTGTAAAATAAATGTCAATTATAGTAATTAGCCTAAATTATAGCATTTAAAAGCAGAAGGTGACTGCTGTATTGCCACTTTAAAACAAGGTGTCTACCGCATGACAACGTTACAGGCTGTGTCTGGGGTTTTGTTGACTTATACAGTTTGCTGAGAGAGGCACAAACCTCTGGCATAAAAGAAGGAGTATCTGGTGAGGAATGTTTTGAAAGAAATAGTTGCGGATGGATTCTGCATATGTTTGTGTGTGGGGGGGGAACTATTTCTCCCTCTGCAGCCTTATCCCTCGTACAGAAGGCCTACAGAGTTGTCAGTGAGTGGGAGTTTAGAGCAAGAGAATCAGGAAAACTACCACTGGCTCTGTCTCAGCATGGGGACTTTCCACTGCTTCTGCCTCATGTATCTGTCTGACTTTACCCAAACAACACTGAAAGGCCTACACTAAAACTCCTAGTCCAACTCACATAAAAACGAATTAGTTACAAACACTTGCTAACTGTTAGTTCATCCTTCATTTCAAATTATTTTGTATAACAAACCAATCAGTATTGATTAGATTTTGGAGAAATATTCTTCCTGCATTTGTAGAACCAAAAGAAAAACCCAAAAAACACACACACACACACACACACACACACACACACACACACATTAGTACTAAGTAGCAGGACATTAGACATTAAACTGAATTCTTATAAATATTTATTCTTCTTTTCTTCAGATGAATAAGGTCATAAAATCTGGTTGAAAGCCAGTTTAAACTAAAACTGAGTCATTCAGAATACGGCAGCAAAAACAGCCTAAAGACTATGAAAAGACTTTGTTCCTCCACCATTCCTCCATGTATGTTAAGCTTCATGGCCTATGAAACACAGCTGCAGCTCCTCCCCTCACCCTCTCTCTCTGGCATGTTCCTTCTCGTGCTACTGTGTACCATGGTAACAAGGGTGACATCATCTTTTTTGGCAGGGAGAGGGATGGCAATAAAGGAAGAGAGACTGACACCACACTGTCCAATCAGCATCCAGGACTCGCTTATCACCGAGTAAAGTGCTCAACAAAAGAGTGAATCTTCGAGCGGCAAGACATTCGACCGTATGAGGTCAAACACTGTTGACCTGCGCGACAATACAACTGCTATTGCACACTAATATATACTAGGTTGTCATTCAAGTGTAACCATCTGACACGACTGCAGCCTTTGAGAATTTTATTATGTCCGCTTTTTCTTATGAGTTATAGAAGATGATTTCACAGCCTAATGCAGTTTCAATACACACTAATTCTGCATTAGTCATTTGTATTTTTTTAAACTAGGGATATACAACAAACTGGAAACTGGTTGCATAGTTTTCCTTCTGAAACTAACCTGCATTGGTGATAATTTGAAGGACAATGCAATGAAATCATTTTCTGCAATTTATTCTCAAATCAAAAGGCAAAAAGAAACAACAAGAGCAGAAGTACTTACACATTAAGTTTTTATATATTTTTACACACAAGAAATGTATCTACATATAGGAAGTGATTATTTATAGTACATTAGTTTAAATATTTGTTCACTAAATACATTTCATTTACATTAAACCAGCAGACAATTAGTGGGAATAGAGCCGTAACCCAGAAGCCAAACTCCACTCTGTCTTTTCCCCTCTCTGCTCTTTGAGTTCATTAGGTCCACATGATCAAAGCCTATTTCTCCTGATAGAACTTCAAACAGCTTGGATCAGGATGAGATTGGATTACAAACTGAGGCGAGCTTCCCTCTCCATCGCTCTCATTTCCGTCTCTCTCCCCCTTCCTCGCTCTGTCCTTCCCCCCTATCTGATACTTAAAAAAAGATGGTTCCTAGCATGTCTTCTCTCTGCAAAACAGCTATGTAGTTATTTTTAGCTGAATTTCTCAGTAAATTGAACTTGGCCCTCTGGCTGCCTTTATTATCCGAGTCCATGGAGGTTTTACACTTTAAATACTAAAAAGGAAATACAAAAAAAGCTCTTCCACAAAAGTCCTGGACTGTATGAGACTGACCTGAACTTTTAAACCCGATGTTAGATTTGTTTGACCTCTGATATGAAAATGGAGGCACACAGACAGACAAAGAGAGACAGAAGAGAGGGGGAAAAAAACACAGCGCAAGTAGGTGGTTTAGCATAATCAGGTGTCGCATGTCACATTGATGACACATCGGAATAAATCCCTACATGGCTCACATTAAAAAAAAGATTCAGTGTCCTATTTGGCAACATGGTTTTAATTCTTAGCAAAACTACTGAGCATCAGAAATGCTGATTGCTTCAAGGTCAGCTATGATGTGTTAGGGAGATTTTAGACAACTATATCAATACAAAGACTGCTGCTTATTAAAACTCTGAATTCTATTCTCCATATTTTGGTTAAAATAAAGAGATGAGATGATGTTTTGTGCTGTGCTTCAGTGGTCAAGAGTCTAAGTTGCAAGTAACAGCAATACAAAACTAGTTATCTCTAGTTCATCAGATTAACTAACTTAGAGAAACAACCTGGACCTAGTGACCCTCTTATTGGCTTTTTAACCCACCAAAGTTGTAACTGCCTTCACAGTAAATGGTGGTTAATGTTAACTCTACAACATAATTCCTTCCCTTTGCCTGTGTTGCTTCACCATGGCGTCACTTCTTTGCTGCCTGCTGTGTACGTTAGACAAAAATGATGTTGTATGATGTCAATCATGAATTAATTTTTTTGTTGGTAAAAATAATTGCTTTGGCTTAACTTTGTTTTTAATTCATAGATCTGCCACCAACTGCATTTTACAGTTTACAAAAATCCATATTTTGCTCTAAATCCAAATGAGCCATTTGAACCACTGAGCCCTGAAATCTCTTTACAATTAATTAGGTGACAGCCCCAGGAAGCTGCCAAAGCTGTGACCACTGCTTGTCGAAGGACTACTTATAAACATTTAAGGAACTGTTTAAAACTCATATCAACTGAGCTTCAAGTTTCTGAAAACTAAAGGGGTGTTCAGTGAAGTAGGAACATCATAGAAAGTCGATGACATTCAGCAACTTCAAGCAACGATGCAATGGGTCCCAAGTTTTGTCAACTTTAAGGCAACTGATTGAAGCAACTAGCAATTAGAGTGAATGGTATTGCTGATTGGCAAAGGGGGCAAATATATTAACAAGTTATCCAGGCAACATTAGCCTAGAATGTCCACAAGCAACCAACCACAGGCAGCAAAGCGACAGCCAATGAGCAAGTATGGTGATAGATCAGGTTTTGGGGTTTTTCTTTTGGCAAGTCCTATCCCCACTTCAGCCAGTATGTCACATGTATGTATTTAGTATGCATTTAGTTTGAACATGCAGCACATCGAACATGGCTGGAGAGCATAGAAGGAAAGTGTTGAACAATGTCAGTCGCAATCAATACGTTGTTTAACCAATCTAATTTCAATGCTGTGGGCCCACTGTCAATCAGCTCTGGCCAATCACAGATAAATCATTACTGTTTTTCTCCTGTATATGCTCTTATGGCTTCTTTTCTAAACAAACATAAAGCAGAAAGATATCTGAGGAAGTTTAGAAATGACATCACTCTGTAGTTTTTGTCAATATGGCAGCCCCAAAACTACAGTATTGGTGGGCTTCAGATTTGAATGACTACTATATGGAATTTGTTATGAAGCACACAGTTGCATACAATTTATGACATGGCATAAACTTCCAAATTTCACATGTTCATCTGTCCAACCAGGAGTGAACACACATTTTTCTTTAACTCACAACTGAGATGAATTAAGTCATAAAGACAGAAAGGAAGACGATTAATGTCACTGTAGGTTCACGTCACCATCATAGCACATTAATCACCCCTGGTGAATGAACTTGAGGTCAGAATCTGTTTTTCCATGAGCCAAGTCAAGACCCTGAATGATGTCAACTTTTTTCTAATTCACTACAGCTGATTTGATTTGTTTGTGCGAGAATTCACTAAACTTTGTCACTTACACAGTCTGTAAAAACAATATATCTACCTGCACAACAAATAAAATGTTCAACCTGAGATTACCTAGAAAGTCACACTAGTGCAGACTATCCAAGCTGTTCATCCATTATTACTTTTTTTTAGCAGCTATTCAGTTGCATTATAGGCAGGGTATTCAAATGTCCCATCTGCATTAAATGTTGTTAAATGTCAGTGATAATACAGGAGCAGTAATAGCTTCACAACAGGACAGTATACAAGTAGGAGCGTGATTGTTGGGAAATGATGGTGTAGTTTGGCTCATGCATATAGTAACAAGTCAGAACACCCACAATATCACAAAGCACTTCTATCCCTTTCTTGGCTCAACAAGTTTGAACACGAGGGGCTTTCCTTTTCCCCTCTTCACTGATAAGCGTGTCCTTTTAGCTTTGTTTTCTTATCATGAAGCTCAGATTTTAGCTCAGTCAGCTAAAAACCATACACTCTCTCTCTCTGTGTCACACACACACACACACACACACACACACACAAACAAACACAAAGAAAACCAAACTGATTGTCTTAATAGTGCAGAGATATGCTTCCAGACACAAATTGTATCCAAACCAGCAGATATATAAGCACAAAAATACCACTACAAAGATTTTATCTCCATCTTTACTTATGTCATTTTATTTAGAGTTAGATGACAGCTGTGAGGAGTGAAGCTTCGTGGTGACACAAACGCTCATATTCTGACTAGCAAAAATCCCGGGCCAGTGGCAGGCTTATCTAATACACCTGCACTGTGCAGAAATGGCACCAACATTTCTCAATAATGGCATGTGAGCTCAAGCTTCTGAGAACAGTTTGAAGAGTCATGTGCCTAAATGCAAGCAACAGCCAAACAGGAATTACAGCAACCCAAGGCTTTTTTTCCCCTTTCCCCAGAAGCATTAGAAACAGATAAAAACACAACAGAAGCCTTAATCACATGCCAAACCGCAAAAAAAAACAAAAACATTTTTTCTTCTGCTGCTGGTAGCATAGGTTCACCAACAAACAAAACAGAAACTAACGTCTGTTTTAATCATATGCCATTGTGCAAATGTGCAAAATGGGTGTCAGTCACAGCATATTTAAAAGGAGCTCCATTACAAGTTAATTATATGTTAAATGATGAGGCAAGCTGAAAGGCACAATAGCAGGGGAAAGAAGCAATGTGACTAAAAACAGGAGAAGAAAAGCCTGCCAACCAGTTTATTAAGAAAATGCGTTGTCTTTGTGTTGCTGCTGCTTTTGTAATTGTAAAAAATAAGATAAGGACTAATTATCAGTCACCACGTTATCTACCAGTCTCAAAGATTTACTTTCTATCTATAAAACATATTACTTTATGTTCATGTCATAAACTGAACATTTTGACCTGACTTCAGCTTGACAGTTGAGGACCTGCTGGTGAAATTAAACAAGGACATGCTTTTTTTCCACTCTTGGATTAGACCCTAGTTGCTGCAGCAGAGGCCAGCGACAGGGCAGAGGGAAAACTTGGACATAGCCCCCGGACAGACAGGATAATCTTACAAAGCCTGACAGGAGACAAGAGCGTTTTCAAAGTCAGGCAGTTTGCAGAGATTTGGAATCTTCTACTCTCTGATTTCATGACAAAGACATAATATTGAATGAAAAAGTTACCTTAATGCCATGAAATGACTTGCAGCCCACAGAAAGAAATCTCTGCACTTGTGAAATTAAACAAAGATTAGCAGCTGCAGCTTACAGCGTGCTGTAGGGGGTCAACCCCACAAAACAAGATGTGAAAATCTTGGACACATCCGTTCATCTGAATGCAAACGGCATGAATAATAGGACAACACCAGAGAGCTCGCTAACTAGTAATACTGTGAGTCAGTCTTATGAGAGACCATTAAATGGACACACGACTTACAGACAATTAATTCAGCCTTTTCTTTCTAGATTTTTATTCAATAATAAAAACAATGATATGACAAGTGAATAAATGCACTTCCAGCCATTCAGAAAAGGACAAAATAGAAAGAGCGCTTACACCAACTCTACGTCAAATGCGTTACAATCGGGTTAAAAACAAATGCTGAAAAACACTACTCAAGTCTGTATTCATAAATCGTATACAAGCTAAATCAATGCTCATGTGTACAGAGTGGCACGTTTTATCTACCGTGCTTGCGGGAAGAAACGACTAACTAGCGAAGCAGCGTAAACTGAGGAGAAAACTTCGACCAGCTACGTCGTTAACGTTAGCTCGCAGCGTAACGCCACTCCGAAGTTTAAAAACAGCCGTACGCCCACAAACAGCCCAAACCCGCTAGTTTACCTTCGTAGCAGAGAATGCCAATGTTGTTGTTCATCTTGTCCAGGTACTGGTAGTTCAACAGGTCCATTTTCATTAGTAGCATTTATCGGGCTTTAATCAAAAACAAAGGGGGAAAAAAGAAGACCAGCTTGTTTTCTCCCTTCTCCTCTGAAGCGACGGTAAAAAAGCTAAAGGCCCAGCCTCCAACTTTACTTCTGTGGAAACTCAACAAAATTTAACCCGTGTGGAAAGTGATCTCAGTAAGTTTACTTTTTGAAATACGGGTAAGTATGCAGCGGTGACAAAGCGCAAAGAAATAAAATAATACAAAAATATGAGTAGCGTCAGTTCTCCTCACAGCCAGCTGTAAGTCGACTGCACTGACACGCAGGCTATGCTTGGTATGACTCCTATGCTTCACCAGCGGTTTCCACTGTTGCCGAGAGGGACGCACTGGGCATGCTCGCTAAATCCGTGGAGCGCCTCAAATATCAGGGATATTTTACGCACAAGATCAGCCTCTCCAAACACATCCAGAGAGAAAGCGAACGACGGGAGGGAGAGAGAGAGAAAGACACACACACACACACACACACACACACACACACACACACACACACACACACACACACACACACAGATACCAAAGAACTGCAGCAATCCCACATGAAGTCTTTAGGAAATAAATACTACAGTTAGTAAATATTTTAAGTCCAAGTGCTGTAGTTTGTTGTTTGCTTGTTGTTGTTTTTTTGTTGTTTTTTTTTGCAAAAGGTTTTAAATATGCAGACGTGCAATCCAGGCACACTCCATCTAGGAATACAGAGGTCATAAGATTACAGTTGCCATAAAATATTTTTAGGTCGATATAACCTTATTTGAGGGAGAGTGCCTTACTCTGATGACGGTGCTTTACTGTAAACGTTTCTATGTGTTGTAATAGTACAGGGAGACCTGCAAGATGTCAGGAAATTAGGAGAAAAAAACTTGAATAAAAGGGTAAATAAAAAAGAAACTGTGCTTCAGTTTTTGGAGATGCTGTTCATAAAGCGTTTTGTTTACAGCCAAGATACTTTCCTACCAAAATATTGTTTTTATTCATCTGTCAACAACATACTTTATAGCTCAGAATATATTGTTTTTCATTCAGGAGAGGCCATGAGGATAAAGAGCAGGGATATGCATTTTCTAAATTGTCTGTCGGCGTTTATTTGGACAAAAACACAGGCAAACTTTAGTGTGTTGATTTAAAAAAAAAAGGTTTAAAAGGGCCTGGTGGGCCTCTAACATCCCGAGTGGTCCTCTTCTGCCCCCTAGTGTTTGACGTTTGACATGGGCTAAGATAGATAGATAGATAGATAGATAGATAGATAGATAGATAGATAGATAGATAGATAGATAGATAGATAGATAGATAGATAGATAGATAGATAGATAGATAGATAGATAGATAGATTGATTGATTGATTGATTGATTGATTGCACTGATTGCACTGATCAGGCAAGGGGGAATGAAAAGAGTACATAGACTCATGAAGCTCAAAACACTGCATAGCTTGTTGAGAAGAGAAAAGAACAATTTCCTCAGGGCATATGACAACACACCTCACTAGGTGTGGCTGTGCTTTAGTGTCGGAGTTTTTCATGTGACAAATACATGCAGAATACCTGTGGATATTCACTTTTACACTCAAAATAAAATATTTATAATGGAAAGACAGCAAGAGGAAAGAAAATAAGCAAAAAAGTGAAAGATTCCAAATTAAAGGGAGGAAAACTTATTTAGCCAATGTGACCATATATTAGTGTTGCATGTTTGTTTTTGTTTCTGGTCTTGGTAACCTTACGTAACAACATACAAACAGGCCAAATAAGAACAAGGAAGGGTAATGGAAAAGAGCACAGTGGATTTGTTTTGTGGGAAATATCTGATGGTGTGGATTTAACTTTACATGCAAAGTCTACATTTCTCATAAAGCACAAACAGACCTCTATCTCTGTCATTTAATAAAAGACCCCCAAAATCTAAAACTGCTCAAACTAATGTAAAAGGAAAAAAAACTTTACCTCCTGTCTCGCAGAAATATACAAATGCAACAAACGCAGTACGCATCCATGTAAACACACACCCACTTCATCCTGCTTCACAAACACATTGGTCTATACGCCTTCTCCTTTCTTTGTTGTGCAGACACAGACACACAAAAGCCTTTCCTCTCCTTCCTCCTGGCCTCCTCCTCCTCCAGTGGTGACTCAGAACTGAGGAACACGGTTCGTGTCTATTCGGACGGCCATTGTTTGCAGTTTCAGTCACATAAAGGTTGATTTCAGGCTAACTCCTTTCAGTGCTTCACATTATTCTCCGGACAGAGAACCTTGCACAAATATTTTGTGAAGCTTAAGTCTGTTTAGTGCCACAACTTTTCAGGATACACCGAGCTGTTGTAACAGAAGAGATAAGGAGAGACAGGTGCTATCCATCTGTGTACAGAAACTCTCAGATAATAACAGATTGGTGCCCTCTTATGGCCAATAGAGGCTTCCATTGACCAACAAATAATAAATATCAATCAACATTTATAGATGTGTGCATTTGACTAGATAAGTCCAAACCATGCTGGTGGTCTTTCATGATTATACATACCATATTTAATGAGACGTACAACTAAATACCAACATGTTAAACTCATAATGGCATTGGAGGAAATATCTGGGAATCCCCACAGCTAGTAGACCTCGAGACAACATCTATTACATGGCAACTACTACATGAGAAATTGTCATAGTAATCTACTAAAAATGGTTACTGAATTTAGAAAACAGCCTCCTTTCATGTCCAATAAGGGTTAGCTGGTGGAATGTGTGCAATATTAGAAATAGTGCAAAACAATAATTGAGTGAAAATTTCAATTTGAAGCAAACTGTGAAGATAAGTGTGAAAATTAGCATCAATATTTGTCATATTTAAGGAAACTTTCTTATTTTCACTCTGACAAAACTATGATAATGAAGAACAGAAGCTTACTGGTGAGCAACAGCTTAGCCCCACATCCCTGTACACCAGAAAGTTATAAGGGTTTGATGTCAAGTTTCTTCCTTCTGAACACAGGTTTATAGTCCCAAAGTGAAAGAAGTAAAAGAGAGCTAAATTGTAACATCGTGGACCTCAGTTATATAAACTGAACCCTGACTTTTTTTTTAACATAATAATGGATAAAGGATGATTCCAACTTTTGAGACTATGTTATACTATTTATACTTACTCTTGTAAAAAATACTGAAAGCCATCAAATAAAAGAAAACTGTAATTTTTACATTTTGCATTCCAATAAAATACAATTAACAACATCAGCAATATCATCAACAACAGCATTTGGGGCATGTTTGTTTTTTCTGAGTATAATGCGGTCTGATTGCAGCTAAAATAAAATGCATGAGTATTCCTGTGGTGGCTACATTTACTTTAACGTGCATACCAATCATGCAGTTATCACAAATGCATTACACAGAGTTTGCTTACAAAGAAAAACACATTCTCCAACACAACATTCCTTGTTCTGGCCTTGCAGGCTGTAAGATGAATAAGTATAATAAGCAGATTAATGGTTACACAACAAGCTGGTGAAAATCCACCTCTTTCTTCCGCAGTGGCAAGTTGTTACACACAAGTTAGCCTAAGGAGGAAATAAACCTTTTCTCCTCACTGTTTCCATAGCCTGCTTTCTTTTGCGCAACTCATATGTGCCAGCTCTAGGAAACACAGTATGGCCCATCAGCTACTGATTATTTATCTTTACCTCTGCCTACTACGGACCATAGACTACATTTACAATAACACCTGTCCTATTTAGACTTTGCTGATCAGGTTTGAATTATGCTTAGTTATAATTTTGCTTAGTTTAGAACCTAAACAGGAGAAGTTGATCCATTAGTATTAGTAAGCCAAACTTTTCCAGCTTTCCTGCCATCACCCCCCCCCCCCCCCCTGCTTCCTCTGTACCCATTCATTAATGTAATCTGCCATGACGAGGTGCTATCAGACCTAGTTTTTTGATCTCCTCCAATGTTTACGTGTCTCTGATCAGGTCTGGGCTTCTCCAGAGAGTGGGTGTGTCAGGAATAGCAACGCTGCACAGGCAAGGTGGTAATTCATGTTAATGCTTCATCAACACACTCTCATGTTGCGACACAAACACTGACAGAACATAAAAGATGATGCTGATTTTAAAGACTATAACAAAGGCTCGCTTGATTTGCTCATGCTTCCTATTTCTTCTCCGTATTCTGAATCCTCTTCACGCCTTATTGAAAAGTGAGAAAAGAATAGAGGTTTATCACTTTCTTTGTTTACACAAAATAACATTTGTGTAAACAGAATCTCATTAAGGCGTGGAGCAAGAACAACTGTCACAGTGGCAGCGGCTAAAGGTCAAACCCTTGATGACTTTACAGCGTCTCTGAAATTTCCCCAAACCATTACTGGCTTTGTTTACACGGTGACATAATGCATCAAAGATGTTTTTCCTTGCTGAAATGTGTCATCTGAGCCTCTTGTATGAGGCTGGTTACTGAACAATCTCTTTTCCACATACCTCGAAGTTGTAAAAGGTTTGATCGCAGCTATAATGTCTGCAAACAGCTGATGTTCTTATATTTTGCATCATGACACAACACAGATTTTAACCAACTCCACGTCACTATGAATTAATCCAAAACTTTAGTTTAAACATTTAAATCTCCCTGCTTCTTTACACATGGTTTCTGTGAGCACACACTCCCACAGGAGGAAATATCAGGTTGCTGCACTGAAACAATGACAACAACAGGTGACTGTGTGGAAGCGAAGCCGTTCAGTCATTTCCCGCCTTTGTCTGGCGTGGGGTGAAAAGCTGAAACCTTTTGTTTATTATTAAGCACGGCCTTGTTTAATATTAAACACAAGCTCGCTTTTGGTGGGACTGTTTAACCATTACATCACTGGAGTTTGTGTTTTTGTTATTTTGGGGGTTTTTTTTAGCCTGTCATCACATAAGAGACACCGACCTCGAACTCGATTAAAACCTACATACTAACTCTGTAATATAATACTACTGACATCATAGATACAACAAACTTAATGGGAGACAAGAGGTAAATGACGGAGATCACCATTATGTACAATATGCCCTACTTTTTGCATTATATCCAATTACTAAACCTTAACGGCAAAAATACCTTAACCTCCTAGGACCTGCCGTCCACATATGTGGACATCGCATTTTGGGTTATTTAGACCAAAATACTAAATTTTGCTCTACATAGGCCTGATATCCACTTACGAGGACATTATACTGCTACTGTTCTATCAAAATTTTAAATGAATATCCTCATTTGTGGCTCTCATTTTTCTTAAAAACAAAAATAAAGTAAAAAAACATCTGGTAATTCTTTGTTTTTACATTCATCGGGCCCCAATATGCCCGAATATCAAAGAGAAATTAAAAATGCATGTCGTGGAAGAGTTCGGGTCTTAGGAGGTTAAGTTGTATAATTCAGAATGTATTATTTTAGGACATTTAGCAAACTTCTATCATGTTACAAAGGTTTAAATATATGTAGAGGAAAGTATCGCAACAAATACATTATTATATACAAATATTTTTGGAATCTGGGCCACGTGGACACTGACAGCTCTGAATAAGAGTCAGTACACCATTAAGGTTAAAGATTCAAGCTTGAGCTACTCCAAGGTTCATTTAAGGAACAAAGACCATTTCATGGTGGTGCTGCCTAATGGCAACCAGATTCCTTTGTTCACATTTAAGTGCTTGCCTTTGAGTATCTATCAGATCTGTTAAAACTTTATGTCCCATATGCCTCGCTTAGGTCATGAGAAATTTCGAGTAGTTCCCAGATTTGCTCTAAAAGCAGACTGAGCTGTTTTAGTTTCAGCTCTGAAACTCTGGACAGTTTCACCTTTCAGATCAGGTCATCTTCCTACAGTCCTCAACTCACCTCTACCTGTTAGCTGGGTTAGGTCTCATTCATAGTGGTGTATTGTCAAATTGCTTTAATTCTGTCTGGTTTCCATTTCCTTTTCTAAATTATTTTACTGTGGTTTATAACTTTCTCCTAATTTTATCTTAATATTGTTACAAATGCGTGTTTTGCAGTACTTGAGTCAGTGTAACTATTATCAACAATGATGGTGGTTTCTTAGTAGTGTTATATGATCTTTAAAATCAACATAAGCCTGCTATGTCCTGTGCAAAGTGTTCTCTCACAGCTGAGACATCCTAGTCATCTGTGACCTTCTCTTCAGTATAGTCCATCTGTCCTGTTTGGCTTTTTGCAGTTTGAGCAGGCTTCCTCACTCATTCTCTCCACGTGATCTCTTGCTCATCTTTAGAGTTTTTGTCTGTCAGTGCTAAACTTGATTTGCACATCTTCTATCTGCCTGATCTTTTTTCTCCCTCTGTCTCTAAGTGTTTTCATCTACTCCTCCCCTGCAGCGTGCCTGCCAATATTTGTTTACGGCATAAAGAAAACCGTCTTGACAGAAACTGGCTGGCATTGGCTACGCTGGCTTCAGGCAATGCGAGGCTGGATACTAATATTATGCTACTGTTGGAAACACATCTCCAATCTTATGTACAGCAAGTTGAGATTCAAATCTCTCAAAAAAAAATGCTGATAACCACCAAAAAAAAAGAGAGAAAAGTTTCCAAATATGGCATCCAACTTTGACACAGAAAAGTTGAGGGTGGTCAGTGTCTCTTTTGTTGCTAATTAAAGAATGGTTAAGCACTTCAAATATATCACACCAAACAGATTCTATTTCTATTAATGGAAAAGGATAACTCCGCCCATCAGCCATTCGAACCTATGACAACATTCTTGCCATGCTAACAATTAGCTTGTAGCAAACCGACCCCGGGGGAATGTCTGTGCCACTGCCACTCATTTTCTCAATCTTTGTTTTGTATCCTGCTTTGCTATGCTGGATGCAGTGGCAATTAACACAATATAATAGTTGATATTCTTAGTGTAACCCTGAAATTCCCATTTGAAAGTTAAAATGTACAGAAAATAGAGAAATCTAACCTAGACAATGATTCATCTAGGTGAACACAAAAGAATGCAATAAATAAATGCAATGCATTCTTTAAAACTGCTGCCTTGCATAAGATGTGTGCGCATTTCTTTTTGTATGCTTGGACAGGTCAAATGAACTACCTTTGTAACAAAAAAAAAATGAAAAGTAACAATGACTCATCAAAATGCTTTTCCTGCACTAGAAAAGTCAACCTTTTTTTGTGAAAGGCAATGCAATCCTATTTTATTTCATTCTCAGTAGCTATAGCGAGCGCTATCAAAAAGAGAGGAATGTCAAATATGTGTGGTCAGCACAGCTCTGAGAGAAGGTTCCCTCACTGAGACACAGAGCTGCTATAAGACCAGCAAGTGTGACATTTACTGAAAGCAAATCTAGGACACGGTTTCTTTTACATTTTAAATATCAATGTTAGGACCCAAATTCAACCACCGCCTCTTGTCAGCTGAGTTCTCTGAATGTGACTTGACTATTTCACTCATTATAGAAAACTTTCATGTAAAGAAAGAAGAGAGGAGCTTTACATGAAACCTGGTGGATACCCAAAAGTAAGGAGTGTGCTGGATGATCTGCGTGTTTCTGCAGTTACTTAACTTTCTAATAATTTAAATTAATCAATAAAGATGATAATTCTTTGTACTATTTTCTCAATACATATTTCATACTTGATGCTGTTGATGCCGTAAAATATTATTGCAAAAAGCCTGATTTCCATGCCTAAAGGAGTCTGCTGTGAAATATACCACATTGCAGTGTATGTCATATCGAATTTGAGAGACAAGTACTTGCTTATGTGTAATATCTGTATAGAAACTATAAAAAAAGCAATTGGTCAACGTAAGAAACTCAAATGACATTTTTAACACACATATACAAAACAATCTGAGGTTTTGTATATGTGTGTTACAGGGAAAACTGTGTGTAACAGGAAAAAAAAAGGCTTGGAACCATGATCTTGTGACACTTGACTTTTGACCCTGCAACAATGGCAGCCTGTAGAACTTGTCGCTTTAATAGCCGTCTGCTGAACCGGCGGTGATGCAATACCTGAGTAAGTGTGCATTGGTCAAGCCCTATGTAAATACAACTGTCAAAGGAAGTGTATAGTGTAGAGGTAAAGAAAGATGAAGTCATCTTTCATTTACTGCTTGTTACGCTGCATTGGGGAAAATCAGCCATGGCAGTATTCTGTACACAGGAACAGGAGGGGAACAAACCCTCAGGGTGATTCAAATTGTACGAATGTATGATTCTGAGGAAGGTCAATCATCAAAGAACTCCAGGGCACTCTCTGGCACTCTTTCTGTCTGTTGTTTTTTTTTTTTTGAAATACAGATGTATGTAAAGTCCCTTTGTTTTCTATAAAGATCATAAGATAAAATATGTTTTTTCTCCCCTTGATATACTGTAAAGATAGTAGAACCAGTATCAAAACACAGTACACTGACTTTGGGCTCAAAACCTAGAGAATCCAATAAGAGCAACCACTGCAATCATTGCTCAGGTGTATTATAGACTAAGAGACTAAGATTTCACACTCGAAAGGAGTTTAATATTAACTATTTTATTGGGCTATAGTGGCGCTAGGGCAAAGTTTTTTACACTGGTAGTGCAAAAAGACGTTTGCAGGATGTATTAGCAGAACACATATACTGTACCATATCCACAGTTTAATTATCTCATGGCTAGACATGGACTTCCGTAATAGTAATCACCTACATCCACATTGAGCATATTCCTTCATCCTGCAACATGCCACTTGGGAATTGTTGCTAGCTGGTTATGTTTTTGTTTTTGTTTTACTATTTACTTTCGTTACTTCAGCTAATTTTTTACTAGCATACTACATGGTCTATGTTTATATGTCAGGTTGGGTCTTAGACTCCACCTCTCTGGGAACATCTCAGGCCACCCTGAGTGTGAGGGCCTGTCTCCCCCCACCACACTGATGCCAGTCGCTGATGCCCTCACCCGTCAGTGCATTGGTGGTTCTCAGTGTCCAGAGCTGGGCGCTCGAGTGTGTACTGGCTCACTCCCAGCGGCTGCTTGGTGGGGCCCTCAGATCTCGGCTCTCTGGGCCCAGGGGCTTGGCCCGCTCTGGCATAGCAGGCTGCCGGCAGAGCCTGCAGGCATGTCACTGCAGCCCCCTGTGGCTTCTGCGCCATTACTGCTGGTTTCCTTGGTGTGTTGTTCTCTTTTGCTTGTTTTCTTTTTTTTCCAGCAGGTGATCCATCGGATTTTCAGTCTTTTCTCTCTGTCCCTCTCCCCCTCTGTTTTTCTTTTCCTCTCCTTTTCTTTAACTTCTCTTGTCCCCCAGTCTTTTGTGTTCAGATTGTAATAACTTAAAAGTAAAAATATAAATAAATAAATAAATAATAAGGATCAGTCAAGTGGACCAGCCTGGCAAAGCCGTAATGATTCACTTAGGAAAATAAAATCTGTTGGGCATTTTTATTGGCCTTCAGACAATAATCCTGATTGCTGCAGGCAACATAAATAAATAAATTAAATTAAATAATAATTAAGTTGGACAGTGAATATGGACTTAACATGGAGAGCTACACATCATTTGTCTGAGAAGTAGTAGTAATATTACTACTGGAGCAGTAACATTCATAATGCCTAAGAGTCCATTATTACTTTATGCCTTGTTTTTATTGGCCATCAGAATCAAATAATGCTTCCCTCTTTGCTTTTATCATAGTATAACAGGCTTATAGTAACAGTTAACTCTATCAAACTGGAGGATGATAAAAAATAATCCCAGTGCAATTCCAGTCACTCTTTATCATTTGACTCATCCTACCCAGAAACAGCCAAACACACTGCAAAGCCTTTGGTCCAGTAATATTTTACATACCATAAATGTCTTTTGTTATGGTAAAAAGAAGACCATAACAAACAGATGTGAAAGAACTATGGAAAAAGTGTACCAATAAAATATGAGATAAAATGGGATGAGAGAAACTTTTACATCACTTTGCCTTAAATCGCTGTGGTCGTTACAGCTGATAAAGACCTTTCTGACAAACAAGGCTTTTCTACTGCAGACTCTTTGAACTATAGAACAACTGATAGGGGCGATGACCCAGACAGGCCTAACAGTTCTTGTAATACGTAGTCTGTAAAATAATGAAACATAAGAGATACCGGCTACAGGACTGATAGTAAAGCTGACCAATAAAACAACTGAACTAGACACAATACAGGACACACATAAAAGGTATTATGAAAAATAACTGCACTGTCTGCCATCATGTTCCACATTGTCTTCCATTGTTTTGCTTGTGGCTGATTCTTGCTGGTAGCTTTTACTGTAAATTTAACCACTGTCTAAAAAACAAGACAGAGTTTGTCAGTGAAAAACATGGACTGAATCTATATGTACAGTGGGGCAAAAAAGTATTTAGTCAGCCACCGATTGTGCAAGTTCCCCCACCTAAAATGATGACAGAGGTCAGTAATTTGCACCAGAGGTACACTTCAACTGTGAGAGACAGAATGTGAAAAAAAAATCCATGAATCCACATGGTAGGATTTGTAAAGAATTTATTCGTAAATCAGGGTGGAAAATAAGTATTTGGTCAATAACAAAAATACAACTCAATACTTTGTAACATAACCTTTGTTGGCAATAACAGAGGTCAAACGTTTACTATAGGTCTTTACCAGGTTTGCACACACAGTAGCTGGTATTTTGGCCCATTCCTCCATGCAGATCTTCTCAAGAGCAGTGATGTTTTGGGGCTGTCGCCGAGCAACACGGACTTTCAACTCCCACCACAGATTTTCTATGGGGTTGAGGTCTGGAGACTGGCTAGGCCACTCCAGGACTTTCAAATGCTTCTTACGGAGCCACTCCTTTGTTGCCCGGGCGGTGTGTTTTGGATCATTGTCATGTTGGAAGACCCAGCCTCGTTTCATCTTCAAAGTTCTCACTGATGGAAGGAGGTTTTGGCTCAAAACCTCACGATACATGGCCCCATTCATTCTGTCCTTAACACGGATCAGTTGTCCTGTCCCCTTGGCAGAAAAACAGCCCCATAGCATGATGTTTCCACCCCCATGCTTCACAGTAGGTATGGTGTTCTTGGGATGCAACTCAGTATTCTTCTTCCTCCAAACACGACGAGTTGAGTTTATACCAAAAAGTTCTACTTTGGTTTCATCTGACCACATGACATTCTCCCAATCCTCTGCTGTATCATCCATGTGCTCTCTGGAAAACTTCAGACGGGCCTGGACATGCACTGGCTTCAGCAGCGGAACACGTCTGGCACTGCGGGATTTGATTCCCTGCCGTTGTAGTGTGTTACTGATGGTGACCTTTGTTACTTTGGTCACAGCTCTCTGCAGGTCATTCACCAGGTCCCCCCGTGTGGTTCTGGGATCTTTGCTCACCGTTCTCATGATCATTTTGACCCCACGGGATGAGATCTTGCGTGGAGCCCCAGATCGAGGGAGATTATCAGTGTTCTTGTATGTCTTCCATTTTCTGATGATTGCTCCCACAGTTGGTTTTTTCACACCAAGCTGCTTGCCTATTGTAGATTCACTCTTCCCAGTCTGGTGCAGGTCTACAATACTTTTCCTGGTGTCCTTCGAAAGCTCTTTGGTCTTGGCCATGGCGGAGTTTGGAGTCTGACTGTTTGAGGCTGTGGACAGGTGTCTTTTATACAGATGATGAGTTCAAACAGGTGCCATTCATACAGGTAATGAGTGGGGGACAGAAAAGCTTCTTACAGAAGACGTTACAGGTCTGTGAGAGCCAGAGATTTTCCTTGTTTGAGGTGAGGAAATACTTATTTTCCACCCTGATTTACGAATAAATTCTTTAAAAATCCTACCATGTGAATTCATGGATTTTTTTTTCACATTCTGTCTCTCACAGTTGAAGTGTACCTCTGGTGCAAATTACTGACCTCTGTCATCATTTTAAGTGGGGGAACTTGCACAATCGGTGGCTGACTAAATACTTTTTTGCCCCACTGTATGTGTTATAATAGAGATGTGCCATGGGGCTATTAATGGTCATAGGTCCAGCTGCTATATATAATGTATCGTAGTCTAATGTTATGGATAGATTTAAAAAAAAGTGTGAAAAGTGTCAACACTTAGCATTTTTACAGAGGCCAGAAGTTCCTTCATTTCTTTTGAGTATTAATGTCTGTTTAAAAATTATAATTTTATTCTACAAGTAGAGGGCAGTTAGCTTAGCTTCGCAGGCAGGCTTTGTTTAAAAGTTAATAAAATGTCACCTTCTGCCTTAAAGTTAAATACTTTTGTTTAGTTTGATGACAAGTCTCAACTTTATATGAGGTACATGAGACCATTTCAAGAGCACTGACTTGCTGGATTTCTCTACTCTGTGTGAGTTTGCCAAACAATCAGAAACTCAGAAAGGTATCAGTTAAACAAATGTCTATTTTGCATGTATGCAGTCCTTTTGTGAATCATGCAAAATGTTATCATTGGCTCCCAATGTTGAATCAAAGACCCACTTGTTTTTCTTGTGAGCCACTGGGTTACCCATACATACAAGATCGTGTGTATCAAGATCTAAGCCATTTCCTTCAAAATGCCCCACCAAGCCTGATGCACTACACAGAAGGAGCTGTGCTACTCATTATCTACATTTCATGTTCACTTAAAACCTGTGTCATGTTACACGGGCTGAACTGAAGAAAAGTCAGAAACCAAAACAGGTTTGAGGGCAAACCTACTCTTTCCTAAGGAAGCCCTAAACAAAACCAAACCCATCCCACCCACGGGCACGAATTCTCAATCAAATTACCTCCCACGTAGAATCCCTCCGGATGGGTTTAGACAAAGAGCAGTGATGCAAGGTCTCCGATTTCCCTTTCAGTGTTGATCCAAGTACATACAAATCATCATCGACATGCTACGACTAGTCCGGACAATACATTTGCTCGAAGAACTTCTACACCACCCTTTAAGAGTTTAGAAAAGTGCCAGTTCAGATTAACCAAACTTGCCTCTACCATTGCGGTACACCTCAATAAACATCAGCTGTGTGACTAAACTGAGGAGGTTTACTGTCGTTTGCAAGCACAGTGTCAAAGCCAGTTTCATTAAATCCACTTGATGAACATTTAATGAGCTGAAGAACTGAAATAAAAACAACAAAATATAAATTTAGCCTTCGGGTGTTGTTAATCCCCTCATTCTCCTTTTATAAATCTGCTCTGTATTTTTTTTAATGGTATATTATCTTTATATTTAAATAAGACTAATAATTACCGAATACCATTGTTCCTACATTAGCATTTCTAGCTAATGCTAACACCAGCTAATACCAATTCGCTTACCTGCTAACAATGATAACGCTACTTTGCTAGTATTTATAAGAAAATGTTTGTAGAGTTCACTGTCGTAAATGAAAATGTGAGTGTGCTAACATTTGTTTAATGTTTATTACAACAATGTATGCACAGAACTTGGGAAAAAAGCATTTTCTTATAATGCAGCTTAACTGGACTGAAGCGTTTTAAACAGATTCTGAGGATGATGGAGAAAGCATTATTGGATGGCTGTTCCTGCTCTTATTGTGTTATTGCTACAGTCTTTTATTTTATTTTTACTTGTAATTTTCCAGTTATTATTATCCAGAATTGTAATAACTATACTATGTTTAAACAGTTTTTTATGGATATTTAAAACAGGACGATCTTGAAAATGAGAGCTCGTGTCACAGTGAGATTATTGTGAACAATTTATTTAAGTTTTGCTAATAAGCACTAAATGCAAAGTGATGAAGTGACTTTTTTCAATATACAGATTGGAAAATAAAATAAAAACTGGCAGAACCAGAAAACACAATGTTTGTCAATCCGTCTGTCTCTCCATCCATCCAATTTTTGTTACTGTTATATGAGAAAGCAACTACTGTATGCCACTCATCACAATCAGTCAGAATTTCGTATAAGTGAGGAAGACAGTTGAAATAGTTGGAAAAAGAATGAGTGCTTCAACAAACCATGGAAACTAACAATAAAGGGTGTATTCTGAAAGTGTGTGTGTGTGTGTGTGTGTGTGTGTGTGTGTACGTGCGTGCGTGCGTGTACGTTTATTTTATAAACAAACAAGTAGGATTTGAGTGCACCATACGAGACCACAACCACCTTCTCTTGGCACCAACTCCTCCTTTGTTGTGGTTCCTGTCAAAAACAAAAGGTCCGTATTCCATCTTTTCAATAGAGCCCTAATAGAGCCCTAAATAGCTGGCTCTCTTTGGAATGACTGGCTTAAGTCTGACGTCCACGATCCAACACGCAATCTGGGCCTGCTCACTGAGAGCGCTCACCGAATTTATGAAACATATTATGTAACTTATTATTCAGGAAATGTGCATGCATATTTTATAAGACGCAGAAAACGCGAAGCTACAAACAAAAATAATTAATCTGTCCTTGAAGCTGGGCTTGCAATGCATTCTAGACTGATTTTCAAATACAGGTCTGCTTCCAGGAAGGGTGGAGCACACCGTGAGATCTTCCAAGTAGACACCAAAATTGCTATGGAGGGTGATGACAAGTATTAAGCATTTACCCACATTCACCATTAAATACAAGGCACAGTTTACTTCACTGTTTTTTTAGTATGTGTGTAATTACCATATATTCGGCTTCAGGAGCATAAAACCTGTCATTAGTGTTGCATGCAGACAGTTTGTCCTCAAACCGGAAGGTGGCTCCCTGACAAAGACCGGTACTGCTGAAGAGTGTGTGTACTGTAGGTATGTATATGCAAGCATTGTGCTGTTTCATATTTGGAGTAGGTTGAAGTATATTTATATACGTTTATATAATTTTTTTAGCAGGCTTTTTCCCTATAGTGGTTAAAGTTGTAGTTTCTCATCGAAGTTTTTTGCTTAGAATTGCTTAGAGAAATATACAAAAAATATGGTGCAAAGAGCCACTTCGTCCCAGCATGCAAACATCGCCTTATAGATGAAGTAAGTGAAAGTGAAAGAGAAAGTGAACTGCAAAATTGATCCAGGTATCTTACAGAATGTCAGGGTGGCTGTGCAGCTGGAGCTCAGCAGAGGTTCTAAGCACCAAGCCAGAGCCTTGGACATTAATCCTGCAGAGATGCAATGCATCTCTCACCGTGAGAGAGCCTTCAATGCTTAGCACAAACGATACGGCAGAATTAAACCAGTTCTGTGAGAAGCCCAGAAGTCTGACTTTCAGGTCTGTAGCAGCTAACAGCAACATTTAAATGTTTGTTTGGTTTTGTTTAATGATAAGTGTACTGTAATCAGGAAACTTGTTGTGTTGCATTAGTTTAAGAGCACTGTCTTTGACTCAGATCACATTCTATGGAAAACCAGTTTTTCTTTTAACTGTACTCATAAACCTGCAAGGCGACATACAAACGGAGATCCAAGGCTATGATATTTCTATACTTTTCTAACTGTCGGCAGATTCTCGTGAACAAAGCCGTTACTGCTATCAGCCCATCACAAGTACAAAAAAAGGAAAACAAAATGTTTGAATTGTATAAACGACAAAAACTTCCTGGTCTGAAAAGTGAAACCAATACAGAAGTGCCTTTGTATATCAGAGTCAAAAAGGAGGATAAAGAAAGGACTGCTTTACAGTGTGACTGACAGGTAATAAGCATATGAGAGAAGCACATCAAGTCTTCACAAAACTAAGCAACATCACAGTGACTGCATCACCTCTTCTATACAATCTATGGGTTCTCCTTGAAGAGTTGCCTCATGTTGTTAGAACTAATGGAAGTAGAGTTTCTTTTTAAGCTTGTACAGTATAAGCTTTCATATTCAATTAGCCTTAATATTTGGGCCTGAGCCAGCAATTCTATTTACTGCAGTAATGTCAATACATTATTCATGTTCAGTAATTTTATGTCCTTCAAGACGGCATTTCTATAGTTCCCTGAAATATTTCAAACAGTGATGGCTTATCTGCAGGGGTATGCAGGGGTATGGTTGGAACAGCTGATCTGATCCAAAGCACTGGCCTAAGTGAGCCCCACTCATTCAACGTGAATTAAATCAGTTGTTGAAAAGGCAGGCCTGAGCCTCTCCCTGATCTGTGACAAGGCTCTGGTGTCAAGTGCTGCGCGGTCTCTGCAAAGGCTCGTCATAAATGCAAATGAGCCCACAGAGGTTGTTGACTTAACTGCCTGTTGGCCTGGTTGTTCAACTAACTTGAAGCTAGTTTTGGCAGACTCGCTCGTTAGCTGACTAGTGTAGCAGTTAGCTCAGCTGGCTCGCCGATTCAAGCCGTTTTCTCCGCACTATTGTGGAAACAGGTTGCGTGCATTGTCTTTGGACAAAGAGGCCATACACAGCTGACAACAAAAAGTGGCATCAGCGCAGGAGAAAAAAACAAAAACACTGCAGGGGAGCGAGGGAGCAGAGGAAGAGGGGTGGGGAGATCCCAAGGCCTTTTACTGAGAAGTACAAGGAAGCAGATATTCCACTTAATTTGAGTGAGAACATTACAGGAACACGCTGGTGACACAGCAGTTCTGATTATCTTACTGTATAATGACTTGCTTATATGTGCGTCAACTTAATCAGCTCCAAAATGGGGATCTTCAAATAACCTTCTAGCAGGTTTTATCAAAGTGAAATAGACACAATAGGAAGACTGAATCTCTATAAAATAATAATACTAAGAAACACTTGTCTCAGTGGAATTCACTGCATGTCCTGTTTCTTTTAAGAATTCAAATCATGGTATTTATGGATATAAATCACAAAAAAATCACAAAGTCAGAGCTTCTAGATTTTTCTCTCAACAAAAGTACAAACATTTCCAATGCCACTCTACCAAAGACCAATTATTAAAAGTCAAATAAACAAACATACTGTGTTTCTGTGCAAAACATCAAAAATAACAAACTGAGCTGCCTCCTCTAAACAGTGCATGTCAATTATCAGTGGTATCCACTGAATGTTAAGTGTCCTTGTAGTTTTCGCTCAGC
Organism: Mchenga conophoros; assembly: GCF_057382185.1. Taxonomy (NCBI): domain Eukaryota; kingdom Metazoa; phylum Chordata; class Actinopteri; order Cichliformes; family Cichlidae; genus Mchenga; species Mchenga conophoros. The sequence goes on from NC_140530.1 coordinate 22,730,742, forward strand.
TCTGGAGCCTGCTGGCTGCAGGGAGGCCTGCTGAGAAGGACCGGCCATTTCTCGTTAATCTCGGAAGGAATTTTTTTCTGCACTGCCAGAAGCACTCAGACATGATTAGGGAAAGAGAAAGGAAATGACAGAAGAGGCCGGAACAAAAAAAGGAAGAGAAATTAAGACAGCGATGAAGTGAATGACTGGAGAAGAAGATGGACAGAAATCAATGAGAGTGACACAGACACAGAGTCAGCAGCAGGAAAGATAAAACCCCACCCTGATTTCAGTAAAAGCAGGTTAACAGCGAGGTGCTGGTTAAAAAGAAGTAGTGATGACAGTTGAAGGCCGTTGGTCTAATTTGCCTGCAAATCAGAAAGCACAATTGTACAACACAAAGACACCTATTGTCTTATGAAAGAAAACGTGGCCCGGGGGTTTAGACTGTAAATACAGTTGCACTTCATCTATATGTAGCATGACTGTAATGATACAAATCATTTGCCTGCACCTTTCAACGGTACAACAGTCAATAGAGAGGGAGAGGAAGCAAAAAAGCGGCATGCATCTGAACTCGATTTCTGCAGGCTCATAAATACAAGCAGAAATGGAAGCTTGATAAAACTTACTCTCTTCCTCATTCGCGTGAACAAACGATGCTGCTCTCGACAGAACATCCAGTGGCGTCTCCATGCTTGGATGCCTGCAGGGCAGAGAGGAGGGCAAAGTGTCAAAACTCTTTAGGGATCACTATTTGTCAGTTTAAGCAAACAAAAAAAAGGAGTTAATATTTAATTTCCTTAAAAGCTCCAAAACTGTTTCAAAGTCTCATGGTGCACAAAAGTAAAAAGAAGAAATCTGACTGCTTTAACTGATGCAGAATATAAATATAAAAGATTCTCTCGTTTTTTCCTCATTATATTACAAAATGTTGCTTCTCTACTCATCACTAAGATGATTGTGCTTAGTGTTCCTTTAGCACAATCACCTGTCCAAGACTTTGCCTTTATACTAGAATAGTCTCACCTGATTTAGGTATAAATATAAAATATAATAACAAAGACATTGTAGTCAAACATTACAAGCCAGTGTTTAATAGTTGTGTCCTTTCAGCACTAATGAAACAAACCAGCCTTTACTCAAAACAGAAATAAAAATGCAAATTTCTTACCAAATATATACTGTCATCAATATTAATATGTTTTTTTTTTTTTATTATTTATAGGTTAAGTAGGTGTGTTGAGAATCTTAGCCACATACACTGGACCTTTCCCTTTTGCAATAAATGATATATTCCCAGTAAGCGTGCTTAGACTACGAGTGTCTTTGGTGCATGAATGCTGAGGGTCTACCAAGCGCTCATGTGCAACTCCTCAAAGATAACCATAACCCTGAAGTGAAAGGTTTACAAACTCTCTTAAAAGGCTACTTTAAATGCAATTTGGGGCAAAGTAAAGCGTGCAATTAATAATGTGATTAACATTAAACAAATCAAACACTCTTGAAATGGCTAAAATGTCTTTGTTTAGTTTATGTCTATTTCGTGGTTATAAGTGGACTGTTTTTAACTTTACAAGCTTTTATTTTGTTGATACTTCTATCGTTTATGTCATTAGACTGTGAAAATTATATCAACATATGGGTGTCAAATATATGACTCGTGGGCCAGAACATGCTGCCAAAGGGTTCAGTTTGGCAAACTGGATTGATTTAGAAAAAAATATATATAATAACAATAAAATTAGCTGCAAAATAATTAAATTTTTTGGGAAAACACACTGCTTCTCCTGGTGTGGTGATGGCAGCATTGCTATACAGCAGAGAAAATGTATGGAAAGACTTCCAGAGCTCCAAGAGTTCTTTAAATTATTAAATACTAATCTGTTTTTCTGGGTTTTTAAGCTCCGTGAAACTCTATATGTGAAGGTTCACTCTAAATTGTGATGCACATGTAATTACTAAATTTAATTATTAATTTCAAAAACATTATGATACAATGGATTTACTGGTCCAACTCGCATGAGATCAAACCGGACTGTATGTGGCCCATGAACTTAAATCGGCCCTGTAATACCAGATCATAATCATTAAAAAAGCCAGGTGCTTTCACTGAAATTCAAAATTGTATGAATGTTGTTTCATTGTACTGATCAGACTTGAGATCACATGTGTGACTGGTCCTTAAGAGTCTTTGTTGGATCCAGCTGATTGTCAATAAGCCTTTCACTTTTGGGCCAAGTTTGGGATTAAGAGTTTGCTGCACTGACAGCAAGCCCTTAATCCAGATGGATTGTGAAAGTACCTTCAAACACTTGTGTGGTCTGCGAGCCTCACTCATCAACATGAAGAAAGCATGGCCTACAATATATATCATTTTTTGCTGTCTTGTTCAGTAGTCGTTCTATAAAATAATTATGCTTCCTACACTGTCATTTATCATCAGCAGGAGTATGTATAAACCAGCCATCTGTCATTCCTGATGTAATTACACTTCATTATTACCACTTAGAGCTTTTTTATTCACTTTAGAGTTGTCATATTCTTATTCAGACACAGAGTTTTGTTTTCTTAGTTTGTTTTTTTAGGATTATTTTTTTAGTTCTCTCCTACAGTGTTGACTAGCTGAGCTATGAAAGGTATTTGTGGATTTATAAAATGCTCCAGCGCATTTCTCTTCCCTCTTTCTGCATTCCTAGGATACCTTGTTACTCAAGGAAAACAGAGTATCAAGCATCGTTACTACTGAAAAGTAGCCCGTACTACGACTTCAAATCAAACCGCAAACGCAGCAGGGTTACGCGGGGATACCTCGTTACTACACGGTGGTGAGCGTAAAGGAAACTCGACAAGCATTTGATGGGACAGGTCTGCGCTGAAAAAAAAAAAGCCGAATATAATGGTAGCAAGTGCGTCCACTTTTATTCCCACCGGTGAGAGTATTTATATCGGTCTGACTCAGTGCTTCCTTAACAGCGGTCCCTTAAGATGAACCCTATCCAGGAAGGATTAGAGCAAAAGGATCTGCACTGAACTCTGCCTGGCACTGGAGAGGAAATGCATAGCCTCTTGATATTGATAAGCTTTCACTCATTTCCTCCACACTCACTGCAAACAAGTGAAATCTCTAAAGGAAAAGCGTGTGGCCGAAAGCATTATAAAGTTTGGGAACCCGCCAGCACTGCTTCATATCGTGAATGAAATGTGTAAGAAGGCGCCCGATAATATTTCAGCCCTATTTTTAACCGCTCCAATACACAGGCTTCATTTACAAGCTTAATATTACAGGGAAAAAAGGGTCCAATATTTGTCCTTCGCAGCTTAGATAAACACTGCACTCTCACACTACTGGGGGAAAAAAACAAAAACGAAACAATGTCAGTGACACACAACTTCATGTTTGGCAGCACATACCTCCTTCAAGCGCCACTTTGGTATCTTCCAGAATGATAGCGTCCACACAAAAATTAACCGAAATAAAACATATGGTCCCAAAGAGAGTGCCAGAAAAATAAAAAATAAAAAAACTCAAGCCGCGACTGAGCAGTCCCGTACGAGGCCAGACAATAGTAGCAGAGCTGTCGGGACAAACTTGCTTGTAAACGAGGAGGAGGAGGAGGAGGCGGGGAAGGGAGGGAGAGAGTAGGAATGCCTGGAATGATGGAATTCAGTTCCTAGCAGGTGGTGAAAGTGAAGCGCGCTGATTGGCGAAGGACGGGAGCAGTGATATCAGCATATATTATGATAATGACGCATTGCATCACATCCTCTGGAGGTTTGTAGCCCCTGCTGTCACTGTGTGCAGCATTATTAGGTCTTACTCTGAGACTCGGAGATTGTGAAACGGTTATTAGGTGACTCAAGGGCACGTTTACACCCGCGCACAGTGCGAGTGTTAACCAGTGAGAATGGGGTGTGGCAAGTATTTAGACGTACTGACATGAGACGGGATATTTTAACTGTCAAAACTGTGTTTCTGACACCTTTTTTTATATTACAGGTCACCTGGTCGAGAGGGAACAAATTCTATGTACTGTTCAATTAATTCATAGAGCACATTATAAAAAATACCAAAGAGTACATGAGTACACTGGATGGCTTTGGAAAATATGAAGGAAGGGAAGTATTTTTAAATGTTCCATGTACTTTAGTAGCTTTTTTCTGCTGATAAAGACCCTCTCCATGGTCATACTACGCCAAAGTATATAAGTAATAGATAAACAATGAATTGATGAAAAGGTTCCTGTTTTTTCACTGTGCACTTTAGAAATTTCAGGGGTTCTTTGTTGGGGTTTTTTTTTTTTTTTTTTTTTTTTTTTTTTACAATGGGTGCACATAAAAGGGGCATATTCTATGAAATAACACAGCGCTTTGTTCTATAATTACAGGGCAATCTGGGCAGTAAGCTACAGCAACCCGTCCTGTTTTTTCTTTGTCTTATAGTACGATATCACAGGGATAAAATGTGTAGTTAACCTTCTTTACCCTGTCAGAAAGGGGAATTTCACTGGTTTGACCTACTTAAGCTCAAAGTTGGTTTGTGTTTGACATCTCTGCTTTATTAAGAAGTTTACAAGTTGGCTTTCGGACGTGCTATGATGTACGCTTTGGAGACGGTGGCATTAACAAATGACAGGAGGCAGTGTTGGAAATGTTAGGGTTTACACTGGGAGTGACCAGGAGGAGCACGATTAGATCTAAAAGGGCCGTTTGAGTACAGAACTCATTGTTATGTTCCTGAAACCAGTTTGAGATGATTTGGTCTTGGCGAGCTTGGGTGGTTGGTAATAAGAGGCCTAAAGCGTGTCTAAAAAATATCCTCAGCACCATGACACAACCACCACTGGCCTGAACCCTTGATATAGGGCAGGATGGATCCATGCTTTCATGCTGTTTACACCAAAACTTTGCCCCTACAATCTGAGTTAATGAAATGAACAAAACTATGGAATATCTCCATAAAACCCTGCACTCAATGCAAAAAGAAAAGAAACAAAACAAACAAAAGAGGAAGTATGGTTAGTTTTGTTTTTTTAGACACCATTTTTGTAAGAATCTTCAAGCCAAAAATATTTACTCTCATAGGGTTCTGAAAATGTAGCAATATAACACTGCACAGGAAAATTGTGTTTAACTGCAGTACTTGTATAAATCTAGAAACTTACTTTCCTACACTAACAGCAGTGTTGGTCGATTTGTGGAACTGCAAAAACAAACAAATGTGTTTAAGCGCAGGTCATTAATAATGCAGTAAAAGTTCAAATAGTGTCTCGATGATTCATATGTAGCGATTACTGAAGTATGAGTCATGATAAGTGCAACTAAAACACAACAGTATGACTAACTGATGTTGCTCTTTTATGATTGTACTATACTGTGATGGAACAAAGGACCTTTATGCTTTTTAGTTTAAAGAAGTTCCCTTTGTAATTTGGATTTTAAGAAGAATTAAAGCAAATATGTTAGGAAAAGCTTTTGTGATTAATTTTATATCCATGATTATGACTGAAGCTCAAAGATATTGTATTTAAACAAACTATATGGACAGTTATTTTGGGGAAATACCTATATCCTGGAATATGTACTCATTTTGAGCTTGTTCGGTGTCTGTCTTGCTTATCTATCATACAAAAATGCAAATTCAATTGAAACAAAGAATAACATTTTTCTTAATCCTTAAATCATCCTAGGGGAAGAGGTAGGGTATACCCTGGACTAGTCCATCGTGGGGCTAACACAAACAGATAGGGACTCACTCTCTCACATATCGACACAAACCGAGAATTTAGAATCACCATTAACTGAAAAATCTTGTCTGGACTGTGGTCGCAACTGGAGGTACACTCAGCCAGTTAATCCAATTTAAAAGACCAGCAATTTTTTAAAAAGGAGTGTTTAAATAAAACGAGGTCATAGGATGCAAGAAGCCAGAAATAACATTCCTAAACATGGCTAAATAAAATCATGCCACAGGAGAAAAAGTCTCAATTGATGTTATATTAGAAATTTTATTAAAACAATTTCTTGCAGCTGAATTACACTACAGGCCTGTTTGTAAGGAACCAATCAGTGCATCTTCCCATTAAAAGGTTCAGGTTTCCAATACAAGCTAAACCAAATAATAAAGTCAGTGAATAAAGACACACAGACTAAAGAGTTGAACATTAGAGATCTTTGGTGAAATGTGTAGGGAAATAAGTGTGCCATCCTCGTGAGGACTAGCTTGTGTTTTAGACTAGTGGAGTGAGGACGTTTTGGCCGATACTCACTTCTTATCCATTCAAAGGCCTGGTTGAGGTTCAAGACTTAGTTTTACAGTTGAAGTGTTAGGCACTCAGATGGGATGGTTATGGACACGGTAGAGGGCTCAGGAAAGCATTATGTCACAAATATCCACACAAATATGGGTGTTTGACACACAGATCCATCCACCTGACCTGTTGATAGCACCGTTCACAAAGAAAACTCAACACAACACTGACATTGATTCAGAAGACACACATGCAACCAAACTTATTCCTTCACAAAACTTGAGGTACAGGTTTCAAGTTCTTAACACTGATTTTGGGCCAATTTTACTGCATGGCCTTTAAAAGTAGTCCATTCAGACCTTTCAGTATGTCATCAGTCACTGTAGTCCATCATCCAGAAAGGCTAATCTGTACTACCAGCAAATGTCAACCATTACTCAGTCCAACTTAGAAAATGCCACCCTTTATTCATGAATTATATAAATTTAATGAGGGCTCAAGCACAGATGGTTCTTAATTTTTACACACGGCCTTACACCTGGTCATAGGTCGCATACGTAGACACTACAAAGTGATACAACCATAGGTTAGGGTGTGATTGTTCTAGATGGGGTTTAAAAAAGGACGGGCAGCATTAGATTGTCAGACTGACAGTAACAAAGACGAACAAGTTCCTGGTAAACCGACAAGGTCAAGACATCTGAGAGACCGACGGCTTCCTCCTCCCGCCCTTCCACATCTTCATCAGTTTTTTGGAGCTGTAGGATACAGTTTTCCACAATCCTGGAGGAGGGAAAGGATCACACGGACCACCCATTAACATGCATAACATAGTTCTCTTATATCACCCCAATAATTTTTTTATAATCTAGATTGTGTGTAGAATAATCAAACAATATATGATGGATACTGAGCTTTGGAGGTCTTGTTAGGCAGGTTGTCTTTAGAATGCACCAGTTTGACCAGTTCCCCCTCTCTATCTTCAGGTAAACCATTCATCTAGCTGTGGCGTACACACAGACACAATACACAGTACATAATATAAGATTTCTTACCAGCTGTAACAATGCCTTTGATACTCTGTGTTATACTGGAGGATTTCACAATGGATGAGATACCTGGGAAGCAATAAAAACAAGCTCAAACATGTAATTAAAACACACTTAATATCTGTTTCCATGACCCATTTCTTCCTCCCTCACTGCCTCTGCTTATGCCAACGTTCCTCTAAAGAGAACCGATCCCATTTCTTCGTCATCTTTCTTCTCTACCTTGTTGCACAACTGTTCCACAGTCAGGATCCTGAGCCACCTGGAGCAGGATCTCTTCCACATCCCGGTTCTTCCCTGGAGGATCAACCAGCTTTGTGATCCTTTGTTGGAGAGTCCGAGGTAACGCCATCAGCTGAGTAAATTGGCCTTCTGGGCTTTTGTCAACCTTCAGGAAAACATACAAAAATAAATGAACAGAGATACATATAGTTGGCCAATGATCATTAAACTGACTTCACGGCCCACTGCTTGTTAGTGGTGCTAGTTTCAGTCTTTATGGAAAATATATCGTTTATAAAGATGTGAAAACCTGACTGAAGAAGTCACCTGGGTGAAACAAAATGTTTCTCCCACTGAGCAGTCCAGATGAACACAATCAGCTTTCAGTGATAGCTGGCAGAATAGCTCTACAGGTGCTTTACATTGTAACTATTAGGAATGAAAGTGCATTTTTACTTTTTTGTCATCTTTTAAAGTATGCTTCTGTAGAAGTTTATTCAGAAATCAGAGTCATTGGGGATCTCTGCAGAACTGTAAATCAGGTAAATTTTTTAAAAGTTAAAAAGAAAAAAAACAGCCAATGCATCTCTGATCTGCCGTTATCAGACATAACCTAAGAGGCATTTTGTGTTCACAAAATTGGTCCTATTGCTCCAGACTATTTATTTACAGCTGCGAAGCTCAACATGACATATATAGGTCAATATAATTCACTAACCTCAACTATTTTAATACAAAATATGGCTTTTAAAAAGTATTAAGCTTTGATGAATAGGTAATGGTTTTAGGATCTGATCTGCACATCAACACGTGCACACGTAGGCAGCTGCTAATGCTAATGGTTGCATAATATTACTGTAACTTCACTGAAAACGTGCCAACAAAAGCAGCAAAGGTGGCACCTCGCATGTTGCTATGTGTCATGCTTTTTTTTGTTTTGTTTATAAGTGGGCTCGTGTTTACATTGCAAAAATCCCCATCTTGTAACAGATGACTGCAAAAAATATCACACACACAAAGACATACACATTTCTTGCCTCTTCTTCTCGTAATCGCTCAGAGTCATTTCTCAGGTATTCAGTGTTTCGTTGGAAAAACAGGGAGTGGTTGCAGCATTTAAAAAGTACACAGATTTGACTGCAAAGAAATTTGCCATTTATTGAGTAGACACACAGTTACCACACTATACCATTAATTACTGTAGACTTTTAGTGTGAAAATCTATTTGTGCATTTCACAAAACAGGCACGACAGCTGGATAATTTCACTGTTTATAAAAGGTCCAAAGGCACTTTAAAGAATTTATCCATCTTGTTATATTTCTGGAAATATATCGGTAGCTGTTGTTTCATGGTATTACATTTCAACGCTTAATAAGGATAATTTCTGAGGTACAGCACTTCAGTTTATTCAGCTGACACTCTGTAAAAGTACCCAATGTCCAAACTGAGCTGCGTTGCTCAAATATCAGAGATGCTGAAAGAAAGTGTGTATTCTTCTGGTGCCTGTTTACAGTATCATACCTCAAGTTTTCCTTGGTGAGGTTTGTAGACCACTTGAGGGCAATCTCTTAAGATGTTGCTATACAAAATCCTGAAGTGTTGAATGTTGTCTTTGACGATATTGGCCACCTTGGACTTATCCTCTCCAATCACCATCCTAAAATCCCCTTCAGAGGAGCAAACAAAAAAAATAAAAAAAATAACACTTCAGTTTGCCTAAGTCAGGAGCACACTCATAATCATCTCCCATAACAACCTGTAGTGTTACACAGCACTGTCATTGTACGCACACTCTTTGCTTTAAGACACTGAAAGCCTCATGATGAGGATAACATGTGTTGAATTCAAGCCATTTCATTGCATATTATCAGGAAAATTAAAAAGTTTAATTAAAATGACGTTGAATAATTCTGAAGTCTTCTGAACAAGCAGTATGTTTTTCTAAACTACAAAAGCTGGAGCACTACACCTTGGATATTAATCCCTGTGTTGACTCTGAATAACACAAGTAAGCAGTAAATGTGTGCACATGGGAGAAAAAGATCAGAAAGAGACATGGTCTTATTCTGATCTAAATCTGCAACTTGAAAGTAACTATGAAAGTATGCAATCTTCTTAAGCTCTCTGCGGTTTTATAAATCTGCTTACCAGCATAAGAAAGACCAGCTATCTGCAGGAAAAGGTCTTCCTCAGTGAAGCTCTCTGGGAGCATCAGGAAGGAAGCAGTCACAGCGCTCTTCAGGTTGGCGACCAGGGCAGCGCGGAGCTTTCGGCTCTCACTCTGGACCAGCAGTCTCACCTAAACACAAGTGCAGACCAATGCACTACGTTATCAGAAGAACTAAACGTGAATGCAACAAAAACATTGTTCTAAACCCTTGCATCCCATTTCAGATTACACATTACAATAATTATTCTAATAAATGTAAAATAATCAGCATAGTTTGTCTGAGGGTTCAATAACAGTCCAATCTGGATACCAACCGGTTTGTGCAGGCGCCCAGCTACATACATGGTCTTCCAGTGTATCAGGTCGTCAATCAGAGAGTCTGTACTTATTACCCCATATTTTATTATCTGAGAACAGGGGAGGAAATATGCAGTTAATAAATTAAACCCACAAAAACCTCTTAAAGTAAATGTACATCTGAACATGCTTGCATCACCATGAACAAATGAATGATTTTTGATTCAGACATGCATTTTGTATAGAGGTGATCCTATAAACTAACCTACAAAGCAACACAAAACACCATCACTCCTGTGACAAATTCACAGGTTATGTGAGGAGTTTTGTGTCTGTAGTTAGAGCAGGGCACATTGATGGTGCACACATAGAGAAAACTAGAAAAAGACCTACAGATGTGTTTAGGTTTATGAGAATGTAGTCATTTACCCTTCCATCCACAGGCACCAGCGTGTTGTAGTACACCGAAGCTCCGTGATCATTTTGTATGGAGCTGATCACCGTGGGACCCAGCAGCTTGAGGATGGAGTAGTGTTTGCGATTCTGCAGCAGATTCATGGTGTGCCACGTCACCGGGTCGTCCACCGCAAACACAAAGTCCAGCATGTTTTTCTGCGTGTATCAGAGGACAACAGAGGATCGAAGGCATTTCACTACATCACAACTTCAAACTGTTAAGGAACAACTTCATAGGTATCGCAGTGTATTGTGTGATTTCGTGGTAACATATACATATTGTAAATGCATGTCAGAAATATAAGAACAATCCATAGTTACACGTGTGCAAAAAGTTGTGATGTAATACACAATATGGTGTTTACATCACTGAAAACAATTTGATTCCTTCATTTTTTTTTTAAAGACTGGTTTGAAGTATTGCAGTCTAATGCCTCAGGAATTATCTGTGTTTACATAATGATAGGACTGTTATGTACAAACAGCCTCATTCATGGACAAATATTGAGTCCATGTCCCAACATACACATTTTCAATGATGTGTGTAATATTATAGGCAATACAGCAGGGTAGATGGCTCCCTGCCACAAATACAATGTTGTACAGTTAACTTGCGGATTAAAAATGTGTAAAATATTTTGTATACAATACTTACAGTGCAGATTTAACGCCACGAGTACTCAGAAACAGCTATGTGTCTTACCTCCATTTGACCTTGGCTGGTCCCATGCTGTTTAAAAACGCCCGATCCGTAGGCAAACGCTAAGCTGATGTCCTGAGGAAACTGTGACAGTATCCGTCTGTAAAGCACGCTGGTGTTGTGCAGAGCTGGAAGAGTCATTTTGAACTAGCAGAGACACCTGTCCTGCAATAACACGAGCTGGTTAACGGCGGGAAAACCTATTAAATAAGTCGTAAAATACAAACTCGACTCCGTGAAGTATGAGAGACATTTCAGACGGAAGGCCTCAGTGGCACTAAGCACGATCACGGCCAGTGGACAGGATTAAAATGACCCAATTTATCGTTAAACGTCCATGGTGTCAGTTTAGCTCAGCTGTGCACTTCATAGTCGACGAAAATATGCGTCACAGACGCCGCTCCGCACCGGGGGCTGACGGGAGATGTGGTTGGTAATGGGAGGTAAGCAACGGGAGCCGTTAAATTCCCTTTAATCACCCTTAATACACGTGCGTTGTATTTTTTACAGAAATACTTGTATATTTCAACGTATTACTACAGTTTACTACTTGGAAAACAATTTGAAGACGTTTGAACCGCTTTATATTTAGCCAGTAGATGGCAGTTTTACATTAGGTTTAGCAGGAGGGAATGAGGTCATGCTAATTTCCTATGTGGAGTCGCTTTAAAAAAAACTGAACCAGGGCGAGTTTTTATACGTAGTTTCTTTTTCAAAAGTTATAACTGAAGTTTTAGAATGAATTTGGCTCAGTATGTTACTTCTCTAAAATAATTAAAAGATTGTTTAGGAGTAGTTCTTTTGTTGTTTCTGTTATGAATAACTGAATCATGGACATGGCTAGAACTGGTGCACAAATGTCTATGGATACATATCACATAAGTTAACATGAGTTAAAAAAATATGTCTTCCTTAAACTTACAGAGTTAGAATAATATCTGTGTATGATTCTCAATTAAACTTCCTTCGCTTTCTTAGTAAGAACGCATTTGTAGTCCAAAACTTTACCCAGTTAATATAAGATAACTGTGCCAAACTCTTTTGTAGTGGTAGGAATGTCATTTATTATCATCATCATTATCATATTATTATTATTATTATTGATAGAATTACAGTCTGCCAAAAAGTGATTACCGATGTTTCTGTGTGTTTTTATGTCTAATATCGTTGCTTACATTAGTAAATACACTGTATTAAGATAACATCACAGGTAGCAGACATCAATTCATATTGAAAGTGATGATGTTGATCTTTTATACTACCTTTATACTGTCTAGGAGTTAGAAAATCAGCCTTTTGGCTTGTGAAGTTTTTTAGTTGCCTAAATCCACAAACAGCAGAGCCTCAACGAACAAGTTATTTTGTGCCTTATTTCTAAGTAATTCTTTTCCTCATACTGCACCGTTACACAAAATCCTAGGCGGAGGCTATGCAAATACTGATGTAAACGGCAGAACCTATGCAAAGCAGTATGCAACCAAATCAAACATGTTTGTGCCCAGTTCTTCCAAAAAAGCAGGATAAGCAGGGATTGTAGCACCAATGAGCATTTTTCATTGTTTTTAAACACTCGCTTTCACTTCAGCTAGCTCTTGTACATTAGTTTTTCTCTTCTTTATGGCTAGCAAGGACCAACAACCATGGTGTAAACCAAAGTGCCTTAAGTCTGCATTCTATCGTAAGGCCAGCAGATGGCGCTAACTGTGGTTGCAAAAAGCCCCTCTGTAGAAATCAATTGGAAAAAAGCTCTGTCTCCACCTCTGCAAAAATCTTCCTGCTGAGTTCATGGGCTCAGACACTCACTTTGGGGTCATATTGAACTAAAAAAATAAGTTTATTTTGTAATCAGTGGTCATATGTTTTAAATTGGGAGGATGATCTGTGGTATGAAACCACATGCTCATGAGCACAGGTCAGACCCATTTTCCTCATTTTTTTGCAACTAAGATGGCGACAGCGGAAAGTTCCCGATCTCTACAAAGTTCCAGATGTCTCAGGATTTCAAAACTGGTCTTCAGAAACCCCTGTGTGATGTCACATCAGCTACGTCCACTTTTCAAACTGCTTGTAAAAACCGCACAGTAGCCCACAGACCGAATTTCTGTGATAGTAAAAAAGCTACAACAGGTAAACGATTGCCAGCAAAGCTGTCCCTACGGTTGGTGCGCTACAGTATTATGTTCCAGTCCTGAACCTGGCTGCTCTACCACTGAATTGAGGCTGTAGCCCCTCTAACTGGTGCTGGTGTAAGGCTTCGTTCTCATTAACTTTGCCATCCCTGCCTGAAATTCTGCAGTCAGGTCCTGTGGTGTGCGCTCTGCCCTAGGCTGGTACACCATTAGGCCTGAATATGGGTATTCTGTGCTTAAAAAAATAAAGCAAGAGAAGTGATAGAGCTCCCTTTTTCAGTTTCTCAGTCCTCGAGAGGTATCGACAACATAGCCTGAAAGTTTCTGAATACAGATCTTTCAAAATTCAACATTTTAAAACCTCAATTTAGAAAGTCAATGTTTCTTTAAATATAAGAACTGTATACAAAAAAGAAAATACCGACTTTCTATGCTGTTTTTGTTGAATTTTGTAGAGATCTGGAACTTACCTTCACTATTTTTATTCTGCAGATTGAAATTTCCAGTGATTGTTTTGAATTTTAACATAATGAGCAAAATCCAATATGATGCACACACATTGCAACACATACACACACACAGCGGCATGTGCAAATGCATCCACGCACACACTGAGTTATTCAGGTGTATGAATTGCTGCATAAAACCTGCTGCATAATTTGCAGTATGAAATAATTTTTTTTAATGAAGTCAGCATAAAGTCACACTGTTTTTTATTTTTTTAAAAGCTTGCAACTTGCAGCCAGCCACATCAGAGCCACCCTTCCTGATCAGTTTAGCCAGTCTGTTGGTGTCACTTGGATCAATGGGACTGTGGTGCAATGAAAACAGACAACATGAAGGTTCTAATGTCAAGCTTTTGCTACACCTGTTTTAGAGCAGTCATTCAGTTATTATAGAGTTGATATAAGTCATAGTAAAATAATCACCTCTATACCTATTAGAATAATAGTAATAAAACAAATTCATAAAAACGACCATAAAATTACAACATCTTGAACTAGATTAAATGAGCATTATATCATTGACAGTAACAGAACAGTTAATAGACTGCATGAGCTGGAGCCTAAATCCATTTACCTTTGAACATCCTTGTTTTCTTTTCTGTGTAATGGATTTTTTATTTAATTTGAAGTCAATTTGATTTGTTAGGGTTTTTTTGTTTGTTTTTTAAATACATCTGTGAAGTGCTAACTTGAACCCTCATGAAAGCTCTTCATTGGTTGGAATTGGTTGATCTTTGTGTGGCATTTAAATTTCATATTGAATGTCACATCTTGTTAAAAAAAACAAAAAAACAAGAAGATAATGTAATTATACTGACAAGATGATGAGGTTTGTTCCAATCAGCTCCTAGACTCTCAGATTGTGCACCACAGTGTTGTGACTCCAGAGAACAAATTCAATAAAAGCAATTAAAAGCAAATATTGAATTAAATCTACATCAAGAAAGGCTTCACTTACCAGCCTGAAAATTCTCATAATGCTAAAGGGCTGCGAGTTTTTCAGTGTGAGAATCACGTCAAATACAGCGGTGGTGGTAAAAGACAGAAGACTGCTGTGGCTACCATCAGTCTTACCCACTGGATTAGCTGCTAGTCGTATGGGCCCGATGCTCACATCTATCTGACTGAATTAATATTGAATGTAGCTACATGACACATCAATGTGTCTGCAGCTCATTATGGGAGTGTCACGAGTTGGACAAATATTATCTTTTTTGGTGATTGCTGTGAGTCATCTTTTCAGCCAAATGAATATTGATAAGATTAGTGAATCCTGACTAACAAGCTCTCTCAGTGTATTAAAGCACCTTGTTAAATCAGCAGTGAAGCACTAGAAGGAGTAAAAAAGGGTTTATTTTATTTTACTGCATTATTATTTTTTAAATATTAATGCTATACATGCAGTATATGCTTTCTATTGACCTGTAGTGATTCTACTTAATGCTTTTGCATGACCTTGTAATTATATTATTGCATTTAAATAAGATTCATAAAATATATTCTTTTTTCTATTTCCACAGCTAAACAATCCTTATTAACGGCAGTTAATCTGAATTATTCTGGACACAGATGTCAACTTCTAAAACTGTGTTAGTATTACTTTGTGAGGAAAAGCAGCAGGATTAGTCCATTCAGCAAATGACCATCCGCATTGAATGATACCAGTCCACTGAATGGACAGACTTCGAAGTGGTTGCCTGAATTCCAATGGCACTCTTTTTTAAGAGAAGGCCCTAAAATATCTGGTACAAATTGGAAAATGAAGCAGGCAGACATTTTTTATTATGTTTCTCATAAAGATAATACGATGTCTAATGTAAGAATCCACGCACACACACACTATCCAAGAAAATACCAACAGTTAACATTCAGATTTTCAAAACAGTTTGAAAGAACCAGAAATCATCTATTATTTCTAAATTTATATGCGTGTGCTTTTGTTCCTAGATTCCACTTCTCGGGAAGCTGCAGTGATTTTTTTACGAGTCCTCTTTAGAAAGGGCTCGCTGCACTCCAAGCATCTATAATCTGCTTGGTTTATGCCGACAACACACTGGATAGTTATCGATGCCCAACATTCAAATGACACCTTAAAAGCTTGTCATCCCAGCGCTCTATTGTTTGCTTGAATGAGACTGAGATAAGACTGCGGTAACTTATCTTCGCACGGCCATCATTACGTCGCCTCACCACCCTCACTTTAACACTCCTGATGTGTACGTTCTGAACTGTTTCTTTATTCCATATCTGAAATCAAAATATTGGCATTTACTAGCAATTAACAGAATCACCTAAATATGAAAATGTTTTAAGTCAAGACAGGAGCACATGAAGGAGAGTTGGAAAAAGGTCAGTACAGGGAGATTACAGAGGCAGACAGATCGAGATATGCTTTTGTGTTTCATTTTTCAGCTATTTAAATTTCAGAACAAAATATATTATTAACTGTTCAAATTACCTGTAAACATTGCCTTATCCCCTGGGAGGTGAAAATTGTATTCCTCTTGGTCTGAATCTGGAGTACTATAGTATTCCTGTAAGTAGTAGTCCTGTACAACAGCAGTATAACCAGCATTGCTTGGTAACTTTAGGCTGTAGGGATTATGACTGTCAGTGTTGGGAGCAAATCTGGATATTGGTTAGCCTTATTAAAGAGTACAAGTGCATATAGGGAAATCATGCATATTTTTAGCTGCTCTATTTAATTTAACCAAGTAAAGTTAACCTGTTAAATCTAACAAACAGAGCTAGTTACTTTATTACAAACCACATTTGCTTAACCAAGTCTGCTTGGCCAAGTATAAATTACCCCACTGACCGACCAGCATGGTCATGGATGTCCCTTACATATTCTGGCTTGTAAGCAGTTTTCATAGGTTTTAGTGTAAGCTTGCTTGTTGCTTTATTTTAAACAGCACTGGCCTGTAATATGGAAAAGTTGTAACACAAGATTATTGTAAAGATACAAAGACCACAGTATTAAAACATATAATAATAGCTCCTCACTGTGTAACAGCTGTACAGCACGTGCTGCCTCACAGGAGGAAGGTCCTGGGTTCAAATCTGGTAGTTGAGGTTCTTTGGGGAGTGTGCATGTTTCCCCTGCAGTTATGTGGGTTCCCTTCAGGTATTTCAGCTTCATTGCGCAGTCCAAAAACACCCTTGTTTTGGTTAATTGGTCTTTAATTGGCTGTAGGTGGGAATGGTTATCTTTCTCTATGTGTGTGCCTTTTGACAAACAGCCAAAGTGTCCAGGGTTAACCGAGCACTGACCCCACTCTGACCCCGAATCTGGATAAGTGCAAAAAATGGATGGATGCGTGGACTTTGTAATTAAAATGTACACACACCTAAATGAGAGTACTTTACATCCTGTGTCATCTATAGAGGCCCCAAAATGCTGTGCATGTTTTAGTATTTACTCTGCATTAAATTAAAGAAAAAGGAAAAAAGATTCTTCCAACCTTTTATTCATTTTTAGTAATAAACAGTTGATGCTGAAAGGTTTGTGTAGTCAGTCACGTTCTTTCAGCCCAGTCTCAGTCTCTCATGGGCATTAACTCTGACATCGGTCAAGACAAATTTGTATGTAATATTTTTTAGTAGGCAGTATAATTCGTGTGTACAGTAGAGGCAAACGAAAACCTTTATAAATCCCAGTTTTTTAATTATTCCTTTTAATTCCTGCAAATCCTTGACATGAAACTTGGTTGTGACTGTAAAACATTGATTTTGTGTACCTGGGTACAAATCGGTGTGTATGACGGGGTGAGATGAAAAATCGAGTTCAGGGACATGAAACACTCAGTTACAGATAATCACTATTTGGTTCTTAGGGGAAACTGTGAATGGAGGTTTCCAGCTTTTGGCCTAATAAAGTAAAATCGTATCTTTTAAAACAACAGTAAACTAGTTTCAGATGCCACACTGCAGAGAGAGTCCTTTCATGTGTTTTCACAGTATTTCTGGAGATTGCCTGAAAATAAGGGCAGTGACTGGAATTAAAGCAAGAAATATCTGTCTTTTTGATTGTAAAATACCTAATTAAGAACTAATTAAACCAAATCAATATTTGTGGTGGTTGCACATTGATTTCCCTACTAAGTGGTCTTGGTGGTGTCCTATAAATTACTGTGAAAGTTCCCAGTGAAACTTCTGCAGCAGATTAAGTGGCAGCCTTTATTCAGACGCCACAGCTTTGAAAGATTAGCCTAGGCAAAGACTCAGACGAGAGTTCATCTTGCTGTTAACTGTTGCAAACTTTTTGGTTTTTCAAATTTCTGTCAGTCTGAATCATAGAAGTACAGATCATGCAGATTGGCTGTGAGGCAGTTAATACACTAGCTAAACTACGTGTCTGCACAAACACAAACATGTCCAACAAATGACTAACCAGGAGGATCTTTTTCAGCGCTCGCAGGACTGTTGCCATGGAGATTACAATTGCTTCCCATGCCTGGTGGAACATCAAAAGAAAATGCAACGTTAACCAGGCACACACAAACACACATATAACTGCCCGAGACCTGCAGAAGAAGAGCGATACAGAGGCTTCTGATTTTATCTTAGCCCATAAAGGGGTTGCACTGTCACCAAGCATGGATTGGGCCAATATCTCACTCAGAACCAAGTGAAAGTGAACCTTGAACCCACATTTGAGGTAAAAACATACCAGTTTGCAAAACAGTTCAATTATTTAAAAAAAAAAAGTGATTATGTGGATCATGTATAGAATCCACTTCCTACTGCTGGCAGATAATAATCATAGCTTTCCTGGGTTGTGCCCCCTTTGTTTTAATTAACTTGCCAATGCATCTGAAATTACACCCTGCAAGGAAAACCTCTATTTAGAAGGTTTTTCATTCCCTCAGTATTTGCACTCTCATTTATTTTAAAAAGTATGAATTTGAGAAAAAGTGATTATAGTGTCTTTACATACAGTTTATGGATGCAGCTTGACAGTCAAGCTTGCTAACATTAGCTGGTAACTTAAATGTGGTCACTTTAAAGTTTGCCGCTACACTGCTAGCTGGCTAGCCTATGTGTAGTCATGTCAGTAATGGTTGTTTTTCATATTTACAGAGGTCTATGCACAAAGTCCTGTGAGAAGTGTTTCCCAAATGTTAGAGGTTCATTTATAATCCACACTTGTGATATGAAGGATTCAATAAAGCACTAGATGTTACAGTCCCCGATAATGCATTGCTTCCAATGGAGAAAATCTTGAGGGATGGCTACTATGAAGAAAGGCAGCCCAGAAGCTTTACCAGTGGGACACATCATCAGTTGTGTGCCTTAACTTCACAGGGGTGTTTCGGCTTTTTATCACAAATTATACCAATTTTATTTCTCAGTTTCTTTTTAACTTCCTTGGTTAGGTTCAGGGATTAGAAATCTGATCTAGAGTATAATATTTAAAGTATTCAACATTTTTAAAGACACATCATCAGTAGTGGACCTTGGATTCATTGGGTGTTTTGGCCATTATCACTAGACACCCTCATCCAAGCAAAGCCCTGCCAGGGTTGATCAGGCCCCGGAGTGTCTCACTGGTATATATTAAATTGTTATTTCTCTTCAACTTTCTTCTGTTTAGTTTTCTAGAATTTATTTTCTTCTATCAATTCACTCCAAAACCTACGTAAGGAAGTGGCTTAGACTTCCGAAATGCCTCAGCAGTGTTGGACTCTACAGCGACGGGATACTGTCATTGCCTATCCCTAGCCTGGTAGAGGAGTTTAAATGTGCAAAAGTGAGGCTGGAGATGTCACGCACAGACTCTCGGGACCCCATGGTGAGAGGCGCTGCTCCCACCCCAGCAACAGAGAGGAAATGGACCCCAGCTACAGCTGTGCTACAGGACAAATCTGCTCTTCGCCATCGTGACGTGGTGAAAAGATCCTAGGCGTTCTTTGCAATATGGTTTGTATTTTAACCATCACTCCTCTGCTAAATCTTTCTTTGCCTCTCCTGCTGTTGCACTGCTGGCATAAAAGCTTTACTGCAGCCCAACCTCTTCTCCACCATTTACTAAAGTCTGAGTCTTAGTTTCCCAAGGGCAAAGTTGTAAGGTCACTCGCTATACCCCGCTGTGTTGCACATGGAGTATTAATAGGGGAAGTGCAACCATAGCTAAGCACGCAAAAATAAATATTGTGTATTTGCATAACTGTGTAATTGTAGATAAATAAATTTGCCACTCGAAATTTCAAATACAGGGGGTTATATATCACTGTGTATAGCTCTGCATTATTTATTGTTATTGCTTACTGAGCCAACATCTCTTCTACTTGTTGCCATGACAAGTTTGAATTCTTCATTTTATAACGTATAAAACATACAGTACAACTGCTTGACATTAGAATTAATCTCTGTAGCACTGCTGCATGCCCTGAAGAGTAATTTTTGATCCTTTGTGTCTGTGTGTGTGCGTGTGCCTCTGTGTGTGTAGCTCACAAGCCTGGTTAAATGGTGTTTTGGGGGATTTGCAGTAGATATCTGAGTTGTGTGTGGGTGTTTTAATCTCGAAGCTCCATCCATCCACACAGTGCTGTTAAAGTTCATTCAGAGAGATTTTTTTTTATAATAGCTTGGATAAATCCACAGTATTCCCTGAAGGAGAATCAAGGCTAGAATACCCTTTTAATATTTGCTTTTTTCCCAGTTTTTCAACCATTTCAAGTGCATTGAAACACACTCACTTCTAATGCACGAGATGCAGAGATGAGGTGACCTTTGTGACAGTCTGCTATTGTAGGACCTTGTGTAGAAGCAGAAATAGTCTGTAACTTTATAAATGCATAGCCAGATAATAACCATAGCTTCCTGGGTTGTGCCCCCTGTGTTTTAATTAAGTTGCCAGTGCATCTGCATTTACTCCCTGCAAGAAAAACTTCAGTTTAGAAGGTTTTATTCCTCAGTATTAGCATCTCATTTATTTTAAAAGGCATGAATCAACAGAAAAGAACACTGGTTGAGTTAAAATTGAGTTGGGCAATTAATTATAATATCAACGTTTGCAATTATATGGAAGGCTTTTTAAAGTTGTACAGTGATTTATACCATGTCATGATCACTGCACAAAGAACTGAAATATTCCAAATTGTTCATGCATTATCTAAATTTAACCACAAGAGGTTTTATCACCCACACACACACACACTCAGAAATCTGCAGCAAATCTGCAAAGCAGTTTATAGTCATGCTTGTGCAAACCAGACACACTGACATGGATAATATACAAATTTACAAAAACCCTTAATATCATTCACTCCGCTAGAAATACCACCCTGTATTGTTTGTTGTTGTCCAATGGAGATGGAGAAGGATCACTTTTTTTCTCCTGATGTTTTACAGCCATGTTTTTCAAGAAACAGTGACGTACACAGAAGGGCTCAATGTGCTCCTCTGGATCTGTGTTTTGTGTAGACGGCAGTGTGTACGTGTGAGGATGTGTGCGCACATGTGCCAGTGCTTGTAATGTATATAGCCTTGTGTCTGTTTTGACAGATGAGAAATGCTGCAGGCGTAGTGGGTTTGCTAAGTCTGCTCATCCTTACTGTTTTTCAGGAGCGCCGAACAAATCATACTGTCTCCTTCCAGCTGTAGCAATACTATACTCAACAATACTTACTCAAGTCAGCTCTGGGGTGATTGAGAAATTCTTTGGTAAATAGAGCACATCTTATTTTTTTAAAAAAAGATGCCCTAATGGCTGAGAGGTTAGGCTGCATATTACGTGGGCATCACTGTTTCGCCTCTCAGCTGTCAGGACCTTTGGCTTTGCTGCATGTCATTCTCATGTTCTCTTCCCCTCATTTCCTGTTTATCTCTCCTGCCCTGCTGAAATAAAGCCCTAAAAGTGTTTGTTGAAGATGATGATTGCAACAAATCTATTCTACAAATACCAGAATATTATTTTTAAGTGCTAAAGAAAAGTAATAATTCAAGAAACCTTTAGCTCCACGAATTACCGCAGAGCTTTTCTTTGACTTTGTTACCTGCATAGTTTTTCCCCATATTTATTATATAACGGCTCTCTGGAAACGTGTTATGTGATGTGTGTAAGTGTCATGAAACATGTAGGCCAGCACGAGCTTAGGATGTCGCTACAGTTCACACTGCAGCTCTGTGACTCACTCTGGCTCTCTTCTGGTTCGCTAAACAAAGCCTCCCTCACTAGACCTGACTCATCGTGACTTGCTACAAATGTGAATCCTGCATGTTATGCAAAGAAGCCGAACAGAGATCCATTAAGTCTTTTATACCCCCAACATACTACACTGGGTTACTTGTCAAATCTGCCCTTGATCATTTCTTTCTTTTTTTCTTCTTTTCTTTATGTAACTGAAAGCAGGGTCACCTTTTTCTGTCATCAGCACTTTGTCAGGAACGGTGAACATCACATAAATTTCAGTGTACCCTTGAGGTATTTCTCTCCAACCGAACATAAGGGGATAGTAAAAGACGGGTGCTGGTGGCTGACGGAAATTGGTTGTATAACGTGCACTAATCTAAACAGCAGTCACTACTCGCCTGAAAAAAATATGTATCCATTTGAGGAGCTTAGACAGCCGTTGAAAAACAGCCTCTCAGTTTGAAAATACATTTCCATCACTTGAGAGTCTATCATTGAAAACAAAAGCTTCCAGAAATCTCAATTGCTGACATATAATGAGAGGTTGGACATGATAAATGGTAGTGGGTTAAATTGGTAAGACTGCTTTCCATCCTTTAAGAAATATTTTCCCACTGAAGATGAGATGAAAGCGGTGTACTGTAGGTCTGCATTTTTCTTCTCGCTAATGTGGCTCAGACATGTGTGGGATTTTCTTCCCGCATGAATAATCGTCTTTCTCCCTCTTTGTCCTGTCGTCTTTGGACTGTTTTTTTCCTTCTTTTTTCTTTTTTTGGGAGCAAAGCTTAGAGTAGCAAATATTGCACTCCGCTCCTGCTGCCGATGGCTTTCAGCAATCGTGCTCTTCTCATGGCCTGGAATAGTGAATATACAATGAAGCTAGACATAGGCTGGAGATAGTCGTTTAGTAACGAGAAGCGTATGACTCAGTTGTTTGTGTGTACGAGTTTGTGAATGTGGTATCTATTTGTTTACACCCTTTATCGATGCTGTAAACAAAAATTGAGATGTGCTGCTGATTTGCTGTATAAACAGATGTAGTCAGCACAGAAATGTACCATGTATTGCCCTTTCAAGTGGCTGCATAACATGCTGATGCTGAATTGCCCTCAAGTTAAGTAAAATTGGGAAAATCTTACTGATATCATCGCACATCCTGTTACAAAGATCAAAGTAAGGTGAACCTAAATGTCATACCTATATCGCTACCAAGAGCAGATATGTTTAGCCAATACCACCATTAAAGAATAATATAAAAATCTGTTAATAAAGTCTAAAAGATATAGATGCATTTCTGCCCTTCTCTGGTTTGCCTTTCTTTTCCTGTCCTCTTGTTCTCTACATCTCAGGTCAGTTTTATTGTGCACAAATCATAAACTCACCTTAAGGGGCTTTACAGTATGTACGTGACATCCTCCTTTCACTTTTGATCCATAAAAAAAGATCTGGCTAAAAAAACAAAAATCATATTTACCATTGTAACTGGAACGGGGACACATATAAAACAGAGAGAGACAAGGACAACATGGAAGCACAAGGCAGAAAGACAATGAGCTACTTCTCCACTGTATTTCAAATCATCCCTGCCATTTGTTATGCCGCATGCTTTTAGTGGTAGTGCACTGGCAAGGATACCATCCTTGAGGAGGTTATGTTTTTTCTATTAGAATTTATCTGCTGTAGCAATGCGTCAGCGAGCTGACGTTAGATGGTGGGGGGAAAAGATTCAGGGAAGACATGCTGCACAAGCGGCTGAAAGATGGATGGATGGTGGGGGAAGAAGGTGGGGCTTGCGGAGAAGGATGGATGGCGTTTCCATCTGTGAACTCCACCTTATGCACGCTTGCAGGAAACCCCTTCCGCTGATTGCACACGGCACACAGCGTTACAAGGCTGCAGCACGACACATGAACGTAATCTGTGATGTAGGAGGATGATGACAGGAGAGAGGAGGAGGGCGGGGGAGGGGGGGCAGCCAGCGAGCACAGCGAGTGAGAGAGTGAGTGAGGGAGAGGAAAAGGGCACGTAGAGCATGAGCGAGTGAAAGGGTGAGATAAGCGGAGAAAGCAGCATCTCTTGAGTACATTCAGCTCGCAGCAGCACAGCAGGCAGGAAGGCAGAGTGGAGGGGGGAGAGCACCAGCACCTCACCAAAGGGGGCGACACCACACCTCTATCTCCTTCTCTCTCTCTCTCTCTCAGACACACACTTTCACACGTCACACACGCACATTTGTGAGGAGGCGTGAGGCTCAGCAGGAAGAACACCACATACACGCGTGCTGTTTCGCTGGCTTAGCTGCACTTTGGAGAGCTGTCTCTTGAAGACTGGACCAGAGCTGTATCCATCGCTTCATCCATCCTTTCCTTCCGCAGAGGCAGCTCTCGGACACGCATCCCTCGATCATTTGGACTGACTTGCTTTCTGTCACTCATCCGACCGCTGATCAAGCCTGCCTCTGCTTTCACCCCGTTCAGACCTAAAATCAGAGGAGAAACTAACTGACCGACTGAGGGACCCACCTTTCGACCGCAGTCATGAACTTCCTCAGACGCCGTCTCTCTGACAGCAGCTTCATGTCCAACCTTCCCAATGGCTACATGACAGACCTCCAGAGGCCTGACCCACCTGCTCCTCCTCCCCCCACTGCCTCCTCCCCTTCCCAGCAGGGTGCAGCGCCGGCTCCTGCCCCGTCCCCAACCAAAGCTCCAGGACCGACCCAGGTGCCGGCCAGCTCTCCTGCAGCTCAGGAGCGGCGCCCTAGCCAGCAGGCTCAGCAGCCTCAACAGGCCCAGTCCTCCACCAGTGGTTCCTCTGGCTTCTTCAGCTCCTTCAGCTCCATCACCAATGTGGTCAAACAGACAGCCGCATCTGCTGCTGGCTTTGTGGAGCAGTCGGCTCCCTCTCCATCCCTCTCCAAGAAGTTCAAGATTCTGTTGGTCATTGATGAGCCACAGCATGAGTGGTAAGTGTTCACTGGGCTGATTGGCAGAGGGTTTTCCAAATGCTTGATGGGGAAGCTGAAGCTATCAGCAGTAGAGCTGAGTGCTTTTGCTGAAACGAAACTTGAAATTTTAGTGACCTGTTAGAGACAGGCACACTGTGTCTGAGCTTTTGGAAGGCTCTTCAGTTTGGTGAAATAAAAATATTTGCTTCATCATCAGCCAGAAAGAACATGATTTACTGTAAAAAAGAAAGAAAGAAATAAAACAAAATAGCCAAGTTAAGTGTGGGTGTATTGGCTTTATACTGACTGGCACTGATCAATATAAATAAATGCTTTACAAATTCCAGTAAAGTTGCTACACACACTCAAATGAATCCTTCTACCTTTTTTCCCTGTAGTTTGTATCTAGCTTTAAAATGAACTTTGCTTCCTTGCTGAAGCTGCTCCCAAAATAGAAACAGGCCTGTTAATCCAAACAGACACATCAGATTTTCTCTTGGGTTTGGATTCAAACGTCTCACCAGCCAGCAGTGTTACCTGTCTCAGTTCCTGTGAGGCTGTCTTAGTGTGTGTGTGTTACAGAGGTCTGAGTATGACTTGCCATCCCTTGACAGTACAGGTTGGTTAACAGGAGATAATCCTTATGCAATGAAGTCATACATCTTACACTGTCATAAAACAGCGTGTAGCCCTGAATAAAACACAGTCTTCTGCAAGTGAAATGGAAGCCGTAGGCTACGTATTGTTGCTAGTCTACTTGCTGCTTTCTGTCTCTGCGCACCTTTAAGCTATAAATGTTTTCTTAAGTGGATGTTGATGTTGGATTTTACAGCTGTTCAGCACTGTCGTTATCTAAGTGTAGTTTAATCTTGTCAACCTTTCATTGAAAAATGGCAGCCTCCTGAGACACTTGTGACCTTTTCTATTTATTGGATGTCCTGCAGTGTTGCCATTTAGCAATTACTGCTTAGTAGCACAGATAAAAGTGAATATGATGCTAGATTGATATGGTTGAAAGCTCCAAAACAAGGAAATAAGTGGACTGTGATTTTTAGTGGGTCAAGTGAGTCAGTGGGTCATTTGGAAGACACATTTTCAGTACATTTACACTGGATGAAAGTGGACTCCCTCATTCGCTGGACTCATCGGGCACTTTGTTAGGTGCACTTTGCCTTTTGCCTTCAGCATTGCCTTAATTGTTCATGGCATAAGATCAACAAGGTCCTGGAAACATTTGTCAGAGATGTTGATCCATATCGGCATGATGGCATCATGTAAGTGCTGCATGTTTGTTGGCTCCCCATCCATGAGCCAATCTTGTGTTTTACCACATCTCAAAGGTGCTTTTTTTGACTGACATCCGTTGGCGTAAAGGCCATTTGAGTACTGTAAACTCATTCTCACGTTCAGGAAACCAGTTTGAAATGATTTCAGCTCTGTGAAATGGCACGTTGTCCTGCTGAAAGCAGACATCAGAAGATGGGTACACTGTGGTCATAAAGGGATGGACATGGTCAGCAACGATATTCAGGTAGACTGTGGCGTTTAGACAATGGCCAGTTAAGGTCCCAAAAGCAGCCTCGGGCCTTTTACTGTGTGCTTCCCCCTGTTCTCTCGCGACCTTCATTTCAACTGTCCTGCCAAAATAAAGGCCAAAAAGTACTTATTTTGAGAAATTTAGACTTATTTATGGCCTGAGTTTTTTGTTGTTAGGTGAGAGGAGTGGCATGAATCCAATTCTGTTTAAAGTGGAACTGTAAAGCATTTTGACTGCTATCTATCTTATGATTTGGTAAGTGTGAATTAAAGACAATAAATAGTTCTCAACACAGTCAGTGCAGGATTATCTCTTCAGGGTACAAATGTGTGGAATCAGGCATGAAAATTGAGGTTCCACTATTCTGTGCCGACTGAATGTGACTCTATGTTATGGTAATGCTGTAGTTCATACTGGGACTGTTTTGGTGGCTTATGATTGGACGGCTGCCATCCATGATGTGGCAATCTGAATGTGAGACACTGCCTTAATTCATAAAAGACATTTGAATATGTGGCTCTAGTTCGTATAATCCATCCTTTTTACAAATTTACAAAGACCAAACAGAATGTCTCTTTTTATAGTGGTCTCGAATTGTTATCGATCATATCAGACTGTGCGTGGTAATAAGAAATCTGGTTTTAGCATATGTTTGAATGCGTGAGCGAGTGCTGTTGCTGGAATTTAAGCTCCAGTTTGATAATCATTTATAGCTATTTTGGTTCCAGCTATGAATAATGTACTCTGGATTTGCAAAAACTCTTTTGTGGTTTATGGTTACTCAACTCTAAATGCAGGTTTACAGTATGCAATTGGACACTGTCGTTGCCTCGGCTCACACAAGAAAGATTTTATATCGTGTAATACAAAATTAGTCGCAGGTCACAGGCATCTTTGGCGATGCCAAGAAAGTAAATATGATTCACAGCAAACACAATATAATGGAATGAATTGGCAATTTCACTGGCATAATTTCAATGGCCTTTTCATTTTGTTTGTACACAATCTTTCTTTCAGAAGAACACAGATTAAATATTAATGTTTATTCATTGGGAGCGATGGGTAGACTGAGCTTTCCTTTAGGCATGAGGACTAAAGAGGCATTCTGCTAGACATTATTGATTATCCATCAAGAAAGAGCGGGCTTGAGGCTCTTAGTGATATAAACTGAGAAACAGAGAGTAAAAACTGAAACTACTGCCTCTAAAATGAACCTGAAGGCCAGTCATCACTCATGCATGAGAGGAAACAGTTTTTTCTTTCTGTATGTGCCAATAATCAGGGCATTTTTGAATCAAGAATCTGAATTTATGATCTCCTTTATTATTAGATTTTCTTCTTATTTTAAATAAAACCTTCCATACATTTAATTTTCTTTAAGTTTTTACAACTTCGTACTGTTATGGTTCAAAAATATTGGAGATGGACACCAGAGGAAAAACCCACAATAACAACACTGGTCCGGTCGGGTTGAGTCAAACGATGATTTAATGATCACACACGTGGGAGATGGACACTGTATGCAGACAGTCTCAGATCTCATCTCAAAAAACACATCTCCATAGTTTTATGAAATCAGGGTATTAGAACGCCCCCTCATGCGTAGTGACAGGTGTAATACAATCAATGTTGACAATTTTATTTAACACAAAGAATAACATTGTCTCCTTCCCGAGGGCAGACGCTAACTGCCCCCCTTCTCCTGGAACCGTCTGTACCCTGCTGAGACACAACATGGCAGCTACAAGGACTCTTTCATTTATTAAGACCATCAGTGTGTATTGCTCTAAATCAAGTATATAATATTAAATGAATATTGCTGGATCAGCTACTTCTACTTAAAACATATTAAAACATGACTAAGCACAAAATCACCAAGAATGACATCTTATAAGTGCTGTGTAAGCGCATGCGGCCTTCCAAGCTCAAAGCCTTTGCCCTCCATAGATCAGCCAGACTCGCGCTGGCTGTAGCTTTTAACCTTTAATTACCTTGAGCACAACTCTAGAATGAGCAACAAACTGCAATGTGTATGGAATGATCATGGTTACCTCTGCAATGGAAAATCATGTTATTATTCTGGTACCTGTAAAAAAGATCAAACTAAAGTTATCACCATCACTGTAATGCAAAAAATAATGTAAGATCAAAAACTTCAATTTATGCTTAATGCAAAGCTGGTTATATACTTCTAATGAACTAATGATGGCATATTAAAATATTAAATGATAATGAGAAAAACATCCCCTCCTTATTCTACAGTACTAACTTTTTTTTTTTTTACCACTTTACTCTTTATCTTTAGAGTAAAGTATGTTTACACATGTGGATAAATAGAATACATCAATACATACAGTAGATACATTTGAGTATGTACGTAGAAGTATGGAGAAATACATAGCCAGCAGGCATCTCTAGGGATGCTAAACATACCATCCATCCCTCCTTTCTTTCTTCTTTTCTACATCTCTCTTATCCAATTTAGGGTCCTCAAATGGCTGACACTTTATGTGTCAGATCACATAAAATTACAGAGCAGGGTTGTTGAGTGCCGAGACTGCATAATCACCAACATGCTGCTGACTCGATAACTGTAGAGTTTCCAAAAACCCTCTGGAGTTAACATCAGCGTAAATACTGCATGCCAGAAGCTTCACAGCATGGATTTCCATGGCAAAGCAGCTGTTTATTTTTTATTGTATATATATATATATATATATATATATATATATATATATATATATATATATATATATGTGTATATATGCTTACAAAACCAGACTTGGAGCATCAGTAAGTATGCGAGTGGATATTCTTAACCATGTTCAGGCTTGAGGTATTTTATGACCCTTTAAAGAGTTCTTAAACCCTCAGGTCCTAGGCCTCTCATGCCCAAAACAAACCCGTATTTAAATAGAAATAGCTCTAAAACTTTCAAGCCAAAACAAACAAAGTTGGATTTCATAGGGAAGAGACAGCTAAAATACAATAGCTATTTTTGTCCCTATTACAGGCCAGAATACAACAGGATTTAAGTAATTAGCAAACAGCATCCATTTTAATCATTGGATAACTAGACTGCATCTCCACTGAATGCGTCCGTTCTGTAACCTCAAAATGGCAGCAGGTTGCCTTTTAATATGAGATATGACCTGGTTCTGGAAGAAGGTTAAAACCAACTAATAAATGAATATTTAAAATGCATTTAAAAAATCACTGAAAAAACATCAATTTAGAGCTTATTCACTTCTGCTGGGCCAAGGTAAAAGCAGCAATTTAAAAAAGGGCCTGAGAGAGATGCTGTGTTGCACTGTGTTATGCAATGTTAAGGCAGAAATTTAGATTTTTGGCAAATACAACAAACATAAATTCCCTCTGAGGAGAATTTATTATATAAGTCTCACTGAATGCCAGATTACTTGTCTTCTTAGATAGAAACAAAGCCCACTTTACAGCCATATTCACGAGTTACAGGAAATGTTTTATCAACACATTCATAAACCCTGAATGGAATTGGCATGCAATAAGCACTCGCCACTTGTACCTGTCATGATGATGGCAATAAAAACAAAGCCTTGGCTTTTTCTTACTCTCCCCTTTTAGTTCTCTGTACTTTGATTATTCATTTCCATAAATTATAATTCTTTGCATCAAACCTCGCATCTTAAACGCTTGAAGATTAGGATTAAATATTCATTTGGCTCGCCCTGCAAACTAATCGATCCCAGACATGCATATACAAATGGTTTACAGCTCCAAATAGAATTTGCATGCCCTTTTAACTGCTGACTGACTCGTGTATAAGCAGCCATGGGTATCATGACTGTCTGTGCATCTTCCTCCACGTTCTCATATATTGACTGTGCTATAATGATCGGTTTCTCTGACAGTGCCTCAAAAAGAAGCCACAATGGGAGTCCAGCACTAAATCTGCAATGTGAAAGAGTGAGTGTATTTTCAGGCAAATCTGGATCTGGCTCTGTGTTCGAGTAGACTCTTCTAGTCTTTATGTAACAGACCTAAGCCTGTGAGATGGATGACGAAAGAGACAGTGTCCTCCAGGGCCTCTCAAGGTGATATCAGCACCGAGGGGAGGATAAACAAAGGGGGAGGGAGGATATTTGGGGATCTCCCTTTTATCACTTCCTCTGGATGTTTGCGCTCTTTCCTGTTTGTCTGCTCTTCTTTTGTGGGTTTTTCCTCTGTGTCTTCCCTCTTTGCTGTCGTTCTCTGCCTTTTATCACAACAGGCACTCTGTGTTTGCTCCAGAGAAAGTGCTCCAGGTTCACGATGCGATAAAGTAATGAGAGGAGACGTGGTGATTCAGCAGTTTCAGCCCAAAGGCCACATCTGCTCTCCTTCCTTTGCTCTCTGTATCTGTCTATGTCTCTCACTCCCTCTTCTTCCTCCTTTTTTCCATCTCTCCATTTATCTACTGAATACGTTCTCTGCAGTTTCTGCCAGAGTGCCAGTGAGTGTATTCACAACCTATATTGCATAAGTGCCCATCACAGGAGATTAGTTTGGATTGTTGACTTTTTGAAATGACTCATGGTGGATGGTTTTTGTTGGTCTGACTGCAGGTTGATGGTGAATGGCTGCATGCTGATTGCCCTGCAGATGTAGTTTGAGCTGTAGCTGGTTGGTGTTTCAAAGAATAGCTATGACATTTGAACTTGCTTCACTGAAAGCAAGAGGTGAATAAGCAGTTATTGTGACTGGGAAATGCAAAAACTAGATCACAGCAACACTAAAAATAAAAATCTGCTTCGAGCTAATTGCTCAAAACGCTAAAAGAAGGTACGTTTTTAAAAAAAAAAATCACGTTCACCATCAGTTTTGATGGTGAAGCCTACGCTTTACCAGCTGATTGGTCATGTAGGCCTGCTGCAACAGATAGACACTAATGTTAGAACTATTATTAGTCCAGACATTTCTAAATATGCCATTTCTGATGTGTTAACACTCAAATTTGGGTGTTGGGAATACCATTACTTTTAAACTAGCAAACCAATCAAATAGACAATCCCGAGATCACAGCCCTACTAGTTTGTTGTATCATGCAGTTAGACATCAAAGCCGCAAAGCAGCGGAGGAGGGATTGAGTTTAGGTGTTCCATGAGGAATCTGAGCACTTTGGAAAAAGCAATTCTTTTCTTAGTATGCTGTTTCTATAAATCATCCAACATTGTTGGCCATTGCTACACAAGTAGTTGCAACATTAATTTGTCTTATACCTTTAAACTTAAACAGATTATTTATTGTTGGAACACCAATGTGTCTTCCTCTAACCTGCAGGAGCAATTTAAGAGCAAGAAAAACAAAGTTAGAGAACGAAGATGGGTCTTCTTTTTAATCCTATAGCTTAAAACTCCATAAATAATAAAGCCCTACAGCACCAGCCCGTGCAAGTTAACATATTTACAAAGGCATGCATAGGAATGGTATTTGGCCTTGCAGAAATACACTGAACAATTTTAAAAATACACCAAAGTTTCCTATCTTTGGGGACATGTTTCTTATATTCTGTAGCAATCCATTTTCATTAACGAGATATTCATTTAGGGTCAAAGTGGTGGATCAACACAACAGTGGGCCGCCAGTGGGACTATGAAACATCACAATTACTTGTTTCTTTGTTGCATAAAGTGTGTGTTTTTTTTAAACAGCTGATTTATATTTTTCCTATGTTTTGCTGTGGTAGCATTAACTGCAGTGTATGTGCATGTCTGGGCACTTGCACTAATGCACTGCTGCTAGTGGAGACAGAAGTACACGGAGAGAGCAGGTGGGGAGGTGGAGCCTTGTATATATCCATCAGCATCACATACACATGCAGACACACTAACAAGCACCTGGATTCTCTTTCTATTTTTTTTCCATCTAATTAAACATGATGAAAAAAGTGTTTTCCTAAAGAAATGTAGCACGTTTTGATGATATGTTCCTTCTTGCTGCTGTCGATTGAGTTTACACAAGAAGAGTGGGTTGGAATTAAAGTCATTTATTGTTGAAACTTGTTGAAGACAACACTTCCTTTGCAGCCCAAGTACGCCTTTTCACATTACACCCACTTCCAAAACAGTAAAATTCACAATAAAGCGCAAAAGAGTGCCTGTGTTCTTTGGATAGTTGTGATTTGACTTTGTGGCACTGATTAGGAATTATATGTGGCATTATGGCTCCCGGCTGCAGGTCGTATTTCCAAGCAGACAGGCTAAGAACTGACCTTATTACAGCCAGTGGCAATGTCATGTTGACTTTACAGGGTGCTTCTGGAATTGACCCTGCTCGTCTTGTCTTAGCTGTTGTCATACTAGACTGGTGGCCTTTTGAGTGCCACGGAGGAGGCAGAAAGAGCTCCAGGGTAAAATGGTAACATACCTTTTTTAAATAGGAAGTGGTCACTTTACAAGTTAAAACAACCTGGGTATAGTGTTGAAGTATTATGCGATTAAAGCTAGTGTGTCGTTAAATGGCAGTGACAAACTACCAGATTTTTGCTTAAATGCTTGATACAGAAAAGCTTGTTTACAATGACTAGTGGCCACAATGTGATCCCTGATCTAGTTTTTCTTATTAAACCACAGTCTTCATCATTACCAATTAATATTTGCATCTAACCTACAGAAAACCTACATGTTATTATATAGTGGGAGATAAAGGTGTTATCCTGCCTGATGGAGATGGAGTGAGTAGAGGAAGCAGCTTATTTCTGTCAGGGTTCCTGGGTCGTTGACCCAGTGTTTTCCGTTTTGTCATGTTCAGTTTATTTTCACATCTATGTTTTCTGTGCCAGCATACCGCCTGCGTATTGTGTTCCAGTTATTTCTATGTATCATTAGTCAGACTACGTTCAGCTGCGTACTCACCGGTTTCTAATCATTCATCACCCAGCGTGTATTTAAGTCCTCAGTTCAATCCGATCGTTGTCGTGTCATTGAAGTACATGTGATGTTATGTTGTCGTTTTCGCCTGCGTTCAATCTGCCAGCCATTCAGTCTTTCAGTCAGTCCTTCAGTCATTCAGTCAGTCGTCCAGCCAGCCAGCCATTTCCTACCTCTGTTCTGTTTGTTCACTCCATCGACAATAAACACCAACCTTCACCTATCTACCTGTGAGTCCAGCGTTTGGGTCCTCCTTCTCTCATCCACGACACAAATCCTGACAATTTCAGTCATTTTGGAAGATTTAGATGTTTAGACATACGCTTTGATTTCTTGTGTTTGTTTATGTACATCACAGATGTTGAACATCTTAGATCAACACACATTTGCTGCAGTAAATGTAATAAACTTGTACAGTTTTTATTGTGCAGTAGATAATAATTAGAATACATATAGCATATTGTCTCAGTGAAGAATGTGTAAGCGAACAGAAATCGTGTGCCTGCTCCAATGAGACCCGGCTACTTGTGAATGCAGATTTGAAGCACTGGCTGTGTCAACAGCAGATGACTATTAACTGGCTTTAAGAAGAGCTTTCATCTCTAAGGCCATTTGGGATTAAATATCACAGATCACCCACTAAATCCATGTCATGTAGAGGAGAAAGCAGTTTTCCCTTTTGCTAATTTGAATGTCACAGGAGGCCAAATGTCCCGTCTCTGTGTTAGTTAACATGCATGTTCCTTTTTGCTTTTTCATGTCTTTGCCAGCTTTTTCACACTCTGAACTTTGATGGACATTTCTGCAAAGACAGTTAGATAAGGACAGCACTCGCTGCCTGTGCTATCTCCATAAATTTACACCTCAACAAACTGTTAAACTAAAAGAGCCAAACAGCTTGAGGGGCTTTATTCCAAAAATTGAATTCAGCTAAAAGCCACAGACAGCAGTAGCCTGAATGATTGGCTAAGTGAATGATGCCAAAGCAAAGGCCAGCTGATCCCTTATTACGACAAGAAACGAAGACGTTGACCGGAGACAAAAAGTTGTGTGACACACTTGTGAAGGATTTGTTTTAACTTGGCAAACACTTGTGCATAAAATGACACCCATACTCAAAGTACGCTACTTATTATGTCCTTGTGTATCTTTGGGATTCAGTGGTGTTATATAAAGCAGAGAGGAAATCGTTTTCTTTTGGCTGCTGGATTTTACTGCTTCTCATTCCAGAGAGTTAAACACTGCTGTTTCATCAGAAGCTGCTGGCGGCACTGAGATAGAAACAAGGTGTCCTTTGGTGTCAGCGCTGTGACGCACCAGCATTATCAAACAGATAATGGTCCTGTTTAAAGGAGCGACATCATCAAGAAGAGTGTCATATCTGGCTTTCAGATACATTGAAGTATCTCCTACAGAAGGCTCTATTTTTACTCCATTGTAATGGATTTACTTTGACTGTTTACTTTTAGCTGACTCAAGCAAAGTGGAGTTTTGTAGCTTTGGGTCATTTTATGACATTTCTGCTTTATTAACTTAAAGTGGAGTTACTGAGGCACTTTGGCTCATGGCCTTTTGAGTTTTCTTATAGCTGTGGATGATGCACTGCACTGATTGACCAACAGAATGACCTTTACTATCTTGTGTTTGCAAATGAAACACAATACAGGGAGAACTGCTATACAAAAACACAAAGACCTGAGTTGTATTGATTTTTGTCGTTAGCGTTGCTGATTGCATTTGTGTCGAGAGCTTCTCCTCTGCAGTAGAGATAAAGCTGTTACTATGAAGCATGCAGATACCTTGGAGGGTCGTAAAGGAGACCAATCGGCATCGCAACATCTGGTGAAATAGCCCACTGTTGCTATGACAACAGGTAATCCTCCTCAACAATCTTGAAACTGTGTGGTTCTAAGGAGGGGTTGATATCAAACAAACAATTAGCCTTTACATTTATATGTTCTGCTTGAGCTGCACAATTAAATGGAACAATTAAGACAGTCCAAGTTGAAAAGTTCTTATCTGACATCTCATTTTCTCCTCCTCGTGTTCGTTCCTCGTCTCCCTCCATCTCACTTTAACATTTGCACACTTTAAACAGTTGAATTTGAAGGAAATGCACAATTTAACTCCCTGTCAGGAAGGAACAGTGCAAAAATGTAAGTGAGAAATGAGTTAATTCATGGAAACTCTAATCGACAAACATATGTTATGGAGAGGGGTTAAGGAAAGTGATATACAGACACAGTTTTATTGGGAGAACAAATAACTCATAAATGTTCAAGAAAGGATGTCAAGTTATTGCATCAGTAAAGTATTTTCATCTCATTCATATGTGCAGGGGTCAGAAGGAAACCATGGAGTTCAGCCAAGGGTGATTCTAAAGAGTATGCTCCTGCTTCAGGGGCCAAAGTGCCACAAAAATAGTTTCTACATGCTGAACGTCCTCAGTGTTGCTGAAGATAGATTTTTTTTTTCAGTGACAAGATTGGCTTGATGAGGGACTCTGTATTTCTCATTTACTGTAGGTGAAGATGTGAGTGCAAGTGAGTGCAAGTGGTTGTTTGGTTATGTTATTTACAGGTAACCTCCCCAGGGCCCTCCTGCTTAATGTTTGCTGAGCTCCTGCTCTGCTCTGCGACCACCTAAGCATGTATAGATAATGGATGGGTGGATTATTTAAGAGGCCTTGCGTAAAATCATTGCATTCCAAACCATATTGTTTAGCCTCTGCTCATTATTAGTGGCACACATGACCAAATTTTAAGATATTTGGGATATTTGTTGTTCTCCTGACATGTTTTACTTACAAAGGTGTGAATATTCCAACTTCTGTTAATGAATCATGTATTTTATTATTCATTTTTGTACTTACGATTCAACCAGAAGACACATATAAAAAGTATATTGCTGTGGCCTCCATTTTAAGCTCTTTGGCCACATGATAAGATTATACTTTGAGTGTATAGTAGCAGTCTGTGGTATAAAGGTAGCTGTTGAGCCGCTGCCGTAGTGCTGAATCCCGCTGCTGATTGAAACTAGAGAGCACAGATGTTGCTCCAGTGGAAGCCTCCCATATTTGGAAAACTAATTTACTTCTAAAGCTTTACTCAAACTCGCTTGTAATAATTACCGGTTGTTTGAATGAATGAAGCAGCATCACGCTGGATTCTATTTTTATTAATGGATGGATTGCACCTGCTGTGAAATGACCAGCTTTCTGTGGAGAAGTGCAGCAGACGCTGTTTGTGAGGCTGATTTTTTGAAGCATTATTGTTTGGTTTCTTCTGGGTTTTCTACAGTTTCTCAACACGAAGAGAAAGAAAATGTTCTCCATGCTATCAGAAGTTTATTTCAGGTGGTATGGATCATTACATATCAACAAATAACTCGTAACAACTGAAGACTCAAGCTCCCTGTTCATGCTGGGATTGTTTTCTCAAATTATCCCCATGAGGTAAGAATGAAGACATTTCTCTTGATTGCTCTTTGTTTAATAAAGCAACTCATTATGCAAAATATATGCAATTTATCTTTTTTTTGTGTGTGCCTGTTTTCCTTCAGTTGCCAAAAATGAAAGATTTCTCCCTGCTCTATTCTTCAATACAGGCAGGGGGCTGTGCTGGGATTATGTAACATTAAAGCCAATTGGAAATGTCACTGCAGCTCTGCAGAAAGTAACAGGCTCAATGACTTACAGTTCACATCCTGAATTCACACTTTAAAAAAAAAAAAATTATATTATATTATTTTTTAATTAGAACAGACTCTATTCATAATAACTCACAATAACACTTCAGCAGTCATAGTCTGACATGACAGTTTCTTCAGAGTAAATGTGTGTATGTGTGTGTATTGCTGTGTTTTGGGGACTTTTTTTTTTTTTACAGTTACAATTAAGCGTGTGTGTGTGTGTTTCTGAGAGAAAGATAGTCAGAGAACAGTGTTAGCACTTGCTGTGATAATATCACCAGCAGAGGAAAGGGAGCTAATATGTCACCACAAATATTTAGCAATTTTTTTGAGTCTAATTACAACCAAGCAATGCATTCAGAACAAGTTTTAACAATAAATGGTAAATGGCCTGCATTTGTATAGCACTTTACTAGTCCCTAAGGACCCCAAAGCGCTTTACACATCCAGTCATCCACCCATTCACACACACAATCACACACTGGTGATGGCAAGCTACATTGTAGCCACAGCCGACCTGGGGCGCACTGACAGAGGCGAAGCTGCACTGGTGTTCTGTGTAACAGACCTGAAGTTGCAGAGAGTTTCGTGTCTTGTCAAAAGGTGGTGATATTTTCCAGCAGCAAAATTCTAACTTTAGAATTTGCTATAGCAGACAGCATTCAGTTTCCTTTTTGATATCAAAGTGGAACAAGCTTCTGTTCTGTCCATCTCTTTACAACAGTCCGTTTCATGTAGGTAAGTGTGAACAGACATACTGTTAGATCCATATATATTTGGACAGAGACAACTTCTTTCTAATTTTGATTCTGTAAGTTACCACAATAATTTTTAAATGAAACAGATGCAGGTGGGATGCAGACTTTTAGCTTTGATTCAGTGGGTAAAAAGGGGGGAACTAAAGCATTTTTAAAACAATCCCTTAGTTTCAGGGGTTAGGGTGTTCATTTCTAACACTTGGTTGAAAAACCAAGTGTTAGAAATGAATGTTTTTTTGTTTGTTTGTTTTTTCATTTACTCATTTTTACTTTACTGGCAATGATAGTGTGGAGTCTAGAATTCACCAGATTCTGTGTTTCTTTCTTTTTAATACCTGGTATGTTTTGGATCATGAGCTGTTCCACACCTTCTCCATACTTTTTTCTTGCCATCATTCTGGTAGCGGTTGATGTTCATTTCATCTGTCCATGTTGTTCAAGAACTGTGCTGGCTTTTTTAGATGTTTTTTTGTTTTTGTTTTTTTAGCAAAGTCTGATCTAGCCTTTCTGTTCTTGAGACTTATGAGTGATTTGCACCTTGCAGTGATCCCTCTGTCTTCACTTTCATGCAGTCTTCTCTTTTTGGTAGACTTGGATAGTGATACACCTACCTCCTGGAGAGTGCTGTTACCTTGGTTGTCTGTTGTGAAGGGGTTTCTCTTCACCGTAGAAATGATCATCCACCGCTGTTTTCTTCTGTGGATGTTCGGGTCTTTTTGGATTGTTGAGTTCATCTTTGCATTTTTTCTCTTATGATGTACCAAACTGTAGATATGGCCACTCCTATTGTACGAATCTCTCAAATGTTTTTTTTTCTTCTGTTTTTGCAGCTTCAGGGTGGCTTGTTTTACCTGCATGCAGAGCTCTTTTGACCGCATGTTGTCTTTTCACAGCAAAATCTTCTCAGAAATCACCTCAGATCAATTCCAGGACTTTTATCAGCTTAATTTATCATGACATGACAATGGAAATGCCCACACCTGCCCATGAAATAGCCTCTGATTCAATTGTCCAATTACTTTTAGTTCCTTTAAAAAGAGGGCGGCACATGTTAAGGGGCTGAAACTACTAAACCCTTCATCCAGTTTGAATATGGATATCCTCAAATTAAAGCTGAGAGTCTACACATTATGTCCCTGTCCATAACTGTAATTGGAATACGTTTCAGTAAACAGGTAAAAAAACAACAAAAAAACTTGGGTCAGTGTCCAGATATTTAACAACCTAACTGTATACAGTTAAATGGGTATCATGATTACGACAGTATGAAGCAGATTTGTCTGCAACAGTGTTCAGGTAGGTGCTTTATGTTCTCATCCCTATGAATACCAGGACCCCAGGTTTCCCAGAAGAATATTTCCCCCTGAGTGATTTTACAGTTACAGCTGACATATCCATTGTCACACAAGATACAATGTAATGCACCATTTAAATATTGATGCTTTAATCATTTTTTCTACATAACTGGATTTGCATTATAAGATGCATGATTGCTTAATAACTCTTCCCAGGCTTAAAGACATGGCGGCATGGTCTGATTAATGCCATTGTTTTGTCTAATTTTCCCAGGATTGGGCTTGTCACTAACTCACTGACGTCACAGAAATGCTGTTTTTGTTCTCCTATTGTTTGGTAGATTTTGATCCAAGTGAAGAAACACAATATTTGATGCTATTATTTGGCATGTTAATGAATCCTAACTGACCACAGGTCATAAGGGACTGTGTTTTCAGTATAGCAACTACTAGATAGTTTTTTTCCACCCCCACAAAACAAAAGATGCGATGGTGACTTTACATCAATGATTTATCTCGGCTCAAACAAACACAAAGACACAGTTGGTGTACTTCTGCTGTCCTAGTTGCTGTGGAAACATGCTGTGGAAACATGCTAATTAGAAAGTTTTGGATAGTGGGGGTCGGCACAAAAATATGTGCAGAACTGTTGTGGTCACTGGTGTAAAGTTGCCACCTATTATAAGTGTTAATGGTGCAACTTATTTCCCCCCGAATCCAAATCAGTTCTTGACTGTTCTCAGAGGATTAGCAGAGAAATATAACAGTTTGATTTTTTAAATGTCCTACCACTTCCCACTCTGTGCATGTATTAATACAGGAGTTCTTGTCAGTCTGTGCTCACAGAAGTCAAATCAAACGGTATCGCACGGAAATGTTTTTCTTTTTTTAATCTTAAAACTCTCCTACTTCATATTTCTGTTAGGCTTGCTTGTGTATTTGAAGATAGATTCATCTGACATTTAAAAAAAAAAGACATCTACTCACACATGTGAAACTGCAATGCTTTGACTTGAAGAAAGATGCTAAACAAGTCTTTCTATTATGATGGCGGAAAAAAGTGGACTTGACAGTCTTGGTGATATAAGAAGAGCATATTATAGCCTATAGGTGATATTACACTGTCAAGCAGGTGAAGAAGACTAAAACAATTCAGGTTTGTCTCAAATTTGTCTCCATCCCTTGCCCCTTAGGTTAGCCTTTTGTGTTATTCAAATTTCTCTGTGTGATTAAAATAATTGACCTCTAACAATTTAGTGGACACAATGAAGCACAAGATTTAGCAGTAAAATAATGGAACTAATAAAATACAGTCTGGTCACACATCCTTTGTTTGCATTTAGAGGAGGCAGTGGACCAAACCATCATAATGTAGATGAAGGGAGTCCATCACCCCAAACTTTTTTTTCTATCTATAATTAAATCAGTAGCTTCAGTGCATGTAAAACTATTTAACATTCTCTCTGTACCTTTCCTAATCAGTTATTACACCAAGTGTCTTGTCTAAAGTGAAATGCAGAGGAACAGGTAGAGAGAGAGAAACGGCCTGAATGCATGCATCAGTGTGCGTCTTTGGGATGTTCTACTGTGTGCTTTGGATGATCTGCTGAGAACAATCTATAAGCAAGCATGAAAGTCATGTCTGATGTAGATGTAATATGTAGATGTTCTGAGACTTTGGTGAACTGAAATTTTCCTCGTTTTTCTTTATAATATTAGTGTTCATATTCACAGCTGGTCAAAAACAACATTTGTACCAGTGCTCCCAGCAGTCAGTTTGCCATTGCGGATTTGACAGAGAGTGATAGTGGAAAGTACCCTATATGAAGACCCGAAGAAAGTTAACAGGGAACCGAGAGCCATAGAAGCTGTTGTACAGAAATATACCCTCTTAGGGCGACCGTGGCTCAAGAGTTGGGAGTACAGCTGTGGCTACAACTGTAGCTTGCCTCCACCAGTGTGTGAATGTGTGTGTGAATGGGTGGATGACTGGGTGTGTAAAGCGCTTTGGGGTCCCTAGGCGGGACTAGTAAAAGCGCTATCCAAATACAGGCCATTTACCATTTTACCATTTAGGCTACGTTCACACTGCAGGCGAAAGCGCATCAAATCCGATTTTTTTGACCCTATGCGACCCATATACGATCATGGTGTGACAGTGTGAAAGGCACGATATTTTCAAATCTGATCTGGGTCACTTTCATATGTGGTACTGAATCTGATACATATCCAATGTTTTAGAAAGCGACTGCTGTTTGAACGGTCATGTCGCATTAAATACGTCTTTTACGTCACTGACACAAGACAGACGCCAATTATCAGTGCCTGAGAAGACATCGCGAACGCTGCCTGGCCATCCAGTGTAGATGTTAGTGAAACTGTTGGGAAGACAACAATGA
Organism: Mchenga conophoros; assembly: GCF_057382185.1. Classification (NCBI taxonomy): domain Eukaryota; kingdom Metazoa; phylum Chordata; class Actinopteri; order Cichliformes; family Cichlidae; genus Mchenga; species Mchenga conophoros. Next base: position 22,772,153 of record NC_140530.1, read on the forward strand.
ACATTTTATTTGTACTGTATAATCTGCAGATTCTGACAGAAATCTGCAACCGCTCCTCTAAAACAGCAATAAGGATCATTATTAGGTTATCTACATTATTATGTAAATAACAAAATAACTTAAAGCAAAAATTGGGAAACATAAAGTCCGAAGTCTTTACATTAAGGGCCATCAGTCAAACAATATTGTTTGCTCTGGGTCTAAACAGAGCGCGTTGTGTGTGACATCTTCTTTTGTGCATGCGGGCCGCTTTGAGCGAGTGCATTTGCTGTCGCATTTTATTTGTAGTGTGAACAAGCAGACAAAAAAATCGGATTTGATCAAAAAATCGGAATTGAGCATTAAGACCTGCAGTGTGAACGTAGCCTTAGTAAATACGATGGTATCACAGTATAGTATAGTGAAGAAGATTATCAGGAGGAAGTGTCACAGCTGCAAAGCAGACACTAGAGAGACGAACTGTAGTTTTAAACAAAAAGCGAGCTGTTTATTATAGACTAGTTGAACATGGATACAAGGCGTAAACTAAACTAAAACCTACACTAAACAATGATAACTATGACGAAGCTGTGATAACTGACATGAACATGATTCAGACCAGGAACATGTGGAAAACTATGAAGAAACAAGAACATGAGAAATGAATATGACCTGAGCTGAATCATGAAGAACGAGGAACTAGACAAAGGAAGACAGAGGACTTAAATACACACAGGAGGTGAACAGGGGAAGTGGGAACACATGGGGAAACAGCTCACACAAATGAACATAACGACATCACAGGAGAAGAGTGAAAAAACTAAACACACTGAACAAAGTACACAAGACTTTCAAAATAAAAGAGGAAACATGGAGAGACGTAGACATGACAACACAGGCTTGACAAAATGAAACACACAGACAACAAATACATGAGACTAACACAGACCACCTGGGTGAAACATCCTAAACTAAACTCAAGGCAAACAAATAATAATCCTATAAATCAACATTATCTCAAAATATAACATAAGAACTCAAAAGAAACTGAAAACGCTGGGTCACAGACCCAGCCCCTGACAGGAAGAGAATCTGGTGAGCAGGATAATTATTTTCCATTTATTTTAATAATTGTCTCTGTCATGTATTTTATGTTGGGTTGCTTTGGCATCATAGTCAGCCCTGTGACGTCTAATTTAGACTAACACTGTGCTTTCAAAATACATAACTTTTTGCTTTGCCTTTACAAAATATAGTGCTTGTTTAATTCATATGGTTAAGCTCACAATTAATCAAGATTAAAATATGAGATTATAACATCAAGTCTATTTGTTCTTTTTAAAAATATTAGTCATATACGATTGGCCTGCACATCTCAGGAATTTTATTTGTACCAAACACACAAAAAAGTGATGCTCCTACATGAAATCTAATGATCTGTGTTTACCAATTTATGCAGTTTAGGATACTCTAATTGTTCTGATAAGATACAGAATGTGTTTAACAATAAGCACTGCACAATAAGCCTCACCCAGCCAGAATCAAGGACCCCTCCCCCCCCTTGAGTGATTCCTAGAAGGGCTGAAAGCTCTGTATAGATTCTAGGAAAGAAAGTCCTACCAAAGTATCATATACTGTACAGTAAGTCTGCTCTGTGATCAAACAAAGGCTCAGGGCTTTCTAAATTAATTCTGTGAATTCCCTGTGGTCTATGCTCTGCTCAGCTACGTTCAGCCTACCTTTGTTTCCTGCATTAAAATGGGGTTCATGTGAAGCCCTGTTAGTTTTGGAGTCAATAGGGAGTCAGAATATCTGACAGACAGTGGAAGTAAAAGAAGTGGAGAAAAAAGAGAAATCAACATAACAGCGGTCATGACAGAGAAAGATGAATGGAAAGCACAGACAGTAATGAAAGCAAGCGAAGATTGGGGAGAAAATGACAATCCCCATGTTCCAGCTATAGCTATCAGATACTGATGAAGTATTGGAAATGTATCAAAATGGGCTCTTGGATTTTCTCCCCCTGCTAACTTTCTCTTAGTGTCTATTACTCCTTCCTTTTATTGCTTTCACTCGCTGTCCTGAAACCATATAATGAGAGGCTCCAATCCATCAAAGCATCAGATAGGCCTAAAGCCACTCTGAGCCTCTGGGTGCTCAGCTCACTACAGGCTTTTGGTTTTGCCTGCGTATAAGTTGCTGAGTAAGACTTTGTTGTACAGCAAACAAAGGAATTACAGAACAACCGATTTAATGTGGCTAATATGTATTTTTCAATCCCCTGAGATATAATATCTCTTGTAGATAAAGAGAGCTTGCCAAAATGGCAGCTTAGATTAGTTGACACATACAAACACATTTAATTTACAGTGTTCACATATCCCTCATTAAAATAGGACCCAAGGGGAAAAGGAGATCCTAATTTTTTTTAAAAACATTAAGTTGCTATTGCGAACACACTTTATCTTTGAGTAGGGAGTCATTTTATGGACAAAGATTTTCAATCCACCACGGTGGATTTGAAATTAATTGATCAAATGCAGTCTGCAATACAGCTGTTCATGAAATCTGGTCATTTTATACATGGCACCCCATTTTCTATGGAGCCCCGCAGGGGACATGGGAGAAAAAAAATTAAGACGGACTTTTGTGAGATCTCGCAAAACTAACTCGGGATCTCGCAAAACTTTTGCGAGATCTCGCAAAACTTTTAGCCGCATTCTTCGGACGCCGGCTCGAAGCCGGGAGGTCGAGGCACGATGTGCCGGGAAAGCAGTGTTCCTCCCGGCTGTAGTAGGTCTCGACCTCCCGTTAGCTTCGAGCTAACGGGAAGAATGCGGCTAAAACTTTTGCGAGATCTCGCAAAAGTTTTGCGAGATCCCGAGTTAGTTTTGCGAGATCTCGCAAAACTTTTGCGAGATCCCAAGTTAGTTTTGCGAGATCTCGCAAAAGTCCGTCTTAATTTTTTTTTCTCCCATGTCCCCTGCGGGGCTACGTAATTTTCAGACATTCAAAATTTAAATTAAAAATATTTGAAACCACCCATGTTGAGGAGTTTGCCCCCTTTCATATACTAATGTGCCACAAACAGGACTTTAATCTGTCCATGGTGCACACTGCCTTTCACCTAAAGTCAGGTGGGACATGCTCCATATTCCCTGCAAGCCTGAAATGGATAAGCAGTTAAAGGACTTGATGGATGGATTAGATGGATGGGTGGATGGAGTTATAATAGTATAAAAATCAGTAAATCCAGTGTCATCATTAAAAGTCTCTGCAGACTGAGTCTTGTAATGGAGATTTATATCTGTCAAACCTAGGATGAAATGTTAAAATTCAAAATATTTGAAAGGTGAGGTTTTACAGATATTTTGTTATATTAATGAGACTTGGTGAACGATTTAGATGATGAGATGAGCTCTGACTTTGATTCTTTAGTGGTCTGTTATTGCTTGCTGCAGCAGTGTCTGCACGCTATCAATAGAATCACCACATAATAACAGGGAAAGTGCAGACCCTACACATCTTGTGTGCTGGTATACAGTACAGCAGCTGCACCCGCATCCATCTACTAATTTGTTCAGCCAAAATGTTGCATCTTCTGATGTAAAAGCCTAAATTCATGTTCAGGGCACTGGAGAGTGGACACAGTTGAATGCAGCTGTGACTGTAAATTCAATGAGGTGCTGATTGGGTTTTTTTGACAGCTGCAGCGTAGTATCAAGCAAAAATTCTCCAAGGTCTTAAAGAGCACGGCTGGCCATATGGTGTGAGGTGCAGTGGTGCATTTTGGCAGGACGCACAGAGAGACGTGTGTGTGTACTTCTGTTCTTGACTTTAAACGACATGTCTCGCTGCAAATTCTACTGTTTTGGATAATCAGGGACTTAAACTACCCATTTAACATGTCTGAACAAAATATGCACAAAGATAAATGCTCTTCCAAGACAACAGCAGGTGGTCTGTGAGATTCAAATGAGGGGTTTTTTTCAGGAAGACAACTTATGGAATGATAATGGATTTATTTTTTCAGGATAATTTGATTTAACACAGACATTACCAAGAACTGAAGGAATGATGTCCAGTAACTGAAACTGAGATAAAAAATAAAAAAAACTCATTTAAAATAAATGGGAAAAGAAACACAAATTCTGTGATTTTCTGATCAGAAATCAGAAAAAAAAACATGTTTAAAAAATATGTAACAATAAATGCGATAAAGTTGACACATTTGTTTGTGTCATTTGTTTTGAAATGATAGATAAATAATTATCATTATTATTTTAAATTATAGTTTTTCCTGCTTTTGCCCCTAATTCAGTGAAGGGTTTTTTTTTTTTTTATATTTTTGTGATACTCTTTACTTTAAAATATAACACATAAACACACACTGATGACTTCAGCACAATCAAAGGTAAGCACTGTCAAAATGGTCTGCAGTTGGGCAAATTTGCACAGTAAAAAAAACAACTAAGTTGACTCACAAACGCTGCAGTTTATTTCCTCACATGACCACTGCTTCACCAAAATCATTTATTTACAAAGTATTTCAACCCTTTGAAGAAATTAAAATGTCACTTTCTCAATATGTGCTTACTCTTTGGGCCTTAACCACACACACACACACCAAATATGCCTTTGATATTTTCTGTCTTTATCCCTGGCTCCCTGATCCTCATATACATACACATCACATAGCTCTGCCATGATGCGGTGCTCCGTAGTAGGTGTAAGTGCCAAACTGTCAATATGGAGACAGTAGAAACTGCAAAGGCCAAGTGAGAGACTGCCGACTGTTCTCAGTTTGTATTTGTTTTTTAAATGCACACAAACAAAATGCACACGGTAAGATCCCGTTAAAACACAGAAGCACAAATGAAAACTGGCAAGATACATCATTTATCAACTACACTGCAATGCAAAGTTATTCGACTAATTATATCTTTATGAAGTATGCAAACGTCACCGATCCAAAACAACTGTTTTCTGAATTTTGAAGATTGGTTAGGGGTTTCTGTTGGAAGTGACCCAAAGGGCCAATTCTAAGTTCTCTGTGTCTCGGTCCCATTTTGTATTTGTTGTTTTTGATTTTATTTATATTATTTTCTGTGCATCGCCTGTGCCTTAATTCCTTATCTTTGTTTTCCCACCAATTCCCAAGTATTCCCACTTGTCTTATTGACACCTTTGGATTTTTCTAACAGTCTGGACTTTTTGTTTATTTTTTTCTGCTCATTTTTCCCCTGAATGTATGTCCTCTCTCCTGTTACTGGTAGGCACTATGCACTTTAACATTCACTGTAGTTTTCATCCTCAAAGTCTTTTTGTGATGCTCGTCTTTCTTGGTGGCCTTGTGGTCTTTCTCTTGCTTTGGTTTATATTGTTCACAGGCATATGAAGGTTGAAAGGAGGAGCTGTAGGCAAAACATAGAAAGCACCTTATTTGAATGAAGGGATGAAAACCGTAGTTGTCTGAAGTATGAAAACTCTCTCAGTGGAGGAAACCCTCATCCTCGTTCTCACTGACACCAACTGAAAACAAAAGAATCTGCATCTGTCATGTACTGTGTGCGGTCGGCAGGAAATGGAGCACCCGAAATGCAGACTCCAGGAGGCGAAAAGTAAACTCAAAAAAAGCTTTATTGCTGAACACTAGGAAAACCAACACTAGCTAAACTGGGAATACAGAATAGAGCAGGTGGTTGGGCATGCAGAAAACACAGTGAGAGATGAGAAGAACACAAACAGACAGGAGACTACCAAAGTAAAACAGGAAGTAAAGGGAACACGCATGCAGAGACGCAGACAGACACACAGAGACATGACTGGGAAAAACAGGCAACTAGATAAACATGAAGACAAGGCAGGAAATGCTGGGGAGGAAACACACAGGGGCAAGATCCACACAACATGACACAGCCAAAACCAAACATGAACAGGACCAAATATTAAGACAACCAAAACTAGAAGTACTAAATAAAGAGAACATAATGAAATAAACAAGAATCAAAGAACCGAAAACACAAAACAACGGGTCAATGACCCAGGTACCCTAACAACATCCTACATCTGAGTTTAGCTTTTAAAAAGAAAAAAAAATTGAGTTGATGGAGTTTAAAAACAGTAATCCAAATTCCTTCTGTAAATAGTTTTTCCCCTTATATTGAAAAAAATCATAAGAATTTTGAATCTTTACCCTTTTCAAGCTTTATCTTTTCTGGAAGTGTGGTCATTTACATGTAAATACTGAAAGAGAACTAGAATATACTGTGAAGGCCTGAAATATAAACAATACGTAAGGGTTAAAAGGCAATATCAAAAATTGTATTGCTTTATGTAATCAAGTGTTTATCGTTTTTTTACACTCCAGTGTCTCTCCCTGAGACAATTTGTTATTTGCAATTTTTGTAATTGACAGTTGAGGCCATGTCTCCCTGCAGCTGACAGATATTCATTCTTTATAGTTACCCTTATAAATCCGTTGTTAGTAATTGAACCACTGTATGCGACAGCTAGAAGCAGATGTCATTACATCTAAACAATCTCCTGAAGGAATAATTGAAGCTACGCTAAAGAGATTAGGAAAGAAAAATTGACGTGTCAACGTTTTTTTTTATTTAATGGAAAACTAATTGTGCAGGCTGTTTTCTGTTCTCTGCAGATAAGCATGTGTGTCTTTTATGCACGCGCGCTAGGTGTGGCTTTGTGTGAGTGGAAATAGAGCGACTGACGGCGCGTGCTGTCGTGTCATGCCTTCCTTCCCTACTGTAGCCATTCACACACTTGGATTTCACACATGCACACACAGGGGAAGTCACATGACTCCTCTAAGCGAGCACTTTTCTAAAATAGCTCCAGGAATTATGGCAGGAATACATCAACACTGAGCTAAGCATGTGCGTCTGGTTGTGTCTCTGTGTGTATTTGCGCATGTGTTTCTGCATGTGAAGACCGTGCTGGCTTTTGAGTCGTGACCAGAAAATATCCTCCCTCCTGAGCTCGTCTCAAACACCCACATTGAGGTTTTGCTGCTGCCAGTGTGGAGCTGCAGTATATGCTGTGCTGTGTATACATTTGTTTGCCTTAGTGTTAGATGTGACAGGAGTATAGGACAGAAAAGAAGCTCTAGTGAAATAGCAGCTCACTCCCTCTAAAGCCACAGGAATCCTTAAAACATCAACTTCCAACTGGCAAAACACCAAGTCTTAAGCCAGGAGTGATGAGGCTTGATCAGACCCATCATCTAGTTTCAGCTTGTTTCTCACAGGTGGTGCAGCTGCTGTGGATGCTGGCTTTAACCCCTGCTGGTTTAACCCTGTAGTGCAACAGGGAGCAGTTTATCATAGATCAGACTGGTAGCAGGTGGTCCCTTAGGGTCAGATCAATAACCCGCCTCATCCACATTTCACTCAACACATTTTTGGCCAGTAAACAAAACGTGGATACCGTGTCTTATATCAACTCTCTCTTCTGGTTCTCTAACAAACCTATCTACTGTGATCTTTTTTTAATCGTCCATCATGTGTGGCTATGTGCTTACTATCCTCATTCATCTTTTTGTGACAAAGAGCTGTAATATAAAAAGACACGAGGCAGCCCAGAGGGTAAGGATTGTGTTCTCTGATAAAAGATCCATCCCTGCAGCCAATCGATTTAAACCAAATCACAAAACATATATGTAATGTAAAGAACGCATGTGTAATGTCGCCGTTTCTTTTGACATCAGCTCTCTTAATGCATATAATTTGTAAGGATTTGAATGTTATAAAAACAATTCCCAAAAGCTATAAAAATGTTGATAAACCTGATACCCTAGATTTTTTAAATACCGGTAGTCAGTTTCACCCGTATTGCAGAATACGATCATTACAGTGAGAATATTACTGTTGTTATTATTATTATAACAACAGCAACAACAATAATAATATCTCAGTGTGACTCTGCCTTTTTGAAGTGCGCTTTTCAACATGGTAAATTTGGCATGAAAATGAGGCACTCTAGGAAACATTAGCTCAATCAAATAAACACACCTTCCACAAATTAGACTTAAATCACTGACGACTGCCACGACAAGTAAAAGAGCTACAAGTAGCAAAGGCCATGGAAAATTAATCCTGCTTGGCTCCACTGAGACACTTTACATAACTGTGGTTTATTAGTGTTAGTTCAGCAAAGGATACTGGAGGCTCCTCTGCAACCTGTTACACTATTAGCTATTCTACCTCGGCACCTCAAGGGGCCAAAATTGTCATGTTAAGTAAACGATTGCATGATTATTATTTTCATTCTTCCATTAATTTGTAAAAATTCACATTATCCCAAAGCATGCTATAAATTTCTTTCTTCCTGGTTTAAAGATATTATCATCTCGATAGTATGTAGAACGACACAAATGAAGAGGCTTTCTTCTGGTAACTCTTTTAAACAGGACATGTTTTTCTAATTGCACTGTCATGAACTTTAACATTAGACACGCACAATAGCTACAGTCTGAGATGTCGCCCTTGAGTTTTTTTGTAGTTTCTCTGAGCATTGACTGGTTTGACCTTGGGGTGAATTTGCTGCGATGCTTCGGTATTGTGTTTACCTAAATGTCTTTACCTGGTTGCCTGAATTCTAAAGACCAGCATGTCATGTCCTACTGCAAATTCAGTAAGGGTGTACTGCACAGAATCCTATGGAAAATCTTTTTCACAGAATTGTACATAATGAAGATTTGAACAGAACAATGTCCAATAAATATACACAGTATATATTTGTATTCTAACAACTTTGAGCTTTAAAGTCTTATTTCTTAGTCTCTTCTTAAAATCGACATATCTACCTTTTACTCTTGTTTTTGTATAATTCCCCCTGTTTTATCCATGTAAAGCATTAATGTTAAATCAGGAACAGTCCTCGGTTAGTGGGGGAAAATAAAGACATGAAACCATCGCAGGTGTCTAGAGTCAGTTTCCCCCAAATGTTCATGTATTTTCAGCAATAACACACAGAAGTGTGATTTTTGACAAATCTGTATTTTTAGAAATGAAAGTGCAATTAATTTGCTTCAGCGTGTGAGAAATATAATTCACGGTTTTGTTATGACATGATGATTTTCCATAAGTGAGCTCCAAGGAAACAGATGCTAGGATGAGAAAACGAGAAGGAGAAAATTACTTGCTGGGGCCACTGGCTTCTAAATCACAGAGAACACAGATTATTTAGCATTTTGATGTGTTTTCTAGTCTTCTAGCTGGTAAATATGGAAAGAGAACGATTGTATTTCTGCTTTTAGGAAAGAGAGATGAATGTGGCAGATCTAGAATGAACTGAGGAGAATCAGGCTTGACCCTCAGCCTGTGATGTCACTAGGTGTTGTTAACACAGGAGTGTAGAACATGATTGGAAGTGAATGGAGGACAAAATAATTGCCAGTGCATGCTTTTATTTCCCAAAGGATCAGAGTAGAGGACTGAGGCGTTAAAAAAGAAAACTGTGACAGAAAGACAGACATACAAGGAGATGAAGGAAGAAAGATGATGGAAAGGCAACAAAAAAGAATAATCATATGTACGTGTGGGTGAGGTTTACAGAAACAGTTTGTCTCTGAATGGAAATCTCTGCAACACGTTTCTGCGACGTCCGAGTGAGCGCCATGGCACATGACTGCCCCTAGGGCTGCTACACTCAGCCATGTCGTGGCTAAACGAGCTCAGCACAAACAGAAACAGACACACGAAACAGGAGAACCGACAGGAGGACAAGAGAGCGGGATGGACGGTGAAGGAAATGGAAATTGAGGTGTGAAGAGATGTTGATTTAAGTGGTAAGATAAGGCTCGTGTGGGACAACTTCAGATTCAGATACCGAGCTCCAAATGAATCTGTAAAATCAGAGAGCAAAATATTGTATGGTTCAAATGTTGCAGCTGTATTCCCTTGAGTCTGCTGTTATTTGTGCATAGGTGAGCACAGATATCTGAATAACTGAAGTTCATTTAACACAGCGTGACTGGAGAGTCTTTAGTAATGAGAATACATGAGCTGTGCACTGAGAGTCGTTGGAAAACACTGGATAGTAGTCTGGATCCTCAGTATTTATTTTTATTTATTTTTATTGGTTTTCTACTTTTTGTTTATTTCTTTTTTTCTTTTTTTTCTTTTTGTTCTATTAAGAAAACTGAATCCATAAACTAATACCCTGTAAATGTTAGTACGTTGTTACTGTATGATGTAAGACAGTTAACCCTATTACCTATCAAACAATTGCATCTTTGATCCTTCTGGGGCCTTTAGCATAACAATATTCTAACAATTAGAGCTGAGTCATGGTTTTCACATCAGTCTTTGTCACGGTCTGGCTGGCAGACCGTGGGGAGATGGGGAAATAGGACCCAAACGCCGGACTCTTCAGTGCAACAGTGTTTATTTACAAGGTGGTGAAGTAAACAACAATAAATCCCCAGTTTCCCAGACTCCCGTGTAGTGTCTTCTTCCCAAAAGTCCCCGTGTAGTGCTCTCTGCCCCAGTGTCCCTGCACTCCCCGTGCTCACTGCTCCTTCTCGTCCCACACTCCTCCTGAGGGGAAAACAATAGAGGCAGCCGTTAACACTTATCCCAGCAGGCATACACTCACACTTGACTTGTTTGAAGACTGACGTGTAGTCAAACGCAATAATCCAGCGTCGGTGGAAGCTCCATCGCTCATCTAAATAGCTCCCCCGACGAGCCCAGATGAGGAGCAGGTGTGCGGCCAGGACTTCGGGTGTGGCCAGCCCTCAAGTTAGACCACGCCCCCAGGGCTGAAGGTGCCTGTAACTTGGCCACAGCAGAAAGGCAAAACACACACACACACATACCTGCCTACATACAGATGTGCATAGGGGCAGTGCAGACAACACACCAAATAATAATAATAATAATAACAATAACAACAACAACAACAACAACAATAATAGTCACAGTCCCCACTGCCCACGGACCCCGAGTCCCCAGAGCCGGGTCCGTGACAGTCTTGGCCTCATGGCTCTGCCTGCTAAACTCTTTTAGTATTCATTTGAAACCAGGCCTTGCCTGGTCTGGAGATTATAATCAATCTTCTGACCAATCTTGCCTTGCAAGGCCATTCAGATCCCCCAGGTCTGCCAGTGTGAATTTTAAGCTTTCTAAAGTTCAAGTTTAAAGTGAATGATCGGGTAATAAAAAGCGTTTGCTATGCTGCCACCTTGGAACAACAGGTCTCTGAGCACCATCTCAGATTTATGCTTGAACTGTTTTCATGTTTTGTTTTGTTTTTTCATTTATATTCACAATACATGGAGCTTGAAAGGTACTCTGCCCACTTTGTTAGGTACACCTCTTTAGCTGCTCATTAAGGATCATATGTAATTAGACAATCACAACAACTCAATACATTTAGACCTCTAGAAATGGTCAAGATGACCTGCTGAAGTTTAAACTGAGCATCAGAATGAGGGATAAAAAAAAAGGTGCTTGAAATGAATTTGAATGGGGCACAGATTGAAACTTGAAGCAGATGGGTGAAGAAGAAGACCACACCAGGTGCCACACTTGTCCACTAAGAAAATAAGACTAGAATTCATATAGGCTCACCAAAGCTGGACAGTAAAAGATTGGAAAACAACATTACATTCAAATGGTACGGTCAAAATTTGGTTTAAACAACATGAAAGTATGGATTCATCCTGCCTCACATGAACAGTTCAGGGCAGTGGTGGTGGTGGTGGTATAACGTGGTTGGGGATCAAGTGAGAATCATTTAAACAGCACCACGTATTTGAGTGTTGTTCCTGACCATGTCCACCCCTTTATGATTACAGTGTGCCCATCTATGATGATTGGGATTGGATAATAGAATAATGCACATGTCACAAAGTGTAATTTCACTTTAAGATGACAGTGAATCCACTGTATTCAAATGACCAGATCGTAATTCAACAGATCACCTTTGGGATGCGGCGGAAGGGAAGATTTACATCATGGAGGTACAGCCAACGATTCTGCTGTGTGATCCTATCATGTCAGTATATCAGTAGCTTAAATTCAGCTTCACTTTGGTTGTTTAGAATTTATAAAAATCTTTTTTATCGCTGTGTACGTGCACTCTGTCTGATTCCATGTCCCAAACTTGACTGATTATAGCTCAAGCCTAGAATCTGGACATAGAAATAATGTCTTTGTTTTAAATGTGTTTTTTTTAAAAATCCAGGAGAAGGAAGGAGAGACACAAGCAATATGATCATGACTTTTTCTACATATGTCTTTGACACACACTCACAGACACACACACTACAATCCTGGGTACTTTATAACTAATGAGTTGCACTGAGGCAAAAAGAAGCAGAGGTCCTTGATATTTCCATTGTGTGACAAGCTATTATGCAGAGCAGTGACAGAGGAAAACCACATTAAATGACTGTATGCTTGCACAGTATCCAGAGCAGAATAGCCCTTGGAAGTCTATGGCTCTGAGCCTTAGTTTAAATGATGACAAACAGACATGCTGCCTGTCTATCACTATACATTGTTAATTCATTTAAGAGAGTCTTGTGTGTCTTTGCACAATGGATCGGAACAACCTGGTCTACACTGTTTTACCTGAATATAATTTGAATTACACAGAGCCAGTGTGCAGTGACAGTCATCTATAAACAAGAACGTGGGAACCAATTCCTTTTGTAACGGCAGCTATTTGTGACTTCAACCACACAAGTAAAACCATGGTTTCATGTCCACTGATCTATTTGTGATCTACAGATTTTAGAGCATCTTCAGTAACTAGATGTGTTGCTTAAGTGATATGACTATGAGGGTGGTATTCCTGTCTTCTGCTTGGCTCTAGTAGTCTGTCTCTGTGTTTTATTGACTCACTAAAAAGTGGCTTAGCAAATATAGTATGACACAAAGCTGTAGTAAGTTATGTAGTTGTATATGACTCGTAGCCTCCAACCACAACCTCCCTCAGTCCTGTAGTCGGATCATTACACTCCCACACCACTCTGAACAGGCACCTTATAAACTGGCAGGGTTTACTCCTTCAGTCTTCCCACCCAGAAGCACTGCCAGATCGAATAAAATAAGGAAAACTGCAGAAATGGATAAATCATTTGTCTTCGGCATTGTAAACACAAAAACAGCTTCATTTTTGATAAAAGCATTCTATGTTTTTGCTGCAAACAAGCTGGAGAGGCTGATTAACTTAGACTATGTTGTGTTTTAGCCTAAATTTGGTTTTATCACTGAAGAATCCTGAAGTCCTTGAAGTCTGAATAGAAACAAATGCCATCTGAATATAAGCAGCGTCATAATGCTCGTGCCTCTTTGCATCTGTGTCCATGAGTGTGTAGTATTTCAATTAACTTGTGATGATAAATGGTAACTTCCTCTGTCAGCCTAATCTCTATTAACCCCAATGCTTGTTACTTCCACCTTTCACCAGTTCAGCTAATTAATCCACTAGAAACAGGCCCTTTCTCAGTTTCTTTTCATCCTCTTTCTCATTCTTCCCTTTCACTGCTAATGCCTTCTCGTATGCCTCTTGTCATCTTTGGCTTCCACTTACACTCTCTGCTGTACAGCCTGAGAGTTAAAAAGGGGCTACACAATGTTACTACAGTCAGCTGCTGCACATGTCTTTGAGTTACAACATTTTATAATATTAAGAAAAATCTAAATGCCACAAAAGGAGAGATATTACTTTTTCTGTCATAGGGTCATAATGACCCCTTTGGCTTATTTGCCAACTGAGTCATCATAACCCCAAGAAAATGGAGGAGTTAAGCTAGAACCAGCAGTATACTTCATTGCAGGCTTAGTCATGGATCAGTAGAAAAAATATATTAATATCAACAGTAAATTACAAAAGACCAAAGAGCAGTATATATATACAACGTAATCAGTTTATCTACTTTATGCCTGCAGTATGTTTTTTAAAGTTTGCATTAGAAATACAAAAATAGAAATCAAACTCAGGGAAGACTCGTTTCAGGTAGAGGCAAAGTCTTTTCACTGCAGCGTTTCACCTTCATTGCCTTGCCATCCTGAAATGTATCTGTAGCCTCAAGGAGTAATCAAGCAGTTCACTTAGCTGTGGCACGTAGAGGACAGACTGCTTAGCCATGCAAATTGCTTTCTACAGACAGCTGGCACATTAACTAAAACAAAGACGCTATCTGAGCTCCAGCAAACTTAGATTGTGGGGAAAACTTTTAGGATAGCAAAATAAGTAAGCACAACACCCAAGGGTGTATTTTCAGTCCTGTCCAGTGCTCAGCGGTATAGAAGCAACCCGGGTTCCTCCCATTGGAAGTACTCTGAAGCCAGTATGGCTTAAATAAGGGCATTGCACTAAAATTATTATGAATATCACGTCGCTAAAGAAGGCAGAATCCTAGAATCAAGAGTACTGCAGCTGTTGCTTTTCTTTATGGCACACCAGTCTTTAACGGCACAGTATGAAAGTCATTTCTTCCCTGTCTCTGCTAAATGTTTTATTCAAATTACCCTGGAGAAGCAGGGAGCAGAACTCCCACCAAGGTTCTAAAGGAATGGCTGCCCTTTCAGGGGTTGAAAGTTCTGAAAGGACATATTCTAACTTGTGTTTTTCTCTGGTTTTGCTTTTTAATGTGAAGATTTAAATTCTTTAGCTGCAAAAAACTTGAGATTCAACTCACCAAAGTAACTTACAGAAACATAAAAACACGTGGGACGACAAGATTCACTGACCAGTAATATGAGACAAAGCGTTATGTTGAGCCTTTTGCTTACAGAGGAATCGTCAAAGCACCTCAGGGTTGTGCAGTGCACAACAAACACTTTTTTAATAACATTTTTCAGTTACCTCATTTTGATTTCACATTTTGTGCAAACCTTGCTTGCCTTGAAAACTTGTTTACAAGACATTCAGCCTTTGAAGCTGTTTATATTTAACTGTCTCAATAAGCAGTAATTTGAAGACCCCTCTGGTGGGTCTGCTGAATGGTTTACATTTCTACAGGTTTCAGTGTTATACCTAGAAAACACAAAGGGGAAATTGACTAGAAAATGAACAGGCCAATTAAAGGGCTGGAAAACTGCCAATACCCCTGTAGGATTGGTACCTCTTTTGTGCAGCAGTGCATTAAATTACCCAGGCTTTAATCACCATATTTTCTTTTAGTACCAGTATCAGTGGTCCTGGCAGGGCTGGACTGGGACAAAAAATCGGCCCGGGAATTTTGACTAGAGACTGGCCCACCAGGATAAAGATTGAAAATGTGACGTCATTCAGGGGTAAAACCGCAAAGGATTCTGGGAACTTGTGGCAAGAGGTATTAGCGATAAAAAGAAACCCAAAAAATGCCAAGAAGCTGTTGTATTATTAACTGCAATAGCCGGTCGCATGACAGCCACGGGAAGCCGACGGGTAAAGAGATCGTTTTTTTTTTTTTATCGGATTACGTCGTTGAAGAGAAATTTTTTAAGCCATGTTTCCGAAGTAAGAGCCGACAGATGGTCTGGATATACCAAATATAACGTCTCAGAACACTCCAGCTCACAGGTTAGTCTGCTCCAAGCATTCCCACAAAGGTCAGTCTTCTGTTGTAGTTAATACGTCATTTTTCTTAACATAATTGGTGATATAGGTTACAAGCAAGTCTGGCGCTGAACAGAAATTGTCGCGCTATGCTCCTTTATTTATTGTGCATAAATAGTGAATTGTCCTGACACAATATTGCGTTTCGCTTCTGTTATTATGGTACATTGACAAAAACATATACTTTTATTCACAGGGTAAAACAGTTGTTTTGTATCACTAATTGTCCAGTACGATTACAGCATACAATATTATTGTCACTGCTACATTTCTGTGATGCTACCAGAAATTATTTCCACTACTAATTAATTACCGTTGAGCTCAAAGGTTATATTAATAAACGGTTAACGAATGTGTATCTATGACGACGATTTGTGAGACTGGTAAACTTACCTTTGTTCGTACGATGGTCTTTCGTTCTACACGGTGCATTTCAAGGTCCTGTACCCATCCGTCGGTAAACTGTACCTGGGCTTGTTGCAGTGACCTGAAGTTACTAAACTTCATGAGTGTATGCACTCACTCCAAGAACCGTATAATTATAAATATGAGCGTGGTGAAAGTTGGGGAGCACGCTGACGTCTTTTGTCCACTCTGTGTGCTCGTAAGGGTCTGACCCTTTCACTGGTTTGATTTTTTCCTCGTATTTTTCTTTGTCTTTTCGTCGAGTCTGTCTTTGTACGGACCGGCATGGTTCTCCTTTTGTTTTGTACATTCCTTTTTTGTGCGGCAAAGAAAAAACAAGAAGGTATTGGAACCAGAGAATGAACGTTTTGCGGTGCTGCAAATGCTTGCATTTGATGCGGTACTTGGATTGTTTTGCCACGAGTTCCCGGCATGCAATGCGCGAAAATCACGTGATTGCTAAACAAGGGGGAGGGTGCATCCAGCCTCCTCGGCTGTAATTGGTCCAGCCCAGAGTCGATCATGACCAATTGGCCCATCCAACACCTTTCATTATATATACCCTTCCTAAAAAAAAAAAAAAAAAAAAAAAAAAAAAAAAATCCATCGGCCCATAAAAACAAAAAATCGCCAGCGGCCCACCGGGCAAGTGCCCGGTATGCCCGATGGCCAGTCCAGCTATGGGTCCTGGTGTATATTAGTATCTTTTACTTAACAGTATATTGTTTGACTGAGCAGCAAAACCATTTTTGCTTGATTGCTTGTTTTTAAATGCTTCTGGACAACAAAAAGTGAAATAAGATGCAAAGCTGGCAGTGCAAATTAATGAATGGTGTCCATTTACATTTGGTTAATGTTTTTGTGTAGCTGTACACAAATGCAGTTGTGTGAAGTTCCAGGTGCAATGAGTCAGCTCAGTGTTGACCAAGCTGTGCGGCTGTTTTGATACTCATTTTGAAGTGAAACGTGATTATGGGATTTTAAACACCCATTTAAACCACTTTTTGTCATAAAAACAAACTCTGCTATTTTAGTGGGTTTAGTTAGCATGCACAGGTGTGAATACTGACTAATTCAAAGTTGAGTTTAAGTCAAGACAGTTTGTCTTATTTTCTTTTTTTGTGACATTATATTTTCATTGGAAAAGCTTAAACAAACTAGTCAACCTCTCCTTACTTGATCAGGTCCCGAAAAGCCATACATCGCACTGGTTCGTTTCTGTAGCATAGAATTAGATGACATCAGGACCTCTGCCCTGCCATCACTTTACCTGGCATCTATGTATGTGCTCAAAAGCCAGAAGGTCAGTCTGGTGGAGTGTGAAGAATGCAAAAATCAACTTATCTGTTGTGCAAAGACAAACTGTTAAATATTTCAAATACTCCCTGTGAGAGGATCGCCTTCAGGACTGGATGATATTCCCTCCCTACCTGTTTCCCCACCTTTCCATCCATGATTTATACAATAAATATATCTTTATTTTGTAGTTTTCATCTACATCTACTGAAAGATTTACTGCACCTGCTATCTTTCTTGACAGTTCCTAGATAAAACTGATGATAGGGAATTTTATGCTTTAAAGGGGATCATCATTTGTCCTTGGAAGTATGAGTCCTATAAAACTCTACGCCTCTAACAAATTTCTCTGAAAGAAAGCCACCCCGCCTCCCCAATCAGTCCACGGGGGTAGGGTATGCTGCGTTTAAAGAGATGTCATCAGGCATCGCTAATAGCCGCTCCAGTTCCCCCTGCTGATAGCGTAATCATCTTCCTCCAGCCAATTTTTAGATTGCACCATATTGCACCACCATTATGTCACTCTATTCACATTTAGCAAAAATTACAAAATTTGTGCCGCAAAAGTACTTTTTTCCTCAACATTTCAGAAGCATAGCAACCAGAACATCCATAATTCTGCCGAGCAGCAGTTCGCACTCATTCATAAAGGAGAGAATTAAAATTTCTGTAATTGTTTTGTTTGTTTGGCTCCTAGCAAACACTCGCAAGACATAAAACAAAACGGCTTTATTTGGAGTCTTGTTTTGGGGGATGAATGCAATGAATATGAGTAGAATAATCATCTTTTATCCCTGTTTACCTGTCCACCAGCTCCAGAAGGAAGTATCGATTTAGCTGCCAAATGCTTAACTACTTTAATGAGCTAGTTAAGCTACTTAACAAGACTAATTCTGTTATGTCTGTCTTTTTTCTTGTTTTTCTTTTTTTGCTGGGCAGGCAGGTGGATTTGTCATGTTGTGCAAAGTTGCTGTGAGGAGTGAGATTGAGCATAACGCTAATAACGCTAATCAACACAAGTCAACACTTTGAAATAATGAGCAGATCTGCATGAAGTATAGCCTTGATGACACATCTTTAACTGGTTGAACACAACATTTTTTCTGGCACACATTATTGCCATATTTCCCCTCTAACAGGTGACGTAGTATTTGCTGCATCATTTACTAAATGTCCAGTGTGCTGGCTTTGATAACCTGGAACTTTTTGTTTGTCACTCTTCCTGTTCAGTGCCAGCAGGTGAATTGGCAATGTCCTCTTTCTCTGTGTGTGTGTGTCTCTCTGTCTCTCTCTAAATTTAAACTCCATGCTCCAAGCATTGTCACGACAATGTGGGTGGTGAAAAAAACACAACAAAAAAAACCACATGTACACACACATGAAGCTGCTCACCATAGCCCTCGACAAAACAGAACAATAAGTGAAGTGACGATGGCTTTTCAAACAGGAACATTGTGGCAGTGACACAGTGTGTGGGGAGCTTTTTGTAGGTGTATGCTGTATTAAATTATAAGTGTCGATATATATGTGAGAGTAAGGGGGTGTGGGTGCTTCACCCCACTTGGCGGTTGTTGTATAATCTACCATGACAATTTTCTGTCATTATTCTGTAGTTAGATTGATAGAACAGTTGAACATAGTCATTTCTCAGATGTCCATTTTGCAAATCTATGAGATTGTCCTCCCAGAGGAAAGAGGAGCTCATCATATATACTACATTCTTATAATATTTAAAAAAATAGACATAGCAGCTGGAATATAAAGTGCTAAGTTATCGGCTAATGCTAACGAGATTGGTTACTAAGCTCTATGAGTGCACAGACACCTGCTATTTAATGCTTAATGCTGCAGTTGAGGCATCCAGTTAAGTGATATGAATTTGCTGAGGTGATAAGTGATGGCCTAGTCATCATCAAAGGCTGAAAACAGCCTATGGTTTCCATTCCACTATCCTATAAACTTGACCACTTGCTTATCAGAGCAGTAATGACAATGAGGTGCCTCTATTTTAATACAAAACCTGTCTTTCCCCAAAATCTAGGTAAAAAGAGATGAAAATGACCTGTGCTTTATTTCATGGTGCCTGTAGGGCCCGACCTTCTTGCTCCAGTCAAAATATGTTGCAAATGTCTTATTTTTGATGCTCCAGCAGGGTTAGGCAGTTCATTTTCCCACAGGGCCACATGAGAAACTTACAAAGAGATACAACTAAGCAAAACTGAGTTCAGCTCAGCTTACAACAGTCCCTGTTGGTACCTTGCATTTCTCATGGCTGCTTAGCAATAAAAACCTGTTGTATTTTATCATCTGATGCTTTCAGTTTGAATTTGCAGGAGTAAGAAGTCTTTAGTTTACATTAGTAGTCACATACATTTTTGATGACCAGTAAGAATTACCACAGCAAGAGGTGATTATAAAAACTAAATGCAGTCAAAGATAATTTAGCAATTTAGCAACTGAACAGAAATACATTTTCTCTTGAATGGTGCCGCAAACACTGCGAACTCTTTGTCTCTACACATATGAAGACATAGCCAATGCTCCTCCTACAGTGTCTGAAGGGAGAGTCAACTTGTCCATATCATAACCTTCAGAAACAACATTAAATATGAATCCTGTGCCAAGACTGAAACCCGTTCTTACTTAAGTAACAAGGAAATTCACCACAAAGAGCCTACAGCAGATATGAACCTGATATTAAAACGTCAGCCAGCCTTGAAATAGCCCTCATGACTTTTTTCTCTATTTGTATCTGAGCATATGTGTGCGCCTTTCACATCATGTGTGCTCACAGGTGTGTCGGCACAGCAGGTCAGAAACAGAGATCTGGATGAAGGGCATAAAAAGTGTCATTTGTGCCGAGCTGCCGCTGCATCATCTCTGATGATTTATGTGATCAGACAGGCACTCTGTCTCAACCCAACATTAAACCGGGAAGAATACTCACCTGAGCTTCACCACGCTGTGAAATGAATCAGTGGGTGTCTGCCTAATCCCTAAATTTAAGCCTTCACTCAGTAAATAAAGCATTGAACAGGAGTGGAAAACCCAATCTTTGAAACTGAGAAAACATTCTCATAATCTTAAGTAAGGTGTGGATGGTGTATATCCTGGCCGGGCACATGGAGGAGAAAAGGGGAAAATGGAAGACAGGCAGATTTTAAGTTCAATTTAAGTATAAACCATGAATTTTTAGCTTCCTCTTGAGCTCTTAGCCTAAATGAACACGCTTGTCAAATCATTTTTTCCCCTGTGTTCTCATCCCAGCACATACCCAGAACACAGTCACAGCAAGCTGTAACAGGAAGTAATCTTACAATTAAATGGAGAAATCTGACTAGCTGGAGCAGAAATTAAACAGAAATGTCAAATTAAGAAGAAACAGATCTCAGCCAGTGTAAGTGTTAGGCAGAAATTGAGCCCTGAAAGGCAGAAATGTCAACACCCAGGGAAGTAAATGTTAAATTTTTCACATGAATTTGAAAACCCTCCCCACAGAGGTGATGAAGTGCTAAAGGTTGTGGCACCTGCATTTAACCTGCTGTGTGTGTTCGTTGTTCTAAAACTCCACCTGCTAGAGTCAAAATGATTTGTTTATTCACTGATTTATCAAACTTACAGAAGAAACTAAAATGCTGAAGATAACATAGATGCACTAACATCACACTTTGTTACTTTGTGCTTGTACCGGGTTGGACATCCTTTTTTCTTTCAGAACTGCCTTAATGCTCCATGGCACAGATTCAACAAGGTGCTGGAAAAGTTTCTCAGAGATTTTGGTCCATGGTGTGATGAGAGAATCACACAGTTGCTGCAGATCTGTCGGCTGTACATCTATGATTGGAGTTTCCTGTTCCAACACATCCCAAAGATGGTGGAGTGTGGAGGTCGTTTGAGTACAGTGAATTCAATGTCATGTTCAAGAAACCAGTTTGAGATTATTTGAACCTTGACATGGTCCATTATCCTGCTGGAAGCATTCATCAGAAGATAGCTACACTGTTGTCAGGAATTATACTCAGATTGCGGTGTTAAAACAACGGTAAAAGGGGCCAAAATGTGTGAAGAAAACATCTCCATGTTACATCAACTTGAGTTGTACACACCAAATCCTGACCCTGCCATCTGATTGTTGCAGTAGAGACTGATACTCATAATATCAGGTGGCATTTTTCCAATTTTCTACTGTCCAATCCTAGCCTCAGTTTCTTGTTCTTAGCTGACAAGAGTGGCAACCAGTATGGTCTTCTGCTGCTCTAGCCCATCTGCTTCAAGGTTTCAGGGGTTTTTGCATTTAGAAATGCTCTTCTGCATACATCGGTTGTATTAAGTGTCATTGGTAGTTACTGTAATGTTCTGTTCTGAAATACTGGGATCAGCCCATCTGTTAACAATAAACATACAATGTTTGGAGTCTCTTAGATCACTTTTTCCCCCATTCTGATGCTCTGTTTGAACTTCAGCAAGTTGTCTGGAGAATGTCACCATGACATAATGGAGTTGCTGCCATGTGATTTGCTGATTACACTGGTGTATCTAATGGAGTAGTCAGTGAGTGCATCTGTACCTGCTAAATATCAAGGCATTGTCCTTGTGACAAGGTTCACATGCTAATCTTAGCATTTAGCTCAAAATAGCACTGCAGACTCACAAAGGCTCCTCTTAAATTGGTAATTAGACTCTTCGTGACCACAGAACAATGTGCTGATGTTTAGCAAGTTGTTACATTCACTTAAAAGAACACAAAGAGTATACAGGAGGTTAATGTTTACTATGTTGCTTCCTGGTCCTAAACCTTTAGATTCTACCCTACTTTCCTACTTCCCTAATACTGGCTCCTGATCATCCTGCTTTTCATGTCATTGGCTAAAGTCTGAGACCTGGGCCCTGTTTCAGGAAGCCGGTTTAGTGGAAAAACTGAGTAAGTATACCCTGAGTTAACGAAAACTCTGGGTTTTCGGTTTCACAAAGCGAGTTCAGCTGAAGCCTGAGTGAGTCACTATGACGACACACTCCGTGAAGCTAACCTGCCCCCTAGCAGGTTTACTACAACTAACCCTGACTGTCCCCGCCTCTTTGTCGGAAACCTGACAGTAGGAAGTGTCAGACATGGCGTGTCCCTTCCTTGAAGAGCCAGTAGATCTTGAAGCCCAAATACTCCGCAGAGCTCTCCGCCGGGAGAGAGTGATCAGAGCGCGTTTGGACATTTTATCATTACCTGATGATTTCCTGTGCGAACGTTACCGTTTCTCAGCACAATCAATAAGTTATTTGGATAACATCCTCAGGCCATATATTGCGCATGTGACACATCGCGGACATGCGCTCAGTCCATTACATATTCTTTGTACCGCACTCCGTTTCTTTGCAAACGGGAGCTTTCTGTACAATATTGGTGACGCTGAGCACGTTTCCAAGGCTACCGTCTGTCGGGCAGTCAGGAATGTTACAGTTGCACTGAAACGTCTCCTGCACTCGTTTGTGGTGTTCCCCGGTCACAGACCCACAAGATTCATCAAAGAGGGATTCCACAAAATTGCAGGTAGCAGGATGACCAAAACTTAATTTATGATGTGGTGATGCTTGGACTACTACATAAATTTTACATTTATTTTCACGGTTCCCAGGCGTGATTGGCTGTACAGATGGCACTCACATTCCAATCATTGCTCCTTCAGTAAATGAAGGAGACTATGTGAACAGGAAGTCTTTCCACAGCATTAATGTACAGGTACATAGTTCCCTGTAGCATTTCAAACTAACAAATTATTTCATTATAGTAATGGATGCTAATTTGTGTTCTCTGCACTGTGAAGATCATATGTGATGCTGCCAACATTATCACAAATGTGGAAGCCAAGTGGCCAGGCTCTGTCCATGACTCACAAATATTCCGTGAATGTACACTGAGCACAAAATTTGGACATGGTGAGTTGAAAATACTTTAAAATATATAAAGACCAATTGCTACAGGGACATTTGAACTGAAGTGTATCCTTCTGTCTTAGGAGAGTTCACTGGCTACTTGCTTGGTGATAGGGGGTATCCATGTTTACCCTATTTGCTTACCCCTTACCCTGACCCTGAACCGGGCCCACAGCAGCGATATAACCTGGCTAATTGCAGGACAAGAGCCAGAATTGAAATGACTATCGGAATGCTTAAGGCCCGGTTCCAGTGCCTGCAAAGACTCAGGGTCACCCCAGAAAGGGCATGTGACATTATTGTGGCATGTGTGATTCTTCACAACATTGCCACAATTAGAGGAGAACACTGTCCTTCTGAACCAAACATCAGCAGTGATCCAAACCATGAACATCCTGACCCTCCCACGGACATACAAGATGGAAGCGCAGTCAGAGACACCATATGTCACAATCATTTCTTTTGACCCATCACCTCAACATGTTGAAAGAAGAATAAACAGATTTTTTGTTCAACTGGCTTTATTGGTCGCCTGTATTTCCTGTACACAAAGTATTAAAAGATGTAAACCTCATAAAGTGTCTCTGTTGCTTCCTCCTCTGTAACAGCTGTCAATGTTTCTTCATTATTTTCCTGTAGTAAAGAAATAAACAACATTGCTGTTCTACTGTAAACTCATAATCTGTGGAGTATTACTCACAACTGCATGTTGGTCTGGCTCAACAGGAGGCTGCACCAGATGCAGTACACCATCACCATCAACTGATAGAATATGAGGTTTATACAGGTCACTTATAACTTACAAGGGACCAAATGGCAATTAACAAACATATAGCACTCAGCTTACACTTCATTGTCATTATGCTCTCAAAGACAACCAAGACTGAGGGAAGGCAAAATCAGTAGGAAAATAACTTCACTACAAACAAATTCATTATGGTGAAGAGTTTATCAAATGAATGAGCAGCACTGCAAAGGTGACTGTGAAGAAAGGATGTATGCACATCATGTATTATTTTGAAGTTACCCCCTATGTAGGCACTTGTGTCTTGCGGGGTTATTGACTCAGAGGATGTCCCCACAGAGATGCCTTCAGCCACAGAGCGCCCACTGTTTTGGCTGAGGGCCAACTGCTCAGCCTCTGTGAGTGGTGGAGGACCCCCACCTGTTTTTCGGGCCTCCGCTTTTTTTCTGTTGGCTATAACGGGTCACATTTGAGCATACAGAGTAAGCAAATATGTACTTGTAATGTGCTCAGATAATTTCAATAAGTGCTTACAGAAAGAAAATTAATGTAGCCTCTAACTGCAATCGATTTACATCGGACAAACAGACCAAGCACTATGGCTCATAATACAATTACACCTTACCTGTTTGGACTATATTTTTATATTTCATTTTTACTTGCTGCCAGGAATGTTTGGGGCCTGTTGGGTTGCACCTGTGCTCACATCACATCACAACATAAAATGTATAAAATAACAAATAAAATAACATATGATAAAATAACGTGTTAAATGGGTGGAAATCCCTAGATCAATGTTTATATTAACACTCATGCATTGACTCTGTCGGCTTTGTTTTGCCATGCATGCTCCCTTTCTTTTGCAGCTGAGGCTGTGTTACCTTTTTTTCTGCAAAATTTGCATGTTATCGGCATATGTTGCCATCAGAATTTCGGCCTCAAGCGCTGTAAAATACATTGACCGCGCCTTCTTTCCCTCCGTCTCCATGGTGACTCGCTTACTCTGTGCTCCTATCAGGGCTTTATGTATCCTCGTGCGCGCGCTTCACTTGGGGTTAAAGCAACTCCGCGTTGATTGAACTAATTGTTATCAGCCTTTCTGAAACCGAATATTCCGAGTTGGACAGTTCGGGGTTACTCAACCCTGAGTATCGTTTTTCACTCTAAGTTTTCTAAACCGGCTTCCTGAAATAGGGCCCTGTTCTTGGTTGATGAGGGGTTGAGGTGTCGGTTTGTAAGCTTTCTGTTGACTAAGTTACTAAGTTGATGGCGTTTTATTTAAGTCAGGACTGTTTTATTCTGTTGTGTTGGCATTGGCTCTTGCTGAAATTAACATATTTGCTAAAATCCTGGTAATCCAATGCTAGAACTATTTCAGGATGTTACACACATACTAAAAAACAAAAACAAAAATAACAGCACTCACTGATGAAGTGCTCCTTAATGGGTGAACACATTTTGGCTATATGCAACAGTGGGATTTAAAAAATTAAACAGAAATGATAATATATAGAAAGCCCAACCAAGAGGATTAATTGCATGACAGAAAACATTTGCAGATAAACCACCCCAGAAAGTTGAGTGCATCTTTTATCACATTTATTATGATGCTAATGTTAGCATGTGGTACAAACTTCATTTTGAATAATCTGGATGCATTAGTACCATCATAATGGTACCCAAGTTTTCAAGTTGTCTATTAAAAGACAGTCCACACACACACACAGTCCATGCACTGAATACAATTTCAACCCATCTGTCAGAACAACCTGGCAACCCACAACCCATTTCAAGGAGTGTGTGCAGATAATCCGTGCACAGACAGATCACTTAAATGCGGAATTAATTGCCTGCTGTCTTAGCTACTGTTTGACCATTTCAGCTCCTTTTCCTGCCAAGACACACACTGTTAAAAAAAACATCCTAAAACAACGGTAATATTCCGGCAGCTGGGGCGCCAAAATACGACCGTGAAAGAACAGAAAATAACTGTCCCATAAAAATATGGTTATTTCCAGTAATGAAAATACAATTAGTTGCGCTAATTTGACATGGGATCTCGCCTTTTCCAAGTGCTTTTAGACATTAAATTAGGAACATTTTTACGCGATCAAACAATGAAATTACCTATAAACAAGGTCACTGAATGTGGAAATATGAATCATAATACGTAAATGTACAGAAATATACAGTTAACAGTTGGTTTAAGTAATAATTGATTGCATGCCCTGGGACAGAGGCGAGGCTGCCATATTGCACCATCAGCCCCTTTGGCCATCACTAGTAGGCGGTAGGTGAAGAGTCTTGACACAACAACGGAGAGTGTCCGAGCCGGGGCGCGAACCGGCAATCTTCTGATCACAAGGCGAACTGCCAACTCTTGAGCCACGAACGCCCTAACAAACAGTGATTTAACGTTAATTTACATTTAAAATGTGAAGTCAAAGTCTATTTACGTAACTTTAATGATATTCTAGAAGAACAGAACATTACTGTAAAATGCACAGTAAAATACCTTCATATTAGGGTTTTTCCTACGATCGCAGCCATACCCGCGACCTTGTTGTTAGTTCACATTCATTGGCCGATGCTTTGCGTCATGTTATTTATATTTATTGCAACTCCTACCTCTACATGTCTTTTTCAAAAATATATAATTAGCACAGCGTGTCCGTGCAATGTTTTACATTATGGCATGCAGAGAAATCTTAACAAAGAAGCGCACAGAGAAAGATTGAGCTTGTTATTTAACCCCAAGCTGGTAGGGGAGCTCCTTAATAAAACACTTGTGGTGTTACAATGTGCCTCAAGGTTCAACAACAGCACAACAGAAGTCACTCATGGTACAGCACTCTCTCTACAAAACAACAACTGTCAGTGACGCTGCACCACGGCGTAAACACAACATTCAAGATAACAGTTAAAAGTAACGTAACCATAAACAATAAAACAAGAACATCTAAACAGCAGCACATGTCCCAAGGCATGATGGGAGACATTTCTGGATGTATTTTTACGATCTAAATATGCATATGTACAACAAAATATATTTAACAAACAAGTAAATTGTGTTTTATTACATTTACAGTGACGTTACGTTATTTTACATTTGACGTGTCAGATCACAGTCTACTTATGTAAATGTAATGATATTCTAGAAAAACAGTACACATCTGTAAAATACACAGTAAAATCATTTGACATTACTATTTTTTGGAACAGTGCAGTATAGAGAGAGACTTTAGAAAGCATTCTAGAATAAATCAGGGCAATTAGAGCAATGTGTGCCACTCTTCGGGTGTGTAACTGGGAGTTTTTGACTTTGGTATTGCTGGAAATATATTCATCTACAATTAGCTGTTGCCCTATTCAACTTTGCTTTACTAACAACTTATTAAGTTAAATATGTTTTTATTTTTGTTTAGTTTTACTCTGGTGTCCATTGGAAAACATAAATACAACAGTCTCAAACAGTCAGAGTTTTACCACAGCCATAGAGGCTTTTCTGACTCAGCCACCAATTTGCAGTAATGAGGAGGTTAGTGTGCTTCTACCCGGAGAAGCAGTCTTGTCACATATTTGTGATAATTGTCTGGCTTTGTCATCCCACTAATTAGTGAAGTACAAATACCACAGCATTCAATGTGAGCGGAAACAGACCCGACTGGCTGTATTGGTCACACTATGGCTGTAATGCTTTGGGGGTTTTGTTATTGTTTTGGTTTTAATGTTGTGTTTGGTTTTGTAGTTTTTTCCCTCATCTTTGCCCTTACGCCCTCTAAGTGCATCCTCTGTTTCCCTCTCTGTGTCTCTGTTCCTGTCTGCTGTTAGTAGCTCTGCTTTGGTTACTGCCTGCTAGAGCTGGGCGATATGACCAAAAATATTTATCATGATATACATTTGAAAATTTGTGATAACGATATAACTGACGATATAATTTCACACTAGACAAAATACTTGATATTTCTTTCATAACACTTGATATGAAAGAAATAAACACTGAATATGTGTTAATCTGTAGCTGAAAATAGTCCCGAAGAAATACAGTTGTTGACAATATAAACAATGGCAGATTTGTTCTTTACAAAACTTGAGTGAAGAAAACCTCACAGGAGACCCGATGAATAACTGTAAGCTGGTAGAGGGTTGGCAAGAAACAAGAGAAGTTATGAGAGAAAAACAAAGAAAGCTGCAAAACAAAATAAAAACAAACTCGTCAAATTAAAGGAATGACATAAAACAAATTGCTGTCACTCCCTCCTTCTTTACAAGGATACCAACCATAATAATCACATACTTAGACACAAAACCAAAGCCACACTCGGCACACACAGCCCAACGACAAATCATCTGCATGTGGGGTTAAGCGAAACCTCAAGAAAACAATCATCTAAGGCTGTTAGTTTCAAAATGCTCCCTAGATGAGTCCTTTTTCATCAGGACACACACTGTGCTGTATTTGGGTGCTGTCATACATGCAAACTTAGAAGCATGCTTCGGCATCTACACGAGAGGGCAGTCTGCCCCACAGGTCTGTGTTTGTCACAGTAATGTAATGCAACCACGCAGGCAAAACCACACAGATAAGTCCTCTTCTGCTGCATGGACATAAACACATCTCCAGCCCCATTTATCACACTGCTGAAGGAGATGTACAAGCGTGGAGCGGACCATAAATATTTGGTTATATGTATTTTTTCATGTTCTGTGCTTAAGTGCATACAATTTTAAAAAGAAATATAAGATTTATTTTGTGTTGGTTTGCATTAGAACTGAATAAAGTGTATTTTTAGTTTATACAATGTTTGGGACTTCAGAAGTAATTGGACAAGTCAAGTCAAACTTATATATTTTATCAAATTTATGTACAGAAATCAACGTCACATCGGCCCTCTCCATGCAGTGTCGTGGAGTCTCCTTCAGCCTGGTCTTGAAGTGGGCTGCTACGCAATCAGATTAAGGGTCAGCTAGCCCAGGCAATCCACTCCTAAGAAGCTATTTGATTACTCTGGCTTTGGTTGTATATTTGCTGTTAATGGTAGCTATTTCTAATGCACAGAGTTGGAACTAACAGAAAGCTCACGTGTGCCTCTACATTCGTCATGTTGTTGCTTCCATCAGCAGCGAAACAGTTATCACTCACTGACAGTTATTTCACTGCCGTCCCAAAAAACTTCAAAAGAAAAATGTATCTAAAATTTATTTCTCCATTTTAAATTAAAACCTGAACAGCAAACATATTTAAACCATTTTCCTGTAAATTCTAATACTTTCAATATTCTGTATTTAATTGAAATCAGAGGAGCCATAATTTATCATATGACCTGCTTTCCACAACATGCAGTGGTTTCTAGACACACAAATGAGCTTCAGTCTCTGGGATACCTGTTTTCCTGTAGGGCTCACTGAAGGAGGATGATAGCAGGAGGAGTTACAGCCCCCCTTGTCTGCGGCTAAATAATTCAAGCGACATCTACACCTCAAGGCAAGAATGTACAAGTCAGTACCACTGATTCAAAGGTTTCTATGCTGTGTCTGTTCCATCAGCACAGCCTATCAAAAGTCTGGCTCTACTGACCAATTTTAACATTGAGCAAGAGCACGGAGTGTCAGTAAAAAAGACTGATACCCTGCTTAGTGAGAGAAAGGCAGGAGAGTAAATTATGTTTGCCTATTCATGCCTTGATCTGTCAGTGTCTGTGAGTTTCTTAGTGATTTACTGTGGCCTTCTCAACTAGCATGAGT
This sequence comes from Mchenga conophoros, assembly GCF_057382185.1. Lineage (NCBI taxonomy): Eukaryota > Metazoa > Chordata > Actinopteri > Cichliformes > Cichlidae > Mchenga > Mchenga conophoros. The sequence continues at coordinate 22,801,824 of NC_140530.1, forward strand.
CATCAGAAAGCTGCTTGTCACAACATGGTCAGACAAAGCTTGGAAACTAAATTGATGGATTATAATAAATCAGTGTGAGCAGTGTCAAAGAAAAATTAAAGATCAAATAGACAAGTATACTTGTAAAAAATGAAAAATAAATCCTAATATCATATACAGTAATGTAAAAAAAAAGGTTTTCACAGGTCTCTAAGAACTCTTTTGTATAACCAAGTTCATTTCATGATTCTGTACCCTGCAGAGCCACTTTTAGCAGCAACAACTTGAAGTAATTCTTTTTTGTATGACTTGATCAGACTCTAATATCACACTTTACAATGTTGCTTCAGTTCACTGGAGTTTGTGGATATTCGTTTATGCACAGCTCTCTTAAAGTCTTGGGACTGCATTTAAGTCAGGTTAAGGTCTGGACTATGATTAGGCCATCACAAAATTTTGCTCCTTTTCTTTTTCACTTATTTTTTTGTAGAATTGTTGCTGTGCTTAAGATCTTTGTCCTGTATCATCACTCAGTTTCTACTAAGCTTTATCTGTCACATCCTTACATTTAACTCTAGAATACACAGAGGAGGTCATTGTCGACTCAATGTCTGCAAGATGCTCAGGTTCTGTGGCTGTGAAACAATCCCAAATCATCATCCCTCCACTACTGTGCTGTGTTTGGTTTACACCAAACACGGTGCAGTGTATCATGGGCACACATCTCCACTTTGGTCTCATCTGTCGAAAGAAAATTGTTCCAAAACTTTGAAGGCCGAAGCCATGTTGCCATGTTAGGTTTTTAGAGAAGGCTTTCTCTTTTCTCTTCTTTCTGTGTTAACACACACGCCTGAGTGCTCCAGACCAGCAAACAACCACAACTTCTGCTTTTATAGGTGTGGTCACACTTGCTGATGATCAGGTGATTTACTCTCTTAATTCATATGGAAGAAGTAGACGTGTACTTTTTCCCAGTTTTCCCAGTACTTCATAGAGTTCCATTAAGTATTTTTCACTAAACTGTATGTCTGTATTCATTCAATGTTTGTCATATATTGTTTTGAATTTTAGTGCATTTAAAGGAAAGCAGACTGTTTTTTTTTTTACGTGAAATATAGTGTACCTTTGAGGATTTTATTTCATCCAACAATAATTAATGCTCCCCATCAATAGTGAGCACAGTCTATCGTTCACTGGTGTTTAATGAAGCTGCCTGTGAGGACCTGTGCGGTGTCTTTTTGAAGACAGTCTTTTTGGCTCAGAGGAACTGTCCTCATGCTCAGTTATACACCAGGGTTTCATTATATTGTGGTTAGAGCCAGTTTGCATTGCTCTGTAATAGGAGTCGTAAACACCACTGTATGAAATCTACAGTTTAACATGACAAAATAGCAGGTATCCCTTTTTGAACAAGAGTGTATAAATACATACTCCACTTATATCCTGTTAAGGATTTCTGTTTTCTCACACCTTTCCTTGGTAGTCCAACATAAACACCTTAGCCAGTGATTTCAGATGATGCTATTTATTCATCTTTCCACCATATGACACAATAACTTCCGAAAGTTTGCATAGAGACTGGAAATGAATTCTTGATGTACAGCCTGCAAAGTTCACCGATCCCTGTGTTTCATTTTCATGCACCTACATTGTCTGTTTGCACCAGCTGTCTCTCACTACACTTGAGCAGACACTTATAATGCCCTTCTACCCCAGCAGCCAGAATCTTGATTTCCACAATCTCAAGTGTAGATCCAGTAGAGGCAAAGGCGAATACTGGCTCAGATTGCCACAACAAAAGAAGGGACAGCAGTCATGTTGTAAAAATTAAAGCATTCTTGATCATATGAAACTACAGTAGATCAGCTTTCATTTATTAAAATCACAGCTTTGTTCTTTTCAAAGTGTTTGCATAACTTGACAACTTACATTTTTCTCTGTCTTCTCTACTGGTAGGCAAATATGTCAGCAATATAACATTTCCACAATTAACACAAAGTACCTTGCATGATCACTTGTGTTTTCTTGCATCTTTTGGATGCACCTACACACTGAATCAATTATCAAAACTACTGAGTGAGAGGTGGAAAAATGCCTCTGAAAGGTAAACAACAGCTAAAATAGGAGAGAAAAGAGTGGAGAAATAGAGTGCCAAGGAACACTTTCTATCATAATGTTTATATATGTATGTGTAATAGGATATAATAGGCAGCAGATACAGTCATTATACCACGATTATTGACAGTATACTTGCCAAGTAAATTTCATTATATAATACAGGACTTTAGGCCATGTATACATCTTTCAGGGTAGATATTTGTTGAAATGGTCCTGTCTATTTCATGACCGTTTAGCAGCCAGACGTGAAGTGTGTGGCTTTTGATGTGAAGTTTCTCTCTTCTGTGCCTAGGAGCCTAGGAGCAGAGTAAAAACTTTAAGAACTGAAAAATCTACTACTATCTGACTTTTTAGCAGAATTATGCAGAGCGTGATGCTAGAGCTATTACATGTTATCTTTATTTTAAATCTACTCGTTGTATCCCCATCTGCAATACTGCTGGCACTCATTTCTTTGCCTTTTGCTCTCATCTGTCTTTGTCATCTTTTCCTCTCCTTATTGCTGTCTCTCTGCCATTACTATGCATTGATTTGAAAGGCTTAATTTCCACAGGCTGCCGCAGACTCATGGACTCCACCAATCAATAGCAAAAGTGGAATCATATTAAATGATCGTAGAAAAATGAGCTCAACCGTTACATTTAGACCAGTAAGAAGTCCTCGATAATTTGGCCTGCTGTTGCTGTAGTTCACAAAATATGCATCTAAACCATCTATGTCATTTGAGATAGTAACATTTTATAATGGACTGCATTGCTAAACTTTACAGACAAATGTGACAAATGGTGTGCTGAGCTGAATATGAGGTTCCCACAGAGTAATTTCTACAGTTAAAAACATCATAGCAATATCTGCATCTGTTCCAGAAATTCACAATTTCAGTAACACATCCACTTAACACAGAACCATTAGTAATTGCTACTGTGTATCGCTTCTCTTTTTACTAAATTGAAGCCATTTGACTATTATGTAACCATGCAGACATTTCTTTTATCCCTAACTCTTATCAACTCAATCCATTAGAAACTTACTTCAGGTGCATTTGGCCGATGTTCATGAGTTGAAGCTTACATTTACTTTTACAAAGACAATTCCCCAAATTTGGAGATGCTGTGTAAAATGTAAATAAGAACAGAATGCAATGATTTGCAGATCTCATAAATTCATATTTTATCTGTGATATAGAAAACATATCAAATGTTTAAACTAACAAAATGTGCCAAATGTGTCACATCCATTCAATTTTTAACCGCAGTAAATGTCTGGGAACTGAGGAAACCAGCTGCTGGACCTTTGGGAGAGGAATGTTGTCCCATTTCTGCCCGACGTAGGATTTTAGCTGCTCAGCAATTTTGGGACATTGTATTCTTCAAATGTTTTCAATTGGTGAGGCCACCTGGAGTCTTCTGCGAAGCCCTGCTGTTGTGCTAGATGTAGTAAACAGTTTAGCATTTTCGTGCTATAATATAAAAGGTCTTCCCTGAAAAAGGCATGATGGTGCCTTTCCAGATGTGCAAGCTGCTAATTCTATAGGCTCTGATGCATGCTGGAACAGATGTAGGCTTTTGAACTGAGTACTGATAACAAGCAGCATGGTCTCTCTGTTCTTTAGACTGGAGCAGGCAGCATATATGTTTCCAAACATAATTTCACATTTCATTTTGTATGACCAAAGAATAGTTTCCTTTTGCCTCAATCTCCGCATTTATGGATGACACAGCGAACTGTGTTCACAAATTTCTGCAAGTGTTCATGAACCCATGCTATGATTTCCATGATGGAACCATGAAGGTTTTTAACGCAGTGCTGCCTGAGATCATAAGCGTCTAATGATGACGATAATGTTGATGGCTTTCGTTGTTAGTTTTGCTTTATTTCTAGTCACATTTGGATTCTTGCATTTATGGTGCTTTGAGCTTTTTATGTAGCAGTAAAAAGCTTCAGTATCTGAATCTCACCTTAGTTTGAGCCACATTTTGCAATCTAGTTTCTGAGCTGTAAACTCATTTCTTGGGTTTCAATTATATGCTGCCTCATTTTTCTTCCCCCGTGTCTTTTTAAGTCTCCATCTCGCTGTTCGATATTCCCCTGTTGTATTTTGGTAGCTGTTTTCTTCTGTGGCTTGTTCCTGGGTTTACATCCTTTGTCTTGTCATTCTTGATCAGTTTTAGCTGTGTCTGGTTACCTTATGTTTCCAATTTTCCAATTGGTTCTTGTGTCTTCAGACCCTCACTTTGCTTCTGTTCTTTGTCATGTTGTACTGTTTAATCTGTGTGCCTTATACAGTTTTTGTTTCTCCTGAAATTTAATCAGCCTAAATAAACAGCTGTATGTTATTGGAATGCTGTTTTCTTTCGTCCTTGCATCTGGGTCCGAACATCTTCATTCTCCAAACGTGACAGCCCATCTTTACTACTGAGAAACTGCCATTCTAAGAAGTTCTTTGTAACGCTTGCATGTGTTTACAGACCCCAGCATGACACACATACAGCCTGCGTTTGCCTTGCCACAACTCTTTTTATATCCAATCATGTCACTGACCTGCTACCAATTAACCTAATTAGTTCCTAAATGTTCCTCCAACTGTTTCTTTTCAGTGCCACTTACCTTTAAAGCCTTTTGCTTCCCCCATGAGACATGTTGCTGCCATAAAATTGAAAATGAGCTCATGTTTTTCCATAAACATTTAATACATTGTGACTAAAATATGGGTTTATGAGATCTGCAAATCTGCAAATCAATGCATTCTGTTTTTATTTACATTTTACAAAACAACCCATTTTTTTGTAATTTGGTCTTCTATTTTTGTCTGTTAGGCTCATATATATATATATATATATATATATATATATATATATATATATATATATATATATATATATATATTTAGAGAGAGAGAGAGAGATCGATATTACAGTTTTTCTCAAATGCTAAAACACATGTCACAAACGTTACCACCAGGTCCCCCAATGTCCAAACACAACACCCTTCTCTAAAGCTACATAAACACAACCACACCTTCCCACTGCAAAACTCAAACTCCCACACCAAGAGAGCAGCTCGAAGCTGTCAAAACTATAAACACTATACACAGCATTACACACTACAGCAAAACAATTGAAAACACAATGCTCAATTTGTGAGAAGGTTCTTTGTTTCATAACTGCCAATGCATATTTTACAAACTATACAGTAACGGATCGTCGTAGATCTCTGCAGAGGATTAGGCATTTAGATTTGTGAGTTTCATATGAGTAGTATAAATCTATAGAAAATCCTGCATGTACGTACACTACTGTAACACAACTCAATGCAAAAACAGAATCTATTGCACACAACAGTAATCTTGAAAACATGAACAGGGTGTGAAGTGTATTTACGTTATTCACACCACACACACCACAATCACTGTGCGGCATCATGTCGCTGAGCTGTTGCTCGCATCTCGTCCGTAATGATGGTGCGAGGTTGTCTTGCTCTCCCTCCTGGACCTTCTCCTCTCCCATGTTGGCCTTCTCCTCTTCCTCGTTGGTTGCTCCTCTTCCTCCTCTCATTTGAACTCCTCTTCCTCATTGGCCTGCTCCTCTTCTTCCAGGGCCAGCTCTTCTCCCTCCTCTGCATCAAATTCCTCTTCCCCTGACTCTGCCTTCATCCATTGTGTTTGTTTGGAACCTTCAGCATACTGTGCACTCTGAACTTGCTTTTACATGTGGGTACAGCATTAGCAACAAGTGTCTTCAATTTTGAGTCATTGTGTGTAGTGAATGACGCCAGGTGTGTTCCCTGTGTTCAAAGATTGGTGACTGTGGCAAGCATTTTGCATCACATGGGCTTTCATTTGAGGATATGAGCAGAGTTGTTTTGCAACATGTGTTTTAGCAAGGAAAAATGTGTTTAGATTTATGAGTACAGAGGGTTGTGTTTTGTGAATTGTGTCTTCATGTGACATGTGTTTATGGTACTGGAATATGGTGGCTACATTTAGTAAATGTGTTTAGACTACTGGTCATTTGGGTTACAGGATTGGCTTTTGTGTTTTAACATTTGAGAAAAACTGTAACAACAAATGTTGTTTACACAGTTTGATGTTGGAGTTCAATGTAAAATTTCATTTACATTGAATTGTTGCTTTAACACAAGCTAATAGACTTTTGGGGAATTGCTCTGTACATATTTCCTCATAATGTTGATCTCTGCTGCAGTGCACTTTAATGCCGTGTAGTCCGTCACTGCTGATGGATTGAACACACTTTTTGGTTTTCTCTAGAATAACAAAGCAGCAGTGGGTGTGTGTCTCTGGGCAACACTATTAAACTCTGCTCAACTATATGTTTATTTTTTAAGACATTAGTGGATGCTATGTAATAAATACATGAAAACTTAGGAATAACCTGTCAGAGATGATTTGTTTTTGGCAGCCTTGGGATGTATGGCATCCTTTAGCCTAAAAGAACTAGTCACACTATCTGCCCCCTGAGAGTGCTCATTATGCTGAAGGAAACAGAGGCTTGAATGGATGTAACAGAGAGAAAGCTTTCAGTATAACAGTCTTTGCCTGAGGGTGCATACAGTGGCTTGCAAAAGTATTCAGCCCCCTTGAACTTTTCCACATTTTGTCGCATTACAGCCACAAACATGAATCAATTTTATTGGAATTCCACGTGAAAGACCAATACAAAGTGGTGTACATGTGAGAAGTGGAACGAAAATCATGCATGATTCCAAACATTTTTACAAATAAATAACTGAAAAGTGGGGTGCCGCTGAGCTCCTGTGCCTTCGCGGGCAGCTATCGCTCCTGTCGCTGGCGGAGCTCCGCTACCACCCGGGCATCACTTTCCAGCCTCGCCGGAGATACATCCATCGCGGGTCCCTCAGGATTTTCAATAACTCCAATGGAACTAAATTATTCTGGTCTGCTGCTCGCCACCCTCGCAGGAACCCTCATCGGGCTGTCAACCATCGATCTCTAGCCCACCTGCCCAGGGCACCCACCGCGATTAGCAAAAAAGAAAATACTCCACTCAACTTCGGTCTTCTAAACATTCGTTCATTGACAAGTAAGGGACCTCTCATCCAAGACCTCCTATCTGACTGTAAGTTTGACTATTTCTGCTTAACTGAAACCTGGCAACAACCTGATGACTTTTCTCAGCTAAATGAATCTACTCCTCTGGGGTTTGTTTACTTTTCTAAACCCCGCTGCTCAGGTCGTGGGGGTGGTCTCGCGATCTTTTTTCGCCAGCACTTGAAAGTCCTGCCAGTTAATGTTGATACCTTTAGTTCTCTAGAGGTCCTTGCATGTGAGCTGACTGGACCCATTCCCACCATCATAGCTACTGTATAGCCCCAAACCTAACCCTGTCTTCCTCAGTGACTTTGCTAATCTACTAACCCATCTTTCATCTCTCTCCCCAAATGTGATCTTGGTGGGAGATTTCAACATTCACATGGACAACAATGACCTTGCGCTCACCAGAGACTTTTCCTCCTGTCTCAAAGGCTCTGAATTTAAACAATTTATCGACTTTCCCACTCACTCTAAAGGACACACCCTGGACTTGGTCTGCTGTTCTGGTCTTACTCCCTCAAATCTTTCTGCTACTGAAATCCCCATAACTGACCACTTCCTCCTTTCATTTAATCTCACTCTCTGCTGCTCTTCTACCAAGCCAACCCGTCTCATCTCGTTCTGCAACATCAAGAACATTGATATGGACATTCTCACTACCAGTTTGGACAATGTTCAGATTCCAGACTTCTATTCTACTCCTGATGATTTGTTGTTAATTTATAATAATTGTCTACGCACTGTCCTTGATCCTCTGGCTCCTGTAAAAGCCCACTCTGTTTCCTTCGCTCGCTCTGTTCCCTGGTTTACCCCTGACCTCCGAGCTCTGAAGGCCAAAGCTCGGCAGCTAGAGCGTAAATATAAGAAATCTGGTTTAACTGTTGATTCAGAAATCTATAAATACCACGTACTTCAGTATAAAGACTCCATCAGCAAGGCAAAACAAAGCTTCTACTCTGGTATTATCGGTTCTTATGAGGGTAATGCAAGGACTCTGTTTTCAGTTCTCAACAAACTAATTCAACCCCCCAACACTTTACCACCGCACTTCTATTCCTCTGAAACCTGCAACTCCTTGATGGTGTTCTGGACTACGAAAATCAATAACATCCACCAGCAACTCAGATCAAATGTTGTGTCTGCGCCCTCTCCAGAACCCTTTCTCCTTTTTGAGCCGTTTTCCACTTTTCATCTTCCTGATTTATCCGATATTTCCGAGTTCATATGTAAATCAAAGCCTGCCACATGTCATCTTGGCCCCATGCCCACAGGGCTTGTGAAATCCTGCCTCTCTTCTTTACTCCCACTCATCTCTGCTATCATTCACTTTTCTCTCACCACCGGTATCGTTCCCTCCTTATTCAAGACTGCTCTAGTCACTCCTATACTGAAAAAACCTTCTTTAGATCCTAACAACTTTAACAACCTCCGTCCGATTTCCAATTTACCCCTCATTTCTAAGATACTCGAAAAAGTGGTTGCAGCTCAACTTCAGTTACACCTGGTTAATAATAACATCTACGAGAGATTTCAATCTGGTTTTCGCTCATGTCACAGTACAGAAACTGCTTTACTTAAAGTCACTAACGATCTTCTAATCGGAGCTGACTCTGGTCTTCTCACCATTCTCTTCCTTTTAGATCTGAGTTCAGCCTTCGACATCATCTCTCACTTTGTACTTCTAAGCAGACTTTCTTCTCTTGGCATCTCTGACACACCCCTCGCCTGGTTTCAATCATATCTCCTCGACCGTTCCCATTTTATTCAACTAAGATCATTCCGCTCTCGTCTATTCCTTGTCACCTCTGGTGTACCTCAAGGCTCAGTTTTAGGCCCTCTTCTCTTCATAATATACATCCTCCCTCTAGGTACCATTTTCCACAAATTTGATCTTCAGTTTCACTGTTTTGCTGATGACACCCAGTTATATCTCTCTTGCAAACCTGATTCCTCCCTCCCACCTTCCTCCCTGTCAGAATGTCTATCCGAGTCAAAATCCTGGTTTACCTCTAATTTTCTAAAGCTCAGTGAGGATAAAACTGAAAGCCTCCTTATTGGCACCAAATCCAACCTTATGAAGGCAAACCATTTCTCACTCACCATCGATAACTCCACAGTTTTCCCTTCTCCTCAGGTTAAGAGCCTTGGTGTCATCCTAGACAGTTCACTTTCCTATAAATCTCACATCAATAAGCTCACCCGTTCTGCCTACTTCCATCTACGTAACATTAACAGATTGCTTCCTTCTCTTTCCACCCAGTCTACGTCCATTTTTGTCCATAGTCTTGTTACCTGTATTGACTACTGCAATTCTCTTCTGCATGGTCTCCCCCAAAAATCCCTCCATAAGCTCCAACTGGTTCAGAACTCTGCTGCTCGCATTATCACCAGAACCCCCTCCTACCAGCACATCACCCCTGTTCTTCAGGAACTTCACTGGCTCCCTGTGAAATTCCGGATAATTTTCAAACTTCTTCTGCTCACCTTCAAGGCCATTCATAACCTGGCTCCTCCTTACCTTTCTGACCTGTTAACCACTACCTGTTCTGCCCGTTCACTTCGATCTTCTTCTTCTATCCAGCTTGCTGTACCTTCCTTCCGCCTCACCACCATGGGAAGCAGAGCTTTCAGCTGCTCTGCTCCCAGGCTGTGGAGTGGAACTCTCTGCCCCCAGAAATAAGAAACATTGGTTCTCTCCCCCAGTTTAAATCCCAACTCAAAACTCATCTGTTCAAATCTGCATATTCACTGTGAATCCACTGTTTGTTAATTTTATCTTGTGCTTTTGTTTTATTGTTCTTATTCTGCCATTGTTTTACTAAGTGTTTTATCCTATTGTAAAGTGACCTTGGGTGACTTGAAAGATGCTCATAAATAAAATTTATTATTATTATTATTATTATTATTATTATTATTATTATTATTATTATTATTATTATTATTATTATTATTATTTAGCCCCCCTGAATACTTTGTAGAACCACCTTTTGCTGCAATTACAGCTGCCAGTCTTTTAGGGTTTGTCTCTACCAGCTTTGCACATCTAGAGACTGAAATTCTTGCCCATTCTTCTTTGCAAAACAGCTCCAGCTCAGTCAGATTAGATGGACAGCGTTTGTGAACAGCAGTTTTCAGATCTTGCCAAAGATTCTCGATTGGATTTAGACACCAGACAGGTCAGGGATAAAGTTATTGAGAAATTTAAAGCAGGCTTAGGCTACAAAAAGATTTCCCAAGCCTTGAACATCCCACGGAGCACTGTTCAAGTGATCATTCAGAAATGAAAGAAGTATGGACGGCCTTGTCTTGCTAGGTTTACAGTTGTTCCATACTTCTTGAATAATTACACACACCCCACTTTTCAGTTATTTATTTGTAAAAAATGTTTGGAATCATGTATGATTTTCGTTCCACTTCTCACGTGTACACCACTTTGTATTGGTCTTTCACGTGGAATTCCAATAAAATTGATTCATGTTTGTGGCTGTAATGTGACAAAATGTGGAAAAGTTCAAGGGGGCCGAATACTTTTGCAAGCCACTGTAAGTCTGTGCTGGCAAAGCATTGTTTCTACCTTTATACCTTCTATCTTATTGTATACTATTCTGGGTTTGCTGGAAACTGGGTCGTGTGTAAAGGGTAACTTCCTCCTACTGACCTACAGTGGTTTACTTTGACTTGCAAGTGAAACTGCCTTTTTTCCACTAGGTAAGGCAAAAACCTTACCTCTTTTCAACGTGGTTTTAAGCTACTCTAAGCTGTGTAACATGCATGATTGTTGCATTATTTGAGAACCAAGTAGTTTTAGCTTCAGATAATGCAAACCATTGAACTGTATGTTCCAGCTAAGCATTTGCACTGTGCAATATTTAAAGCTATGTTATAGATATATTTACTAGCCTGCAAAACTAATTTTCAGCCATAGCAAGCAGCAAAGATGTAGTACAGATGTAGTTATAACATAGTTTACCCATTGAATTACACTGTGGAGGATTTAGCTGCTAAATAATTAGACATTTCCTTTAAGTAGTGGCAAAAAGCCCAAGTGAATACAGGATATATCGAGTTGCACGAACACATAACTAGATGCAGGCTAAGGTCGCTGCTTGTGTGCTGGATATGTAAAAAGTCGCCTGTTTGCATTTACTTTTGCTACTGAAGTGTGACAGTGTCAGTGGTCAATTTTTACTGAGAATAAATCGCAGTAATACAGCTTTGTGGACATCTGATACAACAACATTTTGTCATCACACACACATTGAATGTACAGGTCATCTTTGTTCCTATCCAGTAAAAGTTCATTCCCAGAAATTCACTTACAGCTCAGTTGAGGATATTTATGTGCATGTCCTGCATTTTGCTATGTGACAGCAGCATTATTCTTTTTAATGGAATTAAACAAAGAGGCTCCATCAGCTGTCTTTCAGTAGAGCTCTATAATTGTCCATTAGTGTGTTGCCCTGGTATTGCATATCTCTGTGTATTGTTTGCTTCATGCACCAGATACTGAACACATACTGAACCCTCATTTGCTCCTAAACCCATTCAGCAGCAGAGGCACCAGCTATGTTTGACTCTCAATACTCTGTTTGGAGGCACTGTGGTGTAACTTGTTGAGTCAATGCTGTGGGAGGTGATGACATTTTTCATTCATAAGTATGATGCGTGGCATGGGGTGGTCATTTTTCACGATGCAGTAAAGGCTTCAGTGGTGAATTCATGGTTGTCACCAGTGCAGTGTGTTTAATCAGCTGCCTGTGCTGACACACACACACACACACACACACACACACACACACACACACACACACACACACACTAAAACGATCACTTTCTAGTAGGGCTAATAAAGATATATTGCTGCAGTTATAAGGTCACCAATTTTGTTGGTGTGGTTATTGATTGTCAGAAGTTAAGGCATCATATCCTCAAAGTGTTTCTCTCACAGATGGTCTAATCCTAATGAACCACACTAACGAGCCAGATGCCTGCGTGCCGCATTACACGAGGTCCCTGTGAGGTTATGTGGAAAAAAACCCTGCAAATATTTTTAATTGACAGCACAGAGAGGAACCATGTGTGTGTGTGCAATCTGATGTCATGATAAATTGTGGTACATGAGCTGGCATAATATTTGCCGAGGATGGCTGTTTGAATGAATAATTGAAGGAGGTTCAATTAGGAGTGAGATTAGAGAGGGAGTCGCTTTACCCGGGATCCAAATGTGTTTGGAGAACTCACTTCTCCATCTTTTTAGACGCATCTCGTCTCCTGGAGTTTCCTGAAAAGACATCTCACAAAGTATTTCATAATAAATTTGGTGAAGACTCATAAAGAAAAGCTATCAGATGCGACTTCCAAAACATGTCTGCTGTTTTTGATTCATGTTCTTGGTTATTGCTTCTTTTTTTTTTAAGAGTCAGTGTACGGTTTGATGATGGATGTGCAGTAAACACTCTGCGATCCATTTGTGATGCCTGTGTATAATAAAAACATCCTGCTTGTGTTTTGGCTGACGGTCTGTGTGCCTCTATTGCTCTTCTCATTCTCTGTGCCTGTCTGTCTTTTCCTGCCTGCTCTCCATCTGTCTCCCTGTTTGTGTTTACTTGCAATCTATTTCTACGTCACTCTTGAGCGATTGGCGGCCGAGATATTAGTACGTAAACATCGAACAACACACTTATTGGAAGCATTTATCATTCAAACTGCAAAATGTTTTACAGCTTGGATCAAAACTTAACGTCACCACCATGTGTGATGAGACCAACTGCAGTTTCAGCACGGCCTTCTTATCTACTGTATCTTTTGTAATATGTTCACAAAGGCTCATTAAAATATGCTTCATCATGCAAATATGAGAAAGTTTGGCCATTAGAAGTGCACAAACAAAGGCCTCCATTTTCTGTCTCCCATTTGTGCCACAGCAGCTATATTGTCCAGTAGAGGGCAGCATAGACAACTGAGAGGTTTGGTGTGTGCAATAGCAAACTAAAACACTTCTCTTCTTTTGCAGGGGCAAAGTGTTTCGAGGAAAGAAGGTCCTTGGGGAATATGACATCAAAGTGGAGCAGGTATCATGCTGGATTTAATAAATATGTGATGCTACAGAAAAGAGATGCCAGTCATCAAAGTGAACTGATATTCTATTGAGTATCATTAATAATAACAACAGAAGATGCTTTTCGCAGCTGTAATGATCTGAGAGGAATTTAAGTTTTCTCTTTAGTTTAGCTTAAATCTCTTGGAAAACTAGAAATATTACTGTAAACATCAGTAGTATTTTAAGACACTAGGTCATATTATGCTGATAAACATTTTAGAATGCTAACAGGCTAAACACAAGATTGTGTGAACCTGGTAAATGTTACCTGCTTCACACCATAGTGATAGCATCGTCAAACAACATATGAGGTTGATGGTGTCAAAATTTACCCCCAGGATTCTCATAGTGTCACCTCATAGCAAACTAAACCTTAATATTAACACATACAGCTGCTGTCAAGACATGACGTCTCTTTAATGTTGAAATCTAATGTTGCTGATGGCCTTGTAAACGAAGCTGTTTGATTTGGCCACATTTTCTTACGTAACCTTCACGTACAGTAATACTTTTTTGAGGTGTTTTGGTGCGGAAAAATGGAAAAATAATCAACTTTTTTGTATACGTCTGGCTTTACATTGATTTACTTTGTTTTTTAAACATCATAAAATTTTATTGTCCTCATCTGTCTTCTCCTTTGTCCAGTAAAGTGAGTGTCCACGCATGAACAGTTGGCTAGACTTGTAAAACAAAAAAAATACAGTAAAATTATACAGGACCTGTGTATTAGGCTGTACAGTTATTTTTGCTCACGTTGTTTCAGATGTAGGATTTGACTGTCGCAGTGGTTTCATATTGGTTCAGCCAACTAACCAGAAAATCCTTTTGCAGTGCTCGGTTACTGCATTTGAGATGACTATTCTCTGGGGTTTCACACCAAACAGTTTCACACCTAATAGATGTTGACAGTTAAATTACAACCTCAAGCCTCACCACAGATGTGAAATAGACACCAGTGGAGACAGAAGTCGGCAGCTATGAGTCACAGACAGATCTTCGCTGTTTTTTCGACCACACCAAAGAGCAGCCATGTACATTGTTTTGCTGCACAAGCACACGGTTTATTTACGCTGCATAACACAGCGTGACTGCGTAAGTAAATAACAGCAGGAAAAGTCTGTGAGGTTGAAAAGTGTCGTTTAATTGTTTGTTTTGATTGCCCCATGACTCATTCATTCAAATGATTAATAATGAATAATGTGCATGCTGTGAAAGTAGCTTTATGAGAGAGAGAAATAGCACATTGGACAGAATTTCCTGCACAAAAACCTTCAACAATGAAACAATGTCATTTATTAAAAGCACAAATAACCAATCATAAGCATCAGATTGTATCAACATTGCATAACTGATTAAATTATCTTCTTTTCTCCTTCGCCACGTAGGCTGAGTTCTCAGAGATCAACCTCGTCTCACATTCAAACGGGACCTGTAATGTGGACATGCAGGTCATCAGGGGCGGGACCAAAGTTGTCAGGTCAGCATCACACGTACACAGACATTGTCACACACATAGAGTAATTGTTAAAACATCATTATCCTAATGAGTAAAATTGAACAGGAATAATCCCAAACTGGAAAGAGAAACAACACAAATTCACAAACAGTGTAAATGACGACAGTGCATACGAAAAAAACCCAACTTGACTTCTACCCACTCTGTAACTTACCAGCAAGACACCTGTCAGCAGCACTTTAGCTTTCGGTGTCATTCATCTTTTCCTGATGTTACTGAAAGTGAAACAAAACATAAAGAGAGACAGTAGAAGGCCATTGTGCGGTATGGTGTTCATCAGAAACAACACAAATTCATAAACAGCGTAAATGACATTTGTGAGATCTTTGTGAGATAATTTCACTTTGGTTCTCTCAGAAAATAGTAAATGCACATGAAGTGCACCAGTAAGCAACAAGAGCTTCTGATGGCAAACACAATGCAGCTGTAACCATTAACTAACTTTTCCTACAGTAATGCCATGAAGCCAAACCTACACCATCTTCACAAAATCACCAAACTTTGTAGTTTTACTGCTGTTGCAAGGGCACACAAAGGAGCACAAGGCACAACGCTCCATGTGACACAAATGATTCTCCTCTTAAATTACAGCCACTTAACACAATTAAGTCCTTGGAAAATTACCACCACTTTGAATCCTTGTGAAAGGGCAAGAGCAAACTTACAGTTTTAGCCCTGATTTACCACATTTATGCATCAGTTAGCGTCGTTTCTGTAAGACAGAAAAGCTTCAGAGTGCATTTGGAAAGAATGAACATTGTTTACTGAAAGCTCTGATCAGTGGAAAAAGAGCAGAGGCGTTTGACCACAACCATCACCCGCAGGGCGGTACAGTAGATTTGCCTATACTGTAGACATGCTCACACACCACAAACCACACTGACAGAGACACCAGTATCCTGGCTGAAGACTGGGACTTATTAAGACGGTAGCTCCTATTGGTGTAAAACAAGCAAAAAACCAACAGGAAATGAAGGGTGTAGCATTAGTTTTATGATGGGCTGGCCTGCACATGCTCACACAATGACCAGGGCCAAATGCTGAAGATCATGTGGAGTAAGACAGACTTTAAATTACTGCGGGCAGAATGATTCACACTCGTCTGTCCCAGCTGTGTCATGTCTACGGAAGTCTTATTCTTTGTGTGGAGGCGATGAACGAGTTTCCAACATAAACCTCAGTGTGTCTTGCTGTCTGCCCGTGTGATGCACAGTTTTTCGACCTGAATGCACCTACAATTGATTCTGTAATTACAGCGTGTTCATTGATTTCAAGTCAAAGCGGGGAGTTCCTAACTGCTCAGATACTGCGTTGCTAAGTAACCTCGATCCCCGAAGATCTTTTATGTCTAGACTTTACCACTGCACAATCTACATCTATACTGTCTTTACTGAACAATTTCTGGTTTGTTTTTTGTTTTGTTTTGTTTTTAATTGTTATGTATGAAAAATGAAGCAATAACAAAAAGTTTTGTTTTCTCATTATTTACGTTGAAACACGTTGCACTTTTTGCATTTGGGTGGTATTTTAGCAGTACTCACAGAGCATTTGGCAAGCTCTTCAGTGCATGTATGCATAGCTAGCCTCCACATACTCAGACACACAAACCAAAATTTGGATTTAATTGCTTAGTTTTTAATGTATGTTAATGCACGTTGGCCATAGTCAGTATTCATAGCATCAGTATGTGAAACTCCCCGAAAAACAGCTAACGTGGCAAAGTCTATAACAGCAATTTCAGTAAATGCAACAGTGTTGCATTTACTCATTGATTGTTTGTGATCTGAACCATTTTGGGTCTGCTTATCCAGGAAAAACTGAATCTCTTTTGCTAATTGTTGTGGTGCGTACATGGAGAGCATCCATATGCTTAGCCACACACATAGGATTTCAGGCTAAACAGGAAAAGGCTCCGCTAAAGGAATCATGCTATTTGATGAGAAGTCTTCAAGAGGCCATTAAAAATGTTTTAGTTTTGTGTTTTGTCTTATGTCTGTGAAGGTTCTTCCAGAAGTGTTTTGTCTTACTTTTGTCTGCTTTATTGAAGAAATTACTATTTATTTCTAAATAATCATCTTTTTGAGTTAAAATCATTTATATTTAGAGTCACAAATAAATGTGCTCAAAGGCTAAAAAGTGCTATATTTAAAAGGCCCTCTTTTATAAATCTCAGTCATTGTTCTCAGTCGTTTAAGCCTCATTTCCACTCCCATATTTAGCCACAAATAAATGGGCACACGCCTTAATTTCGTCATTTACAAAATTGCTCTTCTATTTAATTATTGGACAAACTGCCAAGACAATATCCTGGAAGAAGTTTCTAAAGCACAGAAAATGAACTTTGGGTTGGTGTGGTTCACTTATGGAATCTCAAACAAAAGAAACTAAGGATAACCTGAAAGGGCTTGGGTCAATGATCCTGGCAGTGACAAAACAATCTATAAATAAAGATATACGAACAGTACTAATATTAGGGATAGTGGTAAAAGTGACTGACTCAATACAAAGCAGTACACTACAAGGATGTATGTGAGTTGGAATTTATGCATAAATTACTAGCGGGTGGGTTTGTAGACAGAAAAAATAAAAAGATAATAAGAAATGTAAGCTCTGTCTCATCTCCACTTTACCTGAGTGGGATTGGCTTGCTCCAAAAACCCAGTGCATGCATGGCCAGAGTATGCCTAACGTCTGCAGATTCGTTTTCAAATTGTGCATGTTGCATCTATGTGAATACATCGTTTATACATGTGACAACCATCGCTTTTGTTTCATTTCATACTGAAAGCTTGTTTGGATGGCTGTGGCTTTCTTGGCAACATCGAATGAGGGTAGTACTGATGAGCCTTACTGCCAGTAATGAAGAGGCTACAGTCACATTAATTGCTCTGTCCTCTCCACCAGAGTCTTTTAGTTTGTTGGAGTGTCTGATTAGTATTCTCAGTGCATGAAGAGCTGGTGGTGGTCACACTGCGGCAGAGTTTTCACTCTCTGTCTGTCTTCTTTCACTCCTCTCTACATCTCTTTCTTCACTGTATTCTTTCTCACACCTCTCTCTCTGCTTTTCCTCACATTCCCTCGCTGTCATACGTGCATGCAGGGACAAAAGAAAAAATAACAGGAGTCATGTCCTGTCAGCGTCAGCCGTTCAGTGAGTTGAACTGCACTGAATATTGTTTCTGACCTTAACCCTCTGGTCATAAATTGCTTCTCTGAGCTTCAGTGCTGTGGGTGTTTTTGTATGGAGACCTACACAGTTTCAAATGTAGAATATTACAGAAAATCAACAAAAAAGACTTTAAATCAATAAAAGCCCCACTGGGAATATATTACTCTCTGCAATTTAGCATTTATTTCTTTTCACTTGTGCATAACAATCCCTCATTACCTCTCAGTAGTTAGATTTTACTGCACTGCAGTCCTCATCAATGTTAACTGTGCACAGCCACCTCTCTGACAGTAGTATTTTCACCACCTTCATTTTCACCTGCCATGATGGGATTTCCCAGCAGGACAGAATGTGTGCAAGGCTCAAACAGCTTCTTGCCCACCCCAGTTTTATCTCCGGCTTGGGGCAGTAAAATAACTTGAGGTTTCAATGTTATACCAAGAAAAAGCAAGGTGAGACATACAAGTAGTAAAACGCACTGTTTTCTAGCAGCTAATTTAAGTAGCAAAGTATTTGGGTTGTCCAAAATTTTATGAAGGGGAGGAATATAAGAGAAATATGTCATAATTTAGAGTTACTACATTGTTGATTGGTTACTTTTGAATATGTTTTTATTGGCAAATATAGTGTTTAATGTTTCAAACGTAATGTTTCCCTTTATCAATGCTGGGACTTTTTTTTCTGACAGCAAAACAAAGATGTCAGGTTTATTGCAGTGGAGCTTTTAAATGGAGACCTTTTTTTCCTATTCTGTTTCTGCAGTAGAAAGCAGTTTGCATTTTTTCCACACAGAAATCAATCAGACAATCAATAAAGAATCAGAACTCTAAGCAGAACTAACAATTGCACAGGTATCGATACAATTGTGTCCGTGTTAATCTCTGTTTAGCAGTGGCAAAGAAGTAAAAGCAGATTTTTTTTTGTTGATTGATTAAATGCTCAAAACAAGACTCGAATTATTATTAAACGACTAATTATAGTGTTTAAACTAATTCTAAGATCCTTTCTGAGAGAAACTTTTATATACAGTAATTTAATGGGTATGTGTTTAGTTAACTATCTTCTGCCCCCTTTTATAATCTGCTCATGCTTTAGGTAATGTATTCAAACATGAAAGGTCATTTCGACCACAAGTTTTCATCCAAACTGACTGTTTGAAACATCCAAGTAGAGACTCCACACAAAGCAAAACAAACCTTTCTCACTCTCCGTGTGGACACAGAAGATAACTGTGATGTTTTGAGTTGCTGGTAATGCTTATCAGTGGGCTGTGTCATTTTACTGTACACATAATGTGATACATTTAATTTCAATTAAGTACATGAGACTTATTTTATCTTCATGTATTATTCAAAGAAAGATTCTCTCATAAGAGTGCTTCAAAGATGAGAATCTACTCTTTGAGGAGAGATCTAAGTTTGTATTTGTATTTTTGCGCTTCATTTTTTGTTCATGGATAAACCTAAGCTTATTTGTTTTGTAGCTGTGCGAGTTTACTTACTTTTTCATAATCTTTGTCATTTTCCATCCAAAAGTGCACCTTATGCCCTCCAGTTTTATTTTAATAAAAACAGCAACACCCTCATGTCGCTTTTCTGTGGCTTTGATCACACAAGAACTCGTGAATATAAGCACAGAACGCCAAGAAACCAAACGTATCCATTTATTCTTTATTCACCTGCCTTTATTTTTGCATTCCAGGTCATTCAGGCCTGACTTTGTGTTGGTGCGCCAGCATGCCTTCAGCATGGCCCAAAACGAGGATTTTAGGAACTTAATCATTGGTCTTCAGTATGCTGGCATTCCCTCAGTCAACTCTCTGGACTCCATCTACAACCTCTGTGACAAACCTTGGGCTGTAAGCAATTTCAACAACACAAATTTACAGCTGTAATTATCTAAAGAGTATTTTAATCACTCTACATCATAATTGTACGATTTTTTTTAAGTTGTCAGTTAGGAGACTCATGTAGAATAAACACCTAACAGAGTGCAAACATTATAACATTATTACTATATGATTAATCTGCATATATTTCTTACGTATGCACCATATTGCTGCTTCTCTCTTTTTTTCTTATCTTCTAGTTTTCCCAGCTGATCAACAATCAGAAGAGGTTGGGTTCAGATAAGTTCCCGCTCATTGATCAGACCTTCTACCCCAACTACAGAGACATGGTAATGCTATTTTCTGCTTACTGCACACTGTAAACTGTGTTGTGTTTCAATTTGAAGAACACTCGCACCTCACTGCGATCTGGAGCTGGCATGTGGCAATGTGATGTGCAGATTATTATATAATATATTGTATTTACTAATTTACAGTAATTGCCTGTTTCAGCGAGCGACAGTCTCTGAAAGGACAAAACAGTGTAGCGCATCAATTAAGTTTCGGGATGCCTGTCAAGTTTTTTTCAGTTTTGACGTATTTTTAGCAGAAACACTACAACACCATTGCACAAATCCTTGCTGTATATATGCATCTGAGCTTATGAGAACATAATAACAATATGAGAAAGGTAAGTATTTTTGTTTTTTAAACAAAGATGGGCTAAAAACTGTTGTACAGTACAGTGAAAATCCATGGGTTTTTATTATACGTATAAGAAAGGAGATGGTGCCTATTTCCCTCTTGCATTTTACTTACCAGATTTAGTAAAGCATTCATGTGGTATAATATAGAGGTAGGATTTAAGACACATTGACTTTTTTAAAAAGTGTCATTAAGTAAAAGTCGCGATTAATCTATCTGAGCTCTTGCTGAAGTCCTGCAAGGTTTATTTTCTTTGATGTTTGGTAGCTGAGGAGAATTTCTAAAAAAAAAAAAAAAAAGCACATGACACACAGGTCATCTGAGACATTTTATATACAATCTTTTTTGGTACATGGAAATAAAAAAGACTCTATTCGGACAGAAACACATAAATACAAACCCGAACAGGTCTTACAGTATAAAACAGACATGAAACTGCTTAATGCTTCACTAAAGCCATACAGTTAGGATGCATTACTATCATTTTACTATGTTCAAATTGACAGAATCCAATGTACAAATGACTGCGTAGTGCAGGTTAAATGTAAGTAGTTATTGTTAAATGTGACCATAATACGATGTCGAGACATTCTTGATGTTGATGTTCACAATGCATTTTAATCTGTATGACTTTAGTCATGAACAAGACAGGGGTCAACTCACACTTCTTACTGAGTTATTATATTGAGTAATTTTAACTGTTAATTATTGTTCATTCAAGGTTGTCAGCTATTTCTCTTTTTTGCTGGTTTTGTCAATTTTGAGATGAATCCACTTCCTCTTACTTTTTTACTTTTGTTTTAGGTGAATTGAGCCTTGTCTTGTTAAATCATTTCCTCTATGCAGAGGGGGGCAGGCTTGGCTTCTACAGACGGCAGTGCAGTTGTTAAAGCGCTGGATTAGATTTTTTGGCACAGGAAATAGTACAACCAATGAAACTAAACACACAAAAACACAAGAGAAGAATCTATATGCTATAAGAACAAATATTGTTAGCATTTAAAATGTTAATTGTCACAAAATACAATATTTACAGTCTCATAAATTTGAGGGGGAAAAACTGTGATTAAGGTGAACGAGACTCGTAGTGTATATATAATTCCTGCATCAGATTTAGTAAAAATATAATTAATTCGAGAATGTCAGTGGTGCTTTGCGGCCTGTATACCGTACTATGAAAAGGTTTTAGGCACTTTGATTTATTATGCATTACACAATGCCATTTTTATGGGGCCCAAATTCAGTATGCAGCATGAAACAAAATAAAGAAGCATCTCAAAGAACAATCGTTAGAAGAACAAAGAGTCCTGCAACAGATGGTATGGTCCCCATAGAGCCTTGGAGTCTGAATCATGGAGTCTGAATGGGTTTACATTAAGTGACAAAAGCAATGGAGACAGGCTAAATCCAGCAGAACATTGGAAAAATACTCAGAAACGCTTAGAACTGTACTGAGGTTACCACTGAAAAGTACACTAACATACAGGCACCCTTTGCCTTGGATTTACATGCGGAAACATTGCCCACACCAGATATGGATCAATTCATAAAAATGTAAAAATAAAAATAATTTTTTATTGTAGACTTTTGAAAGAGACTTTCAGTTTTTTAGTGCCTAAACCTTCCACACAGATTTGTATATACTGTGTACTTTTATTTGTATTGACAGTTAGCAGATACTATTTAAAGATATTCACTCCCAGGAGGTGTGAAGGAAAAAGATGGGAAAGGAAAGCTGCTGCAGTGGGTCTGGAATTGGTTCAGAAAAGGTTGCGACAGCTTCCTTCTATTATTTATTTACCATTTTTGTTTCCTGATATAACTTTGTCTTATTTTTGCAGCAAATGAACACCTTTATGCTTCATACTTCATGCATAAACAAATGTAAGGCCTTGTATAATTTTATTCATTTGCCTTCAGGTAAAAAAACGGTCTAGATCAAATGATGAGTCTAATCTGGCGTGAGAGAAAGAAGATGATTCACTGGAGTGCTGCAGTTTGGACAGATTTTCCAAGATTTACTGTAACAACCACTCAAAGCTCACGGTTACATTATGCTCCCTCAGATTTAATATTCGCCCAAATTTTTTTTAATGAAATCAGTTGCTGTTTTCAACCCCAGATCTGATCTACATAAGCCAAAGCAGGGTTTTGTTTTTTCGTTTTTTGTTTTTTTCATGAGGCATATTGGGAAACATATTGAGTAAAATGAATCTCAGAATTACAGGTCAAGGGTCAGTCATGTCAAAGAAGTCTTTCTCAGATGGAGGCCCACCCCGGTACCAGCTACAGCTTGTGTCAGAGCGGCGGATGCAAGCGTACTGCCGAGCCTGCTCGCCGTTTAGGCTGTTATCCAGCAGCCAGTCAGTCCACAAGCACTCGTTTTCTCCTGTAGATGCACACGGCACTGTGTAACAGGTGTTGATCTAAGAAGAAGAGAAGAATAATCGATTCGTCATCTCATCTCTCATCTCATCATTTATTAGTGAAGTAGGTCTCCCGTGTATTATGGATTACAGTTATGCAAAGGTTGGAAGAGAAAACAATGTTCACACATTTTAGACAAAATAAAAACAAACAATTTTTTTTTGAATATAGAGAGACGGAAAAGAGGCAAAGCAGCAGGAACAGATGAGAAGAGTGGCCTTTCTGCTGTAACAGCTGTTACACTGTTTCTTTAGTCTAAGCTCATGAAGACGTCTCTGACACAGACAGATGAGTGTGAGAATGATAAATATGTATGCATAGAGAATTGACAGTCCTTACTCACTCTGCATTCACAGCCCATCTGGTATCTATAGTTGAGATTCTTCTTTTGCGACACTGATAAGTTGTCCCAAGACTCTACCAGATCACACTGGCCAATAGAAATCCTCCCATCACTCCACATGCTCCCTGTTTGGTGACATCAGCATTTAGCCTTGCATTCAGTAGAATAGATTAAATAACTATTGCTGTGTCCAAAGGCCTCCATAAGAATCTTAATACTCCTAATGATAAACCAAATTTTTAAGAGCTTCATTGGTATACAGCTTTAACCTAGTGTTTTGGTTGATGATTGTCTCACCTTGTGGAATAAACCTTACACTGGGTGGTGGTCTAATGAATTTGTTTAGCGCTGTCCCCGGCAGACAGGAATCAGTCTCAGTGAAAATGAATAGTTTCACTCCCAAAAGAAAAGCCATTTAGGAAAATTTCTCTCTTTACTGATCACAGCACCAATGTACCAACTTGTTTTTTCTTTCAAAGCACAATATAAAAAAGTTTCATTGCATACTGTACCTGAGAGCAGATACCCTGCCTTATTGTTGGAGTCCAGCTTGACTCCACACAGCGATGAGAAAACTGGAGTGTACACATACTGGATATCCTTAGCCTTGTCAAAACCTTTGAACATCTAGATACAGATGAGAGGAAAAGAGCAGAAACGTTTTGTACTTTTTAAGAATGGGCTTGGCATAATGTAAATTTAATGCAGTACAGTATGTGCAGCAACAGTGTCGTGCAGGAGGAATAATAAAAGAACTCTAGGTTTCCAAATTACAGCAGCAGAGAACATCCTAGTGCTTAAAATCCAAATGTGCAAATGAAAGTGTTGCATATTTATAATGAGCAGACATTTTTATGAAGAGCAAATGTTAATCCTGTTCAGTAGTCATTATTAACACCATGAGGTCATGTGGAGATAGACATTTGGAACATTTCAGCTTGATTTTTTTTCTCATTGCTCTAAAAATATTTGGACATTTTGCCTTTATTTGACAGTTAACACAGGGACAGGAAGCACTTAAAGACAGAGGGGAGTTTGATGTCAAACAAAGGTGGGAAATCAAACGGTGGATGTTATACTGTTATGTGTGTGCCATTGAGACATTTAACATGCATGATACATTTTACTTTATAGGGGGCAGGCTATATGTAGCTCCACATAAACCACACAGTTTAAAAAGGGAGGGGGGGGAAATGGATATGTGTGCATGACCAGGGCTCTCACCTTGATCATTTTTATTTCGTATTGGATCATCTTCATGTAAGGTGAGGAGCTGTTGCTAGGCGACACAATCTTCTCTCCAGATATCTTGGCTCTTATCACTGTTTGGGAAACACAGAAAAAAACAAGGATTAGGATCCTGCAAGTAAATCCAAGATAAGATAAGAACGTTGTTTGCATACAAGAAACAATGAAAAACCTGTGTAGATAGATAGATAGATAGATAGATAGATAGATAGATAGATAGATAGATAGATAGATGGATGCATGTCCTCTCAGTAGTGATACAGGATGTGTCCTCCTCTCCTCTGGGAGGGAAATCAAAACCCACATGGAATAACAAGTAGCTCTCTGCTTGATCACTCCCATTAACTACCAAGTCCTCTCCACAAGCACATACTGTATGTGAAGTATGAGTATATACTTCACTGTGCATACACACACAGCACATTTTAATGTTACAACCTCTGAGAATATTAATCATAATCAAAACATTATTAACACTGATTACTTTAAGCAACCTGACCCGAATATTAGAGGCTTTATGTATACTGAGCTATTTTTCTCTTCCACCAAGCACATTGAATCTACATTTTTAGACATAGGCAAGGGCTGTAATGATGACTGACAAATTAATTTCACTGTTAGATGTTTCTTTTTCAGACTGATAACATACTGGTAAGGCAATCAATCAAAGAGAACTGACTTTATTATTATACATCTGAGGTTCAATTTAATGAAAAGTGAAAAGCAGTGGCATCACAGAAAAATGTATGTGACAGCTACTTATAAGAAAGTGAGTTAAAAACATGCATGGAGTGTTTCTTTTCTTTTACCATAATCGACAAGTGCTACCA
Organism: Mchenga conophoros; assembly: GCF_057382185.1. Classification (NCBI taxonomy): domain Eukaryota; kingdom Metazoa; phylum Chordata; class Actinopteri; order Cichliformes; family Cichlidae; genus Mchenga; species Mchenga conophoros. The sequence goes on from NC_140530.1 coordinate 22,827,158, forward strand.
CGTTCAGATTACTAGATTACTGCTTACATTAGTAACACAGTGTTAAAGTTTGTAATATGTTATGGTTGCATTTCACATTACATTAAAAACTGGCCTGTCAGTGACTAATGAATCTCCAGCAGAATGAGGCGTCTATATGAGCTAATTCTCACCCTCAACACATTGTAATGGGTTTTTTTCAACATGCAGCGCAGTATGATGGACTTTTTGTTTGGAATTCCCTTCATGTTTGAAGGTAAATGTGCTCTGTAATAGCACTAAAATCCACTTAATTTGCTGTAACAAGTTTGGCGTTGTAACATTTCAAAAGGGTGAATTTTAACCCTGGTCACGAATAAGCCTTTCATAAGCCGAACTATGTAGCTTGTGTGGCTAAATGCCGTATATATAGCCATATCAGAGGGAAAATCAGTGCAGGTATTACAGTAAAAACACTTCTTTTTGAAAGCAGTTGGGTCACAGTTTTATACACATGCAAAGTCTCGATAAACATGTCCATCAATGCCTCATCAAGCAACTTGTAATAAAAAATCTTTACCAAACTAACATGATAAAACTAAGGATATTTCCTCTGTATTTTTATTTTATTTTCGGTAACTAAATTGTTATTTTTCACTTCTCGTTTTAGTTTTTAGTTTAGTTTTCATTAACTATAACAATCTTGCCCTGAATGTATGAGTGATAAAGGCGTACCCACTACACCAGTATGTAAAGAGTTGTGTTGTTTTATCAGACAGAATAATATTGACCAAATACACTGGGTATTTCTTGTCCTAAAAGCATTTGTGCTTTTTCTCTGTGAAGATATTCTGCATGATGGATAATATCCTATATAATGAGGATATAATATAAAATATCCTTTAATGAATTCCCTGTAAATTCATCTCCCACATCTATTCTCTGTAAAAGCAGGAGTACAGTCCCTTGTAGTGCAATGGTGAAAGAGAGGGGGGAAAGGAGCCAGAAGTGAATTGAGTAACCTTTGTGAAATCATGAAAGAGAGAGAAAAGTAACAGTGTTAGGGAGAGGGAGTGAAAGTGTGAACCTCACTCTCGCACACAGCTAAGCAAACGTCCTCGCTTGTTTTTTCTTTTCGCTCGACACATAACTGTGCCACGGTTTTGTGTGCTGGTAAGAGGAGGAGGAGCTCAGCATGTTCTGTGAAATTGGCTCAGGAGAAATAAAGACTTTTTTTTTGTTCATCAAACACACAAGTGGAAAGATGGGCAGGCAGACAAATATGTGCGAATCCGTATAACGCTTTAATCGTTACACTGCTTGCAGCAAAAGAGCTGATCAAGGAACCTTCATACATTACCTTATAGAAAATGTCAGGGAGCATGACTGTAGATGCCTCTATGCTATTTGATATTCTTCATTGTTACACTGCATAATTCATAACCGGAGGCTCAGATTCGGTGTGGTAATACATTTGAAAGCATTAGACTTGCAGCCATGCAGTAGTTTTCTTGGGAATAGCTGCTGTAGTTGATAACTTGATCATCTTGGCATTATCCAAAACTTTACAGTGACCACGTTCTCTGTAGTACCTTACCTTACAGTCTGACCCCTACAAAGACACACCTGCCCATTAACCCACCTACTGTGTATACACACATGCAGCTGCAACCTCAAAAAATGTCAGCAGAGTTTGGTTTGATTAATTAGCTGTATTTGTTTAAGTAGGCACTGTCAAAGCTTGAGCTGTAGACGACTACATCTACAGCTACTACTGAATCTTTTCACTTTCTATCTATTATATTTGATCAAAGTTGTTCTTTTTTTTCATAATATCAAGTTAGTACATTGAATGTGGCACTAGTAAAATAATAGGTTGTACGAAAGGTTAATGTAAAAAGTTTGATGTGTTTAACATTTTGAAAGGATACATTATAACCGAGCTCACAGGGTATTAGGAGACCTGTTACTTTTGATACTAAAATACATTTTGAAGCTGATATTTTTGTATTTCAGCTCAAATATCTGTATGCAAGATTACAGTATTATTTAGTTAATATTTTATGTATTTAGTTAATAATTTAGCTTAGGTATGTGAAGCTAAATCATTATAGATTAAGGATTTTTTTTAAATTCTGGTTACCGCACAGGAGCCGGTGTATATATGTATATATTCTTGCATGAATTTATTTTCATAAGAATCTTTCAAGGATTTCTCAGTCCTGCTCTATTGTGATGTAAAGTGTGTGCATGGTGGTACACACACACACACACACACACACACACACACACACACACAAAGAAACATGTCTCAAGATAGACAAAGTACTTTGGAAAATTAGCTGTCACTCTGTGTGCCGTATTAATGGTCAGCAGTATACCACGGAATAGATATGTTCTGTGGAAAGATCAAAGAATTTGCAGTCTTGGCTTTGGTCGTGTGTCAGTGCCAAAATAGAATCTATAGCTAATCAGCCAGGTTGGTGATTTTGATCTTTAATTGAGGAACTATTGGTTGGGTAAGGAAAAGAAAAATTCTATTGGATTTGCAAGAAGCCATAACATTTTTTGGAAAGTGCATTCCATGAGATATACTTAAGAAATTGTCTATAATAATAAGTGAATTGCAAAACCTTCCAAAACAGTTGTCTTGGCCTAGATTATCTGAAATGTTTACCCCCACACCCCCACCCCGTCTTTGAAGTGTACACGCTGGGTTACCAGCTAATTTCAGTTACTGCAGCTGTGTTATGAACGGGAATAAGGACAGGCACGCCTGCTGAGTGAAAGTAGCTGTGCATCTGCCCCACAGTTTCATAACCAAAGAGAAATATTGCAAACTTGTACCATGAGAACCTATCTGTAGTAAGTAACTTCCCCCTCCAAGATGAATCGGCACCCTTGTCATGCTCACAAAGCTGGACTGTCAGTGGGCTTTCACACTGATATTGTTAGTATGCAGACCATTAGACCAAGCCTATAGACATGGAAATGAAGTGGGGAGAGACTGGGGAAAGAGAGAGAGCGAGAGAGATGGAGTAGGCTGAGTTGGCATGGCTTGGCCTCTGTCCAACAAACAGACACTCGCATGCACACAATGTCAAATACACAAACATGGCCAGGGAACCGTCCAAGGTTTGTCCAGATGGGATATTACTCAGATGTTGAGCTTTATTCAAAGAGCTCATCGACTCTGACAGCACTGTCAGGTCAGCTAAAGGACACCACCAGCCTACTCTTAGAAAGCAACCAAGGATGGCCTCAGGTGCCACCAAGTGAAACACGTTTTTTTATTTCGATTTTGAGTCTCCTTTTTTGTTATGCATCGGTCCAGAAAATTATATCCTATCTGAAAAAGGCCCAGTATCCATATCCATTAAGAGACAGGCACATACTTTTGGAACTAAAAACTTGCCACAGTTCAAAAGAATTTTCAATTATCTTTAGTAATTCTTCTGAATTTATGCACAACTTATGTAAAAGGTTTTTCATGTGATACAACCTTTGTAAGAGTTCACGCAATAAGTGTGTGCTGAGTTGGAGTTTCATCTGGGCTCATTTTTATCATTTATTTTTACTTACTGTTTACATTATACACCTATTGTCAATGCCACTAAATATTACATGACTTTAAAATATAGCTATGGTGCTATGGTACCAAGGTGCGGACGATCTCTTTGGGGACATATGCCATTTAGCCTTTTTTCACCGCTCTAAATCTAGAATTTGTATTGATCAATTTTGTTTTGTTTCTGTTCTGACCCATGGTTAGATTATTCACTGTATGTTAAAAATCGATGTAACTACCAGCAGGGGGAGACAGTTGGAGTTTTGCCTGGGTGGCTCCACAGTGTAGTTAAGTGAAAAATTCCTGGTTTGATCCTGGAGGAGACAAAAATCCCTTTGGTACAGAGTCAAAAAGGGCATCAGCCTTAAAAAAAAAAAAAAAAGAAAACCACGTGACACTGCGGTGACCCCTTGTGAATAAGCAGCCAAAAGTAACTTGTTTTTATATAGAAGCCAATGGAAAAATGACCTTTGACCTCTGCCCCAATGTTTTTGTCAAATAAGTGTCCAGATCAAAGCTAAGCTCCCCTCACGAGGTGCAGTGCTGGGAAAAAGTACTTTTACCTTTCCTGATTTTTTTTCCCTTTTTTTTAAATTGTCACACTTAAATGGATCAGATCATTGTCTTAATAATAGACAAAGTGAACCCAAGTAAATACAAAATACAGTTTTTAAATGATCATTTCAAGGGGGGAAAGCTATTCTACCTGGCTCTGTGTGAAAAAAGTAATTGCCCCCCTAAACTTAATAGCAAGATTGTGCCATCAAAGTGTTTGTGATAACTGACAATGATGGCAATCTTTCACATCACTGTGGAAATATTTTGGCCCACTCTTCCTTGCAGAACTAATTTAATTCAGCCGTCACTGTTAAAGGTCATGCCAACGCATCTCAATCTGATTTAAGTCCAGACTTTAATAGCTTGGATAGCAATTTTCCCCACAATAAACAAAATCACCATGTAAAAACTAGATTTTGTCATTATTTGGGTTATCTTTGTGTGTATTAAAATTTGATTATCTAAAACATTTAAATGACAAAACAATGCAAAAAAAAAAAACAACCAAAAAAACCCCAAAGCAACCAAATTATCTTTCACTGAATTGTATATTTATTTAAAACTGTGTACTTTTTTCTCAGTAGATTTTTGTTCGTTTCAGTTTTGTTGTAATCAGTAAAAGGATAAGGTAAAAATATTCTTGTCTACAAACTGCCCCTTTCTACAGAGTCCAATCTAAACACCCTGCAGATGGTGAGGTTTTGTCACAGTTTTCATCTTAGAACTATTTTTCAAAGGTTTTGCTGGATAGTTTCATGTCTAATCGACTACAACAGGAGTATTTTGTTTTTGTTTTTTTAATAAAAGGCCTACATTATGTCTGACAAGTCTCCACTATGTGAGTAATTGGTGTCCTTCAGTTGCTCTGTCAGATCTGCAACATGCTCAACAAGTCCAGGTTCAAAATATAAAGATAGCAACAGCAATAATGCTCGGTTCAAGGTGTCTCAGTGTGACTTCGCTAATCAGTGGCTGATGTCCATCTTCTGTTTACATTCTGTGGCTTATTGAATAAGCATACCTGGACAAGCAAATAAATGTGTGACAACTTAGCAGTAAGAAACCTGCTCTCTATAACCAATGATTAAAAAACAGGGCACAGCACCATGCAGCTGAAAACCAGAACATTCCAGCTTGAGATGTTATTCTGGTTAGTTCAGGTCCTCTACTAGTTTTCCTTTATAGTTTCAGGCTTTGAAGAAAGCTCAAAGAGCCAAATATTCATACTTGCAGAAATGTAATCTCAGCCATCAATGGCATGTGTCACATGTAAAATGCTGTCCTAAAAACCTTGCATTGAGATAACCAAGATCTAAATTGGCTGTTCACCTGGAGATTTTGAATACAGGTATTGCCTTTCATTTAACCCGGCCTTTGTTTTAAAAGCACTGTAGAGAAGTTGACCCTTTAAACCTAAAGGGATTTGCAGACCAACTAGAAAACATGACTAAAATAAAAGCAATTTCCTCTTCTCTCTCTCTGTCTCCCTCTCTCCTCTGCTGGAGTGTAACCTTTGACCAAAGCACATACTCCAGCTTTCCACACTCTGGAGCCAAGTACTCAAAGTCAGAGCAGAGTGTTGGTTTTGGCTTGTGCTTAGACAAGAAAGAACTGGATGACGGGGGCGTCGGGCAGAGAGACAGGCACACAGACAGACGGACGGACAGAAAGTAGGCCAGGACTTTTTTTTTTTTTTTAGGGGTTGTTTTTACGTGAGTGACAAAAGGAAGGCGCTAATTTCTTAAAACAGATAGCACACAAGGAAAAGTTCATGTTAAGAGAAAAACTGCATCCAAATCAACTTATTGAAATACTGCTATAAATATCAACCATGAAATTATGTTCAGATAACTCACGTTTTCTATGAATAATAATCATAATAATCAAAAAGGCCACAGTAGCTTAGCCATGAACCTCTATTGATTAGTTCTTGTAAAACTAATTTTGCACTTTGGATTGATTTTTTCCCCCTAAAAGCATGTAATTAATCTGATCAGTAATCCAAATAATTAATTGGTTTGTCAATATGTAAGGACATTGTCCAGATTAAAATAAATACATAAAGCATGCACCTATTTTCACACATATAACCTTGGTTATTCTAAATTTCAATAACTTACCAATCTCAGCACTGCAAAAGAGCTGTTGTGGGTGTGCTGGGTGGCAGCTGCATCCCTCCACAACTTCCTCCAAGCCTGCACCAAGCAAAATGAGCACCCAAAGCCCCAGACACACACTCCGCTCCTGGGACACGGCCATGATGACTCTGGCTACCTCTGACCGCTCCACCACTTGATGAAAGCTCGGCAACCTCTTGTGATCCTGTTAAGTTCCCCTGGAAGAAAGTCGGGTGGGCAGTCAGCAAGAGGGCAGGGTGATAGATAAGACGGTGGGGTCGAAGTGGTAAGATGAGCTCTGCTGAGCCGAAAGGCAGCTGTGGATAGAAATGTTTTCATAAGTTTAAAGTAAACCTATGAATTCAAGCTGCAGTGAAGGGAAGGGAAGGCTGCTGCTACTGTTGCTGCTGCTGCCACTGCTCTCTTTTCTCTTCTCCTCTCTCCCTCTCTGTAGACAATACGCAGAGGAACTTACAATAGTTGGATCCCCTCACACTCTGGTCTTGAATGCTGAGAGGGTCGCACACAGGGAGCCTCTTATGTGCTCAACAATTTAGGGACAGCCTCCTCTAACGCAAGAAGAAAAACTACCATCCTTTGGCTCTTCTTCTGCCCTCTTTTGATGTCCTCACTCTCCTCCCATAGGCTGGCATAGGTCTCATTCACTTAGTCATAGTTTCATGTTTCATGTAATCACATCCACTTGGGAGATTAGGTTTGGTTTTTGGATTTTGTTTACAGAGCTGCAGTGGATCTGTGTACATACACGATTCCCGGAGGATGAGTCCCGCTGATTTTGGTGGTTCCCTGACTTGTCCTCTAGCACCACCATGAGCATCACATGTTAGGATTTTGCTGAAATAAAGACACATTTCTTTGTTATTTTTGCACAGTGTTCATGTGACTTTCATAAGATGTTTATTGGCATTATTTGAGGATGAATTTTACTGACTTTGATTTGAGTTTTTGTTTATTGCAGCAGTTTTACTGCCTTACTAATAACGACCACTGCTAAAGGGGCCTCTTATTTTTCACTGCAGGATTTTCCAGTTTGTTATTATAACTAACATAAGTTGTCATTATGCTTCTTCATCATTATTTATCCATCAGTTATACTGTTTATTTGCAGATTACAACACCAAGCTTCCCAGTGGTGGTGAAGATTGGACATGCTCACTCTGGAATGGGAAAGGTAATTGGTTTATTTATTTACCAACTGACATATATACAGTTAGATTAACCATTTAACCACACCTGCTTTACTTAAACTTTAGCTACCATTCAAAGATATGTGGGGATCGACTATTACAGCCAGGAAATAGTTTTGGCTCTGTGAATGGAGGACAAATCATGTGGCTATTATAGTAGTTAGCTTAGATGGTTAAATGGTAACCATAAAGCACCACTACATCTAGAATCACATTTATTATACTTGTTAGTGCTTTTGCTGGCATACGCGTGCACTTAATAGCCTTCTCCCATCCTCTGCTTCCATCTTAGATGTCTTTCTTTATCCCTTTCCTCCTATCAGTTCATCATTTTTATTCTCTCTTCCCTTTTACATTTTGTCCAAACATTGTGCTGTTATTGATTGACAACTGTGTTAATATTTTCTGGCTGAAATCAGAGTGGAGCGTTTCTACCGCTCCTGATCGATCCACCACACATCATTCCCCTGAACTGCTCAGTTCAATAAGCCATTTTCACACATGCACTGCACATTAAATGGAGAAGCTTTATGTGAGAAAGCAAACGTCTTAACCGGTCAGATTGGACATTAGATTGATTGATCGATTTAACACTGTTAACCAATGTTTGATGGCCAGTTGAACCAATGTTAGAATCAAGCAAGTCAAACATTGTCCAGACAGTTTGCAGCAACTGCATTGTCAATCGGCTTTGAACACAGCCAGTCAACTTCATGAGTATGTCCAGTAGTGATGATGCATTTGTTTTTAAACAAGCTTGTGTTCTACATTTGAGAAACGGCAACTTAAAGCACTGTCCTGACCTGACTCTCCTGACATTGTGATCCATGTAGTGCCACTCTGTGCTGGGTTACCCTTATTCATTAAATATAATTTATTGTGACACAAGAAGGTATTATTTGTGTATTACAACCAAGTTACAGGAGCTCAACAACCACTCATCCTTGAAAATGTTCTACCCACACGTACCATCACTGTCCTTCCGGTCTTAAAAGTAAAGCCAATGGAGAAACGCTTTAACCTGCACTTTTTCTATTTACCAGCAGGGGGTGAAATGTACATTGGTGGCATTTGCGTGACAAATTGTAAGACTGGGTGCATTTTGAGAGTCTTTCTTTATTTGAATAAATAAATTAAGTATTTATATGTTTTACTCCACTGTAGGTTAAGGTGGACAATGTGAGCGACTTCCAGGACATTGCAAGTGTGGTGGCCATCACTCAGACTTACTGTACTACAGAGCCATTCGTAGACGCCAAGTACGACATCAGGGTCCAGAAAATTGGCACGGACTACAAAGCCTACATGTAAGTGTGCTGTCCTTGTGTGTCATTTGGATTTAGGGATGATATATTGTGCGTGCGCGCTCATGTACCAGCAGACAGAAATATAAATCTTGAAGTTTACCATACCACATCTCCATGTCTCATGTGCCTTTAGTTTAGAAAAAAACAAAGAGCATATGCTAGCATATGGTTATGAAACTGCCATTCAGACAGAGAACCTACAGCTCTGCTCTCTGCCTGACTGCAGTTAGTAGCTGAAGCCACAAACCTCCTGCTGCAAGGATGCTTACTTCTCTCTGTCTTTTATTGCCTGCATTTATAATATCTATACTGAAGGGCTGACTCTGTAATGAGGCTTTTACATAATAATTTAATGCACAATTTCCTCTCCTTTTCCAGGCGAACATCTATCTCTGGTAATTGGAAAAGCAACACTGGATCTGCCATGTTGGAACAAGTAGCCATGACTGACAAGTGAGCACCGCTTCCACATTAGTGATGCTCAGGCTGCCCTGATGTCACACACATCTCTCTTGTGTTTTACCACAGTTAGTCAGTGTACTCAGATTAATTCAGCTGAAAGCCGTTGACATTTTGTACCACAACTGTTTTCACATCATCTGCTCATGGGTGAAGCATGCATTTCAGCACAGTATTGAGAGCACAGGTATAGTAAGTCAAACTGTAAACAGTATCTAGTGCACTTTCAGCACCGTTATCTGTGTACAGCAGCCCTGGAACAAACATTATTATTCAAATATTATTTATAGAGTTGCAGTTGTCAAACAACTTTTAGCTCAGTTTTATGCAAGCTACCAGGGCTAGAACACTGGATTAGAGTACATTATCCTTCAGGTGAGTATTGATCCGTCTGTTTTGACCCTAGATTGACTGGAAGGAGTAAAGCAAGGAAAAAAACAGCACCTTCATAGGTTACAGCCTGGAGCTAGAGGGGCTCAAGAACGGGTTTGCCGTTGGGATCTAAGCCCAAACAACATTTCTGCTACACGCTGTGCTGAAGTGATAAATCAATACCACTGCTTAATTAGTGTGCAAGACTTTTCATTAACAATAAGGCAGGAAAGGTTCACCATCATCTCCCACCTCGTTTTGATACAGCAAAGAAAACAAGTTAACTACCTAATCTTGTTGCACATTGTCACCTATAGTCGCCTTTGACAGCTGTTAATAGGACTAATTTGTCACGCTTTTCTTTGTGACAGGTTTAAACTGTGGGTCGATACCTGCTCAGAGATCTTTGGAGGACTGGATATCTGTGCTGTCAAAGCCATATGTGGCAAGGATGGAAACGACTACATTACAGAGGTGAGAAGGAAAGGAAGGGAAGGGAGGAGTAAAACTAAAGAACTCAAAAGGTTTTTAGACTTTTTCCTGCATCACTGTATTTATTGACTCTTGCGTTTTGTTTGGAAACTTTCACCACGTTGACATCAGCCTGTGGGAGCTGTGTTGCATAAGCATATTAAATTTATCATGTCTGGCCCAATTTACACTGCTGGGAGCAGAGATTGTCTGGCTGGGAATAAACTGATTCAGGTAACCTGAATGCACATTAAGGGTTTAATAGCTGATGTCTGGTGACACTCTGACGTGCATACATTACACAATTTGTGTCACTTTATGTTCATCTTTTACACCAGATTGCTCTGTCTTTGTGTTTCAAAACTTTACTATCTCTCTATTTCTCTTTCACCTCTGCCTTTCCAGTATTTTTTTTTTTTATCGCAAACTGGTTTTTATGTTTTGCAGCCTTTAGTCGTGATGACAGCAAAGTAGAAGTATAAATTTCTTCTGCTTAATGCTACCTTTTATGTAGAAAACATTTACATAAACCAAAACCATTAACACTCTTTTTAAAGTTTTTAAAGGCTATAAAGTATAAGAGCTTAGATTTAGTCCAGATTGGACAGATTGGAGGCGTCTGGCAGGATGACTGCACCAGATTCTCAATGTTCAGGCTGAGATAGAGCCATGATCAAGAGAAGCTGACATAGAAAGAGGTTACAATAAAGTATGAGGAGCTTTGAAAATTGGTTTTCTGGCTGTATTGGTTCTCTTAAAGTTGGGTAGTTAGGGCACTTCAGTGTGGCAGGTTAAGCTTCAGAAACTGATGGGAGTATGTTTGAACCCAAAGGCAGAGAACTGACACAAAAAGAAAAAGTATGAGCTGCAAATAATTGGAGGGACTCAGACTATCGCAGCAACACTACTACCAAGCTGTTGAAAAAAAGGTAGAATTCAGGAGTACAAGGCCAAAGATGAAATGTTTAGTGACCAGCAGCTTGACAAGCTTGGGTTTGTAGGGCAGAAACTAAAGTGCTCTAGAAAGAGCTGCTTCTCCGTGGAATAATTTTAGCAGTAAGTACAGAGCATCTTAATTATGTAGGTCATTGCAGCTTGCTCATTTATGGGTCAGTTCTTATCAAAATTGTGATAACTGGCCACGAAAAGATGGAACAATATGGTAAGCACACTTCAGATATGGTAAAACACAGCCTGCTTTGTGAAAGTCAATAAAGAAGCCAGAACAGACAAACCAACTCGATGTTTCTAGACGGCAGCTAATCAACTTATAGAAAGAGTAGAGCAAAAGCTGAAGTAGTCTAACAGCTAAGAGTGTGTTTGTGATAAACAGATTAGACAGATGGAGGGGGAGATATGGTGACAGTTTTAAAATAACAGGATTATGTAGTGATGATTCAGACAAGATGTGTTTGTGGAAATAACTGTATGACTAAAAATGATAAAAAAGAGACCATGCATCAGAGAGAGCACAGGGAAATTATCCTGGAGCCGACATGACACAAAAGGCTTGTCATCCATCCCATTTAAGCTTTGAAAAAACTTGACAGTCATAAAACTGTGTACTATTTAAACTGAAAGCAGATTTCATACTGAAACTGAAAAAATAGGAAACAAATAACAAAAACATACCTCCACAGTTCCCATGAGTCACTTTTTATAATGATGTAAAACTGAGGGCAGTTTTTGCTCATTAAAAGACAAAATCCTGTAATGGTGTGGGTGTGTTTTGTTTCTGTTTTATTTTTTTATGTTGTCTTTTTTTATGATTTCAAACTACACTTTCCCTGCAATTGGAGAAATATAACAGAATCACCTAGATACTCTGTTCAGACCGCTGTGCTGTTTAACCTCCTTTTTTCTTCAATGTCCTGACTTTGTTAGCCAGTCATAGTTCGTACATCTTCTCATCTCTCACATTGTTGTCTCCTGTTATCCAGGTTGTGGGTTCATCTATGCAGCTGATTGGCGATCACCAGGCAGAGGACCGCCAGCTCATTTCAGAGGTGGTGCTGGCTAAGATGAACCAAGCACTGGCCTCCAGGTCATCTAGCGTTTCCCGCTCACCAACGCGCTCCCCTCAAAGCCAAAAGCCAGCTACTGTGCAGCCCCAACAGGTGAAGCCTTTAATATGTTGCATTGTGTAGCATTTGTTCTACAAATACAAAAAAATTTGCACCGCTAGACCTCTTCCAGTGTGGCTGCTGTTTTAAAATCTCCCTGTGGAAATCATGTCCTGACCACTTAAAATTGTGCATCTACAAAGGATCCTGATGAATAACTTCAGGTTTAAAGATACTGTAAGCCTCTTTAGAAAAGTACATAGATGCTTCTGGTTATGCTCCCAACTGATGGACTCCTATAAAGGTTGCTATTTGGTCTCTGGGTTTGAGCTAGAGAATTCATTTTCATTACCAACGATAATATTTTAACATTAAAACTGGATCAGCTTTACAGAGATGGCTGATGTTTATATCTTAGAGAGCAAACATTGAAAGCATAGCAATCATAAATATGGCGGAATCAGGAAATCCACAATGTGATCTAAAAGTAGCAAGTGTTTCCAAGGTGCACAGGAAGCACCTACTGTAGTCCTTCACAACTCACTAGTGCATCCTTACCTTCGTTTTCCTTTATCCCCAACCATTTGGGGTAGATAGTTGCCCCTCACTGAGCCTGGTTCTGACGGAGGTTTCTTCCTGTTAAAAGGGAGTTTTTCCTTCCCAGCTTTGCCAGGTGCTTGCTTATAGGGGGTCGTCTGATTGTTGGGGTTTTCTCTGTATTATTTTAGGGTCTTTATCTTACAATATAAAGCGTCTTGCAGCTGTACTATTGCTGTATATACCGGAGCTAGGTAGTGTAGTGGTAGCACGACTCACCTTTGGAGTGGGAGTTGCAAGTTCGAGTCCCACGCATGAAGGGTCCTGGCTAGACCCTTCATGCTAAAAACCACAAAGCCCTGGAATGGTGCGGCTGCAGCACGGACACAAAAGTTTTCACTGCAACTTGTACTCTTTATGATACTGAATGTGACAAATAATGAAAAAGCTTGCTGTTTTGTTTTGAGGCCACTGTTGTTGTGAAATTTAATTGTATATAATTTAATTTCCCTTTCTCGTTTTTTATTGCCTTGCCAACTCTTTTTTTTCATTGATCCCTTGTCTCCTCTCTGTCTACTAGACTGCTGCCCCTAAGGAAGGACTGGCTGATCCTAACAGGACTTCAAGCCAACGTCCTCAACCTCAAGGTTTCTGAACACTATTCACCAATGTAAAAGGACTGCTGCTGTAGCATGTCTAGAAAACACTAACTAAATTCATCATTGAACAGTCCCCTTGCTAACATCACTTTCTGAGATGAAGTATCCACTAGCTGTTAACTTGAACATCTTCCTTATCAAACAAAGTACTGCCATCAGAAAGTAAACAGGTGGGAAATAAGTATTCAGTGCTTTCACATCGTTGTATTGGGACTTGATACTGTAACACATAGATGCCCGATCATCCAGTTTACCAGCGATCTGTTAATAGACCTGTTTGTTTTTTTCTGCCAAGAATTAGACAAGAAGACCAACAGTAATGTCTTCTCTGTACTGTAGATATGCAGCTACCATTAGCTTTGCCTGGGCATGGAAACTGGGAAAAACAGCTTACCTGGCAACCCGATCCACCAATAAACACCTTTAGAACTCACTGATTTGCACTTTGACGTCATGTGTTGCTCTGTGGCTTTCACAGGTTTTGTATTCATCAAAATTATGACACACATCTTGTCAAAATGGGAAACTTTGATCTGCTATGGTTTCTTTGGAAAGAGCCATGCTGGCTGTTTCCCCTGTTTCCAGGCTTTGTTTTTAGCCTACCTAATTACCTACTGAGTGTAGCTTCATGTTTACCGTATAGGTACAAGAGGCATATTCATCTTCTCATCTAACTCTTGGCAAGAAAATGAAGGAGTGCAGAAGAGTAGAAGCAGCTTGTATTTTGTAAGCATACTGATCCTTGTTCCTTGAACTCAACAGTTTCCTTCATTACTGCCTCAAACTAGTATATTGACATCATGGCTTCACTTCGGTGTTGACAGAAATGATTGGTGCACTAGTCTGGGTCCAAGAACAGCAAGAAGCCTCTTCTATCTGTCAAAGCTATGCCTTGCCTCTTTTTAACTTGCGGCATTCATTTATATTAACAAGCCAGTGTTGTCTGTTTTTAACTTGTGGCATTCACTTGAATTAACAAGCAAATGTATATTAAAATGCACTTAGCCAGCATGTTAAGTTTAATTGCAGATGTAATGTAAGTTTTCAAACGTGTGTGTGTGTGTGTGTGTGTGTGTGTGTGTGTGTGTGTGTGTGTGTGTGTGTGTGTGTGTGTGTGAGAGAGAGAGTGTGTGTGGTGGTGTTTGTGCTCAGGGCTGATGTTTTAAAACTAAGTGTGCCTACTAAACGCAGTGGTAAAACGCTACCCAAAGTGTTACATTAACAAAGCCATTAATGTTGGAGTTGTTGTGTTTGTCTTTGTGTGAATTTGGGTTTGCATGTTTGTTCATTGTGGTTTCTCATTTTTTGCATGGGTGTGGCAAATGCCTGTACTCCATGTGGTGGTTAAGATGTTGTAGAAATAGCTTTTTGTGTCTTATGTGAATTGATAGAGATAAATATGTGCCTGTTGAGTGTTAAGATGTGCAAATCGGACTTCACTATATATGAATTATGCATTAATAACAATGCCATATGTGATACTAATTTAACACTGTGAAAACATGTGCACTTATTGGTGGATTAATGTTTTATTTTTATGTGTTCTTTAGTGAAAAGAAAAATAACTTACAGAGATTACCATCACTCTGCTTGTTAAATTTTGGCCAGCTCAATTGGGTTTCTGTGGTTTCTGCTTAAATCATTTTTATAATCTTTAAATTGCATTTTTATGCTAAATAAATTGATTTCCTTCTGGCTGAGCAACAAGATCTTGACTTTTTTTGTGAGTAGCTGATTAGAGTTTGTGTTTGGTTGTAAATAAGCCTCAACTGTTTTGTGTTATAATACTTGAAACAGGCAATCTGGCTTCATAAAGTGCAAAATATGATGTTTTTTTTCTCTCACAATTACAACACCTGATTAAATTAAGTTTTAAAAAAAATTAGCATACTTTTC
Organism: Mchenga conophoros; assembly: GCF_057382185.1. Lineage (NCBI taxonomy): Eukaryota > Metazoa > Chordata > Actinopteri > Cichliformes > Cichlidae > Mchenga > Mchenga conophoros. The sequence continues at coordinate 22,842,331 of NC_140530.1, forward strand.
TTTGTCTGCATGATCATTCCTCATTTGCTTGGATCCAGACCATTGAATTGCTAATATTTGAACATCTGGCTATAGATTTGATGAAGATTTTGATTTTTAAACCTTTTCTAAATAAAGAGATTAAATAATATTTTTAATAATATAGCTAAAATCGTTTGCCACTTTCTGTACTTGCTTGACTGATGTGGCGAAAATCAATTATAATAGCGGTCAACAAAATATTAAGCAAATCTCTAAACACAATGTTCCCTAATTCTGGGTTTGTAGCCAAGCAAATTGTTATTGTGTCTCCCTTTATGAATTATGTTTGTACAAATTGTATTTTCTTTGGTTTTTATGCGTCGTGAGTCCCAAGCAACCATTGGGATGCTTTATGACAATCTGATCAAACGTAAGACTCGTGGCCAATTAGCTGCTTGACAGCAGTGACTCTCTGAGAACACATGGGATGAATTTTCATGAAGTTTTTGTAATGAGAAAAAATATATATAAATTCATAAGTCCATAAACAGGATTCTGTTTACATTTTTCAAGCTGTGTTCAAAGAGGCTTTATAATGTAATTTACATTCAGTAATTCTGTTTTGGAGAAAATGAATTCTGAACTGCTGGAAACTCATCCCTGCCCTGCCGCTTCTAGCTCAGCTTGTGTAATCACTTGGTTCTTTTGTGTTGCATGTCCCGCCACGTTGCTGCTTGTGTTTGGATCACTTGTTCTAAACCGGTATTTCTCCTTTTGTTGTTTACTGTCTTTCTCCTCACCGTCAGTCTGATTCTTTCCTGCCACTGCCTGTTTTAATTAGCGCACTAGTGCTGGTCACTTGGCATGATAGGCGAATCACCGCACCTTCTTTTAACTGCTGTTCTGCCTCCCCCTGCTGGTCATTACAGCCAAAACATTCAGAGCCTGCTTTGCCCCAGTCTATTCTTGATAGATTAGTTAGATAGGATTTCTATGAATGTCTGGAATCATTTTGTGAATGGGCATGTTTAGATTCAAGCTCATTTTCTATGTCATGTTCTGCTTTGGTTTTTGGTGAGTGTTACAAATGCCTGGTTGTCTAACGCTGCACTAACAGTCTCTAGAGTTTAAATACTGATGCTTGTATGTTCTATTATTAACCCCCTTTTTGCATTTGGGTGTTGTATAGCAGTGGAAGTACAAGTTCATATAACTATATTTCATCTTTTAGGTGCACCAGTGAAAGCGCAGAGTGTGGACACATCATCAGAATCAGCTAAGAGAGCATCTGAACCAGTACCAAAGCCCAGCCAGGCTCAGAGACCTGGTCCAGGTCCAGCTCAGAAACCAGTTCAGGCTCAGAAACCAAGCCCAGTGCAGAAAGCTGCCTCAGTCACAAAACCACCAGTACCGAGGCCTCCACCAATGATGAGAGCCCCGTCTGTCACAAAGCCAACCCCAGATTCTGCTTCCACTTCAGCCCCAGCCAAAGCTTCACCATCATCCCCTGCAAAAGTACCGGCAGCTGCAGCTCCAGGCTCTCCACCAACCAAAGCAGCAGCCGCAGTTTCTGGCCCCGCTGCAGCCTCAGCTGCAGCTCAGGCTTCTCCCCCAGCCTCTCCTCCAACCACAGAGCAGCCCAAGCCCCAGCCTCAAGGCTCCCCATCCCCAGCACCTGGCAAACCAAAAGATCTTCCCCCCAAACCCACACCACCTGCAAAACCCATTCCTCCTATGCGCAGAAATTCCAAACCACAGCTCCAGCCTAAGCCACAAACCGCACCTCCTCCGAAAGCTTCGCCCACACCCCAGCCCACTGCCCAAGCACCAGCTCAGTCTTCAGATACAGCCTCGGTCTCTGCCCCAGCACAGGTTCCGTCCCCAGCCAAAGCCAGTCAGGTCCAACATAACATCCAGTCTCCAGCTAAGGCTCCAGTTCAAGTTAAGCCAGCTGCTGCTTCCCCGAACCCTGAGCCAGTCCCAGCTGAAGCAGCCGCAGCACCGGCTGAGGCCGAGGCAACAGTGGAAGAACAATCGCAGCAAAAGACTCACCCTCTTCTGAAGTAAGAGCTGAATTATCAACACGCTTATTTAAAGACATTCATTCATTCATTTGAATACAAATTCTCCTTTATCTGTCTTTTTTCGATTTCCCCCTCCTTTTCTCCATTCTCTTCCCAGTAAATCCCAGTCCCTGACCAATGCCTTCAACGCCTTCAGCGACTCTTCTTTCTTCCGCGGGGTCTCAAGCTCCGGAGGCGAAGGCCAGGAGGAGGCAAAGGCCGAGACCATTCGTAACCTTCGAAAGTCTTTCGCCAGCCTTTTCTCTGACTAGACACACCCTCCATTTACCATTGGCCAGTGATGACTTGATTGACATTAAATGTGAACCAGTCTGAGATTAAAGTTTGTGTGTTTACTGTACTGTATTCCCTCTGTCCCGGTCCCTCTTCTGCACCACTTTTAGCTTTCCTGTGTGAGTAACAGTGAGGCCTGCTGGGTAGGATGTTCCGTGAATGAACCCAGACTAATAGGTCTGAAGGAGTTAAGTCATTGATATAGAATATATTATGATATAGTAGAAAGAATAGAATAAAAAATTATTTTTTCCCAGCGCACACAAAGGAACAGAGTCTAAGGTATAATGAAAGTATAATATTAAAGACTACAGATGGAATGTACATAAGTTTATATACAGTATATAAATGCAGTATAAACACAACTATAATGGGAGAGAAGCCAATAATAATAAAAAAAGAAAGCAGCACTTTTTGATTAGCTTTGCAGTCAGTGATATAACTCTTTCATTCAGTAGCTGGATTTATACAAATGTTAATGTTCAGATATGACATTTGGTTTCTCCTACATTTGATGGTTTCCAGTGAATCGTTGTTGGTCAGCAAGTCAGTAAAAAGGGAAGAAGAAAAAAAAAGAGATACTTCTTTAAAAGATTTGTTCCTGTCTGTGTAAATCCAGCCGTTGTGTCTCTCTGGTCCTTGGCTACCGACTACTGGGCTCGTCATTGCTGCCCCTTTTTGTCTATAAGCCTTGAAGTTCATTTATGTGTGCGTGTGTTTTAGGGGGGAGGGGGGGATATCTGTATGTTCATTTGTGTTCACTTGTTGTGCATGGCTCCTCCAAGTGTGTGACTTTTTGGAGCAAGTGAGAGCTCTATCAGTGTTAGACTTTGCCCTCCGTTGCCTCTCTCTCTCTCTCTCTCTCTCTAGATGTTGTAGCCTTATTGTGAACATGTTTTCAATTCACAGCTATGTGTGTTAGCTGTGCAGACCTGGGTCAATTGCATATTAAAATGCATTCATTCACTATGAAGCTTTGAGCATTGGAATCAGCGTGCCGCTGCTGTTTAGGAGGAGCACGGCTGGCGAGTAAATGAATGCATTTCACGTGGTAACTCATGTCTGTAGTTGTGACTGGTGATTTCTTGTTTCACCTCTGTGTAGATCTATCAACAGTATTGTACTTTGTTGATTATTCTCATGAAAAGACATTGAGACAGTAGTGCAATAACACCTCGACATGACTGTTGAGTGCTGTCACCCTATTATATTATCATACATACGGGATCTGTGTATGTGTTGAATACCTTACTCTTACATTCCCTTTAAGATTTCTTTCCATGGTGACTCTCCAGGTTGCTCTTTACGTGCAGTCAGCATCTGATCTGAGTACTATCACAACTGTTGGTGTTTCGTCCTTAGCCTTGTATGTATAGGTGCAATGAATTTTACGCAGCCTGGATTGAACCCTCTACCTTCACCGGTCATTTTTGGTTCAGTTGTTGCATTTCAAGAACGTACGCGTAAAAACAAATCCTACGACCTGCATATCAACCTGTCGGCTTATCCATTTCCATGACTATGTTGCAAGTAAACTTTGACATATTGTATTTGTCAGAAGTTTATTTATTTTTTTGTAATATATTTATTTATTTTTGAGGTTCCATATTTATGGTAAAGTATAAAATGTTTGTTTTATATTGTGTTTTTATTTGTAATGCAATCCTGCTTTGCATGATCTGGTGACTGGTTTTTTTTTCTGTACAGATAAAAGTTAATAAAGATGTGGTTCCATCATCCCACTGATTCACTGAGAGTCATGCCAGTGGCTGTGTCTTTTCTTTGAGTGTTTTCTTCACATGGGCACATCTATTTCACACTCATAAAGAAGTGTGGTGCATCTGTGTAAGCATATATGGCCTGGGATAGATGTGGATATTCACCAGTCAGGGAAAGTCTAATTAAAAAGCTGCTGTTGAGCAGACTAAAACCAAGTTCGCCACAGCCACTGCTTCTTCTGATTTCAAACTACAAACCTGAAAAAAAGTAAGTTTCTTCTTCTTTCGCTTCCTCCCTTTAAGGATTGCCACAGCTCATCAGCTGTCTCCATTACCATGTCACCAATCCTAAAATACTGCAACATTGAAACTGCTGTGAGTAAGATAAAAACAAAATATGCAACTGCTAAGACAAGATTTTGACTTAGGTGTCACCGACGTCCATGTGATTGTGTCACATGGACGTCTGAAGAGTCTGAAGAGCTGTATGCACTGGCATGGCTTGTCTAGCAGGAAATTTGAGACATACCACATATCACAAGACAAAGCTTTGATTAAAGTGATTAAAAGGACTTTAAGCTTTAAGACACATGACTGTTAAAAGCATCTGTTGAATTGTGAACTCAACAGATTTGCCCCAGTGTGAAGAACTACACCCTAATTTACCAGATAAATTTTTTTTTTAAAAAAGCACACGTGGCACAGGGTCCCACATTCATTCATCACACTCTTAGAAATATTCACACTCAAAACCTTTACTGAGATACATTGTTTAATTTGTTGGTATGTCATTTTGCTCTCAGCATATATATTTATTTTCCTTTAGATGAAAAATACTAAGACATCCACAACAGAGTCTCCCTAACAAATCTAGCAATGCCAGAAGGCTTACTGTATATCAAAACATTGTAGAGCGTTATATCTTACACAGGCAGCACAATATTTACATTTTAGGAACACTTAAAAGTAGAAAAATGATCATTTGCCAGCACCATCACATAAATTTAAGCGAGCGAAGTGTGAATTATTGATGTCTTGTGGTGTTTTATTTAAGAGGTACTGGGTTGAATTTTCTCATGTGAGGCAGCAGATGGCACTGTGTATATGTGGAAGTGCTGTCAATTGTGTACTTGCCATTTCTCAAGATTAGCATTTTATAATTATTTATTACACTCTTTAAAAATACCTTACATATAAATATCTCTAAAACATCTCTAAATATTTCTCTAAAAACATTACTTATACATACAGACGTGTGTAAAAACACATATTAATGACACTTTAAAAAAAAAAGTTTTTTGTCATATTTTCCTCATCCTGTTCTTCTTTCATATCCTGCCTTTAATGTCACGCTTTTGTCACGCTTTAAGAAGGCGAGTGGCGGAAGGGCCCTTTTTACATGTGCCACTTTAGCCTTTAACATAAACCACAATACTTTTGCGTGAAACTGAACTTTTTTCCCCTCTCTGTTGTGTAAAGATGCAGACAGTGTGTTTACTGTATGCAGCATAAAAAAATCTGACATAAACAGATGCTTCATCTACATCGCAAAGGGTTTCAAGGTAATGTCAAGAATAAACGATTTATTAAGATCGCTCTTTTTAAAATTAAAAACAGAACCAGTTCTTCAACAAAGTCTGCCAGCGCTGATAACATGTATACAGTATGCACAGTGAAGACAGAGGAAACACACTTTGCTTTTGGCTCTTGGTCCATGGGGCAACCAGTCAACAGAGATCTGTGGGAACGTCTCCATCACGTTGCTCAAAGGGACATTTATGTGGGCGGCTAACTCACCAAGCAAGCCTATACTAGCCAAATCCTGTTTGTCTTGGTGCTCATCCCAACCTGCTGGAGGGAGAGATGGGAGATTAAATGTTATAATCTAAACATTTAGTTCATTTGTCATCCCATACATACGAGCATGGAGGGACAAATCAAGCCAGTTTGGCCGATTTCTTCTGTCATAACGTTAACTGTGAGGGTTTCAATTTCCTCACTAAAAGCTGCGTTGATTTTTGAGCAGCTTGCACCCCTCCTAAGCCTGAAAAATGACAAGTCTTTTCCACTTTATAATAATCACGACAGCGTAGGAGAGCCCTGTTAAGATACACAAGTACTTTGATGATGAACATTTTCAGATACCAGAGCTCCAGTCTGCTGGGATTCGACTCTATAAACAATCAGAAATTATTGCTTTGCTTTGTTTGTAACAGCCAAACTCTCAGGGGTGTCATTTTTTTTTTATCTCTGCAAAAAAAGAAAGAAATTCTGCATGGGGAGGATGTTATGCATGTGAGACAGAGTGAGAGAATATGTGTAAGTGTGTGTGTGCGCGCGTGTGTGTGTAAATAACCAAAGTGTAGCAGCTGTCTCAGTCCACCATACTGAGTTATAATAGATCAAAGGCAGCTAAACTGAAGCTTACTGTTGCACTCACAGGGTAGCAAAATTAACAGCTGCATTTACCTGCATTTGAAAGAGTTTTTTGTTTTGTTTTTTTTAGAATTGATTGCAGTGTTGAGCAGTGAGTGGCAGGGCTTAACATCGGTTGCGTTGAATTGCTTCAAAAGCAGGTTGAAAAGTCACCTCACAGAGATTCTACCTTGAAGTTTGAGAAGTAACACCATCAGGTATCTGTTCACACATTTGCTTTAGTTTGGTTTTGACACAAATCCCACTACAATTTTTGGACTTGTTACATTTTTATTGAAAGACCTTCTAAGAATTCCAGCACATGCTATAGATTCATATTTATTTGTTGCAATCACAGTAACACGACGACGGCTAATAACAGAGGTCTCTATTGCAAACCAAAGATTACAGTTTGCTAAAATTACTTCCTGAAAAACCATGAATGCAAACCAGGACATGCAGTTCTGTGCATGCTGTTTCAACGTCACACATAGCCACCTCAAAGCGAGCAGCCCCAACAGGTCAGACTCTGGTCAAATGACACTTTGACCAAAAAAAAAAGGGGGGGGGGGCAGCTTTATTGCTTTGTGTGTTTTCTACAGGCCTCTTTGTACCTGTTGGGCTGCTGTACATTTCAGCACTGGTAAATGTTCAAAAAAAAATCTAATATGTGGGTTTGTTCATGGGTTTTGTTTAGCCAGCTGTACTCATGCAATGGCACATTTCAGTCTAAACACCCACCTGCACCATGAGTGCTGAGATGTTTCATTCGTAATCTTAAGAATAGCTCCTTCAGTCTGTGGTAAGTAGGGTATTTACAGCAGTTCAACATCCGATATGTAGTCAGATATAACAAAATGTGATTTCAAGATAAGGATGTTAAAAAATATGAACCACATCTGCTTTCAGTCAGCAGAGTAAAAAAATTAAAAGTAGCCCTTAGATTCTGTGTCTAGTTTACCGTTACAGAGCGAGCTGTGTGTTGAGGTTAGTCGAAGATCCTTAAATCTACAACAAAGTCTAAAAAGATGCAGCACGCAGGCAAACTTACTATTCATTGTGCACCTGTTTTTGCACTAAGCTGAGTTTCAGCAGGCTAGCTGACTGTCCGGATGGCGTTTCATGAACTAAGTGATGCAGCAGAGTACAATTTCAGCTTCAGTAAACACATGAGAGGGTCGACAGGATGTTATCTGCTAAACGACACTCGCAGGATTTCCTAGTGAACTAGATGACTTAATTGCACAGTCAAATGATCACCCTGTTGTCTTTCAGCAGTTGAATTCAGTCCCGTCTTCTGAGACCAAAGACTGTGATGTCAGAAATATGACTGTAATCAGCTCAATAGTCATCACTGGTAAACTAAGTGACTAAGAGGGGGGGAGCCCGACAGACAGCAACAAAACAAGCAACCACTTACTGTCAAGTGACTGAGTATCAAAGGAACAATTCACTATTATTGGGGGATGAACTTAATATCGAAATTTAAATTAGATGGTTAACAGTTTAGTACAGCTGCTACTAATGAAGTAGTTACAAGTTAGCTTTCAGATTTGATGTATACAAGACGTCAGCTTAGAAAACACGTTGCACTGTTTTCGATTAAGCTACCGACCAGTACTGGAACTAAAACGAGCCCCACCTTAAGAAACTACATCAACAAACCCGTGCTTACACGTGAATGCATCAGTATTAGTGATCCAAAAATATCAAACAAGAGAGTTAATCCAAGCTATGACTTCTCAGTGTGTGCCTCCATAATGGAAACTGTCAAAGTTTAAGTACGTGTAATTGAGTAATGGAGTATTTTTTATAACGATTCTAGTGAATCACGATATATAAATTACATTAACCTGAAATGAATTTTTCTTGCCATGTTCAACTGGTTGTCTTACTAAAAATAAAAATAAATTTTATTATTTTTTTAAAACTTTAAAAAAAAAAACCTTACCAAATAAAATGTAGCCTTACTTGCTTAATCTGCAAAACCAGTATCAAAAAGCCGAACTAGTTCTTGGAGGGGAACAATACTTTAAAGAAACTCACTTGTTCCATACACAGTTCCCGGAAAAAAAAACTAGCGTGACACATAGCAGGTAAACGATATACGAATGCAGTTTACTATTGGTGCATCTTAGAGGAGCTTCTCACAAGTGGTAAGTGTATTTCATTAGTTTTTAACCATACCAAAATGTGATATTTTTTTTTTCTTTTCTTTTAGCAGTCTTTGGTCTAAGGTAACCCACTGAGCTCTTTCCTATAGTCAAAATTATATCAAACTATCTTAGCTACCTGTAAGTTAGGCAAGAAAGTGAATATGTGCTTTGCTGAAAAGGTGGAACTATTCCTTTAAGTTATTTGTTCCACATGGCTAAACACCTAAGAAACAACACTTTTAGGTCTGAATTTTACATTACCTGTTTCTCCCATATGGGGCAAACAACTGAGAAAATCCACTATAATGGGTAATTTGATGCCTCTGCCTGTGTCCTCAAGATCCCGATCGGTTGTGTTGAGAGGGAGGAGAGAGAGCGAGAGGCAGGCAGACACGACCACAGCTGCTGCTGCTGCTGTTTGAGCAGAAAACCGCACAGCAAACACACCGGACCTCTTTGACGCCGCGCTCCCGTGCGCACGTTGCGGACGCCACGGTTTGTTTGGGGTTTTTTTCCGTTGTTTGTTTGGGTTTTTTTTTTCGAGTTTTGAAAGAAATTTAACACCACCGAAAATAAAAGACAAACCATCCAGCTTCAGAAACAGAGAGTGTGCGCTGTCTCCTCTGCGCCTCAACACACCGATCAGGTCAGTCACCTTCCGGTCGGCACAGAGTCTGCCGCGCTGAGTGTTGCGGTTGCTGGGCTGGGTGAGAAAATACGGGAAAGCACCCGTAGGGGGGAGAAAGTTATTTAAATTAATGAAGACTGGGTTAATATTACACTGTTGCAGTCTAATCTGATATTAAATATTCGTGCACGTGAGCCAAAAAAGGGTGATTTGATTAAAAAGTAGTTTAAACAGGTAGATCCCAGCTGAACACTTGTTGATTTATCCAGCTGTGTCTAAATCAGGTTTTATTTGTGCGTATTGTCCCCGATGTAAATGTTAAGGTCGACACGCACAGGTAGCCTACAGTGTGACAGGATGGCTGTGGCACACAGTTTGGGGGTGGCAATGACGGGGGGCGGGGGGCGGCCACAGGACTGACAACTGACACAAAGTCAGGTGTTGGGCCATAGTGTGCCTGAAGGCCATAGTGTGAGTGTGAGCTTGACATGCAAACACCAGGCAGAGATTTTACCCATCAAACTGACCACAGCCTCTCTGGTGAGTGCGAGGAATGCTTTGTTTGTTTCTGTGTATGTTGTGCTGAAAAACTTTGTTGAATACCTCCATAAGCATTTATCTGAGTAAAGTAGGCTTTTTACAGGGCCTATACAATACATTCTTGGATGTGTACTTCTGTGAAGTCTATACTTTTTGTGTCATACGTGGAATTTGTGGATATGTCACACACGCTTCAGGCAGTTTTGTGTTCTTGGAATTGACAGGAAAATAATGGTGGTGACTCAGCAATATTGTTGACTGGAGCTCAGAGTTAAACACTCGTTTCTCTTTGAGGCTTGCTGCACGGCTGTGTGATAGGTGATGTCTTTATGGTATTCTTTTAAGACTCAGTAATGACACACGGTGAGAAAGCTTGTAAGAGCCCCTTGTAAAGTGTAAGAGTGTCACAATAAGTTCAACTGTTTTCCTCATCGCTTTGTACGATCTTCATGTCAGTCGTCTCATAACACCGTGGAGTTGCTGGAAAAATGTTCAGAGACATTTTAGAACAGCAACAATCACCATTTTATCCATTATATCTTGCAAATCACAACTTTTGGTTGAAAACTTAGTTTGCTATTTACATACACAAGACATTTCATGTGTTTGGTCTGTTTACTTTCCTCTGAGACTATTATATGTTATATTTAAAATCACAGCAGCTTTATTGTCACGGTACGTTGACCCTCAAAAACCAAAGACTGGGAATCAATCTAAGGCAAGTGTAAAAACAGCTCCCCAAGTGAGTAAGTACATGTCAGTGGTAGTAAATGAGCTGAAGCAGTCATGTTTTATCATAATATTCAGCAAAGATAAAGATAGTGTAAAATCAGCAGCAATATATTTTTAACCATTAAGTCAGAAAGTCAGAGAAACAGTGTCGACAAAAAAAGAGGAGTGATTTTATTTAAAAGTAGCAGTAGTACATTTTTAAAGGTGATCTCAAGTAACAGCAGCATTCGTACTCAAACTGATCCTGTGAATTATTAGACATTTAGCAGAATGAGCTCACAGATTAAACGTCCATGCAACGTGACCCTTGATGTAATACGGCTATTTTAAAATAAGAGAACTTAAAATATGACAAGTTATAAAAAGATTATTTTTTCTGATTAACTCCTAGATTCATGCTGTAATATCGTTTTACTGGGTTTACAACATTTTGTTGAAGTCATTTGCGTTGCTGTCATGTAAGTTTGGTAATACTCTGTTTGACAAAGACTTTTTGTTAGCTTTTTGAATCTTTTGTTTCGCTGTGTCTGATACGCAAACAGATTCAAATATTTGTGTCTAAAATCTCCGGGAACTTTAATCAGTTAGAGAAATATCTCATATCTTTGGTGAAATTAGCCTGTAATCTCTGCATAGGCTGCTTAAAATCTGACACTAACCAATTGAGTGTGTTGATACATCATCAATCAGTGCATTATTGCCTGTCGGGTTATATAACTGCTGAAGTGAGGCGTGTGTGTGTGTGTGTGTGTGTGTGTGTGTGTGTTGGTGCGTGTGAGAGAATGACTGTGATAGATTTGGACTTTGCTTAGTTGCCATAAATGAAAGGAGTGCCTCAAGATACCATGCTATGTTTTTGTTGTCCATCACACGTGCTGAAAGTCTTGTTTGACTTACGTAGATGATATACTTCTGCACAAAGCCACAGAGACAAAGTTCAGCCTCTTAAAAACACCTCCGCACAGAGAATTGCCTTAGTTCTTGAAAATCTGTGTTAATTTGCAATCTATGATGAGAGAGTTGCCGCTCCACTATCCAGCGGTTTTAAAATGTTACAAAACCTCGCTAAGAGCCAAGCATAATCACTGCATGAAAGGAAGGAAGACAGTGTGCGCATTTGTGTCTGCATAAAATCCAGATAAAAGAGAATGCCACGTTCCTATACAGCCCACAGATAATTAACCACTTTTGTTTCTACACCACCAACACTTTGGTTTGTTTACTATATATCAGATTAACTTATTCTGACTGTGTTTTTCAAAAGTGCGTGTTTGATTTCCTTTTATCTGATGACATGTGTATTTGACGCAGTTTAGCCTTAAGGTCATGTATTTGTTTTTTCAATTGGGTGTAATTATTAACTTCAAGGCCAATCATTTCACCATTTACTGTAAGTTTAAAGCAACATTTCGGCTGCAGAATTCTACTGACAACCGAAATATGGGGCACAAGCAGGTAGGGCTGGGCCATATTATACCGTTCACGGTAATACCGGTATAATGTTAGGCAACGATAGGAAAATGAAATATCGCAATAGAATATGAGTAAAGAGAGATTTATGAAAAAATTCAAACGTACAGCTCTGCTATCACTTCCAACATAAATGAAGACAGGAAACTAAACAGCAGTGACGTTTGTAGGGTTACTGAAGTTGGGCTAGCTGTTATATAATGATGTGCTACGTGATCGCTAGCGACACAGCTATGTTAGCATAACATAAACAGTGAAGCTGGAGGACGAACACTAACACTTTTCCACTTATAAAAGTTAACGTGAAGGTTCTTCATGGTTAGAGACAAATGCAATCGAATGGCAGGATGCTGTAAACGGACCAAACTTCAGTCAGGAGAACAACTGAGATAATCCATCCACAATACCAGGTTAGTCATTAATGTACTGCAACAACATGGGAATAGAGCAGCTGCCAGAGAATTCAACATTAATGAATCAATGGTACAGAAGTGGAGGAAGCAAGAAGAATGAGTTTAATAAAGTTTGATTTATCTGACTGCTTTGTTTCGCTTAATGTGCCTTATAATCCCGTGCACCTTATGGTCCGAAAAATACGTACTGCACACTACAGTTTAATGTTGCAAAGCACCTCTTTTTAACTTCAGTGGATATTATACATGGTTATGCTCAGGATATGTCAGCCCATTTCTACTGGAAATGCCTTTTGGTTAAACTTTCAGCAAGGAATTTGCATTTGCACTGTTACATTTTTATAAAGCTTTAATGTACATAAAAACCAGCTTCTTGTTTAAGTGAAAATAAATGGAAGGTTGTCTTTTTGTGCTAGTAATCTTGTGGAGTTGTATTTTGTCTCGCATCAATTATATCGTCAGTTATATCGTTATCGCAAATTTTCAAATATATATCGTGATAAATATTTTTGGCCATATCGCCCTGCTCTACAAGCAGGTTATTTACGAATGAAAAATTCTGCTTTACTAGTTAAACTTATATGTCTGGTCTCCCTTTCTTCAAACCAGTGTCCCCTCCTCTTTGCTGTAAAATTTGTGCCTTTGTTGATTTCTATACTGATTTTATTTGTATTGATAAGCATTATGAGTTACTTGATTTTTAGCCCATTTTTGCGGGGTCATATTTTTACATTATTGTATATTTAGAGCTGATCAACATCAACTGTATATTTGGGAAATGTCAAAACTTCCCTCTGGTTAACATTTCACCATTTCTTAGACTGAATCAGAAGATTGAGTCTGACGTTTAGCATGCCGAATGTGTTAGATGTGGGTTTTTTAAACAATGCAAATTGAGTCGACAGAACCTTCGGCAAAATAAATGTTTTGCAACCACAGCACCTGTTCGCATTATCACTCTCACAATGATTCCTAAATCACAACAACACCTGCTACCTGAGAAGTGACTCGTGTTTCTCATTTCTTTACATGCTGTCCTAAATACATCTGTGTTTGTGTGGGAAGGGAACATGTTTTAGTTGCCAAGTGTAAACATGATGCCTTTCAGGTATTTCTCTTCTGATGCCCGCTTAAAATTGCTGTCTCAATTTTAGACTGTGAACATGAGAAATCACGTTTTCCTGGGGCTCGTATTAAAGCCCTAATAAAGGCCCTAATTTTATTAGAGATCTGTCGACCTATCCAACCTTTACTGTCATATATCTTTACTATTGTTTACTATTGTTATTGTAATGGATTAATCTACTGATTGTTATTAATTTTGAGTTCTCTGAAAAAATTCATTTTACCCTGAATATTGAGAAACGATTTATTGATCGTTAAGATTACCCCTGCTCAATCATCTGTTAATCTGTTATCAACTTTCACATGCTTGAAAATGAAGAGACGGTATGTCTGGAACACAGTGGTTTTTTTCTGACATACATCATGGAGGTAGCCAACCAGTAAACTATTGCGTTGCAATATTCGTAGAGCCTTTTAACAAAAGTAATTTTTAGCGAAAAGATACCCAAGTACAATTTTACCCGGACTTCCTAAAGTTTGGAGAAACTTCCTGGTTCAGCTTTGATCAAACTCATACTGGATGGAACTGCCGTGACGTCACGTGTTTATTTTTGAAGTCCCTATTTGAGGCTTCGAGATAAGCATTTTCACTGCTGCCATCTTGGTATTTTGAAACCGGATGCAATGAGAGCTGGTTCTGACTGTGAAACTGCATGCCTTTTCTCTAATGGCGGTCATTAGACAATGAGCGTTCCGCATATATTCCTCATTTCTGAAATACAGCACGGTCAATTTTATTTTCAATGATTTTTTTATTTAATATTTATATTAAATAAAATGAGTTCTTGAGTCTGTAAGCTAAATGCTTCCAGTTGTTTCCCCATAGGCTTCAATTACAAGTTTCCCCCCGATGGCCATCGTTGAGTGCAAGTTAAAGGCATGTACGCATTGGCTTCACTTTTCAGACCCCAAAAGCTACAGCCATCTTTTAGACTGTCTATACTTGGATGGAGTAATGCATTATTAATGGTATGTTCATATTTAATCTGTTTATTGGTTTCAAATGACACTGTTTAGCTAATCTGTTGGCTGCATGATACTTTGAATGTTCACCCCAAAAAGTTGATTCAGATTTTTTGGATTTCCTTGCCTGGAATTACTGTACAGAGTGGGGGATAAATGGATGGACTGATAGGGTTATGGAAACGCACACACCAAGGGGGACGAATACAAGATATACACAGGGAGAAGCTAAAGCAGAGAAGACACACGGGGAAACACAGCTGAAAAGAATCTGACTGATGAGACAGGGTAAGCAAAACTAAACTCTACATCAGTAAGGAGACTATCAAAATAAAACAGGAAACAACACAAACTGAGACTGAGACTTGACACAGGAACTCGTCCACAGATGAATTAACATGAAAGGACAGGGAAACCAGATAGAACACAGAGACAGAGATGAGACCAGGAACAGAGTAGGCATGAAAGACGAGTAACATAATAAAACAAGTTTTTCAACTTGAAAAAAACAAACTCAGATGAACTTGAGAATACAAAACTCAAGACTAACTAATACAGAACTAAAACTAAAAGATCTCTTAAATTCCAAAGAATGAAAAACAAGATGATAACAAACTCAAAAACTGTGTCCAAGACCCAGGACCATGACAGAATCCTCCTTTACCAGTCCAACAAAAAGGGTATTATTGAAGAAAAAAACTGGTGCTGTAACATTAGGAGCTCTTCCCATTATGGTGCAAAAATAGTTGTGGACATTAACCTGGTAATCTGTTGACTAGCCCTTCTAGGTGTTTTAGTGGTGAGTACAAGACAACAGATGACCTGCGTGAAACTCTGACATTACTAACACCATGTTCTAACCTACTGAGCCAGAACAGTCAGTACATATCTCAGACTTACATTGCATTTAGCCAACATTGTTGAGACACTAATCCTGCATCTTGAGCCAAAAATAGTCATTGTCGGAGAAAAAAAATGCAACATGAGGCTGAGGTTGGAGGGGGATTTGGTTTCCAGTCAATCCAGATTCATAATATGGTCCACTGTGTAAGTTCTCATTATTAATTCTAATAATTCACGCAAAATACATGAACATTTTACAGCAGTTAGAGCCTTAGCCAGCGACTGCATTGTAAACCGTTAGATAAGAACATTACTATGAAAATGTTAAAACAACTTGCAGAAATTATGAACACAGCAAATCGATACTGACTTTAGTAGAGTAATAAATTATACTGTGTTACAAGAGTATCGTTTGCATGTAGATATACCCCATCAGGATTCTCCTTCCTAATTTAGCTTTCTTATAGCTGATGACCTGGAACTACCCAGGGAAAGGACCCATCCTCAGATTTACCTCTGCATCCTGTCAGACAAAAAAAAGTTAAATTAATGACTTGAAAACAACTGGAACAAACTGAACCTGGAGCTTCTGAGGCCTCATGGGAGTCTGGCACAATCAGTCCCAAAGACACAAAACACACACGTCCAGTCGCACAGTTACACACATATACTGCCATACACACGCAAGAAGGATTTTCTTGCCAATGCACTTTAACACAGAAATTATTCAACAGACTGTAGGGATATCTAGTAACCTCTGTCCTAATTTCCCTTTTAAAAAGATGTGGGAGCAAAAAGCATCTCATCAGGTCAAAATCTGGTCTCTATTGGGAACTTGAAAACTGACTCATACTTGATGTGCATCGGGTGCTTCTTGGGTTTACTGGATATGGCATTGCTTAATGCCATATCCAGTTCAGATTCTTCTCTGAATGATCTGGCTGATTTCTGCAATCCACCTCCTCAATTTAAAATTGGCTAATCATAACCGAATGCCAAATAACCTAAAAATAAATAAATAAAACAGGAACAACAACTGCCAGTAGCTTGCGTCTTTATGGAATTTTTTTTTTCACCTCTCCAAGAAGGGGTGAAAAAGTTTCCATCTGAATTTATTTGTCATGCTTATCAACCAATTTTGTCATTAATCTCTGTGAATATCTTTAGTGTTGGGTAAGGTCTCATCAAACTGGAGTCTATCTCAGCTTTCACAGGGACAGAGGAGGGGTACACCAGGCACAAGTTACCAGTGAAGTCATCACTGCCAGATCTGGCTAATAGTTTAAACTGTTTTTAGAAAAATGATAAACAACCATTATTTTTTACAGTTGACTCAAGTCTGAAGCTTTATGTCAGTGATTTTTAGATATTCAATGTTTGAATGTAAATGTCCACTTGTTATTTGCACTTACATGTGTTTGGCTGCTTAGCGTTCATGGTGAAATGCTTTCAAGTAGCATTAAAACATTAAGCTGCCAAAAACATAACAGCATGCCAAGGACTGGACAGTGTTTCATCCAGTCTTACACTCCCGTTCATGAGTATACATTTATCTTCGCCACCAGTCCAGCGTGTGGTAGAGAGCACACGCCTCCTGAGCCAACTCTGACCTTCTTCTTATACGTCCTTTACCCCTCACAGAAATGTTGTGATGTTTCTTTCTGCATACACCTTTCCTGGCACTCATATTTACAGTGCGTCTTTTGAATGAGATTCACGTCATGTGTCGCTTTGTTATTGTCCAGTTAAGTGCAGCTGACGGGAGCACACTCCCGTCTTTTCCTCTCCGCTTCGAGGAACAGGGCATGACCCTTCCCACATTGCACCTCTCCCCTTTCCTACCATATCACCCTCCTTCTCACTCCCTGTGTTTATCAACACACAAGTTTAGCAATAAATCATTGCTTGTGCGTATTCTCACATGACTTTCACAGCTGGGATCATAAGCATATAGAGTGATGATTAACGTACGTGATCACCATATAGGCACATGTGTCACAGCATGAAGCAGTGATCTCACTGTCCTTGTTTGTCATATTATCCTCATTGTTTTTATTCTTGCTCCATCCTTTTGTTTTGTTTTTTTGTTTTTTTTAACCTGTTTCATGTTTTCAGTGCTAGATGTCTGAAACATGTGTCTGGACTGTGCAACAAAGATAGATAAAGTCTGACTTTGTTCTCTTCTCATAAAGGAAAGGAGTGCCCCGGGCCGTGCTCCATTTATGCTGTGCACACATGTCCTTACATACATGTCTTGTACATGTGACACCATTGCTCACACAGGTAGTATTTACGAGTGGATGTGTAAAAATCTGTGTGTTTGTGACCATGACAACATGCAACCACTCCTTCCCCTTAACCACTGAGGAAGATCTTGAGGCTCAAGGGACTCATCAACCATTAACTCATAGCTATTTAAAGGAACTGGGTGAGAGTTCATGTCCTCAAATTATTGTGAAAACTCATGATTCTAAAAACAGAAGCATGTATGGAAGCAGATGCATACATAAAAAGCATTACAGCTAAAAAAAAAACAAGGCAGGTGCTCTATCGCTCTTTGTTTGGCTTTTCCCATGTGCTTATGTATAGCCTTCTAACCAGCAAACACAGCAGATGAAACGTTGTTATCTCAAGAAAGCTGACCTGGAGATGCATACATGGACAGATGTTGATTTTGTGTCCATTTACATAAATATCAGTCATCCATCCAACTTGGTGTCACAGAGCCTGTGGCAGCTAATAGTGGGAGGGTATACTCTGGATAGTCAAAGGAGCTTGTAAAGAAAAGCGTCTGGACTTCTTTAAGTTGCTTGAAGACCTTTCACCTCTCATCCGAGAAGCTTCTTCAGTTCTTCAGTTCAGTTCTGAAGCTTCTTCTTTAAGAAGCAACTTAAAGAAGCAACTTAAAGAAGTCCAGACGCTTTTCTTTACAAGCTCCTTTGACTACGATGACCTGGATGACTGAGAACCTTCACAGACATATACTCTGGACAGGTTGCTAGTCTGCTGGAGGGCTCACACAGAGAGAAGAGCTGTATCTTGAGGGGAAATCCATGCAGGGACAGGGAGGACATGCAGACTACAGACAGTAAGGCCTAAGCCACCCAGGAGATTAGAACCAAGAACCTTCTTGCTGTGGCATGTCGGTGCTAACCACTGCACCACTGTGTCGCCACCAGTGGCTTGATATGTATTGTGATAAAGAAGGCAAATGAATGTTCCTTTGTTTCATTTTTATAATACAACAGTATCTGATTGACAGCTTATTTGATTATGAAATCCAAAACATTTCCTGCTCATAAAAAACTAGTATTACCAGATTGCCCCCCACCCCTTAAAAAATGAGCTTGCAAAAATGTATTTCTGACATGTAAATTCTTCTGTCTTATATGTTGTATGATGAACGTATGCATCTGTGTTTAGCTCTCTGCCTCCAAATGCCAGCAATATAACTCAGTAGTGTGCTTTATTTAATACGTTGAGTAGATCAGTAAGATAGAATATGGTCTTCAGAGGCAGAGTTCTTGAGTTTAGGTTGCCCTCTTCTCACTCAAACAGTTCTCGCTCTTTCAGCAAGCGAGAATTTTGTTTGTTTGTTTGTTTCGTTGTACTCTAACTGTCAAAAGTCAAATGTAAAACAGTTCTTGCATGCACACTTACCCTTGCAAGAAAATCCGAGAAGGGCATCCAGGAGATGTTTTAGAAAGATCTTGAGCACATGGAAAGGAAACACTGCAGACATCGCACAACTTTTGCAACAATTTTTTTCAACCAAGGCGATGTCTAGGAAGAGCAGTCAGCCAGGACTAAGGTTTCGAAACATCTGCTGATCCCTTTGTACATCGTTTCCCATTTCTTATTTGTCTTGCAACATATAAGCAACAAACAAACGCAGCATATTGTGTATGCGTCCTTGCACATCTCACTAT
Organism: Mchenga conophoros; assembly: GCF_057382185.1. Lineage (NCBI taxonomy): Eukaryota > Metazoa > Chordata > Actinopteri > Cichliformes > Cichlidae > Mchenga > Mchenga conophoros. Next base: position 22,861,581 of record NC_140530.1, read on the forward strand.
GTTTAATACGATCAAGAGCGTCCAGTGCTATAGGAGCCGCACTGTCATTTGACACAATGAAAACATATTTTGAACATCGCTGTGTGTACAGATGTGTGTGCATGGGTGATTCTGCCAAGCCATTGCACAGAATGACAGCGACCTTTTCAACGTTATAGAGTCATATGAGCAAAAATATTTGGTATATAAAAATAAATATATTTTTACTGGGACCCAGGCCAAGCAAAATGTGGTTACTCATTATGATTGTTGAGTGGATAATAAATAGAATAATATTTTAAGGATAGCTGATATGATGACTGATCAGCGGAAGGGATACTATGAGCAAAACCAAATGCATCTGGTGTTGGCAGGGCGATGTTGTATGACTGCTGTTGCACAAGTGAGATATATTATCGTTAAAAACCAAACTGCCTAAAAATGGGGAGAAAGAAGTAAACTAGTACAGTGGTCCCTTGCAATATCGCAGTTCACCTTTCGCGGCCTCGCCGTTTTGTGGATTTTTTTTTGTGCAATTTTGCATGCTTTTTTTTTTTTTTTTTTTGATAGAGCGCATTGTGTTCTGCGTCCCGATCGGCTGTAGACCATTGTCAATCAAGCTCCTCTGTCCCGTGTCTCCTGTCCAGTACAGAATGCATTCAGCTTGTCAAATTTACATAAATCATCGATCACTAGCAGTGTCTCTGAAGTTGGTTTCATTCTATAATACTGGAGTTATTTTTCTACGAAGGTTTGAACTTTGAGAGTGTTTAAACAAGAGAGAAAGATGTAAAAATGTTCATGCCTGTCTGAGAAAAGTGTATAAAGTGTGTAGTGAGGGGTTTTACAACCTAAAAACATCTATAATAATTGTAAAAAAATAAAGCTGACTTTGTGGATTTTGCCTATTGCAGGTTATTTTTAGAAAGTAACTCCCACGATTAACGAGGGACCGCTGTATTATCTCACTGGAATAAATAATTTTTTCACCTAATCTTATCAGTCTGCAGCTAAGAATTAAAAGAGTAGTTTAACATTTTTGGTAAAACAGTCTATTTATTGTTGTTACAGCTTATGATTTACATTTCTCCAAGTAGTGACACATTTCATTTAGTAAGCTTTAGCGGTACTGGTAGGTGTTTTTATTTTTAGACATAGACATCCTTGATGCTTCTCCATTTCCTGTTTTCATGCTAACTTAAGCTAACTGTCTGCGAGTTCTAGCTCTTGTTTGATCATCTCAGTCAAAAATCACATCCTCTGAAATACCAAACTGGTCATTTAGGTTCATGTCGTAACCAGCTATGACACTAATCCACGTATTGACCAGTCATTCTCATGTGTGGTTTTCGCACATGTGTTCATAGTTTATAGCTAGTGTTCAAGCATGTACTACCCCGCCCTCACTGAGCTAATGCCACATTTGTGCTAGTTACATAATGCAGCTCCAAAATGTTTAGAGAGCTGGCAGCAAGAACGTAAGAACAATTATGCATTAATTATGCATTTTTCAGTGTAAACACTCAGAATGAACACAGAAATTAAGTATTATGCCACTTTCACTTTCGCATATGCAGATATGAAGTAGGTAATTTGCATATTGTGCCCCAGCGGGACAGTTGTTCTGACAAATCTGCCACATTGTGTTCTAATGTGTAGGTAAAGAAGATAATTTCCTACTGCAGTTCTTGGGTTTTTTTTTTTAGGTCAAATCAGTGCCATCGTTGCACCCTGGCATTTGCTATAATGCAAGCCGAATCATAAACTATTTTAAGCTAGTACATCTCAACACCTTGGCTACAAAGACAAGTCTCACATTAAATTCACAATGAATAGCATCATTTTCTAATGATTGATTTCATATATACAAAGAAATCTCTGTTTAATATTGGTTAAACCAACTTATATGAGTATCAGCACGTATGATATATACAGAAACACGTATACCATGATGTACAAAGACACAAAACCTAGTCTCTTGATAAATGGAAAAACAGTTGTATGATATGGTCAGTGAGTCATTTTCGACAATTTCCCCCCACACACCTGAGGTTTCTCAGAGACAGTTTCAAGTTGTACCTGAGGTTTGTACCGTCAAAACTACAGTTCTCTGTCTCGTTCGAATTGTTAATCCCGGTGGTATATCGGCGAATGTGTGGGCAGCCACCTTGTAGTGTATGAGTTGTTAGATTAAGACGTGAATGGCCTCAAAAAATAAGTTATTTTACATGAAAAATGATATTTACAAGCACAAATGCTGCATTTTAAATCTGCCCAGTGTTTGTAAAATTCACTCTTATCTAACCATTTCTACATTTTTTTTAAGTATTTTTGCTTTATTTTGTTTTTTAATCTTTATAAGAACTGAAGACTTTAGTTCTTAGAAAATATTTGGGTCATTCACTATATTGTTGGAAGGACCGGTTGTTTCCTCTGCGCACACTCACTGTGAAAGTTTCAAACTAAACCACTCTCCTCCTACCTCTCCAGACTTGACCCTTAGGGCCAAAATGACAGGCTGTCAATGACTGTTTGATGTTAATATGCAAACAGAGACTCTGTCTCTGGATTTTTTTTAGTATGTCAATCACTTGTCTCTTTTTTGATATGCTAAATGCCTTTTTGGACATAATTTTTCTAGGTTAAGTTGCGATTTGTGCATTCTTGTGGAGTCACATGATGTACAATTGCAGATGGAAGCTGAAAGAAGAAACCACTTCTCTATTACTTGGCTTTGGAACGTGAATTTGGTCGAATTTCTCATAATGAGAGATGAAAATTTCAGTTCTTTCTTTAATATATAATTGAAACAGACAACAGATAAACTGAAATCAAACAGAATCTGTCTATAAACCAACTTGGAGTCACACAAGAAAAACAGTGTGCTGTAAAGAGCTGGAATAATCTATCAGTGCCATGTATTTGTGCATACAGAGACTTAACTATACAGGACATCTGTTGTATTGAGGAGTTTGCTACATTGTTGAAATCTGTTTAGATTAAATCTCAACAACAAAAGAGATAGTGAGCATCTGATCCCAGCTCATGAGGTTAAACAGCGGTGCTTTTCTTGTAAGAAATCAAATCAGGGAACTATTATTTTCATGTTAATGTTCTTGGGTTAGAAATTGCATGAGGAGCGAGTGCGTCACCATGGTCACATCGACACTGAGTGACTGAGCGGAGGGAGAGAAGTGCAACCAAAGAGGCATGATGAGCTTGCCTGTCAGTGTGTAGCAACAGGAAATCATCTGCATCTGATGTCTACCACCTCACACACACACACACACACACACACACACATACACACACTTAGACACATGAAACTAGAAGAAAAACTGTATACAAGAAAACAACTTGAAGCACATGGCCACACATACACAAATATGCACTGTCTATTTAATACAGCAGCGACATGCGCACATAAAAATATATAAAAATGAATGACACATATAAAACTGACAATAAAACCACACACACAGACACACACACAGACCACATGATAGTTTGCTGTCTGAACTTTTGCTGAGCCCAGACTCTGTCAGAAGGAGAAAATGTGTGTGTAGTTCCCTTTCTATTGGTCATCACTTCCTGAGGAAAAACATGACCACACACACACACACACACACACACGCTCACTCACAGTAGTCTCTGCTCCTGTCACTGCCACTGTCACTTCTTGGTCATTTAGCGGACACTGAAGACTCTGAACCAAAACAGGAGAAGCAGGGTGAGTGGACCGTGCTGTACCCCGTGCGCGCGCGTGTGTGTTGCTGTCATTCGGTTCATTATCTTGTCTGAACATTAGCTGCTTTGGATAGCCTTAATAAACCAACAAGTACAAAGACCAATCATGATCAGGAAGCTGCAGTTAAATCGTACATGTAATCGTGGCATCCAGTCAGTTATGTGCGAGCAGACAGCAGCACTGATCAGTGCGATACTAGAGGTCAGCCAGTTTTATTTGATTTGCCTTGACAGACCGTTTATCACTTTATGGACATGTTTTGGTGTGTAAGCAAGATTATTGCGATATTTGGTAGCATCACTGTGTGTGTAGTAAGAGCACCAATTCAGATTTTTTTTAAAAAAATGTGTGTGGGGGGGTGTATTTCTGCTGCTAATGCGAGACTCCTTTCAATAGAACAAATTAAAATTATGATTAGCAGGACATTTTAGGATTAGAGAACAGCCTCGGTTTTGTTTTGTTTTTGTCTCTTTTAAAGAGGGAGGTGCATTTTCTTTGATTTATTCGTACTTATGTTAATTTTGCCTCTCTCCTGATCTGACCTCAGGTTGACTTAGTGTTATCAGTGCTCAATTTTCCTAGCTTTTGAAGTTGAAACAAAAAAAAGAGAGAGAGACAAAAATCAAATTGAAATCAGAGAAAGGTTGTCTGGATGCTGTTTTACTCAGAGCTGTGCCAACCAGACAAAACTTGTGGTTTCTAACCTCCCACTGTGTCAAACTTTGAAGATTTCTGGTGAGTAAATTCAGTACCAACCAAGTATGTGGGTTTTCAGACAAGAGGAGACTCTCGATTCTACTGACAGGGCAGTCCAAACCTCTGCCTGACACCTTGGGTGCACATGGTTTTCCATCACTCTCCTGTTTGATCGTTCAGGTGCAGAGGGGGAGGCCCTTTTCAGGTAATTCTGTCCACTGTGGCTTCACACCACCAGAATTTTTTTTAATGCGTATGATGATGATTTTTTTCTTTCTGGGTATTTTTTTCTTCTTTTTTTGCATTTGAACTGCATTCGGCCTTTTAAACTTTGCTGGGGTTTTTTTAAGTACATCTCCTACCATCTCATATTGTAAACTAGATTGCTTAGTCAAATAAACCACAATATTTTTTACAATGCATGCTTTTTCCAGTGTCCCACAGCTTCCTTATGCAGGACTATCGAGGCAAAACTAAAGCGCACTAATCTTTTCAAAGAATTTGTGGGGACTGTGCAGACGTGCAGGCGGGCATATCTTTGTTTTAGTCACTGACAGCGAACCACATACTGTTTTACATGAAGAGGTCAGGAAGTCACAGAACTCTCTGCACTAACTCTCTTTCTTTCTCTCTCTGTCGCACTTCAACGCATTCATGTGCACAGAAAAGCTGGTAAAATAAACAGCTTACTGTGCAAGAAAGAAAGAAAGAAAGAAAAGAGGAAAAGAACGCTCTCTTCTACAGGGGAAATACTCTGCAACATGTCACTTTATCGTCAGGATCTCATAAAAGCAACGGCTAGAAAACTGTTAGACTGTTAGACTAAGGTTTGTTTAGTAACTATGCAGCTCTTCTTTGTAGTGCACGTCTATATTTATCTATTTTTCTTCACTTAGCTGTGATATATGAAAAAAAACTTGTTGCTTTTTTTTTTTTTGCAAGAATTTTTTTTCAGCTTTCATGTGGAAACAGAATATATTTCCAGCCACATGTGTTGAATGAGAGATTGCCTGGTTTGATATGCGTGGTTCAGCCCTCGCCTTCAGACAAGTTGAATAGTTTTTATTCAAACAGCAAAGACAAGAGTGTTACTCCCTTGAATGTAGCAGGGCAGGTTCTCCCTTTACTAAATATATGAGGCTGATTTCTGTGTTAACGTCTCTCATGTTCTTAACTCTTGCCTGACTTATGTTGAATAGCACTCTTGCTGGAGTGCTGTTAAACACTCAAAAAGAAGAATTATGATGCTGGATCTTTTCTGACTGTAGGGGTTTTTTCTTCTTCTGCACATTTTGCATCTTTAAGTGTTTTTGTTACGCTTTGCTAGTAGTGCTTTAAAAGGTAAGTAAGAGGCTTGTTCCCTTGATTGTCAAAACAGCGCTCAAAGCTATAGACAGGGCTTTAAATGCTTTCTGTGAAGTAATCTGATCTCTTGCATTTTCTTCATTCTGTTTTGGACCAAATTATTGGCGCTGTGAAGAAATATGAACATTAAAAAGCATCACATTTGTTTTGCAACTCGGTCCCTGAAGGAAAGATTTCACATCTCTCAGTCTGACCCCCTGTTTTTCCCTCTTTTTTCCAAAGTTGCTGCATCCAGGCTGCGAAAAAACAACACGACACTCAACTCTTAAAGTTAACATTTTGGTCTTGCTGTTTCATGTAATAATAGCTTCTCTCTCCTCTAAAGTAAGTGGACACTTCTTGTCCCTGTTTGTATGAGCTCATTTCGCAGAAAATGCTGATGTGTCTCACTGTGTGTTTGCTCCCACACACACTGTCTGGCTTGTTCAGGTACAGCAGCCTGCCAGACCTGCCTGCCAGATTGCCGTTGGGCCTTTGTTATTAGGTCGCGAGTTAGGCAATAGCCAATAGAAAGTACTCCTACACACTGTACTCTTACATGGAAATCAAGTTCTGACTTGTGGAAATTTGAGAACTGGCAGGAAACAACTGTTACACATGCTCACATGTACACACCTTTTGAAACATACTGCGTGTCCCTCACTAGTCATCCCTCACTTTTTATAAACTCTGACAGGTTGCTTTCCCACAAACCAGTCTGATAAAATCAGGTTAATTTGGTTGCTTTTGCACTGTAGCGTTTCCAAGAAGAGGAGCTATAGGGCACAGAGCATGAATTTCCTAAGATAAGAGTTTTTTCAAAGTCTCAGGGGTCCAGCTTGATTTCTTTTGGTGGTCTGGGAACTCGCTCTCTTTCACCCTTCCTACTTTATCTCTCTTGCCTTTTGTCAGAACTCACTCTCCTGCTAATTTTCTGTGTCCTGATGACTTCATGCCAACGAGAGCGCAAGTTGCTCCGGTGCTATTTTAGCTTGAGATCAGCTGGCAGCCGGCCAGCATATGGAAAAATATCCAGGTTTCTCTGTTTATTAATAGTCACCAGCTTCCAGGGCAGTGGAAGTTACAGCATGTGGACACGCAGATGCCTTCTCTCACTCGCTGTGAAACAATGTCACAGTTGATGTGAATTTTAAGTGGACCCCCTATTGATTTTCGCCACCACATTCCAAACAAGTAGAGAGGAAACAATATGCAGTTGAGGAGGATGAGGAGGATGTTTGTTCCACAGGGATGTTGTGCCAAGTAATTTGGAGCCATTTCAAGCCATTTTTATAGCTGGTGCTACTGTGCCACCTGAGTATTGCTATTTTGGCTTTGTCCTGTTGCATCATTTGTTGTATTCTTTTGTTACACTTATTTTTTTCCAAATTAGGCAGTAAAGGTTGATGAGCGGAGGGAGGTTTATTTTGAGATTTGGTGGTGATTGTGAAAGGTTGTTTGGAAGGTCACTGAACTTTTTCCTCTATTGATTATTTATAAATTGCCTGCTGTCCTCTGTGTTTTTTCAGTCTCTTCGGTTTAAATCAAGGTCAGAATTTCAGCACAGTCCTGTCACAAGCACAGGAAATATATCCAGTTTTCATTGCTGATGTTTAGAAAGACGCCGGATCGGCCTTTATCTTCCCATCATAAACTAGCAAAAATAAAGAAATCTAACAGACTGTTAGACTATGGACCCCACTGTGCATTGAGTCAAGTGTTACTTTAATCCAGTGAGTATTAGCACGTAAGATAATTTGACAATAACACAGCAACATGAAGAAAGTAGATACCCACTAGTGTAGCAGTGGATATGAGCTAAATATTCACATATAGTCATTTCTACCATAAAAGTAAAATTGGAAATAAATAACATTAAAAAGTGCAGTACATATCTGATTTAAATCTGCCAGTATATATTTGGGGTCGCTCTCTTTTATGAATCAGAATCAGAAAGGGTTTTATTGCCAAATGTTGAGCGGGTTTACAACATTAGGAAATTGCTGCAGTGCTTTTATGGCATGCAATCTGCCCCCAGTGTGTACAAGTGTGTAGTAATAGTGCTATGATGCCATTTATTGGTTAAAGCATTTCTGCTCCTTCGATGTTGTTACTTGTTTTTTACATAAACCTCCTTAGTTTTGCTGTACAGTTGCATATTTTACCATAAAGCCAGAGCAGTGTCGACATTATGCTGAATTGTGCTGATAGATAACCAGATAACCTTCTGGTTAGCACGACAGCAGAGCATGTGCAGGTCAGACTTTAGGAAGTACTCCTAATTTCTCTTTAAAACTTGAAACAGATCACTCATCGGCTTGTGAAAGTAGTTTTAAAGCATGACCCCACTGGAAAATTACAAAAGAAATGAAAATGTGGTAAAAAATATTCTGCACTCACAGTCATCTTAACCTTTGGTGAGTTCACTGGTCCAATTCTTTGCCTAGAAAAAAAATCTATTCTGTCATTCTCCTGGTTTGCCTCTGTAGTCTATTACATTTTGGATATTTTTGCACCTTTTTTAAATGTGGCTAAATTTCTCTGCGAGGGTATAGTTTAAAGTAGCTTGTTTATGCCTAAATTTGTTGTGTTACCTGTAAGGGTGGGCCGGTTTAGGTTTAGTAATGGTCTCTTTTAAATGGGTATCGCTGTGCTTGTTAGTTTACAACCTTTGGGCGTAGCCTGTGTGAGCACAAGTGCATTTCTTTATTTATTTATTGATGTATTTATAGGCAACACCAAAGTGACTAAGTGACTTGAGCCAAATGTCATAGTTGGTTACCCTCCAGTTAATACGCTCTAGTGACGACCCTGAACCAGAATCAGGAGTCCATTCAAGATCCTGTAGGTTCCTGCATTGCAGTCCTTTAAACTGTTGCTGTTTTCTAAACTCGTAAGACTTTTGTGCTGAAATTCTGACCTTTATTTAAACTGAAAGAACCAAAAAAAAACCCCACTGTGGGCACTTGGTATATAATCAATAGAGGGTAAAGGTTGATGAGCTGAACTACAGAAGCTGCCACCAGATCTCAAAATAAACCTCCGCCAATCAACCTTTAATGTCTGATTTTGATAAATATATCAGCCTCCCTGGGAAAGTCTATGCAAGGGTGCTGGAAAGGAGAGTTCGTCCGTTAGTCGAACCTTGGATACAGGAGGAACAATGCGGTTTTCGTCCTGGTCGCGGAACACTGGACCAGCTCTTTATCCTCTCAAGGATACTTGAGGGTGCATGGGAGTTTGCCCAACCAGTCTACATGTGTTTTGTGGACTTGGAGAAGGCATTCGACCGTGTCCCTTGGGGTGTCCTGTGGGAGGTGCTGCGGGAGTATGGGGTGTCTGGCCCGTTGCTATGGGCCATTCGATCCCTATACAACCGTTGCAAGAGCTTGGTTCGCATTGCCGGCAATAAGTCGGACTCGTTCCCGGTGGGTGATGGGCTCCGCCAAGACTGCCCTTTGTCACAGATTCTGTTCATAATTTTTATGGACAGGATTTCTAGGCGCAGCCAAGTGGCGGAGGGCTTTCACTTCGGTGGCCTCAGAATGTCATCTCTGCTTTTCTGAGGCCATGGTTCTCAGCCGGAAAAGGGTGGAGTGCCCACTCCGGGTCGGGGATGAGTTCCTGCCCCAAGTGGAGGAGTTCAAGTATCTCGGGGTCTTGTTCGCGAGTGATGGGAGAAGGGAGCCGGAGATCGACAGACGGATTGGTGCTGCAGCTGCACTAATGCAGACGCTGCACCGGTCCGTCGTGGTGAAGAGGGAGCTGAGTGTAAAAGCGAAGCTCTCAATTTACCGGTCGATCTACGTCCCTACCCTCACCTATGGCCACGAGCTGTGGGTAGTGACCGAAAGAACGAGATCACGGATACAAGCGGCAGAAATGAGCTTCCTCCGAAGGGTGGCTGGCCTCTCCCTTAGAGATAGGGTGAGAAGTTCAGCCATCCGGGAGGGGCTCAGAGTAGAGCAGCTGCTGCTCCACATCGAAAGGAGCCAGCTGAGGTGGTTCGGGCATCTGACAAGGATGCCTCCTGGGCGCCTCCTGGGGTTGGTGTTCCGGGCATGTCCCACTGGGAGGAGGCCCCGGATAAGCTGGAGGAGGTGGCCGGGGAGAGGGAGGTCTGGGCTTCTCTGCTTAGGCTGCTGATGGATATATATATATATATATATATATATATATATATATATATATATATATATATATATATATATATATATATATGTATATATATATATGGTGTGCGTATATGTGTATATAGTTTGTTTTTGTTTTTTCAAATAAATATATTTAATTCTACTACTGGACAAAGAGTGGTCTCTAGTACTAGAAAAGCGTTGCATAAATGCACTCAAGTGAATTGTACTATCCTTAGCTAGCTGAACGTTTCCACAATGCGAGCATAGAAATGTGGACCTCAGTGGCTTATTGCGGTGCCAATTAGTTTCCCCTCCAGCGGGTGTGGTTTTCAGAGAATGACTTCCTGTCTTTATTTGTGAGCTTACTTGGAACTTTACCAATGAAAACTTCAAAAAACACACATTCAAGAAACCGCAGTTTTGAGCGTAAAAAAAAACCCCCATGTAACCTGTAACCTGTTTGCAACAGTCTGCAAAAGTCAAATTTTTTCCATTAATACTGCTTTTCTAATACATTATCATTCTCATACTGCGATTTAGAGTGGACGCTAATTGTTCTTCACAAACAGTTTCATCTTAAAAGATGCGTTATGGCAGCATTTTGACCTGCTGTCGGTTGCTGTTGAGCAGTTTGACATTGTTTTGCAGTGATAAGATTGCTGCAGCGCAGAGCCAGGGATGAATTTGCATGTCATTAAATCGGTGGCAAAGGTTTAGATTTACAGGTAGGCCATTCTGAGAAAGTAATGTTCTATATAATTTTGATATACAGCGATGTTTTTTTTTTTTTTACAGGTTTAATAATTGCCAGGGGGACAAACTTCAACCCATATGAGTGGCTCATTTTAAAGAGCCACTGTCTGGGAAGGCCATTTAAATAGCCTACATCCTAAAAACAACATATTCTACAACTTGTACATTACATCAGGGCCTTGTGCAAAGGTAGCCAGGCTTATAAAGGCTTGTATGTGGTTTGCTTTCATGTGGACTGCAGTAACCTCGGACTAGCGGACTTTGATCATCTGGGCTTTTCTTTTTTCCTTCCAATCTTTGACCATCTGCATTAGAAACTGAAATGACACAAGAACTTTAATTTATTTATACTAACAACAAGCTGAATACCCAGAGGGAGCCTTTCAGTAGAAATCAAGAGATTGCACACTTTGCTTAGGAAAATGTTTTCTCAGTGTCAACAAATCCCATGAAAAAACATTAAGAACCAACAAAGACGTGGATCATACCCATTTGTCATTGTAGCCAAAGCTTTTTTTTTCCATGTAACTGTTAGCAATGATTAGAAACCCATCAAAATGCGAAATCATGGTCCTGGCTGCTGTACTTTGGCAAGTGCAACAAAGAGAAAACAATAAATGCACCTTTTTTAAGTTGTTTTTTTTTTTTTTTTGCTGTTGCTCCTTTTAAAAAATAATTTAATTCTCTGACCTTTTTCTGAAGATGCAGAAAAAGTGCAGTCTCAAAGTATGCAGAGACAGACAAAACATTCCAATGAATTAGTTATCAATTAGAAAAATAGTGGTAAACACCAACTGTTTCCTTTAATAGATTTGCACAAGATAAAATCTTCAGCAAAGGAAAAGTAAAATTCCTAGAAGTTGAAAAAGATACTGTTCAGTTTTTACCACCAACCCAGTCCTTAAGACCAGAGAAGTTGCCGAAGCTAAAGGCCTGCATCCTTGGCCTGCTTTGTGTGTCCTGTGGTTGGGCAATCGCACAGCAAGCACCCAAACAGCAACAGAGGAAGGCAGTGTTTTGAGCAGAAGAGACGTTCCTCAATGCCAGAGTTCATTTTGTACTGCCTGTGACACAATCAGTGTTCCCTGTTTACTAGATAACAGACACACTGCAGGAATGAAGTAAAGCACGACGGGTACTCCTTGTAAGTGTTTTTAATGGAGTGTGTGCGCACGCCCAAATGTTTAGAATTTTTCTGAGAGGTCCTTTTTAATTATTAACAACTGTACAACAGTGCATGTGGACTTGTCTGCGTGTGCTTTTATTTTCATATACAGTTTTCTGCTTCCTTTTATTCTCAGTGGTTATTGTTTTTCTAATTATGTTAAGTTAAATTTAGCTGGCAACTGATTTTTGAATTAACTCGCATACTTGCCTTTTCTCTCTCTTACAGTAGACATGGTGGACACCCAGCAGCTCCTGGCCTGGCCTGTTGGCTTCAGTCTGAACACAGCAGATCTGCCAGAGCTGGAGGACAGCTCCCACTCGCTCGAAATGAAACATTTGTCCACGTTTGACTACGCCTCCATTTCCTCCTCCTCCATCCCTTCCTCCCTGTCTCCCCCGCTGGTATCCTCCATCCCTTCCGCTGGCGTGGCCTATGACCTAAGTCCACCGCAGAGTGAAGAACACCTGACCAACATGGACTACACAAACATGCACAGCTACAGGACACAACCAGACATGTTCAGTAAGCACATTGACCAGAGACGAATGATATAAATGTAAAATATACTTTAGGTGTAACAAAGCAAGCGGTGACCTGAATGAGATGTAGACTGAGATTAAGAGATGTGCTGCATGCATCAGAGTAACTATTAAAGGCAGTTATGGGTAACAGGATGCAGATTTATAGAAGCAAGGTTTAAGCAACCGAGTGCTGAACTTTTAAATGGATGTAAGAGGTGAAGTTTGAATTTTGTGTGCTTTCTGTCTGTCTTCCTTTCTGCGTGATGGTGTTTCTTGATCAGATTCCATCAAGCTGGAGCCCGAGTCACCTCCACAGTACTCAGATATTCCCGTGCTATCCAAGCTCCCAGACGATACATCGGCGGCAGCGCTAAACATCGAGTGCCGCGTGTGTGGGGACAAAGCGTCAGGGTTTCACTATGGCGTCCACGCCTGTGAGGGCTGCAAGGTAAGGCTGAACGATCTCACAAGGGAAGATGAAAATGCCGATGAGCGTAGAAACATTTCAGATCGTCTCGTAATCTCTTCGTTAAATTCCTGTTTTTTGTTATGTCCAGGTAACGGTTTAAAACCTCTAAATATACAACTTGTTCTTAGAACAAAAACAATCTTCACTGAGGTTTGTCATTGGTTACAATTTTACTAAACTGCACACAGCGGTTGATACGATTCATGTTTAAGTCAATTTGTGGATCAGTCGATACATTTTAAGCAGCGCTCCGTCTTTGCTCAGTTTTAGAGAGGATTTTTTTAAATGGTTTTCAATCATCACAGAAATGATTCATGTGTTAAATCATGATTCATATCAGTAGAGAGTGCGTTAAGTCTTTTTCTTAACAAGTAATGCTCAGATGATTATAAATCAGCAGTCATACTACTTTCAAGTCGTGTCAGGAAATGGTAATGGGTGTAACAATTTCTACTGCAGCTCTTTTCTCTCTCTGCCACTCTTTTTCTGTCACTGTGTGTCACCCGTCGGTGAAACTTGTTGGTGGAATAAATAATTCTATAATGCATGGAGAGAAATGTGCTTTTTTTTTCATCTTTTTGATGTCTGCCACTCTAACCACAAGCCCCATACATTTTCCACTCAGCGAGGGCTCAAGATAGGCGTGTGCTTCTTCAGACAGCCACCCATTTAAACTCTCTGTCTGTTTGTCTGTCTGTATAGAGTATAAATAACTAATAGAGTGTGGGTGAAGTTTCAGAAATATTTCCATTTTCTTTGAAATATTGACACATTACAGAAACATGAACATTTTTCTCCAAACACATATGAGATGGATTTTTCAGAATCGGCAGACCTGTCTGTGCATCTTTTGGTTTAGATCCAAGAAGCGTTTGCACGTCTGAAATCAAACTAATTTGAAAAGAAACCTTCACTCTGGCGCTTTCACAGAAAAAAGAAACTGAAATGCAGCAGCTTGTTACTGAGTAGTATGATTCAACTAGTATGATTCAAAGTGCAATACAAGAGGCCTACTATATATTGCTTACTTACTAGGAAAAGTCCAGCTGAAATATTTTGTAGTTTTGTAGGAAATAAAAATTTTGTGCTGTTTTCTGCCTAATATCATTTATTTATCTTTGTTAAAGAGTGTAATTATAAAACAGCCCACACTACAGCCCGCACCACACTGGTTGTGTGGCTCATTTATGCTGGTTTAATAGTTTTCCATTTTAATAGGTGACTTATTCCTTGTTCATTACGATTAACTTCATTTCAGGCTGACATCACATGTAGTAAACACAAGCTACCAAGCCAAATTTAGTCTTAGTGAAGTTTTGCCTCCACGGGTAGCAGAGTCTATTTTCTATAGACATGTTCGTCTCTATTCTTACACACACAGTACACAGTACAGTGCTTACTGTTACAAGGCCACTGATACCACTCAGTGGCCTCGGTGCCCTCATCGCTCGTCAAGGTGAAGCTACGAAGCTTCCAAGGAGTGAACAGCTTCATGTGAATACAGACCGTGAAAGTAAACTTACAGACCCGCATATCTGTTTCATGACAGTTATTGATGGATTTATAATCCAAATGACTAAATTCAAAGGGTGAATGTGTCCTTATGAACACAAGAAAATAGTCATGCCATATTCATTCAGTATGAAATACTGTGTAAGAAAAAGGGCTGATCAAAGAAGGGGGCCTTTTTTCAAAATAAGAGTTTTCACTAATTCGTGGACTCACTTTGTTTGCCTGCCTCACAAACGTCCTTCCAGTGGATCGTAACCGTGGATTTGTTTTTGGTTGGCTTAAACCCTACCACCCTAGAAGAATGAACAGAGCCGCAAGCTACGCATGATTTATTCAAACGATCAGCTTTTCTTATAAAATTTGGACTCGTACTGAACGACATAATGCTGACAGTATATTTTTTGGCAGCTTGCATTGTAAAAACAATCAAAAAGAACACGACCACTGACAGTCACCTTGAACTCCACCACAGTGTTAAAACAGAAGCTCTTTGACACTGTTGCGGAACAAGGGTCTCTGTTTTTCTGCCGCCATAAGCTGTCACTCTGTTCCGTCAGGGGCTGAATGAAGGTGAGGGAGAGTAGTTATTGTTCTGCTGATGTCTCAGGGGAGACTCACAAGAAGAGGGGGGTCAGCCAAGCAGGCAAACACTTAATTGTTTTAAAACAGAAAACATTCTTTATTGAGGTGGAGTCTTGACCCCTTTTAACTTCCTTCTTCTATAAATAACCTACGATTAAAAAAGAAACATCTGTGGATCGTAGGAATGTAGATGCTTATTTGAAAAGCCTTCGCACAAAGTCCTGATGTCAGTTTTTATTCTCACTGAAAATTCGCCTTTCAGAAATTTGCAGCCCATAGGATTTTTTCTCCTTTTACACTGCTCAGGGTGTAGGAATGTATACTATAAGTCTGACCATGGCTACACATTAATAGGTGAGATAAGCTTCTTTGGTCCTAAGGTTGAAGACATAATGTGTAAATTTGCACAGTTAACTTTTGAATAGACTTGTTGGCCCAATGATTGGCTTCCATACAGATTAGAAAGAGCCAGGTGTCTTATCAGTATTTCTCAGTCAGTAGACACTGCGTTGAGCTACTTTTCCAGCAATTAACTTGATTCAGAATTTGAATTATTAAATGAAATGTTAAAACTTTTTTATGCCCCTCAATCCTTTTTGATGAAGGGATAAAAATATGCATTAGAATAGGGCTTATTTGAAAAAGAGTAGGCAGAGCAACCATAAGGACTGAAGTCACTACGTGTGTACTAATCGTATTCCTCTTTTTCACAGGGTTTCTTCAGACGCACCATCAGGTTAAAGCTGGTGTACGATCACTGTGATCTTCACTGTCGAATTCACAAGAAGTCGCGTAACAAATGCCAATACTGTCGCTTCCAGAAGTGCCTCAACGTCGGGATGTCACACAACGGTAAGCCGGTGGCATTCATACACACATTTTCATGACAGTCTGCACACAGTCAGAGCACACCTGGGTCGTATTTTTCATTAAACTCAAATATGAACTAAAAAAAAAGTTGAAGCTTCTGTGCATTCAATCTTTTTTTCATTTTCACATCCATCCCTCAGACAGGAATGAAACCCCCTATTTATATGTCTATAAATAAGCAGATGTAGGTAAAAAGACTGATTCTTCTTTGAAATTGAGGTTCAGGAAGCGCCTCTTCTCGGACTGAGTACTTATGCCCTTTGAGAGCCGCAGATGCGTGTTGACCACACTGCTTCCAATTTAGCCTTTGAGGTGTCATAGTAATGTGTGCAGAAATCTATATCACTGTCTTAGATGTTGCCAATTCTTTCATCTGTGGTCTTTGGCCATTGTTGCAAATCTTGGTTCATGTTTTAGTTCCCATCATTCGCGCAGTGTGTACCCGCCACCCCCCAGCTGATTCATATCACAGTAGAAATTCAAAGATGAGATTCTGGTGTATAGCTAACTATAACGCCTATCAAAAGTTCTAAATTTTGACCTGCCTTTGTGCTTTATTCAACAAAGGCCTGATAGTGACAGATATGATAGGTGTGAGTAGCACACCTATCAGAGGCATGCTACTCACAGCCTGACTGTTTTCACTGCATAGCATCAAAAATGTGTTATAGCAATTCTGTCAGCGTTGCTGCTGTTTGAATGTGTGAAAAGTTGCCAGCTTCGGTTTTATTCGCACAAGCATTTGGCTGATTGTGTGCACTAAGTTTGTACATCAGCCACGTGAGTGGGTCTTTTTTAAAAGAGTTTTTAAGTTTTTAAAAACTGCATGTACAATTTAGAAAAAAATTAAAACACACATATGTTTGCCTTTCATGTACCAGACATTTGTACGTAGAGCTTTTTACTGAGATACAAGTAAACAGCTCTTAGATGACCTCACCATTTGCAAACTACTCCACAGAAGTACAATATGCAGAGAAACCGTCTACTTCAAAAGAAAAAAAATCTCTTCTTTCATCCGTCGCTTTAGAATAGTTTTGTTTTGTTAGCTTTTGTTGTCCAGTCAGGAGCATCAACAAGCACACCTGACTCCACCTCCTCAGCTGTGTTTCATTATGAACCTCGTGAGTAAATAAGTATACTCTGGCTATGTTTGATTGATGTCTTCCTGATTCTCCTGTTATATTTGTTGCACCTGTTAGGGTTGGACACGTTATGGCTCTTTCCCTCCTCGGCGCACTTGTAGCATACTCACTTCGGTGAGGTCGTAAAATTAAAATAACTCTGCAAATCATGACAAGTCAGAAAGCCCTGCTTCCCACAAAGATCGCTTCCCCATTTGCACTGAAAAAAGTGTGTGGGTTATGTAATTTATAATAAATAGTGAGCATGCATTAGCTATTATTTTGGTGGCTGTAACACCACCAAAATAATAGCTTTCCTGTCGATTGCAAACACAGATTTGAGCACTCTGATGAGGTAGGTTTGCCTGTTGCACAACCACTGATTTAAAAAAAAAAAGAAGCAATGACAGCGACAGGAAATTCTCTCATACATTAGTGGAAGTGTGGCTACACTGAACTCTGTGGTCAAGTGGGCAAGAAGTTGACAGAACAGGAAATAACAAAAGCATGATGGTAAATTATACAACTTTTATCAAACACTGATGTTGTTGCTGCCCTGTCATTGGCCTTGCACTTGCTGAAGCTTACCATTTTTGTATTTGGCCATATTGCTCTAGAAACAAGCAGAATTCCCCCTTTCAAAGCAAACAAGGTGATCTTTGAAGAGCTCCGAATAATCCTGCTTCTCAGGTAAATTAATGGGGGCTGCACTTAAGACTTAATTAGACAAACCACTGAAAACACTGGCATGCTTGCACGGTATCGTTGTGCTGCATCCAGAAGAAGTCTTTTTTTCCCCCTACTTGACAGCTTGTAATTGCAGCGTGTTAAAAACAGTATGACACTGTAATGGAGACCAGGAGCTCAAAACCTTCTGAATGATTGATACTGGAATCACTTAAGTATTTTTTAAGTGGCACTTTTTTTAAGGGGCAGTTGGACTGGAAGGTGAATGAACACAGAGGAGATGGCCATCTACCAGAGTTGAAAAGAAAGCCTTAATCAGAACTGTTCACAACTTAAATTCTGTTGTATAGTGCATTAAAAGAGTGTGTCTATATATATATATACATATATATGTTAACAGTACTCAGTGTTTCTTTAACAGGATGTAAGAAAAAGCAACTCAGTCACCTGCTTACGAGGCCCAGGGACAAACCAAAGTAACATACCGGGGGAGTTTAGTCATTTCTTATATGTGTAGTCATTTAAAGCATATGTAAACAGACTGCTTTGGATAGTTGGATAGTTCTTCATTTGGTTTTGTTACAAACTTAAGCCATTCCAGATAAAAAGGAAACTAGCTGCATTTAGTGGTTTTGTTAGTTCTGCTCTAATAGTAAATATTAAAAAGTTGATGAATAAATTTTATTACAGCCTGATGCCTCTTTGGTGTCAGGAGTCTTGACTCTGAAGAGTGAGGTGAATATTAAAAGGTGGGGGGGAAAAAGAATGATTTTAATGAAGTGGTAGATGATGGTGGAGGTGCCACAGCTTACTTAGCCAGTGGGCTAGAGCAGGAGGCAATCCTGACCATAGACTGCATATGTGGGCAGATGCAACCTAAATAGTGAGAAATGGCATATTTTACCAAGACTGAGGCCATAGCTTGATTATTTGCTACCTTGGGCAGGCCATCTTGGGGTTTGTCCAGTCTGTCAGACATAGCAGCTTACCTCCACCAAATAAGTTCCCCAGTTCAGCCATTGCCCATCATAAATACACCGATTGTAAGAACAGGAACAGGTTTAAGTCATCCCTTGAAAGAAGCTCACCTGGTAACTCATATATATTAGTCTGGTAACTGTTACATGTTAGTCATTTGTAACTGTGCTGCCCACTGTCCTAAAGCTTTGCCCCTGTGATGAGTAAAAGCCAAATTATCTGCTGTGTTTTTTTTCTAGGTAGGCATAGAGAGGTGGGGACAGATTTTATATCCAAACTTCTACAACAGGTTTATCACCTACTAGGTTTACATACCACCTCTAGTCAAAGCGTTACAGCATGACCCCGAGGAAGATGCTGCACAAATTTGACAATGGTTCAGTAATTCAATTCATCACTGAAAACACTGGCATAGGTGCGTGGCATCTGTGTGCTGGATTCAGAGGCTGAGGAAACAAGCTTTTCCTACTTGGCAGCTTGTAACTGTAGTTTATTGAAAACAACATCACATTAACGCAGATGTGATCTTATCTCTAAGAGTTTGGTGTCAGAGTAATTATACATTACAATCTCACAGTTTCATGACCAAAAGGTTCTTAATTCAAGCTTTTTTTTTTAAACCATGTCTCCTTTATCTAACTAATGACCTTATTGCTGGTGCCGGTTAGCACGAAAGGTTTTGTCAATCATCATGGCAAAAGTCGGCTGGACTCGTTGTCACATTTTAATCTTAGAAGTGACTTAAATTCAACAACATTATGAGCATCTGCTATCAATAGATATATGTTTTTTTCTACTTTGCTGTTGCTTATCTCTGCGTCTTTCTCTCTACCTCCACCTTTTCTGATATCACTCTGGTGTAATAGGTATAGCTGGAGTTGTGTGGGTTTTTGTTTAATCAATGATTGACTTGCGTTGAACTGATTTCTCCAGTTTGCTGTGTCACTGCCGTGGGCGCGGTGCCCGGTGGTAGAGCCACTTTAGTTTGTATGCATTTGCTTAGGGTGTGCAGTCAGCATTACATAATCACGTACACACTGCAGTAAATTCAGAGCTGGGAATGAAATGGAAATAAGGAATAATGACTTCCACTAACAGAAAAAGAATGGTCACACCTTGGTGTCAGATTTCTTAGAAGAAAAAAAAAAAGACATCCACATCAGCCATGTTACAACCACAGTGCTGCTTTCATGTACACGCAGCAGGGCAAGGGAAGCATTCACTTGAATGCTGGTAGATAGATGTGCCGTTACCTCCTGCTTTCAGCCGCCAGTGGACCATTTATTTCTGTGGGGGTTCACAAGTCACATCTTGCAGGGTTTTTGTCTTTTTTTTATGTGTTGTTTTTATTTTGTTTCTAATTTTACAAAACATGGGTTGCATTTTATATTCATTGACAGATATCAGACCTTACTGCTTTACAAAGTTACAAAGTCTAAAACTGACACGTAGTATTCAGAGAAATTGTCAGCTTGTAAAACATTTTGTCACATTCAGCATAAAATAGAGGCTGACTATAAAATTTGAAAAGTGCAATGCAACTCTAGTAATATAAGATAATTTTATACAGGTATATTTTTGATCAAATGAAATATAATCAATATATTTAGTTAAGGGGCATAAAATACACATAATTTTATCAGGAGGTAAATAATTTTGCATTCTGTGAAAATTACATTAATGCAATGAAAGCTGTTACATTTCAGGTCTGTTTTTATTATATTTTATTTTATTTAACCTTTTTTTATACAGGTAGTCCCACTGAGACTCAATACTTCATTTACAAGAGAATATATTTATCTCAGCTGAATCCTAAAATAAATACCTATTCAACAAACGACTCATCTTTCGGTGAGCTGTGAAAACATCGGTCCGTACACAATATCAGAGTCAACAAAATGTTCTAATTGCCTCATAAGACACACCTCAAAAATCACAGCAGAATCATTTGTCATCTTTTGATGCCACTGGATTTTCCCTTTCATTGAAGAAGCCATGAGTCATATGACTCATGTGACTTTTTAACATTCAGAAATCTTTGAGTTATTAGAGCAACTCGGACAAGTTTTCCATTACTTTAACTCCAAGCTTGAAATATTGTGACATCGCAACGGTTTAAAGAGTAGTTACCTAACATTGGCGTTGTTGCATATCAGGTAAAAGAAACACGTCCCCTGTCTCAAATGAAATGTCCCACATTTACATTTCATTCTTTGTTCACTGGGGTTTGTAGTGCTTCAGTGTGCCGTAAAATCTTGTGTGTTTGCTCTAGATGGGTAATTCTGTTGACATTAGCTGTTCAATTTGATTCATTGCTCATTGATCAAATATTAAAGATGTGATAAAGAAATTAAACATTCTAACAGAAGGTAAATGGGGTGATGAAAAAGGTATTTAAAGCCTTTACTTAAGCAGATATTGTACTCCAGTGACTTCAATATAAGTATAAAAAATTACCAGCTTTTAATAAAGTCAATTTTTAAAATTTTTCATTTACTTACGTAGAATATTGTTTATCAACTGGTCTGAAATAACAGGGAATGGATTTCAATCACAAGACAGATTTATTTTTGTGTATGCTAATCCATCACATGTAGTCACTTCCAAAAATGACCTTTTTGAGCGGGAAAAGGCTGGGATTCATTCATGTGTACATGGCTACACATGAATGAGCATATTGTACTTGATGTTACAATCTGATACACAAATAAATAGTGTTTTACTTCTGTTAAAGCTAGTTTACTAAAGGAAAAATGTAGTTTAGAAATATTTTTTAGGGTTCCCCATGTTCTTTGAATTCATTATTCAACTTTTCAGCCTAACTTGTGTTTTGTAGAAGTGAAGTAGCACATGGTAACACGTGGTTTGAGGTCGAAATGTCAGTCAAAATGGTATTAATTCAAACTGGGACTTTTGAGGTCGCGTGACTCCAATAAATTGACTCAGGCTTCAGGTTTTGCGTATTTGCTGTGCACATGTGATTATGTCTGTTTTTCATGGTTCACCAGAGTGTTCTTCTGTTTCCTTTCCCAGCTATTCGTTTTGGCCGAATGCCTCAGGCAGAGAAGGAAAAACTGCTAGCCGAGTTCTCATCTGACATGGAGCACATGCACCCGGAGGCAGCAGATCTGAGGGCTCTGGCCCGGCATTTGTACGAGGCCTATCTGAAATACTTCCCTCTCACCAAGGCCAAGGCCAGGGCCATCCTCTCTGGGAAGACCGGAGACAACGTGGTAAGCAGCACTCTCTAAATTCTCATTTGCTTTGATTCGGATGCGTACAAAATCAGCAGACAGATAGCGCTCAACATTGGCATTCTCAGGACAGAAAATAGATCAGAAAAAAACTGTATATGAGCACTGCTGCTTAATATTAGACCAGCATTTGAACTGATAAGATATTTGCAGGTGTGCATGTGGTTTCACTTGTCTTTGCATTCCAGGGATATATCAACCATCTACATATACTGAACGTTCTCAACTCGCTGATGAGAGCTACTGAGCCAGTTTCTCTTTCCTGTTTGCTTTTTCTCCACTAAGAACGACATCTACAGCACAAATTTGACCTATATATATTTTTTATATCTCCCATTCTGGAAACTATCACAAGCAAGGATGACATTAAACAGAGTCAAGATCATACTGAACAGGCCAGGGTGAAAAATCCATAACTTCATGCAGTATTTTACCAAAATTCAGAAGTAGGACATAGAAAAAGCCTTACTGCTTTATTACTCTTTACCTTCACTTATACAAGAATTAAATTTAGTTAGAATTGTTATTAATACTACACCATTAATATGATTTAAACTCTAAGTATTTTAAACCTTTTACTCAGCACGTCTTTTAACATTTGTCAGCATAAATTCCTGTGAGCACGCTCAGTTTTGACTCAGATGACGCGATTTAGGCTGTTGCTGCTGTGTTAACTCAAAAAGTGGATGGACTGGTTTCAACATGTCTTGGCTGTTAGAAAATATCTCAGGTTACAATGGTCAAACTACAGAACAGGGTGGTGTTGCTTTTAGCAGTCTTTTCTTTTACAGCCATGGCTTCGACAGTCCTGCTTAAAACATCAAATGATTTCATAAAGACATTTGGAAATTTAGAAAAGTTGAATGGAAGAAGCTATTTAGAGTTTAGAGTTTTCCAAAGAGACCTAATCAAACAGCATGCAAGCAGAACATAAAATAGATCTCAAGTGAATATTTTTATCCACTTTGCATTATTTTATTTTTGCTTTTAATTCATCAGCTTTCTCCCTTTTTTCTCCTTATGATGCCGCTATTCCTATATGTGAAGTTGCTTTGTCTGTGTATTATTCATATAGTAGTACTAGTAATATTACATTGAGTGTGGCAACTACATTTCTTTAATCAGACATACATATGTGATCTGAAGATTATGGAGTTGGTTTGATATCAGATAGTACCGTCAGCCTGTTACGCTGTGTTTGCAGTATCATTCATTGTTCCAACTGTAAGTAGTTTCAGTTGGGGATTTGATTTTAGTCTCTCCAACCAATCAGCAGAGACCAACATATCTGCAAGAATCCAATGTAATTTTAAGTTGACATTGATGCATAGCCATGTCATCATACTGGTTTTGCTGGGCTTTAAGGAGTGGAGCGGAAAAAATTAAAAAGCAAATTCTACTGGTACATGCATATGCTCTACGTGTGTACCAGTAACCATTGTTCCTTCTTCTTCTTTTTCTTGGTACTGATGCTGTTTGACTAATACGCCCATGGTGCACACTGGACAGTTTGTTTTAACCGATAAAAACACAGGATCGTGTCACAAGATGTGAGATGAGTCACTGGAGGTCAAAAATTCAATTGTCTGTTTCCAGACAAATGACGGTTAATTATTGAGAATATGAAAAACATGCTTAAAAACTATCAGCATGAAGATATTTCCAGTATTTGTGAATGTGTATGTTTTTGTAGGCTTTTCTGTGAAACCTGATCACTTCATCTTCTTTGATTTTTTTCCCTCACAGAATAAAAAAGTGGATTAAAAACTTTGAGCGTATTATATTCTTAAAATGTAGAAGGAGATTCTTAGTTTTTGGTTTTTTACTCGTGTTCTCGGATAACTCTCAGCTCAAGGTTGCGCCGCATCTCTTTCGTCTGCTTGTTATGACTGTTCATCGTGGTGATTGCAGCCAAATAGCACCAAATCATCTCTTTGTTTGAGGGACTGCTTGGTTATTTACTAAACCAAAGCAATCCTCCTAAAACAAATTGGGAGTCAATGATTTTAACTTTCGTAGAATATTTACATTTTTTAACAAGCAGAACCTTGATATGAGTTGATGTGTAATCAGTGTTTAACTGCACCGGAACTCCAGACACACCATGTGCGATAAAGGAAGCGATTTTTTTCCTTAACCTTGGAAAACCATCATTGTTTTGCTCAATTATTTTGGAATCGGAGCTACAATGTCTCTGTGCAAGATACCTATTATTTTACCTTGTTGTATGAGTGCTTCAGATAAAATGGAGGTTTGATTTCTTTGTTATACATAATGTTCACACAAGTTCAATTTAGCTTCCAACAAAGCTACCCAGTATAGTGTTTTTTTCTTTTTGCACATTTAATAATGTTGCTAGTGGCAAATGCTAAAACGTAGCATTACAGTCGCACAAATAGATTAAAGGTATTTTTATATAGACTATATTTGTTTAGCCTATATGTTTATAGCAGAAATCCTGAGTGTGTTGAAAGAAATTTTATGAAAGCTGGCACTTATAAGAAAATGGAGGCGCTCGTTGTGCTTGCGCTGAACAACATACATACAATTGCTGTGTAAAGACAAAACTAACAAACAGATTCCTGCACAGTGAGCACATAAAGACATTTCACTCCCCCCACTCAGTTTCATTCACTCACGCAGGAAATGGGTTGTTCATTTCACAACTTCTAGAGAATTTCCTGCTTTAATTCCCTCTATTCCCACTACAATAATGATTTATGTGTGTGAATAGCAGCATTCATGTTTCAGGCCAGTGCATGTTAGTTTTACTAAAGTAAGCGTAAGTTTGCTCAGATACCTGGAAATGATGTTTTTTTTCTGTGTCGGCCTGCAGCTGAGACTTTCTTTATTTGCCTCATCATACAGATGAGACTAAATGTCCTCAGAAGACCTATAATCAACTTAATTTTTTCTCTTTTTCTTTTCTTTTTTCCTTTTCTTCTGCCTTCTCCCAAAATTTTCCTTGCACTCTACCTGTAGCCTTTTGTCATCCACGACTTGAAGTCTCTAATGGAAGGAGAGCAGTTCATTAATTGTAAGCAGATACCAGTCCCAGAGCACCAGCAGCAGCAGCACCAGACCTCCGCTCTTCCACCTGTACACGGAGGTGGGTAGTATCAAATTACTCTGTTAAAGAACACCTTTTGTTGCAATGTCCAAAACATGTTGTTTGTCTGTTATTGTTCTGTTTAGTTTTAGGAATGCAATTAGCTACAGCAATGCAGAAGATATTGTTCCTATTATTCCACATTAAAAAATTTTTTTACATTGGAATTAATAGTAATAGCAATTCAAAATATACAAAACAAAGGCTGAAACTCAGACAAGCTCCTTAAAATGAAAATCCCAACTATTCAAACTTCTTCATTTACCAGTTTCACCCAGTGTTGTCAATGTTTTTTTTTTTTTTCACATAATCAAGATAATTATTAAAGCACACATATTAACCCCAATTCATTGCATTAGTTTTTCTGGGGAGAAAAGTGCAGTTTTTACATTTTTCAAGTCCAGTTTTACTGGTGCTGATAAATTATGTTACCTATTCTCAATGGTACCACTGTATCTTCTGTCATATTCTCTTCATCGGTCGATAATTGTATTGTTATTTTCTAAAAGTCTTGCAGAAAAATGGAGATGGATGAGGATCGAGAGATCTAGAAAGACACAAAATTCAGCAATTATCTGTTAACTCTTTGTTATTTTTAGCTTCTTATATAGTTAGCTTCTCTGTTTTTCTTGTACTCCTCCAACTAAATTAAGTACCTTCTCTCACATATCAGGCTACACGGAAACGCACCCACTGTCAGAGAGTGAGGTTATGAGAATGGCAGTCTTCGGTGGACAGGGAGAAGCAGACACTGTGGAGCTGCGTTTCTTCCAGAGCTGTCAGTCTCGTTCAGCAGAAGCAGTGAGAGAAGTGACAGAGTTTGCCAAAAGTATCCCTGGATTTGTCGATTTGGATCTAAATGATCAGGTGAGATTCATCAGTGGTTCATCCGTTCGGTCCTGATTGTTGTGGAAGATTTTTTCTGTTCTAAAACAACTTTAAAATAAACAGTTTTGGACAATTTCAATTCAGAAAATGATCAACGTAAATAAGTCGACATAATGGTTAGCGAAGCTCATTGCTGCTTGCAGTTCTAGATTTTGAATGAAAATGAAGTTACGACCCGACTATCATTTCTACTAAACTAAAGATCTTGCCAGATTTTGATACAGTCATTGTGTTCTTTATTTTCAGGTTACTTTGCTGAAGTATGGTGTGATTGAGGTTTTGATCATCATGATGTCGCCTCTGATGAACAAAGATGGGACCCTCATCTCCTATGGACAGATTTTTATGACGCGGGAGTTCCTCAAGAGTCTCAGGAAACCTTTCTGTCAAATGATGGAACCAAAGTTTGAATTCTCCGTCAAGTTTAACACGCTGGAGCTGGACGACAGCGACATGGCCCTGTTTCTGGCTGTTATCATTCTCAGTGGGGGTGAGTGTTTTTATTATTGTTTGTTTTACTATCTGCCCCCAGTTCACCTCTCCTGACCTTCGGAGGAGGAATCTGGATATGTGAATGGTTTGGAGCACTTCTCTTAAACCTCCTAAAACACTCACAGATTCATTGCGTCCACTGTTGGACGTTTAGAGTTCAGATTTGATTATGAGTATATCAGCACTTTATTGGTGCTGATATACTCATAAAAGAAAGCGTCTGCAGGTATACAGACATGATTAACATGGCATCTGTTGCACTGATGTGTTGAATGAACCGTTTTTCCATATATGGCAAGAGCATGATTGCATACATAAGATTAGCCTGGGGGCGGCTAATGGTGTCGACAGATTTTATTGACAGTTAAAATCTCGCCTCGGGTTCTCGTTCAAGAATAAATAACCCTTGCTGACCACATCGACCCAAGTAATTTGTCATCCAGATTTTATTATCATTGCAAGCTATTGCTAACATTACAGCAAGCGATTGCACCACAGTCTCCATTTTAGTCTGGAAATGCAACCACATGAGATCACTCACATTGCTCCCTCTGGCCTAATATTTCTAATAATTGTTTTCTGTATGTGCACGATGAAACAATTTCAAAATTGGCTTGGATTTTAAAACGTCTGTAGTCTGAGTTTAGACTTTGAGTTAACAGGACTGACACCATTATCGGTTAATATCTGTCTATTAAAGTGATGCTGCACACAGCTTAACCTTGCTTTGCGTAACAGCTGGAAGCAGGGAGAAATAGCTGTTCTGGCAGTGTTCCTTATTGAGGTAATCATGGCTGGCTACACAGTGAGAGGGATTGTGAAAATGTAATCAGTGGAAGCTATTGCATGTGTGCAACCCCCCAAAAAAAAAGAAAAAAGGGAAAAAAAAGCACAACAGCATGTAGCAATACGTTAAGTGTATGTAGAAAAATTGTCTTTAACACATGCAGAAAACCCATCAAAGATCAGCCAGCACCGAGAGTAGCTGCAGTGCACAGTTCAGTGTTTTTAACACATGGTTGACTCCACTACAAATCTTGGTCACATTGGGTGGTGCAGCGCAGTGGTTCTAACTGTTGCCTCACGGGAAGAAGGTAGTCATTTGAACCTCTTGGTCACCCTGGGCCTCTCTGTGTGGAGGGTTCCCTGTACAAGTTTCCTCCCATAGCCCAAAAACATGCATGCTAGGTTAACTGGTGAGTCCAAACTGGTCGTAAATGTTCATGTCAGAGCGTCTGATTGGCACAAGTAATAGTTGTGCCAATCAGACGCTTACTAAGCCTTACAAGCCTTACTAAGCGTGCGCCACATATGCGTGACATTGCCCCCTTGTTGGTAGCTACAACATGCATACGTGGGTCTGCAAAGTTCTATGTAGCATCTACTAATGCACTACTGTGTCAGCTACTTAGCACAGTAAGAATACCATGATCACCTACCAATAAAACCACTTGTGCAATCTCATTTTTACGCCTTTCTGTTTCTGTACAGAGCTAAGCTAACCGCTTCCTGTTTCCTTGCCGATATATATTAAACAAATACAACACTGGCGACCCCATTCTCAGCTCAATATTTGGCAAAAATGAAACAAAAATACTTTTTTATTTTAAATATTTAAAAAAAAAAATCATGATTCCAAGGTTATTTCATGTTATCGCTGTGCTTCTGCCAGACAACGTGAATTTAATTTACATCCATGTGTATATAAAGTAACATAGTTAACATAGTTAGCTGCTCCAAGTAAATCCAAGTTATCAGTTCTCTGTGTTTAACACACTATCTCCCGCCAGCCTCGGCCCACTCATAGATGTATTGGATGTTTTTGGGAAGGGAGTCTAGCAGAACGGCAGTAAACGGCAACTGCATCACGTGCAGGGAGATTTACAAACAGCAAGTTGCATGTTGATGACAACATTTTGACTCACTGTATCTTAAAGAGAAAAAAAAGGTGAGGTTTCACTGGCAACCACATGAGCAACTAAAAATCACTCAGTCGAGTCGTTTTTATACAACTTTGACATCTTTTAACAAACATTTTTGTTCTAGTAATATCACAGTAAAGCAAGCAGGGACCTAAGGGTT
Organism: Mchenga conophoros; assembly: GCF_057382185.1. Lineage (NCBI taxonomy): Eukaryota > Metazoa > Chordata > Actinopteri > Cichliformes > Cichlidae > Mchenga > Mchenga conophoros. The sequence continues at coordinate 22,889,973 of NC_140530.1, forward strand.
TAAAATCTAAAATGTTAACAAATCAGACCAGCTTGTGAACACTTGAGCCTCACCCTCTTATGTCAACAGATTCTAACTGCTTAGTCTAGTATTGGTGATTATTATAGTGCTGCTTGATAAAAACCTGACCTTGGATAGCATGATGATTAAAATTAAACGTTTTATTTGAATATTAACCTAAATGACAAATATTATCTCTTGAAATCGAGATAAGTATTCTTAACTTAAACTGAGATGTTTTCTGCCAGTGAATGTGGATAATGTTTAGTTATTTGCACCTCTCCATCCAACATAAGTTTTAAACTTTAGGTCATTTTCTATCGGTTTTATTTCTCTTCTTATGCCAATTTAAATTTTCATCTACCTGTTTTAATGGATTTTGGATATATTGTGGTCAGTCTCTCATTTATCCTCCTTATCTCTGTAATGTGTCCAGACCGGCCAGGCCTGCTGAATGTGAAGCCCATCGAGCAGCTTCAGGAGACGGTGCTTCATTCACTGGAGTTGCAGCTGAAGCTAAACCATCCAGACTCTCTGCAGCTGTTTGCCAAGCTGCTCCAGAAGATGACAGACCTGCGTCAGATAGTCACCGATCACGTCCATCTCATCCAGCTGCTTAAAAAGACAGAGATAGACATGTGTTTGCACCCGTTGCTGCAGGAGATCATGAAGGACTTGTATTAGAATTCAACAGGAGAAGAGGACACGTACAGAAAGGGGTAAAGAAAAATACAGTGCTGTGCAAAAGTCTTGAGTCACCCTTGATTTAAGAAGTAGGTTAGCAGTTTTATTGAAACATCTAAAAACACACATGGGAACACGTTATATAAATAAAAAACAGAGTGTGTACTTTAAGTAGTTCTCTGGAATAGCTCTCCAGGCTTCTTGAAGGGCATTCAAAGCTCTTCTTTGGATGCTGGCTGCCTTTTGTTCCATTCTCTGTCAACATGATCCCACACTGCTACAGTGATGTTAAGATCAGGGCTCTGGGGGAGAATAGTCCATGATAATGTGGTGATGTTCAATCATGTGTTTTTCTATCCAGGTATGCTTTTACTACATTGGCAGTGTGTTTGGGATCATTGTCATGCTGTAAAATTAAACCATTGCCAATCAAACACTTTCTAGATGCCTTTGTATGGTAGATCAAAATCTGAGCGTAATTCTCTGCGCTCAAAATTCAGTTTTGACAACATCTCCTCCAACACCATTGGCTGAAATGTCGCCCCAAACCATGACAGAGCCTCTGATGTGTTTTACAGGTGGTTTTAAAGATTCACTGTTGTGCCTCTGTCTTGATCTACAAACTGACAAGGACAATGATTTGAACCAAAAAGTTTAAGTTTGGATTCATCACTCCATTAGACTGGTTGCCTGGATTTCAGTCCGTTTTTTGTGTAACTTTCTCCTTGTTCCCCTTTCTTAAGAAAGTCTTTTTCAATGATGGCCATTTCTGATGAGGCTTCACTGAACAGTAGATGGATCAGCTGAAGGTGCAGATGCATCTCTCAGGTCTTGTGTCAGGTCTTTGCTGGTCTTTTCCTATTTCTTAACATACATTTCATCTGCTGTTTTTAGGCCTGCCACTTCTTCCTTTGTCCTGCACTTGTTCTGTTTCTTCAAAGTTTTTAAAGACATACTGCACAGTTTGCTGAGATATGCCAAGCTTTCAGCTAACAGCACTCTTGGAATCACTTTGGTGCTGAATTTTATTTTATGCCTGTCAGACTGTCAAACTTACCTTTAGCATTTTTATACATTCAACTAAATAAAGTATGCACTTTTGCAACGGGCTGCTGGTAGCAAAGTGACTAAAGACACATTTTCTTGGTTGTTTGCTAACTTGTCTGTAAAGTAGACAATTGCTTATCCTTACAGTTTGTTGTTTTTTTTTAATCCTCAATAGTAAGTGTTGAACAAACAAAACAAAAACATTCCTCTGAAAAGAACCAGGTATAATGACTGGACTACAAATGAGTGACAAAGCAGTCAATGTCTACAGAAAAACTTGAACTAAAACTAAAGAAATTCAGAAAACCTGGAGAACAATTGCTCAAGACCACTTGACCAAATTACAGGAAACTCTGGCTCCTTCAAAGTAAAATATGGAGAAATGAGAGTGACTGAAGACTTTTGCACAATACCATAAAAGAGAATGAAAAGAGATTGCTTTTAAAATTATGAGTTGAGATTAAGCACTTTGTGCTCTGTGTATGTGTTTTGGTTATAAAGTCATGTAGCCAGACAGACTGACTAACTGAAATTGAGAAAGAGATGAGGAAGACGAGGAAAACAGAATTCAGGGAAAGAAATGCAGAATCTGAGTATTAGATCTTGTCTAGACAGTCTGCATGTGAATAACTTGTGGTGCACAGTCATTTTAGCCTCTGCTGAGCCTGAACCCTCTGCTGAGCAGGGTGCCAACTTAAATATGAAACTACCACCTATTGCACCAAAAGTAGCGTCTGGGACAAACTGAAAGTGAGGGGATTTTCTTACTGGCGAGCTCGAGGGTAAAATTGTGAATGATCAACACAGCCAGCTTCAAGTGCCTCAAGGAGAAATGTATCACTGTGAATATATGACACCATGTCTCATACAATACAGTATGTGTTGTTCGTGTGCAGCTTATCTACACGGTCAATTGCAGCCATCATAAGCAGCACCAGCAGCAGTGTGTACGTGCTTCAATACCTCTGTGAAGACGCACAAATACATGAATGCTTACACACACGCTAAAGCAATGCTCAGACAGTCCTTTTCTGTCTTGGCATCAGGGTGAAGGTGCTATCTCTTTTTAATCAGCTTTAACCAAAAACAGAAATCAGATTATTGCCTTTAACATATTTTAGACGCCTGCAGAAACTGTGAGAAACTGTTGAGCTGACCAAATGCAAATTGCCATGATGATGTTTGCTGTTTGCTGAAAAATAAAAGTGTATGTGCCATATTGTGCCTTCAAGAGTTTATCTTTAGCTGTTTTTTGTTTTGTTTTTTGTGAAGTTAATGTCATTTTAAAAACATTATATATATTATACATATTACATGTATGGTATGACTTTTTTTTAATTGTCAGATACAATTGATTTTTTGGCCTTGGTTTTATTTCAGATTCTAAAATACTGGTTTGAGTTATAATTTTTGCTAAGAAATGATTTTGTATGTGTGGACCAAATCTACTATATCTGGTCCATCAAATGTTGTTTGTGCAGACAAAAAGAGTGGACTGATATGTTTGTGGGGAAAACAGAATAAAGAAGATGTAAATAAAATATTTTTTAACTTTTTACTTGAAGCCTGTCTTTTCTTTAAAAGCTGTGGAAGCTTGCTCACACATGTTTCACCAAAAACCATTTTTAAATACTATACTTCCTAAAGGCATTCCAGTCATTCAGACTCTTGGAAATCTGTTTTACAGTCATTACATCAGCTGCTCCTCGGTGTCTATTACCAAACACACACACGCCCTGTTGGAAAGATTGCAACACATGAACTATGTTGCACTGTGCCGGAAGACCAAAGTCTGTGGATACAAATATGAACAGCAAGCAGGGAAGTGGTTTTACTTTTTTAGAGTTCTGGTTTTTTTGGTTCTGTTTTTTTTTCTTTGCTTTTTTTTAGGTGGCATTACATTTTGTCTCTTTGTTTTGACAGACAAGAACAAAACAAAAAAGGTGTGTGTGTGTGTGTGTGTGTGTGTCAGGGGGAAACTTATAGAAATTCTTGGAAAAATAGGATTGAGATGGGATCGCGTGCGACAACAAGGTCAAACTCAGGACATCAATTATTAACCCACTCGGACATCAGGTCAACTCGATGCCTGGCGCAACTTCACAAAGCTCTCTGACTGGCTGGCTCTTTGCCAAACAACAGCTCACAGAGTGTGTGATCACATGGTCACATGCAAGGGGTTAATCTCGGTGACAAAAAACCACTCTTAGGGGTCAGTCCCTACAAAGTTAACACTGTTAACATTGGTTAATATATTATAAGTTCTTAAACTAAACAGGTAAAATAAACAACATATGCTACTGAAAAGTTAAACTGAGACATAAAAATGTTATCTGTCTCCGTGTACAAATATGGTATTTTTCTTATGTAATTAATGAACTTCAGTCTTTATTTATCAGCCTTTAACAGTTAAACAACTACTTTTGTCAGTGAATCAGACATGCTTATGATCATCATCTACACCCTGCCTCTTTATGAGAAATAAAACCATGATTTTTCTTCTTTTTTACTTCCTTAACATGCCTACACATACACAGAAACGGGCTATTTGTACTGTAATAACTAGTTATACGTGTAGTATTTTTGTATATAGGAACTTTATAATCCAGCTGATGAGCTGTTTCCTGGAAACCAGTGGCCTCTGCTCTTTCTCTTTCTGACTACCCTCAAGCGCAGTCTTGTCGTTGTGGGCAGGAAATAACCCTAAATTATTAATGTGTCACACCCTTAAACTATAAAATATACAGTTGTGGTCAGAAGTTTACATACACTCATCATGAGCATAAAAGCCATGGTAATTTGTGGCTTTTAATAATTTCTCTGAACTGTCCTTTTTGATGGTACAACATGCATCTTTGACCTTTGACCTTACAAAAATAAGAATTGGGTGCACAAGTTTGAATTAATTTTGGCTCAAATATATGCATACACTTGCTTAAATCTTTTAATGTGATGCTGAAAACTCAACAATGTGTTTTGACTTGACAAGGCTTAGACCTGTTAAATTCTCATTATGCCAGACCACAGACAAATTATTTTGTTTTGGCAGAAAAAGGATTTGTTTGACAGAACTTGATGGACTGATTAATAATTAGAATAATAAAAAAAAGTCCAATGAACTCAGTAAAGAGCAAAGAGGGAAAACTTTAGATTTACACAGGTTGGGAAGGTGTCTTGGAGCCATTTCTAAACAACTGCAGATTCCAAGATAATCAATTCAAACTATTGTACACAAGTACAAGTTATTTTGATGTGTCACGACTTTGCACAGACCTTGAAGAAGACCTAAACTATCCCCCTCAAGTTAAAGGAAATTGGTCAGGGTGTTGAAGAACAAACCAGTACCACCAAGGCTCAAACCTGCCATGAACAGGAAATTCTGAAACACCGGTGTCTACGTCAACAGTGAAGCAAGTTTTACATTCCCATTGCATCGGCCTTGAAAGATGCCTTGGCTCCAAATCAACACCTTCAGGCTCGCCCAAAATTTGCAGCTGAAAAAGCAAAGTGGCTTCTGGAGAAAAGGGTTATGCTGACTGACCTTTTTGGCCACAAAAGGTGAAGTGAGCAAAAGTGAGATTTTTAAATTTAAGAACACTGTACCAGCTGTCAAGCATGGTGGTGGTAGTATCATGCTTGGGGGCTGTTTTGCAGCCACTAATACTGGTACATTGCAAGTGGATGAAATAATAAAGAAGCGAGAAAACCTCCAAATTCTTCAGCTTCATAGCCAGTCAATAACTAAACAAGACAATGATCCCAAACGCACATAAAAACTGGTTTTGAAATAGATAAACCAGGCTAACCCTAAGCTTCAATTAAGTATAATTCATTGTATTTATATGGCGCCAAATTTATATTGTAAAGTGAAGACCCTACAATAATACAAAACACCAAAAAAAACCTCAACAATCAGATGACCCACTATGACCAAACACAGTGACAGTAGGAAAGAAAAGATCCCTTTTAACAGGAAGGAACCTCTGGCAGAATCAGGCTCACGGAGGGGCGGGGCCATCTGCTGTGACCAACTGCAGTTGAGGGGAAGAAGACAGGACAAAAACACATTGTGGAAGAGAGCCAGAGATGATTGAGTAACTAATGATTAAATGCAAAATGGTGATTAAAGACATAGAGAGTTAAAAAGTGTGGTGAAGACAAAACACAGTGCATCATGGGAAGGCCCCAGCAGCCTAGACTTATTCCAGCATAATAAAGGGAGGATTACGGTCACCTGGCCCAGCCCTGACTATAAGCTTTATCATACTGTAAAGGAAAGTTTTAAGGCTAATCTTAAAAGCAGAGGGAGTGCTTGTCTCCTAAATTCAAACTGGGAGTTGGTTCCACAGAAGAGCGGCCTGAAAACTGAAGGCTCTGCCACCCATTCTACTTTTAAAAGCTCTAGGAACAACGAGTAAGCCTGCAGTCTGAAAGCAAAGTGCTCTATTGGGGAGATACCGCACTATAAGGTCTTTGAGATTATCCAAGACCTTGTGTGTGAGGAGCAGAGATGGGCAGTAACGCGTTACTTGTAACGCGTTACTGTAATCTGATTACTTTTTCAAGTAACGAGTAAAGTAAGGGATTACTATTGCAAAAACGGTAATTAGATTACCGTTACTTTCCCGTAGGAACGCTGCGTTACTGCGTTACTATAACCGTGATTTTTTGCGAGAATGTCTCATGACAGTGACGTAAGCGAGTGCGCAGTTAGTGACAACAGCTGTGTGCAGATCAACAATGGATCGCATATCGATTGTGGGAGAGAGTATGAGCGTGCAGCGTTTAAAGCGTGGAAGTACTGACCTTACTTTGAGTTTGATTCCATAAAAAGTGACAAAAACATTAGAGTCCATCGTGCATGGGAAGAAAACTTCTTTTTACAGCGAAAAAAACCCCCTAAACTTCCAAGCAAGCACCGAGTGCGCAACGACGTCAGAATCAGAATCAGAAAGGGTTTTATTGCCAAATGTTGAGCAGGTTTACAACATTAGGAAATTGCTGCGGTGCTTCAGTGCAAACATAGTGTCATAAATAGCACTTAAATAGACATGAAAAAATAAAAGTAGGGATAAGAATTAAAAGTGCTACGTAGAAAGATATGTGCATGAGCTATACATGAGATATATACATGAGAATAAGAATTAAGAGTGCTACGTTGAAAGATATATACATGAGTGCAGGTGGTGATCAGTGCCAATCATGGAATGATGCAGTGAACACAGCGTAGGGTCATGTGTTAGTGGTGGGGACAGTCATATGGTTATTGTTCATGTGTCCAACAGCAGAGGGGAAGAAACTGTTCTTATGGCGAGAGGTTCTGGTGCGAATGGACCGGAGCCTCCTGCCTGAGGGGAGCAGGTCAAGGAGGCTCCGGTCCATTCGCACCAGAACCTCTCGACGTAATGGGAAACTCACAGAAACTCACGGATTCTTCAACTGACCGCGGCACACCTGCACCAGGGTAAACCTCCGCCTACCCCACTCCTGCTTTACAGGTGAAAATAGAGCAACAGGACCACTGAGTCTTTGACTTTATTTATGTTCTGCTGTGTTTTACTTGCATCTATTTGAAAGAGTGAGTGTAAACACAAAAAGTATTTTATTTTATGTGCTGGAATGTGTAGAAAATAGGTTTAAATGTTAAACTAATTTATTCAAGTCAGAGAATGTTGCATATAATTACATTTTTGCTTGATGCATAAAGTTAAAAGATTAAAACTGATAAAACAAGTTTAAAAAAAAGAGACTTTTCCATTTGATTACATTTTGTATGATGGATTATGTAGAAAAAGTAAAATTGGGCTGAAAGATCTACTGCTTTATCACCTCTTCAGGTTGTAAATCGTGTTTTTAAAAAGTAACTAAGTAACTAAGTAATTAATTACTTTTGAAAATAAGTAATCAGTAAAGTAACGGGATTACTTTTGGGGGGAAGTAATCAGTAATTAGTTACTGATTACTTTTTTCAAGTAACTTGACCAACACTGGTGAGGAGAAGGATTTTAAATTTACTTCTGGAATTAACAGGGAGCAACGAAAAGAATATACTTTTTTTTATATGGGAAACATGCACTTTCTCTTTCTAGCCCCTGTCAGTACTCTCACTGCGAAAGCCTGAAATTACATGACATTCATGCCCATAATGACTGTATGTAAACTTTTGACCTCAACCTATATCTATGTATGTTTTTACCAATGGTATAGAAATACATTAGGTAGCTAGACAAAATCAAAGTTCTCCTTTATATCAGTATTATTCTTTTATTGTCTTCAGCTGGTGAATTTAAGTACAACTTGAGCTTTGTTTCTGGCCATTGGGTCAGTTCAGTGGGTTCAGTGTAGCATTATCCACTGAGAAAGATGCATGCATTTTTACCTAAGAAAAAAAATGTAATGTCAAAACCATGGACTCAAACAATATGGCAAGAAATAAACCAGCGATTGATTGGTTGGTTCTCAAGCCGAAAATGTGATGCGATTCTGAAAAGACACCATAGCTGAATCATATGTGTACTAAAGAAAAAGATGTATATCACTTTGGTAAGAAGGTTTTCGCTAAAACAGCTGCTTACTCTTACTGAATGATACAATCGTAGCAACAAGACTGAAACTAGAGAGAGTGTTGGTTTCTTTAAGTCCAAGAAACCAATGCAATTACCTGAAAAGTTAAAGCTCAATAAAGCTGTGAAGTACTGAAATATATGAAGTACTATATAATTGATACAAATTACAGTACAAATTGTACTCACTGTCGTCACTTTAAACCATTAGTTACACCACAAACATAAGTTTAAATTGTTTTAAATGATTAAATGATCTTCCTTCTTAAAAACATGACATTAAACTTGCTTCAGCTTCTTATCATGTCAAATCATGGAAAACTATTACGTTTAGAAATATGAGGGTGTGAGGGTCAAATAGGTTTTCACTTGCCTCAGAGTGACAGTGTTGCATTATGGGTGTGGGAATTCAGACAATGGAACAGAGTCCAATTACTCAACAACTCAAGTGCAGAGTTGAGGCACTTGACCTGAATTTGAGTAATTTAGTTTGACACCATATTAAAATTGTATTAGTTTAATTATTAACTTTTAGTTACTTAGTTACTTCACGTAGATAATACCATGAAAAATATGATTATTAAGTATTTTTTTCATCTCAAACCACCCAGTTTTATACAGAAAAGCTGAAAACCTCTTTCTCCGCAGCCTAATCTCTAATAACCTTATACACATAAGGCACTTATACGGAGTATTTGTACATTTTTAAGTAGGTTATCCAAATATTTCCTTTCTTTTTCTCATGACAACTACAAGCTCTGATCAGGCTGAATGCCTGTGAGTTGTAAAAGGGGAAAGCCAGGCACAAGTGCTGAGAGCAAAGCCTGGAGGACGTGAGAAAATAGCTGAATAAAGGGGACGTTTGGCCCCTAAAAATAAGCCTTTGAATTGGCAGATGATTGTGGGGGTTTCTGGCTTGGGGCCGGATGGTCCTCTCGGATGGCTGATGATGATGATAATTAAATCTGTTCTTTATGTCGAGTCAGCATATCCTCACTTTGTTGCAGTCCGGTCTCTGCTGACTGAATCCTGCCAAGATTCCCGAGCTGATCGGCCAAATAATTTTCAGAAAGTATATTTCTGCCCTTCTCTGTCCACACAGAGCCAAGTCCAAAGATAGCATTCATGATTTACACGGGGAAGTTTTGTTTTCGTTTGAGCTCCTTAAGATACGGCAGCTTCATTTTTCATTATTCTCTTTTGTTTTTAGTGTCAGAGAGGAATTCTACTCCCACCAGTGTGTGATACCTGACATGTGTGCATCCTCTGAACAAGCCCTGTTTCTGAAGTGATACACCTGCCACTGTAAGGCAAACAGAGCTCTCAAGACGGTGTTTTATTAAGTCTGTTGTTTACACAGAAAACACCAAAGGAATTAAGGCCCTTCGTGTTCATGTGAAGCAAACATTTTAATCATTCAGTTGAAGAAATTATATGGATTGGAGCCTTTTATGGAGCAACAGTTCCTGTTTCTATTGTAAAACAATTACAGCCATTGTAAAAATGCAATAAAACACAGGCTAATACAGTTCCCTGAATCTGCTTTATGCCAATATTTCATCATCAATTTTCTTGTTTAACACTTATAACACAATCCATCTGCTGTCATACACTCAAAAAACAGATTCAGGTCCTCCTTTCAAAGAACACATGCAAATTATGTTAGTTGTTCACAAATGCAATTAAAAAATACCAAATTAATTTGATTTTCTTTGTGTAAACCTAAAATTATTCAAAACCAGCAGAGGCTGATTCTGAACACAAAATGAATGAGTTTGTTGGGGCACTGGGGGTAGGAGGAGTACATTTTTGCACTTAAGTATTTGTAAACTCAAAGAAATCAATTCAAGCCCCTCTTTAAGCTTAAACATTATTTTTAATCTCATTCAACGCAAATGTAGCACTCCAGCGTTACTGCAATTATTATTCGTGTGGTGAACCTAAATTATTTTCTCTCAAAGCAGTCTTTGTCACAAGAACACAAAGTTACTGAGTTACACAACGGTCCGCCTTCTTTGAAAATTTTGCGCTCTTTCAGGATCACCTAAATGAATCCAGCTGCTCTTGGCCTCTGGTAAGGTAACATATTATTTTTCCATATATCCAATTGTGTATTTCTTTATCAGCTAAATCTATAATGCTATTTATCATAGAAGCTTGTAACAGTTGTTTTTTGAACTTTTGGTGGTGCTACCATTCTCTTCTCTGCTTGAATACTATTTTTTTTTTTGACAATATAGCCAGGTCTTTTCAAAAGTGCCTTGTTTTAGAGGAGAAATTGTGTAGCTGCCAACTTTTAAGTCGGAGCGTGTGCTAGCTTATTAGCAGCTAGCCATTGTGCTCAATGAAAGATGATGTCCTATAGCTAACTTCTTTCTTACTGTTTTCTTTTTATAATCTAAAAATATGGTATTCTGTGTTTATTATTATATGCCATTTTCTAGTAGAAAGTATCGTTTTGAGGTGTCTTTAAAAGCACTACATAGTTTACTGAGGGTGCTACCAAAAGCGAACCATGTGGCCGGAAGAGTAACTGCAGGCAGCACAATGCGCACTCCCATGACGTTCAAACCTATTTATTATTATAAAAGATTTTGGCTACGTCCACACTTACACAGGTATTTTTGAAAACGGAGATTTTCCGTTTTCATTTTAAAAAATAATCCCGTCCACAGGTAAACGCAAAAATGAAGGAAAACGCTGCTAGGAACATGCCAAAGCAACAGGTGGCGATATATTCCTAAACTCAGCTAAAAACAGTTTAGGTCTTGACAAACTTCACTGATGGTTCAAATGTTTAGCAACTTTCAGTGTGTTGATTCAGCAGTCTGTATTTAAACTTCTAGTTTATTATATTTGTGTATGTTTTATTTCCAGGTGAATGCAGAGTTCCTGCAGATCACTACAAAACCCCTGCAGGCGAAGTTCTTGGCTCAGCTGGACAATTTAACAGACAAGCTGATGCAAAATTTTCAGGGGAGCAAAGGAGCAAAGGGCCAAAAGATCAAGGATATCATGGCGATCAGTAGTTTGGTCGGTACTAATGATAAACCCATCAATTAAATGCAATCAATCAATTCCATTTTTTTCACCATTTTTTTTCCACCCTTGCATTAGTATGATGACATCGACATAAAGAGGGAGCATACTCTTAAAAGCCTGGTGATCTACTTTAATGAAGATCCAGACCTACTGTTCAAGGAGTATCTGGTACGCTTATCACACCTTCTTTTCTAGATTCAATTTGAGTTAGGTTCATCGCACACAAAATCCTCATATATTCAAAAGAGACAATATAATTGTGAAATAGTATTATTCTTAATAGTCATTGTTGAAACTTGCACTGGAGAGCACTTTTTAAGGGGATAGTTTCAGCAAAAATTCAATTGTTCATTCTTTTGGTGCTGCCATGTAGGTATCTACTGCCTCTATAAACACAGTAAATGTGGACAAAACATTCATCCATTTTCTGTCAGTGTTTCAATTCAGTTTATTTATATAGCGGTATATCACAACAACAGTCATCTCAAGGCACTTCAGAAAGTAAACACTCCAGTGGAGTTCAGTTTATTATGCCAATTAGTAAAAAGTCTTCATTATAAGGAACACAGCAGATTGCATCAAGACACTAACTAGTGTCACTGCCATTACAGCAATCTCCTGGTTTCAGGAATAATGTGCATAAAACAAGCTGTTTCAAAAGGTTCCCAATTGTGATGAAATAAGGGAAATTGACCCAGCCCACACACACACACTGATAGACACTGGAGGAGCTCCTGCTCTATATCAAGCCCCTCCCAAAGGGAGGTACATAATACCTGAACCCAAACTATTGATAGGAAACAGATTGACGGGTTTTATTTATGTTTGGAGTGTTTATAGAGGCGGTAGAGACCTATGTTTCAGCACAAAAGGATACAAAAGCTGAGTTTTGCATAATATGTCCCCTTCCAAGTGACAGAGCCCTTAAACCTGAAACAACCTGTTTTTCAGACCTCCTCCACTGAGGATGAACGGTTGAGGTCCACTGCAGCAACTGTCACTGTATTTACACCATCAGAAGAGAAGGGATTCAGGAGCCAGAGGATGTTGGAGTTGTCATTGAAGGTACTACAGTTATGAACAACCTCGGTAGTGTCATCATGGCATTCATCGTCCTCTTTGGACTGATTTATGCACTTGATCTGAGCTATCCAAATGACCACAAGTACACTTTTGAGTTCTGTCAGAAGATTTTGATGAATCTGGATGGACAAAGGCTCAGTACAAAGATGCAGCAAGTGAAAATGAAGATGTTTGCTTAGGCAAACAAGACCCAGCACAAAAGTTGATTTTGGCCTTTTTATATCTTTTGTTCAAACTGTGACCTTTTTTTCTTTCTTTTTTTTGGCCAAATGGAAGTTGTCTATTTTTGTCTGCTGTTATGTTGTGAGTGATGTGACCTTTAATCTGTACTACTATAGATGGATGAAAAGACTGGGGATTTAGCTCAGAAAAAGTTTCATGGTTGTAACCACCATTTTCTTTTTGATTGCTTTTGGGATTTGCAAAGGTAATAGAAAAATGTTGACAAGTTTTGTGTCTTCCAGTGTTTTAAAGTTGGTCTTCCCGTTCTTATAAGCTTGTAAATGTTTACATGTAATTGGTTTTGGAGAAGTAAAGTTGAAAGATTTTTTTTTTATTAAAATACCTCCCCCTTGGTAACAGAAAAATGTTTGTCATGAAAACACACACACACACACACACACACACACACACACACACACACACACACACACCTATATATATATATATATATATAGGTGTGTGTGTGTGTGTGTGTGTGTGTGTGTGTGTGTGTGTGTGTGTGTGTGTGTGTGTGTTTTCATGACAAACATTTTTACACACACCTATATATATATATATATATATAGGTGTGTGTGTGTGTGTGTGTGTGTGTGTGTGTGTGTGTGTGTGTGTGTGTGTGTGTGTGTGTGTATTTATGTATATGTGTGTGTATTTATGTATTGTTGGGTTGTTTCAAATCTTCAGTGACTGCCATACTATGGTGTGAATTGCAATGTTTATGTTTAGGTTATCATTGTGAATTTGCAAGTGTCACTATAAATATATACAATGATTCTGAAGTGAAATCTGATTTTACAGATTCCAGTTTGTTTTCAGTATTGCCTAGTAGTACAGAGGTGTGTGCTATTCAGATTTGACATTCATTACAAATGTACGTCAGCACTTTTTTGTGAGCACTTTGATTTTTGTTAAGGTTGATTTGACCATGTGACATGTATGTTTATTTACAAAATATTCTGTTTCTGCTTTTAATTCAAGTGAATAAACCTGAGTTGTAAAAACAAATTCATTTTGTCATTATTTTAATAATTAAATTAGTTTTCTGGTAATGAAAATTATGATTTAGTTGAACTCAAAATAATGATTTCAATGCAATGAAAATCTAGCTCAAGTGAATGACATTGTATTGAGTTGGACCAACCAAAACCTTTCACATCATTTTAATGTACTTTTTTTCATTTTAGCAGTATTTACGAAATTGTGTTCTACTGACTCAATTTAATTGAATTGTCATGATGTATGTAGATTAGGTTGGACCAAAATAGATGTATTACGTGGAAAACCTGCCATCAGTCCAATTGAGTTCATCCAATGACTTATTTTTTTGAGTGTATGAACTGATGCCAAGCAATTTAAACAAGAGCACAGTGCACAAGGAAGCTTTTATATGTTATTATTGGAGCATCCATTAAACCTAATGGATGGATGGATGACTTTGTTTGATTACAAAACTAGAAAGCTAGAAAGCAGACCTGTATTTTATAACAAAAACTGATGTAGTAATGCCCTAATAAATTGTGATGTTTGCTTTGTCAGTTACTGCAAGGATCAGAATGTTTTATGGACTGTTATACGTGATTTCTTCAGGTTCACATCTTCTTGAAAGCGCTTTAATCTTATTGTGTTTGTGCGTTTGTGACTTTCTGTAGCACATCAGTTTTTACAGGTCCCAGAGATGAAACTATATGTTTCTTAAATGACTAAAGCGGTGCCATATTATATCACACTCATGTGACACACCCCAGCATGGAAATGGTATGATGGAAATTTACAAATAAAAACAATGTGGAAATGTCTTGTGATTCTAAATGTCGGCCAGTGGTGTGATTTGTAGTTTAATTGCCAAAGCTTTCATCACATCCTTCACCTGACTTTATCTTTGTCAGGTAGATTTTTTCCAAGTGATTCACTCACCGTTCAGCACCATTTGCTAACGTAAAATTATTGCAGTGCAACCTGATTTAAGCTCTCATGTGACTGACAAAGGTACAGGTAATGAACATACCTGACATTCCCGAGTTCCTCAAGTGAAAGGACTCGTATTAATGTCTCAGGATTTCTTCAGTTTGCCATGCGCAGACAAGCACATGTTTAAACAAATAAAACATTTTTAAATATTATTAGAAAGATATTTATAATAGATTTAAGGTCTTAGGTTACAGTGGTGGTGGGTCAGTCTTTTTCAGGCAAGTAAGCTCTCAAAAGCTGAAAAAAAGTTCAGTAACAACAGCACCAGCTATTGTCTTTTATTGTTGTGGACTAAAAAAAGAATCTTCATTCAGTTTATTTTCACTCCATATTTTTCCTCTTGGTAATCCCCCCTCTCAGCACGGCCAACTCCACAGTTTGAGAACCACTGGCTAAAGGACAGGAAACGGGGGACAAAACCCTCCCACCTACTCTACACTGTTTTATTGTTTTTGGGGGGTTTTTAACCAGTGAGATATCATGTGTTAAGGCTCTTCCCCAGTTTCCAGCATTTACTGCCTTCAGGAATTATCTTTATATTTTCCATTCAGATGTTAATGCATTTATTTCCTCTGTTTGCAACAAAATAATTAAGATGATGCTCTAGTTGCAAGTTTTTATGGTACAAGTGGACAAACAAAGCTGAACTTAATGAGTACTATATACAGATTTTACGGTAATGATCACATTGCTCCAATGAATTTTTAAAGAAAAGAAAAAAACATATACTGTTAATAATGGAGTCCAATTTTCACTTTGTTTATTGTGTGTTCTGTCTCTTTTTAAACCCACCCACCCCCTCCTCCTTCTCCCCCAGACCTATCATCAAAGTATCGTGCGGTTTTCTTGTAAATTCGGCTCTTACTGGCAGCTGCCTTGTAGTCTGTGCACAGTTTGATGCGTTTCTGTCTTTCATGTCAGAGTTTTTAAAAATCCTTCTTCTCACAATATCTTTTACTCATGTACTAGTATATTAGTATCGTGTGCTTTCCAAGGTTAAAATCTGAGACGAATGGATACAATTTCTTTAGAGAGAGCCAGTCAGTGATATGAGTTATCCTTCTGTAGTTGATGGTGCATCTTTTCCGAATCAAGGATTCCAGGTGGAAGATTAGATGTGCTGTCAGAAAGGCCAGAGTTTAAGATTTCCCCCATTTGTAGCTTTCTGTGGTTATGTGGTTATTTCCAGTAGTTACTCAATGTGGCTTTAATACAACTAAGCTTTTCCAGAGGTTCAGAGTGACCAAGTCCATTTTTCTCTTTTTGCACAAGCTGTATATCCACAAGTAGAATCTCAACCTCCCAATGAAAAGGCAGAACGACACAGACACTCAAATCTCAACCTGTCTTCATTTTGAGACACCTACACAATCCTAGAAGAAGTTAACGCAGCATAAATAGTGGTTAATAAAAGGTGCATTGTGCTGATGAACGTTTGTTCTGTTCAAAAAACATGTTTCCAAACAATTATTCCCTAAACAAGTGTTCCTGACTGCTGGAAATAATGGGTTTTTTTTCATGACTGAGAGCCCTGGTGTTCCATAAACGTAGCGTGTTATCGCCCTCTGTTGACTGCTACAACAGGGTAATTTTCCTCATAAAGTGCTAAACCAAACCAGACTGTCACGCTGTGGTGAACTGGCCACACGTCCTCTCTACAGCTGCTGATTCTGAAGGAAAAATTTCTCTGATGTCAACACAGCGAACCAACCTTTCAGTTTATGACAATGACTCAGGAATGAGTTGATTATTTCAGCTCAGCAGTTCAGGTCAGAGAAAGAGCACATTCAGCTGCAAGGGGTGAACACCTTCATATCTTACTAATGATTACAGATTTCTGCAAACATGCATTAAACCTGGAGGAGTTGCAGAAATCTCAGAGGCTGTTGTATTGTTTTAGCTGTTTGAGCTGAAGAGGGGGGAGGAACAATAGTGGCCAGTAACAATAATGTAGTTGTCAGGACTGTGAGGGAGGCAAGGTCAGTGAGGTGCTACAGTAAACAGGCAAGCCCAATTCCTTCCCATGGCCCCCTGGCTTAAGTTAGGGGGTAAAAGAAGCGGAGTTAAAGCTGAATGTTTTATTTCACAAAGGCTAACATAATAATGAGTCTGATGAAACATTTCAAGGACATGCTGATTAGGTTTTGGGCTTTCTTACTCATTTGGATTAGCGCGGGACACATACCACAGTCACATAAGATTAGTACAAAGTAAGGGAGTAACATCATAATTCACAGAACTCTTATATGAACAAATGATCCATTTTTTATCCCGAGTAATAGATGCCACCAAATATTTCTATTTACATTCGCTCAGTTTGAATCATTTGTTCTTGATGTTCATTTAGAAATCTAAGAAGAAATTGCTCTTTTTAACATTTAAGAAAAAGGTTATTGGGTTAACTTTAAAGACATCAACTACTATGGCCAACAATACTGGTCAAAAGTTTGAGAACACCCAAATTTTTGCAGGTATTTATTGGAATTCAAGTCATTCAAGTCCAATGATTAGCTTTAAGTGGTACAAAGGTAAGTGGTTAACTACCAGAGGTTAAAAAAAAAGGTATGGTTACCCAAAACTGAAAAATAATGTACATTTCAGAATTATACAAAAAGGCCTTTTGCAGGAACACAAAATGGGTTAACAATTTAAAGCTATTCTGCAGCAATGGGGGTTGATCAAGGCAAGGCAAGGCAAGTTTATTTGTATAGCACAATTCAACAACAAGGTGATTCAAAGTGCTTTACAGAGACATTAGAAACAAAAACAAATAAAAAGCATGATTTAAAATTGATTAAAACAAGCAAACAAACAAACTAACTAATTAACAAACAAACAAAACAAAACAGTATATAAAATCAAAACAGATAAAATCAGAACAATAGATAAAATCAGTAGTTAAAATGTTAGTTTTGAAATTTAAGCTTAAAAGTGTGGATTTGGTGCTTTATTCAAATGCAGCTGAGAACAGGTGAGTCTTCAACCTGGATTTAAATAAACTGAGTGTTTCAGCTGATCTGAGGCTTTCTGGGGGTTTGTTCCAGATATAAGGAGCATAAAAGCTGAATGCAGCTTCTCCGTGTCTGGTTCTGACTCTGGGAACTGATAAAAGACCGGATCCACATGACCTGAGGGATCTGGAAGGTTCATACTGGGTCAGGAGGTCACTGATGTATTTTGGTCCTAAACCATTCAGAGCTTTATAGACCAGCATTAGAACTTTAAAGTCTATCCTCTGACGGACAGGCAGCCAGTGTAAAGACCTCAGAGCTGGACTGATGTGGTCCACTTTTTTGGTCTTAGTGAGGACTCGAGCAGCAGAGTTCTGAATGAGCTGTAGTTGTCTGACTGATTTTTTAGGTAGACCTGTAAAGATGCTGTTACAGTAGTCAAGCCTACTAAAGATGAATGCATGGACTAGTTTTTCCAGGTCCTGTTGAGACATCAGATCTTTTATCCTTGATATATTCTTGAGGTGATAGTAAGCTGATTTTGTTATTGTCTTAATGTGTTTTTCTAAGTTTAGGTCTGCATCCATCACTACACCCAAATTTCTCGCCTGGTTTGTGGTTTTTAGGTGTATAGATTGAAGTTCTCTGGTGACCTGTAATCGTTTTTCTTTGGCGCCAAAGACTATTACTTCAGTTTTGTTTTTGTTTAGCTGGAGAAAATTGTGGCACAACCAGTCATTAATTTCCTCAATGCATTTACCAAGAGCCTGTACAGGGCCTCGGGCTCCTGGTGACATTGTGATATATAATTTGTGTGTCATCTGCATAGCTGTGGTAGTTTATTTTGTTGTTCTTTATAATCTGTGCCAGTGGGAGCATGTAAATGTTAAACAGAGGGGGTCCCAAGATGGAACCTTGGGGAACTCCACATGTGATACTTGTCTGCTCAGATGTGAAGTTACCTATTGATACAAAGTATTTCCTGTTTTCTTAGTATGTTTTGAACCAGTTTAGTACAGTTCCTGAAAGACCTGCCCAGTTCTCCAGTCGTTTGAGTAATATGTTGTGGTCAACTGTGTCAAATGCTGCACTGAGATCCAGTAAAACTAAGACTGACATTTTTCCACTGTCTGTGTTCAGACATATGTCATTAAACACTTTGGTCAGAGCGGTTTCAGTGCTGTGGTTCTGTCTAAAACCTGACTGGAAGGCATCATAGCAGTTATTCTGTTTTAAGAAGTAACTGAGCTGTTGAGAAACTGCTTTTTCAATGATCTTACTTAAAAATGGGAGATTTGAGATCGGCCTGTAGTTGTTCATTTGTGTCTTGTCAAGATTGTCCTTTTTCAGTATAGGTTTTATTACTGCCGTTTTTAGTGATTCTGTAAACACACCTGATATTAAAGAAAAGTTGACGATCTGTAACAGGTCTGACTCTAAAGTCTTTGAGACCTTTTTGAAAAAACTTGTTGGCAGGACATCTAAACAGCAGGAGGAGGAGTTCAGTTGACCTAAGATGTCCTCCAGGTCCATCCATCCATCCATCTTCATCCACTTTATCCGAGGCCGGGTCGCGGGGGCAACAGCCTAAGCAAAGAGGCCCAGACCTCCCTCTCCCCAGCCACCATCCTCCAGCTTATCCGGGGGAATACCAAGGCGTTCCCAGGCCAGCCGAGAGATATAATCTCTCCAGCGTGTCCTGGGTCTGCCCCGGGGCCTCCTCCCGGTGGGACTTGCCTGGAACACCTCACCCAGGAGGCGTCCAGGGGGCATCCTTGTCAGATGCCCGAACCACCTCAGCTGGCTCCTTTCGATGTGGAGGAGCAGCTGCTCTACTCTGAGCCCCTCCCGGATGGCCGAACTTCTCACCCTATCTCTAAGGGAGAGGCCAGCCACCCTTCGGAGGAAGCTCATTTCTGCCGCTTGTATCCGCGATCTTGTTCTTTCGGTCACTACCCACAGCTCGTGGCCATAGGTGAGGGTAGGGACGTAGATCGACCGGTAAATTGGGAGCTTCGCTTTTACACTCAGCTCCCTCTTCCCCTCCTCACCACGACGGACCGGTGCAGTGTCTGCATTAGTGCAGCTGCAGCCCCAATCCGTCTGTCGATCTCCGGCTCCCTTCTCCCATCACTCGCGAACAAGACCCCGAGATACTTGAACTCCTCCACTTGGGGCAGGAACTCATCCCCGACCCGGAGTGGGCACTCCACCCTTTTCCGGCTGAGAACCATGGCCTCAGATTTGGAGGTGCTGATCCTCATTCCCGCTGCTTCACACTCAGCTGCGAACCGTTCCAGTGCGAGCTGGAGGCCCTCACTCGATGAAGCCAACAGAACCACATCATCCGCAAAAATCAGAGATGAGATTCTGAGGCCACCAAAGCGAAAGCCCTCCGCCACTTGGCTGCGCCTAGAAATCCTGTCCATAAAAATTATGAACAGAACCGGAGACAAAGGGCAGCCCTGGCAGAGCCCATCACCCACCGGGAACGAGTCCGACTTATTGCCGGCAATGCAAACCAAGCTCTTGCAACGGTTGTATAGGGATCGAATGGCCCGTAGCAATGGGCCAGACACCCCATACTCCCGCAACACCTCCCACAGGACACCACGAGGGACACGGTCAAATGCCTTCTCCAAGTCCACAAAACACATGTAGACTGGTTGGGCAAACTCCCATGCACCCTCAAGTATCCTCGAGAGGATAAAGAGCTGGTCCAGTGTTCCGTGACCAGGACGAAAACCGCATTGTTCCTCCTGTATCCGAGGTTCGACTAGCGGACGAACTCTCCTTTCCAGCACCCTTGCATAGACTTTCCCAGGGAGGCTGAGGAGTGTGATCCCCCTGTAGTTGGAACACACTCTCCGGTCCCCCTTCTTAAAGATGGGGACCACCACCCCGGTCTGCCAGTCCACAGGTACTGCCCCTGATCTCCACGCAACATTGCAGAGGCGTGTCAACCAGGACAGCCCTACAACGTCCAGAGCCTTCAGGAACTCGGGGCAGACCTCATCAACACCAGGGGCTCTGCCACCAAGGAGTTGTTTAACTGCCTCAGTGACCTCGCCCCCGGAAATTGGCGGGTCATTCCCCTCATCCCCAGACTCTGCTTCCTCCTCAGAAGACGTGTCAGTGGGATTAAGGAGATCCTCGAAGTATTCCTTCCACCGCCTGACAATTTTCTCAGTCGACGTCAGCAGCGCTCCACCAGCACTATACACAGTGCAGGTAGAGCACCGCTTTCCCCTCCTGAGACGCCTGACGGTTTGCCAGAATCTCTTCGAGGCAGTCCGAAAGTCTTTTTCCATGGCCTCTCCGAACTCCTCCCACACCCGAGTTTTTGCTTCAGCCACTGCCTGAGCCGCATTCCGCTTGGCCTGTCGATACCTGTCGGCTGCCTCCGGAGTCCCACAGGCTAACCAAGCCCGATAGGACTCCTTCTTCAGCCTGGTGGCTCCCTTCACCTCTGGTGTCCACCATTTGGTTCGGGGATTACCACCACGGCAGGCACCAACCACCTTGCGGCCGCAGCTCAATGCAGCAGCTTCGGCAATGGAGATGCTGAACATGGTCCATTCGGACTCAATGTCCCCAGTCTCCCTCGGAATGCTGTTGAAGCTCTGCCGGAGGTGTGCGTTGAAGATCTCGCGGACTGGGGCCTCTGCTAGACGTTCCCAGCACACCCTCACTACGCGTTTAGGTGCACCAGGTCTGTCCAGCGTCCTCCCCCGCCAGCTGATCCAACTCACCACCAGATGGTGATCAGTTGACAGCTCAGCCCCTCTCTTTACCCGAGTGTCCAGAACATATGGTCACAGGTCTGGTGATACGATTACAAAATCGATCATCGACCTACGGCCTAGAGCGTCCTGGTGCCACGTGCACTTATGGACACTCTTATGTTCGAACAGGGTGCTCGTTATGGCCAAACTGTGATTAGCACAGAAGGCTAAGAAGGCTGGGTACTCCGAACTGCCCGGTAACCCTATCCTGGGCAGGGTAAACTGTTCCCTCGATATTCTTTTCATAAGGGTCTTCTGAATCGCTCTTTGTCTGGTCCCTCACCCAGGACCAATTTGCCATGGGAGACCCTACCAGAGGGCAAAAGCCCCCAGACAACATAGCCCCTGGGATCCCTGGGACACACAAACCCCTCCACCACGATAAGGTAGCGATTCAAGGAGGAGGTCTTTGCTGTTAATAGGGTGAAACTGTTTGATGGTGTTTAAGCAGTTTTTCGGTGGACACAGTACATATTCTGGATCTGCTGTTGATGTACCAATTGCTTCTCTAATCTTTTGGATTTTTTCTGTGAAGAATTTGGCAAAGTCATTGCAGGCCATGGTTGAATGAAGTTCAGCTGCCACTGGCACAGGAGGGTTTGTTAGCCTGTCAACTGATGTCAGAGAAGTAGGACCTTCTTGCACTCCTCAGTTGTAAATTATAAATGTGAAGTTTCTCTTTATAGATGTCATAATGAACCTGGAGGTTTGTTTTTCTCCATCTGCGCTCAGCTTTCCTAAACTCTCTTTTTTCATTTTTCACCAGTGTGGAGTTTCTCCATGGAGACTTTTTCCTTCCAGAGATAACCTTCACCTTAATGGGAGCAATTGTATCCATTACATTTAACATTTTTGCATTGAAGCTATTGACGAGCTCATTGACTGAACCTCTGGGCAGGTCAGGTGTTAATGGGAAGACCTGGTTAAAGATCTCACTACTGTCTTCAGTTATACACCGTTTTGTGATCACTGCTGTTGATATATTTGTGTGGGCTGAGATTTTACTTTCAAAGAAAACACAGTAATGATCAGACAGGCCCACATCAGACACAGTAATCAGGTCCACTGATGAATACAGCTGCATTCAGAGAGTTTACAGTATTTAGTAATCCAGTAAAGTCCTGTTTCAGAACCTCCGACTGTTGTTTGGACACATCGTTTGACCCTGTATGCAGAACAATGTTTGTCACAGTTGGATATTCATCTGCAATTTGAAGAATTCTCTCCTTCAGGTTGTTGACCATATCGTTAGGAAAGCAGAGGACTTTAGTGTTTTTACCGAACATCCTTTGTACATCCTTTACGGCAGAGTCACCCACAATCAGAGTTTCAGGCCTAGCCTTTAGCTTTCCCTGTGGCCTTTTACTTTTCAAAAGATTTTCGGGCCTTACTTCGCTACTTTTAGATGGATGGTTGTCCGATATAGATCCAGGGTCCTTTGATAGTGGAGCAAATCTGTTCTGCAGTTTCACATTCAGTTGTTTTGAAGGTTTGTTGTTAACCTTCCTATTCACGGTTGTCCAGTCCTGTTTCCTCTCGTATACAGGGGTAGAAGAGCTTCTCTGTCTCGTAGGAAGTGAAGGCCAGTCGGTTTCAGAGATTTCAGCTCGCTGTGCCCTGCCTGTGATACATCCTCCCCCTTCCAGGAGACATGATTTATGTCTTGGTTTTGCACCAAGACAGTCCAAGGGGGGATTATCGCTTGAGGATTTATAATAGTGCACAAAGTCTACTTTCTTGGTCATGTTATCTGTGCTCCTTAGCTGTGTACTAGCTTGCTCATCGCCATTGTTTTGAATCAAAGGCAAGGTTGTTTCATTTCCACACAGTCCATTTACCTCCACGTTTACTTCTAAGCGATGAATTTTTGTCTCCAGTACTGCAATCTTCTGCAGGAGGCTGTGGTAGTCATCTGTGGAGAGGGAAGGCATCTTGTTGCTAGTTAGCCTAGCGGTTAGCACCTTTCCAGGCTATTGAGGCTGCTCGGTGCCCAGACGCTGTAATCAGGCTTCAGCTGTGTCTAGGCCACAGACACACGGAGCGCTGAGGATAAGGTAACTATAAAAATGTTGCTGTTTCTGTTAAGAACACTTTAGTCCTAATGATCTATAAGTGTCCAGAAGCTATCGCAGGTAAGCTCATATGGAAAAAAGGGAAAAAATCAGCATAAAAATCAATAAAAGAAGCAAAGCATTTAAAGAGCAAAGAGATGAAGCGTCCACACTCACAAAGGGGGAGCCTTGAGAGCTGGTACTAGTAATTCCTATAGATGTTCCAACTTTTCTGGATTACTTACAACCCCCTCTGTCTGCATAAAGGCAGTGTTGGGACACACTGTGGTACCATACCCCAGTGAGCATCAGTTAAACAGTATTGTACTGCAGAAAGTGGTGTGCTACAAAAATGGCGAGAAAAAAGCAATTAACAACGAAAGAGAGACAGACCATCATAACACTTAAAAATGTAGTTCTTTCCTACAGAGAAATTGCAAAGAAAGTCAAGATGTCAGTGAGTACAGTTTCCTTTACCATCAAAGGGCACTCGGAAAACTGGGGCAAACTCTGACAGGAAGAGGTCTGCCAGACCCAAAAGCCACAAATGAATCAGAGGACAAGTTTCTGAGAGTTAACAGCTTGCATGATAGGTGCCTCACAGGACAACAGCTTCAAGCACAGCTTAATAGTGGTTGTAGTAAGCAAGTCTCAGGTTCAACTGTGAACAGAAGACTTCAAGCTGCAG
This sequence comes from Mchenga conophoros, assembly GCF_057382185.1. NCBI lineage: Eukaryota > Metazoa > Chordata > Actinopteri > Cichliformes > Cichlidae > Mchenga > Mchenga conophoros. Next base: position 22,914,057 of record NC_140530.1, read on the forward strand.
CTTTGACAGGACGAGTTGCAGCAAAAAGGCCATTGCTAAGACGTCATGAAACAGTGCCATCCAACTGAAGACTGGAAGAAGATATTATGGACTAATGAATCGAAATTTGAAATCTTCGGTTCATCACACAGGATCCTTGTACACCATCAAGTAGGCGAAGGGACATTGTGTGGCATCAACTGTCAAACATGAGGGAGGAAGTGTGATGGTCTGGGGCTGGTTTGCTGGATCCAGGGTCGGTGACTTATAGAGAGTGAGAGGCACCCTGAACCAAACAGCATTCTTCAGTGCCATGCAATACCCTCTGGTATGCGTCTAGCAGTCAGGGGTTCATCCCGTGGCAACATAATGACCTAAAACACGAGTCCAAGCTATGCCAGAACTACCTCAGGAAAAAAGAACAAGATGGGAAGCTTGAAAACAGGGAGCGGCCAGCACTTAAACTTAAACGCCATCGAGCTGGTTTAGGATGAACTGGACAGAAGAGTGAAAGCAAAGCAACCGACACGTGCTGCACATTTATGAGACCTTCTGTAACAGATATGGGAAGAACTTTCTGAAGAATATTTGATTTCTACTGCAGAAAGAAGCTCTTCAGCTGTTACATCTGCCAAAGGTGGCTACTTAGATGAGTCAAAACTTTAGAATACATTTTGGTCTATAAATTGAGTCCATGATTTCTTTTTTAAGTTAATTGCTTATTTGTACTATGCTTTCATTTCAGAGTGCAATGAGACATTAGACGGCATAATTTTCAATAAAAACTGGAAAAATTGTTGACAAATATATATATATATATGAGGCAATATGGGAAGTTTATTAAGTTGCATGACTTGCAAAAATTGAAGGATGTGGAAAACTTCTGTGGTTCAACTTGTGGTGAACTTTTCCAGACTACACAGCAAAAAAACCTCGTGCCTGAAATCAAACATGACACATCTTTAGCTTTAGCAGAAAACAAGCGTTACTTGTGTTCCCACAATAGCACTAAGAAGAGTTTTTTATACGTCAGGTTTAGTTTAATAATTTTATTGCTTTGTGCAGTTTTGGAATAAGGTGGTGAAACCGGTGCAGGAGATTTATATTTTACTTGTCAAGAGCTGCCTCAAGGGGGTCAATTGACTGGTCAAAAATCTCCCACTCAGCTGACAGGGTTTATGAGTTTTACAGTGATGAAATTTCTCTGCTGTAAACATATGATCATCATCAGTTTAGGTCTCTGTGGTCCCAACCCTGGTTTGACTAAATATTTTCACAAACTGAAAGGACGATTCAGTTTTTAACTTTTGCTCATTGTTGAGCTTAAGTTTGGAGAAATAAACATATATAAAACAAATGTAAACCTTATATTTTCATATTCATAGTTAGTTAGTTAGTTAGTTAGTTAGTTAGTTAGTTAGTTAGTTATGTAACTGTGTGGATATTAAAGTGGTAAAACAACCAACCTTGCAACCTCGCTGACAGATGAGACCAGAGCGGCGATTTTTTAATGCACAACACCACATTTTGAGAAATCCTAAATCAGCATATCAGCACAGACACCTCAAACCAACTGTGAGGCACAGTGGTGGAGTGGTGAAGATTTGGGCTTGTTTTGCAGCCACAAAACAAGCACAAATCTTGTTTTGGGCTTGTTTTAACTCACATTCTAGAGTTAAATGTGAGGCCATCTGTCCAACAGATGAAACTTAGATAAAACTGGGTTGCGCAATAAAACTGTGATCTCAAGCACAGCAGTGAATCTGCAACAAAACAGCTGAAAGCGAAAATGATCAATGTGTTGCAATAGGTCAGCTAAAGTCCAGACCTCAGCCGGTTTGAAATAGTTTGCAAACCTCAGTTTGCAAACTATTTCTATGAAGCGTGGGCCAGAATTCCTCCACAATAATGTGAGAGCCAAATAAAGTGAAACGGAAAATTATTAGTCAAGTTATTGCTGCTAAAGGTGGTTGTACAAGCTGCTGAATCATGGGCTGCACTTTTTGTGAAAACTTTCTATTTCATATGACAGTAACTCAAAGCCATGGCAGTTCTACTGAAAAGCTAATGGCAGATAAACCATTCTTTTTCATTTGTAAAGTCCACACATTTACTGAAAAAATGCAGTTAAATACTGTAGATCTCTGAACCCTCCATAGCCCATCTCCAGAATGCAGCAGCACAATACAAATAGAAGCTAACAAATCACACCTATTCTTGCTTTACTTCACTGTCTCCCAGTGAAATTCAGAATCAAAATTCTGTTATAAACATATGAAGCACTACATGGACTGTAAAGCCAGCAGTGTTGGGTAAGTTACTTTAAATTAGTAACTTAGTTACATTACTAGTTACTTCTATCAAAAGTAACTCAATTACTTCAAGTTACTCGTTACTTTCAGAGTAACTAGTTACTAGGGAAAGTAACTTTGGTTTTACTCAGAATTCTCTTGTTAATGTGTTGCTTCCGTAACTGGATACCCAGCAAGATTGCCGGTCTTCTAGCTTGCTTACTTGCCACAAGTGCACTGTGCCACCTACCAATAGAAAGGAAAAAATAATGTGCACATTTCCACAAGAGAAATCCCACACCTGATTCTATCCTAGCCTGCTTTTTACATCAAACACGAAAACTGCAGTCGTGGTGCTTGTACTCAGAACTCGGAAATTCTGCCTTCTGAATAGGAAGATGTAGGTAACACCAGACTGAAGATGAGCTGCATACAGGGCTGGACTGGGACAAAAAAATCGTCCTGGGCATTTTGACTAGAGACCGGCCCACCATTATAGGAAAAATCATAAAGCCTTTGAATGAAAATAAACACTGTTGTGACAGTGATGTACACTGTTCTGATGGTATATATGTATCAATCTATCAATTGTTTGTTGCAAGACTCAGATAATTATTTTTTTTAAAAGTGAGACATTTTAAATGAGAATAAGAAAGTATTTCTTTGTGCCCCCCCTTTCCCTTTTAATGCCCTACATGGGCCCCTGGCAACACTTTGCTAGACCCGCCCCTGCACAGTTACCAGCTGTCAGCTGCTTAGAAAAGGATCCTGGTGTTATTAGTCTCTCAGAAACAGTTCATAACTTCCCTTCAACTCATTCATGTTAACTAAAAGGTAAACCTGTTTCTCCATCACCTGTTCAGCTCTGATGATTCAGTAAGGACATCTCCTGGTTTCATCTTCATGTTTCCCTCTCATCACATAACCAAACCAATATCATAACCAGCAGGTTTACAGCTGTGGCTCCAGCAAACATCAGCTGATACTAGAAATTAATATTAAATAAATTCTAACAACAGCTGATCAAGCTTAAAAGTGCTGCTGTTGTTTACCGCGACATCCGCTGGTTTCCTCTTTCTGGCGCAAAGTGGGCGATAAACAAACAAGAGAGAAAAGCCGATCAGCTGATCATTGATCAGTTTCATGATTGAAGTAGAAACAGGAGAGGGAGGGTGAGAGGATGAGAGAAGAAGAGGCAGCTGTGCGGCGTAAACACAGAATAACTCCAGCTTTGTGTCTTTTTCATTGTAGCTGAAGTCCGGGACAAACTGTTCCTTTTCACCTCAATACGAAACGCTTAATATTTTCTCTGAATACGAGACGATTCCGTTTTTTACGGGACGGTTGGCAACTCTAATAATTAACCTTATGAACAAAATAAAGTTCAACATCAGTATCATAGCACCCACCCAGCTGTATAGAAACTCCGTCATGCTAGCTAGCACGCAGTACGAAAAAGTCAGCATAACTAAAATAAACTCCACCTAAACTTGGTTCATATCTGACCCAGATGGACTGCAGGTTATAACTTCTTACCTGAAGTTCAGTTCACCTGACACTCTCGGACTCTCCTGCCTCCCTTTTTCTTCATCCACTTGCTGGCTTCCACCACTTGCTAATATTATTGAATCTGTGGAAGCTCCGCGATAGCCACCACACAAGTAACGCATAACGAGCCTATCTAAATCCCAGTAACGAGTAACGCGTTCCTGGTTTTGGCATAATAACTAGTTACCGTGCTCGTTACCACAATAATAACGTAGTTACTGTAACGCGTTACTTAATAACGCGTTAGTCCCAACACTGAAAGCCAGTGAGACCATATGACTGCAGCTGGCTTTTCAGACAATATCATCAAGTTCCCACTGTCTTACTTTAAACCAGAGGCAATCACACTTTTGAGGTTGTAACCCTAAACCTTGGAACAGCCTCATTTACTCATTCCCATTTATTTTAGGCCATAGTTTATATGTATTTGCCTGTATGGAAGTGTTGGAATGAATGTGTGATCCTGGGGTTGATTATTAGTCTGTATGGTGTAATGTGTATACTTAGCTTTAATGTTGTTGAGTCTGGCTTTGTAACTCCATATTTTGAAAAGTGTTGTACAAATAAAGCTATTATTATTGTTGTTGTTTACTTTTTATTCTTGACCTTCTACTTTTGCCACTATAATTATATGAGTATAATTTTCAGTATCATTATGATATTTTAAGTATTATTTCAAAACAACATGTATATTTTCCTTTCCTTACTTATAAATGAGGATTTTCACAAGATCTTTACTTACTTTTACTTCTTTACATACTTTTCCTTTATCGCATAATATGGATGCGACCAGTGGGGGCGATACGGAGCCTCTAACCTCTAACAATTCAACAAGGAAGAAAAAGACCCGGAAGTGAGCTTTGTTGTTTTTCTGGGGCGGGAAAGACTAGCTAGGAAGAAGGCAAAGTGCACGGTAAGTTTAAAACATTATTTCTAATCTAAGATGACATTTATTTAGGCGACTGCTTTTTTTACAGTTTGCCATTTGACGGGCTAGCGATGTTACACACCTCCTCCCTGCTGTTCATGTGAGCCTGAAAAACGTGTCTGAGCGGTACACGTAGCGTTTTCTGTGCCTCATATTTTCACACTGGATGAATCTGTCCAGCTTTGCATAGTTTCCGGTTGATTTTCTTTTATATAATATTCCCTTATAAGAAAATCAGCCACAACGACCTCACAGTGAATTTAAGTGACCGTTTTATATTGTAAACTACAACAAAAAATATAAACATAAACGCAAAAATAATATTGATGTATATTTACTATACCAAGAACCCACTTAAATCAATAAAACAAACAACCATCTCACAAAATAATCATTTTAAAGTTGCTTCAACCAAGCTTGAACACCGTAAACCTTTAAATAGCTTAGAAAGAAAATTCAGCACGAACAATGGATGTTGGAAATTATACAAATAAGCAAAACAGTTCATTTAAATCCGTAGGCAGATTACATAAAATATACAAGTATACAACTCATAACAGACAATAGATAAGTAAAGTAATGTAGTATGAAGTCTTAAAATTAACGTATATAGATCTGATTTGCCACCATCTACTGTTGGAGATGTGCCTTACATTATGATGGGTACACCACTCCTTTGTTATAGTTAGCGTTACGCCCGCCTAAATGTCCAGGGGATTTGGGGTAAGTGACAAAAAAGGAAAGAATGAGGCAATAAAATCGTTGTTTTTTTTTTTTCAATAATTAAACTGAAAGGTGACATGGACAAGTTGCTGACACCTTCCAAAAACAATGATCATAACAAAACCTGAAAGTTGGTCCAAATAGAGTAAGTTAAAATGGTTAAATAATGCAAAAACACACCATACCGCTCTACTGATCTGAAGTGTAGTAAATACACACATAAGTGTACAAGTCGGACTTTAAGTACTCTAGCTTAATTACTGAGGAGAATCTGCTGCACAGAAAGGTGGCACAAAGGCTGGAGAGACGGCAGGACACACACAGAGCACGTCCTGCTAAGGGCTATTTCAGTATTAATTTTACTTACAGTTTGTCCATCTCTAGGAACCTTAAGTAAACCTTTTAGATCAACCAGATATTAATGAATTACAATTACAGAACTACCTCAGGAAAAAAGAACAAGATGGGAAGCTTGAAAACAGGGAGCGGCCAGCACTTAAACTTAAACGCCATCGAGCTGGTTTAGGATGAACTGGACAGAAGAGTGAAAGCAAAGCAACCGACACGTGCTGCACATTTATGAGACCTTCTGTAACAGATATGGGAAGAACTTTCTGAAGAATATTTGATTTCTACTGCAGAAAGAAGCTCTTCAGCTGTTACATCTGCCAAAGGTGGCTACTTAGATGAGTCAAAACTTTAGAATACATTTTGGTCTATAAATTGAGTCCATGATTTCTTTTTTAAGTTAATTGCTTATTTGTACTATGCTTTCATTTCAGAGTGCAATGAGACATTAGACGGCATAATTTTCAATAAAAACTGGAAAAATTGTTGACAAATATATATATATATATATGAGGCAATATGGGAAGTTTATTAAGTTGCATGACTTGCAAAAATTGAAGGATGTGGAAAACTTCTGTGGTTCAACTTGTGGTGAACTTTTCCAGACTACACAGCAAAAAAACCTCGTGCCTGAAATCAAACATGACACATCTTTAGCTTTAGCAGAAAACAAGCGTTATTTGTGTTCCCACAATAGCACTAAGAAGAGTTTTTTATACGTCAGGTTTAGTTTAATAATTTTATTACTTTGTGCAGTTTTGGAATAAGGTGGTGAAACCGGTGCAGGAGATTTATATTTTACTTGTCAAGAGCTGCCTCAAGGGGGTCAATTGACTGGTCAAAAATCTCCCACTCAGCTGACAGGGTTTATGAGTTTTACAGTGATGAAATTTCTCTGCTGTAAACATATGATCATCATCAGTTTAGGTCTCTGTGGTCCCAACCCTGGTTTGACTAAATAGTTTCACAAACTGAAAGGACGATTCAGTTTTTAACTTTTGCTCATTGTTGAGCTTAAGTTTGGAGAAATAAACATATATAAAACAAATGTAAACCTTATGTTTTCATATTTATAGTTAGTTAGTTAGTTAGTTAGTTAGTTAGTTATGTAACTGTGTGGATATTAAAGTGGTAAAACAACCAACCTTGCAACCTCGCTGACAGATGAGACCAGAGCGGCGATTTTTTAATGCACAACACCACATTTTGAGAAATCCTAAATCAGCATATCAGCACAGACACCTCAAACCAACTGTGAGGCACAGTGGTGGAGTGGTGAAGATTTGGGCTTGTTTTGCAGCCACAAAACAAGCACAAATCTTGTTTTGGGCTTGTTTTAACTCACATTCTAGAGTTAAATGTGAGGCCATCTGTCCAACAGATGAAACTTAGATAAAACTGGGTTGCGCAATAAAACTGTGATCTCAAGCACAGCAGTGAATCTGCAACAAAACAGCTGAAAGCGAAAATGATCAATGTGTTGCAATAGGTCAGCTAAAGTCCAGACCTCAGCCGGTTTGAAATAGTTTGCAAACCTCAGTTTGCAAACTATTTCTATGAAGCGTGGGCCAGAATTCCTCCACAATAATGTGAGAGCCAAATAAAGTGAAACGGAAAATTATTAGTCAAGTTATTGCTGCTAAAGGTGGTTGTACAAGCTGCTGAATCATGGGCTGCACTTTTTGTGAAAACTTTCTATTTCATATGACAGTAACTCAAAGCCATGGCAGTTCTACTGAAAAGCTAATGGCAGATAAACCATTCTTTTTCATTTGTAAAGTCCACACATTTACTGAAAAAATGCAGTTAAATACTGTAGATCTCTGAACCCTCCATAGCCCATCTCCAGAATGCAGCAGCACAATACAAATAGAAGCTAACAAATCACACCTATTCTTGCTTTACTTCACTGTCTCCCAGTGAAATTCAGAATCAAAATTCTGTTATAAACATATGAAGCACTACATGGACTGTAAAGCCAGCAGTGTTGGGTAAGTTACTTTAAATTAGTAACTTAGTTACATTACTAGTTACTTCTATCAAAAGTAACTCAATTACTTCAAGTTACTCGTTACTTTCAGAGTAACTAGTTACTAGGGAAAGTAACTTTGGTTTTACTCAGAATTCTCTTGTTAATGTGTTGCTTCCGTAACTGGATACCCAGCAAGATTGCCGGTCTTCTAGCTTGCTTACTTGCCACAAGTGCACTGTGCCACCTACCAATAGAAAGGAAAAAATAATGTGCACATTTCCACAAGAGAAATCCCACACCTGATTCTATCCTAGCCTGCTTTTTACATCAAACACGAAAACTGCAGTCGTGGTGCTTGTACTCAGAACTCGGAAATTCTGCCTTCTGAATAGGAAGATGTAGGTAACACCAGACTGAAGATGAGCTGCATACAGGGCTGGACTGGGACAAAAAAATCGTCCTGGGCATTTTGACTAGAGACCGGCCCACCATTATAGGAAAAATCATAAAGCCTTTGAATGAAAATAAACACTGTTGTGACAGTGATGTACACTGTTCTGATGGTATATATGTATCAATCTATCAATTGTTTGTTGCAAGACTCAGATAATTATTTTTTTTAAAAGTGAGACATTTTAAATGAGAATAAGAAAGTATTTCTTTGTGCCCCCCCTTTCCCTTTTAATGCCCTACATGGGCCCCTGGCAACACTTTGCTAGACCCGCCCCTGCACAGTTACCAGCTGTCAGCTGCTTAGAAAAGGATCCTGGTGTTATTAGTCTCTCAGAAACAGTTCATAACTTCCCTTCAACTCATTCATGTTAACTAAAAGGTAAACCTGTTTCTCCATCACCTGTTCAGCTCTGATGATTCAGTAAGGACATCTCCTGGTTTCATCTTCATGTTTCCCTCTCATCACATAACCAAACCAATATCATAACCAGCAGGTTTACAGCTGTGGCTCCAGCAAACATCAGCTGATACTAGAAATTAATATTAAATAAATTCTAACAACAGCTGATCAAGCTTAAAAGTGCTGCTGTTGTTTACCGCGACATCCGCTGGTTTCCTCTTTCTGGCGCAAAGTGGGCGATAAACAAACAAGAGAGAAAAGCCGATCAGCTGATCATTGATCAGTTTCATGATTGAAGTAGAAACAGGAGAGGGAGGGTGAGAGGATGAGAGAAGAAGAGGCAGCTGTGCGGCGTAAACGCAGAATAACTCCAGCTTTGTGTCTTTTTCATTGTAGCTGAAGTCCGGGACAAACTGTTCCTTTTCACCTCAATACGAAACGCTTAATATTTTCTCTGAATACGAGACGATTCCGTTTTTTACGGGACGGTTGGCAACTCTAATAATTAACCTTATGAACAAAATAAAGTTCAACATCAGTATCATAGCACCCACCCAGCTGTATAGAAACTCCGTCATGCTAGCTAGCACGCAGTACGAAAAAGTCAGCATAACTAAAATAAACTCCACCTAAACTTGGTTCATATCTGACCCAGATGGACTGCAGGTTATAACTTCTTACCTGAAGTTCAGTTCACCTGACACTCTCGGACCAGCGGCCGCTTCGGGTCTCTCCTCCTGCCTCCCCTTTTCTTCATCCACTTGCTGGCTTCCACCACTTGCTAATATTATTGAATCTGTGGAAGCTCCGCGATAGCCACCACACAAGTAACGAATAACGAGCCTATCTAAATCGCAGTAACGAGTAACGCGTTCCTGGTTTTGGCATAATAACTAGTTACCGTGCTCGTTACCACAATAATAACGTAGTTACTGTAACGCGTTACTTAATAACGCGTTAGTCCCAACACTGAAAGCCAGTGAGACCATATGACTGCAGCTGGCTTTTCAGACAATATCATCAAGTTCCCACTGTCTTACTTTAAACCAGAGGCAATCACACTTTTGAGGTTGTAACCCTAAACCTTGGAACAGCCTCATTTACTCATTCCCATTTATTTTAGGCCATAGTTTATATGTATTTGCCTGTATGGAAGTGTTGGAATGAATGTGTGATCCTGGGGTTGATTATTAGTCTGTATGGTGTAATGTGTATACTTAGCTTTAATGTTGTTGAGTCTGGCTTTGTAACTCCATATTTTGAAAAGTGTTGTACAAATAAAGCTATTATTATTGTTGTTGTTTACTTTTTATTCTTGACCTTCTACTTTTGCCACTATAATTATATGAGTATAATTTTCAGTATCATTATGATATTTTAAGTATTATTTCACAACAACATGTATATTTTCCTTTCCTTACTTATAAATGAGGATTTTCACAAGATCTTTACTTACTTTTACTTCTTTACATACTTTTCCTTTATCGCATAATATGGATGCGACCAGTGGGGGCGATACGGAGCCTCTAACCTCTAACAATTCAACAAGGAAGAAAAAGACCCGGAAGTGAGCTTTGTTGTTTTTCTGGGGCGGGAAAGACTAGCTAGGAAGAAGGCAAAGTGCACGGTAAGTTTAAAACATTATTTCTAATCTAAGATGACATTTATTTAGGCGACTGCTTTTTTTACAGTTTGCCATTTGACGGGCTAGCGATGTTACACACCTCCTCCCTGCTGTTCATGTGAGCCTGAAAAACGTGTCTGAGCGGTACACGTAGCGTTTTCTGTGCCTCATATTTTCACACTGGATGAATCTGTCCAGCTTTGCATAGTTTCCGGTTGATTTTCTTTTATATAATATTCCCTTATAAGAAAATCAGCCACAACGACCTCACAGTGAATTTAAGTGACCGTTTTATATTGTAAACTACAACAAAAAATATAAACATAAACGCAAAAATAATGTTGATGTATATTTACTATACCAAGAACCCACTTAAATCAATAAAACAAACAACCATCTCACAAAATAATCATTTTAAAGTTGCTTCAACCAAGCTTGAACACCGTAAACCTTTAAATAGCTTAGAAAGAAAATTCAGCACGAACAATGGATGTTGGAAATTATACAAATAAGCAAAACAGTTCATTTAAATCCGTAGGCAGATTACATAAAATATACAAGTATACAACTCATAACAGACAATAGATAAGTAAAGTAATGTAGTATGAAGTCTTAAAATTAACGTATATAGATCTGATTTGCCACCATCTACTGTTGGAGATGTGCCTTACATTATGATGGGTACACCACTCCTTTGTTATAGTTAGCGTTACGCCCGCCTAAATGTCCAGGGGATTTGGGGTAAGTGACAAAAAAGGAAAGAATGAGGCAATAAAATCGTTGTTTTTTTTTTTTCAATAATTAAACTGAAAGGTGACATGGACAAGTTGCTGACACCTTCCAAAAACAATGATCATAACAAAACCTGAAAGTTGGTCCAAATAGAGTAAGTTAAAATGGTTAAATAATGCAAAAACACACCATACCGCTCTACTGATCTGAAGTGTAGTAAATACACACATAAGTGTACAAGTCGGACTTTAAGTACTCTAGCTTAATTACTGAGGAGAATCTGCTGCACAGAAAGGTGGCACAAAGGCTGGAGAGACGGCAGGACACACACAGAGCACGTCCTGCTAAGGGCTATTTCAGTATTAATTTTACTTACAGTTTGTCCATCTCTAGGAACCTTAAGTAAACCTTTTAGATCAACCAGATATTAATGAATTACAATAGACCAGGCAAGAAGTAATAAATGTATGAAATATCTTTTCAGCATCACTCAGTGACATGATGTTTCTAATTTTAGAACTAATGCACAGATGAAAAAAAGCAGTCCTACATATTTGTTTACTGCATGCATTAAAGGGCATATCCTAATCAAAAATGATGCCCAGGTTCCTCTCGGTGTTACTGGAGGCTAAAATAGTGCCACCCAGAGTAAGTATCTGGTTGGACACCATGTTCCTAAGATTTTTAGGGAAGAGTACAATAAAGCTCAGTTTTGTCTGAATTTAAAAGCAGGAAATTAGTGGTTACCTGCAACTGTTGTAGTGATCTGGATTGAAACCAGGCCTTGGTGTCTTTAAGACATGCCTGTACTTTTTTTCTAGTAGATTTGTATAATGTGGTTTCATGAATAATTAAAGCAGGGTATCATCTACCATTACAATAATGCATTAAAATAAATGTAAGAAAGTCTTTTCTAATAATGTTACCTAAGGGATGTATAATGTAAACAGTAATGATCCTCACTAACTGTCCATCTATCAGATACATATGATTTAAATTTCTGCAGTGCAGTTTTTTCATACCTACATTTTGTAGTAAAATATTGTGATCAGCAGTGTCGAATGCTGCACTGAGGTCTAGCAGAACAAGCACAGAGATGAATCCACTGACATAAGCCATAAGAAGATCATTCACAACCTTCACTAGTGCCGTTTCTGTACTGTTAAGATTTTCTGAATCTTGACTGCAACCCTTCAAATAAACAGTTGATGACAACTACTCTTTCAAGAATTTGAAATTGAAGGAAGATAGCTAGATGGAAAAGAGGCTTTTAGTAGTGATAATTACCACCACCTCAAAAGGCTATGGTGGGCAGCCTTTTAATAACGAAAGAGAAAGTGGGCAAATACTGTACACACGAAACCTTTGTATATAAAACAAGCATAGTTATTTTTTAATTTTAGCTCAAAAAATTAAATACAAATAAATAAATAGAATTAAAAAAATAGAAACATCTTGGTTGCAATGAGAGCCACAAATGGCCCAATTAATGTAAGACTTTAGAAATTAGATATAACGATTGATATTAACTTTTCGGCTTGACTTTTAAATTAAGTCCAGTGTGACCCACGATATCTGAACTTAACACTTAATTTGAACTTGCAGTGTCAAGCTCCTCTCTTTGTGAAACACACTTAACTACTTTTTTGGTTTTTTTCGGTATCTAGTAAAAGACATGATTGCATGAGATAGTCCTGAAACTGAGTCATTGCTGTAAGAATAAAACATTTTTAAAAAATTTTGACATTCATTAGGTAGATGATTTATATGTGTTGACAATAAAAGTTGCCTAGTTGACAAAATAAATGATCACAAATTGTGTAACTGTTAACAGAATAGTGATGCATCGATATACTGCCAGTATTGACCAATTTTAAATAAGATATTTACCTTTGGCCATGAACTCTATTTGTTGTGTGTGATAAAGACATGGAAGACTTGACAAGTCTAAAAAATTAACAAATCATTTTATAATAATCTGACTTTTTTTCCTCCTGGCAAAAGAGGAAATTAATAACAACAGCAACAAAAAAAACCCGAAAACTAAAATATACAGAAAATGTAAGTTGCTGTTTGTCCAGAATTTCACACTCATCACATCCATGTAGCTCATTTATAGTACTGGCTGTTATTGAATCTCTTCCAGCAGGTGAGATGCCATCCAAAAGACAAGTTGTGGCCCAGCCTGCCTTCTCTCCAGTTCTCTTCATGACTGTGGAGGGTGAACCGATGAATTTCTTCTTGCGACCTGGTCCCATCAAACGCAAACTCCAGCCGCTCGTTTCAGCTGGAGGAGGAATGTTGTGCAACGTCCAGCAACCAGGAGCAATACTGCTGACTGATCCTGAGGACAGAAGTGTCATTCCTGAATCCACTGCACACTGGTACGTGCTGAACTGAGAATTCATGTTAATATCGGCAGGTGTTTACATTTAAAGAAATGCGATTTTTCTTTTCAGTCAATAAGAAGAAGATAAAAAAGAAAATGCTTCTTCAGTTTAGTTTGGTGGTGGTGATAAATTTATTCAACCCATTTATGATTCATATCTTATGAATCCCACACACACAACAGCAGCACTGGAGCATACCTGGAAGTCTTATTATCTACTTATATCCCTTGTTTACTTTTCAGGTACGTGTCCACCCAGTATATTTATGACTGTGTTGAGAAGAATGAACAGTTGAATTTAGAGGACTACAGGCTAAATCCTGAAAAGGTCCAAAGACATTCTGCTAGACTCAACAACAGCAAAAACAGTTCGCCTCAAGCCACAGGAGGTACGACTAAACCCTAGACTTTCCATGTCTGAAGGATTGTGTTCTAACACGTCTGCACTTTACAGATTACATTTTTTTTTTATTACTTGAATTGTTTACAAGTTACAATTAGAAATGTGTGTAAATCTGGTGAATAGTTTAATCTGCTTCCGTTTTCTACATTATGTCTACAATCTTTTATAACTAGGCAGAAGTGCCTACACTACTGAAGAAGATGCTGCCATTTTAAATTATGTCAGCAAGCACAAGACGGAGACTGGGGGAAACCGGCTTTGGCAAGAGATGGAGAAACAGCATGTGACCGCACACACCTGGCAGTCGATGAAACACCGCTACAAAGCACAACTGGCTAAGAAACAGACAGCCGCCGTGGAGGCGGAAAAGCCAGAAGACAGTAAGACAGCAGAAGAAAAGACAGAGGTGATTAACTATCTGGATGTTGTCGTTACGATTTTGTTATTTTTAGTTGTGTTTTTTGTCATATGTTAGTCTGTTTCCACTGTTGCTTTGTTTTTTTAGTTAGAATTTTCAAAGTAAAGTTTGACTTTAAATACACAGACTATTTCCACGACATCATAAAATTAAAACAGTATTTAGTAAGTGACAGAGACAGAAAGACAAAGTGGCTCCATACTGTGATGGCTTACACGTTTGCCTAATCATCATCGTTTTATATAGCACTTTAAAAACACACCTGGTAGACCAAAGTGCTGTACAATACAAATATAAATATAGTAATACAATAGGAAAAACCAAACATAGCAATAAAATGAATAAAAATGTCAGTTGCCCACAGAGTTAAAAGCCAGGGAATAAAAATAGGTTTTTAATCTGGACTTAAAAACTGGCACTGATGTAGCTAATATAGAGAGGAAGATTATTCCAAAGCATCAGAGCCGCAATAGAGAACGCTCGGTCTCCTCTAAGTTTCAGCCGGGACTTAGGGACTGAAAGCAACAGCTGCTCAGCTGACTGAAGCGAACGAACGGGACATGGGGCTTCAACAAATCAGACAAACAGGTAGCAGACCATTTAGAGATTTAAAAACCTAACATGTGAAAGAGTCCCAGTTTGATCCTGGGAGGAGACACAAATCCCTTTGGAGTTGTATCAGGAAAGGCAGCCAGTGAAAACATGCAGCGCTACCAACTGTGGCAATCCTTGTGAAAAAGGACGCAGCAGAAAGTAGCTTTATGAGTAAAAGAACCCACGTAGAGACGCTAAGTAAAAGTAAGGAAACCGTTTTTAAACCAGTGTTGTTCCATTTGAACAAAGTTTGTTATTTTTATCCAAAATATCAACATATTTACATCACAGCAGTGACAACAGCATCCACTAACATTACACGACTGACAGGCAAAATGATATTAGAATCTACATTACGACTGTACAGCAGGAGGAGATGTACCAGATAAGAAAATTCTAAATTTTTAATCCTTTGGATGATTGTTTAAAGTCTTACACAGCACCATGTGGATGCAGTCAGAAACATGAATATGAGTAAAGGTGAGACTGAGCTGGGCGTCTGTGAACAGGAGAAAGGTCAGCCCCGACAAACTGAGCAGCTCGTTCCAAAATGAGGGAATTCTTCTGTAGCATGTTTGTGGTTTGAATATTGTATATTATAGTATACACTGTATCAGCAGTCCCCAACCTTTTTTGCGTCACGGACTGGTTTATGTCGGACGATATTTTCACAGACCAGCCTTTAAGGTGTCGCGGATAAATACAACAAAATAAACCTGGTACCAAAAAAACAAAAAGAAGATTTATTCATAACACACGGGAGAAGACCCAGGGAAACTGAGTTAACGATAAAAACAATAAAGAATAATGATAAAAACCCTGAAAACCATAAATTTCACACATGAGCCTAAACCAGTCTGTGGCCCGGGGGTTGGGGACCGCTGGAATATGTTGTTATATTTATTGTTCTATATGAGATATTATTGATTGTTTTTTATCCACTTCGATTAACATAAAATGCAAATTCTACTCCTCGAACACATCCCATTTGTGAACTTTACAGTGTGTCTACTGCTGGTTTCAGCAGCATACTTAAACCGTCTTACCTGCGTTTACATTAGAATCCTGTTGTTCATTTTACTAAAACACCTTTATTGTAAAAAAAAAAAGAAGAAGAAAAGGGGAAAAAAATCTGTCACGTGTAGTAAAATAGGTCACAAGCTACTTCCTAAACTTCTTGAAGCTTTAATAAAAATCTGGAACATTTTTACCAGGTGTAGGGTGAAGAGTTGCCACTGGGTGGCAGCAGTGGGTTAAATAAAATCAGACAACCAAATTCAGGCTGCTGGCAGTCACTTTTTTAATAGACTTTAATGCTGAAGCTTTTCATTTCCTCTGTCTGCCTCTAGGTGGAAGAGCATCAAGAGACAGATGCTCAGAAATCTTCATGTGAAGAAGATGTTTCAGAAACAGACCTAACACAGGTGGGAACTCACTGCTTGTATGCTGTAAGGGTGCTGTATGAGGTTATAGTTGCTGTAAAGACATAACCTGAAATGGGTGTCTCCACAGATGGATGTCCAGTTAGTACAAACAGGAAGCACACCAGAAAATGTAGACCAAGAGCAACATGTGAGTCAGAAAACAGATAAACAACAAACTGAAAGCAAACAATCAGAAACTCTAGAAGCTGAAGTATCTCAGGCCTTTCAAACTGCGGCGCCTTGTGCGGACCTACAGGCAGAGACCCAACTGCTAACAGCAGAGACCACAGACGCAGAAACAGGTGAACCTCAGCCTGTCTCCCCACAAAAACAAAGTTTGTCAGGGGATGACTCCACACCAGCTCAGCCTAAGCCCACGCCCAAATGTTCCTCATCAGAAAAGACAAACGAGAAGCAGAAGGCCTCCCCGGTGCTGGAACAACCGTTGCGTCGAACAACTCGCAGGCAGCTTGAGCTTGAACCGTATGGCAAAAAACTGAGGTCATCATCAACCCAAGCAGTGCGAACCACATCATCTCCCCAGCCCCTGAAAAAAACTAAGTCTGCTCTTCAACAAGATACGACCACAGACCAGCCGGCTCCCAAGAAAGCCAGAGGAAAAACTCCGAGAGCAGCGGCAGAGAGTGACGAGGAGCAGAGTACACCCGCAGCCATATCTAAAACAATACAAGCAGGTATGTCATGAAAACAAAGAGCCGTTTTCATTCTTTTGACATCCCTTCTTTTTACACTTTTTATACTTTTTGTGGTTTTCAGATGAAACCAATCCAGTGCCTCAGAAAGGAGAAAAGAAGAAAGAGAAGAGAAAGTTGGGGATTCTTGAATTGGCAACGAAGGAGTTTGAAGATGACAGTGAGGTAGGATGCTGGTTTTGATACACTTTGTAAAATCACCACTCAGTGCCTCAGCATGCAACAGTTCCCACTCTTGATTCCCAGTTTGACTGGGAGTGCTGGTGTCTCCTGTTGGGCTTCATGGACCTGCGACCTAAAAATGTAACATTCAGTATTAATGTTTTTTCTAGCTTTGTTCATTTTTTTTTTAAACAAACAGCAGGTCTTTTGTCCTGTCTCCCTCCACTCATCACCAATCAGTCGCAGCAGATGGCTGCTCCTCCCTGAGCCTCATGCTGCCAGTTTCCTTGCTGTAAAAAGGGAGTTTTTCCTTCCCACAGTTGCCAAAATGCTTGAAAATAGGGGATCCTCTGATTGTATCCTCTGATCCTATATATTATTGTAGGGTCTTTACTATTAATCAAATTAAATTGAAATTGCATAGGAGTTGTGACAATAGAAGCATTCCATTTGAAAATTTTAACAGATTGTAATTGTAGTAAAATACTTTTCTATAAATAGTGGGATGTCAGAGAACCACAGGCCCCACATGATAGTTCTGATTTAAAGCATGAAGCCATAGAAGAGAATTTCTAGATTCTTTGCTGGTTATTGACCACAAAAGCTTCTGCTGCTTCTTTTACACACATGAAAGTTCCTGTTTTCATTTAACTGTACTCCCAACATCTGCTACACTGTGTTGTTTCTTGCTTTACATGTAGCTCGACTTTGTACATGATGTAATCCAAGTATTTCATCATTGTTTTTCAGTGTTTTATAATACTTTTCTGTGTTATATATGTTCTTTAACACAGTTACATTTGTATCTCATAGTCTGATGATCTCGAAGCTCCAGATCTCCAAAACCCTGCACAAACAGCAGCTACATCGACCTCCCTTCATCCTCCGCCTGCAGACACAACTCCACATCCCGCTTCCAAACAGTCCTGCACTAAACCTGGACCCACTGAGACCCCTCTGAGTAATGTGGAACAGGCCCAGGCCACTAGTAACAACTGTGCAGCTGAGAAAAGCTGCCTGCCTCCAGCTGCTGAGCCTGTAGTGTCCGAGGCTGTCGGTACAACCTCCAAGGCCCACCTGTTCATATTCGACAGTGAACCTCAGGAAGACGACTCTCAGTCTGTCAGCGGTGACCGTCCAGCAGCTCCTTCAGAACCACAGCCAACAGTGAACAAAGATGCTGCACTTTCTCTGACTCAGGACCTGTTAGAGGAGGACAAGCTGCGAATCAGAGACCTCATGAACCAGACAGATAAGGTGAGGTGTTGTTTTTCTTCTCCATTATATTCTTTCAACCTTTATTTTGCTTATTCAGATATAAAGGGGTTAACTGTGGAACTTGCAGCTTTCTCTGTGTTAAGTCATTTTTATCCTTTGCTGTTTTTTTTGTAGGACTTAATTAGTGTGACCAAAGCTTTACTTAAGACCAGCGGAGACTTTTCTGCTGCAAAAGACCTGCTCTTGAATCCCCCCTCCATTTCGGGACCGTTTTGGAATCGCTGTGACGACAGACTTTTGCTCTCGGCTGAGCCTATCAGCATCCAACGGCTGCAGGAGAAATACGGCGAGGAGATGGTGGCCAAGAGAATCGTGTTTCTCGAGGTGGAGGGATGACAAAAGATAGATATAAGACATAATGTCATCTATTACTATCTGCACTTACACTGTGCAAAGACTGAACTGGTTAGTTGATACCAATTGAGCTTAAATTCTCACTTCTGTTTCTCGGTTGTCACCCGCAACAGACAAACTCGTGTAAACTGGTTGTTCAGTACAGCTCCTACTCGACTAAATGTAAACTTTTATTCAGAAGTTGCATAAAAGATTTGCCGTGACTTTTATTTCTCTTTAAAAACACAATTTTGAAGCATTTTAGAAAGAAAATCTGTTTAAATAAGATGCGTTTATTAAAAACACATCTTTTGTGTTTTTAATGTTACTTTTACTATGTTTACTTCCATTAAACTGTATAATAAATATTTAAACACCACCCAAGAACACACGAGTGCCATTTTTAAATGTATGGTTTGTTTTTTTTAACTTTAGCAGCAGATCATATTGCTCAGAATAAAAGAACTGCAGTTTAATCTGGTATTGGTGATATGATGTTCTCTGTGACTAGTTTGAATAAAGTAATTTCACAATGACCTGCTTTGCTCATTTGCAGCTCCATACTTTTATTCTTTTACTCCAAATGCAACATTTGAACAGCCGCTGCGTGAGGCTTCAGTTATCACAACCAGAGCTGTGTTAGTACAGATCACAGTATATCATGAGGATGTCTCTGACCCCAACTCCAAGAATAGAAAAAAACAGAGTTCAGAGCAGCCTGAATGCTTTTTTTTAAACATATTTCGACCTCATTATTTATAACTTATCCCATGTTTAAAATAAGCACCCACCAGTCTAACAGTATACGCTTGTAGGCCACTGTGACACAGTTGTTGTTTTCGACAGGCTTCTGTGAGTACTTGAGAAACTGATCATCTACATAAAGTTTCTGGATTTCATAGAGAATGGTCCGAAAAAGAATGGGTAGACTACTTTAAGTTGACAGGTTGATTGTCCAGCTGACAAATCAGCGGCAACTTTATGAATTTAGGTAAATCTGAAGGCAAAATGAGGCCCAATGCAGTATGAGCAAGGTGTTCCTAATGAAGTGTCCTTTAAGGGTGTGACAAAATAACCCTAATAGGACTCGTTACGTGAAAGGACACCTTAATTATGTAAATGTTTCTTAAAACTTGGCTTCTCTGCTTGATTATGATTTTTAGTCCATGTTACATGTTAAACTGCCAAAAGATCCTCTACACTTTAATTAAAAGATGCTTCAACCAGTAGTAACATACTTTTTTGAAATCTTCTTATGATGAATCAGTGTGTTCAAAAACTGTTTTTGGTGGCACAGATTTCATTGTAAAAAGCAGTCTTTCCAAAATACCCTAGTACACCAACAGACACAAAAGCAACTTCCAAAATATTGTCTATTAACTTGCCTTGAACAGTGCAATCTAGTCTACTTCAAAAACAAAAAACAAGAAACCCAATAGATATATATATAGATATATATATAGATATATATATATAGATATAGATATATATTCAAAAAGTCAAAATAGCCTCTATTTGTATCCAATACACCTTTTATTCCATTTTATCCCAATATCAATTGAGTACATTCATAATTTTGAAACTGAATCAGCCCTCCACCCGCATGAATACATTGTTTCAATAGTTTAAGCAAACAATAATAATAATAATAATAATAAAGAATGTACAAATCCAAACAATAAAAAAACTGAAGTAAATAAAATCAGCTACTTAAAATTGAAACAACAGGATGCAACCTTTGAAGCAAATGAAACACAAAGACCAGTAACAGTAACCACTACAGCTCTGCAGATTCTACCATAGTACGGCTGCTCTTTATCACTCTGCCATGTCTATGAGGTTAATAATGATATTAACAGCAAACACAGGTATGTAGTGTAAAACTTGACAGGACAATTAACACAACCACATAGTCCCGCAGATAAAAACCGCTCGTATAAAACCCCTTTATTAGTATGAAACATTCACATCCACCAGGACCTAATTTACATACATCTAGACCACATACTGTGAGTCGGTCAGCTTAAAAACCTGTTAAGTACACCAAAACATAACAAGGTCTCCAATAAGCAAACAGCACACCATGTATCCCTGGGTTGTTTTTTTTTTAAATAACAGCTACATGTTTTTTGTTTTTGCTCAAGCTACATTCAACAAAGAGAGTTGCTACAGCAGTTTCAACCGATTGAACTACAACCTGCTTCAAAGTGACGGGAAGGTGATAATAATGGTTTGCAAGAATGGCTGACTATTTTTCAAACTGTGGAAAACTGACACTGATCTGTGGTACAAACACTAAGGCTGCGCAACTTTCCCGAGTTAGTAGTACTCAGAGCTTGATATATGTCTTTGTCATGTTACTGTACACGCTTGCTTTGGTTGGCTGGTTAGTGTGATGGCGACAGTGGGGTGAAACACTGTCATTTGTTGTTATGGACTTGCTCTTCCTGCATGTCAAAATGATGCTCTGTGTACAGTCCCAGTAAAACAATGGCTCCTTGATGCTTATCAGGCTGGTTTTATTTATCAGCAATAAGAGTATGATGTTTTCTCTGTGAGCAAGGCTGCTCCCCACTCTTGTATGGGTGTTGTGTTGTGGTAAATAAATGACCCGAAAACATATGGAACTAGTTTAAAAACAGCTGAATATGGCAACATAACTTTGCAGTTAACCCAGAACGATTAAAAACGGTGAAAAAGACACTTTCTTTCTGCCGCGAATACATTTTACAGAGACACTGTCTTGATTAAAAACATAGCGCATTGTCTGCATTGCAGCTTTTTAAAATTCAAAATATAATGTTATTTAAAAAAGACCCAGAGCTCCTTTTACCCCCACAAGCATGCTAAAACAACAAAAGGCCAGTATTTTAACGTTCTGTTTCTGTAAAACTTCAAAATAGAAGTAGCACTTGATCTTTGATCTAGCAAACCGTACATACACTATCATACAAAGAGGTGATAAAAAGATCACTTCTGTCCCCATGCGTCAGTCAGCTTGTGAGTGCGAGACATCTTAATCTGTTGCAGAAAGACAACTACAAAATAAAACAAACACAGAAAAGGCCTCTGGGGTTTACGATCACATGCCTACAGCCCTCTATGCAAGGTCTGATGTTTCTAGCCCCAATACAGGAGAGACAAAGCAGGATGTGCAACCTGACTACAGGACAGCATGAAATAGTCTACAATCAGGAGTATAACCGAAATCACATGTAACAACAAAAACTTCTTCCTACTAAAGCACATGAATGAACTGAATGTATACGTGTTAGACGTATGTGAAAGCGAAGCGCTTTTATGACGTGACCTTTGGTTTTAACTTGTTCGGCTTTGATTACACTGATGATTCATTTTACTCGATAACTTTTAATAGAACTTCTGGATGTGATCCAATTTTAAATGACCCGCCTTAATGTGCACAAAGTGCGCAGGACAGAAACAACGTCTCCTAAACAAAGTAAATCTGAACAGCTTCAGCAGCATAACATCTAACAAATGCTTACAGTGCTTATTGCCATGAATGAAGGTGTCACAAGATGCTGTTCCAGTTTGTTTTACTACTGATGTTGAGGAAAAAAATAAACAACAACAAACGTCTGATACTAAGATTATTTTTATACATAAACACAAGTTCTTAAACTGATATATAGAAAAACACCTGCTTTATTTAAAAGGCTAGTGGTCTTAAGAAAAACAAGGAAGGGTGAAAGCCAGTCCAAACAATAAGGCCAGCTAAATTGCATAGAACTTGAATAGTGCACTGATGCATCAAAAGGCTGTGCTCCTTTCCTCTGTCAGCTTTGGCAAACCCTGCAGAGTTCCCTCAGAAACCAACAGAAAACCCAACACAATTTGTCTCCACTTCTTTTTGTCTCCCCAGCAGAAGACACTTAAATTCCCCAAAACCCCAGTTTAATTTGGATTGCAAGTAGCCCAGCTGGGCTCAAATAATAATATAAAATGTTCAAATTAAGAAGACCCAACATTTTGGAATCTAAAATAAATATTCAAAAATGTAAAAGGTGGATATATTTTTGGTGAATAATGTATTCGTTCTCGACTAAACAAGGAGCACAATATGTACTGTTGTCAATTCCTTTAGAAATAAAGGATCGTAATAGGGTAGAAAAAAACTTCTCGGCCCATTTAAAATATTTCTTCTTCTTATCCCAAAAATGATTTAAAGCTCTGGACGAGGATCCAGCGAGGCAGCAGTGAGGAAGAGAGCACAGCATGGTTTCTTTACGCACTCATTATCTCTTTGCCAAGCAAAGACGTTCCCCCCACCACCACCACTTTCTAAACAACAGAAATAGTATAAAAGCACCAGTTCTGGGTCTGCACCAGTGAGGACGACCGAGAGAACTTTAATTACTAGGTCAAACGGGCCCAGATTTAGATTGGTCCGCCTTTCTAGCCGGGCCTTTAAATCCTGTGATAACCAGGGGCGGGGAGACAAGTGGAGATGGGACAAAGCCCAGCAATGCAGTCATCAACTAACGGCGACTTCAGCTTCTGCGTCCTTGTCCGAAATCTCATCCTGGATCTCGTCTGTGTTCCCTGAGTCGCTGCTGGCCACAGAGCTGACAGAGGGAGAGTTCCTTCCGCCTTTAATCATCCGTCGACAGGTCTCCATCTGAACGTCAAGGCCTCTCTTCATGCTGCACATCTCCATGTACTCATGCAGATGTCTGTTCATGTCACTCTTTGCTGTGGCCAGTTCCATCTGAAAGCATAAAAAACAAGATTCAACACAGAGAAGAAAGAAGTAGAGTAAGGACGAGGCCAAACTAAATGTTTATAGGTGGGTAGAAACCTCTTGAATCATCACCTTGGATTAGCATGTTAAGATGCTAAACCTTGCTAATGACTGTAAAAACAAAGCTGAACTCTCTGGAAATACAATTAAAAATGTCACATTTTCTACTGTTGATGGGGGCAATAAGAAACAGCTACTGCAGTTCGTTCTAAGGCAGGTCCAATTCCAAAGAAGAATGACTTGAAATAATAAAATTAATCAAATCAAAAACTTAGCAAAGTTTATATGTCTTCACCTCATTTGGTCTCAATCAGTCATAACATGCAAGAGCATAAGTTTATAATTGTCTGGTAGCTAAATAAATCAAAGCCAAAGGAATCTTTGCACTTTACTTATCAGGCATGACATTTATGCCTGATAAGGCATGAATCAGCCTTATTCCAAGAATGAATCAGAACTGGGCTGATTCATTCTCTGGGAACCCTGATTGTGCAGATGTGGTGTGTTGCAGTTTTTTATCACATTTTAGACATTTTTTATGTATTTGTAACCTTTCAGTGTCTCATTTAAAGGTAATTTAAGAGAAATTTAGCCACATTTGACTTATTTTGTATCTCTCTTGATTGTTGCCTGCTACCATTTGGTCTAACATACAAAATAAGGCTCCTTTGAGTCACGCTGTCTCTTTCTGGGATATAAATTTAGATCACCACCCAGTGTAAGGTTCATGCAACAGCTGCCCTAAATTAACAGTATTGCTTATTAATAAAATATATTTGAATGTTTCTGTAATGGTTAATCTATTAATGGTTACTGGTTAGGATGTACAAGTTCTTGAAATGAAATGCCATTTTAATGCTAAATTATTATAAATTTTTCTTAATCCTTGAATTTTCCAATTTATTCTTTTAGAAAAACAAGGATAAGAAAAAAAACCTCATTATTATTTTTTGATTAAGATGCCAAATTACAGTTTTTTCCTTTCATTCCTGAGGAGAAAAAATGTTTTAGTGGTTGAATGAGCATGTGTTGTGTGGTCGCTGGTAGGTCCGCCTACCTCGATCTGGCCGATGGTCTCCTGGTACTCCTGCTCTCTGGTCTTAAATAGTGACTCTGTTTCGTCAATGAGGCTGCCAAGGCTTCCATCCTGGGAGTCCTTAGAGAGCACAGACAGAAACCTCATTCATCATGCATGAGTAAATGTCTTATACAGCAGCCACAGCAATGATCTATACTGTGAATTGCATGACTTTAAAAACCCCATGCTGTCAAATCATCTAAATGCACACAGGACTCACTGGATCCGCAGCTTCGCTGGTGCCCTCACGGGGGCAGGTGCTCGTCGGCGCCGCGAGGGTGTATGGCATGTTGTAGTTCGCGAAGTCTTCCCACAGCAAGAGAGTCTCCTCGTTTTCCTCCCACGTCAGACTGTCGCAGTCGTCGTCGATTTCGAACGTCTCACGCCTGGCAACAAAGGAGTTATCTGAACAATGTCTGTGTAGGACAAGGTCAGAGAATGGAAAGGAAAAGAAAGAGAAAGATGGAGGAAAGCATAAAAGCCAACATATTCAGCAAAGGTCATTGGAAACAAAAGAAGTGCTCTTAGGGTAGCCAAAAAAGGGAAGTAGAAGGAACACAGAAGTAGCAAAGGAAAGAGGCAGAAACTGTAATGTTTCTTAAATATTCTAAGTGTTGGTGGTAAATAAATGGCCATATATTTATATCTGTTGTGTTCTGCTGAAGGAGCACACTGACTGTTAGCTGCAAAACTGTGAACACCAGAGGGAGATGAAGGAACATGCCAGAAACTATACTGGCATGCTGAAGGTGCAGAGCTCATTTAATTTGATTCAAAACAAAATACCAGTTTTACTTTTGGTGCATGTATCCATGAAAAGTGTCGCTTACAGCTGGTTAAGCATGCGTTTCATTTCATCCGTGATGTTGAGAGACCCGGGGACCTCCTCCTCTGAAGTACTTGGCTCGGCATCCATCTCTGAATTCTCCTCATCGGACACGGCTTTGCGTTCTTTTCTCTTGCAGCAGGCCATGGCACCCTGAAAAACACAAAGACCGTTTGCATCTACAGAGAACCTAATATATCTCATTAAGCATAATAATGGCAATTTAGAGCACGCAGAAGTCTGTCAAATACTGAGCAAAAGGCCTCATTTTCAGTCATGAGCCTGCACTCATCAGAAGCCAGAAAGACGCAGTGCAAGACATGTATGCTTAAAGTTAATATACAGCTAATAAAATAACGTAGAAATTCATATTTTATAAAAAAAAAAAACTACAGAACAGACTGTGTTTTTCTGCACATGTGCATGTATCTCTTGTTCGCATGCATTTTACAAACATGCATAAATGTTTTACGCTGACAGCAGGCTTCATAAACTCATCTACAGATCAATATTTATTGGCATATAAAAATTGTAAATTGACAAATTTCATTAAAGGTAGGATCGTATATAACATGTGGTACATGAGAAGTCACCAGCTTGGTTCACGGAGGATTTATTCTTGGGCTTCAGCCAGCAATGTCGGCGCAATGTGAAAACCTTGTGTGCAGCGAAAAGTTGGCAGGTCAGCATTTCATCTTTTGTTTATGTGTGTCTGTGTGTGTGCGCGTGCATTCTGTACATAAGTCTTCTCCATGTCTATTTTTACGTGTTTGCATGAGAGCATATTTGCGAACATGCAGCTATGGACCGATGCCCATTTAGGGCGGGGGGTGTCATTCAGTGCATGATCAGCTGAGAAGGAAAGTAACAGTCACCACACAGCGAGCACCTGGCAGATTTCATCTCATCAGTGCCGAATTTCTCCTTCACAATACAATTTAGCTTCTTCCTGCATTTACTATCGGCTCATCTAAGAAACTGGGAGAGAGCAAATGAATCCGGGGCAGATGGACACTTGCCTTCTCAGGAAGCGACCTTGCGGGACTAACGTTGAACATTTTTGACATGTCCTCTGAGTTGCGTTGCTGAGCCACATCGCACAGTTTGGCCGTGATGTCAATCCGCCTGCAGATGTCCATGTCCACCCTCCTGGCTTTCTCCTGAATCTTGGAGTCCAGGTCAGACATTTGCTGTATGAGGACAGAGAGCGGCTCTTTAGATGACGTTCATACCGTCGTGATTATCAGCTGGTGTTAAATTGCGTCCCACATTTCCATGCCGACTCTACCCACACCAACATAACACTGTCATTTTTATCTGAATTATTCATCTCAACAAGCACTTGCAAAATAATGTTAGTGCATTCATCTATGTGCAGTTCAAAAACTATACTTTGGCCTATTTATTATCTAATAAAAAATATGCAAATTCTGGTCTGATAAGTATGCAGAGGCAGACATGGAGCATGGAAATATGGATATTTTTTTCTGAGCAATTATATCCAGAGGCACAAATACAGACTGTCTAACCATTGTAGGGTTTTAACTAATCTATGCCTCCTAAAACATCCTCTACTTCTGCATCACTTACCCTTCTCTTAATGCAAATAACAGGGAGTAATGTAAAGCACACAAAAAGAGACAAAGAATTGAAAATCCATGAATGGCAAAGTAAACAGAAGCAGGCTAAACAACAGTATTTTACAAAACAAAAACAGCATGTGCATATATTTATCCCCAAGCAATTGCGAGCTGTGACGTGCCCCCCTGCAGTTTATCACAAGTGAACTGTATATCAGTCTGAGCAGACTTGCCAGGGAACAATACAGTGCTGCACAGAACAGGAAGTGCTCTGGATCTACAGCTGCTGTCTGAGCTATTTCAGGAATATTGTCTTGGATGATTTATAGTATTTTATATATCACAGATATATATATAAATTTTATACCTGTATGCTACAGGAGGGGTCATGCAGGGAAGTAACTGTCAATGTTGTCAACTCTTGAACACTAACCTGATTTATTTAAGTTTGGGAGCCAACACAGTGAAAGGAAAACTGATAATGACTTCACCCTGGTGCTAAACGAACACTTACGTCACTCATGAGACTCTTGAAGACCACAAGTTCAGCCTTCAGTCTGTCCACTTTCTCATTAAGATCATCCTGAACCTCTCCTGCCTCCTGGGCGCTCTGAAAAGGATGTCACAGAGAAGAAAGCAAGACCAGGAGGTTTATATTTGCATGATCAAACATTTGCTTTCACTTGAGGCTATTTGCATTTTAGGATATTGACCACAGTGTATAAGGACAGGAAACTAGATAAACTGACTAACAATTTAAGAACCTTATTTACTCAGATAAAGGGACTGACACCATTCTCCTGCCTACAGCCAGCTTACTGGCTCAAAAAGAATCCATGAATTTACTGTACCTACAAGCACCACAAAGTTGTTATTTTATTCCGGCCTTTATGTGCTGTACTACTATTTCCCAGTCTCATCCTCACTGTATATTTTCAGGTAGAGCACAAGAAGCACACAGTGTGGGAGTAGGATAATTTTTATTTTTCATCTATCTCTCAGCAAACAAATAAATAACAGTATTTTCCAAAATGTCAACCCATCCATTTAAACTCTGCACTGGTAGTTATACCTGTTTTTGAACATTACGTTCACTACTCGTATAGTATTTTCTTAAAATCTCACAAACCCACAAAGATGACTATTTAGCAAGTAGAACTGAAAGGCTAACAGTTAAGCCCGCCTTGGTTTAATTCACCACCAGAGGAGTACCAGCTTTTGTTTCTGTGTAGCATACAGCCCTCTGGCTCTGGGCCCTGAATATAAATGGTGCTTTTGCACAGAATTTACTGCCTTTGCAGAAATCCCCACCTCTTATGCATACAGCGACATCAGCCTGTGTGCTCTAAAAGGTTAAAGCCCCTAGAGGGATACCACTCCACCTCTCTATCTGGGATTTTGCTGACCCAGAATCTAAGACATACACGGATGCTGTCCCAGATCGATTTGCGCAAAAGCCGAAAAAAGCAATGGATGCCAGCTGGTTGAGACACTAACAGTAGCTGGGACTGTGTGTGTTGCAGTGTCAATAGAGCCTCAAGGTGTGACACTTTAAATTGATTTTACCTCTACATGTATTCCTTTCAACTCCTCTGAGCAGAAACATAATGGTGGAGTGTTGGTGATATTTGACGTTCGTATCTATATCAAGGCCAGCAGGCTCTTCTTGATGGGTTTGTAATCAGGTTTTTCTAATCTGACAACCAATCAAGCATCCTCCTGGTTATAGCTGCTTCTAGTCCAGCTGTGCTCACACAGCATAACACTGTATGTTTATGGATGTGTTGTATAGCAGTTTTGCAAATGCAAATGCATGCATGCACATGCCATTTTCCAGATTATTTTATATATTCCCGTCTGCATGTACTAAATTGTCCTTACCAAGCCATCAAATAGCTGTGCATCAGTATGTTAGTAGAATATATGTTATTGTTTGTGTGTTCTTAGTGTTTCCCAACCTGCTGCAGGGATGTCACCGTTGACTCCAGCTGCTCTCGTTTGGACAGCTCCTCCTCCCATCTGCAACACAGAGCACAGAGGTGGGTCAGTTACCGTCGGCCTGTCCCCAGGGGCCCAGCAGACAGTGTAATGGTACTTTTGTGGAGTTAATACTCCCATCTCTGATTACAAAACGTCCTTGACAGACTGGGACCACACCCACAACCCACACACCATCCCACCACCCCATTTTTCGATCTTTTGTCTCCTTCTTCTTTAAACAGTGTCTTTACAACCACGCTGCTTCAATGAAGACAATAAGGAAGAACTGAGTCCCATCCTTCTACAAACACTGCTCGTGAATAGTCTTTGAAACATGACTGACATGCCACCATGCTTCAGTGCTGTCCCAAGTCAATCCCAAGTTTGTGAAGTCAGAAATGTGTTTTAATGTTTCTAATGTTTGGTCATTATACATTTGAAGACACTTATCAACACTTACTGAAATTCCAAAATGTATTAAAGATAAGCTGGGCTGAATTCACACCAAACAATCTAGGCCGATAAGTCACGCTTGTGCTTAGGAGAAAAAAATATGATGTTTAGCAGACATAAAAGAACATTTTGCTCAATAACAACCTCATGGTCAAATTATTTTCCACCTGTCTGCTATTAATGACTTTGCAGCATTCAGTGCCAATAAACCTACAAATGGTGACTCTACCATCACACCAACTGCCACTGCCATCTATAGAGTCACACCACCAGTGCTGCTAAAAATAAACCACCAGACCCCCCCTGTTAGCTGAAAGCTATGATTAGCAATGCAGGTCTTTCCTCCCTTCCTCTGTCTCTCTCGTCATATAACTCTTCCGCACCATGGCAGCTCTGTATAAACAAAATCAGGAGCCTGCTCAATTTGCAGTATGAAGCTATTGCACACAAAGCACAGGAGGCTCAGGCTACTGCGTCGGTCAGTTCAGCGTCCTACTAATACCCACTGTTCTTGTGCCCCAGGATGAGAGACAGCAGATATGCTGAGTCACAGATGCTTTCCAAAAGCCACTCAGAATGAACAAGACACTCATTCAGGAATATGAAGTAGCTGCACAGTATGAGACACTGTGGGCCACAGAGGAGGATAAAAACAGGAGGGGATTTCTGTGAGGTTGTGCGAGAGACCGAATAAGCCAGTGGGAAGAGCGGTGTAAGCAGCACATGCCTAACCATACATGTTTACTGTAAGAGAGAAAGCTGACATGGGATGAACACTGCTTCATTGTGGGTTAGATCATCTATAGCCTTCACAATGGAGAAGCACACCACAGCCAAAAGTCAGAACATGCGTCACTAGAGATTCACTTTTCCAACAAAATAGGCCTTGTTTCCATTCAGGATCCAGTGAACGTACACTGTCTAATTAGAGAGAAGTATTCCCTGGCAGGGCGTGCCAGCATGCTTCGTGATTGAAGCCTTGTTGTTCTAAAAAATGCTGGCAGTGGTGTTTACTGTGTCCACAACACTCTGCCCGTCTGCAGCAGAACTCTGGCTAAGGTCAGTGAGGTTCACAACTGCATCACATCCTCTGCAGACACAACAGCACCTGCATTACGCGCTGTCTTACTTGTGTTGTCACTTCCTGAATGCACACTAGAACCTTTTCATTCAGACTGTTGGTGAAATCATGGGAATATAGGATTCCCTTGATTTATAGGAGTAAATCAAGGAAATACATTTTTCAAAGCTATATATCACCTATCAAAGTTGCTTCCACATTATTTGGAGCCATTACAAATCACCGGTCCATAAAAGTACACCTCACCGACCTCAGACACCATCATTGTAAGCTTCTAGATAAAAATGGCTAACCCAAACAAAGCTGACATTCCAGCAAAGTTACTTCATCTGACCCGTCTGCCATAGCTGTGGCTCTGCTTTTCATGTTCCTTTGGCATGACTTAATCAAGATGAACACCGGGAGTCTCCTTACAAGGACAAAGACAGCAGGAGGATTAGAGTCTGTGTCAGCTCATGCACATCTGTTTACTGCCAGACACAGGCTCTGAATAAATTAAAAGGTATGCTGTTACAGATGTGTTTATTCTGCTGAGAACGTCAGCTTGAATTTTAGCAATATATCAAAGAGATTTCATTTCTGTCATATTCTGACATCTGAGATTTGCCAGTATTATTCTGATTTTAGGACCATTCTTTGGACATATATATATACATATATACATATACATATATACATATATACATATACATATATACATATACATATATATATATACATATATACATATATATATATACATATATATATACATATATATATACATATATATATATACATACATATACATACATATACATATATATACATATATATATACATACATACATACATACATACATACATACATACATACATACATACATACATACATACATACATACATAGATAGATAGATAGATAGATAGATAGATAGATAGATAGATAGATAGATAGATAGATAGTAGGGGTGCAACGATACACAAAATTCAGGTTCGGTACTTTGGTGTCACGGTTCGATATTTTTTCGATACAAAAAAAATGTTCATGCCTTTTTAATTTGTCATTTATTAAAATTGTAAATATATAGTTTAACTCAAAAGTACAGTTTTTAAATTTAATGTTGCTGAAACAAAAGTAATTAAAAAAATAAATATATCTCAGGGCTCTCAAAATTTCAAAATCCCTGGTAGCCCTTTGGGCAGGGACTCTTCAGTTTTTGGTAAGGCAAGGCAAGGCAAGTTTATTTGTATAGCACAATTCAACAACAAGGTGATTCAAAGTGCTTTACAGAGACATTAGAAACAAGAACAAATAAAAAATTGATTAAAACAAGCCCAAAATAAATTTAAGTAGCCCGAATAAAAAAGAGAGCAATTTTTTGATTGATGTTTTGTTTCCTTTACAATATTATACATTAAAGTATAATATTGTAAAGAAAACAAAACATTAGTCAAAAAATTGTTGAAAAACAAATTACAACATTGTATAAAAAATTACAATCATCAACTCAAATACTTGGTTCTAATTGAACAGAAATTTCTATGAACTTGTAAGAACTGTGTAGGACATGAATCAGTCTGTGTCAGATCCTGAATTTGAAATTTCCACTGAAGTCACGGGTGAGAGACAAGTGGAACCAAGATCTAGGCCATTTGCTTTTTGAAGTTTGCAAAGACGGCTAAATTTTGCCAGTGGTAGTTCACTCTTTGCAACATAGTACGCTGTTCTAAACAGATTTTTCAGGTTTATTTTTAGTATGTTATTTGCAATTGGTGTTTGTTCTGGGAAAGATATTGCAGACTGAGCAATAATGCATTTCTTGCATTTCTCATGGGTTCTAATGGGGGCCTTTCTTAAAATGACTGGTCCCAGTAACAAAGGCGCTTGTCGACTCAGAAATCGAGAGAAAACCAACAACACACCCGGCAGAACATTATGTTATTTACACGGGTGCACATAAGTGGTCCGCATGTGCGCATTCGCTGTCAAAATAAAAGACGCGCACCAGATAAGAAGTTGCAACGCGCGTTTGCGTCCATATAAAAAGCACTGTTTTTGTCCGCTAGAGTGGGATTTTCACGGCACATTCCGCACCACATCTCTGTGCGTTCATCATTTGTTTGAAGCCAGCTCTCCCCCTGCAACCACTTTTCCGAGAATACGCGCTTCTTTTGTGGTTCGGACTCCTTCTGACATTTGTTTGGAGGTGGAGGAACACCAAAGTAATTGCTTAAAGGAGCTTCTTCGACATCTTTAAGAGTTCTAAACAAATGTCTGTCCTCCTCCAGAAAATCTTATGTATGCAAACACGCGTTGCAACTTCTTATCTTGTGCGCGTTTTTTTTTTTTTTTTGACAGCGAATGCGCAGCTGCGGACCACTTATGTGCAGCCCCGGTTATATAGCTCGTCATATTGCAGCCACAGAAATTCTTTTGTCCATGAAACCATAAAGCTGCACTTTCTTTTTGCCTTATAGTCTGATTTGTCATAACTTTTCCGTTTTGTGGTAAGCTTTTCTTTGGCTGTCACTTCTTCACCCTGACCTGTCTCATTTGGCTCAGCAGAACTAAAATATATATCCTGCTGCTTTTACACACGCACACATAACGGTCAGCGATTCTCTGCGCGATCAACCTCTCATATGTTTAAGCTTGCTGCGGGAGATTTCACTTGTCATGTTTGCATAGTAAGCTAACGATTGATAAGACGATGTCAGAGGAATTGGTGCGCAAATTATCATCACTCACCAATCAGTGCTGTCGCTCTCTATACACAGTTCGCGCGATTGCAAAGTGAAAGCAAAAAACGAGCGCAAATTCAAACGCGATTTCAATATGTCACATATTGACAGTGGCTCATCGATGCCAATGACATAATTACCCAGCTACATTTCCGAAAGAATGCAAAAGCATTGACATATATTTTCCTTCCTACAATAGCCCGACGGGCAGGGCAGAGATAGATTTTGGTAGCCCGACTGGAAAAATCGCTAGCCCCAGGATGTCGGGCTAGCGATTTTGCAAGCCATGTATCTGATTGAGGAATCACTCATCTTTGGAAAAGAGAGTTTATTACAGAGAAATGGCTCTTTCCAAAATAAAAGCTATACTATACGCTTCTTCTGGGCTATATTCTCAGCAGCATATTGTAGCGGGTCAGGGCTGTTCGGGGTTCTGTTTGTACAGTTATGTTTTGTTTATGTTGCCATAGTGACGGGTGACGCCCTCTCGCTGCGACGGTGTGTCCTTCCGGGGTCAGAGGGCGCCCTGTGTGTTGTTGTTGTTGCTATGCGGTTGCCGCGCTGAGCAGTTAGCTAGCGGCAGTGTTCTTCTGCAGATGTCAATAAACGGCTGTGCTGCTTGGCTAGCTCACGGGAAGCAAGACCAAACGACACCTCCGTCTCCTCCTTGTCTGAGCTTGCCACATTGGTGTCAGAAGTGGGATGATGGTAGCACCCCATGTTCTGACCCGAGTGACTTTTCTCCCGCCGGTCGTGACCGGCCGGTGCGCCAAAAGAAGGCACTTGGACATTTGCAGGACTTTGTGTGGGGTAATGGGGTCGTTGGGGACGACTGACGCCTTAGGTGGGGGCTATGTAGCGGGTCAGGGCTGTTCGGGATTCTGTTTGTACAGTTATGTTTTGTTTATGTTGCCATAGTGACGGGTGACGCCCTCTCGCTGCGACGGTGTGTACTTCCGGGGTCAGAGGGCGCCCTGTGTGTTGTTGTTGTTGCTGTGCGGTTGTCGCGCTGAGCAGTTAGCTAGCGGCAGTGTTCTTCTGCAGATGTCAATAAACGGCTGTGTTCCCTGGCTAGCTCACGGGAAGCAAGACCAAACGACACCTCCGTCTCCACCTTCTCTGAGCTCGCCACAATATTAAACATATCAGGTCCCCATAAGGAGAATCATGTGCTAACGGCTGTCTAAATGACTCGGATAAAGTTTGTAGCATGCTTGTTGTTTTTGTCTGCTTCCACTTGTCTTTGCACTAGGATGATGTTGGCGTAAATGTGCAGTCATATTCGTTGTGTTCCCACTAGTGCTGTCAGCGTTAATCTCGTTGAAATGACGTTAACGCCACAACACGGCAAATCTCCGTTAACGAGCTACCCCTGATCGCCCCGTGCGTGAGGCTAGACGGCCAACACGTTAACGAGCTAACTGCGCTAACACACTAGTTCCCACCCATGTAATTGACCATTGCGTGGCACATCCAACATACTGTTTTACTTTAGTCCATGACTTGCTTACCTTCAGGGTCATACGTCACATGAAAACCAAAATAATTCCAAACGCCAGATCTGAATGAGGGTGGGGGAGGTTCAATTTGCCATTTTGCAAGGAGAGCTTAACTTCTGTCTCGCTAGCTTGCCCTGTGCTCTTCCTTCTGATGATGCTGTCTAGGGCTGCTCGATTATGGCAAAAATGATAATCACGATTATTTTCACTGAAATTGAGATCACGATTATTTAACGATATTTATTTAACCCTTTAAGACCTACTATAGAACCAAGTCCACCAGAGCTTATATTATTTTTTTTACATGCTGTAGTGCCATTTGTGGGAGCATTTCAAGTTGCTATACATCAATACAACTGTTATAGCCCATATTTTAATAATATGTATGCATTAAGTCCATAGTAATTACATAAATTGCAAAAAAAGTGCAATAAACTACAAAAAAAATTGAAAATCGCTTTTGTTTTGTTTACATATATTTCTACTTGGAGAAATTTAAGAGGTTTATCCCTCAAAACTTTAAACACAATAAAGTTGCAAAAAATAGTTTCCCACCACAGGAAATTTATTTTGAGTGTCTTCATAGTTTTATTTTGGAGATACAGCAATTTTTATATACTGCAGGAAAAACAAAAAACAATCCTATGATGCAAATTTGCAAAGAAAACAGCATGTGCATCATTTCACTGTGGGAAGTGTTACGAACAGCTGATAGGAACGGCAAAGCGTGTTTCTGGAATATTATGTTTTTGTTCCTGCAAGCGCTTTTTATGCAATTTTTGCAAAGCTATATGTGGAACGAGACCGAGGACAAGCTGATGGCATCAGATGTAAGTACAACTCCTCCGGTTTCATATGCAAAACAAATTATTGCACTAGCTTACACGGTTCAGGTTCTACAGGGATTTAAAAATAGTTACGCAAAACGGAGTGTGCTGCCCTGACCGGCTTTAAAGGGTTAACAATGACTTTAAAAAAATAATATAAAATAGTGTGCAACACCACTGAAGTTTTTTTTTTTTAAACTCTCTTTTCAACCAACGGCAGTCACTCTCCAAATAACTTCTGCTTAGCTTTCTGAGCTTCCCTCGGGTCCTCTTAATCAGCGGTCTCCAACCTTTTTTGCGCCACGGACCGGTTTATGCCCGACAATATTTTCACCGACCGGCCTTTAAGGTGTCGCGGATAAATTAGGGAGGGGCTAATAATCGGCTCAGTCATTTTTAATGATCGTTGAAAGCCCAGATCGTAATCGTGATTAAAATTCGATTAATTGAGCAGCCCTAATGCTGTCTGTGTTGGCTCAGTGGATCTGCACTCGACAGTGCAGCCTAGGCGGAGTAGTCAAACGCAGATTCACTGAGCGCTCAACACAGACAGCATCGTCAGAAGGAAAGTTGATAAAATAAATTACAAATTTTGTATTGTTCGATACATATGCGTACCGAACCGAAAGCACTGTATCGAACGGTTCAATATCGATACGAGTATCGTTGCACCCCTAATAGATAGATAGATAGATAGATAGATAGATAGATAGATAGATAGATAGATAGATAGATAGATAGATAGATAGATAGATCTATATCTATCTATATCTATAATGTGAGAGTAGAAAATATTTTCTGCATGCAAGTTTCACTTCGCTTAGCCATTAAAAGCACTCTACACTGGTGCTTTGGCATCAGTGTCAAGAGTTTAATTATGTTAAGTAAGATTTCATTCAGTCCAAAGATGTGCAGTGGGGTGAATGCCCATATGGGTGAATGTGGGTGGGAATCTGAGTGTGAATGGTTGTTTGTCTCTATATGTTAGCCCTGTGACAGACTGGTGACCAGTCCTGGGTGTACCCTGCCTCTCGTCCTATGGTAGCTGGCATAGCCTCCAGCTCCCCCGCAACCCTGCAAAGGATCAGTAGAAGAGAATGAATGGATGGATGGAAGATTTCATTCTATCTAATCTAATAACATAGAGTAATATAAATCAGCACTACATGCTTTTTGCACTGGAGTAGAACATTTTTAAAAAGTTGCTTGATTCTTCGTGATTCATGTAAATCAGTGATTTAAGAGAATACTGCAGTGTGGTACTGAAAGAGGAACCTGAAGTGTATCACATCAAACAGACATTTCTCATATGTTTGTCTGTTGAACAACAGCTTGCCAAATAACCCTCCCTGCCTTGTGTGGTGTGTCTGGGAGTTACATTTGCACGCAAATTGCCTCAGTGTTTTCCCACTACAGCGCCCGAGGACACGGAGCATGCACCCATCCAAGTCTTGATCCGCACCTGATTCTTTGTAACAATAGTGCTCAAGGTGATAGTTTTATGCCACTCGTAGTGATTTACTGGTGAAACTGTCAGAGTGAAAATAATTGGAGGTGACTATCCAAAGATTATTATCTTAATGATTAAATGTTCATCAGAAAGGTCCTAAACACTTATGCAACAGGCGGTAACTATTAAAGAGAGCATGGAATATGCAGTAAACACCAAAGAGAGCATAGGGAAAACTTTGAGGTGTGGTTGCATATCATACCACAAAGCCTCCGTCGTTCATCGCAAATAAAGTTTTAGTTCAGCCAACACCCTGTTTCAAGTATGTGATATACTGGAAAGTGTTTGTGTGTGGAAGCTTTAAGAAACCAGGCAACAAATTACAGACTTAAGCACCAATTCTACATATTAGAGCAGATTAAAATCCTGCTATTCAGAATATTTTTCTGAAGTCAAAAGCGGCTTGCTCTTTTGTTTCATAATCTTTCTTCTATGTTAGGTCTATATATCACTTGAAAACTGGTATATATAAGAGGGAGACTTCGAAATTAGTAAAAATGTGTTTCTCAAAGATGCAACACATAGAAATGTGCCAGTGATTTACAAAAAGATATGTTGGTCTGACTGAATTCCTGTATGTTTAGCACAATATTATCTAAAACAATTAAGTAATTGAATTGTGAAAACTATAAATCACATTCCTTCTTTATTAATAAAGTTTAAATGTATAAGGGCACAAATCAGTGTCTGCTTTCTCAACTAACTCCGCAAAGGGGAACCTTAGGCGAAACTCTATTAAGAGATTTTAATGGCACAGTGACAATAAATTCTCACGCGAGCGGAGAGAGAAAAGCAGGAAGCCCTGCATGATAACAGAGTGAGGGATCAATACATGGGACTACGTGCAGGACAAACACTTAGCCATTTAGTTGAGCTGCTTGTATGAAATGAGGCCGCTGACAGCTTTGATAAATCATGTCTAAACGTCCTGAGTACTTGTGATTCCTCCGGTGGACAGCTAGAGGTGTCTATGCGATGTCTTCTAGATGACACAACCATTCGCCATTTTCATTAACATTGAATCAGCAGGCTAGTGTCTCTACATTATTCCCCCCCCCCCCCGAAAATTGCCCTGACAGGATCAGCTTCCTGGGAAGACATGACTATATCGCAGTTATGCAAAATAGAGAGAACAATGTGATCTTCGTTACTCTGTCACTGGGATCATCGACTAAGTTTGGTGATACTCTGTAATCTATAGCTTCCCCAGACTCCACTGAGAGACATATGTGGGGTGCAAATGAAGCAGTTGCATGAAATGGATCAGGGCCAGCACGTAAAGCAGCTCAGAGGCCCACTGACGACAAGACACCACTGCAAGGTTGAGGCGCGTTTCATTTCTGTGTTCCAATTAACCACCTTCCTCTCTGACCTCAGTACATGTCAAGAACACACACACACGCTTATTTGTCTTCTACTGTCATGTAAGCTGTGCACAGAGAGGCCCGTTGCTCACTGACTGGTGATTTTTCTGTTTCTGTGTCTTAAATATAGCCCTCCTAACCCAGACAGGGCACAGAAACCAGCAGGAGCCACCAGTGTTGCTAAGTGACCACAGATGAACATGCTTATGTTTTACAGGAAACACAGCATGTTTCAGTTCTTTTGATTTCTCAGAATCTTTTTTTCATAAGAGGGGTTTTGTTGTTTTCACTTTTTTTGTCACTGATTTTTTTTAATTACATGTTGTGATGGATTATCTTCTCCTCCTCCTTGAATATGTTTATATTTTTTTATAGGTAAGATTTAAAAAAATGTAAAAGTTCTAGTTTTCCACTTGTTGTCCTTGCAGGGACTATTTAATTTATTAAAGTGAATCACAGTTACAGCCCTGACAGAGGACGAAGACTCTACATCCATGATGTTGTCTTAAGCAGTGCTCTGTGCTCAAAAACAATGCCTGCTAACCTGACGATGATGCTAACAATACTGACGCTAGCATGCTGAGC
This sequence comes from Mchenga conophoros, assembly GCF_057382185.1. NCBI lineage: Eukaryota > Metazoa > Chordata > Actinopteri > Cichliformes > Cichlidae > Mchenga > Mchenga conophoros. The sequence goes on from NC_140530.1 coordinate 22,953,037, forward strand.
TGGTATAACATACAGTGTTTCCATGCTAAGATTTTTAATTAGTACTCAATGCAAGCTATAAGATGAGCCTGAGAGGACTGCCATTATGCTGTAGTTATTAAATTAGCTGAACATTTTTAAAACCCTGAGGACCACAAATCTATGTACCAAATGTAAACGCTGGTTTATTAAAAACTAACTGACAAATAAAATCCTACAACACATATTTAATAATAATCAGCTACAAAAGCACATGGATGAATGGATGAACGATTCAAATGATTTGGGTAGGTACCCCTCATGAATCCAAAAGACATCAGATGGTGTCTTGTGGTGTCTGATCATGTAGGGTCTGATGCAGGGACACTGGTAGCAGATATTTTTGGTCCCATGGGTTTTGGTGTGGGATTGCTGGATTGAAAGGTTAAGTGTTTGGAGATCTGTCTTGGGGTATTTGTCATGTTCCTTGAGCAGGGGCGTGGGAGCAGTGGGTTTCTTCTGCTTGGTTTAGATGATTTAGATGATTCTTACGCTATTTTTGTGAGCACTACGAAGTTTTTGGACATATAGTACCTCTCACTGAGATAAGCACATTTCTCTGAGTTTATTCAACTTCAAATTATGTTAATCGTCTGGCAATGATAATTTTAACACTCCATTTTCTTTTAGTACAGTTGTTTATTTTAAGTTAAATATCTTCCGGTCTGTCTGGGAATACAAAAACAGACAAAAGACAATGATGAAGCCGAAATCCACCTAAAAAATAAATAGAAACAACCTTTATGCCAAATTGGTCTTAAATGTACTTTGGAGAGAGTGAGAGGTCTGAATGATCACACCAAATTAGGGCTGCAGCTACTGATTATTTTAGTAATCAAGTAATCCATCAATTATTCCATTGATTATTTGTGTAACAGGATAAGAAATACCTTTGTCTTGTTAATAAGCAATAATAAATATTCAAAAGAGAACAAAAACACCGTTCTTTCAAAATCTAAAAATCTAAAATAGACTAAGGCATAAATGTACCTTTACTCTGTCTTCTTGAAAAGCTTTCTGACATAAACAGGAGGCACGTATTTGTGCTGCTGAAAACAGATGACATGATGGTCTAGATGTTAATAATTAATATAAATAATAATTCAGTGTTCCACCTACTAACCCTCAGGTCCGTGGCTCAGAGTTTAATGGCCCATGTACATTTTATTGGCTTGTATAAAAAAGCTTTTATTTCTATATTTTTGAAACATTTATGCAGTTGAATTAATGCAATATTTTATAGTATTTCACTTTCAATCTGAAAAATGTTACAAGAGCCTTGAAGTTAATATGGTCTAGTGCAGCGGTCCCCAACCCCCGGGCCTCGGACCGGTACTGGTCCGTGAGTCGTTTGGTACCGGGCCGCGAGAGTTGAGGCTCAGGTGTGAAATGTATGGTTTTCAGGGTTTTTATCGGTTTTCAGCGCTATTTTGTTATCATTTTTATCGTTAACTCAGTTTTCCTGGGTCTTTTCACGTGTTATGAATAAATGTTTTTTTTTTCGGTACCGGTACTAGTTTTATTTTGTTGTATTTATCCGCGACACCTTAAAGGCCGGGCATAAACCGGTCCGTGGCGCAAAAAAGGTTGGGAACCGCTGGTCTAGTACACCCGATGGCCCCCTTTAGATTCACCCCTGTTTGCTGCTGGCATCACCTCCATGGAAAATAGGACGGCCAGCGTCAGCCTTCAGCAGTCTGTATGATTTAACCAGTCTGCTATGACACTGGTTCATCTGCATATTTTCATACATCTTCTGGAGACTTACTGCAGATTTTATTCGCACGCTGCTCCTAAATACTTTTTTTATTGCAGGTCTGTTTTTAGTCGCAAATGTGGGTGAAACGCTCACGTTTACATTGTTCTTTACATCGCGTGCATCAAACGAAACATCGAATCAAAGAATTTGTATTGAGAACTTTTTATAATCAAATTATTCACCAAATTCGTATGTATTTATTATTATTAGTTTATTAGCTAAGATTATTCATGGCATTATCTAATACACACATGTGCTTGGATGGGGAAATCCAAACCAGTTATTTACTTTGCACAGTTACACATCATCACATGGTGTCTACGCACACACGTCTGTTATCTGGTAACCACAGTGCATGTGGCATCTAACATTTCAACACTTGTCTTTTTATCTTCTCTTATTTTATTTTATTATCTTGAATGCGTTGACATTTTTTTATTAAAAAAAAATTTTCATTTCAATTTTAGTACTTTTTTTTTGGTCACAGTATATTTACACTATATTGAAATATCACTACAGCAACATTTTAACATTAATTTACATTAACTGGTAAAGAAATTCACACATAACACACGTAACATTTCATCCACTATTTAATTAACTGATGGTGAAATATGTTTAGGCATTAACACGCTGCAGTTCTGTACTTGCAGACGTTTAATAAAGCATTTTTTTATTACACCGAGACTAGTCCAGAGATGTAGTACTTCTTTGGAAAAGGACTGGGAAAACAAATAACATTTAGGATTAGAGGTTAGGTACTGGAAAATATAATTAGCGAGTTTGATGGATGTTCTGCCTAAAACCAGACATCTGAGTCTTAGTTTAAATTCCTACAAAAGCAGTGAGCATCGTCATAAGCAAGCATGGTTAAAGCTTCTATAAGCTTTGTTTACGTCAGGGCAGTTTCACGGCTCATATAGCTGCTGCATGTCTTTACTCGGTGGACCAGCTTTTTCAAGATGAACTTGTTGCACCACAACAGGGCACCATGTAGCTTGTGCATAGCTCATGTTCCTGGGTTTTGTTTTTCTTGGATACTTAAAGTAATTTCCACTGATCAAAGCATCTATTTGAATAGAAGGCTTGGTGCAACTCCACTTGTCCTCCCTTCACATTAATGGACTGAAAGATAATTGGGAGCAAGTGTTGTAACATGTCTGACCTGTGCCCAAGCCTTGCTGCACTGGCTTTTCCAAGGTGTAAACTTGACTTGTTTGCACTAAGCACATGTATTATCTAATTGCTTAACTCTCAAAGCCAGTCAAGGGCCCCTTTTCCTTGCCCTGAGGCATACTACAGGAGAACAACCAATATAATGGGCGTTCACAGGTAATTATCAGCAGATTCCAACTCTTTGACCCAAGTTCACCCTGAAAAAATGAATAACTGCTGTAAAAGCGAGGTGTTTATGAAGGCAGTGATTTTATGAACTCCATGGACTTGCAAAGGTGTTGCCACTGTGAAAACACCCCAACTTAATAGTTTGTTTATGCTTACAATAGTTGGCAGTTAAATGTCTGGCGGAAAGACCGAAGAGTTTCCATGATTAACAGTTTCATAATTACTGACATGAACCTGAAAGTGAAATTTTTACAGTGAAGTCGATTATTTTTTTCTTAATTGTTCTTATGCAATTCATTGGCCGCATTAATGTTTTTCTTCTCAGAACTCAAAAGAGGAAAGAATACAAGGATTCATCTGCCTGCGTATCATATTTGTGCAGTATGCAGGAGAGGGAGCGACAAAGCATTGTGACAGAAAATCAGTTTCCCCTGCAGTCTCCATAATCCACACTGCAAACTGACCCCACCCCACATCCTACAAAGAACACTACTCTACTGTTAAGTTGTTATGTTCCCACTGATTTATTCTTGCCCTATTATAGTGCTCTCATAATAGCTCTGGGCTCCTGTCTATTGACTTAACAGACACAAAGATGTTTCGTTGCACAAGAACTGTAAAGACTTAACTGGTAAAAACATCTCATTAAATCCATGTCCTAACAGTTTTATACCTTTGGGAAGGGGGGGGGGGTTCTGCTGTGCAAATGATGTGGATTTGTTAGAATCACTGCAAGTGCATAAGACCACAATCAACAGCTTACAAGTCTGGGCCATGTTTGGGTGGAGTACACAGGGAGTGACATCCCATCAAAGAAATAAAGAAGATCAAGATATTCACTTCTGGCACAAATCCTCACTGGCCAGGGTGTGTACAGTGAAATTATGTGACACATAATAGAACTATGAGACAAACATCGTATTGTACGTCTGTGTACATACACCTGTTTCACGATCACTGTCATATTTCAATTAAATCAGTTGCAACAATCTGAATCTAACGGCCTACAGTTCATGACACTGTTTCATAATGCACTGATGCAGTTTATAATGGATGTAAATGATACACCACTTTCATTAAAGGAACTTTAAAAGCATACAACACTGACAGCATGTAGCACCTATGTTACAGTTTAACATCTCAATGTGTGCTCTAGCCGCTCTACCTCCTGAATTACAGCTGCCCTGGTATTTTATTAGAAACACACTTCAATGTTAAAAGTAATTTGCTGATTTTCTTCATTTTTCTATCCCTGTAAACTGGCTACCTTTTTACTTGGGTTGCTGCACTGATGTGTCAAATATAATCACAACTTCTGAATGACATAAACCACCATGACTTATTCAAGAAAAAAAAATGAAAAGATCAATCACTAATAAACTATGGTTTTCATGTATTATATAAAGTGTTTCCATGAAGAAACACAAAGACATAAGAAATAAAAGAACATTCACTTGAACACTTGGCCTCTGACCTTGAGGTCGAGATCAATGAGATTCAAATTCTTCTAAGATTTTTTTGTAGATATACCTATGGTATCAATTTAAAGCTCCTACGTCGCTTTCTTCTTGAGCTATCGCATTCACAAACGTAGGTGTCCATGCCGCTCGCCCGCACAGCGGGATGATGACTATACTCCATCAGCCTTTCATGGCTGATGGAGTATAGTCAAAGTACAAAAAAATCAAAGGCTAGGTGTATGACCTAGTTTAAAATAGCAATAGCATAATGTACTTGTGTACCAAAATAACCTGAGAAAGGAATACCCACTGCTACTTCAATGGAAAGTCCAACAAAGGAAACAAAGAACAAAAACCAGGAATTGAAAATAAGTAAACAGAGACACAAAGAGTCTGTTAGCTGTGGGGAGCCAAAGCAAGAATAATGTATTCAGTGTCTCTCTACAAGTGGTCAGTCACCAGAAGCAAATTACAGCTATGGTTTGATAAAACACTGCTTAATACGTTGATTAGAACTGTTTTGGATTATTTAAAAGTTAAATATGGTGAGGTTGACAGCAAAATTTAGATTTCTACATCTCATTCGAAATAAAGTGGACTTACATCGCAATAATAAAGTAAGTAAGGAAATAAAATTTATTTATATTGTGCATTAAAAACCAAAGAGCTTTACAATAAAAACGGTTAAAAAAAAAGTTCATTAAGGGTTCTCTGAGTGAGTGTGTGTTTTCAAGTTTCATAAATTCAATTTTTATATTTTAAATTTTAAAATGATTTGAAAAGTAAGTAAATAATTCCTGAGACTGTAACTTTAACTCCATGTAGCTATTGTTTTCATTCACTTTCTTCACATTTTTACAAATTTCAAATGTTTGCCAAGTAGATTTCAGTTATTTTGTTGTAATCTGAATATGCAGTCCTGACTATGGTTAATTCGTTACTAACCAACCCTGCTCAAAATCTACAGAAATGAAATTGTTAGGCACTGCCTCAACCCACAAAGGGTTCCTCAATCTTTGCAAAGTTAGGGTGACAGACAGAGTACCTTATCTCCTCCAATTATAAAGGGGAAATTATATCAATGAAACATTTACATAACAAGGAGAGCATGAGATTTCAGTGCCAAATATAAGAGCCAGCTGACTTTCATATGAGAGCTGATGCTAAATTAAAGTCAGGGGTAACTTGCTTATTAAGTATTGCACTGTACTACTGAAATATCTACTGCCAGAGCTACAGCTTCAGCCTTATTCCTCCTACTCATGTGAGGGAAGTTGGGGAGACATGAAAATACCTGTTAATAGCAGCTTTAATTTAAAAAAATAAAAAAATAAAAAATAAATGCTGCAGTGTCAAAACACATCTCTGATTTATATTTTTAATAACCCTTGATGGTCTTAGCAACAGAGAAATCAACAACAAATGAATGCTTGAATAAAAAGTTACAATATTATCAGCTGAAACGGATGTATTTAGAGATTCAATTTTCTGCGTGTTTTTTTAACAGGTCATGACTAAAAATTGGTGTTAAAATCATTAGTTTAAACAAACATTTACTTTCTTTTGCTGATAATGAAAACGTTGCCACAGAATGTCAAAGCACTTTGGCTACGTTCGCACTGCATGCGAAAGCGTATCAAATCTGACTTTTTTGACCCTATGCGACCCATATCTGATCATGGTATGACAGTGTGAACATCAGTGTGATCCGTCTTTTACGTCACTGACACAAGACAGACGAGTCTCACACTACATTAAGATTTCCACCGAGTTCAAAGGGAGGGCACATGTGGCCTTCTGTGCTGGAAGTTCAAGCGCTGAAACATATTTAACGCCGCTGTCATGCTCTGTATGTTATATATAGTGCCCAAAGTGCCCATATATGTTTTTGGAGTGCCTGGTAAACCAGCACTTCCTCTCGAATAACAAGCTTTAGAAATACAGACATTATTAAGTCAGCACGCTGTGCCAGCATATTAGGAGCTTTAGCTGCAAAAGCATTGCAAACTGAGCAGATCTGAACCGAAAGCCAAAGGCACATTATTAGGTCTATATAAAGATTAGGTCTGTTGATTAATAACTTAATCTGTCTCCTGCTTTCCCTGCAACTGTCGCAAGGCTTTCCAACCTACAAAAAAACCCTTCTGCACAGTCAGTTCAGTCTATATTTGCCATAGCTGCTTACCACCGACAGGTGCATTCCTGCACTTTTAAATATGGCAATGCGCCACTGCTCTCAGCTGTATCGATACCCATGAATAATCAACCACAGCTGCATAGCACAGCAGCAGCTCCAGACACTGAGAGAAGAAAGGCTTGTGAAGGGAGATGGGGAAACACTATAAACTAGGTTTCCTTTTTTGCAACGCCGTTGCTATAGCATTTTCACAGTAAGTGACAGTTTCAGTCAATTATTGTGAACAAATCTCATGAATAGACGAAAAACACTGACTTAAACTACATAGCAATATTATGTATCTACATAAATCTGTCAAATGTAACAAGTTACCAGTAGCAAATTACTTATTTGCAGTCCAAAATCCAAAATTATTCATGATTTTATCAAATAGGCCAGTGCTTCCATTAAAAAACATTACTCACACAGTAGAAAGTAAGGCATCCTCAGGGTGTTCAGACTGATAAACTTTTGGTACTCCTGTGTAGTGGCTACTTGACCTTTCTGGCTCATAATCTTTTACAGCCAAACAATCTCATACCTAAAATACCTCGTCACAAGCTGCATTCATCTGGGGATCTGTTGCCTTCACAGACTCTCTGTGGTGTTGAGAAGAAGGTCCCTCTTCTCTTCCTTCCCAACTTATCTGTGATTTTGGGAATCATTGATCATTAATGTACTTTTGGATAAAAGTTGAGGTGTACAGCAAAGACAAATAAGCAGTATCAGCAGCTCTTTTCCTTTACATATTTCCACTGAGTATAATCCAGGTTTGTAAAGCTTTTAGACCCAACAGAATGGATACGACCTACGATTCTAAAGTCAGCAATTTGCCTTGAAAGATAAAAAAAAACATGTTGTGAACTAAGAAGGAGCATAGACAAACAGTACAGACTCTACTCTGGAGCTCAGTAGCCTGAGAGAACTGATCTCTCTTTCTCTTGCTCTGTATCTCAGCAGCAGGGTGCCTTCCACTTTCAGAGGCCCCAGTTCAGTGCAGCGGCTGATTGCCAGGATGTGGCGCAGGGCTGGCTGGATGTTGAAGCCTTGGTGCTAGGTGACGGCTTAGAGAAAATCCCTCTCCTGAATAGACGGCCTGGATTATAAGCAGGGCAGGTCAGCACCACAGACACACACAAAGGCTCAGGAGCTCATCAGCACAGCGCTTTGCTCTTCATCAGGAAATATGATATTTGAAACGCAATGCAGGCGCTGACTTTGGAATTGCAGTTTACCTCTCCCTGTAATTTGTTAAAGTAGTTTACTGATTTTCAAAGGAGAGGCTCAGCTTCGATGTTCACCTCTTTGACGCACAGGAACCGAGATCAAAGGCTCGGGAAAAGTGTCTTTACTGAATTCTCATCGCATTGATCCACGCACGGCTAAATTCAGCAACGTGAATTATTCATGCCGGAAGAACATACCCTGGAGGCCCAGTGACTGTTCTGCCTCCCCCTGTCTCCACACTGTGATCCAGCAGGACAGTTGTTTGGCCTCAGATCACTGATGAAATAAACAACCAATTAGGAGTGGCCACCACAACGACTGGGAACCGCCGATCTCATATCTCAACTGGAGCTCAGCCTCTCACTGACATGTCCTTTAACGCTGCAGTGGGAACTACACTGGAAAAGCTGGTTATAATAATGCAAATTATACAGCTCTCAGAATTTGTATTCATCAGCTCTACTTAACATAAATGCATGCCGTCTACAGTATCATTTATGTACTTCTCTTTTATCTTATATTTTTATGCACCTATTTGAAAATGTATCAGCACGTTATTTCCAAGAATAACTGCCGTCTTTCACTCCCTGCCTGTCCTCCTGTGCGGCAATCTGCATAATGGCTAAAGCCATCTGGGGTATCTCTGTGCAAAAAATATAAAATGCAAAACTTTAAGCAAATTGCCACCGCCTATGAAGACAAGACAACTGTCACAGTGAACTGGAAACACTATCTGTTCTTAGCGTGTGTTGCCGGTTGTCAGATATGCTCATCGGCTTCAGCAACGCTTCTCATGGCCTTTCAAACATTATCACATAATGACGGCAATTACTGGGAGAGTCACACTGACACCCCCAAGTGATAAAAGCATAATGAAGAAGGAGGAATAAAAACAGTGTGAACTGGGTGTGCTGGCAATGACCTTACCCATCTTCCTTTGCACGGCTGTGACAGAAATGTAACCCCACAGTCCCGACATTGTGGCATTACGTGGATACTCATTTAAGTTGGTTGTCTGATTTGTAGCGCTTCTTCTTTGACAATAGGTGCAGTATGCTAGTGTGCGGGAGACAGACAGTGGGACTGTGTGTGTTTGAGCAGGGAGACTTTTTCACATGACAGCAATGAATTAAAAGAAAGAATCTGATAGGTTAGGTAAGACTTTGGATAAAATCCACACGAAGTTAAGAGCTTTTCCAGATGCACAAATACAGATTAGCTTTGAAAGAACATGCTGTTCTCTATACAAATAGGATTTTGAACAATGGAGAGAAACTGATTTGGATACAGGATTGAGGCCAGTTGAGATTTTTGGAACAATGAATTTTGAACATTTTATTTGTGATAGTGCATCGCACAACAACTCGATTTCTTCTTCTCTGTCTCAGTCTGCACCTGCAGCAGATCTTTCTTAAATGTAAATCATTCCTTAATGAACTCACACTTTTGGTTGCTGAACTGCACTAACTATACACTCATCGACCACCTTCGGTACACCCAGCTAGAAGTGAGTTGAAACTCTTTTGTCTTCAGAGCTGACTTAATTCTTCATGACATAGATTCAAACGGTTGCTAGAAACATCCCTCAGAGATTCTGGTCCATATTGACATGTTAGTATCACACAGTCGCTGCAGATTTGTCAGCTGCACATCCCAAACGTGCTCTACTGGACTGATGTCTGATGATTTGAGCACATTGAACTTTTTGTCATGTTAAGGATGCCAGTTTGAGATGATCTGAGCTTTGTGACATGACGCATTATTCTGCTGGAAGCATCCATCAGCAGATGATACAATGATAAAAAAAAACGATACTCACTTGGTGCTAAGGGTACCATAGAATATCAACCACACTGTATGACCACCACAAGCCTAAACCACTAATGGAAGGCAGGATGGATCCTTGTTTTTAGGTTGTTTACATCAAATTCTGACCCTACCTCTGAAATTGTAACTCATCAGACCAGGCAATGTTTTTCCAGTCTTCTATTGTCAAATTTTGGTGAGTCCATGCGAAACGTAGCCTCTACTGCTGCTAAACAGGTTGTTGTGCATTCAGAAATGTACCTCTGCATACTTTGTTTATAATGAGTGGTTACTTCAGTTACTGTTGCTCTCCTATCAGCCAGAAGTGATCTGGTCATTCTCCTCTGACATTAACAAGAGCTTTCACCTAGAGCCGCTCACTGCTTTAAAGTAGTAGATGAGCAGTTTCTGAAATACTCAGACCAGCTCGTTTGGCACCAAAACCACATCACATTCAAACTCACTTAAACCTTTCTTCCCCATTCTGATGCTTTGATGATGGTTTGAAGTTCAGCAGGCCATCTTGACCATGTCTACAAGCCCAAATTCATTGCGCTGTTACCCTGTGAATGGCTGATTAGCTATTTGCATTTAGAAGACAAACAGATGTACCTAACAAAGTGGTTATCTCTACCTCTTTTGTTGTATTTCATATATTTTCTTTGAGAAAAACATTCTTTTTCTGTGTCTTAGATGCTTTAATGGTCTCCATTAGCACTGCTCACATACATAACAGATGATGAAAAAGGATTTTTTTAAAACATTATATAGTATAGTCTATAAAACAATAGAGTTACAACATCTGCAAGCAGGTTTATGGTTGTTTATATTGTAGCTGTTAACCTGTGAATATTTTTGCAAATTTATAATTACTTAAGTTCAAATTTAAGGTGAAATTTAAGTTCAAAGATTAGACAGATTGTTAAAATTTGTTACTTAAGTTTCATTTTGATGTTTCTTGGAATTCTGACCAGGGTTTTTTTCTATTTCTGTTAATCTGGTGTTTAGCATTAATCTCCCTTCTATGTATTCAAGCAGCCTCTGCAACATAACCTCTCATGAAATTAGTTCAGAGTGCATTGTTTTACCTCTTGGTCAGAAAGAGCTTCACTGTAAAATGTCAGAAGTAAACATCTGAACAGCTCATGGTAACCATGTTGGAATGCAAGCGGCCAAATCAGAAACAAGACAACTGCCGATCCATCTTTTTGTGCGTGTCCACACTGCTAAAACTTTAATAAATCACCCTGAATGTGGGAGAGCACTGTGGTGGCCTCCATGGGGAATGAAGACGCCTTACAAAGCAGTCTGTACCACACAGAGAGGGACGAAGGGGTGGAGGGCCTGCAGAAGGGTGGAGCGAAGGAATGGCTGAACACAAAGAACACAGAACAGAAAAGGCATGGCAGGATGGGGCTCAGGGATTGAATGCTGAAACGTGACAGTAGTAAAGAGGATTTAGACTGGGAGACAGAAAGAAAAGCAGGGCAGTGAACTCAGCGATGATGCAATTATCAAGCTCAGAGCAAGGAGGGAAAGAGAGAGGCAGGCAAATCGATAACAATGATTATTGGCCCATAAAAACATGCTTGGAATGCACTTTGTTTGTCACTTATCCAGGTGTAAAAGAAATTCCACAACTCTTGTGATTTAATATACATTTTAAAAGCAAACATGTAAAGTCATTTTTGCCAAAAAAAGATCCAGATCTTGGATTTCAGCTGCAGGAATTTTAAATCTGGCCACTCTCCCAGTCACTGCACTTTATCGTCCACAGCAGAAATGCACAAAAAAGGATATGCTGGTGTTACAGGAATGACTGGACAGGATATCCAGTTTCCCAGAGGAGTGGGAGAACACACACATTCTGTGTCACTGAGTCAGTGTGCTCACACGGAAGTAAGCGTTCGTCATAGACGACCTCACCGACCAGACAGAGGCCTGTAAAAATGCCTCTCTGCTTGAATCATGACGCCAAACAGAAGCAGGCGGTTGCTTGGTAATCCCCACACCCCTCCAGTAGCCGGCCAAGACGGCCAGCAGTCACACACTCACAGTCAGCTGGGGATCCTACAGTGAGTCCACAGGCGGACACAATTAGTATGACTAAAAAGAGAACAATTGCTGAAAACTGAGCCGTGCAAAGGAATTTCCGCAGAAATGGGAAAAAAACGGGATCAGTTAAATTCATGGAAAAACGTGTTTGGTTAACTAAAGTGCCAAACAGCCACTCGGCTCTGAATACTTCATGGGATGTACTAGCTCAAGTGACACTCTGTCACTGTGATAGCTGTCATCACGCTCCTCTATACCTGTCAGATGAGCATCTGGATATATTGTCTAACCACGTCCACACGGGAGAAGAAAAGCCACAATAATAAGTTAGAAGTGACAACATGAGCCAAAATTACCAATCATGTCTCTTAATAAACTTTTTTCCCCCTTGACAGACAGATCAGTCCTCGTGTTCGGCTAACTTCAATCCAAAGTAAATGTAGAAGTTTATAAAGAGACAAATGTGTGGTTTGTCTTGTGGAAACTTTAAAGACTACTTGAAAACTGGCTGAGTTCCTGCCTAACTTCCCAAATACTGAGAAACAGTTTTGCTCAAAAGTGAACTATTTAACATGTGAGAAGTGTATTCAATAGCAATTATATTCCCAGATTTACTGTAAAGGAAAACATGTTTCCCCTCATTGAATGAGTCAGACCTTTTGTGTAACTGATTACAATCTAGAGTATAATATGGAATAATTGCAGGTATTGTGTGTCTGTCCGTTACGATATGACATGTCTTTTAAACTTTTCAGTATCTTTGTGTCTGTGCATCTATGTAAATGCAAAGGAAAGAGCTTAAGGGAACAGCTTCCCTATTAGCAGCTTTTTATCAAGAAATACATTTTCACCATTCACTCAAGGCCTTAAATTTCTTGCTGCTCCCCTGCAAACTACAACTGGACATATCCTAGCGTGAGATTATTTGAGCATATAAAATACCCGCACACAACTTTCACATTAATAGTGTTTACTTTACTCACTTTTTCCTGTACTCGTCCCTCTCCCGCTTGACTTTGGCCAGCACGTTATACAGAGCCCTCAGTTCTGGGGTAATTGTGTCAATTTGGACACCAACTCCGTCCGGATGCGTCCATGTCACCCCGGGCCCTTGCAGGGTCTCAAAGCGCTCCCCTTGCCTCCTGACGTGGGTGAAACTCCAGATGGTGCCCGGCAGTCTCGACTCGGGACCGTCCGTCTGCACGGCGACTTCACGGGTGTAAAGGTGGCGGTACTGCGGTCTCTGCAGAGCTTGCTGCAGCTGGCTTTCCAGCAGTTTGTTTCTCCTCTCTAACTCGTGCACTTTGGCGAGGAAGCAGCGGAAACGCAGGTTGAGGGTTTTCAGCACGTGGATGTTGGAGCCCAGGTCGTTTCGCAGGGCGCTGGTCACCGCGCCCGACCCGGTGGGAGCGCTGCAGACCGGACCGGACGGAGTATCGGAGAAAAACAGCGAGCTCATGTTGGTAAATAACAAAACTCCGTTCATCCACCTATGGCTCTGTCTGGTTTAAATAAAACAGCAACACTTGTGGTTTCTTTATCGCTGCATATTGCTTGAAAATCCCTCACTCCCTCGGGGTGAGTTTCTCTTTACAATGCAGATGCAGACAGTGATTCAGTGATTGAGCAACTGGAGAAGGGTTGACCATCACTATCCCCGCTGCTGCTACTGGACGTTTAAACCCGAGATATTAACAAAGACCCCCTTCAGCGTGGCGTGGGTTCACACAACGAACCAGAAAAGTCCCTTAAGAGACACAGCGAGCATCATCTTCTGAAGGACCGAGAGGTTTGACGCAGACCGCAAGAATCTCCAGCAGCAGCAGCAGCACTTCCCGTCACCCTCATGTCTCCGTCTGCCTTTGCTTTGTCAGGAGCTGCTGATGCTGTGCGAGTACATATAGCCAGCCGACAGAGGAGGAAAATGGTCCACCTTCTTTCTTTATCATGCCCAGTTTACCGCGGCTGTATCCGGTCTCCATGTGGCGCGGTGTGGCAGGATGCAGCGCCGCAAAGCCCGGCCTCTCCGCGGATCATGTTGCAAAGTGCTAAACTAGGCACTATCACCTCTAGGAGCCCCTCCCACCTCCCTACCCCTGTCTCTCTCACACACACACACACTGACGAAAGGGATCGACGGGCTGAGGAAGGCTTAAGTCTAATTAATAGGATAAAGTGAACTATAACCTAATTTCTTTTCTTATGCGCTTTAAAGTCAGGCCTGGCGTTTTTGTGCGTTTATTAGAATAATGAATTGTTTCTTTTATTTAAACAAGTATCAATATGAAACCTTTACCACAATAATAAACGTGTATATTTTTTATAGGGACGCACAATGTGGCAGTTTCTGTCTGCACTGTATTACTGTATTACTCTGTATGTGATATGTTTGAGTTTTAGCGAAGTCACAGTCTGATTTGTTGTTGTTTTTTCAAATTCCATAGGCCTGCAGTATATTTCCAAAATATTGTATTTGAATAATAATAATTGTATAATATTGTATAAAAACACACACACAGGACCTGCATTTACAGCATCGGTGCAAAGAAGAGAAATAAGAGAGGGCTATTATGTCCTTATGAAGGAATCATTCGAACATTGTATGTTTTTTTACGTTTATTTGCTTTCGTTTTGATTTCCTTTCTTCTTGTCTTGTCCTAACATGTCTTATGCCTTTTTGATGTTACCTCTTTATTATTATGTCATACAGTATACACCTATAGTCTGTAGGATTATCAGGATCATTATGTGAAAGGGTGATATCACAGTGGATAAATCTATGATTACATCATTTCCGAAGCTGACAAAATGCCCCTCGTGCCCAAACAACTCATAAAGGCCCAAACTTGAACAAGTGGAAATCTTTTGCAAAAAAAACCCAAAGACAGACACGGTTATAAGAGCAAGTGGCTCAAGCAAGTATGCACCTTTGACCATTTTATACATTTGTCACATTCGGCTACTACACTTATGAAGTTGTTTTGCTCATGCGCCACCTAGCGGATTATTCCGTCCATTGTCCCTATTATCTTAGAATTAACTTTGCATCTTCATCCAAGTCCAAAGACATTTTAGTTCAGAAATAAGTGATGCAAACAGACCAGGTTCCTCATTAATTTTCCTTCTATTGGCTTATTATTTTTGCTACAAAGTAAGCCATTTTAAATAACTCATCTTAAATAAGTTGTGCTGCCAAATTTCATGTATTTCTAGAGGAGACGAATGTCTTGCTTATAAACTGCTATGAACACTGGTGTTAGATCTTTAGTAATTTATTTAATTCATGTATTCCATTATATACATTATTTATTCCAAAAGTTATTCAATAGCACATAACAAAATCGATGATAGATGAAGTTGCTGCAATAGGTCTAGGCTGCTGGGGATTCAGATGATGCACTGAATTTTCTTCTTCAGTCACGTTTTTCATTTACTATGCGTTTATACAGCTCTCTGTATTTAGTTATTATTAATTTCTGGCTCTCTTTCACTGCATGTTTCTGATCTGTCTTCATCTACTAACCCCTAACCGGTATAGTGGCAGATGGTTGCCTCTCCTTGGTTGGTTCTCCTGCAGGTTTCTTCCTGTTCAAAGGGACCTTTTCCTCCCTGGGTTCACATATGATTGAGGGTGGCTCGATCCCTGGCTCCTCCAGTGCGTGTATAACATGTTATCAAGCACCATCACTGTGCCTAGTTTGATGCGAAATGTATTATTTAATCCATAGGCTGTTACAAGGTGTCAAACTCTGGCCCGCGGGCCAAATTACTATCAGAGCTGGCCTACTGGTATTATACAGCAAATATATATACTGTTTAGTATTAAGCTTTGCTTGTTCCATATTCAGTTTTTTAGCAAAATGTGTTTGAGTCCATAAGAAAAGATTCATTCTTATATCTGGAGGAATAAATATATTTCAATAAATATCAACGTTAGCCTGCGACTTTGTTCCAGTTTTGAATTTTGGCCCACTGTGTTTTTGAGTTTGACACCCCTGATTTAATCCATCCATCCTCTTCAGTTTATCCTTTTCAGGGTCGCGGGTAGGTGTGTGTGGGGGGGGGGGGGGCTGGTGTCTGGGTACACCCTGGACAGGTCACCAGTCTGTCGCTGGGCTAACACACGGACACAGACAACCATTCGCACCTAAAGGCAATTTATCGTTTCCAATTAACCTATACCCGCTAGCTGCATGTCTGGATTGCGGGAGGAATCCGGACTACCCGGAGAGAACCCAGGCAAACACGGGGAGGACATGCAAACGTACAGACACACTGATGGTGGGATTGAACTCAGGACCTTCTTGCTGTAAAGCAACAGTGCTTACCACCGTGCTGCCCATATCATTTAATCTTACTGTGTAATTTATTTCAATTCAGTGTTATTTATATAGCAGCAAATCACAATATCTTAAGGTGACAAAATTATAGAAGTCAAGCATTTATTGTTATTAATACATATATAACGCTTTTTTTTTATGTCAGGCAGTACACGGTCAGCCATGCTAAACAGAAACACTTGGGGTCCTTCCACTTCACGTGTGTGTGTCTGCTGCTGTGGCATCGTGAGGAGGAATCATGCCGAAATCAAAGAGAGATAAGAAGAGTGAGTAAAGCACAGTACATCTTTTTCAAGTGTAAAAGCATATGGGCGTCGGTGAAGTGTTTTAAGTGATGTTGTATTTGTAAAACTTCTTTTTCACTAGTGAAAGCTACCAAAAGTGAGCTAACTAAAGCTAGCGTTAGCTTAACTGCCTCAGCATGGTTGTACTCCTGGCTGCTCATTGATACATGCACGTGTATACGCAAACTGCTGGCTGACATTTGTTCATCGTGAGTTTTCGCATTTTTCTCCTCAGTTTCTTTAACGAAAACAGCCAAGAAGGGGCTGGAGTCAAAACAGAAGCTAATTCAGGAGGTGAGTATTTTCAGTGCTGCAGTCACCATCTTGTACGTGTTAAGTTCAGCTAGGCTAGGTCTGTTCCAAAACACCTGAAGTACCTAAACCTCATTTCTATTCTTTAGTTGCGGGAATGTGTGGACACCTACAGAAACCTGTTCATATTCTCGGTGGCTAATATGAGGAATAACAAGCTGAAAGACATCCGGACAGCGTGGAAACACAGCAGGTAATAATGACATCTCCAAAAGTTGATTCTGTTCATCTGGACGTAGCGTTTTCAGTGGGAGAAACGTTTCGTCACTCATCCAAGTGACTTCTTCAGTCTCAGCTGACTGCCGGTTTCCCCAGTCTTATAAACAGTACATTTGCATAATGACCGAAACCAGCCCACTGAAGGAACAATGGGGTGGGAGGTCAGTTCCTTCATCATGATTATGCAAATTCTCATGACCATTGATCAACAACTACTGATCAAAGCCCACTGATCAATAGCCATGAGTACCATTCACAGAGAGTTGGGGAATGGCTGCAATCACAGCATTGTACGATGGCGAAAGATATACCCCTAGGCCCCCTCCTCGATTCAGAGATGGTCTTTCCCTTTTCACTTCAGGTAATGACATCTTAGGGTTCTGATTTCAAGGCTCAGTCCTAGTACTGCACTAAGGTACAGTGGGGCAAAAAAGTATTTAGTCAGCCACCGATTGTGCAAGTTCCCCCACTTAAAATGATGACAGAGGTCAGTAATTTGCACCAGAGGTACACTTCAACTGTGAGAGACAGAATGTGAAAAAAAATCCATGAATCCACATGGTAGGATTTGTAAAGAATTTATTCGTAAATTAGGGTGGAAAATAAGTATTTGGTCACCTCAAACAAGGAAAATCTCTGGCTCTCACAGACCTGTAACGTCTTTTGTAAGAAGCTTTTCTGTCCCCCACTCATTACCTGTATGAATGGCACCTGTTTGAACTCATCATCTGTATAAAAGACACCTGTCCACAGCCTCAAACAGTCAGACTCCAAACTCCGCCATGGCCAAGACCAAAGAGCTTTCGAAGGACACCAGGAAAAGTATTGTAGACCTGCACCAGACTGGGAAGAGTGAATCTACAATAGGCAAGCAGCTTGGTGTGAAGAAATCAACTGTGGGAGCAATCATCAGAAAATGGAAGACATACAAGACCACTGATAATCTCCCTCGATCTGGGGCTCCACGCAAGATCTCATCCCGTGGGGTCAAAATGATCATGAGAACGGTGAGCAAAGATCCCAGAACCACACGGGGGGACCTGGTGAATGACCTGCAGAGAGCTGGGACCAAAGTAACAAAGGTCACCATCAGTAACACACTACAACGGCAGGGAATCAAATCCCGCAGTGCCAGACGTGTTCCGCTGCTGAAGCCAGTGCATGTCCAGGTCCGTCTGAAGTTTGCCAGAGAGCACATGGATGATACGGCAGAAGATTGGGAGAATGTCATGTGGTCAGATGAAACCAAAGTAGAACTTTTTGGTATAAACTCAACTCGTCGTGTTTGGAGGAAGAAGAATACTGAGTTGCATCCCAAGAACACCATACCTACTGTGAAGCATGGGGGTGGAAACATCATGCTATGGGGCTGTTTTTCTGCCAAGGGGACAGGACGACTGATCCGTGTTAAGGACAGAATGAATGGGGCCATGTATCGTGAGATTTTGAGCCAAAACCTCCTTCCATCAGTGAGAACTTTGAAGATGAAACGAGGCTGGGTCTTCCAACATGACAATGATCCAAAACACACCGCCTGGGCAACAAAGGAGTGGCTCCGTAAGAAGCATTTGAAAGTCCTGGAGTGGCCTGGCCAGTCTCCAGACCTCAACCCCATAGAAAATCTGTGGCGGGAGTTGAAAGTCCGTGTTGCTCGGCGACAGCCCCAAAACATCACTGCTCTGGAGAAGATCTGCATGGAGGAATGGGCCAAAATACCAGATACTGTGTGTGCAAACCTGGTAAAGACCTATAGTAAACGTTTGACCTCTGTTATTGCCAACAAAGGTTATGTTACAAAGTATTGAGTTGTATTTTTGTTATTGACCAAATACTTATTTTCCACCCTGATTTACGAATAAATTCTTTACAAATCCTACCATGTGGATTCATGGATTTTTTTTTCACAGTCTGTCTCTCACAGTTGAAGTGTACCTCTGGTGCAAATTACTGACCTCTGTCATCATTTTAAGTGGGGGAACTTGCACAATCGGTGGCTGACTAAATACTTTTTTGCCCCACTGTACGTGTGTGTGTATCAAGGATCGGGTTGCACTTGGTTTTCTCGGTGGCATTGCCACCTCTACTTATGTTGGAGCCCTTCGAGGAAGAAATTATTACATGGACAACCCCAATTTGTAAGATATTGGGATGCTGTGTAAAATATAGATATGACGTGTAAATCACCTAAACCCATATCCACAATAGAACTTAGAAAACGTATCAAATTTTTTGAACTGAAAAAAGGTAAAAATCTAGCTTAGTTTGAATTTGATAGCAGCAAAATATGGACGCCCTGTTTTCCAGACTAAAGAACTTGTTATCAGAACTTGGGTAAAAACCTGGATCAGTGTCTACATGTTTGGAAAGTACTCAGAGGTATATAAAGGTTTAAACATACTCCCATCCATCCATGTTTCAGCAAGAAAATGCTAATGCATATATTACAACAGCATGACTAATAAGTAGAACAGTCTGGGCGCTAAAGTAGACTGTCTAATATGTAGACCTATGACCAACTAAAAGCATTTGGCATGAAAAATATGACAAAGAATGTGTGAATGTTAGATAGAAAACACTTAGAGATAGAAAACAGTGCATGTATGAACGTTTATTTGAATTATATATGTTGTATAAAGCACTTTGAATGCTCAAGAAGGAGTCCATTTACCATGAAATTTGCAAAATATTGCTTTAGGTTTTTCCTTGTCTTAATTTTATTTGAGTGCAGTAGTGCGAGCAGGTATATGGCAAGGTCATAGAAACTTTAAAAAATTCAGATTTTGTGGCCAATTTCCTCTAGATTGCATGTGTTCTTCTTTAGGTGTCAGTTTTCCACTGTCGTATAGTATGAGGCATCAGTTACAGTCTCTAACGACTACATTTTCCCCCTCATCTTAAGTTGCCTGTTAGTAGGCTTGATTATTTTAACAGAGCCAGTAAGTAGGATGCACTTCTGCAGTTACAGTCAAGTGGAGGTAAAATTACATCAAAGAGAAGAGGAGGAGAAATTGAATTAAAGGCATGAAACAGAGTTTTCTATAGGTTAGTCTTTTGTGTGTAGAAGAGATACTATTTTGGGGGTTTCTTGCTTATAACTCCTTTTTAAGTATGGAAATTAAAGTTTTTGGTAAAATAGTACAATTAATATACACGTTGACTATGGGATAAGGAACATTACTGAATGGGTACAATAGTGTGGATTTTTCTAGAAGAAAAGTAACCATATTATCTCATAGTTAAACATCTTGTCTATTGATTGTTATTGGTCAGCAATCAGCTTAAATATCAATCATTTTTTAAAAAGTCAGCATCATTATGATTTGTGTTTTGTTTTTTTTATGAATCCTATCTTGCAGCATGTTGATATGAACCAAAGTTCTCAAAAATGTTAAACAAGTATTTGGAAAGAGCCTATATTTATTCAACAGCGTAAATGATCTCATCTCTGTTCCACAGATTCTTCTTCGGCAAAAATAAAGTCATGATTATTGCTCTGGGGAAAAGAGATACAGATGAATACAAAGATAATTTGCACAAGGTAAGCAAGATCTCAGACAAACTTGAAAAGTTACTGCTGTGGTTTACTGCCGCCACTCAATATGTTTATTCCTTTTGATAATGTTCAGGTCGGCAAGCATCTGCGTGGAGAAGTGGGTGTACTATTCACAAATAAAACAAAGGAGGAAGTACAAGAGTAAGGCTTTGCTAAATTCATCTTTGTTGCTGTGATCCTCCAATGTCTTCATTGAATCACTAAGCGATGTTCTTTACCCACAGATATTTCAGTCATTTCAAAGAGGTGGATTATGCTCGCGCAGGAAACCAGGCTCAGATGGATGTGACGCTGGATGAGGGACCCCTTGAACAGTTTACTCACTCAATGGAACCCCAGTTGAGGCAATTAGGGCTTCCTACTGCTCTAAAGAAAGGTGAGATTAAAGGACTGTTCTCGTCACCCACTACAACACCGTGGCTCAATGGATTTTAACTTTTTAAAATTGGTATTAATTAATGGAGGTCTGTGACTTGACAAATCACAATCTGTATATAAAAGATGGTTGTAGCTTCCAGGACTGAAAAGTGTAATCAATGTGGAAGTGGCTTAAACTGACGTTCTTTATAATGATCAGCATGTGGCATCTGGTTAAAAAAAAAAAAGACTACAGAAGTCCAAGTAAATGCTTCCCTGTACTACAGAGCTGTTACTTGCCCTAACATTGGTAATTATGCTCAGAAGTCGCACGAAGGTGATTATCAGCTCAGTAAAGTCAGCCCAGAGTTTCCACCATCAATCCCCAAAAAAGGCAATGTTTGCAGCATATGGTCACTCACAAACATGGACAGGTATTGTTACAGCAGACTGGCATACTTTACAAATAAAAAAAGTAAAATATGTTAGATCAAAAAAGGTTCAAAAGCTCTCGAGGAATATATCTGTGCGTTAAGTGGTGTGGTTAGCAAGATTGTAAAAGTGCGAAGTAAAATCTATTTATTTTCCCAGGAGGGGAAACGTGGCAAAGACCTATCAGTAAAACTGCCCTGTCATTAAACATGGCAAGCTCTGACTGTAATTACAGTTAAATTAAAGTGTTGCCTAAGTGTAAGTAGTTTTCCCCAGTGGTTTAGCTGCAACCCCAGTGGTTTGAAACAGGCTGTATGTGTGCATAAAACAAAATCGTACTTCAAACTAGTAAGTGGACTCATTTTTCTGAAGTCAATAAGTTCAAGGTTTAGGATATTGCTGTATTAACAATTGTAGAAAATGTCAAATTACTTGCCCGTATAAAATTGTTAGTAGAAAGCAGGAGAGAAAAAATGGATGAATAAAGTTGCTCCGAGGAATTTCTTTGGACCTTCATGGAAGGACAGACTTGATATTTGCATCTGTGCTATATTCTGGAGAAATGATTGGTCACTGGTTTTGTGTGTTGATCTCTTATCTTAAACATGATCTGCTACAAAGCAGGTTAGGGCTGATGTTACCATGGCGATATACCGTAGTAAGACGTGAACAACCTTTGTAATGTAAAAACTTGAAGTTGGCTTAATAAGCCCCAAATCGTTTTTCCGTAGTATAGGTGAGTTTATAGCCTCTGTCAAATGATGTTCAGCTTGTGAATAAGATGCATGTAAGGTGAAAAAGGACGATGAGACAGAACAGGGCAGACCAAACCTGTGACTGACAAGTGGCCATCGTGTGACGGTGCTGTGTCAGTCTTTTGTTTTAGCTCCACCCCTCACATCTTATTTCAATACTGAAAGATGGCAACAGCAGGTTGAGGCTTCACTATAAGTGGGAGATGTATTGTAGCTACAGTATATACAGTCTATGTAAGCAATATCAGGCTTCTGCTTCAAATCAGGTCCGAGTCGGTATTAGTGTGTTCACGAAATGTGTGAATTCACTGCTTTTAAATATAAAGCCAACTTCTTTTATCTTGTGCTACAGGAGTGGTAACACTGCTGAAGGACTATGAAGTTTGTAAAGAGGGGGACACGCTCACTCCAGAGCAGGCTCGTATTCTGGTGAGTTCTTGTTTTTTACTTGATTAAAAATGTTGACTGTCACACACTAAATGTATTTCTGTTGACTGAGGGTTGTTTTTTGTCCACAGAAACTCTTTGGTATTGAGATGGCAGAATTCAAGGTGCAGATCAAGTGTATGTGGAACTCAGAAACAGGCGAGTTTGAGAACTTCGCTGGTGAGGAAGAGTCTATGCAGGATGAGGAAGATGATAACGATGATGAAGATGATGCAGAATGAAACTTCTGCAAGGCGGGAGAATTTTTAAGAAAATTCCTGCTTTCAAAAGCAGACGGACATTTCATTTAGCTTTCATCCTGACACCCAGTGCTGCAGTCTGTAGTCTCTCTGGTCTTTTTATACCTACAAAACATGAACTTCTGTCCTTCATCTTGAATTTTAGTTTTGGACAATGTGGACTGTATTCAGAGGATTAAATCGTTTGTGATGTCATTGTTCTCCAAGTTCCCTCAGCACAGTGAGGGACTGATATTGTGTGGAAGTCCCTTTCCTTTCAAACACCAATGTAAATCACTGTTCATGTTAAACCAACACTCATGAATAATATACACGTTTTGTTGATGTGACAAATTTAATCCAGATTCTTCAGAAAGTTATTTTTCCACAAAAGAGTATTAATGGGGTTTTCTTTTTGTATAGACATGACAATGAAGTGCTCTTTGATTAAAAATGGAAAAGGTGTACTGATCTATTCCAAGGACAGAAAATGTACACTTCAGGGGAGAATTCAAAAAACCTAATTAAGTGTAATTAGGGAAAAAAAATTCTGTAAAATTAAATGACCAAGAAGGTTCTCATCTGAAGTAGTCTGGACAGTCGTGGGCTATGAGATTCCGACACTGCTATGGCAAGGGTTTCATGAGATTATAGCTCGTAGTAAGGTTATGAGCAGCTGTAGCTATTTAATATAAATACTCAAAACAGGAATTGCACAGCTGGAGTCTGTTAATTTATTAAGAGATGTATATGTGGAGGATTTGTTACAATTTAAAAATGGGAACAAAATCTTGGTCATTACAGAATATGTAGTTTACGTGCAGCATCTCCTATTCACTTGGTATTTTGTGGTATTTTCTTTCTAAAAGAATCCATTTCAAATATTACAAACCTGCAGACAATAAGAAAAACACTCGTGTTTTGTTCTACCTCCAGTAGGGGCATTTCCACTGCACTAAAACATAATTACAGTTATTAAAAACTAGTTAAAATCTTTCAGTGGAAAAACAAAGGCTGTGTAACTACTGACTCTTGGGATAGTTTTCAGAAAATAGGAGACTTCATTTCAGGCTTACTGGTACATCACAGTGTTTCAGTGGTAACTCATAGTTCTTCATTTTCAGGTTTCCAATAGTAGCAATTTGAAATGAAATTATTATTATTTTAACCGTATGGCTAATCTTTACCTGGTGAATACATAAATTACCATGAGCATAACATTTTTTGTCACTGCAACTGTCCATGTGGGTACCTTAAGCTGAGAGTGATGATGCATCCAGCGCATAGCAGCAGAAGTCAGTGAGGGTTTCTCTGACCCGTACGCTGTTTCCAAAGTATCTTCCACAGAGCAGGAGCACAATCACGGTTATGGTTAACAAAAACAACATAAAACAATTTGTTGGTACAGATCTTCACCTGTCTCTGTATGCTGCAGCCCAGCTGTTACCAAAGAATCGTCCTGCAGGCTGGGAGCCATCTTTATCTTCATAGTGATACTTCCCTGTCAGAAGGCCACCTGGCAGAGGACTAATGTCAGAACTCAGTACAGTATGTACTTAATGCTGTCACTCACGCAGGGCACATTTTAGCTCACAGGTAACGTTAACAAGGCAAAAAAAAAAAACGAAACAACAAAAACCACTAACTAAAGCAACTACATACCTTCATCTGTGCCTTTGTTATTATATGTGCAGGAACGCTGATGTGGTGAAATTAACAGGTGACAGACAAACAGTAACATTTTTTGGACACTAATATTAGCACCAGCTGTGAGAGATCAAATCATTTCGATATCCCACATTCCTTACAGTTGGGGAAAAAGTGTTTCTTACTTTCACTTTGCACTCTGCAGCACATGTGAGTTGTGTGATAATAACATGTGTGTCACTAAGACTAAACAGGAAATATTGCATATACATACAGAGCACCGTAGATCTGCATTCTTCCCCATACTAATTTGAATAGTTAGCTATACTATGAGCTTATTGCAGTTTTACTTATTGCTGATGATTTCCACTGAAAAACAATGTTATGGAATATAACACATTTTTTACAGCCTGACTATTAAATACTGTACCAATTCTAACCTCATAGCAAGACTTAACTATATGCAATTTAACCAACAAAATGATTTTAAGGAATGATGTCTTTGGTGAAGTCAGTCTTCCAACACCGGCCACATGTTACTGATTAGATCAAAAGGAATGTTGGGGTAACCAAAGGCAGCGTTTCAATGAACCAAAGAATCTGAACTACACTGTGGTTTTGTTGTGTATTACACCAAGTAATGTCTCCCTTAATTTTGGTCTATTTCTCTGCATGTGTGCGGGTCTGTGACTGTTCGTGTTCAGATATGCACACAAAGTGCATATAAGTAATAGTAGTAGATTTGTATTGGTCAAGGCAACTACCAAAGACCTCCCATGGATAGACGTAAGACCATTTAGACTTTTTATGATTTATTGACTGAGTGGCTCTCCAAACATGTAAGTAGAGGAAGTCACCATCACTGAGGTAAGAGGGCTTCAGTTTGCAGTGGAAGCAAAAACTCCTTTGGAAAACTGGAAAACATTTTCAGAACATACAAAAGTCACTCAGGTTGAAGATCAAACCTCACATTCTGCCTCTACACTCCACATGCCTGAGTATTGTGAATGGAAAACATAAACCCATCGTAATTAGATGATATTAGCCTGAAACTAAAAGATATCGGAAACAAGAAGGATGGAGTCAAACTGGAACAATATGTAAAGGCAACCAAACGTTTGCTGTTCTGTGCTGTATATTTGTATAGCACAGAACAGCTGAGACAATGGGCTGCAATACTGTGCAAGGGATGGATATTAGAAACCACTGTCACATAATCCCAGTTTCCCACATATGTATTATTTTAAACAGCTGTTGTACTTCACTGGCTGATCACTGTGAAAGAAACAGTTGCTGATATAGTTAGGAATGCATTTCATGTCACACAGAGCCACATGGCACCAATATATTCATTAAAATTACACAGAGAGCACAAACAATCAAAGACCACCAAAGACCATGATGAGAGTGCACAGCAGCTAAATGATCTGAACTAATGAAATACCAATATCTGATGAGCCAAATAATTAGTAGTGACTGATACTGTTGACTGATATTGGTCTATCTGCAGTGGGTGATATTCACCTGTTGCTTCACATTGATTTTGCACTGACTAAATGTTCAAATATTGGGTGATAAAGAGCTAAAATGCTTTAAAATAGGCTACTAATTTCTTTCAAATATAGTTTTGTTTCCCTGGCTCAATAGTGGGAATAATAACTAGAAGAAAAATACAAGAACCTATGCAGGATGTGGAAGATGGTGATATAGACGGGGATGACAATGTAGAATGAAACTTTTGCAGTTCAGGACGATTTAAAAACTTTTGCCAGACATTAAATTTTGGCCATTTTATCGTAACAGCCAGCGCTGCAGTCTGTAGTCTCTCTGGTCTTTTTATCCCTTTCTTTTCAAACACCTACATCACTGTTCATGCTAAACCAGCACTGATGAATAATACACATGTATGGGAAAATGTTTTTTGATTTGACAAAATTTAATGCAAATTCTTGAAGAAGTTATTTTTCCATGAAACACTATTAATTTATTTTACATTAACAATGATGTGTTCTTTGATAAAAATACAAAGAAGGAAAAATGTACATTTCAGGGGAGAATTCAAAAACCCTAATTAGGTGTAATTAGGAGAAACATTTTTCTGCAAAATTACATATAAAGTGATGATCAAGAAGGTTCTCATCGGAAGTAGTTTGGACACTCGTGGGCTACGAGATTCCAGGCTTCTTTGAAGGCGTCGACCACTCTCTCATCCAGAGGACCCTCTTCCGCAGCGGCCATGTTTTGCTGAAGCTGCTCCATGCTCGACATGCCAATAATGACTCCATCTCCAAGATCACCCTGGAGACATGAGTTGGAGAAAATTACTCAAAACAGGAATTACACAGCTGGACGTCTGTAGATGTCTTGAGATTTGTATTTGTGGAGGATTTGTTACATTTATTTAAAAAAAAAAAAAAAAAAAGGAAGAAGAAGAAGAAAATCTGGGTGAGTAGAGAATTTGGCATTTTTTTGACAATACATGTTAATTTAATCACTTTTGGGGTACTTCTTTTCTAAAAGAATCCCTTTCATATATTACAAACCTGTAGACAACATGAAAAACATTGCTGTGCTTTGTTCTACCTCTGGTTTTGCATATGGTGAAAGTTTGGGGGCATTTTCACTGCACTTAACATAATTAAAGGAAATAAAAAATAGATCTTAAAATCTTTCAGTGAAAAACCTCAAAGGCTGTGTAACTACTGACTGTTGGGATAGCACTGAAAAAAATCAAAGGCTTCATTTCCGGCTTACTGGTACACCACAAAGCACAGTGTTTCAGTGGTAACTCACAGTTCTTAATTTTCAGGTTTTCAATACTAGCAATTTGAAATGTTCTGTTTATTACTAAGGGTAGGGCTAATCTTTTTACTCAGTGAATACATAAATTACCATGAGCATAACATTTTTTGTCACTGCAGCTGTCCATGTGGGTACCTTAAGCTGAGAGTGATGATACATCCAGCGCATAGCAGCAGAAATCAGCGAGGGTTTCTCTGACCCGTACGCTGCTTCCAAAGCCTGCAGAACCACCTCTATGGCCTGGAAATGACTTTTCTTCCAGTATCTTCCACAGAGCAGGAGCACAATCACGGTTATGGTTAACAAAAATCTCATTCAACAACATAAAACAATTTGTTGGTACATATTTCAACAGCAGTCAGCTGATGTTCACCTGTCTCTGTATGCTGCAGCCCAGCTGTTACCAAAGAATCGTCCTGCAGGCTGGGAGCCATCTTTATCTTCATAGTGATACTTCCCTGTCAGAAGGCCACCTGGCAGAGGACTAATGTCAGAACTCAGTACAGTATGTACTTAATGCTGTCACTCACCCAGGGCACATTTTAGCTCACAGGTAACATTAACAAGGCAAACCCCCCCCCCCCAAAAAAAAAAAAAAAACACTAACTAAAGCAACTACTAACTATTCAGCATCAGGTTATTGTGTGCTAGCAAAAAGGGATCACCAAAGTGAATAAAATCCATCTCCAGGGGGACATGAATGCATGTATGGAACATATTTTAATATAATATATTCATTTTGGGATAACTCGAGGATAGCTTTTATCCCTCCACATTAAGTGACATCTTTTTCACAATCACAAGTGCTTTCTTTTGAATAAAACTTTTTAAAATGGAACTGCAAGGTGTACCATGAAAGACTACCTGCCAGAGGATTGTATGCATAGAATCGCATTCCATAGTATCTCAGACATGGCAGCAACTCTGTTTCCACCTGTCTTGTTGTGGCATTGTACATTCCCTGTGAAAGATTGGAAGAATCTGAATTAGAAACAGGTGAAAAACAAGTAACAGTATAGCAGACATATAAATGTTCAGTCTACAACACCTAATGAAAGATTAAATCTTCAGTGATTTGCTGAACAAAAACCACAGAGATGAAGAAGTGTGAAAGTTTACTCTCATTCAACACAAGATGGCTAGTATGGCCCTCCTGTAATCAGTAGTCTGATTATTATAGGATGAGGCTACTGAATTTAGATAAAAGTTAAATATCCTTAGAACAGGATATATTACCTGATAAACAGTGGGAACTATCCAGTTGTTGTGCCTGCAGATGCATACTATTTCAGCCACTTCCCAGGATACATAGTTTGAAAGGCCGAGCTCCTTGAATTTTCCCTGGGGAGTTGATACTTTCCATTTAGTATTAAAACATCTCAGGACTACAGATGGACAATAAAGTTATTTTTTTCCTGTGTGTTATGTTAAAGCAAGTTATTTAGCTATATGTTTATATATTCCCTGGTCTGCTAACCTCTTTGTGGAGGTCATTGCAGGCTCTGAGAGTATCCTCGATAGGGTTTTGGTGGTCAGGGGCATGGAGATAGAAAAGGTCCACACAGTCTGTCCGCAACCTCTGAAGGGAGGTTTCCAGCTGGGAGCGCACGCTCTCTGGCTTCAGCGTCTTTCCATCCCAGGGATTGGCCTTGGTAGCTATGCTTACTGTGAATGAGTGAGAAGTAGTCAGGTTAACACAGCACTGCTCCTTCAGTGTCTGAGACAGACTGACACTGAAAGCTAGCCAGGCTCTTATTGCAGCACTTAAACTTTGGATTCATTATTGCTAGAATGTTTCAGTAACATCAAAGCTGTATGGCCTTCATTTAAAAAAAACAAAACAAAACCAAAACACACACACAAAAACAAAACTTTAACGAGACCAAGAATGAGGTCACACCAAAGTATTTCAATTTGATATACAAGTCAAGGCTATGGACCTTGACTAAGCAGCTCCAAAACCTTCATTTTAGTTTTGAGACAATCAGAAGTGTTTTTAAAAAAACACTTTTTAAAAACGTGTTTTAATGGCTTCATTAAAACATATGTTTTAATGTTGCACAATATGTTGCACAACATATGTTTGATGTTGTGCAGCACCCTGGTCGATGTTTGTTGTATGCTTTATAAACAAACTTGGTTACCCACAATTCAAGGTGGGGAAACCAACAGGCACGCTGGTTGGTTACCCGGTTGTTGTTAGCACGCTAGGAACATGCAGCATTACTGTGTGCTTATAAAATACCTGTTTTGGGGAGATTCATGCCTCCAATGATGGTCTCTGACTTCCCATCGACGTACATGAAGGCTGTGTCCACCTGGTTGTGTCCTCTGTCCAGGAAAGCCTTCACCATTTCCAGGCTCTGCTCGGCGTCTGCTCGCCCCCCGAAGCCCATAGTTCCCAGTAAGGACACCGGCTTTTTAGCCGGAGACGACATGTTTCTGCGAGCCACACACTTCGGCAAATGTACAAGCACGTCTTTGATAGCCTTACTTTGTCGGAGTGTGCACAGAGGTCGTGTTATTACCCAGAGCATGCTACTATAGCACTGCGATCAGGCGACAGAGGGCAAAGGTCGTATGTTAAGGGAGCGTCGTAAAGTTCCTTAAACCGTTTAAAGCGGAGAGTGCTGTTCAGATGATCAATTAGTACAGCTTTTATTAGGCCGCTTTTCTTGGCTGTAGTTCAGGCAGTGCAAAGTTCGCCTTTTCTAACTACTTCCTGTTGTTGTTTTTTGGTTAATATTAACAGGACTTGTCATACTGTGTAAGTTTTAACTTAGACCACAAGGTGTCAGCAAATTACCGTCCATTCTTTTGTGTCAATCAGATAAGCTGATATAAACAGTCAGATAAAATGAGATATAATGAGTGTAGTTTTTGGTTTTTCGGTGCATCTTCATATATATATTTGTTTTCCAAATGTGCCACTTCAGGACTGGCTTAACCCACATCTTGGCCTAGGACTCTGACATACTCAAATTTACCCAGACTATTTCCCCAGTCTCAAAAGAAACTGCAATTACTGAAACACCACTTGCTGTGGTGTAATTAGATAAACGCACATTAGGATATGCAAGACGTGCACAGTGTCTCCAAATCGCATTAGTTGCCGTCTTCAGTATTTTAGTAACAAGTCATATCACCAGACAAATATTTGTCTGGCTTTCGTGCCTATAAGGATCTCAGGACCAGGGTCTATTCTGTTCTCTGTGACTTTTAATGGAAAAACAACATTTAAATCAAATCTTTGCATCTGCGCAATTTGTTTATTTTAGATATCGGCGTTTTCTTCACGGTCAACAACAGATATATCCTGGACAAGTTACGTCCCTGAAATAAACATAAGCAGAGTCATTTAATATTAGATTTGTTTTGGTTGTTGGAAAGGAAGAATGAGAACCCGTCCCAGTTTTGACAGACTTCATAGATGAGCTCTGCCTAATTCAAACAGCATGTTTTTATATAGCTTGTAGCCCCAGAGGCTGCACGTACCATCTCTGACCCCGGACTTTTTCGGGTCATGAACACATACATGCTATAAAAGCTTTGTTTAGAAAGCAGCAGGCCTGGCTGCTGACCCTTTGACCGCCCCATCAGCTGTTTGCCCTGCAGTGTGACCGCTAGCTGCTTCCCTTACCTCAACAACCTTCAACATCCTCTACTCGTGATGGTAGGCTATGTGACTTCGTTTTCAGGCACGTCCGTGGCTGTAATGAACGCGCATCTTATGTCGTGCAAATGCGCTCCTGCTCGCTCAATCTGCAAATATTATACGTATAATAAAACCATTTTCTGTGCACGTGGGTAATGTGATCATTTTGTCTCTAAGGCATTTAACCACCTATCATCATAACACATTAACGCACACATCACAAGTCCCGTGGAGACATGGTGACACTGTCCAGAGAAAGTTTGAAAGTTGTCAGTCATGAGAGAGAAAAGCTCTTACTATGATCGCACTGTGCCGGTGGCTGCAGGGTGTCTTGCAGGGGCTGCTGACGCTTTGAATAATAGATGGCTCCCTGTGAGCCCCCTCATACCCAGCCCAAATCCCTGCCATCATTACCAAGTCAATAGAGGGAGGCAGAATGCGCTCTGCCTACACGAGGTTTTTTTTTTCTTTTGCGCGTCAGTCCAACATCTGCAGCGACCTATTGTAGGTGCGCAGGAATTTTCTGAGTCGGATAGCGGCTGCGACGGAGACGCTACACGCGTGGGATGGCTGTGTCAGTTTTGGACTGTGTTGGGCATTTTCACGAGGAAGATCTTTTAAGCGCATGTTAGGTTTCTTCAAGTTGACACGTTGGGAGTTTTTTTTTTTTGTTTTAGATTTTTCTCTCTTTTTTTAAGTCCTGGGTAGTGATGGGATACACTCATGAATGACTTTACAGTTTTGAAACTGTAGAGTGACCTAAACAGAGGAAAATGGACAGTGTTATTTTTTCCCTTGTCATCGTATTTATTATAGAGGCGCACGCATTCCGTTACGGCTTTGCCAATAACCTCCAGCCTTTTATGTAAGTAAAGTTTTGTCACATCCTTATATATTTATTTAATTACAGGTATGCATTTAGGGTGGCGCTCACTGTATCCAGCTGCAGGTACTTTTTTACAGACTCACATTTCCTTTGAACTTCGACATAACTGCCGGTTCACCTGCACATCCATAAATCTGTGACTCAACCAGAGGTAGAAAGCAGAGGCTTAGGAAGTTCTTCTTCTTTTTATTATTATCATCATTATTATTATTTAAAGTGATGAAATTGTGAAATTCTGGCACAATAACAATATTTGGTAGCATTTTCTAATAATGTTAAACTATTAAGCATTAGTAAGGTTAGTATGGTATTAGCCAATGCTTAATTCATCATTTATATATCATTACTCCTCTTTAGTATACTATTTATAAATACAGATATGTTTATCCATCTGTTACTATAACACCATGTACAGCTATCGCTGCTACTAAATCACTGCTAGTAATAATCATAGTCATTGTTATAAAAATATGTCTATGTTTATAAATAGCATACTAAGGGGAGCAATGCTATATGAATGATAAATTAAAAAAATTGCTAACACCTTATTAATACTTAAATAATGGTCAACAGTGTAACATTATTATAAAGTGCAGCACAATGTTATTTGTATGTTATGTTATTTATTACTCCCACTAGTGATCCAGGGAAATGAAACTATATCATAAAGAAATATCAGGCTATTTCTTTTAGCTATTTATCACTGACATTTATTCAGTGCACACTCAGTGTGAAGCAATAGATAAATATCACCTACTGTTCTGTAAATATAAGCTAATTTGCACACAGACCAATCCGTTAACAGTGTCAGCCACTACTGATTATTTGGCTCATCATGTATCGGTGCTTTATCAATCCAATAAATTTTGCTGCCGTGCACTTTCATCACGGTCTTTAGTGGTTTGCAGGAATGCTGCCAGTGTATTTTATATGAATGCACTGACTCCATGTGGCTCTGTGTGGCATGCAAAGCATTCCTAACTCTGTCCATGACTGTTTCTTTCACAGTGATGAGCCAGTGAAGTATAACTGCTATTTTAAACCCTAAAATAATAATAATTGTGTGACAGTGGTTTCTGTGCTGCTCCCTGCCACTAACAATAAGGTCTTTCACATGAAATTATGTGTACAGCCGAAGGTGATAGTGATCACTGTTATTTATGAGACGAGCAGCTGGATGTTGTCTTAGGATTCCCGCTGATCTCCATGTGCTGAGGCTTTCTTTCTATCCTTGGAGAGTTATGGAAAAAGTAAACGTATCAAAGATCGTTTTGGACTTTATTTTAAGAAGGCCTGTGAGGTGCAGTGAATGGTGCAGTTAACTTAAACTTAAGTTAAGTGTTTCAAGGCTTATTTTACCTGTGCTGAGATCTGTTTTGTGTTCTTTCTTTCTTTCTGTCTTGGAGCGATGCTGCTGCGTAAACACTTTAACAGTTCCACTGAATATCGAGTTTAAGTCAGAGCAGGTTTACTTTGTAGCTCATCATCCTGAAAGGTGATGCACGAGGAATTCCCCTTAAGTCTTTAGAAATACCAATAACTGGTCATCACACACCTTAGCACAGGTAATGCCCTCACAGGACTTGCATTGTTGACAACTAGAAAACGCCTCAAGCAAGTTTTTTTCTTTTTCCCGCCTGTCTTTGCTGCAACATCTCTTTAAGTGCTCATAAATTGCTCTGCTGTCGTCTGTACATCTGTGAAAACACTGCTCAACATCTTGTCATGTTAAGTATTTTTTTACCAATCTTTTTTTTTCCAGGCCCAATGTGTGTGCGGAGAAGGAGGTGACGCTGGTCGCCCAAAGGCAGCCATGTGTGCAGGCCTTCACACGCATGGTTAAAGTTTGGAAGCAAGGCTGTGTGGGGCAGTCGTGGTGCATGGGCTATGAGAGAAGGTAAGTAAGACTTGTTATTTCTCATCTGTCTGCTCCCCCCTTTCTGTACTCAAAGCCTCTGATTCTCCTCTTCTGTGAGCACTCCTGACCTCACCTGCAGGGGATGTAGTGCTTTGCTGATTAAGCTCTGGCTAGAGCAAAGCATTAATTACTTGTTTTGAAGTAGTCTCTGTGACTCATGCAACCGAAAGAATTTATCGGAGAGGCCAGGATTCTTCGTTTAAACTCCATTTCCAAACATGAGATCCACCTTCCACTTCCCTCTTCATCTCTCTCACCCCTGTTCTGTAATCACAGCTTTTCAACCTGTTATAGAGTTAAGTGCAAGGTGTAGCCCCACATCAGCAGCTATTTAACATACGGACGTCTTGGCAGCAAACATTCCTTTAAAAGAGAGACCCAATCCTAACATTTTCGTCCTTCTCTGGGAGTCTTCTGCTGTGTTGCTCACGCTTGCTTTCCCCACATTAGCTGCTGGGTTACAAATTCAAAGGCTGCTTTAAAGGCCGCTAAGCCCACAATTACCCGCTGTAAACAAAACGTTTTCACAATGCATAATAACTGTGGAGCAATGACAAGGGTCCCAAAGTACAGGGAGAGGCACTGTTCTCTGAAGTACAGTCTGCCGTTCTCACACTTTAAAACAGCGCCTTGAAGCGGATTTGTGCTGAACATTATAAGACATGATACTTCAAAGGCCCTGAGCTGTTTGATCAGTGTGCCACGCGAAAAAAATTAAAGATTACCCTCATAAATATTTGGCGAGATACTCCTGTTCGTTTGTACACGCACAAAGCAGCGCTCTGCTGTTGTGTAATGACATGTTAGTTTTAGTATCGCTCGTGGCTGCAATTCAGACTGAATGTGATTGAACGTTTTTTAACGTGAAGTTTGTCGTGTTAACAGGACAGCCTACTACACTGCATACAGACAAGTGTACAAACAGGATTACCAGACTGTGTGCAAGTGTTGCCCTGGATGGTCCCAACTAAACGGAGAGGCGGGCTGTCTTTATCGTAAGTGCCATCAGTTTTTCTATCCTTTATGAGGTTTGTTTTTTTCTTTCCATTGACTTTGACCTTCTTGTGTGAAACAGCGTCTGCAGACAGGCAGGTAGAAGAGACAATATCTCTTTTCTGACTAAGCAGGAAGAAGGGAGCTTTAAACATCGCCTAACCACTCGCCCAGACTTCTCAATCAAAAGGGTTCAAGGAAAGGTCAAAAAGGTCTAGAGGTTCTTTGCCCACCCACTTTTGAGCAGATGTTATCGGTCAGTGTCATGGACTTGTGTCACTGCAGTACTCCAGCTAGGTTCAAATGTGGATACTGGGACTTCCATTGTAGTGGTTGCACTCGGCAAAAGACATTTACAGTCTCAATGAGGACATGGCTCTACAGTGCTACTTTAGTTTATGATAGATAGCCTGTCTGGCTGTCCACTCTTTCTCAGCTGGATATTTACTACAGCCTAGTTAAGCTCCACCTGGTCGAGCTGTGACCCTACATTTAATTCTTGGCTCACATCCACAGAGCTGTTGTTGTAGACATCACCTCTTTTCTCAATTAGATGTGTGACATGGTAGTGCAGGTCAAAAGCACCTGCGACCTGTCGCATTTAAGGCCTCCCGAAGATTAGAGAGACCACCTTCTGATTTGCACAAGAAGAACAAAGAAAACAAATGAATGTTCCCACCACCAAATCCATGTATGGAAAAGTAGTTCCTCTGGTCATATTGAGACTGCCAACAGCTCATCTCCTCCTGGTTAAGCTTAGCTTCACACCACTGGGACCAAGCAGTCTCCTTTGATGGGATTTTACAGCCAGTGATCCAGATCGCATAGCCTGCATACCACACAGAGACCCTTGGTAAAGCCTTCCTGTAAACAGTTAGTCCCCATCAGGTAGACTGACAAGAAAGTTCCCACTTTCCTGTCATCCTTCCCCACCTGGAACTGAACCACGTTCTTAATGCCCAGCCCCTTACGCCCACAGCACAGGCAGATTACTCTGTG
Organism: Mchenga conophoros; assembly: GCF_057382185.1. NCBI lineage: Eukaryota > Metazoa > Chordata > Actinopteri > Cichliformes > Cichlidae > Mchenga > Mchenga conophoros. The sequence continues at coordinate 22,988,699 of NC_140530.1, forward strand.
GGATAGTCGTCTGATGGGAAGTGAATGGGACTGGGAGTTGGAGAAGATATCCTGGATGTTCCTTTCATCAGTGCCTTATTATGGTCTCTATGTCCTTTTCAAAGAGCCTCTTTGTTTCCAGGGAGAATGTTGCATTATTAAATTATATTAGGAGGCATTGCACAGTCGCTCCTAAATGAGCCTGGTTTGTTTTAAAACAATCCAAACGAAATGTCTTAAAGAGACATTCCTCATGACTGCAAAGTGTCTCCCCTCACTTAAGTTAGACAGGGAGGGGGTTGTTTCTCTGTTTCGCGTGACAATGGTCGGTCTCTTCAACATGAGGGAGGGCTTTTATCTCGGTAACCAAAGACGAGGCAGCACTTTGAGATGGGACAAACTAATCACCCTATTCTCTGAGCCATTGAACTGGGATAAAAGGAAGCTCAGGCCACAATCCTCCCACTCCTGCACACTTTGCTATGTGCTATCTGTACTGTACCTCAGTCAGCACAATGCAATCTGTGTGTCTGTTTTCAACAGCACCTCCGACATCCAAAAGGGAAAATCTGCTTTGCGAAATGTACAGCTTTAGCAAATCCTCTGAAAACCCCAAATGAGTGGAAGATGGGAATGCTTTGAGTTCAGATAGTGATTTACTGCCTGCTGCTTTTGAGGGTTTTTAAAAAAAATGTCCTTTGTTGTCTGTCTTTTCTCTGTGTGTGTTCCCCAATAAAAATCAACCAGTCAGTCGTTGTAAGGTAATTATGCTACTGACCTCACTTTATTGTCAGACAGTTAAGGGTCTGGTTCTGTGTGTAAGTCGAGTCCCCCTCTTGGCTTTTCATTAAAATTCACCTGTGTTTATTGTGTCCCATTTCTATCCATCCCCTGCACAGTTTTGCAGCCCATGGTCTCAGCTGTTCTGCGCTCCAGCATTCTTCACTTAACATAATTACATATTTGGAGAACGAGTATACCACAGCACAGAAAACGTTTGATTGCTTTTACGTTTTGTTCTTCCAGTTTGACTCCCTCCCTCTTGTTTTCCATATCTTTTAGTTTCAGGCTATTATCATCTAATTATGATGGGTTTATGTATTTTCCATTCACATAATAGCATTGATTCATAGTTCTTGTGCAGTTTGCAAATACCTGAGATTTGGCATTTTTGCTTTCCAAGTCTCTCCAAGGTCTGGTGTTTTCAACTATTATGGCACAAAGAATGCTCACAGGAGAGAGTCAAACTGAAAGACTAAACCTTTTTTAAAGCCACTCTTTTCACTTTATGCCCCTCTCTCTGAGATCTTAGAGCCCCCTGTCTATTTTTTTCTTAATGCATTTCATGGCTGTTCTCTACCAAAAGTCAGACAGGTGGCTTGTGGAGGCAGAACGTGCTGTTTGATCTGCAATGTTTAATAATAAAGGTACAGATTATTGTGCCTGGCTGACGTCTGTGTGTTCTGAAAAGGCTCCAGTTTTCCAAATGAGTATTTGGTTCTACTGTGAACTGAAGCCCTCTTAACTCAGCGATGGTGACTTCCTCTACTTACGTGTTTGGAGAGCCACTCAGTCAGTAAATTAAACTGCTCCACAAGTAGCTACACGAGGGTTGAGGATGGACAGGGTTATCCAGCAGTGGAAACGAGCAGCTATGTTGATTGACGGCAACAAGCAGGCTTTGTGAAAGGGGCTGAGGAGCAGGGACAATGGCTTCTCCAGTTTGTCGTCCTCGTTAACTGCTGAATAGGAACTGGCCTCTTTTGTGGCCACACTGGCCAAAGTATCAACAAGTGAAAAAAACTCAGTGGCCAGAAAAAGTCAAAATGGTCTTCTGTCTACCCATGGGTGGTCTTTTTTGTTGGTCGGTGGAACTACTTTTTGGTTATCTGAACACGAACAGTCACAGCCCGCACACATGCAGAGAAATAGACCAAAATTAAGGGAGACATTACTTGGTGTAATACACAACAAAACCACAGTGTAGTTCAGATTCTTTGGTTCATTGAAACGCTGCCTTTGGTTACCCCAACATTCCTTTTGATCTAATCAGTAACATGTGGCCGGTGTTGGAAGACTGACTTCACCAAAGACATCATTCCTTAAAATCATTTTGTTGGTTAAGTTGCATATAGTTAAGTCTTGCTATGAGGTTAGAATTGGTACAGTATTTAATAGTCAGGCTGTAAAAAATGTGTTATATTCCATAACATTGTTTTTCAGTGGAAATCATCAGCAATAAGTAAAACTGCAATAAGCTCATAGTATAGCTAACTATTCAAATTAGTATGGGGAAGAATGCAGATCTACGGTGCTCTGTATGTATATGCAATATTTCCTGTTTAGTCTTAGTGACACACATGTTATTATCACACAACTCACATGTGCTGCACAGTGCAAAGTGAAAGTAAGTTTGAGTTGGCCAAATACTTCCCATTATGGGGATCTTTTTACCCTGAATGGGACTGAATGACACTCTCCTCTACGTACCAGTAAATACGAACACTAAACATTATGTCTGTCTATGTGTTTTACTGTCACACAGCTGATTACTGCATTTTTATTGTTTATTGTCAAACTGACCTGGTATCCAGCTCAAATGGGCATTATGATTCACCACGGCTGATTCTATTCTTGCTCACTATTGTGTCTTACGAGAAAAAGTGGGATGGTGCTCCCAAACAAAGCAAGAGAGAGCAGAATTGCATGATGCTGCACAGATTGCCTTCTGACTTCTCTTCCTTGACTAAATTTAAACACAGTACTTACAATGTAGTAGTAATAATAATAATAAATGATATTTAAAGTTTTTCAAAGAAACCTGTTAGAGAATATCTGGCATAGCCCTGTTTTTCACAAGAGCTCCTTGAAATGACACATCTCACTGAATAGCAAAATGGGATTTGCAGCCTCAGAATATTGTACCATTTATGGCCCCAAACTCAGGCTTATGCACAGGCCTTTGTGTCCATGAATCACCCTGACTCCAGTTTCCAACTGGGTTGCGCTCTTGGGGTCAAACAGATCGACAGAGTCTAAACAAACATAGGGGGGCCTCGGTCTTGATTCACTCAGGAGCTGTAAGGGCAACACCTGCTTGTTGGTTTTCAGCTCCTCCGTGCGAGTCGCTGACCTCCCGCTCTTTCTGTCTCTCCTTTTTTGTAAGGTGTCTGTGTAAAAGAGTGGAGGCTTTCACAGGAAAAAAGATGAGATTGGGCTAGAAGAGACACACTGCATGCCACATTAAGGAATTATTTCAGGGAAGATTAAGCACCGTAAGGGGTTTAGGAATTGGGCTGCCCATAAATGCCCTGGTTAGCTGCCAGCAACCTCTGAAGAGGGAATGTACAGTCTCCTTGTCGTCGCTTAGTCTGAAGTCTCTCTGAGAGACCTGACCTTTTCATTTGTGCTTGGTGATTTTGTACATTTAACACTTTTCCCTCCCAACTGTAATGAGGAATGTGGGATATCAAAATAATTTGATCTCTCACAGCTGGTGCTAATATCAGTGTCCAAAAAATGTTACTGCTTGTCTGTCACCTGTTAATTTCACCACATCAGAGTTCCTGCATATTATATAATAACAGAGGTACAGATGAAGGTATGTTCAGCTTTAGGAGATACTGTTGAATTATAAGATGATGTGCACAACATAGATGCATTTAGAGTGCTGGTGCATTTTGTGATATAAGCAAGAAAAAGTCATTGATGTGTTTCTGGTGTATATGTATGGGATGTGTGGTGCAAGTGATCTGGATGATCCAACTTTTAAGCAGGTGTCTGCAAACGGAGCCAGATGACAAGCGGATGTTTAGGCTGACAGAGCCATCTGAATCTGCTGAGAGACATACATGAAATTGTTCCGGCTCATCTGTGTTTATTGGAGAAACTGCTTCTTGACATCCATCGCCTTTGTCTGGAAAAGTTATGTTACTCCCCAAAGTGCAGCTAAAGCCTGATTGCAGATACACATAAGCCATCTTATATTTTCACACCCCGAGGCATCTCTCCCTTGCCTAAGCTGATCTTCTGTCTTTTTATCGTACATCTGTTGAAAGTTAGTAAATGTTATGAATGTTATTGAGTAAGGGTGCAACTACTGGCGTTCTAAATGATTGATTAAGCATTTAATGATTATTTTCTTTAAAAGAATGAGTGAGTAATTTAGTCCAATAATATTTTGAAATTCTGGAAAATGCTCAACACAGTTTCAGAGAATCAAGTAAGTAAAGAACAAAAATAAAAGGGTAATTGAAACCGGTAAGTTGGCTTTCTTGCAAATGTTATTAGGTCAGTCTCTGCTTTAATCAAAGATAAGCACTTCACTGAGAATGTAGATCTCAGAGAAAGCCAAAGTATTCAGACAGGCCGGGAACAGTCTTGCATTCCTAAGAGACATCTCGCCTTCTGGCTGCCAAACTCCTTGAGATCTTCTACAACTGGTGATGCCATTTGATTCGTGAGTAGGAGATACTGATACGTGTCTGTTATCTCACTAACTTACTTAAGAACAGGTTAAGTGTGTAGCACTTCTTACTGCTTGTTGCTCAAACAGTAAGAAGTGAACCAATGCCATGACACTAAAGGACCGAGATTAAATCCAAAGTTACCTCACCATCACCCAAATCCTGTTTTTTAGTACAACCTCACATCTTCATTTTGATATTTCTGCCTGGCTGTCTGTTAAACAGAAAACAAAAGAGCGAATCTTTTGGTGTTCTGACTGTTACATTTTTTAGTTGAAATGTAAAACACAGTATGAAAGTACAGTGCATAACACAACTAAAATGTGAGTTGTCAGTTTTATTTTTTTGGAAATCATACTGATGTTTCTGTTTAAGCTGTACCGGGCATGCTGAGACCCTCACTATGACCGTATATGGCTAATAAAGGGCATCGGAACCACCAGCCTGATGATGATTGGATATGTTGTTTCTGGTTGGATTAAACAGACAAAAATGCACACGTGGCACAAGATGCTAAGTTAAACTGGCTGACCTCTTTGCAATCATCTTATGAAGGATTGCCATTTGGATTCCTTGGATGATTAGCTGGCTCGACTGTGTTTTGTTGACTCCCAGTGTCCACATGCTGCAGGAACTGCAATGATCGGCATAAGTCCTTTGAACCTGTCATCACTAAGTACTGTATTCTGCTCAGGACAGTGCAGGTCTGGCTTAAACAGCTGTGTGTGGCTTCACATAGATATTACTCTCCACACACATGAGCATACATGTAGACAGGTACACTGCAGCACCCATGTACTACATGAGTACAGGCACAGTTCGAGCTGGAGGGCTGTCATGATTAATGTGAGTGTTGTGAGAGTTTATGGAATGTGATCGTTTACCTTTGAGGTGAATTCACATGCTCAAAGCTACCTAGTGGCTCCCACTGTTTATAAGTTCTGGGATTCCTTAAATTTCTCATCTTAACAGTTTGACTCACGGGGATTTAAGGACTCGGGGTCGCTTGTCAAAGAGATGGATGAGCCTGACCTGTGCCTCTGTGAATTTCAATCGTAACTCACCACGACACATCTGTACAGTCACAGTTTACGACAATAAACAAAAGTTCAGCTCTGCGATCGATGACATTTCCAGGTGATGTTCTCTGACTGCATGAGGAAGAGGGCAGTTTCCCGTGAAAGTCATACAAGCTGTTGTGATCAATCATAGTTAAAAGTCACGGAAACTACTGTTTAGAAATTTCTTGGTGAAAAAACCTTGTTTGTCTTCTCAAAGCCAAGGGGCAGATTCCACTTACATTTGTTAGTGTGAATGGAGGAGAATTCAGGTTCCTCTTTAGTCAGACGTTAATAGGCTGGTGATACGTTTTTGATAGAAAGAGGTCAGTTTAAGAAATCGCAGATGCTGACGTGTCCTGACAACAGCCAGGTGTCTCTGCTTCTCTCATCTATTTATTCTTTCCTCTTGTCTTTCCACATACAGCGGTGTGTAGCTACGGTGTTTGCTTCAACGGGGGCCAGTGTCGGGAAGGATCCACCCAGCTCTGTGATTGTCCCGCAGGGTTCAGCGGCCCCAGCTGTCAGTACGGTGAGTACAGACATCCTTGTAGCGTTTCATATTCAGATTCTTCTCTTTTCTTCTCTTTCTTTTATGCTTGTTTTATTGCCCATTCTTTGTTGTTGTGTTTCTTACATTTGTTACATGTTTTCAGAGTTTAGTAATAAAGCAACATGTAGAGTTAAAGAACCCATTCTCAGCTCTCATTGGACGGAGGTTGGGGGTTGAAAAGTAACTACAGTAATAGCAGGAATCAAGAAAACACCTTACAGACAGATTGAAATTGATTAGTAGGTCACTATTTAATTAAAAAAACAGCAACCCCTGACTGTTTTCTGGAGCCTACATTTCTGATCCACTTCAGTCAGACTGCCAGGCCTCCCCCTGAACTCTGTTGAAGTGATAGCCTTTCTGTAGAGTGAATAGGGAATCTCCTCACATCAGCACTTGGCTTACTTACCAGAAACCTAAGTATTTTATCAGCATCTCCATTGTTAAATTTGAGCTATTGAAGTAACACAGTGGAAGATTCTGTTGTTTTTCGGATAACACCACACGGCAGGAAATTCCTTTTCGGTGTCAAGTTTTTGTTAGAATTGTCCGTGTCGCCCTCGATTCAGACCCTCCCAAATGTTACAGACTTTGTTGCACAAGTTCTAACTGCAGAGGCCGAGTAAACATCACGCTTTTGTTAGGTCTAATCTGCTTTTACGCACTCTGGACAGGATCCAGAATCCTTCACCTTCATCTCAAACTTACCCACTTCTTAATCAACACGTGATTTTCTCAAGACTTCACTGGTGGAACGTGTAGTTTTACAGCCTTCTTGGCTGTGGCTCATGATTAGCCATTGAGGAATCAAAGGTTTCGGTGGCAGCTAAGCTGACCTGTCTCACTTCTGATTACTTCATACTTGAATGAGAGATTAACCATTAAGACAAAGGGATCCGTAAATACACATGCCCACTGAGATCCTGTCCAGCAAAGCTTAGGACCACTCGGTGCCTTAAAGAGGAGGGCTTTAAGAATATTGAAACCATCTGCTTAGGATGATGTTCATCAGTGTTCATGCAAAAAAAAGTATAGGTTTGCCTAAAATGGAGCATATAAACATATTCAGAGGCATGATCGTCTCAGCATAAACAACTAGAAACCCGCTGACTCTGTTTTATAGCTCTGCATTCTCTGTGGATGTAATAATGTATCTGAATGACATGTATTTGGCTTCTTTTATGTTATGTTTATGAATGATAGGATGCTCGCCCTCTTTTGTCTCCGTAGTAGAAGCTCATCAGTCATTCTGAACAGAGCAGTAGCGTGTTTTTTAGTAACACACAATGATAAATCACAGATATGGAGTGTTGAAATGAGGGTGAGTGCGCACAGCATGGTGCAATGCACAGGTTTTGCTCCTCACTATAACAAATAGTATGAAGTTGTGGGAATGATGGTGGCAATCAGCAAGACTTAATCATGAAAAACACAGCTGATGTCTAAATAAGTCCTTAGTGGATCAGTAAGTGATCAGAACAAAAAATGCAATCAAGTAAAAACACCTCTGTTCACTGCACTAGTTGGCTTTTGAAAATATACAACACGCACAGTCTCACCCCTCCTGTTGCTACATTTTAATACTGATTTATCTACTCATTTTAAGTTATGAAATAAAACATAAATATGGGATTTAAAAAACATTAATCTGACACTCGAGTATTCTCTTATGTTTCCAATATGGGGGCTCTGGCAGTCCTTCACCTTCTAACAAGGTGCATAAAGAGGGGAAGAAACCTTCAGAGATTACCTTCAGTTTCTTTTTTTGAAGACAGACATATTTTATCCCTGTCATTGTTCCCCAAACACACTCATTCATGTACGACGTAAAATGCTAAATAGAAATGATTGTTGTGGCTTTTACACACAGGCACACACAGACACACAGTCATAGTAATAATGTTGGATGTTTTGTTTGGACCAATAAACTCTCCACATAACCTAAAAGTCACTTTTAAGGCCCATCCTGTTTTCGATCCAGCCTGTTTCTTTCCATTTCCAAACACTCTGATTCGCCACTGTTGTTTTTCATTGTGAATGATAACTGTCATCAGTGGATACCTAGGGGGCATTTGCTGGTGGGTAGCTATTTAGAGATTATTAGCCTGTAAGCACTCAGGCAGCTATATTTCTCTGTGATTGGCCCTAAATGAGCTGCTGGATGAAGGGTGTGAGGCTGTCAGTTGATTCCTCCTGTCCAGGGGCAATGCTTAAGTTGGTGGGAGGTGGACACAGGCGCTATTGGTGGTACTACATGTACCAAATACGGGTCAGGTCAAAAAGTCCAAAGGCCAAAGACAATAACTTAAGAGTACAAGGTGGATCATTGGAGACTGGTGGCTCATTAATAGGATCGCTTTAATGAATGACTCTGTTCACTGAGTGACTGGTCTGATATATTGATCAGTCCTTCCGAGCATTCCTGCGGTGGTCAAACACATAGCCTTTCGTCGTTGTCACGTTCTTGAGCTCTGGATGAATAACCCTTGTAAAGATTTGAGCGTGCTCCTCACACAAGTTGCCATTATAACGCACTTATTGCTGCGGTCCACACGCTTCTCACAGCTGTCAGCCCCTGTTTGCTCTCTGTTAAGATGTAAGAAAAGAAAAGAAAAGAAAAAAACAACAACCTTGAAGCCACAGTGGAGGATGTGGCCAAGGATGAATGTGTGTAGCCACACTTCACTCAAAGATTCACTCATCATTTCGGACAGCTCTCAACAGCATTCCTCTGCAGCTGCACGTGGTGATTCCCCCTTGGAGAGCTTCTGATGTGGTTTGTCCGTGTTTGTGTATAGCAATTGGATTGTGTTTATGTCTTCAAAGGGGCCAATTAGTCCTCTGCTCTCAATAGTTGTCTGTAGCCGTCATCTATTTTGTTTTTAGGACAGCATTGTGTCCTGGTTGTGTGTAAGACAATAATTACTATTTTTTTGTGTTTGTGCCTCAACTATGTGGTTAAGCAGGAACTGGTGCCTAGAGGCCTTCCTAGTCCTTTGATAGATAGTAAATCACATTTTTGAAAGGGTCAGCCTCCACTTACAAAACACAGTGGATACAGTGTTATATTTAATAGTTGCATAATTTGACATGACTGATGGAGACCAGTGATATTCGCTTGCAAATCGATGTCCTGTAATTTTGTGGTTTGTTTGTTTGCGTTAAATATTTCTGAGAACCAATCAAAATTTGACAGCAGTTCTGATGAAGCAGCTGATTGATAAGGCTGTATTTACACTGCTTACAGCCACATCATTCGGCTAATTTATGAGTAAATCTTCTGTTTACTTAGACTGTTTATTTACTCCTCAATACAACACAGTTCCCAATTAAAGCAGAATGAGGTCTATAATGCAAATAAAAACTACCTATAATATAAATCTCTGTCTTTGTCCACAAGACATCAACCAAATTGGCACACGCGTACATCTTAGGCCTCCGAAGGTTGCTATCTGTATCTGATATTAGGACATCATTATGTTCCCCAGCAGCCAACCGTCCAACAGGGTAAAGTGATCCAAAAGATTTGGAATGTGTCCACCTATAACACCTTATGAAAGCATGGTATCACTTTCATTTCATGTCAATAACATGTATGAAAATGTTGGAGCGTTTCAGCAGTGAAGCGGAAACTTATAGCGTACCTTCTTTTTTGTATGAGCTAAGGTCCGTTTAAAAAAACAAAAAAAACAAAAAAGAAACCCAGCTCTTCTACTCATCTTGTCTATATCCAAAGGGATTTAGTCACTTGGTCCCTGATGTACTTTATATCCCACCTGTCATCAGTAGGCAAGTGGTATCCTCTGGGATCAGCGGCGTCCAAGGCTTTCAGACCCCTGGCAAGGCAGATGTCTTCATACCAGCTGACATCTGACTCAGCTAGAAACAGACAGATAGACAGAGAGGCTGACAAACACTCTTTGTAACATGAAACTTTACTATGTTGAAGAAGCTTTAAATGTCTTGTAAAAATGCTTTTTGTATCAGATCCATCTGGTGAAAGGCGATGCAGTTATCACTGAACCAATAGCTCATGTGACAACTTGTTTTAGAGTTATTTGACACAAATATGAGGAGTCTGTGATATTAAAGTAAAACCGTTGAAAGCGAAGTAAAAGGTTTTCCAGATTTGATGGTGTTTGCTCAATTCCCACAATGTGCATAATGCCGTGTGCGGTAGACTTCTTTGCTGAGTCCAAAGAAGAGCTGAAATAGCTCTTTCTGTGTTACAGTATGAGTTTCATTTAGATTAGATTAGATTAGATTAGATAGAACTTTATTAATCCCTCGGGTGGGTTCCTCTGGGAAATTCGATTTCCAAAAAAAGCACAGCACCGACAGAAGTTACAGAGTTACAGAATATTATATATATATATATATATATATACACACACACACACACACACACACACACACACACACATATATATAAATACAGAGACAATATAAATAAAATATACAAAGGGGATAAATAGAATAAATAGGAATAAAAAATAAAAATACAAGTGAATTGCACATTTCAAGTATTGAGTCTATTGCACCGTTGACTATTTACAAAAGTATTGCACAAAAGGTATTGCACAGTGAGGTGAAGAGGCACTACAGCTTAGTTGTTCCCCCCTCCTTTGTCCTCCTGTTTCCCCTCCCTCTCCCCTCCAGAGAGGAGTTAAACAGTCTGATGGCGTGTGGGACAAAGGAGTTTTTAAGTCTGTTAGTTCTTGTCTTTGGGAGAAGCAACCTGTCACTGAACAGACTCTTCTGGTTGTTAATGGCCGTGTGCAGAGGATGCCTGGCATTGTCCATAATGTCCATCAGTTTCTTTAATGTCCTTTTCTCTGCCACTGTCACCAGAGTGTCCAGCTTCATGCCGACCACAGAGCCAGCCCTCCTGATCAGTTTCTCCAGCCTGGATGAGTCCTTCTTTGCTGTGCTGCTCCCCCAGCACACCACAGCATAGAAAAGTACTCCAGCAACCACCGACTGGTAAAACATCCTCAGGAGCTTCCTGCAGATGTTAAAAGACCTCAGCCTCCTGAGGAAGTACAGTCGGCTTTGGGCTTTTTTATACAGGTGCTCTGTGTTGCATGACCAGTCCAGTTTATTGTCCACCCACAGCCCGAGGTACTTGTACTTGTTGACCACCTCCACCTCCTCCCCCTCTATCTGAACCGGCAGTGGACCTGCTCTAGACCTCCCGAAGTCCACAACCAGTTCCTTAGTCTTTGAGGTGTTGAGTTGCAGGTGGTTTGTGTGACTCCATGCGACAAAGTTCCTCACCAGACTTCTGTACTCCTCTTCCTGATCATCCCAGATACACCCCATGATGGCCGTGTCATCTGCAAACTTCTGAATGTGGCATAATTCAGAGTTGTAGCAGAAGTCAGAGGTGTACAGGGTGAAGAGAAGAGGGGACAGCACAGTTCCCTGTGGTGCTCCTGTGCTGCTGACCACTGTGTCAGACGTGATGTCCTTCAGCCTGACGTACTGTGGTCTGTCGGTGAGGTAGTCGGAGATCCAAGCCACCAGGCAGGGGTCCACCTCCATCCTGTTCAGTTTTTCTTGAAGCATACAGGGCCGGATGGTATTAAAGGCACTGGAAAAGTCAAGAAACAGGATCCTGACCGTGCCTTTTCCCCCATCCAGGTGTGAGTGGGCTCTGTGTAGGAGGTACAGGATGGCATCCTCCACTCCGACACCCGCCTTGTATGCAAACTGTAGTGGGTCCTGGGCATGTTGTACCTGTGGTCGGAGGAGGTTGAGGAAGAGCCGCTCTAGAGTCTTCATAAGATGTGACGTCAGTGCCACCGGTCGGAAGTCATTCAGCTCATTGGGCCGGTTCTTTTTGGGGACCGGGACGATGCAGGATGTCTTCCATAGGGCGGGCACTCTCCCCAGTCGCAGACTGAGATTGAAGACTCGTTGTAGCGGCTCCCCAAGTTCAGCAGCACACGCCTTAAGCATCCTAGGACACACCTTGTCTAGGCCTGCTGCCTTTCTGGGGCGAAGCTTCCTCAGTTGTCTCCTGACCTGATCCACTGTGACACTGGGAGATGTTTGGGAGGAGGGGAGGGGGGGAGATGTCTTGCTGCTGAGAGAGGGATTGGAGGAGGGGGGTGTCATGGTGTCAGGAAGGGGGGGAAGCGAGGGAGGTAGGAGAGTGGGGATTGGACTCTGTAGAGAAGGTGAGGGTGGGGGGGTTGTGGGCTGGTCAAACCTGTTGAAGAAGTTGTTAAGTTCGTTTGCCTTCTCCACAGTCCCCCCCACTGTGCTTTTCTTGGTGTTGTGGCCTGTGATGGTTTTCACACCATTCCAGACCTCCCTCATATTGTTCCTCTCCAACTTCTGCTCCACCTTCCTCCTGTAGGTGTCCTTTGCTTCCCTCAGGCAGCGTTTCACCTCCCGCTGTGCTGCCTTCATCTCCTCCTTCACTTTGCTCCTGAAAGCCTTCTTCTTCATGTTGAGGACAGCTTTGACTTCCTGTGTTACCCACGGTTTGTTATTAGGATAACACTGTACCGTCTTAGCAGGGGCGACCGTGTCCACACAAAAGTTGAGGTAGTCTGTAAGACAGTGTGTTGCCCCCTCTATGTCCTCACCATGTGGGCTCAGGAGCACATCCCAGTCTGTGGTGTCATAACAGTCCCTCAGAGCATCCTCCTTTTCTGGGGTCCATCTCCGGATGGAGCGCGTTGTGACCGGCTGCCTTTGGACGAGGGGTGTGTATTGTGGCTGTAGGTAAACCAGGTTGTGGTCTGACTTCCCTAGTGGGGGGAGGGGGGTGGCTCTGTATGCATCTCTCACATTAGCATACAGTAGGTCAATTGTCCTGTTGCTCCTTGTGGGACAATTCACAAACTGGTGAAAAGCAGCCAGAGTAGAGTCCAGTGTGGCATGGTTAAAGTCTCCAGATATAATAATGAAAGCCTCGGGGTTTTGTGTCTGAAGTCTTGCTGTGACTGTGTGTATTTTCTCACAGGCAGCTGTTGCGTCGGCCCTCGGAGGGCCTTGTTCTGAGCCATAAGCTCATATCTTGCCTCAGTTTGTGGTCACTGCGATGCCAGAAGCACCAGCTTGTTCTAGACATCACTCAAGAAGAACTGTACTGTACTGATAGCTATCATCGTTAACATTGTTCTCTAAGGCTCTAAGGCATGCTTTTCTCAGCCACTGCCATGTTAAGCTTTCAGTCAATCCAAATGCTTTCAGTCAATCATTCCAAGTTTCTTCGAGTAATCCATTCAGAGCGGGGTAAAGTTAAATAACAATTATTTTCTCCTTTTAATAGAACAGCAAAGGGATCAGTTAGAACAAGGAGATTTTGTAAAAAGTAATACATACAGCCTAATACTGCTAACAGAGTCTGTTTCAGTCAGAGAGCTCGCCTAGGTTTTAGTGTGGCTTATACAGTTGATTAAAGCTCTAAATAATGAGGTCAGCTATTTCTGTGGGGACTTTCGGTGCATGACGCGTCCTCCACAGTCTAGTGGCTGGTGCTGAAATACAACGGGGACACACTGAGAAGCTCACTCTAATCAGCTTATCTGACATAATTGATTATTTTTCCACTGAGTATGCTTTTCATAAGTTTTCTGAATCTTTCACTGAGATATTTTGTGATGTCATATCACATGGGTCATGATTGTATAATAAACTGGGGTGAAAAGTAACAACTCTACTGTAATCGAGTACAATTTTAATACTTTACACAGTCAAATTAAATAGCAAAACATGAAGCTTTTTTTACTTTATTATATGTTTTGGCAGTAAATACATTGTTAGGATTATCTACCTACTATAACGCTGTGCTGTATATCTGCATCTGTATTTGATGCTCAGTACTTTTTATGTACTAAAAGTTGAATTTTTCTGATAATGCTTTTGTAATTTTCCCTCAGTATTGCATTAAATGCAGGACATTTACTTCAGAGAGGAAACCAAATGGGTCAAATCCTCATTTGTTTTAATGCAGAGGTCTTCTTACCTTTACTGTTCCTTTAATCTTGTTCTGGCTTTGTGAAGTTTTTTGGTCGCATGTTTCAAGGTCGGAGCAGCAACCCTGGAGCTATTGTTGGAATTTATAGTCTTGTTAAAGGTCACTTGTTGAATTCCACACAGCTGGTGATGTACACAGACTTGAACTAAAGCCATCTGGTCAAGGGGCTATAAGCAGAAAATGTCTTAAGTGTCTTCTGGCATTTAAAGAAAGAACAATAGAAAAATAACAAGGTAACCAAAATGTCATATTTTTCATTTTTAAAGTATAAGTCATGGTACCTTGGCAGTTCAGAGGGATGTGATCGTGAGTGGAAACTTTAAATCATAGAAGGAAGAAACCTTCAGACCATATCACATACAGGCTTTTCTTTAACAAGTTATATGGTCTCCATACAGTTTATCTGCTCATGTCTTTCTTGCTGCTTCTGACCATCTCTCACTGTCTTTTTGTTAAGTCAGAAGTGTAAAACATAAGGCCCGGGGGCCAGAACAGGCTCAGCAAAACTTCCAGTCTGGCCCACTGAGAGCCTGTGGAAAATGGGAAGGAGTTCATAGATTTTGAACATTTAAGTGTAGTTTGGAAAGTTTCACTGCTTTTCCTATTGATAAAGACCTCGCCAATTTCCATTCATACTAAACAAAGTAAAGTAATAGATAAACAATTAGATAACAGAAAAGTTCCTGTTTTTCACTACCTACTATAGAAAGATCTACTGAAAATATGTCTATGCGTTGGGCTATCATAGCCTTTTCTGTAATTTTACACATTTATCATATAGAAAAAATTAAATGTACTGTTGAAATTGTAATTATTTTCCTCATATTAAGACTAAATGAGTTTCACTGGGCTGGCCCACTTAAGATCAAAGTGGGCTGAATGTGGTCCACGATGTAAAATGAGTTTGACATCCTTGTGTGAAGCTGAAGCTCTTCAGAGGGATTCATGAATCTGGTTTTCATGTAAAGTATAAGCTACAGTTTCTGTTGTCATCATCAAGCTTTAGATTTTAAATTTAGCTCTTTTTGCAGTACTATTGTTCCTCTTCTCATAGCCATTCTACTTTGTTACTGGTCTTTCCTTAAAGACTGTAACCAGATAGGCAACAGTCCAGTTGTCTGTTTTGTTCTCCTCCCCTTGCTGCACAAAAATGTCGTTTTTCTACAGGAATTCTATTCCTGGTTCATGTCTGTTGAATTTTGATAAAAGTGCATCTCTTTCTCAAAAACCCAAGATGTATTTCTCTTTAGTGAGATTAAATGATTGTTATTCAGGGCTCCCAGATGTGAGTAACCACATTAGTGGCTGTTTGGTTGAAGGTCTATAATTGTTTCTGGGCTTTAGTCACTGACCACGTGTTTTGTTTTGTTTTTACATTTGAATGCAGCAAGGCATTGCTGTGCAAAGTTGAAGAGTATCATTAGTGTAACTGCGTCTTTAAACAATCTGATTTATGTGACACCACTGACTTTTATGGTGTCCTTCTATGCTGGAGACTGCGAGGGAGCAGAGAGAGCCAAGGTCGAGCCAGCATGTTGATGCAGTTTGTGCCCTTTTAAACTTGAGCTGGACTCACAGCAGAAGTGCTGCACGGTATCTCACCATGCCTGAAAATGTTGGGTAACTGTTTGTCACCGTTTGCTGACTGGTCTTTTTCTTGTGCTACAAGTCTCTGCATAGAGTTGATCTTTTCCCTTCGTGTTTAGGAGCACTGTGGAATGTAACGAGATCACTGCTGTCGGTATGCAGGCCTTCAGACCTTTCCCATTGTAAAAATAAATCCCTGAATGGTGGGTATGATTGAATGGTTTTTACTTGGGATCAAGAAAAATATTTGCAAAACCTCCATGCTGAGCTAGCTAAGTGCTTAAGCGACAAAGTGCTCCAAAATGAAAGTCATGTGTGCACCATGGTCTGGATATAAGATAGCTTAAATGCTCGAAACACCGACTTAGTACATAATCCCATTGTTTGACTAGCCGTAATATAGATTGGGCTTTCTTTAACTAAGGCCCAGGAGATGTTTTTGATGTGCAGTGAGCTGGTAAATGGTTCAGGAGGAAAAGGAAGAGAGTGTTCATGGTAGTTTAGGAAAAATGTAAGATTTCACAGTAAAGCTCTAAAGACTGTTTGGTGTAGTACTGCCATTTTGACAATTTGTTATGCTTTAATACTGAGTACAATATTGTTATGACTAGCGCAAAATCCTCTTTTGCTTTTGGCAAATTCATCACAGAAGGGATTCCTGGAATATTGCACCTTAATTTTTTGTTCCCTTGCTCTCAAACTGCATCACAACTGGGAACGAATGGATCGGTTGGAACCCTTTAACAATGGCCCATAACTCATACGATTATCCCTCATTTTGGTCAGTGCGACCGTGAAAGACTGTAAATCCACCAGAAGATAAAGTAGCGAGATGACCAGCTGCAGCAGTTTGTCACTTATGATTGGTGTGTCCATCTTCCAAAACGAGGTCAAAAGCCTTGAGTTATCTCATATAGGGACTCATAACATTTGTTTTATCTGCTTATAATCTTACCGTTTTAGTTTTAGAGCATTTTTTAGTTGGACAAAAAAAAGAAAGCTGTAAAAGTCAAACAGCTGACAATGGCATTGTAAAAGTCTAGGGAATCTCTGACAGTTTAAATCATTCGCAGGGTTTCCCTTTTGTTCTGTGATGGGTTTAACAGGCTGCAGCTGAAAGGACCGAACAAGCTGAAGTCTGTTTTTTCACTTTGCTTGGAGAGAGTTGTGATGTCTTTCATTCTTTTCTCAAAAACACAAACGTAAGGTTAAAACAAGTTAATCAGATCTGATTTAAAAACACTGAACAAGGTCAGGTGGTTGCATAATCTTGCTATTATTGCTTCTTTTTAAAAAATTTTACGAAACACTTTCTCTCTAAAGTGGAGTTTAAATGTACCAATAAGAGTCACTGGCATGTTTTACGTTTTTTAGCATTTGAAGGTTTAATCTTGTTCTTGTAGCTTTGTTAGCAACCAACATAGCGAGAAATCTAGATGGGCTCAAATGAGGGATGCTGTGCAGTACAGGCTCAGGAAAACAGCAGCAGAAGCTTTTATTTTTCTCACACATTTTTCACCTCTTTGTTCTTTTATCTCTTTACATCCATCTCATTTCCCCTCTCTAACCTTTTTCTCTTTCTCTCACAAGCTCAAACTCAGTTGTCTCTTCTGTCTAAGAAGCATCTATTCTAGAAGCTGTAGCTAAAGTTAAATAATGGCTAAGTCTTTGGTCTGCATGGTCGCCATGTTTCTTAACCTTCATCCATTTTTTTGTGTCTTCCTAACAGTCAAAACCAAATTTTATTGAAGGTTAAATTATACATATATGAGAAAAACATATTGGCACGTTTAAGAAAATAAAACCAGCAAATGTTTGGCTTTTTCTTTTTAGATATAACTTAAAGGCATAGCAAAGATGAACACAAGTGGTTTCTCACAGGTGGCAACAGTACTGGGTAAAGAAATCCAGTAATAAATATTGATGTAAACAATAGAGAATTTATAAAATTCAAGAAGAAAACTTTCTCAAACATTTTTTGCCCTCACAGACACACATGATGCATTTTTGTGATTAGCCTGGACTTCGTTTACCGGAACATTTTTGCCATTTTAAGAACCACTTATGACAACCAGACTGTGTGTTGAAACAGGAATGAAAAAATAAAAAATAAAACCAAAACAACAACATAAGAAAGACACAGTGCAGCTGACTCAAAGCAGATTAAAACAATGATATTGAAAGTAGAGGGCGGCTCTTTTTTCTGTTAGAGCAGTTGTTTGGTCTCTCTTTCACACAAGAGGACGTCCTGTCTTCTGTTCCACACTGAAAACCAAAAATTTACGTTCAGCCCTGAGAGAGAACAGCGCTGTTCCTGTGAAGTCCTGAAAGACATGTCTAATGAGAGGGAGTGCAGTCAGGAGGAGGGGCACATCTTTGCCTACCTACCTGCCATTGCATCCTGCACGGTACCCTAATCTCCCATAATTGTCCGAGATTCTGGGCTCCCACCCCATCTCATTAGAGTCTTTACAGCATTCCTGATAAAAGGTCGCTCCTGGTCTCTCAGGGGCCGACTGCATCTAGTTTGTGTAAATCAGAAGTGACAAGAGTTTGCAAAACAGAGTTAAAGGCGTAATCAGTGTGGACTGATCCTTTCATCTGCCAGCGGTGCCCCGATTCTCCTGATCTGGGCTACCTATTAATTCAGATGAACTCTCATATCTTCTTCTCATTTTGCTTTTTTTGGCCTTTGTTTTTCTTATCAGCTCCTTGTTTATTCAACATTTTGAACCAAATCTCTGTTTTTTCCTCCATCTGTGACATTATTTCCACTGCTGTGTGTTCATATGGAAGCCATTTAGCTTCAGCAAGCATTCACCCAACAGTGTTATCTTTCACTGCGCTGCCATTCATGCTGATGTTACTTGAGGTGTGAAAAGCACATGTTAAATGTGAAGAAAAGGCCCTTTCATATACAAAGGCTGTATTTAAAAAAAAATCAGACTGTAGTTTGATTTTCTTTATCTAAGTTGAAGCTTTAAAAAGCGATAGGAATCACAAAACAAGAAAAGACGCTATAAAATATATGTGAGAGGGTGGTGCAAGTGCGATGGAGAAAGATTTATCCAGTTCTCTGTTTAGTTTATTAGCATTTGTCATAATTTTAATGTGTGGACTGGTCGTACAGCTGAGTCGCCCTCAGAGCTGATCAGAGCGAGCTGACTCAGAAGCTGAACTTTTTTTTAAAACAGCCAACAGACCCTATGATGCATCCTGTTTATGTTAACATCTATTTCAATTTTCATTTCAATTTTAAACAATCGCAACACCAAAAAAGGCCTATGAATCACTGATCTTAATGACAAAGGTTTTGAGCTGTTCATTCATGTTCTTTAACATATATGTCATTTCAGATTAGCATTACTCAGCTTGCCGGTCGACTCACATATTAATCAACCAAGATGTCCTATGCAGAATGTCACAGCTGTGCATCAATCGATCCAAACGTCAATGTTTTCAGTGTTTATTCCTTCTCTTGACCATGGTAGCCTGTCACGTACCTGCCATCTTTTGCCCTGAAAGCACTTGGCTCTGGGCGACTTTCCCTGCACTCATGCCCTGTGCATACCTTTGTAGTGTGTGCAGCCAAGACGGAGACAGGCTGGAAACCACAACAAGTAATTTTTGGATTCCTGCAGACCTCAGTGTGCTTTCCCAGGCGCTCTAAACTCCTGGGTCAAAGCTTGAGAAGACAGGTCCTAACAGGTAGAGCGGTGAGAGAGCACGTGCATAAGGGTCAGACGGCAATCCCTCAAAGTCCTCTTGTTCAGCTGTGTACATCATAAAATGTTATCCAGAGACATGCGTGGCTTCATGCAGCTGCAGTCTTCTGCTTTTATCTGTAACTTTTACTGAAAGTAAGACTGAGTGACAGATGCCAGAAACCTTTAATTAACATCTTTATTTTGAACGGACAGACATCTCTCAGAGCTTTCCGCTCTGTTAGCTTCCATCGGATCATTAGTCGAAACAGCACTATGGAAGAAGATTGGGGTTGTCTAAATCAGGTTGCAACACTTCAGTTTGGGGTGACTGGCTATTGCATGATTTTGGGATTTTTACTAATGTCACTTCAGCTGTTTATGTCTGGGAACAAAGCAGTTCAGTCATCCCTTGACACATAAATACACACTAGGAACACTTCACTCAAACCTTTGCACATTTATACGCACAAACATTTAAAAGCTTGCCTATCAGTGCAGTGAAATGGATCATCAAAAGAGGGATTAGAGGAGTTTAGGACTCAGTAGTGCAGAATGTTCACTAAACGAACGTAAACACTGGATTTAGTCTATTTGATATCGCTTAGAATTCTCTTGTGGTCAAATGTGCAAGAATTTAAAAAAAGAAAAGGAAACAGGTCTCAGCAGTCATATGCTGTGATAAGCTGCACACAGAGTGCTGCAGACTACAGTCATTTGATTCGTTTTTTGACCTGAGAGTCAGACAGCCTCTCAGTGATTCTGTCAGTGTAGCTATCTGCTGCTTGTCTCTTCCTCTTGTCAACACATGCCTTTGGACAGAAACTGAACAACAACAAAACACAACTGTTGGAGTCGACAGATAAGCAGTGAATTTACATTCTGATCATCTGTTTTCACATGAGAACATGAGAAAAACACCACTGTTGACTTTATGAGCTGTTTAAAGAAGTAAAGACAACAAAAGTCATTTCTTTTTAAGCTGGTACCAAGAATTATTTCAACCAATAAACATTTATACTTCTTTTTTACAGTAGTTAGCAACTTTTCTTTCCTCGGTGTCCATAGCGAACTGACTGGGAACCAAGTGCTGTCGTGCTCTGGATGGTCAGTGTTGGAGGTGCATTTATTCATGACTTTCAGAGGCTTTTTGTGCTTGGGCCCAGAGAGAGTGGACAGAGTCTGTTCACTCCACAAGTTGAATGATTCATCTTGAAGCAAACTTTGACTTTAGTTCTTGCCTGGTTACGAGGATGTTTTTTTCTTTTTAGATTTTAGAAGTACTTTAAAAGGTTTTAACTACACTTTCCTCCATGATACAACTTTCTACTCAAGACCTGATTCAGATTGTAAATGACTTCATGGAAACGTTAGCGGTTTGTCAATAGAAGTAAATACACATCATAGAGGTCGTTGTGTGGTTTTCATTAAAGGGTGTTTTTTTTTACTTCTCTGGATTAAGGAAAGCCACACCACGTCCTATTGCCAGTGCCACTTAACAAAATCTCAGCAGCACGTTGGCCACAATTACAGGGCTTTGGGAAGAAACCCGTGCCTCAAACTGGCACTAAGAATGCATTAAATATGACTAAGGGTGGAAATTATAAAATGTTTAATAGGGCATGCACTTTTTTTCTGGTAAAAGCCAGTGTGGCACGCCAAAGTGAAAGATGTTTTATCAGAACAGGCACTTTGATGCGTGCGGTTTTCTTGGACTGTGAATTGTAGCAGCTGTGTTTTAGTTACAGGATGAATAGGAGCAGAGCTGGATCGCAGCGTGTCAGCTTAAGAAATGGCTTCACACCTGGATGCTACTGATGTAGCAGAAGGCTACCAGTAGGGGGCGGTATTGAACTTGAGCTGATGACTTGCAGAGGTGAAGGAAAGAAAGACACATAAGTATGTGGAGTTTCTTTATTTTTTACATCTGATATTTTTTATATTAAACGTGCTTTGTATTAAATCTGGGCAGCAGGACTCATCTGAAGAGTTTCTCAGCAATATTTATAAATATGCATGAAATATCAGACTTTTATAAATCTATTAACTGGTTTATTTAGACCTGAACCGAAGGACTAAACATCAGAATGACACTGCCTGCTTCTTGAGATTAAACTTGGCATTCCAAGGAATTACTGTGTTTATAAAATGCGAACTTTGATGATATTTTTGTGAGCTTTGTTGAGCCCATTTCACCAGTTCAGGTTTGTGCTCCTGCCTTTCCGAATGAGCCTTTTTACAATAAACATTTTATCGATTGGTTAAACTGGAGGTCAAAGGAGAGGATGATTTTGAAGAGTGTGAAGTGGGCAGTGAGTTCATAGGCAGTGAGTTTCTCAGTTGTAAACTGTGATTCACCTTGCAGCTCAGTCTCAGTGATACTTCTGACTCAAATGCATCTCATGCAACCTCGAGCCAATCCCATCTTTG
The DNA here is from genome assembly GCF_057382185.1 of Mchenga conophoros. NCBI lineage: Eukaryota > Metazoa > Chordata > Actinopteri > Cichliformes > Cichlidae > Mchenga > Mchenga conophoros. The sequence goes on from NC_140530.1 coordinate 23,010,469, forward strand.
CGGCACCTGGTAAATGAAAGCAGCTGTGAGGACTGTAGGGAATACAGCGAAGAATGAACACTAGCAAAGCACATTTCTACACCAGCAGGGTTTTAGATCAGGGCCCTAAAAGGAAAAAGCTTAGTGATATCCACAGTGTCCCCCCCCCCCCCCCCCCCCCCCCCCGGATCTTCAGTGAATGCTGCAATTTTTCCAGCCCGTGACCCCCTCGAGATAATATCATAGGCCTGGTGGTTTTCTTTGGCACAGCTAGCCCAGCAAGACATGAGCCTCAACCTACTGGGAGCAGTGGTCATCTTTATCTGAGGAAGTCACACAATACAGCGCAAAAATGTAAACTCGAAGATCTGCTGCAGCTGAACTTTCATAGAAGAGATATGTCCTTCTGAAGAGGCATTAAAAAAAGTTTTAGAGGAACTTTCATTATTTTCTTATTCTTTACAGGTTGCTTTAGCACAGAGTGTCCACTGTGAGGAAATACATAGTTTTCATACATTTCCAAAGATGTGTTTTATTAGAATTCAAGAAGACATAACAGCTCAGTTTGTCTTTCATGGCGATGTAGCAATGACTGTGTTGACTTCAGAGAACAATGAGAAGAAACTCCACCTTTATTTATACTTGAAGAGGTTAGAAGGTAAGAACCATTTCCAGGGTTTGCTTGAAATTAATTTTAATGATGCTATTAGTCATTCCTATGCTCGGGGTGTCTTGTAGTCAGTGTAGTTAGTCCATGATGAAGTAAATAAGTTAAAAATAAGTATTTGATAAAATAGTGTCTCTTCTCTCGTCGCCTTAATGGTAATGTAATAATTTATGAGCTTTTTATTTCATGGTGTTAGAGGAGATGGTCTTGGTTTTGGGGAATGTGGCCCCACTTCTTCTATAAACATCAGGAAGCTCTCAGTACACTGCAATAAAATACCGAACCACTAACTACAGCCTCCAAAATTAGCATGCAGTTGGATCAGCACGTCTTTGTTAGAGGGCTAAATAAAACTAAACACAGTGACTCTGCTGCCGGGCTAATATGAAAGTAAGCCGTAGTAAATTAGATGTATTTTGTTTTCAGGATGTACGTTGTTTCAGTTTCCACCAATGAATATCTCAAATTTTACTCAGTAACAGCTCCACAACTGTAAGAAAAGCCTTGGACAAGAGGATTGGGTGAAATACTGAGTGACATTTGAAAAACCTCTGGCAAAACAAGTATTTGTACTTTGGTCAAAATGGCAGACATGTGTCTGGACTCTCTGTTTGAGGCAGGATGAGGAGGTTGGTCTTTTGTGAGGGGCTCAGAGCCGTCACTTCTCCATATTGAAAGATCTAGTTTAGGTGACTCAGGCAACTGAGTAGGATGTCCTCTGGGTGACTTAGGCATGAGGTGCTTTGCCTATGCCCTACCAGCAAAAGGGGAGAACTTGGTGGTAAAAATTCTCAGTGTAATTCTACCAAATTTGATGAAAAGGAAATAAAAATCAAGCATATTAGATGCGTCTGTGCAGCTCAGTGCCTTTTCCTTTTTTTATATATTCAACTCATCACTTTAGCATATTGTGATTGGCATTTTTAACATTTTATGGATAAAATAATTAAAGGCATATATTTTTTAAACCAAGAACAAGATATGATTGACATACGCTGCTGTTATCTTTTGTTGTGCAACACTGAGCTAAGTGATTGTCGCATCTAACTCCTTGAATACATCCAAAGATGAGATTTTACCATCAACTCAATGATTTTTATTTTATCATATCATTTCTGGTGTAAATTCAGTGATGTTAAAATTGACGTATAATTGGTTTATCTCTAAGAGAAGTGTGTGCTGCATAACTGACACAGTTAGGTATCTACCATATGGTGAAATCGTCTCATGAGAGACCACATGGGTTCAACCCTGAGCGCTGCCCTTTGACTGAGGGAAGAAGTTGGGCTGCAGACACACCGCTATGTTCCAGGCATCTGATCTCATTTTGGAAAAAACACACACACTCATCCCCACCACAGAGGCGCAGAAGAAACCTCTGTGATCTGATGTTCACGGGATGGCGTTGATCTTTAAACGCTTCCCTACTTTAAAGCTCTTGTTTCAGTGTCTGGTACCTCTGCTGGAGGTTCAGTCTGGTGACGGTTTGATAGATGGGTTAAAGTGCAATGGAAAAATATATCACCAACCCCCCATCTAGGTTAAAGTAGGTTTGTAACCTCTGTTTCAGCCACCATATTCAGCTCAGTAGTCATTAGGTTTAAAAATCTGAGATAACTTTTGTGGCTGGTTTACGTGGCAGTTTTGGATTAAGTTTAGTTTAGTACAGGGGTCCCCAATCCCAGTCCACGAGGGCTGGTGTCCCTGCAGGTTTTAGATGTGTCCTTGATCCATCACAGCTGATTTAAATGGATAAATTACCTTCTCAACATGTCTTCAGTTCTCCAGAGCCCTGGTAATGAACTAATCATGTGATTCAGGTGTGTTGACCCAGGGTGAGATCTAAAACCTGCAGGGACACCGGCCCTCGTGGACTGGGGTTGGGGACCCCTGGTTTAGTATGAACGCTATCATAGAGATTTTGGAGTTTGTTTTATCTACTGTGTTTTCAAATACTCTCCATTGCAAAAGGAAAATATATACAGTGTTTAATATTTATATACCTAAAATGTAATTAAAGCTCCATTTCTGTGTGCAGCCCATCCAAAGTCTCGCTCATTAAAACTGCCATCCTGATGGAGAAATAAGGACTATGTGGTATGTTACTGAGCCAGGGGAGACATTCAGTATTCCACTGCTGCTTTGTGTATTTTCTTCCTGACCCATTGAAGTTCCACATTCCTGCTCTCTTATTGGGCAGAAAGACTAGGGAGAATGATGAGCGTGACAGTGACCCCGCTCAAACCCCTGCTCAAGCTGCCACAGGTGTGTGGCCTGGGGATGGAGAGGGGTCGTCAGTGCTCAGTTCTGACCTTGACTTCAGGTCAAGTTGCCTGGTTGTTTTTCTGCATCGAGACTGCTGTTTTCCACGGTCCATATATTACAGGCTAAATGAACTGTAGCAAAAGGTGGGCACTCTCTCTTACCCCAGGACCCAGACCCATTAATTTAAGCTCTTGTGATGTAGGTCCCATATAAAAATTGGTAAGGATCACAAATTAGGTCTCTAGCTGTACTGCTTCAAAGAAGGATCGGTGTAATAAACTGATTATAAATTACGTTTCACTGTGTAATAAAATTGTATTAATGTTAAAGGTGACATCTCACTGCCAACAGAGAGTTCGCTGTTTTCAGTCCTAACATTTCCAGATGTTGTAAACCGAGAGGGAAATGGTATAATTAGCTGGTTAGACGCTGGCACTGCGACGTGAGCAAGATTTGCTAGTAAAGGGGAAAAAAGCTCTAATAAAGCAATTTTCTCTGCATTCGTAGTCGTCAGTCTGTACAGTAACTCTCCTCTTTTTATGAACGTGGAGAAAGTTTACAAGGTGCCAACTTCCAAGTGAATGTTCCCCCTTAATTTTTTCCATAGTCTTCAGTTTTCAGTCCAAGATTCCTTCTGCTGGCATGGCAAGTAAAACACCCAGTGTCATCAGGTATAAAACTTTGCTCCGAGCATGATCTCTGCTGACAATGTTCCATATGAACTAAATTTAATAGTAATGCAGTGAATCCGCATCCGTGTCCTTAAACTGTGGTGTAAACTGAATAATCTGTTACACATTTATCTGTTTATTCTCAATTTTAACATCTCCTCATTATGTGGAATCTCTGCTGCTTCAGTTATGATACGCTGGACTGTCAGCGCCTGTATCTGACCCTGGTCATTATGGGTAGTTTGGGAACTGCAGGGAAAGATTTTATCTTGTGTCGTTGATGACAGATTTGGCAGCACGTTTAACGATTGGGAATGAAATGGAAAGCAGTGAGCTTATGTGGAAGTGTTCAGGATGTTTTGCATGAACAGGACAAATCCTTACTCTGGTTCATGTTGAAGTAGGTTTGCAGGTAAGAGTGAATGAGGGCAACATGTTACTGCCTCATATTTCCATTTGTTCCGCTTAATTAATCGCTGTTTATAGTTTGATTCTCTTCTGGATATATTCTACCTTTTCTTTTCTTTTTTTCTTCTTTTTTTCCCTATTTTCCTTCAAGTTGGTACCAAGAAACAAACTGAAGGATGGAAAAAGGGCACCGAGTTTACCACAGCGATTTTCTTGTAGTTCCAGGCCCTTCAGTACTTTTGACACGTCCAAGTTTATTCGCGCACGACATTTAAAACACAATAGAACAACATGAAAAGGAAGTGAGAGTCTCTCATGCTCAAAGAAGCATAACCCTGTTTTATCTTAGACACTATTTCAGTACATCCTTTTCATTTAGCATGATCTATCCTTTGTTCTTCTTTCTCAGAGGTTTCACTTTAGTTCACATGTAAATAATAATAAGGAGATTAAAAGCGAGGAATAAACATTTCATCAGTGCTTTGTCGTATTTTTCCCCTGTCAGATGTGAATGAATGTGAGGAGACCAATGGAGGCTGTGAAGCTCTCTGCTGTAACACCATTGGAAGTTTCTACTGCAGGTGTCCTCCTGGACAGAAACTGAACGAAGATGGAAAAACATGTCAAGGTCAGTGTGGTGTTTAATTTCAAAATGGCGCTCTGGGAATTTGACACATTTTAAGTGCATTAATGGCACATAAATTATCATAATTACAGGGCATCCACACAGGAAATGATGAAGGTTACCTAGGCAACTGTAGCCTGAAAAGTACACTAGTATCCAAGTGTCAGCAACAAAGTGATATGTAACAATGTGTGGATGCCCCTTAACAGATTCAGTCTCTTAAAACAGTTATATGATGGCCTCTGTGGGTCTGGAGAGTAAGGGAATGACCAGAGGCCACAAGAAGTCAGTTACATTCAGGGACATCAGGCAAGAGAAATGACTGCTGGTGGCCCAAAGTGGGCAAGTTAAATGGTTTGAAGTTAAATGTCAAGGCAACTGATTGAACTAAATGACAGTGAAGGATACTATTGCAAAGTTACCTGGGGTAGGTGACAAAGACTTTCCCTTTAATGTCTGTATGGGCTACAATTGGTCTTGTGACCTAAAGGTTGGTGGTTTTAGCTCCAGGCAGGAGGATAGAAGAAGTAGTGAACTTCTTCCAACGGGATGCCCTTGAGCAAGCTTTTTAACCCTGGAAGTTATTTATTTTTATAGCGGCAAATCACAACAACAGTTGCCTCAAGGCACTATTAGCAAGAAGTTGGCAACGATGGGGAGGAGGAAACTTCTAAAAGAATCGGGTTCAGAAAAGAGCTGTGCTCTCAGTAACACTTCATCTCATAAACAAACATTATGAAAAATATGAAAATAAAAAATGAGATTATTTATGATGGAAACATTGAGGTTCTGATTGTCATATGGTTGGTTTTCTGATACAAATATTCTCAAAATAATCAGCTGTGAAGCTGTTTTCTTTTTTAACTTGTAGTTGTCTCTGTGTAGATAACGCCTAAAAGCACGAGTTACTCTGACATTACAAATGATCCCTTGTAAAGGGAACATTCGTTGCCATTTATTAGTTTAATACTACTTGGAAATGTCACCTCATACCAAAACAATCTGTCAATTTGAGTGAACCACAGTACCAGCTATTTTTACATTGCACATCATAGATAATAAAATTATCTTGACATCTGCTCTTCATGACTCAGTGTCTGTTAAATAGAAAACTGTAGCTATCTATCATGAAGCCCAGTATCTCTGCCCTGTATTTCATCAAAACTGATATTTTCCCATGAGATTTGTTTTTACTTCATGATAGTTTGATGTTTCTGGTTAGGAAATCTCTGCAAGGGCTTTAATCAGAATAATGAATCCTGTGTGTACCAGCCAAGCCCAGAGGAGAGACGCTGGAGTGCTCGGTGCTACGGCTGCAGGAGGAACCAGAGAGAGATCTGATCCAGGTCACGGTTATTAGGAGAGCTGATGTGAACGTTGTCACAGCTGGCTTGTCTTTGCCACCGGTGTGTACTGGAGAAAAACAGCTACCCTCAGCATTAATGCCCTAATTGTCTGTAACTGACAGGAGTATTAACAGAGGTAAAAGAAACTGGCTAGAAGCTTTCAATGTTCGATGCTTTAGATATTGAAGCTAGAGTTGTGTGTGTCTCGCACTGTCTGTGGAAAGTGATCTGCTTTTCATTTCGATGACAGCCCGAAGCTCAGAGGGCTGCAGAGGCGCAGGAGTCCAGATGAGAGACAAATCAATTCAGTTAGCTTTTCACATGCACTGTATATGAAAGAGAGACATAACTTGTTGGTAGGAACAGACTTGCCTTAAGGCTCTATTCTTTCTAATGGCCTAAAGGAGGCGAGTCACAAGTCTCATTTAATATACTAGGATATCATTTAATAAATTATAGTAGACAAAAATAGATAATAAACCAGGGTATGATTCATAACCCAGATATAAACATGCAGGATTATTTCTTTCTCCAGCAAATCCAACACCCACTCATGACGTCTGTTTTTTAACAGAAGAAGATGGTAACTGCCAAAATGCAAAGTTCGAAGCAGTGGATGACATCAGAGTATCAATGTCCATCTGTTATTTACAGTCTATGGCCCTCAAGAATAAATCACTCTGGGTAGGATTGTAAACCAGCCCGTTAGTGCATTGGGGAACCTCATTTTAAACAGTTAGCAAAATGCTCAAATTTCTTTTTATTTATTTGTTAGGACTCTGCAGGACTGACACAAACAGTGCTGAGAGAGCCAACAGTAACAGTTGTCATGTTGAGTCTTGAGCCGTAGTGTCAACACGTTAGCCGTCATGTCAAATTAACTTTTTAGCTCGGACCATTACAAACTGGAAGAGTAATACTTAGCACACGCCAGAATAATCCCAAACTAAAATCAGCAGGTACTAGATGTCCACGCTAACCCAGAGAACAGAGCGCTTACTGTAAAGATGATTTTTAAAGGAAAACACCTTGGTGTTGCCAAGTTTCTCTTTGCTGGTACTCGATCCATATTTCCTTTTTACTCTGGTGAGTTGTTTTCACAGGCTTTGGGCTTATTATGCATACTCCTTACTTAATCAGGCTTATTTTCTTTTCTGGCTGGCTTCATTGTCCCAGTGATTCTAATATTTGTTTAGCATAAATGTACAATGTTGCAAACTTCTTAGATGCTTGCACAAAGACTTTAAGGATAAATTATTAAAAAGAGGAGTTATAAAAGTCATAAAAGAAGCCTCTTCGTATCATTTCTCTTCCAATGGGTGATGGGATTCTGATCATAAGGATGATTTTGCACTTTTTCTTTACAGCACTGTTGGGGTCGTGCTGCGGTGTTTGTATGTGTTGGCATCAGATGAGAGAGAACACAATGGATCTGCTATTGAATAGCCAGTGAGATGCATTCCTTTCTCAGATGTTTGGATTGAAAATACCGAATTTGACTTCTGGCACTCGTCAAATTTGACGTTCCTTTGGTGACAGACTTTTTTGATACATGTCAGTATCAAAAGAAAAATATATTAGTCAGCACATCCTCTAGACGATTCACATTCCTTCTCCAACACCTGACTTATGAGCGCTCATAAATCCTTTTTACACACACAATATTCTTTGAAGAAATGTAAAAACACAGTGGCTGAGTGAGCAATATGAGGCAAAGAAATCAATCACTCCTGGCTTGTGAAATACAGATTTTTTTTTCTAAATCTATCTATGTAGTTAATGTAGTACTGGATGTGCTCCTTATAGTGAAATGTGGGGACAAGTGGGAAAGAGTGGGAAAGAGAAAAAGGAGGGAGAGGAGGATCTATGGTGTGATGGACATCGAGGTTTGGGAGGGTGAAATAGAGAGAGGGAGATGGAGGGAGGGGGAAAGAAAATTCAGGAGACAGAGTGAAAAAGAAGTACTTACCATGTTATTTCAGACCAGTCTTTACTGGAGCATGGTCGTCCATTGCCAGCCAACAAACAAACTTATTAGCCTTAACAAAAATGTTGACAGTAGATCTTTTGCAACAGATCTTTGGGCATTTCTAAAATCTTTTTTTCCCCTTTTGTTTTAAATAGTTTTTGATTTATTAAACCTAAGCCATGGCTTTGTCACCAGGAAGCTGGATTTTTATTTTGGTGGTCATTGTAGCAGTGGTGTCTTTGACTTCTGCTGCAAACTATCCATACAGTCACTATAGAAGGATTTGCTATAGGCCACACTGTTACCATGGATACCGTGGCTACAACTTTGGCTACCTGGCTGCAGGTAAGTGATCATTTCTGAGCCAAAATGCAAATGAAGCAGTGGCAGCAGCTCTAATGCTGATTTTGGAATAAAATTTTAAAGAAATGCGAAGGTTACTTATTTAGCAGCGCCGATATTTAAATTGCACACCTTTGTGTTATTTTACAATATGAACGTTTTGTATCATATTACAGAAAATTCAACAATTTGCATTTCTCTTTTAAATCTTTAAGCACATTTCTTTTTACAGAGGGCTAAATGGACATGTAGGGAGTTTACAGTAGCAGGAGGAGTTAATCCATCTGACTGATAATGTGTCTGCTCTGTCTGGCAGCGTTCAGCTAATTTTTCTCTCTGATAAATGCTTCACTTTTATCAGCACATGAAAAAATGAGCTTCATTGACTATTGCGGTGAGGGATAATCCCTATGGTCCCTTATGTAATTCTTGGTGGTGAGTCAAGACTGTTCAAAAATATTTGTTCTAATGTCCAAATTTAAAAAAAAAAATCATCTATCCTAAATGGATCCTAAGTAATTTTCCTTGAAGACAACACCGTGCTGTAGGTAGCTACAGGCAGAGAATTAATACACCCTGTTTAAAAGCCAAGTGCTGTTGAGGCTTTGGCTGGAGATCGAGGAGGATTATGTTCTGGATGTGGAAAGCAGGCTGGAGTTGATCCGCTGCCTGTGTGCTGCAGTCGGCACAGGAACAGGAGTTCCACAGTGTTGGTCCCGTTTCATGCAAAACCAAACCAGAGGACGACATGCAGCATGGACGGAAAAATGAAAGTAGGGGCTCTGCCAGCTTTTCTGAGTAAAATGAAGCTAAAGTGGGCAGCAGAGAGCAAGAAAACGAAACTTGAGAACCATTTTTCAGCTCCGGGCACTATAACGGAGGATGTTGCGGGATATTACGGAGAGTGGATAAGTTCAGCTGAAGGATATTGCTATAATTCAGCTTCTTGGGCTGGTTTTCATAAGAACCATTAAGCATGAATATCTTAGTCCCTTTATGCTCATATCATTCATTTATGTCCTTATTCTAATCATATGCTTCTTTTTATTATCCTTTTTTGTTATCATAATAACCACTGAGATTTCATAATTTACAACACAGCTTTCCACCATCGTGTGCTATAACGTCAGGTGACAGACTTTGGGTTCTGATTTATGTGTCACGAGTCTATACTGTGGAAACTTGAATACAGTGTTTGCGTGAAGCTCAGATTTGGATTGTGAGGGTGCCACACTGCCTGTATCCCACACAGTGTGACACGAGCACATGGAGACCAAATTTTGATTTAGAGATTGATATCCGTACTTACTCTTTTCACAGACCACAAAATGTACTATCTCAGCTGCCATGATCAATATTTTTACATATTGTACTAAAAGACTTTGTGCACGTCTATTGTGAAAGGGTTTACTGGCTCACACAATCTCAGAGATTCATAACCCAGCTCAGCACATCCCCTCAGGTCTATTAAAAGCTGTAGTTCTGTCAGCTTTTAGCTACAGCTGTTTTGTTTTTTTGGCCCGCATTATTCGTTTTCAGACGCAACAGCCAGCTGTTTTTGGTAAAAAATAAAAAAAAAAGAAATGAAAGAAAGAAAGAAAGAAAAAGCTCTGATAAACCCACAGTAGTTGTAAATGGAGAACATACTGAAGCGTTTAGCATTTACAGATATCCCTTAGGAGTACGTGAGAACCAAAACACAACACAGAGTGAATTTTGAACTTGAATTCACCAGATGAGCTAAAATAAACAGTCTGTTTAACCCAAAACCATCATCTTTTCCTCTAACCAAGTACTACTGTGTCCTAAATCTCGCCAAATTTGTTATCCACCCGTCCGCCGTTCATCCATCCATTCATCCATCCTCTACTAATCCCAGTCTGGCATTTTAACTTAAAAATTAATGATGCAGCAGGACCATAATTGTGTCACTGTATACATGAGTTTATATTCAGATCCTTCTTTTAGTTTAAGTGCACTTGAAGAATAATTAATCCTCATCCATCATCTCGTTTTCAGTCTATTATCTAATTTTTATTCTTCCATCCACCCAATGCATAGTTCTTGCCCCATTTACATTTCCCATGAAAGAAGTTGCAACTTAAACAGCTTCCCAGTCCATCAAAGGGTTTGTGCATATATTCTGCTTATGTTGACATCAAAGGCCATTTTAAACTTTGCAAATTACCCTATTTGGCACATCTAACAACTGTGGGAGTCAATGCAAAGCAAAGCCATATATAGAGGCGTTTGCATTTATGCATCAATGTCCACATTTTTCTTTTCACCTAGAGAATGAAAGTGTCTATTTTTAATGTGACGGAGAGTTTGCACCATGATGAATGTTGATTAGTTATTTCTAGATTTTATTTACATTTAACTGTTTACAATGTCTCTTGAAGACCAGATGTGTGGTCTGTGAAACGAGGCAGTCAGTTATGTGAAATAAATGAAATTAAACTAATATTTACGTTCAGTAAATTAAAATAATCAGCTAGTTTAGGGAAACTTTCAGAAAACTCTTTCCAAAGGAATTCCAGTGAATTCTTGAAATAGTTCCTTGCTGGATGGCCGCCTGAGGCCAGGACTGTTCGGAACAATGCATTTCTCAACCAGACATTTAACTTGGCGCTGAATAATAGTATTTAATGATGTGTTGGCTGTTTTTACAGGCATCATCCGGCAGCCAAAAAACATTCACACTCACCTTCTTAATGTGTCACATCACTTGTTGCAGTCGACAACCTTTCCAGTAACTCCACTGTGATGATTCTAGTAATATTAAAGCAAAAGGGTGACTTGTCACCAGCCTGGGGGTTGACTTAGCGTCCAGCAGAACCCCAAACAGACCTCATAATTCAGGACTCACAGGGGGGTCTGCTGTGAAACACACCAAACAATTTATTTGCCTGTGACTCCTAAAATAAGAAGTGTTTAAGAATGTGGTTTGTTTCATTAGAAATCTGGTCACACTGTGAGTGATCGTGTTTCTCTCACCGCTGCTTCCGCCTTCTTTTGTTTGCTTACCATCCACATGCTTGGCTGAGAGGAATGTGTATGTTTTGCATCCTCCACTTTAACTTTCCATATGTTTTTCCACCTGAGGGGCTTTGACAAGAAGCGCAGGAATTTCAATTTGGTTCTAAATGTGCGGTAGTTGTTACCACATGGTGGGATTTGTTTTATTTGAGCTGCAACACACTTGTAAAATACTTTTCCTTCTCATCCATCACCTCGTCCTCGCCTCCTGGGGTACATCTTTACCCTAAAACCCGTATTAACTTCCTCTCTCAGCTTGGCATCTCATCTGGTTTTAGTCTGGTAACCATTCGTTTTCTCCCATAATGAGAAGATTTATTTAAATTGCACTCATTTCTGTCTTTTGTCCCGCTTCAGTATTTCACTTGTATCCCTCCTTCCATGCAGATATTGATGAATGCCAGGTCCACAATGGAGGTTGCCAACACAGATGCATTAACACCAGGGGCTCCTACTATTGCGAATGTCACCCGGGCTCCCGGCTTCACGTGGATGGCCGCACCTGCCTCGGTGAGTGATTTTGTTGCTGGTTTGCTGCAGATGAATAACAGAAATAGCATTGTAGGGTTACAGCACCATATATGTGCTGTAATCATAATATGTATGTCAATGAAAGTGCAAAAAGGTCTAAAAACATCATTTATAAAAGTTTAAACACAGTAACATGACGATAATGATGATGGGGAAGGTCTTTATTTAATCCCATTAGAGGCAGAATGTGAAGACGTCCAAAGGCACTTTGTAATCTAACCTCATGTAGTTCAATACTCACACAAACAATGAGACAGTGGTTTGGAGGAACTGAGCTACTGGAAGCTTCTTTGAGTCTTTGAGTGTTATTTTTTTCTTTTGGTCATTATTTCATTGAAGTTTAGCCACATATGGTTTTTGACATGGGTACTTAATCATCTAAACCACATTAGTTATGTTTCAGACGACCCCTTTGGTTCTGACAAAAAGCCCCATTGTGGTGCGGTTCAAATAACATTTGGTGGTGAAGCCAGATTTAGTCGGTTCATGAAGTTTTTCCTTTAACTGGATATCTTGTACAAAAGCCATTTTTAAGCTCTCCTGTGAGAGAATCAGACCCAACGTCCCATCCTGGAGAAAGCTTGTAGTATGGTTGCATCCATTGTTATTATTGTTTAACTTCTTGGGCCTTTATTTATTCATGTCCACTTAAAATCTATTTTCATTGTAAGTACAGTACAGTAAAAACTATTAAAATGTAAGGTTAACCTTTACATGCTTTGGTTTGAAAATGAGATGAGTTTGTCCACCACACAAACTACGCAACATCAACCTCAAACTACGGCAACAAACAGTTAAATTCTGTGTATCTCTGGGATGCAGAGGGCTAATGTGCTGGTTTACTTCTCAGTTACTTCTCAAAAGATATTCAGGCTATAATCACATAGGACAAAGAAAAGCAGCAGATTCTCACAACTGAGTATCATGATGTAGCTCCATCCCACTGCTTTTCTGTGTACAAGAGCTCTATTTAAAGAAGTTGTTTGAATTTGTCCTGCAGAGCTTCTGCTGTCTCTGCTGCATCAGTTCAGTGTTTTTAATGATTTTGTTGCTCTTGCTTTGCGTGACTGGATAAAATAGCTTAAGGCCACTAATAAGTGCATCCTACCATTTTACTGTGTAACCAACATTGCCGATATTGACCATATGGATCTACTTCAGCTCCTCCGGACATCAAGTAGTATTTAGCATTAAACTGTAATAGCAGTTAACCAAAGTGACTTCCTTTCTTTATATGTGTTACACAGCCTCAGTGCTCAGAAAGAAAAGGGAATATGAAAGCCTGCAAGCTTGGACTGCTGAGGATGAAGTGATGGAACGAATCAAATCAAAGTGGTCCTCTAAATGGACATTTTGCTCTTTGCAGCTAGTTTATGTTTATGTTCGTGGCATCGCAAAATGAAATAAAGTTATTTAGATGTGACAAAGTCAGAGAAAATAAAGAAGACCTGAATCCATATATTCTTCAAGTACTTAAAAAAACTGAGTGATGCAGGGATTACAATAAGTTAGAATGCTATTATGGGTCATTTTTTCCCGAACGCTCACCTGAGCTTGATTCCTGCCGCCTGTGTGGCGACTGTCATATGACCTGTGCACTGTTTACTCAGTACCTGTGCATTTTTCCTCTAATATCAGATATTTGTGGTTTAGAAGAAAAAAACATCTAATAGACAAAAAAATATAAGCGTGCCGCTGGCTTCTACGTCAGGAATGCACACAGAGTGTCCTGGATGACATTCAGAGGAAAAATCATTATGTGTTTTTTGGCTTCGTAAAGTAGTTATTTAATTTTCTTATAGAGCACATCTGTCCCTGAGAGGCTTTTATGTGACAGCTGTTGCATTAAGAAATGACTGATTACGCCAACAGTTCACAAGTGGACTGACTCCAGGCAAATGCTGCTTTTCTGGGATGCTTCATATCCGTCTGTTAAAACTGCGAATTGTGTCCATGTTCAAAAATACATTTGGTGCTGAAATCTCACTGTCCATTACAAGCGAGTAAACGATTATGTCAGTTTCAACTATGTGCCAAACAGCATGAAAACATACATACTGGAGGATAAAGGACCACACATAGCAATCAACAAGTCAGTCTCCCTCTCTGTGCTCATCTCATCCAGCTCTTGATCAGCCAGCAGAGGTTAGACGTATCCCACACACTTAGCGTGAAGCTGCATAATATTTGAGCTGGAAAGCACTCTGTGGTTTGACATGTGCTTGGGATGGGTGGGTCTTGACTCTGGTCTGTGAGCATGAAAAACAGCCTTTTGAGAACACCGGGCTGTTTGGGCTTCAACCTGTTTTTTTTTGCTTTTTTTCTGTGAGGAGATCCAGATTGATCTGTTGCTACAGGGAGAGGAGACTCAGACAAGGAAGCGCATTGAGCTCACACCGCTCTCTGCCTCTTCACCATATGCTTGCTGTCCACCGCAGGCGCGCTGCCATTCAAGTTCCTCTGTGTTTTTTGGCGTTTCTGCTGTGATAGATCTCTCATTGCTCAAAGCATAGCGGCTCACCGAGGTGTTCTCTGAGTGTAGGAATGTCAGGAGTGTGACTGCTCTGAGAAATTTAAGATTTCTGTTGGTGTGAAACATCAGTCACAAAGACTAACACGACAAATCAGGGTGGATTGATTAGCTTCTGAAAGATGCTGGATTTTTTTCAGTGTTGTCCTTTTATCGTATCACATCTTTCTTTCTCTTGCCTTTTTAGCTGTCCTTTCATGTGCCGTTAGCAACGGAGGATGCGAGCACTACTGTGTGCAGCAGTCTGTTGCTCATTTTCGCTGCCGCTGCAAACTGAACTACGCGCTGTCGGAGGATGGCAAGCATTGTAAATGTGAGTGCCCATGTTTCTGAACTCTGTTGTAGGAAGCACTAAAATCACACGTTCATATGACACACTGCAAAAAAATGAAAAGCCCTAGAGGAATAATAATTTGATGGATGATGTATAAAAGCACGCCAATGAAACTGAGCACTTTGGATGATTATGAAGGTGTGATCCTGCAGGTTTGATCGTAACATTAAAAACACATTGCCTCAGCATCTGCTGCCAATTATAATTATCTTACAGGATGTCTGAGCTGGAATATGACTAACTATCTTTCATGGGATAAGATATTTAATTGGAATGAGTCACAGCAGTCTTCGTTGTTTTTGTTTCTCAAATTGTGTTTTGATGGCCTTGCTCGTTTTAATCACTCCGATCTCTGAGGCCGTTAAGTCAAATATGCTTCTCAGAGGGTGGAAAATTATACATATATGTATTTTAAATTGCTGTCTTCTAGATGCTTTTACTTTGTAATTGTTGGCTGCAAACAGCTTCCTCTAATTTTTGCAGGAAGGTTCTTATCCAAACTGGACAGGCTTACACAAGTTAAACACACACACACACACATACAGCTATGAAGAGCAAAGAGCTGGAGGTGCTGGGTGGATGTAAACCCCCTCCCTCCACTTGCTATACTCTGCTTTAAGATGCAAAACATTCGGTTTTTACAGTTTTCCCCTCTGCTGTGTTTGAAGCTTTCCTCACTTTACTGTCAGCGTGCGAGTTTATGTGTATGAGCGTGAGCTTTTTTGTGTTACAGTACAGGATCCCTGCGCCGATCAGAACGGAGGCTGTATGCACGAGTGTCGAGCTGATGGTGGCAAGGCCCACTGTGACTGTAAAGTTGGCTACACCCTTGCTGCTGATGGGAAAACTTGTGAAGGTAAACTGACCAGTAGTGAGTAAACTAGTAAATTGAGTGGCAAGTGAAACTAGTTTGCTAACAAATATTCATACATTCGCAAGGAAAATGTTCCCTGATGGTAAAATTGCTCCATCAACTGACGTTTTCAAGGTCGAGCATCATACATCATGTAGCTCTAAAAGTTTAAAAGAAAAGAAAATAATTAGCTTTAAAGAACAACAGCCAATAAATGAGGAGCAGAAGAAGCAGAATTTGGATACCATCAGTGTTGGGCAACAATGACTTTAAAGTGTGCAAAAATAACTGGAATAATCTTTAAGCGCTGACGGAGATGGAATAATTCACTCTGTTTTTTTCAATGCATTTTCCTCCAGATATTGATGAGTGTGAGACAGAAGAGGCCAACTGTGCTCACGGCTGCCATAACACTCTGGGCTCTTACGTCTGTGTTTGCAACGCTGCCTATGAGCTGGGATCTGATGGAAAGCAGTGTTACAGTCAGTTTAAATCCTCATGCCTGCATATAGTTACACGAGTGGATTGCAGCACCTTTAATTTCTGTTTATAAAACATGTCGTGTTATTAACACACGTCGGTTATTTTATTGTGTACTGAAGGAATTGAGATGGAAATTGTGAACAGCTGTGAGAACAGCAACGGTGGATGTTCGCATCACTGCCAACATTCAACCAGCGGACCTGTGTGCACCTGTAACCATGGTTACACGCTAGATGAAGACCTTAAAACCTGCATTGGTAAGAGAGTGTGATGCACTCACATAAACTTAACAATACTTAGTTGTTTACTAAATTAAGGGAGATAAACAATAATGTATTGAGCGCATATGAAATTATTAGTGTATGTTATAATTTATTCCTTTATTAGTAACTGGTTTATTTAAAAACAAACAAACACCTGTTTTACCAACTTATCAGAATTTGCAAAGCAGCAAAGAAACTACAAAACTTTGGAGTTCCACTTTGGTGATTTTGACAGTTTCACAGTGACTCGTTTTTGTTTGTCGCTCAGTGTCTGTGTCTCTGTGCCGTCTGTTTTAGGGGTTCTGTCCTTCTTGTTTTTGGCAGACATTTTTTTGTGTTGTTATTAAATTAAAGTGCAAATATCAATTACGCCACACCTTTCAAAAGTGGACTTATTGGGCATGCATAAATGTCAATCCTTGAACTCATTTGTTAGTCCTTTAGTTTTAGTTTAATTATTAAAATGCCTAATGAATTTATTAGACAACTATCCGATGTAGGTTACCTTCTTTAAGTTAACAATATTTTTTTATGTTTCTAATAAATAAGAATACAATTTATAATTTTAAACATGATTTTTGACAGATTTCTAAAATGTTTGTTTGTTTGGGGTTTTTTGTTCTAATGACAGGTGGCCTAAATTTGTTATTCCAACAGTTTTATTAAACTTATATATTTAATTTATTATTAAACATTTATCTATTAAGCTGTTGAGACCTAAACCAACAAATACTCATCTTCCTGTGTATTTTGAGCAGTAATGTTAAACTTTAAGTCTACTGGAGTAATCCTAGAAAATATACAAACTGCATGAAGGTCGTTGTTTAGCTTTAGTTTCTTTTTTTTTTTGGAGACACGTTTTTAAATGACGTCAGTCAACATAACCGCATTGTGAATTGGCCTTTTTGTGATTTATGGCAATGCTGTGAATTAAACTGAATTAAAACTAATCCAGTCAGTTTGCTGCACCAGAGAAAATGTGGAGAAGGTGTGTGATAACTGTAATTGCAGACAAGCGTAAATAGTCATTTTTGCATTTACTGGAGACGACGGCGCAGTCGGCGTAGAAGTTCACATACAATAAAACTAGAAAACAAGAGAAAGCGAGACACTTTATACAACTCGAAAATATATATTTTTAGTCCTCTAATAAAAGAAAAATGTCCTTGTGGTCAGGAGGTGGAAGAGTATTTTTGGAAAACAGGTCTTTGCTCATACAAGCCAGAGTTTGCAAAGAAAATGAGCAAATTCGCTTGTAATTTTAGCCTTAATTGGCTGTTAAACCCACACAGTTTAAATTACCTCATAAATTTTCCCTCATGGAGCAGGGAAGCATATCACTACAGTTGGATCATAATTTTTGTCTTGCTGCTTGTTGTGCTTGGCAGATGTTGACGAGTGTGGAGAGGAGATCTCCTGTTGTGAGCAGGATTGCACCAACTACCCCGGGGGTTATGAATGCTACTGCTCTGCAGGATACAGACTCAACTCAGACGGGTGTAGCTGCGATGGTAATGTTTTACCTTCAGTCCAAGCGTGGACGGCACTTACATTTAAATGAGACGCAATGTTTAATCCTGCTGAATTCAAAAGGAAAGTTTCGGTTTGACACGCACAATGTTGCCTTTGTTTTAGTGAGGAAAAACAGTGGCCGCTGTAAGTTTTTCCTTCTGACGCATTTGATTCTGTGGTGCGTCTGTGTTGTTTAGATGTAGATGAGTGTCTGGCCGCTAACGGTGGTTGCGATCACACATGCCAGAACAGCGCCGGTTCCTTCCAGTGTTACTGCCACCGGGGTTTCCGTTTGGATGAGGACCGGCATTCTTGCATCCGTGAGTATCAGCAATCATGTGTAAGAGCGTGGGCGAACGGGAATCGCACCAGAAACATTCCAGTGGAAAATCCTGGCAAACTGACACTTGTTGTGCAGTAAAGTCATTTAGACAAAAAGTTTAAAAAGAGGATATGAAGAATGGAAATGTCAAGCTAGGCTAGGACTAGTGTAATCTACAATGAGATGCAAGGAAATCCAACTTTATTTGGCATAGGTGTAGTATTTAAACAAACATTAATGAGCCAGCTTCAAATTTGATGTCAAAACTGGAAGAATCAGTGGGATACTGGTATTGCCAGAAAATTAGAGCGGCAGTAGCATTGTCCTATTTAGTGTTTAGTGTGAGAAAACCAAATCAAGCAAATCAAGCTCAGATGCTATCCTGGCAGATCAGCTGATCTCACTGCCAGCCCACATCAGCTGATGGCTCAGCTGATAGCCTTCTATGCATCCAACTGGCAAATCTCACATGGACTGCAGTGTTGCACTTCTACCAGTGATTTTCCAACCTACAAGAACCCAGCTCTTCCTTTTCATGCTGTTTGTGTGTCGAGGTGAACAGAGACAGAAATAACAGCATTCCTTTGAACCACCATTGTGTTTTACAGACACATGGTATAGTAGCTGTACCAATGATAAGTAGCACCTTTTAAAGTAATAACATTATACTAATAGCATGATACTGACATCAGTGAAACTAACCAACCAATTTCCATGTGTTCCAGCTTTTCCTTTCCTTTTTTTAACATATCATTACATTCACTCCAAGTAAACGCTCAGATTGGCTAAAGCGCACTTGGAATTGTCAAAGGATTTATTTCCATATGCAGTAATGGATCCCTGTGGAGTTAACTATAAACAGAGACTATGTTTTGTAATCCTGTGGCCTGACAAACATGCTGAATGCATTTACTTTGTTATAAAAGATTTGCAAAGTTTTGCATCTGCATTGTGTACGTCCAAGTTCACCAGCAGCTGATTTTATTCCTCTCGAGCAATTCTGCACACCTTAACCTCTGGTCAGTTGAATATCAAATAGTCTGTAACATATGCTCACCGGCCACTTTGTTAGGCACACCTTTTAAAGTGATTGTTGAACAGGTTCTAGAGGATTTTCTGAAGTTTAAATAATGAGTATGAGTAACAAAGGTGATTTAAGTGACTTTGAATGTGACACAGACTGAGATTTTCCCACACAGGAGAAAATATCCTGTCTTTCTTGTGATGGTGATGTAGGGAATGCCAAAGGTCAGAGGGGAATGGCCAGACTGCTTTGAGCTGTTGGGAAGGCAACAGTAACTCAAATAACCACTTGCTATGACCAAGGTACACTGAAGAATATCTGTGAATGCACAACACGTTGAACTTTAAAGCATCAGAAGAACACCTTGGCTGCCATTCTTGTCAGCTAAGAACAGGAAACTGAGGCACAATACACTTGGACGACTGGATAAACTTGACATGGTTTGATGAGTCTTGATTTCTGCTGCAACTTTCAGCTGGCAGAGTCCAACAACATGAAAGCACACTTTGGGTTCCTCAGTACCAAATGAGCATCTTCTAAATTCCACAGCCTACCTGAGTATTGTTGCTGACCGTGTCCATCCCTTTGTGACGACAGTGTAATCATCTTCTGATAATTGTTTCGATCATAGCATAGCATAGCATAGCATAGCATAGCATCTTTATTTATAACGCACTTTACATCCAACAATGTTGACCAAAGTGCTACAAATATAAAACAGAGAGGAAACAGTTTAAATTACATATAAAATATCTTAAAATTAAAAATAATATAATTAATAAGAAATGTATTAAGAGACATCAACAAGTCCTGCTGTGCTAAAAGCCAAGGTAAATAAATATGTTTTAAGACGTGATTTAAAAACAGATAAGGAAGGTGCCTGTCTAACATGTAAAGCCAACTCATTCCACAATTTTGGTGCTGCCACAGCAAACACCCGATCCCCTCTGAGCTTACGATTAGTCCTGGGCACGCTCAGGAGGAGCTGGTCTGCCGACCTGAGGGACCGGGAAGGTATGTATGGATGAAGAAGCTCAGAGAGGTACACAGGGGCAGCATTGGACAAACATTTAAAAACAAATAAAAGCAGCTTAAAATGGATCCTAAAATGCACGGGCAGCCAATGAAGTGAATATAAAACTGGGGTGATATGCTCGTATCTACGAGTGCCAGTTAAAAGGCGTGCAGCAGCATTCTGGACTAACTGCAGTCGAAAAACAGAAGATCGACTCACCCCAAAATAAAGAGAATTACAGTAATCCAGCCGAACGGTTACAAAAGCGTGGATTACTGTTTCAAATTGCTGTCTTGTAAGAAAGTGCTTAATTTTGGCCAGTTGCCTCAGATGAAAGAAACTAGACCTTACATCCAACCCAATCTGGCTTTCAAGCTTAAGCTCAGGATCCATTTTAAAACCCAGATTAACAATCTCTGGTTTACAGAATGATTTCAGGGATTGCAAATCAACACACGGAACAGCAGTGGAGGCAGGTCTGAACACCATTACTTCAGTTTTAGAATCATTAAAACAAAGAAAGTTTAGCGCCAACCACGACTTGATGTCCTCCAGACATGTTTGTAAACGATTTACAGACGACCCATCTTTCTTTTTAAGAGGAACATAAATCTGGCAGTCATCTGCATAACAGTGAAACGAGAGTCTGTGTTTTCTAAAAATTGAGCCCAATGGAAGTAAATAAAGTGAAAACAGGACAGGGCCCAGAATGGAACCCTGTGGCACTCCATGAGACAACGGAGCACGGGAGGACTCACAGTTTCCTAAGCGAACTGAAAAAGTTCGGTTTGTTAAGTAAGACCTGAACCATTTCAGAGCCACACCTGTTATACCGACACACTGCTCCAAACGTGAGATTAAAATTTCATGGTCTACAGTGTCAAATGCAGCAGTTAAATCGAGTAAAATAAGAATGACACTTTCACCAGAATCACATGATAAAAGTATATCATTAAAAATTCTTAAAAGTGCTGATTCAGGCATATGCATTGCTTTAAAACCAGATTGAAAAATCTCCTGAACATTTTGTGCATTCAAGTATGAGATCAATTGGTCATATACAATTTTTTCCAAGACTTTAGATAAAAAGGGCAGCTTAGATATTGGTCTAAAGTTCTCAACAGCATTTGTATCTAGCCCAGGTTTCTTAAGAAGTGGTTGCACAATTGCATCTTTGAAATTCTTTGGAACCATACCTGAAGTAAGGCTGCTATTTAAAATGGTTAAAATAGTTGGACCTATGGTAGAAAAAACTTCTTTCAGAAAAAGGGGAGGGATAGGATCATAAGGTGAGCCTACAGGCTTTAAATGATCCACCACCTCCTGTAGAGAGTACTCCTGCAAGAGTAACCGACTCAAACTGTTGAAAGACAGCTGAGCAAATTGGAAGATCAGAGGGGTCAGATGTGGGCAAAATAATCTGCACCCTAGCCGAGGCTACCTTGTTTATAAAGAAGTGCAGAAACCTTTCACACATTTCAAGTGAAGGCTCAAAACTAAGAGGGAGGGCTTAAAATAGTCTCGATTGACTTAAACAATATGTGTGGTTTCTGATGATTCACCATAATAATGTTTGCAAAGTGTTTCCGCTTTGCTTCTTTTATTGTAAGCTGATATAAGGCCCAGCACTCTCTTAAACTTTGTAAAGAGACCTGTAAGTTATCTTTTTTCCATCTCCGCTCAGCCCTACGACATTCACGCCTCGCAGCACGGGTTTCATCGTTCAACCAGGGTTCAAGCTTTGTCTTAGGATGCTTAATTTTTAGAGGGGCAACAATATCCAAGACAGTCTGACAAGTGGTATGAAACCAAAAACTGAGTTCCTCTACGTATTGGAGTGTCTCAGGAATGGAGAACTGAAACACTAAAACACTACAGCACTTTACAGGAAGGGCCAGAGTCGTCTCTATTTTTTGAGGCGACTGAGGTCCTTCAACATCTGCCAGAAAATGCTGAGGATTTTCTATGAGTCTGTGGTGGCCAGTGCGATCCTCTATGCTGTTGCATGCTGGGGGAGCAGGCTGAGGGTCGCAGATGCCAACAGACTTAATAAACTGATCCGTAAGGCCAGCAATGTTGTGGGGATGGAGCTGGACTCCCTCAAGGTGGTGTCGGAGAGGCGGATGCTGTCCAAGATAAAGACAATGTTGGATAACACCTCCCACCCACTCCATGACATGCTGGTCAGTCACAGGAGCTCGTTCAGTGAGAGACTGAGATTACCGAAAAGCACCACTGAACGACACAGGAAATCATTCCTGCCTGTGGCCATCTCCCTGTACAACGCATCCACTTAACACACTGTTTGCTGCTACAACTACACATGTTTCTTTTCCAAATATTTATTTATAAGTGACTTATGTATGTATGTATGTATATATATGTATATATTGTACTATTCTTAGTTAGCGTATTGTCTGTCTTGTCTTAATGTTGGTTTAAAATGGAGCACTGTAACAAAAAATAATTTCCCCCAGGGATCAATAAAGTATTCTGATTCTGATTCTGATTCTGATTATAGTAGGTGGAGAACCGTGCTGCCGTGGAAGAATTTAACAAACGAGATGTCTTTATGGATCATGCAAACAAGAATAGGACCATTTATTTCAAATAAACTACACAGAGTAGCTTTAAAAAGCCATCAGTTCTTACAATGAATAATCTGCATCACTACTGCCCTCTTCATTTGATTTACATAGCATACAATCGTGTCATCATGTACAATATTACTCAGTTGCCACATGAATAAAAATGAAAGATTCTTATAGTTATCTTTTTTTATACATACAATATATTTAAATGCAATGATATAAAACACATGATGTTGGTATATTTTGTATAATTTTTTTTTTTTCTCACTGTAGCACTTGAAGATGCAGTCGAGGCCCTGTCCAGCGGAGGCTCTATTGAGCTGCCACTCATTCGCCCCCAGCTCACCTTGCTGCAGGACTACAGCCAACCCCTGGAGCGCTTTGACGACTATGAAGATGACGAAGGGGAGCTGAGGGCTGAGAGTAACCTAGCGGAAAAATTTGGTGAGTTTCATCTCAAACCGCTGTTGATTTATTATCATTAACAGTAAACCTGCATCTGATTATATGGCTCCTGTGAAGCTGTCTAACAGACTTACTTAGTGATGGCAGGAACACATCACACGATGGGGGCAAATTATTTTGCTTCATGCTTCCAGAATGTTTGTACATCCTAATTAACTACCACAATGCCAGGCACGTTGAGGGTTATATAGTCTGGCAGCTGCTCTGAGTCTGAAGCAGGAAGTCAGAGGTTCTGCTTTTTGTCGCTCAAACGTGACAAAAAAAAAAACGTGCTGAACAAGCGATTTAATGTAACTGAAAGCTGAAGAGTAACACCTGCTAATATTTAAATGTATGATCTTTCAGTCCTAGTGCAATGCTTTCATTTATTACATTTGTGGTTTGGAGTTAGTGTACCAATAGAAATGTTTCTGAGGGTTAAATATCATGGAAAACACACAAAAAACATATTTTTATTAAAATGAGATTAAGCATAACTTGCACACTTAAAGTTGATTCTTGTGTTTTCAGTGTGCTTGGATGACACTTTTGGCAGCGACTGTAGTTTGACGTGCGACGACTGTTCTAATGGAGGAAAATGCAATCTGTGGAAAAATGGCTGCGATTGTCCCGACGGGTGGACGGGCATTATCTGCAACCAGAGTGAGGACTGAGCCCACAAACAAACACTGACCCTCCTCACACACACTGTCACGGGCCAGGCTGCACAGCCATGACAAAAAGCGAGATGCACACAAATGCTGCTTAAAACTGTTGTGTGTAGTTAACATGATCAATGGTGTAAATGAGTGCATGGGTGAGGAAATGGTGTATGCAAAAAAATCCAACCGCACACCAAAGAACCAACCAAGCTAAGAAGGGTATCTTACAGTAACTGAGCTTTGAGGGCTTTTATAGAGCACTGGCATGCTGGGCCCAGGTGTTGCCAGTGTCACTGATGGGAAACGAGCCACACCAATCCTGCAATGTCTCCAGATGAGACGTGCCACACACAGGCTGAAAGGAAGGCAGGGTAGAGTGGGTCATCACAACAAAAACACCCATGGAAACCTGTCAACCTTGACTGTTTAAGCTGTAATGGATCCTTTTTTATCTTTCATCCCCACAGCGTGCGCTGAGGGACATTTTGGCAAAAACTGTTCCTTCTCCTGCAAGTGTAAAAATGGTGCCAGCTGTGACCCCGTCAACGGAAACTGCCGCTGTCCTCCTGGTGTGAGTGGAGACTTGTGCCAGGACGGTGAGACGCTTCTCTTTGTGTCTTCACTTAATGCAGGTTTTCCTGCTAAGATAAAATCTAATTATTTTAAAGGCACACTAGATATCTTGCATTTACAGAGAAGTATTTTTTTTGGTTCAGGTTGTCCTAAAGGCTTCTATGGGAAGCAGTGCAACAAGAAGTGTAATTGTGCCAATAATGGACGGTGCCACCGCACCTACGGAGCGTGCCTGTGTGATGCCGGACTCTACGGACGCTTCTGTCATCTCAGTGAGTCCCACCGCTTACGCGTCAACAGCTTCTCATGCCGAGCTACAAATTACAAAAGGTCAGGCCTGCTGCTACTTTCACTGTGACTTAAGTATCCATGATTCCTTCATCTTCGCCTTCAGCGTGTCCCAAGTGGACTTTTGGACCCGGCTGTTCTGAAGAGTGTCAGTGTGACCAGCAGAACACTGTCGAGTGTCACCGCCGCTACGGCACCTGTGTCTGTAAAGCTGGTTACCATGGTAACACCTGCAAGGAAGGTGAGCACAGTCACAAAGCACAAGTTGTGTTTGTGTCTTTATCTGTATTCTTGTTGTTTATTACAATTATACAAATACAAAACTCAGAAACTGCAACTTCCACTGGAAGGGCAAGAGCTATACCGAAACTTTGATGTTTTATTCTGTTAATATGGGGATTTAGTGCAATATGTTAATCTTTTTGAAGTCTTATAATGCTGTTTTTTAGTAAACAAGGAGAGTGCTTATGTCCCCCAATGACTTATATTTTGCTTGAAAGTTTGAAGATAATTCAGGGGAACCTAGAGCTTTTTCCTAATTTCTGTGACCTTAAGTTTTGACCTATGACCTTTGACCTTAAAGCAATACATACTAAAATAGTGTATTGTATCATCTTTACCCATACAATTGGAGCAGAATTGTCAGAAATCTTTTGCTTTTAAAAGCTGTAAAAACTTGAGATTTTCAGATATATTCATGCAGTGTGTGATTTTTGAAAAAAATGTATGGTGTCACTGTGACACCATACATTGTGTCACAGGATGTCGTACTGAAAAAATAAAAAGTGTGTTTTACAGCTTGCTCCATGCTCTTTAATATGACACATTACTCGGTGTGGTTTTCCTAAAAAAAAAAATTCAAGGTCCACTTTGACCTTGGGCGCTAACAATGAAGGTCGAGATCAAATACCAACCTAGGTACTCGTGTCCCCCGTGGCCTAGTATATTGTTGTGAAGTTTGAAGATGATACATAAAAAATTTGTGGATGATATAAAGTTTCGACTGATTTTCACATTTGGTGTTATTTGTATCGAGCTGACACAAAGGAAATAGAAAAAATGTATATAGTTGTAAGTCTTTGTTACTGCAATCCAGTATTTGTTTCAGTGACACTGTAATGCAAATGTCCTCTCAGGCTAAAATTGTCCACACTTGCAAAGTTCTGAAATATCTGATAATATAACACAAATAGTTCAAATTCATTTTACATTAAGCCACATTGTCCATATATAAAGTGATTTGCTGATCAGGCCTCACTCTGCATCCAACTGTTGTCACTATAAAAGATGTTTAACACTCTGACTGAACAGGCAACCCTGTAATGTATTGATAATTCCCAGATTCCTCACCAACTTTTCACATTGTCTTTAGAATGCAAGCCAGGCACTTATGGAGCCGGCTGTGAGAGGAAGTGTGCCTGTCCGTCAGGAGTGTCGTGTCACCACGTGACCGGAGAGTGCCAACGAAAATGCCCTCCAGGTGTTCATGGGGAGAACTGCGATCAAGGTGGACGGCTTGATTTTTGCATGCTTTAGGCTTATTTGTGTTTGTTTTCATGGTCCTGCATTGACACGAATCCTTCCTGCGTGTCCACTGTCAGCCTGTCCAGAGGGAAGATTTGGGCCCGGCTGTGTTCACTCTTGTAACTGCACCGGCGCACCATGTGACAAAGTGACGGGACAGTGTCAGTGTCCAGCAGGCACATCAGGACGCCACTGTGAAAACTGTGAGTGCTTACATTTTTTTTATATAAATAAAAAAAACCTAAACAATTGACTTAAATTTTACATGATAAAAATCATGAAAATGTTCATGATGATCTTTGCAGTGTGTCCGGAGGGTTTCTGGGGTCTAGGCTGTGGAGAGATCTGCCCGGGGTGTGAGAATGGCGGCATATGTGATAAACACAACGGATCGTGTAACTGTCCTGCAGGATTCATGGGAAGACTCTGCCAAAATTGTGAGTAGCAGCATTTTAGGGAAAGTTTCCATAGCAACAGGCACTAAACAGTGAGCCGGATGAGAAGGACGACAGCACTGTGGAATATTAAAAAGATGCAGTTTGGATGTGAAGTGAAGGAACATGGTAGAAGTCAGAAGGGTAATTTTCTACAAATTCATATGCTTGAAGCCATGTTTTCACTGGAAGAAGAAATATAACTCCACTTCCACTAACCGCTGGCTCTTCAGTGTTCACTCACGGCTGAATGGCAGTGAAGAAATGTCATGGGAACTTGGTGCTTTTCTCATGTAGTTTGGAGCAGATGGCTGTGGTAGATCAGTCTTTTTTTCTTTCTTTCATGCAGTGTGCCCGAGTGGACGTTTTGGTCAAAAATGCCAGATGAAGTGCATCTGCGAGAACAACGCTCGCTGTGACCCTGCGAGTGGGCGGTGCACCTGTGCTCCTGGTTGGACTGGGCACAAATGCAGGAAAGGTATCATACTGAAGCACGGAAGCAATCGCTGCTGAGCTAAACAGAAGGAGACGTATATGTGGAAAAACCAAATACAAAAAACTGAGCTCATTTATATGATTGTGTTGCAGCTTGTGATGCGGGACACTGGGGGGCCGACTGTTCACAAATCTGCGACTGCAGAAACGGAGACGGAAGCTGTGACGCTGTGACAGGCCAGTGCAACTGCGAAGCTGGTTTCACTGGAACGCACTGCCATCAGAGTATGTTATTATAGGTTTTTTTTTAAAGTGACTATACTTTAACTTTCTCACTATACTCACTATTTAAATAATGCTTACAGTACATCCTCAGATTGGTGCCCACATTTCTCCAAGTTAACTTATTCTCACATGTGCAGCGATCATGCTTTGGTGCTTTCTGGAGGTAGCACAAAGTAACATTGTTAAATGCTCCTTGTATAATTTGTGTAATATGTCAGTGTGGTCTGTTACATCATATTTTGTAACTGTGCTGTATGTGATATTCCTTCAGAGTGCCCAGCAGGTCTGTTTGGTCTCGGGTGCCGCCATCGGTGTCAGTGTGAGAACAACGCATTGTGCGACCATGTGAGCGGAGCTTGTACCTGCCAGAGGGGATGGACGGGGACCTTCTGTGAAAAGCGTAAGAGGAGCTGCTTGATCATGAAGCCAAATTCTCTTACTTAGCATGTATGTATGGCAGTAACAGAGAGTCTTTACATCTGTGTGTGCGTTCTAGCATGTCCTGGGGGTTTCTACGGTTTGGACTGCCAGGAGAAGTGTTTGTGTCAAAACGGTGCGACGTGTGATCATGTCAGCGGCGTTTGTTCCTGCCCCGCTGGTTGGATCGGCCCGTTCTGCAACCTGAGTGAGTAACAGGTGCACCACAGAGACTCGTTTAACTTAACAGATGCGGTCCAGTGTTGTAGGAAAGAAAAAGGTGAAATCAAAGACTCAGCTTGTTTGTATCGTTGTATCTGTTGGCGCTTCATATGAAGTGAGGACACCTTTCAGACGCTGAATCACAGTAGAACAAAAGCACGCTTGGTTTCAGAGTTATTTGGGAAAGCCCATCCCGGTCACACATGAGAAAGTACCAACCTGATGTTACCCATGCAGAAGCCGGTATTATTTACCAGATACTGGAATTTCCACTTTTGATCAGCAGGGTTCAACAGGAGGTAATGATATTGTTTGTCTCTCACGTGGCAGCGTGCCCAGCTGGTTTCTATGGGGAAGGATGTAACCGAAACTGTAGCTGCCGTAACGATGGCATCTGCCACCCGGCCAGTGGGCAGTGTGCATGCACGCCGGGCTGGACCGGACCCAACTGCACAAAAGGTGAGTTTATACATCAGAGAGAAGTGATCACCTGTACAACAGGTAAAGAACAGGTCACAAGATGTTTGTTTTTGGGTTGTTTTTCTCAGAGTGCCCTGCTGGGTTTTATGGAGCAGACTGTCAGCAGCGATGCTTGTGCCAGAATGGAGCCACTTGTAATAAGACCAGTGGAAAATGTGCATGCGCCAGCGGCTGGACAGGCACAGCCTGTGAACTGGGTAAGACTGAAGGATGGTGTGAGTAAGAGTCTCCATGTGTTACCACTAAAGCACTCTCACATGGATCAGGAAAAAAAACTGATTTATTGTAACTTGAGTCTTATTTTTGTACTTTTGGCTGTCGCTAATAGAAAAAGAAGAACACTATGCTGAAATCTAAAAAATGCTGACATAAATCAGTTCAGTTCATTTTATTTATATAGCACCAAAATTACAGCAACAGTCGCCTCAAGGTGCTTTATATAATACAGAGAATACATAAAAAACCCAGACAATCAGATGATACCCTATCAGTGAGCACCTGGCAACAGTGGGAAGGAAAAACTTCAATTAAATAGGAATAAATCTGCAACAGAAGCAGGCTCTGGGAGGGGCAGCCACCTGCTGCAACCGGCCAGGGATGAGTGGCGAGAGACAGGATAAAGACTGTGGAAGAGCCAGAGATGAATAATAACTATTAAATGCAGGGTGATGTATAAACACAGAGAGTGAAAAAGGTTTGTGAAGAGGAAATACTTACCGCACGATGTCCAGCAGCCTAGGCCTATTGAAGCGTTAGGGGATTCAGGGTCACCTGATCCAGCTCTAACCACATGCTTTATCAAAAATAAAGTTTTAGGCCAAACTCAGAGCTGGAAGCTGAAGGCTCTGCTTCCCATTCTACTTTTAAATATCCTAGAAACCACAAGTAAACCAGCAGTCTGAGAGGGAATCGTTCTGCTGAAGTATTACAGTACTGTAAGGTCTGATTATTCTTAAAATTAGATTCTGGATTTAACAGGGAGCTAATGAAGAGAAGCCAATATGGGAGAAATATGCTGTCTTTCTAGTCGCTGTCAGCGCTCTCGCTCCAGCACTTTAGATCAGCCTGAAGCCTTTTTGGGGAGCTTTTTGGAGCCCGATAATGATGAATTACAAGTCCAATCTAGATGTAATAAATCATGAACTAGTTGTAAACCCAGTGAGGTTAAGCCTGTTTATCTGAACAATTTCATTTGAAGCTAAAATTGAAAAATGAGCATGTTTGAAATGTTATAAATAATCCGTCACCGTGCAGGAAAACCGCTCACAGGTGTGACTGTCCTTTGTTTTAGTCTGCGTGGCCATCTTCTTGCTTGTGTTTCTCATTGTTACCATATTTCCAGATTGGAGCAATTTTCTTTTTGGATACTCGTTATTTGTGCTGATAAGAATGACATTCAGAGATATACAAAACACACCAACCCCCGAAAAGATTGACTGATTTACCAACATCAGGATCTCATACAGATCTGGATGTATATATATTCACACCTCTGTTTTTAATTCCAGCTAAAGCAGAAGATCAGCCCGTGAACTAGCATCCTTATGAGACTGTACTTCTCTATAGCGGTAATGTGATCATTTGACATAGCTGTATAGATTCTTATGTGGTAATTCAGCCTCATCTAGTTCCAAACCACCCCCTGAAGCCACAGAGACGTCTGATTTTTGTGAAGCTGCAGTGATGTTGGTTAGTCACGACAGAAACGCAGAAGAATAAAATCACCTGAACCTTGAAGTAAACATTTAAAACAGTGGCCTGTGGTTGTTTTACTTTGCTCAGGAAATGCATGAGACTGAGTTCAATTTGCTGCCTTAGCTCATTTGTTTTTGCCTGCAGTCTGGTTATTTGCTGGCAGCGAGCGCATTTCTGCACCACAGACCGTGCTCCTCTGCAAAAGTCTCTGTCGACCTGGCGATGACATTCCAGCTCCTTCTCCCTCTGAGCTCCACATCACACACTATCCTCCCTCTGTGCCTGTTACAACCTTTCCCCATCAGGCTGTGCCAGGCCCAGCCCCCTCTTTGTGCTCAGGAAACCTCTAATCCTGTCGCTGGAATGTCTTCCCCCTCCAAACTCTGTGGCCACTACCTGTGATTGCCAACTTCATACTCAGTCCAATTATAAACTGTTGGGGGAAAAAACGAAGCCATTTTTGAACTCCTCAGCAGAAATGTGACAGAGCAACTTCCCCTTTTGTGCGCTGTTGAAATCAAGATGTCTCTGTTCTTTCTCTTCGTCTGTCTCACTTGTGTTTCTTGCTGTGCACGCTGCTCTGTGTTTACACAGAATGCGTGACCGGCCGATTTGGGGCGGACTGCCAGCAGCGGTGTGAATGTGAGAACGGCGGCCAGTGTGACAGACGGACTGGACGGTGCAGCTGCAGCGCTGGCTGGATTGGAGAGCGCTGTGAGAAAGGTGAGACCGCGAGTGAAAAACGAACTCACCTACAGAAATTTTGACGTCATGGGGAAGTGCTGCATTGTGGAAACTCTACCACTCTGATTGCAGTTCTGAGGGGTTTTGTTAATTATAGCCTCTCATTTGCACATTTTTCTGCTCAGCGTGTGATGCTGGACTGTTTGGCGTCGGCTGCCGGGAGCGATGCCAGTGTCTCCATGGAGCTTCATGCCACCATGTCACCGGAGAGTGCCAGTGTCCACCAGGGTGGAGAGCGAAGCTCTGTGATAAAGGTAAGAGCCCACAGTCAAGGAAAATCTCGTGCTCTTGCAACCTCTAGTGGGCGAAACTTGCACTGTTTCAATGATTAACTCTATATTTTAATTTTTTTGCATTCAAGGGCAGAATAAGGGAAAACGAAACGATTTCGATTGAGCTCCTTGACCTATTTTCGCATTTTTTATGCAAGTTTTCATTTTTTTCTGAGCTGTAGTTGTGCATGTTTATCCCTTTAATTCATTTCTTATTAAATATAAGGCACACAGGTTTTATTCCAGTCCATTTATCGTGGCCATGTCCACCTACTGTATGTTACTCCTAATTGCACGTGTGGCCTATAAGAGTGAACACTCCTATGCAACTCCTTTTCTCTTTTTTTTAACTGTTTTAATTCCCATGAAGAGTTAAAACTGGGACATGCAGAACTAAATGTCGCATTCTCTTTTCCTTCCACATCCTTCAGCATGTTTGCCGGGTACATTTGGAAAGGGCTGCATGCAGCGCTGCAGCTGTGCACAGGGCACGTCCTGCCACCACATCTCTGGAGAGTGCGGCTGTCCTCCTGGATTCACTGGCAACGGCTGCGAACAGAGTGAGCTCCCCAGGACTAACTTTTTCTGACAAATTACATTCAATGCCACAGTCCTTCCTAAGAATTATAAACACTGCAAAATTAAAGAGACATTTCTGGTGCCTCAGAAAGTAAAAATGTCTTTAAGCATACTGTTTATTAATTATTATAATGAACCTTTCCTTTTTATCAGCTTGTCTGCCTGGAACCTTTGGGCAGAACTGTAACCAGGTCTGTCAGTGCTCTGAGACAAATCAGCTCTGCCACCCGGTGTCTGGATCATGTTACTGCGCTCCAGGTTACCACGGCCCCAAATGTGCTCAAAGTATGCATAAACAGCATATTCATACATAAACACTAAACCAAGGGAGCATAATAAAACATTTTTACCCCTTTTATTATTCATTTTTAGTCTGCGGAGAGGGTCGGTATGGTCCAAACTGTGAGAGAGAGTGTCAGTGCGAGAATGGAGGGAAATGCATTACTTCCACTGGAGCCTGTGAATGTCCAGCAGGATTTATAGGACCGCGCTGCAACATCAGTGAGTCCGAGTCAAACTTTGATGATGACGTTAATTAAATAAATAAGTGTTACGGTGTGGAGTGAAAAGGGTGTGATGCATCCTTGTGGTCACAGCGTGTCCAGCTGGGCGCTACGGTGTCAACTGTGTCCGGGTGGCATTGTGTGGAGAGGGAGCCCCGAATGACCCGGTCACCGGTCGATGTGTGTGCGCCCCCGGACGCAGAGGAGAGGACTGTGGAAATGGTGAGCTTTCATTATTGCTGATACATTTGTGTTGTATGGCCTGTGAGCTAGATCTCTGGAAACAGGCCCTCTGTTGATTTCAAACTCTTCTTTTATGTTTCCATTCATGTAATAAGGGCTGTGTAAGTATTATATCATATATCCAGCTGTAAATAGTACTAGGACAATAGAGGTACAACAAGACGGTGGATAAGTTGTCTATATAGAAAAGGCACCCTAGAAAGGCTGAGTCACTCTGAAAGACTATTTGTATATTTCATCATCTACAGTACATCATTTAATGAATAGAAAACTTGAAGTCTGTAAATAAAAGACAAGGCTGAAAACTAATACTGAATGGCGTAATCTTCTGAGATTACCTGCTGTGGTGGCACCGCTTTTAAACAGTGCACAGGAACAGCACTGGCGTTCACTCTGCTAGACCTCATTGAATGTGTGGGGTTACGTGGGGGGGCTTTAGTACACATAGCATGGGATGATGTCTCTTTCAAGGCTCTGCTTATTTCAGCAACAGTGACGAACTCCATTCTTCACTTATTACAGGAGCATGAATCCACAGTAAGAGACTGGGTGCTAACCTGGCCCCTCCCACAGTCCACACCATTGAAAACATTATGAAAATACAACAGGAGGCTCCAGATTACTGTTTACCTGTAATCCTTTATAATGAGCAAGAATAGAAGACTGTGCTTTCAGAGCTACAGCATGTTATGACACTTGCCTGGATATTTTCTTAAGTTTAATTGGAGTGTGTGTTTGCCTCAGGCTGCCCTGCAGGCTGGTTTGGGGCAGAATGTGCTCAACGCTGTAACTGCAGTAATGGAGGCGTGTGCGACTCTGTGACCGGCAATTGTACCTGTGGTCTGGGCTGGACTGGTGCACACTGCAACAAAGGTGATCACCTACTCTTTTAAAAAAAACATCAAAATATTGTATTATTGCATCTGTCCATTACCACATATTTGATCTGTTGTAACATGTTGAATCTAAACATAATCAGGTGTCACAGCGAGTCATGTCCTCTGTTTTATTCTTCCTGTCCCAGAATGTCCCGCGGGAAGATTTGGTGCCAACTGCCAGCTGAAATGTAGCTGTCAAAATAATGGCACTTGTGACAGAGTGACGGGGACGTGTCAGTGCGGTCCAGGCTACTATGGGCATCTATGTGAACATGGTGAGAACTGAACACGCACACAAACACAAAGAATGACCTCCGTTGTTGTCCAAAAACATATCAGTAAGTCATGTAGTTGCACAACATCCTGCTCTGTTAATGCTTTTTGTATATGTTGTATTTTTTTATTTTTATATTTTCTGTTCACGGTTGCTGAAGTTTTGAATGAAGTCAAGGCTGTGTGAGAGATTGCAGTACATGTAGTGAAGAAGAATGTACACATGAAGCACCTCAGTAGTATTTAAGGTCCTGATGGGATCATTCATGCCGATGCACAGATGTCACAGTAGAAGAAGTCTTTATAAAATCCTGAAATTTAACTTGTATTTATCTGAACACACTGAACATCAAAAGGCTTCGAAGGTTTACATTTCGATCAAATCAGCCCAGCATTTGTACTCTAACCTTAAAGCTCCACTTTAAAGGTGTCAGATTTGAGCCCTTAAGTTTACAGTCATTTATTAATTAATGCACAGGATTTAAACTTTAAAGGTCGACTTTTATTCTCCTCCCATGAATCCCCCTCCCTCCCAAACTCGTTAGCCTGCCCCCCTGGTTTCCACGGCCCGCTGTGTCGGATGCAGTGTGACTGTATGAACGGCGCCTCCTGTCACCCGGTGTCGGGTCAGTGTATCTGTTTTCCAGGATTTCACGGAGCGCGCTGTCACAGAGGTCGGTCTGATCTGTTCTCCCAGTTGAAATCAAAGAATAACTGGCGTGTTTTTGCCTATTTTATTCTCATGTTTTCAATCATTTACTCAGCGTGCGAACGGGGTCGCTACGGTCAGGGCTGCGTCCACATCTGTGACTGTGAAGACGACGCTCAATGTGATCCTGTGTCAGGAAGGTGCCTCTGCTCCTCGGGGAAGACTGGACCCAGATGTGACATTGGTAATCTCTCACGCATTTTTGAGAATACACAGCCATCAAACGCGTACTGCATTTCATCAGTGACATCACTTTCAGCTGATGTGCCTTCATTACTCATTAGCAATGATGAGTTATGCAACAGAGATGCTGCTATGATGAATGCACTGTATTTACTTCAGCATACATGTGATGATGGCAGTCACATACACAATCAGCTTGTTCCTTTAATATGGATGGAAGAGACGAGTATTTCAGAGAAATAAGTGGAAGAATTTGTTCAGGTGACGGTTAAGATGAAAGGCTACAAAAGCAACTATGATATAGAAATTGGAGAATGTAGTAAAAACACCCCAAAGCTACACGTGTATGCTGGGCCGGTGGAAGGAGTGAAACTCTTGCATTGGCCAATTCTCCAGCTTAGACCCTAACCCAAACTGATTTGGTTTAAGACTTGAAGAGAGCGAGTGTGACTCACTGCAGCGGCTAGCCTGAACTAGCTTGCAGGCGTCACATACACACACAGCTTTCTTACCAGTAAAGGTATTATTGTATAAATGCACGTAAAGAGTTGGTAAAATAGACTTTTAGTAAATACTTTGATGCCTAAAAATGGCTCCTGTCATATATAGTGCCCAGCTACATTTAGAAACAGAGGAAAACCGATATTACAATATGAAAAGACAAAATCAGAGACATTATTCATAATTTAATTAAATTACCATATGCACCAAAATTGCAAAATATTTGGAGATATAGTGGGCATTCCTTGTGTTGCACTGAATATTTTTGGATATTAGTGTTAAAAAGTGTTTGTTTTATATTATTTGAGAACAAGATTTGACATTTTTATATTTTGACCTCAAATGAAAACATATGAAGCAAAAATGTGTTTCCCTCCACTGTCAGCATGTAATATACGCTGATCAGGCATAACACTGAGTGGTTGGGATGTGTTGGGAGCCAGTGAACATTTTGTTCTGAAAGCTGTTTTAGAAGCAGGAAAGATGGAGGCATAAGGATTGGTGTGAGTTTGACAGGAGCCACATTGTGACGGCTTGATGAGTGACTCAGAGCATCTCTTAAAACTGCAACTCCTGTGAGGTGTTCATGGTCTGCGGTGGTCAGTATCTATCTAACATAGTCCAGGGAGAAGTGAACCAGCGACGGGTCATAACGTTGCGCTGGGTCGGTGTACAAGCCTATTAAACTCGTAGGGTTTTAAGGGAATTTTGAATCCTTAATGTAGCCAATACAAAAAAGATGATGTGAAGTCAGCAGTACTTCTGTTTGAAGTACTTTTCTACTAAAATTTAAATCCAGTTTTCTATGTTTAAGAGCTTTGGCTAACATTCACACACTCATGCTTCCTGGATGCATCTGGGAAAACTAGCCCAAGGATATGTCTACATGCAAACCAGGGAAACTGGGGATCAAACCACTGACCCTTCAACCAGTAGGCATCCCACTTTACCTCCTGAGCCACAGCTGCCCCGTAAACAATACTTGCGCTCGATATTTGAGTAAATGTACTGCGCCCTCGCCATTTTGTAGCTTTATTAAACTGCTTGGATTTTGCTTTTCACCGTTGGCTGTCAGACTGCAGAGAGAATCGTTACGGGCCTGACTGCTTAGAGACCTGCGAGTGCGAGAACAGGGCGCAGTGCGACCGTCGCAACGGCCGCTGCGACTGCCTGCACAGCTGGATTGGACCGTCCTGTCAGGAAGGTACAGCAGTGACTAACACACACTCACACACACCCTGCCGTTTTAACACTTACGTCATGAAAATATCCACACGGAGGGCAGGTGAAGGCCTCCGCTCGCCCTCGAGTGAGAACAGAAGTGACAGATCTGCTGACCTGGTGAAATGGGAGTAAGTAACCAAGTGTAAGTGCTGACAGTGTTTAGTTATTGTCTGTGAGGGGCAGAGCTGCAGAGGCTGCACTTTCCACTTGTTTGGGGGTTGTTATTCTGATCAAATGTGAATGCTGTGCGTTTGCTGAGCTGGATTTCTCAGCTCGTTGTGTCCGTCGCCTCAGGTGGACCTCCGCGCCTCACCTATGGGAGCAGCTCAAGACAATCACGGCACGACAACTCATTATAGCAGCTCCAACCAGCATGAAATCTCAACTGGAACAGGAGTTTTAAACTGAAGTGACTCCAGTGAGTGAAAGCTCATGACAGGGAACTGTAGCAGCTGGGAGATTCATGGAAACGGACGCTCTGATGAGAACTGCAGTTCCATGTTTGCACCCGTCTGGATGATTTTTTTTTTTTTTTGTGCCAAAGTGTCCTTTGAACTGTTGGGGTTAAACTGTCACTTGCAGGTTGTGATTTCCAAACATAACCCGTCTCACCTTCAGGATAAGCATTTCTTCTTCCAGAGTGCAGTGCGAGGAAGTCGCGGTCAGGTTTGCTGCACTTTCAGCCCATTGTGTTTTTATATGTTTGCCCTCAAAATACAGCGGAAGGTACTGTATAAGAAAAATACTCTACTTTTGTAAAGATGTTGGCGATATTACTGAATATGATGCAGTTCTGTCATTTCTATGAAGTTGTTTTCAGTCTATACAACATGAAGTATGACCCTTGGGTAAATGGTGCTATGATGCTTTACTGTACAACAGATTCTATTGATCCTCACAAGCTTTATGCTATATGACAGTAAAGCACACTCCTGATGACTACACATGCTGTAATGACAGTTTTTAAAGTTCAATGTAAACCACTTCAGATCATTTGCACCTCTTTCAGGATTTTAATTTTTTGTATAAATTGCCTCATATTTATATTTCATAAATAAGTCATAAATGCATCTTTTGTTTTCTACTGGATAGAAGAGGCTTGGACGCTCTAACAAATCCAAACATTATGAATAAAGATGCCAAAATAAAAACAGACACAAGTTGGTGGTTTTTAACCATTCTTATTTTTATCATTAATTCATTTTCATTGAAGATCATAAGCTGTACATCCTGTCTAAATCTCAGATTCAAGCACAGTGCAGATAGCAACGCCTGCAAAATGAAATCAAAATGAAAAAAGGCAAAGGTGATCACAACCAGAAATATATACAAAGGTCAGAGTATGTACAGGAGATACCAGGCTCTCAATACGTCGTCTTCAGGGTGAATTCCACACACTGTTGCATTTGAGCATCATAATGCACACACAACACAAAGATTGCTTCTTTTTGTCAGTCTTCAAATCAATACAATACCGATAGGAAAAATGCAGCATGATGACAAAAATAAAAACAGTTCTCTTAATTCTCTCTACTGCATTAAAGGCTAGAACATAAAAATATATTCTCTGTATAACCTAGAACCTTCTGTAAAATAAGCTCTATTCATCTGTGGGTCTGTTTCATTTGTGAACTAGTCGTTAACATGTTAGAACAGCAAATATGATGAAACTAGGACCTCTTAAAGCATTATTTTCTCCTACATGGGTGAGGGCACCAGACAAATACACACAAGCTTCAAAAGTTTCAGTTATTTCTACGTTGTGCACGTGAAGCTCGTTACGACACAGCATCTGTGTGAGCGGGTCGGCACGCTGGGACACAACTGATGGTCAAACTAAATGCACAGCGATAAAGTTCAAAGGGAAAGTCTGACATCTTTAGGGGGGGAAATATGCCACGTCGGCATATTTGCTGCACAGAGACTGGAAACAGCCAAACTGCTTTTCTCATCATCAATAATACATTTAGAAAAGAAATGATTCCTGAAAATAAGCGTGTCACGCCTTGCCACTGCAGCCTTAAATTATTTGTTACGTGGATGGAGAAACGGCACGGTCCTCGCTGCCACGGGAGCGCCGAGCCGTCCTCGACTCAGGTAACGATACCGTCACTTCACCTGTCTCCCCTTTCCTCTGCTCCCCTCCATGTGTCCGTTTATCCAGCAGAGCAGAGATGCACCCACACAGATGGTGAAAGGGAGAGCACAGGATGAAAGTGCACACACAGCACGGACTTGACTGCACACTCAAACACCCGATTATGTGTTAAATAAACCAGGTTCCCAACTGAGAGTCTGAAAAGTTATCCTTACAATATCTCAATCAGACAGTCCTTGGTGAACACAGTACGAACCTTTGAACGAGGCTAAAACCCTCTGACTACCCTTATCTGTAAAGCTTAATAATGAATGGCTAATATGTTCTGTACAGAAGAGAAAATGAGTGTCTTCTGGTTTCCAGTCTGTGTGTTGAGCTAATATCAGTTCAGTATCAGACCTTTTGTAATTTTGGGTGAGAAAAAGCACATTTCCCAAAATGTCAGACTCAACCTTTTAAATCTCAGACTTCTTCTCCGCTCCCTGCAGATGGAAATATTAAGACACAGAAACTCCACAGACTAATGAACAAAATGTTCTTATCTTTTTCTTTTTTATTCTGAGAAAACAGCATCAGCTTGTGCCTGTTATTATTTACTCAGACTTACAAGAGACACGGCAAATCAGCCGTATTCAGGGATCAACTAATACAACAGCACGGGATTAGTTCAGTTGTCCCCCAATCCCTCACACCTGAACTCACTCACACACTCTCACACTCTCTCTCTCTCTCTCTCTCTCTCACACACACACACACACACACACACACACACACACACACACACACACACACACACCAACAGCAGATCTTGAATCACTTTGCTGTGATTTAGGAGTAATACTCAAGCAAAACCTCATCCACACAAACCCCACACAGTGATGTTTATCCCCTCCACTCTAGCTGAGCAGCTTCACCTCATTCATATCATTCACACTTATATAAGTTATGTTAATTTGCACTTGTTTTTTCCTTCTAAGAATCAACAGTTTATCAACTGTTAGTAAAGACTTGTTATCTACACGTGTTGGTAAGCTTGAAAAGCATCACCTTGTTTGTCCCATAGGTACTGTAGGCTGGGTGAAGAGGGTCCATGCTTAGAAGATGTAACATGCTTTCCACTTGTGCTTTAATCACAGTAAGAGAGCACCCAAAGGACAACAAATGATACAGGGCGTTGTCAAAATGTTTGCAATAATACTTCTGACGCGTCTCGGGGCGTCTGCCGCCTGAAACAAACCTTACTGATCCTAAAGCACTTAGTTGTACTACGCATTCTGTATATGAAGGACATACTTGTTAACTAGTGTAACAGCTCGGTCAAGTAAAGATATATTATGGAGTAAAGTCCATACCATAGATAGATTACAAGCTGGACAGCACATGCGTCAAGATGATTTCTATAATCTTGTAATAGTGAAACGTTGGGTTGTTTACTCAAAGAAAGAAAGAAAAGAAGAAGATCTTTGGCTCAAGCCACACTAAAGTGTCCACACATGAGACGAAAACAGATAACTAAATACAACCTCCTGACTTTGTGCACGCCAACACACGACTGAAACTGCCTGCTCCGTTCCCTGAGCTGCTGCCACTCGCCGATTAACCAGACACACGACTCCTTCCCCCCCAGTCAGGGAGCAACAAACACCACTTCCACCACTCAGCGGTCCAGTTTATACCGGGGACACATGACCAGCGCAGAGAGGCAGCTGTCGAGCTGCTCGTCTACAAGCCCAAAGCACAGTTTGATGCAACTCTAAATAAGGCAAAATACTTGAACTGAATTTGATTGAGGAGAAGTTTCCATGAGATGTTGAGCCAACACTGATATGAATATTCCCTGTACACCAAAATCCTCAGCCTGAAAAAAAGCGAGAAAAGCGGCCGGGAAGCACAGTGAAGCAGGCCGCTGCGTTTGATATAACACGACTGCAGTTCCTGCTGTTAGGGAGGAATAAACTGCTCATCTCTTCAGTGGCACGCAAGTTGCCCAGACACATCAGCCTGGCTCCTAAGCTCCATCATGGCGGGTGGTTCACTGTAAGGACGGAAGCCCTGATGACTTCAGAACGTCAGAGCCACGCTTACACAGGAGGAGCATCGGAGCAGTAGGCTGGACAAACGCACTGCCAGTGAAGAAACAGAGGATGAAGAGAGGGAATTATGAAGAGGCGATGTGATTCTATAGTGCAATGGCTGTGAGATAAGACTGTTGTAATACCCATCCTCTCTCCTCTTTGAAACTGCCTTCCAACACCTTTACTGACTGTACTAAAGTGCTGATTGAAGCCCGTGAGGAGGCTCTGGTAATGTCGACAACACTTTCAGAGAAATCTTGACGGATTTGGACAGTACACAGGTGTTTGTAAACAGAACGTCCAAACAACGAATGCATGGCTATGGTACATGTGCAACAATAGTTCTCGTGTATTCATACAGCATGAATTTCATCTTCCTTTTAGTTGTATTCGGTTTTAAAAAGAGAAAAAAAAATAGAAAGGAAAAAAAAAAAATCTGGCTGCCAAGCAAGCGTGTGCTTATTTAATTTTTTTAATAAATGTATTTTTCTCTATAGTTTTAAAATACGTTCAGCTGAATTGAATGTATAACTAATTTAAATATGAGCGCATATCTCTAACCTCTCTTTTTCCATGTTTGTGTCTTTCTTTGTCAATCCTGTCATTTCCAGTGGAGGTGACTGTATTTTTTCCCCCTTTTCTTATCTTATCCCTGTAACTCTAAATGAGGTGCCCTGCGTGGCCTTGGTGTGGCCAGACTCATGCGCCAGGGTCTCACTCAGTAAAAGCTCAAGCAAACAGAGGATCAGGCAAAGGTGGGGCACTGCGGCTGCAGGCCGGGTGCAGCCCTGCCGGGCGGGGCCGTGCCACGCGTTAGGAGCGGTAGTCCTTTTTACTGTACGGCTTGTTCCCCAGGATGCTGTCCACCTCGTGTGTGATGGATGACGACAACTTTGGAAGAACCTACGACACGACAGAAAGACAAGAGGTGAACGCACTGCAGTCGCCATGGTGTGTTGCAGTTTCACATCGCTACCTATAGAGAGTGTTGAAAGGATTTTTACAAACAATCTCAACGTTGCAATCTCCAGTCCAGCTCAAAATCCAAAAACAGAAGTGGCATGTGTTTATTTTTTACTTTATTTCTTTGTTGTTTTATATATTAGCTTTATGCACAAGTTTTTATCTTTATAGAAACAGCGATATGTAAAAAGGCTTCAGTTCTAATAAATTCCAGAAACGTTGGGATGCTGGTAAAACAGACATTTTAGTATTTCATGAAAAATATTAACTCATTTTGAAGAAGACTTTGAAGAAACAGCAGGTAGTTTTATTGGTAACAGGTCAGGTCTAACGTGACCCTGTATAAACAGAGCAGCCTCTTAGAGAGGCAGAGTTTCAGCAGTCTGAACAAAACTGTGGAACAAGTTCAAAATAAAGTTCTTTAATGTAAAATTGTGAAACCTTTGAATAAGAATATGGAGAAATCTCTGTGCGCAGAGGACAAGGCTAAAAATCAGTACTGACTGCCCATGATCTTCACGTCCTCGGGCAGCACTGCACTAAAATCAGGCATTCTGTCATGGAAATCACTGGATGGACTTCCAGAAATCCCCGTCTGTGAACAGAGTTCATCATGCCATCCACAAATGCAGCTTAAAGCTCTCATGCAAAGAAGAAGCCATATGTGAACATGAAACAGGAATACTGGCATCTTTTCTGGTGCAAAGCTCGACCTGTCTGCAGACAGGCCCAACTTTCCACCAACTGAAAGAACATATTTCATAATGTGTCAAATGTTTTATGTTCTATTGTGAATAAAATGTTTTATATTTGAGATTTGCAAACCATTGCATTGTATTTTTATTTATATTTTACACAGCATCTCAACTATTTTTGGAACTGGGGTAGAACTTTGTAAACAGACACTACATAAAGTATTTATAGTAAAGTAGTGCATCACTGAGCAGAGCAGAAATATGAAAACAGGAGGAATATATTGTTCCTTTTAAACTTGATAACTGAGGAAGCTTGACTCAAAGAATAATTATTTTCAACAAAAAGGCTGTATAAATAAAGATTTATGAAAATACATCACTAAAAAGAAAAATTTATTAAGATATTTTGCCCTTTTTGATAAAAAATACAGATCGTTTTACTCTGAATTTCAAAGTGAGGAGTAAAATCTTCTATTTAACCGGAAAAGAAGCAAAATAAAAAAAGAGATTAGATGGTAGTACAAATTAAACAGGAACTTTTCGCGTGTAGAGAATAATAAAGTATTTGCTCTTCCGACAATGCAGACATTAAATAAAAAGAAAGAAATAATATTTTTATTGAAACTTCCTGAGAAAGTCTTTCACACCAGGGGCCGTTTCTATTTCAGCGTCTCTGATATAAAATTCTGGCAAAAGGGAAACTGCAGAGCCCTTGGGAAATGTGAGCATAGCATTTCAAACCCGAAATATCAAACGCATTCTGGGAGAGGAGACGTTTAGAGCACACACACACACACACACACACACACACACACACACACACACACACACACACACACACACACACACACACACACACACACACACACACACACACACAAAGCATCGGAGTAGATGAGAGTCAGAATGCTTTTTACTTCGGGCCAGACATAATGTGAGGAGGGGACGTAAACCCGCACCGGTCTGAAAACCCCATTAAAGAGTGCATCTTATCAGGAGAGGAGGAAGCGGCTGTGAGCTCATCTCCAATCCCACTGGCAACTGATACTCCTCTGACCTTATTAACTCAGTACAGTAAAGCACCCAGGCGTGCAGCAGCAAACTGCCCAGGAGGCCAAGCCGTGCCCAGGAGAGGAGGCTGCCGCTATGGACTGTAAGGCACGAATACGAGCCCAACAAAGCGGGTCAGGTTGCATTTTCACAAATTAAGCTTCTGATTTGTTTCGCGGTAACACAAGCAAAGCGTACACACACGAACACACTCACCTGGATCGCTCCTATGTTCTCCATCAGCTGGTCGGTGTTGGACGCCCCTAAAAGGACAGAGCTCACCCCCTCGTTCCGTAGGCACCACGCTGCAGGAGACCAGTAAATAAGGATGACACCCCTACCGTGATTAAACACACGCACATACACACACACACACAATACCCGAGACGCAAACACACGCTGATTACTATTTGTACATGAAATGACAGCCGCTCCCTGATAAAATAAACCAACTGCTATACTATGGCAACATTACTCATCAGGACCTCGACACTCGTTACACTTACACTGGATCAGCGATGGAAGAACCAACCCACTCATGCACACACCACAATATAAAAATGACTCCTGATCAGATGCTGCTCAATGCCCGCCTACATTACATCAAATTTCAGTACTATACCTTAGCTCATGCCGTGTTGAAAATGTAACTTGGCATAGCTCGCTGCAGGTAAACTGAGTCTCGTTGTTGCACCATGACTAAATGATTTGAATGGAAAAAAACCATCTGGTGCTTACTTG
This sequence comes from Mchenga conophoros, assembly GCF_057382185.1. Classification (NCBI taxonomy): domain Eukaryota; kingdom Metazoa; phylum Chordata; class Actinopteri; order Cichliformes; family Cichlidae; genus Mchenga; species Mchenga conophoros. The sequence goes on from NC_140530.1 coordinate 23,054,428, forward strand.
GTTCTAAAGTTGTTTAAATACAATCTCAGATCAGAACTGTGTCATTATTTAGCTGAAATGAAATAAACCAAATGCAGAAGCAGCGTGTGAAAAAACTGAGTACACATCATGATTCAGCAGATTGTAGAAACACCTGTATGAGCATTAGTCTCTCACATCGGTGTGGAGGAATTTTGACCAACTCTTCTTTACAATGTTGACTCTTCCACAGCATGTCTTTATCCCGTCTTCCTTCTCTCACTCAAACCGGTCGCAGCAGATGGCCCCGCCCCTCCCTGAGCCTGGTTCTGCTGGAGGTTTCTTCCTGTTAAAAGGGAGTTTTTCCTTCCCACTGTCGCCAAAGTGCTGCTCATAGAGGGTCATATGATTGTTGGGCTTTTCTTTGTATGCATTATTGTAGGGTCTGCCTTCCAATATGAAGCGCCTTGAGGCGACTGTTGTTGTGATTTGGCGCTGTATAAATAAAACTGAATTGAATTGTTGCTTCAGTTCACTGAGATTTGCAGGCATTTGTTTATTCACAGCTCTCTTAAGGTTGTCCCACAGCATTTCAATCATGTTCAGGTCTGGACACTGATGGATTGCAACATGCCGACTCTTTTTTCAGCCATTCTGTTGTAGATTTACTGCCGTGCTTGGATTTATTCTCCTGTTGCATGACCCAATTTCAGCAAAACCATTACCCGTTAGAAAGACGTCCCCAACTTTAACACCATAATGCTTTAGTATACAGTGGAGCTCATAGCTAACTCAGCGGCTGCAACTTGCTGTGGTCCTGTGGCTGTAAAACAAGCTCAAATCATCATCCCTCCACATCAGTCCTGACATCTGGTATGAAATGTTTGTGCTGTTTTGTTTTTTTTCTAAAGGCAGCGCTTTGTATTATGAACAGACATCTCCATTTCTGGTCTCATCTGTCCAAAGAACATTGTTCCAAAAGTCTTTGCTCAGATGTGGCTTTGGAGCCCTACGCCATGCAGTCATTTTCTTTTTAGCAAGAAGAGTCTTTTTCCTGTCACCACTTCCAAACGAGACATACTTCTTCAGTCTTTTTCTGATTGTACTGTCGTGAACTTTAACATCTAAAATGCTAACTGAGGCCCATGGAGTCTAAGATGTAGCTCTTGGGGTTTTTTTTGCAGTGTTGCTGAGCATTGCATGGTCTGTTATGGGGTAAACGTGTTGGGACATTCACTTGTGTGCGTGTGTGATGATTACAAACTGTTATGAAACAGAGGTGATCACGTTTGCTAATGACCAATTAATCAAGTGCCTTTGATAAGCGACCTCCGTTGGTGACTTACCATCTTAGTTCTATAGAACCAGTAAGGGTGTACTTAATTTTTCAAACACTGCTTCTGGATTTAGGTTTGTTAAATATTGACTGTGTAATTTATTGTGTGATGTTCATCTGTTTTTCCTGGTATATATATATATTTTTCATAAGACTAAGTTCCCATCCCTTTGTAAAGCACAGGTAGTGAAGCAGGAACTTGCAAAAAACTCATGTACAAATACTTCAGAACCATTTTCAGGTGCAAAGCCTGAATAAAAGAACTACATCTTAGAGCAGCTCTCTGCTAATAATGTTCAGAAAACCTGCCTTTTTGTGATCACTGCATACAAATACAAACACACACACACCTCATCCTTGCTTGGTCTGCCATTGTAATTGGGAACTGTATTATGCAGTACAACTGCATGCTCTTGAAATTCAGGAAAATACACTGGTAAGCAGATTACAGTATAATGGAATGAGGAATGCTGCTGTAAAAATGGTGGGATTATGATTCTACACAAATCTTCAATAAACATGAGAATACGGCCAAAAAAAGAAGATCTTCATCGGGAGTGATGCAGGTGCAGACCTTCCCTCAGGCTGCTGAGATACCGACTACATTTGTTTACTCTGTTCTCACACTTGCAGCCTGATTCCTGAATTTACCACCTGCTCAAGGAGTCTCGGGATAAAGCCCAAGGCGAGAAGCAGTCTGTTATTGTTTTATAGTTTTTATTTAATGCTGGAGTGACACAGCGATCTAGAAGACTGCATATAAATGTCCCGTGCTGCCTACAGGAGTGCTGGAAGGATTTATGGTAATTGAGGGAGAACCGAGGGTGTCCACTAATGGCCCGTGAAACCAAATCTATGACAGTGTATTACTGTGTGGGTGAAAAATCTGCTGCGATCTGTGCTGAGATAGGAGACCGACTGCGAGATTTATTCGCCGCGTCCCTCTCGACTGCCACTTTAACGACGCTTGCAGGACTCTGCGTCTTTGGGGTTTGCACATTTACTGCCCGGCAAGTGAATCGATACGAGTCATCCTCTGGATTTATATCTGATACTGTGAGTTCCTGTCCCTTTAAGACGCACTATTTACCTTTCTTATTGCTTTATTTCTTAAATAGTCCCTGTTTTCTTGTTTTTCCTCATAAATATACTTTTTTTTTTAACTGCACACTTACAACACACACACACGTGACAACACAACACACCAAGTGTCAAACCAGACAGCTGCGAGAGTGGTGCTGACCTCGGCCTGTCCGAGGCAGAGGGACGGACAGACAGACAGAAAGAGAGAGAGCAGCAGAGTGTATCTGCGTACCGATGGCGAGTTGGGGCAGAGTGCAGCCCAGCCGCTCCGCGATTGCCTGCAGCTCTTTCAACTTCGCCTGCTGACGCCGGCCCTCCTCGCTCAAGATCTTGTCCTTCAACCACTGGTAGCCCTGTCGAAAACACAGCACACCTGCTCAAAAACACAGCCCTGCTCACACCGCTGCGCTGCAGCTCCTGTGTCACCAGGGCCTGTTTTTAAACACGTGACTCTGTCTCCTGCTGTCTACACCTCAGCCAGGGAAACACAGCTCACTCTATGCTTTTGTAAAAAAATAATAATAGTCAGTTCATTTATAGCAGATTTACAAACATTACAAAAATTTAATATGTTAAAAAAGTGTTAGTTTTGTCCCAGCTGAGTTATACAGTAGCTTTGATATCTAGCTGGTAGATCTAACAATACAGAGGATGTGATTAGTATCACAAGGATTCACTGACTCAACGATCCAAAACACCACAAACATCCACAGACAACACTGAGCCGAACGGGAAGCAGCACATTCAACATAAGTCACCAAAAGTACTGCACGACACCAAGATGGAGAGCTTGCTTCATGAACCGGCAGAGCTCAAACCAACAATCAGTGACACACGATCCACAGAAACACAACATGCCACTCCAGCACAGAGGGACAGAACACCAATCAGGTGTAAGCTTATGTGTTGAGCTGTCTTGGATCTCTTATTTTTAAAAGTCTGCATGCTGAATGCTAAAATATATTTCAGCATCACAACATGACATGATGGAAAGTGAGGGCTGCTGAGTTCATCTGTCACAAATACAGGATTGAATCCCTGAAGCCGCGTCTCCTCTTTAATCATTTTTAGTAAAAATGGACGTTTTGTTTTCTTCTTCTCCTGACACAACACACTGAATTGATTCCCGATTCATCGGCCAATTTATAAAGTGAAACATTTTTAAAGTGTTGGTATCTGTAGTGTCAAATAAAAATTCACAAGTCAGCACGCACATGTGCCGCACTATTATTGTTGTGAGCGTAGGTGTTTTGTGGTCATTTGCGTGGACTAAAATATATTAAGCTGACACCAACTGACAAACAGTGTGTAGCAGCACTGCTTGTGAAGCGGTACGCAGTGCATGGCGTCGGCATGGCACTGAAAACACACAAGGTTACAGTATGTGGTGAGTAACAGAACCTGAAAGACACAAACACACACAATAAGCAACCAGCAGTGAAACGCAGCACAGTGACAGCGGCACAGATGATCAGAGTGGGATAAAGAAGGAGCACAGCGAGCGAGGCTTGTCTACCTTAAGGGAGGCCCGCGAGTAGGGAGGGACCCTGCCATCGTATTTCCCTGAGATGATCCCACAGGCCAGCGGAGACCACGTCATGGCCCCCACACCTGAGAAGAGAAACATGTGATCACCACTGAACAATTTTTATCAGCCTTCAATAAATTAAAAAAAAAAGGGCTGAACTTTGCTGAGTTGATGATGACCATTTCTCTACTTCTCTTAAATCACACTGACTGTTCACACACTTCCACAGCATGTCTTTTATTCCGTCTTCCTCCCCTCACCCAAACTGGTCGCGGCAGATGGCCGCCCCTCCCTGAATCTTGTTCTGTTGGCAGTTTCTTCCTGTTAAAAGGGAGTTTTTCCTTCCCACTGTCGCCAATGTGCAAGTGGGGTCATATGATTGTTGGGTTTCTCTCTGTATGTATTATTGTAGGGTCTACCTTACAATATAAAGCTCCTTGAGGCGACTGTCTGCATTGAATTGAAGCTAATAAAGTTATATGACAACACAAACAAGACTTTAACCAGTTATAATCAGAACTGCACTGATCTCCAGTGCTCCAGGAAGTAAGAGAGAAGTTCTCATGTTACATTTCTGAAATGCTTCCTTTTATTTTCATCAGACCCGAGATCCAACACTTGGCTTCAATTTAACCTTGTGTGTCCACGTGTCAAAAATCCCTCTAGCTCTGTGGGTTTGTGTAAAAAATAACTTTTGTAATGCTTTCATGGATCAATTCTCCACGTGGAGGCACAAACGCACCACTGCTCACCTATCTTATGGAACAGCTCAGGTAGCTGCACCTCCACTTTCTCTCTCTGGAACATGTGGTACTCTGCCTGCTCGCAGATGGGGGGAATCTGGTTGAACTGTCTCGCAACAGAGTACGCTTCCTAGAGAAAAACATGCAAAGAGTTACATAATACAGCAGAGTATGTAAACATTTTGTATTGGGAACAATACTGAACAAGAATAGAAATAGTAGATAATGTGAAGCTGGAAATAACTGGAACTTGTGAAGATAGAAGGAATGTATTTTGGACTGAGTCTCACCATTATTTCCATCGGGCTCCAGCGGGATGTCCCCCAGTACATGGCCATGCCTTGGTTTATCACATGGGTCATTGCTCGAACCGTTTCTGCAAGTTACACACAACAAAGATGAGGACAAAAAACCCCAAGAAGTTTCCCACATTTTTGGTTACACATACAAACATCTACACATAAACACACTGTTCCACTGGTGGATCCGGTTTTTGATCTGCAAAATGTTAAAACTCTGGATCTGAACACAAAAGCCCGACCCATGTGTTTAGGCAAGGGCAGCCAATCAAAATAAAGGTAGATTGTTAGATTGTAGAGTGTTAAATGGCTTGTTTCAATGCTGGATCAAGGTGTAGTTTAAGATAAACAAAGCTGCTCGAGTGGAGTCCAAAAATAAAAATATGTAGCTCTGGCAGCAGCACCATGCTCTCCCGTGTTTTAAATGCACCTTAGAACAACACGCAGCAACGCTACACATGAGCGAGAGGAGGGAGGTTTGGGTTCTTCACACACCCCTGTTCTCTGCTGGCCATCGGGGCGGGGGGGCTGGGAGGAGGTGTTGGCCGTCCGATTGGGATCTGGGATGCGGGGCCTCCCTGCTGCTGCGGAGCCTGGGGCGGTCTGCTTGCCTCCACCCCGGGGCTGGGCGCTCAGGTATGTACCAGCTCGCTCCCGGTGACTACTTGGCGGGGCCTGGTGCCTGTTGCTCAGTCAGGCCTCTTCCGGGGCAAAGGGGGGCCCCCAGGCCTCCGGCCTCTGGGCCTGCGGCTCGGTTCACTCTGGCACAGCTGGCTGCCGGCAGAGCCGGCGGGCACGCCACTGCAGCCCCCTCTGGCTTCTGCTCGGTGGCTACTGAGTGACCCCTCATCTGGGGCTCCCCTCAGCTCTTCCCAGGAGGGTGGCACGGATGCCCCTCCGGTGGTCCTCCTTGGGCTCTCGCACTCTGGGGCCTCTGGATGTCTGGAGCCTGGATCTCCTCCATGCCTGCTTCATGCCCTGGGGGACGGGGTTATGGCTCTCTACATCCTCTAGCAGACCATTACATGGGGAAACCTTTTGAATACAAGCGCGCTGATCCACACAGGTGTGCACACGGGTGTTCACTGTTCATAGACATAAACTACACCTTTATTGGCTGCTATTTCCAAGCACATTGTGCGCTGTCGGTCCTGCTTGCTACACAACAACATTCAATATTTAGTATTTACTGCTGTTTACGCTTAGCTAGATTAACATGATGGTGTTGTGTTTAGTATGTTGCTCTGTTTTTTTTTTGCTTGTTTTCTCTTCTTTTTCTCTCAACAGGTGATCCAGGAGATTTTTGTTTTTCTTTTTAAGTGCCCTTTCTCACTGTCCCTCTTCCCTTCTGTTTTTGTTTTCCTTCATCTTTCTTTCTCCCTTTCCTATCCCTCAGTCATGCCTGTCCCGTCTGTAACAACTGAAAATAAAATAAAATAAATAATAACAACAAAAGGTTAATCAAATGAAGCAATATGGCAAGGCCGTGATGATCCATTTGGCAAAGTAAATCCATTGGGTATCCTTGTTGGTCTTCAGACAACAATTCTGACGGCTAAAGAACCAAATGGGACAGGCAAAAAAAAAAAATGTAGCTTAAAAATAAAAATAAAGAGCCGGCCTTATAAAAGAAAAAACCCATTAACACTCGTTTCACCCTGTGGTGTTTTCCGCAGCATACAATACCTCAAACAGTGTCCTGGTACTCTAATTTATGTGCATCTGCTTGTTCTTTCTTCTTCTAAAAGAAGCACTCGTTATCATTTGCAATCCAAATGGCCTCGGCCATTCAGGACAGAAGTGGAAAAGCTGATTATGTTAATCAGAATGGAGCATGATTCACCCTGATGAGGATGACATCTATTCATAACAAGGCACTTGAATGACATTAATGTTTAAAAAAAATAAAAAATCCTAAGAATCTGTCAATTTCGATCTGCAGCGGGCTGCAGAAAGGAAATCCAGTGAAATAAATACGAGACGACGGCCGTATTTGCACCACTTCAGATCTTTAATTGTGCCTCTTCAGTGGTTTGACAAAGTGGACTACAGCTTATTTATTTTAAGCACAGATGGTTAGAAAATATGTCAGGGGTGATTTATTTTTCTCTTTAATGTGATGACTGGATGTTGCAGAGAGATTAATCTCATGTTACTGTGTCAACACAGCACTGCATTTGATTTAAAGCCGTCAGGTGGGAATGTGTTTTTAAAGCATGCATGCTTATGTGTATGATAAGAGAGATTTGAATAAACAAATGATTCTGATAATTATGCTAAAGATTATAACATAAAAATATACATTAGCAGAGGCATGATAAGAGAGCCATGGCACTCAAAGAATCCTGATTACACATCCGCAGTTTAGCTCCTGTCATAAAAGAGCCAGTCAACAGCTGAAACTAGGATATACGACCCAATCAGTGGGTAATGTTGCATTGGCACAGTAGAAGTCTATCACAGGCTTCTACTGCACATCTGCAACCTTAACAAAGATGTAGATAAGTCAAATTACATTCATGCAAATAAGCTTTAAGATTAGATTTGTTCAGTGGTTTGTTCAGTGGTTGTATGGATATTGAAATGCACTCCCATTTATACAGTTCTTTTATAATCTTAATGACTAAAAGTCCCATTTTAACCCCCATTAAGCAACATACATTTATACAGCACTTTAATTACCTCATACCCACGGCATATTCAGAATCACCAGTTAACCTAATGGTCTTTGTACCGTGGGAGAAGGCATGAGAGAACGCACACAGGCATAGGTGGGGATCGAGCCGGTTATAAGCTTGTTGTAAGGCTACAGTGCTAACCACTCGACCATCATGGCCATCCATGATAAACGGCCCTGAGCCATGAAGGAAGAAATAATGAGTATTTTTTGTGAGCATCAAAGAAGTTGATGAAAAGCCCTTTAACCCTCATTCTAGGCAAAGCTTTAAAGCAGTTTTTGGTTTGACTTGGTTGCTTTTATACAAGCTGTTTTTATGTAACATTAATTAATTTGTTACATTTTATGTAACAAATTAACGATATGGCTCTCTCCTCACCACAGACAGCATAAAAGATGTAGCTTCCAGGTCTAAAAAGCAAAGGTTGATCCTTAAGTAGCCTAAGCCTAAATTCACTCTAATGGGCATCAGGGGGCGAAAGCTGTGGATACTGAAAGACTGAGCCCTGTAGAAGTCGCGCAATCTGATATCGTCGTGTTGGTGTTGTTCCAGGATCAACATTGCAAGTGACCAATCAGAATGTTGTGACGTCATACTTTTGCGACTTCGGGAAAAACCGCCGTAAAACAAAAAAACTGTACTTAAGCTGCGAGAAACCGCCTCTGTCCGCCGATCAGCGGACCCTGACCCTGACCCTAACCCTTTAATAAACACTATGCAGCATTGATATTGTCCTTGCAACATTGGAATTTCATAAATGCACAAATGGCTTGGCGCGCCAAAGAATAACGTCACAAGAATGTGATTGGTCACTTGCAATGTTGATCCTGGAACAACATTTACTATGCTGTTCCAGGAACAACACCAACACGACGATATCAGATCATCTGTAGAAGTCTATGGTCTCTGTGTTTCAGAAAGGTACTGTTACGGTCGCTGACCTCTAGTGGCTCTCCCTCTGTAGATGAGTTGTTTTTCTCCTTTTCTTGTGTTGCAGGTCTGCCTCATGAGCCGCAGCTGAGGTGTGTTCCAGCTCGTCAGCCACGGCATATAGGCTGCCATCCTAAACTGCCACACCCCCTGCCATTTTCCCCATGTTTGCCAGAGCTGTGAGCTGTAGAGTTTTGGGCAGCGGGCCTTAGTGTGTATGTGTGTGAGAACTTACCCTCTGTGAACTTTGGTTTTTCTTTCTTTTATTGTGAGCGAAGGTGTGCCCTTATTGTGATAATTAGTTTGTCATTGTGGAAGCAGGTAGGGGTTCTCTGCCATTTTTGTTTCACCTGTTTTCTCCTGGTTTGGTTAGACAGGGAGCTCAGCCATTGTATTTTGTTTTTGGTTAGTGAGTACTTGGTTTTGATTTCTAGCTAAAAGGGGGTGTTTTGTTTATTGTTTTGGCCTTGGAGACCCTGAAGAAAAGAGCTTCCCTGTGTTTTTGTACTGTAGTAGTTTTAGGCAATAAATCTTGTATACTGACATCTCTTTCTCCAGTAGTTCATGTGTTCCCTTTCACTTTGTGTTACCCCTCACTCCAGTCGACACTCCGTTCATTAAGTGGGGCGTAACATAAGTGGGGGCTCGTCCGGGATTATTTGGGTTATGGCACAGTTTAGCCTGGGTGATTTTATAGCTAGGCCTGCATTGGACCAGCTTGATGCATGTCGGAAGGAGGATTTGTGTGCTGTTGCCGCGCATTATGACATCCTTGTGGCCAAGTCCATGAAGAAGAGCGAGTTAAAGACTCTTGTTGTCAGTGGGTTGGTTGGGCAAGGTGTGTTCCCCTTAGAGGTGGACTCGGGGGATGCCGCGTCACTCCTCGAAACCTCTGGTCATCCTCAGGTTTGTGCTGAGGAGGGGGCGGGGACACCTACGGTGGTCAGACCAGGTGAGGGAAAGCCACCAACCTCTCTTCCACGGTTTGAGCCCTTCTCTGTCGAATCTAGTAATCCCAGTGTTAGTGCACGCGTAAAGGTACGTTTAGTTCGTCTTGAACTTGAGGCCAAAGAAAGGGAACGTAAGGATGAGCTTGAGTTCAAGTTGAAGTGTCGGGAGCTAGAAGCTGAGACATCTATTAGGTTGCGTCAACTGGAGTTGCAAGCTAACAAATTGTCTCCTGAGCCTTCTGCTCCACCTACAGTGAAGGATGAAGACAACAATAGCAATCCTTCAGATAATTCTCTCCCTGCTCCTGCACCTCCGGCATTTGATGTGGGCAAAAACATTGCCCTAGTTCCACCATTCAGGGAGACTGAGGTGGAGGCCTATTTTAATGCGTTTGAGCGCATTGCTATGGCGTTACATTGGCCCAAGGAGGTTTGGTCCCTTTTGCTTCAGTGCAAATTAATTGGTAAGGCACAGGAAGTATGCGCAGCTCTCACTATCGAGGACAGTCTTGTGTATGACAATGTCAAAAGCGCTATACTCAGAGCCTATGAGTTGGTGCCTGAAGCCTACAGGCAGCGTTTCAGGACCCTGAGGAAATCCGCTGCTCAAACATTCCTTGAGTTCGCAAGGGAAAAAGGGACACTATTTGATAGGTGGTGTCAAGCAAGCAAAGTGTCAGAGTTCAACGCATTGCGTGAACTGGTGTTGTTGGAGGAATTCAAAAACTGTGTTCCTGATCGTACAGTGCTGTACCTGAATGAACAAAAAGTGGCCACTTTGCAGGAGGCAGCTGTCCTGGCAGAAGAATTTGCTTTAACGCACAAAAGCGTGTTTGTGGGTAAATCCGAATCACACTATCGTGAACGACTGGAAAAGGACACAAAGCCTCAACAACATAGGGGTTCCTTGGGTTCAAAGTCTGATAGACAATGTTTCTACTGTCACAAAGTGGGGCATATAGTTTCTGAGTGTTTGGCTCTTAAACGTAAACAAGTGCCCCAGCAATTAAAACAAGCCAAAGGGGTTGGCCTAGTCAAGTCGCTGAGCTCCCCCCCCCATGTGACCATGAGTGAACCTGATAAGTGTTTTAAACCCTTCATTTTCGATGGTTTTGTCTCCTTAACAGGGTTTCCTGGGGATCAAAAGCCCGTGAGAATGCTGAGGGACACGGGGGGCTCGCAGTCATTTCTATTGGCCGACGTTTTGCCAGTCAGTGATGAGTCATCTTGTAACGCTAGTACAATAGTGCAAGGTATTGGGATGGCCTACATACCTGCACCATTACATTGTGTTCATGTGCAGTCGAGGTTAGCCTCTGGTTTGTTCAAGGTTGCAGTAAGAAACTCATTTCCTATTCAGGGTGTTGAGTTTATAATGGGAAATGATATTGCTGGGGACAAAGTACTCCCTGTTCCTGAGGTGGTGGATAAACCCAGCTGTATCCCGGAAGAGGACGAGCTGTTGAAATCCCACCCTGATGTGTTTTCTGTCAGTGTTCTTACCAGGTCGCAAGCTCGGAAGCTGGAGGAAGTGAACCTAAGTGAGACTGTTCTTGGATCTGTTCTAACTGGGGACAGAGAGCCAGCTGCTAGCCCTTCTAAACCAGCGCTCGATGAACAGGGTCTGGCTACTCTGTCTGAGGTTCTTCCTTTGCCGGTCTCACGTGAGTGTTTGAGCCAGGCTCAGGAAAAGGATGAGTCACTCGCTAACTGTTTTAAAGAGGTAAGCGAGTTGGCAAACAATAAAAAGGCACACAGGTTTTATCTTGAGGATGGGTTACTGGTAAGAAAATGGGTCTCAAGACCTGCATTACAGCAGGAAGGAGGTGATGAGGGTTGGGGGGTGGTACGCCAAATAGTCATTCCTAGGGATTACCGGGGTGGCATATTGCAGCTTGCGCATGAACACCCATGGTCAGGTCATTTAGGTATTACTAAAACCTATGACCGCGTTCTTCAGCACTTTTTCTGGCCAGGTCTGAAGAAAGACGTTGCCAAGTTCTGCAAAACATGCCAGGTTTGCCAAATTGTGGGTAAACCTAATCAGACAGTGCCACCTGCTCCTCTTAAACCCATCCCGGTAGTTGGGGAGCCTTTTGAGCGTGTTTTAGTGGACTGTGTGGGTCCTCTACCCAGAACAAAAACGGGTAATCAGTTCCTCTTGACAATCATGTGTGCCACAACCCGTTTTCCTGAAGCCATACCACTTCGAAAAATCACCGCTCCCACTGTGATTAAGGCTCTACTTAAATTCTTTTCAACATTCGGTCTGCCTCGAATTGTTCAGACCGACCAAGGCAGCAATTTCCAGTCAAAACTGTTCAAGCAGACATTACAATCACTTGGTATCAGACACATCCCTTCCAGCCCTTACCATCCCCAGTCACAAGGTGCACTAGAAAGATGGCACCAGACCATCAAGTTGATGATGCGAAAATATTGTCTGGTGACTGACAAGAACTGGGATGAGGGACTGCCATTCCTGCTGTTTGCAGCTCGTGAAGCAAAACAGGAGTCCCTTGGTTTCAGCCCTGCTGAATTAGTTTTTGGGCACAGTGTGAGGGGGCCTCTAAAAGCCCTGAAAGAACAGTTTTTGTCTGATGTGCAGCCGCAATCAAATGTGCTTGAGTTTGTCACGCAGTGTCGGGAACGTTTGTACCATGCTTGTGCAATAGCTAAGAAGTCTCTGTCAGCAGCCCAAGGGAAAATGAAGCGGCAGTATGACCGGAAGGCAGTGCAGCGTTCTTTTAAACCTGGTGATCAGGTACTCGTGTTGGTGCCCACATCTGGTCCGTCTCTGTCAGCCCAATTTGCGGGACCATATGTGGTAGAGAGCAAAGTCAATGACACAGACTACATCGTTCGCACTCCGGATAGGAGGCGTAAAACACGGCTCTGCCATATAAACATGCTGAAACTGTTTCACTCTAGGGAAGACGATCGCGAGGGCTCCATCTCACTCATTTCTGTGCCCATAAACCATGATGATGGTTTGGTGAAGGGTAGTGAAGGTCAGCAGAGCGGTAGGCTTGCAAACTCAGAGGTTCTTGGTGCCTTAGACACGTACCTCTCCTATCTTCCTCATGACGAGAGAGACGATGTGAAAGATCTGATCCAAGCGCACCCTAGTCTGTTTGGGGATGTACCGTCTAAAACCCCAGTGTTAAAGCACGACATTGACGTGGGTGATGCGTGCCCTATTAAGCAACACGCATACCGGTGCCCCCCACTCAAGAGGGAATTAATGAAAAACGAGGTACAGTACCTGCTTGGAAATGGTTTGGCGATACCTAGCCATAGCTCTTGGAGCTCTCCATGTCTGCTGACACCAAAGTCAGATGGTTCTCCTCGTTTTTGTACTGATTTTAGGAGAGTAAATGCAGTCACAGTCCCTGACTCATACCCATTGCCTCGCATGGAAGACTGCATAGACAGTATTGGAGCCGCCACCTACATAACAAAGCTAGATCTGTTAAAAGGGTACTGGCAGGTTCCTCTAACTAGCAGAGCCTCTGATATTTCAGCATTTGTTACTCCAGACTATTTCTTGCAGTACACAGTGATGGCGTTTGGCATGCGGAATGCACCAGCCACTTTCCAACGACTTATGAACCTTGTGTTAGCAGACATTCACAGTTGTAATGTGTATTTGGATGACATTGTGGTATATTCTTCTTGCTGGACTGATCACGTGGGTACTCTGAGGGATGTTTTTGCTCGTTTAACCCAGGCTTCCCTAACTCTGAACCTGGCAAAGTGTGAATTTGCCAAGGCGGTAGTGACATACCTCGGAAAACAAGTGGGACATGGCCAGGTGCGCCCCGTGAATGCAAAGGTGGAGGCCGTACTGAGCTACCCGGTGCCCACCACCAGACGGGAGCTCAGACGCTTCTTGGGTCTGGTGGGCTACTACAGATGTTTCTGCCGGAACTTTTCAACAGTGGTGGCTCCCCTGACTCGTCTGTGCAGTCCAAAGGAACCCTTCGTATGGACTGCTGAGTGCCAACATGCATTTGACTGTGCCAAGTCTCTCCTTTGCAGTGCCCCTGTACTGGCTGCTCCCGACTTCAGCAAGGCCTTCAAGCTAGAAGTGGATGCAAGCGCTACGGGCGCTGGAGCAGTACTGTTGCAGGATGGAGTTGATGGCATCAGTCACCCGGTTTCCTACTTCTCAGCTAAGTTCAAGCCTCATCAACTCAACTATTCCACCATTGAGAAGGAAACCCTGGCCATGTTGCTTGCTCTGCAGCATTTCGACGTGTACGTGGGGTCAACCACCACCCCTGTCATGGTTTATACTGACCATAACCCTCTGGTATTCCTAAAGCACATGTACAATCATAACCAAAGATTGATGAGATGGGCGTTGCTTGCTCAGGAGTATAACATAGATATCCGACATCAGAGAGGTGTGGACAACGTGGTGGCTGACGCACTGTCCAGGACCCAGTATTAACCCCTTAACCCCAGTAACGGACCTGGTGGCAGTTGTTAAAGGTGTCTGTTTACTGTATGTGATATTTTATGTGGGGGGGGGGTGTTACGGTCGCTGACCTCTAGTGGCTCTCCCTCTGTAGATGAGTTGTTTTTCTCCTTTTCTTGTGTTGCAGGTCTGCCTCATGAGCCGCAGCTGAGGTGTGTTCCAGCTCGTCAGCCACGGCATATAGGCTGCCATCCTAAACTGCCACACCCCCTGCCATTTTCCCCATGTTTGCCAGAGCTGTGAGCTGTAGAGTTTTGGGCAGCGGGCCTTAGTGTGTATGTGTGTGAGAACTTACCCTCTGTGAACTTTGGTTTTTCTTTCTTTTATTGTGAGCGAAGGTGTGCCCTTATTGTGATAATTAGTTTGTCATTGTGGAAGCAGGTAGGGGTTCTCTGCCATTTTTGTTTCACCTGTTTTCTCCTGGTTTGGTTAGACAGGGAGCTCAGCCATTGTATTTTGTTTTTGGTTAGTGAGTACTTGGTTTTGATTTCTAGCTAAAAGGGGGTGTTTTGTTTATTGTTTTGGCCTTGGAGACCCTGAAGAAAAGAGCTTCCCTGTGTTTTTGTACTGTAGTAGTTTTAGGCAATAAATCTTGTATACTGACATCTCTTTCTCCAGTAGTTCATGTGTTCCCTTTCACTTTGTGTTACCCCTCACTCCAGTCGACACTCCGTTCATTAAGTGGGGCGTAACAGGTACATTACCCAGCACATGCGCGAATGCTAATGACTTGTAATTGACAAATCGTTATCCAGTGAGTTGAGTAGTACAGCGGTCCCCAACCCCCGGGGGGTCCATGAGTCGTTTGGTACCGGGCCGCGTGAGTTGAGGCTCAGGTGTGAAATGTATGGTTTTCAGCGTTATTTTGTTATCGTTTTTATCGTTAACTCAGTTTTCCTGGGTCTTTTCACGTTTGTTATGAATAAATCTTCTTTTTTTCGGTACCGGTACTAGTTTTATTTTGTTGTATTTATCCGCGACACCTAAAGGCCGGTCTGTGAAAATATTGTCGGGCATAAACCGGTCCATGGCGCAAAAAAGGTTGGGGACCGCTGGAGTAGTAGGTGAAAGCAGTTATTTTTATGTATTTATTTGATGTTACATAGGTAGGCGAGTGACAAACTATTATTGCTTTTAAATAGGGCTTTTCGATATAATGATATATATAAGATGACGATATGAAAACGTCTATCGTTTCATATTATGCTATCGTTTGTTTTGTGGTGTTGCAAAATAAACTGTTTACGTCAATATTTTTCATCGTTTTGATGGTCACTGTAGAATTTCTTAAAGTTCTCTCTTTCTCTTATATTTAATATAACCACACTATGGACGGACAAACGACTGTTCTTATGCGTTGTCGTTAGCAACAACGACGGTCGTGTGCCTCCGCTGTCCGCTTGTTTATTTTCCACATAAACCTTTCAAAATAAAGCTGAAGATCCTGTTGAGATTTTTCTAAATCAACTGAATCACGTGAAATAGTATGCTGAGTGTTTACAGATGAGAAGCTAAAAAGAGCCGTCAGGTGCTAAAAAATAAACCTTAGAAAAAGTTTTTCCCCCGCAGCACGCCGTGTAATAAATGGTCACAAAGAAAATTGCGGCTGTTTCAACTTATGTAACACTCGACTCCAGAGTAGATGGTGCTACCAGCATGTTGAGATGTTTATTGCTGCCTCTCCTGTTTGAGGTGGTGGTGGGTTTTTTTTTTTTTTTTTTTTCTTAAGGTGGCCTGAATGGGTTGGTCATGTTTCAACGGCAGTTCTGATGAAAGATGCTTATCCCAAATGGTGTGTGGAGCCAGGTGGCATGAAGATAATCATCTGTAGTGTTTCATGTGCAGTGTGTGTAACACGTGTGAGAAATTAAATCACAGAGCTCCAACTCAGCTTGTGTGTGTGCTGTTGAGCAATATCTTGCGTTATCTGACTGTAATTTCCGTCTTTTTATCGATCTAAGTGATAACTTGTTTGGTTCGCCTGCAGACCAAATATAAAAAATGTCAGATAGCGATCGAAGCGTCCCAGACAAGAGAAGGAACACGCATATAATAAGACGGGCCCTATCACCCATCAATAATCCATCACACTGATGCACTGTTTCTCATAAAAGAGTCGAATAGACCAAGCCTCTCATCTTGGGAGTGTGTGCTTGTCTTAAGGGGTTTACTGTGTTTACTCTGACAGTAGCTGTTCACTTCCTCTTCACCCTGTTTACCCCTTCAGCTACTGCCAGCATAAAATACACCAGATGGCTTTACCACTACAGATTGGAAGACGCATATTCAAAACTGCCCATTTGAACTGTGTGCAATCTCTAAAGGGCAGAGGGGCGTAAGAATTGCCTCAACCTTTACATTAAACAACACCAGCTACTTCTGCTCAACAAGATCCTGAAGTATTCTGGAAGAGCCAGCTTGAGTGAAGTAGCAAACTGAAGGCAGAGAGATGGCCCCTGACCGGACTACAACCCGAAGAGGAACTATAACACGGGAGCAGATGGATACTGTGTGACCAGCTGAGCCCCCACACAGTTAGCACTCTGCCATTTAAAGGTCTTCAGCATCCGCATCCATCCTCATTCTGAGTGTGGAGGTGGAAGCACCAGGACAACAGGCAGCATTTAAAAATAGATGTTTCAGTTACAAGAGATTTGTATATCCGAGTCTTCACGTTGCAGTCGTCATAGAGACAGAAAGAATGCCTTTTCTCTAAGCACAGTATGACAACAAGTGATAAAAAGGTGATAAATAGGCAGAAAAAGGGTAGAGAGAATAGAATTGCTACCTTCCATTGGTGTATTAGGGTCCGGTCTGTTCGCGAAAACCACATCCACGTAGTCTAACTGCAGTCTTTCTAAAGAGGCTTTTAAACCTGGAAAATAGGAACCACAGTTGAGCAGCAATGGTACTGTGACTGCAAATATCAAAGTGTATAGAAAAGTAGTGCAGAGGATTATCAAACTGCATACTTTAAATTAGAGCTGGGCGATATGAGATTTTTTCATATCACGATATGTTTTTTTCATTTCAGGCGATAACGATATCTATCACGATATAAGCCAAATAACTATATTTGTAAGATTTAAATGTGCCGTTGCTCACAAGTAAAATGTGAAATAATCAGCAGCTTGTTTTTAAATATTTATTTCCCATAATAAGTTCAACAGGGTAGATGTACTTAAGGAACATGAGACTTTTTCAGATAAATAAAGGCAAATATTGCAAACTACACAAAAGACAGCCGCTAAAGCGTTTAAGTTTCAAAATAGAACAAATGAAACAGACTAAATTGTCAATTCCACTTAGAAACAAAATATTAATTCTAAAAATAAATCTTAGTTTGTTTTACAGAAGAACAGACAAAACTGACTAACTTTTGTCAGTATCAAATAAACTGAGAACTAAAAGAAAATTCTCAATCTCTCCTTGTTGTATAGCTTAGCTTTTCAAACAGTTTTAACAGTTACTTTAGTCTGACAAAAGCCGAATGACGAATTAGCGCTTCCAGTCAGAGACTGAGGCTACGTCCACACGTACACGGGTATTTTTGAAAACTGAGATTTTCCGTTTTCGTTTTAAAAAATAATCCCGTCCACACATAAAGGCAGAAATGAAGGAAAACGCTGCTATGAACATGCCAAAGCAGCAGGTGGCGCTAGATTCCTAACCGTGCAGAAATGTTGGCCAATCAGAAGTC
Organism: Mchenga conophoros; assembly: GCF_057382185.1. Classification (NCBI taxonomy): domain Eukaryota; kingdom Metazoa; phylum Chordata; class Actinopteri; order Cichliformes; family Cichlidae; genus Mchenga; species Mchenga conophoros. The sequence goes on from NC_140530.1 coordinate 23,072,116, forward strand.
TAGAAGCCTCGGTGGGAAAAAGTAAACAAAGCTGGGGCATAGAAGCAGAGCCGAGTCGTATGTGTGGAGGGACAGTAACTGTGTGTATATGTAAGCATTTAAACACTGCAGAGAGTAGAATTAACAGTATTGTAGAAATTCATTTCACCGAAACAATAACGTGGCACAGTGTGATGCATGCACCAGTTTATTGTATTTCCAGACTTGCTTTCGGCACAATTTACAGTGCACGCTACTCTGTTTTTTGTCAGACTTGAAATAGCCGAAATACCTTCAAACTACGGAACTTCTATGGCTCTTCCGTTCGACAATCTCTCCGGCATTGGAACCATCATCTGTTTTCTCTTCGGTCACGCTCGGTTGATTTTTCTAGTCGGCACACTCATTTCCTCCATTACGCGCTGGCTCCATTACCCGCTGGCTGCTTCCCAAACAAACACACGTGCGGCTTGGCACTTGTGCTGTATGTAACAAGTCACGCGACGTGACGCTGCGGCTGTGATTGGTTCGGCTCTGCGCTACTGAATTTGGATCGGCTGACCTTTTTTTTTTTTTTTTTTTTTTTTAAGAGAACAAGAGCGGCGAGGTCTATCGCGATAGCTTAATTTCTCTATCGAGTAAAAGTTATATCGCGATACATATCGTTATCGTTCTATCGCCCAGCTCTACTTTAAATGGGTTACTGACTGTAGCCAAAACTTTTCCAATAACTCCAGGGGAGGCGTTAGTTTTTAAAATGAAGCTTTGATTCCCTTGACCCAAAGCTATTAATTAATTTTGTTGTTGAAGTGTCAACATTTAATCCAATAATACGCAGCACTGCTACTTACCTTCTATAATGTGTTTTCGGGATAAACCTCTTTCAGTTTCCGCTCTATATGAAAACAAATACAAAAGAAATGAGAGTGTGTTTGACACCATTATTTAAAATGTGACTGGTACGGCTCCTGGACGGTAACATAATATCATTTTATCCTTTATGAAATATGAGCGATGTTTCCAGCTTTATTGAAAGCACTTGACAACAGATCAGTTTGGATGACACATGATCCCATTACCAGGAGCATCAGGATCAAACAAGTCGAGAAAAATTACACGCGAGGGTAGTTTTTCCATTTGGGCAAACAGCAGAGTTAAGGATGAAACTTACTTTCCACCCCAGAAGATCTTTGTTGTTATCACCAAACTCGAACGTCTGGAGAAAGAAAAAAAAAAAAAAAAGTAAGCAAACATCTGTTACAACATCTGCCAAGCAAACATGCTGAACTACATCAAAAAAAGCACTGGAGTTGCTTATGCACATGCACAAACTATAATCTTTAGGTCATTCATGCGTTTCTACCTTATTCTATCAGCATCACTCTCGCACACATCCTACAATAACGGTGTCTGTGCCAGAACGCAAACAATGCCAGTGAATGAGTGCTGCGAGCACATAAACCTGATCTGATATAACCTGAGCTATACAAATACCCATACAGGACCGACAAAGTAGAAGACAAGCCACTAGAAGTTCATCCATTATTTATCATCTTTGAGGAGGAGACACTGGAGTGTGGCAAGGCTGCCCACATTAATCTTTCATCTCCCCACCTTACTGTTCCGGTTCACAACACACAAGCCTCCCAATATGTGCAGAGGAACGAGATGATACAAGATTAGGCCAGATGGCTGGGAAGGAAATTAAAAAAAATAAAAAAAATAAAAAAATACAAAATGCAATTAAAGTGTGCCTCATATCATACCTCCATCCTTTTTTCTTTATGATGTTTCCGAGCACCACCTCTGCCCTATGAAACAGATGGAAAGAGAGCATGATTAAAAAAAACATTAAAAAATAGATAGTCTTGAAATGATATGAGCACTTATATCCGACTGTCTCAAGATTTAATTATTTAATTGATTAACGCAGTCCAATTCTTCGCCCGGTCCCAGCTGTGCTGTCGAGCCACCACCAAGTCACTCATTAGCAGCCACAGGGGTGCTAATGAGTGACATTACGTTCAACACGGGGCTCATTAGGGCTGGGCAGAAACCTGTCAGCAGGATGTCTCTCCAGCTCCCTCTGACAAATAATGAGACACCTCCTTGTGACACAGTTTCACATAAAATCCAACTGGCTGTAGAGGTAGAAAAAGCGTCATGCCAGCTAAGATTTGTTTACGTTTGCCGATGAGTACAGCTAGCACCTCTAATTGACACAGTTTTCAAATATTACGGCAAGTATCCGATTTGTGCACAAATTCAAGGACCACAATTTACCCACAGCACAGCACATTACAGCTCCTGTCAGTGTGACAGTCTGAACAGTTTCAGTAATGTGCAAAAGTTTAAGGTATCAGAATACTTTATTAATCCCCGAGGAAACTGTGTGGGTTACAGTTGCTCCAAGACAGTAACAGTAACAGATTAAACTATTTAAATAGTGCAATATGTTTCAGATATTACAAATTTAAGAAATGGAACTAATATCTACAAATAGCTCAATTATAAATATCAAGAATATTACAGAGGTGGTTATAAATATCAAGAATATCAAGAAGTTTAGGAGTTTTAGATTTGCACAGATCACACAGCAGATTGATCATCCACGCATTTTAAATCGCAGTGAGAGTCACAATGGCATACCCACAACCCCCCAAAAAAGACAAGAGGCCACAAATGGTAAATTCCTAACCTAAATATTTCAATACAAGATTACTTGGCAGAAAATAATAAGCTGGCTCTAATTATGTGGAAGTATTAAGGACAGCTGATACCAAAGAGAATGGCACAACCATGTTTGTATAAAGTCGAATAATGTGCAAGTTGTTTTTTTTTTTTTTAAAGAATAATTTTGAAACCTTTTCATGTTTATACATTACTTGAATATCCTGGTATTTCTGTATGAAACATAAATGGGGAAACTACCTATATTTTTGAGTGGAAGAACACTTTTGTAAATCTGGAATTACTTTTAAATTTGTTTGAACTTTCAAGAATAATAGCAACAACAATTAAGTACAAAGTTGGCAGGATCAGTTTTCAAGTTAGCCCATTATCCTTAGGCCTCTGAAAAAGGGAAACAATGTATAAAATCATCAGCAATTCCAATTAATGTACAATTTTCTGTTAAATCTCTTAAATTACAGCTAGAAATCTGCACTTCAGTTACAAATAAATCATTCATATTTATGTATTTTTTAAAATCATAACTATATTGATACACCAATGATTGATAACCATGGGTTATTATGTATCATAACTCAAAAAAAAATTAGATTATAAGCACATAATAAACTTTGTAGTGCTGTACCCTTTTTCCTTTTTTCCCCTGCATCCTAATATTCGACAGCTATGACCAGTCCTGCTCATGTGTACCACTTGCTACTATATGTATGCAAAGCATGGATGTATGAATGATTAAAGGCTACGTTCACACTGCAGGTCTTAACGCTCAATTCCGATTTTTTGATCAAATCCGATTTTTTTGTCTGCTTGTTCACACTACAAATAAAATGTGACAGCAAACTAGTGTGAACCCTCAAAGCAGCCCGCATGCGCAAAAGAAGACATCACACACAACGCGCTCTGTTTAGACCCAGACCAAACAATATTGTTTGACTGATGGCCCTTAATGTAAAGACTTTGGCTTTGATGCGCTTTCGCCTGCAGTGTGAATGTAGCCTTACTTTAATATTCAGGGGCCATTTGTTTGTTTGCTTCGCTTTTGTCTCTGTTTCAATTGAATATTAAATCCTGCATAACATTTTTGTACCATTTATCTCCACCTTTTGTTTGCCATTTATTAAAAGATAAATTAAATTAAATATTCAACCTCCCCACTCGTGTGTTTGTGCCTCTGTACATTCTGCTGATCCAAACAGCAGCTGCCCACTATTACTCCGAGTGATTTCAGCCTCTGCCAGCTGGACTCACATCTTTTTTAAACAACGAGCAATGAACACTCCCCTGAGAGCAATGATGTGTGTGTGTGTGTGTGTGTGTGTGTGTGTGTGTGTGTGTGTGTGTGTGTGTGTTTCTGGCTCTTAGTATTGCCCCTTTGAAATGTGAGTAATTTGAGTGACCAAACATAAGGTTCACTGAGCCTCGAGCAGGTTGCCTTTCTTCATCCACCCATTAATTAAAGCTTTGCTTTATTTCAATGCTGAGTTGCTTTCTGACTTTCTGAGGGCAGGAAGCAATGATGTAATGCGGCACTACTCATGGATTCTTTATATTTTATTACTTTCACATTCTTCAGGGCTTATGCCACCTGTTTTTCACCATGTCACACATTTAATATTGATCTCCAGCAAAATGCCTCTGAGCCTGAGAGAAAACAAAGACTAAAATTCTGTTCTGCCAATTACTGCCATACTTTGAAAAGCTTTCGTGCCATGTGTGCTTGCTGATAAGAGCAGCTACATGGGTTAAGCACAACACATTTGTTTGTGCAAAGAGACATATTTGTTTATATTTCTCAGAAACAGTAGCTCATGTATTCGGATGGATATGCTAATCAAGCATCACAATCAATATTTGAATATTCTTGTGCGTTCAGTGTTTTGTTCCGTGACCAATTTTTTAGTTGAGGGCTAAGCTACAACAAACAGCCTACAAATCTAATTTATTTATCTGTCCAAGCTCACCACACAGAATCGACTTCACAGCAGCTGACTGTGCAGCCACCAACACCACCACTTCACATCCTTCAAGCCCGACTGATAGAAAGAATCCTAAGCCACAACCGAGGACTTCACATGAAAGCTTTTTCCATTATGACGCGCAAACTGTGTGATTTGTTCGACTCCTTCTCGTGTGTTTGTGTGTAATATAAGCTCCTTGGTGCTGCTTTGCAGTGGAAGCTGTCAGGATTAACACCTGTGCAACACATTTCGAGCTGTGTGACGTGCTGTCACAAACACTTGCACGTGCCAGGCTTGTCCTTTCTGTTCAAGTGTGGTTCTGGTTTATGGCAGCACGATGATCAAAGCCAGAGTTGGTTTTGCTTCTGTGTCAAAGATCAACCTCTCTCATGAATAAATCAACAAGACTGCTGAAAACTCCCCAAAACATTAATATCGTGGTGTGATGACGTGCATCAGACCACAGCTGCTGAGGCATTAGATGCGAAACGAGGACAACCACTGAGACCTACAGCTTGTTTCTCCTCTTTTGTTATCTTTTGATTTCCCTTTCTGAGACACGGGGACTCTGATGCATCTCCCCAAACATAATGGAAAAAATAGAATAATCTCAGGAGGATTTAAACAGGAGACTTGCTCCCGTTAATAAGAGACACTATTTGCAAAGGATAATCCCTTAGATTATTTCACAGCACCCAGGCTACTACAAAGCCAGACTAATCCATACTGGAATTTAAACATCCACTACATCCAGCAATAAAGCAACATGCTTTCTGAGGTTAAAGTATCATCACTGCCCATCCCCTAAATTTATGCCACGAATACCCGAACCCTGACAAATGGCACTTTTCGTTGTGAAAAGCAGGCCAGGCAGACATTAATTTCTTCTCCTCCTTTAATAATAGCCAAGAAAATGAGGAGTTGATTCATCGAGATAAACATACTGTGGAGCTTACCCAGAGGCTGAATGCCATTAAACTATTGTTTGAGAAGAGGGTAAAATGAGACGACATAATTATTAGCATCAGTTAAACCTCAAACCATGTGAAAATAAACGATGGAAATAAAACATTTATGCATTTCCATCGTCATATATTCATTTAATAAAGGTTAGTTTGTTTAGAATGCACTTTGTCACAAAACAGCTCTAGCGTGTCCGCTGTAAAAAACAAAAAACAATTAAGATACACGTGGAAAATATACGTAAAGAGAGATGAATCCTGTAACACCAAAAGAAAATTCATCCACCCTGGGACTGTTGCAGAACGTCTCCAAGCCTCTGCATATGATGTCGATGTTAAATTGTAATGTTGTGATTGTCATGTCTTTTCTGTCTTTTATTTAAATGAACTTATATAAAAAGAAGGTCACCCAGAGAACCCCTCCTCAGACGACTGTCCAGATTTTAAGTTTTAAAGAAATTCTGCTTTACAGTTTTTATGTATTCTAGGAGACAAACAATTCAGTGCTCTCAGGAAATGTGAGATGGATATTTGGCATATTGGTAAGTTACCATAAGTAAAGACAACATGCTGGCACCTTGACTCTGTATTACATCACTTCTAAATGTGGAATATTTGTGCACCACTATAGCTCAAACACCTGACTGGAGTCTGCAAGTACATAACCTCTGCTTGCCTTCATAATCAATCACACATTAGCAGTTTGGTAATGTTTGCTGCTACCACTCACTCCTAAGTGACTCGCCACACAGGATATACTCACTTGCCAGCAGCGTAGACCTCCGCTGTGTCAAACAGATTGATGCCATTTTCATAGGCCAGAGTCATCAGCTGCTCTGCCATCTGTTGAGAGAACAGGGGAGAAGGAACAGAGAGGGGAAATGATGGGGTGAGACCACTGATGTGAGGTGTTAGTAAATTTTAATTATGAAGCTGGCTTCACAGGACTAGAGTCTGCCTGTTGACTCTGTCAGAAAAGTAAAAATAGGCTTCTTGAGCAACCTAGGATATCTCAGATCATATGGAGGGTTTCCATTCCAAAGCTTTGATGGATAGAAGCTGACAAAATGCATCTGCTCTCACCTCATCTGTTATCTGTCCACCAAACGTCACCCATGTTCCTAAAGGGAATGACAGAGAAGTGGGGTCAGAGAATTAGTACACAAACATGCAAGTAGAATAAGAACCTTTTTGTTCTTTCTGACATACTTAAACTCAATTTTTTCACACTCTGTTTAATAACACTTTCTCTCTGTATAGAGAACAGGTTTTATATTGGCCTCCCCGGTCTGTCATACTGAGTCTACAGCACGCACAAACAGTTTGTCTTGTGATCTTACCTAATCCAAGGCAGGATACCCGCAAGCCCGACTTCCCGAGGTTTCTGTCAAAACAGAGGAAAATACATTAAAACTAATGCCGCACTGAGGTGGCAGTGATTTATGATCTTTTGTCCTCAGGCGGTGGCTGTGACCAGCACAGTCTTTCAGGAATGACTGTTTGAAAAACAAAATAAACAAAAAACCCTATCGAGCTTCACTAGAGTTCTCTCATCTTTAGGTTGTTGCTGCAGTGGAGTGACAGAAGCTGGAAAGAACAAGACTTTGTATGGATCTGTAACTTGCCCGAATGAATGTGAGAGTGAATGAATAGTGGTATTGTAAAGCGCTTTGAGGGGTCCCGAAAAGCGCTATATAAATGCAATCCATTATTATTATTATAACATAGTGCAGCACTGACACATGTTGAGGGGATGGCTAACGAAGCACATCAACGTATGAGCTGACAATGAGAAGGTGTTTGTGCTCACCAAAATGTCGGGGGGGGGGGGGGAGATCAGAGACAGGAAGTGAGTATTAAGCAGTCCCACCATGACATCCACTGAAATTTCTCACAGCACACCAGGATCCCTCAGCCGCCATCTGACTAAAATCCCCTGCAGCAATGCGGAAGCTTGACTACACACAACAACTTGCTCCTAAAGCTGGCGTCTCTGAGCCAATCACAGTCCAGACAGACCCCTCTGCTTGACAATCACAGCTTTGGTTAGGTCTTTAGCTTGTGCAAGCTTTTGCTTGTGCAAGCTTTTAAAGTTTTCTAATATGCCTGTGGTTCCTCAGTATCATAACAGATTTGTTATGAGCACTGTTATATAATCATTTCACAAGGAAATCAAACCATCTCTTCTGGTCTGCAAAAACCTGACGACTACAATATTTTATTACTTCAGAGTTTTCTGATCTAAGACATTAAAAATACAAAACCAAACGTGCTGCTTCTGGTCAAACACCTTCACGAGATAATCTGGCAGTGTAAAAAAGATAAAAGAAATGTGGCAGAGATGATGTAACGTGTGCAGGAGTCAACGTAAGTATGTGGGAGGCTATCTAATATATTTTTATAAGACTGGCTGTATAGAAGAGCTGAAATGAAAAAGGGGTAGAGAGGGAGACAAAGGTGTGCATGTGTGTAGATGTGCGTTTTATATGGCTGCTTGTAACAAGTGGGACTGTGCATGCATGTGAGTGGGTGTTCTGTGAAGCACTGATAAAATTGCTGCAGTAACTAACAACACACTTTCTTCAATGTGTTCTTAACACCAAGTTCAGAAACAGAGACTAAAGCTGCTGAAACCTCATTGTTATCGTACATTATCTAAGTCAGTTACTGTACACTTGTTTAGCACATAAACAAAAACAAAACAATTAAGCTTAAGGATTTACCTTTCATGCTCACTACCATCCAACAATATTGGCTCGACTTCTGGGTCAGTAAACCAACATAGATGCTCATGGAGTCTATTTATTTCTATTCTTTGGTTTCTGAGAAAAGCTCAATTTTCTAAGCCATCAAATGTTTGGGTGAGCTCAAACAACACTGAAAATTCAGTTTGTGTATTTTGCCGTTTGTGTTCCACTTGTTTCTACGAAGAGCCTCATTAAAATGATCCGTTTGGGTCAGTGAAGTCTGGCAGTCGTGTTACACTGTAAATCAGAGAGCAAGATGACATCACATATAGGAGCCTCCTGCTTTATAAACAAACAAAGTTTGTCATGAGGGAGAAGAGAACGTGATCTAATGAGTCCATGTGTCCTAACGCTGCATCGCAGTACAAGTCTACTGTGGCAAACCACTGGAGCCCATCAACAATTAACTGCCTCTTAATTGCATGAGTAAAACTGCCCCTCGGGACGCTGTTGTGCGGCATCACAGAGATAACCAACACCAAGAGCAGTTTCCTGACTGAAACTGTCAGTGGAGCATGTTTGCTCCAGAGTATTTAATGATTTTAGAGTTCACAACTATATTAAGAAAATGAGATGCAAAGTAAACATTTCCATCAGGTGCATTAAAGCGTATTACAAAGCAAAGTTTTCTGTCTTAACTGTCACATGAGCACGCTAAAACATGAATACTGCACAGTGGATGTGAATGTACAAAAAGAGAGGAGTAAAATAATAACCGTTCCATCATTGTCATTGTTAGGATGTACCTTTGTCAGCACACTGTTGTCTTCAATATTTTACTGGAGTGGCCTTGAATACTGCATTGTGCATTTCGGCAACAATCCTCCACCAGGGCCTGCAGGTACGCAGGAGTCAAGTTCCTGCTGAGCCTCAGCATACATGAACCGCAGCAGTGAAGTCATCCATCTCACAGCCTCCTCAATAATGAGGGAGACAGGTACAGTACAGGACAGTAACAACACTGTAGCCACACGGACAAAGCCAGAAAGGACCCACCGAATCGGACAGATGTGAAGTATGCGCAAAGCCCAAGTGGAAAGGGGAAGGTTTTTCACTGTGTCACACTTTGTGTGATTAAACAGGGCCTGGAGTCTGTTTAGAGTTTGTTTACACACGTGTTACACAACACATTAGCGTGATACAAAACCTGGATGAGAATGTTAATCACTGCAGATATTTTTCCTTTCAATTTATAGGTTAATTTTAAGTCAGAGAGATCTCCTGGACCACCCCTGACTCTTTTTGTTGTGTATTAATTATTTAAATAGTAATTTGCAGATTACTGACTCACTATGCAGCAACACAACAAAAATATAGCTGAAAAAAACCATCTTCAATCACAAAACAAGCAGCAGACACTATGGCTTCCAATAGCACCATCTTATTTTGTGTGTTCATTGCATGAATTAAATAAATAAAAAGATAATTATCTGTCACGTTACTGTAGCTTTGCTTGTCAAAAGGAGTCACACATTTTCTATCTGCCAAGGCTTAAATGGGTAACTTCCCATAAATAACACAGTCCCATCTAATAATTTCCCTGAACACAAGTTTTCTAGAGGTCCCACTGGGGCAATTAATACAATTTTATACATCAATATTATTTAACATGTTATGCAGTGGCATCTATCAGCTTAAAAATTAAGCTGACACTACAGACAGAGATGTCCTGCGATACCGAGCAGGGCATGCAACCCTTAGGCCTTTTAAAGTCAGATTTGATAACATCATATCAGCCATATACACTGATGAAACAAAACATTAAGTCCACCCCCTGCCTATTTGTCCTTTGTATGTAGTAAAACATCTCCTGGCTCTGCAGAAGCCTCTAAAGGTGCCCTGTGTTATCTGGCAACCAAGATGCAGATGCAGACCCAAGTCCTGTAAGTTGTGCTTTGTAAATGCCACAGATTTGATTTGTTCCAGCACATCCTGCAACACTGTGGTGCCGGTTTATGGGTTATCCTGCTCAGACTAAGACTAAGTCCTGTACTGTTTCGCCTTCATGAGATACAGAATATTACAAAACATACTATGAAAAAAAGCTGTACTCTTACCAAATAATACATCTGCTCACACTGCTCACCACTGTTAGAGCTGATCTAAGGTGGGAAAATTACATAACAAAATCAAAGGGAAAACTTGGGTGAGCAAAAAGTAGAGCTGGTGGCATCCAATATCAGAAATTAATCTCAGCAGAATCTCCAGATTCAACGCACAACGATTTCTCACACAGCTATGATGCTACAGGGAGTGCAGAATTATTAGGCAAATGAGTATTTTGTCCACATCATCCTCTTCATGCATGTTGTCTTACTCCAAGCTGTATAGGCTCGAAAGCCTACTACCAATTAAGCATATTAGGTGATGTGCATCCCTGTAATGAGAAGGGGTGTGGTCTAATGACATCAACACCCTATATCAGGTGTGCATAATTATTAGGCAACGTCCTTTCCTTTGGCAAAATGGGTCAAAAGAAGGACTTGACAGGCTCAGAAAAGTCAAAAATATGCAGCAGTCTCAAAAGTGCAAAGCTTCTGAAGCGTGATCATCGAACAATCAAGCATTTCATTCAAAATAGTCAACAGGGTCGCAAGAAGCGTGTGGAAAAACCAAGGTGCAAAATAACTGCCCATGAACTGAGAAAAGTCAAGCGTGCAGCTGCCAAGATGCCACTTGCCACCAGTTTGGCCATATTTCAGAGCTGCAACATCACTGGAGTGCCCAAAAGCACAAGGTGTGCAATACTCAGAGACATGGCCAAGGTAAGAAAGGCTGAAAGACGACCACCACTGAACAAGACACACAAGCTGAAACGTCAAGACTGGGCCAAGAAATATCTCAAGACTGGTTTTTCTAAGGTTTTATGGACTGATGAAATGAGAGTGAGTCTTGATGGGCCAGATGGATGGGCCCGTGGCTGGATTGGTAAAGGGCAGAGAGCTCCAGTCCAACTCAGACGCCAGCAAGGTGGAGGTGGAGTACTGGTTTGGGCTGGTATCATCAAAGATGAGCTTGTGGGGCCTTTTCGGGTTGAGGATGGAGTCAAGCTCAACTCCCAGTCCTACTGCCAGTTTCTGGAAGACACCTTCAAGCAGTGGTACAGGAAGAAGTCTGCATCCTTCAAGAAAAACATGATTTTCATGCAGGACAATGCTCCATCACACGCGTCCAAGTACTCCACAGCGTGGCTGGCAAGAAAGGGTATAAAAGAAGAAAAACTAATGACATGGCCACCTTGTTCACCTGATCTGAACCCCATTGAGAACCTGTGGTCCATCATCAAATGTGAGATTTACAAGGAGGGAAAACAGTACACCTCTCTGAACAGTGTCTGGGAGGCTGTGGTTGCTGCTGCACGCAATGTTGATGGTGAACAGATCAAAACACTGACAGAATCCATGGATGGCAGGCTTTTGAGTGTCCTTGCAAAGAAAGGTGGCTATATTGGTCGCTGATTTGATTTTGTTTTGTTTTTGAATGTCAGAAATGTATATTTGTGAATGTGGAGATGTTATATTGGTTTCACTGGTAAAAATAAATGATTGAAATGGGTATATATTTGTTTTTTGTTAAGTTGCCTAATAATTATGCACAGTAATAGTCACCTGCACACACAGATATCCCCCTAAAATAGCTCAAACTAAAAACAAACTAAAAACTACTTCCAAAAACATTCAGCTTTGATATTAATGAGTTTTTTGGGTTCATTGAGAACATGGTTGTTGTTCAATAATAAAATTATTCCTCAAAAATACAACTTGCCTAATAATTCTGCACTCCCTGTAGCTAGTTTTTTTTCTGCCTTATTAAGAGTGTCTTTGCAGTATTTTTCTTGTTTACGTTGGCTAAACAGCCCCCTACCAACAAGAAAGAAAAAAGCTGTGCTATTTTTGGCCCTCTCCACTGCTCACTGTTTTTATGTGCGTATGTGTATGCATCCCATCTGCCCTCCACAAAGCAGTCAAACTATGTGAAACACTTGATCCCAGATTAGTTCTGCTAAACCCAGTTAGCCAGGAGACCATTTACCAATTAAATCAGCAAGAGATCAGGCAGAGAACTCCACTGCCTTAAAAGAAACTGATCAAAAACACAATTCTCAAGATTTGAGTTGTTAATGAGCTCTACATATTGATGTACTGATATGATAATGTGGTACAACACATACAATTCTTATTTAATGCATGGATCCTACTGTAACTGTGTGCTTTAGATTTACTAGCATAGTTGAGAGTGATGAATGAGGAAACAAGGTCACAGAGCTGCAAAGATTAATGTGTTGAGAGCTATGCCAACTGAGTAGAACTATTAATACAACCTCATCTGTGGCTTCAACTTCAAAAGAAAGCACACACTGAATGCCACCAGCTCGCACTGGCTGCAGGTGGTTTTTCTCCTCCATTCAAGTCTATGTGACAATTGGAGGGAGGAAGGGGGGGCTTTAAGGGCACTCATTACGCTCATTTGCAACTGCATATTTTTATTCATGGATTCCACTAGTCTACTAGTGTAAATTTGCATGACTCACACTTGTAACTACGTGTATTCATTAAGGTAGAGTTATCCACCTTCAATAATACTCACTGTCTGGGCCCAACTATTACTGCTGCTGCTGAGAGACACACCAATGAACTGTAACAGTCAAAACAACAAAGAATAACAAATGCTTTAACCTACCAACTATGTTGGCCATAAGTGGACCTTTTTAAAAAACAAAACAAAACAAAAAAAAAAAAACTCTTATCGTAACTCATTCATTTCCCTTTCTATACATGTAAAATGGCTTTCCCTCATCTACTTCACCACTAGGCGAGACGTGGAGATAACCTTGTCGTCTGCAAATACAATTGGAGGATGAGGATGGTGCAATTTCATTTCAGCAGGAGCAGATAAACAGGGAGCCAAGGTCGTAGCTTAGGCGCCGCGTGAGAGAAAGCATGTGAATGTTTAGGCTTTGTATGATAAGGTGGAGGCACCAGAGGCTATAAAAGTTTGAGCAATGCTCCACCATTTTGAGATTTTGAGGCTGTCTGCATCAGTGTCCATCTCCCACGTGTGTGATCATTAAATCATCGTTTGACTCAACCCGACCGGACCAGTGTTGTTATTGTGGTTTTTTCTCTTGTCTCCATCCCCAATATTTTGAACCTTAACAGTAGCCAAACCTTTGTTTGCGTCGCAATTGTGTGCAAGAAACATCTAAGTCAAAACTGTCATATGCAGAGATGCTAACATAGCAAACTATCACAAACCTGAGCAACCTTCAGGGTTCCTAGATCTCACAGGGTGAGAGTCAGGATACACCCTGGACGGGTTGCCAGTCTGTTGCAGGCCCAACAGATACAGAGAAGCATTCACCCTCATACATACGGCCAATTTAGAATCATCAGTCAAACCATATCTTTGGAGGAAGCTAGAGTAACTGGAGAAAACCCATAACCTGTTATGCAGCACTGTTAACCACTGCACCACAGTGGTTTCGCTTGCACGTGCAGGTAATAAACAAAGAGAGGAACAGGATGGAGGACTTTGGTTTGCCAAAAAATTTACACTACCATTATCTGCTTTGTATGAGCTGAAGTATACAGCATGTTAAGCCTAATTATCAAATTACCTCAGGATTCACCTTACTGGTATGAAACATGAAAATGTTCAGTCCTTTGTTGTGCACTTCCTACACCCTGAGGATTTGTTCATTGCTGCTAGCAGGATGACCTTTCTTGGAACAAAACAAAAAAAACAAAACAGAAAAAAGCCAAAGATGGATTTGTGAGGGAGAGTTTTGACTGCAGGCGGGTGGATTTAAAAAAAAAAATAAAATTAACATAAATATTCTGACATTTTAGCCAATATGCTAAATCTATTTTTGATCTAAAAGAAAATGAGAAAATCAACATCAAACTTCTCATAGGTGTCTCTTATAATGAAGCTAAAAAGCTTAGCACAGCACTCAATTTCCCCACGCTCTCTAAAAGCATGCACATTTTTTAAATATAGGCACCATGAAGCAGACAACAGTAGAGATCTACGTTACAAATCTCAATCTTTGACCTATCACTCTATCACGTAACTTTTTAATAACCACCTTACCGTAAGCATAACCTTCCATCTACATGCAAAAACACATATACAACAGGTCAGGATAGACGTCCCAGCTAAATATGAATTTAAGTCTTCATACAACAGTACAATGAGTGGTGCAATACTTGAGTATTTACTATCCATGCGTGTGGCCAAGGCAAAATTAGTGTGTTCAAGAAAATATAAGAAGATTTATGACATTAACTGCAACCAACACGGGGTTTCCTCCAACTGTCAAAAATGCAATTTGTTTTTAGGTTGAAGTTGCAATTTTATTATATTATGCCATTTTTATGGAGTTAACTTCCTTTGTTGAATGTATTCTGTTTAACACTGTATTCTGTTTGCTTGTAGTGCCGTGTTTGTCAGCAGCCTGAGAAGATGTCAAATTTGATTTAATATTGTGCATAGAAAACATCTACACACCACAGCCAAAAACACAGAGCCAGTGGCAGTGAAGCACTTTAAGACAGCTGTCAATGGCAGTTTATTTTCTTCTTGGACCTAAACAGATTGTTGGCTCAGAGGGTTTTCCCAAGGCTGAATTTGTTTTCATCCAACTCAGGCATTTTCAGAGGTTCTTGTCTGGGGATAAATCTGCCCGTGCCTACAGGAATGGAAACTCTTCTGCTTTGTGCTGGAGAGTAGCAAATGGGAGCTTAGCAGAACCTGCGGGGTATTCCAAGTCCAAGCAATGGTTCATACTGTATACTGTGTTTTTAATATCATACTAAGCTGTACTCAGAACCAATATTGGTCTGATACCAGCTGCGATTCTGGGATTAGATATCAGTGAAGAAAAAGCATAATCCAAAACAACCCATTATCCCAAATTACAGCATAGCGTAGACGAGTAACAAAAGTCTCTTTAATCACAGCTGATCCTTGGAAAAAGTTGCCATGATTGGTTTCACAGCTGATATGTGAGCTCAGTCATTGACAAATGCATTATTAACAGATTCGTTGTTTAAGAGAGGGGAAACAATGGTATTAGGTATCACCAGATACTCAAGTGTAGCAGTATCGGCCTTTGAGCCATCCCCGAATTTAACATTTTAACATTTGTTAAAAGTAATAACTTCTCAACTTAACCTAAGATAAATCACAAACACACCTACAACAATTATTTGATAAATCGATGATTAAAAGATGTCTCACAGACAATCGGTCCCGTTTTGAGAACTAAAAGCCTAAATTCTGTTGTTGCAGCTACAACACTGTTTCTCGAGGAGTTGAAACGTGTAAATGCAAATTCAGCTGGCACTGCATTAAAACTGACAATCTGCATTGGAAATCACTACTTTGGCTCAGGAATCACTCTGAAACCCATTATCTGTGAACAAAGTTTGTCAATGTGTCATCAAATGCAAAACTCAACAGGTGGAAAGCATTTGATCAAAATATTATTATTATTTGCTTTAAATTATGTATTCTAACTATAATGCATAGTTCAAAAACAGCAACCAGCAGGGGTTCATTAATGCATTTGGCATAGTGAACTTGAACATCTGTGAAGGCACCAACAATGCAGAATGACATACATTTTGGAGCTATAAGTGTTTCAACAACAACTTGTGGACAAATGAATCTGGGTGCCAAACTGGCCTGTAACCCACAGTAATTTTTTCAAACATTATAACATACGGTGCTTAACAAATTTATTAGACCACCACCCATTTAACACACAATTAACAGTAATACAGTGACCAAAATCACTTTTTATGTTTCTGTAATGGTTAATCTACCAGTATGCACAAGGTCTTCAACTTTAAATTACATCTTTAATGCTAAAATATAATTATTGTTGTTATCCAAGAATTTTCACATTTACCATAAGAGCAAGAGGGGAAAAAAAGGAAAAACAATATGTTTTAATTAGGATGCCAAATTGCATTCATTTCCTTGCATTCCTGAACAGAAACATTAATTTTAGAGGTTTTCTGACTTCTCAGAGAAATCAAACATGAATAAAGTTTGACATTTAATTAATAAATAATTACATAATTTGTAGTTTTAAACAAGTTTTTGAACAGGCAGAATAAACATCTGTATTCCAAAAATTAGCACACAGTTCTAATCAGTTTCCACACAAGAGGAAGTCAAACTGTGCCACAAATGTTTTTTTCTGAAGTGTGCCACTGACATCTGACTCAAAGTGAGCATATAAAGATAAATATGATGGTTTTCTTTGTAACAATGGCTCATTTTTTAAATTTCACTTGTATAGCTTAGACGTCTATGACTGTAAACTGAATATGTTCGGGTTTTAAATGTGGAAAACTGACATATTTTTCACAAATTTGACATTTTACAGAAGCAAAAGAGATGAATCATTAATGTAAACAAATGACTGTCAAACTGTAATCAGAGGTTTTAAAAACACGCTGGTAAAAGATGTTGCTGATAAGAAGGAGATTACACTGGGTGCTGTGTCAATTAGGAGCAGGCACATACCATCTGGCTAATTAAAAAAAAAAAAAAAATGTTGAGGTTAAATATTCATAATACACATGACTAAGCATCATGCTGGGTAAGCTAAAGCTCTAGCTTTGTGCTGTACTGGATCCTCATATTTGAAATACTTTTGTTTGGTTGTTTGTTTGTTTTTACATATTACATAAGATGCAGTTCAAATGTTTCTAATCCAGAACACGAGATTAAATGCCGTTTCACTGCCACGGCAAGTCCGTTGATTTTTAATTTGGAAATATAAACCGTCTCCTTACTGTATCCACACTAACAGCCAGCTATGGAAGCTAATCTATAATCTTAAAAACACTATGTACATACTGAATATAATCACACTTTTTACTAAATCTGTATTATACTATGCCCTACAGTTATGCTTAACCTTTCAGGCTAAAAAAAAAAAATAATACAATGAAAGGAGTTATAAAAATCACTGCAAACATACTTCAGGAAACAGTAGAAGACATCCACACTTTAATGCTAATCTATTCTGTTGCACACTACCTCTTCTTGGCAGTGTACACCAGAATTAATAAATCTAAGCTATTTCTAGTGCATTTATGAAAATAATATGCAGAGAAAATGAGTGGAGCTAGGACACGCACACAGAGGCTCTAATTAAACTCTATCAGTGAGGCAAATAAAGAGCAGCTTACATGAAGACACGCTTACAGATACATAGGCTAAATATCTTACAACAAACCCCCCACCGCCCAAGCTTACTCACTCTCCTGTGCACCGATACAGTCAAAACCTTGGTACATACACTGAAATGTGAGAGTACATCAATAAATGAACCATGCCACTCTTTGGCAGTTTCTCCCCACATGCCCAGAGCAAACAGATGGCGAATGTTCTGTACACATTTAAGATGGTACCTAAGTGGCTACTGTGGCCTCGAATCTGTACTGTGGATTATGCTTAGTATTTACTTCAGAGTAGCCAAACTGTACTGCTGCATGTTTGTTCTGTTCAACCACCACGGCTTATTTATGATTCATATTTTAAGGGGGAGTGCAGGCTGTGGAAAGCTGGTTCCCTGATGACGAGAGCCCTCAGAAGGCAGGAAAACGTCCCAGCAGGCTCCCACACTCACGACGCCCCAAATCTCACACCCACAGCTTTTGTCACCCGAGCCGTAGCAATGCATGGTGTGGTATTTGTGTAGTGAAATAGTGAAAAAAAGAAACACTCATACTCATTATTCTTAAAAACAAAAAACAAATCCTTACACAGACTAAAATGTTGCCAGAAACGAGCACCGCGGATGCATCTTCAATCTTACAGTCACAGCTAATAACATTAAAGCTGTATGGTGATAATTAGTGTGTAAATGTTTCATTTTCAGAACTCGGAAAATTGACACTCGACTCACATTTCGCTTTTTGTAACAGTATCTCTGCCATCTGCTACATTAAGTGACTTCAAGGTGCACTAAACAAAGACACCCCCCAGGCTTCCAGGCTCCAAGCTTTTTCTTTTTTCCATTATCGATAATGACAATTTCACACAACGCAATTGTGGGATTTAAATGCCATTCGCTTACACAACACTGCCAGTAGTTATTTACTTTGGCTGGGATTCACTGTCAACTTTACAACTAAAAGTGGACCTCCAGACATGCGAGGAATCCTACTGACAGTTTGGGCTAAGGCGAATTACTTGTAGATTTACACCAGGGGAGGAGATGAGTCAGCTCTGATTTACATGGCCTATGCAGTAAACGACACCGAGTGCAACACAGCATAAGTGTTTTGTAGCTGATGCGGACTGTGGCAAAGAACAAAGAGCATGCTTAGAAATATATCTCTCTAGAGCGCAACGGTTTAAGATGAATTCTTACAGTTTGACTGCACAAAGCACAAAAATGGCAGCCCAGCGGAAAAGCGATACGTTCAGAAACCCATTTACCTCAGCATTACTTTGCAGCAGTTTATTTGCAACATAGTGGGATGTAAAACTATCTCTTTTGAAGGCGAGTCAGCCAGGGTTTGGGTGACTGAGTGAGGAGCTGATAGTGGACTGTGAATGGCAGGGATCTTATGGGATTGACTCTCCACCTGCACTGCCTGCCCAGTCTCACAGATATTCTTCCATTCCTCGAGAAGAACTACTTTACATAATCACAAGCCATTTTGTGTGCGTCATTAATTCAGTCCTGACTGAAGGCATTTAATCATTCCTTAGAAGAGGTGCAGGCTCTCACAGTCCCGCCTGATTATTTTAACCAGACAGACAAAGTGTCTCATTTCAGAACTACAGGCAGCACAATAAAACCGCTGCAATCCCTCCATCCCGGAGGAAGGAGACGCTCACTTTGATGATTTTCTTGGCCTTGTGGGGAGAGGTCACTCCTCAACCTGCATCCCTGCCCACAAACAAATACCGTCTTGGTCCAAAGTTGCCATTCAAGGAAACGAGAGGACAGCATGCAAATGAAGCTAATGTGAATTTCACACTGCTATTCTGCAGTGAGGATACTCGGGGAAGTTTTCTTGGGTGGATAAGGCAGCTTTAACTGTATTCTGGGCCACAGTTATAAAACCACCAACCTCTTCAGCTGTCAAATCAGCATAATGAAAAATTCAATCTTCCTTTAACAGAGAGGAGAAAATGCTTAAGGATAAAAAGCAAAATGCAAGGCCATGTTAAAGGGCTTACAAGCTTCACCTCCAAGAGGCATGTTTCAAAGTGACATGAGCACAGATCACTCCAGCCAACTGTACTTCCTCGTGGGCAAAGGGCCTACACCAGCATTAACCTTAGCAATCTCCCTTTCTTGCTTTCACTCTCTTCCTTCCTTCCCTTTCAGTCGCATCTCTTCAAAACAAAACCACAAACACTATGCTGTAGCCTCAGTCCATGATTCTTTGAGCCTCATGCTACATTTAGACCTGCATTACCTTCAGTTTACATCAGATATGGGTCTGGTTCACAAACACCGAGCCTGTTATGTAGTTTGGACTACAATGAGGAAGACAAGAACACAAACAGCCACTGGCCCCCTGAGCTGAAAATGATTTTACTCATTCACTGTCATTAGCCTCAATAATGACGCCAAGACGACGAGGCTGCCGCTAGCAAATTAGATGCAAAGGATTGTGATGTGGCTTCTGAAAACAGTACTGAGGATAGATGTGTTGCCTCCAAACAGCTCTCCGTGTTGTCAGTCAACAATCACACTTCACATTTCTTAATGAAAATGTAAACTGACTGACACAACATTACCTTCAGTTTTTCTTGCCTTTAGATTTGAGCTTCAAAATGTTATTATACTAATAAAATGATCAGAATTGAAAAATATGTTCTTGATAGGGTATTGTTTACTTTCCTATATTGTCCTGCAAAAATCAAACATCCACGTATCGTATCAAACGTGGCTTGAGTCAAAAAAAGTATTTGACTAAATTTTTAATCACTGTACCTAAAAAAAAAAAACATTTAAAAAGAGAAAGTATACCTTAGCAACACAAGACTACAAACATGAAGAAAGTACATTAGTCGGTGCTTATATATAGCAGACAACAGCAACTTGCTATTTAAAATGGATAAAATGTTTCTTTAAATTTTCATACGGCTCTTAAATTTTCTTGCTTTTTCTTGCAGGCCTTTTAAATAAACTTATCAACCTTTGATCATCTTTGAGTCACATGTGGGAAAATATACAGAGAGAGTCATTACTGAAAAATAAGACTGAATCAACTGTCCTATGCAAAGTGGATCCACTGCATTAATGACGAGATTGCTGCAGTACATGATGCGCTGCACCTCACGGTGCTGAAAAGAAAGGTGAACTGCTTTTTCTCACTGATGCATGCAGAATTCTTTGTTCTGTACTATGGTTCAATTTGCAATTCACTCTTTTACCCTCAGTGCTTCAATATGCATTTAAAGCAATTCCACATTTACTATTATTCTGCTGCTTTTTCAGCCCTTTTGTCAAAGCTGGACTAATCTGAACGTTTCACTGCACATGTAGAACACATTTGCATTTTAATTTAAAGGCATTTCCAAAGGAAAACCTTTGCTTAAATGGTAAGTATGTCCTGTGTTAGATAACAAACAGTCATCAGTCTTCATGTCCACTACACGGGTTAAATAATTTGCCTTAAGTGATAGAAGAAGCTATTTTACCAGCACATAATCAGTAATCAGCTGTCTGGGGAGGTGGAATAAAATTCAATGCAGTATTTTATTAACATTTATAATGTTGCAGGCAGAACCCAAAGTGCAACGTGTTAATATTTTTCAATGATGTCAATGGCAATTTCCATTAGCATGCTCTTTCCATAACAATTGACAACTGGCATCAGTTTATTTAGTTTGTGAATTGAAATACAATCAACCTAGTTACACCAAGTTAAAAGCAATCTGCAGTGATACTTATGGAACTACCATATTATTGTTTTAAGTAGTTTTAAGTATTAAGTAGTGCACTAGAGATAATACTAGAAAGTACTAGTAATTAACTACAGAGGGAGTATTCCAGTATATCTTAAATAGAAATAAAATCAGTTAAAACTACAATCTTTCTTCATTGCTCAATAGTTAAAGTTTTGGGTAAATTTCAATAACTGATTTTGATAACTTACTCATGGCAGGTGTCATCAATCGGAAAGGAATAACAAAAACAAATTAGCACATCAAGGGGGAAAACAATACATCCATTTTTGGTGAAGTAGTCTTGGTGGAGTCACAGAATTTGACAGCCACCATCATTCAAAATCTGCTTTGATTGGATGTGGCAATTTAAATGCTGAATGTCTTGAAGTTTTGGTATTTAGCCAGATGCAAATCTGTTAAGACATGCCCTACCTATACTTCATGCCAGTCTTCACACTTTGCTCGCTGGAGGAAGGCACACTCTGCACAGAGAGTTGTCCAAGACTCCGAGCCACCATCGCCACTGCTCTGAACTTGCTGCGGGTGCCTGTGCTGGGGCTGTTGGCATTCTGTCGATTTAGCCGGTCCTCCGTGTTGCGGCTTACCCCTCCACGATGATCCGTGCACACTAATGACACCTGCATCCTGGCTTCTGGCCGACTGTCCCAACTGCAGATTCCTTAATTAAACTCTCCTCTTTATGAATAAGGAGAGGAAAACACCAAGAGGTGCAGAGCCCAAGGATCCTCTTGGGAATGTGAGACTGTTCACTCACAAGAATCGAGCTTCACACTGCGCCTCTGCAAGAAATCACTGCCCAGTCTCTAGAGTGACTGTCCAGCACAAAATGTTGCAGAAAAAACAAAAACAAAAGGTACAAGAGGTGGGAGGGCAAAGGAAATGTGTGAAAATGGTGATGGATTGCTGATCAGGTGAAAATAAAGTCCTGGCAAACGAAGTCCAAATTCAAGCAAAACATTATAGAAACCTGCAGTCACTGCAGACTTTAGACATGAAACTCAAGTCTGACACAATGCAGTGGATAAAGCAACAATTTCTTTTAAAGTAATAATAAAATTAACAAAAAAAGAAAGAAAGAAAGAAAGAAAGAAAGAAAGAAAGAAAAAAAAAGAAAAACGCTGATTCTCCACTAAGTTTTTCCTCGATTGTCTCGGGTGTCTTCTTCTTGCTTTTTCTATTAATCAGAAGCTTGCAGGCAGATTCAGAGTCTTGGAATTTCCTTTTTAAAACTGAGCTTAGTGCTAAAGATTGCACCTCTTGGTGCCAAGCTTTAAGAGTAGCAACGCGTAGATCCACACAGAGAGATTGAAAGAATAAAACACGACACACAGATCCAGGAGGTTTTCATCTCTCCTTCTAGGTCCGCCTCGGCAATTACGCTGGCTGATGCATATTCGACTCAATACTACTGCATGTTAGTAAAAGGGCAACCTCATATTCACCTCTCACTGTTGCCTGGATTAAACTTACATCTGTATGCCCTGTGCTGAGCATAAAGCAGCACGGTGCACACAGGAGAGAGATGGAAGGGGAGAGAGAGAGAGTGAGAGAGCGAGAGAGAGAGAGCGAGGGGGGGTGGGGGCTGTGGTGGGAGGGATATGAAGAGAAGCTAAGAGGAGGAATATTCAGAGAGCCACGGCAGCGTGAGAGAGCAATGCACTGAAATCTTGTGTGTTTACAGCAGCTCTACAAAGACAGGGTAGTGCATTTTTGTGCTCCTCTCTATCTGTCGTCTGTTGCCCTGCAGTGTGATTTCATTTAGTTATTCTGTCAGGAGAAAAAAAAAGGAAGGATGAATGCTCAAGACTGTGCATTGCCTATGGCCCCAGAAAAGGGGTTTCTCACGTGGGTCTGTTCAACTGCCCATGAAACATTTATTATGCAACTTTATCTATGACAATATAAGACGGGCATGTGACGCACATAGCCGTGTACTGCTGTAAATTCAGCTTGATCAAGAATGAACTGATTAAGCACAACAAAACGTCATCAATTCATCTATATTCACCACGTATTAGAAACTGATCTGATTAACAGTAACAGGCACACTCAGGTGAACGGAGGAGGAACATGCAAGAGTGAACAGTAGAAACACGATAATGGTTGCAGGTTGAAAAGTAAACAGCACATTGACTGCAGCTTGGTGAGACAGTAGATGAGAAGCACACTCTCAGTAATATAATACTGAAGCTTATCTGAGTGGATCAGCGAGTGTGCCAAGGAGATAATTAAAAGAGATGCCATCAGTAGCAGACACGTATAGTAAAGCAGTCAACGAAGAAACCCTCCATCAAAGGAATCCAGCAAACAGGCTGCTGCTAACTGACAGCTCTATTCTTAGATTGGCGACCTTTTGGTCTACTAGACTTAAATAGAGCCCTGAGGGGGAAAAGGTGGTCTAATTGAACTGAAATCTGATTTAAGTTTCACACTGTGGACAGAAAGCAGAGAAAACAAGCAACAAATGACCTTCTGTGAATGCTCCTTCCTGCCACAAAGACAGTGAGAAGTATAGAGGGACCTTCTAGTGACAAAATACTAATCATACTCAATGTCAGGGTGACAGGGAAGAGATTTGGGGACATTCCCTTCACCATCAATGTCTGCTCATTTTTAACAGAGCAGATGAATACACCAAGACACCGCTTTAGCACAGGGTATGGTTTATGCATTTGCCACCACTGTGGTAGAAACATGATGCCACAATCCACGCTGCTCTACTCCAGGACTCCCAAGAGTTGTGACATGTGGAAGGTACTGACAATTGGGAAAGGCCGGGAACACGAGCTTACGATGTCAGACACAGTCTCTTCATAATATACATCCTCCCTCTAGGTACCATTTTCCACAAATTTGATCTTCAGTTTCACTGTTTTGCTGATGACACCCAGTTATATCTCTCTTGCAAACCTGATTCCTCCCTCCCACCTTCCTCCCTGTCAGAATGTCTATCCGAGTCAAAATCCTGGTTTACCTCTAATTTTCTAAAGCTCAGTGAGGATAAAACTGAGAGCCTCCTTATTGGCACCAAATCCAACCTTATGAAGGCAAACCATTTCTCACTCACCATCGATAACTCCACAGTTTTCCCTTCTCCTCAGGTTAAGAGCCTTGGTGTCATCCTAGACAGTTCACTTTCCTATAAATCTCACATCAATAAGCTCACCCGTTCTGCCTACTTCCATCTACGTAACATTAACAGATTGCTTCCTTCTCTTTCCACCCAGTCTACGTCCATTTTTGTCCATAGTCTTGTTACCTGTATTGACTACTGCAATTCTCTTCTGCATGGTCTCCCCCAAAAATCCCTCCATAAGCTCCAACTGGTTCAGAACTCTGCTGCTCGCATTATCACCAGAACCCCCTCCTACCAGCACATCACCCCTGTTCTTCAGGAACTTCACTGGCTCCCTGTGAAATTCCAGATAATTTTCAAACTTCTTCTGCTCACCTTCAAGGCCATTCATAACCTGGCTCCTCCTTACCTTTCTGACCTGTTAACCACTACCTGTTCTGCCCGTTCACTTCGATCTTCTTCTTCTTCTATCCAGCTTGCTGTACCTTCCTTCCGCCTCACCACCATGGGAAGCAGAGCTTTCAGCTGCTCTGCTCCCAGGCTGTGGAGTGGAACTCTCTGCCCCCAGAAATAAGAAACATTGGTTCTCTCCCCCAGTTTAAATCCCAACTCAAAACTCATCTGTTCAAATCTGCATATTCACTGTGAATCCACTGTTTGTTAATTTTATCTTGTGCTTTTGTTTTATTGTTCTTATTCTGCCATTGTTTTACTAAGTGTTTTATCCTATTGTAAAGTGACCTTGGGTGACTTGAAAGATGCTCATAAATAAAAATTTATTATCATCATCATCATCATCATCATCCTTTACATGTACACTGAACCTTGACTAAACTCCCAGAGTCACAGGAAGTTAGTGGGAACACTTTACTTATTCAATTCTAGAAATCCACATGTTTTTTAAAAGGAATCAATATAATCCTCTATAATCATATTTATCTTACTGCACCTCCTGCCATTTTCTGCAGACTGCCCAACTCCCACCATCAAAACTACACTGCAACTTTCAATGTTCATTTTAAGAGACCTGTAAGATGTCTAAACTAAAAATGACACCACACACACCAACGCTTTCTAATTAACAAATACAACAGGATCTACGAACCGTTACAAAAATACACCAACAACAAATATGTTCAATCCAATAAATCACGCCTGTCACATTTACTATGATTTAATAATTCGCCACAGGCACATCTGCCAACTTTCTTTAGGACTGGCAGTATGTGTTTTATTCCTTCTGACTATATCTGGAAAGCAAAAAAAGGACCAAAAGCCCAGAGAGAAGGAGAAGAGAAAAAGAAATCATTAACTATGACTGACACCTAATCACTGCATGATGACATGACTGTTCTCTTTAAGAAATGTTAGCAGGCATTGCTGTGAGCATGCCTGACAGATATTTTAGGAGTATACACCTACTGCTGCCAAGTGAAGAGCTGATAAGTAAATCCTTTCTTCAGAAAAAAAACAAAAAAAGACTTCCTAGTTCCACTTTTTCAACATGCAACACTTCTGCAGCAGAGTCAAGACAATGCCAAAGGGGAAGACTTCATCAGTTACTCATAACTTAATAAACCACCTCAGTGTTTAATTCATTACTCAAGTTTTCACTTGGATGACGCATCAAATTGCACTGCAGTGGTCACACTGCCTACTGGCTTGGTAATGAACTGCGAGTCAAAGTCATTTTGAACAAATGTGTGCACTTTCAGGATCTCCTGCAGTCTTTCATGCACACTTTCATCGGGGTTCTTTCCCCAGCACCATTATCGAGCAAAAACTGGCCTGAGCATTAACTGCTTTGTACTCATTCATCACAGAGAACATTTGTAATGAATTAACTTCTACTCATTGTTTGTTGCAAGATAAATCAGCCGTGACAGATGATGTACTAAAAATAAGTAACTCTAATCTTCACATAATGCCTTAGAGTGTGGCTGTTAAATTGCTAATTAGTGACAATATGTTTAGGAGGAACACAGTAGGGTGGCTCCAACCGTGTTAAACTGTTCTGCAGGAGTAAAGAGCTACTTTTGGATTAATGCTTAAAGGAAACAACCAAACAACACCTGAAAACCTTTGAAGTTCCTACTGTTAGATCTGGACTCAGTAGTTGGTTGTTAGTTAGCAGTGCTGAGCAAATCTTATTACAGTGCCCTTTCTTGTGTGGGGGCCTTAATCTCCTCGCTTTGATTAAGTGACTGATTTGAGGATATCAAAAAAAGAAAAAAAAAGAAAATCTACTGAGCGTCTAAAATATCACAGTGAGTGAATGCAGAGGACTGCTACGGCCCTCATTCAGTGTGTGTGGGGGAGGAAGAGGAGAGATAAGCTGAATGTTCAGAGCAGAACATGTGTGCTTCCCTGATCACGACTGCAGTCGACTAAAATTCGCCAAAACCAATAACAGCACCTTTTTTCAGGCGAGAGACGACAAAGAAAACAAAAGATTGAAGAACAACATTCAGTTTCAAATTTACCATGTAACAGCTGCAAATACACACAAACGGCTATAAAAATGTATTCCACTTCTTACAATCTTATGTCCTTTATTACTAAAACTTGGAAAAAGACCA
This sequence comes from Mchenga conophoros, assembly GCF_057382185.1. Lineage (NCBI taxonomy): Eukaryota > Metazoa > Chordata > Actinopteri > Cichliformes > Cichlidae > Mchenga > Mchenga conophoros. The sequence goes on from NC_140530.1 coordinate 23,099,065, forward strand.
CACACACACACACACACACACACACACACACACACACACACAATCAAAACTATTGACTATGTTCTGCTCAACTCAACAGCCTTGGTCAGAAAGAGGCTTAGGCCCATCGATGTTGCTATGCCATAATGAAGCCTCAGGAGTCTGTTCTGGCCGTACAGGAGCTCAGGCAACTGCTTTCTTCCAAACTATAGCACACATACTGCAACTAAGACAACTTCTTTAATGAACGGAGCATCAGAAATTTCTCTGACCACAGAAGTACTGTTGGGTACGGTTGTGAGCACTGATTCTTCGGCACAACCGCAGTCTTATCTCTAAAAATAGGCACTGGCTCTCCAAATCAATTCCACACACTGAGCACAAAATACAAAGAATGCCCTTGGCGGCTGAAAGGGGAAAGGGACCTCCAAAATTGACATTTGTCACTGGCGTGAGTGTTACACGGAGTCTTTCACTAATTCGCTTTCAGGGGCAGACAGTCTGCGCCGAGTCAAGATCGGTACGTAAACTAGCAAGTCTATAGACCTAATCCGTCCAAGCTAGTTTAGCAAGCAAAGGCTTCTTGTAGTCATCTATAAGGACTACAACACAGATAAGGATTCCCTTTAAGCGTACAATTAAACAGGGTTGTTATCCAGCTATATTCTGATTACCCAGAATATAGCTTAAGAATATCAAGTCAAAACTAGTTTAAGCGTTTCATCTCATGCTTTCTCAGACTTCTTCTATGCACATTCAGTATCTTACTGTTAATTTACAAAAGCTTAACCAGGGATCTCAGCTCATGGCCACACCTGTATCATATGTAACTTAACTCCACACACTTGTGAGGATTTGAGTAACCATGTGAAAAGTATAGCATAGCATCCCCAAGATGATGTGTGTGTGTGTGTGTGTGTGTGTGTGTGTGTGTGTGTGTGTGTGTGTGTGTGTGTGTATAAAAGGGCTTAACAGAGTTAATGGAAAGAGAAGTGAGGTCAGACAGATTGACAGTGTTGATCGACAGATGCTTTTCTAACAGCTTAATGCATCCCGAGGCTGTGTCTGAACATTTCTAATTGAGTCACTATGATGAGGATGTAATTAAACAGCAGTATTCCAATTTCTTTATGTGTTATATTAGCATCAAGACTTTGTTTTCTTTCTCTACCGTTTCATGGTCTGAATGAACTCAACTGTGACAAAGATGTACTGGAGATTTGGAATAGCCATCACAGAAATACAAAGAAATGTAGAAAATTAGGTCTAGCTCTTTGGCGATTCTGGGATTTCCTGGGGAAACAGCAGAGCGATGGTCACATCTGCGAGCAACGAGTGCTGCAGTTTTTAATTCTCCAGTGAACATGGCAGATTCCCCGCAGACAGCTGGGCTCAGGAGGAGTTGTCATTTCAGCTGTCCCCGCTGACACGTCTAACGGAGCAGAAGACGATCAAAAAATAGAGGACAGGAAATCCCTGTTCTTATGTAATATAGTCATAGTGGCTCAAATTTAAAATTTAAAAAAATGCTCTGCAGGAAAACACGTTATTATATTTTAAATATGGCACATGGTAACTTTAGCATCTCATGTACAATGCTCATGTGTATAATGGGTTGTATACTTGTCTAGAAAACAAAATAACACGTTTCTGGAGCATATTGTGGAATAAACAAACCAAGTACCGATTTCACAGCCATGTGAGGCTTTCAAACCCATAATTTGAGTAACAAGGTGTGCTTAAACCAAACATAGCTGATTTACACACTATCTGGTAGGAAAGAGAAGGCAAGAGAGGGGATGAGATGAGGAAGCAGAATAATCTGGTCTGTTCAATGGGAAATCTTCCCGCTTGCCTGTGTGCATTTGTCATACCTAAGGAAATCTTCACATAGCCAAGTGTTGCTAGGCAGAAATATTCACTACTGCACACATTTCAATGGAAGGAAGTACTACTCGAGCCTAGCATTCTGCTTCCAAACGGCAGCTATACTGATGAAATTGCCTGGCAAATTTTATGTATTTAACACGTGCATTGAAATTATATCACAAAATCCACTGACATATAAAATGCAAAACAGGCTGCGACTGGAGACCCATTTTAAGTTATCTACGAGCACTGTGACATCTCTGAAAATCCACAGATCTTAAGACCAACAAAGACCATCGCTTTCGAGCAAATGCCACTCAAAGTTAAGCATTTGATGGTCCTGTCACACAAATGCTGAGGAGTTAAACTGAGCTTATGAAACAGATGGTTTGTATTTTATTCTTGGCTGCTGATTTGCTGACCCTGAATGGGCTGTATCCCTAGAACATAAAGCAGTATAATATTATCAGACAGTTGTTAGTAAATCCCCAATCTTGGCATCCTGACAGGCCAAACCTTTCTCTGCCTGAGAGCTCAGTCTATAAAAATAAACTAAAAATATAGTGCATGATAGCTCGCAATATACACAAATGTTAAATATTATCAGCAGAAAACAAGAAAAATTACAAGATTCTGAGGTAAACTACAAATCCATAGGCTTGAATAAGTAGACTAAGGCAGCAGTGGATATAGAAACTAAATAACTGTTCTAAAAAGCAAAAGACAAACCAACAGAGCAAAGCATAGTCACATACCTTTAGCTACTACAACCATGACAAATATGTGGAAAAGGCCTGGAAGTGTCCTAGCATAAAGCAACACAAAGAAATGTGCTCTGAAGGTTTAATTAAACACAAAGTAAGCTGACAATTTTGTCAAAGCTGAGATTTACATTTTATAATACCGCAACACCTGCAAATGAGGACCCAGTTTTGCTGCGTTTCTGAAAAGTCAGTCAGGTGTGTAACAGAAAATGTCCCCATGCATTAAAGTTGCAGCAATCGCAAAACCACAGAAATGTACTAAAAGCTTCAGTGAACTTTCAGTCTTTACTAGGATAGGGTACCCTTTGAATGAAAAACATTTTTGGTTAAGCATTTCCAAACCATAGAGGCACACAAAAATATGCGTGTAACACTAAATGTTAAGTCTTATACCCATCATTATTCCAGCTGCCTATGGACCTGGAGTGAGAGATTTACCAGGAAGAAATGGTCGTGGTTCTATGAGAACATTTTATTTAGATATGAAATTCAACAGTTTAGGATTTGTGTGCCAAATATTGTTCTTAATTTTTAAAAGGATGCAAAATGACTACATCCTAAAGTGTCTAAAACCATGAGGACTATGTCTTGTCACTACTTGGTTTTTACTAATCCCTGGCAGCTTTAACACAAATGCAAAAACACTTTTGCTGAGATAGTTAGGACACAAAATAGCGGAGAAAGAACAATGTGAACGGAGAAGCATAATCACTAAATATTAAAAGCAACACATTTGCAAGGTTTCCAGATAAGTATGATGGAGGAGGGCCACAGATGTCAGGCGGTTCCTACCATTTAACTTGCAGAACAGTAACAGTAACGGGGCGGTGTTATTAGGAATGAGAGAGTACTCAACTAGAAAGGAATCAGTCAAAATAATCCTGCTTGTAATAACAATTCAAAACACGTTCTAACAAATAGTGAATAACTAGAGAGGCTATATAAAAGTAATATTGTCCAACAGGGTAATGATAAGGCTTGCACTTACTTAATTTAAGACTGCTCTTGACAAACATCAAAGTTCAAACTGACAGCTTTTATACAGAGCTATTCTACGGTGCTTTAAACAGCGAGCCACATTCACTCAAGACTATCTTCTATTCTCACACCACACACCCGCAAACAAATGACAACAGGGGCTTCAATATTTTGAGGACGTGTTGACATTCAGACTGAACATGTGGGGACCGACCCACTGACCTTTCAATTCGTGGTCACAGTCAATATCCTGGGTCACAGCTGTTCTCTTTATTGATAGAGGTAACTTTTTATTCTGCTCGTAATTCTATAAAAGTAGCTCATTATGTTGTGGCATAAATCACTCAAAGTCTTTGAATACCAGCTGGTTACTGCGTTGGATCTATACTGACAAAGCTGATAATCAGTTATTAGTAGACAGAAGAGTAATTATCTACGACAGCCTACATACTAGATAGCTGCAATGCTGAAAATCCATATGATGACCTTACTGTGTTGCAATATGGTATTGTTAAATGAAGAACTTTCAATACCAGATATTCAAAAAAACATAATGTACTAACATGTCACAAGTTATGGTCTTTAGCTGGGTTTTGCTGCTATAAATGACTATTAAATGAAAATATAACATGAATCAAAGCAAAAGACAATTGTGTAATCCCCGGCATTCTCACTTCTTGTGCCCACGCTATATCTCTGACTAGAACATTTTGACAAGCTGTCAGACTAGGCTAGCTGGGCATAGCTCAAAGAGGAACTGGAGAGGTCACTACTGGAAACCAAATCCATATCACTCCAAGTACCGAAACAACAGCTGCTATCCCTGTGACTGTAGCATGACCCTCATCAAAGAATTGAGTCTGTGAGGCAGCGTGCTTGAGGTAAAACAGTTGATGAACAGGTTAATCTTCAGCCTGTTCATCTCCCTCCAGCTGCAGCTGTGGATACGAGCTAAATTTAGAACTTGAGTAGGGGATTGCCTGAAGAAAAACGTCACAGATGCCCGGGCTGATACACATGCCGCAATGCCCTGAAATTGAGAACAAAAATAAGCGTTTAGACTGCCTCTGTGCAGATTTGCCTTTTCATCACCAAAAAGGTTTGTGCATGCGCATGAGAGGAAAATAAGTGAGTGTGTGGGTTAAGAATGAGACACAAATGTTTGGATATCAAAAATAAATGGTTTATAATGCTTTGAGGCAAAAGAAAAGAAATTACCATTACTGCCAGCACTGTGATATACCTCATCATAGGCTGGCTTTTTAAATTGCTTTAGTTATCTGTTGTTCTGGTTTTAATACCAAGCTATGCTTAAACATTTTTTTAGACAGACATTAGCTGGACATAATGTTCAGCAGTGTAGGAGTGCAAAGAGTGATGCTCTCACTGTGCTCAGTGACTGAATTATAACATCAAGTGCAATGAGAGGCATCTGTGCTACTGTTCAACTTCACTATGAAAGTGGAACATCTCCACCACCTAGTGGGTATCTGTTGCTATTAACAAAACATCTAGAAGAGTGTTTTTACATGACTGAGGTGGACAGCAATGACTACACCGAGATCTGCTTTTCAATTTTTTCCAACGATGGGAGAAATTTGATATACACAAAAATAAAATTCTTGTTTTTTTTCCCTTTCAAAAAACTTCTGCAACGCTCAAATTAAAAGAGTTGCATAGAAATCATCTTTAAACCAAACACTTAAACTGCTCATTAGTGAAGCTGGATTCCCCCCCTTCATTTTAGAATTGCATGCTGAAGTGGTTGACTTAGTGTGGCTTTAGTCTATCTGGTCACAGTAGTAGATAGAAAAAATAGATAAGTGGGAGACTGAAGTTTGGCATTTATAAGCAGTTTTCCTAAGAGAAACTACAGACAAACATTCACCTAAGAAATTTTAAATCTGCCAAATCTATACAGAGGGAAGTGACTGATACAGCATTACCTGCATTACCTATGTCTACTTTTTAATACGGTCTTGACCTTACTGTGTCAGTGATACACTTTTATCAGCTTTGATGTCAGTCTGCCCTCTGGTGGCCAACAAGTGTTCAATGTGGCATTAATAAAATAACATGTAGCACAGCATTTTTATCCAACCGATTCAATCAAACTGTTGTAATTCACAACAAAAAAAGGTGAAAAAAAAAAAAGGTGAAAAAAAAAAAACGATCCTCCATATCAAATCAGAAAGGTTTACTGTACATCAAGAAACAGTTACTCTCAGGTATGAACCCCCCAGTGGATGTCAATACTATGTCCATTAGTATTAGGTCACTCCAGAAATCTATACTCATCCAGTGAACCTCCATATAGCTCCGTATACACAGGCTTCCTGTCTCGCCTCACTGAGCTCAAGCTGGCTCCTTTACCCACTGGCTGGCTCTCAGTCCGAGGACATGAACGCTAGGGAAAGTTTTCCGGTGTCCAAATGGGCCTGCTGAGTGGTAGTATTACGTTTCAAGGGCAACATAATGGAAATGGAGTAACCTTTTACCTTAAGTTGAAATGCACAATATTGACAACTTTGAGGAAATCCCCATAATCAAGATGAACAGTAGTTCATTACTGTTAGTAAGGATATTTGAACATATTAATAGTCTATTGATTAAGACCATAGATATTTGTTAAATTTATTTAAACCTGGGAAAAACAACAACCCCACCCTTGTCTTGTGATGAAAAACAATCCACCCTTCATTAGCATTCGACTGCGTGAAGAGGCCTTATTGGCCACACACCTGAAATAATGATGAGTTTGAGTCAGAGGTTGTGTGTACTTGCTGACCCAATTACACTCCTAATTACAGGAATTGCAGGAGATCACAGTACAAGAAACACAGTATTCTGGCAGGATTTCCTCTGTCTACTGAGATCCTGTTTAACCATTCATATTGATTCAATACAACAGCACAAATAAATAAATCCCACAGATATATTTCAAGACTTCTGGACTGCACACAATATAAATAATAAAAACAACAACAACTCATATAGTAATGCTACAACTTACAATCAGTACCGATGTTCTTTAATCCTGATACTCAAAGACTTGCACACGCCGTCTGCATGACTAAACTCCCTGTCTACATGCATCCTCGCAAAGCTGCAGCTAAGCCTGTCATGGATCAGTGACTGACTTTTACACAACACGGGGGTAACTACAGGCAAGGTAACATGCCAGATATGGTGACATACAACGCTACCTGAAGACGACAGTAAAACCTGCTCACCCCAGGCACGGTAACAGCAGCCAGGCATAGTCACTGGTCAGAGTCAAAAACAACAGCAGCCGTGCCTGAGTGTGATGAAACCTATCCGTGTCCGCGACAATAACATCATCAGCTTAACAGGCCATATTAGCCAACACAACAGCCGCTAAACCGGCTGCTGTCAGCCCAACAGTCCAGAAAATAGTTTTCTGTCACTCTGCAGACGGCACGAACAAAAGGAGCGAATGGTCCAAATTTTTCTTTTTTTTTTGTCTTCCTGTTACAGCTTTTAGAAGTGCTTAAATAAGTAAGCTTACACTTTAGAAACAAAAAATAAAAATATTTCTAAAATTTAAGTCATGGCCTTCTACTTTTGTCAGTCTGTGGACCAACAGTGACAAATATCAACATTTGTGTTACAAGGCCTGCATACAGTGTTGTTGATAATCTGATAATATTTTGCATGGTACCATATATATTAATATTTAAAGCTTTTGTGATGTAGGATGGATTTTTCATATACCACAGAAGGTTTAAATTGTTTAGATTAGGGACATCATAGAAATTTTAAATTGAATTTGAAATCAGCATTGTCCTCATGCCAATAAGGCAGTTGTCACTTCACATTGAAACAGACTAAGGTAATATTATTACTCTATAAACATTTAAACCTGCAATTTAATACGTTTTACCCAAGCCAAAACAAATACACAATGTCAAATCAAATATTAAAAAGGGCAGAATTGGCAACTCCAGGTAACTCTGAACACACTTGAAGTAGTTACTTATTCATGTTTGGCTTGTGAGGCAGAGTTCTCTGCACAGTCACCAGGAATGATTAACAGAAGAAGAAGGCAAAATATATGTGATCAAGGGAAAGGAAAAGGAAGTCTGAGTGAGATTTTAAGGGGGCAGGTAACTCCTTACGGAGCAGTCTGTCCTTCCCATGCAGTTGGGCAAATATGCCACCGACCTAGATTATTAAAATAAAACCTGAGCCCCAGTACCTTTGCATGAATGCAGCCTGACCAGAGGACACAGCAACACTGTGCTGCTACTAACAAAGAAGCGGCAGATAAACACTTTCTAAAGACATATACGTTTGTGGTGACAGAAATTCATTTGTCTACTTAAAAAACTTCGACAGAAGCACTAGCAGCTATAAGTTCACACACACACACACTGACACACACCTGATCTGTCTATTCCAGCTGCAAAGCTGCTCTTACCTGCAGCTTCTCAGCACCCACCACTGTCCCAGTCTGGTGAGTATCTCAGTCCCTCTCAAGCTCTGCTTCTCTCTTACCTGTACTTCATGCCTGTCTGATAGGACACACACTCCTCCAGGGCAAGGCCATTCATCTTCAGGAAGTCTTCCATGTTCTTAATCTGAGCGGCGACCCTCTGTTCCCGGAGTCTCTGCAGCTCGGCCTGATCAGTGGGCCTGACCGGTGGCTGATTCAGCCCTTGGTCCGAGTGGTAGCGGTTGATCCCGCTCCGGATGCTCTCGCTGTATGACATAGACAGCATCTTGCCACTGCCGCTGCTGCTGCTCTTCCGAACACCGCTGCCTGCCGCTGGCGGTTTGGTGATCTGCAGGTTTTCAGGAGGACAGTAACTGGACTTGCGATTGCCGGGAACCCCCCGGGGGACACCGGTGTACCCTCCCGCAAACATGCCACCCCTCCCTCCTTCGCCTCCTCCTTCTGATGCTGAGGCAACTCGTGCAGAGAAGAATAAAGTAGTGACACGGACAAAGCTGGCAAGGGCCGACAGGGGACAGCCACCTCCTTAAATAGCACCTGCTCCCATAAAAAAAACAGAACTCCTGCTTGGGGCAGCACACGGCCATGCATCCTGTAATCAGAGTCGCACAACATAGCCAGCACCACCCTCCCCTGACAGGTTTACAATGGCAGGGTTACACAGGGAGCATTCAGGTGACTTGCTGGTGATTAAGGAGCAGGACGCAAGAGGGCACATGCTCTCTGCAAAAGAGGAAGCATTTAAACATGCACCAAGCAACAGGAGGGGGCACATTCCTTCTCCAACTTCTTGCAAGACTATTAAGGAGAGCCAAGCTTTCTGAGTAGCCCACAATAAAGTTGAGCACATCACTGAAAATAGGTGTAAGCAGGAGATCAGGACTGGAATAAAATGTAAAAATAATTTGAAACAACTGCAGAATATACACATGCCACAGATGCTTAATATAAAGCTGGGATTCATTGAAGGTGCTTGAGATTAGTTTAAGGCAACTCTGCTCCCCTTGGAAATACACAGTCCTCCTTCCTCATCCTCCATTCAACTGCTGCATCATTCAGATCTTAAAGAAAAATATTATGCTGAAATTAATCAACAGGGGGCAGCACTGCATCAAGTCCACTATCACTACAAGAATGTAACTTAATGCCAAATGCACCAGTCAGCAATGACCACAAAGCAGTTTTTCTCAGTAAAAGCCACGTATCACATTGTCAGACTGAAATTTTATATGAACATTATTGCTACATAGGTCTGAAAGCAGGAAACAACACTAGATATACACAAAACAGCAACGTGGTAAATAAATGGGTGCTGAAAAACATTTTTTTTAAAAAAAGGCTAAAAAAAAAGGCTAAAAAAAAAGTAATTTAGTGACATTTAATAGGACAAATAAATAAACACTAAATAAAACCTACAACACTACAAACGGATCTTTTCTGTATCCTTAACTACATTCTGTCTAAGTCATTGTACTTTCTCTGTTACCCCCACCAAAAAAATTTAAAAAAAATTTAAAAAAATCACATTTCACTGACAAATACACTTGAAGAGTAGCCTCCTTGCATCTGGACACACTTTGGCGCAAAGAACAAACCCTCATTCTAAAATTAAAATTTTTTAAGCAATAATCTCACACCATATACAACAAACTCAATAAAACCAACTAATCATCGACAAACTCAAAATCAACAATAAGTGAGATTTTGATATAGTTTTTTTTTTTTTTTTAATGTCAAATTGTTGACACCATTATGATATCTCGGGCTCTTCCCTTAAACTACTGGTTTAAACTACTAAGACATAAATATAGGAAGACAATTCAGGCTAGGCAGCATGCATCCACACACCCACACACTCTTCAGTCCACGAACCCCTCACACACACACAGAACACACACGCACTCGTGTGATCATGAGTGCAAATCTTTCCTCAAACTCACCCGATTTCTTGAAGGTCGGCTCATGAGCGAGGTTATGGAGTGCCAGTCTGCTCTTATAAACACACACTGCAGACAGCGATGGAGCAGGTCCACCCAAACTGGGAGTGTCTTACTAGGAAACGTCTAAACCAATTAGTGAATAAGCGAGTGCATCCCTCCCCTCACCATTTGGACCTTCGTCTATCACTGCAACCAACACCTCTCCTCTTCCCCTCCCTGTGAGATCTCATAGAAGAAATCCATTTATGTCGTTTAGTGGCCCGTCTTGTTTCTGCTCACCGCAGCAAATAATATCAGCCCTGAATTATTCACCAAAGCTTTTGCACTAAAAGCCTCTGATTGTTGTTCCACAGGAAAGAATACTAAGAGCTGGACAGTAATGAGTGGCTGAGTGTTGCACGCACACAAAACATAAACACACACACACGCACACACAGTCAAGCAAACACAGACTATATGTGTATGCACAGAAAAGAACAAACCACCGGGCATGTTCAAGTACTCTCTAACAAAGGCTTTATGAAAACCACACCAGTTAAGGACCCTTGCAGCATCTCTCTACATCTCAGTAGCCTTGTGCTGAGTCCAAAGGCAAAATTAGAGGGTGCTAGACTATAATGACCGCCTGAACACAGAACTAAACAATGATATCTGTGTCTGCCTTACAAAGAACAAGGGAACATGAAATTTTAGGTCTAAAGTTCAATTTTAACACACACAATTGTGGCAAACACAAGTGATCCACATCAATATGCTGGAAAAATATGCAAATGCCTCTGGATGCATTCTTTCTGTACTGTGTAGTCACACATTTTTCTGAAAAAGCCACTATGAACCCATCTACCTGCTGAGCTACTTTGGCATAATGACTCGAAAGATAAGATGAGTGACACCACTGAAGATGACGACTTTGGAAGCCAAGCAGTGTTTTACTTCGAGGGGGGGGGGCTCATATCTGTATATGGAAGTTTTCATACAATCACTACTGCACTATAAGTAATACTATAAGTAAGTACTACTAATAAGGAACAGATCGTTTTTACTAGAGCATGGACTCCTGAACACTACACAATATTTTCTTTATTTTAGCATTAATGTATAACTCTGTTTGGTTTCTTTAAACGTGAAGTCCCCCGGGGATGGGATGTATGTTGTCATTTTCCATATGCACATGACGTATCATTTGAAAGGATCTTACAAGTAACACATTATCCAACTTCATTTATCAAACTAAAAGGGTCACTAAAAATTCATAAAAATAAACAAACAAATAAATAAATAAATCATTGAACTCCAGTTACAAATCTGAATAGCACATATTCTTAGAAAGTCTGTAATGCATGCTTAAATTAAACATTTACATTTTCTCTTTCAGTCAACCATCTTTACCTTTACCAGGAAATAACTCAGTCCGCTAAACACTGTCAAATGCTTTAAAACAAGACAGATCTTTTTCAGTTTTGCTGCGTTAACAAAAAGCATGTTCAGTATATAATCATAGTCCAGCTCTGGACTGGCTAAGTCTTATAGTAGATGCAAACAGTATGCACAAAGTAGAACCTGTGCTTGAAATGAAGAAAATTTTGACACATTAAAACAGAGCAGTCATGCACTAGTGGATACAAGGAAGTTTTTAACAGCTATATTAATCAACAGCATCAATTGTGTGTAGCAGAATTGTTATTATATGACTACAGAAACGTGACAATTAATTAATTTGATGTTTTGATGACAACAGTGAAGACTTAGATATTGTTCCAAAATCTCAAATAGGTATTCAACTGGGTTGAGATCTTAACTGTGACTATGAAAGTCACATTATTTCCATTAAACCATTCAGTGACCTTATGAATGTGGGTATTCTGGGTTCCAACAATAAAGGTTGCAGAGCACATCTGTACCACTGTAGAAGTTGTACTAGCCATCATGGTCCCAGTCCTGCAGTTTGTGTGCTACAATGTTGAGATTACTGACAGGAATGAAACTTTCTTTCCCAGCATAAGGCCGTTTGGCTGTCAGAGTGATTGACAAATGAAGATGGGGGGCTTAATCAATACCCTCACATAGGCCAGGGGAACAGCTAGAGGGACCATTTGCACTTTAAAAGGACAGAAATGTAGAAGGCGCCAAGATAAAAATCCGATAGGGAGCTCATTACAAGCACATCCATATAGTCAGGGGTTTTTATAACTGGATCAGCAGAATATGGCCTGATATGAGACCATAAAATATGATCCTACAGTAAAGCAGCCTAAATACTGACCATCTAAAACCTCACTACTGTCGGAGTGAGTACCAAATACCATCATCTCTGCATCTATAGCATGTGTTTTTTAGACTAAGGCGCATCATGTTCAGCTCTCAAGGGTCCAAAAGAGGTTGAAGAGTATGGATGGAAAAATTATGTTGTGCACAAAGTAAAAAAAAAAAAAAAGGCAGTAAAACAAACTTTGTAATTGTATGTTGAAGCTTGAGAAGTGAGACTGTGGGTGTCACTGCTGAGAAGAAAAAAAAAAAAGAAAGGAAAAGAAAAAAAAAGACTAAAGACCAGTATTGTCGATTCAAAGGTTTTATGCGCAACCTTGCAAAGAAATCCATCACCACCCCTATCAGGTTTAAACTGGATAGTGCACTGCCAGCTAAATAGTAGATGATAAGTGTTATCTACTGCAGAGGATGGATGTATGGTTTTAAATATCAGAACAGCAAGTCTCTGCAGCAAGGTTAATATTATAGTAAACTAAGAAAAAAAAACCCCATTTACACTGCACACATAAGAGAATAAAATAATGTCAGACACACAAAGGTACCTGTAGAACTGCAGCTGTCGTTTGGGGCTCCCATAACGAGCGCTGAAGATAGCAAGGGAAAGGAGGAAAAAGGAAAGCTTTAGTTAATAAAAGCAGGAAAGGAAAGTAGTGTTAGCAGTGGCAAAGAGTTAGATGCAGACACTAAGATGGTGTTGAGTGTTAGCCAGAGAGGGAACAAAAGTAAATACTGCATTATAAGGAGCTTTCCCAATACATTGTTTGTTCTATATGTTGGCTCAATGAGGATATGTATACAGATAATGTATAACACTCAAATTGAGATGACGTTATTAATGCGAGTTCGAGGACAAAACGTAAAACAATCATAACAAATTCATACTGTAGCTATGTACACATACAATACTTAATGCTTTATTTTCTTTTGAGTCCAGGCAACATGACTTACGCCTTGAAATAAACTGTTCCCAACAAGTACCAGGGGAAGAAAAACAAACCAAAAAAAACCCCTAACACACAATATAGTTTTATGAAACAACTGAACTAGAAGCATTTTTTACTGCGGGGCGATCGTGGCTCAAGAGTTAGCAGTTCGTCTTGTAATCAGAAGGTTGCCGGTTCGAACCCTGGCTCCGACAGTCTCGGCCGTTGTGCCCTTGGGCAAGACACTTCACCCGTTGCCTACTGGTGGTGGTCAGAGGGCCCGGTGGCACCTCTGTCAGTGCGCCCCAGGGCAGCTGTGGCTACAATGTAGCTTGCCATCACCAGTGTGTGAATGGGTGAATGCCTGAAAGCGCTTTGGGGTCCATAGGGACTAAGTAAAGCGCTATACAAATACAGGCCATTTACCATTTTTGATTAGTATATATTACAATTTAGTTATTTGGCCAAAGTAGTAATTACACAGTAACCCTTCACCAGGTTTAAAATCATAAATCATTGTTTGTTGGGAGCTATATGGAAGCATTATGCAGGAATGCATAATGAATGTGTTTGCTTAATCTACATGACTACATAACACTGAAAAACCATGTACATTTTGTTTTGTTGTGCAAGTTCATATTAAACAAGTACTGATGAAAAATAAACACCGTTTAGTAAAAAATATATAGATGTGCTATCAATATTTCATCAGTGTAACCATGGCATTACTTTACATCTATCATCAGAAATAAAGCAACACTAATAATGCAGCTGAAGTTGTTGCTCCATTTTAAGCCATTAATTTAGTCAAATGCAATACTTATGCAGTGACTCTTATTGATGATTGTGAAACTGTGGACGTGAACTAGTACAGGTGAAAAGCTCAAAGGCACAGCTGCGCTAGTTAGAGACCACAGTTAAACTCAGTAAAGACAAAAATGGTAGGTAAAGATTTCCTCTCATCCACTTCCACTGTTCCATTACATGAATCCAAAAAGTGCTCTTTAACTTCTGTGCTGTGCAGATCGCAGAATATTACAGCTCCTGCATCCTATCAGTTCATAATGAATGCAATGTTAAATTCACACAGAGAACTGATTAACGAAAATGAACAAATGAAATGCTTGAGTATTTGGCGCCACTTGCTGGTGAAGTTCCATAGTACATGATAACACACAACTTAGTCCATTAGAGTAGAATAGAATAGATCTTTATTGTTACACTGTTACAAGACCAATGAAAGACAGTTTGGCATCTCTCCATTAGCAGTATGTAGATTTTTAGATTAAAATCACTTCAATATAAAAAAGATAAAAGATACAGATATATATTAATTCTGTGTGTGTGTGTGTGTGTGTGTGTGTGTGTGTGTGTGTGTGTGTGTGTGTGTGTGTGTGTGTGTGTACCCTATAGCACAAATTAGGTGTCCATTTCACTTTAGCAGAGGTGTACAAGCCATTTTTAGAGAACAGTAAAAGGTTATATATGCACACACATATTATACAGTTGTCAGAAAAGGTTTACATACACTCATGCTGGGCATGAATGTTTGGTAATTTGGGGTTTTGATGATTTCTTTGAATTGTTCTCTTACCATGGTGGAAAGACTGTTCAGCATTACATCTTTAATGACTTAAAAAGAAAAAAGAAGAAGAAGAAGAAGAAGTGGGTGCACAAGTCTGAAAATATTTTGGATTTTCTCTAATCCACACAGGGTCAAAAGTACACATACAGGGTCATGAATACATCCCCACTGTTTAGCAAGTTGCTCCTTGACTGGACAATTTTTGGTATCTGTGGATGCATCGGAGAGCAACTTAATAAGTTATTATCATGCCCAAGGATATTTTGGCACGCAGACTGGAGCAGACAGGGATTGAAACACCAATCTTCTGATTAGTTGTTCTACCACCTGAACTATAGCCACCTCAGCAGTAGTATTTGTAGTCCACAAATTTTCAATAGGACTGAGCTCTGGGCTTTGTGAAGGTCACTCCAGATGGTTAATGTGAGCTTGCTGAGCGTAGCGAGCCAGAAATATGCTAGAAGCTTGCTGAAGGCTACCAAAGGTGTTTGGCTCCTATGGGACATATAACCAAACATTAGTGGGGGTGTAGTTATACTTTTGACCTTGTGTGGATTAAATTAAAATCCAAAATGCACCTAACTCTTGCCTTTTAAAGTCAATTTAAAATGTATGCTGTACACTCCTTCCACCTTCGGAAGAGAACAGTTCAAAGAAATCATTAAAACTCATTCATGTCCATGATGAGTGTATGTAAACTTCTGACCACAACTGGAAATACTGGTAACTGTGTACATGCATGTGAAATGGGGGACAGTTTGTGTACTTACTTTCTCGGTAACAATAACACAGGCTACAGATTTTAAAGAAAGCGCAAGTGCCTTAAACCTGCATTTTTTCTAATAACCACCATAGGCGATATCTGTGTTTGCAAAAAGATTTCCAGTCCTATAGAAGTGACTAATTTTGGTTCATACTAACTGAAACACTGTTCATTTTGGTAAAACTGTTCATTCTTTGTGTCAGAAAGAAGAATTACCCAAGCTTTAGCTAACTTGCGATTAACAAATTGTAAGAAAATGAGCAAGTAGCTTGACTTTCAGCTCCACCCCCTACATCACACCTGATTTTAAAATAGCCAGATGGCAAGAGTGAAACCACTCATCCTGAGGCTTTACAAACCAATAGGTGACGTCACAGTTTGTCTTTTATACCGTCTGAGGGAATATGATTAAACGCCCACAGGTAAATCTTTCATGTCTAATATCTATACTAATTCATACACTTAATTTGACTGACAAACATGAACTTACATGTGACAAAATGTGTTTGCATCTGTCCGTCTGTGTTCGCATCCATCAGCTTACCTGTAGATCATGCCCGGTGAGCCAGTCTGTCGAAGGGAGAGGCGAGCGGGGGAGTCTGTGGTAGATTCAGGATACATGGAGGCAGGAGGGAAGGGGGATGTGGCCAACCTGCCGGGGGTGGAGTTCTTTCACAGGGACCACAGGGTCTATCACTTCTCAGTGCCTCTGAAAGAGAGCAAGCGTGTGCACTGGTTATTGACAAGCTTTTTGTCAACATTAGAATAGTAATAAAAAAACAAAACAAATAAACATAAATAAATAAAATCCCACCCTCATTTAACTGTAAAGCCATTACATCAGACTGAGACTTCATCTCAGCAATTCAAATGTTTCAGATATCCGTTGCATGTTTAAATTGAAGCACACAATTCAGAAAACTTTAGGTTTTCTAATCAGAAAATGAACTACAATACTGGCACTCTTTTAGCGATAGTAATGCCAGTAACTGGCCTTATTCTTAATCAGCTCCCTTATAGACCAATTATCTATATGGGAAAAAAAAATGGCCTAGACAGTTTTTCAGCCTCAGTACAAGTCTTTTGTTATCTCTGTGTCTGAACACATTTAAGAAACAGAACAGAAAAGAAAAGAGTTCCATGTGAATCACTGCCGTGATTTTGATGCGATTGTTTTGCCTGTCAGTGTCAGAGAAACATGCCAACATTGATAAAAGGAAATGATGTGCGCTGTGGCATACAACTGATGGACTATACAGAATACCATCCGTAACTGCAACACTGCAGTTCATTTTATTTTTCCCTGAATAGCTGAATATAAGAACCGCATGCTTGGGTTGTGTACACTAAATAAAACACATAATCCACAACATGTCACATTCACTGCCACATTTCCAGCTACAGAAGCCTATTACACTTGTTTGACCACCCACATTAAAAGACTGTATGAGGTCAAATAGATTTTATCTGAAACCACACACCCCTGAAAGAATCAGGAGGAAACAGGTTAATTAAACAAAGGCACACAAGCCCTCCCAGAACAGCAGCAGCACGTATAACTGGATAATGACCTTGAATGATCCAATTAGTACATCAGTTGAGCGCTGAAGCTGGTTGGTGTATCGGAGGTAAAACGTAGTCACGAATAAACACCTCTCCAGATCCGATTTGCCCCAACTATCCCATGCCAAGTAAATGTGCCACTTTTGCTTACACTTTGAACCCAAACCTAGAAAACATCCTGTATTAAGTAAAACAAGAATCTTAACAAAAGTAAATGGCCTGTATTTATATAGCGCTTTACTAGTCCCTAAGGACCCCAAAGCGCTTTACATATCCAGTCATCCACCCATTCACACACACACATTGGTGATGGCAAGCTACATTGTAGCCACAGCCACCCTGGGGCGCACTGACAGAGGCGAGGCTGCTGAACACTGGCGCCACCGGACCCTCTGACCACCACCAGTAGGCAACGGGTGAAGTGTCTTGCCCAAGGACACAACGACAGAGACTGTCCAAGCCGGGGCTTGAACCGGCAACCTTCCGATTACAAGGCAAACTCCCAACTCTTGAGCCACGATCGCCCAAAGTAGCTGGGTAAGCCTGACACCTCCAATTTTCACAGGATTTGTTCTCAACTACACCACTAGATGGAGTCACGTCCTCATTCTGTAGACATGAGCTGAATGAATAAACCACCAGACCAATTTAACCTCTTTATTTTCCTCCAGCTCAGTGATACAAAGTGAATATCCTAACAGAGATCTTGAGCAATCAGGAAATGACCAGTTCATACAGCAGGATAATTAAATGCTCCTAGTCCTTTGATAAAATACAGTAAAAACTAAGGCCGAGAAAACGAGATGCACACACACTAACTCCTTAGTTCATCAACCTGCTTCGTACTGTACATTTGAGTGTTCCCTACAGCAAACCACAGCTGATTCACTGCTTAGAGCAACTTGATTCTATGAATAATTCACATGTCTGTTGGAAAAGCAGGCTATTGCTGTAAAGAGGTCTGTAACAAGCGAGCTGGGCAAAGCCTGGGTGGGTTGTTATGTATACACACACATTGAAATTAACAGCCATTACCGTAAGTTAAAAACAAGAAAGTATTTCACATTGACATCATAGTCTGTGATGAAGAGGAGCGGCACTGATGTTAACCCAGTTTTCTGTGGACATAAGAGGGGTATAGAGGAGGAAGCATCTATGTCACCCTGACAGAGCTGTGAGCGGAGAACCTCACGTTACCCTATTTCAGCAGTGGCTGCACTCACGTGACTCATGGCTCGTAACGGACATCGTAATGTTAACGTGAAGGTGACTTTCTCCTCCCATCAATTTCCCAGGCAGCGAATACATGTCCCATGTTCACAAGGACGCGTTTAACGCTCCCTGCCCATTCATTTCAATCATGACACAGTGGATCACAGGTCATTCCAGCTATCGGATGATGATGATGATGGCATGACCCTGATGGGCAAAACGCATGACAGTAGATTTACTAAACAGCACAGCAAAGTCCTTGGGGATCATCATCTCTCACTGATGTGGATCAGAGGACACATTGTTTTGCACACAACCCCATTGACTCGGATTGACAGCCAATAAATACATGTTGCATGTAAGATGATTATCAACATTTAAGTTTTCCAGCAAGGTTGAAGGTAAAGAGCATTTGTAAAAAGCCACTCCGATGCTATTGCAGTCTTATATTTTGCAATATTTGACAAGCTTAGGACAAAAACATTATTTAAGAATATATTATTGTACATTATATGTTGCACTATGTGGAGAAGTAAGAGTTTTTCCAGTTTTTCCACTCTAACCTTTACAGCAAACAGCTTATGTGATTCTCAGAATTCTTTGAGAGTAGTTTGGAGTTTATATGAAATAATAAACAGAAATCAGATTGTTTTAATGGTTAGAAAGGGAAAGAACAATAGCTCCATGTAGGAACATCATCATCGTCAAAGCACTCATATCTTACTGGCCATAACTCTTACTGTAACAATGAATCCAGTCAAACCCAATCAAAAATTAATGAAAGCAACGCTCCATTCTAGGAGTCTGACCTGTATACAAGCACAAATAGCAAATGCCCATTAAGACAAGAGCAAAACATTCGTAATTCAGTTAACCTTTAAAGCAAGCATCACACTTAATGCAGCATTTCAGATTTTTTAAATCTATGACAAATGCTACATCGCAACACAGTTATCATTGTCAATTACAATATGAGAAGACAGGAAATTACAGCAGTAATCAAATCTTTAACACCGAGGACAGGATATAATGCATGCTGAAGACATCAGTGATCTGATCCACTCAGACACAATTAAAGTAACAATCATAACAATAGCACAGAACTCATGCATACCTGCTGTGTAACAGTTATTCAGACAGTTGGTAGCTATTCTAGTTTAGATCAGGATACCACTGTCTGGTTAAGCCTCCAAATTTTAATGTAAAGCAATTGCAAGCTCCATTACGTCACAAAACAAACATTTGTGAAGTGATGTGATAGAAGAGTGGAACAGAAATTACTATGCTTTGCTTTGTTCAATAAACATGGGAGCAGAAATAAGGAACAGAGGTTTGACTTGTAGTTTTATGTAGTTGGTTATTATATATTAAACCCATTAAGAAAATACTTTTACTGTGCGACTGTAGCAGATTGTAGAGCAATGCACCAGTCTCTCAGAGATGCCTGTAGAGAGCTGCAGTTGGAGAGGATGCTGCTGCTGACTGCAGCAATGCGGTACACTACAGACTCATCCAGGCTCAAGTTAGAGGGCTCGGATTTGCTGCACTAATGGGCCAAGGTGCACTTTGCAGATTAAAACTACAGACAAGGAAAGAGTGTTAAAGGAGAGAAAAAAAAAGGAGGTGATATTGCAGAAAAACTGTCCCATTTCCCAGATGGCTCTTGTTGTAACATGCGAGATTAGACAAGCAAAGAAACTGTGGGTATGACGAAGTCTGGAAGTATTTACTACGATTGCTGTCAAGTCCTCTCTACAACCTTCAAACTCTAATATGCTCCTGATAAAATTCCTGCTCATGCCAAGTACATTTGAAACAAAGGAATCAATGTGCATTATGAACAAACAAAACAGACTTCCTAGTTTGTATTTGATCTTTTCAGTGGTGCCCTGTAGCAAGCAGCAACACACCCACACCAACGCAGCCCCTTGCTTTTCTGATGCAGTGTTTCAGGTGATCTCAACACTGCCTGAAGCATCGATAGTTATGCGTTTTCCAAATACATGTTTACAACAGTGGTGGGACAGACTATTGATACGGGAATATGTCTTATGGTTTCCTTGTGCAATATTTATTAAATACATTGCAGCGACAGTATGGATGTTTCCTTTTAAACAAATTTCCCTGTCGTTTTGACAAAACCCAAAATAAAATTATGAAGAAATATTTCATAACCCCTGATGGTGATCAAATTAAATTAAGCAACCCATGGTGAAGAAGAAACTCTCAGTGGCAAATAGCAAACAGCATGGGAAGCTAATCACAGAGGTAATTAACTGAATTCATATATTACAGTTGAAAGATAATGGTAATGCACACAAACAGACACTGTAGCAAATAAATACATAAAAAAGGCAAAAGTACTAATTATTTATTTTTTAAACAAATACTGTGATGTATTACAATAATTTTGGGGCCTATACTGACTATACTGAGTCCCACAGCTAGTTTCAAATACAGGCTGACCAAACCAGGGTTTTTATCACTGATACCAATATTTGATGATATTAGCCAATATTTTTCTGCTTCAGACACACAAAATCTAAATAAATTACACATTTTTATGTGTAGTTATTTATGAGGCCTTACTAAGATAACACAACAATGCAGTTTAAAAATTATTTTATTTTGACAAGTTGTGGATTACTCGTTTGAGTCCCTCCTACCACTCTGGGTAGAACCAGAACTACCGCCATAATCTATGTTTTGCTGAAAACTGACGGATTGACAGATTTGATAATAATTTTATTATTGCTCAGTGCTTAAGTGCTCAGACTTGACGTAGAAGCTTCCATGTTATGTTCAGCCCAAACATGATGTAAAAGAGGCCAACAAAATGACTTCCAGAGAAATGAAGTATTCCAATCATCCATCCTCTTCTGCTTAGAACAATTAAGAGTTAAATGTATTTTAACTGGTAAATATTTATTTTAGCACTGGTTACAAAAATCTGCTAATGCTAAAATATGGAGAGAGGTTGTGGTTAGAGACTTGAGACTGAAATGAGAGATGGTGCCTCTTGTGACAGACATCCATCTACATAGCCTCTCTTAAGCTGGCCTCATACACCGGTCTTTTCCAAACAAAATGCAAAATTGAGTCACAAAAGGCAGTTCTTCATGCTTTCCATCCATAAATCCACCTACACCCAGCCTAAGTGAACTCCCTCTTGAGACGGGGCTTACGTGAGCAAGGCAAGCAGGCAGGCATTGCTGGCCTGGAAAGCACAGTATAGTCCTGTCTAGTATGTTGACAGCTGCAGAAAACACACACACACACACACACACACACACACACACACACACATACACAGAACCGAGCAGATGGCTGCGGAAGAGGGAGACAGGCTAACAGACGAGAACTGCCGGGGATATCCTACATGGGAGATCAGTCAGGCAGAGAGAGAGAGAAAAACTAACCTAACCTTGTTCTCCGGCAGGCTACAAAGAGGATTCAGATGGAATTTCCTCTTCTTCTTCAACGACATGCATCAAAGGATGAAAGTCAAACCCATATTAAAGATGTGAATCCATGCTAGTGCATCATCTTTACCCTCATCATCAGAGAGACAGTTTATGATTTAATAAATGGCCTCCTCTCGGTTAAGCTGTGGAGGGCCCTTGATTACAGAAACAGTGCAGGTCACTGCCTGCCAACTGGGAGGGGGGAAAAATAGCTAAGGCAATTTGCATAAATAGCCTATTTATACAGCAAACTTCTGATACAAATCCTCCTCCCCCCAGTTAAAAGAAGCTAAAAGAGCAACTGAGAGCCCTCCTGTCAGGAGTCATTAAATTCTAGGACAGCTGCAGATGTTGTCCACGCAGACATTTCCCACATATTATGGTTAAATTTTAAGCCATGTCCATCATCAGCTGTTGTGACTGGGCCTCAATAGATTACAGTTTAGAGGCAACTGTCTAATATAGGGCGTTCTACACTCAAGTTATAATCTTTAAGACTTGAATTCTATCAAACCTCAGTTTTGATACTATATATGGTGTTCGTTTTTATTTCCAGCAAAAGTCAATTACTGTTTTTCACTGGCATTGGCCAACGCAAACACTTTGGTCAAACACAGGTAACAATAAAACAACAAAAAGCAAAAATAAGATTGATCATTATGCTTTCACTGCTGTAACTGAACATAAATTAGCTGTGGATTATCTGAAGTCAATTATGTACCTGCCACTACCTGCTATTGTACAGCATGAGACATATAGTGCCAGGCTGCTTTTATCACTTACAGCATGAAGATGAATCAGCACTTTGTATGTCTCAGCTCAACATTTCCGTTCCTTTGTGCTGACTTGTAGTCTATCCCCAATATGAAAGCATAGTGCTACAAAAGCTCCCACAGAGATACTATTCACTACAAACACAAGTCAGGTTTTCAGACCATCTGTGAATATGAGAAGAATGAGCGCAATACTGTGAGGCTAGTTGGCGAAGGGACTGCGCAGCTAACTTGGGCCTGTGAACCTGTAATGAAGCATTTGTTAGCACTGCAGGGAGAGAACATGCTGCAGTGAACCAGGAGCACAGTGAAGAACACTGCAGTAGAAATATGAAACTACCGGTAGATTTTTATTGTTCTCAGTCCAACCCGGCTCTCCCTCTAGAAACCAAAGACAAATAAATCAAATCAAGTTCAGGCCTGGAGAGCTCAGTGTGATGTGAGGAAATACCTCTATTTTGTGCCAGCTTTGCTTTACATCACAACACTTGGTATTTGATGCGTAAATGTCCGAAGAGACCTGACCAAGCAGGAGAACTACAAGCTGGAAAACTGCTAACCCACACCCACTTCAAAGCACAGACACATTGAAATGACTTGTGTCCTTGCTTTTCTGGAAGGTTCAAATACTTCTGACTTGCCTTTGAAGACAAGTGACTCCAATATGATCTTAACATCTATTCACTATGTACAGCCTGCCAGCCTGCCCTGTTTTGGTTTTTTTTTTTTGTATCCTTGCTCAAGTACTCAGTTGATATCAGGGCTGTCTGCATCACTGCACTCGTAATGACACATGGGCACAGGCAGGCTGTACAGAACAGTTCAATATTTAGTTCTGCATAGGTGAGCAGAAAACATTAAGTCGTCACAAAAACATAACTGGGCAGAACGACAGGGAGGAGGTGATCAATACTAAATCTGGGCAGTTGTTTGGAAAGCCCACGCAGCAGTTAAAAGTATAATATAATGACACCAGAAGATTAAGTCTTCACAATACATGCAACTTAACAGACTATACCTGCACAGGCACTCTACTACAATACTCTGTGCACACTCTCAGTGGCACACCTAATGGCCTTGCTTTTTGCTGATGCAGCCAAAGAAAGACACCTTAACATTTCTATTAATAAATACTGCATTGGCTTCGTCCAAACAGAGAGCAGGTCTTAGGGTGTAAGGATAAATGATAGATAGAGCCTGAAGTCACAGCTCTGTCTTAGTTAGAAACTAAAAAAAGAGACATTCACTGGCTTACTACAACAGTATTCCTTCAAATATAAACCCAGAGAGAAGACCAATCAGAAATCTTCAGAGGTTACAAGGTAACATCATCTATGGTATAAACGCAGACATAGTAACAGTAGTTGTATTTAAGTTATCTGCTCGGTGCCTACGCAGATAACAGAGTAGCTGATAGGAGCTGGTCAATATCAATCTTCGGCTTATTCATTTTCCATTTATACAATTATGATGGTAACTGAAATAAACTGCTAAATAATTCAGACAATCTTTTATGCATTTTCTTAATGTCTTCCCTAGTGTCCAACCAATCTTCTTCTAGTTTAACTATAGAGAGAAAAAAAAAAAAAGTTTAAAAAAAGCGAACGGCATCTACACCAACACAATATACAGGTTCGTCCCTAGTCATCACATATAAAAGGCCCTGATACCTCTAGTTTTGTATTTTCCAGCCACAGAGGAATAAATTGTCTCCCTCTGGGAGCTTCCACACCACTCTGACGGATGCTTTTTCTAACTGACAGGGAAAACAAAGAGAGCGTGGTCCAGAGTTCCAAATGAAATCTGGCGCAAATGCAGCAAGTGGCTGTCGGCTCTATGAACAGACTGAGTGGCCCCAGCAGGAGCAGGCCTGCAGTGATTAGAAAGCAACACACACACACAAACACATACACCTTCTGGGGAACAGGACAGAATAGGGAAAAACGCTGCCTGACAATAAGGAATTAGAAAGGAGGAAGAGAAAACTGCAGTCGAGTAGAGATTGTAGGGAAAGCTGAGGAGACACCGGAGAAAAGACCGCTCCAAGGAGACTCTTTCCTGTAAAACATCAGCGCTATGGATCACTCTTCCCACTCAGATGTTTGACTCCCGTGGTAATGATTTACACTAACGTGACTACTAGGGTTGTTCGATATAACGATATATATCGGATGACGATATAAAAACGTCTATCGTTTCATTTTACGCAATCGTTTGTTTCGTGGTGTCGCAAAATAAACTGTTTACGGTAATATTTTTTCATTGTTTTGATGGTCACTGTAGTGACTATATTAATTTCTTAAAAAGTTCTCTTTCTCATATATTTAATATAACCACACTACAGACAGACAAGCGTTTGTTTTTATAAGTTGTCATTAGCAACAACGACGGTAAAACCACCGTGCGTCCGCTTGTTCCACATAAACCTTTCACATTAAAGCTCAAGATCCTGTTGAGACTTTTCAAAATAAACTGAATCACGTGAAAGACGCAGAGTGCTTAAAGATGAGAAGCAAAAAAAAAAAAAAAAAAAAAAAAAAAAAGAGTCGTCAGGTGCTAAAAAAAAAAAAAAACAACCTTAGACTCAAACGTTAGAACAGGCGTTTTCCCGCAGCACGCCGTGTAATAAATACTCCCAAAGAAAACGGCGGCCGTTACAACTTATGTCTAAAAATGTATCGTTTTGTGCATTGGTTAAAACACTCGACTCCAGCTACACGACGCCCAGCTGGAAACACTTCACGCAAGTCGAGCTTGTGATTTATATCATTATCGGACGATAGATGTCATATCGGGATATGAGATTTTGGTCATATCGCACAGCCCTAGTGACTACTAAGCACAGTTGCCCAAGGTTTCCACAAAACATTACCAGAACACACAATTCCTTCATAACATGGTTTAAAAAAAACAAAACAAAGAAAAACTAAAACAAATATTTATTATCATGGCTTATTTCACAGATCACATGCTGCTCTCGAGACAGCCAGTTCAACTGAATATAGTAAAAGTGAAGCACTTGTGTTCA
Organism: Mchenga conophoros; assembly: GCF_057382185.1. NCBI lineage: Eukaryota > Metazoa > Chordata > Actinopteri > Cichliformes > Cichlidae > Mchenga > Mchenga conophoros. The sequence goes on from NC_140530.1 coordinate 23,124,651, forward strand.
ATGCCACTACGAATCCAACACAACCTGAAATGAAACCCTAGCCTGAGGTCCTGACTGGGCCTCTCCAAAGGGAGAATCGTTTTTGTTTGTAGCATAGACTGTATACCATGACTTCACGTATCAGGGCTCACAAAATCGCTAGCCCGACCTCCCGGGGTTACCAAAATCTAACTCAGCCCTGCCCGTCGGGCTATCATAGGAAGGAAAATATATGTCCATGCTTTTGCATTCTTTCGCCAATGTAGCTGGGTAATTATGCCATTGGCAACTATGAGTCACTGTCAATATGTGACATATTGAAATCGCGGCTGAATTTGCGCTTGTTTTTTGCTTTCACTTTCACTTTGTGATCGCGCAAACTGTGTATAGCATGTGTAAAGACAGATGGATTTATGCTGGTATTTTAGTTCTGCAGAGGCGAAATAATAAAGGTCAGGGTGAAGAAGGGACAGCCAAAAAAAAGCCTATCACAAAACAGAAAAGTTATGACAAATCAGACTATGAGGCAAAAAGAAAGTGCAGCTTTTTTGGTTTGATGGACAAAAGAATTTCTGTGGCTGGAATATGAAGAGCTAAATAACAATGTTCTGCCGGGTGTGTTGTGAGTTTCCCTCGATATCCGAGTCGACAAGCGCCTTTGTTACTGGGACCAGTAATTTTAATAAAGACCCCATCAGAACCCATGAGAAATGCAAGAAATGCATTGTTGCTCAGTCTGCAGTATCTTTCCCAGAACAAACACCAATTGCAAAAAACATACTAAGAATAAACAAAGCACAACAAGAACTCCTGAAAAAGCTGTTTAGAACAGCGTACTATGTTGCAATGACTGAACTAACATTGCAAAGACGGCTAAATTTTGCCAAACTTCAAAAAGCAAATGGCCTAGATCCTGGTTCCACTTACCTCTGACCCGTGACTTCAGTGGAAATTTCAGATTCAGGATCTGACACAGACTGATTCATGTTCTACACAGTTCTTACAAATTCATAGAAATTTCTGTTCACCACCTGGGTCTGGGTGCAGTTCCCCCCTCCAGGGGCAAGGGTACCTAGACCCGGTTTGTAGAGTACGCTTGGGGAGTGTGATCGTGTGTACAGCGTCTCTTTATGTCTGTCTCCACGTTGGTTGAGTGTGGAGTGAGTGCATATGAGAGCATGAGGGGGGGAATGGATGTTTGTGTCTGTGTGTGCCTGTATGTCTGTGTCTATATGTTAGGTTGGGTATCAGACGCCACCTCTCTGGGGACACCTCAGGCCCTCCAAGGTTTGGAGGCCTATCTCCACCCACCACCACTTCCCCTGCCGGTGGCGGACTCCCTCAGGTGTCGGTGCGTTGGTGGTTCTTTGTGTCTGGGGGTGGGCGTCCAGGTACACACCGGCTCACTCCTTGGCGGCCGCTTATCGGGGCCTGGAGCCTGGGGCTCGCTCGGGCCCCTTCGGAGGTGGGGTGCCCCCGGCCTCTCAGCCTGGGGCTCGGTCACTCAGGCACAGCTGGCGGCCGGCGGAGCTCATGGGCGTGTCACTGCAACTCCCCCTGGCTTCTGCTCCGCGGCTGCTGAGTGAGCCCTCATCTGGGACTCTCCTCAGCTCTTACTGGAACAGTAGCGCGGCTGCCCCTCTGTTGGTCTTCCTTGGTCTCTTGTGTTCTGGGGGCCTCTGGATGTCTGGAGTTTTGATCTCCTCCATACCTGCTTCACACCCTGGAGGACGGGGCTGTGGCCCCCCCACACTCCCTAGCAGATCGTTACATGGAGAAACCTTTGGAATACAAGCGCGCTGATCCACACAGGTATGCACACGGGTGTTCACTGCTCGTAGACCCAAATTACACCTTTCTTGGCTGCTACTTCGAAGCACATCTGTCCTGCGTGCTGCACAACAACATTGAATATTTAGTATTTACTGCTGTTTACACTTAGCTAGATTAATGCGATGGTGTTGTGTTTAGTATGTTGCTTTGTTTTGTTTTTTATTGTTTTTTTTGCTTGTTTTCTATTCTCTCAACAGGTGATCCAGGAGATTTTTTTTTTTTTCTCCCTCCCTTTCTCACTGTCCCTCTCCCCTTCTGTTTTTCCTTTCCTTCCTCTTTCTTTCTCCCTTTCCTATCCCTCACTCATGTCTGTCCCGTCTATAACATCTGAAAATAAAATATAATAAATAATAAAAACAAAGAACGACCAAATGGACCAATACGGCAATGCCACGATGATCCATTTGGCAAAGTAAATCCATTGGGTATCCTTGTTGGTCTTCAGACAACAATTCTGATGGCTAAAGAACCAAATGGGACAGGCAGGAAAAAAAAGAAAAAAGAAAAAAAAAAAAGAAATTTCTGTTCAATTTGAACCAAGTATTTGAGTTGATGGTTGCAATTTTTATACAACTGTTGTAATTTGATTTTAACAATTTTTTGATTGATGCTTTGTTTCCTTTACAATATTGTACTTTGATGTATAATATACTTAAATGTATAATATTGTAAAGGAAACAAAACATCAATCAAAAAAAATGTTCTCTTTTTTTAATTCAGGCTACTTAAATTTATTTTGGGCTAACAAAAACTGAAGAGTGCCCGCCCGAAGGGCTACCAGGGATTTTGAAATTTTGCAAGCCCTGCGTATCGATTTGTGAAGTCTGGTTATGAAGTCTCAACTTAACTGTCCAGTATTGTGACCATGTCACAAACAAGACCCAAAATTAGTCATTGAGACTAATAAGGAAATTGTTATATGGAGGTTTTAGAAAAAGAAAAGAAGGGTCATTTTCTCATAGACTTCTACTCCTTTCCACAACCAGATGTGTCATTAAAAGAACTTTGAGCTAGTTTAACTGTTCATATCTGGAGGCTGCATTCATTTTTTATTCAGAGTGTATGGCTGAGAGATACACTAGAGTAGATTTACTTCTATGCTTAGGGTCATTTCTGTGTTAAATCTCCCAATTTCTGCTAATTTTGAACTGGTAGCAAACCATCCTGGCGTTGTCCAATAAATGAGTGGAACTCAATTCAGTATGTTACTGCTACTTTAGTAGAAAAAGATGCCTTTCTTTTTCTTCCCTGCATCACTCCAACTAGTGCAAGGTCACAGCAGAAGTGAAAAAGTGTAAGAGGAAGGTGACAGTTCTGTGATATTATCTTGCATTAATTTTAACATTTCAAACGACTCTAAATGCATTTTTCACACATTTCATGTCAAGTCCTGCCATGGTGTTAGGTTGTGCTGGTTATGGTTGAGCATTGCACAGGAAGCAGAGCCTCCACACGCCTCCCCCTTAACTGTGATACAGCCTAGCTTCTGCTCGCTATTGTCAAGTACAGAACACTGACAGCATGCATGTGTTAAGTTTTAAAGTTTGAAATAAAATAAGTTTATAATATGGTTTTCTGTTGGCTTTTGAGTTTAATACATTAAAACTGTGAGTGTAACAAATATGTTTAAAGTCTGATTGGGAAACTGTCAAGAATCAGTAAAAAGAAAAAGACGAACATTAAAAAAAAAAAATACATTGAGTATATGAAAATATCTTGTGCATTCAAACACAGAATATAATACTCTTAAAATAAAGTTTTTGACATGTCTCAACATTTAGAGATGACATTTAGGTAAATATTCATTCTTCAGTCTATAAACTCTCATCTGAAGTGATTAAAAAGAAGTTAACTGGTCCGTATAAGGTTCGTGAAAATGTCAGAAATATTATAATTCTGATCACGTATCAGTACATTTCCATATTTTTATATCGATAAAAAGAAAGCTGCCACTTGCGAGATAAAACGCAGAAAAACATGAAGGCGACTTTCCTTGCGTGGTGGAAGCAAAAGAACTAAACTAAGAGTTTGGATCTTTTTTTGCTGCTGGTTCAGTCAATGTTGTTTGGAGAGAGATAAAAACCTGCAGCTTCTGAATCTGGCGCAAAAAGGGCGTAAACACAAACCTGCCAACTGATCAGAATCAGTGAGCTGTCGGCTTTCAGCCCCGACCGTGTCCGTGCCGTCGGGTGAGAAAGCCACATCTCACTGATTCTGATCCGTCGGCGGGTCTGCGCTTTGTGTTTACGTCTTTGTGCAGAATCCGTGTTCCTGTTCTCATTTACTGTTTTAGCTGTTTGGTGGTTGTTGAAATTTTGTGAGGTTTAACCTGAGACTCCGGTGTTTCGGGCAAAATTATATTTAAAAATCAATTCAGGATTTTAATGAATCGATTTTACGTTATCCATAAATCGATAATCAAAACCCACCCCTATGTAAGAGTGGTAAAAACTGAAAAATGTCCACTGCAGCCACTGTCTGTCCTACTTATCAACCAATCAACACTCAACAACATAAATCAACCACAGATCAGTTTGTTGAGTCTATTGGCGACCACAAAACTAATGTTCCAGGACACTGAAGCATAGAGGATGGCACAGACATTGTCTGGCATATTTTAAAGGACTTTAGCAGCTTCAGAAATAGAAATTATGTTGGGCCTATTCGCAGAGGGTTTCTGTGTTTTTAGTATGTCCAATTTTTTTAATCAACATGAGCACCAAAGTACATGTAGTCATTCACTGTCTCCACACCGACTCCATGGATGGAAACATGGGTCACAGATGTTCTAGCCCTCCTCATGTCCACACCACCTTGTCTCAGAGGAGGTGGAGGCAGAAAGACACCATCATCATCATAACACCAAATCACAACTCTTATTCTTAAAATTGCATCCATCTAGGCACATACTTGTTTATTTTAGAACTCAATCACCTCCGTTGGTAAGCACTTGACAGTGGCTGCAGCTATGAGCTATTAACATTACTTCTCACACACTCATGAAAAAGCGTTACTCACTTCCCAGAACAAAGGTCCGACATTACACACAAGCTGGAATGAAGAGCTGGTAACACAACACTGTTTGTCACTGTGGCTGCAAAGGTCACGGCAGTCACATCTTTCCCTGTATGTCACACCATTTTGGTTAAATGATTAAAATTTCTCCGCATATTTTTTCCAATAAAAAACTGATGATTTGTTGCTGAAAATAAAACAGATGCCAGATACTGATATATTTTACTTTAAGGCTTCCATTTTAATGTATCATATTCTGGTAATATGTTTTATTTTCATTCCAAAAATCACCTGTTCTGTCCACTGTGCATCACAGTATCGTCCTGAAGCATTGAGACAAACTGGCAAGTTACACGTACAGTATGACCGCCCACTCACCAACACTCCTCATTCACACAGACTATGCTACTTTGCCCACTCAGTGTGGTAAAACTGACAAGGATGACCAATACACTCAGACACACACAGATCCTACTGTACATGTAATGTGACAAAGTACATGCACAGTCACAAGCATGGTTTCCTGTCTCTTTCTTGTACACTGATGAGCACTGTGTTCCAACAAATTAACAACCTTTAATTTAGAAGTTAGAACAGTTTTGTCATTGTGGTGCGATATGTTTTTGGTACTACAGTGAAAACGATTTAGTGTGAACTGCGCATGGTGGTCAGTCGACTGCCCCGTACCAACCCAATATCATGACAAGGCGTATAAAAGACATGCCGGCCCACCGTGTCCGCTTAACACTTTGCATTTTGTATACAGAAACTGCATTACCAGCAGGGGGAGATAATATATTTAAAGCCGGCAGTGAGCAAAAAACGTATTAAGGACATTCCAGGATCCTTAATCATCAGAATTGATTAAGCTAGGCGGCTAATATGCATATACATGTAAATGTAAATGTGTTAATAATGTCTGTTTAAACACTTTTCTGTGATTATTTTAGTCTTTGCCTGGAAACAAACAAAAAAAACAAAAACAAAAAAAAAAAAAAAAAAAAAAGTGGAGAGACAAAGTGTAAAATAGACTAAAAAAAAAGACCAAATGGGCAGTGAGACATCATATAAGATACAGAATTTCCACTCCACATTATTCAGTCAGCAACTTTTGGGGTCAGAGGGCATACTGAGGCAAGAGTCTTATATTATATTGACAAAAATGCACCGTTACACCCGTATTCGAATTGTCGCATTCCATGCAGGAAACTGTAATGTCAGTATTTCCTGTTTAGTTTTATGCATTTCCAAACAAAGGAAGAGAGTGCAGAGTGTTTCCCTTACTACTACTTTGGGATGGGAGGACACAAAATAAAAAAATAAATTAAAAAAATCTTTTTAAAGATGTGTATATGTGTAAATTTGACCTCTGACCTTGAGATCAAGGGCACCGGGATTGTAACTTGTCAGAGACCTTTGGTATCAATTCCTAGATGGCTTCCTTCTTGAGTTATTGCAGAAACTTGAGATCTTTGTTCTTGACCTTGAGGTTGTCACTAAGATTCAATCTCATCTGAGATTTTTAGTAGATACACCTGCAGCATCTATTGACTCCTATGTTGCCTCATTCTTGAGTTATCACATTCACAAACTTGGGTGTCCATGCCTGCCTGGCTGGGTGACAACAACAGCCAGGGATAACACCACAGGGATAAAAACTACTGGGAAATAAGCAAACCCACTCTGGACACTACACTGAAGACAAAATAAAAATAAAACCTTATTAGAAAATGCATAACTATAATAATTAATGTGATCTCAAACAAGATTTATTTTTAAAATAATAAAAATATTAAATATATTTATACCAATTGAAAAGAACCAGTGTCAAATGCACACTTTTAAAATGTGACCTTTTAGCATGACATGAAAGAATGTTTTCCCTACATCACACAACTAAAAGTTGATTTGAAGCATATTGCATCTTGTGGGAGCTCAGATGCTCCCAAAAGCCAAGATTTTTGATACCTTGCTTTAAAGAAAAAAAAAAGAAAAAAAAAAACAGAAAAGCCTAATGAGTATGATTGTAGCACAGTGATGAAACTAAAATGGGATTTGCGTGATGTCAGGAAAAATAACATTTCATGTCAAGATGGAAATATGAGGGGGAAAAAGTTAGCAGATCTGGACAATTAGCACTATTAAAGTCCAGCTGGGTTCCATTTTGTGTCTTTGACATAGCAGTAAAGCCCCGAAGATCTGTGCAACACAGACAATCTGCCTGTCTGACATAATATGTATGATTCAAACAGACTTTAAATGCCAGCTGAGGGAGGTTTCAGAGGTTATCAGCTGGGAGACAGTGACAGTTTGCAGCATTACATCCTCCCTCAGCCATCACTGTAACCCTAGAATCAGATGCAACGATACACTCTTCCCGCATATAAGCATGAAGTGCACAGGCTTCCATCCCTGTGATCACATACACATGTACAGATCTGACACAATCATGGATGACTTGGCAGGGTCACTTTCTGCACACACACACCACCTTAGGACACTTGGGCAGCTGCTATTTTATAACAGCATACTGCTCCTTACAGTGGCTTCAGAGTGGAAGCATCACTCACTTTATGACTCTAGCCTTTGTACTCCATAGGGCACTGAAACTAATTGCTTAACCAACCTTAATCAAAATGCAGAAAAACTGAATAGACATGCTGCAAACACAAAAATCATGCAACTAAATCATCTAGCTACTGGTTTGTTTTTCTCTTATTAAAGCAGAAAATTGCTTTCACACTGACTCAAGCACCAGCAAATGAGAAGCAGTGCAGCAAGGACATAAAATACATGGTGCCTTCCACTGAAGGAAAAAAAAAAAAAAAAAAAAAAAAAAAAAGGACAACCTTTGCTACAAGCAAGTACCCACATAATGACTATATAGTAGTGTATGGATTCATCTTACTGTGTTGAAACAAACATTTCTATAGGAAGACGGAAGAACGGCTGTTACCAATTATCCATGTTTTTCTTTTTCTTTCTGTATAAATACAAACACACTCACATTACATCAGACTACCTACACAAATCCTTAGTGTTTGCCCGGTCAGCCATAAGATTATTGCCAGGTTTCCCCAGGCATAAAGGGTTAACGTCATGCTGTTTGTTCAGGTCCATATAAATGCCGTTGGCCTGCCCATAGTCTGTGTCAGAGACAATAATCGTAGAAGTTCAAATGTTTGTTTACTAACAGAGTCCCTGAGGCAGCAGCAGCTTCGCTCTAAGAAGAGAGGGCTTCTGTGTGTATTATTGTAACAGCGCTTGTTTTGATCGCGTGTGTCAGTGCAATGTGTCCAGGTGTTACGGTGACTCAACTTGCCATCTGTACTTTTACATTAACCTTGGCAAAACGTGAGGCTAACAGCTACCAAGAAGATGTGAAAAGCTGCAAACAGCATTGCTGTAACAATGATTGTGCGTGTCTGCCTGGGGTCAGCAGTTATTATTCTCCGTTGTTAAATGTTTGCAGGAATCCCAAGTGTGACTGGTTTCATTAAGGGATTTGACTAATATCAGTACACCCACTGCTATTAAATATTACATCTGTTCCACGCGAGTCTATGTGGCCTGACAGGCATTTGATGGCCACCTTTTCCTGCTGTGAATAATAACAACAACAACCACCACCACCACCACCACGGGAAGACTTACTGAACTTCCATTTTACTTTGCTTCCCCATCACTGACTCAGTTATTGAACTATTTAACAGATTTAAAAAGCAATTTGCAGACGTGGCTTGTGTTAGATATTAAGCCATTATTTCTGACAATGGTTTGTATTGGCAATGACACTACAAGTTTTTCACTGCTAGTAGTTTGATGGCTTTTAGATGAGGTTATGCAGAAAGAGATGACAAGGAACAGAAATCCAGTCTCATGCTTTTGTCACCCTTGCTCTCTAGCAAACTGTCTCTCTGCCTCCTACAATGTTGTCCTCACTATTCATTTTAAACACCCCTTTCTTGTACATCTGAAACATTTCCTATGTAAAATGTACCTTGTTTTATGCAGTTTATGCGTGACTCAATAGATTAAGTATGCTTAACTTCTTCAGAGTTCAATGAAAATAAATATATCCTTTCCCCCCCTAAACTATAACATCTGACATCACTGTCTAAAGAACTGACTAAATCAAAGATGTGACAAAGTGCCCAAACACTGCTAGTTTATGAAAACATTCCTAAAATCTAGCAGGAATATGGGGGTTAAAGAACGTAAAGCATAAGTGTTTTTCTTATGTGGATGTGAATATTTAAAAGTGAAGAGATAAAAACTGTCGGTACAAAAAAAACAAAACACAAAAAAAAACCCAAACAAAAAACAAAAATTTTACCAAGAATCCAAGAGCTTCTTGGCAAGGTGGCCAATAAAAAAAAAAAAAAATTCACATCACACACCATGTCAGATACTATACAACACAACTAGATTGGAGGTCAACAGCTGAATATCATGTGGGTCCTGTTCCTGTATGTTGACAGCCAAAATCTTCACCCAAGGTTGAAGTGTTAAAAACTTCCACCTGTCCAACTGTTTCCTGGTGGTGCTGTGGCTTGCTGATGACAGAGAGAATTTGGCAATGAACACATTATTCTGGCTGCTAAAAGTGGCAAATGTAAGACAGTATTAAATGGATACTGGCTGTATTCCACGGAGACAGATCAAATTCTCAGAAAGATTAACTGTAAAATCTAAATAAATAAATAAACAAATAACAGAATGCATTAACAGAATGAATCACATAAACACTTTTTAAATTCACAACAGAACATAGAAAACCTATAAAAAGTTTAAAACAAGACATTCAAACCATTCAAAAATTTTAATTAGTTGGCAACCCATCTGAAAGAAGGGCCAGGGCCATGCTTATTGCTGTGTAGCATTCTCTCTTCTTTCAACAGCAGTCTGTAAACATCTGGAAACCAAGGAGACCAGCTTCTGGACCTCGAGGAAAAAATGCTTCCCGTTCTTGTCAGATATCGGATTCTAGCTGCTCAATATGATGTGCCAAATATTTTCAACTGTTGAAAACAGCACAGCTTTCTAGAAGGAGAGCAACCAGAGTCTTCTCCAAAGAAGGCAGCAACATTTTCTTGCTGAAATATCCAAGATCTTCCCTGAAAAAGATGATATCTTGATGGGAGCATATTGTGCTCTAAAACTTGTATATAAGACATGCAGGCTTTTGAACGGAGTGCTGATAACAAGCCGGATGGTGCTTCTCCTCTTTAGCCTGGAGGATGTGGCTGACTACAGAACATTTTCCTGTTTTAAATGAACTTTAGCTGTATTTCTGGATCATGCTCACATATGGCTTCTTCCTTCTATCACAGACCTTTAACTGGCGTTTGCATAAACTGTGTTTCCAGGCACGGACTTCTGAAAGTTTTGTTGATCTGATATCCTCGTGTTGGTGTTGTTCCCAGATCATCATACTAAATGTTGTTCCAGGATCAACATTGCAAGTGACCAATCAGAATGTTGTGACGTCATACTTTTGCAACTTCGAGAAAAAGCGGCATAAAACAAAAAACTGTTCTAAAGCTGCGTGAAACCGCCTCTGTCCGCCAATCAACGGACCCTGACCCTAACCCTAACCGTAACCCTTTAATAAACAGTAAGCAGAATTGATATTGTCCTTGCAACATTGGAATTTCATAAATGCACGAATGGCTTGGCGCGCAAAAGAATAACGTCACAACAATGTGATTGGTCACTTGCAATGTTGAACCTGGAACAACATTTTCATGATGGTCTGGGAACAACACCAACACGAGGATATCAGATCATCCCTGAAAGTGTTGAGCCCGTGCAGTGATTTCCATGACAGAATTATGACCGCTTTTAAACAAGTGCTGTCTGAACATCTGAAGCTCACTTTTCACTTTTAATTTTTGGCCAAATTTCTAAATTACTTGATAATATGATATACTGTCGATTATGGGACATTCAAAGTCTCATAATCTTTCTTTCAATTTTACATTGTGGAAAAATTTCAAAATTATATTTCTCAATGCGTTTTCTGCAGTTGACTTATGTCCATCTTTACTTCTAATAAGAAATCATCCTCTCCAATATGCTGTTTTTATACCAATTGCTAATTACATTTTACAGATCAGGTACCCACATCTCCCAAGTAGCTAATCTGGGATGAAGTTGACTGCTATGTCAATGTGACAACATTAAAGCTTTAGCAATGCTAACATGCTACAGTCAAACAGGAGGCCAAAATGAATTTACCCTTCATTTTCAAATAAAATATTACTACAGTAACTATATAAACATCAAGTATAACAATAAGGAAGTAAAACATTTGTGGTCACTGTGAAACTACTGCTCAGCAGATCTGTGCTAGCACAAATGTCATCATATTACCAAATTCAGGAAAATTTCAGTTTGAAAGCACCCTGACCTAAAAATCCAGGGTGTAGCTATGGCTTCTGCAGCTGACCCTGTGACTGATACGAAGCTACAGCCCAGTGAAAGTGGTAACTGTCATGCCATGCTGTTTACAGTACTTGTCAGCAAATAATATTAATAATTCTGATGCTTCTTCAGATATTTAAAGTAAATAATTCTTTTTATGCTGTCCAAAGCTTAAGTAGAATGCATAAGACGATTTATCATGGGATTTATAATGAGTTTATAAATCCCATGAGTTTAATGAGTTTATGACTGAACAGCACGGTCACGAATGCTCTTCAGGATGTTTCCTTCTTATCCATCAAAAAGACTTTTTGATCATAAGCTCAGAGAATTCACCACATGATGCAAACCTCAGTAAGCAGCAAAAACAGAAGAGCAAGTTGCATTTTGGAAACACAAAGTAAAACAAATGGGCATGTTTAAAGGGGAATGGAGCTTACACACTAGTATATCGATGATTTTACTGCAGACGAAAGCAAGATGGTAAAATCAGAGGTATAAAGGATAATTATGCTTGCAAATCTAACCCTGCAGTGGGGTTGTTGGAATGGCAACTGCTGACTAACCCCATAGCACGGGCAGTGTTTACCACAGGGTTGTTTCTGTGGCAGGGGGTAACGCGTGTGTGCCCCAAACTTCTCCTTTACCAGTATTTTATTTGCACAGCAATTTGCTAAAGCTGCAATCATTAGAATTATTACCTAGTTATTTATAGAAAATACTTTTATTATTCTTTTATTTAATTGGCATGACTGTTTATGTTTGTCTATATACACCAAGTTCAGATGGCTCCAATTTTGTTGTATGGTTGTGCTTACAAAGACAATAAAGCTCATCTTTTCTTACATTGTGACAACAAAACTCAATAAAATCAGCTGTTCACTGGCGAGTCTCTCATCCTGCTGCTGTTGACAGTAGCCATTGTTCTCTGCAGCCTCATTGAGTTAAAATGGCCCTCCAGCACATAGTAAATCTCTAGAGCAAAGAAGAAACACCTTCAACAGCTACAGACCACCATGGTGGATATTAGGAAAATGAGGATGGGATGTGCCAAAGCCAGACATTTAGCAGCACCTAAACTTTTATTAAAGCAAGACCAAGAAGGTTTGTTAACCAGTAAACCAAATTAAAAACAGTGATAATAAAAAAAAAGTAATCCTGTGAAAACCCAGCCATTTAAAGCTTGTGTGTTGAAAGCACTGAGAGGGGTTCAAAAATCAAAGCTGCCATTTCTACAGGCAGGCAGCATTCTTACCATGTAAAGAGTTTCCTTAACTAGCAGCTCACTAGTCACTCGGAAATAAACTCCGCCCTTCTTTCAGACTACTCATATCATGAGTCACAGGATAAGTGTCAAAGTTGAAAGGACTTTCCAAAAAGTATAATCAGCTCCACTTGATTTCCTGCAGGCTACCGTCCAATACATCATTTAATAAGAAGCAACAAATAAGCAACAATGCAGTTTATCAGGCCTGGACAAGCTTGCAACTGAGGGTTGAGAATTAGTTTATTCATGTGAATCATTTGTTTTGATACTATACCAACCCATTGTCATATGTGAGCATCATTAACACACCTTAGATTCCTCTAAGCTCATTTTCTGAATCATTTACATTTTTTTAATGCTTACTGATAGAGATAAGTCACTGTCTTTTTTAGTCAGCTGAACCAATCCGCAGGTAACGGAAGGCCTTCGAGCAGAAAGCGTGTGAGGGGATTCATACGGAAATATTAAAGAGAAAGGACACCACCGAAGGCAAATGCTCACGTAACACTTCCACTAATGTCTGAAAGACTGTCATGTCTTACACAGCTAGATGTCTATGAATGCAGCAAAATCAGGACAAAATAAATAGATAAATACCAGACTTCAGTTTGAGACTTTCAAATCAATCTTTCGCATTTGCAGCAAATATAGACATGACCTCAATAACTCAACTATCACAAACAGCAGAGTGCCTCATAAGTCACCACACACGTCAACCACAACAGTCAGCGCCAAGTCATTCTTCACACCTGCAGTGGTGTTTTTATAATTCACATGTAGTGTCTACACAATGTTGCAAAAGCATCATGAATAATGTGGTCAAGTTTTTGTCAAATGCATCTACACTCACAAATCATCTCTAATGAACATGACCTAAACTTCTGCAAAAAGAAACAAGGCAGCATAATTCACCGTGCGTGCACTTGATCTAAGGTCACGAATCAACAGCAACATCTAGAAGAGAAACTGAAACGCATGACCCAAAAGTAGATTGTACGTGTACAAATGTGTGCAGATGTAATTTGGTCTGTGCTGTGAGAGAGAGAAAAAAAAAAAAAAAAAAAATCAACATGCCGGCAGTAGATCACTCTTTCTAGCTCGCACTTCAAAGATTGTCTTGTTTCCTTGTGGAGGTAGACCTCATTCAAAACCAGAAGATGCTTTTTATGAAATAAAAGCTTCAGAGAGGAAATAAGCTCCACTTAGAGAGTGTTAACAAGTGGCTAGATTGATCACAACTGATGAAATGCATGATAGTAACTGAAATACATTGCATGTTTTGGTCTGATGTAGTCAAACAAAGCAATTCCACGTGTCCAATAAAAGCATAAACAATGACAACGTCACACAAATTACTTAACTTTCCTTGTGGGTGAAGAGTAGTGGAGTAAAATGGTTTCATATTACAAATTTAGTTTATGAGACTAAGAATAGAAACCACATGCTTCAAAATATTAAATTAAACAATGACCATTTTACACTGAGTGTAAATATTGAATATAGAAATAAATAACTGTCACTGAATCTTCAACAAAAGCTACACAGCTCTTTGTCAAATTCACTTCCATTATGCAGAAGAATAGCAAAGTAACAGCTTTGAAAAAAGTTTAAAAAAAAATTAAAACAAGTAAAACATAACAAGAGTGAACCCCATTACCTGACTGCGACTATATAAATGATGAATAACGATTAAATTAGTGCCCACTCAAACTCAGGTTATCAATTTGAAACCCATCAGGTGACCAACTTCCTTTTGTGAAACCATTTTTGTCCTTATGCTGACAACACTAAGCAGCAGCACTTTCACAACAAATACCCATTTCACACTTGTGGCTCTAAATTATGCTTTTTATTAGCCAGTCAACACACTATTGTGCACTCTGTGAAAAATGTTTCTAGGGTAATTTTCTCCTATTATAGTGATTTATTAAGTTTCAAGGACACACAATGCATGCCACAGAGCAAGGACATACTATAGTAAAGAGGACTGGCCACTAATGGATCAAGATTTAATGTCACTATCCATTAAAAATATCTTGGGACAAACTGGAGGGGAAAAAACTAAACAAAATCAACAGCAATTTGATCATTTATCACAATGCCAGAAAAATTGCTTCTTGAAAGGCAAGTACTTCCGTTGCAAGACTGAAGTGTTACATTTACAAGAACTGAAAACCAACAAGCCAATGACTACATCATCTTCAGTAATTGCATTAGTGTGATCTGCTACAACTGGAACTAAGCCACATCAGTCTTGAGACGCCATGAGCAGGGCTTGTACAGACAAGCCAGTTAATGCTGTAGGCAAAGTGGTCAACAGTAAATAGCCTAGCACTTGAATTTTAAGACCTCCCCAGTTTAGCTTTGGTAGAAATGCTTTATTTAAAAAAAATATCCAACATATCTTAAAACTGTAGGTGATCAAACACTTATTTTACTCAGTGACATGCAAATCAGTCTCCATTAAAATTAAACTACCATAAAAATTAATCTATATTAAGCTAGGCACATGTACAACAGTCATTAAGGTTCTATCATCCGTGGTTTTTTAAGGGGATTTTTGAATATGCCACTTTTGTAGACTGCCTTCTTGTGAACTCAAGCACAGTTGCTGAATGATGTTGCAGAGTCTTGTACCAGCATTTTGAGTTACATATGATGAGAATCCCTCTGAGTGGCTAAAGAATGCAGTGAATGCAGAAAGGAGAGCAGATGCTGTATGGTCTATGTTAAGTTCTGCAGATCACTCTAGGACAAATTCTTCAATTAACCAGAGCCAAAGCTACCTTATCATCAATACCATTACGTAGTATAATGTTGGTGTGCTGGCCTGGTTTCTATATTTTGTCCATTTTAAAACAACATATACTATGTTGTGTTAATATGCATTAATATTTATTTTTTTGTACTATTTTATTTATTGCAGCAAAGGAGATTGGAGACTGGGTTGTCTCCATACTAGAGATGGACCGATCCGATATTACGTATCGGTATCGGTCCGATACTGACCTAAATTACTGGATCGGATATCGGAGAAAAATAAAAAATGTAATCCGATCCATTAAATATCACGAAAGCACCTCACAAAACTTGCAACACGCCGTAACTCACCTCAGAATGTTAGCACTCGGAGCAGTATGCATCACGTGATAGAGCGGCTGTGGCATGCGGGACCTGTGGGTGGTCTGGATAGCATTTGGAGCTTCGCTAGCAACCTGGCATTTCATCTCCGACAAAGTTATCCCCGAGAGAAGTAAAGCAAGTGTGTAAGTCCATCTCTGAATGTTTGTAAAGCATTCCTGCGTTAAGCTTAACGAGCGACTGCCTCTCGCTCTCCGGCTGCTACTTCAATCGTGAAACTGCTTAAATGATCAGCTGATCGGCTTTTCTGTCGCGAGTCCGTCTTTGTTTTTGCCCCACTTTGCACCAGAAAGAGGAAACCAGCGGCTGAACAACAGCAGCACGTTTAAGCTTGATAAGCTGTTGTTAGAATTTATTTATTATTACTTTCTACTCCAGGATCTTTTTCTACATAGCTGACGCAGGTAACTGTGCAGGGGCGGATCTAGCAAAGTTTAACCAGGGGGGCCGATAGGGCATTAACTGGGAAAAGGGGGCACAAAGACATACTTTTCTTTCTTATTCTCATTTAAAATGTCTAGCTTTTAATAAATAATTATCTGACACACAAAGTTTTAATTTGATGTAAAATGAATAGAAGTCAATTACTGTATATAGTAACTATTAAGTCTAATATATATATACCCTAGTAAGCTATAGTACTTTTTCCTTTGGGAAGGTACCATCTGTGCAGTCTGCAATTTTGTTGAAGAAAGATGTTGAATCTATTTAATATTTCTTGAAAAATAATTGATTTCTGTGCATTTTTTTTCACACTGCATCAAATTAAGGTTGATTACGTCGATTAAGCATCATGAGGTGGCGCGTGAGGGGTGGTTCCCTATTTTTTATTTATTTATTTTTGTTGTTGCTGGGAGTTGGAACCCTATTAGTTAGGTTGCTTAATATTTACGCTAAGTACTCTTTAAAATACCAGAATAGGGAGGATGGTGTAGGTCTAAGTTTTTTAGATTGATCAGTATTGCTGAACTATGAAATATTTTTTTTTTATACAGGTATAACAGAATAGCTTTAGTGTAGTTGTTGTTTTAAACTTGAGTATGAACTTGCAGACTTGCAAAATGCAGCAAGATATTTTAAACAGTTTTGTTGATTAAAAAACACTATATCGGATTCATATCGGTATCGGCAGATATCCAAATTTATGATATCGGTATCGGTATCGGACATAAAAAAGTGGTATCGTGCCATCTCTACTCCATACACAATTTTTCCACATTAATCCCTTGAAAGCCTGCTAGGCCCTTTAAGCTCTACCCTCAGAAAGAACACAAACTATTCTAATTGCCATCAAGTCACAACTTTATTGACTTATACTTAGGTGTCAAAACTCGTCATTAAGAGTACAGGGCCCTGTTTCAGGAAGCCGGTTTAGAAAACTCAGAGTGAAAAACGATACGCAGGGTTGAGTAACCCCGAACTGTCCAACTCGGAATATTCGGTTTCAGAAAGGCTGATAACAATTAGTTCAATCAACGCGGAGTTGCGTCAACCCCAAGTGAAGCGCGCGGACGAGGATACATAAAGCCCTGATAAGCGGAGCACAGATTAAGCGAGTCACCATGGAGACGGAGGGAAAGAAGGCGCGGTCAATGTATTTCACAGCGCTTGAGGCCGAAATTCTGATGGCAGCATATGCCGATAACATGCAAATTCCGCGGAAAAAAGTAACACAGCCACAGCTGCAAAAGAAAGGGAGCATGCATGGCAAAACATAGCCGACAGAGTCAATGCGTGAGTGTTAATATAAACATTGATCTAGGGATTTCCACCCATTTAACACGTTATTTTATCATATGTTATTTTATTTGTTATTTTATACATTTTATTTTGTGATGTGATGTGAGCGCAGGTGCAACCCAACAGGCCCCAAACGTTCCTGGCAGCAAGTAAAAATGAAATATAAAAATATAGTCCAAACAGGTAAGGTGTAATTGTATTATGAGCCATAGTGCTTGGTCTGTTTGTCCTATGTAAATCAATTGCAGTTAGAGGCTACATTAATTTTCTTTCTGTAAGCACTTATTGAAATTATCTGAGAACATTACAAGTACATATTTGCTTACTCTGTATGCTCAAATGTGACCCGTTATAGCCAACAGAAAAAAAGCGGAGGCCCGAAAAACAGGTGGGGGTCCACAGAGGCTGAGCAGTTGGCCCTCAGCCAAAACAGTGGGCGCCCTGTGGCCGAAGGCATCTCTGCGGGGACATCCTCTGAGTCAATAACCCCGCAAGACACAAGTGCCTACATAGGGGGTAAATTCAAAATAATACATGATGTGCATACATCCTTTCTTCACAGTCACCTTTGCAGTGCTACTCATTCATTTGATAAACTCTTCACCATAATGGATTATTTTGTAGTGAAGTTATTTTCCTACTGATTTTGCCTTCCCTCAGTCTTGGTTGTCTTTGAGAGCATAATGACAATGAAGTGTAAGCTGAGTGCTATATGTTTGTTAATTGCCATTTGGTCCCTTGTAAGTTATAAGTGACCTGTATAAACCTCATATTCTATCAGTTGATGGTGATGGTGTACTGCATCTGGTGCAGCCTCCTGTTGAGCCAGACCAACATGCAGTTGTGAGTAATACTCCACAGATTATATGAGTTTACAGTAGAACAGCAATGTTGTTTATTTCTTTACTACAGGAAAATAATGAAGAAACATTGACAGCTGTTACAGAGGAGGAAGCAACAGAGACACTTTATGAGGTTTACATCTTTTAATACTTTGTGTACAGGAAACACAGGCGACCAATAAAGCCAGTTGAACAAAAAATCTGTTTATTCTTCTTTCAACATGTTGAGGTGATGGGTCAAAGGAAATGATTGTGACATATGGTGTCTCTGACTGCGCTTCCATCTTGTATGTCCGTGGGAGGGTCAGGATGTTCATGGTTTGGATCACTGCTGTTTGGTTCAGAAGGACAGTGTTCTCCTCTAATTGTGGCAATGTTGTGAAGAATCACACATGCCACAATAATGTCACATGCCCTTTCTGGGGTGACCCTGAGTCTTTGAAGGCACTGGAACCGGGCCTTAAGCATTCCGATAGTCATTTCAACTCTGGCTCTTGTCCTGCAATTAGCCAGGTTATATCGCTGCTGTGGGCCCGGTTCAGGGTCAGGGTAAGGGGTAAGCAAATAGGGTAAACATGGTTACCCCCTATCACCAAGCAAGTAGCCAGTGAACTCTCCTAAGACAGAAGGATACACTTCAGTTCAAATGTCCCTGAAGCAATTGGTCTTTATATATTTTAAAGTATTCTCAACTCACCATGTCCAAATTTTGTGCTCAGTGTACATTCACGGAATATTTGTGAGTCATGGACAGAGCCTGGCCGCTTGGCTTCCACATTTGTGATAATGTTGGCAGCATCACATATGATCTTCACAGTGCAGAGAACACAAATTAGCATCCATTACTATAATGAAATAATTTGTTAGTTTGAAATGCTACAGGGAACTATGTACCTGTACATTAATGCTGTGGAAAGACTTCCTGTTCACATAGTCTCCTTCATTTACTGAAGGAGCAATGATTGGAATGTGAGTGCCATCTGTACAGCCAATCACGCCTGGGAACCGTGAAAATAAATGTAAAATTTAAGTAGTAGTCCAAGTATCACCACATCATAAATTAAGTTTTGGTCATCCTGATACCTGCAATTTTGTGGAATCCCTCTTTGAT
This sequence comes from Mchenga conophoros, assembly GCF_057382185.1. Taxonomy (NCBI): domain Eukaryota; kingdom Metazoa; phylum Chordata; class Actinopteri; order Cichliformes; family Cichlidae; genus Mchenga; species Mchenga conophoros. The sequence goes on from NC_140530.1 coordinate 23,144,005, forward strand.
GAATCTTGTGGGTCTGTGACCGGGGAACACCACAAACGTGTACAGGAGACGTTTCAGTGCAACTGTAACATTCCTGACCGACAGACGGTAGCCTTGGAAACGTGCTCAGCGTCACCAATATTATACAGAAAGCTCCCGTTTGCAAAAAACCGAAGTGCAATACAAATAATATGTACAGAACTGAGAGGATGTCCACGATGTGTCACATGCGTAATATATGGCCTGAGGATGTTATCCAAATAACTTATAGATTGTGCTGAAGAACGGTAACGTTCACACAGAAAATCATCAGGAAATGATAAAATGTCCAAACGCGCTCTGATCACTCTCTCCCGGCGGAGAGCTCTGCGGAGAATTTGGGCTTCACGATCTACTGGCTCTTCAAGGACGGGGCACGCCATGTCCGACACTTCCTACTGTCAGGTTTCCAACAAAGGGGCGGAGACAGTCAGGGTTAGTTGTAGTAAACCTGCTAGGGGGCAGGTTAGCTTCACGGAGTGTGTCGTCATAGTGACTCACTCAGGCTTCATCTGAACTCGCTTTGTGAAACCGAAAACCCAGAGTTTTCGTTAACTCAGGGTATACTTAGTCAGACTTTGCACTAAACCGGCTTCCTGAAACAGGGCCCAGGGAGCTCATCAAATGTCGTCTTTAAGGGGAAATGACTGAAGATATTGATTATTGTCTCTGAAAACTAGATTGTTGATTTTGCCTCCAATTGCCTCCATTAAATGTTCATCACCAAGCAGGGATACTGACTTAAAAAACAAACAAAAAAAACCCAACTTAGATATGATTGTGAGTGTAACACCAACCCCCCCCCCCCCCCGTAGTGATTGTTAAAGATGACAAAAGAAAAAAGAAAAAGAAAAAAAATCCACATACACTCTTGATGAAATACTCAATCAGTATTTGTGTGTGATATCATCAATATTACCCATTTTCAAACAAAATCCACCACCTCACGCTATCAACAGGACTATGGTAAAAACAGCAGAGTCACGTGAAACACCCCAAGCGGTTCTATTAGCTGAGAAAATATTTTATTATTTATATTCCTAGTTCAGTCCTCGGCAAGGTTCACATAACAGAGACATCTTTTCCTACACAATTGGATTTAAAAAAAAATATGGGAGCTAGGCAGGAGGAAAACACACCTGGTAAAAGAAAAAAAGAAAAGAAAAGAAAACAGAAAAAAAAGACATATGATAAATTTCCCAAGCTCCTGTGTCTGCATGAGTGTGACACCCACAGGAGTTCCAAAACAGGGTTAATGATGCTAGACAGGCCGCTAAATCTTAACTGCACAATGATTACTGAGCTCAGTTTACAAAACACTCCAACTGGAGCGTCCAGCAGACCAAGATGTGAAAACTGTAGAGTGAGGACCTACACTGGTGATAAGGCTGAGTGAAATGTCAGAGTTCTGCCAATGACCACCGACAGCCGTTAAGCCCATGACTGAAGATCTTACACATCTGAATCTCTCTGAACACCTCTGATGCTATAATCTGCACAGGCATGTAGTTACAACTTAATGTAGATGATAGGGAAAGGTGTTTGCCTAAAAAACATTTAAACCTCAAGGGAGTTTATTGATCTACGCTGTCTCTGTTTTAATTTGTATCTTTATAGAACAACTCCAAACATCTGCCTTTGAAATCAGCAGGTTGCAGGTGCAGCAGAACACTATAAAAGAAGCAGTGATACCTTTTTTTATGCGAACATTAACAACTATTACGAATGACATCTAATCAAAGAAATTCTGCAAAACACTGATTAATCAGTCCGCTCTTTTATCACTGGATGTCACGCAGCATTTATTTGAAAGGGTGTTGTCTGAAGAATTGTTAGTAGTACTGTTTGTTGCCTCTGTCAGAGCCAATTCAAGGACATATTGCAGTCATATGCACTGCAGATATTTCAGTTAAAAAAACAAAAAAAAAAACAGTTTTCCTGCAATACAGCTGTACCTGCCGAGTGAAAGGACACACCACAAGAATCTGGCGTTTCTGCTCGTTACAGAGCATTCAACAGCTTACTGCACCAAACTGAAACCCTGCAGCCTGCCTCTCCTGTGCTTTCTTGTTGGACCGGAGCCCATGGCCAGGCAAGCACACATACTGTATGTGAGCGCAAACTCACACACACGGGCATGCGGAGATCCTGGCCCACAACAATCAGCCACAGCATGAACACCCACGCACAAACACACATTTAAATAACATGGTAACACATTCGACCAGGCACAAATGACTGTCACAACCTCTCAGCAACTCACATCACAACACTGCAAGAACAGTTAAAGCCTCGCTTCAGGGTGTTGCTCGCTGTGGCGACGGCAACAGATGGAACTGCAGCAGCAGCAGCAGGGCAGGTAAGGTGAAGAGGAATTGAACCTCCTCTGTGAATGTGCATGTGTGTTTTAGTGCAAGCCTGCACCCATGTCCTTCACGCAGACTATTTTAAGGTACTTCTTTATAAATCTTAGAACATAGTAAGTATTTGGCTGAAATTCAAAAGGACAGAGCATGCATAAAGCATGACATTCAGACAAAGGAAAGTAATGGAGTAGAAACAGACGCAAGACAGAGTCAGACAGGGGGAAATGCATGCCAGTATAACAAGGTATGCAAAGACTGTTTTCAATGCAGCAGCAGCATTATCAACCATATTGACAAAACTGAAACAGACAAAGATATGCTACCTTGCTAGCATATTGTGTGTCAGTGTTAAATGCTGCAGCATACAGATAGTATAGCACTTGCTCCCCTGTAGGAACAGACAAGCGCAATCATCCCGACTCTCACTGGCAGAACAAAGTGAGAGGAAAGGAAGAGGGAGAGAGAGAGAGATACCAGAGATGTATAGCCTCAGACCTAGCGATGATGCTCTTAAAACACCCACCTCAGTCTGTTGCTGATTCCTGACGCAGTGAGCAGAACCAGGGAGTAAATGCAGAGCACAGTAGCAATGATGGAGGAGCAGCAGCCAAAAAAATCCAAGAGACTGAGCAGAAAAGCTGAGAGAGGAGAGGGAGGAGGAATGATAGAAGACTGGTGAATGTGAGATCCTGTGTGACCACGATTATGCGCCTGAGTGATATGAGCACGTATGTCTGACATGAGAACATGAGACAGAAAAAAAAGTGACAAAGGACAGACAGAACAGGCACAGAGAAGAGAGACTAAAGGAAAAAAAAGAAAGAGACAGAAGTGACAGAATAAATGTGAGAGCTTGGAGTCACTGTGCAGAGCAGATGCGTTATAGGAAATGCCCCTCCCTCCCCACACACACACACACACACACACACACACACACAATCCCTTTGCACTGTCAGCATTTGAGTAAGCATGCATTCAGTGAAACAGTGAGCTGTAAATGATGCAAGATGGGCGGGTCAGAGAAAGCAGAAATCAAAGTTATGTTCATTCGAAATTCAGTGACAAGACACTATTATCTTGGACTAAGGGACCTATGGTTTCCAATTTTAAGAATTGCTCAACTCCAGTTAGCCACACAAACACACTGCTAAGTCTAGCTGACTAGTTCTATGAGGAAACCACTTTTAAATCACATCTTACAGTAACAGAACGTAAAGATATAAATCTTGGAACCAAGCACCAATCACCCACCCAATATGCATGCCTTGAAACCACTTATTCACAGCTGTGCACTCTAAACCTTATGAGCAGACTGGTAACTTCTGAACACCACATCCATTTAAGAATTGACAATGTGTTATAACACATACTGCTGTTAATCAAATCCAGTGCACTTTAGCATGCATCAACCTCCCTATTCTACTCTCCTTTATCACAGTGTGAATTTTAAAAGGTAATGTACACAAGTGCACTTTCTGAGAAACTGACCCCACCTTGCTGATAGTATTTGCAAGTAATGCTAGCAAAAATCAATGCTATAAAACCACTGCTTTCAAAAAGCAGGGATGGAAGTTTAACTTAATGTTATTGATGTTTAAACAACATTATGAAGCCATCTACCTGACTAAAAAAGAGACAGAAAGAGTGAGTTGTGGAGCCAGACACAGTAGGTGGGGGTCAAGAAGTGAGGTTAAAGGAAGATGTTACCAGAACAAGCTTCTAATAGTGTATATTTATTATGATGTCATGGGTAATCAGGATACGTGGAGTCCTGATTGTTCAGGTTTTCCACTGTAGGGTTTGCACTGGGCACTGGTTAAGTGAACCGGTGGCTAAGCAGGTAGTTGGGCTAAGAGATGACGGCATTTGAGTGGAACACATCCCAAGTCCCATCATGTGTTTGTGACTCCTACGACAGGGAAATATCCAGTGGTATGGTATCAGCACATAGATGATTTAGTGCTTAGACAAGAAACAATAAAGACAAGAAATAAATATAAGTATAGTAGAGTGGACAGTTAAAAAAGAAATTACAATTGCACTATGTCGTGCATAATAAAACTTATAATTACATTTATACTCTATACCTTACTTTGTGTCACCTGAATTCCAAGGACATGTGATTGCTAAAATGATTCCATATTCTTATATGTGTTCTACTTCTTTAGTTTGTGTTTGGCACCAGTGTGATGTTCAGACCGGCTTCCTTAGATATGTGTTAATAGATTTTCTGCCCTGTGTATGTGTTTGTGTTCTCCAGAGCCTGAGGGGACAGCTAAAGCTTCACTGTTGCGCACCACTGTTCCTGGCCTTTCTCGCTGAGCCTAGGCCCAGTCACGGCATCTCCAGCTTCTGTTTCCAGCCAGACCACGGCTTCATGGCAAGCTCCTCTCCAATCATGACACCGAGCATGGTGGGATATCTGCCAGGCCAGCTAAATACATTTTCATCTGCTCTCAGTAACTCTCAAATAATAATATCCCTCAAGCATTAATTACCCTTTGGGAAATTGATCAAAATCATGTTAGATTAAACATTTTACAAAAAGGGAGGTAGCACAGAGGAGACACACATGACCTTGAACCACCATTCTACACAGTTTCACAGACAACAAAGGCACCTCTAATCATGACCGTAGAAAATTATGTCCATACAGATTCATGTTCATACTCAGTGCTGCAGGGGCTGGCTTTTTGCTGGGTATATGCCTAATGCTGTCGGCATGAAGTCTCTGTGAGAAACTCTGGAGCTTTGCCAGACAGCTGCATAAGGAAAGGGTGATGCTCTTGTGATCATGCCAGGTGCCCTCCTTACTACCAGCTGGGCAGTTTAAGAAATGTTAACTCACATAGTTCAGCTACAACAGAAGAAAGAAAAAATAAAAACAGCACAACAAATTTTCATTTCACAAAAATAAACTGCATCATTAATCTCTATCTTGTTTTTTTCTGCTGGAATGTGTCACAGTTTCTTGGTGTATGGAAAAACAACCATTTAACTGGCAAATTTAAAAGGACATTGTGGTATTCTTTTAATGAATAACTTAGTAAGGTGAATAAAGCCCGGTCCATTTCAGATACTAGGAAATTTAACACCTGGGACAAGAGCTATTTTAAGAGAAGCCTGTAGTTCAATTGTTGTTATTCACACATTTAGCATGGGGTCAGACAAACAAGCTAATTATGAATCTTATCTTAAAATAATAATAATCTACCTCCGTTTTTGCTAGCATTTCTAGCTGAACCATGCCGAGTGTATTTACATGCTGAAATTACTTTAAAGTCTAGTGGGGTGTCAATTAACTACCACCATATATAGAGTTTACGTCAGCAATCTATCCAAAAACACCTGGCAACTGCTTTTTTCTTTTTTTCTTTTTTTAAAAAAACAAAACAAACAAACATCCATCTGCAGATGACAACCATGTTGTTTTTATTTTGAAAGTTCAGTTACTGGGGACTAGCCCTTCCTCACTAATGTTTTATTTCTACTAGCTAGCTCCATAGACAGTATAAAAGACACCCGTAGCACCTGTGTGTAAGTAAAGCCAATATGTAAAGCTTAAACCTGCATTCAGTTGTCAATGGGAAAATGCCCCTCGCCTCTGAGCTACGTAAACACTTTCTCGATGAGTTAATGGGCTCAGTCGTTCATTTTGGTTCACAGTTTATAAAACATTACATCCATTTTGTAAATACTGGCCATTCGTTTCAGAAAAGAGGATTATGTGGGTTACGGTCACTGACCAACAACATATGACTGACAAGTCTTTAACCCATCACTGTGAAGTTTCACAGAGAAAAACTCAAATTAAACCCGACTCCTATCAGATTATCTTTCAAAAGATCAAGGTAGTGACAACGGAAATGCTCAGCTTTAAAATGGGACTTGAGAAACCAGTAGGTGATATCACAGTAGCTACTTTCATGCTGTGCCTGGCTGACTGAAAAGTTGTTGTATTAGTGGAGCTCAATACCATTTAGCTTCTTCAACCATCTTGGACACTGAAGGATGGATACTTCAATCAGAGGTGTTCTAGTGCTGTCTAAATCAGTTTATTTTTATTTTACTGTGAAACTTTGCTTTTTTTTCATTGAGTTAAAAACTTTTTTTTTTTCAATTTCAAGATAGTTGTTATTGTTTTACTAGTAAGGTGTCACTGTTTGTGACAATTAAAGAGCAAATACACCAAAATTATTATTATTATTATTTTTTAAAAAAGCTCCTCGCTAAGCCCCTAACCTGAAGGTGCAAGAAACCAAGCAGCAACAAAATGGACCCCTACAAAAGTAGACACTGAAACAGAATTTAATGAACTACAGCTACACAACTTTAATATTTGTGGAGAAAATGCAGATGTTCAAGTACAAATGGTTCTGAGTGGGGCTTCCAAGATGAAATTTTAAAAAATAGCACCACAGCTGAAAGTGATGCAGAGGCACATAAGTAGATGACCCTGAATAGAGATTACCCAATTTAAATCAGGTTTTTGATTGCTGTTTAAAAAAAAAAAACATTCAGTCCTCTGCAATTGGGATCAGTTACCTTGTCTTCTTGCTGGCTGAGGGGAATAAACTGCCTGGTTTATCGCTCTCATCAGCAACACTTTATGTGCACAGAAGATGTAGTGAGGGCTGCAGAGATACATAAATCAGCTGTTCCGTCTGGGCCTAAGTGGATGCATTTTCAGCAAATGGATAATGCGATGTTAACAGAGGGATCTGTGCAACAACACACAACTGATGCATAACTAGCAGGACAACATAGGACTGCACCATCAGACCTTTTCCGTATGTTTGCTCACCATAGATGCAGCACACAAAAGGAATATTTAATTGACCAAACACACTGTGTGAACTAATAATGTTCCTGTTGTAGTTCAAAATCCTCTTTTGTACATTGGGTCAGGCCCATTTACTTCTGCTAACTGTATCTGACATAACGATAAGCAGAAAAACAAGGCACCAAGGATTGATGCCATGCTGGAAAAGCTTACATAGGGGCTGTTCATATAACAATATATATCGGATGACGATATAAAAACGTCTATCGTTTCATTTTACGCAATCGTTTGTTTCGTGGTGTCGCAAAATAAACTGTTTACGGCAATATTTTTTCATCGTTTTGATGGTCACTGTAGTGGCTATATTAATTTCTTAAAGTTCTCTCTTTCTCTTATATTTAATATAACCACACTACTGACGGACAAGCGCCTGTTTTTATGGGTTGTGGTTAGCAACAACGATGGTAAAACCATCGCATGTCCGCTTGTTTATTTTCCACATAAACTTTTCACAATAAAGCTCAAGATCCTGTTGAGAATTTTCAAAATAAACGGAATCACGTGAAAAAGTATGCAGAGTATTGACGGATGAGAAGCAAAAAAAGAGTCGTCAGGTGCTAAAAAATAAACCTTAGACTCAAACGTTAGAACAGGCGTTTCCCCGCAGCACGCCGTGTAATAAATACTCACAAAGAAAACGGTGGCCGTTACAACTTATGTCTAAAAATGTGTAGTTTCATGCATCGGTTAAAACACTGAACTCCAGCTACATGACGCCCAGCTGGAAACACTAAACCTATCCGAGATTCACAGAATTTACAGAAAATATTAAATTTTTTGTGATTTATATCGTTATCGGGACGATAGATGTTTTATATCGGGATATGAGATTTTGGTCATATCGCACAGCCCTAGCTTACATGTATATTTATTACGATTAAAAGCTTATATGCTGATCCCTACTCAGAACTGAAACTTTTGTTTAAGGAAACACTAATTACATAAGAGTCGTAAGCTGAATTTTAAACTTCTGAGTTCAATCTTCTATCAACCTTTGATTATTAAGAAGAAAAAAAGCTCGAGAGTCCGGATTATCAACGAAACGACCTCTTCAAACATCATACATGTACTTCACATTTATAGATACCAACTCAGTAAATTTTCTAAATCATGTCAGTTGCAAACAAATCCCCGCTGAGTAAACAACTGGGACAAAAATGTTGCTATAAACAATCTTATATTCTTTTGAATATAATGAAAAAAATACGCCAAAATAGCAGAATACTATGTAGCTTTTTTTTATTTCTTTGCAATAGAATTTTATGCAGACTTGTGCACATTTAAGTAGCTGTAACTTAATATAAAATGCACATTTTATTCAAAACTTTTACCCATTCTGTCCCAAATTGTACAATTACAAACAACTATTGTTTAGATTCCCCATTACGTTCAGTGTCTGAGTCAGACCTATCCATTTATCGCTTATGACCTTAAAAATTGTGGTTGTCTGATGAAACCATGATTGCTTGAAAATTGCCTATTACCTTTTGAAACACATCTGTAAAAACAACTCAGGCAAGCAAATTCAGTCTGTGCGAGCAGGGGAGCTAATCAGGAGATGCAAAGTAGAGCAGGGCGATATGGCCAAAAATATTTATCACGATATATATTTGAAAATTTGCGATAACGATATAACCAACGATATAATTGATGCGAGACAAAATACAACTCCACAACATTACTAGCGCAAAAAGACAACCTATCATTTATTTTCACTTAAACAAGAAGCTGGTTTTTATGTACATTAAAGCTTTATAAAAATGTAACAGTGCAAATGCAAATTCCTTGCTGAAAGTTTAACCAAAAGGCATTTCCAGTAGAAATGGGCTGACATAAGAGGTGCTTTGCAACATTAAACTGTAGTGTGCAGTACGTATTTTTCGGACCATAGGGTGCCCAGGATTATAAGGCACATTACGCGAAACAAAGCAGTCAGATAAATCAAACTTTATTAAACTCATTCTTCTTGCTTCCTCCACTTCTGTACCATTGATTCATTAATGTTGAATTCTCTGGCAGCTGCTCTATTCCCATGTTGTTGCAGTATATGACTAACCTCGTATTGTGGATGGATTATCTCAGTTGTTCTCCTGACTGAAGATTGGTCCTTTTACAGCATCCTGCCATGCGATTGCATTTGTCTCTAACCATGAGGAACCTTAACGTTAACTTTTATAAGTGGAAAAGTGTTAGTGTTCGTCCTCCAGCTTCACTGTTTATGTTATGCTAACATAGCTGTGTCGCTAGCGATCACGTAGCACATTATTATATACCAGCTAGCCCAACTTCAGTAACCCTACAAACGTCACTGCTGTTTAGTTTCCTGTCTTCATTTATGTTGGAAGTGATAGCAGAGCTGTACGTTTGATTTTTTTCAGAAATCTCTCAGTCAGAACATGCAATATCATGCTTAGGTAACTAGCGAAACTAGCGAGCTAACTTCCGCTAGCTTCCTGCTAACTTCTAACTCCGTTAAATGTAATACATTTTGTTTTCATGGATGCCTGGAAGTTAAACTTCATAGTTACACCTGGTAAAGCAGCAATGCTGATCGTTTTATTAAAGATGAAAGAATTTAGACAGTTTTTAACTCTTAGTGATGCTGCAGTGTTCGTTTGACCTGAAGCATACGGAGTTTAGGACCCAGATTACTCCCAGATTTAGGGGCATCTTAGTCCGACGGCCGCTTGCATGTTCTGCAAAAAAAAATGTGCTTTGTCGTGTATCTGACGGACAAACACCAAACCAGTTCCACATCACTGAAGTTGCACCATTTTTACAAACCAATTCTGGTTCATCTGTTTCACTCAACAATCGGCCATGTGCGTATGAAAACAAAGGCACTGCGCATGCGCGTTTTACTCATATTCTATCGCGATATTTCATTTTCCTATCGTTGCCTAATATTATACCGGTATTACCGTGAACGGTATAATATGGCCCAGCCCTAATGCAAAGTGTAGCATTCTAATTGCATCATTAGCTAAACCAATGACTCAGTCACAGAGACTTCAGACTCACCCTACCCCCATCCTGCCCTCCTCTGCCCCATCCAGAAATAGGGAGTCAAGCCTGAAGCTCTTTACTGTACCACTGCTCAAGCAGAATAATTCTAACATGTTTTGTGCAAGAGCGCAAAATGTTAACGTTCCATAAATACCCCACTGAAAAACACAGAAAATTAATGAGAATGTGCTATACAGTTTATGAGGAAGATGCCATTTAAGCAGCAATGTTCATCTTCCAGGGAGTGGTAAGGATTAATTGACATTAATTGGTTTATTATGAAACACTGAAATAAAACCAATTCGATCAGGCAGACAATAGAATGATGACGTCTAAACACAATGAGAATAGTCATCTAAAATGATTTAAAAAAAAAAAAAAACTTTTGGAAACCGTAACCAGCAAGAGATTATCTCTAAATAAATGTTAGTCAGTGAAAAAAAAGAAAGAAAAAAAATCCTCAAACTCCACAGGAAGTTGCAATGGTCAGTCAATCATGGACAGACATTGTTTACATGGTTGGCCCCTGTTGTTATTCAACAGTCGGGCAGGAAATCCAAATTGTGGGCTTATTTCGGTTGGGTAAATAGCTCCAAGAAGGTGATATATAAGCTCTAAAACCAAACTTCAGCCTGTGGTCTGCAGACCTCAAACACAGCTTATGACCTCAAATATGTAAGAAACCTAACATTAACCACTTAGCAACACAGCTCACTAACAGAAAATAACTGAAAAATGCAGAAAAATGTTAACACTGTCTCTTTTGCCTCAAACTAATGTCACCAAAAAAAACATTTAAAAGTAATCAATACGTTAAACATGCAATTAGTAGTCAGCGAGTGAAATCATTTCTCATGGGGAGCCTCACACAAACACTCCTTTTTTTGATGATGTTGATTTTCATTTGATTTTAACAGTTGTTTCTCTTGATGCACAATACCGGGAAGGAAGCCTCAGTGTCACCCTAACTTTTGTTTGGTTGTATAATAAAAGCCCATTAGATCTGCTTTTAAATGTGGATGATCTCTGACTGCTCTGCTGCGGATATGCATGGAATTACTAAGAATTCGCTAAGAATCACTGCTGCTTGAAAGTGGTGTAAAAGGGAGTTTCCCTACAACTGAGCATGGAGTCTATGGAATTATAACTTGCTGTGTATTTCCTGGTTATGTAAACTGAATAAGATGGAGATGACACCTCTGGATTGCACTTTTTTTTTAAGAAATACCATGAATGTGTAATCCTGACAGGGCGTCTCTGTCAGTAAGGATCTCTGGTGAAGCAAACTCATGCTGCAAAATGCTGTAGTTTGTATAGTCATACCAATAAGTGGCAACATCAGTATCGATGGAACTTTGATTTAGAGCTCATTAAATTTCCTGTAGTCATATTTAGTTGGATCACAAGTCATGTACAACCTGGCCTGTGCCGCATTGCATTAGCTACAGTAAGCGTATGCAGCAGTCTTGACTGCGGCGGCTGCTGCTGAGGATGGAGGGCTTCTGGAGCTGACGTCTCCATGTCAGGTCACATCTGCAGAACGATCTCACAGTGTAAAGATACGTCGTTCTTCCTGTTTCAGTTCAACGCATCCCTGCACAGTGAGCAAGCAGTGGACGCGTTACCTCGGGCAAACGTTACTCTGCCCGGCCAATTTGAGACGGTGATGTCAATCCATTATGGCTTTATAGATCGCCGCGAACTTGAGGCTCACCACTCACCACACTCAGCAGGCTAATCACGGCTAACAAAGTGAGTCCTAGTTGCAAACACCCACTCTTTAAATGATGTAACCTTTGTCCGGTATGCTGCTGTGTAATTAACGTGCCGGAGAAATCTTAATTTCGACACCCGCGGTGGCTAGTTAACGTGATTAATGTGGTGTAAACTGCGTTTATATTCTTAAATAAAATATTACAGTTACAAAGCACATTCCCGGAGAACGTTATGGTTAACAGGAGTCGGAATAACCCGCAAAACACTTGAAAGAAAACCCAAACGCTCCTACCTTGGGCGAAATCCTCCTCTTCCTTTTTGACTGTATGAAGACCCTCCGGATTTTGTTGCTCTGACACAGCTACCACGCGCTACATCAAAGCCCCGCCCTATCGGCTGCGGCCGAGAAACCATTCGCCGTTTAAAACACAACTGCATTTAGGTCCACGTTTCTCATTGGCCAGAGTGCCTGTCAATCAATTCGGATTCCGCTTCCCGCGTTCTAACCAGCGCTCACAATACATTACATTATGCAGCCTATATTTAGGTGTCAACATGCACTGCAGGCATGTGAAATCTACAGAGTGACCTCCAGTATTAATAAACAATGGAATAACAAGAGCAGAGATTCATCACACTTGTCCTTTAATGACAGGCATTGCCATACAGCAGTCAAAATAACAGGGAAGCAGTTAGTGGAAATTAGCTACAATATAACAGTGATTATTATCCATATTGTTTCAGTGTCATTGGCAACTTATGAAAGGCAGAGGAAGACGATAACCTTTCACAACAGAATGTTTTCTCAATAGCAAGTCCTGAATCTCGATGCTAGCTATAATGGATTAGCAGTCTCAGCACTGTCAGACTTTTATAGGGGGGAGGGGCTGTGTTGTTTGCAGTCTTGAAAGAAAACATAGCTACAGTCAGTCTTTCATAATAAGAGGAGTCTTGATTTGAGCTGCAACCTCAGCCCCCATAAGTTCCTCTACAATCGTCAGGGCAAACTCAAAACTCGTTCCTGGCCCACGGCTGGTGATGTAATGTCCATCCTTCTGTACTCGAGCCTCTGAATATTTATAGTGGTCTAAAAAAAGAAAGAGCAACACCATAAGGATTATGACAATATGACAGCTTTGAGCTACAAACCGAAAGTCACACATGTCATGATGTTACAGTGAACTATGAGAATGTAGACATGGTCACAATTTCAGCCATTTCTAGTATGTTCTGTCAAATTCTTGTATTGCTTTTCACCTCTGAGTGGTGTGCTCTTCTACTGCAGAGTGACACGATTCTCTATAGGCAAGAAAGCGCTAGTATAGCACCATCTGCTGCCCTTTACAAATACACACACCTCCTCCTGTTCTCTTCTGAGTTTCAGCACTAAATATCAAAAGCCTTTAGCAGTACATGAAGTCACAGGTTTCTGTTTTTGTTGTTTTTGGGTTTGTTTGTTTTTTACCTCCAGCCATCATCTTCTCCTTCATGGCAGGATGTGTAGTCACTGTGCTGCCGAAGCCAATGCCATGTGCCAGAAGAGCAGTGGGACCTGCAGAAGGGCAAAGCTGTGTAAGGTTCATTTAACAGCTTCCTGTTAGAAAGTGACACTAAAGAGCGTGTTCAGCTGCTTGTGTCGGTCTTCGTTTTCATCTTTATGCAGTTCAAAGAACTCAGAGTCAAGAGTAAACTAAGCAAAAGGCTGCATCCTCAAACCGGCCCTTTCAAACTCAATGGAAAATGTTTACAGCAACAAGAAAATGCAAATACACAACATGATGCATTTTACCTTATGGATTTCAGTTGCTAAATCAATGACAGACTTGCAAAGTATGCGATTATAACACTGTGTCCCAAAGGTATCCTTAACTGTACCATTTTTCTAAGTATATCTACATATAGTATATGGTTTCAGCCTCTCGCCAAAGACTTTGAGCCACATTGAGAAGAGAGGTAGGAGAAAGAAAGACATTGACTGCTGCTGCATTAACTTTGGTAATGCCCTACCACTGCAGTGAGCTCATCCAAAAACTGTTAATAAATAGAAAGTTATTGATTATGCTCCTTGGCTGCCTTCCCATGCAGTCTAAAGATTGCACTTCTCCCTGGCACAACAGCAGTCTGCCAGTTAGAGCCAAGCTACTCCTGTTACACACAGTCCCCACCCAGAGGACAGCAGTCTGTGTCTCAGAAGGTCTCTCTCTCCCAGGAACCGCAAGGCAGAGAAAAGTGTGAGGATTATGATGGCTGTTTTATAAATTGTGTATTTATATTTGGGGACCTCTCTTACATCCATGTGTCACTTATTAGCTCAAAATAGAAGTATATATATAAGATACATTTGTCCTGTTTCTTTTGTTTGGTGCATTATTACTCCAATTTTCAATCAAGTCTTTTTTTTATTTTTATTAATTAACTTTTTTTCATGTGTCAGGATAATAACTGGCAGTTTCATTAAACTGTATATTCCTGTGAGGATTTCAGTCATTTCTAGGACACCCTTCAATCCACTTTGCCGCATTGGTCCCCTGTTCCCGTTCGAATTGTCCTTCCTGCGTCCTTTCATCTGTCAAAGAAAATGTCACCTCTTCTGGGTGCACTTGGGGGACGCTTCTTAATCAAAACCTCACCCTTTGTGAATGGGGTTTGCAAATTTCCATAAATTAATGGAGCAGGATATTTATAATTGGTGTATATTTTTCAAGATCTGGATGAGATGCATCCTCTTTTTAGGCTAAATCCACTTACTAAAATGTTCAGAAATGACGTGTGAACCTACCAAACCTCCATCATTTCCTAATCCCATTTGCCAGTACAAAACTAACTTGATGAACCTAAAACCAGAGTATCTTTGTAGATGAGAAATTTTTTATTATTAATTTTTGTCGTCAACTGTTTTGATATATTTTGGAAAAGTGTGCGCATTATTATTTTTTTGTTCAACTACACCATAGCACAATGATCACATTTATGACCACAACATCTTACAAACCCTGCAATCAGTATGTGTCTGTATGTATCTGTTTCCATCACTCTTGAACCTTCCTTGGCTCCTCCAACAACAACAAGACTTTCTTTTTGCCATGTAAAAATGCCAAAGTTAAGGCCATTACAAAATGAGCGTGATGCCAAAAGACAACAAAATTCAACATTTTTCAGAAGCAAATTTGCAAATACTTCATCCTCAAAAAACACACTGTGAAAAAACTGAGGTCAGCGTCAACCGATGATAAGCTGTTCCCGATGTTTCTAAATAAGAAAAGTAAGAAACCGATACTGGTTTCATCCACTTCTCAATACAAGTCAGCAGCAGGGAGAATTTCATGGTTTGACCCAGAGCAGCGTTTAACTGCATGTCTGAGGTAAAATCATCTTATTTCACTATTTCCATATCATTGTGTATTCAATACCAGTGGACATTTTGAGCTGTGTTTGCATTTGTTTACAAATGCATTGTTCTGATTAATCATATCAGTTTATTCACACACAAAAATTGGAAGAAATCTTATGGAAGAAAATAAATGCTGCAAATTTAGCCAGCCAAATTACACGGTCCATATAAACAGCTGTATTAAGAATACATGAGTCTGAAGAATATTTTTAATGCACAAAATATGTGCACGAATTGCATAATCCGCAATTTAAGAAGAATTCTCTCTTTGCCTTTTTTGGATTGAGGCGTTTTCCTTATGGAAAACAGCTTTTAAATGTTAAGATTAGACTTTAAACCAATCAATCTAAAGGCAGCACCAGTCTGTGTGATCAACATTTAATTTTTATTGATTATCTAAAGTAAAACATTTGCTTATTGCCTGTTGAAGCTTTAACCCACAGAGAGTGACCTCAACTCAAGGTTGGTCCTGTGTAATTATGTAATTATGACTTTGTTGTTGTTGTTTCCACAAACTGTACCTGCACAGATGGCTGCAATCAGGCCTTTTCTGCCATCTTGATCTTTCAGCACCTCCTTCACAGCAGGAGACTGCAAGAGAGAGTAAAAGCCAAATGCACAGTGAGTCATTTGCAGTCCATGTGGTTCCACTGAGTATATGCTGACTTTATTATAATCACTGAGATAAGCTGACAATATTTAAAAAACACTCGACACACACAGAGCTACCCAGCAAAAATAAAAACGAATAATATAATGCACCCATCAGATAAATATGACTCGTATATCAAAACTCATATTGTGCATTAAATTTCTTTTTTTTTTAAAAGACAGAATCTGTCAATTTCTTGGCCATTTTCTCATCAAATTCTAAAGCCTAAAATGTGTGTGTGTTGTTGTTGTTGTTTTTTTAAATATAAAATCACTTAAAAGAAGAAAAACACAATCACAACAAATTCCTATCTTGACTCAAGGCTTATTCATCTTCCATTTATCCAATCTACAGAGCTATTTTTGCTTTTCATGATTACAGAGAGGCTGTAGCTGATCCCACCACACACTGGACAGATATCTAAAATCTGAACCAGCGCATAAATTCAATAGACTCGTCCATTAAAAATCCTTGATATAGTGTAAACTAATGTGGTTATTTACCATATTATTTATACAATACAAATACAAAATCTTGTAATATATGCTTCACTGAGTATTTACAAGAACAGTAAAAATATGGATCTCTTTAATCTATTTAAATCTATTTCATTGGCACATTGGACAAGCAGTTAATACAAAAAAAACCAAATTCTTCTGATATAACAATATAAATGCAAACACCAACTGATGCTCTCCACATCCAGCTGGATGGGATAACATGAAACCTGAACACATCTGAAACACACATGGTTCAGTTCATACTATACAAGATCGATGAAGGCCAGCGTATTACACGGATGAGTATTCAGGAGGAAAAAATTGCCATTTCATCACAGAATGACAACAATCTCTAACAGAATTCAGGAAACATAAGTAATGCAGCTCACTGTGAGTTACATTACTTGTCTTTAGTGACTTACAAAAAAGGACACTAGTGACATTTCTGATGATACAGAAAAAAAAAAACATTTTATTGATGTCGACAGCTCAAAGGCAGCAGCATTTATAAGTATAAGTAACTCAAGGGCATTTCCCATCCTCCTTTTCTGGTGACCTAATCTGAAGTGTGATTCTACTGAAACAAGGTGCCAGCAGCAGCAACATTATAGTGCAACAGCAGTAACACACCATGAGTCAATTATAAGCACAAATGTAGCCTCGGTACTGTTTTCTCTGGAAATTTTAAGTAAAGTTTAATATGCCTGCTTCACACTTTAGTTTCACAACAACTACCTTAGCCATGAAACTCTTCAAGAGCTCTACAATACTGTCACATAATCAAACTGAAGAATACTTCTGCCTGGGCTTTTCCACCACATAACCACATCAGTAAATTCCAATCAACGTTTTCTCTTCCTGTCATATGAAGCGCAGTTAGTGATGCTTGGTTGAGTCATTAATTTACTTTTGAGTCACAACATCACCTGGTATATACCACACTGGAGTGGTTAAGTGGTGAAACATGCTTATTGTTTCCACCTTTGGGGGGAACAAAATTCTTTGTGCATATTTTCTAAAGTATTGAGCTTTTTTGAAGGTTACTTTTTGAAGTGAGCTTTTTTTTTTTTTTTTTTTTGAAAAAGTTCCCTTTTTAGGAATTAAATCTTCATTAGCGGCTGACATGGGGCTCCTGCTCTCAGAAAATGCCTAGTCTTTCTGACGTGTATGCTATGGAACACAAAGGCATGGCATTGCTAATAGCACTGATGTCATGCTTTGACGCTGACATAACTCACATAAAATTTACACTAGTGTTATTGCAGATGATATGATATGGCACAGCCCTGCCATGTTCTGGAGACATTTTTGATGCTGGTATGGAGATGCATGGCCTAAGTGCAACCAATTTCTCAATGGTGTGACTAAAAAAAATCCTAGGTCGCAATAGTGCAACCAGCCGTTCAAGTAAAAAAGAAACATCTCCGCAACTGTGAAAGTCTCCGTGTGGTCAACAACAGATACACGTTATGCCCATATGGTGGTCTAAACCAATCAGAGATAGTCAAGGGTGGGACCCCTCTGATTGGCCGTGGTAAAGATATTCCTGTAGGCCTACGTGTGTATGTTTGAAAGTGCAGGCGGATAGAGAGATGTGAGTAGCCTAGGTCTGATAGAAGTAGTAGATGTAGCTGTGGGTAATGAGAAAAGATGAAAAGAACGATTGAAAACTTTCTTGTTAAGCTAAGGCCTGATCCATTCGAAACTGATAGCCAGTGCTCTGACAAAGAGCCATCAACCTCTCAGGTTGTGTCTAACACTGGTCTGGAGATGGCATCAGATAATGAGCCACATATGAGCGACTCTGAGCCAGAGCCCACTGAAAGTCAAAGGGGGAAAGTGTATAGATTTCGAAGAGAATGGCTTGACCAGTTTCCCTGACTAAGATACAGTAAGGCTGACATGATGCACTGCATTTACTGTGGTGTAGTGGCGGGCCCTGCATTTACTTGGTATCAGATCAATACCAGAATTTGCAGTATAACAGAACACTACTCTGTGTTGAATGAGAGAAGAAGTTGGCAGGACAATTCCTAGCCACTTTTCTACATGTGAGTCACTTCCTTGTTTGCACACATTTTTGTTGCCACCTCTTGTGAACATCAGGTAGACCTTTTAAATAATATCCTAAATATCCTTCAAACTGTGAGTCAGTACTAGGCTTGCTGTGTGCTCATTCTAAACGCCGTGTGTGTTAGTTCCCCTGTTCCCCAATTAGCGTCTAACCGGCAAAAATAATCGTCCTACCGCTGCCAAATATTTGCAATTTTAGTAAAAAAATGTTATTGTGATACTATGAAAACAAGATAACATTTCTTGCACATGCATATAGCTAAAAAGAAGCAACAGCATTTCTTTGGATACAATTATCGATTTACAAATCTAGAATGGTCCCAATACTGGAATTTTGGCACCGCAGCAGAGAACTTAAATCCACGAAGGTGGTGATATCAATATGAAACTTAATCTGACAAGGTGGTATTAACTGAGGACCCAAGTGTGTGAGCTAACAGAAAGAGCGTATGCGTTTAACAGTGGATTTATACATGTGCATTAAATCTATGCCATAAGTACGCAGTGACCTGAAAGAATGTACAAAGAACTTGAAAAACCCGAGGGGAAAATATGTTTGCCTATGAAAAAAAACAATAACAACAACATAACAAGATTTTACTTGTTTCTTTTGTCACTGGCACCACATATAAAACACCAGGACACAATCACAAGACAATAAAACACATGATGCACCACACACAAGCAGAACCATTTGTGTAGGTTACATCATAGACTATACAGAAGATTCAGTTTAGACATCTTAATCAAACATAAGACTGATGAACCTTTAGAAACAAATTGTTTCACACTTTTCACTGTCAGTTATTTAGTCCTAATGTTTAGGCAAATTCAAGCATTTTAACTTGTTTTTAATTCTTAAGTCATTTCCAAAAAAAAATTTAATTGTAAAAACTGACCCTCTCCCCATCTCACCTCTGCCAGATTCTGGGCTCCTGGCATTCCTCCTGGTAGCAGGACCACATCATAAGGGCCCTAGAGGGGGGGGGGGAGAACCATCAACACTAACATTTTTCCAATAATAAAGACATACAAGCATATAATATAAGCATTGTAAATAACGCTTTTTTCCCCCTTCTTGTATGTAATGTTAGCAGGTAGTTGCTGAGCCTCACCTGTTTCCTCGCCTCCTCCAGACTGGCATCAGGACAAATGACAACGTTTCTGCTACACTGGACTGGTTCTTTGCCCGTAAGACCAGCTACCGTCACTGCTATCTACATGTATGGGCAGTAAAAGAAAAAAACAACAACAACAGTGCATCATTATCCTGATGGTTCAATGTGGCATTTTGTCTTCACTGGCTGACGTAGACTTTTATTTTAAAAGATATCAAATGGCGGAGATGTGCAACGACGCTGGACTTTGACATTTAACTTGGCCTCTGTCTGCACTCACTAGTAAGGTTATGAGTCCGTCAACCATTAGCAGACAACCCCAAAATAGCTGACTGAACACTTAGCTTATGCGCTTAAATAACCTGGAATATGCAAAGGGGAAAAATTGCTAAGTTAGATCGACAGTGTTAGCAAGCGTTAACTTTAGCACATGATAAGTGCGTATGTAACCCTTATCAAGATATCAGGCTGTTATAACAGTCTTCACAGGCTGATATCTTAACAATGCTGCCACCAATACTGTTGTGAGTCGACTGAAGCGGGGTCTAATTTTTATGGCCGCTAACAGGCTAATTTGCTAAATGCTAACATATAGCATGTTACAAACCCCAGCTCTGCGCATAATATCCACGGGAATAACAGTTTCCATCTCCTCTGCGCCTTTAGACAGGATTACTAACGCCCTCTTTCCTGCCATGTTAGCTTGCAGCTCTGTACTGCTAGGTGCAAAGACGCTAACTTCTGTTTCCAACTTCCAGAAGCAACCTGCACGCGCTGCGAGTTTGACAGGAGGGTTGCCAGACTGCGCGACACTATCCCCCTTCCTAGACTGCGGTCCGTGCCTATTCTACTCGCACCTGCAAGTATGTGAATTAAAAAAGTAAAGTAGTTACTTTTGAAAATAGATTCTTTTATTGTTAGTAGGATTTTGCAAACAAATATATTTTGCACAAGAACAGGACCTGCATAGCATGTCACTGTACCACTCCAGCGCATAACAGCAGGGTGCAAGACGCTAGCAGACAGGGCATACATAACAAAGAGGCTGGCATAGTGTACAGGAACATCTGTGCTCAGTATGGCCTGCAAGTCCTGAGGTCGAAATGCTGTACGCCCCCTCGAGTGGTTGAGAATGAGCAAGTTGAGATCCTGTGGGACTTCTAGATACAGATGGACAAACTAGTGATGGACATAACCAATCGGACATAGTCGCGGTAGACAAGCAGAGGGAGACATCTGTAGTGAAAGATGTAGCCGTAGCAAGATAGATCTCAATTCTCATCCCTATTTATTGTTGCATCATTTTTGCAGGGCAAGTCAGTGAAACCTTAAAATCAATGATGGATGGAGCTCTTGGAAAGCATGATGACCGGGAGATCAGATCACTGGCGAGTGTTTGTTCTTTGCCCCTACTATCTTAGTGCAGTAATGCTTCCTTTCACAGTGCTTCCGGTGGCTCATAACATCCGATCACAGTAAGCCAAGATCACACAGCTTATCCAACAAATCATCATTCCAGCTGCTTGTTATACTATTTCTATGCCTTGGCAGGGTCTGATGGTCTCTACTATGCTGATTTAAGCCAGATTTGAAACACAAGTATTTATATCTCAAGGCTGTTTAACAAAAACAGCATTGTCTTCTGCTGCAGCTGTATCTAATGGTGTTTAATAACAGCCAATGCACTCTTTCTTCCAGTAGGTGGAAGCATTAACCAAAGATTCAAGAAGGATGTAGAAGAATGTATGAGAAAGAATCAATGCAACACTAAACTTTTTTTTAAGAAAATGTCTCATTAGTTCAGTTAATGTCAGGCTCATTGCAGATTAAAACGAGCAGCTCAACAGGTCAATTAACTAAAGTAATGAATTGTTTTAAAAAACATCTCCAGGCATGAGGTCTCAAAAGTCACAAAGTTCTTCAAGATCTGCCTGAGAACTTATTTCTGCACTAAACTCTTAAGACAGTTATGGAATCATATTCCAGTGTAAATCCTAGACCTAATGTCTGGGGCTTTAGTGTGCAGGCACACATCCTAGTTAATGTGCCTCTGTGCATTCTGCTGCTGAGATTCACTTTCGTATTTGTGAGACAAACTAGAGCCCAGTGAAACGGCGGATTAGACAAAAGCGTAGGGGGTGCTGGCAGCAGGTTGTTTATTGCGTGCCTGTGAGTGAATTCAAGAAGCAGCGGTGATTACCAACATATGCAGCTGGGGATCAACTGAACCAGGCCCACGGTGGCACTCGAGCTAATTTCCATACATTAATTCACTTATGTACATTTACTAATTCCCATCAGCATGCAATCATAAAGTGCATGATGACACCAAGGAAATGTTTCAGAGTGACTTGTGACGCAGTTGTAAGTATGACGCTGAAAACAAAGGGTCTGACTAACAACAGATGCACAGAATTATACAACTGTTTGTACGTATTTTTCATCTGAAAACAAAGCACAGGAAAGAGTAAAATGAGATTATAGTGCGAGGTTGACCACTTTCCCTTGGCGTCAAACTTTTAACTTTTAACTTTAAACTACTAAAACCATTACTTCATACCAAAACCATTGATCGCCTGGGTAGTCTGATAAAGATTAATGGCATGCTTGTTTGACCTGCATTGTTATCCAAAACTACCAGAAACTAAAAAACGAGCTGAACTGTGATGCTGACACGTTCATTAGTATAAGCTTATTCTTTTCATATGCTTATACACTGTCCTTCCAATACCAATACAAGAAACAAGGAGAACATGGCCAACTTTTAATAAAGTTAGAGCGGCCAGCTTTTTAGCTAATTTTATCATCTCTAATAGGTTTCTATGGGAAGTTAATAAATTGGTGTTTTCACTGGACTTTTTTTTGATTAACTAACATAACTAACATGCATGCTTGCATGCTACTGAAACATTGAGGCTGTAAGTCAAAGCATATATAGTTTGCTGGAAATTAATAAAAAAAATATGCACAGAGTCACACATTTGGCATATCATTCCCGGTGTATGGTATATTTCTATATTCTGCCTTTTGTGAAATATCAAATTGGCCCGTGGTTTAAAAGCAAGACTCATCAATGGATTCTTTGGCATGTTATTATGTCTCTGGTGCTCCCTTGTGCCTGCATCACCAGGCCCTGCTCTGCTCTGCTTTATCTGGCCCTTCACAGAGGTCTGCTCGAAAACCTGAAGGGCTTCTGGAATCAAACCTCCGGGGAGACGAGAATACAGAAACATTTTTTTTTTTCATAAGACGGGTACAGAGCAAAAAGAAAATCCTCAAACTGAAATGAGGGAATTCCACAAATTACCGTTTGTCGCAAAGTAATCCTGTTACTATTGCAAAGAATATGAAACGGTGTAAACATGGAAATAAACTGCTAATATGGATGTAGCTTACAAGCAGGGGCTCTGTTCAGTTGAGATATACAGCAGCAGACCCTGTTTCAGATCACCAGTAAGGGAGAGTGCCACAAAATTCAAAGTGGTTACAGAAAATTTGCTTCTACAGGAAAGAGATTTACATTTTCAGATGTTTTTCTTTATTTTTTCTTTGAATGATTACATTTCATCTTCTTTTGGTCCAAACCTTTGCTAACTGGTTATTCTTCATACTGATCTACTGGTAACATTTAGGGCTTGCATTGCTGCCCTGCCAGTAAACACATGAATATTAGAAGCACTTTATCTTCCCATCTGTGAAAAGGCTTATATCTCTTTCGCACATTTTTAGCCACTGAGCAGGACGGAGTGATTGACAAGCATATAATCTTGATTGCATCTTGATGCTATTACCTTACGCTCCCAAGTGCTCAGGTGACAGCTGGGGGACAGTGGGGAGATCCAGGGGAAAAGGTGACATTGAATTTTTTGCACTTGTGTCTGCAGTCGTCCGCCAAGTACGGACACAAGATGGCGCCAGTTGAGTGAGTTCAACTTTGTGTGGGGTCATGCAATAGCGTGGACATTGGTGTCTGAATACTGACAATCTGAGTATATAATGAAAAAACAACAACAAAATTTTGGTTTGTAAGGATGCAACAAAGGCAGTCAAATAATTAAAAGTTGTAAATTGAGGAAATATATACGTCGTATACAGATATACGTCGCAACATTCATTAAACAATTTGTGTTAAATGCTTTAGAATTATTCAAAATGAGATTCCTCCAAATCCAATGCATGACAAATTGTTTTGAACCACAGAGGCAGTATTATAAATTAAGGCAGCACATTAATGTGTTGTTTAGATTATTGGGTGTGTGTAACAACATGGACCAGAATTGCCTCACAGTCATTTCTGGTTGCAGTAATCTGCCTATCCTCAAATTATGCCCCTATCCAAGGAGGAGGAGAAAGATGGGGGGTGTATTTGAGGACTTTCTTTTTTCCTTTATTCTCCACTCTCTGTCTCAGAGAGTACCAGTCTGTTTTGCTCTCAGCTTGCCTCTATTAGATGTCTTAATGCTGTACAGTGTGGCCTATCTTCAAACAGGAATGCTGATGATACTGGCCCTGCAGCGGTGCTTCCCCCCAGCCTCAGCCCCGGCCTGCTCCTCTGCACAGAGGGCAATAAAGACACAAGGAGGATTAGTGTTGTGTGCCTAACAAAGTGGTTGCCAGAGAGTGAGAGGGCCATGCCCATGGGCGCAACCACAACCCTGCTCAGATCCACTCGGCGCTGTCGAGGTCCCCCCCCGCTTGTGCTTCCCTAAGGTCCGCACTCTCTCAGGGAGCTCTGTGGATGTGTGATAGACTCTGTGTGGGTGAAGTCGTGTTGATGCTAAAGAAGCAGAGGACGCAGCAAGATAATCCATGGCTTAAGCAGTGCTGTAGTAACTTTTCCCCCTTATACAAGGGAACATATGTGCAAACAGTTAAATATAATTCAATCACATATTCACGGTGAGCATCTTTTCACTAAATACTTTCCCATATTGAGCGAAAGTTCCAACTTACTAGTAGGCGTTAAACCCCCCCACACACACGATCGTGTACTTTATCCTAAATGTCCACTGCAAGGACAGTGCACTGGTTCTCTGTGTTGATTTATCCTACTCACCATCCGGTGGAAAACAAGGTTTAATACAGATCATGCAGGCTTAAGGCCTTACTTTCTGTTTATGGATATCTCTTTCACTATAACCAGCGCTTATACAAATGGAACACCATATAATTGTACAAGTCTGACAAACAGAGGGCCTGTGGTCTTGTAAATGTTGTCACATTAGATAGGAGTGTTACATCTGACATTACTGTGAAGGTGCATGTCTGCAGGCCGGCAAAGACGGTAGCCTCTGGTTTGATGGAGAGCCGTGTACAGGACAGGACAGGTGAACCAAACAGCTGCTACCCCCATTTTTCCCTTAAAAACCCCAGCGTGACAGATCAGGCCATGGCTCTCACACATAACGGCCCACTTTTCACACGGTAGCTGTCTCAGGCCACGTTACACACGTCTTTTAGATGGTCCATTTTGTGCGTTGGGTAATGAAATTTACGCTGGAGACCCCCGAATATGCAGACATATGGTGTCTATTAATGCTCCTCTCTCCCTTTTCAGCTGTAGCCCTCTGCCCAGCACTATGGTCTGTTCCCGCCTGTCTGTTTTGGGTCCTCTTCACTTCTCAAGCTGTTTGCCTTTTACCTCTGTCACGCCAGCCAGGATTCACACAGCAGTATGTACTGCTGCGTATGAAAGAAAGGCCGCGTTCTGTTAATACTTGGCTAAGTTTACATGTTCATTCACACTTGATTATGGGGGAATCCCCGAGTTAAGAATTGTTCCAGTATGTCAGAGAGGCACAATAAGGAAAAGGCTGTCCCTTTAAACCCTAAATAACACAATGTGTTTAATATTTAAGAACATATGTACATAAAAAAAAATGCTCAGGACTGATTTTATAGGGAGAAATGGAACAAAACAGATTATAAAATAAATATATGATTTTCAGAATATTTTGTAACTTTTCACAATTCAGTGGACGCTATCACGGCTCGATTACTGTGCTCATATCTGAATGTGGAATTACTCATATACATATGTGGTGTACTTAGAGCTGAGCATAATTCATAGTGCAGCAAATTTACCAAAAAAATCATATTCTGTCCAGTTTTTTCCTCTTCAGGCCCCTGAATTGATGGCCGCGGTAAGCTTCATTCTTTGAATGTTGTGTGGAAGCCAAAACTGATGGTAAAAAATCCCTTTTCCATTAGTTGGTAATGGAACTGGATACTCAATGGTCTCCCTCTGCAAAGTATTATTCTGTTAAAAAAGCATGCAGGTGTAGTCTATTTTTACCTGCATAAGCCTTTATAGATTAACACAGTTTACCAGTCCCTGCTCGGCTTTTGGTACACCACCCTAACTCTGAAATTAACCGGATTCCGCTCACTTAATCCCCCACTTTTATATAAATGCATACCACATTATTTGACTTAATGTCTGAGACGTTTCCAAACAATTTTCCTATAAAAGTTCTTCGAATTGGTATAAAAACATTCCCACGAAAATGATGGATTCTTTATTGTTATTGAAGGGGATATTTGCAGCAAGCAGTGTAATTTTTCTGGGTTTTGGAGGAGACAAACTATAAATCCTATGAGATCTCAATTATGTCTGTTTTTTTCCCCCCTCACCATTCCCACACTTTTGATTTCCACTTTAAAAGGAGAATGATATATCCCTATGATTGGAAATGTTCAATGCACTTCTGGAAGTGGGTGCACTGTCCTGTGCAGATAAGGTTGCGAATGCAAGATCTGTTTCTCTGAAATAGAAGCCTGACAAACAGTGCTGTCTCTCCCAGACACAGTGGGAGAGGAGTGCGCTCAGATGGAAGTCTTTGAGACCAGGCTTTTTAATATCGGCGCCTCTGTAACATCAGTAAGGTGACATTTCGGCAGCACCATCAAGATCCAACAGTGGCCATGCTGCTTCAACAATCAATTATCCATGCATAACATCCCACCAGTGTGTGCGACATGAATCAGTCCTGGACCAGGCTTCTCCTCCGCCTTGATTCTCAAGAAAAGAGAGACCTTTCATTCGACCCTTAAGTAAGGCAGAAATGCTCTGAGTGTTGATAAGAGAGTGAAGAGAGGAAAGTCATGAAAAAAACAGGCAAATCAGGACTGATATTTATTTGCATTATCTTGAAAGGAGCTCAGATTGGTTTCATTCCAGTGACTGTGAATTGTGATCCAGAGAGCACAATGAGCATCTCCAAGCAGGAGCCAACGTTATGATTGAACGGGCAGAATACATTCTTTGTAGTGCTTGGTGGACTACAGGCAAGAATGCATAATATCTGTTGCCCAAGGAGAAGGAAATACATTTCACAGCGCATATTGCTCGTATCAGGTTTGAGACCAGTTTAGTTGTTATATGATTGTTATCAACGCAGTGGCTGTACATAATTTACTTCCACAAATAACTGACACGAATGACATGTCCTCAGTAGACTGATTTTTTTCCCTCCAGCTTTTGGCCTTCTTCTGCTCGCAACAGGCTATTTAGGATACAGCAGGAGTCGGAGACATTAAAGAGAGAGAGACTGATTCTCGTGCATCAGAAAACTGTTTGACCAAAACTTTCTGCCATGGTAACGTTAAGTATTAAATATGAAAGTTCAAAATGCTCTTTGCAAAAACACCGACTTATGTTATGGCACTTGGCTCGACATCATAAAGTATATCTTGATCTAATCAGATCGTATATCATATTACAGATGCAGCCTACATACGACATGTGTGATAACTGTGTTAAGTATAAGACTTTGTGCACTAAAACCTCACACTAACTGAAATCAGAGTCTGAGGTCCCGTCTGGCACAGACATCTACTCCCTGAACCCAGAAGCTTTCTCCAGTGTTTGACAAACAGCACCATTCCCCCGCTCGCCTTCATTTCCATCTGTATGCTATCACTTGGCTGTCAGCGGCTGGATTGGCCTGTAGTTTGCAGGATGAAAGGCAGAGAGATCCTGTTGAGTGAATAATCTTGCCAGTTTACAGAGGAGAGGAGAGTGGATGTCAACTTGACAGACTGTGAGTAGCACACAGATTTGGGATTCATGGGCAATCCCATAGGCCCTTTAAGTCTGGACGTGTGAATGTGAAATCAATAGTACATCCATACAACAGTTTGTTTGCTGGACCCTGAAAACCTTTGTTATGAAAATAAGAGTCATGGATCTTTACCTTGTGGATTGAGGACACAAAAAAAGGGACTATAAACATGGGATTTCAGCATGAAAATCTTGAAACCCCCCCCCCCCCCCACTGTTTTTTTACTGTAAGTGAAGGCATGCACTATTCAAATGCATCTATTTATAAACACAATGAAATTTTAAAACATGAAAGCAGAGATCGGGCGCACACTTTGGTTAATACGAAATCTCTTTTGTGTCTTTGTGTAAAATTTCCGATTATATTCCCCGTGAACGGGTTGGTTTTAATTACCATATTCACCTGTGATTATTTAAATGAAAAGTGTCACATCCTGTAGGTAAAGATCACCTTTCGAGACATCTCACGAGAACTGTATATACTCCACATACAAACCGCTTCATCCTCAGACACTGTGTCACCATGACCTGCATCATAGGAGGAATTCAATAGATTTCAATGGCACCTTTATAGTCATATGCATGTGCAGTGTGTACATATAACATAGCTGTCTGGGTTGGCAGTGCCATCATGCCCTGCTGTTTATTTGATATGCAAAGGAGTGCTGTGGAGCAGCTCCACGGTCTTTGCTAAAGTACTTTACTCCTCACATAACCCAAAGTGGCAGCAGCAGCATCAGGATGAGCTCCAAGAGCGAGGTGGCTCCCTCTCAGTAATTTATAATGCACTTAACTCCTCTACCCTGTTGATTGTCTGCATTACCAAGAATCAAGCACGAGGCAAAACAAATAAAAAATGCCACTTTTTATTCTGGTTTAACGCCATCAAAAGCACAAGTCTTTTATTACGTTCCTGTTCATTCAATCAGGGTCTGTGTGCAACAGAAACCCGGGATTACACTGGCGAAGGGGAAAAAAGCCCACTTCAAACTGCTTCCATAAACACCATCAAAGAGCAGCTCCTTAAAAAGCCTGGGTGAAACAGAGTGAAGCGGAGGGAAAAATAAACATAAAATGTGTCAGTTAAAGTGTGTTTAAAATCTAGAAAGTTTGGAAAATGCCCAGAAAATATCGTTATTGAAAACACTTTTCGCGCTGATAGATTGTTGAGAAACAGGCGCTGCAGGGAGTCCAGCCACACCCTTCGTGCCATATGGACACAACGCTGTCTTCCCAGAGTTCTGTGCTGCCACTCTAAACCTGCATCGTATGGAAGAAGGGGGAGGGTATTATTAAATGTGGAGGGCCTGCAGGTAGCTCCCAGGATCAGACACAGGGAGAGCGAGAGGGGGTTGTTTGGCTTAAGTGTTTTTTATTAGGGTAGATGGAGACCTAAACTCCATAACAAAGCTCCCAGACAGGGGCCCACTTTCCCTTCTCACTCCAAACAGGCCCATATCAAAACACCGGCCCCTCACAGACATGCCCCACAAATATGGCATGTTCTCTTTTTTCACGTGGCTCAGCTTTCTCCCTGTCAAAATACAAATGGTCTGTGATGGAATTCAGCAATTTCCTTTATCATCTGCAACAAGCCCATTTCCTGGTAATTAAACCCACAATTATTGTTGAAAAAAACAAAACAAACTACAACGAGTATTGACAATGTCCCTGTATGTATATATGTTTTTAAATTAGCAACATATTTATGAAAAGCTGTAAAAACTATGTAAAAGAAAACAACAACTGCATTGTAGATGCCTGTCAGCACCCTAAACCCAAAGTAAGAAATATTGTAAGCTGCTCAGCCAAGTTTGAGTTTGGCTCCACCTCTGCTCTATATTTTTCACACAGTGCGGCAGTGCATATTAGAGCCAGCTGGCTCAATGACATAACTTCCTCCTCCAGTTGTAACAATATGGTGACATGAACATGTGTAAGCCTGCTTTTACACTGCCCATCACTGGCACAAGAACGCCCCGAACATCTGCTCTGAACAAGGACAACTTTTCGGGTGAAGCCTCTCAATGGAAGAACTTTGTCCAACTTTGTACACTAAAGTTACGGGCTGCAGATGTGATTGGATGGTAGTTTACCACCACTTTTCCAAGAAACTTTTCAGACTTTGCAAAATGTAAATAAAAACAGACAACAATGCATTGAAAAAACATTTAAATCATTATTACTGTATTTAACCGAAAATAGTACAAAGTTTTTTAAAAATCTGATGGTTGTGAAAAATACTTGTTTACTTTGATTTGATTTAGATAAAACAGAAAAAATGATGGGAGCAACAAAACATAGTCCTTTGTGAAATAAATCATTAGCAACATAATTCACTGGCAACAGTGAATGTATAGATGTATTGTTCAATTCTTTAAAAACGATGTTCCTCAGTGTAAAAATCCAAAGGATTTATTGTGTTTGGTTTCATGTATGTTTTGGTAGAAAGATTTAGAGAATTCAGAAAAGCCTCAGTATGCAAATGAAAAGGCCATACTGCACCAATGCTTGGCTGTCTGGGCCTTCAGGCAGCACTTCATTGAAAACAGACTCAATTCTATAGTTTAAATCAATGAATGGGATCAGGAGTACTTCAGGAAACAGTTTCTTGCTGCATCCACAAATTAAACTTCAAACTCAACCAGTACAGATATAGAAAAAAAAACCTCAAAACACATAAACAAGATCCAGATACTCTCTGGAGAAGTCTTGGGGCTCATTCAAGATGGATGGTGTTTGAATGACAAGCTGTTCTGTGGTTCTGACCAATAAAATTGTAAAAATGTGACGATTGTTTGGGCTAAGAAGAAGAGGGACCATCCACAGGGCTGACTTCACATTTTCCAAGCCAGCAAATCTGATTGTGTGAGTAACTTTCACATCTGTGAGGGTACCATTTCTACTACATATACATACTTTTACACCTTCCTTTTGAAGAAGCTCTTGCTTACTTCACCAAGATACTGCCAAACAACAGTCTGCATGTATTCATACAGCATGACCCAGTAGTATGAGAGTATAAGCGCAAACCTGGCCTGTCTGAGGTCCAGACCTGAAACCCTTTCTCACACTTTCACAGTTTTTTTGGAACTTTTTTCTTCTATACTTTTTCTCGTGGAAACCTGATTGTCTGTTACATCAATTAACCATATTTGAATTTACTTCTCTATCTGTATATATCTATCTATTAAGTAGTGTGTGGAAAGCTTTGTGATTTGATGACAGGATGATAGAGAACTTTACCTTATCTTGACCCTGCTGCTGGTATCGCTTGAGTGCTGTGAACACAGAAAGAGAAAAAAAACTTTCCCATCTGGTTTGCCATCACTCCAACTGCTGCTGTTATACGAGTGGGAACTTACAGTGGTCTCCACTGGACACAGAAAATGAAGAAAGGAGGAGGAATAATTGGAAAGAGGGACGGATTCAGTTGAAAGATCCAGCTGCTGGGCCATCTGAAGCCTGGGAAAGTCTGATATTGTTTTTAATGTATGTGTGATCACCTCACATCAGTCTGACTTACAAAGCCTCCCTAAAAAATGTAGGGAACAGGTGGAGCGGGAAGTTGGCAAAGAGTGAAAAAGAATGCTGGGTCACTTGTGCCAACATTATGTGCTGCGCTGAGCCCTATTTTTCCTCCTGCAATGCAGTAAATCACATTTATCTGCTTAATTTTCCCACAGTCTCC
Source organism: Mchenga conophoros (assembly GCF_057382185.1). Taxonomy (NCBI): domain Eukaryota; kingdom Metazoa; phylum Chordata; class Actinopteri; order Cichliformes; family Cichlidae; genus Mchenga; species Mchenga conophoros. The sequence continues at coordinate 23,175,441 of NC_140530.1, forward strand.
CATTAAAATGCAATCTTTTGAAAATAATTTCCCGACATTTTATCAGTGTCTTATATTTAGTAGTTTGTTTCAGTTTAAGCAGGTAAATGTGAGAAGAGAAGAAGAGAAGAAAACTTGTTCTATAGCATTAATGTGGTGCAATGCGGGTGCCGACTGTATAGATTTGTGTATACTGACTTCTCTGTTTTTGTAATGTTTCATTGAACAAAACAAACAGCCAGCCCCACAATCCAGTTTTATCCATAACCTCTGAAATGAGACTTTATGTTTCATACAAACTGCATCTCGGTTACATCAATAATCCTGCAAATGAAATCGATTTCCCCTCCCGCTCTTCCAATTCTGATCACAGCTGGGTTCCCCATATGGAGTATTAATGGGGTGGAGCACCCTGAGCCTGATCTAAAGCTGGAGAATTCTGGGCACACCACAACATCAAATCCCACTGTAATTACCTTCATGCAAACACAGGGGCCCTCTCCAACACAATATGGGTTGGAGAAATGGGATTTATGTGCATTGTTTTTGACGCTGGAATTGATCTTGAAAATTGTTTGGTGCAATTTACCGAGATGCTTAAGAAAATTGCAGAGCACCGAGTGCGTGCCATACAAATGTCATTTTGCAATGAGCTCAATATACCAGCTCTGCATTGCTCATCTACATTTTTGACAGCAATGACTCCGGTACAATGCAACAATAGCTAATCATTGTGTTTTTCCCCATAAATTCACATTACTGAGATGATGGATCTTGACAATCGTCACTCATCTTTTTCAGTTAACGAGAAATTTTCCAAATGGAAGATGAAACCAATTTTAGCCATGCAGATGGCTAAGTCGCCGTTTCTCCTCAATTAGCTTACACATGTATTCGAGCCCACAGGAAATAAAATGCCATTTTGTCATGAGATTATACTATCTGACATAAGGCTATTGTCTTAATTCCCTTAGGCTGTGGTGTTGAGAAATCACTAAACATATAGAGGGCCAGGCTATATCCTGTCTTACAGACGTCCCTATCCCATCATGCACACCCCAGCCTTCTCTCTCCAGCAGGTGGGGGTGGTCATGCACCACGCAACACAGTTATGGGTTTAAGTCTGAAATCTACATACTGAAATGACTTCAGCTCCCTCTCACAATGCCAAACTTGCTGGAAGTCTGATGAGTTTATTTCATCAATTTCAGAAATGCTGCAGAGAGAGAGAGAGAGAGAGTGAAGGAGAGATGCACAGAGTGAGGGGAGAGAGTCTATTTCTATATACAATAGCCTGTGTCCATCATCCTCAGAGTATGTGTGTGCATGCGCTCTCATACCCCTCTGCATACATATATGTGTGGAAGTAAGTTTGATGTGAATCCTCTCTGCCCTCTGAGTAGCACAGTGACTGCTGTCCATCTGCTCCAGGGTCTCAGGTGTGTGTTATCTATTCCCATGCCCCTGGGAACTTTCAACAGATATGCCAGTCAGCCCGGGCCGAACTGCTCTTGTAAATTACTCACTAAACAGCCCTGCCCTGGATTCTGCATTCGGGGGAAAATCAATTATTTGACCCCCCCTTACATTTCACAGTCCATTTTCAGCATGCTGGGGCCAATTACACCCAGCAGAAAGACTACTCTTTATGTCATTCCCACGATGACCTCCATCTTGCAGCTCCACACGGAGCACTGTTAATGCACCAACTACAAGCACTTGTGCCACGAAGGAGCGTGCTAATGCACTGGTTACCCACACTTTAGCCACACCAAGCACACAAATACAGCAGCTGAGAGGCAGCACTACAGCTGCACACAGTCAGCTGTAGTGTCTCCCAACTGGGAGGTGATCATCCCGTGTCCAGTGCACTGAGCGAATGCCACTGACGGTTTGACAGCCCTAATGAAAGCTGATTACCAGGAGGCATCTATTAATTTGTCCTTAATCATGACAAAGAGAGTCTGTGGCTAACAGCTGTGAAATGGCAGCCGCCGCGCGGAAATGAGGCTCAGGGAAAGGCCGGGGACAAGGGGTTAGGCCTTGTGCTGTCATTAACTGCCTGCCATTGTGTGTGCTCGCTCAGAGCTTAGCTACAGGTAACTCAATAAGATAACACGGAGTGTCGCTCAGCCCTGGTCTTTGTGAAGAGCTACTGCTGCGAATCCTGGGCGGCTGTGCAAAGAATAGGAGGATATTGGTTTGCATGCTCCGAGCAGGAGTTCTTATGATCCAGGTGAGAAGCTGACAGTAACAGGTTTAAGCTCTCTTCCTTTATCTGCTGTGGGGTTGCTGAGGGAAAAGTCAATCACTGAGAGAACAGGCCCGCTGAATGAGGAACTGAGCTGGCTATTCAAAGTAACACTATAACAGATGTATGCTCAATTAAGGCCTGATTTTAGATTTCTAGAACGTGAGCAAATAAATGACAGCTCTGCTTTGTGATTGTGGCTGACATTTAAAATAAAGACAAACAACCAACTCCAGTAATCCACAGATTTCATGCAGCGAGGGCACATCGTAATGAAATCATCATATTTTAATATTTACAGCTGTGTCAAATCCTGGATGTAGCTACTTTGGCGGATTGCTGTAGTGATGTTCAGAGGAGGAGGTCCTCGTTGAACGATCTGCCAGCCTAGAGTGGCTAATGTGGTTTATAGGACCCTTGGGAAGCATTGGGAGGGGAGATAATTGTGGTGGCTGTCACAGGGTCTGTGATATAACAACACCACTGAGTGTTTAACCCGTACAATGATTTACCATGAGGCTAATTGATCTCTGTGTTTCTATTGTGTTTGCAACACAAACACACACCCCAATGGCACACGTGTAGCCTGTGATAGGTGTTTTTAGGAGCGTGCTTTACAGGCTGATTAGAGCCCATGTTCAGATTACAAGCCATGTTTCTGTCAAGTACAAGTACAGCTCAGAACACTTGGCACATTTTAGCAGTACAAGGACACAGTTTGTCCAGTCTTAAAGAGAAACACGATTAACCAAATTGCCACTTCATCTCTTCGGCTTTCAAGTGGAAGTTTCTGTTGTACCGGCCTGTTGTTGTATAAGTCAGTTTTCACAGGAAGCCACAGGTATAGCTGTGTCCAATCCAGAGAACATTCGGCACAAATGTTCATGTCCGATCCACCCTCCCACTCCAAGTTTCTCCTTGACTACTGATCAAACTTAACAATAGGAGCTTGATTCATCTCCCTTGTAGCAGAAATGCAGGTGAATCATGTGGTTAGTCTACATTGTCTTACCACTTTGACCACTAGAGCCTTTAAATGATCTATGCTAATATTTAATAGTTTAATAATTTGATGCACATTATCTGTGTTATCTATGTATCTAAACTAGGCTGAAGCCAAGACGCACCTGTTCTGCATGCAAGTGTGTATAATATGCTTTGTGATGTTTCACTACTCTTTCTTTTTTCATCGCAAGTAGCAACGAGTCTTGTTTAGTGTTTACAGGTAAATCGTTTCACTTCTTGAGATCTTTTCATTTGCCTTACAATTTTACAGCCTGGGGTGTATTTGATGATATGCATCCTCACATATAACAGTGGAGCATGTAGATGCTACTGCTGTAAACTTCATGAAATATTATGTAGGGATATTTGTTATACATTATCCTGACAGTATACTAGATTGTTTAATTGTTAATAATAGAACAAATAATTCAAAAAATAAAAATTTTTGTGGGGAAAAACTGCATAACTTCTTGCAATCTAAGTATCACTCTTATGTATACATATATATATATATATATATGCAGTGTTCCTGCAGTCAGTCCCTTATTCATTCTGATAAGGGACTGACTGCAGGAACACTGCAGGGCTTGGATTTAACATGATAAACAAGGCAGAACATTTTGTTTGGCTTCGTATGAATTAATCAGTGGAAATGGGCAGACATGTTGAGCAAACAGTCATTTAAGACTCTGCTGAGACACTGATGGAAGTCATGATTCAATTAGACCCTGAGCTCTTGAAGATGCAACAAGTATTTCAGCTTGGGAGAAATAACACAGCCACAGCTGACTGACGCTGGTGTTTCTGCAAAGCTCCCAAGAGCTGGTTAAAGCATTTGATTGATGAGAAATGATAAAAGTTTAAAAATTTAAATAAGATGGGTTAGGGATTAGTATATTCCTAAGTTATTCTGTACAACAATAAATACTTTGGGAAATAATGAAATTGTTTGTACTGTTGGGTTTATCATATAGCAAATCCAGGTGGAGTAGACCTCAGACACACATCAAAGTCTGTGTGCATTAAAAACATGTGGACCCCCCCCCCCCTTACATTTCACATTTTGTATCTCTAAAGATTAAGTCGTAGCTCATTTGCACTGCATCAAAGAGCTGCATTAAATCTGTACAAAGAAAACCTTATCTCTTTAATTATCTGTAACATCACATTTTCGTACAACATAGTTAACATCTATCCAGCTAACGATATAATCTGTTTGGACCAGGGCAGCTGTTGTCTCGTCCTGCAGAAAGGATCTTTTTTTTTTGATTACGTGTCCTTAATCACAAAAATAACGACAGAATTCTTAACTCTGTAAATATGAGAGCCATAACTGAAGAGTCGGTTTAACTCTGACATTTGTTTTTATATGCATTTAGTATTTGCAACTTCTTAGAACTCAGTTCATCAATTAATCTGTTTATTTTCCCCAATGTTATCTCCAGATGTGCAAACATTTGGCTCTGCAATCCTGCAGAGCCAAATGTACTACATCCCAGAAACAGCTGCTGTTTGATTTTGATTCTTTGAACTATCGCAAGTGTCATAATATTTTTAAAGATAATAAAGGTGAAAATGCTTTTTAAAAAAATCCGTTTTTAAATAATATAGCAAGCTCAAGATTTCAGGGAAATGAATGGGTGATGCTTTTGCAGGAATAGAGCTGAGATGTCATCAAAGACAGTTTGTTACTGTGGGAGCTTTAGCTTCTTCATCCAGACCTCCTCCTGTCAGTCAAGCTTTATGTCTGCATTTGCTGACATTAATCAGATGAATACAAAAGCATTCTGTCTAGTTACTGGTTAAATGCTGCCATCAGGCTTATTTGCATAGTCTATGAACCTAGGGCTGGTGATCCGGTGACACATTATGAGTGTCAAAAGAGAAGTCACGTCTCAAGTGAAACACAGTGTAACCTTAAGGTGAATAAAAGGCACTCAGGGTGTCTTTTATTAGCATTTTTATTATTACAGCATTTACATGGAGGAGACTTAATGATGGCATGCATCATGGAGAGATTTCACTGTATTTTTGTTTAGCATTTAGTTGACCGTTGTCAGTTTAGGGTTTGGGGCAGCAGGGGAGTCGAGAAGGACCCCGCACCTCATGCTGAGTCTCCCGGTGCTGCCCCCTCTCATCTATGTGAAGAGTCTCTTCTCCCCTGCTAAGTTTGCAAAGTCCAATTTTCAGCTAATATGAAGGTCGCAACAGCAGGCGCAGAGGGCGTAGTAGGACATAATGGCTATGGGATTGTAAATATTGGTTTTAGAGAGACACAATTGGAGGGCAAGCGGAGAGAAATTTCCATAGAGTATGTGCTAGCGCCATTGGAGGCCTTGGTGCAGCAGAATAGATTTTCCATTCTAGTGTGTCACATTAGATTTTCGGAGGTGCTCAGTGGCAGGTACATGTCATTAGTAACACTTTAGCACAGTAATGAACCTTTTTATTTATCCGGTGCTTCTCTCATGAATGAATAAGGAGCTGCTCCCCAACTGTGCCTAGCCGTGAGAAGCAGACAGAAGAGGCAAAGGGAGAGAGAGAGGGAGAGCGAGAGAGAGCGAGAGCCTGGAGCACTATGAAGTCGAAAGGGGAACGTGGAGCCCTGGGGAATGCTGAGGAGGGTTAAATGATCATTATTGTGACACTCACATGCACACTCGCTAACACACACATGCACCGCCGAACAAAAGAGCATACACATGCACAGACACACATGCACGCTCCCCACCTCCACTCCCTGGGGTCCTGATCTGACACTCTATTTACACACACATTTACACAGTCTACTCCCTCCTTTATAAAGCTGACAGGTACTTAAGCGGTACATTACTCTGAGGAGCTCAAGCCTCATGGCGGTGTAACCAAACTGTCCATTCACTGCTAGCCTTGTCTCAGTGTTCATTCAATAATGGCTTCTGAGAAATCTACCGGTAATGAGCGCTTGTAACTGGGCGGGCAGGCCGGGAGTCTGACGGCAAACATCAGGGCGAGCATCGGGGCCCGGGCTCATTGGTGGAAAAGAACAATATGCTGGGGTTCAGTAGCTCGTACGACTGTGACAACAGAGAGTTCTCGTAGGAATTTCAGATGCATAGGAGCTCATCTCTCCAGTTCTGGAGATGCTAGTGGAGTTACTTCATGTGCGTCTTCTTCTGTCGTCTGACTAGTTCCTTCGTTGCACCAGAAATCAACAGTGCAACTAAGTTTTATCGCTGCTGAGAAAAAAGAAAAACAATCGGTGCATATCTAGTCTAGGTCGGTGGCTTCGCCTATTGTTATACAGGTGGCAAACCTCAATCTCAGCACCTCTTCTTGGACTCACCTCAGATTCCAGCCCGGTGCAGTGAAGCGGTTAGAGTGGCAATGGCCAAAGTGGTCAGGGCCCCATGTCACCCCCCACCCCACCCCAGCATCCTCAGTGTTCATTTCCCTTTCATCTTGAGTGTGAAATCGCTGCCGGTGCAGCACTGACCTCAGCATTAAGAGGTCAACTATTGAAATCTGATGTGCGCCTCTCTGGCTGAGGGACTTCAACAGATGGAGGGCAAAAGAGGGAATGGAAGAAATGGAAGGAAAAAAGAGGCATTTAAGATTAGTAAACTGTATAATAGCTCTGAGTCTTGTACTTACATTGCTTTGCTTAGGGAATGAGCATATATATTGGTGTAGTAGTTTAAAATGTTCGCTCCCTACTGCACATGTTGTTAAGTGTTTCTAAGGGGAGGTGAACATGTTTTGAAGCCCTGCAAAAAGATTGCCATTGGACTATTTTAGATTGTAGTGGACAAAAGAAACCCACTGCTAGTATTAGACACTTTTTAACTGCATTTCTGTACCACCGCATTAAAAATTTGCTTTCCTGTGATTCCTCCTAGTTAAGGGCATTAATATCTGCGAGAAGAGAAACTCCCCAAAACTCCAAACTTAGCAGCTTTTGGCAGCTTTCTACAAAATACCTGCCAGAACTTCCTGTCTCCATGTGTTTCCAGCATAAGGTTCTGCATTTAAAGTCAATTCGACACCTCATCTCAGTATGAATCCCCTCTGAAAGCATATGTGATATGAAGAGTAAGAGAAGTTTGAGGTCTTGTCTCATATTTCCCATCGGCTACACTTTCATCCCTCTCTCTGCAGCAGACCACCCCCAGCAACCCTGCCCAAATAAGGTGTTCTGCCTTCAATACTCTCCTCTCTGAAGAATCTCAGGAGTTCAGAATCTGCGAAAACTTTGGATCTCAAACACAAACATCTTTTATTCAAAGGGTGTCTGTAATCACAAATAAATAGCTTTTCTGGCGATGAGCACAAGGCACAAGAGAGAGAGAGGAGCCTATCTCAGGAGCAGATAACTAGTAGATATGATTCCTTAGATAAGTAGCAGTAATTTGGCTTTTAGAGATAGCTCCAGGGGCGCTGTGCCGAGTTGCGCTGATTTACTGTGTGTATGGGAGGTTGTTTTTTTTTTCCCCCTACATTTTTATCTCTCCTGTTGAAGAGCTTTTCATCTCTGATGATTTTCTCTCTTTTTTATGTATTTCCCCCAGAAGGTGAGATCACAAACCCACAGAAGGCAGAGTGGCATGTTTTAAAGCGATGGACAAAATACAAATATTTGAAAATGTATTTCATGGTAATTATGTCAGGTTTCATGGCCTTGGCACAGTACTGAGGCACAGCCTGGATGCCTTAATTTGTATAGAAATTGTAATCATTTGTTCATTTCAAGGTGAAAATTGCATTTTTTAATTTAAATTGTATCCTGCGTGATAGGCTATTATCTAGAAAAATTGTCTCTGTGTATGGCGGTCTATGCCCTGCCGTCACGCCTGTTTAGAGCCCACTTCTCCTGAGAAAGGGCTTGTATATGAATCTCCTGACTGAATGCACCCAGTTTGTTCTTCACTTATGGGCCGCCACTGCACTCATTTCCATTTTTGTTATTAATATTAATTAGTTTGAGAACACAGCTCAGATTTTAAATGTAAATCAAGCTTGGCTTCACAGTGATTTTTATCTAGCTCCGATTTCTTAGATTTACAACTTTACTTGGACTTTTTTTGTCTTTGTTTAAAAAAAATGAATTAAGGGAGGTGTGCATGGATGTGCATATATGTGCACATGTGCATTTCAAGTATTGCAATCTGAATTGGTTCTATATGAATAAAATGTAATGAATTGAAGATTGATCTTACTTAGCTGATTAAATGTAATATAGCTGGTGAAAGATTCTATAATTTTGGTTCCTGGTAAATCAGACAATCCCCTATTTGAGCTCCTGATTTTTTCTTTTTTTTTTTTACTTATACATGACAGATTATCTATCTATAATACCTGAGAGGGGTAACCATGAAATTCAAAATACCTAAAATGTTCTGAAAATAAGATTTTCTCCCTATGCAAAATACATGGTTGGGAAGGAGATATGTGCATGGCAAGCTGTGCGTCTGTGTCTGTGTCAGTGGGATCCTTGAGGTGACGAGCACAAAGCTGAGGCTCAGGTACACAGCGTATGCTGGCATAATTACAGGATTTGGGGGATTATTATACTGTAAGTGCTTTCATGGCGACAGCTGGGAGCTTTTTTACTCCCTATGACACATAATCTCAAAGAATAAAACCAAGACCCCAGAGCATCTCTTAATCATTTCTTAGCATACCTGCACACGGATCTGAACTCTTTCTGAAGACAAATTTGAAAAATTAGAATATAATTATCATATCTGGTTTAAATCATTCTAAAGTCATATTTTCAAACACACATTTTCTTTAAATCTGAGACTTTTTGGCTTGTTGTTGTTTTTTTTTTCCTAACTGGCTGTTTGCGTTCTTCCTCTTCACGGCTTTCCTGAGTCTTCAGCAGAAGGTTATTTATCACAGCATGGCCAGGTTCAGGAGCTGGGTCCTAAATAAGATCTGAATCAGAGCCTCTATTCCATGGCTCATTTTGAAAGTATGACCAGGCTGACGCTGTGAATTCTCTATCACTGCTGCATGAGTGATAGGGCCTCCTGGTCTCTACAGCAAGGCTCAGGAGTTTCATTTCCATCCCTGTGATCTAAACAACCCCATTACTGGCAGCCATTTATGCACAGGGGCAGTAGGCAAGCACTGGGCCTGAGGACACAGCCCACAGCTAAGCTACCATGGCATAGAGCTACCTTCAATGGCCGTATGTCCATATAGAGGAGGGGAGAGGAGGAATGGAGCGCTCGGGCCTCTACACTTTATCTAAACCACTCCAGAGAGGCGAGTGGAATCGGCTCTTGTGGGCTCTGTTTATCCTCTGCTCCTGTAGTCAATCAATTAGGGGATCAAAGCAGGAGATGAGGGAAATGTCATAAAGCTCTCCCACACACCACTGCCTGAGCTGCCACCTCGTCCAGTCTGAGTGACAGCAGACCCGAGGGAGACAAAACTCCCAGGCCGGCACCTCAGGAGACAAGCTGGAGCAAAGGGGACAACCGTAGCACATGCCAAGGTCTAATCTGGACAACCAGAACACAAACTTTTAGAGGAATATATGAAGGATGACACGCAGCAGGCAAAGAGCCACAATGCATATTTGATATGTTCAGAGGATCCATTGAAAGCCCCCCAGTCTCCTCAGAATGACCTCATATCAAAAACTTGCTTTGAAATCGATTAACTAATTGACCTGCCTCATTGGCATGCTAATCCAGCACCCAAGAACACTATTTTTTCCCCCCACAATATATGTTTTGTAATTAGATATTCAAGAGAATTAACATTTGCATCAAATTTAACTGAGCCTTGATGATATAACGTGGCGATAACGCTGCATTTCAGTGCTGATTTGAATCTGTGAAGGGAATCCTAAACGTTATGTATCAGTTTATACTCACTGAGTATGAAAATATGAAATAGGAATGATAGGTACCCCTTGATAACACAAGCAGTACTGACTTCATTTAGCTTCAGATTTATCTGCTAATACAATTTGATGGTGATGATGTTAATAATTTTGATTAGTGATGCCTTTAATTAGTTCACATTTAATTGCAAATAAAATGCAAAGTATTTGTTGTCAATTTGTGGCGTACAGAAAGTAAATATACATCTCTCACGGTGCATCTTGGCATGATTTACTAGTTTAGACAAGACTATGTACGAAGATTTTCTTGCTGCGGCGACTGCACACATATCCAGCATGTTTGAGATTTGTTAAATGAATGAATGAACGTACCTAAGGCGGGTTTGACATACCTCCAGCAGTGCCTGATGGCTACAAGTGAATGAGCTCCACTGTTTTGACGTGTAATATAAAGCACAGCGGATGCTTCCACACTACACCGGTTAGTTCCCCTACATTCACACCATACCGCAGAGATTTGCAGACTGCATTCCCCGGCAAGCGGAGGGAGAGGCGAGCGCTGCTGGTCAGCGGGTAGAATGAATTACTTCCTACAGCTGCAGCTAGACACACTTTCAGTCTGCGTCTCCTCGTCTGGGACATTTGAGCTCTCATCACTCTCTAATCATATCGCTGGAACAGTCACTGGTGACCCCCGCAAATGTGCTTGAACTTACATGCTCAGACTACAAGCATGCGGTTAGGGCTGATTTAAGATTTTGCAGATGCACACAGATTTACACCAGGCCTGTAATTAATCTGTCTGAAATATATTTTCCATCAATTTATTTTTATTTTATTAGCCCTTTTAAATCTTAGAAAATACTAAAAAGGCTTGCCACAATTTCCAAGAGCCCAAGGTCACAATTTAAATGGCTTGTCTTACCTAATCAAAGTCAGTCAGTCAGTCCAAAATTATATAAATGGGAGAAAGGCTGGAAAAACCAGATAGTTGATTGGCTGGATAAAATGGTTATTGTCTATACTGAATATGTATGTACATATGTAGTACATGTAAAAACTGAAAGAAGCAATGGATAAATAAAAAGGCTCATTACTGACTCGTCTCATAATAAACGTTAAAATAACCTGCACAGGACAGAAATAAGAGACAAAAGGCTCAACTCTGTTTTGGATCTTTAATTGATAACAGTTACGCCAGTGTTACAGTAAACACACCAACAGGCTGAAGGTAGTAAATACCAATACAAGTTTCCCACTACTCTAATACTTCATACAGCAGAATAAATTATACCATGATAATATACACACATGCGGAACAGAAAAAGGAGTAAAGCAAAGCACAGATGTCAAAAAGCAACTAAACAGGTTAAGGGTCAAACAGACGGGAGGAGGAAGGGGGAGGGCTGGGAGGGAAGGAGTTGTATGCCTTAAATACCCGAATGTTTATTGATGCGAGTGTTAGAAATGGGTTTGATACACTAAAGACAATTCTAAAACTCTTCCTTTTTAAAATATACACATGAGTGAGGCGTCTAAGTGAAGCAGTTGGAGCAGCAACTGCTGCGGTTCAGTGCGGAGTCAGCATTACTTTGACGTTTTCTCCTGAAGTCTTATTGGTCCACAAATCCAACAAATTCCCAGAGTAGAAAGCCTGTTGTCTCTGGCATTATTATCATCATCATCATCATCATCATCATCATCACGCTGGTCCATTGGCAGAGTCACACACCGAAGGCTCAGGTGTGTTAGGTCCTTGGTCCAGTGATAGCTTTTATACTCAGTCTGTAAAACAGGCGGTCAAAAACACCCCGAAGATGTTTAATTCAGCCAACTTTTAAATATACAGCGGTCCTGTGGTTCAGGGGGAGTCTGTCTGTGACACCAAGCTTTCATTTTCCTTCAAGCTCAGTTTTACCCTCTTAAATGTCATTTTAATTGGAACATTTTCAGTGGAATTTATATTTTACTAATTTATACAAATCAATTCTTACCTGGGTCAGAAAAAAAAACAGACTCAAAACTTTTGGTTGAAACAAGTAAACCAATTAAATACATTAAAAAGAAAACAGAAAAAGAAAACCAAAACATTTCCTTCCACAGATCCCTTGCTTACCTACCACTCAACATAGTGTTGTTTTAGTATAAAACATACTCTTTATAAAGAAACGATACACAATCTGCTCCAGCTACTGTACATTTTTTCAGATTTTAAAGGCGACGAAGGACCAGATCCTTTCTTGAGCATTAACTGTCATAATAATCACACTGATGTCAATGAAAAATATCACATTCATCTCAAGGGAACAGCTGGTCCTGGATCAAGTCAACAACGCGTGCTACACAAATGTCTCATATCCACTATTATTAAACTTTTTTTTTCGTCTTTTTTGTACATTTGGGTGAGTATGTGAAAGTGGAGGATTAGACATGGCTCTGGTCCAAACCAGAGAAGGGGGCCAATCAGCGGAGTTACCTGTGCCCTTTCACAACTGACTGGATTATATGATTTTCCAGAGTGCATGTGAATGGCACAGCTTGTCTACTTTTTAATCTCATAACAGAGAATGCTGGAATGCCTATAGTATGTTGGAGATGGAGGCTGAGGAATGTTCTGAAGGAATTTAGTCGAAAGGTGGAAAGCCAACACAGTGTGCATTTACAAAATGTGCTAATTATGCTATAAAAAAAACTGAAATACTGGCTAGTGATGAGAAGGGTCACTGTGAATTAGCTTTGACATTATATTCGTGTGATTTAATCTGCTTCACACTGTTTAAGTCACACAGGATTCCCTGGCAGATGGGATTTGGGAGGAATGGGGAGGTGTGTGTGTGTGTGTGTGTGTGTGTGTGTGTGTGTTCGTATGAGGGGGTGGTTGAGCTTGGCAAGGTCCATATTTCAAAATACATTAATTTCCCCAATCCTGTTTTTGCAAACAATGCCCTCCTCCCTATGGACCACCACTAAGGATGGGATGGAGGTTACAAGGGGAAAGCTATTGGCCGCCAAAACGCTGCTTTAATTCCCTGCAGAATCCAGCCAGCCAGACTTCCCACAGTATGGCCAAGTTCTTTAGGAATGTCAAGACGAATATGAAAGTGGGAAGGTCAAATCGCTCACGAATATTTGAGCTCAGGGAACAGGCAGAGGAACAGCAGCTTGGAAAACAATCATCCTCTTTTGTGTGACTGTGTGTCGACACGCAAACATGCATCGCTCCCAGATCATCTCAGTCATTCTCTGTGTTTTACACACCGACATCTAACGGAGAAAAGAGATACGAATGGAATCAAAGAACAACAGAAATCACATTAACCATAATCATATAACAGCAACAATAGTCTTAACAATATCAAAAAAGAACAAGAAGAAGAGTCGTTCAAATGATATTGGCTTTGTTAACTACTATGAACAGCAAGGTCAAAAGTACATGTTGTTGATGGCTCTAAATGTGTGCTGGACTGCAGCCATGAAAAGGAGGAATCTGGGCCAATGAAGTTGACCATCCTTTGGTCATCTGGGGGTCCTTTTTGGCCCACTGAGTAAAACAAACAGGTCTGAGGCTGGGACATGAGTACAAGGAGCGGGCAATTATGCCCAAAGGGTGGGGAGAAAGGGTGCAGAGCCGCCTGGTGGTGTGAAAAGTTTAGCTCCATTCCCAAAAAGGGACTTTTCACTCTCTCACAAGCGTCACTTTCTCTGGTACAGAGTGAGGGCGCGCGTCTGTTCACTGATGTCATGGCCGAGCTGCAGATAGACGAGCTGGAGTTGCAGTCCAGACTTGATGGAGCATGGAGGAGGGTGGCAGAGGGCGAAATAGAGAGAGGTGCAGGGTTTGTCCCGAGTGGCTTCAGTAAGCCTGTCCCGTCTCCACCTGCAGCAGCCCCAGTACTGCCGAGTGGTCTCCAAGCTTCATCCTCCTCTGGGTGGACAAGCTCACATTTTTAGCCAGGTAGTCTACAGCAGCTATACACACAGACAAACAAACAAAAGAATACAGAAAGGAAAAACAAACAAACGTTAGACAGGTGGTAGATTCCTGGGACATATGTCCTATTCACTCTCATTTCATTCCTCTGATTAAGGCTGAAACAAGTTGTGGCAGAAGAGAATGAGTCAAATGAAAAACAATTCACACAGAGAGAGTGAAAGATAAAAACCCCTCCCCTGTCCCTTGTCTGAGGTTGGCATGCTGCTGGCACAGAGCATGTGCATCCTGGTAAAGTCTCCATGCTGTCACTCAGACAGTTCCCCGTGTGTGTTCTGTGTGCCAGTCTTCATTACACTTGGCATCTCTGATTTCATGCCCTCCACACTCCACATGGCCGATCATTTTCATCCTCAGACAGCAGCTCCTCTCCTCTCTCTTCCATTCATTACCCATCCACTGTGCTCAATCACCATCTTAATTAACCTCACATCAGCTCACATCCGCACTGCCATCAGTTTCTTGCTGCTGACAAAAACACTGGTGCGCACACATAAAAACGTGACAGATTGGCACGCGCTCGCCCGCACTCACGCATAACACAAACACATTTCGGAAAAGAAAATCACCAGATGCACAAAAGCATCAGATCACCACCAGAACCTGAAAATAAATACAAACAAATGTCAGCTAGCCAATGCTGCATTGGTTTGTTCAGGAAGTGAGCTTCATTTTACCTCTTGTGAATGGCTGTGACAGCATCAGTCAATTATGCTAATCTAATAAAGCAAACTCTTTCCTGCCCTGAGGGTGTGTGCATGTGTGATCAAAATAGGAGAAAGAGGGAAAGAGAGGTGGGCAAGAGGACACTGTGGCCCCTGAGGGTGTGCCGTTCTTTGAAGTGGCCCTCTTCTCTTTCCCATCCAAGTGGAGTGGGGTGTGACTAAGGCAGCTCTGTAAATGGATGGTTGTGGTGTGGAGGTGGTGGTGGGGTCTTTATCAAGAGCACGTGTCTGCCTCCACCGACCAGGGTGCAAAGGTCAGGAGGCTCTCCTGCCTGGGAACTGGGCATCACTTCATAGGCTTTTTAAATTTAGTCAGCTTAAGAGGGGGTCGGAGAAGAACGACCAGCTTTTGTCACAAAAACATGAAAGTATTTGCTTATGCAACAACAACAGTATACACATAAAGGGTCTACTTACTCTGGCCATACTGGCTATACTGGTAGCCTGCAGTGACGGGGTCCACACTGTAGCTGGTGGCGCTGTATGTAGGAGGGCAGTATGACTGCGAGGAAGCCAGGCTGTCCACACTCTTGATGGTGTCAGAGCGCTGGCTGCAGCTGGCTGAGATGGGGTTGGAGCTCTCCAGGCTGCTGTGCAGGGGGGAAATGGAAAAGTCGTGCTGGGGCTGGGAGGGTACAGCACTAGGGTTACTCAGGATACTCATCACCTGGAGGGGAGGGGGGGGGGGAAAGGATGTTAGAAACTTGGAAAATTGAGGATCAAAGCATTGACAGAGTTGAGGGAAAGTACTTTTTTTTTTTGCAAGTATAGTGCCATCCCAGCACTTCACGGTAAAGATGCCAATAGAAATACACCATTTCAACTTTGAAATAGGAAAGGGGAGAAACTTCCCCATCTTTTTTTAAAGAGCAGAGGGGAGGGAGGATACCAGGAGGGTGATGAGGTTAAAAAAAGGAGAAAGGGAACAAGAGACACAGTTTCCATTAGCTGGCGCTGCCAGTAAGTGTTCTGCTGTGGGACAGACGGGTCCCAGGGTGATAATAGACCCACCATCCTTGCCAGACAGCCCCTGTCCCGGAGCCTGAGGCCTGAGCCCGAGCCTACAGCACAACAAGCACCAAGGGAGTCCCTAATCCCTCGCCCCTAGCCTACCCATCTCATGAATAGTAATGGGGTTGGAACTGGTAAACGATCCCCTCAGATCCCCACACAAAGTAGGCTCCACAAACCATACTGAGCGGGCCGCTGATAGTGCAGGTTGAGGCTTGCCTGAATATTACAGTGTGTATATTATTCACAGTGCATAAAGGCTTCCAATTCAATATTCTAGATTAATGTAATAGCATGTGACATTCGTCAGAAGAAGGCCTCACAATATGTTAAAATGTAAGAGATTACTTCTGGTGCTCCTCTAGTCTGAAGCACAGTGGCCCAGAACGCTGTGAAAAATTTTGTTTTCGCATGCTGTGAGTTTCGTTAAGTGAAAAAGCCTAAGTGTAGAGTGTGCGTGTGTGGTAAAAAAAAAAAAAAAGCAATTGTCCCACACATGCTTCCCTCCTATAGCAGCGAAGCCTTCCTTTCAACATCAGGTTCATGTTAAGTTTTGCTATGCTGCACTGGCCTTTGGCCCCTTGGCTGCTAAACCAATTAGCCCATCATAGAGGTGGTTACACAGGGGTGATACAGAGGCAGACATATGTTTGCATGCATGCACAAACGGACGCATGCATACACATTTGTAGCAACCACACACCCAACGCAGGAGCTAGCCAAAACAGTCCACAAATGATGCTGCACGCCAGGATTATCCCTCAGAGGGAAAATTAACTATATTCTGCAAATTAATCATATCTTTAGAAAGGGGCCTCCCTAGAAATACGAAACACTCGAAGCACATTAGAAACATAAAGGCTGGTTAGTCATTTCCACATGTTAATTCTATCAGTAAGGAAACCCCCACCGTCCCCTCCACATCTGCGAACAAAGCATGTGACATGTATCCATAAGAGGGAGATTCATAGCCCTCTTCATGCTGGACACATGTGATGCTCCCTCCCATATGGAGATGAAGTGCACAATGTGAGGAAGATGAAGGGTTATGTTTGGATGGGTTCCTTAAAGTAAAAGAAAAAAAAAAGGGAGCTAGTAAAATGTCCTGAGAGAGACAGCTGGAGGGCATGAGCCCATTTTAGTTATTGGTTAATTGAAGCTTGATTACATTGCTTCCTTATGAAATAGGACAGCCAACAACTGGCTCTATTATTATTCACGCTCATAAAAGCTCTTCAAAAGGAAATGACTTCTTATCGCGACACGTTGCGGCATTGCTATTTTAGCAGGATATTTTAGATGGGTCGGCCACTTTAGAGGCTGACAAGTGTTGGCATCTGTGAGGATCTCAAGCACAGTTTTCAGTTATAATTTAAGTGTTCTTAGTGGGGAAAGGTATGTTCAGAGTGGCTTCTTCCACCCACACCTACAGCATTTTATGTGACACACGGTTCAGTTTTAATTGGTGGGTTTTGCTACTTTGATGTTCCCATAAAGTTTTTTCCCCCCTAAGTGTTCAAGTGTTAAACGATACTTTGTCACATAAACTCGTAAATGCCATTTGTGGCTGGATACATTGACATATTTCTGTTTCTGTGTGGCTCGTGAAACAGCCTCTGCAGATATTAAGTTCTAGCCAATGAATGAACTCTAAGAAAGCGGGGGGATCTGCTTTTTGTCTTGAATTAAAAAAACAAAAAAAAAAAGGCAGGAAGCTGATGGTTGTCACTAAACACGTGGGCGTATTAATAAAGAGTTGAAAAGGACTTTGGATTCCTGTCAAATTTTAGAGTTGAGGAAAGGCCATTATATTTATCATCCATACATACAGCATGCTCTTGCAGAGCAGAGTTTCTCCCTGTTTCTCTGCACCCGCCTCCCCCTCCCCCCCCCCCCCCCCCAACTCCCTGTTTCGCCTCGCATACGGCGTCCTCAGCAGCCCAGAGTTCGTTTGTTGTTTAATGTTGTGTGAGTGCTGGTTTGGGAGATAATGTGAGCCAGGACCCAGTTTAAAGGACAATGCTCCAGGGCGTTCCCTGCCTCTTGCGCACAACACCCCTCCCTTCACACCCGCCCCCCTCCTTTTCTGCTCTCTCTCTACAGATAGATTACTTTATAAATAATAATAAAAAAGTAATTAATTCTCTCAACTTCTGAGCCCTCCAGCCTGTGGCAAAGTGAGTGCGGGAAGTGTAAATGGATACAATGTGCATCCTTTCAGATAAATAAATAGCACACTTGAGACAAAAAGAGGCCCTTTCAAACCCCCCTCCCCTCCCCTAATTTCTTCAACAGCCAAATTACATTTTTTTGTAACATTTTTTTGTTTGCGCGAATGTTTGACGAGTTGTTCTTTGTTGGATTTCACTCTGGAATAAAACAACGTGACAGAGACGGAGCTGAAACACTGCAAGTGATACAAGAAAAAAACACAATGAGAGAAAAGAAACACAGTAAAGAAAGAGAATGGGAATGTGCCGGAAGAGCTGAGTTTTCTTTCAGCCATTATAATCATTACGAGATCATAAAAGTCAAAATTATTCCACTTCGACTATTTAATTTTTTACATTGTGTTAGGCAGTGAAATGGAGCTCATTCGTGTCTCCTTATAGGAGCAGTCGTCCCTGCTGCACCTGATAATAAGAAGAATGCACCCTTGCACTGGATTAAAACAACACCAATTCACAAGTGTAAAGTGAGGAAATGGAGTGCTGAGAATATGATAGCCTATAGAAAGAAGGCGAGGGGGGCAGCAGAGAGAGTGATATAGCGTGAGCGAGAGGAGAGTGGAGGCTTTGGGAAGTACAAAGACTCCTGTAGGACTGCACTGGCCTGAGGGCTAGCCTGCCTGGAGAGCTGATAGGAGCCCCTTCTGTTCCATTCCCAGCGCCAGCGCCAACACACCCCGCTCCACAAATACTCTTAATCTGCGCAATACTGGATTAGTTCCTCTGTCACCGATACCTCCCCGTTCTGCCCAAATCAAAATGCCCCCAAGATGTACCTTTAAGTTAGGCAGAGGTCACTGGGGCAGACAGGGAAAAATGAGCACTCCAAATGTCTGTAAGTTATCTGAGTAGTGCAGAATAACATTGTGCACCTTAGCAGATCTGCCTGGCTGATACTCACTCCAGCAAAGAACGATTAAAGATCCACAGTGATGACACTGAATTTCAGATCAATATTTGAAGGCCAGTCCTCGGGGTGTGATTACAGGAAGAGAATAGTGTTTATTTCTGTAGCCCAGAAGTCTGGAAAGTGTCTGACTTTGGAAACAGTCAAAATATGAAATAAAACCTTAACTATATAGAAATGTGTGTATTTAATACATAGAAAGACACAAAGAACAGACAGACTTCTTATGTTAGGTCATTAAATGTTACATGAAAACTTGATTTAAATCTTTTAAAATCCTAATCAAACACTTAACATGAAACCAAACAAAAAAAATGAAGGAAATAAATAACAAATGAAAATATCAGTGACTCCCCCCTCCAAGTCAGACGACTCCTGCTCACACAGCGTCCCGCCCTTCCCCCCATCCCTCACATGAGAAGGCCGGCCCAGCGGGCAGTAAGGCCCCTCATCTGAGCAGACAAAATGACTATTTAAAAATAACAGTGATTGCATAAATTGAATTAAAGCGTTTTGGTCACGGTGGAGGTGGCGCGAGGGGTGGTGTGGGGCCGCAGCAGAAAGCCAGGATGGTGGCAGGCAGCAGATGACGGGCTCAGGCCTGCATGCCACTGCGTTAATTGGCCGCGGCACATTCATAAAAACTGAAAAGTGTCTTCCACTAGTGCCACAGGATGAAGAGACAGAAGCAGAGTGAGAGGTAGAATGGTGGTGGTGGTGGTGGGGGGGTTGGTGCTGGAGGGAGAGAAATGGGCCTTTGAAGAATGTAATGCAAATGGGGGGTTGTGGTGGGGTGCTAATTGTGTTCAATTAAGTGGCTGATTGGCACTGACAGAATGTGGGCATTGACATGTCAGGCACAGATGAGGACGATTAGCGGGCACTGGAACAAGCTGTCACTCCTCACAACATGTTAGCCATTCTGCGCCTGTGCGTCTCCCCTCTGCGCTCCATGAAGCTGTTCACACGTACCGAAGGAAGCTTAAATGAGCGGAAGTGGAATAAAATTCATATTTATTTTAAAGGCTAGACACGCTCCCTCTCTGTTACTGCAAATTTCCATTAAGCTAAATGCTCATAGCGGCCTTAGCGTTCCAGAAAGCACAGCTGCTCAAGTTGGAAAAAGGACCCCCACCCCACTCCCCTCTTAAACATCCCACAGCATAAGCTATAAACTTGGCCCCGCACTAACCAGAGGTTAATATACCGTCTATTGGGCTGCAATTGGAGAACGTGTGGGGAGCAATCCTCTATTCTCTGCTAGTGATATGCTTGAGTAACTATGGGATGGATTCAGCCACTGGGAACAAGAGAGGCCCCTTCTAAGCGGGCACACACATGCACACCGACTTCAGCTCGCCGCACCTTGCTCCAACGCCTCTTCTAAATTAAACGGCAGATTTTCTGATTCCAGGAGAGTGGTTTCAGCAAGGCAGGGCCTGGTGTGTGTGTGTGTGAGAGAAGCAAGAAGCAAGGCTGATCGAGGGAGAAAGGAGAAAAACGAAGAGGGAGGAAGAAGAAGAGGAGGGGGGAGGAGTGGGGGTTGTTTGCTGAAAACAGCAGGGGCCAGGTCTAGTGAAAAATGTCAGGTCAAATTGTTCTTGACAGTGTTAATATCTGCACCTCATAGCCATAATTACATGTAAATAAATAGTGAAATAGCTCTCAGCTGGAGACTGGAAGGGGCGAGCTGCTGCATGAGACAACCAGCTGAGGACCCAACTACCTCCCATATTCTCATCTTATTGTCTGGATGTAGAAGGGAGTGAGAGACAGAGATGCACACGCAATGAAGCTTATTTTTAGTAAGTTTTTCCTTTTCTTTGCGATCCCCCCTTGTGAAAGCTGGAAGCACGGTATAAACTCTGCAAAGGGGCCACGACGATGAAGGTTAGAGGACAGAGAGAGAGAGTGAGAGAGAGCCAATAAACCAATGAGGGACAGGGAGAAAGAAACAGAAAGAAGGACGGACAGAATGGGTGAGAGGGAAAAAAAAGTCAGCTAGTATTAATCACAGCCATGCACCTGTCAGAGTGGCATCTGGAACTAAAAGGAACCACATGCAGCTAGACAACATCCCAAACCTCTGGCTAGCGGGGCAGGTTCACAGCAAACTAGCCTTCCTTCTTCTCAAGCCATCCCATGACCCCCTGAACCCTGACCCTTCACCCCGAAGAGACAGGTCACCCAGCATATGCCTCACAGACACTTCACCTGTGAAGCAGGCTGTTACTGCAGACATTATTACATTATGACTATTATTATCATTATGATGATACAAGTAACCTTCAAATTGTCTGTGTATGAGGAAGGAAATCCCCGCCAGATGAGCATGTGACACTGCGTACACCCGTGTGCAATAGCTATTTTAGATAGGATCGATATTTGTGCCTATACTTTCATAAAGGCAGTGCCGCTCTCCACCTTATAGGCATTTCAACTGCGTGGGACACACAGCATGTGAATCAGTCTCAGTCATTTTTCCTCCTTAAATCCCCATCTTCTAGGATTTACTGAAATTCATATTGGCTGCCTCTGCAAGATAAATGTAAATCACATTCCCTTATATTTACTATTTATCAGGATGCAGCAGCTCACTTTCAGCAGGAAATATCTCTCACCTGCACACAAACACCCTTGCATTTAAATAGCATTTTTATTGTCCGCCATAGCCTTTCATCTGGGCGTAGGGAGAAGAGCTGCCTCTCCAGGGGAGAGAGTTGGAGCAAGAGTGGAAGGTGGGGAGAGAGAAAGAGAGAGGGAGAGGGAGAGAGCAAAGCACTATTGGCAAGGCATCGCTGGATGACAAAAAGCCAAGCGGAGAGAAGGAAGGTTGGTAGGTGAAAAATAGATTATGAATACACCAAGCTCCAACCAAAGATATTTTGGAACGTAAGAGAAAATGGCAGCACATGGCTGCTCAAGAGACTGAAAGATGGAGAGAGCAACAAATGGCTCAGATAAACAGGGGCTAGAGAGCTAAAGCACTGTCTCTGCTGCAAGGGGGGAAAAAACGAGGTTTGCATGCATGCTGCAAAGGTGGCTCCTTATACAGCATTTTTTTTTTGTCACAAAGCATCAAGTTTAAGCTGAGCAAGAAAATTATTAGTCACGTCACACTCGTCTGCAAGCGGCGAAAACAAAAACAAGATGTATTGTCACAAAGCAGAAGGCCAGCGCACGCAGAGGTACGTCTTCGGTGTCGCAGACAGAAAATCTTTCCTCAGAGTTCAAAAGTGTTGCAAAACAACAGCAAACACTAATAATCTGTGCAGAAACAGTATAGCCAGTGGATATGATTTACAGTCCCTGGATTTTCTTGGCAACTGCCGACAGCAGGTCTCTTTTTTCTGAAAGCCTCTTACATCTTTTTTTATACTTGCCAAATTGAAACAGTATTTGTTTTAATGGGAGTTCTAATTAACCAGTATGTATTCCCCCACTTGCTCTGCGAGTGGCTGAGCTATGAATGCAGGCTATGTGCTCATCCCCTTTGATTTGTTGTCAGTGGAGCCTGCCAGCTGACACAGTGCCCGGTGAGAGGCTTAATGCCCAAGTTTTAATAATGTGGGGGACTACATGAATCTCCCCCTCTCATTGGTATTCAGGTGCAGAATGTCTTGTTAGAAGTCAGGGAGGGAGGCGGAATGAAGCCAGAGCTCCAGATTGTTCCGTACATTTTCCCCTCTCCATTTTTTTTTTTTTGGCAACGGCAGAGCTTGCTTCTTAAAAATAATTCATCCCATTTTTAAAAGAAGCGTCTGCGCTAGCTAATGGAAGAGCAGCAGCACAGTTTGGAGTCTCCCCTGGCTTATCTCTCTCAGACAGTTGTGGGGAGTCGCTGGTGAGCATGGTGTCAGCGTGCGTGGTACGGTGCAGCGCCGCGCGGGCAGGCAGGCCTGGGGACACAGATCAAAGGGAGGCAGGGGTGAGAGCCGCTCTGCCTCTGATCCCATGTACGTGTGTGTGTGCGTGTGTGGAGGCCCGGCCCACTCACACAGCCCAAAGGCCCTCAAATACACACAGACACACATCCTTGTCATTCCAAAACACACAACACTTTCATAAAACTGCAAAACAGAAAAAAAAAGTTCCTCACAAAACTTTGTGAACTTCCTTCATCAAAACAGCAATAAAATCTCTATCCACCATACCTATCCAGCTCACAGACTTCCCACTTTCCCTATCACGTCTCCTTATCATAAGGACACCCTACAACAGAACCTGCATGCATTTCCCACTTTGATTCAACAAGAGAAATGCTTCCCGTTCCCCTTTTTCCCCCTCCTCCTCTATATTTCTAGAAATTCTGCCACTGAGCTCCTTTCGCTGGGCTTCAGCAAGTGCCGTTGTTTTCTTTCCTCTCCCAGCAGGTGTCCCTGTCATGCAATAATGAGGAATTCAGCCCAAATGGTTTCACGCAAATGCAATGGCCATGAATGCTGCTTCAAAGAATCATTTGAAAAGTATCTTGCAGCATCATATTACTGGGATTTGTTGAAAATGTGCTGCGTGCTTGAGAGATGATTGCCTGTTAAAGTGCACCTCTTCAGCTGAAAGAACGCCAATTTGCTCGTTTGTTTGTTTTTTACATGTGCAAAATTCATCGTGGCGATGAAAGGTCAAGAGGTCTACTTCAAATGGAATATTAAAAATGAAAAAAAGACCAGAGAGAAAAAGCAGGCGTCAAGCTTAAATCTTCAGGTAAGGATGGCTGAAATGCCTAACCTCGATGCCCTTGCCTGTACCTTTTTCCAACACCTGCTGTGCTGCTAAATGAAACAAGGCCAACAACAAAACACACTTCTGGTTTCATACCTATTGCCCAGCCATGCACAGCTTCACTCCCATGACCCCTAAATATACTGCCTCCCTCAACCAGCCAAACACGCTGTATATCCCACAATGACAGCAACCAGTTTGAGTGTGGATGGCTTTTCCACTGCCTGTAATGGGAAAATGTGTGCTGTCGGGATAGGTTATGGGATTGGGATGGACGCGAGCTCCTGTCGGGACTGCTGAACGCTGCAGGATTCCATTACAGACTTGGCACCTCGCCACCGCAGCCCATTTACTGCGAATCAGAGAATTTTTGTCAATCTTTACAGCAACCGCGAGGCCATCAATGCCAGGCACTTGAAGAAATAGCTTGCACATTCCAATGCACAAGCATATCTCGAGCAAACAGATGCCGTGTGTAACTTACAATATCATATTCTCATTTCCATCTCGATAGAGAGTCTCTTTGTGTTGATTTTTTTTTTTCAATTACAGGAAAGGAGGAGAAAAAACAGGGGAATAAAAAAAAATAACACGAAAAATAAACAGCGAGGTGTGGAACACGTGCCGATAATTTCCAAAGATGAAACCCAGCCGTCGTTTGATTGAAATTCGGTTAAATGCAAGGAGAAGACAAAGCCCTCTCCGACTCTGAGATGTTAAAGTGGTTGTTTGTTCTGTGAATTTTCTGTGTCGTGAGTTTTCTGTGACGAGCTTGCGAAGTGAGAGGGGGGACAGATAGGAGCTGCCCAGCACAGCGGGATGCTGCACCAGGGAGTGAACTCTGATTCTGCTGTCAGTGGGAGCATTCATGTCCACGCTGAGAGACTGATAGGAATGCCACACATCATTCTTCAGTGTGGTGCAAACTACTGCGCAGCCAAAACATCCACACCATATACATATGGAAACTCCCCCACACATGAAAGCTGAAAACGCACACAGTTTAACTTCAAAAATAATGAAATAAATCTAAAAAAAAGGACAATAAACAAATAAAGTTTATTTTAGGTTGTTTTATACAAAGACTTTTGTCAAACCATGTCGATAGAGTAATTGAATACTGAAAATCCAGGCTGCACAGTTGCCCAAAGGCTCCTGTCCTAATCCTCACTATGACAGGAAATGTTTAATATCCCAACACATTCTGGAATGTCTACGAAGAGAGAAAGCGGCAGTGTACCCCACGCCAGTATTAGAGAGCCATTAATGAAAAAAAAAAAAAGACTCCATGTTCCTGGTGTTTTTCTGCAGGTTTGCAGTGAGAGCATTAGCAGTTAAAGCCTCTGTGCCACGATTAACAATCAAACACGCTGTGAGCCTCCATGTTATCCTCCGTCGCTCCAGAAGGAGAGAAAATCTCTTTTTTGTCACAAAATCCTTAATTCTTTCTTCTCTGAAGAAAGAGGGTAATACCAAGAATGTTTCCAATCTGCTTTGAGAAATATTTGAAGAAAAAAAAAAGAAAAAAAAAAAACTCCCAATAAAACACGTGTGAACGACGGGGTAATTGTGGACAAATGCAGCATTGAAATTCATTTTCAACTCTTTACACACCATTTCAATCTTATTTTCTGCCTGTTAACCACATCTTGTTGGTGAGGGTGGGCAAGACTGGCCAGTATTGATGGGTAATTGTGTATAATTCACTCCGTACACACGATTTGCATCAATACAAATCATTTTTCATTCTCTGCTACTTAAAGCTCAACCCTTACCACAGAGTCCTATTTAAACGCTCATTAATGGAGGAGTCCAAAGAGGTTAAACATCTGAAATCCAGCAATTTAGAGAGAAGAAGGCAAACAAATGTGCACATATAGCCGCGTGCTTTGAGATGGCAAAAGGAGAATGGGTGGGGATGGTCCTTTTTTATTTCAAAGGGAAACCCAAGGTGGTCCCCGTAATATTAAAAAAGGAGGTAAAGTGAGCAGCAAGGTGAACTTACAGGGAAGCATGTGCAACCCTGCTCAGAGATGCTTGTAAATCGCGTCGTAAAGACATGAACAAAATCACACATAGCACTGGAGTCCTCCAGCTGCAGACAATTACGTGAAGAAGATTATGGGTATACATTTATAAGCTTTAGCTAATTATTTCATCTGCATGTGTTCTCTCTCTGTGCTGTGCAGGATTTAGATGTCCCAGGAAAGTCGAAACCGCTGTTTGGAGCAGCTTGAGTACTTGCGGTGCTATCAAGATGAATTTTAATTTGTTGATGTTAATCCAATTGTTTTACAAATGTAGCAATTTAGAGTAGCTAAAATAAATCCAGGGCTTTGGAACATGAACATAAAAGCCCACACTGGCAGTTATTTTGCTGAACACGCTGTTTCTGAATTTTAATTTGCAGTCAAATACAATTACACATTCTGAAGTGTGAGAAGAGGAGGGGGAGGAGGGACTTTGGTACACTAAAGAGTGTGAACACCACCTATGTGGGAATATGCAGACAAGTGATGAAAGTTCAGTGGACTGACCTGCGGGGAGAGCCCGTTGCCAACGGGGTTCATGTGGTTGCTGGATGCTGAGGGGCTCATGAATGTGTCAGAGTAGCTGGAGAAGCTGTGGCGATTGGACGACAGACCGTAAGCAGAGCTGCTGTCAGCACTCAGACCTCCCTGATGCATGGAGGATGGAGGCAAGGGTTGGGGCCTGTGCAATGTACTGCTGCCCTCTGACATAAAAAACAACAACACATGAGCACAGGTGAGAACAAATCAGGGAAATTTCTTAAAATTTTCTTAAAATCTGGGCTGAGGCCCACCGGGAATCCTCACAGAGGCCTCACAGTTTGAGCTCAGTCAGTCATAAGTCACACATTAGGTGTCCTGCCAGTGTATTCTTTGGCACGTAGAAATGCAGCTTTACAAAGGAAAAGCGTAAAGGACAGAAATGACCTTTGCTCATAATACAACCCTTATTTTTGTCCCACTGTGACAAAGATGTGATTGTAAAGATAACTGCTCGCTGCATGGTTCTTATATGCTGCACATGATTCAGACATAATTTATGACACTATTACCACAAAAAATATGGATGGCATACCACAAATAAGCAGGACTAATGCAATATTTACCTAAATTTGATTACACTCCAAGAACAGAACATAGAGTATATTTTGGCTGGATGCTGTGTCAACCTCACCCTGTGATAGTGTGGTGCTGGGGTAGCTGGACTCTGGTAGCTGGTATGTGGGTAAAGTTGGCATCCCCGTGGGTGGGAATCCTCCAGGAAGAAGGTGGTTGAAGGCAGCTAGCTGATTGGCCCCGGCCTGTTTGCGCCACCGAGCCCGCCTGTTGCTGAACCAGACCTGCGGGAATAAACCAGATATTGTAAAAGGCATGAATCCAAATGGCTCACAGGATTTGATTTGATTCATTTTCAGCTGTTGTTTTCAGCGTCGTCTGTTTTTAACGAGAGTCTGTTTAGACTCTCAGTGGAGTCTGCCGGCTCCTGCCACCTGCAATTAATCTGCTGGTTGGCGTGAGTGTTGTTGCTGGTGCTGTAGGAGCTCAGTAGTGTGGTCCCTGTCTTTCTTAAGTGGTTGAGGCTGTGATCTATGTAAACAGGCTGCCCTAAGTCCACTTCAGAAGGAAGGAGTCGTTTAAAGGTCAGAGGTAGGTCACTAAGCTCCGCATCACACACCTCGAGTATGTTTGCGAAGCTGCTGCATGCTTTGAGGGAGGCCCATTTTCCCCATTTCTGGAAGCACAGTTAACTTGTTCATAGCTATTGTTCTGTTTCAGTGTGGCTGTGTGGTTGTTTTTAAAGGGGAAAAAAAACAGGTTTTAACTTCAGAGTCGAAACGCGAAGTTCTAAGGCTACAAACAGCAAAAATGCTCGCAAAATGAGCAGCGCTACTGAAGCGCAGACAGACAATGTCACTTCCCTGAATGAAAGTGGGGGAAAAATTGGACCCTCTGGAACGGCAAAGATTTACACACTTTAAAAAGGCTTCTGCTTCAACAAAACATGAATATAATCAAGCCCTTTTGAAAAGATCCTGCAACCTGTTCCATTTAACCAAGACAAGGCCCGGGTTTCACTGTGTGCTAAGGGTTGAAGGACATTGATCTATGCCTCGCACAGGCAATTCATCAGAGTTTAATACACTGTCAGCGCAGTTCATCTACTGTTGTGTTTCAAACGGCCAGGGCTATTGTGAGAGCACATGAAAGAAGGGGACAAAAGCCCCTCCATACGCCACAGAGAACAGTGGACACAAAGAGGGGGCGTCCCTTTTAAACAGGTCTTAAAGAGGGACACTTTCAAGGGGACTTACACAGCGACATACTCACTGCTTTTTGGGGGCTGCCTCTTTTTGTACACACAAACATACATATAAACTTGTAGAGGCTACAAGGGATCTCAGCCCGTCGGAGATCTTAATTTGAATGTGCTTCTTTTCAAACACATTCACTGCCTCTGGTGTTTTTCTTTTCTTTTCCTTTCTTTTATTTTGACTATTACTCAGTTTAGTAGCGAGTGCTTAGGAGAAAGAAAATAAGATGCAACAGGCGATGACTGTGTCGGTACTTGAGAAAAGGGCAAACCTCAATTATGCAGGTGGAAAACCAACAGGAAATCTTTATCTCAAGCCCGATTGCTCCTGAAGACTACGTCTGAATCCCTCAATCAGCTATTCCAAAACAAATGTGGTGTGTGTGGCTTTCGGGAAATTTCTGCTATTGGGATGTAGTGGAGCGTGGTCCAAAGTCTGAACTAAGCTCCAACTGGGCCAGACAAACAGCTGCCTAGGCTCAGGGGAGGAGGACACGGGGGGGTACACCCCTTCCTTCCACACACTCCCGTTCACCCCACCCCGCAGTGCCACTTCACCTCCGACCTCATCGACTCACCCCACTCGTCTTTTATGTTCACTTTAACTTCCTTCTCCCTTTGTCATCTGAGCTTAGGAAGGAGCTGTTCCATCATGGTAGCCACAAAAACGCTTAAAACACTGAAGTCACTTTTTGCTTTCACCATTTTCCTTTTTCACAGATACATATTCACAGCCTCCTATTGTTAACTTTGCCTATATATTTATATATTTTACTTCAAACTACTTTTTTTTTTAATTAAACCTATTTTGTCCTAATTGTGAACATTTGTTGAAAACATCTGACATACAAAGTTTGTGCAAATTTAGTTTAGTGCAAATGTTCAGTTAAATAATATAGTATATACATTTCATCTATCATGCTACTATGGAAAAGCTATTTCTGCGGCACAGGGGTCTGATCTCAATCATTTCTCATCTTGTTCCAGCTGCTGGAAAGTCTCACACAGAGAAAACTCTGGAATATCATCATGATTTATTGAAATCTGCAGTACTCTGAGAATTTCAACAGTGAAAGTTTTGCAGACTACCATACAGGCTGCAGCTCTGTCAACATGCACAAACAGTGGATGCAATGTTTAACATATTGGACGGAAGATGAGCATGCATCACAGACTGAATGGCTTTCTCCAGCAATCACTGGGCTCTTAGCACAGACTGGGATAAACATGTATTCAAGAGCCTGTACACTATCACACACATGCATACATTACTTGCACAGTCTTATACATGCACACATCCACTCTCACACTGACTAACACACAGCCTGAAGCTGAGGATTTGAGGCTGCGCTCTGGAACCTGATCACAAAGTCACCTTGGACCACAGATTCTCCTCTGCTATCCCCAATCCGGTTTAATTCTCTGCAGTACAGAGAGCTGCAGCACTTCTCCATGACTCCCTATCTACCTACAAATGTGCAGTTGAATTCCAATGGCTCACTTGTGCTTTGTTTTTCATGTACTAAACTGTTTTTTGCATCTAGTGCACTTGGATAGGCCTGCACAGCAGCTCTGGATCTTTATGGAGGAAGTTTTGGGAGGAAGGGCGAAAAGAGGAGATCTAAAACTCAACATTGGGAGTGAAGATTGTTGTCGAGTGCAACCAGAGTAGAGGTCGTAGATGCAAACCTGAAACATCTCAAACAAAAAACAAAAAACCCCTGCAAATACGACAAGGAGCAGGACAGTTTAAGTCTCGTGTCTGTGTTTAGCTGCATGCATCTCTTCGCTGCATGTAATCTTCCATTCACCCTCAGCCAGCAGAATCGACTCCCAGCGATCAAGTGGCATTTGGCGTTTTCTTATCGCCGATCGGTGATGACACACGCGCGCACACACTCACACTAACACTGTAAAGGCGTGACACTGCACTGCAGTAAAAACCTGTCAGTGTTGTTTCTCTTAAATAGGATCACTCATATTTCAGGATTCTCCATTTATACAATCCTCCATGAATTATTTTGTCAAAGACAAGTACTGAATGTGTGACGCCTTTCAGGAGCCAATTTGCACCATTCGGTAGATGAATACCAAGAGCCGAGATAATGACAAAACAAAATGTGCTGCTGACTTCATATCCACAGAAAACACAGAGGGGTGATGCAACCAGCTTCAACACACAAATCCTCTTCTGTCTCACACCACGCAATACCCCCCTCACCTCCTCCCTCACACCTCCCCTCCTCTCGCCTTCCCCTCTTCTTCTTCTTTACCCCCCACTCCCCACTTCCCTCTCTCTGATTCCCTCCCTGCCTGCCTTCCAGACTGGCACTATGCTAATTAAAGTAGCTAGGAGTGTGAATTTGTGAGGAGAGTGGGATTAGCTTGATAAGTATCAGGAGTACAGAAGCACTGTACCAAAGTCATTTAAATTCTAATAATAAGAAACTGTTAGAACATTCACACTGATGCATTGCAACAATTTCTCCCGTACAATCTACACAAATCCTATTTATTCCTTTATGAAAAATAAACCCGTACTGGCGGGAATGTAGTTGCCCGTTGGATTTTGTGGCAACAATCGATCCATCGTGCCTTTTCTGCTGAAACTCAATGACGACCTAAAAGTCAGGGAACTGTGTATCACCTTTTGACATTAAGATTATATTTTCACCAGCTATTTGGAACGTTTGAATCAGCATTAGTCTGAATTCAGCTACACTGCTCTGTGACGTACAGATGCAGAGGCCGGCCCGGCAAACAGACTCCACCGAGGCCTGTTTCCCTGTTGCTCGCTGCATGCACCAACAGGTCAGCGCGAGCCACAGATAGAGAGAGAAACTTTTTACCAAATTGATTTGCACACTTCGTAAAAGCAATGCTTATACCTTATTAGATTCCACTACCTATAATAGCTACATGCAGAATGTTTATTGGTAATGAAAGGGGACCTATGTGACAGATTCGGGAAAGCTAGCCAGCAGCCGCACGCTGAGATGATGAGCCTCAGCCGACACTCTGGAGTCAGTCTCTTTGGAAACTTCAGTCTAAATAGAGGGGAATGTAATTTGCTTCATTTGCTAGAGCTGATTTACGGAGGCCTGCGCAGCTCTCCCCATCCTGGTCCACTCCTCAACACAGGGAGCAAACACAAGCGCTGCTCTCCTGGAATGGCTTTGTTGCCTGCTCCTGTTAAAACTGAGGGGTTATCAGATGGAAAGTGGCAGAGCATACTGCATCAGTGGAGGATATAGTGAAGGTAGACTTGGCAGTGTCCCCTCCTACTGAGACAGGCTGGAACTAATTGCTGAGAGATATGGATCATATCCCACAATTTGTCAGTTGGGGTGATAAAACCACTGCAGGGCTCGGGGTGGTAAGGGAGTGCTGGTAGCTCTGCTGAAAGGGACAGCGAGGTTGATAAAGATAGATGGTGAAGGGGTCTTAAAATGGCAGGCGAGGGCAGACACAAGGGAGTTAGCTCTGTTTACGAGTTTGGGTTGTGAGTCAGCGCTAAGCCAAACACTCATCACTTCAGCGAGAATCAAGCGGTTTAATTTACAACACGGCTTTGAGCTCTGGCTGCTGAGCGCCAGCGCGGCCATGTTTGCAGAGGTGCTTGCCGCACGAGTGCTTTTACCTCTGCACCGAACCTAAAAACTGCTTTTCACATTATCGCTGTGTTTAATGACAAATGGATAACAGCGAGCCGTGACAGCTGACACACATACGAGTTAAAATATGAGTCTATGAGCCTCCTCCAACACCCCCCTTCCTACGGACAGTTTCTCAGCCCCAAACACCGGTTAAGTCTCTGAACGACATCTGGAAGATACGTCATTGCAGCTGTGCTGGAGAGGCTTTTCTCTCAGGCCAAAGGGTCTCCTCTCTTCTGCCCTGTGATGGGCCATTTGGGCACCTATATGTAAGCCCAGCTGGTGGAAATTTCCCGAACCAAGTGATACAAATAGCACTCACATGCACAAGCTGGCAAATTTACATTTAAACAACATCCTTTCATATTTAGCTTCTATTCTCTCTCACTGTTTAAATACTGAAATGTTTATGTGGCATCTCCAGTAGTCATTAAGCACAAACCCCGAGATATATTTGGGGAAACACAGAGATAAAACTATCAGAAAATTCTTAGAACCACAATCCTTGAAACATGCTCGTCACACTGTAGGGCAACTTTGGGCATTAATATAGTTTGGCTACCAGAGTCCCTTTCTTTGTAACCTTCTCAGAAAATTAAGTTTAAGTTGACCTTTTGAGACTTTCAAAGCCTTAAAGAATTAGATTACGAGCAAAACAGCATTAACAAATTATAGCCATGTCTCAAATTCCTCAGGTTTTCACATGACATCATTTAAGTCTATTATCTAACAGCAGAGAGGCAGCAGTCGCTTCATGTTCTTTTTCTCCTGCTCTCATGTTTACATGAGATACACATTAAGTCACGCTTGAATTTTTCTTTTAAACCCAAAGAGGGACCACGCTCCCTGATGACTTTGAAGTGCACTACAAAGATGTATATACTTATATCACCTCTGTCATAAGGTTTGCTTAGTTTGTGTGGCTATATTTGTCCGATCAAAATGCAAAATTGAATGCTATTTTTAAATCAATAAAATAACTATCTTGTCTTGACTCGCTTCTTACACTTTTAAAAGAAACCCCCCTCAAATATATTGCCTTGTAACAGCGGTGAGATACATTTCTCTTTCCCTGAGTGAGGCATTACACACTCAGACATATTGGACATCCTTGTTGGGGGGTTTCAAGATGGACAAAGACATGTGTGGAATCAGTTACCCAATTGCATGTTTGGAGTGTGATGCACAGTTAGCATGCAGTGAGGAGTTGGAGGGGTTAGGGTAGTGTGAATGACTGTGGTAAGAGGAGAGGGGTGCCCCAGACCCTTTTTCTTTTTTACTAGCAGTTGATTGATTAATGTTGTTGTCGGAGCATAGGGTCCCCAGAGAGGCTGAAGAGCCCTGTGTGATATGTGGTGGGTTTTACAAGCAGCGGCGAGCTTGAAAGTGATGGGATGAGATCCTGGCCAAAGGCCGAAATGAGAAATCCATCAGGAATGCATTCCCTTTCTCTCCTCTCCCTTTTTTTCTCTCTCCCTCAGTCTTTGGTAGAACAGCTGCTGCTATAACTCTACTGTACATATCTTTCTTCAAGCTTACATACAACTGCAGGGCACTCAGGCTGTAGGACAGGTCCCCGGATCTGAGGTGCGAAGGAGGGGAGTATCTCTGTCAAAGTACTTGAACATGAAAGATAATGGTAGACAGCAAGCTTCCTTACATGCAACAGTGAAGTATGACAAAAAGGGGCAATATAGCCCTGATGGATGTGTACACCAGTACCATGGGTAAAAGAAGGCAAATGTTAGGTTTTGGGAAAAAGATATTGCTCTTTGCAGTATCTTTAGTTGTTGCTTTAGTTAGATGTTAGCATTTATGCAACACAGAATCCCTTAAGTCTTCTGTATGAGCTAGGCCTCAGTGATTTTCAGCACTGATGGGTTTTTTGCACAAAGCATAGCTAAACCTCAATTACACATGCGCTTCTTAAAGGAGTAATGTACCTAAATTACAAACAAACTACTGAGCACTGTGCTGCTAATTTTTCATGTAAATTAACCTTTAAGATTTCATAGGTGGATGTTTGCAGCATCAAAAATCACTGGAACTCTTTCATTTTTTTTTTTTTTTTTACTAAACACAGTGTAACAAGGTTTGCTGCATGTTCTCAGAGTTAACTGGAAAGTGATGTTTGCTGTGTACTGATGTCTCAGACAAAGGGGTCTCAAAATGATCCAAACTTCACAGCCGAGCACCAGCGGAAATGCGTTTTCATGCAGTCTGACTACATCACAGTGTGCATGCTTATCAGTCCGAGTACTGGCACTGCTTGTCTAACCTGTACTCTGGCCTCTGTAAGTTTCGTCCTCTGAGCCAGCTCCTCTCTGGTGTAGATGTCAGGATAATGCGTCCTTTCGAAAGCCTTCTCCAGCTCTTCCAGCTGCTCGGCGGTGAAAGTGGTGCGGCTGCGCCTCTGCTTCCTTTTAAGAGGCAAGTCGGGCTCAGAATCGACATCTGAACCATCATCTGTCCGGTTACCTGAGGGGAAAAGGAAAGGACAGAGGGCCACTAAATGAAAACAAGCTAAGAAGCCTTTTATGTGAATATACTGACTAGTGAGGGGGGAAAATAGCCGCAAATATGGGTTGAAACTTATCATAAACTCAGCATTAAATGGATTCTAAAAGAGCCTCTTTTGTAGTCTCAAGAGTGGGGGACTGGCAACACAGTGGATTCAAATGACAGCTACTTTTCTCTCAGTATACAACTGGGAGAATATTATCTTAATCTGTGGATATTTATTTAATATAGAAGAGCCCCTGATATACAATCCTGCCTCTGAGAGGGGCCCCAGAGGCTGTGAATGCAGAGAGCTGAGGGGGAGTGGGGTGTTGGTGGGTAGAGGGGTTAATCTGCACAGGCCACCTTGCTGCTCCTCACCCTGCTTTTCTCTGTCATTGGCCCAGGGCACACTGCTCATACACAGTGCAGCCAAAACGTATAAAATAGAACACAATATCACACCAAAACCATTCAGTCCCATGTGTTTCCATCTGCTGTCATTAAATGAATTAGAACACATTTTACATTACTTTTTAGGCATTCAACTAAGCTGAATTTTTGCTCGAGGAATATAGATACAGCACAAAGCCGTACAATCCAGGCCGACAGGGAAATTTTTGACAGCAAATATGCATTACCATTGCACATTACCATTATAACTGAATTTAGAAAATTGCATCATTTTCACCTCCTCTGCATGTCTATTCAAACTACATGGCCCTTTTCATTTCATGTCATAAAATTCATATTTTCATAATTTCCTCATTGAGACATTGACAAGGCTGCGTGATGTGCCAGTGTTGCTCCAGGCCTAGTTGGATTGCATCACGCACAGTCCAGAAAGTGTGGGAGAGGGAAAATAAAGAGAGATACTGAAGAAGAGGGTGCATGAAGAGATTTCCGCCTCTGACAGAGGCCCTTTGCCATTCAGCTCGAATAAAAAACTATGCTGCTCACCTGAGTGTCTCGCCTGCGACTGATTTGTTGTTTTACAGCTCCAATCTCCGCTCGTAGCTCACTCTAGTCAAATCTTTCAACATAAGTGGACAAAAGAATACTCAGACCTGGCCTCCAAATAACAACTGTGAGAACAAAAGAGCAACAGAGCTGGCGGAGTCTCAAGGCCAGCTCCAGAGTTTAATTAAACAAGGAATTATGGGATTATATGGAGACTATCATTACAGGCCACTCTATGAGTCTTCTACGAACATTTTTTGTCCCCCTGAGCTCATGCTCAATGATTCTCTGCGGATTACATGTGTCCGCAGGACATGAGGCCGCATTCATTAAATCAATTCTTCAGTCTTATCCTTTTTAATAAAGATTGATTCTTGAAGCACAAGCTCACTCCGCTGCAGAACACCCTTGAACATACAAAGTTGAATATGTACATACACCACATATCCCTTTGTTGGTTTTCATGAGGATGCGTACATCCATTTGGGCAATAACTTGCCATGACGACACTTGAGACCAGCCCAGCGGTCTGCGGATCACTTTCCAAAGTCACCTCTGTGTCCTACAGGGAGACGCCGGGGCCACAGCCGACACATTCTCAAGGGGTTCGGAAAAAGACACCAAAGTCTTCTCCTCCTCAACCGATTTTCTTGTCCTCCCCTTTGTTCGAGGTGGGGTTTTTTTTTCACTGACTTTATTTTGTCGCTAAGCTGATGTGGCAATCTTTGTCACATTTAGCACCCATTAGCAGGCAAATGACGCCTAAGCACCTCAGCAGACAATAGCTTGTACTTCTGCTCGTCATTAAGCCCCGCAGAGCCAACACATCTGCTCTCGTACATGAACCAGAAGCACGAGGTCAGCGGCCCTGCCTGTAATGAGTAAGGAAAAATGGAACACGGCACACGCTGTATGGAGCCAACTGGGAACGGGGTTGGATGTGAAACTCATCTATATGCTGACTATATTTGGGTGAGAGAGAGCCCGCCGCTGATTGCAGCGGAGTTGCAATAAAGGACAAGTCTATCCAAAGAGCGGAGGAATTAAAACGTGGTCTGAATATATGCCAGTTAAACACAAGCACGCATGCACGCACACACAAGTACATACAGAGAAAACAGCCACGTCTTCAGCTGTCTTCGATACAAAACACTTTAAAATCAAAATTTCATGTCTCCTTTTTCTCCTCACTTATTTGCCAAGGTGAACAGACAAAGACAAAATACGACTGAACAAAATCCCTGCAGGGCTGTCAAGGTCAATTCCTTAATGGTCTGTTCGGCACAAAAAAGGTACATTCTGATTAGACCTTTATATAATACGACTGCTGTAATTTCCATTCAAATGTTCGTGGGATATTGATAAACCACTCATGCCTTGTCTCATTGCTTATTGTGCAATTAGAATCTAATTATGTGGCATCCAGTGGGCACGATTAGTGTCGTGTACTCTCCTCCAGGGGCCCTCTGAGGTTTTCCCTCAACATTGATTTAAAATTGTGCCCCATAATAAACAGGAATTAATCAGGTTTGCACTCTGCTTTGTCAAAGTAAATACCTGATAAAGATTCAAATTAGCACTGGTTAAACGAGATGGTTATTGCACAGACGGGTTTAAGGACCGACTTGAAGATAATACAACACTGATCTACAATATTACAAGTTACAGTCCCAAAATATGACTGATCTGATAAGTTTAAGAAGGCAAAAAGTCAGTGATACAAGTAAACACATCCTTACTACTGTGCAGATCAGCTGCATACATTTTATATACACCTATTTCTATTATTCTGTTTTGCAGTTAGTATTTTACCAACTGGGAAAATTAATCAGATTTTATTTATGATATTTTTAAGATTTATTTAAGATGTATTTATTTTGAAAAGCCATCAAAAAACACATATTTGTATTTTTTTTCTTGAGATGTTTCACATCCATGTCTATATCATTCAATAGGAGGTCTATTTAGAACAAACATATTTATTATATTTAGTATTTAGCAATTTTTCGTTAAGGTTTTAATGTGGGTTTGTTGCTTTGTAGAGTTTTGCTTTTATTATACGAACTATTGTTGGTATAGTGAAATAAGTGATGGGTGGTGATGGGTGGGGGTGGGGTCTATAGTACACGTGAAGCTTACAGATGTGAAGAACCACATCCTTTCACCTCAGCGTGACTTTGCGTCAGCGATGCTTTAATTCTGAGCAGACCTTTTAGATAGCACATTCCTCTTGGTCTTGAAGGACTCGAGCTGCTAGTTAATAGTTTTAAGGTTACTGTGAGGTTTAAAGCCTGCTCTCTTGCTTGATGCTCCTCTGCTGACCTTGCAGACAGAACACAGGCAGCTGGGATCCTCATCACCCCGTTTCCTCAAAACTCGTCCTAATGTCGACCCCCTCCCCACCTACTCCTCCAGGGCTCCTCGCATTCTCCCTCCAAACCCTCGGACTCCTCCGGTCCTCCACCTTTACCCCCGAGACACTGAAGTAATCCTGATTAAACGGACAGCTGTCCAATCAATCCGCACAATTAACCACATGATCTGCGGGGTTACAGGTTTACGATACGTCATCCTACCAATAAACTTCACGCCCGCCCGGCATTTAAAAATCCTGGCCAAATTTGTGCATCTGATACGTTTAGTTGGTGCTAAAAAGCACAAGAAAAAGATAGCTCGGGACTGATAAATAAAACTATTTTAGAGCTTTTATGTAGAAGTAAAATATATAAATAAAATAATACTTTGGGGAAGGAATTACAATGCAAAAACAAAAGACCATTTTACCAGAAGATTAAAACTTTACTTTCAAAATCATAAAAAAAGGAAAAAAAATCATGGTTTTGCAGCAGTGCAGGTGCTTTATCCCCTATCTCACCTGTCAGCAGTATTAGCATCAAGTAAAGTGGCACTCATCCTAGTCAGGCTGTCTCTGATATCATAACCCATGGCCTCAATATCAGCCATACCTTTGCAAACTATCCAAGACAGAGGGACAAAAACAGACAGGGCTTTGGCAGTGCAGCATTAGCTCATAATGGCTCATTTTGAAAAGCATATTAGTTCCAGCATAATTACAATCAGGCCTCACGCTCTCTGTTTTGCAGGCATTCACAGGACCAGCCTGTGAGCACCGAGTCACACCAGTTGACTGTGACTGACAGCAGATTTAGTTAAAAATGGTGTTTTTTCCTCCCTCTTTTTTCCCACAGGACAAAAATAACACCACATCTTTTCTCCCTATTTATGTTGACTTGTTTATTTTGTGCCTACCTTTTGTCGTACTTGATACCGCAATTATACTTTTTGTCAGTCAGAGGGGGTGAATATCAAAAGGCCTAATTATGCAAACAGGCCTGTGATAAGAGGCATCTGCCTGAGATGGGATCTGCTATCTCTGACATGCATCTGTCTCTGTGCTGTCTTTGCTGCTCCAGGCCTGCATATAAACAGCCCTGCCTGTCCTCAGGACTGCATGCGATTCAACCACCAACACTGGAGTGGAGGGATGTTTCGGGGGCGGGGGGTGGATCGTGCAGCAACATCAAATAACTAACAACTTCCCAATTTGCATTTTTTGGAGAATGGTGCGGCATCTCTGCTTAATGCACTTGCCTGTTCATCCTAAAGGGGTTGCCAAGTTAAAGGAGGCATATGATTCAAGGCATTTACTGCAGGATGTATCTGAGATAGGAACCTCGTGTGAATACAAGATAGACGACAGCGATAACCAGAATGGTTTATAGACAGACGCTCTATGAATAATCTTTTATTCCCCCTGTAGTTATCTCCCCGCATGTGAAAAACAAATTCAAAACTCTGAAAGCAACGCATAACCTCGGAACAGCTCGAGTTTACTCGTTTGTATGGTAATAAAATAGTCAGATCAACACACCAAATAATTTATCAAAAGGCTGCATGTGTGGCAAAACCAGGTTAACTGCTCACTTGGTCATCTGGTAATAGGCCAGAAAGCGTTATCACTTTTCTCCTTGTTGACAAGGACCTTCTCTGGGCAGTATTTTGACATTTAGGTAAAATTGAATCTGGATAAGATGTGTAAGTATACATAAGGACATGAAAATCCACCAGATATCTAAAATAAAATCATTCTTAGATCACCTTTATGGACAGATATCAGCGGTTTCTGTTTTGTCTCATGCATATCATACTGATTACTAGTTTGTAGCAAGTGGCTGAGGCCCATTGGCACTTGCCCCAAAATCTATTTCAAGTGGTAAGATAGCAAAGTGAGACCGGAAACAGAGTTCTAAGGTCTATAACGTTCCATAAAGTTATCTATTACTTTATAAAAACTTCAAGTGAACCCGAAGACTGTCCCGTTGTTGCTGCCAAGCGCAAAATCTCCTCCTGTCACTGTCAGGAGATTTAGGCTCTCTTACGTTGGCATTCCTCAGGAAAATTCCCAAACTTTTTCCTCTTGTCTCTCTGACAGAATCGCGCTCTTTAGGAGGCGCTTGAAAAAAAGAAGAGGAGAAAAAGGCAAAGGAGGAAGAAAGATGGAGGCTCTATAATCTTTGGCTCCCACAACAAACAATTAGCCCCCTTCTCTCTTTTAGAGGTGGGCAGAGGGGGGGGGGGGGGGGGGAGGGGGGGAGGGGGCAAAAGAGAAAGCAGAGGAGACAGAGAGGGAGAGGCAGCGAGAGCGCTGCTCTTTTATGGCTCTTGTCATATGGATGAAGGCGCAGCGCGTCCATGAGAGCGCATGCTCACCTTCAACAACAGGGCGTCCACTGGGCCTCACGGCCTTTTCAGCCCGGAGAGACGAGCTCCTCAGGGGGCCATTAGAGCATGAATAGGGGCCTGACAGCCTTGTGCAGCTCTGCAGGGCATCCATAAACGCTGACATATTGACTCCCCATGCCTCTGCGCTGCCTGAGTGTGAAAGCGTGAAGGGCTTGAAGGGTGGGATTCTTTTTCTTTAATATACTGCTGACTAAAACTTGGATATTAGCT
Source organism: Mchenga conophoros (assembly GCF_057382185.1). Taxonomy (NCBI): domain Eukaryota; kingdom Metazoa; phylum Chordata; class Actinopteri; order Cichliformes; family Cichlidae; genus Mchenga; species Mchenga conophoros. Next base: position 23,215,525 of record NC_140530.1, read on the forward strand.
ACAATATAAATGTTTGCTTATGACTTTAAGACATTCTGTTTCCACAACAGGAAAGTCTTATAACAGATAATTTCTTCTTTAGTAACCCTTTTAATGGGTAATTATTTGGGGAAAATGTGCTTTAAACACTGTGAGTAGTAAGTTTTCCTTATTCACACATCCAAATGCATTTGCTTATTTTCAAAATTTTCATTATTTTTCCTCCTGTGTCACTTTTAAGGAACAAAGTCAGATTACAGAGCCACGTGGACCCTTAAAGACTTTAAGCAGACAAAATGTGAACCCGGGCTCCTGCCACCTCTCCCTAGCCCACTAAAACTGAGCTTTGCACCAGATTTTATTTTCTGTCGAGCAGAATGTCACCGCCTGATCTCAAGTCTTTACTAATTGAGGTCACAGCAAAAGTAATGAAATTAAACGAGAGCACAAGAACATAAAAAAAGAGGAGCCCATGGGGGTCTCAGCCAAATGGCACTAGAGCCAGAGCCCCGTTCCCCCAGCAAAAAGCTCGAAAGAAAAAAAAAAAAACTTCGCACGAAATCAAACAGTTACGTCTCAGGGCTATGAGCCAAGGTCTCCTGGAGGAACAAATCATTTTCTCAACAAAGCCAAAGAGAGATTACTGGGCACAGTATAGGAATGCACAGCGGACATTTTTATGCGCCCAAGGGAAGTTTCCTAATTTTCTGGACAAGGATGGGGAGCAAATATTGCGGAAAAGTTTGTGTGGCACAGAGGACATCAGGAAGGAAAGAAGAGTTGGTGAAAGAGAGGAAGATGGAAACTTTAACAAAAGCTCAAAGAATATTTCAAAAAGAAAATAAAAGTTGTTAAATTGCCACAGGAACATCTACATTTCTTTATAATGCCTGTCTGGCTGCTGATGTAGAATTGAAATATTATTTTAGAGTGAAAACTAATAAAAAGCTGTTTGATCCAAAAACCTTGGAGAATATATTATTAAAAAGGCAGTCGTGCTGTTCTCCACTAACATTTAGCAGGCTGCAAATAAACAAACCGTTACCAAAGAGCTCCTTTATATACAAGAACTTAATGAATATTTCCTGTAGAGAGCTTATTCTCTGGCCACAGTAAAGCATTACAGTGCTTGGCATTAATTTCCGAGAGCCCGCCATATTGAGGGGTTGTAATGTGCACAGTAGAAAAGCTTTTTATACTGAGACTACATATTCCCCAAGGAGAGAATGACTGACGATGCAGAAATAAGCCCATTAGTTGAAAATAGGGGACAACATTTGAAGTTGTTATTTTGACGGCTAGGACAGGAGCTCCACCCCACTGTTTGGACAACTGCTTTCACAGTTTAACTTAGTAGGGGAAAAAAAACACATTTCTGATTTGCAACACTTAGGGAACATGCTTATTGTCTTTGTGGTTATGAAAAAAACATGCACAATTAAAACAAATGAATATTTCAGTGGCGAAGCACATCAAGAGCATAAAATGTGAAATGTTCTGGCCCTAAGTAGCATAGGCTAATGGCGATTTTTAAACTAGCAGACCATGGTCAATGCTTCTCATTCATCACTGAGGGAGAGCGCGGGTGCACTGTGCTAAACATAATTACTGTTGCACATTATGTGGGCTATTCCTGCATTGTAATAAAATTAGCCAGAAATGCTTTTTGTCTTTTCTAATGCAGCTCCATGGTAACCAGTGGATGGCCATAATGCGAAACACTGTCCCCGATCCGTGCCAGCTGTCAGAGTTTGACAACCTTAGCTGGCAAGGTGAATTGGAGGAAACTAGATTTCTTTCAGTAAATTATGTGGCTCCGACCTGCTCATCCAGTGCACAATTTTACATGGACATAATAAAGTCCGAGATGTCCTGATGTACTGAACACTCATGTTTGCGATCCTTCATTGTTTAGCACAATGACAATGGCTTAATCACCCAGACAAAGATCTATTTCTGCCAAAGGTCCTGCTTATTATTGCACCGTTCATCTTAAAATTTCTACTTCAGACAGGCAGAAAATTCAAGCGGACAACAGAGTTTTTTGTTCTGGGTTCCTCACAGAAAAGTGGCCTAACATAAAATTCAAATGCTGCGACAACATGATTTTTTTTAAGCTTTTTAAATTATATTCAATCCTTATAATAAATATTTCTAAAACACAATGGGCAAAATAAAGGTAAAGCTATAAAAATGTCACTATAATTGTAGTGTGTGTCTAACACGTGTAAAAACGCCGCAGAAAACGGCTTTCTCAGGCTTGAAAAGCTAACACAAAGGAAACGGCAACAGTTTCGTTTTTAAAATGGCTCAAACTCTAAGCGAAGCATTTCATCTGCTGACTGATATTTCCTGCGTAAGTATAATGCACAATTACCGGTGAAACTTCCACGATTTCAAAGGCCTTTGTCATTTAGCGACATTATCTGTGAGCCAGTTACAATATTTATGTTGTCTGGTAGATAACTTATTAAGCAAACTGACTACAATTTATGAAATTACATGGTTAATTATGTAGTGCCTAGAGCTGGAATGACAATAAACTATCTGTCTCCTTTGGCAGTCACCCTGCCAAGACAAAACAAAAACACATTTTTTTTACCTGCAGGAGAAATTTACAATAACATCAGTGTTTGTTTGTGACGTTTGGAGCTTTTTTTTGTCCTGTAAGTGGCGTGATGTCCAGATGCCATTAACGCTCACGGTGACTTTACTGTTCACTACCCTTGTTTATGGTACTGAAATGACACCAGCTACTCCAGCGATGTGTAGAAAAAACAACTGCACCAACCAGTGTTTTTATTCTTTTTCTTTCTTTTTCTTCTTCTTCTGGAGGCCAGGTGGAAAGACACCAACAGCACATCTCAAAGCAATTAAATGAGATTTCTCTCCCATAACAAATACAATAGGTTTTCCCATTAAAACCTTTGAAACGAATCTCCCCTGCTGAGAACACTTGTCTCTCCTTGTGGCATGGCTACGAATCAGCACTGAAAGATAAATAAATAGCCTTTATAAAAAAAACATTGGCCTTCTTGTCAGGACACATACCCACTCAACACTAGCAGCAGTCCACATGTCAACTCATTCCCTTCCCATTTCCTCTGCTCTCCTCGCAAAGACACTCCTGTCTAATGAAGTAGAGGGACTGCAATCCCACAGGGCTAAACACAGCTCTGTCATCCCTGAGTGTTGTTTCCCCTCTGGACAGCCCAGTCATTGTCCACTATGGAAGGTAATACTCACCATTCAGGATTCATTACAACACCAAATCTCTGAATGAGCTGCCCACTGCAAACACACAACTGCCCGCGAGAAGAAATAGGCCTCCTAGGGACCCCCTGCCAAACTTAATTGGATTGCCAATATGGCCCACAGACGTTTGAGAAGTCGAGAAAAACAATGGAGCAGAAAATAAATACTCCAAAGCCACAAAGATGACTCCACTTGGTAAACTAACACAGTATTGATCTTCTTCTTCTTCTTTTTTTTGTTTGTTTAGAAAAGCCTCATCCCTGCTAATAGCTGTCTGAGAGTGTAATCTCCCCCTTGTCCTCCCCCTCCTCTCCTCCCCTCCACATTCCCTATTATGTGGCTCCTTTCAGAGAGCCCCAAATAGTTTAGGTTCAGTGTTGCACTGGGGTATGGGGCATGGGACTGGGGACCAATTGTTTGCTAATGTTGACACCTGCCAGAGCAGGCTTGGTCTATTTGGGGCCCGCCAAGCTGTAAACTGGATGCTCCCCCTCTTTAGCGAGATTAAGTGTGGGTTGCTGGGGTCACAAATCACTGGACTCCCTCTGATGTTGTGAGGCACAGAGCCAGAGACTAAGAGGGCTAAAAGAGAAAGCTGAGGAGGGAGGGACAGAGGAGGGAAGAAGGATAAAGAGTGACAGTCTATTGTTTACTGAAAAGGAAGGGAATAATGTATCTTCTTGAGTGTGCGTAACCACTGTGCCCCATTCAAAAAAAAAATATATCAACGGTGAATCCACGTCAGCCTGCTAAGGCACTGAACAGATTTCTGCCTTGTGTTTTTGTGCCCCTTTTTTTGCGGTGCATTGTTGGTCAGAAGCTTTTTGTCTGAAATTGTCTCAGTTTATGCATTTTCTGCCCAAAAAATACAGCATTAGTACTAAAAGAAAAAACGTACTGTTTGAATATAAATACAGATGATATGCTTTGTAATATACTTTTGTTTCTATTGCAATTGGATTCAGGGAATCTAAGAATATGTTAATAGGTATTTCTATATATATATATATATAAATATATATATATATATATATATATATATATATATATATATATATATATATATATATATGTGTGTGTGTGTGTGTGTGTGTTCTTAAAAAAACAACAACCCCCACAGACATATTATACAAAGACACAGAGAAAACCATTGGCTATGACAGACAGTGCCCAGCTCCTCCTCCTCCTCCCTTCCTTTGCAGATGTACATTAATGCAAAAAAAAAGGCAGAGATCTGAGCTGCAGCAGAAGCACCCTGTCTCCCTTTAAAACTGCTGCTGTCCAGCCTGATCGTGTCAGTTTGAAGGCCCCTATTCAAAAGTATTCATGCATCTGCCTTTGAGGCACAATAGCAGCTAGTTTATAAACTGTCTGCCCAGGCACCCAAAGGCTTTAGTTCTTATTGTTTTCACCCCCTTAATAAACTTTTTGGAGGAGTTCATCAACTTGGCTGAATAGCCTATGCAGCAAGTCTCAAGACAGAAAATAACAGACGGGCCTTTTCTCCTCCCTCTTCTTTCTCTCTTCCTTTTCTAGTGGCTGTTCATTTAACAATGGTGAGAGTAGGCTGTCAGACATCACAGAGCTTTTAACCAATACAAGAAAAAAAAAGATTTTTTTTTAAAAAAAGAAAGAAAATGCAGTCTCTTAGAATGGAGATGGAAGACAATTGCATTTTTCCATTCCAGTCAGCTCCAACAACACAATAAGATAAAATGTTATATGTAAAGAGTATATGTGTGTGCGCTCTTGAAAGAGCAAAAATTGTGCTACTTTTTTTTTTTTTAAAGAAATGAGAAACTCCGCTTTAAGCTTTAAATGCACGTCCGTGTTTCTACAAACAGCGCATATAACTCCATCAAAAAAATATTAATTAACTTTCAGTATCTCTAAATTTGCCTGACACCTGTTAGACAGCCAGCACAGAAATTATGGGATGCAATAAAATGTAATTTTGGGTGTAAGCCATTAATCCACTGTTATACCTTTAAACTCTGTCGAAAAAAAATTAGCCAAACTTAAAAGTCTTTAATAGATGTCTGCTCTAATTAATTTCATACCTAATTAAAACAAGGCTAGAGTCCATGCACGCTGGCCTGTTTAGCCCGCTGGATGGCCATAATTGAAGTAATAGCGGAAAAAAGGGGGTGCTGCTTAGAAATAAAAGCCCGCAGCGGTCCAATTCAGCAACATCCCCATCCAACCACGCTGCCCACCCCTCCTCCCCCTCCCACCATCTGACCCAAAAAGGCCTTATTGGCTGCCCCGGACCAACCACCTACTGTTTCCCACCGATGCTCTCGGTGCGTTTTAACACCCTAATTAGATGTGACAAGTTCAACGAGCTGGTTTCAGAGGAGGAAAAGCTGGTCAGGTTATGATTTCCGAGTCAGACTCACAGGGGACTCTGCGGACAGCTGATTCCTGTCAGCCTCATTCATCTTCTTCCAGCCAATTAAACATTAATGCTAACAAAGCGCTGGCAATTTGGAGAATACGTCAAGCCCCTAAAGTGGAAATGTAAATGTTTTTGAGGCGATGTCAGGCGGGCTGCTGCTGACAGCAACGATACTTTCAATGTAGTAGTAATAATAATAATAATAATAATAATAATAACAATAATAATAAGTCGGTGAAATTTGTCACATTCTAAACGGGTAATTTTTAAAAAGTGCGCTTTTTGCAGTTGCTTCCGTGAAAATACCACAATGTAACCCTAAAGCGCCTCAAATGTCATGAAATCCATCACTCCTGCATTATTATTATATAAAGTTCGGGCAAATTGACATTTTAAAACGACGACAGTTGTTTAAAACCGGCTCTAAACCTGCATCCGTTCGAGCTAAGAAAAATTATTAAACCACAATCAAAAAAGGAAGTCAAGTGCATCAAAAAGAAACCCCGGAGCTGTACGAAAGAATGGAAATTCTTCCTCGGAGTTTTTAAACACCTCCACCTGTTGACGTGACCGTGTGATGCACGTGGTAGAGAGACAGAGAGAAGGGGGGGGGGGGGGGGGGAGGAAATGAGGACAAGAGAGAGGAAGAGAAAGAAGGCAAACTTGAGCAAAAAGAGATGATGAAAAATTGAGACTCTATTTATTTTGGACCAGAGCCCCGCGGGCACTGCGCAGGTTCTCGGAGCCCCATAGTGAAAATTGGCGGAATAAAACACAGACAGAAATGAGAGACGCGCTGAAGCACCCTACTGTTGTGACAGGATACCTGGAGGGCAACGCTTCCTCTTTAATTTGTCTCGTATGGCTCGAGACCCCCAACCAGACATTCAATCCTCAGAGTCAGCGTAAGCCTACTGAATTTAATTCTCGATGGTGAAATTATATGCTATAATTAAATATCATATCATTTAAAAAAATGCTCTGTGGCATAGAGGCATCTTATCGAATTGGTCTTCCTCGGCTTCCTCGTTGTTATCACATTAATAGTAACAACATCTAAAATGGGCCTATCAGCATTTGCGGGGGAAATTGCGGGCTAAACAAAGGGCACCTATGGGCTTACAGCTTATATTCTGATATTTTCGAGCAGGAAATGTTAACCTTGAAATGCTGCTATCTGCGCCTAACAATGTGTGATCATAACCCCATAAATGAGGGGAGAAATTGAATCCTTTTAAGTTATTAAGCAGGAAAGGATTATAAACTCGTCTTTATAAATGAGCTAGAAATCCCCATGTCTTCCTCTGTACACTTTTAAATTTCCCACAAGAAGCTGGAGAGGAAAGATTGCCCCTTTTCAAGAGCCCCACAAGAGATGGAAAAACCATTTTTGTACCCAGATAGGAAGTCGTCCCACATGGTAAGCGCCACTTTAATTAATAGACAGCCTTGAGAGGTATCACTGTCAGCTTGGATAATGGTGACAGAGCTAGTGTTTGTGCTTCCATGAATATTTCTCATGTGATCAAAGTCAAATGTCAGCAGAGAATGAATTTAAGCCTACTCGATTTTTTTTTCTTATTTGCAGCCTAATGCTTTGGACACTTAAAGCTCCTGACACCGAAATGTCTCGCCGGTTTGGTAGGCCTACAAGCTTAAACTGAACTCCCCTAAAAAAAAAAAAAATGATGCAGCGCTCAAATATCCGCTCATACGCAGCGCAGTTTGCTGTTATTATGTTGCACGGTTTGCTCACGTTACCTCGCTGGAACCAATAGACCAATTTGTAACAGTGTTTGTAGCACTTGTCATCAAGTCTCGCGATATGTCATTAAATAACAAATTACACCATAATCTTTGAAGGAAAAAAGGCTGATTTTTTTTAAAGAAGGGAGGGGTGGGGAGTGCATTGAAATAGTGACGGAAATGCGGAAATGTTTCTCTTTTTTTGTACGCTGTTAATTTTAATTTCTAAATCTACAATTTTAGCACATTGCTGATACCGAAATGGAAATTTGTCACACTAATGACAAAATGACGGCGAGACGTCGTTAACAATAATGGATTTACATCATGACCAAGCTATGGGCTAAATGTGCTCATCGTTCATCTATCTAAGGTGTCGATATTATTATTATTATTATTATTATTATTATTATTATTATTATTATTATAGTTTATAAACAGTCACTGAAACCTGTTAACCTACCACTATTTGGACTACTGCAGTCTCGAAAGAAAGGTTAGAAAGGTACTTATGTGTATTTTTTAATTTTCTTTTTGTGTAAAAAACAAACAAAACAACAACAACAACAACAACAAAAAACCCAGAGGTGTCCGGGTGTCCGGACATCTTAAAAACAATTCACAATGTATATTTTCTAAAGAAATGTTAAAATTACCAAATAAAACTTATACAGCGTGTGTTAATTATTGTCAAAATAATTACTCTTTATGATATTTGCTTTCTTACCTTTTCTTTTATTAAGCTAAAAATGGAAAAATGAAATTGAAATATCATTACTTTTATTTTTGTACTGGAAATAAAAATAAAAATAATAAGAATAATAATGATGATGATGATGATGATGATGATACTACTACTACTACTAATAATAATAATATCGACGATGTCATGTCTTTCAGCTCCTGCCCCCTTTATAAGAGATGTAGGCCTACCGATGTAAATTCCAGTGAAATGTGGCTTGAGTGGCTGCGGGGACAGGGGAGGTTAATCCGAGTTTAATGCAGTGAAGCACAGCGCAGGGTCTGGGCTATGATGGGTATGTTATCTCTCCCCAACATTTGGGTCTCCCTCAATTTCCACCCAGCCAAATAGCTGCGAGAAAGTGCAGATGGAGTCACTCTCAATGCCTGAGGAAAAAACGTTATTAATAGCTAAATAACTTCCCCATACTTTCACTGAATCTCTCTCACACACTGTTCCAGATGGATTTGTTTGAAGTGGTCTCTCGCTTCATTCCCCTGTCCTTCTCATTCAGCACGGCTTTAGACCCGAAATATAGCTACATTATATTACCATACACTTAGAGACTGGGTGTGCGTGCACGAGGGCGCGCTTCCCTGTGCGCGCGCGCACACACGTGCGTTTGTGATGTGGAAAGCGCAGAGAGGGCAGCTTTTCACATTTTCATCACCATGCAGGCAGAAACTATTTTTCCCCTTGTTGTTTGTTTGTTTCTGTAGCAGATCACATGCAGGGTACCTGGCATTGAGGGGTAAACCTGAAGAAAACATGTTTCCGTCGTAATTAATGAAACATGCCGACTTATAACTGAAGCTGAAAAGGAAAAGAGACAATACGATCCACATACTTTTGAAGGAATGCAGTATGCGACTTACATTCACTGGATTCCAAATTGTATTTCACTGAATATGGATCTATAGTAACAGTTAGAGCCTCCTCTTTCCCAGTCCCACCTGGCTGTTTGGGCTGGTCTGGCTTCCTCACACCTCTCCTCTGCTCTGTCACTTTCCCTCCCCACTGCCTTGAAATAATCCCTTCTGACATCTGTTTAATTACACCGAGGACCTCAGGTAATCCTGCGATTTGCTGAAATGTCCATCGCGTGTCTGCAGCGCATCTAACGGTCAGTTTGGATGCATCAGTGTGGCAGATTGACGCCAGGCAGCTGATTCGCCTTCTGATTCTCACCGGGGTGGCGCAAAACATAACGATACCCACGTTTGCGCACAGCGGTCTTTAAGCACCTTCTTGCGCGCAATTAAAACCCTGGGACTGATTTTAATAGCCGTGCGTGACAACTGAAGTGCGCACCTTGGACTGGAAATTTGTTTCTGCACAAATTGTGGGATGGACCAGGATCACCACTCCAAACAGTTATCAACGACAAAAGGCCCTAAAAGCGAGACTTTTCCGGCGGTTATGCGCTGAGGTTTGATTGGTTTATTTTCAACTACAACCTTATGAAAACAAACAAACAGCTGTCTTCATGCAGCAAATAAAATCTACATTATTGTCATGTGGTTAGGACTTTAAATACACGTTTAATAAAGCTAGATTAAAGCTGGGATAAATCCGTGATGTAACCTCTGAGAAAATCAAATGCGCAGACCTAATAAACAAATAGATAAATAAATAAAGTCTTAAAATCTGGATAAGTAAACGAATAAAAAAAAAATCTCATGAATTTTGTGCCCAGGGCGAGCCACTGTGAGCTCCGCTCTGAGATGAAAGTGAAAAGAAATAAAAGGCTCTATTTAATCTGCTTTAAAACCCCTCTCCACATAAGGGCTGTGCTTCAAACTCGGAGAGTGAGGGGCTGATTGGGGATAAATACATTTCTTACCATGCCTGCGAGCTATTACACCCGGCACGAACACAGCCACCTATTCAGCAACCATCGTTTCCAGTGCTTACTCTAATAAGTATTAACATTATTAAATGCCATCCGGTTGCTGGTAGTCTAAACTGCATTACGCAGAGGGTGCGTCTCTTTTTATAGCAACGTAAATCAACCCCAATTTAAAACACGATCAGCGGTAAGGAGAAAAAATAGAAGCAGGAGAATTATGTCTATATTGTGCACCATCAAAAAAAGAAAAAAGAAAAAAGTAAATAGTCAATAATTACGCGAGGATTTTGCAGGTAAGAACTTCAAAATGCAAAACGTGTTCATCAGTTGTGCGCATTTTTTTTTTTTATCGTTGTAATGATAATAAAAATTATTACTATGGTCATTTTGAGACTGCACGTTTTGCGGCTCATCTATATGAACATTGGACATTTTTGCAAGAAAAAGGTTGTTTTTTTCCCTAACATTAGCGCGTGGTGTGAAAGAAAAAGAGACCGTTTTCACGCTATCACTTGATTCTTCTCCAACGGACCATTATATAAAATTACAAAACTATCTACCAGCGGGGCGTACTGAATAATTCATCTCCTTTTATGTCTCTTCTTGCCCTTTGTCCAAAGTTTTCGCTCTCTCTCCCTCTCTCTTTTTTTAAACCAGGTTTTTGAATAAGAATGGACGGACCCATACTCTCCTTTTCGCTGCCCTGCTTTCCAGGATTTGCTTTTGTACATCGGACCCTTCACTTTATAAACCGCATCAATAGAGGGGAGGGCTTTTTTTGCTCGTAAAGTTCATCTTCAAGTTTGAAAAATTCTTCTTGGCCGTCCCTTTTTTTCTTTTTCTTTTGTGATAAAAAAAAATCTATTTAAACCCTTTCAGACGTTTGATTCAGACACTGTGCATTTCTCCCGCTTTCATAGCCATGCGTAAAGAAATAATAGCAAAAAATAAAATATGATAAAATCAGAAGATCATGTTAAAAAAATACCTGAAATTAAAAGAAATTTCCCCATGATTCCATGGTCTAACAATTTCATAATTAATATACATAAAACAAGCTACAAAAACGAACGTATCCTATATAACAGGATATACCCAAAATCCTTCGAAGTGCCTCATAAATACGGAAGGCGCTGACAGCAAATACCTGCATCGCTTTATTTCCCCTCCTAGCAGCATCAGAGCAAATAATAATATGAACACTGATTTCCACTTTAACTGACAAGTGGTGAAATGTCGGTGAACTGACATCGATTGTGAAATGGGTCAACTGTCAGCTGTCGTTTAGAGGTCGTTAAATGAGTGAATGAATGAGGAGGAATTTGCTACACAAATTAATTTTCTGCAGTTAAATACCTTCTGCCAAGGCTCTCATAAATAATTGAGTGAATGAACAACTGCTGGCTCGGAGTTAAAAGCAGGAATAAATTCACTCCGTTTAGCTGCAGCTCGGGTGTGGGACAATTTCCCAAGAGGACGTGAAGTAGGAAGTCTATTTAAAACACTTGCTTCCTGATTACAAGGTTGAAATTTACTCTAAATAATATAAATAATAATAATTTCTTATTTCAGACATATACAAAAGGGCCATATATTTTCTGCTGTTAACTTACATTTATCACCGAGGATGCCATCGATGCTATGCTTTGTTTTCTTTTCTCCATCTTCATCCTTCTTATCACAGTCATCCTCGTCATCTTTTTTGCCAAATCGGGCCCTCAAAACGCGGCTGATGGAGCTCACTAATGGCAACAAAAAGGTAAACGGGTGATTAGCCCTAAAACCCATAAAAGAACCATAGTAATCCTATCATACATTTTTAGAAGGCTATACCACACAAAAATAGCACAGCAAAAAAAATAAAATTAAATAAAATTAAAAAAAGTTTTACATGAAGCAGCAGAAGCGCTAGGAAAATATTTTAAAAGTGTTTTTCTGTATTAAAGGTAAGTAAAATTACACTGTAATACAATGATGGGAATTTACTATGGAGCACTGAAGCCACATTTCAACGGGATGAGTTTTTTTTCTGGGTCAAACAGCTGAAGGTGCGCCCTTTATTATCAGTAACTGAAGCTTAAAACGTGGGATTCAAAGTGATGTTCATTCAGAAGTGATGCTGCAGTGTTCGCTGGTAGTAGGGAAAAAAAGTGCAGCTTACCAGATGAAGCCTCACCTGAAGGAACTGTGCTTCTGTCGCACACCCCGTCCTTCAGCAGCTTATCCCGGATCTCCCAGCTGAACATGCCCGGGTTTTCTCTCTTGTACTCTTCGATCCGCTTCTCCACGTCAGGCGTTGCCACCTGCTTTAGGTTTGAAAAGGTGTAAAAAGGAGAGGGGGAAGACAAACGAGGGGAAAAGAAGGAATTTCAGTTTTAACCGAGATGTGAAGATATTTTTGTTTTAGTCCACGAAAGATCAACGAAAAGATAATACGAACGAAATCTAAAACGAAACTCTAAATTATGCTAAATAACTCTAAATTATATTATTAATAATTTTAAAATGTAGGATTATTTTTTAGTCGGGATATAGGCTTATGCAGGCAAAGAAACAGAAAACTGGCTAATCAGTGAGACATTTTTACGTCACCCTATTCACAATTTTATAAAGCTAATAACCAAATATAAGAAAAGAAAAAGGTATGAAATACACCACAAATATATTGTGGTTAATCAGTATTATATAATTATATCATTATAAAAAAATAAATGTTTGCTTCTCAATTTTTTTCTTTTAGCTTTTATTTTGTGTCATTTTAAAATTAATATTTGTATTTATTTTAGATCTTCATGAACCCTATAAAAATGTTGCAGGTGTGTTACCCACCTTGAGAAAATTATTATTATAATATTGCACTTCATCTACAATAACAACACAAACATCAGGTTTGAGTTCACTCAGGTGTCATGCGCTTTTTGCCACTCCACCTCCCCACCCCTCCCCACCCTCTCTCCCATCCTCTTGCTACTGTGACCCATTTCCTGGACCGTGGACCCCCACTCACCCTGGGCTTGCTGCCTCCTATGGCCCCGGGACGGATCGAGCCGGTCTCTTGGTACCGGCAGAGGATCTTGGAGACACAACCGTGAGAAACTCGCAGTTGTCGCGAGATTACGCAAGGTCGGATGCCGTGGTGGGCCATCTCCACTATCTTGTGTCGGATGTGATTTGGCAGGGGCCTCCCGTTGATGAACACTCCGCCAAGCTGGTTCACCCTACCCTGGCCCAGAGGCGTGGATACTGCGCCACAACAATAAACAATAAAAGTCTCAACAAACAACACAAACAACACAAACTACACATCACGTTTCCTGTGGAGCTTTTGCTCTCTTCAGAGTACACCAGGCTAAAATTTTACTATAGTCAAACAGCTGCATATTTGTCATGTTCCTGACTTTTAATGGGACGTAGTTTACACACATTATCATATTATACATTTTCAAGAAAGCATCGTGCCAAATTCGTCCAGCCTCAGTCTGGCTGACAGGATGCTTGCAAGGCCACTTCAGGATCCAATTTCACATTCAAGAGACACTAAAGAGGGTGACACTTCTCACCTTGATTATTCCTAGTCATGCTGTACAAATATTGATGTGATCCTTTGAGCCATCTCTTTGCTGTGTGTATTATTGCCATTTCCAGCAGCCAGATACTTGAACAAATCCCGGAGCTCGAGTAACTTGCGAGCTACGTGGTTTTTGTACATTTCAGTCCAGAGCACTTGAGCACGAACTGGTTGTAAGGGGAAAACTGTTTCCATAAATGCATGCAAATACAAAATGATCTCCTTTTTTGTTTCCTCCCTCCCTTTCCCCCGCCATATGTTCAGACGACTTGAGTGTGCTGGGCATCGCAGTTAAAATAAATAAATAAATTACCAATTAGATTGCTTTGCGTGTGTGTGTTTGTGTGTGTACGTGTGTGTGCAGCCATAAAAGTTAGAGCACTAAAAATGCTAAAAAAAAATACAATAAAGTAGCTTAAATTAAAAAGAAACTCTACATTTAATAGTAAATTTAGAATATTTTTTATTTTAATGGAAGTGAAAAAATAAAACAAAAGAAAAACGGATGCATTTGTCATTATAACAAATATTTCATCCACCATAAACAACATTAGCAAGAAAGATAATACGTTTGAAAATAGATTCAATATAGAAGAAATATAGTGTCATACAAAACACACACTTCAGAGTGACTCAACGCAGGAACATGAGGCTGGAGTACCGTTGACCATGACTTCGGGTTAACTTTCATCAGCACTGACTGGAGGCTCGTATTTGTCCACCCATCTTTTTCTTCCCAGCATGCCGCCGATAACAAACTGTGCTCTGTGTCACTACCACGGTGGAAGCTGACAGAGCGAACAGCCGACGATCTTTATCAGCTCGAGTTCAGATGTTTTACACGTTTGGTCATTTTTCTTACCTTCCAGGGGGAAGCCGGTTCGGGGGTAGTTCTGGCCTGGCGCAGGGCGCACCATCCGAGGCACTGTTCCTGGTAAAGTAGCCATCATGTAGCTACACAGACAAACACAAAACCGGGGTCTGCTCGAAACTGCTACTCTTAGAAAGTCCAAGCCAAAAAAATAAAAAATAAAATAAGATAAAAAAAAACCCCGGAATGTATTAAAAATGCTGAAAACAAGATGCTCTGCTGCTGTCAAATCCCAATCCCAGGCGGAGAAACTGGACTAGCCCTTCTTCCACCGGGGGAAAAAATAAAAGTGATGCTTTCCTCTGCTGCGATAGATATGCCAAAGAGAGAGAGAGAGAGAATAAAGAAAGCATCAAATAAAATCTAAAAAATCTCTACAAAGGAAAGTTTGCAAAATGGATGATTTGCACCCAAAGTATCTGCGGTAGATAAAATGCAGTGTTATTCTTTTTCCCTTGGTGTAGTTTGGATTCAGTGTAATGTCTGCTGGCTGGTTGGAAGTAGTTTAAGTGGCCAACTTTCGTGCATGGCGTAGGAGGAGACAGCCGAGCGCTCCCATAGGCTCACTGCCCTTTCTTTTATGGATGAAAGAGAGTGGGTTTAGCCAGGAGCCGGTCGACCAATCAGAACAACACATTCCACTTTTAATCCACTGCTGCCTCTCTCATAAGAGCCCGTACACCCAAACCAGTTCAAAATGTTAATATATCTAAATGTTATTGTAAAGCAATCTTTTCAAAGTGTGGGGCTGCCTTCATCACACCCAGCTGTCTAACCCTGTGGAATATTAATATTTTTTTAAATTACAACTTTCTTTCTTTCTTTCTTTCTTTCTTTCTTTCTTTCTTTCTTTCTTTCTTTCTTTCTTTCTTTCTTTCTTTCTTTCCATATATAAAATATATATACATTTTAAAACACACGGAAGGCAAAGATAGAATTTCCCACACAGAAAAATTACGATTGTTACGTGAATAAAATAAATTCAAGCCTTTGAAATATTTACCATGTTATCATAATATTTACCTGTAAACAATCGACTATTATTACATATTACAAATAAAAAATATGGCAAATCACGACAGGAAAAATATCTAAATGAATTTACTAAAATCATGTGTTCGATAGTGGTATCCATATGCAAAAGTTACTCTTCCATTAATGCGCTGGTTTGAATTAAAAAAGAAAAAAAAGTCGGGCCCAAAATAACCGAGTTAAGGACTGAAGGTGTGTTTTCTGAATGGACAAAGTGCGCTACAGCTCAGCGAGGTTTTGAGTGTGAGATGCTTTTGGCTTGTTAACCTTTCAATTAAGTAAATGTGCGCAACATGAACATCTAAAACGCTCCTATATAGCCTTTGTGGTAATTACAACATTTGGATCGACCCGCTATTGACGACAACAGGTTGACTTGACCCGCTGGAGTACGCACAAGCGTAATTGCTCAAAAGGTAATTGTTTAAAAAATAATGCGCTATGACTATTAAAGTGGAATAGAAAGAGCACATATGGCAGGAAAGAAGAGGTGCATGTGTCAACTCTGTGGGCCCACCGTGCATATAAAATTGTGTGACAATTGCCGTGGAAAACACTCCTGGTGGAAGGCAATTTCACAAATAATTTTAGCAACAATTAGGGAGTGTGGAGGGGTGAAATGGCGATTTCACATGCAGATGTGCCGGTGGGAAGGGATCTGGTATCCTGCCGAATAGCTATGACCCTCACTCTCCCGCTTTGGTTTGCTTCACATGGGACAGAAAAGCACAAAGAGACCGCCTCACCCTCCTGGGAAGCTGCAAAGAGCACTGGATTAAGTCAAGCATCAATCATGTGAAATCCAAACAACAGCACATTTCTGTTACGGAAAGCGTGCTCTTTCACAAACATTTCCACCTCTCAGTTTCTCTCTCCGAAGCCACAACAGGTAGGCTTCACTGTGTTTCTGAAATCACACAGACACGCAAATAAAGCTAATAATCCCGCATTCCAAATATCATTGGTTCACCACCACCAAGTCTAGCCTCTGTTATGATAATTATTACAAGCCTGATAATAATTTGCTATGCAACTGTTTATAATTACACCCAAAAGGGTGTAATTATAAACATATATATATATATGTATATATATATGTTTAACTACACAGGTGTTTTTTCCCCTCCGGGTTATATCCTCACATTTTTTTAATGTCACAATTTGCAGACTCACAGTAACAATTTTCACCCAGTTAAAAGTTACACTGCCTTATGCATTGATAGCTTGCCAGGTTTATTTGTGCAAAAGGAACACAACAAGCTTGCAAAATAACACACAACTTAAGAGGTGAATAAAAAAGCGAAAGAAGCAGGTTTAATTCTGTATTGCACAAGGAGAGCTGTGAATCATATGAACAGAATCAGAGGTGTTGAAGAAAGATGCTGATGTATATTTATTTATTATATATACACATATATATACATATATATGTTTATGGCAGCTTTGATTTAATTTGACCTCTGGTGATACAGAAACTCTGTCACACTGTGGTAAAGATTTTGAGTATTTTTAATAGTGATTTTCATATTAGTTTAAAATTATTATCAGCTGCCATAAATATGGCGGTAGCATGTCCACTAGTGGGCGACTGCCGCTTCACTACTTCTAACAAATGATTTATGAGCAAAAAAGGGACAAAAGCAATTTTCTGAGAGCGTCATGTTGCTCCAAACAACAATTTTGTAGCCCTAATGCATGCATGCATTATGCATTAAGTGGAGTCTGACTCATGCTTGTCCTTGTCACACCCTAAACTTCATTTAGCCTGGTTGTTTCTGCAGGGTTTAGCACAGCTCATATAAGTAACTCTGTCACTTCAGTTTCCTTTTAGCGGCAGCAGACAGAAAAACACTTCCTCTCTCTCACGATATCGTCTCCAATCTTATCTTGATCGGGACCACTCTTCAAACACTTTCCTACATAGCCTCTCATTATTTGTGTTATGGCAATTACCAAAGTTTCTTTTTTGCTTGTAGGTGAAGACTCCCCCACCCTCCTATCTACACGTATTCTCTCAATACACGGCATTTAGGTTTCACATTGAGGCACACAAAAGAGAAAACACCTTTGATGAGAGGCATCGCCAATTTAGGCTTTATCTGCTCCTGAGCTGAACAAAGTCGATATAAACATTATTGTTATTTAGATTTTAACAGTTCTTTTATCTTCCATTAGGTGAGTGTGGTGAACACAGCAAACGGTGTGCTGAATATATTTAGATTTAGATGATTTTTTGTTTTTTTCAATATCTGCTGCTCATTCTTTTTTTTCTTTCTTTTTTTTTTTTTTTTTTAAATCATGTCTGTTTATAAGGAACAAAAGAAACTCAAGACTCAAAATTTGGAAACTAAATAAGTAACGGTTCATAGATTTAGATCTTACACACAAAACATAACAAAGTTTTAGAAAAGTAATCTGAACTTTTAATAAAAATATATATAAAGTAAAATAAATAAAATATCAGCCACCTATTTAAAAAAAAACATTTGTTGCCATTCATAAATATAAAATCTGGGTTATTATCTCACAATTTCTACTTAGCAATATACTATTTCACAATATTTTCTCAGTACTGAATGATTGTTTTCAGAAGTCTGGTAAATTGATAATAATAACCCGAACCTTTGATGCCTCACAAAAAAATGTTTTAAGTGGCGTAAACAAGCTTCCATACATTCTGTTCTTCTTTTTTTTGAATAACCTTACATCTGCACAAATACTCAGTACATGAACTCACTTTGTTAAATAAACTGCAACCCATAACATACAAAAAGGAAGTTGTTCATTGCATGAATATTGAATATTTTTACTACCACCATGTCTCCAATTCATGGTTTACTTCCACTGCCAGGCTCAAGGCTCTGGGGGTGGGGGGGTGGGGTCTTAATGAAACAGCGTGCTGCTTTGAGAGAGCTACACTTCCACTACTGCCTTGTTAACTTGAAACATTTTCACAGCAGAGTTATCCAAATGTGTAATCACTTCCTTATGGGAATTATTTTATCAGGATAGAGAGAGTATAAAATGCCTTCTAAGGAGGAGACTGGTGAAAAGCTTACGATGTGTTGTAACTGTAATTAAAGAAAGCTGATGTGAGATATTCATCTCATTATGTGTGGCACGGGGGAGGAGCTGTGAACAGGCATGTAGGGTCTGACAAGGTGACATTTGGTTAATAAGGAGAGCAAGGAGGCAGCGATTCTTTAAACTCATTCAGAACAAATTAGCCAACATGTGAACTCAGTCTCATCCTGGCTCGATACAAACCGTGCATAGTGTGTATAAAAAATAAAGAGACATGGTGAAACAGTGAAAGGTAAAAAGTAAGCCAGTGAGTTTGGAAAAACAAATTTGGAAAAGAAAAACAGAAATAAATGTACAATCATGAAATAGCTATAGTGTGCAGAAGCCTTTTGTCTTTTGGAAATAGTCTTTTAAAGAAAAATTAACTCCCATCTTTGGAGGTTAAGAAGATTTTAGTGATAAGAACAAGGGGAAAAAAATCTGTTAAAGCTGAAAATTTTTGCTTCACTTCTCTACAAAATCACTCTTTAGTTGATCTGTCTCTTATCTGGTCCAATAAACAGCCTCCTTTTGGGGCAAGACAAAAAAAGTTGCTATGTGCTGCTTTAGAGCAAAAAGATATCAAACAACATCCTTTCCCTTCCTTGTTCCTCTCCATGCACTCACTCCGCGCTCACACACAATGTGTGGCAGGCTCAGAGGAAAAACAACATGTGTTACGTTGACATCTAAGTCTGGCGCCTGAATTATGAGTCATGGAGAAATCTATAACTCAACTGATGATCAAACACGGCTAAAGGCCACTTAGAGGGGGCAAGTCTCTGTGGATTTACAGAGATCAGAGGACTTGGCAAGTGAGAAACAAAAGACGGTCCACCCTTGGTAAAAATAAGGCAACGCAATCAGATTTGACCAAGTTTTGAAGAACTGAAAGTGCGTGTTGCCGTCTTGTTGCAGCAGAATCAGCTGACTGATTGCTTCTGCGGAAATTAGTGGGGTTTGCAGGTGACATCACACAAACGGGCGGTCTCAGCTGGATGGGTGCAGGTGGGTGCAAGGGTAGAAGCAGCAGGCTGGGGTTTGATCTGTGGCAGAGTGGGTGACATCCTGTCACTGCTCATTATAGTGTGAATTCTGTTTATCTTCTGTAACACCTTCACTTGGCACCAACAGCAAATCTAGTGATGTGACACAGTAGATAGAGGTCTGGAATAGAGAGAAAGGAGTCCAAAACTAGTCTGATGGGTGGAGATAGTGCACAAAGACACACAATATAAAGTGATGAAATAAGAGGAATCTCACAACCAGGAAGCAACTGGAGACAAATAAGCATAAAATACAAGGCACATGATGAAGCTCTGATGATAACTGTTGTCTCCTCAAAGCCTCAGAAAGTTCAACAGTGCTCCTTTATCCCTCTTAGACAATATGTTAGGAGACCTGTTGTCTTCATATCCCGAGGCTCTTATCGCCCCACAGCAGAGCCCACCTGCCCTCTTCTGTTTAACGCAACAGACAACCAATAAAGGAGTCCTCTCTGTTTTACTGTCAAACGAAATCACACTTCCATTTCGAATACACCCGTTTCTTTAACATCTGTTTATGTAAGGATGTTGCGAGAGTTTAATGCGATGCCTGCTACTCTGAGTTTTGCATAAACAAGGTACCATGTCCTAGCCAACCGCTGATCTCATGTCTTTGATCATTTGCCTCAGACCTGCACAAACGCATTGAGATAATGCAACATTTTAAATGGTGTATAACTTGTCATGGCCGCCTACGATGTCCCTAAGATAAGGCTGCTCTTGGTTTAGTGTCAGTATCCTCGGAGAAGGGCATTTTTACAGTTGCACACTGAAAAATCTCTGCGTTGCTACTGGGTGTTCAATAAACAGGTTACACAAACACCTAAATGTGGAAGATCACAGACGAACAGATTTCCCTGAAGCATGCGTGAACATGTCTGCTACTAAATCAGTCAACTGGCATTTTGGAAGAATTTGTCCTTGATGATATTCGTCACTTGCCTCAAAATCCCTTCAAAGGTTTGACTAGAACACATCCAGAGGGGCTTTTCTATTGATTAGAAAGTTGTTTATTGATCTAATTAAACTAAAATTCACTTTTTCGAGCTGAAACTAAATTAATTTGTGATCTGTCCAGCACATTAAATGTAAGGGAAATCTCATAAGAACTACTGTTTGATCGATCCCAACAGGCGGATGATTAAAAATGTAAAAACAAGAAATGCAGACACTAAAAAGGTGCTACAGCTCTCTTTTCATGTTGTAATAACAACACTGGACAGGAAAAGTACTCTTAAACCTTCAGTGAGTTTGCTGTAAAGGAATACTGTGGGTTGCTGGCATCATTTCATTACAGTGGCCAGTGTTACAATCCATTTTACACGACCAGAAATGCTCTGTGTGTGTTGTACTTCTGTGTGTGTGAGTGAGTGTGTGTGTGTGTGGCATGTGATAGGACCAAAAAGCTTGGGTATCACGCTCTGATGTGCATGCCAAATCCACTTGTCCTCTCACACAACCTACCAGTGTGGCTCTGCCGTTTCAGCTCTGCCAACCGAGGTCCGGGGAGAGCAGCAGCACAGGAAGCAGGTCATGACCTGTTATAGCAGAAATCACAATGTGATGTGCTGACTGAATATGTAACATTATCTTCAATCAGCCGTATCCATTTCCAGTGGCTGTTTTATAATGTAAATATAACCGTTGATTAAGTCGTCTTTTTGTATCTTAATAAGCTAAAGCATATCCATTAAAGTAAATGTTCACAGTTTTTACCCTGTTGCCATTGTGCATGCACAATAGGACTCTACAAAAGACAAGTAGCAAAAAATATGTGTGTCTTTCCAAGATATGACCACAGAAATAAAAAAAGGAAGTAAAAATGTTAATTAAAGAAGTACTCTCAGCAATTTAGGGATGTATGCTCCAGATGTGCTTGCTGGATCAGGTCTGTGCTGCAGAATTATTCACTTTCTTTACTGAAATAAAACCATATAATGTAAATGTAAAGATTCTTAACAGATAAAAACTGTTAGGAAAATATATTATGTGATATCAAATTAGTTTGTAGTCATCACTCTTTAATAAATAAAATGTTTTAGTATTATAGCAATTTAAGATGAAGCTAATTATAAATATATAATGCATATCGAGTGTTTAGTCTGTAACAATCCCTCATATGCAGTATATATACATAATCTGATTCTCTACTGCAACTATATTTTTCATAGTAGGTAAAACAAACAATATCCTATGTGCTACTTTTCTACAATCAGCGTTTACTCTGACAGAGCCACTTGGTCTAAATATGATGTTAAGGCCATCAAAAAGCAATTTTCTCACTGGAAACTGAAATTTTTTTTTGTCTATTCATATTTCTTCTACATGGCCACAAGGCCAAAGTTTATTTTTATTTTGCACAAGACTGCCTATGAGAAATAAGCTTTGAGAAATTGTCTTGGTGAAAGCGGATGTTTACAATGAGCTGATCATGCAGGCATACACTGGATAGTACATGATTATCCTGCGATTTTTCTGTTTGTGAAATGTCTTCAATTCTGTTAAAATAATAATAAATAAATAGGAAATAAAAATGTGTCTCGAAGTCTCAGTCTGTAGCTTATTGATCGAAACTGGTGTTATCAGTGCCCAAATGAGTTAACATATCACCTTATTTTACATGATTTCTTTTTTAGTTCCATCTACCCACTTTCTTTCCACATTATCCAATTAAGGGTCACAGAGGGGATGGAACCTATAGCTACTATAGGGCGAGAGGCGGGGTACATGCTGTACAGGTCACCAGTCAGTCGGTTAGGGAGACAAAATCTTTTACCCTGACTGCATGTTTTTGCAGTCAGGGAAGTGAGAGACAACCCAGTGAGACCACGGGGAAAACATGAAATTTTTTTTAGAAGTTTTTAGACTTTAAATAAGAGAAATAATGCTACATGTCCCTTTTGATTTCAGTTAAAGTGGTATTAAAGTGGTAATAATTCTACTCACGCTGTATCAGTTAAACATTAATTCACCTCTAAAGAAAATTACATAAACATGCAATATGTTAACTGAACTCTGAATCAGCGTTAGTGTCTTCTTATTGCACATTATTTATTTTTTAAAATTACATTTATAAGTATAGTGTCCCGCTGCCATTTTAGGTTGTAACAAGCAACTAGTTAACTTCACAAATTCAGTAGTATAATTACTGACTTTTTTAAAAAAAACTTTTACCTTGTGCTAAACCTCTATACTGAATAAATTAATGTTAGCTTGAATTTCCAACCAAAGTTTTCTCTCCATCTGTACGTCTATGTGAACATAGACTACACACAACTCACTGCACTCATAGTGTCACAGGCTTGTCACAGGTTTGTTGCAGATTTACATAAACGTAAATATAAATGAAACACAACCTGAACAACTGCACCAAGAACTCTCAGTCTGACAAAATACACATCATATTTCAACTTATGTTCATATAGTTTTCTCCTAAAAACTTCAAATCTCACTGACACATCCACCAAGCTTGTTGCAATAGTAACAGACAACTGAACAAAACAGCAAACAACCAGTTGTTGGCTATCATCCCCTTCCTCTTGTTTTCTGCGACCAACTTGTAACAGTCTCCTGAGCTTGATTGGGGATTTAGGGTCGAATCTTAGTGTCTGTTTGCTTAGCTATTTGCCTATGCAGAGAAGTGGATTGCGTAAATTCATTCTAAACGAGCAATGAACAACAACCAATGACAGAGATGCACTTGTGTGACCCAGCACAAAGCGCTGACACTGCTGATATTACACGTAGATGGAATGATGATTGGTTGGTCCCCACAAAGAGTAGGTAGCAATAAAAACTAAGATAAAAGTGACAGACAAAAAGCACCAAAAATGCCTGCAACAGCAAACCAAACAGAATAGCCCGTGTTTGACAACACACACATCCAACATGCACAGGTGGGTCTACAACGCTCTGCGTAGCACCTACAGACAAGTACTACACCATCAGGTGCTTGACTCTCCACATATAAACTCTTTAATTTCAGGATCTTGAAAAGAAAGCGATTGGACTTCTTTAAGTTTCTTGGAAATGTTTCACCTCTCCCCTGAGAAGCATCTTTAGCATTAAAACTGAAAAAGGAAGGAAAAACTCCCTTTTAACAGGAAGAAACCTCCGGCAGAACCCAGAACTAAAAAACAAACTGCAGGACAGAGAGCTGGAGTTTAATAACTGCTAATGATTAAATACAGTAGTGGTGTTTAAACACAGAGAGCAAAAAGAGACGATTGCAGAAGAAAAAGTACATCATGGGAAGTTCCCTGCAGCCTAGGCCTATTGGAGTGTAACTAAGGGATGATTCAGGGTCACTTGATCCAGCCCAAACTATAAGCTTTATCAAAAAGGAAAGATTTAAGCCTAATCTTAAAAGTAAAGAGAGTCTGTCTCCCAAATTCAAACTGGGAACTGGTTCCATAGAAGAGAGGCCTTATAGCTGAAAGCTCTGCCTCCCATTCTACTTTAGAAACCCTATAAACCACAAATAAGCCAGCAGTCTATGGCATTTTATGGCATGGATGTCAGATGGAAACCCATCATAAAGCATAAGAAAGTTATGCAGTGAAAACATATGTTAAAATAACAATTAAAAAAAAATCATCCAAAACAGGAAAGAGCCAGAATCTCAAAACGCTCTGGCTAGTACAATTTCTAACATTTACATAACTTAATCTACATAATAGTTTTAAAATGTTGGGCTTGTGTTGGGCCAAATCAAAATGATTGCAATAAAGTCCAAGTCAAAATATGTTTTACACTCTTCTTTGCTTTGCATAAAAAGGAAGCCAGGGCATCATTTTGGAGCGAATGTAATTGTATTAGAAAACATTTAGTGAGAACATTAATGAACGATAAACCCTAGAATTAGGGGTACACCCTATTTTTCACAAGAAACAAGTTGTGCTTTACTTGGAACATTCAACACTTTATTGACTTAGGCAGACAAACACATTCCCCTCAATTTCAAAGAACACAGAACATCTTTTCTTTAATCTGTGGCTGTGACAGTTAACAAATATTAGAAAAAAGAAACAGAAAATGAAAAGGTCTCTTTGTTAGTGAAGATATAAGCAATGCGTCCTTTTTGCATGCAATCACAATTAGTCTCAGCACAACCATCTGAAAGATCCTTCCAGAAAAAAGAGATCACTTGACCCCCCATGTGTGACCAAATCATGTCTTTCCATTAGGTGCTCTCTGCAACCATAGCATCTATCTCCACTCAAGAAGGACACAGATGCTTAAAAAAGCAGAGGAAATCACAAAGAGCTGACAGTCTAGAAGTCACACGGTGCTTGTGATTCAAAAGGTCCATTATTCTGACTAACCACACTGATGAATCTTATGAATATGAATGTAAAACTGCCGAGTTTAAAATATTATTCTTAACTTAAGTTACATGCACATTTGCTTTAATGCTCATTAGGGTCAGCATCTATCTCCGCTCAAGAAGGACACAGATGCTTAAAAAAGCAGAGGAAATCACAAAGAGCTGACAGTCTAGAAGTCACACGGTGCTTGTGATTCAAAAGGTCCATTATTCTGACTAACCACACTGATGAATCTTATGAATATGAACGTAAAACTGCCGAGTTTAAAATATTATTCTTAACTTAAGTTACATGCACATTTGCTTTAATGCTCATTAGGGTCAGCATAACATGCACACTATTAATTTGCTTTAACACGAGAAGCTGCTGCATCTGTCTCCTTCAAAATACCTCCACCTCAAGATAATACTCCATACTTTAAATTACGACCTATGTCAAACACCAGCTAGAGAACAAAGAGGGAACTAAGTTTCTTTGAATGTCCCTCCAGCACATTAGTAGTCTTAAAAAGAAACCTGACACAAAGTCAGGAAAATAAAGGACCTATGAGGTATCCTAGACGGTAAGATTAGGTCATGCTTACTGATTAAAACACGTCTATCCAGCTATATTTTGTTCTAAAAATATTTTTTCTTCCTATTAACATGCAATATTTGTTTACGTTAGGGATGTGAAGAAAATATGATGAAAATGTTCGTTACAGCTGTTGACTTTACTTCTCAACATTGTTTAACAGGCAAGAAATGAAAAATTGACATCTGCAGTGTCTTTTCACCTCTTATTCTAACATAAAGATCTCTCCTGGCTTATCTTGTCATGCGGTTCATGACCGGTTCTGGACTGGCTCTGTGAATTTTCTTATGCAAACCCAAATGACATTTAACTGAATAGGGGAGTAAAACTGAAGAACCCCAAGATCAATCAAGATTTACACACCTCTGTTGCTTGTGAAGCTCGCACACAAGAATTTCCCTCGCGTGTACTGTACCAGTGTACCTGCACAGGTGATGTGACAATAAAAGTGATTTGATTTGAGATTTATTCTTCTCCTTTTATGCACATTTTCAATTTCACATTTTCAGGTTTAACAAAATATACAGGGAAAAAAACACTGCAGTGCTTTGACTATAAATATAGAAAAGACGGCCATCTTTCTAAGATGTATAACATGTCATTGATTGTATCTGACAGTTTCAAGGAGGGACCTGATTGCAACAGAAGGTAGTCTTAGTGTCTTTCAGCAAATAAGTCTACCTTTAAGCAGTTCTGGATTCAGTTGAATACTTAAACAGATTTTGGGAGTACTTGCTTGCAAAGATGTACATGGGAATTCTGATATTTGTCCCTTAAAGTGAAGTCTAAAGCCATTTGTCTTCAGTAGTACACACCCTAACCATCCATATCACATATGGAATGCAACTACTGATACTTAGTTGACTCATTTTACATTCTCACTGGTATATAAGCCTAGGCTTATCTTACTGTTGTGTACACTAGAGAATGTAAAAACAAGGTGTTGCTATAGCAATGATGTCATGATATGACTTTTTCATATCACTAAATCAAACAACCTTAATATTGAAATGATAACATCACACAGTTGCTCCATCATGTGAATCTCCCATTCTGCCACATCCCATAGGTGCTCTATTAGATTGAGATCTGGTGACTGTGGAGGC
Source organism: Mchenga conophoros (assembly GCF_057382185.1). Lineage (NCBI taxonomy): Eukaryota > Metazoa > Chordata > Actinopteri > Cichliformes > Cichlidae > Mchenga > Mchenga conophoros. The sequence goes on from NC_140530.1 coordinate 23,242,080, forward strand.
CATTTGAGTGCAGTAAACTCAATGTCATGTTCAAGAAAACTCACCAGCCATCACTGAATAATTTCTCTTTTTAAGGACAATTCTCTGTAAACCCTAAAGATGGTTTGTGTGGGAAAATCCCAGCAGATCAGTAATTTATGGAATACTCAGACCAGCCCATCTGGCATTAAAAAATGCCATCATGTTCAAAGTCACTTAAATCACCTTTCTTCTAACTCAATTTGAATTTCAGCAGGTTTTTCTGTCATGTGATTGGCTATTTGCATTAACAAGCAATTGAACAAGTGTGTCTATTTCAGTGGTGGGTGAATGTCTATCCGGTCCGGTACTGGAAATTTGTCTTTGAGTGTGAGACATTTAGTGAATAAAGTTGAAATGTAAAAATCACCTAGTACTGTAGTGTTTCAAATAGTCAAAAACATTCTAGTCTGAGGTTATAAATTAAGATTGATTTTTCAAATTTTTCTAGTCATGTAAACAATTATGCCAAAAGATGTATCCTGTTATATTGCATAGAGAGGAAAGCATGCTTTTTTTTTTGCAACTCTAATGTAAATATTGCCTATATATTGCACTTAAAGGCAGGCGCTTTTGTAAAGGACACAACGTGAAAGCTAAGTTTTGAGTACACTAGTAGGGTCTTCCCCATAATCAAATTAAATCCAGACATGTATGGCTTAAACAACTGGAGCAGCCTCTTTCATTTAAAGCAGACTCCTCTTGCTTTCTTCTTAGAAAAATATCTGGTCATCTGAGCGTCTCTAACTGAACTGTCACAGATGATTAGAGGACGAACAACTCGTCTTGGTATCCCAAAGAGCATGGGGTCCTCACGAGAGAGTGAGCCACAACTAGAATCAATGTCACCGTTCAGATAATCATGCATTGCCGATTCACCATGTAAGATGCATTTTGTTTGCTGCCTAACTGTGTAAAGCCTCTATTCATATTCAGATTCTTACACAGAAGGAAAAAAACATGGTCACTCAGTAATGATCCAAATTCCAATGATGTGTGTTGACAAGAAAGGGTTTTAAGTGTTGAAATTATTTCTGTGACAAACCAAAATGACAAAATTTTCAAATCTTTTTAAACTAATATGCTTGAAATCTTGTTATTCTGTCAAATTAAAGAATTAGGGGTTATGATAATTATAAATTAAGTCAGTTATATACGTTTTCAACACAGTATACCATTAAATGCTTTTCATTTTTGGAACTCTGGAGAGCATTGTCTTTATTTACTTGTAAAATATTTTGCAGCATACACAGATGTAATGCTTCATGGATGAATGATTCCTAGTTTTGATTCATTCTTGTACAAGTGATTTTTTGAGAGCAAAATGTGGCATATAAACAATTAAAAAAACAAGCAAATGAAAAACATATTCTTGAGTAACATCTCTTTTAACCGATTGCGGGCTCTGAGTGATCCAGCAATAGTTGGACATTTGCAGAATTACAAACAAGGGCCCATCTCTTTTTGTGTGTCTTTGGTGACCTCTCCTCACATGTGTGTCACACACACTCACAGAAAAACAAGGCTTACACAACAGGAGTGTGAAATCACCATGTTCCGAGACCAGCAGTGGCGGGGGAGCAGTTGGGCGATGAGTAGCCAGAAAACTTGGGACACGTCAGGCAAAGCAATGACCCCCCCCCCCCCCCCCCCCCCCACCAAATTCATGATCACTCTCAGGAACTCTGCCAAACTCATTTGAAACTCAAAGTGCTGCTCATGCAAGATGTGTTAAGTGGAAATTACAGGCAGGATGAGAAGAATTACATGACTCGCAATGATGTTGCACCCAGAGAGTGTTACTTTGAGTGATAGATGATAATATTTACCAACTCATAATCATAAATGAAATGGCTGGTATTGTCAATATTCATTCAGGTTCAATTGGGTATTCATTTAGGTGTATTCACAGTTGATGTAGGCCTATTCATCCCCTGAATAGAATGAATATAATTAATACAGAGCACGAAGCTCTAAAATCTGTGTTTTATTTATTGATAAAATCAGCAAAAGCACTGAGAATTTGAGTACTCTCCCTGAGTACAATTTTGTGGTCATTTTTTGGTTCCATTGAATTACACTTTACATTTGTAGTCCCTGTAATTTAGAATCAGAATCATAATATCTTTATTGTAGAAATTATGTGCCAGTGCTGCGGCATTGAAAAAAAAAATATAGACAAAAATGAATATAACTATAAGGAAGAGAAAAAAGGACATATAAAAAGGGTAAAAAAAAATATACATAAAATAATGAACACACTACCATCTATTGCAATTAACGAGCAAGGTGGTATTTAATATCCTGATGGCTGTGAGAGTAATATTGTACTGTTTGAAAGTTGTAAGATGCAAAATGGACAATGTTTAGAAAATAATTGTTAAAAAATAAATATATATTGGCTTGAATAAGCAATGTGATGTATGTATGTATGATGTTTTATGTCTGATGTCTACTTTTACTGTCATAAGGATTATTACGACTTCTGCCTCTCCCTGAAGTGCCTCGGTCCTAAATGACCTGCATTATAAACATTCGTGGATGTGTAATTACTTACATTGCCGTTCTAGAGGCACTTCACAGGCTGTCTTTTCTCCAGAATGACTCAGGAAATACTGCAGTTTGATACATGAACTCCCCTACTAACTTTAGTTTTCTTGCACAGATTAATAGCTGGTGCGGGCCTTCTGTAGACGGTGGTTCAGTGGACAGCAATGCCACTCCGCCATCTAGCGTCCCGGGGATGAAATTACGCCGCCGTACGTAACTTCCTTTTAAAACATGGCGGCGCCCTAAAGGAAAGTCACACTGTCTCTCCGGGGGAAAACATACGCTTCTTATTGTTTAATACATCATCTGTGCAAGGAGTTAAAAAGCGGCGGCATCTGAAAAGATTTGTCTTTACGTCCTACACGCGTCCTCTGAGGTAAGTTTTGCTTATTTTTATTTTTCAAACCCATCGCTCTTAAAACGGGAGAGCCTGTGCAAAGTCAGGTTTTCTTCGGATGTGGTTTAATTATATTTTTCAGGATTATTAACAGTCATGTGTTATTTATAAAATATAGCTATTTACACTTTGTTTTAAATGTGACTCTTTGCCTATTGCAGGATATTTCCGCAGACACCATGGTACATTTATGTGAGTATCCAAGTCTTAACAGGCTTCCCCCCCAATTGTTGTGGTCAGTATGAACTCGACCCTATAATTCTCACCATCATACCTTTTTTTTTTCTTTTTAGGTATACGGCTTATTAATGCAAATCTCTTATGTGCCAATCACATGGCAGAAACTCTATCCATGTGGGCATTTACCCATATGGAAAAGATATATATAAATCTTATAAAGTTTGTATCTGTCTTGTGTGAAACTTGTATGAAAAGCATACAAGAGTGAAAACACACATAAGATCCCTTGAAAAATTATATAAATGAAACTTGTATGTTTTGAATATGTACTAAAACAATATATGAAAGTAATGAGAAAGTGGCCACTTTCATGAGTAAATCATATAAGCCTTATATGATTCACTATATGAAGCAGGCCCTATCTTATGCGAGTCTTTTATAAGTTTTTACTGTTTATTTTCCATATGGGTAGACCTGTTCAAACCGAGCATCAGAATGTGGAAGAATGTGGCATAGGTGTTGGTGCCAGATGGGCTGGTCTGAATATTTTGGGGGGGAGAACATGTAGGAGAACGTGTGTAATGTAAAACACGTTGAACCTTGAAGCAGATGGGCCAGAGCAGCAGCAGATCACACTGATTCCCATTTACTCTTAGCTAAGAACAGGAATCTGAAGCTACACTTCACATGGACTCACCAAAATTGGAAAATAGAAGATCTGGGCTCAGAATTTGTTGTAAACAACATGCAAACATGGATCCATCCTGCCTTGTACCAATGGCTGTTGGTGATGGTGGAATTGTATGGGAGACATTTTCTCAGCTCATTTTCAGGCCCCTTTGTACTAATTGAGCATAATTTAAATGCCAGTGTACCTGAACATTGTTGTTGATCGTGTCCATCCCTTTAAGACCACAGTGTACCCATCTTCTGATTGCTCAGACTCACTTTGGGGCAAAGCTCAGATCCTCTCAAACTAGTTTCTTGAGCATGACAATGAGTTCATTGTTTGGTAAATTTGCGCAATTTGCGTCATAGATTACACTTTTATCAGCTGCAAAAAAGATAAAAAGTAACGAAAGAAAAGTTACACAAAGTCTTAGAAAACTATACAAACTACAACTGCAAAACTGAGTAGTGCAATTAGTGTAACACAATTGCTTAAGTTCAAAATTATTTTGACAGCATACCAGTATGTGTCTTTTTTTTTTTTTTTTTTGTAAATATCACGCTTATTGTCAGTGTATATGAGAACATTACACTTTTTAGTTGGCAGCATGCTGTCATGGTGGTTAGCACTGTTGTCTCACAGCAAGAATATCCTAAGTTTCTGTGTCCACGTGTTTGAGTGGGTTCTCTCTGGGTATGCCGACTTCCTCCCACAGTCCAAAGACATGCACTTAGTGGGGTTGATTAAATGCAAGTAAAGTCATGCAAAGGTTATTAATATGAATTATGCTAAGAAACAAAAATCATGGTTTACTGTTCAATTCTTCTTCTTTTTCCTTCAAACAATTAGAAATTATTAGAAACAATTAGAATGATTAAAATTTATGTAAAATGCATAAAGAACTAAATCCTTTCACATGAGAAGCAATACTGGGCTATATTTGCCTCTAAAACAGGTTAATCTTAGTTAGAACATTTAATATAAGTAGAGTTTATGTGCAGGGCAGAAGCAGGGATTGTTTCACGAAAAAGGGGAAAAGCAACGGATTCAACAAAACCTGAATACATAACAAAAATAAAATGCAAGAGAACTTTTCAAATTTGGTCTTCCCATTGCTTCATATTGTTTAAGAAAGTAATTTTGTTTAAAGCAGCAAAGATGTTGACAACAGTGGGTGCTAAGTAAGATTTTAATGTGTTTCTGTATTTGGTAGTTGAATGCCTATAATAGTATAACATATACTTACATATATGGGTATGTAACAATTAAAGAAAGTCATGTTTTCCTGTCTTTGACAATGCTTTTGATGCTTATTTTCTTCTTTAGCATCACTCCTACTAAAGAAGTACCACGGAGGTCACGTTGTGATTCGATTCGCTCTTGCGGGCCACAAACAGGCTAACAGACCATTTTATCGCATTGTGGCAGCTTACAACAAAAGGGCAAGAGATGGTAAATATATTGAGCAGCTGGGTTCCTACGACCCGCTTCCGAACATCTACAACGAGAAACTTGTCAGTTTCAATTTCGACCGAATCAAGTATTGGATTGGATGTGGAGCACACCCTACAAAGCCGGTTGCCAAACTCCTGGGTGTGTATTTGCTGCATAAACGTGTTCTTTTGAAGTCTTCATCATTGGGAAATTTTATTGTCATTCTGTTCCTGAGAACTGGTTTACGCCTGATTTTTTTTTTTTTTTGTAGGCATCTACACCTATTAGACAATATTTATTTAGCATTTTATTACTTTTTCTTCACCAGGTTTTGTAATCTTTAATTGCTTTGCACACACTCTAAATTACGACTTTTGCACTGTGATGTGTTTGCTGTGCCCTCAGATGACATTAGCATCAATAGATTGTAAATTCCTACTGAAAACACAAAGTGAAAATTGTCAGTATTTAGATAATACTATCTCTTTTTTATTATCCTTTTTTTAGTCATTATCCTTAAGTTAAAGAAGATGTTAGGATATTTACCTGTCTCCTCTGTATTGTTTGAAATACTTATTGTGAATGTTGTCGTCTTCACCTATCTTTTGTAGGGTTGGCCGGATTTTTCCCTCTTCACCCCATGACAATAACAGAGGCAGAGCGCCGAGGAGCCCAAATGGAGACAGAAACAGAAACAGAGGAATCTCCAAAAGAGGGACAGAAGCAGGCTGATGTTGAGAGTTAAAGCTGTGGACTTTGCGTGACCATCCAGTTGCCACAATTATTTTGAAAAATAACTCACTAATTTGACTTGCTGTGTGAACTGTTCATGAAAACTCAAAATATGTCATATTGTAGTTTTGGCTCTGTCAGTAGCTTCTTCATGTGATTAATTTTTGATCAGATGCTTCATAAAATTGCATCTTTTTCTTTAATACAGTTATATAATTTTAGACAGCAGCAGTTTGCATATGGTGTTTTATGAGACCTAATTAAAGTATTTCAATATAACTGCGTCTGTTTGGGGTTTAGTTGCAGATTGTATTTATTATCCTGTGTCTTAACGAAGGCCTTTATTGCTTATTCACGCTAACAAAGCATTTTTAATGAATATCAGTTTGTTTTGTTTACTTTGAAATGGATTCATAAATATTGAAATCATTCCATCCTTCTTTGGTCAGTGTTCATTCTTCTTTTCTCATCCTTTGTGTATTTGAATCTGCACACAATCAGTTGTATCAAATAGAAAGTAATAAAAAAAAAAAAAAAAAAGGGTGCGTTTGTTAGTATGATTGCTGCCGGAGTTTAATTGATAATTCTCCACCCCTGTGTTTGCTGACTGTGTCATGACACTTTATGGCTTGGGACACATGTCACGTAAAGCCAGGCTCTGTTTTTGGAACCACTTTGCAGCAGTCCTTTTTCTGTTTTAAATTAAACAGCATAGCAACAGTTTCTCATTCAATATTTACAGATCGAATTCAGATATCAATGGATTTATACGTGCAACACTGACTTGTATTATTACTTGCAGAGCACAGCAAAGCTCACGTTCATCATCTTTTGCGACATAAACACTCCAATTTGTAGATATAGTCACTATTCTTTGTTTTTAAAAAAAACCAAAGGACCGCCATTAATGATGTAACCGGACCAAAGTTCATAATAAGCAGTGACTTTTTTTTTTTTTAAAACAACTGCTTATTCTGTGTGTCGCATGCTAAGACTTTAATGTTTTTTTTTTTATCTTGGATTGGTCAATACTGCACCACTATGGCATGCGTCAGTCAGGCAGTGATAAGAATACTGATGTGAGTTAGTACCCACTTGACAACGCCCAGGTGACCATTTGAAAATACAGCATAAACAATTCCACAACTGAAGTATTGCGGCTTTTGATATTGCTTGACTTCCTTCAGGACTGTGGAATAAAAGTGACTTGGTTGAGCCGCAGGGCAACCCGTGTAACTTTGAATTATTGTTCTTAATTAAAACAGTTGAAACAAAAAGTGCAGTCTTCCATGACATATCAAACAAAAATATTTCTTGTTGAGTAGTGTTTCAGAAATTATTTTCTAAAAGCAAACAGAGGTGTGGACTAAATGTCTTATGACGTTAAACTCAGAAACTATTGTGTTTAATCTCATCGCAGCTTTTTTATTCTTGCTGCTATTGAGATCCATTTTTAATCATGTGGGATCATGTTTACCTTCCTATTTTTAAAAAGGCTTTATTCCGTCATTTAAACATCTTATCTATAAGTCTCATTTATAACATTTCTAAAGAGTAAAGAGTTAGTCATGCTCACCATCATGTGTTGAGTGTCAAAAGAGAATTAAAGTAACTGTTAAAAACAAGGAATATAAAAGACTAGTTGCCAAATGCATTAAAAAAACGCTAATTTTAATAGCTGTTCTAATACAACAGTGCATTTCTCTTAATAATCACTTCATAACTTAAATTTACATGATGTAAGTACCATTAGTTGATTTCCTGTAAAATCCTTAAGAAAGTTAAAAAAAAGTCACATGATGGATAAACAGCGGGAATATAAACTTGCTATTCTAGAAGACACTAAACATACAGACGTCTAAAGCTTTTAGTGATCGGTGAGTCTATAAAGGTGCTAAATAAATGTGAACACATACAGTATATGCACTGATATAGTGTTACGTAAATAACACATAACTTGAAACAAGTGGGTTTTTAAAGCAAATTTAAAAGAATTTATCTTGTTAAATATTTTTCTGTCCTTTGACAGTACATAGGAACATTCATTTGAAAACAATAAGTGTATAATTGGTGACACTAAACAGTGGTTAGCAGTGTAGCATTGGCTACATCCAATACTGGTTTAAAAAGAAAGAAAGAAAAGAAAATCACATCTATCCAAACCCAGCCTCACCCACCTACACCTTGTTGATCTCACTTGAGTCAGTTTTCTGGACTTTCGAAAGTATCATATACAGGGTGTGAGTTCCAAGGAACTTCATAAATGATTGCAATGCCATACCACAGTACATAAAAAAGTTTGCTTAGGGAGGGGACAATCAGTAACCGCCTAAGCTGACCAGTTGATCACTGATGAGACATACAGTGGATCCGATACTAACAGGTAAGTGTTTATAGGGCTTGCAAGTGCTGACAGGAGCATAGCTATAAAATAACAGACAATTTAGACAGGATATTGTAAGCAGTATACTGCCAGTCTGAAAATTACACAGCATGTAACAACAGTCTGCCTACATGTATTTATGGAGTAAAAGACATTATAGAGCTTGAAATATCTCATATTTTCATGTTTGGAATTATCATCTGAATGCACAGGAAAATGACAAGGTGGACTCAGCTGCAATTCTATGGCCGGAGGAGGGATTTCACCTTTCTTATAGTACTTATTTTGGTGGTCATAGTGCTCATTGCATTATGTGTGTTTTTTGCACAAAACAAAGGTAAGTGTGAGGTTTTTTTTTAAAAAGATCTATCTATCTATCTATCTATCTATCTATCTATCTATCTATCTATCTATCTATCTATCTATCTATCTATCTATCTATATATATATATATATATATATATATATATATATATATACTTGTTAGGCATGCTCATGGGAAATACATCTTTGCCACTGAAATGTTGTGACAATTAATTTTAGTAGTGGTAGTTCTTTGGGAATAACTGTAAATATAATTTAAAACACCAGCAAATAGAATGACTGCTTCTTGGTGTGAGCATATATTTTACTCCTTTCACAGCGGTTAAAGCTAATATGAGATAAATGGATTTCTTATTTTTAAAGAAAGAAATACAGCCAAAATATAATTTCTGTGTTTTTTGTGTTTTTCTTTTAATTTCAAGTCATTTGAATGAATATTTTATTAAATACATCTGATGAAGCTATTATTCAAAAAAATCTGTGCCACACTTGCAGATTTACAGATGCATAACTGTAAATCAATCAGACTGGAATGTATGGTTTCATGGGTTAAACTTAAATTTCATATAATAAAGAAAAAGTAGCAAGTGAAACAGACCAGAGAGTGATTGGCATATTCAGTTAAATACTGAAGAAAATGTCTGATAAGAATATAAGCATTTTATGGACATTATGTACCAGAGATAAGTAATTTCTGCACAAATCAGTGTTGGAAGAATAGTTATTCATTTGTACCACAATAAACAGTTGTAATCATGATGGAAAAAACAAATTAAATCATGGAATTCACCAAATGGTTGAACTTCCTTCAAGAAAATTTCAAGCTACTTATTAATAGACCTGCAGAACGTTGGAGTGTATTTCTGTACACATAATTCTTAATATAATGCTTTACCTGCTTTGCACTGTTTTGCGTGAATGGCCTTAAGTCGTTCTACATTACGGCTGACTCAGCCATTGTAAACAGCGGTTTTCCACTGTTTGCGTCTCTTCTGTAGTAGGTTTACTTTATTTTTTATGTTGCTGCATTGCTAGCTGATGATCAGTTGATGGGCAACTACTGTGAGGCAGAGGTGTGGACTCGAGTCACATGACTTGGACTCGAGTCAGACTCGAGTCATTAATTTTATGACTTTAGACTTGACTTGAAAAAATGTTCTAAGACTTGTGACTTGACTTGGACTTTTACACCAATGACTTGGGACTTGAATTGGACTTGAACCGGTTTACTTGAAAAGACTTGATATTTTACCCCAAATATAAAATTTAACATGCATATTATATAGAGATTGAAAATGTGACGTCATTCACGGGTAGAACCGCAAAGGATTCTGGGAACTCGTGGCAAGCGGTACTAGCGCACGCAGGCTTTCAATTGAAATCAGTCACACAGCGATAAAAAGAAACACAAAAATGTCAAGAAGCTGTTGTATTATTAACTGCAATAGCCGGTCGCATGACAGCCACGGGAAGCCGACGGGTAAAGAGATCGGTTGTTATCGGATTACGTCGTTGAAGAGAAATTGTTCGAGCCATGTTTCCGAAGTAACAAACAGGCGACGGATGGCCTGGATTGCAGCCATTCAAAGATCAAATATAACGTCCCAGAACACTCCAGCTCACAGGTTAGTCTGCTCCAAGCATTTACACGAAGGTCAGTCTGCTGTTGTAGTTAATGCGTCATTTTCATAACATAATTGGTGATATAGGTTACAAGCAAGTCTGGCGCTGAACAGAAATTGTCGCGCTATGCTCCTTTATTTATTGTGCATAAATAGTGAATTGTCCTGACACAATATTGCGTTTCGCTTCTGTTATTATGGTACATTGACAAAAACATATACTTTTATTCACAGAATAAAACAGTTGTTTTGTATCACTAATTGTCCAGTGCGATTACAGCATACAATATTATTGTCACTGCTACATTTCTGTAAGGCGTACCAGAAATTATTTCCACTACTAATTAATTACCGTTAAGCTCAAAGGTTATATTAATAAACGGATAACGAATGTGTATTTATGAAGACTATTTGTGAGACTGGTAAACTTATGATACGTACGATGGTCTTTCGTTCTACACGGTGCATTTCAAGGTCCTGTACCCATCCGTCGGTAAACTGTACCTGGGCTTGTTGCAGTGACCGGAAGTTACTAAACTTCACGAGTGTATGCACTCACAAGAACCGTATAATTATAAATATGCATATAAATATGCTACGATGAGATAGCTGACTTCATCTAACTAGCAAATGTTGTCCAGGCTACGTTGGTGATGCAGTTTTTTTAATGTATATGATATTTTTGTCATGCGATTTTAAAGCCGGTGTTGTGCCAAAAAGTGATTGTCTGCCAAAAACTGATTTCCAGTGTTTCTGTGTATTTTTTATGTGTAATATCTTTACGTATGTTCGTAAATAGACTTCGGTGAACAGGGGATACAAAGGGGTTACATAAAGAATTAAAAAATTATCTGTTTTTTAAGTATCTTTACAACTTGTACTTACATTATAACCAATCCGGTCCTTTATCCCCACTTAAAATATTTTTACAGAACTATTGTAATATTTGCTGCCATTTCTGCTGTCCTGTTGGGCAACTTACTCTTACAAAATACATTTTTAATGTTAATGAGATTTTTTTTACTGCATAAATAAAGGTTATATAAAAGTCGCTGCCAAAAACTGATTGCGGCTTGTATCTTGCTACACGAATGTTGTTTGTGGCTCAAGATGACTTTATGTCATCCATAAGGGATGCATTTGACATATGTTTAACATATTATAGCCCAACAAGTTACTTATAGCACTTTAAATATGAGCAATCGCTTTTTGGCAAATACCGGAAATCAGTTTTTGGCAGACAATCACTTTTTGGCACAACACCGGTCCTACAACCGCATCCAAGAATAACATGCAGCTTATCTCAGAACTGTCGGTGAAAATTATTCTTGGAGCTAGGTTTAATTGAGCTGCATTTTAAAGAGGTGCAATTTCACAATTTGTGTATATTTTCTAAGTTCACTATTTTGTCATGTGTTGAGAAAAACACAGATTTAAAAATTACATGGTCTAATATTTACATTTAGCATAACTGCAACATACTTTTTTCTTTTTTTTTTTTAAAGACTCGAAAGGACTTGAAATTCAAAATTTCAGACTTGTGACTTGACTCGGACTTTTACACCAGTGACTTGAGACTCGACTCTGACTTGCCTGACATTACTTGAGACTTGACTTGAGACTTGAGGATAAAGACTTGAGACTTACTTGAGACTTGCAAAACAATGACTTGGTCCCACCTCTGCTGTGAGGTTACATATAATTGAGTGTAGCCATGAATTTGCCCCTATTTAAAAATTGTCTAATGGTGGAATGACCTTATCCATCCACTTAACAAAATGAAAGATTGCAATGGGGGAAGCAATTTCAGTGGTCATAGGACAAGAAGCAGGATAGGTTATAGTCTATTGCAGGGTTCACATGTATGAAAAAACAATATCTATATTCTTTAGAATTCTAAATGGTATGTGTTCAAGAATCACATTTTTAACCTCAGAATCTGAAAAGTGCTTCAGAAGTTGTTTCAAATTCACACATTCAGAAACCAATGGTAAAGAAAACAGTTGATATGTCTGATGTGATTCTACCATCAGAACTAACTCGAATTTGAACTTTATGGCTACATTGTTGGGCAGAGGATTAAATTGTCAAGTAAACAATCAAAGGACAACTTTCTCACAGTTTGAACAATGGCTGTCTCAGTTGTCATAAATCTTGACATGAATTTCCAAATGTGATGGTATTGGTTTTAAAGTGCATTGACAAATAGTTTTTTAAACACTGTCTCCTTCAACAGGATATCAAAATAAAGAAGATCAAGAAAACAAAACATTGCCACATCCACAAATTCTGGACAACTATAAGGGGAAGAGTCTCTTAAATATTAAGTTTGCAAGGAATAAAAGCATTGTTTCAGAAATTCAACTTAATAGCATAAATGTGAATCAACAAAAATCAAGCTCACTCTCTTCAGTAAGATTCACATTGGAAACCGCTAGTTTTGCTCAAACATCCCCTGAACAAAGTACTCAAACAGCTGTAACAGGCACTAGTACAACAGAGAACAAAGCAACACCTCTTGAGACTTCTGCGACAATCGGATCCGCACACCCTGAATCATCAACAACTTCTATTACAACAATGGCCCAAACAGGGACAACACAGTCTACAGAGTCTGTCCCACCAGTCACCACCAATGAAATTACTCTAACTACCAACATGGACCATTCCACAACAACTTCAGAGACTTCCTCCAGTTCACCTTCCACAGTCACTTCAGAAAGCACTAGTTTTACTCCAACATCCCCAGAACAAAGTACTCAAACAGCTGTAACAGGCACTAGTACAACAGAGAACAAAGCAACAACTCTTGAGACTTCTGAGACAATGACATCAGCACACCCTGAATCACCAACAACTTCTATTACAACAATGACCCAAACAGGAACAACACAGTCTACAGAGTCTGTCCCACCAGTCACCACCAATGAAATTACTTTAACTACCAACATGGACCATTCCACAACAACTTCAGAGACTTCCTCCAGTTCGCCTTCCACAGTCACTTCAGAAAGCACTAGTTTTACTCCAACATCCCCAGAACAAAGTACTCAAACAGCTGTAGCAGGCACTGGTACAACAGAGAACAAAGCAACAACTCTTGAGACTTCTGAGACAATTACAACTGCAAACCCTCAATCACCAACAATATCTATTACAACAATGGCACAAACAGGAACAACACAGTCTACAGTGTCTGTCCCACTAGTCACCACCAATGAGATCACTCTAGCTACCAACATGGACCACTCCACAACAACTTCAGAGACTTCCTCCAGTTCGCCTTCAATAGTCACTTCAGAAAGCACTAGTTTTACTCCAACATCCCCAGAACAAAGTACTCAAACAGCTGTAACAGGCACTAGTACAACAGAGAACAAAGCCACAACTCTTCAGACTTCTGAGACAATGACATCCGCACACCCTGAATCACCAACAACTTCTATTACAACAATGGCCCAAACAGGAACAACACAGTCTACAGTGTCTGTCCCACTAGTCACCACCAATGAGATCACTCTAGCTACCAACATGGACCATTCCACAACAACTTCAGAGACTTCCTCCAGTTCGCCTTCCACAGTCACTTCAGAAAGCACTAGTTTTACTCCAACATCCCCAGAACAAAGTACTCAAACAGCTGTAACAGACACCAGTACAACAGAGAACAAAGAAACAACTCTTGAGACTTCTGCGACAATGACATCCTCACACCCTGAATCACCAACTACTTCTATTACAGCAATGGCCCAAACAGGAACAACACAGTCTACAGAGTCTGTCCCACCATTCACAACTAATGAAATTACTCTAACTACCAACATGGACCATTCCACAACAACTTCAGAGACTTCCTCCAGTTCGCCTTCCACAGTCACTTCAGAAAGCACTAGTTTTACTCCAACACACTCAGAACAAAGTACTCAAACAGCTGTAACAGGCACTAGTACAACAGAGAACAAAGCAACAACTCTTGAGACTTCTGAGACAATGACATCAGCACACCCTGAATCACCAACAACTTCTATTACAACAATGACCCAAACAGGAACAACACAGTCTACAGAGTCTGTCACACCAGTCACCACCAATGAAATTACTCTAACTACAAACATGGACCATTCCACAACAACTTCAGAGACTTCCTCCAGTTCGCCTTCCACAGTCACTTCAGAAAGCACTAGTTTTACTCCAACATCCCCAGAACAAAGTACTCAAACAGCTGTAACAGGCACTAGTACAACAGAGAACAAAGCAACAACTCTTGAGACTTCTGAGACAATGACATCCGCACACCCTGAATCACCAACAACTTCTATTACAACAATGACCCAAACAGGAACAACACAGTCTACAGAGTCTGTCCCACCAGTCACCACCAATGAAATTACTCTAACTACCAACATGGACCATTCCACAACAACTTCAGAGACTTCCTCCAGTTCGCCTTCCACAGTCACTTCAGAAAGCACTAGTTTTACTCCAACACACTCAGAACAAAGTACTCAAACAGCTGTAACAGGCACTAGTACAACAGAGAACAAAGCAACAACTCTTGAGACTTCTGAGACAATGACATCAGCACACCCTGAATCACCAACAACTTCTATTACAACAATGACCCAAACAGGAACAACACAGTCTACAGAGTCTGTCCCACCAGTCACCAACAATGAAATTACTCTGACTACCAACATGGACCATTCCACAACAACTTCAGAGACTTCCTCCAGTTCACCTTCCACAGTCACTTCAGAAAGCACTAGTTTTACTCCAACACACTCAGAACAAAGTACTCAAACAGCTGTAACAGGCACTAGTACAACAGAGAACAAAGCCACAACTCTTGAGACTTCTGCGACAATGACATCCGCACACCCTCAATCACCAACAACTTCTATTACAACAATGGCCCAAACAGGAACAACACAGTCTACAGAGTCTGTCCCACCAGTCACAACCAATGAAATTACTCTAACTACCAACATGGACCATTCCACAACAACTTCAGAGACTTCCTCCAGTTCGCCTTCCACAGTCACTTCAGAAAGCACTAGTTTTACTCCAACATCCCCAGAACAAAGTACTCAAACAGCTGTAACAGGCACTAGTACAACAGAGAACAAAGCAACAACTCTTGAGACTTCTGAGATAATGACATCCGCACACCCTGAATCACCAACAACTTCTATTACAACAATGGCCCAAACAGGAACAACACAGTCTACAGAGTCTGTCCCACCAGTCACAACCAATGAAATTACTCTAACTACCAACATGGACCATTCCACAACAACTTCAGAGACTTCCTCCAGTTCGCCTTCCACAGTCACTTCAGAAAGCACTAGTTTTACTCCAACATCCCCAGAACAAAGTACTCAAACAGCTGTAACAGGCACTAGTACAACAGAGAACAAAGCAACAACTCTTGAGACTTCTGAGATAATGACATCCGCACACCCTGAATCACCAACAACTTCTATTACAACAATGGCCCAAACAGGAACAACACAGTCTACAGAGTCTGTCCCACCAGTCACAACCAATGAAATTACTCTAACTACCAACATGGACCATTCCACAACAACTTCAGAGACTTCCTCCAGTTCGCCTTCCACAGTCACTTCAGAAAGCACTAGTTCTACTCCAACATCCCCAGAACAAAGTACTCAAACAGCTGTAACAGACACCAGTACAACAGAGAACAAAGAAACAACTCTTGAGACTTCAGCGACAATGACATCAGCACACCCTGAATCACCCACAACTTCTATTACAACAACGGCCCAAACAGGAACAACACAGTCTACAGAGTCTGTCCCACCGTTCACCACCAATGAAATTACTCTAACTACAAACATGGACCATTCCACAACAACTTCAGAGACTTCCTCCAGTTCGCCTTCCACAGTCACTTCAGAAAGCACTAGTTTTACTCCAACATCCCCAGAACAAAGTACTCAAACAGCTGTAACAGGCACTAGTACAACAGAGAACAAAGCAACAACTCTTGAGACTTCTGAGATAATGACATCCGCACACCCTGAATCACCAACAACTTCTATTACAACAATGGCCCAAACAGGAACAACACAGTCTACAGAGTCTGTCCCACCAGTCACAACCAATGAAATTACTCTAACTACCAACATGGACCATTCCACAACAACTTCAGAGACTTCCTCCAGTTCGCCTTCCACAGTCACTTCAGAAAGCACTAGTTTTACTCCAACATCCCCAGAACAAAGTACTCAAACAGCTGTAACAGGCACTAGTACAACAGAGAACAAAGCAACAACTCTTGAGACTTCTGAGATAATGACATCCGCACACCCTGAATCACCAACAACTTCTATTACAACAATGGCCCAAACAGGAACAACACAGTCTACAGAGTCTGTCCCACCAGTCACAACCAATGAAATTACTCTAACTACCAACATGGACCATTCCACAACAACTTCAGAGACTTCCTCCAGTTCGCCTTCCACAGTCACTTCAGAAAGCACTAGTTTTACTCCAACATCCCCAGAACAAAGTACTCAAACAGCTGTAACAGACACCAGTACAACAGAGAACAAAGAAACAACTCTTGAGACTTCTGCGACAATGACATCCTCACACCCTGAATCACCAACTACTTCTATTACAGCAATGGCCCAAACAGGAACAACACAGTCTACAGAGTCTGTCACACCAGTCACAACTAATGAAATTACTCTAACTACCAACATGGACCATTCCACAACAACTTCAGAGACTTCCTCCAGTTCGCCTTCCACAGTCACTTCAGAAAGCACTAGTTTTACTCCAACATCCCCAGAACAAAGTACTCAAACAGCTGTAACAGGCACTAGTACAACAGAGAACAAAGCAACAACTCTTGAGACTTCTGAGACAATGACATCCGCACACCCTGAATCACCAACAACTTCTATTACAACAATGACCCAAACAGGAACAACACAGTCTACAGAGTCTGTCCCACCAGTCACCACCAATGAAATTACTCTAACTACCAACATGGACCATTCCACAACAACTTCAGAGACTTCCTCCAGTTCACCTTCCACAGTCACTTCAGAAAGCACTAGTTTTACTCCAACACACTCAGAACAAAGTACTCAAACAGCTGTAACAGGCACTAGTACAACAGAGAACAAAGCAACAACTCTTGAGACTTCTGAGACAATGACATCAGCACACCCTGAATCACCAACAACTTCTATTACAACAATGACCCAAACAGGAACAACACAGTCTACAGAGTCTGTCCCACCAGTCACCAACAATGAAATTACTCTAACTACCAGCATGGACCATTCCACAACAACTTCAGAGACTTCCTCCAGTTCGCCTTCCACAGTCACTTCAGAAAGCACTAGTTTTACTCCAACATCCCCAGAACAAAGTACTCAAACAGCTGTAACAGGCACTAGTACAACAGAGAACAAAGCAACAACTCTTGAGACTTCTGAGATAATGACATCCGCACACCCTGAATCACCAACAACTTCTATTACAACAATGGCCCAAACAGGAACAACACAGTCTACAGAGTCTGTCCCACCAGTCACAACCAATGAAATTACTCTAACTACCAACATGGACCATTCCACAACAACTTCAGAGACTTCCTCCAGTTCGCCTTCCACAGTCACTTCAGAAAGCACTAGTTTTACTCCAACATCCCCAGAACAAAGTACTCAAACAGCTGTAACAGGCACTAGTACAACAGAGAACAAAGCAACAACTCTTGAGACTTCTGAGATAATGACATCCGCACACCCTGAATCACCAACAACTTCTATTACAACAATGGCCCAAACAGGAACAACACAGTCTACAGAGTCTGTCCCACCAGTAACAACCAATGAAATTACTCTAACTACCAACATGGACCATTCCACAACAACTTCAGAGACTTCCTCCAGTTCGCCTTCCACAGTCACTTCAGAAAGCACTAGTTTTACTCCAACATCCCCAGAACAAAGTACTCAAACAGCTGTAACAGACACCAGTACAACAGAGAACAAAGAAACAACTCTTGAGACTTCAGCGACAATGACATCAGCACACCCTGAATCACCCACAACTTCTATTACAACAACGGCCCAAACAGGAACAACACAGTCTACAGAGTCTGTCCCACCGTTCACCACCAATGAAATTACTCTAACTACAAACATGGACCATTCCACAACAACTTCAGAGACTTCCTCCAGTTCGCCTTCCACAGTCACTTCAGAAAGCACTAGTTTTACTCCAACATCCCCAGAACAAAGTACTCAAACAGCTGTAACAGGCACTAGTACAACAGAGAACAAAGCAACAACTCTTGAGACTTCTGAGACAATGACATCCGCACACCCTCAATCACCAACAACTTCTATTACAACAATGGCCCAAACAGGAACAACACAGTCTACAGAGTCTGTCACACCAGTCACAACCAATGAAATTACTCTAACTACCAACATGGACCATTCCACAACAACTTCAGAGACTTCCTCCAGTTCGCCTTCCACAGTCACTTCAGAAAGCACTAGTTTTACTCCAACATCCCCAGAACAAAGTACTCAAACAGCTGTAACAGGCACTAGTACAAAAAAGAACAAAGCAACAACTCTTGAGACTTCTGAGACAATGACATCCGCACACCCTGAATCACCAACAACTTCTATTACAGCAATGGCCCAAACAGGAACAACACAGTCTACAGAGTCTGTCCCACCAGTCACAACCAATGAAATTACTCTAACTACCAACATGGACCATTCCACAACAACTTCAGAGACTTCCTCCAGTTCGCCTTCCACAGTCACTTCAGAAAGCACTAGTTTTACTCCAACATCGCCAGAACAAAGTACTCAAACAGCTGTAACAGGCACTAGTACAAAAAAGAACAAAGCAACAACTCTTGAGACTTCTGAGACAATGACATCCGCACACCCTGAATCACCAACAACTTCTATTACAGCAATGGCCCAAACAGGAACAACACAGTCTACAGAGTCTGTCCCACCAGTCACAACCAATGAAATTACTCTAACTACCAACATGGACCATTCCACAACAACTTCAGAGACTTCCTCCAGTTCGCCTTCCACAGTCACTTCAGAAAGCACTAGTTTTACTCCAACATCCCCAGAACAAAGTATTCAAACAGCTGTAACAGGCACTAGTACAACAGAGAACAAAGCAACAACTCTTGAGACTTCTGAGACAATGACATCCGCACACCCTCAATCACCAACAACTTCTATTACAACAATGGCCCAAACAGGAACAACACAGACTACAGAGTCTGTCCCACCAGTCACAACAAATGAAATTACTTTAACTACCAACATGGACCATTCCACAACAACTTCAGAGACTTCCTCCAGTTCGCCTTCCACAGTCACTTCAGAAAGCACTAGTTCTACTCCAACATCCCCAGAACAAAGTACTCAAACAGCTGTAACAGGCACTGGTACAACAGAGAACAAAGCAACAACTCTTGAGACTTCTGAGACAACGACATCCGCACACCCTGAATCACCAACAACGTCTATTACAACAATGGCCCAAACAGGAACAACACAGTCTACAGAGTCTGTCCCACCAGTCACAACCAATGAAATTACTCTAACTACCAACATGGACCATTCCACAACAACTTCAGAGACTTCCTCCAGTTCGCCTTCCACAGTCACTTCAGAAAGCACTAGTTTTACTCCAACATCCCCAGAACAAAGTACTCAAACAGCTGTAACAGGCACTAGTACAACAGAGAACAAAGCAACAACTCTTGAGACTTCTGTGACAATAACATCCGCACACCCTGAATCACCAACAACTTCTATTACAACAATGGCCCAAACAGGAACAACACAGTCTACAGAGTCTGTCCCACCAGTCACAACCAATGAAATTACTCTAACTACCAACATGGACCATTCCACAACAACTTCAGAGACTTCCTCCAGTTCGCCTTCCACAGTCACTTCAGAAAGCACTAGTTTTACTCCAACATCCCCAGAACAAAGTACTCAAACAGCTGTAACAGACACCAGTACAACAGAGAACAAAGAAACAACTCTTGAGACTTCAGCGACAATGACATCAGCACACCCTGAATCACCCACAACTTCTATTACAACGACGGCCCAAAAAGGAACAACACAGTCTACAGAGTCTGTCCCACCGTTCACCACCAATGAAATTACTCTAACTACAAACATGGACCATTCCACAACAACTTCAGAGACTTCCTCCAGTTCGCCTTCCACAGTTACTTCAGAAAGCACTAGTTTTACTCCAACATCCCCAGAACAAAGTACTCAAACAGCTGTAACAGGCACTGGTACAACAGAGAACAAAGAAACAACTCTTGAGACTTCAGCGACAATGACATCAGCACACCCTGAATCACCCACAACTTCTATTACAACAACGGCCCAAAAAGGAACAACACAGTCTACAGAGTCTGTCCCACCGTTCACCACCAATGAAATTACTCTAACTACAAACATGGACCATTCCACAACAACTTCAGAGACTTCCTCCAGTTCGCCTTCCACAGTCACTTCAGAAAGCACTAGTTTTACTCCAACATCCCCAGAACAAAGTACTCAAACAGCTGTAACAGGCACTAGTACAACAGAGAACAAAGCAACAACTCTTGAGACTTCTGAGACAATGACATCCGCACACCCTCAATCACCAACAACTTCTATTACAACAATGGCCCAAACAGGAACAACACAGTCTACAGAGTCTGTCCCACCAGTCACAACCAATGAAATTACTTTAACTACCAACATGGACCATTCCACAACAATTTCAGAGACTTCCTCCAGTTCGCCTTCCACAGTCACTTCAGAAAGCACTAGTTTTACTCCAACATCCCCAGAACAAAGTACTCAAACAGCTGTAACAGGCACTAGTACAAAAAAGAACAAAGCAACAACTCTTGAGACTTCTGAGACAATGACATCCGCACACCCTGAATCACCAACAACTTCTATTACAGCAATGGCCCAAACAGGAACAACACAGTCTACAGAGTCTGTCCCACCAGTCACAACCAATGAAATTACTCTAACTACCAACATGGACCATTCCACAACAACTTCAGAGACTTCCTCCAGTTCGCCTTCCACAGTCACTTCAGAAAGCACTAGTTTTACTCCAACATCCCCAGAACAAAGTACTCAAACAGCTGTAACAGGCACTAGTACAACAGAGAACAAAGAAACAACTCTTGAGACTTCTGCGACAATGACATCCGCACACCCTCAATCACCAACAACTTCTATTACAACAATGGCCCAAACAGGAACAACACAGTCTACAGTGTCTGTCCCACCAGTCACAACCAATGAAATTACTCTAACTACCAACATGGACCATTCCACAACAACTTCAGAGACTTCCTCCAGTTCGCCTTCCACAGTCACTTCAGAAAGCACTAGTTCTACTCCAACATCCCCAGAACAAAGTACTCAAACAGCTGTAACAGGCACTGGCACAACAGAGAACAAAGCAACAACTCTTGAGACTTCTGAGACAACGACATCAGCACACCCTCAATCACCAACAACGTCTATTACAACAATGGCCCAAACAGGAACAACACAGTCTACAGAGTCTGTCCCACCAGTCACAACCAATGAAATTACTCTAACTACCAACATGGACCATTCCACAACAACTTCAGAGACTTCCTCCAGTTCGCCTTCCACAGTCACTTCAGAAAGCACTAGTTTTACTCCAACATCCCCAGAACAAAGTACTCAAACAGCTGTAACAGGCACTAGTACAACAGAGAACAAAGCAACAACTCTTGAGACTTCTGCGACAATGACATCCGCACACCCTGAATCGCCAACAACGTCTATTACAACAATGGCCCAAACAGGAACAACACAGTCTACAGAGTCTGTCCCACCAGTCACAACCAATGAAATTACTCTAACTACCAACATGGACCATTCCACAACAACTTCAGAGACTTCCTCCAGTTCGCCTTCCACAGTCACTTCAGAAAGCACTAGTTTTACTCCAACATCCCCAGAACAAAGTACTCAAACAGCTGTAACAGGCACTAGTACAACAGAGAACAAAGCAACAACTCTTGAGACTTCTGAGACAATGACATCCGCACACCCTCAATCACCAACAACTTCTATTACAACAATGGCCCAAACAGGAACAACACAGTCTACAGAGTCTGTCCCACCAGTCACAACCAATGAAATTACTCTAACTACCAACATGGACCATTCCACAACAACTTCAGAGACTTCCTCCAGTTCGCCTTCCACAGTCACTTCAGAAAGCACTAGTTCTACTCCAACATCCCCAGAACAAAGTACTCAAACAGCTGTAACAGGCACTGGTACAACAGAGAACAAAGCAACAACTCTTGAGACTTCTGAGACAATGACATCCGCACACCCTCAATCACCAACAACTTCTATTACAACAATGGCACAAAAAGGGACAACACAGTCTACAGTGTCTGTCCCACCATTCACAACCAATGAAATTACCAACATGGACCATTCCACAACAACTTCAGAGACTTCCTCCAGTTCGCCTTCCACAGTCACTTCAGAAAGCACTAGTTTTACTCCAACACACTCAGAACAAAGTACTCAAACAGCTGTAACAGGCACTAGTACAACAGAGAACAAAGCAACAACTCTTGAGACTTCTGAGACAATGACATCCGCACACCCTCATTCACCAACAACTTCTATTACAGCAATGGCACAAACAGGAACAACACAGTCTACAGAGTCTGTCCCACCAGTCACCAACAATGAAATTACTCTAACTACCAACATGGACCATTCCACAACAACTTCAGAGACTTCCTCCAGTTCGCCTTCCACAGTCACTTCAGAAAGCACTAGTTTTACTCCAACATCCCCAGAACAAAGTACTCAAACAGCTGTAACAGGCACTAGTACAACAAAGAACAAAGCAACAACTCTTGAGACTTCTGAGACAATGACATCCGCATACCCTGAATCACCAACAACTTCTATTACAACAATGGCCCAAACAGGAACAACACAGTCTACAGTGTCTGTCCCACCATTCACCACCAATGAAATTACTCTAACTACCAACATGGACCATTCCACAACAACTTCAGAGACTTCCTCCAGTTCGCCTTCCACAGTCACTTCAGAAAGCACTAGTTTTACTCCAACATCCCCAGAACAAAGTACTCAAACAGCTGTAACAGGCACAAGTACAACAGAGAACAAAGCAACAACTCTTGAGACTTCTGAGACAATGACATCCGCACACCCTCAATCACCAACAACTTCTATTACAACAATGGCCCAAACAGGAACAACACAGTCTACAGAGTCTGTCCCACCAGTCACAACCAATGAAATTACTCTAACCACCAACATGGACCATTCCACAACAACTTCAGAGACTTCCTCCAGTTCGCCTTCCACAGTCACTTCAGAAAGCACTAGTTCTACTCCAACATCCCCAGAACAAAGTACTCAAACAGCTGTAACAGGCACTGGTACAACAGAGAACAAAGCAACAACTCTTGAGACTTCTGAGACAATGACATCCGCACACCCTCAATCACCAACAACTTCTATTACAACAATGGCACAAACAGGGACAACACAGTCTACAGTGTCTGTCCCACCATTCACAACCAATGAAATTACCAACATGGACCATTCCACAACAACTTCAGAGACTTCCTCCAGTTCGCCTTCCACAGTCACTTCAGAAAGCACTAGTTTTACTCCAACATCCCCAGAACAAAGTACTCAAACAGCTGTAACAGGCACTAGTACAACAGAGAACAAAGAAACAACTCTTGAGACTTCTGCGACAATGACATCCGCACACCCTCAATCACCAACAACGTCTATTACAACAATGGCCCAAACAGGAACAACACAGTCTACAGAGTCTGTCCCACCAGTCACAACCAATGAAATTACTCTAACTACCAACATGGACCATTCCACAACAACTTCAGAGACTTCCTCCAGTTCGCCTTCCACAGTCACTTCAGAAAGCACTAGTTTTACTCCAACATCCCCAGAACAAAGTACTCAAACAGCTGTAACAGGCACTAGTACAACAGAGAACAAAGCAACAACTCTTGAGACTTCTGTGACAATGACATCCGCACACCCTCAATCACCAACAACTTCTATTACAACAATGGCACAAACAGGAACAACACAGTCTACAGAGTCTGTCCCACCAGTCACAACCAATGAAATTACTCTAACTACCAACATGGACCATTCCACAACAACTTCAGAGACTTCCTCCAGTTCGCCTTCCACAGTCACTTCAGAAAGCACTAGTTTTACTCCAACATCCCCAGAACAAAGTACTCAAACAGCTGTAACAGGCACTAGTACAACAAAGAACAAAGCAACAACTCTTGAGACTTCTGAGACAATGACATCCGCACACCCT
The DNA here is from genome assembly GCF_057382185.1 of Mchenga conophoros. Classification (NCBI taxonomy): domain Eukaryota; kingdom Metazoa; phylum Chordata; class Actinopteri; order Cichliformes; family Cichlidae; genus Mchenga; species Mchenga conophoros. The sequence continues at coordinate 23,266,856 of NC_140530.1, forward strand.
GAATCACCAACAACTTCTATTACAACAATGGCCCAAACAGGAACAACACAGTCTACAGTGTCTGTCCCACCATTCACCACCAATGAAATTACTCTAACTACCAACATGGACCATTCCACAACAACTTCAGAGACTTCCTCCAGTTCGCCTTCCACAGTCACTTCAGAAAGCACTAGTTCTACTCCAACATCCCCAGAACAAAGTACTCAAACAGCTGTAACAGGCACTGGTACAACAGAGAACAAAGCAACAACTCTTGAGACTTCTGAGATAATGACATCCGCACACCCTGAATCACCAACAACTTCTATTACAACAATGGCCCAAACAGGAACAACACAGTCTACAGAGTCTGTCCCACCAGTCACAACCAATGAAATTACTCTAACTACCAACATGGACCATTCCACAACAACTTCAGAGACTTCCTCCAGTTCGCCTTCCACAGTCACTTCAAAAAGCACTAGTTCTACTCCAACACCCCCAGAACAAAGTTCTCAAACAGCTGTAACAGGCACTGGTACAACAGAGAACAAAGCAACAACTCTTGAGACTTCTGCGACAATGACATCCGCACACCCTGAATCACCAACAACTTCTATTACAACAATGGCACAAACAGGAACAACACAGTCTACAGAGTCTGTCCCACCAGTCACAACCAATGAAATTACTCTAACTACCAACATGGACCATTCCACAACAACTTCAGAGACTTCCTCCAGTTCGCCTTCCACAGTCACTTCAGAAAGCACTAGTTCTACTCCAACATCCCCAGAACAAAGTACTCAAACAGCTGTAACAGGCACTGGTACAACAGAGAACAAAGCAACAACTCTTGAGACTTCTGAGACAATGACATCCGCACACCCTCAATCACCAACAACTTCTATTACAACAATGGCACAAAAAGGGACAACACAGTCTACAGTGTCTGTCCCACCATTCACAACCAATGAAATTACCAACATGGACCATTCCACAACAACTTCAGAGACTTCCTCCAGTTCGCCTTCCACAGTCACTTCAGAAAGCACTAGTTTTACTCCAACACACTCAGAACAAAGTACTCAAACAGCTGTAACAGGCACTAGTACAACAGAGAACAAAGCAACAACTCTTGAGACTTCTGAGACAATGACATCCGCACACCCTCATTCACCAACAACTTCTATTACAGCAATGGCCCAAACAGGAACAACACAGTCTACAGTGTCTGTCCCACCATTCACCACCAATGAAATTACTCTAACTACCAACATGGACCATTCCACAACAACTTCAGAGACTTCCTCCAGTTCGCCTTCCACAGTCACTTCAGAAAGCACTAGTTTTACTCCAACATCCCCAGAACAAAGTACTCAAACAGCTGTAACAGGCACAAGTACAACAGAGAACAAAGCAACAACTCTTGAGACTTCTGAGACAATGACATCCGCACACCCTCAATCACCAACAACTTCTATTACAACAATGGCCCAAACAGGAACAACACAGTCTACAGAGTCTGTCCCACCAGTCACAACCAATGAAATTACTCTAACCACCAACATGGACCATTCCACAACAACTTCAGAGACTTCCTCCAGTTCGCCTTCCACAGTCACTTCAGAAAGCACTAGTTCTACTCCAACATCCCCAGAACAAAGTACTCAAACAGCTGTAACAGGCACTGGTACAACAGAGAACAAAGCAACAACTCTTGAGACTTCTGAGACAATGACATCCGCACACCCTCAATCACCAACAACTTCTATTACAACAATGGCACAAACAGGGACAACACAGTCTACAGTGTCTGTCCCACCATTCACAACCAATGAAATTACCAACATGGACCATTCCACAACAACTTCAGAGACTTCCTCCAGTTCGCCTTCCACAGTCACTTCAGAAAGCACTAGTTTTACTCCAACATCCCCAGAACAAAGTACTCAAACAGCTGTAACAGGCACTAGTACAACAGAGAACAAAGAAACAACTCTTGAGACTTCTGCGACAATGACATCCGCACACCCTCAATCACCAACAACGTCTATTACAACAATGGCCCAAACAGGAACAACACAGTCTACAGAGTCTGTCCCACCAGTCACAACCAATGAAATTACTCTAACTACCAACATGGACCATTCCACAACAACTTCAGAGACTTCCTCCAGTTCGCCTTCCACAGTCACTTCAGAAAGCACTAGTTTTACTCCAACATCCCCAGAACAAAGTACTCAAACAGCTGTAACAGGCACTAGTACAACAGAGAACAAAGCAACAACTCTTGAGACTTCTGTGACAATGACATCCGCACACCCTCAATCACCAACAACTTCTATTACAACAATGGCACAAACAGGAACAACACAGTCTACAGAGTCTGTCCCACCAGTCACAACCAATGAAATTACTCTAACTACCAACATGGACCATTCCACAACAACTTCAGAGACTTCCTCCAGTTCGCCTTCCACAGTCACTTCAGAAAGCACTAGTTTTACTCCAACATCCCCAGAACAAAGTACTCAAACAGCTGTAACAGGCACTAGTACAACAAAGAACAAAGCAACAACTCTTGAGACTTCTGAGACAATGACATCCGCACACCCTGAATCACCAACAACTTCTATTACAACAATGGCCCAAACAGGAACAACACAGTCTACAGTGTCTGTCCCACCATTCACCACCAATGAAATTACTCTAACTACCAACATGGACCATTCCACAACAACTTCAGAGACTTCCTCCAGTTCGCCTTCCACAGTCACTTCAGAAAGCACTAGTTTTACTCCAACATCCCCAGAACAAAGTACTCAAACAGCTGTAACAGGCACTAGTACAACAGAGAACAAAGCAACAACTCTTGAGACTTCTGCGACAATGACATCCGCACACCCTGAATTACCAACAACTTCTATTACAACAATGGCCCAAACAGGAACAACACAGTCTACAGAGTCTGTCCCACCAGTCACAACCAATGAAATTACTCTAACTACCAACATGGACCATTCCACAACAACTTCAGAGACTTCCTCCAGTTCGCCTTCCACAGTCACTTCAGAAAGCACTAGTTTTACTCCAACATCCCCAGAACAAAGTACTCAAACAGCTGTAACAGGCACTAGTACAACAAAGAACAAAGCAACAACTCTTGAGACTTCTGAGACAATGACATCCGCACACCCTCAATCACCAACTACTTCTATTACAACAATGGCCCAAACAGGAACAACACAGTCTACAGTGTCTGTCCCACCATTCACAACCAATGAAATTACCAACATGGACCATTCCACAACAACTTCAGAGACTTCCTCCAGTTCGCCTTCCACAGTCACTTCAGAAAGCACTAGTTTTACTCCAACATCCTCAGAACAAAGTACTCAAACAGCTGTAACAGGCACTAGTACAACAGAGAACAAAGCGACAACTCTTGAGACTGCTGCGACAATGACATCCGCACACCCTGAATCACCAACAACTTCTATTACAGCAATGGCACAAACAGGAACAACACAGTCTACAGAGTCTGTCCCACCACTCACCACCAATGAAATTACTCTAACTACCAACATGGACCATTCCACAACAACTTCAGAGACTTCCTCCAGTTCGCCTTCCACAGTCACTTCAGAAAGCACTAGTTTTACTCCAACATCCCCAGAACAAAGTACTCAAACAGCTGTAACAGGCACTAGTACAACAAAGAACAAAGCAACAACTCTTGAGACTTCTGAGACAATGACATCCGCACACCCTCCATCACCAACAACTTCTATTACAACAATGGCCGAAACAGGAACAACACAGTCTACAGAGTCTGTCCCACCAGTCACAACCAATGAAATTACTCTAACTACCAACATGGACCATTCCACAACAACTTCAGAGACTTCCTCCAGTTCGCCTTCCACAGTCACTTCAGAAAGCACTAGTTTTACTCCAACATCCCCAGAACAAAGTACTCAAACAGCTGTAACAGGCACTAGTACAACAGAGAACAAAGCAACAACTCTTGAGACTTCTGAGACAATGACATCCGCACACCCTCAATCACCAACTACTTCTCTTACAACAATGGCCCAAACAGGAACAACACAGTCTACAGAGTCTGTCCCACCAGTCACAACCAATGAAATTACTTTAACTACCAACATGGACCATTCCACAACAACTTCAGAGACTTCCTCCAGTTCGCCTTCCACAGTCACTTCAGAAAGCACTAGTTTTACTCCAACATCCCCAGAACAAAGTACTCAAACAGCTGTAACAGGTACTGGTACAACAGAGAACAAAGCAACAACTCTTGAGACTTCTGAGACAACGACATCCGCACACCCTCAATCACCAACAACTTCTATTACAACAATGGCCCAAACAGGAACAACACAGTCTACAGAGTCTGTCCCACCAGTCACAACCAATGAAATTACTCTAACTACCAACATGGACCATTCCACAACAACTTCAAAAACTTCCTCCAGTTCGCCTTCCACAGTCACTTCAGAAAGCACTAGTTTTACTCCAACATCCCCAGAACAAAGTACTCAAACAGCTGTAACAGGCACTAGTACAACAGAGGATAAAGCAACAACTCTTGAGACTTCTGAGATAATGACATCCGCACACCCTCAATCATCAACAACTTCTATTACAGCAATGGCCCAAACAGGAACAACACAGTCTACAGAGTCTGTCCCACCAGTCACCACCAATGAAATTACTATAACTACCAACATGGACCATTCCACAACAACTTCAGAGACTTCCTCCAGTTCGCCTTCCACAGTCACTTCAGAAAGCACTAGTTTTACTCCAACATCCCCAGAACAAAGTACTCAAACAGCTGTAACAGGCACTAGTACAACAGAGAACAAAGCAACAACTCTTGAGACTTCTGAGACAATGACATCCGCACACCCTGAATCACCAACTACTTCTATTACAGCAATGGCCCAAACAGGAACAACACAGTCTACAGAGTCTGTCACACCAGTCACCACCAATGAAATTACTCTAACTACCAACATGGACCATTCCACAACAACTTCAGAGACTTCCTCCAGTTCGCCTTCCACAGTCACTTCAGAAAGCACTAGTTTTACTCCAACACACTCAGAACAAAGTACTCAAACAGCTGTAACAGGCACTGGTACAACAGAGAACAAAGCAACAACTCTTGAGACTTCTGCGACAATGACATCCGCACACCCTGAATCACCAACAACTTCTATTACAACAATGACCCAAACAGGAACAACACAGTCTACAGAGTCTGTCACACCAGTCACCACCAATGAAATTACTCTAACTACAAACATGGACCATTCCACAACAACTTCAGAGACTTCCTCCAGTTCGCCTTCCACAGTCACTTCAGAAAGCACTAGTTTTACTCCAACATCCCCAGAACAAAGTACTCAAACAGCTGTAACAGGCACTAGTACAACAGAGAACAAAGCAACAACTGTTGAGACTTCTGAGACAATGACATCCGCACACCCTCAATCACCAACAACTTCTATTACAGCAATGGCCCAAACAGGAACAACACAGTCTACAGAGTCTGTCCCACCAGTCACCACCAATGAAATTACTCTAACTACCAACATGGACCATTCCACAACAACTTCAGAGACTTCCTCCAGTTCGCCTTCCACAGTCACTTCAGAAAGCACTAGTTTTACTCCAACATCCCCAGAACAAAGTACTCAAACAGCTGTAACAGGCACTAGTACAACAAAGAACAAAGCAACAACTCTTGAGACTTCTGAGACAATGACATCCGCACACCCTCAATCACCAACAACTTCTATTACAACAATGGCCCAAACAGGAACAACACAGTCTACAGTCTCTTTCCCACCATTCACAACCAATGAAATTACTCTAACTACCAACATGGACCATTCCACAACAACTTCAGAGACTTCCTCCAGTTCGCCTTCCACAGTCACTTCAGAAAGCACTAGTTTTACTCCAACATCCCCAGAACAAAGTACTCAAACAGCTGTAACAGGCACTAGTACAACAGAGAATAAAGCAACAACTCTTGAGACTTCTGAGATAATGACATCCGCACACCCTCAATCATCAACAACTTCTATTACAGCAATGGCCCAAACAGGAACAACACAGTCTACAGAGTCTGTCCCACCAGTCACCACCAATGAAATTACTATAACTACCAACATGGACCATTCCACAACAACTTCAGAGACTTCCTCCAGTTCGCCTTCCACAGTCACTTCAGAAAGCACTAGTTTTACTCCAACATCCCCAGAACAAAGTACTCAAACAGCTGTAACAGGCACTAGTACAACAGAGAACAAAGCAACAACTCTTGAGACTTCTGAGACAATGACATCCGCACACCCTGAATCACCAACTACTTCTATTACAGCAATGGCCCAAACAGGAACAACACAGTCTACAGAGTCTGTCACACCAGTCACCACCAATGAAATTACTCTAACTACCAACATGGACCATTCCACAACAACTTCAGAGACTTCCTCCAGTTCGCCTTCCACAGTCACTTCAGAAAGCACTAGTTTTACTCCAACACACTCAGAACAAAGTACTCAAACAGCTGTAACAGGCACTGGTACAACAGAGAACAAAGCAACAACTCTTGAGACTTCTGCGACAATGACATCCGCACACCCTGAATCACCAACAACTTCTATTACAACAATGACCCAAACAGGAACAACACAGTCTACAGAGTCTGTCACACCAGTCACCACCAATGAAATTACTCTAACTACAAACATGGACCATTCCACAACAACTTCAGAGACTTCCTCCAGTTCGCCTTCCACAGTCACTTCAGAAAGCACTAGTTTTACTCCAACATCCCCAGAACAAAGTACTCAAACAGCTGTAACAGGCACTAGTACAACAGAGAACAAAGCAACAACTGTTGAGACTTCTGAGACAATGACATCCGCACACCCTGAATCACCAACAACTTCTATTACAGCAATGGCCCAAACAGGAACAACACAGTCTACAGAGTCTGTCCCACCAGTCACCACCAATGAAATTACTCTAACTACCAACATGGACCATTCCACAACAACTTCAGAGACTTCCTCCAGTTCGCCTTCCACAGTCACTTCAGAAAGCACTAGTTTTACTCCAACATCCCCAGAACAAAGTACTCAAACGGCTGTAACAGGCACTGGTACAACAGAGAACAAAGCAACAACTCTTGAGACTTCTGAGACAACGACATCCGCACACCCTGAATCACCAACAACGTCTATTACAACAATGGCCCAAACAGGAACAACACAGTCTACAGAGTCTGTCCCACCAGTCACAACCAATGAAATTACTCTAACTACCAACATGGACCATTCCACAACAACTTCAGAGACTTCCTCCAGTTCGCCTTCCACAGTCACTTCAGAAAGCACTAGTTTTACTCCAACATCCCCAGAACAAAGTACTCAAACAGCTGTAACAGGCACTAGTACAACAGAGAACAAAGCAACAACTCTTGAGACTTCTGTGACAATGACATCCGCACACCCTGAATCACCAACAACGTCTATTACAACAATGGCCCAAACAGGAACAACACAGTCTACAGAGTCTGTCCCACCAGTCACAACCAATGAAATTACTCTAACTACCAACATGGACCATTCCACAACAACTTCAGAGACTTCCTCCAGTTCGCCTTCCACAGTCACTTCAGAAAGCACTAGTTCTACTCAAACACCCCCAGAACAAAGTTCTCAAACAGCTGTAACAGGCACTAGTACAACAGAGAACAAAGCAACAACTCTTGAGACTTCTGCGACAACGACATCCGCACACCCTGAATCACCAACAACGTCTATTACAACAATGGCCCAAACAGGAACAACACAGTCTACAGAGTCTGTCCCACCAGTCACAACCAATGAAATTACTCTAACTACCAACATGGACCATTCCACAACAACTTCAGAGACTTCCTCCAGTTCGCCTTCCACAGTCACTTCAGAAAGCACTAGTTTTACTCGAACATCCACAGAACAAAGTACTCAAACAGCTGTAACAGACACCAGTACAACAGAGAACAAAGAAACAACTCTTGAGACTTCAGCGACAATGACATCAGCACACCCTGAATCACCCACAACTTCTATTACAACAATGGCACAAACAGGAACAACACAGTCTACAGAGTCTGTCCCACCAGTCACAACCAATGAAATTACTCTAACTACCAACATGGACCATTCCACAACAACTTCAGAGACTTCCTCCAGTTCGCCTTCCACAGTCACTTCAGAAAGCACTAGTTTTACTCCAACATCCCCAGAACAAAGTACTCAAACAGCTGTAACAGGCACTAGTACAACAAAGAACAAAGCAACAACTCTTGAGACTTCTGAGACAATGACATCCGCACACCCTGAATCACCAACAACTTCTATTACAACAATGGCCCAAACAGGAACAACACAGTCTACAGTGTCTGTCCCACCATTCACAACCAATGAAATTACCAACATGGACCATTCCACAACAACTTCAGAGACTTCCTCCAGTTCGCCTTCCACAGTCACTTCAGAAAGCACTAGTTTTACTCCAACATCCCCAGAACAAAGTACTCAAACAGCTGTAACAGGCACTAGTACAACAGAGAACAAAGCAACAACTCTTGAGACTTCTGAGACAATGACATCCGCACACCCTGAATCACCAACAACTTCTATTACAACAATGACCCAAACAGGAACAACACAGTCTACAGAGTCTGTCCCACCAGTCACCAACAATGAAATTACTCTAACTACCAACATGGACCATTCCACAACAACTTCAGAGACTTCCTCCAGTTCGCCTTCCACAGTCACTTCAGAAAGCACTAGTTTTACTCCAACATCCCCAGAACAAAGTACTCAAACAGCTGTAACAGGCACTAGTACAACAGAGAACAAAGCAACAACTCTTGAGACTTCTGCGACAATGACATCCGCACACCCTCAATCACCAACAACTTCTATTACAGCAATGGCCCAAACAGGAACAACACAGTCTACAGAGTCTGTCCCACCAGTCACCACCAATGAAATTACTATAACTACCAACATGGACCATTCCACAACAACTTCAGAGACTTCCTCCAGTTCGCCTTCCACAGTCACTTCAGAAGGCACTAGTTTTACTCCAACATCCCCAGAACAAAGTACTCAAACAGCTGTAACAGGCACTAGTACAACAGAGAACAAAGCAACAACTCTTGAGACTTCTGAGACAATGACATCCGCACACCCTCAATCACCAACAACTTCTATTACAACAATGGCCCAAACAGGAACAACACAGTCTACAGAGTCTGTCCCACCACTCACCACCAATGAAATTACTCTAACTACCAACATGGACCATTCCACAACAACTTCAGAGACTTCCTCCAGTTTGCCTTCCACAGTCACTTCAGAAAGCACTAGTTTTACTCCAACATCCTCAGAACAAAGTACTCAAACAGCTGTAACAGGCACTAGTACAACAGAGAACAAAGCAACAACTCTTGAGACTTCTGAGACAATGACATCCGCACACCCTCAATCACCAACAACTTCTATTACAGCAATGGCACAAACAGGAACAACACAGTCTACAGAGTCTGTCCCACCACTCACCACCAATGAAATTACTCTAACTACCAACATGGACCATTCCACAACAACTTCAGAGACTTCCTCCAGTTCGCCTTCCACAGTCACTTCAGAAAGGACTAGTTTTACTCCAACATCCCCAGAACAAAGTACTCAAACAGCTGTAACAGGCACTAGTACAACAGAGAACAAAGCAACAACTCTTGAGACTGCTGCGACAATGACATCCGCACACCCTGAATCACCAACAACTTCTATTACAGCAATGGCACAAACAGGAACAACACAGTCTACAGAGTCTGTCCCACCAGTCACCACCAATGAAATTACTCTAACTACCAACATGGACCATTCCACAACAACTTCAGAGACTTCCTCCAGTTCGCCTTCCACAGTCACTTCAGAAAGCACTAGTTTTACTCCAACATCCCCAGAACAAAGTACTCAAACAGCTGTAACAGGCACTAGTACAACAGAGAACAAAGCAACAACTCTTGAGACTGCTGCGACAATGACATCCGCACACCCTGAATCACCAACAACTTCTATTACAGCAATGGCACAAACAGGAACAACACAGTCTACAGAGTCTGTCCCACCAGTCACCACCAATGAAATTACTCTAACTACCAACATGGACCATTCCACAACAACTTCAGAGACTTCCTCCAGTTCGCCTTCCACAGTCACTTCAGAAAGCACTAGTTTTACTCCAACATCCCCAGAACAAAGTACTCAAACAGCTGTAACAGGCACTAGTACAACAAAGAACAAAGCAACAACTCTTGAGACTTCTGAGACAATGACATCCGCACACCCTCAATCACCAACAACTTCTATTACAACAATGGCCCAAACAGGAACAACACAGTCTACAGAGTCTGTCCCACCATTCACAACCAATGAAATTACTCTAACTACCAACATGGACCATTCCACAACAACTTCAGAGACTTCCTCCAGTTCGCCTTCCACAGTCACTTCAGAAAGCACTAGTTTTACTCCAACATCCCCAGAACAAAGTACTCAAACAGCTGTAACAGGCACTAGTACAACAGAGAACAAAGCAACAACTCTTGAGACTTCTGAGACAATGACATCCGCACACCCTCAATCACCAACAACTTCTATTACAGCAATGGCACAAACAGGAACAACACAGTCTACAGAGTCTGTCCCACCAGTCACCAACAATGAAATTACTCTAACTACCAACATGGACCATTCCACAACAACTTCAGAGACTTCCTCCAGTTCGCCTTCCACAGTCACTTCAGAAAGCACTAGTTTTACTCCAACATCCCCAGAACAAAGTACTCAAACAGCTGTAACAGGCACTGGTACAACAGAGAACAATGCAACAACTCTTGAGACTTCTGAGACAACAACATCCGCACACCCTCAATCACCAACAACTTCTATTACAGCAATGGCACAAACAGGAACAACACAGTCTACAGAGTCTGTCCCACCAGTCACCACCAATGAAATTACACTAACTACCAACATGGACCATTCCACAACAACTTCAGAGACTTCCTCCAGTTCGCCTTCCACAGTCACTTCAGAAAGCACTAGTTTTACTCCAACATCCCCAGAACAAAGTACTCAAACAGCTGTAACAGGCACTAGTACAACAGAGAACAAAGCAACAACTCTTGAGACTTCTGAGACAATGACATCCGCACACCCTGAATCACCAACAACTTCTATTACAGCAATGGCACAAACAGGAACAACACAGTCTACAGAGTCTGTCCCACCACTCACCAACAATGAAATTACTCTAACTACCAACATGGACCATTCCACAACAACTTCAGAGACTTCCTCCAGTTCGCCTTCCACAGTCACTTCAGAAAGCACTAGTTTTACTCCAACATCCCCAGAACAAAGTACTCAAACAGCTGTAACAGGCACTGGTACAACAGAGAACAAAGCAACAACTCTTGAGACTTCTGCGACAATGACATCCGCACACCCTGAATCACCAACAACTTCTATTACAACAATGGCCCAAACAGGAACAACACAGTCTACAGAGTCTGTCCCACCAGTCACCACCAATGAAATTACTCTAACTACCAACATGGACCATTCCACAACAACTTCAGAGACTTCCTCCAGTTCGCCTTCCACAGTCACTTCAGAAAGCACTAGTTTTACTCCAACATCCCCAGAACAAAGTACTCAAACAGCTGTAACAGGCACTAATACAACAGAGAACAAAGCAACAACTCTTGAGACTTCTGAGACAATGACATCCGCACACCCTCAATCACCAACAACTTCTATTACAGCAATGGCACAAACAGGAACAACACAGTCTACAGAGTCTGTCCCACCAGTCACAACCAATGAAATTACTCTAACTACCAACATGGACCATTCCACAACAACTTCAGAGACTTCCTCCAGTTCGCCTTCCACAGTCACTTCAGAAAGCACTAGTTTTACTCCAACAGCCCCAGAACAAAGTACTCAAACAGCTGTAACAGGCACTGGTACAACAGAGAACAAAGCAACAACTGTTGAGACTTCTGAGACAACAACATCCGCACACCCTCAATCACCAACAACTTCTATTACAGCAATGGCCCAAACAGGAACAACACAGTCTACAGAGTCTGTCCCACCAGTCACCACCAATGAAATTACTATAACTACCAACATGGACCATTCCACAACAACTTCAGAGACTTCCTCCAGTTCGCCTTCCACAGTCACTTCAGAAAGCACTAGTTTTACTCCAACATCCCCAGAACAAAGTACTCAAACAGCTGTAACAGGCACTAGTACAACAGAGAACAAAGCAACAACTCTTGAGACTTCTGCGACAATGACATCCGCACACCCTCAATCACCAACAACTTCTATTACAACAATGGCCCAAACAGGAACAACACAGTCTACAGTCTCTTTCCCACCATTCACAACCAATGAAATTACTCTAACTACCAACATGGACCATTCCACAACAACTTCAGAGACTTCCTCCAGTTCGCCTTCCACAGTCACTTCAGAAAGCACTAGTTTTACTCCAACATCCCCAGAACAAAGTACTCAAACAGCTGTAACAGGCACTAGTACAACAAAGAATAAAGCAACAACTCTTGAGACTTCTGAGATAATGACATCCGCACACCCTGAATCATCAACCACTTCTATTACAGCAATGGCCCAAACAGGAACAACACAGTCTACAGAGTCTGTCCCACCAGTCACCACCAATGAAATTACTATAACTACCAACATGGACCATTCCACAACAACTTCAGAGACTTCCTTCAGTTCGCCTTCCACAGTCACTTCAGAAAGCACTAGTTTTACTCCAACATCCCCAGAACAAAGTACTCAAACAGCTGTAACAGGCACTAGTACAACAGAGAACAAAGCAACAACTCTTGAGACTTTTGAGACAACAACATCCGCACACCCTCAATCACCAACAACTTCTATTACAGCAATGGCACAAACAGGAACAACACAGTCTACAGAGTCTGTCCCACCAGTCACCACCAATGAAATTACTCTAACTACCAACATGGACCATTCCACAACAACTTCAGAGACTTCCTCCAGTTCGCCTTCCACAGTCACTTCAGAAAGCACTAGGTTTACTCCAACATCCCCAGAACAAAGTACTCAAACAGCTGTAACAGGCACTAGTGCAACAGAGAACAAAGCAACAACTCTTGAGACTTCTGAGACAATGACATCCGCACACCCTGAATCACCAACAACTTCTATTACAACAATGACCCAAACAGGAACAACACAGTCTACAGAGTCTGTCCCACCAGTCACCACCAATGAAATTACTCTAACTACCAACATGGACCATTCCACAACAACTTCAGAGACTTCCTCCAGTTCGCCTTCCACAGTCACTTCAGAAAGCACTAGTTTTACTCCAACATCGCCAGAACAAAGTACTCAAACAGCTGTAACAGGCACTGGTACAACAGAGAACAAAGCAACAACTCTTGAGACTTCTGCGACAATGACATCCGCACACCCTGAATCACCAACAACTTCAGAGTCTCTCCCATCAGTCACCACCAATGAAATTACTCTATCTACCAACATGGACCATTTTACAACAACTGTTTTGGTGACAACTTCAGAGACTTCCTCCAGTTTTCCTTCCACAGTTACTTCAGAAACCACCAGTTTCACGCCAACATACACTGAACAACGTACTCAAGCACTGGTAACAGGCTCTAGTACAACAGAGAACAAAGGAACAACTACTCAGGCTTCTGAGATAATGACAACCGTACTTCCTGACTCACAAGCTACAGTTTTACAACCCAACTCAAGTACTACTGTTCCCAGCCGTACATCTTCTTCTTTCTCCTCTTCAACCACATCTGTGACCTATTTAACTGATACATCCACCAGTGAAACAACAATTGTAGGCTCTGTCACAAATTCTCCTACATCGTCAGCAACAGTTAGTTTTTCTTCATCAATTACTCTCCCCACAAATTTGACATCCTCTTTGACAACAATTGTCTGCCAAGATTTTGCCTATGGAGACTCATGTTCTTATGGAGAAAACAACACTGTCCCAATCATTGGTGAGGTTTTTCATTTCCGTATAGTTTTTCTTAAAAATAATATATTTTCATTACCTTTTACATAAATTGATATTTTGACTTCTTGCGTTATATCTGTGTTTTCTCCCCCACTTTTGCATGTCCAAGGTAAAATGTTGTCATAAATGGCTTTTAAAATCTTTCAATTTTTTGTAGATACTGCACCCGTGCGCAAAGTAAACATTACTTTCAAATTCAACGTCACTTTTATCCAGGCTTTTCTTAATTTAACTTCACCTGAATCACAGATATTCATCAACAAATTAGAAGCACAGGTACAGATAATTTTCTTCCTATTCAATATTATGAGTTATTATTTTTAATTAGTATTACAAAGTATTTTGTAATACAAAAAAATATAAAATTATTTAAATCTTTTATCTGAAATGTTGCATAATCCCTTCTGTCCTTTTTCTTTTACAGCTCAGAAGCCTGTGTAGACAAGCAGATCCCCAGGCCTATAAAACAGTTAAAGTAATCAAATTAAGGTAAATTTTCCTTCAACATTTATTAAACTATTTGTTACATTTATTATTACCTTTTAAGAAAGAGATAGCTGTTTTCTCATAACATTTCTACCATTTTTTGTAGTGAAGGAAGTGTTGTTGCAAAGAGCCTGGCGGAGTATCAGTATCAAAACAATGAAACTCAAATCGAGTTTATTAACACTCATCTTAGTGTGGTTTTGAAGAATATCCTACAAAATGAAAATAACCTCAACAAAATTTCTTTGGCTTTTGGTAATCAAAGTGTGGAGTTAAATGATCTCAGCTTTGAGGCACCTGCCATTACTAGTAAGTGTGTTGTATGTTGTTCTAAATGTAAAGCACAATCAGCCATTCTTTATTCATTTTTCTTAAATTTGTCCTGTTTATTTTACATTATAGTATGTTGAATATATATATATGTTTTGAAATCTTGTAGATATCACAGAGTTGAAGCCTTTTATTAACTGCACTCAGTTTGCTAATTACACTGAAGAGATTACTAATGGTCAATGGCAGTGTGTTGGACCATGCAAAAGAAACCCTGATTACTGCAATGGACACGGAGAATGTTTAAATAACATTTACACAGGCCCAGTCTGCAGGTAATAAAATGTCTATCTATCTATCTATCTATCTATCTATCTATCTATCTATCTATCTATCTATCTATCTATCTATCTATCTATCTATCTATCTATCTATCTATCTATCTATCTATCTATCTATCTATCTATCTATCTATCTATCTATCTATCTATCTAGTTTTTTTTGTAAAAACTATTTTTATTAAACCTCTTTTGAATTTTACCCAGGTGCTACGAAACCAGCCTGGAGCAGTTTTATGGTCCACAATGTGACCTTTTCCGCCGAGGTCCAGGTTTCTATGGAGCACTGTTTGGCTCACTCGCAGTAGCGCTCCTGCTCTTCATTATAATCGTCATCGCTGTCATTTTCAAAAGGAGACATACGTATACTTGGTGGGTTATGATGCCTTCTGCGCGTTTTCCTGTAATGTACTCTGGAAAAAAAATCGCTTTTTGTGTTCATTCATTGAGTAAAAACACAAACAAGCATCCTTTTCTTTTTTAGGAAAAGGAGCAACTCTCAGAGGAGAAGATTGTCTTTTCTTGAGGGAGATTTCTTTGACTTCACTGATACACGTATGTCTTACTCTAATTACTATCATATTCAGAGATTTATTATAATAATTATTTATGATTAGTTATTAATAATGCAATAATTATTTTAAACTTTTTCAGCAATGTTTAAAAATATGATTTTTGACTTTGTCTTTCAGGAATTTCCAACTTGGGACTGGCAGGCACTTATAGATCAGAAAACATTTAGAATCAGAATCAGAATCAGAATACTTTATTGATCCCTGGGGATCAATAAATCCTGGGGATTTTTTGTTACAGTGCTCCAGTGATATATAGAAACTGATATATTAACTGATATATAAACTGATATAACTGATATATTCACTATATTATATAAAATTAAGCAATTAGTTACTGTTTTAATCGCTAATAATCTTACTTAAAGATCAGTAAGAACTATCATCTTTTAATTTTAAAACATTTTGAAGTTGTTTTGCTATTTATCATTTATTTATAAGAACTTAAATTTAATGCATATGTTTTTGCACGTATATTATTTTCCACACCAACATATCATGGAGCACCATTTCTCTTTTTATCCTATCTTGACATATCTTTCTCAGCACTGTTCAAATAGTAAAAATAATAATAAATCTCTTTTAACCTGAAGTTTTTGCCTGGAAAATCTACATTTTCTGAATGCACAAACTGAGAAACGCACTGTATCATCTATAGATAATTTTGTTAAATAACAAGTTAATTTTGTCTTTAGTGTTATTAAACAATATGCAATATGGGCTAGCTACTGCTTATACTCTATGATATATCTCTATTGAGCTTGTTACAATTAACATCAAACAGTAGTGAAACACAAAAAATGCTTACTGTAGCATTCAAATACACACATTTGCATATTTGTTAAACATCTGTCCAGTTAAAATGTTACACAGTATCTATGCAATGGTTTTACTGTATCAGATAGGTGCTTCTGTTTTTTGTTCGTTTTTGCTTTTTAAACAGCATCTCTATTTTTATCCATTAAAAAAAACAAAAAAACTTTGACACCCCAACAAGAAAATAATCCAGACTAGGGCTCTGCAGTCCACAGTCACCTGCCACTAGATGGCATAGATGTGCTTATTTTAAGTGTTTCGCTTTTGAAGAGTCAAAGGAGAAAGAGACACAGACCATGGCCTTTAATGGAATTTTAAGATTTTTTTTTTTCATAGAAAGGAAATCAAACTACTTTTGCATGTATTTGCAGCTGATTCATAATAGAAAAACAAACTTAACTTTGGTTCTTTTGAGATAAGCCCTTGATTTGGTTTTGTCTCCACCTAGTGCCTCAATAGAGGTGGTACACTGAGCAAGTTCTTTACCTTTGCTTGATGTTCTATATTTCCTACACAGGTACTGTGACCTGAATAAAATTTAACCAGCAGCACTGCAGCCCGAGTTAAATATTTACAAATCACCTCACAGCAAACGATAAGAAAAGTTACGCCTAAACATGAAGTTAATGCAAACAATGGAACTTATTTTTTAGTCTAGCTTCATGATTTTTGTTTTGTGTGTGTATGTGCGTTCCTCTGTGTGATGGAGTAGAGGAAGACACACAATCCATACTTCTCCATCCTCTCTTGAAAATATATGAGATTGTGGATAGTCTAGCTATAGATATACTGCATCATCAGCACTTCTCCAATATGACCATTCCTACTTTTTATTTCTATAGTGTAGACCTATGAAGTCCTACAGAAACACCTAAACATATATGGGCTCTTTAACACAAAGAACTGTAGTGTAACCAGCAAAGTAGAATTTGTATAGCAATTAAGGGAATAATTACAAAAATCATAATATTTTTATCACAGAAATTAGTTTATTTCACTCATTAATGCCTCCAGAGTGCCAGAGTTTAATTAATTGAGGCAGGAAATGTATTTGATGAGAAACTGAAAGATAAGCCATACATATTGTATGTTTGTGTATGGGGTGTTGAAATTTAATGGAGAGAAAAAAAATAGAACTTTCAGGATCTCTTTTGTTCCAGTTTCTATGAAATTGTGGCTACAGAGAGAAATATAAGTCTTGTGTCCATTATGACTTAATGCATTTGTGACTTGTAGTGCCACTAAAGGGAAAGGATCTTAGAATACCGATTAATAAACTATGTTCAATCTGAATGCAAATCGGTCTTCCTGTTAATTTACCTATTTTTTTGTCTTTCTTGCCTCCAGCAATTATTTTAAAAGCGCAGTGAGTCTTTCTTTGGTAGCTATAGTCAACATGCATGCTGTTGCTTAGTAACTCACCTAAGCAAGAACCAAGTGAAAAGGTTTTCAGGTGGCCTAGACAACTTAACTTAAACTGTCACCTTTTGTTTCATTGAGAGAAGTCACTGTCTTAAGCAAATCAGCAGAAATACAAATCACTAAGGTCTCCGCCAGTATTGTAATTGGAGCTGAACTGTGGCTCATTTAGTAATTATTTGACCTCTAATGGGGTTCACTGTGGTTTTGGCTCCACGCCTAACCACAAGGATTCAAACTGAGAATAAAACACTTGTAACAGTGTTAAAAGGGCTTTAAAAGCAGTGGGTGCAAAGCCCGCTGCCAAGGAACGATGAAGCAATCGTGCAGGAGGAAATTTAGTTATAACCAGGAAGAGGAAGGCATTCTACTGTACACCTGTCACTCTTCTTTCTTTGGATCGAAGCCAGTCACAATAAAGTACACCATGAGGGCGTGTGGGTGATAAAACAGGCCAAACAGCTGAGTTGAGAGTTCACTCTTGACAGGTTCAAGACACAGGACGAAGCAAGCTTATAAATAAGTCACTTTATTATTGCTTTCTTTTTAAAGACTATATACTTATCAACTATTCATAATAACAAATGGAGTTGTTAAATACTGTACACAGCATACTGAACTCTCCCAGTGCATGTCTTCGCCACAGCAGAGTGTTATCTCTTGATAAACTAGTCTTCATTCTGTTTTAACATTTCTAATAAGACATATGAATACCTTAAGATTAAATAGTTTGTTTTTTTGTGTATGATGTAAACATTTTTCCAAACATTTAAGTCAAAAGCAACATTGTGTTGGTAAGATCTGTGAACAGAAGGAAGAGAAGAAAAAAAAAGATACTTCAATGACCGATTGACCTTAGCAGTTATTTGTTTCCCAAACTGAACACCGTGTTTGATACCAAGGGTTACTTCAATACATGTGCTACATTTTCTATATCATCCTGACGCCTTGTGGATAATGTACAACAATTTAAAAAAAAAAAAGAAAAATCATACATTTTGTAGGCTGCCAGCAGCCAAAGTCTTTCAGACCACACCCACTGCAATCATGTAAGGCAGGAATGCATGTGCAGAACAGGAAAGTCTGTGTCAGGTAGGTAAACCCTGTACTGTCTTTGTAATGCATTTGTATTAACAGATTAGTCAAACATCTCTCATCTAAAATCTATTTCATCTAAAATCTCCATATTAGGATATTCGGTTAGAACAGATTTTGCGTTTGAATTCATTGTCTTTTCCTACAAGTGTTAGGTCACATATGGAGCCGTTACCTCATCGCTCGTGGATTACAATTTCAAATTTCACCTGTGAACACAATTTAAAGCAGGGAGTTTGTAAAGGTATAAGGATAATATCAAAGTGAGGTAGTACTTGAGGCAAATGTGTTTCAAGCAATGACTCACAGCTTGACCAGAAAAAAAAAGAAGAAAAAGAAGTAGCTTCAATTGGAAGAACAGCACACATTCACTGACAGTCAACAGACCAGTTCCTGTGCAATAAAACAGATCTGGAGACTGACAGAAATAAATCAAATGTGTGCACTTCTTAGAAGGCTCTACTAAAAAGCGGGCACTGCTAACAAGTGTTGCACAGTAACAAGCATTGTTGACAATTCTTTACTAATTAAACACTTTTCCCAACTGCTGTTCACATGCACATATGCGCAAACACATCCACTGCACATACACACACAAATACACTCAAGACGCTACACCATACTCAGCTGCACTGGACAATCCAAAAGAAATATGGTTAGCTACTAGTAATGAACCCACCTACTGGTACAAAATGTACCATGACAATGTGCCATATGGGGTGAAAAAACAAACAAAGAACAAAACACAACACAAATTTACTTTGAAGTAGTCAGCCTGAGTAAGACTGACACTACATCAAGGCGCGAAACCCATATCAGTATTGATATAATAGCAAACAGAATCGGCACGTGCTAGAATCCTTCATTTTGTTATAAATTCATCGGGCTTGTATTTAGACTTCATATATTAAGTGATACATGGTTACATTACTGACCTTTTTGTCCCTTGTGAGATGCAAAAGCACCATCAAAAAGCCCCAGTGCATCTCACAAAACATCCACACCACATCAGACACAAAACACTGAGCACACAAGGTACAAGGCCCGCTTGTACTTTCTGGCCGTACCACATCTTTACTAAAACAGAGCAAAATATTGAATTTCATAAAATTAAAATATATTTTAAAAAAATAAGCTATAGACTGTTGAACTTTGCCCACAATCTTTAGTTAGACATGGTTTTCACAGAAAATATCTTTTCAATATTACCAGTAACTGTACACAGTGCGCAAATACCCTGTGTGTTCAAAATACATAAGGGGTATTACAAAAAGAAAAAAGAAAAAAGGTAAAAGCAGCAGTTTTAAAAGGTTGTTGGTGTCCAATTTCACCATTTTGTCAAGTGGGTTTTGCGCATGTACAGTATAGTCTTCTATTACTTCCACAAAAACTTTTCAAACAAAATCCACCTGTGCTTTCTTTCTGGTGTGGCAGTCACAAGGCGAGTCTGCAAAAGGAGACCGCTGAGGCAGAAGGTAGTAATGTGTGGTGCTGGCCTTCTTGCCATTCTCCATAATAGGAAGGATACATGGGGAGCCCTCACTGTTCTGTCTCTGTAAACTCCGACCGCTTACATACTTAGGATCTGGTGCAAAGCTTTGGGTTGGGGGCATCACCCCGTTAGTGTATGTTGGGAGGCTCTTAGGGCTGGGAGTGCGGGAGCTGCCTGTGGACAGAGGGCCTCTTGGAGGCAGTTTGGGTGGTTTGTCCTCATCGCTGTAAGCCCCAGATGAGACTTCTGCTGACCAGCGCCTGCAATCTGTCTTGACATTACGTGGAGGTATAGGAGGGGGAACCTCTTGTTTATCCATATTGTTGGGGTACCTTTTTGGGCATGTGGGTCGTGGCAGCTTGTGTAAAGATCCAGCTGGTCCAGAGAGAGAGCGTCGTAGCCTCCTCTGAGCGGGTCTTTCCTGTGGCTGCTGCTCATACTGTTCCCGTACTTCCTGCGGAGGATTTGCCTGATGGTGCTGTTGGGGTTGCTGCGGGCTTTGCGGTCCTAATGGCCCATCGTAGTAAGCGTAGTTAATCTGCCCACAGTCCTTGAAGCTCCTTCGGTGAGATAGAGGATTTCTAAAAGCTGATTTAGAAAATTGATCAGACACCAGGCGGCAGCTGTCGTCTGAACTTGTGAAAAATTCTACCTCACTGTCCATAGCCTGCTCATGGGAGATATCTGTCTGTGGGGGAATAGGGGGTAGAGGCTTAGAGCATCTGCTAGGTGTCTGTGGTGGGCTGTTCAACTCGTTAAATGACAGCCTCATCAGCAGGTCATCATCAGCAGGACTTGGGGTGGAAGGTTCATTGCTGGAGGACAGGAAGAGTTGGGAAGGCCGGGATTTCTTTGAGAGTATTCTCTGTGAGTTGGGACTGTGTTTATGTCCTGCCAAAAAAGTAAGTTGAAAAAATAATAACCATCAGACAAGTGGCAGATTGATAAATAATTAAAGTAAATTAAAGACAATAAAAATCGAATACTATAATACTACACTGACTTTATAATATTCAGGTTACAACAATATGTCCAGTATGTGAAATAACAAACAATGAAAGAGAATTCATGCAATGCAGCATTTGTGTAGTTTAAAAGGTACATCCTGTATGAAAAAGAAAGAAAAGGAAATAAAGATATTTAACTTACTCTCATAACTTGGAGGTGGCTCCTTTTGCTGGGCACGATAGCTGTGATCTATGTTTGCCCTGTCCATACTGAAGTAGAAGCTGCTAGAAAAGAAGAATGACGTTTCAGAACAGCAGTGCTTCGTCACAGAAATGTGACATATTGAAATTAACAGAAAATGTAAGACTAACCTGAACCATGCAATTTCAACATGACATGCACATCCTTTCTAAAGTCTTTCTCTAATGAAGTGCACCACAACACTCACTTGTCCAGTACATGGCGATCGCGCCAGGAGGGTTTAGATCCAGCCATGCTGTGACAGTAGCTGCCCCGGAGAAAGGGGTTTTCTATGGGAAAAGAGATCTCCTGGGCAGTCAGGCCCACTGTGGACATGCTCCAGGCACCCTCGGGTCGCATCAAAGCCAGGAAACACTCAGATCGCCCGGCTGGCTGCCCCTGCTTCTGGTGTACCTATATTAAAAAACAGCCATGAATGAATTGGCAAAAAATAAAATAAAATAAAATCAAAAGTAGGTCAAGTGAAACAGATCATCGTATAGGACACTAAAAACACTCTAAAAGCAGAGCCAGGTGATTCTCTTTAGACTAGATATTTAATAATGGCTTTTGGGTGACAACAATTTCCTATGGCCTTCAGGACACTGGTGTCCGAGCACACCTGGAGAACGTGCCTTTCAAAATGTTCTATTCACAGTATTCCTCATTCAAAGCATGAAAGCAATAGATGGTGGAAAAGGTCACTACTGGTCATGTCTGCTTTTGTAGACCTGAATTAAATGGCATGTAAACACACTTGCTGTGGGTTTGGAGAACCAGTGTAGAACTACTTTATCACAAAAGCATTCTGACATGAAATCGAAGGTAAACACAGGTGTTACTAACATACGATTTAGATCTTGCATCATAATAGAACAGGACCTTCATTAAAGTCATTGCTAACACATTGTGTCAAAACATGCTATGAAAAAGTTGTATTACCCTTCATGTTTTACATTTTATTTACCGTGTTAGTACAAAGGTGTAGCTGTGTCAGCTGAAAACAAAAGAAGAAAAAATACACCCATTTTTTTTTCTTTTCCTATAGAGAGGTACTGAGCTTTACATTTCACCTGTGGCTTGCAAACTCCATGAGCCTGAGTTCAGCATTGCATTCATGGGTGTGAACTGTGTAACCAACTTTTGAATTTCAATTTCTACAGACTGTGTCGCTTAATAAGTTTAGTTTATTTTAAAACTGGACTGTGCTGTGCTGGTGTTTTGCAATCCTGTTCCTCTTGAACAGGAAAGTTCAAGGGGGCTCCTCCTGTTACCACAGATATACCTGATGTTGCAAGAACGCCCCCACGCCAAATGAACCGAATGCTCGTGTCATGTCAACTATGTGTCAGGGCTGTATAAACAATGTGTACATTATTCAAATGGGGAGTAATCTAATATTTCTGGGGCATACATAGAGTAAATGCAAAATAAATGGCCTCAAACAGAGTTTAAATGTTTCAACTGGGTTTCAGTCTCAAGTGGAGAAAGCCTAGAAAGTCATAAAATGTGTTTTAGATGAGCCTTAAAAAATAGTGCATCAGGGGTGAGCGCAGTTGCTTTTTGTTGCATGGCTGAGTTTAATTAGACATCATTATTACACGATTACAATGCATACTCAGAATCATCTCTTCTGGAAACTACTAAAGAGGTGCATGCACAGCTAGAGCCACACTGTCCTCCTGACAATGTAGGAGTGATGACTGAAAAGAACACGGCTCCCTCGTTCCTGGTCTCTTATGAGCCATATTTATGTGCTAGCCTGACAGCTGGAGCGAAACAAAGCTCTAAAACAACAGGAAGCCTGAGCCATCAGTCTGAGCCAAACTGCCCAAGAAGGCATGCAATCCCCCTGGCCAGGGCCATCGATTCGGTTCGGCGGGGACGGGAAGCAACATGATCCTTGATAATGAACCCCCAGGGGCTTGTGCTTCCTCTTGCAACAGGTGCAAAGACAGTTCATCCTGGCGGTTAACCATATTAGCATTTACAGGCAACAGGATTACACAAATGATGTAGTCATGCAGATGTCCAAGTCGGTTAAATCAGATAATCCGGCTGGAGAATGTGGGCCTTCTTATGGTCAAATGTGACTTATCTGTTTATACAATAAGAAGGCAAGCCAAGGCTAACTACGAAGACAACTCAGTGGCAGTGGGCTCGAGAAAGGAGGGGGTCCGCTGAGCTTCCTAGTGATGTAAAACACCACCGGTTTGCCTTGAATTCAAGCTTACGGCCGTCACCCTCAGGCCTTGACAGGAGTTCACACCCCGCTCACGACACCCCTGCAGCGGTTTCCGAGCAACCATACTCGCTCTACCTGTGCTGCAAGCAAACAGTGCGCACACCCCCCTCACTTTACCGGATTGAGATAATAATGGTTAAAAGCCCTCCAGCAGGCAGGTGACTCACGCCACAACACACAGTCAGCTATTTGGCAATGATGATACACAGTGAATTGTATTTCCCTTTTGTTTAAGAGGAAAAGACCTAAATTAATATTGCAGCCTAAGAATTAAAGAGAACGATTATATAACATCTGTGCCATTGCAGACCTATAAAGAATATAAAACACGTATCCTTTATAGTTATCAGTATAGACAAACACATAGAGATACATATTCACACGTTTCCCTCCGTTTTTCTTTTTTTTTAGATTATTATATTGTAAGTTTTTTAATCATTTTGCTCTGGACTAAGTTGTTCCTCTTAGTATACGGCTCTGTCAGTGAAAAACAATCAAAAACAACCATAAGATATAGAAATAAAAATAAAATGAAATAAAAAAAATAATCCGAATAAGATCTCAAGTTGCATTAAGCAATTGTGTCTGCCGTGCTGGCACCGACATACAAAACAACAGACAGACAAGACATGGATCCACACAGTGGCTCTAAACAGACATTTCAATTCACTTTTTGAACTCACCTAATTCACTTCGCAGTTCTCTCCGCTGACTGACCCCTAAAGTCCTCTTTGGTAAAATACAGCGCCTCAGTTTATTTCGGGGTTCGATTTGAATCTGTAATCGTCAGTTTTCAGTTGCATCAGGAACAGGTCGCCAAAGACTTGGCGACACTCAGGCATTACTGTGACACTTCTAGATAAGTCTACTAGTCTATTGTATTGAGCTATCTCTTATAGGCTCACTACACTGGCGACCCAGTGGCTCCGCCTTCCTTAAAGCCACAGGCTTCCTTTCCACCAGTCTGCAGTGTGCATGAAGCACAGAAAGCTGAGTGCATATGGACTGCATGTCAGCCTTGAACATATTTAAAAGACTTAACATAGGTTGACTTATGTGATGCAGTGAAAGTCTGCAGGGCTCCATATATCTCTGGACAGAGCAGGTTTGAAATCAAGGACACAGTCAGGTGATAAACTGTCCCACTGGGACACATTTATCACACAATGAATAAATGCAACCATGGTTCAGTTAATGATACATTTTCCCCAGAACGTTTAGAAAAAGTATACATAAACTAAAGTTAAAGCCGTAAACTTACTGGTGCCAGACTAAAATGCCATCTTGCAAGTTCTGCCTTTTAAAACTTTCCGTTCAATGACCTGTGTTATACTGTACTATAAAAGGTGTCATCTTTGCTGTTTCATAAACAATAGACTGCCCAAAAGTAAGCTGTGCAGATCTGCACGAAGACAGAGGCAGTAATAGGGATGGCTTCAGAGTGGATAACACAAACAGTAGGCAAAGAAACAAAGCCAGAACCCCTCCTATCTCTGCAGTAATTCTCCTGCCAGCTGAATGGGGCTCAGATGGTTTAGCTACTCATTTATCAGATCACCCTGGGCATTTTCGTTCAGCAGGACCTGTTCTCTATTTACCTGAGATAATGCTCCCATCAGTCGCTGAGGAAAGGCAACAAGTTCAATATTCTACAGTTTTTCTTGTTATGGAAATACATGAGTAATCTGGAATATGCAGTCCCTCACACCTCCAATTACCAGCTGCTTAGCCTATTTAGACCTTAGGTGGTGTTGCATTAACTGTGACCAAACCTAACTGGGCTAAACAAATGTAACACTGACATGCACACTAACCAAACACAATGATACAATAGCTACAGACAGCGTGTATGTTGACTCAATATGTGACAGAAAGCAGAGGTGTGTGCGTGTGTGGAGAGAACACACTGTTCTTTTGCTTGAAATTGTGAATTCTTTACTGCTTGCTTTCAGTCTGAGAGGCCCAAAAGGATTTTAGTTACAGATATGCCCCTTAAAAGGACCAGATCCTCCCTAATCCCCCTTTTAGAATTTTAGGTGCATTTTTGGGATTCCTCTGGACCAGTTGTGACCAGCAGGGAAAAGAGAATGTTTTGCAAGTTGAATTAATAACTTAAACACCAGAGTTTGGATTAAAAGATTTCAAATGCAAACTATATATTGATAGATGTTGCAGGAAATACTCATATGTAAAAGATAAGACTAAAAATAAAGAGTTGAAAGATGCATAAAAATAATCAAGCAAAGTTAAAAGCGCCTGTGTGTATTTCAGCTTGAGTGCGCTCAATCTGCCTTTCCATGTTCCACAAAAGAGACACATTCATTGGGATAAATAGACTTCACCGAAAATGTCTCTCCTCCCACTTCAGCCCTCCTTCCTCTCTCTGCCTGTGAGCCACATCATGATGTCATCACCCACAGGAAGTGCCATATAAAGTTATAGAGGGAGAGAGGGGGGGGGGGGGGGGGGGGAACTAAGTCAGGGTGGAAGATAAGCAGGCAGAGACAGCAGATGAATGAACTTGTGTCATAACGAATATACTTCTCAGGAAATATTACACAGCTTTTCACTTAGCCCCATGACTCACACTGAGTTTAATCACCAGAATCAGTAATCTCCCCCTCAAAAAGTAGCACTTTTGGCTCATTTTCCTTTCAGATGCTTTTGTAAAAGAAAGGAATTTCCCTGTGTGGCTCAGTTCCAGTACAAGGGTATATTTTAAAAGTCAGTTATGCTCCCTCAGCTGATTTCAGTGGCTCACTAACAGGAAGAGTTAAGTGTGGTTGGAGACGAGTTAAAACAACAACAACAAAAAAACAAAAAGCATATTACTGTAAATGATTTATTCAGCGTGGAGGTCACAGCATTGATTGCCCCTGCCTGCTGAGGTAATTCAATTACGTCTATATCCAGACAGAATCCAAAGTTCGCACTGATATAAACACAGCAGCAACAAGCTTTATTGTTGTGGTGACATCAAGCTTGTAAATGTGTAGTAGATTCCAGGTGCTGCTCTAGACTAAAATCCAAGCTTTACCAAGCATTTAAAGAAGAAGCAAGGAAGGTCTGCAACTTTTGACTTCTGTGGTAATTTTGTGAGCATTTCAGATTACAAAGAGTTTGCCATGTACATTTGAAACTGTCCACAGAGACAAGCAAAGTGACTCCTGGAGAAAAGCCTTATGGTCAGATGAGACAAAATTGAGCTATTTGGCCTCAATGACAAGTTGTATGTTTAGAGAAGCAAACCTAAGAACACTGAGCTAGTTGCCAAGCATGGCGGTGGCAGCATCATGCTAAGGGGCTGTTTTGCTTCTAGTGGTACTGGTATATTGCAGAAAGTGGATTGAATAATGAAAAAGGAGAGCTATCTCTAATATCTTCAACTTCATCTCAGATCAATAGCTAGATTGCTGATCCCTGGACACAGTTGGGTGTCCCAACGCATATATCAAAACTGGTTTGGAATGGATAACATAGAAACAAACCAATTTAAATTAACTCTACCAATTCTGCCAAGAAGAATGGCTAAATATACAGCCAGATTTATGCAAGAACCTTGTTTATAGCTACCAAAAGCATCTGATTGAGGTGCAACTTGATAAGGAACATTTAACTAAATAATAGTGGATTGTATCTATATATATGTATATTTTTAACCTTGTGTCTTTTTGGGCCCAATTTTTGTCTTTTAACCAGTTAAGCCTCAGTCATTAAAGATTTATGCTATACAATTCCAGCCTGAAAAAAGAATAGTTTTAAGACACAATTAAAAGCCCCCAAATTACCATGAAAGTCATGCCTATGATGAGTATATGTAAACCTTCTAACCACAGTTATATATCTTAACATTAATCACTTATCATAGTTATCATAAAAATGTAAGCAAACAAATAAAATCCCTGACAATGTTCCTGTTTGCTATTTTCTATTAGGGGAATTATCTTGGACAATTCTTCTCACGTTTTCAAGCTAACGGCATTAGCTTATCTCAGTATAAAGACCAAAATCAGTGAATAAAATGTTCTGGTGGTTAGTGCTGTTGCTACCATCAGGTTCTAAGATTGTTTTGTTTGGTTTTGCTTTAATGAGTTCAGCTAATGCTTATGTGGCAGGATGAATGTTATCCCTCGGTCCAACCCACTTTCAGCCTGGCCCATTAGGGGGCGCTGGTATAAATAGTGGCCATTTGAGTGTCTCTGCATTGCTTGCCTGTGATCTCCTTTTTGGTCACCTGACTTCCTCGGTGTGGTGGAGATCGTTTGTGGGTTACTCCTCTAAAGTCTCCATCGCGGCTGGTCGTAGCTATAGAAGCCTCCTCTGAGCTATTCTGCTTACGTTCTGTGACACGGCTTACTTGGTACGTAATCAACTTTTGTTACGCTCTCTGCCTTCTATTGTTCTTTTATAGTAATTATTTATTATGTTTCGCAGGAAGTGTGGGCCTTTTGCGCCAAGCTACGTGAACTGAAGTGCTGCTGTTTTGCCTTGCTGTGCTTTTACCGTCTGTTCCCGTTGTGAGAATTCTTTCCCTGCTGCTGTCAGCTTTTACAGTGGACGTCGGCGTGGACAACGGCCATATGCATGCCGGTTATCGGAGTCAGCTGGCGTGCATATTGATTGACTGTTAACTTATCGTCGTGTGGACGGCAAGTTGGAGCAGTACGGCGATTCCGTTTGCTCCAGATTTTAGAGTTTTATTCAGATTGTAGGTTGTTTTATTGCTTTTGATTTGTAGTTTGGATTTTTGTTACACCACTGGTGGGAGGCCCTTTTTCTAGCTGTAGATCACCAGTGTGGTCCTGCAGTTGGGTTATCCCCCGGTGCTACACATTAGTTTGTTGTAATATATTAAAATTTTCTTTGTTTCTTTTTATTCAGATGCGGAGTGCCGACGTGGAGGAGACTAGGGTGCCTTGGTGGTGGGATCCCTTGAGTGTACACACCTGCCTTGTTTAGTTTATTAGTGTGAGTGTGTGTGATAGTGTGTTGCACTTGTGTTTTGGGTGTGTTTTCTTTCTTTAGTTTGTGTGTGGCATCCCTGCCCCTCCACTGGTAAGCCTCAGCTCTGAATACCTTTTTAAGCATATTTGTACTTGAATATTTATGATTGTGCTTTTATATGGTGTTTTAAATAATTATTAATAAATTGTGAATTTGTTGATCATTGAACCTCGTCTCTGGACTGAGTATAGCGAACCTAAGTGCCTTTCTGGTGATTTAGTGTTACTTTCAGTATTCTCTGGGTGAAATTCCCAGGGTGGCGTTGTCTTTTTAAAACTGCAAAGAGTATTTACTTTATACCCCATCCTCGTCTCGCCACAAACTTGGCGTTGTCGACAGGATATACTCTTTAAAACAGAGACGTGTGTTCTTCTTTTGTTTGGTGTAACGTAAATTGTTTTTTTATATTATTTTGTACAGAATAAAGGCAAAGCAGCAGCTACTTTGG
Organism: Mchenga conophoros; assembly: GCF_057382185.1. Classification (NCBI taxonomy): domain Eukaryota; kingdom Metazoa; phylum Chordata; class Actinopteri; order Cichliformes; family Cichlidae; genus Mchenga; species Mchenga conophoros. The sequence continues at coordinate 23,296,449 of NC_140530.1, forward strand.
TGTGGGATTTCACAGCTGTGTTACAGAGATGGAGGAAGAGTTACAGGAACTCAGGGACTTGATCGCGCAGCTGAAAGCAGACAATGAGAGGCTGCGTCAGGAGAGGGCTGTTGGGTCAGGTACTAGTGCTACACCTTCTACTTCAACTGCATCATCTGTTAACCCCCCAACGGCTGGTGTCTCTGTAGCAGAGAGACTAGTTTTTGTGCCCCGTGACAGAAAGTGCCCTATGTTTAGAGGAAAATCAGGTATAGGGTTGAATGAATGGTTGGAGGAAATAGAAGGTTGTGCTAGAGCACGTCATTTGTCTTTGGCTGATAAAGCATTTTTCCTGTTTGACCACCTAGAAGGGGAAGCACGTGAGGAGATCAAATATCGCTCTAGTGCAGAGAGGACTGATCCTGCTAAGATAATTACTATATTGCAAGAACTGTATGGCTGTTCAGACTCCTATGTAGCATTGCAGGAAGCTTTCTTCTCTAGAAAACAGCAGGAAAGTGAGACACTGCAAGAGTTTTCCCTCGCTCTCTTGGGTCTTATGGAAAAAGTTAAATCGAGTGCCCCCAATGGCATGCCCAATGCTGACGTTTTATTAAGAGATCAATTTGTTGAACAGGTCTTAGATAGTACCTTGCGGCGGGAGTTAAAGCAGCTAGTAAGGAGGCAGCCCACACTGACATTGCTGGAGATTAGAGGGGAAGCTATTAGGTGGGAACGTGAAGGGTTGCCTAGTGGCGTTAGGCATAGAAGCAGTTCTGTCCCTTCTGTTTATGGCATTCAGTATGGGGTCCATAGCGGTCCCTCAGGAATAGCTCAGTCTACCCATTTGTCTGAGATGAGCGAGATGAAGGAATTGTTAAAGTGCCAGCAGGAGCAACTTAATCAGCTCACTCAGAGCATTGCTCGATTGCAGGGCCCCCATCGAATGCCTCGCTCAGGACGGGGCGACTCCATTATATGCCGTCGTTGTCGGGAGTGTGATGGGGAACGCGTTCCTCGTTCCCGGCCTCCTTCGCAGGCCCCTCTGCATAATCGCAGGCACTCTCCTTTAAATACGGCTTCGGAAAACTAGCACCCTCCGTATTGCCGAGCCACAGTTCGGGTGGGGTGTCTATTGGCTCAAGGGTTGTTTCTAATGGTCCAGAGGCAGTCTCGAAATTAATTTCATCCTGTCCTCATATAGATGTGGACATGGGCGGTATAAAAGTACCTTGTTTGGTTGATACAGGGTCCATGGTCTCTACCATTACTGAAAGTTTTTTCCGCCAGCATTTTGAGTCCTGGGGTCAAGAGCGTCTCCAAGCTTGTCATTGGTTGCAGCTTAAAGCGGCTAATGGGTTGTCCATTCCTTACCTTGGCTATATCGAGCTAAGTGTAGAGCTCTGTGACAAGTTTCTTCCACAGTGTGGCGTGTTGGTCGTTAAAGATCCTCCAGGTGCAGGACCTTCCACGGTTCCGGGTGTATTGGGGATGAATGTCATTCGGAAGTGTTACCACGAGCTTTTTGGGCAACACGGTGAAGCATTGTTTAGTTTGGGCTTTGTCACAGAGGCCCCTAAACCCCTTGTGCAGGCGCTGCAAAAGTGCCATGACGTTAGTATAAGAGCCCCACTGGATTTGTCTGGCCATGTGAGAGTGAGGGGTAAGCGAGCATGTTGCATTCCGGGTGGTGTAATGAAAGTAGTGGCCGCCACCTGTTCTGAGCAATATTCAGGTGCCACTGTGTTATTTGAACCTACTGATGTTAACTTGCCTGCTGGACTTTTAGCGTCCCCTGCATTGGTTCGAGTGGTTAGAGGTACTGCATACATACCAGTTGTTAATGTAGGGACTACGGCGGTCTTGCTTTACCCTAGGACCGTTATAGGGACCCTGGAAGATGTTCATGTGGTCAGTTTGCCCGCTGGTGTGACAGAAGTACTCCCTAACGTAGCCACAATGGCATCTCACACTGCCACTCCTACTGTGCAGGATCAGATGGAAGGGATTGATTTGTCTAAACTGTCAGCAGAGGAACAGGGACAGGTGAGGTCTCTCCTTAAGAAATACAGCTCTGTCTTTTCTGCTCATGACACTGATTTGGGTTGCACTAACTTGATCTCCCATGACATTCCAGTCTTAGACGATATCCCCGTGCGGCAGCGTTATAGGCGCATCCCCCCTTCAGAGTACGAGGTTGTGAAAGAGCATATTAACCAGTTGTTAGGGGCCGAGGTGATTAGAGAGAGTAGCAGCCCCTATGCTTCTCCCATTGTGCTCGTTAAGAAGAAGGATGGCAGCCCGCGCATGTGTGTTGATTATCGGCAACTGAACAACAAGACAAGGAAAGATGCATTCCCCCTGCCGCGCATTGAAGAATCCTTAGATGCGCTGACTGGTGCCCGTTGGTTTTCCACCATGGATTTAGCAAGTGGCTATAATCAGGTCCCAGTTACGGAAGAGGATAGGCCCAAGACTGCCTTCTGTACTCCTTTCGGCCTATTTGAATGGAACCGAATGCCATTTGGGCTCTGTAATGCCCCTAGCACCTTCCAGAGACTAATGCAACGCCTTTTCGGTGATCAACAGTGCCAGTCTCTGCTTCTCTATCTTGATGACATTGTAATCTTTTCATCAACAGTATCGCAACATCTTGAGCGGCTGGATGTGGTGCTAGGTCGGCTTCAGCAGGAAGGTTTAAAAGCCAAGCTTGCCAAATGTGCCTTTTTCCAGCGGGAGGTTTGCTACCTAGGCCATGCCATCTCCGATCAAGGTGTCTCTACGGACCCTAGCAAGGTGGAAGTGGTGGCTAACTGGCAGCCTCCTAAGACTGTTTCGGAACTACGCTCCTTCCTTGGGTTTGCCAGCTATTATTGCCGTTTTGTGGAGGGTTTTGCCAAGTTGGCGGCACCTCTGCATAGACTGGTGGCAGAGTGGGGAGGCAGAAAATCAAAGAAGAGGTCAGAGCATGGTGTCGTGGAGAACTGGACTGCCGAGTGTGCTCAAAGTTTTGAGGCATTAAAGACTAAGCTGACGACAGCACCAGTGCTCGCTTATGCAGATTTCTCTTTGCCTTTTATTTTAGAAGTGGATGCCAGCCATGCCGGCCTAGGGGCAGTGCTTTCCCAGGAGCAGGGAGGTAAAGTGAGGCCAATAGCCTATGCCAGTCGGGGTTTGAGGCCCCCTGAGCGCAATATGCTAAATTATAGCTCCATGAAGCTGGAGTTTTTGGCACTTAAGTGGGCCATGACTGAGAAATTTAGAGAGTACTTGTTGGGCCACAAGTGTATTGTTTACACCGACAACAATCCTCTTAGTCACTTGTCTTCTGCTAAACTTGGGGCTACTGAACAGCGCTGGGCAGCTCAGCTCGCTTCGTTTGACTTTGACTTAAAGTACAGGTCAGGAAGGAGTAATAAGAATGCAGACGCTTTATCTCGCCAGCATCCACCTGATCCTCAGGAGATTAAAGCCATGGTTCCTGGTACAGCCTTGCCTGGACCTCTTCAACAAGCCTTGCGGCTGGGACCAGCTGAGGTATCACAAGCTGCCATTACAGTTTTGCCCCATCTCACTACTCCTGATCTTCATACCCTCCAACAGGTCGACCCAGTGATAAAAGAGATCTTGGTGTTCTGGAGACGGAAGCAGCGACCCAGCTTTGAGGAGCGGCAGCAGCTTGCTCCACTTGCCCTGGTGCTGCTACGACAATGGGATCGTCTGATTGAAAGGGAAGGAGTTCTGTATCGTCAGGTTCATCGCCCTGACGGTGCCGAGGTGGTACTTCAGCTTTTGCTGCCTAGTGCACTAATTGAGCAGGTGTTGACTCATGTTCATCAGGAGCACGGCCATCAAGGTGTGGAAAGGACCCTAGCGCTTCTCCGCTCACGGTGCTACTGGCCAGGTATGTCTGCTGAGGTAGCTCGTTGGTGTCAGAGATGCGAACGTTGCCAAGTTGCAAAAGACACCCAACCAGCAGCTCAAAGTTTCATGGGACATTTGTTGGCTTCTCGACCAAATGAAATCTTGGCCATTGATTACACCTTGCTCGAACCTTCCCGGAATGGGCTGGAGAACGTTTTAGTGATGACTGATGTTTTCAGCAAGTATACATTGGCTGTCCCCACTCGTGACCAATGTGCTGCTACAGTGGCCCAGGTTCTCGTGACTGAGTGGTTTTCGAAGTTTGGTGTACCAGCGCGTATCCATTCCGATCAGGGTCGTAACTTTGAAAGCTCCCTGATCCAGCAGCTCTGCAGGTTTTATGGTATCGAGAAGTCCCACACTACTCCTTATCATCCGGCTGGAAATGGTCAGTGTGAACGTTTTAATAGGACTTTGCACAATTTGTTGCGGACCCTGCCAGTATCCAGAAAAAGAGACTGGAATGTATGTTTGCCCCAATTACTCTACTGTTATAATACCACTCCCCATCAGGCTACTGGGGAAACCCCATTCTTATTGATGTTTGGGCAAGAACCCAGGTTGCCAGTGGACTTTCTGTTGGGCAGAGTACCGGACCCCATCAGTGGAGATGTGCACGAGTGGATTCAGGAGCATCAAGCCCGGCTACAGGTTGTACATGAAGGAGCCAAGGAACGATTGCAATTGGCTGCCGACCGCAGAAAGAGGCACCATGATAAAAAGGTGAAAGAGGCACCATTGAACAATGGCCAGTTGGTGTTCCTGCGCGATCTGAGTGGAAGAGGGAGATGTAAAATCCAAGATAAATGGAAACCCGTGGTATATAGAATCCTGAAGGCACCTAAAGGAGGTGGGGCAGTATATACCATTGCACCTGCAGATGATCCCAGCAGTGTGAAGCATGTTCATCGTACCTTGTTGAAGGCTGTGATAACGGCAGCCACACCATCAGAAGGGCCTGCTCCAAGCAGTAGCCCACGTGGCCCAGAAATATCCTCCCCAGAACCAGGACATGACTCATCAAGTGACAGTGACCTGTTATTCCTGAGCGTAGGAGCTCCTCAAGTAAATGTTTCACCATCTTACAGCCCAGTGGCAGTGATTCCAAGTAGCCCTGAGTTGTTGCTCCGGCCAGAAGACCGAACTTCCGATGTCCCAGCCACTTGTACAGTTACTCCGAGTGTAGCACCAGTTCCATCTAGCTCTCTTCCTGCTCCCTCTACGAGTTCTGATACAAGAAATGTGGTGGTGCGAAAAACAACCCGGTCCACAGCTGGCCAGCATTCAAACATCCATCATCTCCCAAGACCAACAGGGGAGGTGGCACAAGGGGCTGCTAACTCTATTTCTGAGCCTAGGGTACATGCTGTCTCTGCATTTTTTAGGCCTTGGGACTAATCTGGGTGTCTTTGTAATTCATCGTCGGGGCGACGATGCAAGAAGGAGGGGTAGAATGTGGCAGGATGAATGTTATCCCTCGGTCCAACCCACTTTCAGCCTGGCCCATTAGGGGGCGCTGGTATAAATAGTGGCCATTTGAGTGTCTCTGCATTGCTTGCCTGTGATCTCCTTTTTGGTCACCTGACTTCCTCGGTGTGGTGGAGATCGTTTGTGGGTTACTCCTCTAAAGTCTCCATCGCGGCTGGTCGTAGCTATAGAAGCCTCCTCTGAGCTATTCTGCTTACGTTCTGTGACACGGCTTACTTGGTACGTAATCAACTTTTGTTACGCTCTCTGCCTTCTATTGTTCTTTTATAGTAATTATTTATTATGTTTCGCAGGAAGTGTGGGCCTTTTGCGCCAAGCTACGTGAACTGAAGTGCTGCTGTTTTGCCTTGCTGTGCTTTTACCGTCTGTTCCCGTTGTGAGAATTCTTTCCCTGCTGCTGTCAGCTTTTACAGTGGACGTCGGCGTGGACAACGGCCATATGCATGCCGGTTATCGGAGTCAGCTGGCGTGCATATTGATTGACTGTTAACTTATCGTCGTGTGGACGGCAAGTTGGAGCAGTACGGCGATTCCGTTTGCTCCAGATTTTAGAGTTTTATTCAGATTGTAGGTTGTTTTATTGCTTTTGATTTGTAGTTTGGATTTTTGTTACACCACTGGTGGGAGGCCCTTTTTCTAGCTGTAGATCACCAGTGTGGTCCTGCAGTTGGGTTATCCCCCGGTGCTACACATTAGTTTGTTGTAATATATTAAAATTTTCTTTGTTTCTTTTTATTCAGATGCGGAGTGCCGACGTGGAGGAGACTAGGGTGCCTTGGTGGTGGGATCCCTTGAGTGTACACACCTGCCTTGTTTAGTTTATTAGTGTGAGTGTGTGTGATAGTGTGTTGCACTTGTGTTTTGGGTGTGTTTTCTTTCTTTAGTTTGTGTGTGGCATCCCTGCCCCTCCACTGGTAAGCCTCAGCTCTGAATACCTTTTTAAGCATATTTGTACTTGAATATTTATGATTGTGCTTTTATATGGTGTTTTAAATAATTATTAATAAATTGTGAATTTGTTGATCATTGAACCTCGTCTCTGGACTGAGTATAGCGAACCTAAGTGCCTTTCTGGTGATTTAGTGTTACTTTCAGTATTCTCTGGGTGAAATTCCCAGGGTGGCGTTGTCTTTTTAAAACTGCAAAGAGTATTTACTTTATATCCCATCCTCGTCTCGCCACACTTAGTTGTAAACAGAGCAAAGTGAGAAAAAAATGCTCTTTTAATTTCAGCCTGACTGTATCTTCCCCTCACTTTTCATACTGGGGATCAGACGTTCCTTCAGTCAGTGCAGCTGTGAGCGCCACAGCCAAAGCACATGGCTGACACATCACTGTGTATTCTGCTGGATCGCGGTTTGGTCTGGCAGACTCACACACACTTGGCTCATGCCGTGGAAACGAAACACAAATCCCCAGGCAACGGGCTGTCATTTATCACTGCAATGTAAATAAAACCATATTATAGCACTTCTTCTTATTAACTGTACCAAACTCCTGAGGGTCATCCAGCTGCTTGAGTCATTAATCACTTCCTGTATTGGTAGAAAGACTTCTGGGAAATAAAGGGCTTTTTGTTTCAACTGAGTCACTCACAGGTATTTTCTATTTCAGCGTGCAACGTAATCTGAAGCAGCAATAACGAGTCATTATTGCCTCACTCCTCAACATTGTTATGTTGAGTGGTTCAAGTGCACCCACAGCCTGCTGTTACTAATGGGTGGAGCAAGCTAGTCCGCCTCCTTGATGATGACAGGGTGTGTTTAGTCTTCAGGATTTGAGGATCAATTTAGACAGAGACTGGGGGAGTTGCTGGCAATCTCATCCTATGACTGAATCAAAGTCCTGTTAATAATTATTATTATGGTAAATATGCATATTGGGCAGTATTAAGATGTGGGAACATTCTTTTCGGCTGCTTTCACACATAATCTCATTCGCAGAAACCCACGCAAACCGCCTGATTTGTGTCTGATGTTTTAGGGAGAAGCTGTGAAAACGACAGCTGTGGTATGATGGAGGATGTCACGCTAGTTTGACTTGCTCTCCAGCCACTGAATCAAGGCCAATTCTGCTCACAGTCACCTCCACTGGAATTCAGCAGGACTGGCTGACACAGATTGAAAGTATCTCCCAGTACGCCCTGCTTTATGTATCACAACCAACACTCATTGTGCATCACCAATCTTTTTCCTACATTTTCATTTTTTGTTCTGACTGTATTTGGGATTCCTCAAGGTTCCTACAAGGAAATACATGACCAGTATCCTGTAATGTAACACCTGTATTGTCTTTTGAACAGACGTTTCTGGCATTAAGCCGACGAGTATCCCAGGTTTCCTGTGTTTTTAAGCTTTACTTGGTGTAGCAATCTATTAATCTTAAGTAGCAACTGATAGCTTGGGGAGTTTTGTCTTTCCACGATTTCCTGCTTCAGGTTCACTCTTGGGAGATATTAAAGCACAGTGCACAGGGGGACCTGAGGCTCCCCAGTTTTCTGATAAAGATTTCAGATGTCGTCCACCAAGGAGATCAGAAGGTTTACCATGAAAAGGCGGGCATATGTAGTGAATGAGGCATAAATCTATAGCCACAGGGTTAAGAAAGCATTGCTCTCTAGGTATACCAAGAGGACAGAAAAACACATGTGCAATAGTGGATGCAGTCCAAACATGGGCTAAAGTCACTGAGCTCAATAAATCCTATTTTTTCATTTGTGTGTGTGTGTGTGTGTCACTGATTGTGTATGAATGTCTGCATAACAGAACTGGATGACAGGGACTGAGTCATTCGGGGCAGAGTATGCGCTTTGTGAGAGTGTCTTTTGTTTCATTCACACGTGGATTTAGGATGCCTGATGAAATCAGCCAGACTACCTGAGCTGCTGTGGGCAGCAGCCGCATTAATTCCTCACAACAGTAAAGCTCTGGATCACTGCTCACACAAGCCTCTTAATGATCGGATTCAGGAGAATAAAGTTGGGCTCCATGTCCCATTTTCCATACATTACAAGCAGGTTGGCTGTGCAGACGCATATGTTAGGCACCAAATGTAGTGCTTCAGGGAAAAAAAACCTTGTACGGTCTTGTGCTAAACTCAACAGTAAGGGCACAATAACAGCCTTGAGGCTATGTGGTGAACACTAAACCAAATGAATAACTAAACTGCTGTCTTATTTTAAGCACAAATTCAATTGTTCCCCTTCTTAAGGGTTCATGCAAAGTCACACTTTGGGATTAAACTGGAAAAGAGGGGATTATGGTCAGATCTAGCTTCACCAACACATTTTAACACCTTCCTCGCCATACATAGTATAGAAATGTTTCCTTTTTTATCATTTTAGAATATAACCTATGTATAAAATATATGTTTATCAACCAAGAGACTGCAGCATGTGTCCCCTCTGGAAATAGGAGTTTTTACTCTCTTCATGGCTTTTCAGTCACCAAAACTTGATTCCATTAAAGGAAGCCTATTATTCTTTTTTCCAGTTTTGGTTTTTAATGAATGCTACCAGAGCAGGTTTGCATGATTCACAGTTCCCCCCACCTCCCTTTAAGCCAGTTTTCTTCTAAACATACAGCTTGTGCACACGCCCCATTATTTCAGACTTTCAGCATATTTAGTATGAAAATGCACCATTGTAATGGTATACAGTAACTATATACATGAAAGAAGGAAAAACAAAATAAATACCCTTTAAGGGAACGAGCAGAGTTTGATTGAAATGTAAAAACATATGTATTAAATTGCAGTCTGATATGTTTCTGCCTCTGAACACATGGCATGGGTACCCCAGCTTTCTTCTGCAGTCCAAGACATGCAAGTTAGGTTAGCTTCTAAACTGACTACATGTATGAATAGCTGTCCGTCTCACTGCTTTATCTCTCCAATAGAGTGGCGACTTGTCCGCAGTGTAGCATGCCTCTTGCCCTATGATACAAGGGACAGGCCACAGTTCTCTTGCAACCTTGCATTGTAGAAACAAAAAGAAAACGACTGTGTTGACTTTCTTTATATTGCATCTTTCATACACTCATATTAATTAGGTATGTCTATGAGCAACAGAATTCAAAGTTTACAAGCTACAAAACCCCAAATGCTATATCATGCTTTAGATTTCATATCTATTGTGTACTTACTCCTAAAGCAATAAACACAATGGAAAATGGGTTATTCTCTGCTATGATCCTGAGACTAACGCAAAACAGAAGTCAAAAACAGAGCTTCAATGGAATCTCTATACCATGTTGCTTTTTTAGCGCTGAATGGAAAGAACATTCAGTCTATTTAAATAAGGGCTGTAATTATCTCGGAGCCAGCCGATTATTCTCAGCTCTGCAGAAAAATAATAGGTTATCCCTACTGCACAACTTATTTTTAAATCATGCAACAAGTGAAGCTCGAGTTTTTTGAGGTTGCCACAGCAGTGCAATAAAAGCCAGACTGACTCTGAATCTCGAACCTAGATCATCCTTTGAGTTTTCCCGCATACGCTAGCCGATTCAGTAAAACGGACAGTTTCTCTTTCAAGAGGGGACGAAATGTACAGTTAACAGTTGTTGTGTTTTAACATTCAACAAGCATGTCAGTTTATGTCTTCGTTCCACCTTCCGGCTAGCCCTGAAGACGCTATCCTCCCCACACCGCTGTGGTCCCTGACAGGAAGTAAATCAGCCGGGGAGCCGCCTCAGACCAAACATTGCAAGGGCCTCTGGAGCCTGAAGGCGTGTGGGAGGTGTGCGCCGAGCTCATGGGGCACACTGTGCTTGTTACTTCCTTGTAAAGAGAGTAAAAAAACAGACTTTGCTATACTCACAGATGTGGACATGAATTCACATTGACTCATGCAAAAAAAATCAAGTATAGAAAGATGTCTGCACGCATCCGAGTTTACACTTGTGCAACAGACAAACAGACAGAGAAACAGACATTCTTATTTGGTGCTTAACCAAAACATTTTCATATTTTTTTCTATACTCCAAACAAAACCTTGAGAGCAACAGTCTGTTTTTGAAGTCCTTTACACACAAATCGTCCACTAAAAATGTGTTTACTGAGATGCTCCTGACGTAATTACTCCATCATTTGGCGTCGCCTCTGAATCGTCTTCACTGGAGAGGGGTCACAGCACAGGAAGACAGATTCTTTGGCCAGGTCAAAGTGCTTAAGACACATGTGACCATCTGCTTGCATCCAGGTCTCATTCAAGCCCTGGTCTATTTCTTTAGAAGTCATTTTTGAAGCTTGTTTTCCCTTATTAATACCATATATAATTATACTTATGCACACAATGAACACAATTTAACAGAGAAATACAGAGAAAACATCCAAAGCTCGTTCAAAGTTTCCATTATGTGGTTCCTGCAGATCGGAGTTATCTCTCTCTTTGACTAATTGCAGCCTGATAATAAGCCTTCCCCTGCTTTAATACCCTGGAATAACTCAGAACACACTTGAGCACAGAGCTTTAGATTAAAATGTGGAGACTTTTCCATGAGCATGTGACTTCAGTGACATGAGTCCCTGTGTCCTTCATTTGTAGGTGACAGTATCTGACCATCTAATTGCCAGTCATGTTTCCTTGACAAGAATAAGCTCAGCTATTCTAGCCACCAGTGTCAGCCAGGGACCATTTTCTCCTCAGCTCATTATTTATTTGTGTGTATTTCGGTAACCCTCATCTGCTGACAGGATGAGGAGGAAGAGGAGCTTATTGTTGACATTAGTCTCGCCACAAACTTATGATTATGTTTTTCCAAAGACTGAGCTTCTGTGGTGTCATAAACACGCAGGAGAATAACATGCAGAGAGAAAGAGACTGGGCAGATGGAGAAGCAGCTTGCCTTTAAATGATTACTCAGATTTGCATTCGAATTGAAAGTTGAAAGACAAAAAATGTTTGTCTTTGCCAACAAGTGATCACCTACCACATATTATTATAGTTTCTATGAAAAAGCAGGAACTTTAAGGCAAATGAAGATTCTTGTTTGTATAAAGCAACTTGCTGCTGTACAATGAGAGCGTGCTTTAAGCGTATCCTTCATGACTGCAGTCTGTTTTTGATGTGAGCTTGCAAAGAGTTCCCACCAGGACCCGCTAATTAAGTTCATGCTCATTAAAGTGCTGAAAGTAGCTCCTTTGAAGACTGTCTGGAATGCTGGAAAGACCAAACAAATCCCAATTAAATCTTTCAGTCCTTGTCTTTTCAGATTAAGAGTCAAACAAGCACTGGTTTAAATGAGTGTCTGTAGTGTGTATGGTGAGAAAGTAGGATAGAATTCAGGATGTAAAGGTGTTTTCATATGAGAGTCCGCAGAAGTGCCGCTATCAGCAGCCTGCCAATTATTTACTATTTGTACTAGAGAGGGGAAACACATTCTCCAAAACCTTTCTCAGCTCTGACTAGTGGATGCATACCAAACTCAGGCCAGATAAGATTGTGAGTCATTGAACAGGGGCCAAAACACCCAGCTCTTCCTCCCCTGTTCCAACAGCTCCTTTCAGGGATATCTCTACTTGGCCTCTATCAGGACAGGAAGCACCCGGCCGAAAGAGACAAGAACGGCTCTGCTTCCTCCGGCTTTTTTCCTGTGTTGGGAAACACAACTAAGAGGACGTTTTGAAAATTTATGAATGTTGACTTTGTGTTTATGACTTTTCACATGCAGGTACAGTATATTCACATGCACTTGGGCTTGCATCAGTGAACGCAGAAAGGAAGAGTTGGACAAATGCAGTAATCATGGGATGAAGAGCAGAGCTCAGAGCGCAGGCTGATGTTGGCACTCGGCGTGAGAAGAAGCAGACATGACACTAGATGTGTTTTCCTAGTCCCCAGTTGACTGTTACTCACATCAACAGCAGACACAGAAAGGGAATGGGTTTTTTAATAGGAATGACTTAAGTCTGGTGGACCTGCTGAACTTTTCCAAGCACCTTACTAGCACAAGAGCAAGAGCACTACTCTTTGCAGTCCGCTGGCCTTTTTCTGTTTGTACAGGCTTGCGTTCACATGATGTAATACACAATCCTCATGTGACAGGGCAGCAAGTTGGCAAACAGAGCTTGTGTCATGTTTTTCCCAAACTGATGTAGTATTAGTGATATTTGCACCTTCAGTCAAACCGTGGTCAGGAAGTGAAATGGCATTTGTGGGGATAAACTTCATCAAATTTGCCGGATGATTCACATGGAAAGACGGAGTTACAGACGAAGAGTGTGTGAGAGGGTATGAGAGAAATCTGGTCAGGGAGTAGTCATAGGAGAGAAGCCACCCACACTTACCACAAAGCCTTGACTCACGAGGTTTGCTGGGCACACGGCTGTGGGACAAGGACGTTATACTGGATCTCCTCCGCAGGATGTCCTCCCTGTCCCTGAGCCAGAGCAGGAGAGCAGACGGGAGCGCCCCAGACCGTTTACCATGGAGCCACAGTAACTGCTGGCTGATTAGAGAACAGCTAACTGTCTTTAATTATAACACCTCACCCTGCACAGACCACACTATTATTCCAGTGAACATGTGCTCTGCAATACTTCTGTTTCTGATCATTTCGCATCTAAAATGTACTTTACATTTAAAAAAGTGATGAATAACATGGTACTCCAAGGACATATGCCTTTTGGTACTTTTCTTAGAAGAGCATCCAAACTCTTCTAAGAAGCAATGATGTTTTTGTAGATGCAGTACAGTGCTATTTAGCATCATCTTGATAAAACGAAAAGCCTTCCCTGAAAAACTTGACATATTATGTTGCTCTAAAAACTGTAAATACCTTTCGGCATTGCTGGTGCCATTCCAGAGATGCAGCTTTTTTGCTGGATCAATGTCTGAGTCTGAGTGAATTGTTTTCACCTAAAGTAATTTCTGGGAGCATTTCTAAGCCCATGCAGTCATTTACATGATAGAATCATGTCTGTTTTTAATGCAGTGCCGTCTGAGTGCCTGAAAGGCATCCAGCATTGATTTTCACCATTATTCCTTTCACACAGCTGTTCTTTGGATGTCTTATAGTTTTATATAACTACTATATAGTTTGTTTGCACTGTGTGTGCTTGTTAATACTCTTTTCCTGCAATCTCTCATTTTCATGTTGTATAACAGGGTCAGAGGGAGAAGTTATTCTAGACAGGGATATCACTTTCTTTCAAACACCAAGAACTCAGAGAGAAGTTTTGAGCAAACTGTGGTGCAATCAGCCTTCTGAGTATTTATTGTTCTTCCAAGCAGAAAACCGACTTGGTTGTAATCATGCTGCATGTAACACCTGATGTTTCATTTGTTTGTTTTTTCCGTCACTCCTTGCTTCTCGTTCCTGTTTTCATGTCACAGTGTCCCTGGCCCTTCAGTGTACACTCTGTCTCCCTCCAGTTTGTATTTCCAAGCTGATAAAACCCTCCCTCCTCTGGGAGATAAGAGACAGTGATAATGACAGGTAGAGTACTTACTCTGCACTCTTTATGTACATAACAGTGGCACGTATAAACCTGTTATTACCAGCTCTCCTGCGACTTCAGGGTGCTTCCTGATTCGATATGCTCTTTTTTTTTCTTTTTCTTTTTTCCTTTTTTTGCAAAGGAAGCCATAGAAAGGCTCAAAGTGTAAAAACCTTCCTGGAGTGCAGGCTGTTTGACATGGTTTCTCAGTAGCATGAAGATCAACTAGTGTTTGCTACCACCACTATATTGAAATAAGAGCAGATAAAAGCTTTAGTACTCAGACAGTTGGTTGGATGCCAGAAACTATAAAATCAACAAGAACTATACAAGAGTGACATTTCAGTTTAAACACCTGAGCAAAAGGCTAAAAAAGACTGAAAACTTAAGACGATTACTCTAACATTATCCCAAAAATATTATGCCAGGTCATTGTTCTGTGCCCCAAAAGCCTGGGAAAAGTTAAACAGTTCAGAGCCAGCTCATCCAAGAGTCCAATCAGCTCCCCTGTGGAAAGACCTCAGTGAGCCATGGATCTAAGCGTGCTGGCTTGTTGGAATAATGTTGTGGCAAACCCATGTGTTTACAGAGCTTCCCATTGCGGTAAACACGGATTTTTACAAAAGTCAGACAGCTTTTAAACTCCCACCACCCACACTGTCTCGTAAAGTCAGGACGTGGTTGAAAATACAGCTTGAGCAGGGCCCAGACCTTCCTCTGTTCCTACTAACTCCATTTTGTGTGGCTCACTGATTTGAGTCTAGTATTTCATACGCATACAAAACCCACACATTGTTTGTTTTACTTGTTGCCCTGGTGATAGTGGCATCTCTCAGTAGTTGGCCTGAATAGATGTTGTGAGCGCAGCACGGGGCACAGCTTTATTCTCTTTGCTTCTGTAAACTTATGGGACTATTAATCAGATATGTAGTCTGCTATAGAAATAAATCATGCTGGGCTTGTTTACTCTTGGTAGCCTAAGTATACAGTGCCATCTTTGTTAAGATTTACTGGCAGCTGCATATATACACTTTCAGCACTGCTGTTGACAAAGCTTTGTCTCCAGCAAGACCTTTCCCATAATTAAGGTCAAAATTAGGCCAATGCCAGTGCTGAGTGTTTGATTGGTAGCTCTACCAAGTGTCAAGTGGATCATGCGAGTCTGCCTGACTAAAGCAGATCATCTTAGGCCAACTGGGAAGGAGTGGTTGTTGAATGCTGTTTGTTTCTGCACTGTTAGTTTTTTTTTTGTTTTTTTTACTTTGTTAGCTGTTTGATAGGTGGAGGGATGTTACTGCCATATAATTGCTTTACAACCCACTGGCACCAGGCCGTCTGTATCAGGCAAGATCTGCACCTGTGTGTTCAATATTACTGGCACTAACTACACGCAGGTCTGCAGACAGACTCCTAAGCTTCAAAGCTGACTGTCTCCTGAGTCAGAGTAGCCAGGTACTTTATGAATAAGTGCAAAGTGGGGAATAGGATCTATTCAGACAATGCAGTCTCACCTTTAAAACACCAGTAAGCTCGCTATTGTTCCTTCAAGATGAACATAAACATTTGCAAGGAAGTTCATTAAGAAATTACAGACGCTTGCGTTTGATTCTAGAACAATGATTGATGAATTTTGCTGGGAACTGTCTTATTAACGAGACATGAATCTAATTTGATTCATATTAAAAGGAGAATAAACTCCTAGACTGAAAAAAGGTTGGTTGCATTATCATGAAATCAAAGACAATGACTTGCAGAGAACTCATACACTTTGCCAGATAATCGTGGAACAACGATGAAGGTTTGCCATCTGTGACTGGTTGGACCTGATCTGTCACATGTATCTCTGTCCTCTTGTTGAGCAAAGAGGGTGGGGTTTAAAATGGCCTGTCTGTGTAGAGTTTTGAAAAAAGGATAGCACTAAGCACCTCCGTCCATATAGTTGAACAGTTTCTCTCCTTTTTTCCTCTTTCTCTATAAAAGCATATTGTTTTAAAAATTGATTAAGTTATTTCCATTTAGTTCATTAATTCTATAAAATGTATGAGGAGTGAAATTATTTAAACTGACACTTCATATGTCAGTGGTCTGACTCTTACTGTGATGCTATGACAATACACAGTGTTTAGTTTATTAAGAGTGTCAGATTTATTTCTGACAGCTGTGGTACGCTTTATCTTCACCATCTTTTGATGCATGACTTGGATCCCCACTGCATGCACTCACTGGAGGAAGAAAAAAAAAAAACAGGTCAGCATATTGTGCAACTATTTGGCACTGAGAGTGGAGTGCGTCATGTCGTGTTAGGGATGTGTGCAGAACCATATGTAAAGATTGCACCGAGTATGCATGTGCAGTATGTGCATTAGTGTTTTTGTGTCTTAATGTTTCACATTTGGTTTTAATGTCGATTTTGGAGATTGAAGTATTAATGAGTCGCTCTTGGCCTCTCGGTATGATTTGAAAGAAAATTAAAAAGGAAAAAAAAAGTGAAAGGTCAAACAGGAAAGTCAGGATTTATGAGAGCAGAAAAATGTGTGGCTGCAAGGTTAACCCAATGTTGTATAAGAGAAATTATGCAAAATTATTTCAACCTATGCCCCACCCCCCACCCCCATTGCCCCAACCCCTTCATGTCACCCATCATCACCCAACACCCATCAAAACATGTGTACATGTGTTTCCATCACCTGCATGTCTGTGCATATGCAAGAAGCCTTGTGTGTGAGTATGTCATATGGCCACGGTTTACAAACAAGGTCTCTCTCTAGTTACTGGACACCGTAGCTATTCTGAACACCTCTTCCAATGCACACCATCCCAGTGTCCGGTCTCCATGTGGAAGTCTGCAAGCCAAGGTCACCAGGTCGCATTCCTCCAGCTCTTTGGCATTCTGCCCCAGGGTTCAAGTAGTGTTGAATTGTGTGTGTGCATGTGTGTGTGTGTGCGTGTGTGTGTGCATGTGTGTGTGTGTGTGAGCTGTTTGTCTTTCATGCCACAAACTACATTCTGTTAGAGGAGAACTGTTGCCACATAGTTCTGTACTGGCGACAGCTAGAGGCACACACACACACACACACACACACGCACGCACGCACACACACACACACACACACACACACACACACACACACACA
Organism: Mchenga conophoros; assembly: GCF_057382185.1. NCBI lineage: Eukaryota > Metazoa > Chordata > Actinopteri > Cichliformes > Cichlidae > Mchenga > Mchenga conophoros. The sequence continues at coordinate 23,313,413 of NC_140530.1, forward strand.
CACACACACAAGCTGTGTAGATGTGTGTGTGAGTGTAAAGCTCTGTATTTCACTGTATGTGATATACAGAGCTTTAAAAGGACAAGTTACACAGTAGCGTGATTAATGTGGTTGTGTCCGCACATCAACAGTGCTGGTTGGCTGCTGGTGGAAGTGAGTGCTATGAGAAACTGCTGTTTGCTTGGGGGTGGACACTGATCCCTTGGGATCAATTGCAGATGGACATATTTTAAGTCTATCTGGTTGATTTAGTCTCTGTGCACTTGACACTTGAGCACACCAGCGGAAGTGAAGGCAGTCAGTTCAGCACTATAGTGTGAGAAATTCAACACAGTTTGGCTGGTAAAACAAATCCAGCTGAACTCCACCAGAGGCAGAGAAAAACAGACTACAGAAGTATGTTTTTAACAAGTGAATTTTAAAAGTAATCAATTTGACAAGACATCATTAAACTTAAAATAGCTTTTATAAAATAGTTCACAATGTATAGTTCAACACAAAACTTAAGCAAGTGCACTTCACTGCTTCAATAATCCAGAAACTGCTAGTGCAAAAACTTACATGAAAATTTAACCAAACAGCTTCAAAGGTAACACTTGATAAGCACATTGCATAAGAAAGGAGTATTTCCTCCAGGCTGTTTCTTTGAATAGATTAGTTGAGGAGAAGAAGATAAGACCCTGTGATGGTTTTATCGTATTCCCTGACCAGCATGTAGAGTAGGCTGGATCAGTCTGATCAGCCCACAGATGAAGACACGGGTATCAGATCTTTGCCTTCCTGGAGAGAGTGAGACCAGGGATCTGTGGGCCTGTAACACAAAACATTTTCTCATTTCCCTCTGATTACATGAGCTGTGCAAGTTATTCATCAGTGACATCAATTCCACTTTGAAGGTGTGATTTTCCATTTAAACGTTTACCATTTTACATGTTCAAGTACGTCTGATGCAGGTAAATTGAGTGAAACATGAGTGTTGAAACCCAACTTGCTCATTTTTGCCACAAAATTCAAATTTATTTCAATTATGCATGCTAATTTATAATGAAAATGTCATTTTAAAAATTTACCATTTAGCATTGCTACATAGCTATCACTAACATGCATAATAGTTAAGTGTGAAACATATAGCAATTTATATTAGGAACATGTCAATGTCACCATTTTAAACTTCATGCTTATTCATAGTCATACTTTGTCCTTTTAACAACTCATATGTATTGTATAGAAAAAACACTAGACTTGTGTCAGCTAGCTATTAAAGTCTTAAACTCTGTGTCTGTGCAACAATGAATTTTACCTTGTTGTTAATGTTTCATTACTCATGTACAAAACTAGCACAGTGTTCGTTCATTGTCCCGCTGGAAGAAAAAACTGTCTAGTCTTTACATCATCACAGGAACATTAGTGAAATCTTTAGAGTAGGTTTTAAAATAAAAGCAGCCTTGCTTTCTGGAAGCTCGGGATTGCCAGTGGTGTGCTAATCAAGTAAAAACCAAACCAAACAACTGGTTAAAAAGTGAAGCTCTGTTCTATTTATAAAGGCAAGGACATCCTAGTGACAGTGTTTCCATCATCACTTTGGAGATGATGTTTGTGTGAAGCAGCTGGATTTCAATGCAGCTATTTTAATCACTCTTATATCTTACACATGCGCCGGATGCAAACTGTCCAACCAACAGTAAAAGACGCATAGCACCGATCTTTAAATATTTCTCCCATAAATAAAAACAATAGATATGTTGTATTCATAAAAGGATGGGGAAATCTTAACAAAAACAATTCCCATTTTCCAGAACTTCCCTGAAATTCCAAGAGTCCTGCCGGAAATCCAACATGAGGCAACATGCTGTCCCCCTGAAAGGGTCGCAGAGTGTGAATAAGTCCACAGAGCAAACGTGGCCGTGGCTGACAGACAGACTGAGTCAGCGCCACATTCCAGTGGAGTCAACCATCCACTTTACCCTCCGCACACACACACACACACACACACACACACACACACACACACACGATTCACCTTAATATTCTGTTTTTCCTTTGCCCCAACACGCATACTGCACACTATACAGGTGTACTGTTCTCTACAGCCTGGCAAAATAACTTACCTTTACACATATCCAAACCATATATGAAAGTCCATCTTGCACATCATTCTCTAAGATTGTATGTCCATGTTATTACTACTATCTTAATGGAAAGATATGAAGTTTCAAAGCTTTTAGTTACAGAAAGCAGCCCATACCTTGCCTTTCATACTGCATAACCGGTCCCTTTTTCTGTCTTTTCTCTCTGTTTCTCTCTGCTTTATCCAGTTACCAAGAAAGCTATCTGATGGTAAATAGCTGGGTGGCTCACACTGTTGTGCCCCTGCACCCTCACACCCTGACCAACACCGATCATGCAGTGGTAGGCAGAAGAGGCCCGCTGATCACCTCTGGCAGCCACCCAGGACTGTGCATCTCTCTGTGCGCATTGAAAGTACAGCAGGCTCTGTCTTGCTGCTAATAGCTGTATGAATCCTGGGCTGACCTGAGTCATCTGCTCACATGCTCAAGCTGTCAGCCTGCTTTATCATGACAGCTTGGCAGTAAATACAGTTTTGTCCATCAGGAGTTTTTTTTTTTTTTGTTAAGTAAAGCTTATGATGACAAAAAAAGTACTAACATCACCATAATATACTGTATGGGATTCTTATACATGCCAACATTTATGTGCATGACATTTTGTTTCAGAGTCCTGGCCAATTAATGCGCAGCTGTAGCAGTCTTCACTCTTCCGGGAAGGCTTTTCACAGGATTTTAGAGCTCAGCTGTGGGGATTTGTTCAGTCACAAGACAATTTTTCATGTCTGCCAATATATCATAAAAATGTGAGATGAAAATGCTGTCAGCACAAGTCAGTAAAAGTTAAAAAGTTGGGTGTTAATAAACTTTGTTTACAGAGATTCATTAAAACGCCTCTCATATATGTCTTTAAATCAGTCTTCAATGAGCAAAAACAATCACTTAATATCCTTCATACTGATTTCTCTTTCTCTTGTCTCGATGGGGAACAGTGCTGTAAAAGTGTGTGATTAACCCTGTGAGTCAGATGCAGGTGTTTTGCAATTTAAGGAAGGCCTCTAATGCCACTTTTTTTCTTTTTTTTTTATGTATACATCTTCACACGCAAGCCTACTGTCAGTCAGGAGGAGCCACAGCGCACAGGTTATCATTCATCACACTGGAGACAGTCGGAGGGTCTGCAGCTGGAGCGTCTGTGTTTACATGCTGACAGATTTAGACCAGGCTAGGGATGTGAGTGATCTCTCTTGTGGGGGTTTGCACTTACTATGGTTGTGGATAACAGCCACAGATTAAAGTTGAATCCAATTAGAGAGTCAGAGAGGTTAAATCAGGTCTTCAGATAAGATAAACAGAAGACATAAAGGTCTCTCTGAAGACCTACAGTACATTATACCTACTTTAGGCTGGGAGAGTTTAAACAGAGTCCAGGGGCTTCAGTACAACCCGGAGCCCATCTGTGTATCACAGTGCTAGTTTCTCATTTAGACAGCTATTGCCAGTGCATGATAATGGTGATGACTGGTATTGTCACTTGCCTGGAGTAATGCAATGTGGATTTTCCTGTAAGTTCACCAGAGTGACGCAAAAGCCGTGTCTTAAGAGCACAAACTAAGTCATCTATCCAAATAAAATACAGGCTACACAGAGTAAGTAACACATGTCAGGTGTGTGTGTTTTTTTTAAACCATGATTTTGAAACAGACTTGCATCAATAGTGTTGTTCACTGAGCATAGCACGGCAGCACTCTTTCTCACGGTTTGCAAACCGTCGTACTTTTTTTGGTTTGTAGTTTGTCGTGCAAGAATTTTGTGCAGCAGCCTGGGCTGTAACCTGTAGCAAAGAGGTCCTTCAAACACAAACTAGTTTGTTATTTCTAAGAGGAGTTTCCAAGACCTCACCATACGTGTTTCCAATTTTACTCCCACGACACAGATGAAGTGATACCGATTATTTAACAATATGCCAAGTTTGTATTTGAGAGAGGAGGGCAAGGCAAGGGTAGCTTTAAGAAGAAGGTTCAGTCTTACAGTTCAGTCTTAAACAGCACAAACATAAAATGCCTTCTTCTCATCTTAACAGAACAAGATTTTTCCTTTAAATATCAAGATGAAATGTTAATAATGTAGTGGCTCAGAAATAGCAACACCAGTTGCGTCTGGATTGGTTGCCTGTATAACTTTACTTTCATTATGTACTTCTGTGCACCAGTTTACCCAGTATCTAGAGCTTTCTGCCATAGCAGAAATAGACAAAAACAAGCCAGAGTAACTATGTAAACTCTACCTGGCAAAGAAAAGGAGTCGACTTGTCAGAGAAGCCAAAAAGCTTTGAAAAGGATGAGCAACAGAAACTGAAAGTTCAATCAGAGACAACCTTGTATTCACGCTCATTCAATGGAGAGAGCACTGGGACTTAATAGGGTTAAAAAAAAACAAAAAAAAGCAAACAAAAGAAAGAAACTTATTGTCATTATTTCTACTCTAACAGGAATAACAAAACCTCCCTCCTTATTAATGACACTTTAAAAGCTCTATTGTCCTCATTCTGTGCAGCACAAAAGGATCCTCATGGGTATCTTACAGAGTGTTTTTTTTTTTTTTTTTTTGGTAACACTATTTCAGACTCAAATGACTCTACATCTTTTAAGATATTAACTTATTTAGACTAACTCGGACATCCGGGAGCTGATTTTAGCTTTAGCAAAACAGCAGAATGCATTTTTGCACAAAACAAGAGCTGAGCTATGGTACCCTGTCTCTTTCAATGAGGGACATTACATTCAAAACTCCAATGTCACTTCTAGTGAAGACATCCCTTTGCACGGCCAGTGAGCAGGAACAATTACAGTGGCATTATTTTTTCATTGTGTATATTTTAAAGAAGAAGGCGAGTATTATTTTTAGACAGACTTAATAAAAGGGAACAGATCCAATAAAGTGACAGTAATTAATATTGTTACAGCAGTGCTTAAAGGTGGACACACCTATTCTGAATCCAAACTCTGTTTCCACTGAATGAGTTCTGTTTGCTATCCAATTTCCTGAGATTTGCCAACATAAATGTGACTTCATGTCAGGGTGCTATTTGCAGCCTGGTCCCAGAGTGTGGAAAAAACTCAGCTTAGTGGTCAAAGTAATACAACTGGCCCTCATAATAGACTAATCTCTCTGACAGAGTAAATCTACCACCTGAACTTTATCCCCAATCTGACCCATTTCTAGATTCTTATTCTTCTTAATCTGTTCTTTCTCATTCTTTCCTCTCATACACATGCCCTCCCTTGGGCTGTCTGCGCTAAAAGGAATATAAATATTGATACAATGTCAGGCTGCCTTAATGAGCAGCTGAAAATACTGAATTAAAGCCTTCATGCTCATCAGTGATGGCTGGAAAATTTTGGAGTGATGGTGGAGGTTGCTCTTGCTAAACAGTTTCCCAGGTTAACACTACCTACTAGACAGCACCTAACTCGCAGCCCACGTTTCAGTTCAAATACAGATGCTGTTCTTTCATGTCCTGTAAAGAAATGACAAAACTCAGATGTCGTTTTTTTGAATTTATCTAATTTAATTTATTTTGCGGTATTCTCAGAAAACCACTGAAATCAGTGGAAGAACATACATTTTCCCACTCTAATTCCTTCAGGTGTATAGCATTATCACTTTATTTCACTGTTTTAAGAATGAAAACTGAGGGTTTTTTAGCAGCAAACTACAATAAAAAGCACAAGCTCAGTGACTCATGTCATCATGCCTCAGTGTGTTGAGAAGCATGAGTGGAGACAGAGCAGGAGTCCCTGGACATGAGTGGGCATGTGGTGTGGTTGCATAAGGCAGCCCCTAACCTGTGCTGAGGAAGACAGACACCCAGAGGGTCAGACTGTGGCAGCTGGTATGTTTCTAAAACAAGCAGCCCCCCTTCTCACCCCTTCCGCCTCCTCCTCCTCTGCCTTCCTCGCAGCAGATGCTGATCTCTGTCTGTCTTCAGAAGGAAGCAATTATTGAGTCAGAGGGACAGACGCACCTCTTTTTAATAAAGCCACATCAAATCATCTGATGACTGACAACCTTGGTGCGTGACTCACACGTCGGATGGAAATGCAGAGTGAAAAGGTTCAACAATGACAGGGAGAGAACTGAATTAGAGGACTTAAGAGCAACAGGACTCATGCAGTCAAGACAGAGCCTCAGGCACCAGACATCCCGAGCTTTCATTCCCCCTCATTTATCTTCCCATAAACACCATTTGCCTTCTGCATTTGAGTACTGCTGTCTGACACCATTACCTTCTGTTAATGCCTCGGCTACCGCTCTCCTTTCTTTTTCGTTCTCTGTCTGACTCAGTGAATGACTGGTATCCTCTGCTAGATGAGCCTCTTACATAAGTTTGATCTGGTAAAATTCCATAGTACCTGCGTACGCCCTGATTCTAACTTCCGAGTGTTTCATCCCAATTTCTTAGTGTACAGATACAGCCACCTACTCGTCGGATGTTTTTCCAGCTGCTCACAAACAGGCTACTTCACTTGAAATGAGGCTCGAATGAATGAAGGGGAGTCTAAACCTTTATGAGATTCCATCATATGAAAACACTGTCATTGTTGTGAGTGGCCGTGCCTCCTGCATGGACCGTCTCTTGATTCTTGCCACTGATTCCTCTTAGGAAAGATTAGAACCTGTATTTGATTATCGCAGATGTACTCTAGTTTAATTTGCTCAAGAATAATCAGTTTTACATCATGGAGGCTACACCTTTTATCTTGTTTTTTAAATTTGTGGAGCAGCAATGAACAAAAAGCTGCCCTCCTGATGGACTAAAGTTCAATCTATATAACGCCCATTCTCAGAATCAACCAATTTCTGCAGCATATCTGCTATTTTAGCAAGTAATTGTGCCATTATGTTCACCAGCTAGAACTAATCCTGGTTGCGATTTGTTGTCAAGCAGGTAGTGAACACAGGGGTTACTGGTTTTTTCTAGGAATACATGTGCCTTTCAAAACAACGACACAGCTAGACAGCTAGACAAAGAGCTGACAAAGAGCTGAAAGCTTGCTATAATGCTCTATAAAGGAAGAGGTATTTACATTCATGTGGTAATTCATCCTTTCATGTGTTCATATTGTTTTCAAATTGTCATGGCATTGATAAAAAGATCACTTTAATATATTTGGACACTTTTATCCCCACTCCAAAAATCATTCCACCACAAACCATTTTCAGTATTGAACAGCCGTCCTGAGAGTGACATGAGGCAGGCTGCCCGTTTGTCAGCATGATATAAAAACTAGCAAAGCAAATTTTATTGGAGCTATGGGATATGGGCAGTAAAAAAAAGCTATTACATTCTGGGACAGATCTAGACCACTTTCCTTGACATTGCAACGTAGGGCCTTGATGTTCCTTTGCTCTTTGAATGTCCTTCTGCTTTTATTTTACTGGAGGAAATAGCTCATATCACCAGTTCCAGCAGGTTAAAACCACAGGAGGGGAACAGAAAGATTACAGATAACTCATCAAATGAGTCACAGACTGTAGGATGACAGATTAGACCTATCAGTTAGCTTTGGAGTGTAACGTGACACCACAGAGACACACACACACACGCATAAACTTAGGCACACACAGTGAAACATGACACACATCAAATCAGATAATGAAGCGCCTTCTGATTTTGAATGTTTATTTGAAATTCGTAAAGTGAAACATTATGATGTACAACAGAGTGTGATGTGTGAAGAAGAAAAAAGAAAGATATTTCTCAACCAAACACAGCCCACAGAGTAAAAATGTAAAAATGCAATATGCCCACATGGCCAGCTGTAGCTGTGTGCAGATCTGGAATTGTTTGTACAGCACAGGTCAGACAAGCTGTACTGTTCTTCATTGCTTTAGTCCATAATGTCACCAGAGTTTGCACAGCTGTGACAACATCGTACATGTGGACAAACAGATAGATAACCGAACAGTTGTTCAGGTGATGTCTCTTTGACTTTCTGCCCTTCACAGTATTCCCAACACATAAAATAGAAACGCATTTTTTGTGTGTCGGATATTCAAATCAGCTGTTTGGCAATGCCTTTTTTCATTTCGTAACTCACTACAAGCTCCTAACATGTGATGTAACAATTTTTCTGTGTACTCTTATAATTCAACAAACTCATAAACTGCTTCAGCCCCACAGGCTGTCGTAAATCAGTCATGATCCAGAAATGCACCCAAACGCTGTTGTGCCTTATTGGAAATAGTTTTCCGCACCAAGCATGAAAAGACCTTTTTGCCTTGACCTGAAGGTAAGTAAGTTTAGAGTGCAAACACTGTTGTTCCGCTGTTTGCACTCTGAATTTGGACAGGGCTAACCCAATTCTAAGAACTGAGTTAAATTGTGTGTAGTTTTTCTTGATTTTTATGAAGCTACTCCTGTAGGCTGTACCTAGATGATAAACCTCCACAGCACAGTGTGGTAGCTTTTGAAGTATTAAGTATTTGCATAATACTTAACTAGGCAAATCTTGCCGTCAACTGGTTGTAAATGTAATAAAACAATACACACGAATATGTTTCTTTGTTTATATACTGTATCACTGCACATGTGGATCTATGTACAAATAGAGGTTGCAACACAACAAGGTGCACACGCACGCAGACGCTTACACACAGCCTAAAGACACGAAGAAGAACAAGTTTTACTGCTGACATGGGGGAGGATGAATCCTTTATTTAACTCTTCAAGGTGAGGTAAAAGCACTGCATGTGCGTGTTTGGATTGCGACACCACATATGGTTCAGTCCTGACCAATTGCCCCTGCAGTCATACAACAGGCGGCGGCTCATCGTTGCCCCAGGTATCTTCTACTATCAGTGATCAGGACAGCTCTCATGTCCACTGTTACAGTTTAGTATTCTGCTGCCCGGCTGCACAGACTCCCTGGCTAGCTGGTTGTCCTCACTCTGCACAGAGAGGCTGGCTAATAATTTGTCAGCCCCTGTGGGGTATGAGGCCAACATGTCAACAACGGGCCCAGTGTTTCTCAAGCCAGCAATGAAGATTAGAGAGTGAGGCTGATCCAGCCACTCTGCAGGCAAAGAGGAGGGGGAACAGCGAGGGAAGGAGGGACAAAGGAAGCAAGGGAGAGCAAGTCGTTTTCCTGACTTTCACTGTGAGAGGGAGTGCAGCTCAGACAGTGTTTTGCAACAGTCACAGTCACTTGGGACAGACACAATGGCACTATTGGCACATTATCACTGCCAACCACAGTGCATTAATGCTGGCACAAGGGCAGAAAATGTGTTCAGAAGTATCTATTTTTTCACATCAGCATGTACATGGTGTTCCCCTGATGCAAAGAACACCTTATAGATTGTTTCTCAGAAGTGTTGTCCAAGAATGTTCCCTTCTTTGCAGTGCACCCGTGGAAATGTACAGACAAACAGGAAATGTAGCGTCAGACTTCCAGGACAAAACACTTTTCTTCTTAGATTCAACATTTAAACAGGTTGACTCCCATCTGTTATCAGTTGTTCAAACAGCAGCTTGCTACACAGTGTACCTGCTGCCCACACAGCTGCTGACACCTTCTAGACTTCATGGCCAACAAAGCGATGCATCTTAATCTGAATTTGATCAACTTAGACTTTTCTTTTTTTTTAATGCATAACTGTCCTCTATTTATTAGACAGTGTCAGATCTCTGTCCACCTGACAAGGCAGACTTTGTGAGTGTGTGTGGTAAAGCCAGTAGAATACACACATCTGACATCTAGTGGCTGAGCTATGTAAATTCAGGTGTAGCATACACAAAACGAGATGCATACAAGAAGACACACTTTATAGTTTTTATATTTACATATATATATTTGTATAGAGTGTTTAGCATCACGCAGATCTTTAGAGAGACAGTGCAGACCTCTAGTGGCATCTGGCCATAGAGAAAGTTTGTTCCTACTTTGTCACAAGAACATTGTTTCTTATAAACACAGAAGAACCATTAGCAAGTAAAAACAACTGAAAGTCATGAGATTGAGGCACTGCTCCTGAAGCCTTGTTGCTGTTAGACTTTTATGTATTCTTTTTCCTCTTCCCCACTCACTTAGTACTGTGCTTGACATAAAACAGGGAACAGTTTGCATACGTGTGATGTTGGCCCACATCAACAGTAAAGGTTTTCCTTAGCTACAAAACACAACGAATTTATGCTTGAGGAAGAAAGCTGCTCAAACATAAACAAGATGTTAATCTGCATGCGCTTCTTGCAGAAACACTGAACCCGCCCTCACACAAGATCCAGTCAGAGACATGTAAGCATCTTTAAATGTTTCTGCAAATAAAGTGATCCTGACGATTCGCAGGAAGGATAAAAGTTTGAATGCCAGCTTGTGTTAAAAGAGTGAAGGTTAGCAGACAGGCGCAGACAGGCTGCACTAAAGAAAACATTTCATCATTGCTCTTCTTACGTCAAGATGACAAACAAGATAGGCAGCAAAACTCCTCCTTTATGTTCTTGAACAATGACTCCCTGTAACTGAAACGTCTTCAAATCAGGCCTGTTCAGGTCAAAAGATAAGTGTACACAACAAAAAATGGTGACGTTTGATCTGCATATAATGCAAGAACCTATTAAATATTAAAGTATAATATTGTAAAGGAAACAAAACATTAATCAAAAAATTGTTGAAAAACAAATTACAACATTGTATAAAAATTACAATCATCAACTCAAATACTTGGTTCTAATTGAACAGAAATTTCTATGAACTTGTAAGAACTGTGTAGGACATGAATCAGTCTGTGTCAGATCCTGAAATTTCCACTGAAGTCACGGGTGAGAGGCAAGTGGAACCAAGATCTAGGCCATTTGCTTTTTGAAGTTTGCAAAGACTGCTAAATTTTGCCAGTGGTAGTTCACTCTTTGCAACATAGTACGCTGTTCTAAACAGATTTTTCAGGTTTATTTTTAGTATGTTATTTGCAATTGGTGTTTGTTCTGGGAAAGATATTGCAGACTGAGCAATAATGCATTTCTTGCATTTCTCATGGGTTCTAATGGGGGCCTTTCTTAAAATGACTGGTCCCAGTAACAAAGGCGCTTGTCGACTCAGAAATCGAGAGAAAACCAACAACACACCCGGCAGAACATTATGTTATTTACACGGGTGCACATAAGTGGTCCGCATGTGCGCATTCGCTGTCAAAATAAAAGACGCGCACCAGATAAGAAGTTGCAACGCGCGTTTGCGTCCATATAAAAAGCACTGTTTTTGTCCGCTAGAGTGGGATTTTCACGGCACATTCCGCACCACATCTCTGTGCGTTCATCATTTGTTTGAAGCCAGCTCACCCCCTGCAACCACTTTTCCGAGAATACGCGCTTCTTTTGTGGTTCGGACTCCTTCTGACATTTCTTTGGAGGTGGAGGAACACCAAAGTAATTGCTTAAAGGAGCTTCTTCGACATCTTTAAGAGTTCTAAACAAATGTCTGTCCTCCTCCAGAAAATCTTATGTATGCAAACACGCGTTGCAACTTCATATCTTGTGCGCGTTTTATGTGCAGCCCCGGTTATATAGCTCGTCATATTGCAGCCACAGAAATTCTTTTGTCCATGAAACCATAAAGCTGCACTTTCTTTTTGCCTTATAGTCTGATTTGTCATAACTTTTCTGTTTTGTGGTAAGCTTTTCTTTGGCTGTCACTTCTTCACCCTGACCTGTCTTATTTGGCTCAGCAGAACTAAAATATATATCCTGCTGCTTTTACACACACACACACACACACACACACACACACACACACACACACACACACACACACACACACACACAAGGGTCAGCGATTCTCTGCGCGATCAACCTCTCATATGTTTAAGCTTGCTGCGGGAGATTTCACTTGTCATGTTTGCATAGTAAGCTAACGATTGATAAGACGATGTCAGAGGAATTGGTGCGTAAATTATCATCACTCACCAATCAGTACTGTCGCTCTCTATACACAGTTCGCGCGATTGCAAAGTGAAAGCAAAAAACAAGCGCAAATTCAAACGCGATTTCAATAAACGGCTGTGCTGCTTGGCTAGCTCACGGGAAGCAAGACCAAACGACACCTCCGTCTCCTCGTTGTCTGAGCTCGCCACATTGGTGTCAGAAGTGGGATGATGGTGGCACCCCATGTTCTGACCCGAGTGAATTTTCCCCCGCCGGTCGTGACCGGACGGTGCGCCAAAAGAAGGCACCTGGACATTTGCAGGACTTTGTGTGGGGCAATGGGGTCGTCGAGGACGACTGACCCCTTAGGTGGGGGGCTATGTAGCGGGTCAGGGCTTTTCGGAGTTCTGTTTGTACAGTTATGTTTTGTTTATGTTGCCATAGTGACGGGTGACGCCCTCTCGCTGCGACGGTGTGTCCTTCCGGGGTCAGAGGGCGCCCTGTGTGTTGTTGTTGTTGTTGCTGTGCGGTTGCCGCGCGATTGCCGCGCTGAGCAGTTAGCTAGCGGCAGTGTTCTTCTGCAGATGTCAATAAACGGCTGTGCTCCCTGGCTAGCTCACGGGAAGCAAGACCAAACGACACCTCCGACTACTCCTTGTCTGAGCTCGCCACATTGGTGTCAGAAGTGGGATGATGGTGGCACCCCATGTTCTGACCCGAGTGACTTTTCCCCGCCGGTTGTGACCGGCCGGTGCGCCAAAAGAAGGCACCTGGACATTTGCAAAGTGAAAGCAAAAAACAAGCGCAAATTCAAACGCGATTTCAATATGTCACATATTGACAGTGGCTCACCGATGCCAATGACATAATTACCCAGCTACATTTCCGAAAGAATGCAAAAGCATTGACATTTATTTTTCCAGATGTCAATAAACGGCTGTGCTCCCTGGCTAGCTCATGGGAAGCAAGACCAAACGACACCTCCGTCTCCTTGTTGTCTGAGCTCGCCACAATATTAAACATATCAGGTCCCCATAAGGAAAATCATGTGCTAACGGCTGTCTAAATGACTCGGGTAAAGTTTGTAGCATGCATGCTTGTTGTTTTTGTCTGCTTCCACTTGTCTTTGCACTAGGATGATGTCAGCGTAAATGTGCAGTCATATTCGTTGTGTTCCCACTAGTGCTGTCAGCGTTAATCTCGTTGAAATGACGTTAACGCCACAACACGGCAAATCTCCGTTAATGAGCTACCCCTGATCGCCCTGTGCGTGGGGGTAGACGGCCAACACGTTAACGAGCTAACTGCGCTAACACACTAGTTTCCACCCATGTAATTGAGCATTGCGTGGCACATCCAACATACTGTTTTACTTTAGTCCATGACGCGCTTACCTTCAGGGTCATACGTCACATGAAAAGCAAAATAATTCCAAACGCCAGATCTGAATGATGGTGGGGGAGGTTCAATTTGCCATGTTGCAATGAGAGCTTAACTTCTGTCTCGCTAGCTTGCCCTGCGCTCTTCCTTCTGACAATGCTGTCTGTGTTGAACGCTCAGTGGATCTGCGCTCGACAGTGTAGTAGTCGAACGTAGAGTAGTCGAACGCAGATTCACTGAGCACTCAACACAGACAGCATCGTCAGAAGGAAAGTTGATAAAATCCATCCATCCATCCATCCATCCATCCATTCGCTTCCGCTTATCCTTTTCAGGGTCGCGGGGGGCGCTGGAGCCCATCCCAGCTGTCATAGGGCGAGAGGCAGGGTACACCCTGGACAGGTCGTCAGTCTGTCGCAGGGCCAACACACAGGGACAGACAACCATTCGCACTCACATTCATTCGCACATTCACACCTAGTGGCAATTTGGATTATCCAATTAACCTATCCCCACAAGCTGCATGTCTTTGGATGGTGGGAGGAAGCCGGAGTACCCGGAGAGAACCCACACAAACACGGGGAGAACATCCAAACTCCACACAGAAAGACCCCGGCCTGATGTTGGAATTGAACTCAGGACCTTCTTGCTGTGCGGCAACAGTGCTAACCACCGTGCCAGTTGATAAAATAAATTACAAATTTTGTATTGTTCGATACATATGCGTACCGAACCGAAAGCACTGTATCGAACGGTTCAATATCAATACGAGTATCGTTGCACCCCTATTTAATAATATGTATGCATTAAGTCCATAGTAATTACATTAATTACAAAAAGTGCAATAAATATAAAAAAATTGAATTGAATTGAAGAGGTTTATCCCTCAAAACTTTAAATACAAAAAAGTTGCAAAAAATAGTTTACAACAACAGGAAATTTATTTTGAGTGTCTTCATAGTTTTATTTTGGAGATATAGCATTTTTTATGTACTGGAGGAAAAACAAAAAACAATCCTATGATGCAAATTTGCAAAGAAAACAGCATGTGCATCAAAATAAACTATTTCCAGCAGTGCAATTCGAGTTCTAAGCATCCCAGAAACTATTCAGAAAAGTAAACATGACTTATAAAAACACCAGTATAGGCTTTTAAGGCCTACAAGTAAAAAAAACTACATTTTCCGCGAAAATGACGTCACTTCCGGTTTCAGACAGGAAATGGTGGACATGCGGTAGTTCGCGTTGACCTCTTTTTCATTGTGGGAAGTGTTACGAACAGCTGATCAGATCGGCAATGCCTGTTTCTGGAATATTATGTTTTTTTTCCTGCAAGTGCTTTTTATGCAATTTTTGTAAAGCTTTACGTGGAAGGAAACCGTGACCGAGGACAAGCTGATGGCATAAGATGTAAGTACAACTCCTCCCCAAAACAAATTATTGCGCTAGCTTACACGTTTCTGGTTCTACAGGGATTTAAAGGGTTAACAATAACAATGTATTGAATAATGACTTTAAAAAATAATATAAAATAGTGTGCAAATACTGATAACAGTGCAAATGTTTGCAATATAAAAAATAAATGAAAAATGTAAACATCTATGTTTCGTGAACTTTGCAGTGTTGCTCTGTGGTGCAGCTACGACACTGTAGCAAAGTTTACACACTATGTCTACTTGATCCACGTCTGACTCCACGAACCCATAATGTTTCCACACCACAGAAGTTGTTTTTTTTTTTTTTTACCTCTCTTTTCAACCAACGGCAGTCACTCTCCTCTCCAAATAACTTCTGCTTAGCTTTCCGAGCTTCCCTTGGGTCCTCTTAATTGTTGTGACACCTGTTCGAAATGCAGAGAGGTGCGCTCGATTTGCCACACGGAGCAGCGCGAGAGTAAAGCACGAGGGAGGGGCTAATAATCGGCTCAGTCATTTTTAATGATCGTTGAAAGCCCAGATCGTAATCGTGATTAAAATTCGATTAATTGAGCAGCCCTATATAGAAGAGAAAAAAAGGCTAACAGCAAACACACAGTCTACAGGCCTGAATCAGACAACCACAGGGTTAAATCTGACACAATGATCACTTCACAAGGTGTAAAAATAGAAGAGAAACTCAAAATTTCTATTAAGATTTTCAAAACAAATTGCTCAAATTAGATAGAATTCAAACTAACTATATGTGAAGGTTTTGGGCTTTGATGTGTGCAATATAAAAGCACCCAGAACAACAGCAGATTTGTTGATTGTGAAATACCGCAGAAATATTAAAACAGACTTTTCATTATCAGCCAGTAAACTTAAATAGATGGTTCATTAAAAGTAATCATTTTACAAAATACAGAGCTGTCCAAAAGTCTCAAGCACAACTCATTGCTTTATATTTTGCTTCCAGGGAGCCAGAGTTTCTCATAATGTTTTAAATGGTCTTAAACAATAGTTCTCCAGGTTTTCTGAAGGCCTTTCAAAATTTTTCTTTGTAAATTTGCTGCCTCACTTGTTTTCAGTCCGGTCCTTGAACCTGACCATTTTCAGAGGGATCTTTTTTTAACCAGTTTTGTGTCCACAAGTCCACAAGATAAGCTATAAAAGAGCCAATTTTAAATTGTATCTTCAGGTCCTTGGCTACTTCTGTTAATACGTGGCAAGAAAAAAAAGTTTCTATAGTAGATGAACAGTGTCTGTTCCACTGTTTCAGTGGAAACAGGTCTCATAGAGTGATGAGTCCAAATTTGAAAATTTTATTTCAAATCGTCATCAGAGATTGTCCGGAGAGGTACAAGAGCTTGTCAAAATAGATGGAATTATAAACACAACAAAGCACAATCAGATTTTTAGTCCTCTCGTTCCATTGCCAACAGCTTCACTTTTCAGCATGACAATGATCCCAAATACTGGATGGAAAATGCACAATATCAGTTATGGATTGACCTTCCAATATCCTGGACCTCAACATTATTGAAGGAGTGTGGTATCTTTACAGAGGATGGAAAAAATGCAATGCTAATATTCAAAGAAGAGCTTTGAATAACTCATCCTCTATGAAGAATACAAACTGTGCTTTTGCCTTATATCCTGTATTTATGTTTATGTTTGCAAATTTTTAACAAGTCACTGCACCTATTTCAACATAATGAAAAGAGGGATGGCTTTTTCACAGTACTGCTACTCGTTTACACTACAAGAAAGAGAAAGGACAGGAAATGCTTTCTTAAAGCTGATTATTATGGAAGGGTTTAACAGGTCTGGCTTACTTTAGCCTAACCTAAACTGTTTGTGGTCCATGAACACATTTGAGAACAATTCAAGGCCTTGTGTTAATAACTCCAGGAAAGAAAATAAACTTGAAGCAAGCCAAGTTTATTTATTTATTTATTTATTAATGTTGATTAGTTAATAATATAATGACTTAGTTGGGCTTGTTTTTAGCTCAGTGTCTTAATATTGATTCCAGTTTTACCAAATAACATGCACTCTAAAGAAAACAACACTTAGCCTGTCAGTTCACTTTGGCTTCATGTGAATCCACACCTCCTTTCTGTAGAAACTCAAGGATGCAAATCAAGTGCATTGTAAGTTTTTATGCTGTTTGTTGGTACAAATACCAGTCAGCCAATTATCAACTGAAAATATGTGGTGTGTAAAACTTTTACTCAAGCTTGCAAAATGTCTCTTTACACATTTGCACCATTTCAGAGTGTAGTTCATAGAAGTTACAGATCTTTTATGGGATACATGCACGTTAAAACAGGAATGGCCATATGTTTTTTAAAAATATGTTACCAAATATTTTTAAAATACAGATAAACTGGACCTGTAATATTTTTTTAAAGGCAACTGAATTATGAACAAAACCTTCAAAGTTTGTACAGGATATTTTTAAATGAACATTTAAAAGAGCTTACTTATATGTCTGCTGTAGGTTTATTTAAATAACCTTTGCATGAACCTGCTTTGTGCAACATTACATGCAAATACACATGCAAAGCCAACAGTGAGGTAAAAAAAATTTTAAAAAATGAACAAAAACAGATAATAATGTAATGTTCAACATCACACAAACTTTAAACGTGAGTAGTTTTTGTGGCCTCTTGGGTTTGTCACTATATATTTTCACGTAAATGACCAAAAGTAACCAACTTAACATAACATTGGACATGCAAGGTGTTGCTGTGATAACATCTCAGTAAGTTGACACACACAGGGGTTTACTGTGTGTGCTCATCTCATGAAAGACTGATACACCAAAAAAAAGGAAAAATCCACAAAGAAAAAAAGACAAATTCCAAACCACAAACAAATGTAATGAAAATGTCATGAAAGATGAACACCGCTGATGCAGCATACACGCTAACATAGAGTAATAACATAGTGTCTCTATGGTGAGTCTTTTCATCTAGGAGCGTGACAATTAAATGCAATATCTTAACCGTGTGAAAATCATTAGTCTTTTTAACATCATCAAAAAAAAAATTTCTAAAAAGATTGTATGAAAAGATTCATATCAGGTCATACTACACATGTATTTGTTTTTATTTGCAATTTGCTCTTCCTAAACTGTCAGGTTTGGTCAGACAGGCGAGGGAGGGCATATGGACTTATGGGTGAATTTGCATAAAACCATCTGTCATGATGCTCTGACAAGAAAATACAGTAATGTCAGTACTGTGCCTTCAGTCTAACACTTATTGGGATCATGGCTTCACGTTTCACTCTGCTGGTTTTGTGCTGTTTCTTTACACTGCGCTGCAGTGAGAGTTTGCCTGAATGGGTCAACAACATTTCTACCAACCTCTTCAGTTTGTCTGGGGACATTATGCTCGGAGGGCTCTTTCCCATTAACGATGTCACCAGCAGCCTCAGTGACATAACAGAGCCAAACCAGATAAGCTGTGAAAGGTAAGGATGGTTAAGAAAAATTCATCACATATACAGGGAGTGCAGAATTATTAGGCAAATGAGTATTTTGTCCACATCATCCTCTTCATGCATGTTGTCTTACTCCAAGCTGTATAGGCTCGAAAGCCTACTACCAATTAAGCATATTAGGTGATGTGCATCTCTGTAATGAGAAGGGGTGTGGTCTAATGACATCAACACCCTATATCAGGTGTGCATAATTATTAGGCAACGGCCTTTCCTTTGGCAAAATGGGTCAAAAGAAGGACTTGACAGGCTCAGAAAAGTCAAAAATGGTGAGATATCTTGCAGAGGGATGCAGCAGTCTCATAATTGCAAAGCTTCTGAAGCATGATCATCGAACAATCAAGCGTTTCATTCAAAATAGTCAACAGGGTCGCAAGAAGCGTGTGGAAAAACCAAGGCGCCAAATAACTGCCCATGAACTGAGAAAAGTCAAGCGTGCAGCTGCCAAGATGCCACTTGCCACCAGTTTGGCCATATTTCAGAGCTGCAACATCACTGGAGTGCCCAAAAGCACAAGGTGTGCAATACTCAGAGACATGGCCAAGGTAAGAAAGGCTGAAAGACGACCACCACTGAACAAGACACACAAGCTGAAACGTCAAGACTGGGCCAAGAAATATCTCAAGACTGGTTTTTCTAAGGTTTTATGGACTGATGAAATGAGAGTGAGTCTTGATGGGCCAGATGGATGGGCCCGTGGCTGGATTGGTAAAGGGCAGAGAGCTCCAGTCCGACTCAGACGCCAGCAAGGTGGAGGTGGAGTACTTGTTTGGGCTGGTATCATCAAAGATGAGCTTGTGGGGCCTTTTCGGGTTGAGGATGGAGTCAAGCTCAGCTCCCAGTCCTACTGCCAGTTTCTGGAAGACACCTTCTTCAAGCAGTGGTACAGGAAGAAGTCTGCATCCTTCAAGAAAAACATGATTTTCATGCAGGACAATGCTCCATCACACGTGTCCAAGTACTCCACAGCGTGGCTGGCAAGAAAGGGTATAAAAGAAGAAAAACTAATGACATGGCCACCTTGTTCACCTGATCTGAACCCCATTGAAAACCTGTGGTCCATCATCAAATGTGAGATTTACAAGGAGGGAAAACAGTACACCTCTCTGAACAGTGTCTGGGAGGCTGTGGTTGCTGCTGCACGCAATGTTGATGGTGAACAGATCAAAACACTGACAGAATCCATGGATGGCAGGCTTTTGAGTGTCCTTGCAAAGAAAGGTGGCTATATTGGTCGCTGATTTGTTTTTGTTTTGTTTTTGAATGTCAGAAATGTATATTTGTGAATGTGGAGATGTTATATTGGTTTCACTGGTAAAAATAAATAATTGAAATGGGTATATATTTGTTTTTTGTTAAGTTGCCTAATAATTATGCACAGTAATAGTCACCTGCACACACAGATATCCCCCTAAAATAGCTAAAACTAAAAACTACTTCCAAAAACATTCAGCTTTGATATTAATGAGTTTTTTGGGTTCATTGAGAACATGGTTGGTGTTCAATAATAACATTATTCCTCAAAAATACAACTTGCCTAATAATTCTGCACTCCCTGTATAAATGACAGTGTACGCTAACCCTAACTTACCATGACTTCTACCGTTTTCTGCTTGTGGCTGAACAGTTTAAATGATCTTGGACTGGGACTTGCTATAGCCATGAAATATGCAGTGGATGAAATCAACGGAAACCAGACTCTCCTCCCTGGCATCAAGTTAGGTTATGAAATCTATGACACATGCACACAAGCATCAGTCATTATAAAGCCCACTCTGTCTTTTCTCACTGCAAAATTCAACCAAGAACTACCTGTGCAGTGTAATTACACCGACTATGAGACGAGCGTAGTTGCAGTGATTGGTCCTTATGTCTCAGAAATGGTGTCAGTCATTGGAAAACTCCTGGGATTCTTTTTGATGCCACAGGTTTGAATACACATACATCTTAAGATTTAAAGCATAGTTTCTATTAATGCAAAGATCTGACAATAAATATTTCAAATGTAAAAGTAACTCTTACAGGTAGATCTAAGGATTTGTGCCAGGTTATATCACAGAAAATTAATTCTTTCCTGTTTAGTTAATTTAACATTTTTACCATGATATATTAGGTATTATCCAGTATGTCAACAGTGAGTACAGGTAAACAACGCTAATTTTTACTTTTTTATACTTGCACCAGATTAGCTATGGAGCCACCAGTGACAAATTCAGTGATGATGTTTCCTACCCGTCATTCTTTCGTACGGTGCCCAGTGACAAATGGCAAGTGGATGTCATAATAAAGCTAATAGAGAAATTTGGCTGGAACTGGGTGGCAATTGTGGGCAGTGACGAGGAGTACGGACAACAAGGTGTGCAGATGTTCACCAAATTTGCAGACAACGCATCTATCTGTGTGGCCTATCAGGGTCTGATTCCAGTGTACACTGACCCTGTGCCAATGGTCAAAACCATTATAGGCAATATAAAAGAGACTAAAGTTGGAGTGGTGGTGGTGTTCACTCTTCCAGAGCAAAGTGAAATCTTTTTTAAAGAGGTTGGTGAAGCAGATATCTAAAGCAACTAAGAAATTTATTATTTTCTATTAGTGGTCAGAATTTGTTCAGCACCAGTTAATCATTTAATTTATTCCAGGTTATCAGGAGTAATTTAACAGCTGTTTGGATTGCCAGCACAAGTTGGACCATCGATGCTCAAGTGACTTCTCTACCCAACATTGAAACAATTGGAACAGTCGTCGGATTCCTTGACAAAATAGGCACGCTCAGCTTGTTCAGTGATTATGCAATGGAGCTCTTCAAGAAACTCAGTGCAGAGCGGGCAAAGACATCCACTCCAACTACAAATCTTAATCATCCAAACAATCGCTGCCCACAATGCTGGAAATTGTCACTAGACAACATAGTGGAAGCACCTGCAGTGCAGACGTCAGCTTTCAGTGTGTATGCTGCTGTTTACAGTGTAGCACAGGCACTGCATAACCTGCTGGAGTGCAATTCAACTGCCTGTAAGTGGGGATCTGGAAGCAAAATCTATCCCTGGAAGGTGATTTCTTTTATTTTTTCTAGTATATGGGTGACTGCACAAAATTTGCAATCAAGTTTATCAATAACAACAATAATCAAATCATTAAAAAAAATCATCATTTTGCAGCTGTTGGAGACTTTAAGGAACACTTCTCTTAACATAAATGGCACACGTATAGAGTTTGACGATAATGGCAACCCAAACATGGGTTACAATGTCATTCAGTGGGACTGGAAAGACCCATCGAAAGTGAATTTTAAAACTGTGGGAAATTATACCGAAGAGAAACTGTTCCTGAATGAGGCCCTCTTTAATTGGTCAGCTAACAAGGTAACTTTAAAAAAAAAAAATTGTGTAAAAGGTATTTCAACCAATTTAGTGAAATCATGACCCAGTTTGAATTCCTGAATTATTTACCACAACTTTTGCAGGTTCCTACATCAAACTGTTCAGCAAAATGTGACACGGGTCAGGTCCACAGAGTCAAAGGCTTCCATTCCTGCTGTTTTGACTGCATTGACTGTCTTGCTGGCACTTACCAGGCAAAAAATGGTAGTGTATTTGTTCATTCTTGTCTCACATATCGGACCTTGGTTATTTGAATTCTTGTCAGAGATAGATACTCTCACGCATTTCTCATAAAATAAACCTGCAGGTTAATTTAGTATAACCTAAAAAATAACCATAATGAGAGTTCCTCTACCTGCCAGCACCGCTAAAGTTTTCAGAGTGATGCTATTATAATTGAATAATTGAATAGCCAGGAAAACACGCAAAGGCAAAAACTTGGGAACTCAGAATATTTAATCATAAATTAAACTCAGTATAAAATGCCACTGGGCACAGTTTTCAGGCTGATGTTCAGGTCTGTCTCCCATCAAATGATAAATTGTGCTGTGTAATATTATCCAACACAAAGCTGTGTTGAGTGAGCAATTTTCTGTTATTTTTATATACATGTTATGTGAAATCGTATAGATTGTGATACTTGGTCACTGAAGCTGTTGATTATTTTATTTACCTAAATATTACTGATTCAATAACTGGCAGATCTTATAATGTATAATGTAATTTATCTGTAAAATAAAATAAATGACCTAGTATGAAGTAGAAATAAATAGTGGAGTAGAAACAGAAGTAGCATAACATAAAAAGTACTTCAAATTAAGTACTTAAATGAAGTAATAATGAAGTATTCAACTAAACACATTAAGTTACATTCCTATGAGTCCTATCTATGCTCTTGATTAACAGAGGAGCTGTGTGTGTTTTTTGTGCTTTCTCACTCACAGACGACACCCAGTGTACTAAGTGTCCCAACCGTCAGTGGTCCCAGCATCGCAGCACAAACTGCACTGACCCCATCTTTAAGTTTTTTGAGTGGCACAGCCAGGATGCTGTGATAATGATGCTGGTTGGTACGCTGCTGCTGGTATGTCTGGGTGCAGTGGGTGTCATGTTCCTGATGCACCGTGGAACCCCACTGGTAACGGCCTCGGGGGGTCCCTTGAGTTTTGTGGCTGTGCTTGGCCTGATGGGAGCATGTCTCAGTCTGCTGTCTTTCCTGGGGGCGCCAGGGGATGTGGTGTGTCGTCTTCAGCTGCCCTTCACCTCCTTTTTCCAGACGCTCACCCTCTCCATTATAGTTTCCATCTCACTACAGGTGAGGAAAGAGTTGTGAAACACTGCCACACATTGGCAGTGTGCAGAAACTACAGAATTGGTTAGACATAAAGATAATGGTTTGAACTTTCAAAAGATAAGCATAGTATAGAAATGAAAATCGTCAAAGTGCAAATTATATTTATATTAACATCATTAAAAAAATCTAATTAACAACTTTAGTGTATTCAAAAATACTGCCAACAAATCACTTCAAATGCACTTAAGTAAAAACACGAAATGGCAGCTTCTGAGGTCTATAAAACTAGCCTTGTAATGACTGATATAGTTGCTTTCTTATTTAGTTTTGTAGAATATGAATTTCTAACCACCTAACTGTGACTTGACACAACCCCAAACGTTTGTGTAATTATTGCCTATGTGGGAGCGTGCATAATATACTGTGGAACCGAAGTACACAGTACAAGACTAATGGTAACCTTTCTTTTCGAACAGATACTCTATGTGACAGAGTTCCCAGAGATGGCTGCCTCTCACCTGCATTTGTTAAGAGGCCCTGTGAGCTGGCTGTTTGTGCTGATCTGCTGCGCTGTGCAGGCTGGTCTCTGTGGCTGGTTTGTTCAAGAAGGACCTTCATTGTCTGGATATGTGGCAAATATGACAATAGACTTTGTAGAATCATTCCTCTCGTGTCCTGTTTCACCTTTGATTGGATTTGCCTTAATGCAGGGTTTCAATGGTGTAATGGCCCTTGCATCGTTCATGTGCAGCTTCATGGCAGTGAAGCCTCTTCATCAGTATAATCTAGCCAGAGACATCACCTTTTCCACCCTGATCTACTGTGTCATTTGGGTGATCTTTATTCCAATCTACACAGAAAACAACAGAGATAATAACAAGAACAGGTCAGTTGTCCATGTTTATTTCAGCCTGGCAAGCAACTTTGGACTGTTGGCAGCCTACTACTTTCCAAAATGCTACTTGCTGTTAAGGAAACCTCATTTAAATACAGCAAAGTACTTCTGTACCTTCTTGGAGGGCGTCCCACCAACTCAAGCAGAAGAAGAGCAACAGCCAAAAGCACAGGAAGGACAATAGACAGTTAAACTGTTTATAAAGTAAATCAAAGAATCATATTCTAAAAACCAAACATTACATTATATTTATGGATGTGTAATATATAACAAAGGCTAGAAGACTATAAAATACACTAGATTAGGTTATAATAAGCATTTTATCCTAATACTCTGCAAGCATGTAATCCATACAGCAAATAACAAAGAGTGCATTGTGTTTGTTTAGTAACATGAAGTCTATGGGTTCACATTTGTCGCTGATTATTTACCAGGAACATTGTTTTGCTTGTATTAATGTTAGTCACAAAAACATTAACTGAATAAAAATAATTGAGGAACTAAACTTAATGTACTGCAAAATGTTTTTTGTTTTTTTTCAATATGCATGTTTGCAGTTTTGAAATACACTGTTAGAGATGCAAGTCATGCATGCAATAGAGTTGGCTTTCAAGTATTGTCTTGAACAAAAATAAAATTGTCATGCAGACAGTTCTGCTTCTGAATAATACACTTTATGTTATTTGAATCACTGAGTTTGAGTTTAATCATTTAGCTGCTAACACAGTGTTAGAACTTTGTTGTTGAATAACTGATAGTCTCTTTTTTTCCTTTATTGTTTTACTGTAATGAAATGTAATGATGAAACAGGTAGCAAACTCAAATGTCACATGTGCCATGAGCTACAGGATTAGTTTCCATCATCTTGTATAGATGTGGCTGTTTCACACCTCGAGAACACGTGCTCCCACCACCACGGTCACGCAAATCAAAGGAACCTGAACACTAACACGCGGAGGGATGACGAGAACCCACACAAACCCAGAAACCCCAAGTGGCCCCAACCAACAGTGAAGACCAGGACAGAGTGGATAATAAGGTGCTGAGCCAAAAACATGCAGGGAGGCCTCCACCAGTGCCCGAGGCCACACAACGCATCCTGGTCTCACCCAAGCAGTATGGACTGCAAAGAAAAGGAACCATAGCACAGTAAGAGCTAAGGGAACCCTAACAAACCCAAAGCCCAGGAAATATACCAGCTGGCACAACCCCAGCAGCACAGGGTGCCCACATGACACCCCCCCCCCCCACCTAAATCAAAGTCCATAAACTGTAGGTGCTTTCAGCTGCTCCCTTACTTCCCAAGGGGTCACCACAACAGACAGATGTTACCTTTGCCACCAATTTTGCACCAGATGCCTTTCCTAATTTGTGTCTTCTCCTGGTCTTGAAACCTTTAAAATTTCTTGTGTCAAGAACATTTTTGAACCACTACAGTAGGGATCCACTCCTTTTTCATAGTTGCACAGTGTGTGAAACAATTCCCATCCTAACCTCTAATGGCATCCAGCCAAGCAGAAAGATTTTGTGCTACTTTGTCAAGAAAAAACTGTTTACAGCATTCATAGGAATCATTATGAGAAGACAGCTAACAGCCATGGTTATAGGTTTTGCAGTCGTGTTAATATATTTTTTTACTTTTTCCTTTGTCTTAGTACCGCACTGATTTATCACTGTGTATGAAACAAAACAGGCAACTCTTTGCATGTGTGTGATGTTGGGCCAGATTATCAATAAATGGTCTCCTTAGCTACAAAACACAAAAAGGTAGGAGGTGATTTCATGCTTGAGGAAGAAAGCTGCTCTGACATAAACAAGATGTTAATCTTGCATGCACTGTATGCACAAATACTGAACCCGCCCGCACACAAGATCCAGTCAGAGACATGTAAGCATCTTTAAATGTTTCTGCAAATAAAGAGATCCTGACCATTCACAGAGAGGATAAAACCTTGCATGCCAGCTTGTGTAAAAGGGTGAGGGTAAGAAGACAGGAGCAGACAAGCTGTATTAAAGCAAACTAACACCGACCTTCTTACGTCAAGATGACAAGATAGCAGCAGACTTCCTTTATTCCCACGGCAAACCCTTTGTCCTAAAGTCAAGCTTACTCATGTCAAAAGATACACTGAAAAAATGATTGATGAAGTTTTATTCACATATAATGCAAGAACTTGCAGAAGTGTGCTCAACATGTTTTAATGCTAAACAAAAGTAAATTTTGCAAATTTCTATACTGTAGTTTCCGATCAGTCACAGGTAAACATCTTTTCAGAGGATTTTTACCTGAGAAGTATTTCCAACAGGCAGTGTATGTCTTTGTGGTTGAGCAAAAGCAGACTGGATCAGTGCGGGGCATATCTGAGCATTCAAAGTCTCTTACCGCTTTGATAACTATAACGATCTGGTGATGGATCGAGAACGAATGAGAAGCAGTTCTTTCATGTGCAGGAAATGATCTGATCTGATAAAATGCAGATGTGCCAACATGTGATTCAGCAGGAACAGGTGAGGGTACACTCCTGTGGGTTTTCCCTACAGGAAGGAAAGAGAGCAGCCAGAGGCAAGATGCTCTCAAAATATATATTGTAATATAAAGCACCTTGAGATAATTGTTGGGATTTGGTACTGTATAAATAAAATGTAATTCAATTGAAATAAATTGAGATGACTGTTAAAACTACACATTTTCATAATCTGTTTGTAGCAGCTGCTTTGCACCTTGACTTTCTCTGCTGTTGCTGTGAGTATTTCTCAGTGAAATGTGATTCGTAAGAATGCCTTTAGTTATGTGGAGCAAACTGGAAACCACTTCCCCCTTGCATGCTCCAAATGTCAACTAGAGAATCAGGACTAAATAATGCAGCGCTTCCTTATAGTAAGATTACTATGAATCGCTCTCCATTTCATTTCTGTCTTTAGGATCTTCCTCTATAGTATGTCGGTTAATGTGTTTTACAGTGATGCATATTGAATGTTTCCAACTTAAACCCTAGAAATGATTAATGTGGTTTTCTTTTACTCATGTTTCTCCTCTTATGTTTGTAGGCCATCACATTTTAATGGTTTTAATTTACAATTTGTAAACAAAAAATTGGACATGATGGTGAGTCTGTACCTGTGATCTGCTACAGATTTGGTACACAAAAAGTGGAGCTGCACACTGGGCTTTTTACGGATGTAAAATGTTTAATCATACAGTAACTTGATATTGTTTTAGTTGTATAATCAAAGTACCTAAAGTAAACACATTACGTAGAATCCCACTTTTCAGAATACTATGGAGAACTGGATTTGCTGGAATTACTGGATCATAATTATTGACCCAATGATGTGCATTTAAAGCTATTTGTTGGTGGGTGGTGGTATTTAAAAAAGAAAAATTCATGAATGTAAAAATATTTGAAAGGGCCAATACAAGGCTTACAGGATCCAGATACACTACAGGCCAGATTCATTCAACCAGAAGGTCAAATGTTATACAATGATTGACTTTGCAAATATAAAACTTAGTAGAATCACTGGCAATTCTAATTTTAAATAAGAAAACGATTTAACCACTTGGTCAAATCATAAAAAAACTTCTTGTGTTTTTTTTTTATTACCAAGACAAACTTATCACCATGTGAAGATTTTGTGATTCTGAACTGTAAGCACAAATAAAGATAACAGACTTATTAAATATGGAAAGACCCTGGCATATTGTGGAAAACTGGCTGTTGATCATCATGAGTGTTTTACAATATGCATGCACTTCTTGACACCAAAAGAAAGAGAAAAAACTGCTTTCTATAACATTTCAGATGAAACTGAGTACATGAAGTAAAATCAGACACTCCTGGCTTAATATTTGAGAATAGTTCAAGAAAAGATAAACCTGTAGCAAGCCAAGTGTTTTTGCTCTCTTTTGATTCATTTTTTGTTTTGTTTTTTTGTTTGTTTGGCAATACATGATGATGCTGTTGTATCTCCCTGGATATTTGACCACTCTCAGAATTAGTTGAGTTCATTTAAAATGCTTGGTTTCCTGGCAAGGGCTTTATATTTTCCAAAAACCAGTTTTGATGTGTGTTTGGGATCATTTTCCTGTTGGAACATTAAACTGTGTCCAAGTTTCAGCCATTTAGCTATTGATTTGAGGAGGTCCTCCTTCTTCATTGTTCCATACATGTTCTGCAATGTACCAATACAAATGTCAGCAAAGCAGCCCAAGAGTATGATGCTACCACCAGCAGCTGTCAGAGTATTCTTAGGTAAAGTATCACCTTTACTCCTCCAAGAATACAACTTGACATTGTGACTAAATAACTTAATCTTTGTCTCGTCTGACCAAAAACCTTTTCTCCAGAAAGCATTTGGCTTCTATGTGTATACACTTCATTTGAGAATGAAGATGTGAGTTTTGGAGCTGAGGTTTCCCTCTTGGTTGGCACCCTTACCATCCATGGTGTTGTAAAACCCATTTCACTGTGGACAGTTAAGCTGCTGTTCCAACAAGTTCTAGTTCATGGCAGGCTTGAGTCTTGGTGGTTCCTGGGTTGTTCCTTAATACCCTAACCAGTTTCCTCCCATCTGTGGCTGACAGTTTGAGCCTTCTTTCTGACTTTGGCAAAGTGGAACTGATAAATTTTGAAATCTGCATTTGTTTAGAAATGGCTCCAAGAGACCTTCCTAATTTGTGGAAATGTATAATTCTCCTTCTTAGATCCTTACTGAGTTCCTTTGTCATTAACATGTATGCTGTGCAATTATTCCACAAGAACAATTTAAAGAACACATTAAATTACCATGACGTTACATATACTAATCATGGGTATTAAACTTTTCACCCACCTGTAGATAATACATGTGCACTTCAGAATTATGTAGATGTCATGAGAGCTAATATTTCAGTTGGTTTTAGCAACATTGGATGCAAAAACATGCAAAGCCAATAGTGTGGTGAGTACAAAGCTCCATGAAAACACATCTCAATATAAAGGTTATTATCAACCAATTTCAGGACAAACACCTATTAATGCTCTTCAGTGGCTCAGAATTGCATCAATAATAGGGTAAAATAAGCATAATTTATCACAAAAGTTATGTTATAAAGTCAGTGAAGTGAAAACCTTCCAAAAACTAACATTCAATATGCAAGGATTACTCTGGGTAAGTAGGCGGAAAGGAATTGCTCATCTCATGGCAGACACCAAAGAGAAGCAAATTTCAAGCCACAAACAAATGTTAGGAAAATTCTCCGGAAAGATGAACACAACTGACACAGCATACACACAAACATGCATAACATGTGCAAAGTCTTTACCTCTAGGTACATGTTAATTAAATGCAGTGTCCTAATTATGTGAAAACCATTAAGGTCATTAAATGAGACTGTGCCATTCAATCTTCATACACCAGAGTTTGCATTTGTTTTTTGACTTTTCATTATGATGAAAAAGGTTTTATTCAATAATTTTAAAAAGTTCATATCTGTTCATACCACACATGTAAATTTTCTGTTTTGTTTACCATTTGCTCTAAAGTGTCAGGTTGGGTGGTCAGGAGAAGGTGGACATGAGGACTGAATTTGCATGAAACCGTCTGCATAAAAACATGATGCACTGACATGAAAGTGCACTGAAACTTTCTGGGTTCAGTCTCCTGCTTATTGGCATCATGGCTTTATGTTTACCTCTACTGGTTTTGTGCTGTTTCTTTAGAGTGAGCTTTAGTGAGAGTTTTCCTGAATGGTTCAGCAACATTTCTGCCAACCTCTTCAGTTTACCTGGGGACATTATGCTTGGCGGGCTCTTTCCCATTAACGACCTCAACAGCAACGTCAGTGACATAACAGAGCCAAACCAGATAACCTGTGACAGGTAAGGATGGTTATGAAGGACTCTTTAAAAAACTGAGATTCTATCTTTATTTTTAACAGGAGTGGAAAAGTAGGAGTATTTTCAAAGGAATCCATTTCAGTGAAGATCTTCCAAAATCTTACCAGTCCTGTTTTAGCTAAAGAATTAAAGTATCAGAAGACAATATGCTTCTTTATTCATTATGTTATAAAATGTACAAATCCTTCTTCATGTTTTAAGTCAGCAAATGTGTTTCACTTGAATGGAATTTTCTTCTCAGCTTTATTTATGTATTACTTTTGAGTGCATTTCCATTGAAATATATTTTCTCTTCTTAAATTGTCATGGTTATAAATTAATTATTTAAAAAACAGTAGCAAAGTGCTATGTTTTTCAACTTATTCATTAATACTGGTGAAGTTTTGTCTTTATGTATGCTCAATAATCCAAGTAAGGAAATACTTGGATGCATTACATTGGGTGATGATACATTAGGATTCAGTTCAAAATGTTTTGCATGGGAGAATGTTTCATTATCTGACTGCAGGTTTCCCCAGACTTATAAACAGCACAGGTACTTAATGATCAAAACTAGTATCACGGTATATAATTTTATAAATGTGGGGTTATTTTTTTTTTAAATGTCTGCTATGATTGCTGTTTATTATTTGTGTTAAGTAAATAAGAAATAGAAATAAGTACTGCACTCAATATGGTCCTTGTCTTGCTTTGGTATGACAAACATAATAATAATTTCATGTCAAGCATTCTTCTTTCCGAAAAATCAACTTAAATGTCTGGACATAAATTAACTTAAAGGTGTTGTAAAAACATTCATTACCGTATCCATCATTTCCCCCAATCCTTGTGCTTCCTCAGTTATGAGTTTTGTTAGTTGTGCATTATATGCAATAGATTAATTGTATTTATATACTTTTTAAATCCAAATTATTTTCTTTTCATTCAAGTATTTGATATTATCTACAACGTATGTTTTGTTAGTGTAATAATTTCCCCTCGTACGTTACAGAGAACAGCACACTCCTTTTGACTATGTTTTAACCAAAAATTGTTGTATTGTATAACTAATATTTTGCATTTATTTCCTTCTGTACTTTATTAAGTTACTTCCGACTGGATATAATATTACGTCTCATCAATGCATTTGCTGCCTCCTATAATAGATATTTTTTCTTCATTTTAATTGTTCCAAAGATCACAATTCTACTGTTATTGTTCTTATAACATGATCTCCCACCTCTATCGCATTAATTTCACATTTCCTTATACTCATTATATCAAGTTTTTTAATCTAATATATATTTTTATATCTAACATTTCAGATTCTAAATCACTGTGTATACTGACCCTGACTAAAAAAGTTTTTTATTTTTTTCTACTTGGGACTCAACAGAGTAAATGATCTTGGACTGGGACTTGCAATAGCCATGAAATACGCAGTGGATGAAATCAATGGAAACCAGACTCTCCTCCCTGGCATCAAGTTAGGTTATGAAATCTATGACACATGCAGCCAGTCGGCCATTATTGTAAAGCCCACTCTGTCCTTCCTCACTGAAAAATCCAGCAAAGAACTATCTGTGCGGTGTAATTACACCACCTATGAGACCAGCGTAGCTGCAGTGATTGGTCCTTATACCTCAAAAATGGTGTCATTCATTGGAAAACTCCTGGGATTCTTTCTGATGCCACAGGTTTGAATACACTTTTTTTTTTTATAATTTGCAGGATATTTTCTCTTGCTGCACATATTTGAGAGTGCATGCAATGCATGCATTAAATAATGTGCAGTAATCGAAATCTTGATCCGTATGGTTATGTCACATGTGTCATAAAAAACAAAATCAGTCTATAATTAATATTATTGTCATTTTTTAATTGATAAAAATATATCAAGTCTTATGTGTCAACAATAAGCAAAGGTAACTAACACTTTGTTTTTAATTTTCACACCAGATTAGCTATGGGGCCACCAGTGACAAATTCAGTGATGATGTTTCCTACCCGTCATTCTTTCGTACGGTACCCAGTGACAAATGGCAAGTGGATGTCATAATAAAGCTAATAGAGGAATTTGGCTGGAACTGGGTGGCAATTGTGGGCAGTGACGAGGAGTACGGGCAAGAAGGTGTGCAGATGTTCACCAAATTTGCAGACAACACATCTATCTGTGTGGCCTATCAGGGTCTGATTCCAGTGTACACTGACCCTGTGCCAATGGTCAAAACCATCATTCACAATATCCAAATGACCAATGTCAGAGTGGTAGTGGTGTTTTCTCTCCCAGAGCAAAGTGAAATCTTTTTTAAAGAGGTTGGTGAAACAGAGATTTAAAGTAACTTAGAAATGTATTCATTTCTATTCATTTCTATTAGTGTTTGTTCAGTACTGGTAAACAAATCCAATTTATTCCAGGTTATCAGGAGTAATTTAACAGCTGTATGGATTGGCACCACAAGCTGGGCCATCGATGCTCAAGTGACTTCTCTGCCTGACATTGAAACAGTTGGTACAATCATTGCATTCATTGACAAAACAGACACCCTCGGACTGTTCACCGATTATGCAATGGAGCTTTTCAAGAAACTCAGTGAAGAGAGGATAAAGACATCCACTCCAGCCACAAATCTTTACAATACTAACAATCGCTGCCCACAATGCTGGAACTTGTCACCAGATAATATTACCCTGGTAGAAGCACCTGCAGTGCAGACGTCAGCTTTCAGTGTGTATGCCGCTGTCTATAGTGTAGCACAGGCACTGCATAACCTGCTGGAGTGCAATTTAACTGCCTGTCAGTGGGGATCTAGAAGCAAAATCTATCCCTGGAAGGTGATTTCATTTTTTTCTATTATAAAGACCACTGTACACAATTTAGAATCAAACTTATCAATAATACCAACAACCATTTCATTTTGCAGCTGTTGGAAGCTTTAAGGAAGACTTCTATTAACATAAATAGCACACATCTGGAATTCGACCAATATGGCAACCCGAACATAGGATACGATGTCATTCAGTGGGTCTGGACAAACTCATCTCAAGTGGATATCAGAACTGTGGGAGAATATTCTGAGCAAGAACTGCACATCTCCAAGAACCACTTTGAATGGCATACAGCAGAGGTAACATTTGTAATTAGGTAAAATATTGGTTGCACATTATATCACAGCTCAGTAATATTGCGGTGAAAACAGAAGAGAACAATCTGGAAATAGCAAGTTATTACCCATTAATTTTCAATGTGGTGAGTTTGATCAGGTGGCAAGGGAGGATGCTGGGCAGACCTGGTGGACGAGTTTTGCCCTAAGTTCCTCTACGCTCTGGATGTTGTAGGTCTGTCTCGGTTTTCACACCCTCACACCACAACTGTTATTTTTTCCATAATGAAAATATATGATTAACCACAGAACTATAGGCATAAGTCTAAGTGTCAGATTTACAGTTGTCCTAATGTGTTTCTCCTCAAACATGAACAAAAACTATAGTCAAACAAGAGCACATCAGCATTCTGTTACAAGAGAATGCTGATGTATCAAATAGAGATGCAAATATCAAATGTAGGAGAACCATATGCGTCATGATCTAAGAAAGCGTTCCTCTTCCACACCTGATCCCCCTGTTCAAGAGAATTAGCAAAGAGCAGCTGTCAGTGTAATTGTGAAATACAATGTTGCATTGAGATCAGGGGCGGTACCTTTGGATCGGCAGACTGGGATGGTGGTTCCCATTTTTGATAAAGGGGACCGGGGGGGCTGTGCTTCAACTATAGGGGGATCACACTCCTCAGCCTCCCTGGCCAAATCTATGCCAGGGTGCTGCCATCTGTTAGTTCAAGCTTGGATACAGGAGGAACAATGTGGTTTTCGTCCCGGTTGTGGAACACTTGACCGGCACTTTAGTATTTTGAAGATACTCGTGGGATCATGTGAGTTTGCCCAACCAGTGTCTTTTGTGGACTTGGAATAGGCATTCAACCCTGTCCCTCGCAGTGTCCTGTGGGAGGTGGTTCAGGAGTAAGGGGTGTCTGGCCCACTGCTACGAGTGCTTTATACAACCATTGCAAGAACTTGGTCCACATAGCTGGAAATAAGTTGGACTCATTTCCAGGGGGCAGCCCTGGTGGAATTCAGGGCTGCCCTTTATTACCGATTCTGTTCATAATTTTTATGGATAGAATTTCCAGGCGTAGCCAAGTGGCGGAAGACTTCCACTTGGATGGTGTGAGAATCTCATGTCTGCTTTTTGCAGGTGTTCTGACTCTGTTGGCTTCATCAGGTGACTGCCTCTAGCTCACTCTGGAGCAGTTTGCAGTGGAGTGTGAAGCCAGAAAAAGGTGGCATACCCACTCCGGCTCAGGAAAGAGTTCATACCCCAAGTGGAAGACTTTAAGTATCTTGGGGCCTTGTTTAAGCGTTAGGGGAGAATGAAGTGGGAGATCAACAGGCGAATTGGTGCTGCGCCTGTAGTGATGCAGACTGGCTGACTCAACAGAGCTCTGAATTTTTGTCAGCCTGGCTACAGGGCTGAAGAGTAAGATGTTCTAGTTTTATGGATTTTATCTTATAAATATTTTGAGAGAAGCTAGTTGAGTCCAATAACAGATCAAATGCCATGTTGAGGCTGTCATTTTTTGCATCAACATGGATGTTAAAATCATCCACAATAATGAAGAAGTCTTCAAGGTAATTATCATGGTGAAGTTTGCTTTAATAGATTATAAAGACAGAATTATAAAGAAAGAAGCCATTTTTATTTTGCAGCCCTGAGTTTTCATTATTACACATATGTAAAATAATAATAATAATAATAATTCTAATGCACAAGTGTTAGTATTTTATTGCTAGCAGGTTGTAGTATTTTTTTAATCAATGTATTATTCCATATATTTCAGTGTAATATTTCTCTACATGTCATTGTAATAGTGATAATCCATATTATTTGTTAATTGTATATTATGCTAATTAAATAACTTCCTATTTCTATATTATTACCTTCCTTTTCCCATCTTATTATTATCTCTGTTATTTATTATTACATCCTTATTAGCAAGCTATAATAGAATGGGTACTTAAATATTTACATCTGCGTCCACTCAATTTCTTCTGATATTTAATTAAGGGTTCTGGGGTTTAGCTGACCCAGTCTGTCAAAGTCTTTTATAGTAAGTTATATTATGTAAAAGATTTGTCATCCAGTTTATCCCAATCATCATGGAATTTGAGATACTGTGTTTTTTTGTTCTCTCTTTTTCCTTTCCTTTTTTTTAAACAACTTTTGCAGGTTCCTACATCCACTTGTTCAGCAAATTGTGGTAAAGGCCAGGTCCACAGAGTCAAAGGCTTCCATTCCTGCTGCTTTGACTGTATTGACTGTTTGGCAGGCACCTACCAGGCAAATAAGGGTAATGTGTTCGGCCACTCTTATCTGAGATATGTGTCCTTATTTGCTTATTTGCATCCTTGTCAAGAGAATAAAAAAGGATTTATGTGTTATATATATATGTGTGTGTGTGTGTGTGTGTGTGTGTGTGTGTGTGTGTGTGTGTGTGTGTGTGTGTGTGTGTGTGTGTATTCTACCAGTGGCTTGACAAAGCTGGACTGAAAGACAGCACAGAGGCACTAATCATGTAATCATGGCAGCCCAGGAGCAATCTCTAAGTACAAGATCCATAAAAGCTGACTTATCGTGATATGGGCTGCCCAGGTGAAGGCTGTGTAAAATGCCCTTGAGATAATCCAGCACATAACAGCAAGGTGCAAGATGCTAGTGGGCAGGGCATACATGAAACACCATAACCAAGTGGCTGGCATAGTATACAGAAACATCTGTGCCGAGTACGGCCTGGAAGTCTCAAGGTCAAAATGGGAGACGCCTCCTAGGTTGGTGGAGAATGACCGAGCTAAGATGCTGTAGGACTTCCAGATACAGACGGACAAAATGGTGGTGGCTAACCAACCGGACATAGTGGTGGTAGACAAGCGGAAGAAGATGGCCCTAGTGATCAACGTAGCGATACCGAATGACCGCAACATCAGGAAGAAGGAACACAAGAAGCTGGAGAAGTACCAAGGGCTCAGAGAAGAGCTGAAGAAAATGTGGAGGGTTAAGATAACAGTGGTCCCAGTGGTAATTGGACTACTTGGTGCAGTGACCCTCAAGCTAGGCGAGTGGCTCCAGCAGATCCCAGGAACAACATCCAAGATCTCTGCCTAGAAGAGCACAGTCCTAGGAACAGCTAACATACTGCACAGGACCCTCAAACTCCCAGGCCTCTGGTAGATGAGCTTGAAGAATACAGACCGCTCGTAAGGGCGAGAGGGGAATTTTCTATATGTATATTTTTTTATTTTTTTAAGCTAGCAGGTAATTTTATATGACATAAAACCAGGTAATGTAAAAAGAGCCTTTCCCCTCCTTAATAAAATTCTATGGTCTAGCATCTCTAGTTCATAGAATAACATACAGCTAGTTTTAATATTGTGGTAGTTGTAGCTTCAGAGTCACAATATGCAACCAAGAGATAATTCCACACAAAGCCCCTGTAAAAACCTAATCTAAAACATTAACTAATGATAACTATAGATCTAAAACACAGATGATATTGATCTTTTTAACTGCTTCTTTGCAATACACCATACATTTGATGTTTACAGATTCAGTAAATCATACATAAAATACGGTATTGAGTTAATCTGATTATTATGAAATAGCATATTTTTTTAATCAAGCCATATTTTTGTGCTTTCTCACTCACAGACGACACCCAGTGTACTAAGTGTCCCAACCGTCAGTGGTCCCAGCATCGCAGCACAAACTGCACTGACCCCATCTTTAAGTTTTTTGAGTGGCACAGCCAGGATGCTGTGATAATGATGCTAGTTGGTGCGCTCCTGCTGATATGTCAGGGGTCAGTGGGTGTCTTGTTCCTGATGCAACGAGGAACCCCCCTGGTAATGGCCTCGGGGGGTCCCTTGAGTTTTGTGGCTGTGTTCGGCCTGATGGGAGCATGTCTCAGTCTGCTGCTTTTCCTGGGGGCGCCAGGGGATGTGGTGTGTCGTCTTCAGCTGCCTTTCACCTCCATTTTCCAGACGCTCACCCTCTCCATTATCCTTTTATTCTCACTACAGGTGAGTTAAGACTGGTGAAATGCCACCTCCCGATGGCAGTGTAGAGAAACTACAGAAT
The DNA here is from genome assembly GCF_057382185.1 of Mchenga conophoros. Classification (NCBI taxonomy): domain Eukaryota; kingdom Metazoa; phylum Chordata; class Actinopteri; order Cichliformes; family Cichlidae; genus Mchenga; species Mchenga conophoros. The sequence continues at coordinate 23,350,324 of NC_140530.1, forward strand.
CAGCTTTAGTGAGAGAAAAAAAATTGAAATTTCCCAGCTGGGATTTGTGGATCAATATTTGAACCTTAACAGATTGTAAAGCAGATTAAAAGTGTGTAATGTTTCTGTTTGTATTAAGAAATTGTGTTATTCTAATAATTACTTAGAACCTACAAAAATATCACTTATAGACATTATACAATGATCAGGCATAACAATATGGACACCTGCCCACTATCATGTTGGTCCTCCTTTTACAGTGGTCCCTCGTTTATCGCGGGAGTTACGTTCTACAAATAATCCGCGATAGGTGAAATGAAAGTAGCCAGCTTTATTTTTTACAATTATTATAGATGTTTTAAGGCCGTTAAACCCCTCACTACACACCTAATACACTTTCTCAGACAGGCATGACCCTTTTCACACTTTTCACACTCTCAAAGTTCAAACCTTCCTAGAAAAATAAGTCCAATATTATAGAAAGAAAAGAAAGATCAAAGCCTGTTTTCAGGTCCAGAACATGGGAATAGAGCAGCTGCCAGAGAATAAATGCAATCCACTATTATTTATTATTTTAAAAAATCAGCGAAACAGCGAGGCCAGGAGAGGTGAACTGCGTTATGATGAGGGACCACTGTACTGCCAAAGCAGGGTTAACCCATGGCGGCATGGACTCCACTAGAGCAGTGGTATCTAGCACCAAGATGTTAGCAACATTTCCTTCGAACTCACTTAGATTGAGACTTCTCAAGCCACTCCTGAACCACATTTGCTTTGTGGCAGTATGCGCTATCCTGCTGAAAGAGGCCACAGTCATCTTGGAATATTGCTTCCATGTATATGGTCTGCAGCAATATTTAGCTAGGTGTCAACGTAACATCCACATGGATGACGGGACCAGCAGAACATTGCCTTGTCTCCACCGGGCTGCTTTTTTTCCCATAGTGTATCCTGGTGCCAGATGATACCCATGTAAGTAACACACATGGTCCTGGGCATCCACAAGATGTAAAAGAAAATATTATTCAGACCACACCACCTTTTCCTATTGCTCCATGGTCCAGTTCATGTGCCCATTGTTGGTGCTTTCAGCAGTGGACAGAGCTCAGCAAGTTTACCCTGACTGATCTGCAGCTGCAGGCCCAGATGCAAAAAATTGTGAAGCACTGTGTATTCTGACACTTTTCTATCAGAACCTGTTAGTAGTCATAATGTTTTGCCTGATCGGTGTTTATTGTGCAATGGTTAGCAATGACTACTTCAGTCTCTATTTAGCTTAAGGAAGTTGTGGGACATCCATGATTTAATATATTGGATACAGTCATAGAGTGTGTTGAGCATGTGAATGTCATTAGGTTTGTTTAGGATTAAGCTTTTCTAAAAAAAAAAAAAAAAAAAAAAAATTAAAGAAAAGAAAAGAAAGCTTGGAGATTGATCTAAAATTATCCATGGAGTCCAGATAGCTTTTTTTGTTTGTTTGTCTACAAGAGGTTTTACAATGTTTTTTAAGTAAATGTCTACAGAAACAATCAGAATATATGTGTGTGAATTAGATGCAGGTGGGTAAAAAAGCGAAGATGCAAGACATAGAGGTAGTGAAGGTGGTGAAAATATGAAGCCTCATAAACTCTTACTTGATGGGTCAGATTGGTATTACAGCAAAATCATACTTGAGCTGAGTTTGTGTCTGTCCAGGTACTATTAATATTTATAATATACTGACATTAATAGAAAAAAAAACATGAATTGTCTTTTCTATATATACAATTTCAAGAAATTTACCCCAAAATCACATCAAATTTTGTCTTTGTTTCTGAAAGAAGGATCCACACTTAAGAAATTGTACTTTATTTGCAACATTTGATTTTGGATGCTGGCCCAGAACCTCTGTTATAATATATTCAGTTTTTTTGTGTAATGTGTCTGTATTCCAGATTTCAATTTGTTTTGTCATAGTCTCTCTATCAGCTCACATACCTGCTTGGACAGATAAATGTAAATTGCAGCTTGACAGGTTTTCTAGTTTAAATTTCTCTAGAAATTTCAGAAGCTTTTTAAATGGGAATTATATGTATTGATGCCAAACTTAAGGATATTGTAGGATAAAATAAAAAGTATACATTATAATCAAGATGGTAACCTTACCTTTCAAACAGATACTCTATGTGACAGAGTTCCCAGAGATGGCTGCCTCTCACCTGCATTTGTTAAGAGGCCCTGTGAGCTGGCTGTTTGTGCTGATCTGCTGCGCTGTGCAGGCTGGTTTCTGTGGCTGGTTTGTTCAAGAAGGACCTTCATTGTCTGGATATGTGGCAAATATGACAATAGACTTTGTAGAATCATTCCTATCGTGTCCTGTTTCACCTTTGATTGGATTTGCCTTAATGCAGGGTTTCAATGGTGTAATGGCCCTTGCATCCTTCATGTGCACCTTCATGGCAGTGAAGCCTCTTCATCAGTATAACTTAGCCAGAGACATCACCTTTTCCACCCTGACCTACTGTGTCATTTGGGTGATCTTTATTCCAATCTACATAGGAAACAATAGTTCAGCTAACAAGAACAGGTCAGTTGTCCATGTTTATTTCAGCCTAGCAAGCAACTTTGGACTGCTGGCAGCCTACTACTTTCCAAAATGCTACTTGCTGTTAAGGAAACCTGACTTAAACACACCAAAGTACTTCTGTACCTTCTTAGAGGGCGTCCCACCAACTCAAACAGAAGAGGAGCCACAGCCAAAAGCACAGGAAGGACAATAGACAGTTAAACTGTTTATAAAGTAAATCAAAGAATCTGAAAAACTTACATTTATTTTCTTTCATCACAGACAATGATTGTTATATATACACCATATCTTAGCATATTATAAATTGTACCATCACATTAGATTATATGATGCATTGTTTCTGAGTTACTCGAAAATGTGAGGTATAAACATAACACAGAAAGAGTGCTTTGTGCTTATTAATGAACATACAGTCTTGTAGTTGAAATTTTATTATTTTTCAGGATTATTGTTTTGCTTGGAATAATGTTAGTCACAAAATTGTAGCTAAAAGTAGGTAACTGTGAGCTGTGTTATTTTAATATACCGTATTTTCCGCACTATAAGGTGCATTCATCATTAATCAAACAATGGCACGGAGGTGGAGGAAGCAAGAAGAATGAGTTGAGTAAAGTTTAACTTATCTGACTGTTTTGTTTCGCTTAATGTGCCTTATAATCCCGTGTGCCCTATGTATGAAAACAGACCCGTTCATCAACAGTGCGCCTTATAATCCCGTGCGCCTTATTGGAGCCTTATTGAATCACTGACTATAATTTGCTTTTAATCTTTTAACAGCAGATTTCATGTTGTATAACTGACAGGTTTTTTTTCTTTGTTGTATTTGTACTTGAAAGTTGTGAAATTAAATGGAGTATGAGTATGAACTTCATTGTGCGATATTTGACTTTGAAATATAGAAGAAAAAAACTTGCAGTCTACATTCAGCACAAACGTAAGTACAGCACAATGTGTCATTTAAACGAGAACACACTAGTGGTTCGCATTAATTTGTACTGAGGTAGTCTGGGAAATCATGGCACATCAAAAATGAAATCATGGCGTGAGTTTATAATTCAAATATATTATATACATTTTTTTCTAAACCTAAAAAAATGAGCTAAAACTTTTTAAACTGAAGGCTGAGTTGTATGTCCACTGCAGGATTCTGCAGCTATAGTGGGGGCTATTATGTCGGTTGACTTTTGTGGATGAGCAACATCCATCCATCTTCATCTGCTTTATCCGAGGCCGGGTCGCGGGGGCAGCAGCCTAAGCAAAGAGGCCCAGACCTCCCTCTCCCCAGCCACCTCCTCCAGCTTATCCGGGGGATCACCAAGGCGTTCCCAGGCCAGCCGAGAGATATAATCTCTCCAGCGTGTCCTGGGTCTGCCCCGGGGCCTCCTCCCGGTGGGACATGCCTGGAACACCTCACCCAGGAGGCGCCCAGGGGGCATCCTTGTCAGATGCCCGAACCACCTCAGCTGGCTCCCTTCGATGTGGAGCAGCAGCTGCTCTACTCTGAGCCCCTCCCGGATGGCTGAACTTCTCACCCTATCTCTAAGGGAGAGGCCAGCCACCCTTCGGAGGAAGCTCATTTCTGCCGCTTGTATCCGCGATCTCGTTCTTTCGGTCACTACCCACAGCTCGTGGCCATAGGTGAGGGTAGGGACGTAGATCGACCGGTACATTGAGAGCTTCGCTTTTACACTCAGCTCCCTCTTCACCACGACGGACCGGTGCAGCGTCTGCATTACTGCAGCTGCAGCCCCAATCCGTCTGTCGATCTCCGGCTCCCTTCTCCCATCACTCGCGAACAAGACCCCGAGATACTTGAACTCCTCCACTTGGGGCAGGAACTCATCCCCGACCCGGAGTGGGCACTCCACCCTTTTCTGGCTGAGAACCATGGCCTCAGATTTGGAGGTGCTGATCCTCATTCCCGCTGCTTCACACTCGGCTGCTGGATGAGCAACATTGCATGTAAAACAAAAAACAAAACAAAACAACATCTGAAGCCAATAGGGAGGTAAAGTGATATGTATGAAAAAAGATCTTAATATAATGGTTATTATCAACATCACCCATATTAGCGCGACCAGTTATTAATGCATTTCTTTGGTTAAAAATGGCATCAACAACAGAAAAAAAAATAAGTATAAATTTCCACAAAAATGGCTAAAGTTAGCAAAAGCAAAAACAACATCAACAGGTAAGGTTTTGATCTCAGTAAGCAGGTGGGAAGGCATAAGTGCTTATGTGATGATGGATGCCAAAGAGAAACAAATTTTAAACCACAAACAAATGTCTGGAAAATTCTCCGGAAAGATGAATACCACCAACACGGCGCGCACACACACACACACACACACACACACACACACACACACACACACACACACACACGAAATATGCAAAGTCCACCTTTACTTCTAGTTACATGTTGATAAAATGCAATAGTTTAACTACATGAAAACTGTTGAGGTCAATAAAAGTGTGTTATGGAATTTTCACATATAATAATCTGAATTTTAAAATGTTCCAAGATGATTGAAAATGTTTCATATAATAATTTTAAAACTTTCATATCCGTATCTATATGTACATTTTTGGTTTTGCTTATGACTTGCTCTTCCGAATGTGTCAGGGTGGGCGGTCAGGAGAAGGAGGACATATGATTTACAGGTGAATTTTCATAAAACCATCGCCCATGATGCGCTGACATATAAGCACATTGACGCGTTCTGGGTTCTGTCTCCTGCTTATCGGCATTATGGCTTCACATTTTATTCTGCTGGCTTTGCGCTGTTTCTTTAGACCTGCTGGAATGCAGTTCAACTGCCTTTAAGTGGGGATCTGGAAGCAAAATCTATCCCTGGAAGGTGGTTTATTTTTTTCTAATTTAGTACACAATTCAGAATCAAGGTTATAAATAATAATAAAAATAATTTACAAATTTACAGCTGTCTGAGGCTTTAAGGAACACTTCTGTTAACATCAATGGCACACGTATAGAGTTTGATTAACAAAGCAGCCCAAACATAGGATATTGCGCCTTATTGCTAAGGCTAAGCACTATGTCCCTCATAAAGATCTTGTAAAGCTCATTCATGCTTTTGTGACTTCTAGATTGGATTACTGTAATTCTCTCTACTTTGGTCTTCAATCTGCTCTCCTTCACAGACTTCAGCTTGTCCAGAATGCTGCGGCTCGCCTCCTGACTGGCACTAGAAAGCATGCCTCTATCACCCCTGTTCTTATTGATTTGCATTGGTTACCCATAAAATATCGCATTGAATTTAAAATATTATTGCTCACCTTTAAAATTATAAATAATTTAGCCCCTCGTTATCTTGCCGATCTTCTTAGCCATCAGGTCTTCAGCCCAATTACTCCTGGCTCAGCCTAGCTCTAGACTTAAATCTAGGGGTGACCGTGCTTTTGCCCTGGTTGCACCGAATCTGTGGAACAACCTTCCTATCGCTATCCATCCGTCAGATTTCATTTTATCTTTTAAATCCTCCAGGCCTCGAGGGCTGAGTCACCCTAGGTCAACACACCTGAATCAAATGATTAGTTCATTACCAGGCCTCTGAAGAACTTCAAGTGATGTAGATCATGGGTCTGTACTCTACAAAATGCACTAGATTATAATAATTATTGTTTCTCAATTACTCTACAATCACATAATACATACAGCAAATAACATAAAAAGAATATTGTGTGTTTATTTAGCAACATGTAGTCTACAATACATTCTTACTTGTACATGAGCTTTTGTGAAAGAATTATTTGTCAGGAATGTTGTTGTGTTTGTGGTAATGTTGGTCATAACAGCATGAACTGAATAAAAATAATGATGCAATTAAACATACGGTGTGACAAAAGTGTACTATGAGGTATTTTACTTGAATATATGATACGTATATATTTTCACAGTGTGGAAATCCATTAGAAATAGAAATTCTGCACTCACTGCATCTATCCATCCATTTTCTGCCACTTCTTCACATCTGGGTTGTTGGATCAACAACCTCAACATCCCAGATGCCTAGACCTCCCGCGTCCCAGTCACTTCCTCCTCCTCTAGCTCATCTGGGGGAAAATCCTATTTCTAAAGACCAGTCATCCTTCAGAGAAGATTCAATTTGCTTTATTTTCATTTAGCACTACCTCAAAGACGCAATGTGGAAGGCAATTACGTTTCACAAGCTCACATGACGATTCATCAGTCAGTAGAGTTTTTGATGTGCTGAGGTATATTCCCCACATGGGGAGCTAGAATGGTGGCGAGGTACTTGGAAACGTTGTAGGTGGCTGTTTATACTGCTAACAATGGGGCTGAGTGGAACTAATCCTTTGTGGATCTTTGGAAGTTCATATATGCAAAGTATAGCATCCCCTGGGTACAGACAGTGGCACAAAAATTCATTTGTGCAGTGGAGCGAGAAGTGCTCACACCTCTACATTTGGAGAAACCAAACATCCACTCTATAAATGCATGGCACAACATAGAAGAGCCACGTCGACAGGAGAAGACTCAGCTGTACAACTGCATCTAAAGGATAATGGTCACTCTTTCAAGAATGCCAATGTTAACATTTTGGACAGAGAAGGAAGATGGTTTGAAAGAGGACTGACAGAAGCCATCTATGTCCACTGTGATCGACCATACTTGAACAGAGGAGGTGCCATACAACATCAGCTGTCTATCAGTTACAATGTTGTTTTGAGATCCCTTCTCAGGTTCTTTAACCCCCACTCACATCTTGCGTCAGGTGACCTCAAAAGGTCACATGATAGGTTGAGGCAAGGACTCACAATGGTTTCACCCAAAACCTCTGCTAATAATGACCCACACCCCTTTTTGACACCTTGGCTCATGTGATGAAACACATGATTTTAATAGTGGGTCAAAGACCCTATTAAGGGGTAACTCCCACTAAGGTTTAAATATCTGGGACTCTCCACCATTTGGTCTTAAAACTTGTTACATCCCCCAGGAGGATGTTGGTTTTCTTCTTTCAACTAACTCCTTATGTTATGTCTTGGCTCCATCTCCTCTGTCCTGATTGGATGCTACTCACAGATATCCAGCTAATTGTCAATCAGCAGAGAGCTACTTAAGACCTGTGGAACTGTGTTTTTGGGCCCTCTGGCCATTTTGATTGCATGCCTTTGTGACTTGTATCTGCATTTTTATGTTTTCATTTTCAGACTGCCTGTAGGGGAGAGCTGCCTTTTATTTTGACACCCTGTTTTCTCCTGTTTATGTGTTGTTAGCAGTGTTGGGAAGGTTACTTTTAAAATGTATTCCATTACAGAATACAGAATACATGCCCTAAAATGTATTCTGTAACGTATTCCGTTACGTTACTCAATGACAGTAACGTATTCTGAATACTTTGGATTACTTAATAGATTATCATGCTTTTTACAACAACGTGATTGTACTATTGCTGTGTGATTTATTACTATTACTGAAGGTCCGCGACTCCGAACTGTAGTAAAGGGACCTCTGACTAATACGGCGGGGTCCCTGTCGGCTCGTAGCCGAAAAATAGCTTTACTTTGTTGTGTGGGTCAACTTTTCTGGCGAGAGACAGAGAGAGGCGTTGAAAGGCTGCTCCAACGGAACTTATTGTTTTCGGAGGAAAACACGAACACGGTGTACAGTCGAGTCTTAATAGCTTACTTACAACTGGGCTCGTCAGGCACTCTTCTTGGCTGCAGTGGTTATTATTATATTTACATGCTTCCAGCTCCCGTTTTTCCTCGATGACAACTCGTACCTTTCCACTCCCCTTTTTCTCCCTTCTCGCGCTCACAGACCCATAACGTGTATGGCAGTCCATTCTCCCTGCAACACGGACTACACTGCCCATGATGCTACATTCTTTAGAGCTATGCTGGTAGCATTCTGCCTGTTAGCTTAGCACAACAACAACAACAACAACGAAAAGGCGCTCTCTCACCCAGGAAACACACAGTCGCAGAGAGAGAGAGAGCGTCGCCCTGTAACCATGGCAACCGTAACGCTGCCGCCTGGAACAACAGAACGTAGCTGTCAAACAAAACCCAAACAGTCCTGACCCGCGACAAAATGAAACAGGAAAGTACCGCAGTGTAATCCATTTATTTCAACAAAGTAACTGTATTCTAAATACCACCTTTTTAAACGGTAACTGTAACGGAATACAGTTACTCATATTTTGTATTTTAAATACGTAACGGCGGTACATGTATTCCGTTACTCCCCAATACTGGTTGTTAGGTAGGTTATGGTTATCCGGTTGTTCAGTGATGACGCGACGAATCCTACTTCCGGGTCTAAAGTAGTCTGCGTTTAATATGGCTTTTGTGTTGTTAACATGTTTAATGTTATGTATTTTCTTCTATTTGATCTCAAAAAGCTCCTAAAACAGTCAGTGATCACTGTTGACCTCCCTCGGCTTTTATTATCGCTAACCATTTATTTAAGCTCAGTTTTTAAAACCTTAGGATGTAACTACAGCCCAGAGCCCATGCAGCAGTATATGAATGACTAACCTCGTATTGTGGATGGATTATCTCAGTTGTTCTCCTGGCTGAAGTTTGGTCCTTTTACAGCATCCTGCCATGCGATTACATTTGTTCCTGACCACCGAGAACACTCACGGTAACTTTTATCGAGTGGAAAAAAAGTTAGCTTGTTTATATTATGCTAACATAGCTGTGTCGCTAGCGGTCACGTAGCACATCATTATATACCAGCTAGCCCAACTTCAGTAACCCTACAAACGTCACTGCTGTTTAGTTTTCTGTCTTCATTTATGCTGGAAGTGATAACAGAGCTGTACGTTTTAATTTGTTTCCAAAACCCCGCAGTCAGGACATGCTATATTGTATTTAGATAGAAGCTAGCGAGCTAACTCCCTGCTAACTTCTAACTCCGTTAAATGTCATAAATTCCGTTTTCATGGATGCCTGGATGTTAAACTCAATTGTTACACCTGGTAGAGCAGAACGCTGATCATTTTATTAAAGATGAAAGACTTTAGACAGTTTTTCAACTCTCAGTAATGCCATAGTGATCGTTTGATATATGGACCTGCAGCGGAGTTTTAGACCCAGACACGGCTAGTGACGTCAGACTGAACAACCGGATAGGTTGTATAGTTTTTTTCTTTTTTTTTATTGTTTTCTTTGGAGTTAGGTTAATTTCTTTTATTTTCATATCAGGAATGTTTTGTTTGTTATGTTGGCCTTGGCTCTCCCTGAAATTATTGCCTCAGTCTGAACCATGATTTCAACGCTAGCATGAAATAAACATTTGAAAATTAGCATCTTGGCTCCTCCTTCACTATTTACCTTTATGTTAGTGTTTTTTACCTTTATGTTTATGTTTTTTTTTTCACAATCTTCATTTGAAGAATTAGGGGCTGCAGGCAGAGCAGGAGTAATAATATCAGTAGTGTAACAATATCAGTAACTTAGCAACTTGTCCGTGACCTGGAGTGAGCACTCCACCCTTTTCTGGCTGAGAACCATGGCCTCAGACTTGGAGGTGCTAATTTTCATCCCCATCTTTCATTCTTGGCTGTGAACCACTACGGTATGGTTTCATATAAACTTGGCACAAAAAGTACATTTGTTTGATTATTTTTTTGTTGTAACAATGATCTGTGCCAATAAATGTTATACTCTTGGAAAGCCTGTTTATTTCTACTTAACTGCTGCCACAAGGAAAATGCTTTTGTGGGTTGAGCAGCAGAACTGAGTGTATGGGTTGTGGCCATGGCTGTTGATTCTTATTTTGCTGTCATTTATTATATGATTGAAGAGTGTTTGAAAACCTTTGATCTTCTGACTTGCTATTTGTCCATCAATCAGAGGTCCACTGGATGTAATGAGAAAGACCTGGGAGGACAGGGTTAAGGACAAAAAAAGACAACAATAAAGAAATATAGTAAATTATCTATGTATAGAGCAATAGAGCATATTATCCCTTGATAAACTCCCCAATGTGTGTAGCTTTGGTCTCGGGTCCAGGATGTATTGAATTTCACTTACCTTGGAGACTTCGGCAAAGCGCCCTCGCAACACTGGCAGCAGGCTCAGTGCCACCATCTGGGCCTTCCCCCTGTAGCAACACTGCCCACTCCTGAATGTGCTGTGGCATTCCTTTGCTTTCACTTTGAACTCTATGATGGCCTGAGGATGGTCTCCACCCCCATCCAGTCCAGCCTCAGCATCAGTCACAGAGAGTGTAGCAGAGGCACCAGTGAGGAACCAGTCTCTACATAACCTGCCTCAGGCGCTCAGCCTGGTACTACAGCTTCTCCAGTTGCACTTGCCATATTGCCGCCTGCTCTTGCTGACAGTGCTACAACTTTCACCACCATATGCACCAGCAATAAGTCAGGCTATGTCTCCAACATTCCTTGGCTGGATTTCTGCCCAACTGTGAAACACACCAGTTCTGGGACCCCACCAAGACACACAGACAGCATTGCAGGCAAGTGATCTTTTATTTACAGGGATTTCCACTCTTGAGCTTTTGAACCTATTGCACCACCCTTCCTCTGCACCACTCTTCCTCTGCAGAAGAGCCGTAGACCAAACTCCACCACAGTATCATCTGTCCTCAATTTAGTAGAATAAAAGGGAGAATAAACAGAAAACACATAATGAGAACCCACATACTCCAACACAACTCAAACACGAGAAACCACGAATCATGACACTTATGAGATATAGTTAGACAAAAGAGAAACAAATTTCACACCACAAACAAATATCAACACATTTCAGGAAATTACCCTGGTTAGATAACACCACTGGAACAGCATAAGCAAACATATCTCTACACATTGTGCAAAGCGAGTCGTTGCTCGAGCAAAATGTTATAAATACATTATCCTAACCATGTGAAAAACATTAAGGTATAGGAGACTGCATCATTTCTTGCTCCCACGATATTTCAAATTAAAAAATCGTTTTGGTATGATTGGAAAAAATAGATTAATCATGTCAAAAGGTTCACTTGTATTCAAATTTGATTTGTTATGTGTATGATTTGCATTTGCTTTTGCTAATGTGTCAGGTTTGGTTGGGCAAGTGAGGGAAGGCATGATGAGGACTTCCAGGTGAATTTGTATAAAACAATAATTTCCGAAACACTGACATAAGCACTCTGCTCTTATTGCTGTGGCTTCAGTCTCCCTCTTATTGGCGTCATGGCTTCATGTCTCACTCTGCTGGTTTTGTGCTGTTTCTTTACACTGAGCTGCAGTGAGAGTTTGCCTGAATGGGTCAGCAACATTTCGACCAACCTCTTCAGTTTGTCTGGGGACATTATGCTCGGAGGGCTCTTTCCCATTAATGATGTCACCAGCAGCCTCAGTGACATAACAGAGCCCAACCAGATAAGATGTGAAAGGTAAGGATGGTTATGAACAACGCTTTCTTAACAACATGAGATTCAAAATAACTAACCCTGACTTACAATGACTTCTACTGTTTTCTGCTTGCTGCTGAACAGTGTAAATAATGTTGTACTGGGACTTGCTATATCAATGAAATACGCAGTGGATGAAATCAACGGAAATCAGACTCTCCTCCCTGGCATCAAGTTAGGTTATGAAATCTATGACACATGCAGACAATCTTCAGTAATTATAAACCCTACTCTGTCTCTCCTAACTGAAAAATCCAGCCAAGAACTACCTGTGCGGTGTAATTACACTGACCATGAGCCCAGTATAGTTGCAGTTATTGGTCCTTTTGAATCAGAAATGGTGTCAGTTATTGGAAAACTCCTGGGATTTTTTATGCTACCACAGGTTTGAATACACATACATTTTGTAGTTATCAGATTTTTTTCTCTTGATTTACAAATTTGAGACTTGCAAAAATATTTTAAATGTAAAAGTAAATCGTTTCTGTTTTTAATTTTCACACCAGATTAGCTATGGGGCCACCAGCGACATGTTCAGTGATAAACTTCTCTACCCGTCATTCTTTCGTACTGTGCCAAGTGATAAATGGCAAGTGGATGTCATGATAAAGCTAATACAGGAGTTTGGCTGGAACTGGGTTGCAATTGTGGGCAGCGACGAGGAGTACGGGCAACGAGGTGTGCAGATGTTCACTAAAATGACAGTAAACACATCTATCTGTGTGGCCTATCAGGGCCTGATTCCAGTGTACACTGACCCCGAACCAGCGATCGAAACCATCATAAATGATATCCAAACGACCAATGTCAGAGTGGTAGTGGTGTTTTCTCTCGCAGAGAAAGCTGAATACTTTTTTAGAGAGGTTAGTGAAACAGAGATTTAAAGTGATTCACAAATGTATTATTTTCTGCTAATGGACAGTTTGTTCAGTACCAGTCAACCAATGCAATTTATTCCAGGTTATCAGGAGTAATTTAACAGCTGTGTGGATCGGCAGCACAAGTTGGGCAATACATACTCGAGTGACTTCTCTGCCCAACATTGAAACAGTTGGCACAATCATTGGATTTGTTGACAAAACAGACACCCTCGGCCTGTTCAAAGATTATGCAATGGAGCTTTTCAAGAAACTCAGTGAAGAGCGGACAAAGACATCCACTCCAACCACAAATCCTGACAGTCAAAACAATCCAAACAATCGCTGCCCACAATGCTGGAATTTGTCACTAGACAACATTAGCATAGTGGAAGCACCTGCAGTCCAGAAATCAGCTTTCAGTGTGTATGCTGCTGTTTACAGTGTAGCACAGGCACTGCATAACCTGCTGGAGTGCAATTCAACTGCCTGTAAGTGGGGATCTGGAAGCAAAATCTATCCCTGGAAGGTGATTTCTTTTATTTTTCTACTATATGAGACACTGTCAAAGGAGCTTGCAAAGAAAAGCGTCTGGACTTCTTTAAGTTGCTTGAAGACGTTTCACCTCTCATCCGAGAAGCTTCTTCAGTTCTAAGGTCAAATGGTGGAGAGTCCCAGATATAAACCTAGTGGGAGTGACCCCCACAGAGGGACAAAAGGACCCCCTGATGATCCTCTAATCACCTGAGCCAAGGTGTGAAATTGGGTGTGGGACCCAATCAGCCAGAGTTTCGGGTGTGTTCATTGTGAAACCTGGCCCCACCTTGTCATGCGAATTCCTGAGGTCAGATGGCCCAGGATGTGAGTGGGCGTTAAGGCGTCTGGGAAGGGATCTCAAAACTGGATTATAGATGGCAGAGAGTTGGTGTCGTAAACCCCCGCCTCTGTTCAAAGATGGTCGGGGATGTCTTTCGGGTGAACCAGTTTCTGTCTGAGTGTGTTGCTGGGTCTGAAATACACTGGGATGTCATGCTTGGAGAAAACTCTCCTGAGTTTTTCTGATACATAGGGGATGACAATGTTGTTGCGTCTGTCCTTCTTATCCTCCTTCGCTGGTGTCACCTGAGCCAGCGAAGGAGGCTCAGGTGACACTGAGCCTCCTTCGCTCAGTGTCACCTGAGCGGATAAGAAGGACTTCGCTGGTGTCCTTCTTATCCACCAGCGAAGGAGGATAAGAAGGACAGACGCAACAACATTGTCATCCCCTATGTATCAGAAAAACTCAGGAGAGTTTTCTCCAAGCATGACATCCCAGTGTATTTCAGACCCAGCAACACACTCAGACAGAAACTGGTTCACCCGAAAGACAAAACGCCAAAACACAAACTTAACAACGTGGTGTATGCTGTACAGTGCAGTGAGGAATGCCCAGACCTCTACATTGGAGAGACCAAACAGCCACTTCACAAGCGCATGGCACAACACAGAAGAGCCACCTCCACAGGACAAGACTCAGCAGTCCATCTGCATCTTAAGGATAAAGGACACTCTTTCGAGGATGCCAATGTTCACATTTTGGACAGAGAGGATAGATGGTTTGAAAGAGGAGTGAAAGAAGCCATCTATGTCCACTGTGAGCGACCATCTTTGAACAGAGGCGGGGGTTTACGACACCAACTCTCTGCCATCTATAATCCAGTTTTGAGATCCCTTCCCAGACGCCTTAACGCCCACTCACATCCTGGGCCATCTGACCTCAGGAATTCGCATGACAAGGTGGGGCCAGGTTTCACAATGAACACACCCGAAACTCTGGCTGATTGGGTCCCACACCCAATTTCACACCTTGGCTCAGGTGATTAGAGGATCATCAGGGGGTCCTTTTGTCCCTCTGTGGGGGTCACTCCCACTAGGTTTATATCTGGGACTCTCCACCATTTGACCTTAGAACTGAAGAAGCTTCTCGGATGAGAGGTGAAACGTCTTCAAGCAACTTAAAGAAGTCCAGACGCTTTTCTTTGCAAGCTCCTTTGACTACGATGACCTGGATGACTGAGAACCTTCACAGATATATGAGACACTATACAAAGTTTGGAATCGAGCTTATCAGTAACAACAATAATTGCATTTTGCAGCTCTTGCAGGTTTTAAAGAACACTTCTGTTAACATAAATGGCACACGTCTAGACTTTGACAATGATGGCAATCCGAACATAGGATACAATATGATTCAGTGGATCTGGACAAACTCATCTCAAGTGGACTTTAGAAATGTGGGAGAATATACTGAACAAAAGCTGTTCCTCAACAAGTCCCTCTTTCAGTGGCACACTAAACAGGTAACGCTTGTAACTCAGAAAAATCTTCACAACTTCTAGCATGTAAAAGCTTTCATGTCCAGTTCATGATCTATTTTAAGATCTTAAATTTTGTACCGCAACCTTCACAGATTCCTGTGTCCACCTGTTCAGCAAAATGTGACAGAGGCCAGGTCCTCAGAGTCAAGGGTTTCTATTCCTGCTGTTTTGACTGCATCGACTGTTTGGCAGGCACCTACCAGGCAAATGAAGGTGATGTTGTCTCAGATGAGATTCATGCTCATACAGAGCAACCAGTAAGAATCCACAGTGTTATGTGACAGCCTTATTCCAGAATGGATTAAATTCATTTTCACCTCATGAGTTCACACATAATACTTCATGTTGGCAAAGTGAAAAAAATTCTATGTCTTAATTCTACAAAATAAATATAAGTTTTTCTAAAAATAAAACATATAAACTGTAAATAAGTGTTCACAGCCTTTTCTCAATACTTTATTAAAGCACCTTTGGTAGCAATTACAGCCTCTAGTCTTTTTGACTATGATGCTACATTCTTGGCATTCCTGGTTTTGGGCAGTTTCTCCCATTCTTCCTTGCAGAACCTCTGAAACTCCATCGAGTTTGATGGAGAGTGTAATTGCACAGCCATTTTCAGACCTCTCCAGAAATATTCAATTGGATTCAAGTGTGGGCTTTGGCTAGGCCAATTAAGGATATTCAGAGCGGTCCCGAACCCACTCCTTTGTTATGATGCCTGTGTGCTTAAGGTTGTTGTTCTTTTGGAAGATGAACTTGAACCTGATGAATCAGAGGTCCAGAGCACTGGTTGCCTCCAGACATGACACTTGGAATTAATGTCAAACAGTTCAATCTTTGTTTTATCAGACCAGAGAATTTTGTTTCTCGTGGTCTGAGAGTCCTTCAAGTACCTTTTTGAGAAACTCCAGGCAGGCTGCTATGTGCTTATTCTTGTGGAGTGGCTTCTCTCTTGCGAGTCTACCCTTCAGGCCTGATCAGTGAAGTGTTTTAGGCATGGTTGTTGCTCTCACATACACTGCAACTATGGAACCTTATATAGACAGATGTGTCCCTTTCCAAATCATTAGGTTTTGTTAATTAGGGCAATACATTTCTCCTCTTCAAATCAGGGGAATGATTTTCTTATCTCTTTCTGTGTAAGAAGGCATAAAAATGAAGTAAGTCACACATGTAGCCTGTGCAAGATAGGATCTCTAAATGGTGCGTGTGTGTACTGTTGTGATGTTTTATTTTGCTTTTTAATTTAGCCATATTTTTGTGCTTTCCCAATCATAGACGACACCCAGTGTACTAAATGTCCCAACGGTCAGTGGTCCCAGCATCGCAGCACGAACTGCACTGACCCCATCTTTAAGTTTTTCACCTGGGACAGCGAGGATGCTGTGATAATGATGCTGGTTGGTGTGCTGCTGCTGATATGTCAGGGGTCGGTGGGTGTCATGTTCCTGATGCACCGAGGAACCCCCCTGGTAAAGGCCTCGGGGGGACCCTTGAGTTTTGTGGCTGTGCTCGGCCTGATGGGAGCATGTCTCAGTCTGCTGCTCTTCCTGGGGGAGCCCAGGGATGTGGTCTGCCATCTTCAGCTGCCCTTCACTTCCATTTTCCAGACTGTCACCCTCTCCGTTATCCTGTCCATCTCACTACAGGTGAGTTAATACTGGTGAAATACTGCCCCACAATGGCAGTGTGCAGAAATGGCAGAATCAGTTAAAGAACATGCTCGATAAAATACAGATAGAAGGTATGCAGTGTGTTAATTTTTCTGTCTTCCCTAAGCTTTCCAGTCTTCAATAATTTTTGTTTCTAACTTTAATTTGATAATTGCTACTGACACATACTTACACAAATTAGAGATATCACATGTATTTATTGGCCAGTTTTCAAGGAACGTTTACTTTTGCAAGACAGACCAGATATATAGCATGACACAGAAACAAAACCGTTCAAGAGCTATTAATATGTATATACTCCCATCAATAAAAGAAAATCTACATTTTCAATTTAATACATGCAGTTTAAATAAAACCCCACAAAATTGTGTAAAACATAGTAAAAACATCAGTCATGATCAGTGTGTGGTGTCAAGAAAAGGGATTTCAGTAAGAACTTTACAAATAATACACCAACAGCAAAAAACGATCATAAATTGTAAAAAGGTGGCATTTTACATATAAAAGGTCAAAGGTCAATTTAACTGCTACGGCTCAGTATTTTGCAAAAACATTTTTCTGTCTAATATCTATGAGGCAGTTGTAACCATTTGGCTTGATGCTCAGCTTCATCTTCATTGCAGTGTTTCCACATTTTAGAATTTTTACCTTATTTTCAGCATAAACTGTAACTTGACAGGTTTGTGGAGGCATACAAGTGTAATCTACTTTAGATTTCTCAAAAAAATTCAGAAGTTGTTTTTAGTGAAAGCGCATAAAAGCACAAGCGCTTTTGGACAAAACACATAATGTAATATAAGAAAAATAAAAAATAAAGATATAATCAGGATGATAACTTCTTCTTTTTTTAACAGATAATTTGCGTGACAGAGTTCCCAGAGATGGCTGCCTCTCACCTGCATTTGTTAAGAGGCCCTGTGAGCTGGCTGTTTGTGCTGATCTGCTGCGCTGTGCAGGCTGGTCTCTGTGGCTGGTTTGTTCAAGAAGGACCTTCATTGTCTGAATATGTGGCAAATATGACAATAGACTTTGTAGAATTCTTCCTCTCGTGTCCTGTTTCATCTTTGACTGGATTTGCTTTAATGCAAGTTTTCAATGGTGCAATGGCCCTTGCATCATTCATATGCACCTTCATAGCAGTGGAGCCTCTTCATCAGTATAACTTAGCCAGAGACATCACCTTTTCCACCCTGATTTACTGTGTCATTTGGGTGATCTTTATTCCAATCTACGTAGGCAACAACAGTGATAATAACAAGATCCGGTCAATTGTCCATGTTTATTTCAGCCTAGCAAGCAACTTTGGACTGCTGGCAGCCTACTACTTTCCAAAATGTTACTTCTTGTTAAAGAAACCTGAATTAAACACAGCAAAGTACTTCTGTACCTTCTTAGAGGGCGTCCCACCAACTCAAACTCAAGAAGAGCAACAGCCAAAAGCACAGGAAGGACAATAAAACAACTGAGCTTCTTATTAAGAAAATCAAAGAATCTCAAAATTCCATAGCTTTTGCTTTCTATGAGGATAGGAATGATTGAGTAATTTGCAGCATAGTTCAGTACACCACAAAAGAAACTAGATAATATTATAAAAATAGTTGTTTCTGAATTACTCTACAATCACGTAATACATATAGCAAATAACACAGAAAGTGCATTGCATTTATATAATAATGTGTAGTCTGCAAAAGAGTTTAAAATAGATTTGTACCTGTAAACTATTTTATTCAAGAATTTTTTTTCTATATTTCTTTTGTTTGTGTTACTGCAGTTTCATGAACTGGATGAAAATAATGAAGCAATTAGACATACTGTACTGTGACAGTTTTTTATCTCTAACACTGGATTTTTAACCTACAATGTTTATCATTTAAAAATATAATAATTGCTTTTCTCTTTAAAAATACTCTCAAGTTATCTAAAAGTAAAATTGTTATGTACACAATTCTGCCTCAGAGTAATACACATTAAATTATCAAAATCTTGATACACTGACTAAGTTTGGGTTTAATCTTTTCTCTGGTAAAGACAGATTGTAAATTTATTGTTGTGAAACTGGTTCCGTCTTTTTTTTCTTTTTTGCATTAATACTTGTGGTGTGAACTTCATAAATAATATAGAATGTGTTGTACACTATTGTACTTGCAGTGTATTTTCATCTTAAATACATTAAAATACTAGTCAAAAATATTTGACATGCTCAGTACAAAACCTGAGAGCTATTTATTACTAAATAAAGCTGCCATATTGTGTGTGTGTGTGTGTGTGTGTGTGTGTGTGTGTGTGTGTGTGTGTGCATGAGAAGCAAATCTTTAAGACCACAGAGGGAGAAACTGAGGAACTCTGCAGTGACATCAGAGTGCACACAGGTGAGTAAGTGTGTATCCAACCGCTTCCAGGTGCCACAGGCAAGAAAAGCTTTGAGGCCATAATTTTCAAACATATATCCACATGATTTGCAATGCTGAGTTGTACTTAGCCTAGAGCTGGGCGATAGAACGATAACGATATGTATCGCGATATAACTTTTACTCGATAGAGAAATTAAGCTATCGTGATAGACCTCGCCGCTCTTGTCCTATTAAAAAAAAAAAAAAAAAAAAAAAAAAGGTCAGCCAATCCAAATTAAGTAGCCCAGAGCCGAACCAATCACAGCCGCAGCGTCACGTCGTGTGACTTGTTACGTACAGCACAAGTGCCAAGCTGCACGTGTGTTTGTTTGGGAAGCAGCCAGCGGGTAATGGAGCCAGCGCGTAATGGAGGAAATGAGTGTGCCGACTAGAAAAATCAACCGAGCGTGACCGAAGAGAAAACAGATGATGGTTCCAATGCCGGAGAGATTGTCGAACGGAAGAGCCATAGAAGTTCCGTAGTGTGAAGGTATTTCGGCTATTTCAAGTCTGACAAAAAACAGAGTAGCGTGCACTGTAAATTGTGCCGAAAGCAAGTCTGGAAATACAATAAACTGGTGCATGCGTCACACTGTGCGCCACGTTATTGTTTCGGTGAAATGAATTTCTACAATACTGTTACTGTTAATTCTACTCTCTGCAGTGTTTAAATGCTTACATATACACACAGTTACTGTCCCTCCACACATACGACTCGGTTCTGCTTCTATGCCCCAGCTTTGTTTACTTTTTCCCACCGAGGCTTCTAGACTTCTGATTGGCCAACATTTCTGCACGGTTAGGAATCTAGCGCCACCTGCTTCTTTGGCATGTTCATAGCAGCGTTTTCCTTCATTTCTGCCTTTATGTGTGGACGGGATTATTTTTTAAAACGAAAACGGAAAATCTCCGTTTTCAAAAATACCCGTGTACGTGTGGACGTAGCCTCAGTCTCTGACTGGAAGCGCTAATTCGTCATTCGGCTTTTGTCAGACTAAAGTAACTGTTAAAACTGTTTGAAAAGCTCAGCTATACAACAAGGAGAGATTGAGAATTTCCTTTTAGTTCTCAGTTTATTTGATACTGACAAAAGTTAGTCAGTTTTGTCTGTTCTTCTGTAAAACAAACTAAGATTTATTTTTAGAATTAATATTTTGTTTCTAAGTGGAATTGACAATTTAGTCTGTTTCGTTTGTTCTATTTTGAAACTTAAACGCTTTAGCGGCTGCCTTTTGTGTAGTTTGCAATATTTGCCTTTATTTATCTGAAAAAGTCTCATGTTCCTTAAGTACATCTACCCTGTTGAACTTATTATGAGAAATAAATATTTAAATCAAAACAAGCTGCTGATTATTTCACATTTTACTTGTGAGCAACGGCACATTTAAATCTTACAAATATAGTTATTTGGCTTATATCGTGATAGATATCGTTATCGACTGAAATGAAAAAAACATATCGTGATATGAAAAAATCTCATATCGCCCAGCTCTAACTTAGCCTAAACACTTCTCACACTCAAGCTTCCATCTGTATCACTGACCAAGGAAAACTAATTGTCATTATCTATATTAATATTCTCAATATATTTATTAGAAACATATATTTGTGTATTATACTACATTTTGTAATCCCTTCAATGTGTGATATCATGTGACTGCTTATCCATGGCAGTTAGAACACATGCTTCAGTCCACCATCTCTACACAACATTGTAGAGGCGTGTCAACCAAGAAAGCCTCAGTGTTCCCAGTCTCCCTTGGAATGCTCTTGAAGCTCTGCCGGAGGTGTGAGTTGAAGATCTCTCAGACCAGGGCCTCTGCCAGGTGTTCCCAGAGCACCCTCAACCACCCAATGGACTCCAAGAAGGCTGGGTACTCTGAACGTTGTTCAGTGCATAAGCGCAGATGACAGACAGGGCACATTCCCTGACCCAAAGGTGCTGGGAACAAACCCTCTGATTCCAGTGCCTAAGCTGTGCTTTGAGGTGAGCCCGACTATATCTAGCCGGTAACTCTCAACCTTAAGCACTAACCAGGCCTCCTTCCCCACAAGAGAGATAACATTCCATGTCCTAATTGCTAGTTTTGGTAGTCACGCAATGCCCATCTTTCTGTAGGCCCATAGTGTAATTTGAATTCTTGAATGATGTTGTAATAGATATCAGCTTAACAACTAAAATTATGGCTGTGGTGTTCAATGCGTTTAATTATCAAATATTGCTTTTCTGATTTACACCTTTTAATTTCGTACTTGTAAGTAGTTATAAGTTTTCTATGAGATACCTTATGATAAAAAACAATGGCTTGTGTTTTTTCAAACCCCTGTTACCAAAGATTTCCTGTAATAGTAAAAGAAGGCAAAAAAGAAAAAAAACTTCAAAGCTGATTTAAAATGTGTTTAAATGGACATTTAAAAGGAGCTTACTTTGTAAGTCTGCTGAAGGTTTATGCAAATATCTTGGGAGGAAATATTTAATTTGCCTTGTGGATGAGCAACATTGCATGCAAATAAACATACCAAGCCAACAGTGAGGGAAATATATGACATGATATTTCAAAACAATGTGCTTACTAGACCCAGCTCTGGATAGTCATGTTTTCAGGGGTTGAAAAAACTGAAAAGTTAATCAAAAACACTCAAGATACAAGGTTTTGGTTTAATAGCGTCTTAGCAAGGAGGCATAATGGAATTTAATGTGTGAGATTGTTTAAGTGTCATTGTTTGTATGTGGATTGAAGAGGGGATAACCAAAATTCAGAACACTGCAGGCAGAATACTTAACAAAAAGTCCCAGACCTTTTCAAATAAAAGGGGAGCATAACAGACAACATGGCATTGGACACAAGGATGACTGCAGTATGTACACAAACAAGACCGATTAAGGATACAGGATAGCTGGGAGAATGAACCACAGGTGCAGACTAAGAGGAAACTGAAAGGAAGGTAAACTCAACATAAAAGCAACCACCTACCAACTACCTACCATTAAAGTAAAACAGGAAATATGACTGTAAGAAGTCTTACATGAAAACGAAGACGGAGGTAAGGAAGACATAAACACTGAAAGAGGAAAGAAGAGGCAGTCAAACACTGTGGGAAATACACATGAGAATTTGCATAATTATGATGCCCATTGTTCCTTCAGTGGGCTGGTTTCAGTCATTATGCAAATCACAGCAAATCCAGCATGTCCAAATTAACACTGTCGGATTTGATTTCAACACTATTAAAGTGTCTATATGGGTCCACACCAGAGAGTGTTAATTTAACTCTTTTTGGAGAGTTGGTACGTTAACTCTGATTTAGTGTTAAACACCAAATCTGTCTGGAGTTGATAATTTAACACTTGGTGTTAAGAGTTTATATATTAACTCTCAAAGAGTATTTTAGTTTAACTACGTAAGAGTTATCTTCTAATTCATTCTAAAAAGCAGGAATTTTACTGTTCTGAACTTCTAGAAATTTCTTTTGGAAATAAACATTTACTAAAAAGATGCAATGGTTTTTGAAAAACATTTATTCTGAACTGTGCAGCACAATTTCAAAACATTTTCTGAAAGATGTAACAGTGTACATGTTCTCACTTTCATTAGAATTGTGTTTATCAAAAGGTCTGACATGGTAAACGCAAATAACAGCTTTCTCAACACTTATTTCTTCAATACAATATGCATGTCCTTCATTCATCCCTTTGTGGAACTTCAGCGCACTTCTGCTCTCCCCCATATTCCATCTTCACAAGCATATCCTGTGCGGAGATCGAATAAAAATTAGTTGACACTAATTAACGGCACAAATAATCCAGTAAACAATTGCAGCACAGTAAAAAAAAAAAAGGAATCCTCTTTGAGCCATTACTTGTGTAAAGTATTTTCCCAAAAGACAAAGACACAGGCAACAGGTAATACTGAACTAAATGTAAAACCTCAACCTTTTTCATTTTTACCTAAACCGTGTGCACAAATCTCTGAAGGGATCTATGCTAACGTAGAATCGAGTCAGGACGTCAGTTATTGCTGTTTGCTCGTTTTTTTTTTATGGGCGATCGTTTTCAGGCTTCAAGTAGCACCATTATACCAACATTTCACATTCTAGACATTGTTTTAGGTGTATTTGACCAAAAGTTTGACTGAAAATTCACATGCAAGCTTTTTTTCCAAGGCTGTGGTATTTGCCCGCAAACAATACCTTTCAGCTAGCTAAAACAGATTATTATGCTATCACCGAGCAACACGGCTAATGCCTTTCACACAGCTTTGTCTCAGCTCCAAAGAGCCACAGAAGTAAAAGCTAATAGAAATAATTGAAACAATCTTTGAAAAAATGACTTACCAAGCATGGCAAACAACTCAAATATGTAGAGCAAAATGTTCTGAAACGGCTTCACTTCAGCTTCGATTGGAGCCGTGCTGGGGGCGGAGTCTGTGAATGTACTCTATTGGTGTCATAGCCCCTCTAGGAGTTCAGAGTTAAGAGGTCAGGAGTTAATGTTTCCATTGTAACACCTCCAGATTTGACAGAGAAACACTCATTTTTAACACTCGATTTTAACTACTATCATTTTACACCTCAGAGTTACATTAAAAGAATGTGACTCTACTTAGAGTAAAATTAACTCTACTTTTGCAAGGAGACTATTAACACCAAAACATTTAACACTTTTGAATTTGCTGTGATATAAGATTGGGGAAACCTGCAGTCAGCTGAGACTGAAGAAGTCAGTTGGATGAGTGACGAAACGTTTCTCCCACTGAAAACGCCACGTCCAGATGAACAGAATCAAACTTTTGGAGATGTACTTCCCCGGATGATTGAGCATGCATCAAGAGATCCATAAAAACCAGAACTCACACAATACAACAGTAAAAAAGTGTAACAGAAAACCTTGAAATAAAAACAGAGTTCAGCAATAGCACAAGAAATAAGTCTCACTTTTAGAATATTAAAGAAATTCAAATAAGAATCCTAAATTTAATAAATACTACCCAAACTCAAATACCACAAGAACTCTAGAATACCAGAATGATTATGAAATCTAAAAAAAAAAAAAAAAAGCAAAAATTAAAAAACACTAGAACAGCAGAGAGAATAGAAATCTCTTAATGGGAGCCCTAAAAGTCCAAAGCAACTCAAAACTCAAAGATCCAAACCAGGAATCATGATACTCATGATAGATAATTATTCCAAAGACAAACAAATTTCAAACCACAAACAAATTCTATGAAAATACTCCGGAAAGATGAACACTGCAGACATACACACAAACACACAAAAGTGCAAAGTGAATCTTTTTTCTCAGAAAACCATAGAGGTTTTAAATATGTCTGTGTGAGAACACAGGTGAATTTGCATAAAACCACCTACATGATGCACTGACATAAAAATACGCTGCTGTCATTGCTGTGGCTTCATTCGCTTGCTTATCAGTGTCATGGCTTCATGTTTCGCTCTGCTGGTTTTGTGCTGTTTCTTTACACTGAGCTGCAGTGAGAGTTTGCCTGAATGGGTCAACAACATTTCTACCAGCCTCTTCAGTTTGTCTGGGGACATTATGCTTGGAGGGCTCTTTCCCATTAACGATGTCACCAGCAGCCTCAGTGACATAACAGAGCCCAACCAGATAAGATGTGAAAGGTAAGGATGGTTGTGAACAACCCTTAATAATAACATGAGACTCTAATCGTGTATGCTAACCCTGACTTACCACAATATTTACTGTTTTCTGCTTGTGGGTAAACAGTGTAAATAAGTTTGGACTGGGACTTGCTATAGCCATGAAATACACAGTGGATGAAATCAACGGAAATCAGACTCTCCTCCCAGGCATCAAGTTAGGTTATGAAATCTATGACACTTGCACAAAATCTTTAATTATTATAAACCCTACTCTGTCTTTCCTCAATGAAAAATCCGACCAAGAACTACCTGTGCAGTGTAATTACACCGACTATGAGACCAGTACAGTTGCAGTGATTGGTCCTCTTGGCTCAGAAATGGTGTCAGTCATTGGAAAACTCCTGGGATTCTTTTTGATGCCACAGGTTTGAATACACATACATCTTAAGATTTGCAGCATAGTTTCTATTAATGCAAAGATCTGACAATAAATGTTTCAAATGTAAAAGTAACTCTTACAAGTCGATCAAAGGATTTGTGCCAGGTTATATCACAGAAAAATTAACTTGTTCTTTTATTGCCTGATCTTTAGATAATTGTTTTTTTGTTTTGTTTTTACCTTGAAAATGATATATTAGGTCTTACATGTCAATAGTGATTAGAGTTATCTCTGATTTTCTGTTTTTAATTTTCACACCAGATTAGCTATGGGGCCACCAGTGACAGGTTCAGTGATAAACTTCTCTACCCGTCATT
The DNA here is from genome assembly GCF_057382185.1 of Mchenga conophoros. Classification (NCBI taxonomy): domain Eukaryota; kingdom Metazoa; phylum Chordata; class Actinopteri; order Cichliformes; family Cichlidae; genus Mchenga; species Mchenga conophoros. The sequence continues at coordinate 23,375,939 of NC_140530.1, forward strand.
CTTTCGTACGGTGGCCAGTGACAAATGGCAAGTGGATGTCATGATACAGCTAATACAGGAATTTGGCTGGAACTGGGTGGCAATTGTGGGCAGTGATGAGGCATATGGGCGACGAGGTGTGCAGATGTTCACCAAATTGGTAGAAAAAACATCTGTCTGTGTGGCCTATCAGGGCCTGATTCCAGTGTACACTGACCCCGAACCAACAATCAAAACCATCATAAACAATATCCAAATAACCAATGTTGGAGTGGTAGTGGTGTTTTCTCTTCCAGAGCAAAGTGAAATCTTTTTTAGAGAGGTTGGTGAAACAGAGAATTAAAGCAGCTAAGAACTGTATTAATTTCTATTAGTGCATGGAGTTTGTTCAGTACCAGTCAATCGTTTAATTTTTTCCAGGTTATCAGGAGTAATTTAACAGCTGTATGGATCGGCACCACAAGCTGGGCCATCGATGCTCGAGTGACTTCCCTGCCCAACATTGAAACAGTTGGCACAATCATTGGATTTGTTGACAAAACAGACACCCTCGGCCTGTTCACCAATTATGCAATGGAGCTCTTCAAGAAACTCAGTGAAGAGCGGGCAAAGACATCCACTCCAGCCACAAATCCTGAGAATCCAAACTATCGCTGCCCACAATGCTGGAATTTGTCACTAGACAACATTAGCATAGTGGAAGCACCTGCAGTGCAGACATTAAGTTTCAGTGTGTATGCTGCTGTTTACAGTGTAGCACAGGCACTGCATAACCTGCTAGAATGCAATTCAACTGCCTGTAAGTGGGGATCTGGAAGAAAAATCTATCCCTGGAAGGTGATTTATTTTTTCTAATTTATAGACCGTTGTATTTAAAATCAAGCTTATCAACAATAACAAAATGAGTTAAATTACATTTTTTACAGCTGTCTGAGGCTTTAAGGAACACTTCTGTTAACATAAATGGCACACATATAGAGTTTGACCAATATGGTGACCCGAACATAGGATATGGTGTGATTCAGTGGATCTGGACAAACTCATCTCAAGTGGACTTTAGAAATGTGGGAGAATTTACTGAACAAAAGCTGTTCTTCAATAAGTCCCTCTTTCAGTGGGACACTAATCAGGTAATTTTTGTAACTCAGAAAAATATGTACAACTTATGTAAAAACTTTAATATCCAGGTCACGATCCAGTTTGAGATCTTGGATTTTCTTTTTTACCACAAACTTTGCAGGTTCCCGACTCCACCTGTTCAGCAATGTGTGGCAAAGGCCAGGTCCACAGAGTCAAAGGCGTCTACTCCTGCTGTTTTGACTGTATTGACTGTTTGGCAGGCACCTACCAGGCAAATAAGGGTAATGTGGTAGTCTCAGATATCTGATGTTGCTTATTTGCTTCCTTGTCAAGATATTCAGTGCATCTAGAATCCACAACGGTACGCTTCTTTAATATGTTGCTATGTGACAGCCTTATTCCAGAATGAATTAAATTCATTTTCATTTCAAAATTCAAGATTCTTGCTCATATCTAAGCATATAAATGTCAACAGATTCATTTAAAATAGAATAAAAACAGGTAAACATAAAGAGCCTTTCACTGTCCTAATAAATACAAAATCTACCTGTTGCACCTGTAAAAATTCACAATTAAAATGCGGCAACTAGTTTTAATCTGTGATAATCAGAGTTAAAATAGTATTCAGTAGATGTGCAGACATTATATTTGAACCTTTTTTGTGCTGAAAGGAGACCTTCAAGACTCACTGTATTCAGGCAATTAATGCATCTTCTTTGCAGTATTTAGCTAAATCAATGACCTGTAATACTAGATTAAAAACACAAATGAGAAAGTTGTATCATTTTCTTGTCTTTATCTGCAAATCAGCATAATCCATAACATGTCACTGATGTGTGATAGGATCCCTAAATGGTGTGTGTATGTTGTTTGTTTGGTTGGTTGATTTTTCGTTTTTAATGGAACCAAATTTTTTGTGCTTTCTCGGTCATAGACGACACCCAGTGTACTAACTGTCCTTACCGCCAGTGGTCCCAGCATCGCAGCACGAACTGCACTGACCCCATCTTTAAGTTTTTTACCTGGGGCAGTCAGGATGCTGTGATAATGATCCTGGTTGGTACCGTGCTTTTGGTATGTCAGGGGTCAGTGGGTATCGTGTTCCTGATGCACCGAGGAACCCCCCTGGTAACGGCCTCAGGGGGACCCTTGAGTTTTGTGGCTGTGCTCGGCCTGATGGGAGCCAATCTTAGTCTGCTGCTCTTCCTGGGGGAGCCAGGGGATGTGGTCTGCCATCTTCAGCTGCCCTTCACTTCCATTTTCCAAACTGTCACCCTCTCCGTTATCCTGTCCATCTCACTACAGGTGAGTTAAGAATGGTGAAACACTGCCCCACGATGGCATTGTGCAGAAACTTCAGAATCAGTTACAGAAAAAGCAGATAGAAAGCATGCAGTGCTTTAATTCTTCTCTCAGCTTTCCCGCCTTTTTTAAGTTTGTTTTAAAAAATATTTTGATTATTGCTTATGGCACATCCAATTAGAGACATCGTGTGTAATTAGAGACAGTTTCTATTGTACTTTTAATTTTGTACCTTAATTGCAGCAGTATTCAACTTTGAAGCAAACAGCTGACATGAATGAACTATTGATCTATAAGAATCTCATTTGTTGGTTAAATATGTCTAACTTTATTACATTATTTTAGGCCTTTCCATAAGATCTTACGCATGCTTAGAACCCAACCTTTCTTTTCAAACAGATACTCTATGTGACAGAGTTCCCAGAGATGGCTGCCTCTCATCTGCATTTGTTAAGAGGCCCTGTGAGCTGGCTGTTTGTGCTGATCTGCTGCGCTGTGCAGGCTGGTCTCTGTGGCTGGTTTGTTCAAGAAGGACCTTCGTTGTCTGGATATGTGGCAAATATGACAATAGACTTTGTAGAATCATTCCTCTCGTGTCCTGTTTCACCTTTGATTGTATTTGCTTTAATGCAAGGTTTCAATTATGCAATGGCCCTTGCATCGTTCATGTGCACCTTCATGGCAGTGAAGCCTCTTCATCAGTATAATCTAGCCAGGGACATCACCTTTTCCACCCTGATCTACTGTGTCATTTGGGTGATCTTTATTCCTATCTACGTAGACAACAACAGAGATAATAACAAGAACAGGTCAATTGTCCATGTTTATTTCAGCCTAGCAAGCAACTTTGGACTGCTGGCAGCCTACTACTTTCCAAAATGCTACTTGCTGTTAAGGAAACCTGACTTAAACACACCAAAGTACTTCTGTACCTTCTTAGAGGGCGTCCCACCAACTCAAACAGAAGAGGAGCCACAGCCAAAAGCACAGGAAGGACAATAAACAAACTGTTCATAAAGTAAATGAAAGAATGTGAAAAAAGGACAGCAATAGTTGTGTAATGTATACCATGAGACTGTACTCTACAAAATACACTAGATTAGATATAATAATGATATAATAATCATTGTTTCTCAATCACGCCACAATTATGTAAATTATACACCAAATAGTGTAGAATGAATATATTGCAGGCAGTGTTGGGGAGTAACGGAATACATGTACCGCCGTTACGTATTTAGAATACAAAATATGAGTAACTGTATTCCGTTACAGTTACCGTTTAAAAAGGTGGTATTCAGAATACAGTTACTTTGTTGAAATAAATGGATTACACTGCGGTACTTTCCTGTTTCATTTTGTCGCGGGTCAGGACTGTTTGGGTTTTGTTTGACAGCTACGTTCTGTTGTTCCAGGCGGCAGCATTACAGTTGCCATGGTTACAGGGCGACGCTCTCTCTCTCTCTGCGACTGTGTGTTTCCTGGGTGAGAGAGCGCCTTTTCGTTGTTGTTGTTGTTGTGCTAAGCTAACAGGCAGAATGCTACAAGCATAGCTCTAAAGAATGTAGCATCGTGGGCAGTGTAGTCCGTGTTGCAGGGAGAATGGACTGCCATACACGTTATGGGTCTGTGAGCGCGAGAAGGGAGAAAAAGGGGAGTGGAAAGGTACGAGTTGTCATCGAGGAAAAACGGGAGCTGGAAGCATGTAAATATAATAATAACCACTGCAGCCAAGAAGAGTGCCTGACGAGCCCAGTTGTAAGTAAGCTATTAAGACTCGACTGTACACCGTGTTCGTGTTTTCCTCCGAAATTAACAAGTTCCGTTGGAGCAGCCTTTCAACGCCTCTCTGTCTCTGGCAAGCAGAGTTGACCCACACAACAAAGTAAAGCTATTTTTCGGCTACGAGCCGCCGTATTAGTCAGAGGTCCCTTTACTACAGTTCGGAGTCGCGGACCTTCAGTAATAGTAATAAATCACACAGCAATAGTACATTCACGTTGTTGTAAAAAGCATGATAATATATTAAGTAATCCAAAGTATTCAGAATACGTTACTGTCATTGAGTAACGTAACGGAATACGTTACAGAATACATTTTAGGGCATGTATTCTGTATTCTGTAATGGAATACATTTTAAAAGTAACCTTCCCAACACTGATTGCAGGTGCCAGTTTAGCTCAGTGGGATGAGAAGGCAACCATATGCCGAGTGGCTGCCGGCCCAGGTTTGAATTCAACCTCCCCTTTGCTGCATGTCTTCCCCTCTCTCCCTCAACTTTCCTGTCAATCTTTACTATCCCTATCAAATAAAAATGCCAAAAAGAAGAAGAAGAAGTTATTTTTATTTAGTAACATGCAATCTATAATAGATTATTCGTCTAAGAAATTATTATTTTTCAGGTTCATATTTTGTTTGTGTTGATGTTGGTGACAAAAGTATTTACTGAATTAAAGTAATGCTGTAATTAAACAATGTAGTGTGAAATTTTTACTCTAACATTATTGGTTGTAGTTTAGAAACCTACTATTAGAGATTTAATGGCATTTTGCTTTAGAATAATCTCACTCTCAGTGATCACGTCATGCAGACAGTTTTGCTTCAGAATAATAAACATTAAATTATTTCAATTTTATTATTGTGTCACTGACTAATTTTGGGTTTGACCTTTTATCTGGTAAATCTGGGAGATCGTGGCTTAAGAGTTGGGTGTTTGTCTTGTAATCGGAAGGTTGCCGGTTCGAGCCCCGGCTCGGACAGTCTCGGTCGTTGTGTCGATGGCCAGAGGGGCCGATGGCAGCCTCGCTTCTGTCAGTCTGCCCCAGGGCAGCTGTGGCTACACCTGTAGCTGCCTCCACCAGTGTGTGAGAGTGAATGAATAGTGGCATTGTAAAGCGCTTTGAGGGTCCCGAAGAGCGCCATATAAATGCAATCCATTATTATAAATATTGTATTGCAAATTACTGCTGTATAACTCTTTTAGTACTAGAATGTATTGTACACTACTGTACTTGAATTGTATATGGATTCTAAATACATTAAAACAAGAGTCCAAAGTTTTTGACATGCTTTGTACAATAAAACCTGAAGGCTATTTTTGACTAAATGTACTTAGCACACAAATTTACCAATAATTGTAGCATGAATTGTGTGTGTGTGTGTGGGGGGGGGGGGGTAATTGACTGCTTCCAGGTGCCACAGGCAGGGGAAACAAGCAGGAACCAGAATGAGACTCCGCCTTTGAAATGCTGAAGCAGAATCAGAATTATGCACTCACACGCCCTCATGCACACAAACCGAGAAGAGAAAGAGAGAGCAGAGAGTGGAGAGACAGGAAGACTGACAGTTCATTATGAAATGGCTTTAATGATCTGACCCACTTGAGATCAAATTGGGCTGTATGAGTCCTTGAAGTAATATGACTCCGACACTCCAGCTTAACATTTAAGAACATTTAAGAACCTGCAGCCAGTTAAGTTAAAAGAAAGAATTAAAGAATGTATCAATTCAACAAATTTATTTTTGTTGTTGTTGCTGCTTTTTCATTTTTAACTCAACGCCTTACTGCTTGTCATGATTTTAATAATTCAAATAAACAGTAAGCAGAACAGTAATCACCCTATCACCTCATTTTAGTTTCATTTGAATTCACACTGGCTTTACATGGAAATTAAAGGAGGCATATCGGGTGGCCAGAAAGTTTTTATTGGTATAGATATCAGCTTAACAACTGGAAATATGTCTGTGTTTTTAATGCATTTAATCAGGCACACCAAATATCAATTTTCTCTTTTCAACCCTTTCATACAGTAGTTGTAAGTAGTTATAAGATATTTAAGCGATACATATAGATTTTTTTTAAATGGCTACATGTTTTTCAAACTCCTGTTACTAAAGATTTCCCCAAAAAGATTTTCATATTTATATGAACATGAAAATATTCATATTGTTTGAAAATATGAATCCAAAATATGCAAATATGAACAAAAAAGCTGATCTAAAATGTGTTTAAATTAATATTTAAAAAGAGCTTACTTGCATGCCTGCTGTAGTTTTATGCAAATATCTTGGGAGGAAATATCTAAATTTGCTTTTGTGCATGAGCAACATTACATGCAAATAAACATTCAAAACCATCAGTGAGGTGAATACAAAACATAAAAGTTAAAATGGATAAACATAGATCTTAATACAAATGTATATAATGTATATACGTTTCCCATATATATGTTATCTGCTGAGTTATCTACTAAACAGCTTTAAAGTCATCTCCTTGCATTGCTGACAATTCACAGCTGTACTTTTCAGGTAAGTCTAACAAACCTCAAAAGTCTCTTACCTCAGCGAATGCTTCATTATTTTTAGTAATTTCCTTTTGACTCAAATTTTCTTTGAGACAAAGAATTTTTAGATGTAATGTCCTAAAAATTCTATAAATGTAGAACTTTGTCTCATCTCAATTATTGTAACTCGCTTTTCACACATATCTCTCAGTCTTCTGTAACTTATCTTCAGCTGAACCAGAATGCACAAAAACTAGCGAAATTCATTTAAAGATTGTGTTAATTCATCAATTACTTTAAACCTATACATGGCCAAGCCCTTGTTTACATATCACACCTGAATCCGCTTCTCCGGTCATTTAATGGGGGTCTTTTAACTGTTCCACATTCTTACTTTAACCTCCTAGGTCCTGGCGTCCAAATATGTGGACACCACATTTTGGGTTATTTAGACCAAAATACTAAATTTTGCTCTACAAGGGCCTGATATCCACTTACGAGGACATTATACTGCTACTGTTCTATCAACATTTTAAATGAATATCCTCATATGTGGCTCTCATTCTTCTTAGAAACAAAAATTAGGTTAAAAAAAAAAATCTGGTAATTCTTTGTTTTTACATTCATCAGGTCCCAATCAGCCCAAATATCAAAGAGAAATTAAAAATGCATGCCTTGGAAGAGTTCGGGTCTTAGGAGGTTAAATTCAAAAGGGACCACTCTTTTTAGGTTGTTGCACTGAAACTCAGGAAATCTTCTTCAGTCTCTCAGGTTGACTGAATCTGTGTTTTGTTTTAAACAGCTGCTGAAAGCTAATTTTTAAAGATTAGCTATTTGTTAATATTTCACCCAATATTTCAGGTTATAGTTTACATATAATGTAATATGAGTTACGTATGAGCAAATGGATGACTGTATGTTTGACTGTGTGTTTGTAAAATTCATTAATGTATGTTTTATTCAAAGCATTGTACCAGTGCTTTAAAGTGTGCATTAAAATGATTACCATTAATATTGTTATCAATATGATCATTGTCAGGCTGTTGATACTTCTTATGGGTTAACAGATAACAAGGTTTTGGTTTCATATCATCTCAGCAAACAGACACAGCAATTTACTGTACAGGTTCAGCATGGTTAGTGTGTGGATTTTACAGGGGAGGAATCAAATGTGGAATACTGCAGGCAGAATACTAAACAAAAAGTGACCCATTATTGTGGCTGATTGAAGACCTAAACTAAACATAAAACAACAAAACTATCATCCAAAAGCAAAGCGTAATCAGGAAACACATGCAAAGGAGCTCAGAGGACTCATGATGCAGACAAACAATAGACACAAGGATGACTGAAGTATGTACACACAGAAGGCTGATTAGGGATAAAGGACAGCTGGTTGAATGGGACACAAGTGCAGAAATAGAGGAAACTGAATGGAAGCAAAACTCAACCAAAAAGCAACCAATTGTCAAAAATAAAACAAAAGATCCCAAAGACAAAAAACAAAACATGGGTATAACAAGTCTTAAATGTAAAGACAGAGATAAGGGTGAAAGAAGTGACTGCTGAAAGAATTGGCAGTGAAACACTGAGGAAAATACACCTTTGCAAAAAAACAAGCTCAAAAGCTAACCTGAAGCTGAATACAGACCAAAGAATCTAAACCAAACACGAGAACAATAAGTCTTTTTCAAAGGCATTAAAACTTCATAAATACTGAACAGGAATTCAAAGACTCGAAGTAACGCTTAAGACAGAGAAAATATCATGAAAACTAAACAGGAATCCAGACCTCCGTGACGACGAGAGCTTCCATAATACAACAATACTAAAGCTCAACAACAAAAACCTTGAAGTAAAAGAACAACCCCAGATTTCTCAACCCCAGCACTGTAGCTAGGCTAACAAACAGTCAGAGGTCTGTTGAGCTGACTATTCGTTTGTATCCATGTTGTACTTCTGAGTCCACTTTACCAATCACTTCCTCCAAACCATCAACGTGTCTTTAAAACGCCATTCCTATCAGACTCCTCAAAGAAGTCCTAACATTAATTAATGCTTCAATCCTAAATGAAATGAATCTATCTATGGTAATGGGTTACGTACCACAGGCCTTTAAGCTGTATTATATAGCTGTATTTAAGCTATATATTTTTTTACAGAGATTAGAACATGCCATGGTTAAAGGTACTGTGTTTCACTGGTTTGAATGATATCTATCTAACTCTCTCCAATTTGTTTATGTAAATGGAGAGTCTTCTTCACACATTAAGATTGATTGTGGAGTTCTACAGGGTTCCATGCTAGGACCAGTTCTATTTAGATTATAGATGCTTCCCTTAGGCAGTATTATTAGAAGGCATTGCAAACATTTTCATTGCTATGCAAATGATACCCAGCTTTATCTATCCATGAAGCCAGATGACTCACATCAATTAGTTAAACATTAAGATCTTGATAAAATTCAGATAAAACCAAGGTTATTGTACTTCGCCTGACTAACCATATTCTTACTCTGGATAGTATTATCTTGTGATTTTGTGCTATATAAATAAAATGTAACTAATCTGAATAAAAGAGAGCGAGAAATCAACCTGACTTTTAGATTAATGAACAAATCAAAACATGAATCCTAAACTTCATAAATACTACTCGAACTCAAATACCACAAGAACCCTAGGGTATCAGAATGATTATGAAATCTAAACAGGAATAAAAAACTTAACCAAAGAATAATCAAAAATACTAGAACAACAGAGAGAATAGAAAACTCTTAACAGGAGTCCAAAGCAACTCAAAACTCAGTGACCAAACCAGGAATCACTACACTCATCATTTTTTTCTCTGGTCCCCTGCCCAATCAGACCAGGAGTGACATGTTTAGCCGCATGTTATCTTAAATTGCTGGCTGTCTGAGTGGTGTCCCAGAAACGATGTGGGCTTCATAGATAATTGGCAAACCTTCTGGAGGAAACCTGGTCTTGTTAGGAGAGACGGCATCCATCCCACTTTGGATGGAGAAGCTCTCATTTCTAAAAATATGGACAAATTTATTAAACCCCCCAAAATATGACTATCCAGAGTTGGGACCAGGAAGCAGAGTTGCAGTCTTACACGCCTCTCTGCAGCTTCTCTCCTCCTGCTACCCCCCCCAAAAACCCATCTCCATAGAGACTGTGTCAGCTCCCAAAAAGACAAAAAACAAACTAAAAACCAGCAACAAACAACTTAAACATAAAAAATCACAAAGAAAGAACAATACAGTATCCACATCCGAACCAAAGAGTAAAACAGTGAAATGTGGATTATTAAATATTAGGTCTCTCTCCTCCAAGTCTCTGTTAGTACATGACTTAATAATTGATCAACAAATCGATTTACTCTGCCTTACAGAAACCTGGTTGCAGCAGGATGATTATGTTAGTTTAAATGAATCAACACCCCCGAGTCATTCTAACTACCAGAAACCTCGAAGCACAGGCCGAGGGGGCGGTGTGGCAGCAATTTTTCACACCAGCCTATTAATTAACGGAAGACCAAGACAGACTTTTAATTCATTTGAAAGCCTGATGCTTAACATTGTCCACACCAGCTGTAAAACTCAGAAACCAGTCTTACTTGTTATCATCTATCGTCCACCTGGGCCTTACACAGAGTTTCTGTCTGATTTCTCAGACTTTATATCTAATTTAGTTCTGAGCTCAGATAAAATAATTATTGTGGGTGATTTTAACATCCATGTAGATGCTAAAAATGACAGCCTCAACATGGCATTTAATCTGTTATTAGACTCAATTGGTTTCTCTCAAAATGTAAAAGAACCCACCCACCCCTTTAATCACACTATAGACCTTGTTTTAACATATGGCATAGAAACTGAACATTTAACAGTGTTTCCTGAAAACCCTCTCCTGTCTGATCATTTCCTGATAACATTTACTTTTACAATAATTGCTTACACAGCAGTGGAGAGTAGACTTTATCAAAGTAGATGTCTTTCTGAAAGCGCTGTAACTAAGTTTAAGAATATAATCCACCCACTGTTATCATCTTCAATGCCCTGTACCAACATAGAGCAGAGCAGCTATCTGAACGCTACCCCAACAGAGGTCGATTATCTTGTTAATAATTTTACCTCCTCACTACGTACGACTCTGGATACTGTAGCTCCAGTGAAAACTAAGGTCTCAAATCAGAAGTACCGGACTCCGTGGTATAATTCTCAAACACGTACCCTAAAGCAGATGACTCGTAAGCTGGAGAGAAAATGGCGTGTCACAAATTTATAGGATCATCATTTAGCCTGGAGAAATAGTTTGCTGCTTTATAAGAAAGCCCTCCGCAAAGCCAGAACATCTTACTATTCGTCACTGATTGAAGTAAATAAGAACAACCCCAGGTTTCTCTTCAGCACTGTAGCCAGGGTGACAAAAAGTCAGAGCTCTTTTGAGCCAACCATCCCTTTAACGTTAACTAGTAATGACTTCATGAACTTCTTCACAAATAAAATTCTTATCATTAGAGAAAAAAATACCAATAATCATCCCACAGATGTAATATTATCTACAGCTACTTTTAGTACCATTGATGTTAAGTTAGACTCTTTTTCTCCAATTGATCTTTCTGAGTTAACTTCAATAATTACTTCCTCTAAACCATCAACGCGTCTTTTAGACCCCATTCCTACAAAACTGCTCAAAGAAGTCCTGCCATTAATTAATTCTTCGATCTTAAATATGATCAACCTATCTCTAATAATCGGCTATGTACCACAGGCCTTCAAGCTGGCTGTAGTTAAACCTTTACTCAAAAAGCATCTCTAGACCCAGCAGTCTTAGCTAGATCATCTGCAGAGGAATGGTTTATTTGAAGAGTTTCAGTCAGGTTTCAGAGCTCATCACAGCACAGAAAGAGCTTTAGTGAAGGTTACAAATGATCTTCTTATGGCCTCTGACAGTGGACTCATCTCTGTGTTTGTCCTGCTAGACCTCAGTGCAGCGTTCAATGCTGTCGACCATAATATCCTATTAGAGCGATTAGAACATGCTGTAGGTATTACAGGTACTGCACTGCAGTGGTTTGTATCATATTTATCTAATAGACTCCAATTTGTACATGTAAATGGAGAGTCCTCTTCGCACACTGAGGTTAATTATGGAGTTCCACAGGGTTCACTGCTAGGACCAATTCTGTTTACATTATACATGCTTCCCTTAGGCAGTATCATTAGAAGACATAGCATAAATTTTCACTGCTATGTAGATGACACCCAGCTCTATCTATCCATGAAGCCAGGTAACACACACCAATTAGTTAAACTGCAGGAATGTCTTAAGGACATAAAGACCTGGATGGCCGCTAACTTTTTGAATTGAATTGAATCATTGATAGTTACACCAAAGGAAAACAAATTTCAAACCACAAACAAATTCTATGAAAATACTCCGGAAATATGAACACCACCAACACAGCATAGACCCAAACATACACACAAGGTGCAAAGAGAATGTTTTTTCTCAGAAAACCATCAAGAACATTAAATGAGACTGTGTCAATAAATCCTCACAAACAGTAGTCAAAATTTGTTTAATGTGATTTTAAAAACTTTATACTACACATGTATTTTTGTTTATTTGTTTTCTTTATGATATGCTCTTACTGAAGTGTCAGGTTTGGGTAGCCAGAAGAGGGAGGGCATGACAACTTACAGGTGAATTTGCATAAAACAACCTATCATTATGCACTGGTATATAATTATACTCCTGTTATTGCTTTGGCTTACTGGCGATATGGCTTCATGTTTCACTCTGCTGGTTTTGTGCTGTTTCTTTACACTGAGCTGCAGTGAGAGTTTGCCTGAATGGGTCAGCGACATTTCTCCCAACCTCTTCAGTTTGTCTGGGGACATTATGCTTGGAGGGCTCTTTCCCATTAATGATGTCACCAGTAATCTCAGTGACATAACAGAGACCAACCAGATAAGCTGTAAAAGGTAAGGATGGTTATGAACAACCATTTCTTAATAATATGAGAATCAGAATAACTGTGTATGCTAACCCTGATTTACAACGACTTCTACTGTTTTCTGCTTGTGGCTGAACAGTTTAAATTTACGCACACTGGGACTTGCTATAGCCATGAAATATGCAGTGGATGAAATCAACAGAAATCAGACTCTCCTCCCAGGCATCAAGTTAGGTTATGAAATCTATGACACATGCAGACAATCTTCAATTATTATAAAGCCCACTCTGTCCTTCCTCACTGAAAAATCCGACCAAGAACTACCTGTGCAGTGTAATTACACTGACCATGAGACCAGTATAGTTGCAGTGATTGGTCCTCTTGGCTCAGAAATGGTGTCAGTCATTGGAAAACTTGGAAAAGATTTGACTCATTATGCAATAAATATTTCAAATGTAAAAATAAATCTTTAAAAACTCCATGTATTGGTGCCAGGTTATATCACAGAAAAATTAACTTGTTCTTTTGGATTTGGTTTTGTTCAGCAGTCAATTTAACCTTTTTTAACCCTGATAAACATAAATTAGAGGTAAGTATCTCTGATTTTCTGTTTTTAATTTTCACACCAGATTAGCTATGGGGCCACCAGTGACAAGTTCAGTGATAAACTTCTCTACCCGTCATTCTTTCGTACTGTGCCAAGTGATAAATGGCAAGTGGATGTCATGATAAAGAAAATAGAGGAGTTTGGCTGGAACTGGGTGGCAATTGTGGGCAGTGACGAGGAGTACGGGCAACGAGGTGTGCAGATGTTCACTAGAATGACAGTAAACAAATTGGCAGAAAACACATCTGTCTGTGTGGCCTATCAGAGTCTGATTCCAGTGTACACTGACCCCAAACCAGCGATCAAAACCATCATTCATAACATTCGAGTGACCAGTGTCAGAGTGGTAGTGGTGTTTACTCTTCCAGAGCCAATTGTGGCCTTTTTCAAAGAGGTTGGTGAAGCAGAAGTTTAAAGCAACTAAGAAATTTATTATAATCTATTAGTGTATGGAGTTTGTTCAGTACCGGTAAACCATTTCATTTTTTCTAGGTTATCAGGAGTAATTTAACGCTTGTGTGGATTGGCAGCACAAGTTGGGCAATACATACTCGAGTGACTTCTCTGCCCAACATTGAAACAGTTGGCACAGTCATTGCATTTGTTGACAAAACAGACACCCTCGGCCTGTTCGCCGATTATGCAATGGAGCTCTTCAAGAAAGTCACAATCAATCAGTCAAACAATCCCTGACCACAATGCTGGAATTTGTTACCAGACAACATTAGCATAGTGGAAGCACCTGCAGTCCAGACATCAGCTTTCAGTGTGTATGCTGCTGTTTACAGTGTAGCACAGGCACTGCATAACCTGCTGGAGTGCAATTCAACTGCCTGTAAGTGGGGATCTGGAAGTAAAATCTATCCCTGGAAGGTGATTTTTTTTTCACCCAGTACATATAGTTAGGTCTTTAATTTGCAGGCCAAAAACACAATTCTTAATAGGTATATAATTTTGCCTTTGTGCATCACTGCATTTTGTATTTTAAATCAAACAATTAAGATGTGAGTGAGATGCAGATTGTCAGCTTTTTCTCATCATTAGGACATTTCATTAATTCTAATACAAATTCCTAAAGCTCGTTTTCAAATATAGTTAGCCATTTTAAGAGGTTCAAGTAATTAACAAGTAATTAAACTAACAATTTTAAATTTCATACTTATATTAAACTATCATAATTATACTTGGATGAAAATCCAATAACCACTTCTTTACCCCTTGTTCTAAGCCCCTCTGTATTTCCTTTCATGAAAATTACAGTGAAACACTATAAAATTCAAATTTAACACAGAATGAATATCAAATATTATGCTTCATTTCTTATGGCTTAAGAAGGGAACAGGATTTATCTTTTTATGGTACTGGGATCGTGACCCAGTGTTCTGTGCTTTGCACTTTTGAATCTCGTTAAATTAATTTTGAATTTGAGAAGCGAACCTAGTTTCTAGATTTTATTATGTTGGGTTTTCTTGTTTAATTCAGAGGACTAGAAATGGTATCGTTTGGTAATCCCTGGTAATTTTCCTTCTATATTGTTTAGAAATCTCTAGGTTAGTTTTAAGTTAATCTAGGGTTATCAGTTTATGTTCCCGCTCCTTTGGTCTGGTCTCTGTGTTTTGTTCCTTGGCGTTCCCTCCTCTCTGTCATATCTCTTGCCCTCTCTCTCTCGTCCCTGTGCTCTGTCTCCATGTTCTTCTTCCTGTGTTTCATCCTTTGTCTCCCCCAGTCTGTCGTTTGTTTCCATGTTTGTTTATCTCCGTCTTTGTCAGGGCTGGGTGTCCTTGTCTTTCTATTTTATTTTCACAGTCCCTCGTGTCATGTGCATTGTGTTCAGTTTCGCTTCCCCTGTCTCATTATGCCTGATTTGTTGCTTTTGTGTTCCCATATGTCTCCACTTTTCTTAATCGCCTTCATGTGTATATATTGTGTCTGTTCCCATTTGTCCCTCGTTGGAATGCCAGTTTAGCATTTAGTTTTGGCCAGTTTAGTTTTTTGTTAGTAAAGTCTTATTCTTCTTTTGGCCTTTTTTGTATTTCATGCAGCCTTAAATAGTTGGCTTGCCTTTTCTTAAGATTAGTTTTGTCTGCTTTTGGGTCCTCTCTTCAAATACACCATCTGCGCACACAGATCATGACAAATACAGCCATGAAACTGCTGGTTAGACAAATTTCTAATTAATTTTGAGCCTCTAAATGTGGGGGAACATGAATAATTAATGTCTTTAATTCATAAGCAGTTAATACAATTTTTTCTAAAGGCAGTTTTTTCTCTCCTGGAATTAAACCTGAAAGTTTACACATCGATCATATATTGATCGACTGATTGGTCGTCAGTGGTTTGTGTACACGGGCAACACTACAACAAATTAATGACCTAACTGTAGATGATTGGACACAATTTCCAAACAACGGTGTCAATAATAACGTTAAAGAATTTTGCAGCTGTTGCAGGTTTTAAAGAACACTTCTGTTGACATAAATGGCACAGATCTAGACTTTGACAAAGACAGCAACCCAAACATAGGATACAATGTGATTCAGTGGGTTTGGACAAACTCATCTCAAGTGGACTTGTGAGAGAACATACTGAACAAAAATTGTTCCTCAATAAGTCTCTCCTTCGATGGCGCACTAATAAGGTAACTTTTGAAACTATGTACATCAACTTATATTGTATAAAAGCTTTAATGTCCAGTGTATTTGACTTCTAAGATTTTTTACAGCAAATGTTACAAGTTCCTGAGTCTGCCTGTTCAGCAATGTGTGGCAAAGGCCAGGACCACAGAGTCAAAGGTGTCCATTCCTGCTGTTTTGACTGTATTGACTGTTTGGCAGGCACCAAATAAGGGTAATGTGGTTTTCCACCATTGTCTCCAATATGTGACCTTGCTTATTTGCATCTTTGTCAAGAAATAGAGAATAATCCAGCAGGTAAGCTTAACATAACATGAGAACAAGTCAATCTCGTGGGCATTCCTCTACCTGCCAGCACTTTTAAAATTCACTGATTAGCATGCTCCAGCCCGTTTTAATTAATTAAAATATTAGAGAATGTTTCATAGTTGTACAGCGTGAACCTTTCTTGGGCAGAAATGTGACTTCCAACAGTCACTGCATGCAGGGAAGAAATATTCTGACAAAATAACCCTTTAAAAACCCAAAATTGAAGTTTGAGGATGTTTAAGATTCAGTAAATCAGTAAATCACAGCCATCAGTTAAACTGATTTTTAAATGTTTTCATTTTTAATTTTTTCTTTTGTTTTTAACCAACCTAAACTTTTGTGCTTTCTCACTCATAGATGACATCGAGTGCACTAAGTGTCCCAACCACCAGTGGTCCCACAATCACAGCACGAACTGCACTGACCCCATCTTTAAGTTTTTCACCTGGAACAGCCAGGATGCTGTGATAATGATGCTGGTGGGGATGCTGCTGCTGGTATGTCAGGGTGCAGTGGGTGTCATGTTTCTGATGCATCGAGGAACTCCCTGTTAAAGGCTTCTGGGGGAACCTTGAGTTGTGTGGCTGTGCTCGGCACAATGGGAGCATGCCTGAGTCTGCTGCTCTTCCTGGGGGAGCCAGGGGATGTGGTGTGTCGTCTTCAGCTGCCCTGCACTTCCATTTTCCAAACTGTCACCCTCTCCGTTATCCTGTCCATCTCACTACAGGTGAGTTAAGACTGGTGAAACACTGCCACACAATGGCAGTGTGCAGATAGAAAGTATGCAGTGTTTAAATTATATTCTTCTCTCAGCTGTTCTGTATTTAATGTGATTAAAATAAACTTGTATTTTGATTGAACTTGTTATCCATACTTACAGGAATTACAGACCGACATGTATTTTTTAGACAGATTGTGTATGTAAATTGTCATATATATATATATATATATATATATAAAAACACCCAGCACGCCCCTGCGGGCGGTTTATCCTTCAAGCTCGGGTCCTCTACCAGAGGCCTGGGAGCTTGAGGGTCCTGCGCAGTATCTTAGCTGTTCCCAGGACTGCGCTCTTCTGGACAGAGATCTCCGATGTTGTTCCCGGGATCTGCTGGAGCCACTCGCCTAGCTTGGGAGTCACCGCACCTAGTGCTCCGATTACCACGGGGACCACCGTCACCTTCACCCTCCACATCCTCTCGAGCTCTTCTCTGAGCCCTTGGTATTTCTCCAGCTTCTCGTGTTCCTTCTTCCTGATATTGCTGTCATTCGGAACCGCTACATCGATCACTACGGCCGTCTTCTTCTGTTTGTCTACCACCACTATGTCCGGTTGGTTAGCCACCACCATTTTGTCCGTCTGTATCTGGAAGTCCCACAGGATCTTAGCTCAGTCATTCTCCACCACCCTTGGGGGCATCTCCCATTTTGACCTCGGGACTTCCAGGTTATACTCGGCACAGATGTTCCTGTACACTATGCCGGCCACTTGGTTATGGCGTTCCATGTATGCCTTGCCTGCTAGCATCTTGCACCCTGCTGTTATGTGCTGGATTGTCTCTGGGGCATCTTTACACAGCCTGCACCTGGGGTCTTGCCTGGTGTACTTCTGTACCTTCTTAGAGGATGTCCCACCAACTCAAACAGAAGAGGAGCCACAGCCAAAAGCACAGGAAAGACAATAAACAATTAAACTGGTTAATAAGAAAATCAAAGAATCATTCATTTTGAAAAACGTACTTTTTTTTTTACTTCCTACAAGAATAGGAACAACTGTGTAATATATACCGTAGTTCAGTAGACTATAAAATCCACTAGATTAGATTGGGATAAGTATAAGCATTAGGGCTGCCACAAACGATTATTTTGATAGTCGACTAGTCACCGATTATTTATGCGATTAGTCGACTAATCAGATCATCATCCACTGGACGTAAAACTACAGCTTATTGCACCAGCAGCATCTGCTCTTATATAACTATCATTAGCTTACAGCTTTAAGCTTTTAAGGTGCTAACTAAAAATAAAGACAAGATGATAGTTTATTCAATTTTAATGAAATTTGCAGATTGTTTCGGTAAAGTTTAATAAACTCCTTGCTATCTAAAATATAACAGGACACCGGAGTATATTCTCCAGCATCTCACACTTCTGATAATCAGCTGTCGTTTATTCAGCTGTGTAAAAACTATAACTTTAATCTCAGCCAAACCGATTTACTCAAGAACAAATAAAATACTAAAAAAAAAGCCAAACAATAACATTTTTAATTTATCTAAGTGACTCATATATATTTAACCTGAGTCGCGAAAGACGGCGGTGGGTTTGAAAACAATTTGCCGGGAGTCCGGTGTTCTCACGGCGCTAGTGACCTAGCCCCCGGCTAGCTATCGAGCTAGTGGGTAACAGACGTCTCCGAAAACGTCGGAGCGCTTTTGAAAATATGTGGTGTCCTGATAAACTGAGCAGATATTTGAGGTTTACACAGCTACATTCTCGCCTGAAAATATGTTAAACGTTTATTTTGTGACCCAGAAAGAATAATAAGAGTAATATTAAAACTAACTAGCTACCGCCATTGTTGGAAACTAAGCTGGGCCGCGCTATGAATTCTGGGACACAGCTGCTTCTTCTTCTTCGGGATTTAACGGCAGCTGGCATCCTTGTACATGCTGTGCTGCCATCTTCTGTTTCAGTCCGTTATTACACTCTTAAATCCTGCTATTATTCCTGCGTCTTTTGCGATCTTACAAAGCTTCAAACGACACGTCGACTATTAAATCAGTCGTCGACGATTTTGATAGTCGACGTAATCGTGACTAGTCGACAAATCATGGCAGCCCTAATAAGCATATAAGCATTTTTTCTCAATGTAACAAATACATCATATAACACAAGAGTACAGTGTGCATAGATACAGTAGTAGCATGTAATATTTTACTAGTTGTTACAAAAATATATTCATACTTGATTTAAAACGTTTTTTTAAAAAAAGAATTATCTTTCAGGATTGTTGTTTCACTTATCCTTTTGAGAGTCACAGCATTAAGTGAATAAAAATGCAATGAAACAATGTTCTGTGTAATGTTTTGTTAATTTAAGGTATGACTTGTGTTGTGACTTATGTTATAAGGTTATGCCTCAGAGTAATACACGCGGCATTAGTGGAATCTTATTATTGTTTTTATGAGTTTAATTTTTTAAACTGGTAAACATGGAGTTATAACCTTGCTTTTTTGTATTGCGTTTTTCTTGTTTGTACCAGAACCGGCAAGCTGTCAGATTAATGACTAGAGTGTGAACTACAATATTCAACTTTTAAATAATACTTATGTTGGGGTCAAGAATAGAACTGAAAATGCAGTACAAGATCATAAAACTTAAGTATTGTATATTACTAAATATACTACGGAAATCAGAGGGGTAAATATATGCAAAATGCAAATTCTAGGAGTTTTTCTGTGTACTTGGTGATCAGAGCAATAGTTGTTATAGGGAAGTTCTTGGCTGGGGGACAGAGTAAGCACCATAATACACAAATACAAAGTATGTTAATAATTTTAAAAACGTATATACTTTTGTGTGTGTGTGTGTGTGTGTGTGTGTGTGTGTGTGTGTGTGTGTGTGTGTGTGTGTGTGTGTGAAGAAAATCCACAATTATATATTGTTTAAATAATTTAATCACAGCTGCTTTCAAGAGTGTTTCTTTTATATATTTATATATATATATAAAATATATATATGAATACATTTCTCTAAATTTGTAGATTTCATAAAACCCACAACCACTATTGAATAAGAATGAAAGAATTGTTTAATCGTGTGTTTAATTTTTTAATAAATGATAAACTCATTGGTGAGAGCCTGCTGTCTGAAAGACTAAGCCCAGGGACTGTTTGTCCCAAAGCACCTAGCAACGGTTGCTAACAACTCAGGCCTCTGTTACGGAAGGTGGTGAAGGGCTCGGTGGCCCTCATCGTTACAACAGGTAAGATAAGATGGTATTTGTCATTAATAACATAACACTCTTCTCGCGTAGCATTCGGGGGCAAGCTAACAATTTCTAAACTCAACATATTATATATATTACACAACAGCTGGCATGAAACACGCAGGTGTTTTTGGTAACCTGTTAACTTAGCTTAACTTAGTTACAGAAAACTACAGCAAGAGTTATGAAGATATATTTATTGTTTATTGTAAACGCACTGTAACTGTGTCATTCAAAGTGCACAAACCACATGATATAAAAAACAGTAAATAAATAATTGGGGAAAAAATGACTGATATGTCTCTAAGATTTAGGCTAAAGCTGCTTAAAGTTTTGACTTATTTGAACAAATATTCAGCGTCTAAGTTTAAAAGCAGAATATGAAACTAAACAGCAAGGGGAGAAGATGTAATATAATAATAAATGTAATGCTTTTTCCTCAAATAATTAGTCAGGGATGTTCATGTTCATTGTAGCCATGCCTCGAGGAAGATCAGCCGCAAGCGCACGCTCAGATAACAGTGAGGTTGATGTTGATGGAGCAGGTAAGGTTTTCTGTGTTGGTATTATTAACTGTTCTTATTTCGATTGAAACAGCTGTAACATCATGTGCACATGATATTGTTCTTAAGTAGAAGAGATCGCCAAATTGCAGAGACAGTTCAGGATCATGGAAGGAGATCTGCAGGCCTACAACATGCAGACCCGGAAACAGATCCGCAAACAACAGTGAGTAAAAGCTACACCTATACAACATAGTTAGGAGTCTGTGTATTTTTTTCTCTTCAGTCTCTTGTGTCATGTGGATAAAGGCAGGAGATAGAGGTGCTGCAGAAGGAGCAGGAGGAACTGCAACGAAACCTCGGTGCCTGTAACAGCTTGGCCCGTCAACAGCAGGAAAACAAGGACATCCAGACTATTCAGGTCCTGCTTGAGCAGAGAGAAATGCTGGAAGAGGAGCTGCAGAAAGGCAAAAAATGCCAGCAAGAGCTGAAGAAGGAGGTTAATTATGAGCTTTCATATTATTTGATACTTCCTCGTATTGTTTCATGCTTACCACGATTTTTATGTGCTGTTTTTAGATCTCCAGCATGGAGTCGAAGCTAGCAGAGTTGAGAAATGGAGCTGTTAGTAATAGTAACGCTCAAAGTTCCCCAGAACAGCGAATCCAAAAGTCCATACGCACTATGGAATACAAACTGAACAGAGTGAGTCACGAAGCACGCTACAGCCAAATACCCAGAAAAATGAACTAAATGTTAAATATCATGAAATTCATGTGTTCTTTGTCAAGGCCTTGACTCGCTTAAATGAGCAGTTGACCAAAAACAGCCAAGTGAGAGAGGAGCTGCATACTCTTTATATTGAGCGTGTTCGTTTTCAGCAACTACACAACAGGCTAAGCAAGGTCAGAGGTCACATCACATTTAATATGATCTGGAGGCAAATATTTTTGTTATTTGGCATTTATTTACTTGGGTTTCATTACATTTAAATAGCAGGTGCAAACTGAAAACATGTCTCCACATGAACATTTGTGTTATAGGAACTGCAGGAAGTACGCAAGAAAATTGGAGAAGTAATCAACCAGTCCTCTGCTGCTTATGACACAAGGTGAGATTTGAGATTCAGTTTCTATTAAGGGCAAAAAAATGTCCGCATGTTATTCAGTTCAAGCACTAATTGTTATCTGCACCTTAGGGTGGAGGCTCACTCCAAGGCAACAATGATAAAAGAGAAGGCACTGAAGGACCGTGACCAGTACAGCACTGAGTTGAAGGAGCTGGAGAGGGTTATTGCGCATGAGTCCACCCTGAAAACGTTCATGATCGTCAAGTGCAGTGATGCAGGCAGGCAGGACGACGAGCATGAAATGGGACCTGGACAATGTAAGAGGCAACCAGTGTGTTGTAGCTGCTATGTCTGTTTATATTAATGATATTAATCAAGTTATTCAATGAAATTCAGTTTTATTTATATATTGCCAAACCACAATAGCAGTTGCCTCAAGGTTCTTATTATTGTAAGTTAAAGAACTATCAATAATACATGTTATGTATGTTGTGACAGAGTTGATGATAATAATAGAACTAGACCACTTTACACTTATGCTTAACAAGTTTTCAGACAAAGATTAGTAATGTACAGTACAGTGCTGTATGTAACCCAGTCTACATGTAGCTAAAATGTAAGCGTAACACAGTGTCATTCTCACAAAGGATACAAGAAAGCTTTATGGTAGTTTGTACTGAAGTAATCTGGGAAACAGAAGAGTAGAGGGGAAATAAACTCACAGGAATGTAACCAGAAGTGACCAGAAATTACAAAACAACACAGGAATTGGCTTGAACCATAAACACGCCAAAAAAAAAAACCATGAGAAGCCAACTGAGATATACATTTAAGCTGCCTTTTTTTTATTATTAAGTTGGAAACTGTGCTCTAGCAACATTACAGATGGTACTTAAATATGAATATTAAGAATGTTTCAAATGATAAAGTACACTATACAGTCTTAAGTACTGGGACACCTACACATTACATCTATAGGAGCTGCTTAGCAATGGAAACCCATGCCATGAAACTCCCGGTGCACAGTTTTTGTGCTGATGTTAAGAGAAGGGTTGAAGCTTCCTGAGCATTACTGGGGATTAATGACTTTTATACAGTAATTTCCACAGGTATATTTTATATAGAACACCTAAATTCAAAGATGAATCAGTGTGGCCTATTGCTTTTGTCCAAATGGTGTATGTTTATGTGGTCTTCTCCATCTCTATGACCTGTAAATTGCCAAATCCTTTTCAGTGTTTCTTTTGGTCCCCAAAATAAAAATTTTCCTGCAGCAAAACTATTAACAAATTGTTAAATGTTAATATAGAATAACATATTTAAAAGTGCAGCAACAAAGCAGAAAATTCAGTAAAACAAGTTTGCTGTTGGCTTAGAAACCAGTAAAAATGGGAAGGCACAGTCAGTCTTGCCAGCGTGTCCCTGGCTGCTTTAATATAGATCTCAAAAGGATCGCTGTTGCATTTCTGGTTAGTGACTTAACTGTTCAAAAGGAAAAGAAGACTGTGTGTAAATTTCTTGGGGACATTTGGAACAAGTTTGGTCCAGACTGACAAGGTAGGGGATGGGCTTTGTGTTTCATAGCTTTGGAGCCAAAAGAGCAGTCCAGGATGGACTCTGGAGAAGAGTCACTGGATGCTCTAGAGGAGGCGTTTGAAAGGATTCGGATTGCTACAGGGGAGGAGAACCTGGACCAGCTGGTCACCAGGTACATTCAGGGTAAGTCTAACAAACCAGCTTTTTATCTCTGTGTTTTTTGTTTTTACTTTAGCTTACATTGTCTACATACAGTAAAATTCAATGTATGTAAGATCCCACTTGGAAAACAGGGATAATTGGACTTGGTGTCTCACTGCTGTGTTGCTGTTTTGCTCTTCAGTTGAAGACCGGAACTTTGCACTTTTCAATTTTGTTAATGAGCAAACCAATGAGGCTGAGGCACTGAAGGAAGAAATTAGCAAGGTAAGTGTGTTTTTCCCCCTTTAAATCACAAAAATGACATATTGTTTCCCAGTGCAGTTATGCAGTGTGCACACACTTTTGTTATACAATTTACAAATAAGCCAAAAATAACAACAACAACAAAAAACTCTGAAAGACGAAGAAATATTAGGAAATTAGATCAAAGCTAATGATTAAGTTTAGGAAGTGTCAGGGTGTGCTGGGTGGGGAGGTTTGTTCATTTATGTTTTTAACGTGCACTGTATATATGTCTGTTTGTGCTGGAATTTGCCTCTCGGCAGATCAAACAAGACATGGAGCAGTTTCGGGTTAAAGGTTTACAGCAGGAACGACAGCACCAATCTTTGTTGCAAGATATTGATGAGCAACTAGAGGGAGTTTTATCTCAAAGAAAGGCCAACGAGAACCGAGCCAGCATCATAAGCGAGATCCTGGACAAGACTAAAACAGGTTGATTTATTTTGCATATTTTGTTATCATTACAACTAGTAATTTCTCATAACTCCATACATCCTTAAGGCTTTTTTTGCAGTGAAGGTCCCAATAATCATGAAAATTATCAAAGCTCTCAAGCAATCACAAGCAAAAACAAAAAGCTAAAACATGCTACTGCTGTCACCTGGATATTTATTAAAAAAAACAAATTAAACAGTTCATGGTTTCTCTTCCTTATCGCAGGTGTAAACAACATCTTCACTAAAGTAGAGTGCGACCGCTCAGCGATAGAAGATATGCTGGGCTCCTCCAGTGGGATCACTGAGAACAACATAATGTCCTACCTCAGCTTAGTGGAGCAGAAGACCAACGAACTGCTCACTGTGCAGGCTTTCCTCAGTACTAAAGTAATCAGGCTGGCCTTTTAACATATGTATATATTGTTTTCTTTCCTGTGATACAAAGATTCTGCATTTAAAACTCTTACAGGATCTAGAAGACCCAGCAGGCTTCCCTTTGGGTCAGAATCCAAAACTACTTCAGCAGAATATCAGCATCCAACCTGCAGTCAACAGGTCAGCTGTTTATCTGTTCATTTTGAAAACTGTGTATTTCTCCTTCTTCCTCCTCCTCTCTTTCAGCTTCTCCATTTAGGAGAAGCAGATCAACTGCTTCCTTCTCACTCTATCCCTAGCATCCTCCTTGGGCACACCAACCCATCTCAACATCCACAAATCCTCTCTGTGGTCTTCCTCCTCCCTGGCAGATCCATGTTTAGTACCTTTTTTCCAGTATATTCACTATCCCTCCTCTGCACATGTTCAAACCACCTAAGCCAGGGGTCTCAAACTGGCTGGTGTCCTGAAACTTTTCTATGTTACCCTGTTGCAACACACCTGAATATAATTAGTAGGTCATTAGCAAGACTATAGCACTTGACTGCACACTGAGGTGGCAATTCAGCCATTTGATTCATGTTACAGCAGCTCATGAATGAATGAACATGGTGCAATAAAAGTACTTTTAGAAGTATATATTTTTCCAAACATTTACATTTACTTAAATTTACTTCAGTAGGGTTAGGGATTGCCACTTCAGCATGCAGTCAAATTCTATGATCTTGCTAATGACCTAGTAATTTTATTCAGGTGTGTTGCAACAGGGACACATGGAAAAGTTTCAGGACACCGGAACTCAAGGACTGGAGTTTGAGACCCCTGATCCAAGCCATGCCTCTTTAACTCTGTCTCCAAACCGCTCACCCTGAGCTGTCCCTTATTGTCCCTAATAAGGGACAGTCCCTATTTTCCCTATTTCTTCATGTCCATCCTGGTCACTCCCATTGAAGACCTTGACATCTTCGGCTCTTGCGCCTCCTATCTTTTTATCAGTGCAACCATCTCCAAACCATACATCAAAGCAGGTCTCTCTGCTGTCTTGTAAATCTTTCTTTTTACTTTTGCTGTAGTCCTTGGGTCAGAACTGTGTATTTGCAAATAAATAAATGCAACGCATTGGGTTGATGAATGTGTGCATCTAACTTAGATCCATTAGCGTGGCGTATAATGCAGAAGAGTCTCCTGTTACTGATGAAGAAGAACGGCCACTCTCACAAGGGGAACTTCGCCAAAGGATAATGAAGGGAGTGAGTGCAGTAATAAGTCCCAGATGTACCCCAACATGATAATTTGGGATATATGCACTGGTCGGTTTTTGAAGCTCATCTGGGGGTTTTTTGGGGGGGGATTTTTTGATTTCCAGGTTCTGGAGAAAGAGTTCTGCACGACAGACAGCAACAAGACCATCAAAGATCAGTCTGCAGTTCAGAGTCAGATCACACCCACCGGAAGAGGCAGTAATCTGAAACACTGACCCCACCAGTCCAGTAAAGATGCACATTTTAAAAACAGGATCATTGTCATTTACTGTACAGATCAGCGAAGGCCGTGATAGCTGATAGAACCAGCTACCACATGTAACATTTCAAAGCCTAATTATGTTGTATGTTTGTCATCTTTTATGATGAATCATTGGCATGGTCTGCTGTATTGTACGTAGCTCTGATTTGCTTAGGCGGGACTAATTAGCTTAGGAGCTATAAAGTCTCTAGTAACCAGCTGTCCTTTTGATGTGTTACTTGCCATCTGGCTTTGACTATACAATCCAGTTCCAGCACAGCCCTCCCTCCCTGGCAGCGCTTTATTACATGATACTTGCTGCCATGCTCAGACAAAAAGGTTGGGGGCAGCAGAACCTTTTGTAATTCTAATTGACATGCTGAGAATAAAAAAGGTGATTTTTTAGGACCTTTTAAGGCTCTATGTACTTTGGGATTTTAAATACATTCTTTTGAACAGAATAACAATGTTTATTTTCAGATATTATTTTGTTTATTTTACAAATGATGATCATTGAGAAGAATATGCAGGTAACTGGATGTTTTTGTTAACCAGGGGAAGGGGGGGGGGGGGGGGTGCAAATTAGATAGATATCATTAGTCAGAAGAGCATCAAATAAACTCTGAGCTCTGACTTCCCCTTTAGCTTTTTTTCTGTTGTCGCACATATCAACCATTTAACATCAGTCCCTTTTTCCACTCGGTCTGTTTGGAAGTGAAGGGAGACCGGGTACATTAACATATTATTTTCACGTGAGTCGGTAATATCAACAGCATTTTAAAAATTCTCTTTGATCCCCAGTTTGAAATGTCTCCTTATCCAAACATCCTGCATCAAATCTGTGTTCGGGGCAAATATGGCACGTACTGCAGAGAGCAACTTCCTCCAGCGGAGAAAATAGAAAATCAGGATGTGGGATTTATTTAAAGAAATATATTTGAACTCAGTGAAACAATAAACAAAGATTTTTACTATATTTAGATTTTAAAGGTCACACTGATGCCACTGTGCTTTTTTTTTTTTTTTTACTTCGTGGGCTGAACAAGGCAAAGGGGGGTAAGTGGAGAAAACTGTACCTGTCTGGACAAACAAGAAAAGACACAATCAGGTCATTATGCTAATCATCTTCAGTTTTGTGGGGTTTGTTTTCTTTGTTTGCTTTAATTAGCCTCTCAGCTAAACCTTTCTTTCCTTATTTAATTTGACAGTAGCGATTTGGTGAAGTGAAACTGCTACTCCGTAAACATAAATGACTGATCAACCAGTGGCTCGGTTTGCTCAAGATAATCCCCCTGGTGCAGTCTTAACTGTGTCTATGAAAACAGATTATGAGAGATAAAAAGTGGTGCTGTGGCAAAGCAGAGGGGTGGTGGGAGATGAGATGGAGGAAGGCTGCTTTCTTTGACATTCGACTCTCACTTAGCCCCCTCCGCTGCCAAGAAATTCTCTGTGCACACGGCTCTCTGCATTGCCATAGAAACCTTCCTTTTAATCACAACAGAAACCTCATTTCCTGCTCCTGACAAAGAGTCCTCATTGCCTGTAGAGACCGCCCTGCATCAGCCATTTCCAAAGCCCACCTCCTTCTTCAGATCTCAACCTACCAGCAGCAGCCCTCCCTTTTTTTCTTTTTTTACCCCTCCTCTCTTTATAAGCACATTTCCCACCTTTTCTTCTCCTTTAGCTCAGCTGCCATTTTATAGGTCTTTTTTCTTCATCTCTCCTTTTCTTTTTTTACTCCATTTTTTCCTTCTTTTTTTTTTTGCACTCTTTGGTTGAGGCTATTTTATTCAATTCAACTCAACTTCAGTTGGATTCAAAGATCTGTTCCTAGAAACACCTACAACACCCACAGTCATGCAAACGAGAACATGCAGGTACATGTGCTATTTATCCAAAGTTGCATCTGGCAGCTACGTGCTTCTCCGTCTTCAGTATGTGTCCAGGGCCCCATCTTTATCTGTTCCTCGTCTACAGCAGCCGATGTCCTCCTATGGCAGTAATTGTGTTCCTCTCAGTTCCTCTTCATAATAAAACAAAAAAACAAAGACACTGTTTAAAGAAACCGGGATTTTAAGTTCTGGTCAACTTTCATATCACAAAAGACTGAACTTTTCTTAAAAAATCTGCTCTGACTTGCTGACCTCACTCTTACTCTGGGGGCAAACTGTGCTGGAAGTACAATGCCTTGTTCCCGCCGACTATTACGGGACTGTTATCTGGACCAGAAAATACCCCTGTACTCTGTCTGCGCTCTGCCCTCCACCTCCTTCTCCTTTTCGCTCTTATTTGTTTATTTGGGAACTTTGCCAGGTATTTCCCCAGTCAGTCAGTCTGTCTGCACCCACAATGCTCCCTCCCCCATCGAAGCACCCCTCTCACTCACCCTCCCCTCCCCACCAGTGACGTTGCTAAGCAACCAGCCACCATGAGAGCCGGTGCATTTTCTAGCCAATCAAATCACTTGAGCCTATATTTCAAAGCGTCGAGGAAACGAAGATGATATCACCTTTTAAAATAAAGCCCTTCTTCATTCGCGTGGTTCACACGTTGCACGAAAGCTGCAGCTTCTTCTTACTGCGCATGTATGCCTCTGAGGACTGAGCTTTCAAGTGCCGGTGTCCCTCCTGCAAGTGCCGTCAGGCCACCGCTCGGTGGCAGCACGGCCGGTTCTCTGCTTACCACACATGAGCGAGTCTTTTTTTTTTTTTGTACTGCTGTTGCTAAGCAATCCTGATTCTCATACCTTACCTGTGAAACATTTGTGATTTCTTTTTTTCTTCTTTTTTCTTTTTTTTTACAGATGTCCCTGACACCATTTTGTCTTTGTTATCACCATTTTGCAAAGCACACCTATTGCCCACAATAAAGAGCTGCTCAACATCCGAGATTTTAACCCGCCAGGCTGGGATATTGTTGCAGTTCGGATATGTGTGCAGATAAACCCTGTGTGTTTTCTGCTGAAAATGAATGAGCTTCGGGTTAAATATTAGCCTTTGACAGTTTCAGTTGGCTTCATCTCATCATGCAGAAGGCAGGAAATGTGCTCTTGAGTGATTAGGCCTGCAGCTCTCGTCTTCCACTTTACCAGCAGTGGAGAGATCTGTGTTTCTTGTTCCCCATGTGTGCAGACCTCTTTCTCTTTTGATGTTTTACACATCATTCAACTGATCAAGTCTAATTTTTTTTTCTCGTTATCACTGATTTGTTTTGCCTTTTATTACTCTCCAGCCCCCCCTCCTCCTGTCCCCCTGTGTGCAAGTCCCTCATCTCAGCTTTGGTTGCCGTGCAGATGGCTCTTTGTTGGTGCTTCACAATGGGTCTAAGGTCAGTGTGCCTCTTGCCATCCACATACTCAAAACTTCTTCACTCCAGCTGTCTCGTGGCTTTATTTGCAGTTCGTCCGAGCTGATTTTCTAGCACACATCATCTTGTAAACTGTTATATTGTGTTCTTTAATAAAGAGGAAGTCATAAAACCACACATGTAGCTTAGAGATAGCGTGGACATCCCAGTCTGCGAACACGTGAGCCGTTATGATCTTGTTTGCCGTAACTACACTACACCGAGGTCCTCTATGTAATCACCATAGTGCTCCTCACATTCGATGAATCTTAAATGACGTGTCAGTTTTAGTCGTGCTTGCTTTTGGAGGATCTCTGAGACAAACCAGACATCAGAATATCAGATCAGCCAAAGAAATAGAAATGCAAATCTACCATCTGCTCTGTGATCCCAAACTACCCCGTGTTCATCACTCAAGAGCCACTGTAATAGTTACAGACGGTTTTTGCCAGTAATATAGAGACAATAAGATACTTTGTTTTCAGAAGAGTAAACCAAGAAACAGTGGGGCAAGCTCTCACAGAAAGATAAGTGCAAACAGCACCTTTGAAAAGGGATTTTTCAACTGCTAATCTGCTAATCCCTCAGAATAAAAAGGAGATTAACCATTCTAATCTTTGACATCTTTAGAGAAACATGAGGCATCTATAATGATAATGTAAAGCATTGTATTGGATGCAGGTTACACTAGAAGTATAAAACAAAATCTGTGCAAGAAATCGCCAAGTTGTTCAGTGTGCAAAGAAAAAATTTTTTTAAACTGCCGGGCCCCGCAAGGTTGAGCAACAGAGCCATGAGGTCTCGAGGCCAGCGTGAAGCAGTAAAGAGCAGGTAGAGTGAAAGGCGGGAAACTAGAAGGAGGAGGAGCATTACTTGCAAAGCAGCAGGAATTACTGGAAATTTCCACTTTTCTCTGGCAACAGTTACATGGGTGGAGCTACAGAGGTGAAATAAATAAGGTAGACGAGTATGAGTTAAAATCAAGTGGTGAGGGTGGAGGAAAGCATGTCCTCCACCTTCCACTGTTAGATGTTAGGTTTAGGAAGCCCAATATGCATTTTTGTAGATCTTCATAGTATACCAGTGCTCTCAGTTGTTTTAACTTTACCTGCAGCACGGTTTCCTGTTTTATGTGTACAATCTCACAACAGATGTAAACAGATGTTTGCATTCTTTCTTATAATGCTTGTTCTGTCATGCATCCTTTTTGTTTAGTACTGCACTGACCGAAAAATGCCAGCATGTCCTGCTGCTTCTTCACTGGAATAATAATTTCTCAAAAATGGATCCTATGTTCAGTTTCTGATAATTATTTGGAAAAGAAAGCAACAGGAAACTGTGGAGGATTACACAGCGAACAGAGACATGTTTGCAGACAGATGACTTACACGAAGAGTTCCTGATAAACAGAGCACAGTGTCCTTGCCTCTGTACCATTATTACAGTACATCTGCACATCATATCAGTCGTACATTTGTTCACTCATTGATTTTTTTGAGTGCTTTTAGGCGTCAGATGCACACCATAACCATTAGCGTACCCCAGGTGATCCCTTTTTGCCCATCAGTTTTCTAAAGCACGTTCACCAGCCGTGCTAGCTGGGAGATGTAGTTCTCTGGTTTTACTTTCAGGCCATGCAACAACAAAACTAGCTGATTAGGTTTAAAGAAACAATCATGGTTCTGTTTACAGTACACTCATTTAACAGTAGTTAGCACCTCTTTGAGGGCTTATTTTGCCCAAATGTCTGATCGCAGTATTTCCTAATCTCATTCATTAATAATGAGCCTCTAAACCATTTAATCCTCTCTGTGGTAGCTGTTTTCCCCTCACCTGAATGGGATAAGACACCTTTTACTGAACAATAAAAATGTGTGCCTCAGTTTAGGAGAACCTAATTCTTATTTCATTTACCACACAGTTTTTCATTAGATATTATTTCAATAGCAACAGTGTTTGTAACATGTAGTGGGTTTTTTCTTTTATAGCAGAACACCATTGCATCATAATCATCACACAAAGGGATGGAGACATTCATTATCTGAATTATGTTGAATTAATGACAAACACTGCTTCACATGAAAGCACACAGACCAAAAGAGAAAAAAGAACTCTACATCTGCCTTTTTCCAAATGTTTGAAGTCTCCACAGACTAATGCAAAAATAAATAAATAAAGAGAACTGCAAGAACCTAGAGAATATCCAGCTGAAGCTCTGGCTTTTCTGTGCCCCAGCTTTCATATAATTATTCTGTAAACTGATTGTAAGCTCTGTTTTTTAGACATTTATTAATACACACTGCACTGGATGTTAAGGTATTGCTACAATAAAAAACATTATTGTAGTGGGGTGGTGGTTTAATTCCTGGCTCCTCTAACCTGTATGTCAAGTATCTTTGGGTAAGGCTACTTGACAGATGTTATCATACAGGTTACAGCCCTCGGCTGTGGTTTAGACAGTAGCTACTTAAGAAGGATGCCTGCAGTTATTATTACAAAACACAGTATGAGTTTTTCCACCACTTGGTCCATCTCTAATCACAGTGTGCTGGCTGGTGCTTCAATAACTCAGAGACCTATACTACAGGGAACATTAGCTTCTGTTAGGGACGCCCATGCTCACAGGTGAACGGGTAAAGAGAACATATTATACTGGAAAAGCACAACTGTTTCAGAAACACTGATTGCAAACTCAAAACAAATAGATTTCAGCATGGAAGGATTTTTTCTGTAATGGGGTATGACATGTTGCAGCGTTGGAAGTTACAAAGCTGACCCGCTTTCTGACATCCAAGACAACTACAGCTTGTACCGTCTTATCCAGTGACCAGAGAGGATTACCAATGACAAACTGGACAAGAACAAAGCAGGAACCAACAGCCACACATATCCTGAGAAGAATGTGGAGCTGGTTTCGCCACACCCTTAGGAAGCCTATCAATAACATCACTAGGCGGGCTTTAACCTGGAATGCACAAGAGAATATATGGTGTAAGGTGCTAAGACCAAAATCCAGAGCAGACGCCCCTGTGTGGATTTTAGGAGAAGATCGGAGAGGAGTGTGCTGGAGGAGTGTTGTCAGTGGCCTATGCACCAGCGATGAGAGATAGTTTCCAGAAATCTTTTGGCAAAACTACAAGTGTACAGGTTGTTATTTTTGTCAATGGTCAGTATATATGCTGTTAATTAAAGACCACATTTTCTCACACTTGTTCTGGGCACTTGACTCCCAGTGAGAAGTCAACTTTATGTTGCCTCTATATTCTATATAATCGGCAGCCAGCCAATGCTGGACACAAAACAAAAGAGCTCAGTTTGCCCCCACCAATTTCTCCAATTATCAGGACCCTTCCCCCCAGCTGATCCTGAGCTCTGCTCCACGATGAACCCCACTTTGTTCTTCTCTAAAGTGCTGACATTCCACAAGTCAGGTCTGTCCTTTGTCCACACGAAATTACCGGGCTGAACTAACCTGAATTAACCTGGGCAACTTCCCATCTTTTATCTTACAACCTCCAACCCCAGCAGGTAAGATCTTAGCACTCAAACGAATGTTTCCCCAGGCAAGGCTGAACGGGTACAAAATATTTAATTTATTTTCAAACATGAGTCACAGTGAACACAAAGAAGCTTTTATGCAGTATTACTTTCTGTGGTCTCAATAATTTTCAGTGCCATAAAAAGTTTTCCTGCGCCTGTGGAAAGTATGGTAAACACCGTTCATGGCAAATAAGAGGTTTATGAAAATCACTGCATCTCTGTTTTAGTTTTATGCTTGACTGTCCTCTCTGAGCTCCAGGCTGGTCTTTTCTTTTACCTGCAGAAAGCACAAGCTACCCATAGATAGATTTTTTTTTCTCTCTCTAGCATATTGTTGGCACGTGGAAACATGTCGAGGTAGGCAAATGAGAAAAAAAAAGACAGGAAATGATCTCACAAACACCTCCCCTCTCTCTGATTGCTCCCATTTTCCAGTTGCAGGAACAGAGTGAGTAATGCCTTCTGCTGCTTTTCAGTCTGCTCCACTGTTCCTGCCATGGATTCACACTAGCTTTTGCACACACTGAGCTCATTACATTGTGGATTCCTGCTTCAGTGCGCTGGATTCTCTTCTCCGTGGTCATTCGTTTCCCAAATCCAAGGACACTGGTGTGATGAATGCCTTTTTTTTTTTTTTGCAGCTTTGCGCATGAATTTTCAACCTCGTTGTAAAAACTAATGCTCTATCAATACAATCATCCGATACCTTGTTTAATATTTATACCATCTAAATGTGCATCTTTCACACATTAAATTGGCAAGACCTGTACAGTTACCAGGTAATGTTATAGAATAATAAACTTAACATCATTTAAAAAAATCAAACTTACATCAGACGGAAAATGCATTTTTAAGTAGCAAGCCTGTAGACCGAAGCACAACCCTTTGATCTTTCGCAACGTAATTACACTCTTCATAATTGTGTTTCAGCCGAATGTGAGGTGAATGACAACATAAAGCCTGGAGGCTTCTTTAGAATCAGTGGCTTGAATGTTGGCATGCACAGAGACGATAACTGAGGCAGCATGGGATTAGATTTTAGAAGGTCTTAAAATTAGAGGGTGAACATATAGTTGTGTTGAGAAATTCTGCTAGGGTGTGTTGAGACAAGCACAAGACACAAACATTAGTTAGACTTTCTAGAAATGGTTCAAATTCAAATTATACATTATGTGAAACACATGCAAATATGGCTTGTGAAACGGCACAAACGAGTGGAAATGACGCCACATTAAACATAATTTACAAATGAATTCTGTGCGAGGTGGTGAAGGCCGGTGAAGGTTAAACAGCCCCAAAGTGGAGGATTTTTAGCTGTGAGTGTAATGGCACATATATGGAGATTTTACCTGAGATAAAAATATTTTCCTTTGTATTCAACTGACAGTGAAGCAGTGACCAGATGTAGGCTTAAATTACAGACTTCGAGGCCCACAACGTGGTTTGCTACCACTTCCTTTGGTTTAACTGCTCGATGAGCAACTGCAGTGATGGCAAAGTAAGTTCATCTCAGAAATATTCTGAAGTGGAGCGCGTATAGTTTGGATGGAGACATCACGCGGCAGTACCAATTTTTTTTTTTTCTCTTAGTCAAGAGGAAATATAATTAGAAATGAAAATATAGCACCTCATATCAAACTGCAGGTAGTGCTATGGCAATAATGACACCAAAATCCCTCCACATATGTCTTTCTGAAGTTTTTCTTTGGACATTGGCTGCTTTTCCACTAATTTTCAGTCCAGTCCTTCTACCTTCACCATTTTCAAAGGAATGTTTTTTGCCTGTTAACACTGACCTATGAATCATTTCAACATAAAAAAAATGACTTCTAACTAAAGGGATGTGTAGATATGACAGACAACTTAGCAAAGAACCCATTATAAATTGAATGTTAGGCAATTTGTTACTTGCAAGCTGTCACAAAACACAGTTTGACAGACATATAATAGTATTTTCGCACCAAGCTGATCCCTAAAGAGCTGTTAGTGGAAGGCTTGACATATCTTGGCATGGTATGCATGTCTGTGCCAAAACATATTGGAGAAACTGAACAAGTTGAGCACAGAAGAAGAAGAAGCAGCATGCTGGAGGTGACAAACAGCATCTGAACGTCAAAAAAGACCAGCAAAGATCTGACGTGGGACCTGAGAGATACCTCTGGAGCTTCAGTTGATCCATCTACTGTTCACTAAAGCCTCATTAAAAATTACTTCATTCTTTCAATGTGGCAAAAAGATGAAGTATGTCAAATTACACAATAACTGGACTGAAAATCAGTCACAACACGTCTCATGGAGTGATGAATCCAAATTTGGTTTGGGGCTGCATTTCAGGCAGTGGAAAACCTCTGATTGGAAATGGCTTCCGTTTTCAGCATAACAATATTCCCAAGTATGCTGCCAATGCAGTAAACGCATACCTGGATGTAAAACACACAATGGAACACTATCAGTCATGAATTAGCCTCCCCAGAGCATGGACCTCAACGTTGTTGAAGCAGTGTGGGATCATGTTGACAGAAAACTTAATAAAAGGCAGCCAGCATCCAAAGAAGAGCTTTGAATGTTCTGCAAGAAGTCTGAAGAACTACTCCTGAAGACTACTTAAGGAAATTAGAAGAAAGCTTGCCCAAGAAAGCTCAGCCCTTGTTGAAGAATAAAGGTGGTCATTACCAAATATTGACTTTCAAGCTTGCTACAGTTGTACAAACTCAGTTTTTGCCAATTTTATTTTAAATATGAGCTCATGCTCGCTCTATATTTTCCCACTAAAAAGGAAGTCTGTATTTTTATTTTTATTTTTTGACAGTGTAATAAAGGTTACAACTTCATGTGCCAGCTATAAAGGCTTTCACACGGCACACCACACTCTATTACTATCTTTTACAAGCTCACAAATCACATACCACATACAATGTTTAACTGATCTCCCCTCCTAGCTTTGCAATAAATACATACTGAGGCAGATAGCGGTTTGTACATTTTTTTAAAGTACTAATTGATCATCTTCACTGTTTTCAGTAAGAAAAACAAATAAAAAAAAACAAAACAAATAAAAATGTCACTATTCATTCAATAGTTCGACGAGACATTCAATTATAAATAGATACAGTCCAAATGCACAGCATTTGTGGAAACAATTAAACTTTCATTTTAGGATGTATGTTAGGCTCTAGGGTTGCGGGGCATAGTGTTGCTGTTTAGATTATAGTTGTGGTCTTAATTAATTAAGATGTGTGTTGAAGTTATTGAAACAGAAGTGACTTTGATCGGGTCTTGTAAAGGAAAAAATGAAAGTGTAAGAACACTCAGGCGTGAGCACATTTCGTTAAAAATGTTAAATATAGAAAGGAGGAGTGGCCGTCTGCTTTCAAGCCCGTCACATTATTCCTTTTTGCATGTAATTTGACACCACATCTCTGCGGAGAAAGAGCGCTGAGACAAAAGATATTGCCCTGGGGTCTTTCTGTGTATGAATAAACTTTTACAATCCATCAACTTGAAACAATATTAATAAATAATACATTCTTGTTGATTATTATAACTTTCACAGTATTCATTCTTCATATTTAAGTGAAAAAACCAAACGCAAAGTGAAGGGCAGTGGGGGGGGGGGGGGGGGGGGGGGGAATTATGGTGTAGTGCAGCGCTTTAAAAAAATTGACCAATCAACGGTGAGATAGACCAGAGGTGGGATTCGTTTTCAAGATTGAAAAGATACTCATCCAATCAAACATCCCGGTGGTCGACATTGTCCAATCAGGTGTAGGATGGAGCCGCTGTATCCAACGAGAGTGGATTTTCAACGAGCTCGAGAGAAAAGCGGAGACAGGCAGACATCGTTTCTCTCTCAGCGTCTTTGGACTGTTCACACAGAGGCGAAGAGACGAGAAATAATTATTCTTTAGATCGGGAATATAATTAGCTAAATTAATACACAAAATTAACCATGGCCGACACAGCTGTTGACACAACCGCCACTGCAGAGGTTACAGCCAAGGTGCGTTTCATTCACCTTTTTCTCCCCCTTTCTTTTTTTTTCTCGGCTGAACCGTCGTGTTGAAAGATTTAGAAAACTTGTACAAGTTGTTACAGTGTTTATGTTTCTTTAGCTAACTACGGCTGAACAAGTGAGTTATTTGACGGCAGCAGCAAAGCTTGTAATTAACGTTAGTTCATGTAAGTTAAACCAGCAACTTGTCTTAAATATCACATGGCGAAAGCCATACTTCGTGGAGGCGAGTCATTTAGCAGTTTTCAGCATCGACGACTAATTGCTGTGACTGGAAACTGAAATGTGTGTGATGTGGTTTGACTTAAAAATGTCTTGTTAAGCAGACAAAGCGGCACAAACGGTACAGCTGGTGGAGCGGAGCTGCCGCTGTGGGCGGGAAGCCACAGCACGGTTTACACTGCTGTGTAACTGCGCGGCATGGGGGTGAAAAAGACCAGCATTCCCGCTTAGTTTTAATAAAAGAACACAAAATTAATACCGTTTTCATCGTGTTTTTTTTTTCTCAATCCCAGCTCGTAATCAAACTCGGACGTGGGAGTAACATTTGGCACTTAACTCTTTTTCTTAACTGAACATTGATCAAAGGGGCTTTTATTTTGTAGGAGCTGAAAGAGAAGAAAGAGGCAGAAGTGGAAGAAAAGACCGATAACGGGGACGCACCTGCCAATGGCACAGTAAGTTGGAGCCGAGAGAGGCAGCCTCATGGCCTTTTGTCTTAGCACCCCTCATCATGCAGGTGTCGCTGCACCCGCCTCCCCCCTCCTGTTCAGCTGCTCTCCACACTGTGCTTTGTTTGGGTTGTGAAATGGCAGATGTTCGCTAGCAACCCTCTGGACGTCTCCATTGGTTTTTCTCTACTCTGAGGTTTCCCAGAGCTTGGTAGCTAATCCTCTGGGAGTGTAATAACAGCTCACTACACATTGCCTTTTAAAGAATCCCCAAAGGAGCCTGTACATGCAAGTCTGTGGGAGCATTATCTAAAATATGCTCGGGATGCCTTGTTATTCTGCAAATAATTTGTTTACATAATTGAAGGCCAGTCATTGCATACCCTTACCAGACTGATGTTTCCTCTGCTTCATCCAGAATGGTGCTGAACACAGTGACAAAGTGGAAGAAACCACAGAGGAGGAGCACAAGAATGGGGAAGGTAAGTTAATTTTAAGTGCTACTAGTGTTTTCTGAAAGATTGGAATTGCAACTATATGTGTACTGTATTCAGATTTTACTGATTTGCCCTATAATTATTTCTCTTGTGTGGTACTGACCTCAAAATCTTCCCTTTTTAATACAAGTGAATCTTGATATGTTTAAAAATGAAAATGCGCTGGAAGTGAGGGCTGTAATTTCTGAAGTGACAAACTGTCCTTATAGGGGATGCAGAGGAGGCGCCCCCTGCTGAGGAGACTGATGCACAGCCTGTGAAGCGTGCAGCTGAAGAGGAGGAGGTGGGTTGTCTTTGGGCCTTAAGTATGCAAGTTTTAGTCTTGGTTTTGGCCTTTGCTAATGTGACTCTTCTTCTTTTTTCCATTAGGAAAAGGTGGAGACAAAAAAGCAGAAGACAGAGGAAAATGGGGATTCGAAAGAGGCAGAAGTGGAGGCTTAGGTTTCTGTCCTGCTACTTGTTTGCAGCACTGTCTTACCAGCCTGGTCAACATCGTGTTGTAGAGCTTGTGCTTTTTTGTATCTTTGGAGAGAAATTTCTTTTTGTTTGCTCCCATGTTATCACATTGCACTGGAGTCTTGAAACATAGTGGCCCTGCATCCTTTTTTTTTTTTTTTTTTTTTTTTAATGAAATGTTATTTATTGGTCTTTAAAATGAGCTCTTTTTTTTTTCCTACTTGTACAAATCGGGCCATGCCACGAGATCAGTTTTGTTTTTTTGTTTTTTTAAATTTCCTGAGGTTTGATATCAGTATGTTAGAAGCACAATCTCTATTATGTCAGTGCTGACCAGATGATTCATACATACAGGCAGCTGCTCACCTCCAAGGCTCATGTTGACCTCTCAGATACACTTAAAGGACCAAAGATAAGTTTTAAGCAGGGGATAATGGACAGTTGTTAGCATTATTAGTTAAAAGGCATAATATTTTGTGTTTGAGCTGCTACTTAATCTTTGGCTGCCCTGTTAACATAGCAGATGGTGCAAATGAATTAGAGGGGCTCTGTCTTGCACCTCCGTGATTAGATAGTTTGACCCCCCTGATTCCCCCCAAACTTCCCAGTTCAGTGGAGGCAGGATTTTGCAATGTTAATTAACCCCTCTTAAATCTTAAAGCTTTGGTCATTTGTTCTGTATGCATTCCACGCAAGTTTGTACCATTTATACTTTGTTTCTCTTACATTTTCAATGAGTGTTATGTTATGGTTGGGTAGCTCAGTTTTGTGTACAAGACTGCCTTTTTCAGAACCAGAATGACATTCGGTTACTTCAGCCACTGCTTTGTATATTCTGATTAACAAATAAATTGTCTTTTTACTTAAGAATGTCTTTCGTGTGTGTTTATTATCTGTTAATAGCTCATCATCAGTGCTTTCTTTAAAAAACAAAACATGGTTTTATAAGTGGATGATGTCACTTGACCTATTTTTTTCTTAACATGGAAAATGGCTGGCTTAGATGCAGGAAAGAGGAATAATTTCACTTGGTAATGGAAAAGGGTGAACAGAATCAATGGATTACTTTCTTGTATACACTTGCTCCCCCATGTGGTGTAGTTGAGAAGTTCACCCCATCATTAAGGGAAGCTACAACTGACATGGCATGCAACAAAATAATTGACACAGGAGTCAAGCGTGGCAAAAAATGATCATTTTAGTTTTAACTTAACCCTGAATAAAAGTAGCTTTTACAGTAGCACTGCTAATACTGAGCAATAGGTGGTACCATGTAACACAAAAACTGTGTTTTATTTCTTTCCCAAGCAAGCTGCAACAGCATGATCCGCACATTTACTGTTTCCTCAGAAACGTTAGCGTGGCGTGCATCTGGTCAGTCCAGCAGGCTTTGATAGTAGGCAATTACAGACATTCTTCTGGGGCACCTGCATGTTGAGGTGCTCAGTCAGTGGAACCAACACAACGAAAAGCTTGTTTGAAGCCCTGAAATCAGGCTTGGTGCCTGTGTTTGGCTGAACAGACAAAGCGTACCGTTTTGCCATGAAAAAATAAACTGCATGTACCAGTTTAGTGATGTAGATGGCTTCTCGATGATGGAAAAAGGAATGAGGTTTAAAACGTCCAGCTAACAAACGAAAAGTCATCACTATACGTCACTGATGGACTGAGCATAGTGGAGCGGAAGCCTACTACCTTAAGCATGCGCCCTAATGATGACGATAAGCATTCGCCGCCGCTGGCTGTGAACCCCCAGTCTTTTTTTTTTGCTTTTTTAAAATGCTGTCCACCTTCAGGGTTACCCATCATTCACATGAGTCTTCTCTCTGTTTTCTCTTCTTCTGTTTTGTTCGGTTTCCGACTGATTGCTGATTCAGACCCCAGTTTCAACTTCTCCTCTTCCTGATAATGACAAGAATCACTGTCATTATTACAATGGTATGGCCAGGAGTAGGGTAACAGCTCACAGGGCTGTCCATGGCTTAGTGAGGGCCCAGACAAGAATTAGCCACCAGTACACATTTCTCTGTGTTTTTTGTACGAGTACGCGTGTCATCCTATTAGACACTGCTCTATAATGATTAAGTAGTTGACATTGTACTCCTATTTGGACTCTTGATTAAGAGTCACCCAGCACCAAACTGTGAAATTTTGGGGATAGCACACTGGTTAAGTCTCATAATGACTGGATAGTGTGGAAAGTGTTGTTTGTATTTGCTGTTAAAATGTGGAGAATGTGAAAGCCTTCCAGACTGTGATTAGGCATAGTTCGCCTTCACGTGAATATTAAGTATGTGTTTGCTAAATTATGCAATGAGAGCTCTTGAATTAATAAAGAGGAATGAACGGTGAGCCTGAATGGCTACTGGCAGCACATTCAATTAGTCAGAAAATCCTGCCTAAGGTGTAGTATGCTAACTCAGAGAAACAGGCAGGTAGACATTCCCTTGGCCATATGACCAAAACAAAACGTTAACACAGGGCTTTAAGAGATTACACTGCAGCTCATGCAGACGTTAGGCAACTGATAAAAGGAAGAAAAAGAGAGGGAAAGCAGTGGTTAGCTTGCGCATACTGGTAAACACTTCTATCCTAA
The DNA here is from genome assembly GCF_057382185.1 of Mchenga conophoros. Taxonomy (NCBI): domain Eukaryota; kingdom Metazoa; phylum Chordata; class Actinopteri; order Cichliformes; family Cichlidae; genus Mchenga; species Mchenga conophoros. The sequence goes on from NC_140530.1 coordinate 23,417,071, forward strand.
AAACACCAACAAATGAGCAAGAAAAATGATGCAAGAGTTTGACAGCAAAGAATCAGACACAAGAACGGCTTATCTATACTCACAGGAGTCACTCAGAGTCACACACACATTCAGAGAGGTCACACATTCGTTTGCAAAAGTTAGGAAAAAATGCATGGGCACACACACTGTATGAACACGCTGGTCATGTATAAACAAAGACTGGAGAGGTGGCCAATGTCTGTCTGTCTGTCTGTCTAGCTCTGAGAGGAGCAGTGCTAAATTGGTGTAAAACAATATATGAATCTGTGCTGTACAGTGTGCGGCAGGATTTACAAGTGCGTCTGTCGCACTGTGAAGGTCAACACAGCAGACACTAAAGCAACAGTGCTGTGGAGTGAGTATGTGTGTGCGTGCGGTTGTGTGTGAGGTAAAAATAAATTTGTAAGAGGCTTTTCTAAATGTGCACCAATAGTGGCTGGGTCTCGCTTTCGGGGGGCTCACCCTCAGGGGGGGGCAGCTGGTACACCACGCAGAGAGAGGAGTACAGGCAGCCCACGAATGACATCAGGCTTGCAAAGTACATCACTCCCTGGGCCCCACCCACCAGGGAGGTCAGAGGTCCCATCGCCACAGAGACCAGGATTTGAGCCAGGAAGTACTGGCAGCTGAGCAGAGAGATGTCCACCCCCATCCCTCGTCTGGTCCCTTCCTCCGATGAGCCGCAAAACTGAAAGACACAATTGGTTTAATTACAGTGTGGGAACAGTCTAAGCACTGCAAGCAAGTACTCAGCAAACATGCTAGCTGGAAGGTGATGTTCTAACAGTGGACAAAGCAAGAATGCAAGTCATTTTACAGGAGTGGAGAAATCAAACACTCTTGTCTTTTTTTTTTTTGTAATGAGACTATGTAACTATGAAGACAGCTGCATGATGTCAACTCCATGTAAATCAAGTAGAAAAAAGTTTGTTTGTTTGTTTATTTTTTAAATATGAACCTTTTTAAGTCATTTATGGTTATCTACATGTAAATTCTGCCTCATTTGTGCCATGATGAACTTGGACTGTCACAACCACTGCCTCTTTGCTCCCTGAAGAAAAGCATCCAGAGTAAGAGTTAGGAAATCAACTTATTCTTGTGTTGTATGTATTTTTTTTTTTAACTCTTAATAAATAAAGATTTCTTTGTTTTGATTTTTGATCTAATTAGTAAACAGATAATACAAAACAATCACTGAAAACAAAATTTCTCTCCAACAATGATATTCAAGGCGCATCTAGGAAGGAAAGTGAGAGTGATTACTATTTTTCAAGTCTTCTTCCCATTGAAACATTTGCTGGGTAAAGCTGTGAAAGACTTTGACAGTATGCTCATTTGTTTTCTTCTGACATCACTAAACTAAATATGAAGCTACAGTCAATGCAAATTATACAAAGCTTTGCTTTAGATAGTGCTGTGGGAAACAGTCCTAAAATCTGAAAATGGACCTTGAGCACTTTTGGGTCCCTTAACTGGAAGTTAGATTCTAGATGCTTACGCAGGCTTTTATTCTACAACATAAAATACATACCTAAATACTCAACTTCTTCTTCTTTTATCTGTCTCAGAGAAGGCGTTTCCCCAAAAAAATAGCGAAATGAAACTCCAGAACTTAACTTGATCACAGCAAAATATGAGAGCTTTGTGGCATAACAAGTTTATAGTAAAATCTACGCATTTTACAGCTTTTAAAAAATCCTAAACTTTGAGTTAATTGGGAAAAATGATCTCGCTGAACAAAACTCATGTTCATTTCCCAGAAAGGTCGTTTTCTGCAGTAATTCAAAAGGCCTAAAAATTAAATTGGCTCTTTGATGAATGAACCAGGGTGATGCTAATGTCTGGCAAAAAGCACCCAGAAAAGCATTCTACTGTAGAACGTCCAAGAAACAGTGAGACAGCAAATCTGGCGCTATTACTTCCTGCTACTCTAAAGCTTAAAAAAAGCTGCTTCACAACAATAAAGTTTTATTTTTATATTTCAATTTTGTATGATTTGGAATAAAACCTCTAGTTATTCAGCTCAGAGGCAGATTTTATTACCCCCATTATTTAACATTAAGCTAAATTAACTGGCTGATGGCTGTGGCTTCATAGCCATCAAACAAACACGATAATGGTAAGGTGATCATATACATTTTGATCTATTCTTTTACGTTCACACAGGAAAAATATCATCCAGCAACTATAATTAGGTAATTGCTGCACTTATATCGATACTGACCTGAGGGCTCTGGTAGTATTCACACAGCAGAGAGTAAGGCAGCGTACATAAAGAGGAGAAGAGCACCCCGTAGGTGACACAGAGAGAAAGTACCACGTAGAGGTTGGTGGATAGTGTGGCAAGGCCGGTGCCCAAACCAAATGCCAAGTAGGCGAAAAAATATAGCGTGCGAAGAGAGAAACGCTCCTCTAGTTTCTCCAATATGGCTGAAAGTTGAAGAAGGGAAAGCAGAGAGAGGTTCAGCGAATGACGAAGCAGTGCACAAATCCAACCAGGGTAAGGAATCACACCTGCCAGATGTGATGTGATGTGATGTGTGAGTACTTACCTGAGTAGAAAGCAGCACTGAATGCATAGATGCACATGCCCCAGCAGCCCATGCTGACACCAGCATTGTAGCGTTGGTAAGCCTCGGAGTCATGGGGTGCTTTGGGATCTCCTTCAAACACAACCTCCCCCATGAAGTCAGTGTAGAAGAGCAGCATCCCTTCAAAGGACAGCCAGCCTAAAGCACAGATTGAAAAAAAAAATCACGCTTTTATGAAATTAAATGCAAAACAGGTTGATTTTAAGGTTCAGCAGTGTAGAAAAAGAGATACATTTCAATTAAGTTTTTTTTTTACTCACCTAAAAAATGATTAGTGCATAAACTCCGCAAAGAGGGAGGCATCCTGTAGATGGCTATACACAGCAGCTTCATTGACATTTGGGATTCTCCACTCTCCACATTCTCACTTAGATCACTCTCATAGCGCACTCCATTGAGCAAAATGTTTGCAACCTTCATTGGAGGAGAAAAAAAAACCACATGACATCATGTTTAAAAAGCTCTGTTCTGGCTTCTCACAAAACACCTTATGTCAGATTCAAAACATGCGTCTGACCTGCTGGCTGAAAGTCACTGTCCTCCTACGTCCATTCTCCAGCCCAACAATCTGTGTTGCCATGGGCTCTTCCATCAGCGCGAGACTCTGAGGTCGCTTCAGGATGCCAGCCGTGGAGCCCCGGTGTGACCCCGCAGCAGTCTGAGCCCCAGCTGTGACCTGAGATGCTCCGTGAGATTGTGCATCTCCAGCAGGCTGAGGCCCTTCTGCATCTTGTGCGTCCCCAACTGGATGAGACACCACATTGGCCTGGGTCTGTCCTGCACCTGCAGGGTGGTTCCCTGGCCCCTGCATGAGCCCGTCTGGGGGAGGGGAGTCCCCTGGAGGCAGTGGCACAGTGGTGGAGCTGGGGGGCAGAGCTTGTGGTGTCTGCTGGCCTGTGTAGCAGTCTATGAGCACACTGTCGATATATGAGGTTCCTAATGAAGAGGCAAACTCATTAATGCCAGTGAGAGAGCTGTCCCTACTAATAAAGCTGCCATACTTTGGAGTGAGGGGGCTTAGGGGCGATATGGGGCTATTGAGGCCCGCACAAAGACGCGCACTTGCACTGCAAGAATGGGCCAAGGGGTCAGGATTACATGGGTGAGACTTTGAGAAATTGTAGCTGTAGAGACCGTCCTCGTCTTCCTCATCTAGTCCCAAATCTGGTCCAGGGTGGACGGGTGGGGAGGGGGGAAGAGGGAGGCTAGGGCTTTTCAGGCTGTTTTTGCTTGAGTTCTTGTTCGGCTGGCTCTTCGGTAAGGGCCGTTCAGGGATGCTCATTAGAGTCATGGTTGTGGCGATCACCAAAGTGATGCTCGTAAACAGGTATATGACCCGGAGTTGACCTCCCATTGACCTTCCAAACTGTGTCTGGTCCCAGTTGATGCCACCTACAATGTAGCCAAATCCACCTCCTAGACCTGAGTAGAGAAATGAAACCACAAAATACTTGTAAAGCTAAATTTCTACTGTTTTCTGCTAAATTATCTCAAAAGGACATATGTTACAGCTTCAGCTTTCCCTGCTACAGAACTATTTTCCTACCTGCCAGTAACGCATGGATGTTCAGTCCCCGATCTTGGTCCTCTGGGCTGCACACATCCATCATATAAGCATGGCTTGGGTTGTCAGCTGAATCAGCACTGAAGTCCATTAGAACCACACCACACACTGTCAGGACTATTCCCCACTTGTGATTTGATGCTGTGTCAGCCAGGACACTCCCAATATCCCGTCCATTGAGAACCAGAGTAAGACCAATCAGTGCTCCTACAATGCAGAGCAGAGGAAGTGACAAAAAATTAACATGAGCACCAAAGCTAGATGAACTAGATGAGAGCTAGATGAAGGCGGAAGACCTGAATGTCTCCTGAACTCTGGGTTTTCCAATTTTTTGATGTAGAGCATAACAAATGGTTACATGTTTTTACTGGCTGTGTATAATCTTTGGCCATCAAAATGATGTGGCTATAAATTTAAAATAAAATTGTGATCTTGCAGTCAATATGGAGAAACAGTACAAGTTCCCAGGTGGATTGATTCTGAATTACATTCGACACAGAGACACAGCCAGTTATAACCACTGAATCTGAACTGTCTGGGAGTTTACTTGAGCTCTTTACTGAAAACCAGATGAAGAGTTGTGCCTTATGGTGGGATGTTTTTCACAGTGGTTTTATTTAAAATGTATCTGAGATGTTGTATGTCACACTGTACTAGCATGGCATGTATACAGTGTAACAGAAAAGCAGTAGACTGAGTAGGTATGTGTATAAGTTCCCCTGTGTTATGCAACCACACTTAGGTGCTTAGGTGGAGCACATGCATTTTGGTGAACCTGTGGCCAAGTTCCTATCTATGGTCTTTAGTTATGATTATCCAACCATGGTTTTATTTGAGCATTTTACAGGAATGAACTGCTTATTGATTGAGCTGCATCAGAGGAAATGCAGGATTTGCTTTGAGGCCACAACTGCTATAATTTTGACCATTCTTCTAAATAACAGCAATAAGAAACATGTTGTAATGCACTTCACAAAAGTGCTAACATTTGAGGTAACTATACCATATAATTGCAGATTATTTACCATTTGATCAACACTGTCACTTGCAAGCTACGCAGCTTCACATAATTGCATTTCAAAAACACTATGGTACTGCTTTAATTCGTCTTACCTATTGCCAAGGCGAAAATAAAAGGTCGTCTTCGCCCAAACCGGGATGTGCAACGATCACTCCATGCTCCTATGAGAGGCTGAACGAGGAATCCTTCAAGTCAAAACGAAATACAAAGTTAGAATCCATGCAACTAGGATTCTTATTATACATTACATATGCCTGTACAGCAGCTAGTCGTCTACCTCTGCTGCTTACTTACCGAGAATGGGGCTAATAAACCACACCAAGCTGTAGAATTGATCAGGCAGGCCCATCTGTAAAAGCACTGGAGTCACATAAGCTGTTTCCATGGCATAGCTGAATTCAATCCCGAACAAGATGCAGCCATTGAAGAGCAGCTCCTGGAAGGTACGTCTCGGGGGAAGCTCACTGAGGTCCAACTGGTCCAGGGGACAAGGTGTGTTGGGTGGCGGAGGAGGCGAAGGTCTTATCAGCTTCCTCCGCTTTGGCTGTCTTTGGAAGTTGTTGGCTCTGTGACTGAGGTGCCGAGTGGTGGAAGTTGGAAAGCTGGCAGTTTTGGGAAGTGAGCTCCTCCAGATACCTTCCTGAGCTGTGGAAAACCTCCCTCCTGGACTGGCCAAGAGGGGGTCACTGGGGGTGCCCATTCCTGGAGATGACATCTCTCTCAAGCCAGCAGCAACTGGAACATATTAAAGGGTGATACCAATGATGAATTACAAGTCAGACATGCGCAAAAGTTTGTTTGGACTTGATTCAAGATCAGCACGGTCTAGCACAGCATTAACTTGGTGCTGCTAATGGTTATGTAGTGCAACCAAAAGGACACTGCAGTCATGTGCAGACACCGTCGGTGGGCACGACGCACTGCAACCAGTGCGCATGCTGTGCGCAAAGCCCATGTGCTCTGCGTGGCTGACTACAGCAGTGTACTATGCGGCAGCGCTCATGACGCCTGTTTCCATTTTAATTTTTCATGTAGGAAGCTCAAACAGGACACAATGTAAGCGGTGTGGATGTCAATGACGGCTTTCAGGACATTCACAAGGATAACGCATCATTGTCGCTCACATTTAATAGAAATACTTGACTGATAGCCTGCCGACCCAGAGCCTTTTTTGCTTTTTTTTTTTTTTTTAAGAGACATGATCCTCGATTTTTTCTTCTGTTTGCAATAGACTCTTAAGGTGACGATTAGGCGATCTACTGTGTAAGAGGATGCACAGAAATATAAATAAATAAATAAAAAGCGTGCACATTACGACGTGAAAGAGGATAATTACCTTTTCGGGGCGGCTCGTCATTTATTGCGGCATACTGTGTAGATAACCACAGCAACCTTTGTGATGTATAGAAACCGTAGTATGAATTACAGGAGTCATGATTGTTTTTTTGTTTTCCTTTGATGCAGTCATCCCCCCGCTCTCTCCTTCGTCCCTTCTCCTTTCCCCTCTCCTCATCCCCCCCCCTCCCTATCTGTCCCCCTCCCTTCGCGTCTTCCTCCCCGTCTCTCCCGTGACGTCACGCCCCTCCCTGCAACATCAGCACAGAGGACCCATCTATCTGCATACAGCACTACTCCAGTATGAGCCTAGTACTTAGCAGCAATATTAATGTAATAATTATATTCCAAATTCAGGTAAACGGGTTTAATAAATTGCACTCCTTTTTCTTTTATAGGAAAAGAAATTCACACCTTTATTTTATCATATTGGTTAATCTTTGTTTAATTATGCATTCTTGAACTACTTTTTTATGTCTTTCCTGCTTTTTAACTGAAACTTTGACTTGCTAGATAGTTTTTATTTTATTCAACTGTGACTTTTCCGATAAGAAAGCAGCAGGAAATTCGAAATAACCAACACATATAAATGCAGACAGCTCGGCTTTTTTCAGTTTTCTGTGTGCATCGTGAATGTAGTTGTATACTATTTTCCTGTCCACGATGTTTGTGCAGATATTTCGCTTTTTTTTTTTTTCAGTCAGATAGTCAAATGGTGTTGCATTGCTTCCTGTCCCTATAGCATGTATCCACAGCACATCAGGGTGTGGCCCATTGTGTGCACTGCCTTTTTAGTATGACATGTTTATGAAGGCTTCACATTGCCGCCGGTTGGGTAATACATGTGACACACCCACCAGAGCTAGAGTGAAATCCTAGGCTACATCAAAGAGTGTTGCATGCCCTTTCACACTGTGTCTATAAAACATGTCTTTCAGGCTAGAAGATGTGCAACCCCCCCCCCAAGGTGCTGCTGGCACAGTTAGACCCCTCATTAGCAGTGAGTGAGAGGACTGTGTTAAAGGAAAGGTCAAATGGCTACAGAACCTTTTGCTAGGATACACGTAGAGCTGTCATATCAAGAATACTCAGGTAAACTGTAGCTGGCCTAAAGTCTTGTGCAAATTCACACTTTTTTGCATTATGACATTTGAAAATGCATGTTTTGTAAAACAGTACTTGTTCTGCATGAGCAGTCCCACCTGGATTAGATGTTTGGCACTGACAGAGGGAAATAACAGCAGATGGGGGTTTCAGTTTGGTGTGTCGTTGAGGCCGCTCCCAGATCAGCAGGTGGATGTAAGGCTGCTTTCTTTAACAGCTCCTTCAAGATTTAAGGAGTCGACCGCCCTTTATTTAAAATGGCAGCACGAAAGATAGCTCTGGTCCCTGCAGAAATACTAAAGTGGTTTTAGGGCCACCTCTGATAACAGGCTCATTATGTCTAATTGACTTGTAGCAGGTTAATCTGGCCCGCAGGATGTTCACCTTGGTACATGAGAGATGGAAACACCCCCATAGGTATAGTGTATTAAATTTATTGTTACTGAGGTTGATATCTTTTTAATGAAATGGTTTCTATTTGGAGAACTGGTTAGATTGAATGCTGATTTATTTATATAATCATTTCCCAGCAACAGTTGTTTGAAGTTGGTTTATATTGTAAGCTAAAGATCTTAAAAGAGAGAAAGAACCCCCAATGACCCAATGAGCAAATAATTGGCAACAGCAGGAAGGAAGAACTTTTTTTTAACAGGAAGACCTTCAGCAGAACAGACTTAGGCAGGGGCAGCCATCTGCCTTGACCAGCCTGAGCAGTGAGCAGAACGAGACCGCAAATATTATACATCTTACACACATCCCATTGATATAGAAACAGACTTTTTTTTGTTTAAGGTAGCAAGTAACATAGTCAGTGATGTCTCATAACACAATGAAGTAGAAAGAATAGAAAATGTTACTGTCCTGGTCACAAGAGAGAACATTCTGAAAAGAATAATATTTTTTCTCTACATTTAAGACATGAGCAACCGAGAAATATACAGAGGAAAAAGGTTTTGTTACATTGTGTAATTGGGCTGATCTACAGTAAGTAGAGAAACAATTTTCTTCTAAAAGTCAGTAAAATAAGCAGCAGAAAGTGAAGACAACAGTATCTTAAATGTGTACATAGGAATTTAATCATTTCAGATTTTTTTCCCACCTTTGTCAAAAGTATCTCTGCAGTGGGGTCGACCACATCAGCCAAGACCCCAGGTGCAGGCTCTGCAAAGATGTCCTTTGGACAATCTAGCACATAACAGTAGGGCGCAAGATGCCAGCAAGCAGGGGATACATGGAACACCATAAGCAAGTGTCTGGCATAGTATACAAAAACATCTGTGCCGAATATGGTCTCGAAGTCTGGAGGTCAAAATAGCACATCCCCCTAGGGTGGTTGAGAATAACCGAGTTAAGATCCTGTGTGACTTCCAGATACAAAGGGACAAACTGGTGATGAGTATCTAATCACACGTGGCAGAGGAAGAGGGCTATAGTGCTAGATGTAGCTATACCAAGTGATAGCAACATCAGGAAGAAGAAACATGAGAAGCTCGAGAAATACCAGAGATGAGAGAAGAGCTCGAAAAGATGTGGAGGGTGAAGGCAACAGTGGTCCCGGTGGTAATCTGAGCACTCAGACAGGAAGCCCCAAACTGGGCGGGTGGCTCCAGCAGATCCCAGGAACGACATCGGAGATCTCTGTTCACAAGGGTAGAGGACAGATAAAGACTACCCACGGGGCCTGAGGTGATTTCAGATGGAGTGGCACAACTTGCTGTGGAGTTAATAGAAAACAGAAGGCTGGGACATGGGATGAACTTAAAGAGCTATAAAATGGATATATAATCGAGCGAAGAGAGTAAACAGAGACCATGCAATAAAATCCCACCTTTGAGCTCACCTGTGCTGAACCTTACACAACATATAGATATTACCACGACTGTAAGCACAGAGCATGGGGTCAGCTTAAAATTGTTCCGCACATGCTTCACATGTGCATCAACAGATATCTTAAAACAACAACTACTACACCGTGTTACAAAAAAACAGAAAGAAAGAAAAAAAGCTGCTTGTAGTACTCTCTGCACGTGCTGAAAGCGACTCGTAGCACGCCCCTTGATTGGTTGTGTTTTCAGTTCCAGTTGAATATGATTGGAGGTTCGTGTTGAGTGGGCGTATACGGATGTAGATGTTTTGCAACAGTTTATGCGGGTGTAACAGACATCTTTACTGTACAGTCACTCACTCCCGAAGCTTGTCACCTTGATCTGTGAACTTAATTCGTGGTGTTTCGGAGTCTTTTACCCGGCTCGGAGAAAATGGCGTCAGTCGACCTTGCTAAAGTTGGAAAAAACTTACTGAAGAGCGATGAAAGCGAGGAGGTGAGTTACGTAGATGGGCGGCTGCTGAGGGTTACAGCTGTGGACTTTATTTATCGTTTCGGATAGTTGCTTCGCTTTTTTGTGCCCCCCACCCCCTTTTTATTTTTTCAAATTAAGCTGTGATATGAAGTAGTAGACTTGTTACCCCGCCGAGGCAGCTAAATTAAACCTGTTTCCCCACCCCCCCTCCCCAGCACTGAAACAACTGCTGAGTAACGAGGCCTTTAAAGTGACATAATGATGATGTTCACTTGTGACATAACGTTTCATTTGCACATATAACACACAGGGCCAGCTCCTCATATATTTACTGTGTGTGTGTGTGTGTGTGTGTTTTGCTGTTTCTTTCGGCTTGTCTTTCAGAAAGTAGAGCTCCAGTCTCTGTGGCAGGACCAGCCCGTGGTCCTCTTCTTCCTGCGCAGGTTTGGCTGTCAGGTATGTCGGTGGACGGCATCAGAGATCAGCAAACTGGAGCCAGACCTGAGGGCCAACGGGGTAGCGCTAGTGGGAGTCGGACCAGAAGAATTTGGGCTCCAGGAGTTCAAGCAAGGAGGCTTTTTAAAAGGACGTAAGCATCCTTAATCATTCAGTGCAGTGCATATTAATTTATCTTTTGGTAAGTTCTTATAAAAGCTGTCGAAAAATTAGGTTACACCAGACTAGAGTATCTTAAAAAAAAAAAAGGCCTTCTGTAACTGACTAGAACTTCCCTGCTGAGAGCATTCAAAATTGTCAGCAGCCACTCCTGCTGTGTGATTGTGAATAATCATTAATCAGCTTCCTTTTTTTTAGCCCTTTATGTGGATGAACAAAAGAAATGCTACAAGGATCTGGGCTTCAAACGGTGAGTGCAATAAATGTAGAGCGCTAATGTCAGTACACCAAGAAGGTTCTGGGTCAAGGATGTCAAACACAAGGCACAAAGACTCCAATCTGGCCCACTGAACATCTTTGGAAAAATTGAGGACATAAATTTTTGAATTGTAACTGATAAAGACCCCCCCCCCCCCCCAAGAGACAACACCAAAGTAAATATGTAATACTTAAACGAATAAATAATTAATAGAAACTTGTGATTTTTATAGTGGGTTCACAGTAAAAAAAGAAAAGCAAAATGAATCAACTAAATGTTTCCATTTTATAACTAAAGGGCAGTCTGTGCAATGAGCTAACAAAATTTTCTTCTGCAATATTACAAATTTCTGTCTTTCATTTCAAGCCCAAAGAAGCATTTTTTAATCACGTAGAAAAACAGAGATGTAATGTTTAAATTACACTTCTTGCATTAAAAGATCTTGGGAATTAAATGTATAGTTAAATCTCTTTACACTAACAGAAAGAAGAGTTTCACCCATTGTGGCCCACTTAGGATTAAAGTGACAACCCTGTTCTAGGTTTTAACCTGCTGGGGCCTTTATGTGTGGGGTTTACATGCTATTCCTTGTTTTGCATGGGTTTTACTACAATCAGTGTTAAATTAACTAGCTGTTGTTAATTAGCCATGCACCCCGGCAGGCGATTGTCTGCATGAGCTGTTGTCTTCGTATTTGTTACCCAGGGTGAACAGTGCTTCTTGCCCTATGACAGCTGGGGTAGTGTTCAGCACTACCTCTTGCAAACCTAAAACGGATAAGCTCCTAAGACCAGTGCTTTGACCAAGATGTGATTTGCTTTAAATTGTCAAACTTACTAAAAAAAGGAGTAACTTAAACAGTATTGATCTTGACTCAATTAATTCATTATAGTAAACAAATTTCACCAACCCAATCATTTTAAAACATCATCTTGGGATCATAACAGGAATCAAGAAAACATTCATCAAATCAAATCAAATGCACGAATATTTAATGTTCTGTAATGGAAAAACTGTATTCTTTTCCCATTCAGGTACAACGCTTTAAGTGTGGTTCCTGCAGCATTGGGGAAAAAAGTACGAGATGTAGCAGCAAAGGTAGACATATTTGTCACTTTCAAAAACGAATTAAAAACAAAAGAGCAGTGGTACACGGTGGCTTTTTCAAGCTGATAATTTTTGCTTTTTTCAGGCCAGCGCTGAAGGAATCCAGGGAAACTTCTCAGGAGATCTGCTCCAGAGTGGAGGCATGGTCATTGTGGCCAAAGGTAAACTGGGTGGACACCAGTGGGGTGGAGGGGTGCAAGGGTCCATTTTAAGATTATGTAAAAGTAAGTGGAAAGGCACTGATTGTTTAAACCTTTACCAAATAAAGATGACATATGACCACCTCCCCTGTACCCCTAATGACAAGTTTTGTTACCTCAGTCTGTACCAATAAAGATGTGGTTTGACAACTATTAGCACAGGTTTCAGGTTTTTAAGGGCATCCATGGTAAGCTGTATAGGCAGGGATCATCCGTGCTAACTTCTGATGAAAACCCAGGTATTTTGTTCTGGAAGCAGGCCTGAAGTATGACAGAAATGGCTCAGTTCAGTTCAGTTCAGAGGTTACCCCTAGTACCCATTCAGGAGATAAGGAGTTAAAACATATGACAAATTAGAGGATTTTCCTCATAATTCACCTTGTGGTATGGCACTGAGTACAGAAAAGGTGTTCTGTCATTTTAAGTTGCATTTTTGTGGTGTGTCCTCTAGAGGGCAGTGCAGCATCACATTATGGTGACGCAGTCAGGAGCAGCATTTACTTCTAAATCCAGTTTTCCACAGGTCTGCTGACTATTCTTGCTCATTTACATGAAGTATAGGATTATTTTTCAATTGTTCGAATATATTAAGGTTAGATTATTAGCTATATTTAAACATATAAAAGCAAATATGCTCACCAAATAAAAAGGCACAGTCCTAAATACATTACATATATACATTATAGCACAACATTAGGAAAACGAAGACTATATTAAAAGGTTTTTTTGACAGTATTCAATTAATTTTACAATACAAATAAAATGGTTGGTCACTCTAATTCTCCCTCTTTGTGTGCCAAAGTCTTCTTACGGTGCGGTAGAACAGTTTGTCCTTATGGAAAAAGGCATCTGGTAGAGTAGGTAGTGGGTCACTTTGTCTGGTGTGTCTCCCAGTGTTAAAGCCTTGGCTCCACCAAAAGTCCTTCAACACCTACACAGTAAACCCTGTGAAGTTCTATTTCTATAATATTAACATTTTTCTGTGTTTGGAAGTAGTTTATCAAACAGAAGCTTTGCGTTAAACCAAACTGCACTATACATACATGTTTGAAATACTGTTCTGTGTGTGCCGTAGCATTTTTTTTATTTTCATGTATTTTGCTTTTAAAAAAGGATCCCTAGTGAGGCAACCAAAGCAAAGTTACATTATTATATTGTAATAAACAGGGCCAGCAAGTTGTTTATATGATGAAAGTATCTAAGTGATTTATTTTTGCACTGCAAAGGTGGAGAAAAGGTCCTACTGCACTTTATCCAAGATTCACCAGGAGACTACCTGCCTTTGGAGGAGATTACCAAGGCTCTGGGTATCTCAGCCACAGTAAAAGAAGGACAGAGGCCAGTGGTAAGGCATACCATGCATGTCCATGTTATAATTGATGCTATGAACTGAGCTGTAAAGCAAAGGGTTAAATGGGATAGAGCAAACTGGTGTCATTGTGTGTGTGAAAACACTGGAGGGATCTAATCATCAGTTTCTTTCAACAGAGTCTGTTTTACGTCAGTAGAGACAAATGCATCAGAGTATCCTCTTCACAGACAATTTCACACTTATTACAGCATCTTCATGGTCTGTCAGTGTCTGTGTCAAAGGCCCCGAAACCTTTTAAACTTGACTGAAGATGATCTCCGTACTTGAAAACACAGCAGTTATTTTACAGATCCATATAATAGCGGTGCTGTAGTGCAAGCTGAAAAGCACAAATGCTCTGCAGATTGAAATTATCACTATATTATGGAGGAATTCATATTTTTTAGCAAGTCCTTGATCACTACCATCATCATTGTGTATGTGTGGTAGATTACTCGTACAGCACAGCAGAAATGGGACATGTCTAGTAAGAGGACATGGGAATGACTGGCAGTACTGGCTGCGGTGACCATTTCTGTTGAGGTCATTGTTACCTCATGTGGTTTCCACCCTAATCATTTTGCCCTGTTTACATCCTTTTTCTTTTTTTTAAACCCTCTGGTAGAGGCGACTCAGAATTTTCTTACCTAATGTGCACAGTGGGATTTTAAGAAGCTGGAAGGTCAGTGTTGTCATGACAGTGTCATAAATTGGTTACCACTGAGAGACAAATGATAAACAGCCTGTGGCAGACAAACATGTTGTGAATGAAAAACAGAAACTACAGATATTTAATATTAAAACTACAGCAGATTTAAAGTGTAAAACTGAGAATTATATGTTATTAGAGCATTATTGCCTTTTCAAAAATGGTTATACTGAGGATTTGTTTTCTATAAAATGTCCTGACTCAACCTTATTGTGTAGCGAGCTCATAATCGTCGCTTCTCCTCCACCATGCGACTGGAAATAGGCTCACTAGAGGCTCGCTGTAGCATCCATGTGATTCTCCTCATTGATTACGACCACTGTGATGAAGCGCTGCTTAGATTTCAGATACTTCAAATTTGAAGTTGAGCACTTACTTGGGAATTATGCTTCAGCAGTAACTTCAAACCCTTCTGAAACCCTACGTCGTAAATTACAGCGTAACCTGACTTGGATTTTCCTAGAAATGTAACAAGAGGACAGGGCCAATGATTCCAGTCAGCAGTAAATCTACAACAATGACTGTTGCAAAGGGAGAGGATCAAAATTCCTCCGTAATCATGAACCTTTTAAATCATGGGATGTATTTTTTTTGGAGGCTATGTAGTATTAAGTAGTCTGCTTGCATAGGGAATTTTTTAACAATAACATAAGTTCCTGTTTGCTTACTGCACTACCATCATTATGTTTATATGCAAAGTCTCAGCACTTAACACATTTTTAGTGACAGATTGTGCCTGCTTTTTAACTGTTTGCTTACTGCAAACAGGAATTTAGTATCTATTGCAAAACCACTAGTTTATGTTAACGTACAAGACCCAACAACACTATTTACTCTTAAATCTCTTGAGAGATCTGGCTTTCTGGCTGGGGGCATCGCAAGAATATTGAAACAGGACTGTAATATTAAGCTACAGCCAGGCTAAAATTAGCTTAATACAACACAAAGAATGGAAATGGCTTGCTGTATCCAAACTTAAAAAAAAGGTTTTGCACATCTTATTCTGAGGTGGTATTTATTATGTTCCCACAGAGCCAGGCACTTGTTAGATAAGCTAACCAGCTGCTGATTGCAGTCCTGTGTCTATAATAAAAACATCTACAAGAGTAACACTATGGAGTATGTAATATGTTCTGTTTGTCTGTTTGTTAGCAGTCTAGCATTCAGAGGTTTCAAGACATATTCACATTTTGTGTGATGGCAGATAACAATAAGGAGTTGATTTCATTTTGGTGAAAATGGGATCAAGGTCAGGCCAAAATCAGTAAAAACTTTATATTACTCACATGTGTTTTGTTTTTGGATTGTCTTTCAACCTGGGTGACAGGAGTACCTAGGTTGGCTAAGCATTTGACCTTGACTTTCACAGTCAGCACCCAAGGTCAAGGATGACCTCTAAAAAAGTTTCAAGAAGCCATATCGAGTAATATATATGACGCCATAACAGGCTGACATCAGCATGTCGTAATAAAAACATCATAAAACATCAAAGCTTCAGTATTGCTTCACTCTGCAGGGTGAGTTGCGCTGGCTTTGTGTTCTTGATAAGAAAGAATAATCTCAGGATTAAGTGTTCATATTGTTACACTTACAAATTAGTTTTGCAAAATCAGAGCATTTGTTGTGTTTAATGAAAATGGTAACACTTATGCATCCCATTTCACCTATTCAGGCTACAAAAAAACTGTCTTTTTAACATCAGTTAAGCACAGCAGTTTATATGTTATCAGTTTGTAAGTGCAGGCATTGCACAGGTCTCAGACAGACAGTGCAGTGTTTTATTTTTCTTTCCTTCTCTCTTCACAAACTAAAAAAAAAAGAAAAGAAAAGAAGCCCCACACCTGTCAGTTTTTATCAGTCATTGACAACAATAAATCTGAACTTTAATGAAGTAAAGGTCAGATCAGCAAACTGTTGTTTATCTCCTGTACAACCATTTTCATTCAACTTAGATCCCCCCCGCCCCCTCCGGTCATCCACATCCTGATGGCTGTAGCTCTGAGAACCTTTGATATACTTTGAGAAACTCTGCTTCAGAGAATGAGCTGCATTGATTGCTGTGTTGGTATAAGATATAAGAATTCAGTTTGATTTATAAGATTTCAAAAAAATGTGGCCTAGGTTTATGTTAGTGTATTCACAAAACAAACTGCTCACAGATCATGGGCCTAACACTTTAAGTTCTGCAGGGTTTGTCCTGTGATCGTCAGGGCTTTCGACATGCCCGTCACATCCAGCACATGCTCTTCAACCACTTTGCCTCTGAGCGCTATTGCTCGCTTCCCACAGAATCCACCGTGTCGAAACTATTGCAACAGTCCCCATGATCTCTGACGACCAGCCGATGTCATCTCTGCAACCCACAACAGAATAGACCTTGTTATCTCTGAGGGGTCAAAATGTGTCAGGAACGAGTAAAAGTCACAAGCTAATGTCTGGTTTGGAAAGGCCCGGGCAATGTTTTGTTAACAGAGAGAGGTCACAGGCTGGTCCAGATAAAACCACTAAGACCACTCATGGGTTTAGAAGTAATGTCTCTCCTCAAACCTTTCTGTTTACTTTGGAGGTTCTTCTATCTGTGCCCAGGTTTGGGAACTCTCAAACTAGATTTCCCACAAGAATGACTCGTGTTCTAACTTGAGCGATCACTCTGAGGGACCGCAAACAAGACGCGGTGTTTAGACAAACAAGGCTTCCTATTGATGGAGCTTTATCCACAAAAGGTGATCGGTGAGCGGCATCTTTATCTATGAGCTGCTGCTTCTCCTAAATACATGGCTGAGGCTCATTATTTATTGTTCTCATTGTTTAATGCATCTTTGTCATCTGTTGCAGTGCAACGATGATGTTTGTACACGATGATGACGGAGCTGCTCTTCGTACCTGAACTGCACGTCTCGCCTCTTTGGAAGATTCATGAAGTGGGATACCGTTTAAAATGATTGACAATGAAGTATTAAATCACTAATAATATTCCAGTGCCACAGTTTTTAATCTATTGTTTGTTTGTTTGTTTTTTAATAAACTGTAATGGTTTATGGTACAAATAGAGTGCTCTAATCTTTGTTTTTACAACAGCTGGTATTTTACATTTAAATTGTGTTTACATCACTGTGATTGTCTTTTTTTAATATCCAGTTTATAAAGAACAAGCTTTACTTTGTATGTGTCTAACAATATCTGCTCATTAAAAAGCCTTTGACTTCATTTAAAGACTTTCAAAATGGGTCAGGAGGTATTTGACTTCTTGATATGAGAGAAGAATTGTTTTCATTAATAATTCAACACTCTGGAGGCTGTTTTAGCTCACTGGGCACAGCAGGTGACCCATATGTCATAAAGCTAATGCAGAGGTCTGGGTTTGACTGTGCTCTGACAATGTTCACTGCATGTCTGTCTCCTCTCTTCTGTCTTTTCTTCACTGTCGTCTCAGGAGAAAAGATAAAAATCCACAAAAATTTACTTTAAAAACAAAATCTAAACTGACAGGGCTCAAATATTAACACCTACAGCTCTTTTTGTTTATAATTTAAAGCTGAAATTGGCCCATTTTGTAGCTTCACTTTATAGAAAAATGTCACTTCTGATTCATTTTATGCTCATATATTAAATTTACTATATATCATTTTTGGACAAGTTCACAAACCTGTAACATAAACTTAGATTCAGATGATATTTTAGGCCCTCTGTCATGATACCTAACACTGGTCTATTTCCTCATGCATGCACTCCACTGATGTTACTGAGTTACTCTCCTCATATTATGGTTATCTTGCATTTTATGAAAATAATATTTAGTTAAAAGTTCAAGTCTTCCTCTCCTCTGTCAGTTCCTTGAGCCAGCCTGTGACACAAGTAAGAGTAAACAGTAAACAAATATATTTTTTTAAGAGTTTATTTAAAGTTGAAACGTTTAGAGGAACGAGTGGATCACCAGCACTCAGGTGATGGTCTGCAGGCCGAGTCTGTTTATGTGTTTTATTTATGCAGGGTCTTACTGTTCAAGAGTAACTTGGTGGTGAGTGATTGTAATTACTGGCTTTAAAAAATAGTTACAAACTGAACTGTACTTCTTGTCCAGATTGTGTTGTCTTGGTGCCATTTGGAGGATTTTTATTGCGGCTGTCTGACAGAAATTGTGACCTTCCTAACCAAGTCTGCTCACTGATAATTTAGCGCTCTCCCTTCCTGTCAACAAATGGCCTTTCCTGGTTTCAGAAAGAGAGATAGGGACGGCCTTAAGCTAGCCATGAGGTGTATAAAGGTAGTGCACAAACCGATGGGTGATGCAGTTGTGGCTGTGTCCATCTTTTAGTCTTTTGCAGTTTGAGAATGGTTTCTAAAAGATTTAGTCATGTTTTATGTTAAAAAAATAAATTGCACTTTTAAAGGAGAGACTTGAGATTGCGCCAGTTGAGACAGTCACTTTAATGGCAATAATAACATATCTGAGTCACAAAAATAGCAGTCTAGATAATTACATAGCAGCAGGAACATTCATAAAACATCTTAAACATCTGGAATCTTGCAAAGCAATAATATTTCATAAATATTCATTTAGCTAAATAAACTCTAAATGGGTATACAGGTTGAAACATGTTCATATATAGCAAAAAATGCGTTTCTAGTTGGTAACTTCAAAACGACACAATTTCACAATTTAGGTAAATGTGGTGCTAAAACTAAGTGAAGACACACTTTCTTCTGTACCTGATTTTCCTCCGTGGAGAACATCAAGCATCTACAATAACACGTTTTATTTGTTATACCCTTGTTCAGTTAACAACTTGTTGCACAAAACATGAAGTTTAAACTGTTTGTCTTCTAACCATCTCCCAGCATCGCTTTAAAATGTGCGATGTTGTTCAAAGGAAACATCTGACATTTTGAGAAAGTTAGCAGAGGACTGATACCTCACTGGGCTCGGCATAAAAAAAAAAAACTTGAAACAGAAGGAAATCGCATATCAGTCCAAAGGGAACTAAAATTGCCTAAAGCTATAGAAAGAAAACGCCCTCTCTAGTAGTTAAAAATGCACCTGTCGGTCACTCAGTAGAGTACTGCTCAGTAGCAGTAGAGGGTCACACGGTTTTGTGACCCTCTACTGCTCTTGGTTTAAATTATGCTTACAGTCTGACATGTTCAAATGCCATCACACAGTATCACTCTGCTTCTCTGTGTTATTGTAGGCTCTTTACCTTTGATGCTAAATAAAACGTAATTAAAATTGACCAGAGTCTGTCATGATTCTTTCCTACTTCGCAATTCATGTTGATTCACAGTTTCATTTGTACTCATATTTGTTGGTGACATACAGAAGCTCATCAGCTGGCACTTCCAGGACTTTAACAAACTTTGGGAGTGACCATTCACTGTATGTCCATCCATATACCTTTGATTTTCTGCTGGAAGCTTTCCGGTAAAGAAAGAACAGAAGATGCTAACAACTGTGAACTGACAGCTGTGGAGCTTGCTCTGGAGGAGCACAGAGATTGGCTGAGAGTAGCCTTTTTTTTGACTTTTGACGGGAACCTGGAGTGCATGGTCTTCACCAAATACCTGAACTCCTGCCAGTGTCGTTGACGTTCTCCTCTATCTTTTGTCCAGTCCTGTATGTGTTATTGTCAGTGATGGGAGTAACGGTGTTACTTTTTTCAGTAACGGGTTATCTAACTAATTACTGTCTCTATCGTTACAACGCCGTTACCGTTACTAACAAGAAAATGCGGTCACGTTACTATTTTTCAACAGACGGTTGAAGCTGTGTTCAGCTTACCGCATCTTATATCAGTTGCACGGAAGTAGCTGACTACGTAAGTAATCTGGGCGCTACAGCTTTAAGCAGCTGCGCGCGCTCCCACGGACTGTAATCACGATCACTTTCTAGCACAACACCTGGAGCTAAGGGGGCAAAACGATCGCATGAGTGCTGCTGTTTGACTGAGGAAGAATAAAGTAGTCATGGTAAGCCAATCACATGACCACTTAAAGACATACAAAGTGATATATACCAGTTTTTAAATTGTGTTGATAGGCCACGTAAAACCAGAGTCATGATAAACAATATATACCGGTGTTTTTCCTGAATAGTTTCATCACGTTTACTGTCTAAGGACAGCGCTAGTAAGCACTTGCTGCTTATGACCAAAAAAAAAAAAAAAAAAAAAAAAAACCAGCCCCTTCGTGTTGGTGGAAAAATGCACCAAGTCGACCAATCAAAAAATGATATGGCAACATGAGATTTGGTTGTTTAGGAAGAGGGGGAAGTTTTAGGAGTCACAGTGAGAGAGAGAGAGAGCAGAAAAAGAGAGAGTGAGTTTTGAGATGTGAGAGATTTGTGATGTTTAGCGTGTTTGGAGTGTGTAGTTAATGTGTCTTGTGGAGTTAGTGTGTAGTGTTGTGGATAGTTCTGTGTTGTGTGTCAGAACAATGAGGTGACTGCTGTCTCCAGGTAGAAACAGGAGTGATACACCTGCTCTCAGACCTGCAGGTATCAGGCTGTGATGTTCTCCTTTATAGTGGACAGAAATATTTGGAGTGGCACAAATAATTTGTGCGGCATCTTATTGAATGCAGAACAGCTGATTGTTATGTAAACAGTTTGAATGGTTATTAAAAAGAAAAGGGGGTAAAAGATAAATGGCTGCAAATAACTTTGTTGTTTGCAAAACTTGTGCATATGATTTTAAAATGGAGAATTTATATTTGCATTTAAAGTTATGAAATATGATTCATTAAACATGTTTTTTGGTTGTTACAGTAAAAAAATATAACTTTTTCTACTCGGATTTTATGTTTTTTGTCTGATTTTAGATCAATTGTGTTAATACAGTATGTCAACATGAAAACATAACTGTAAATTCAGACACGTGAGGTTGTGCTGAAAAGAATGATACCAAACAAGGCAAAGTAAATCGTTTTTAAAGGTGAAATGTGGAGGGAACATCAAAAGTGGTTAAAAATGGCCAATTATCCCCGGACCCCAGAGGGTTAAACATTTTTTTAAAGTAACGCAATAGTTACTTTTCAAGTAATTAATTACTTTCAGAATCTTGTAACTCAGTTATTTTTTTGAAGGAGTAACTAGTAACTCTAATTAATTACTTTTTCAAAGTAACTTGCCCAACACTGATTATTGTAGAGTCTACCCTACAATATAAAGCGCCTTCAGACAACTGTTGTTGTGATTTGGTGCTGTATAAATAAAACTTAATTGAATTGAACTATCAGTGTTTTATCTCTCTGGTTCAAAAAACACTGAGAACTGAGGAATATAAAGACATTATCCTCACATCAGGTGACATCAGGTTCAAGCTAAAATAGCTGCACAGTGGCGAGTAGGTATCCTGCTCTGAGCAACTGTCCCGTCTCTTTGTCCCAGCTCTGCTTTCAACTTCTCCAGCAGGACCATTCGTCCCTCCTGCCTGTCCGCCTGCACCCTTTATCTTCTACATGACTGCTCCTGGTGGTCCACTATGGGTTGGCTGTGTTAGTTTCTGGCCTCCGTTGGGAGAAGATTCTGTCACAGCTTATTCAAACTCTAACCCTTCTGTCATTTCAGATCATGCTATTACCACCTGCCCTAGGATAACCCCTGCCTTTCCCACCCTTGCAGTTACCAGTTCACTCAACAAAGTTATTTGTATCATTCTCAGCGCGCATATATATATATATATATATATATATATATATATATATATATATATATATATATATATATATATATAGTAGACTGCAACTATTGTGATTATAGTTGATTTTGAGCCACATTGCTAGCTGATTTTCAAACATTTTTTTACCCCCCAGTTGTGCCTCTTTTTGATTCTTTGGCAGGTTTTGTTTTTTAATTAACTTTTGCCAAACTTGACTTAGAGGTTTGCATCCTAACTTTATATTGTTTAGAAGATTTTGTCAGAAGATTTAAAAAAAAAAAAAATTACTGGTAACTATTTCGTGTTTCAAGGTTTACGGGTTAAGAGACTTTAACTATTTTGTCCTTTGCTTTTTTTACCCACCTGTGATAAAGTTGGGTCTGGCTTAATTAAAATATAATACATAATGATTTTAGATACAGCCAGGGTTATTAACTGTAGCCAAGTGATTGTTGTTCTCTGGGAAAATCTTTAAGTATATACAGTAGCTGTAATTTCTAGTAGACATCCTTGTGATTTATAAACGACAAAGGTGCTGAAAGGTGAATTTTGTTACCATTAGTCAGATGTAACTGTTTCCTCTTTGTTATTAAATGTGAAAATATGAAAATGAATACCTACATGTATATATTTTTTAAATGCATTTCCCAAAATGTCAAACATTTGTCTTTGAGATGGCAGCACACTGTCATCACTTAGATTCTGGGGAAAAATCTCTCAGTAATATTTCCTCTCCCCCCCCTGTTTGAAACAACAGTTTTTGTTGTTTGGAGCACTGAGACTGACCCTCTGAAAGTATAAAGCTTCAATATGCACATTCAATTTAGCAGCCTCTGTTGAGACCTAACAGTCGTGTTCAGTTAACCAAGGCCACCCTAAATGTGACCAGTGACAGCAAACATTCAAAACCGTCTGTGTGTGTGTGTGTTGTTTGTGTTTGAAAGCTCTCTCCAGCACAAAAATGTCGGCTTACGGCAGCCAGTGTCTCCATCCTCTTTGATTCTCCTGTCATTACTTGTTAATAAAGGTAGAAAATAACAGTCCTGGCCCTGGCCATCTTGTTAATGACAAGCCCCAATCTTCAGTGCGAGCTTGTGGATCAGCTACAGCGGTCACCGCGCTCCATCCTTTCATCTCATACGACACTGATCAATGCAAGATCAGAAGAAAACCACTTCATCTGCTGCCTGTCCAAGTGTATCTGAGGGGGTTTTCCCCTCATTTCAGCACAGCATGTAATTGGCTACGCCCCAGAGGCTAAATGTCTGTGTGAGTTTTCACTCATGTCGGAAAGAAAGCGCACAAAACTAAAAACCCAAGCACTATTTTGGGTTAAATGTGAACTTACAGATCTCACACGAGTAACATTATTTTATAAAATGAATGTAGGTTCACGTCATGTTAAGGATTTTGAGCTCAGCTCTTTAACCTCTCGGCTTCAGAAACACATAACAACTGGGGTCTAAACAGATTACAGTCAAAAGTGGGAGTAACCAATAATGCAACTAATATCAATGTCACATCACTCGACCTCCAACAAATCCTGGGTTTTTTTTCTCACGATCTAAGGAGCAGGCCACAGCAAAGTGTCATGACATACAGTACATGTATATAGTACATTTCCGTGGTAGAGTATTGAGTAACAATCATTTGCAAAATGTGGCAAAGAAACTTAGAAAACTGCTTAGCCAGCTTTGAAAATGTTAAATATTTATCCATGCCGTAAGTGTAAAAATGCTAAACGCAGCAGCTCCCTCAGAGTGTTAATTTAAGGTTAAAGCTGCAAAGATTTAACAGTCTTAAAGTCTTTAAGCAATTTGTTTTCATGTAACAGTGAATGACCAAACTCTCAGAGTGTGACTAATTCTTTTGTAGCTTTGCATCAGCAAAGCCGTAAGTTCTCATTTATTTCATGCTCTTCAGCCAGAGTCAGATTTGCTCACCATTATTCCTTCTGAAGTGGCACGATGTCTTAAAAACAGTACATCAGATGAAAGGCTACACATTAAATTACAAAAATCCACTTAAGATTTATGAGAAGAATTTGTTCAACAAATGCTCGCTGGGCATTTAAAGTCAACCTCATTAAGCCTTTCAAAAAGTCTCATCTTTTCCATGTAGCCTTTCCATTCATGTGCCCCGATGTGGGACATTAAAAAAATACAAATAAAAACAAAACAAAAGGGAACAACTGACCTCCTCATCCACTGACAATAATTCAAACTTGATAAGATATTCAAGCAAGTTTCTCTTTTACAATCTGCGTGCTTTAAATTTAAGAACCTATGGAGTACTGAGGACGCCAGCTGTTTAAAAAACACCTACGGTACCATATATGCACGTGTCTGCGTCATCACTCGGCCCCAAACATACTGGAATAAGTCATGAGCAGGATATCTCTGTGGGTTTTAAAGTACAACTTATTCTTTTGATTTGACTTGCCCATGCTAAGAAAACCAACAAATCTCAGGAGTTCTACCAGACCCGACACTTCAGCTCAGGGTTCATTGGACTGCCTTTTTGGCACTGAAAGGCTTCTGAGAAAGCTTCAAAATTCTGGAGCGATCCAAGGACCCTGAGGACAAAAGAAAAGCAGAACATCAAGGATAATAAAAGCTAAAGTATGTTGATGGTGTTAGTTCAGTCTCCAAGTACTCATTTGGATCAACAAACTGAGCTACACTGCACCAGTACTTCACGGATATATCCTTTGTCATGACAAGTGGGAGTATCAGGCTTATATTTTCAGTATGGAGAATCTTTAAATTGAATAAAGCAAAGCAGAGCTGTTCAGCTGAGGAGTGCAGCTGCACTCAGACGGGAGGAAAGGTCATAAAAGGTCAGTCATAAAAGCACAACTATGAATTACAAAGTGCAAATAAGTGATAATTATACTCACAGTACCTCATTTTTTGAGCCACTTCCACACTTACCCGCAAGCTTTAACCATTTAACACCGAGTGTATCATGTTTAATACATTTTTGAGACTTCTACGTCATCAGTGTGGGCCCATGCTCAAAGCTGATTATGGAAAAACATTATGCTGACACTTGGAGTGGGTGGATGATTTGGTTGTGGTTTTTAACAGCTTAAATGTGTCTGAAAACTTCACGTGGGTATGTGCTGTACTTAAGAAGTCATGAGGGCTCATAACTGTTGGAAAGAATGACGTGCAATAAAAAAAAGCTTTGATCTACCCCTATGTACTGAGAGCATCTGTACGTCTGAGAACATTCATACTATTATGGTAAGGTAAAACTGTACATGCCTTAAGTGAATATACTAAAGTTATTGTGAATTTTAAAAATAGATGAAACTCAAAACACTTTATATATGTATAAGTATTTCATATAGTTTATGAAATTTCCCCTTGTGGGACTAATAAAGATATATCATATCATATAAATACAATAATTTGTTTGATTTTATATAAAATAGCCCTGCTGAATGAATTTCCAGTGTTGTAAATGTATAAAATTTCCAACAAACATGCTCTAAAAAATGAAGGACTGCTGCTTGTAAAAAGTAGGGTTTTTTTCAGCATAGCTGCACCAACACTTTAATTCAGCAGCATTTATTTTGCATCCAAATCTTTATTTAGTCAGTAAGATTTCTTCATTGGGTCATTATATAAAACAAAACACGTAATATTAATTCTGTTTTATTCAGTTTCATTTTTCCTCTTTCTGCTTTTCAGAGCTACATTATCACGCACTATGTATATATACATATGTGTGTGTGTATTTTTTTCATATATACACATTTACTTCAGTGCTTTCTATAAAGATTTGATCCTAAAGTCCTTTTTCTCAGTGCAGAGAAATGACACTGCACAGATCTCACATTTGAGTGGAGAGGAAGGACTTAAGGGTACGTCTGAGGTTCTGACAAAAATAAAATGTTATTAGTGTACCTCTGAAATTATTCCATACTAAAGCTTCTTACCTGTATTCTAAAGGACTGTGTGAGTCAGTCTTAATGGACTGGCTGGCATACTCAGGCCGATAAGCACCACACCATACCTGGAAAAAAATAATGCATTAGTGCTTTGCTCGATTTTTTGCAGACTTTGATTACTGCACAGGCTTCTCTTTGTATTAAACCAACCAAATATACTTCTGAATACTTTGTGTATTTAAAGTATTAATATCCCACCTAATAAATCAACTCTCAGTTTTTATATGTCCATTTTTTTATCTCTTTATCTCAGTGAGGAGCAGATTTTTTTTTAATTATTTGTACTGTTTTATTGTCAGTGACAGCTTTCTGCCTTTGCTTTATATACTGTGGCACCAAGATGCTCTTTACTTTGGCAGCTACTCTGCCACACAGCTGCGTGTGTTGCTCAACAGTGATTTGCTTTGGGATTGCTTCACCCTCTGAAGCCCTGAACCTCTCCTTCTGCTGCTCTGTTTACTTCACAGCGCAAAGTATCCACTGAAAGAAATGCTCCTTGTGAGCTTCGGGTTTTAGCTCATGTTCCCCCATTACTTACTTGGGCAAAGTTAAGAAAGAAAAGCTGCTTGTGATCCATGTCTAGACCAGGTAGACGAGGCTCTTCACCTTCCATCTCCACCCACTTAAGATAAGCCTGTAAACACACATCCCCACACAGAAAGTTTATTATAAGCCTTCTGGAGTTTGTCACTGCTGCTGAAATAGTAACATGTGGGTTTTGTGCGTCTAACATCCAACCTGGTATGCTTGACGAACCCCTCCATTGTCTGCAATATTCTCCCCCAAAGTGCTGATTCCACTGATCTGCAATCACACGGACAAAACCATTCACACACAGCAGTGTGAAAACACTCATTGTGGTGCTCGCTTAATAAACGGTATTACAGCCAAGACAAAACATGCTATTTCGTACGTGCTGCAACTGCTTACATTTTGTCCGCCTGCTAGCTTCCAGTTGAAGTTGCCATATTGTTGCACCATGCACTGCGACTGCTCTTTGAAGTGCTCAGCAGAGTAATTACTCCACCAGTTCAGCATATTACCATCTTGGTCAAAATTACGCCCTGCACGGAGACACTCATCATTGTCATTAGCTAGCAATAACAAATTTGAAATAAAAGGTTACTTAAAAACAAACTGCCTTCATCATTTCAGGTTCCTAAAAATATGACTTATCAGTCACCAGCATCTCACCGTTGTCATCAAATCCATGCGTGATCTCATGTCCGATAACCATCCCTATTCCGCCAAAGTTAAGAGCTTGGTGCTGATGCTTGCTAAAGAACGGCGGCTGCAGGATTCCTGCAGGGAACACTGGATGGATACAGGCAAAGAGGGAGTGAAATCACAAGTACTAGCAGTGCTGAACAGGCATGTGATTAGGAGGGAGAGTTACTATAAAAAACATCTTTAATGTGTCAGAGAGGCTGCCGTTGGCCTTGTGTGATTCTTGTAAAGCTCTTACCAATCTGATTTCTGTTGGGTGAGTAGAATGCATTAACCACAGCAGCACCAATGATCCACCTGAGGTGTGACAGGCTTTATTAAGGCACATTTATACTTAATACAGCAGCTGTACAGCTCATGCGCAGAGCTCATTTTGCACCATGAAAAATGAATTTTAACCTTCACTTTTAGTATCCTTTGAGTTATTTTAAAAGGACGTGGAGCAGCAGCAGTACATTCAGTGCACCCAGTACATTTTTAGATAGACAGAACTACATCTGTGTTTACTACATCTGAAACAGGACCAGTTGTATCAGTCACTTACAAGTCAGGATCCACAGGCTCTCTGAGCTTCTTCAGACTCTTGTGGGCTTCTGACTTGAGGTTCTCCAGGATGTTCTCAAAGTAGTGTTCTTCACTGAAATTTAGCTAAAAAGAGAAATGTGACACATCAATGATGAGAGAATCTTTAGAAAAACTAGAAACTAGGCTTTTACTTACATGGGCATACTCTTGGTCAAGCTTTTGGTTGCTCTCCTGCAGGATATGATCTGGATAGCCGATATGTTCCTTGATTGCCATGGCCTTGAAGTGATGCAGAGCAATCAGTATGATAATGCCAATCACCCTCTGAGGAAAGCAACAAAAACTTTTATTTATATTATACCTTTTCTCTCGCCTTCTCCTTTGAGGGAGTGTCCATCCAGCTTAACTCCTCCAGTGTTTCTACGTACGCTGCTTGGATCTTGCTGATGAGGTCACTCACCTGTGAACAAATGACAAAGACTGAGAATCTGAGTCCTGTACTAAAGGAGAAACTCAGAAAAAATATGCCAAAAAATATGTTTTGAGTTTACAAATAGGTCTGTCTAGTGTGATAAAAATGTTAAGCATGGCCTAATGGAAAGTCTCATCCTATTTGGCTTCCTAATTTTGTGGCACTGCAGCTCAAAAATACTGCTAAAAAAGTTCAAGCCTAGACCGTAGAGCAAATTATCCATGTCTTTATCTTTTCCTGCATTAACAATTGTAACCTGCACCCCCTTTTTATTTTTCTGTTTAAGTAAAGCTGCATTTAAGTAACTCAGCTGACTCAGCATGTATTAAAACCTGCGATAAATTCTAAATAAAGAAGGCAAGTTATCCCCATACTGTCTAATTCTTCCAAAGCATCAGTGCTAATAAATGATATGTACTTTTTTTTTTCCAATTTGGCGTTTGGATAAAAATGCTACAAATACGTAACAACGAAGCAGAATTTGTGTTTCACTTGAATTTAAACTCATTTTCAAACTTCTTTCTGCTGTGTTCGAAGCGGTTTCGGGGCCAAAAGCACTCACCATTCGTTTACTTTCTCCTGCAAAAGTCTCGCGCACGTACAGAGCTCCCACTGCGTTCTCCATGCTGCTTTGGACATAACGGACACATTCTCGCCACCAAGCATCCTCGACAGTGGTCCCATAGAGAGTCTAACCACGCACAAATACAGTTATTTTGTCTTCAAATAAGCTGGCATTAGCATATGTTGTTCTGTTATGTCAAACCTTTCTGTATCGCGCTCTGGCATCTTTAAAGTGGCGGCTCAAGCTGTTAACTCTGTCAATGATGAGTTGCCAGGTGAGGTAGTTCTGCATAGTTCTGCAAAGATTAATAGTTTTTGTTAAGCTGTGTTGCAGTGTATATTTTCAGTTATAATATAATCTTTACAGACTCCTTGGATGACAGTCCAGGATTGACCTGATACTGTGTCTGGAGAGAACATCGTTCATCTTCTCAAGATAGGGAGAGCTATACACGACCACCTCCTCGTCCAACTGGACATCAATGGACACACTCGACAGCACACCTTGAATAAATCGTGTCCAGTTGAAACCCTGCAAGACAAATATATTATATTTTTAACATATTTAGTTTTATTTGTGTATAGTTATAATTTAATATGGTTACATGTTGTAGGCCTTCCAGCTCTCAGTTAATTTAGAGGGTGAGGGGTCACTCATAGGTACAAACTTAAAATCTTTAAAGATTTTACATCTCATTGGATTCAACTAAGATGGTTTTCAACACCTCCTTTGTTTAAAATAAGGTTGAACAATGGCTGATAAACAGTATTTCTTAAAGAAACATGTTAATTACTTATTGATTTTTGCTTTTTGACCAAAGCCATACAAACACTGTGAATTAACTGCATTTATATGGTGCTTTTTACTGAAAGCGCACACACACACACACACACACACACACACACACACACACACACACACACACACACACACACACACACACACTGAAGGAAAGAACAGGAACTTTCCTGGGATTCAGTATCTCGCCTAAAGAGACAGGCGGATTTGAGGAGCCATGAATCAAACCACTGACTTTCCAATAAGTCAGTGTGCTCCTTTCTTATGTGAGTATTTGGGGGATGCTTATGAAATGTTCCTTTTTAACTGAATAACAACATTATTTTTTTCAGCCATTTTTTTGTAACGTTTCTTTTTTTTTTTTTTTTTTTTGTTTATTTTATTTTCACTTACTGAATATGGGACAGACTTGACTGGGGGAAAGAAGGGGAGAAAGAAAGAGGGAAAGAGAAACAGCTGAGAAGAGGGACGGGGGAGAAGGGGAAAAACCAAAAACCAACAGAATGAGCAGAAAAAGAAAAAAAAAGAAGAAAAAAAGAAAAAAAAAAAGCATATATCAATCACCTGGGTTTTTGTAACGTTTCTAATTTCAGCTATCAAATATGGCCCCCGTGTCGGTCGGTGTCCAAAATAGCCACCATGCACAACAAGTTAAAGTGGTACCATCAATTACAATGTGCAAGGTGTAAACATTGTACAAGGCGTCATTACTCACAAAAATAACACGGCAGATTTTGAACACTGGCCGCTTGTTGTGCACAGGATCCAAGAGATGTTTCCAAAGGTCTCTTTTTCTGTAAATACTTTCTTTGCAGCTACATAAGTATCACATGTAAGAGTCAAAAGCATTAACCTGAATAATTCTGAAGCAATGCTGCCTTATTAACCAGCAGTCTTGCGCTTGTTAACTGCCATATGGGCTTCTTGTTGCAGATTTTTGGAGAAATATTTTGCATTTTGGGAACTTTTTATGCAAAGCTGACCTAACTAGTTGCCGGTTATATCTTCATATTTCCTGTACAGGAAAAGGGTCATCGATCTTCTTCCTAACTCTTAATAATAAAAGGAATGAGGTGATTTTGCAAAATTTAAAACAAGGCATATAAATTGCATTTACATTTCAGAAACGGATGTTTTCTCATAAATACATGGAGTCATGTGAAAAAGAAAGTTTTCACAGGGCTTTTTGCAGTCCTATAAACAGCTAACCACACCCCATGATTCAGTAGCGTGTACAATCGTTTTTAGCAACAATAACCTGAAGTAATATTTTCTGGATTTTATCTGTCTCTCACATAACTGCTGGGAAATTTTGACCCACTTTTCTTTACAACATTGCTTCAGTTTATTGAGGTTTGGAGGTAGTTGTTCATGTGCAAACACATTTCATTGGGGTTGAGGTCTGTACTTTGAGTCATTGCAACACTGTGATTTCTTTTCCATGTTCAGTTATTTTGCTGGGGATTTGCTGCTGTGTTTGGGATCGCTGTTCTGTTTCATGGCACAAAGCTTTAGCTTTCAGAAACTTGACACTACAATACTTTGGTGTTCAGTCAGCTCAGTGACCGCAAGGTATCCAGGACCTGTGGCTGCAGAACAAGCCCAAATCATCACCTCTGTGCTGACAGTTCGTATGAGGTGTTTGGCTTTTACCAAATGTGGTGGTTTGATCCCATCTGTCCATTGTTGCATTCTTGAAATTGGCCTTTGTCCATTCTGGACATTGTCTGAGAAGTCTTGTGGTTCGTTCAGATGCTGCTTTGCAAACCTAAGCTGTGCTATCATGCTCTTTTTAGAGAGAAAAAGGTTTTCTCTTGGCAACCCTTCCAAAGTCTTTTTGCTGATCTTACTATCACAGATTTTTAACATTTTACATGCTAACTGAGTCCTGGTAGTTATTATGAGGTCATCCATTTTTAGTGAAGTCCTATTCTGAAGCCTTAAACCGAGCATTTTGGGTGTCGACGTCTTGGTAAATTGGAGAGAAGAAGAGAGGAAGGGAACCTGAGTGGAATCTCACCCTAAAGCACACCCTGCTTTATCCCATTTTTAACTACAATGAGGCCCAAAATATTCAAAAAGTCAGGCTTTATAAAGTAAGGCATTAAAATTGTGAATGTGACCAAAGAGTCATCAGGAAAGGCTTTAGTGAGTTTATACATCATGCAAGCAGTACGATCATTTTCTTATAGACTTCAATGCAATCTGACTTTTTGTAACCAATCAGAGTGACCTGCCTGCACCTCAATAACAAAAATGAAGTGAAATAATTCTTACATTAAAGGTGTATGTGCTCTGCAGTTCACCAAGTGCCATCTTGTTGTAAAGAATGGTGACATCTTGGCGTTCCTCTGCTGGTGATGTAGCCTGTCAGGCAACAGGAAGGAAAAACAAAAAATCTAAACTGATTTGTTTTTTTGTTATATAGTCACATTTTGCTATCCTTTCATCAGCAGAGTCTCATTTGTTATGCTCCTAGGAGGCATGAATTTGAAAAAAGGATGGTTAAGAGCTTGGCTGATCTCCTGGTTCCAATATGTATTTGTCTGATTCTCTCATTTACTGGAAGCAGAGAGGAGGTGCTCATTTTTCATCTTGTCATTGTTAATTTTCCTGAACCTCGTTTCACAGTTCCATTTCCTGCTGCAGCTGGCACTCACATTGGCGATGTCTGTCTCCAGCTCCAGCACTTGCATCATTTCCTCCCACACTCGGTCGTCATCTTGAGTCAAATTCCTGTCCTCTCGGGTTATCTTTGCAATGGAAACCATGAAGTGTAGGTAGGCCTCTCGAACCTGTGGTATAGATTAAATAAAATTTTGAATATATTAATTTTATTTTAACAAAAGCTTAGAACGAATATTCTAAGTATTATATGAGTAAAAAACTGCAAAAGTGAAACTCAACAGCACATTTTTTCCCAAACCAAACTGGCTGTTATTCAAGATGAGATCTCACTATGAGCAGTTTTCATTGGACTGCAGGTTCCAGATACTAGCTTTTAATATTAATCCTTTTCACCTGCACTGAACTGTGATGGAGGCAGATATCTCATGCATTCATTTTTCAAAATCAAATACAAGAGAAGACATCCACAAGATTTCATGAAGATAACAGTATGTTTTTTATCAAGGTTTGAGTGAAATGTTGCGTATCACCTTTTTGTAGTTTCCATCATTGAAGTAATAGTCTCTAGATGGCATCCCAAGCCCGGGCTGGTCAATCTAAACAAAATATAAGAATAAGGACAGCAATTAAACACTTTTTCATACCAATAATCCATAAAATACTTGCAGAGATGTGTTTGTAACAGAATGATAATCAAAAATCCGCATGCTAAACTCAATTATCTGTCTGACTGTCAGATCTGAAGACGTTTCAGAGTTCAAGATATTAAGTCTCTCACTGGGATTGACCAGAGCAGACAGAATTAGAAATGAGTACATCAAAGTGATGGCTCAGGCTGAGTGGTTTGGAAACAAAAGTATGCTGGACAAAAGATGTCAGATATAAAGCTGCCAGGCAGAAGGATAAGAGAATGACCACAAAGAAGATTTGTGGATGTAGTAGGAGATGCAGAGGATTGATGTAACGGAGGAAGATGTTAGAGATGGGGTGATCTGCTGCAGGGCCGTGCGGAGAGGTTTAAAGGGGCGGGTGCTCAAAGTTAAAAAGGGGCACATTGAGCCAGTCTGAATAACAACAACACACATTCATCAAGAATCTAATATGGGAAGGGAAGGGCTGTGTTGATCTGAGACTGTAGACATTAAAAAGTCCATAGCAGAGATGGTAGCTGATTAAATGTCATGAGATAATAACAAAATGCAAAGATTGGTGACAGCACTTGGAACCATATTATTGTTGAGGGGCACAGACAGGACTCCGCACGCACACACACATAAAAAATAATAATAATAACTTTTTTTGAAAAGTTGCCTCAACAAAAGGGCACTTTGGGCACCCATCAGGACAGGGGAGGGTGCTCAAGCCCCTCTAGCCCCCCCCCCCCCCCCCCCCCCGCACGTGCCTGATGCTGTGGTGACGCCTAGAAAGACCAGCTGAACGAAGAAGAGAGAGGTCTGTCTAATTTATTGGGTACCATTAATTTCATAGCAATCCATGAGCAATGAGCTGTTGAGATGTTTTAATTTTAAGTGAAAGGATGGACTGACTGACAGAACAGTGCTGCCATTCTTCTGAACAATGCTCTCTAATGTCTCTGTAAACACTGAAACACATTAATGGGACACACTGTTGGACTGGGAGACATGTGTCTTCATTACGATGAGTGAGTGATACACTGTCCTTCGGTGCAGAGCACTAAATCCTGCTGAAAACCTACCCCTGTTGGAGTACCATTTGCCAAAAAGTGGCCAGTCAATTCAGATTGTTATTCATCCTTCTTAAGAAAAGAAACCAGACAAATGTCTGAGTACGTGTGATTAGGATTGAGTCAATGAAGGAAGTTGGACAGATTGTTCATTTCATTAGTTTACGGACCTTGTTGACAACAGCAAATGTCAGGTTTATCTGTAGTAGTTGTATAGCAGCTGTCATGTACTAATTGTGCCCAGACAAAATGTTTTCTCACATAGATAATATGGCGCTGAGAGTCCCGGTCGTCCGTCCACACATACATGTCCAGCACAACCTTCTTGTGGAAATGAGCAGTAAGTGTTGCCAGTGTGTCCTCAAAGCTCCAGGCTTCCTCTGCAAAATAAAAAAGAGAAATTTGTACTCAGTTTAAGAACATTTATCTAGCTGTAAGGAGCTATTCAGCATACCTGGCTGCAGAAATCTCTATGCCTCTGCTGCACATTTTCTGGGCTCGCTTTGTAAATCGGTGTGCGCAGATGCAGCTATGCGTGGCTAATTCTGTTTGAGCCACCATCCATGATTACATTTAATTAAAGTGGCAAGAGCCAGGAGCACGAGGAAGAGGGGACTATTTAAAGCATCCTTCACAGTCCTGATTGAGGACTTGCTCTTCTGCCCACGCATCACTCTCCCAAACCCCACACCTGACTGCTCGACTGAAAAGCCTCGACCGGCCTCTTGATCCCACCAACAAAGCTTATACGCAGCTATTCACTGAGAGCAAATATAGCTGCACAGGCTCTGCGTGATGTTTTTGAGAAAGAACAGCACTTGTTTGTGTGCCGGTGTTACATGTGCACACGTGCTTGTTTGTATAGAACAGGCAGGAGGCATTAATCAGAGTGTGATTTGTACCTGTGGTGGTGTTCCAGTCCTCTGACGCCACAGGCCAGTCACCGATACTCTCAATGAGCTTCAGGAGGGGCTGCGAGTCACGCTGCTCTATGAGGCCTGCAGGGAAAAAAGAACAATCTCAGTTGTAGAACATAACAGGAACATTATGGTCTCACTACTAAAAGAAATTGCGCCATGTTGAGTTCAGACCAGCAGCAGGCACCTACACTGCTCTGAGATACAAAGCTATTTATTCACTGACTCAAAAGGCAAGTTTTCTTAAATAAATTTCCCAGTGACTCTAACAGGTTACTCTAGCAAACGATTTTATGCAATTTAGCCAGGCCCAGGTTGCATAGCAGAAATTACTGGTATGCACAGCTGGTAAGTATTAAATATTAAGGTCTTAAAAAGTCTTCAGTTCAAGCTGGGGAACCCTGCTGATACCCCGGCTGTGGAAGGCTGACTGATATAATAAACAGCAAACAGTTTTTTGTCAGTGTATCTTGTGCTCTCTTGCCCCTTTGTAGACAGCCTTACTTTCATTCATGCAGGAGCTGTAAAGGATTTTGGCCTTCTTGATGGCATCTCTGTCCTCTTCACTGACTGTCTCGAGAACACCTGCAACAACCAAACACAAACAAACATTTTCTGTCTGAAAATGTCTCACCGAAATACTGCAGCCCACACTGACCCACACTGAAGATTTCACCCAGCTGACCTTTGAGGACAATCTCCAGCTTGTCTCGCAGAATGTCAAAGACGCTGTGACGGGAACTGGTCTCCGGAATAACATGTCGCTCCAGCCAACCCCCACAGGCATACTGGTAAAAGTTATCACAAGGCTTCACGGACTCATCCATGTTTTGCAAGAGCCGGGCAGCTTTAAGATGTCGGCGAGGAAAGAGAGACGTAAGAACAGTGCGGTGAAAATCTCACAAGGCAACTGAGGGAGGATGATAGTTTCAAAATTGTAAGAGCAGGAGAAAAAAAAGAAAAAGCAGATTTCTCACCTGCGGTAACACAGTCTGCAGTTGTACACACATTGCTGGGGTTGGAGCGTAACAGCTGGCCTGGAAAAATCAGTGCGAACAATTACGAGAGAACTCTTTGACAAACTGTGCCCCAGCTGAGAGGGAGGATGTTGTTGTGTGAAGTTCAGACCCAATTTTAAGTAGCCTAGATCTGTAGTCTGTGCGAGAGAGGAAATGCCTGTGTCAGCAGTGACTGTGTTCTTTCACTTTTGTGTGGCTCTGCTGATCAGGCAGTAAAAGGAATTACAGTATTACAGTGTCTTTCAGAGGTGCAGGCTCAAATATGACACATGCCACCCCGCTCATCCCGCAGTGTATTCTGTGTTGAGCTTAGAAGATTATACTTACCCTCACCTGTTGAGCTCCTGGACGCGCTCGGCCTGCTTGATTGTTCTGAGTCGGATGCAAGAAAAACGATCAAAACATCAGACAAACTCTGCAATCATTTATCATGACTTTAATAACTGGGTTGAGTGGGTTGAATTATATTTTTAAACAAAAGGCCATCAGACAGAAGCCAGTTGCATTTTCCAACTTAATGTTTAAATTTTTGTGAGTGACATTAAACATTAAACTTTCTACCAAGGATATCTAAAAACATACACACATTATTATTGCATAAAGATGACCATTTTAAAAAATACTTCCAGGATTATTTCATGTGTCAGTTTTGCCTTGATGTTACAAACAAACAGAGTAGGGAGACACATGCCATTACTACTGTAATATCTGGATTTTTCCACGGTTATCGTAGCAGAGCATTTACCTTTCATAGCTGATGTGTAGAGGACTACAAGCCCGGCCAAGGCACAGCTGACTAACAGGAGCAGCACAGACAGACCGATTTCCGCAACAGTCCAGCGACGCTTTCCGGGTTTACTTGATTTCTCCATGATATCCATTTGGCTTTCGGATTTTCCCATATTCCTCCTAACTGCCGGCTCTGTAGGAAAGACACCGTTGGAGTGTGGGATGGTCCAGGCACAGAGCTACCGCCGTGTGTTTTTGCGTGTGTATGTGTGTGTGGGCTGTGCAGTGATCCATCGGTAAACTGTGCCAGCTGACCTGCAGTGAGTGAGCTTCAACTGCCGAACACCTACAACAACTTCACTGACATGAGTTTCACTGACAGTGAAACTGTTGGTCTTGATGCACGATGCGATTTATTTTTCTTTTCTAAAGTGACATAAAATGTTTTAGCTCAGGTTTTTTTCTGTAGTCTTTCATTAAGACTTCTGAACCTGTTCAATCCACAAATAAGGTTTTGAGATTTTCTTTACACAGCTTAACAATATATTATAAACTTAATAAAATCCAAGTAGCTGGAGAGGTTAAAGTGCCTTCAATCTTTTTATTTTATTAGAGGAGGAGGAATGCTGAATTATAAATATGGAGAAATATAAATATGGAGAAATTACTCTGCTGTTAATATTTAAACTGAAAAGGTCACCATGTGGGTAATGAGTCTTCATCGTGCAGACGGATGGGGGGAGATGAAAAGTTTTGGTGTGATTTAAGAGACAGTAACTATGAAAGAAATGTCAAAATTATGTTTCCATTTTGGGTACTTTAACCCCCCCCCCAGTGAAACTGGTGGATATCTTTATCTCTTAAGTCCTTCAGAAAAAAGTCGGCGGCACAGTCCAAAACAGTAGGTGCTTCAGTTTAAGCAACCATGTGCCAAAATGGAGAGGAACCACAGGCATAGGTCAAACATTGTTGCTATAAAAAATGAACAGACAGATACGAGAACTGTGCTCGAGGCATCTTGGCCTTCCAGTAGAGCCAAACGTTTACCTGGACACCTTAGATACACAGGTGTAAATGATTATGTGTCTCAGCTGTCCACTTGTGGGCCCATCACCCTCGACACATTTTAAGGCCAAGTGTGAGGGTCAAAGACTTTTTTGTAGAAGCCGTGTGGATGTGTTGTTGTTTTGGATTACACAATGGATTTCTGTAGCTTTAATATGTCAGCGGGAATGTTTGGTTGTTAAATATTTTTCTATAATCCTGATGATTCTACAGAGGTTGGTCTACATGGTTTAATACTTTTACTATATTCAGCATATTTTGTACTGTGTAGAAGATCATTTCACCGGTGCACCCTTATCGCTAAGGTCCATATGTTATTAATCTGGCAAGAAAAGAGTCACTGTGCATCGAATGCGACGCTCAAGCTGACAACAATTTATCAAACAGTTGAACATTAAACTTGCCTACTCTGTTCATTGTTTTTTTTTAAATGCAAGTATTTGGTCCCACCTTACAGCCCCACACACATGCACACTGAGCCATGCTTTACTTCAAGGGAGCTAATTTCTATGCACAATAATTATGCATTTGTGAGCACAATATTGCAAATGAGCATTTGTGCAATGGACAAAACAACAATCACCCGTGGCTTTCAGCAGCATTGCTTTGCATCTATTCACTCTGCAGCACCTGTTTCTTCCATAACCATTCCCATTGCCCTATCATTAGGCCTGACAGGGACGGGCTGTAAATCAGAGGTTCACACTGCTGTGGCCCATTAGCCCTTCCTGATGAATACTCATGGGCACATATCTGGCTCTATAGTGATGAAGAGCAGGCAGGGGCTTGTTAAAGCTTCACTACCAGCCGCAGACTGTATCAGCATCACACCGCATAGAAACACCCTCTGAGGCTCAATCCTGACAAAGCGTTAAAGACCGACCTCATATTGTAGAAAACTGTTCAGGAATAATGTTCAGTCTGTTGTGACGACACAAGATTTACTGCTCACTACAGGGACTTATTTACATATTTCAAATGTTCTCAGACAGTCTCACTGAATATTAAATCCAATGTTCATTTCCAACTAATGCAAAACTGAGTTGGCATAAAGAAATGGACAATAAAGAAGCAAAATTCATTATTCTTTACAGACTCCTTTTCTAATAAGACAAGAAACCTTTAAAACCATCATGTATTATTTTTGACTGGTCATTTTAGGAAAAGCTGGTTAAAAGTTGAACACAAGGATGTCACTTTTAATTTGTACTTCACGCCATTACGGAAACTGAGATATTTATCAGTGCTGATTTGTTTGAATTAGTGCATTTGAGATTTAAAATTTTATCTTATAGATGAACAACAAGCAGATGAGTGTGCGCAAGCGCATGTGCTTCACATGCACTAAAATTAAATCAGTGTTGATTCACTCAGCATCTGAACCGTGCTCTACCAAGATGTAGCCTTCTGAAGACACCTGTAATTGGCAAGCGTTTCCTATTATAAATTCGATTTTCTAAATCCTATAACCAGACCCTAGAGGAGGTTCAGGAGTCCAATTCCTTCTCAGACCACTTTCTTTATCATGTGGGAAAAAGTTGTCGTTTATTTTTATGTCCAGTGAAGCCAAAAACATATTGCCTACCTCCGGCTTCCATCTTTATTCCTCAACATGACCAAGCAGATGGTTAGGACAGGCTCTTTGTAGCCTGAGAGACACAACTCGGGATAAAAGAGGACCGAAAACACTCATCATTGTCAGTCCAGCGTATTGATTTATCTTCATTTTACCAACTATAAAGCTGGCAACACTTTTAAGAGACGGCATGGGCACCATGCTTGAGGTTTTCAGATGTTCAGCAGATTGAAAAAAGACATGTTAAACACATGCTTTCAAAGTGAGATGAATCAGCATTGTCACTGACTCAATCACGAGCTTTTAGCAGTGGAGGACAACTTGCGTCAGCTGTAGCTGAGATCCACGGAGTTTTACTTGCTTTTTAAAAGAAAGGCAAAAAAAACACAGAAGTAAAATGGGTGCTGAAATTTAGGTGGCTGCTGAGTTGGTAACCTTGATAACCTTTACTGAAGTAGGGCTCAAATAGACATAAGCGAGCAAAGACAAAAATTTTAATCAGCCAAGAGAGTAAATATTTCCAACTCTATCATCAAGATCACTGATCGAGATCGTTTCCTTCTCTCGTTGTTGGTTCAAATTACTTTGTTTAGCTGAGTTCAAAGGCTCACATGGCTACCTGGCCGGTAATCATATTGCTACTCATAACACTGTGAGATTACTGTGCTCAATGTAGCATAACGCTAAGCCTTTATAAGCACCATTTAAAGGACTCACAGCTCTGAAACTCCCTAACTGCAGCAGGCTTGTCACATTTTCAATATTCCTGAGTCCATCACAGTCTGTCAGTAAGCTTTTAGCAAGGCAGAGTAACACTGTCTGTCACAGCTGAGATGGCATTTCTATTTCTAGGCTCCTTTGTTTGATCAGTTAAAAACCATGCTGAAATTACGATATCATATTTGAAGATATTTGGCCAAAGAGGGTAGGAGAATAGACAAGAGCGAAGAGAATAAATGGTATAGCTTATTTAAAATATATTTAAAATGACAAATTACAAGTGCAAACAACTTCTACAGGCTATTTTGTTAATTCTACACATTCATATAAAAAGATATGGGAGAACCAACAGAGATTAATGTGTTTAAGTTAGTGGTACACTCTGTCAACAGTGAGATGAGCATTTAAGCGAAAACCAATTCATTTGTTGAGTGACATTGCAGATCAAAAGTTAAAATTCTGCTAAACACTTTCAGATTGATTTTAACTCATTTCCAAAGGTATTCACGGCAGCTTTGACATTAAAAGCTAGAAAACAATAAAACCCAAAAGTATCAAAT
This sequence comes from Mchenga conophoros, assembly GCF_057382185.1. Lineage (NCBI taxonomy): Eukaryota > Metazoa > Chordata > Actinopteri > Cichliformes > Cichlidae > Mchenga > Mchenga conophoros. The sequence goes on from NC_140530.1 coordinate 23,457,364, forward strand.
ACAATCTAACAGTCAGAGATTCAGGGTCTCCAAAATAAGAGCCTTTCTCTGTAAGTGGGATCAATCTGTGCTAAAGGTCTTATGGAGTCTTTGTTTTAGGCACGTTAAGATTATATGCGGCTTTGTTCAGTGACTGGTACTGTTTTGTACAAACAAAACAAGGATTATCAGGTCAGCCAGCGATCTGCACACTTTCATAGGCGTTCATTCTCATTCCCTTATTTTGCCCTAAACTTTGTGACGGTGCCATCTACGTTTTCCCCACAGCAATGTCTTAACAGCTTAGTGTTTTGAATCTGTCCTGGGACCACTCTGCTGCTGACCTGATGCCCGAAGGCTGCAGCTTCACAGGGTAACTTTAACCACTTTCACTTTGGCACTTGACAGCAAACAGGAATGCAATCTAGAGGATCCGGAGGCTTACCTTTGTATATGGATGGCAGAAGTCCCTGAGCCGTTCCCCCACAGCGTGCTAATATCTCAAACACCCCTGCTGAGCATCCACTCAGAGCTGGTGTGTAGAGAAATGAGTCTGTGCTGCGGGTTGAAGGAGACGTTATCCAGTTCAGTGTGCTGCTCAGGGAATGAGTGAGGCAGCCGAGAGGGAGGGAGAATAAAAGAAGGAGAGGATAGAGGGAGGGAGAAAGAGGAGGCAGATGGGAGGTGATAGTACTAGATTGTTTTTGATTGCATGACTGTGATAAGAAAAAAAAACGCACATCAGGAACAAGTGTGTAGCTGAGGTGTGTAGCTGAGGGGTCAAAAGGATATTGGTTGTGTTACAGTGAGCATCAATTTCTTTTTCTCACTGTGGAGTGTGCCCAGCTGCTGAGCGGAAAGACCAGAAAAATCTGGAAAGCTCTCAGAGAGATAAGACAAACACGTCTTCAAAGCCCTCTGCTAACAAATAATCCGGCATACACCGTGTGTTTAAACCTATTTTAGCTGTTTTGTTCTCATCCCAGCAGCCACAAACATATGGATCTATACTACTCCAGTCATCATCACTACAAGCACCACTCACCGCTGATCCTCCTGTCACCCCTCTCTCCCCTAGTGTCCAGGAAAACTTAACTCCAGGGAGCTCTTAGATGCCTATGGAGAGCCTGATGGGGATACCTGGCCTGGTATCAAATCTAAATGGCATGGCGCCTGGGCTCATTATCAGCCTGATTAACCACACTAATAAGCTGATAATAAAGAGAAAGTAATGTGTTTGGCTGATGATCATAGACTCCCAGTCAGGTGTTGCTACCCAAGAAATTGACAACAAATTTAAGGATCTTGATCAAAACTAAAAAATATAAAAATAAAGAGCACGTGTTGTTGAAAATGCACTCGTGTGTTTATTACTCACATGCAGCATCATTTACATTTAGAAAAAGGAATTGTGGAGAGATGTTTACAAGTGCAAAGCTGCAGTCATTTAGCATGACTGATGGAGTGAAACGCAGCAGGGAGTGGAGATTTGAAACTGAGTTAATAATTTATTCATAGATTTTATTTAGCAGGAGAATGTTTCCTCTCCTATAATGTTTCTGCAAGACTGCAATCAATTTATTTCAGTGTTGATCCTGAATTTGGTCATCAGTCCACTGATTTCACTGATTTCATGTAATTAAGGCTTACAGTGATAGGAAATGATCAGACTAACTTTAATAACTACTAAAAAGTAGAATAACTTGTTACAATTAAAAAAAAGAAAACTACACATGGATTTTAAACACAGTTTGAAACATATTCCCAAGACATCATCATTATTATTTATTAATACTTTAATGTCGGCTCTACAGAGAGATGTGTCTTATTGCATGGTCCAAGTGTAATTCCTGCAGGGGAGGTGCTGAGATGTATTTCTTACTCACAGAAACAGGAACATGCAATCAGGCATAAAAGTGTTAGGTCATCGCTCTCTGCTTCTGAACTATGAAGTCATCCCACAAGGACCGAGCTAAATACACACAAAAGCAGAGGACTTGCACAGATGCTCATTTAAGTGTTACAAAGAGCTGTGAAATTACTTTTTAGGCAATAAAAATGTTGCTGCTTTAAAACGAAAGGACTTCTATTTTTCAACATATACGAGCTTTAATTCGGAGTAGGCAAACAAAAAGCTTTGGTTAATTTGGTTGACCTTTCTTTTTTCTTTTTTTCTTTTTTCTATTTTGCCACAATTCAAACAAGCTGCTCTGCTCGCATCAAGTCTTTACTTTTTTCAACGTACTTTTTACAATTCCACGTATTGCATGTCATATACTGAAGTGCAGAGTTTACCTGCGGTTTTGCAAGAGTCTTATAGCGTTTAAGTAGGCAACCTGAAATTAGATTATCGGAGATTTATTTGCTGTAAGACCGTTTGTTCTCGCGCAGGCCATAAACAAATACTGGACTGTCTTGGTGATTAGTGGATCTGAAAAACAAGCTTGAAAGCTTTTTAATTAGGCTATTGTTGATGAATGCTACTGTACGTATTTGATGGAGAAGGCTGATCTACTTTGCTAAAAAGCTTTTGCCAGAAAATGGAATGTGTGTTCAGAAACTCTCAGAGTGAGGTTAGAAGGATGTTGTTGTTGTGGGAAGACAGTTTGTATATTTAAACCCCGTAACTAAGAATGATAATAGATTATGTGTTATGCAATTTGGAAAAAATAGAAATTTTATTTAATTTTTTTCATTAGACTAAGTAGACAAGAAAACAGCATGTTCTAACTGTAAACGCCTTAATTAATAAACATTTAAAAAACAGTTTTCCATTTCTGCTCATTACGGTTTTGCCTATTTTAGAGCTTGGTGCACGACAATAGCAGCAATCATGGCTTTACATTCTCATCTCCCTATTAATTACATCCTGTGGGTTGTTGGATTAGGCCTGCAGTCAGCGTAAGCTTAAAAAGCTCAGAATATTTCAACTCCAACAATTAAAACCATGCCATTTTACAAAAAGCTCATTTACTGGGACTTTCTGATGAGGTGATATGAACTTATATTTGTCTCTTCTTTCAAAAACCACTATAGTCTCTTGGTTATGTAAGAGTGGTTTGCTGAAAGAGGCAGAGATTGCATGAAACAGTGGCATTGAATCTTGTTAGAAGCAGGTGGATGTTGAGGCTGTCTGTCTGTCTGACAGTGTATGTTGTGCTGACACTCTTTGTCAGCTTGGTGGCATTCAGTTAGAGTCATTGTCTTCCCTCAGCCTGAAAGAAAGGCTGTGATTAACTGGTATGTTCCTCCTCTGTTGATTTACTGCATGTGTTTAATAGGCCTCGGAGAAGGCACACAGGCCATTAAGCACAGAGCTAACATAAAAGCTTCAAAATGAGGTCCCGCTGCAGACTAACTCTGAGGAACCAAATGGGAAGCAAACCTCATGTTCTCTGTCCTCATCTCACAAATCAGCATTCATTAGATCACAGTTTGCAGGTGTAATGTGTTGAAATACAAGTGGCTGCTGGTATATTCATTCCTCAAATGCAGCATAAGCATGGCTGAGCATAATTGCTTTGGGGATAACTTCTTTGGAAAAGAAAGTATAAAAGTATACTTCTTTAGACGATTTTGCCATACAAAAAGATTTTAAAAACATATTTTTTTGACTAGCATTGTCTTTTTTTATGTTTGTGTTCTGCTGAAAAAGTCCATTATAGATGGAACATAGGGTAATTTCTGCTTTTCATGGTTTCTTCTCAGTTTGTGAATATTGTCTAGCTTGCCAAAGACACTAATAAGAACAAATAGTTTTTCCCTGAATTATTTTGTCAAGCAGATGTAAACCTGCACTGAACTAATTAGAAAGTAATAACAAGAAAGGGGAAACAGTCACAGCAGCATGAAGAGCTTGAATTAGGTTAGGCGTTCATATGGAAAGCACTACGATACACTTTGTATGGTGCATTTATGAAAGCTTTATTGAAGTCTGTCTGCAGTTGGACCACAAATACTTCAAATACGGCATTTAAAATAAGACTTTTTAGCACAAAGTTGTGAATACCCGTAGCCTACACATTAAACACAACAAAACACCCCAAATAAAGTAGCTCAATAAAATAAAACAAAATGACCCAATAAAAACAAAAGACTTCTATAAGTAAAAATGTAAATAAAATGCAACACTAAAAGATTCATGATATTGCTTAATCGTCTAATCTGCACAGCTTACCTATTAATAAACTCTAATCAATATATTACAGATTTAACTAATGTACTACTGCAAATAGTAGCGTCTTGCAAGACCTTTCTTTTTTACATATTGTCACCACCTTTCCTTCAACCCGTTCATTTTTGTTGGACATTTAGTGCTCTTTCACTGCAGCTGTTAATCACAAGAGAACAGTGAGAATCATTCAGCTCTTCATTATTTCATTATTATGGAAATATTGATGGTGAGAGTTTTTTAAGCTTCAGGTAGAACTGTTGATGGTGAAATATAACTGGATTGCTGTCAATTGCAATAATATTAAACTAAATAAAACGTGTTAACGTGAATGGATGAGTTTCTTTGGTCACAGAAAGGTGAAGTGACAAAATACCCCCCACTAGCCACCTGTCCCTCGGGTTTTAGCAGCTAGGACAGCACCGTGGCAGGTCTAATCCTCCTTATCTTAATGGCATCTGGCCTTATTGCTGGAGCTGTAGGGAAGATCGACCCTTTGCCTTTCTTTATCAGCAAAAACCACTTCCCTCACCAATCCTGTTGGTCACCCTGCTCTCTCACCATCAGTAGGCCTGTGTCACTCTGAACTTACCAAATCTTCTTGTGCAATGTGATAATCCCAACCTCGGTTGATGTCCAGATGCATGTTTCCAGGAAAACATTAAAAAATCTTCTCAGGAAACGTCGCTGCTGTTGAAATAGGCATATGGCTGACGTATCTGAAAAAACAAAACACTCACATTTATGTGCAAATACAAAGAACACACAGTCTGGATGTGTACCTTGGCTCTGGGTTATTTTCTTTGCCTCCCCATATTCCCACTGTGGCAATAGGGACTTTGCAACAGGGGAGTCAAGAGAGGCTTTGTAGCTCAGATTTTTAAAAAAGATTTTCTTTGCAAAGCCTTATCACAGTTTGGCTTTTATAACAAGAAAGTTGAGTTTCCCTAGGTCGACTGAAAACAAATGTAGATATACCTGGTTTCCCAGGCAAAACTGTGTGTGCTGTATAAACACTAAAACTCAGAAAAAGCATGTCCTAGCAAATATGCAATGTGAATGCAAAGATTTTGCTTGAAATGCTTAAAAATATTTGAAATATTCAAACAGCATTCATATTAATAAATCTGAGCTCAGCCTAAATCTTCTACTTTGTCTTATTGTGACGTTATCTTTCTTTTCATCGCGAACGTGAAGGGAGCTGAGCTGTATGTGAAAGACTTTCACTGTCCAAAACACTCTGTGTGCAGAAATCATTTACCATGGATGATAATCGGCTCTGAAAAATAATTGCTGCTCAGGAGCTGATAGCTATCAGCATCAGTTGGATCACTTTTTTGTTAGTTCTGTGTTTTAGTTCTTCTGTTTCAGGCACTGTAGCACAAGGAAACAAAATTGTCTTCTTTCACCACATTTTTCTTGTATTTAAGACTAAAACTGTTTATACAATATGATGCATTTGTCATTTCAGGAGATCGGTCTGACACCAAAATGTGCTGAATGTGAAAATAAAAATTAATTTTGACCATCAGATAGACTCCTATCCGATGGTCAAAATTAAAACTATTTGTTCTTATTAGTGTCTTTGGCACTCCTACTTCCAGGCAAGTAATGAAGTGACCACTATTAACAATGAAGAATACTTTTGATTGACATATGACCCGGTAGTAAATACATCTAGGCATCTATGCAACAAGAGGCTTGAATGCCATCAGTTTCAAAGCAATATGTGACAAGCGTCCAGTGTGCACACCCTTGTGGGCACACCCCTAGGTGCTCCACTGGCCATTTGACGTTAGTGCCAAATTTCTATTACTATTATGCAGATCTTCCTTATTGAACTTATGCATAATTTCAAATAAGTAAGATCTGTATTCATCCATTTGCCTGCTTTCCTGGGTGTTTGGCTGCTAGTCTGTTCTTTTCTTCACTACCATTTTCCCATGCTATCAAACTCAGTGCGGCAAAGCGACATCATTACTAGTGATATCATTACACGAGTCTAATATCTTCTTCCCCACTTTCTTTGAGCCAATCAGCCTCCACTCTGCGTGGTTTAAATCTCAGTGCTCTCTGCCATGATATTGCTCTAATACCAAGTTAATACAGGGACAGTACTGATGATACCAATATTGATACTGACACTTTAAACCTATGAAGGTTTATGTAGGGGAGAGCAGTGTGTCATAATTCGTGAGATGAATCATCATCAATTTGCGAAAATCGCTGTGATTTTTCATTTCTACAATAATTAGTGAAGACAATAAAAACAAATTTGTCTATTTCAACTCATGTTCAGTTGTTCCAAATGATCTCTCCTTTTTCAAATGTTAAAATGCCCAACTTAGAGCAATTAACAACATGTTTATAGCTATAGTAGATTTCTTCTTCGTAACAGCTACTGAGGTTTGATTTTTATAGAAATCTTGTTGGACAAAAGTTATATATTATTAGGGTGTGGCTCTTTTGAAGGTAGGGTGAGTCCGACTGGGCAGCTTTAACTCCAGCTCATATTTGTGCCGTTGGTGCCTTTTGGAGCATTTTTATTGAATTATCTGCTAAATACTACAGCTTAAGGTGCATTTAATGTACTCCCAGCAAGTCAAAGAAAGCTATGCTCCAGTTTTATTTCACTTGTATCTCATCACAAATTACGCATAGAAATAATTTTCTAAATAAATTTGCCTGTTAGTTGGCAACACTCTGTTCTTTCATCTAAATATTGTTAATTCTCACTCCAAAAACCCAAAAACTAAAATAGCAGCGGCTCTCCAGGCTTTTGTATACAGTCTATATGTTAATTCTTATTAATACTTATTGTCACTAATGCTATTTGTTTCTTTATTATTATAAGCTAAGTTATACATAAATAGCTTTAAGCAACTGTAATGGTAAACAGTTCTTTCCCTCTATATGTGAGCCAATTGCACTATGCTGATTTAGTATTTAGTAAGAGCTTCATTACACAGAGCCAAACAGGAAAGGATACAAAGACTTGAAACGGTCCTTCTGAACACATCACGACAAATATAACAGTTTCTCTGGGTCATGGGACTCATTTTCTAATAATTGCACAGCCATTCTTCTGAACACATCAGTGGTTTCTTTGAAAAGAAAATGTCTTTCTTAGGTGATTTCGTTATCAGAAATATGAATATTTTCACATTTTCTTTTGTTTTTGTTGTTGATGTGTCCGTTATCTGTGCCTAATGAACAATGAAACGTTCTGGCGGCGGGCAGTAATTGCTCAGAGCCCAACAGTGGGGGTGTAATTAGAGAGACAGGGAGGAGTATATGACTTCATGACTGGTACTGTTTAATGATAATGGGGTGCAACGCCACACTACTGTGGTCAGCTAATCATACTGGGCCGGCCTGGACAGCTCTCAGTGCAAACGAGCCGTGACTGGAATACTGAGCAGGTGCTCGCCCACACAGTTCCACACCATTCACTCCACAGGGGATCAGGCATATGATTATAGGTGTGACCCTGCAACACCTGCAACAATGTCATTAGTGCTACCACGCATGGACAGTTTAATGTAAATAAACCAATGTCATCAAGCCACCCAGTAAAAAGAGTGACCACATGCTGCTGTCTACACTTTTACAAGCACAGATTGCCCTTGAAAGGTCATACAATGAGAAGAAAATGAGGGTGCTGATCTACAGGAAGTTGGCAAGAAATTCTGATTATTGATTGATCTTTGCATGCTCTTATCTGATACGAATATCATCAGCTAACGGCAGCGTGGCAACAGGAAAAGAATGTGCTGATTCGGTAGTACTTGGTGTATTACGAGAACTCTAAGGTATAAAAAAGGTTCTGATGACAACATCACATTTAAAACTGAGAAAAACAGGAAACTGAAGCGTGCATGTTCATTGCTGTAGTTTCTCTCAGTTTATATTCATAGAGACTAAAGTTTGTATGTATAAGAGAATCATAGGATAAAGACACATCCTGAACTTCATGGGCAAAGTATAGTTACTGCCACTGAGACAGATAAACAGAATAAATAAAGTACAACTGTAAGCAAATGTTAACCAGCGCTCTTCTATATTTTTAATCTTACGAGTAAATAGCAGCAGCTGGGCAAAAACATCAGCTGGGTCATGTTCAAATACAGTCATGGCGATAACTGCTTGTATGTTAGATAAAAATATTAGATACACCCATAGACTTAAATCCAGTCCAAATGCAACAGGTCAGTCACTTAAAGTGCCTTCATATAATTTATTACTGCAATTTACAGTTAGGGCTCAGAGAGACGTTAATGCTCTTGTTTCTGCTGTTCATCTCAATTCGTTTTAGTAAAATGCACATGCAAAATAGTACAAAGACAAGTCAGTATAACACAGTAACATTAAAAATTGTGGTCTTAAAAATGAATGCCTCTCTGGCTGTATCAATGACAACTGGAGATGTCCGAGTACTGAAAACAAGAAGTATGTCAGACCCTGAAGTAGAATAATTATAGTTTGCTGACAAGTGATGGGTGGGTTTTGCAGTTATTAGGGAGCCTGTGTCTTCATTTAGGAAATTTGCAAACAAGTTCATTACTACATGCCAAATATCCTAAACTGTGTATGACATAAAGGCTGTAAATACAAGTAGTTTTAACTGTAAATTCACCAAAGGTTCTATTATTTTCTAGCACCTCTTGTAGGGGCCTGTGGAGGATTTTCCTCTGAGCTGCCTGGTCTTCCTTGCACCTAATATGGGTTTCTTGGGAGCATTTTGTCCTTGTTTTCTTTGAAACCCCGATGGTACTGTTTAGGCTCAACTCAGCCTTTAAAGGCTTGTTCTGTTCTCTGTAGTCTATCGTATCTTGTTTTGTTTTTCTTGTGCTATAAATAACATTTTTTTCTTTTCATTTATTAGCTGGATGTTGTTGGGCTCGTGTTTTGTAAAATTTTTAAAACATGCTTTGTGAATGGCTTTAAGACTAAGTTTGACCTTGTGCGTTCATATTTTTTACATCACTGACCTTATCAATAAGTAGAGAGCAACCAAGTACTTTTACAGAAACACTAAAATTTTTTTTACAAAAAACAAAAGGTTGCAAAGTTATGGAGGCATGATTAAATATTATATGGTTATGTATATCAACATTAAAAATGTATTGGAATGTAACTAGTACATCATAGGAACAAACTGCTTTTAAGGTACATTGTTCATGATGTTGCTAATTTTAATATTTATAATGAACTTTGGATTATGTTCTCCTTTATGGCATTTAAAAAAAATTCTCCTACTTTAAAAATAAATACATAATTTCAAAACTCCTCTATTATCTTGGCAATGGGTATGCAGAAGGTGATGTTAATCCAAAAAATATCATATTTAATAGCAAATCACTAACTGGAACCATTTTACAGTACAGAAGTTCTGTTGAAGGAATAAGGGTGATTTAAGGGACTTTGGACTTGTATTTCAGATGCTGCAGATCTGCTGGGGTTTCCCCAGAAAACCATTTCTAGGGTTTACAGAGAATGGTTTGATAAAAGAGAAAATATGCAGTGAGTGGCGGTTCTCTGAAAGAAAATGCCTTGTTGATGCCAGAGGTTAGAGGAAAATGACCAAAGTGCTTTGAGTGGAGAGGAAGGCAAAAGTAAAAATATAACAAAAAATAACAAGTAACTACTGAAGTACATATATTATACATATACATTTATTGAAATAGTACAGGTAACAGGATACTTTTATTGTGAGATAAACTTGTCGGGCATTGTGATATAAAATGCCCGACAATATAAAATTATGCTACTGAAGAATTTGATATTTTTTAGACTTTGGTCACTCCTTCGTGCTTCTTGGGGGAAAAAATTAAGTAGTAGCAGAAACTTACTGAAAACAGAAACATAAAAATGTACTTATAAGTGTTTCTTTTTAAAAGGGGGGATGAAAAAGGGGGAGAAAAAGCCAGCTAATATCCTAAAAAACGTGGGTCCTGTTGTTTCTGGGGAAGTCACCCATCAGTCTCATCAGTGTTTCCATCATGGAAGTGTGGCGCCCTCTGTTGTTCAACATCTGGCCTTGTAGTGAAAATTTATAGTTACACGTGTGCCTGTCACTTTAAGAATGCTCAGAATTGTGGGTAAAATGTTAACAGCCAATCAAATCACTGTTGTCAACGCGTTGTTATGGAGTCGGCCTAATTGAAAGCATAGAAGATCCCGAAAGTTTCTTTGTGTGTTTGATGTACTTTTAATTAAAGCTACAGTTTATTTGCTTTCTCTAATATTAAAACTAAATGTCCATGGATCGGCTGGAGGTGTTGCGAGAGCGCAATAAACAGTTACTGGACCAGTTGAGGCAGCATGGAGAGAAACTGGAGCGGCTGTGCGGCTGCCGTGAAAGCCGCAAGAGGGAGAGAGAGGATGGAGCTGAGGAGAGAAGACCACTTGAAGAAACGATCGGGATGACCGGTGGAGACCGCGGCCTTGCAAGGGCGGCCCTAGCCAAGTCTTCCGTGAAGTTTGCCGGTAATTAAACTGTTTGTTTACTTGACGCCAGCAGCACGAGAGAAGTAATTAGCAATGAGCTAAGGTCACATCAGAGTTGCTCTTGATCAATCCAGACCTCACATCACAACAAACCAAAGCTGTCGACGTTTTGTTTACCAGATAGCCAGATTAAACTCCTTCACATATACAGCCCCAACTCCAAGAACGTGTAAAACGTAAATAAAGGCAGACTGCGATGATCTGTAGATCTCGTAGGCGCATATTCACATTAGAACAAATGTTTAAACTAGAAAACGTACGGTTTTAGAGGCGAAGATAATGCCATTTTGAATTTGATGGCAGCAACACGTCTCAAAAAACTTGGGACAGGATCATATTTACCACTGTGTACACGTCTGGACACCGAGGAGACCACGTGGTGGATTTGTGGGACAGGAATGTTGTCCCATTCTTGTCTTTTGGGGGATTCTAGCTGCTCAGATGGTCTTCTTCGTCAAATTTTTCATTTCATGATGTGTCAAATGCTTTTACTTGGTTAGAAGTAACTGTACGCTTGCCAGTTCAATGCCCAGCAGCCATGCTGTTGAAATACATGCAGCATGGAGGAACTGAAATATCCAAGACTTTCCCTGAAAAAGAAGTCTGGAAACGAGGATATATTTGAGCACTCATGGGACCTTTCCAGATGCCAGTTTCATAGATGCTGATGTATTCCCATGCCATGAGCATTATTAACAAGCTCTATGCCCCTTTTCCTCTAGCTGTTTCTTTTTAGTACCATTTACTTTTCTGGCCTTCGTTGCCCCTGGCCCATGTTTTGCTGCCATCAAAATGAAAGTCAACATATATTTTTCATGAAATAGTAACATATTATTTCGAAGTCAGTGACCAAGTCTGAGACCATTCCCAGTCAGTTGCCATCTGCAAAATGACCTTGGTGTGTCAAGACTACAATAAAATGAAAATACGATGGACTCAGTCTTGATCCTGTTTAATCAGTTTTTGATTGAAAAGGATCAAGTTGCCACTTACATGCAATCTATTTGCAATAATACCCCAATTAGCTGTGATAAATCTCTAATCTGTTGCTATCTGCATCAGATCTGTGGTGCTGTAACATCTAGAGGTGGACTCGCTACTGGCAGACCACGAAGAAGCCACACATGGGGTTTGATTCTCTCGATCACAGACAGCCAGATTGAAAAAGGGCAAATTTATAAATGTATAAACACAAACGCAGCTCGTTCATTTCAGTATTCTACCAAGAACAAAATATTTGTGTACAAGATAAAAAAGGTAATTTGCTATCATATCCAGAGCAGTCTGTGTGTTAATACAGATACTGCTACTGTGCCATGTGGGTTGTTCTACAGTCTGTGAAACTGAACTGGGTCTGTGCACCGCGGCTGCTGTTTCACATCTCGCAGTCAGAAAGCCTTGTTATGTGGGCGTCTCTGAAGACATGTAATGTGCAATGTTTGTTGGTTTTGCAACAGAAGGTGCAATTGCTGCCTCACTCCTGAGTGAAAAGACCCTAACCTCACCGTCACTTTACTGCTTCATTCCCAGTTAGAACTTGCAGCGCCTGATGCTGTAACAGACATTACAGAGCCAAACTTCACATATTTACTCTCAAACTCTCATAGTCTGTTTCGGATTTCACTAAGGCCTCAGTCACACTAGAGGAAAAATAGGCCGGTAACTTCTGTGCGATCACGAGAGGTGGTGGTTGGTGAGTGATTGGAATGAATTTTTTTGCAAATAGTTGCACCAACCAAATTGTCATCTACAGCAGGGGTGTCAAACTCAAATACACAGTGGGCCAAAATTCAAAACTGGAACAAAGTCGCGGGCTAACGTTAATATTTATTGAAAAAAAAAAATCTTCCTCCAGATATAAGAATAAATCTTTTCTTATGGACTCAAACAAGTTTTTCTGAAAAACTGAATATGGAACAAGCAAAGCTTAATACTAAACAATATATATATTAGCTGTATAATACAGGTAGGCCAGCTCTAATAGTAATTTGGTATGGCTTCGCGGGCCAAATGTAATTAGGCTGCGGGCCAAATTTGGCCCGCGGGCCAGAGTTTGACACCTATGATCTAGAGGTTAAGCGTGCAGCACCCTCAACCTCTCAGTGACCAGCTTTGGTTGCAAAGCGACTGCATAGGCCACACTGTGGGAGTAAACCTGTATCACGTCTGCAGTTAATCGCTGTCTTATTTGTAAATGGAAAATTAATTGCCAAGATCGGTCGGAGTTAGTCTGCTCCATCATTTACTTCTCCAAGTGAGGATATAATGTAATAAATCACATACAATTGAGTTGCTAAAGTTTTTAGCAAATGCCTGCAAATAGCACAAAAAAGTCTTATTTTGCGCCCGATATATGTGCATTAGTTGTCTTTAGGAGTGTTCATTTATTTGGAATGAGAGGAGAGCAAGTTTAGCAGAATGAGTGCGTAACTTTTACGGATGGATTGCTCAAAGCTGAGTGCAGTGCCAAAACTTTGGCTTTGCCCCGTAACTGTGAGTGTTTAGAGCAAAGGCCCGCATATTTCTGTTCCCTAACAACCCTGAAATAAAGCAGAACTGAACTGAACAGATAAATGGATAAAACTTTATTTTTTCTGTTTACAGCAAGCAGAGTGGGCGTTTCAGTTTTTTAGTCACATTTCGACACAGTGAAGCAGCAGTTCGCTCACACAGTGCAACATATTCACATTTCTTTCACGCCCCTCGATAGTATGATAGGTTTGATTAAATTAAGATGCTCAACATTCCACTTCAGACACTCGCAATCAAATGCAAGACAAATGGTTTTTCGTGGTGTAGTGTGACTGAGGCCTGAAGTAATTATTAATAAAGTACTTTAAATATAAGTATTTCTTCCCTGGAGATGTGAGCTTTATTATAGAGAGTGGATGGTGCTTGGTTTTATTTTTTAATAGTGGATTTAGTATATACATGATGAAATGAAAGTATCTGGAAGAAAAACTACAAAGTGCACCTTTATTACCATTCATCAGAGATGACAATTAACTGATATGTGTTCAAATGTAACTAAAATAAAAAAAATATTTGTGTCTTTATCACCTTTTCACTATTGACACTATTGGCAGTTTTTTTTTTCTGTTTGTTTTGTTTTTTTGTCGTGGAGCCTTTTTATCCTGCTGGTACTTTCCATTTGACTGTGAGCCTGTGGTCTGCATGTAATGTGTGAAATAATCATTTAGAAATCATTTTCTTCCTGTCTTCATCAGACACTTGTGAGAAAAGAACAGTCATCAAAAAGACTGTTTTCACACCATCTTTCACCAAACACAGAGAAGGAACTGCTGAACAAACAGTTAAATCAGATCTCATTAGAGGCAGCAAGAAACAAGACACAGAGCCATTCAGCACCAAGTCCTGTGTAGTAAATCCGAGCAAAGGACAGGTAAGCAAAGGAGCATCAGCATTACCCTGCCTGTGTTACTCTTATAAAGTTAGTAGGAATAAATAATTCATCTCAAACTGAAAAGGCACTCACTAGTATTTCACTGACAATCCCCCTTCAAAAAAGCTAATTCACATCTACATTGGTTTGGGAGCTTTGTATTTATATCGTTACAACTAGTTTATAAACTACAAGTCTGCAGCAAGCTGTGTGCTTTATGTCCACTGAAAAGGTGGAAGTAGAATATGCTGATTGCTAATGCACTGCCTGCTTTCTTTTTGTAGAGGGGTGTGCAGAGCAGGGTCACGTTTCAGTCGGACGATTTCAAAGACGTCCTTGACCCAGAGAGGCATCACCTACCACCCTTACTCGGATATGACTGGATAGCAGGTAAGCTTTATCGGTCTGTCACATATCGCACTGATCTGCAGCCAAAATGCTCCTGAAATATAGGGAGCCACGCTTTGCTGATTTAGGTTAAATTAGTTTGCATATATTTCAAATCTTATTATTAGATCTATTTAACCTTTTGACCTTTCCTCTGACCTTTGATTTAATCGTTCTAGTAACAGGAAATCTATAATGCTGAAAAGTCAAGTTACATGATTTCTTTTTTTAATCCCACATGTAATACATTTTCACAATATGCTTTTGAAAGTACTGACTCATAGAACCTGCAGTAGTGAAATAGATATAACCTAGATATAACCTTTGCATTTTCTATTGTGGTGCCCAAGATTAACAAATAATTTAAAAAGTCTGATTGTGGAGATATCCACAGACATCTCAATACATTTATTACAGCTTTTTCTTTTGAATTAAGGCGGAGTATAGTTCTAGTGTAATGTTGCATGTTAAGTTTTCTTTACATAGACCTGTTTTCTGATATTTAAATTGTTTAATAATGATGAAAGATAAATTATCATATCAAAATTCTCCCCGTTGCCCCCTGGGAGTGTGGTATGCATGTTCGTCAGGCTCTGATCCTCTACCAGAGTTTAAGGTACTGACTGCACTTCTGGACAGAGACTTCTTAGCCCCGTTGTTCTCTACTACCTGTGGTAGCATTTCCCATCGGGAGTTGGACACTTGTCCATATGAACAACACATATTCCTGAACATTATCCCAGCCAGCCACCCAGGTTCGGACTGAACCTTTGTGCTGTTCTTTAAGCCGGCCTTTTCTAGCAACTGGTAGGATTTCTTGGTGTCAGCCACTTCCTCTGTATCTGTCTTATGTCAATGGTACATCCTATGCAGGAGGTTGGTCGTCCAGTGATAGTTCCTCTTCCTCTTTGTCATCACCGTCTGTCTTCAGCTGCCTGAGGTATTCTTGGAGCAGCTCATCTCAAGGGGCGATCCTCATGGTATATTCACGTATGCTCCGTGTTTCATCCTGTCGCTCTTGCCTCTCGTTCCATTGCTCATAGAGCGTCAGGGTGCTGGACTTCGGGTAGACACCTCCGTGCACTGTAAGGTGTTTTTGTGTCTTTACATCATTAGTGTCTATCTCATTCTGTGGCCAGCTTATTATTCCAGCTGGGTATCTGGTGATTGGTAGGGTGTTTGTATTGATGCCTTGGATCTTTTTCCTAACATTGAGCTGGCTTCTCAGCACCTGTCTTACCTTGTGGAGGTATTCGGCTTTAGCTGACCTTTATGTATTGTTATTGTGGTTCCTGTTGGCCGATGGGATACCCAGGTGCTTATAACTGTCCTGTTTAGCTGCTTTCTGACATCTCCACTCCTTGAGTCCACTTTTTATCTTTGAAGCAGAAGTACCGATAACAGCTGATGTTTGTTTTTACCCTGTTAGGAGTGCTGGATACTGAGGACTCCTTGATAGAGCGCTCAGACGAGTTCTTCAATGATCTCTGTGTATTTCGATCGCTCAATAAGGACGAGTGTGTCCACAGTGGACAAACCGAGTGAGTGGTGCTCTTTAAATATCTCTATTATATATCCATACTGTGTTTTCCTGTGGTTCATTAAGATTTTCCTCACAGATTCTCTCAGGGGAACCAGCCAGTGACACAACTGCTAACAGACAAGGATGGCCCACAAGCTAACATGGACACTCATCAGTGTAAGAGGGAGCATTTATCTGAACAGGCCACTTTCTATTTCCTCTCATTAAGGCTGTTCTAACACTTGTCTCTGCTTGCTCACCTTTTGTGCAGGTACATTCTCTTACAGGATTAACAGCAGACTGTTCCCGGTCCCCCTCCACTCTCAGGAGTGCTGTCCCTTGTGCAAAAAGCCTAAATCCTCCCACCCTCACACTGTTGCTGAACCTGCTCTAATCAGGTACTGATGGCCTGCACTTGAACTGCATTGTTAAACCACTTATGAACATTAAAGCACTTCATCAGTTTTATCTAAAATATATTAGTCTGTCACTTTCAATTGAATACAGGAGGCAGCAGCTCTACTGTGTGCAGCAGGGACTTAGACCTTGTGTTATTTTTTTCTGCCTTCCCATATTTTACACGTTAAAAGCTGAAGCTGTTTCTGAATTCAGTAAAACAGCAGCGACACAAAAAGCAAGCTATGGTAGCTTTGATCTGTAGTATGATACACTGCAACAAGGCAAGGGAAACCTGTGAAAAGGGCGTCCGAAACCTCCACTGGATCAAGTCCTAATAACTAAAAGCAACGGCGCCTGTATTCTCATTTTACATTTTGTTCAAATGTGCTGTAATCAGTAGTGTTGCTGTGTGATATTGACTAAAAAATTATCAGGATTAGTTTGAAAAAATTATCACCTCACAATAGATTTCTTCAGATTTCTTACTCATCTTCTTTCTCTTGTATTTCTAAGGGTCAGCATCCCTCGCACCAGGCTTCTGCCACCTTACATATACAAAGCTCATCGGCGATGCAGCTTTGACCCTTCTGACAGTTTAGGATTACCATCGGTGAGTTACAGGTTAATGACTAAAGATCATCACCACTTGATTTGATTGAACCACTGTCCCACAATAATAAAACCCCTTCTAGCCATTGTGTCTTTCCATTCATTGGTGATTTGAAGGTGCAACATCTCACTTCCTAAAAACAGTTAGACCGTGTGCACGGGTTATTGTCTTACTTGCTGCTCTTATAGCTAATAAACTGTAATGTTTCAGTATATACACACAAACGCACACTCACTGGCCAATTTGTAAGGTACACCCATTAATATGCTTGCTAACACAAATATCTAATTGACCAGTCACATGGGAGCAACGCAATGCATGTAGGCATGTAGACATGGTCAACACGACATGCTGAAACTGCTGAAAGTGAGAACCAAAATAGGGAAGAAAGGTGAGTTAACTTATTTTGAGCGTGGCATAGTTGTTTTTGCCAGTCGGGTGGGTGTGAGTATTTCAGAAACTGTTGATCTCCTGGGATTTTCCCACACAACCACCTCTAGGGTTAAGAGGGAATGGTCTGAAAGCGACAGAGCAGCCGATGAGCCGCATTTCTCTGGGTGAGGTTGCATTGACCTGATAGGAAAAGGCAAAAGCAGAAGATCACACTGGGTGCCACTCCTGTAAGCTAAGAACAGGAGACTGAGGCCATGTTCATCTACGAGTGGTTTCTTTAACATGACAGTGAGTTCACTGTACTCTAATGTCTTCTGCAGTCACCAGATCTCAGTCCAAGAGGGCATATTTGGGATATGGTAGAATAGGAGATCCACATCATGGAGGTGCAGCTGACAAATCTGCATCACCTGTATCTGTACAGGCGATATAGACCAATAAACACCTTAATATGGTGCTGTAGACACAGCACATTTAAATGCTGCAAACTTTAAGACATAGGCATGCACGAGATTACTACTCCTGATAAATGTGTACCTCTCAGAATGCGTGTTGCTCAGCATAGTGAACACTTGCAGTACTGTGGCCTGTTATGACGCAGAAAGAAAATTTTGACCTCATGCATCCTGTGTGGCTTGATGTCCTACTTGGTATCTCAGGTATATTACACAAGTACCATGACTTTGTATGAATATAGCTCTGAGGAAAATTATTGTATCTGAAGTAATGCCATCACTTTACCAGATACTATGATACAGAAGTGTTGCATATCCCATCTCTAGAAAGGCTTTAGCATCTTTTTTTTTTTTTTTAATTTTATTTTTTTTAAACTGATTGGTCGGATGTTCTGACTGTAAAGTACCCGCAATTGTGAATTTGACCATGAGGTCTGTATAGCCGATCAGCCATCTCTGCAACTTGTGTTATGGCCCCTGTATTCAAATCTATAAATTCATCTCAAAGCATTCTTTCTTTTCTTTCTTTTTTTTCCACCTTCAAGCACTGTCTATCAGGGTGGTCCAACACAGGGCAGAGCACCCTGCCACCACCCAGCAGCCTTGACCTGCAGAGCAGTGTTAATGTGAAGAACCCAAAAGGACCACTGAATAAACAACTGGAGGTGAGGAACTGGACAACTGTGTGGTTTTTGTACAGTCCAAGCTGCCACAGGGCTGACTGATTTAATAATTAATAAATAAGCAGCTGTTCCTAGTATACAGTTTCTCGCTCTTGTTAACATAATTACGGAGGGTGCTGTACATGTCACAAATTAAACGGTGTTTTTAAAAATATTTTTCAGGATCGGTCTGCACTGAGGGTGTCTCATAACCCAAACCAGATCTCAGATGTGGCTCGCTTAGCTCGTCACAACTTTCAACGGTTTAATCCAAAAAGAAGAGTGGGCGGCATATCTTACCCTCCTTACCCTGCGTGCTGATAAACTATCAAAGTATACTGAGTGGGCTTTTTTTTGTTTGTTTGTTTTAAGCGCCAAAACTGAAAACCTTGAGCGGATGTCTAAAAAGTTTTGTCATAGATGACAGATTAGATTAATTTATTCACGTCTGTACAATAAAACTTGAATAACTGCAGCAATTCCAATTTGGTTGTTCCTTTTTTTCATCTCTGTTAAAAGCTGAACCGATTTAGACTGCACATGTTACTGTCAACAGCCTTGTGGATGTGAAGCAAGACTACTTAGAATTATTCAGTGAAGTGTATGTACAACATTGCAACATAAAGGATGTTGTTTTGGTTGTCTCAAGTTTGCTTTTCCATTTCCAGCCTCTTGTTTTGGCTCCAGGGTCTAGCTTACTTCTGTTTTTAAGCTTCCTTTGACACTTCCTTAATGATGGGCTGAGAACACAATAGAAGCAAAAGCAGGGGCTGATGTAAGGTACAGAAGCAGTAGTTCACAGGAAACCAAAGAAACACCTATGTTAAATGTCACATGCTGTAGAAATCCCACCCATAACACTGTCGCTTTCCAGTTTGTCCCCTCTAAGCCAACTAATTTGAATTTCTGAATACATTAAAAAATCTACATGCAATGTATTTCAACCAATTAAATCCACAGAAATAGGGTAAACACGATTCTACTGATTTCTTTTTGATGTATTTCTGCTGCTCAGAAGGGATATAATGACTGGGTAATAATTCATATCTTCCTGTTCTGGTGAAGCACTTTGAAGGTTTGTGCCACAAACATCAGAGACTGAGTTATCTGACAGACAGACATCCGATAGTTGACTTACTTTGCGGATGTTGTGACATAAATGAAAGGCTTCTGTGTAAGATGTGGCCCTGTGATAGCAAAAGTGTTTTTCTCTCTAACACTTGTCAATAAACGAATCTAACCCTGTTGATTATGGTCGTTAAACCTTTCAGTGTATTTGTTAGAAGCACCAACTTTTTCTTCCTTCAGCGAAAACAGGATCTGAAAGTCACTAGAGAGTGACAAGATGGCATTGCATAATCATCATTATGGCTGGTAACGGTGGCATAGATGCATTTTGGGATTTCGATGATATGCGCAATTTGCTGTGAAATATTTAGACTGACTTCTTCAGAAATAGAAGCAAGCAGTGCGTTCATTCCCGTCTCAAGAATGTTTCATGTCTGTCATTAACAAATATCATGCTGTACTTTTGGAAATTAGTCATCAGTACTATATGCAAAATCAGTGCCCTATCACGTGAAAGTTAAGATATTTAGAAAAACCTTTAAAAAGGTTTCAATTCACCTTGTTGTGGTTTTTTACTACAACATGAAACTCAGGTGAGGCTAATGCTCTAAAATAAGCTCAGAATTTCATGAAAAAAGTTTTTTTTATTTTAGATTAAACATTAGAAGACTGTAATGGACAAGAGGGCTGATACTGCTGAGCAGCAGAGACGTGATGACAATGTGGGAGGGGAAACTTTATTATGAAATGTCAACTTCTCACACAGGAACAAACACTGCGGCACAGGGGCATCAGACTGGGCAAAGCACAAACGCATTCAGTGTCATAGCAGAAAACATGTCTTAACAAGAATAAAACAGTTGAGGTGTAAAGTATGATAAAACAAACCTCTCTGCCTTTCACTACTCCCATGTCTCCACAGAGAGATCAAGCTGGGAACGTCTCACCCAAAGACTCTTGAGCAATGTCAGCTAGCAGCCACAGAGTTGAACCTGTGTTTCTGGTTTCTTTTTTTTAGATCATTAAAAAGGAACTTAAAAATCTTTATTCATGTGACAAAACTATAAGTCTAGACACACATATCTATCCACATCAATCCTTTGAGTAGATTAGGTAGTACAATAGCCATTGCATTTGACCCATATAATTTGCAAGCTGTGCTCTATAGACGGCTGTGCATCTAGGTTGCTGTGTATAAAGAAATCTAGGGCATTCACTTCCTGTTTTAAAGGTGACTTCAATACATATTTTTTTTAGCACTTCTATTTTTTGAATGAATTGTTGACACAGCGCTTAACTTTTTATTACCTGTCAGTTTTTCCCCGAACATCAAAAATCCTATTAAATGATCAAATTAAAGTAGTTTTCAGCTCCATAAGCTGATCCAAGATCTCCCAATCTAGTCTACCGACCACATGGAGAAGTATGCTGTTGGCATAATACAGGCTAAAAGCAATGCAATTGTGATTTAGACTAGACAAATGCTTACAGATAAAGTCCATTTACAACTGGAAAGGAAAGCTGCCAACAAAACCTAACGTTTACCAGAATCACTACGCCTTCATTAAGGCACAGGTGAATCTGACTATAATTACATATTGTATCTAGTGTGTTGTTGCTTAAATTATGCTAGTCTTATGGCAGGTAAGACAAGATTCGGCTTGCTCTTTCAGCCCTAACCCTGGTCGTGTTAAATGGACTGAAGAAATACAAAAGCACAATTCAAACTTGTAAGCAGGCTTACAAATGTATATAGGGTGACAAGTATCAAAACTTAGGTTTCACAGATATGTGAATGTGTGTTACTGGTTTTCTTCCTTCAACTTCTTAACTCAGTTCAAGGAAACTGCTCCTGCTTACACATGAGTATCAAAACTTAGGTTTTAGGACAATGTCCTTATTTTGAATCTTACAACTCCAAGACGATGTTTTTCATTATCTTCCAACAATCTTTGTGACACTAAAAACTCAGGGCTGAACCTTAAGTAACCCTGCTAAGTCCCAAATGCTATTTTGCAGTACAGCCCTCAGCAGCAGAACTTGATTGCTGAGTTTGAATTTAAAGCAGCATAATTAGGCAGATGTAACCACGATAAGTGGGAAGTAATTCTGGTGCATTTATGCTGATCTACGTTCGAGCGTTGAAGGGCAACAGACACACAATCCTCATCTCAATGCACATCAGCAAATTTAATGCTTATAGCTAAACACTAATGTCACATGCATTTTAGCTGAATAAAACTCTTTGTTTACGTGACTAAATAGAACTTAGTAGCTGAGAATGCCAGATCCAATGTCTTTTCACTCAGATGTTTAGATACTGATAATAAAGCCCTACCTTCTTGTTGAAACTAGTAAAGACCACTTAGCAAATCTACATAATGCGAAAAGATGTGGGTTAAAAATGACTTCCAAGTTGTTGTTCAAAGGTCTATTTCTTAATTTTTTTATGTGACAAACTTTTTGGCACATCATGTTACTGACCTAACGACCCCTTTTCATATGTACTAAATTAATTATTACCTATTCATACTGGTGTTCTGTCCATAGGCAGACATTTCTTTGTAGAAGTCTAAATTTTACTTTAACATGAAAGAAATATTATCCATAAACACCATTGTTTCCTCACGGCACAGCCAGCAGCTGGAGTAAATCTTACTCTTTTAGCAGACACTGAATTACCCCAGGTAAACAAACGCTGAGATCATAGCAATCTTATACTGCGCATTTATAACGGATATCATATGTAAACATGTGGGAGTCCAACATCGCTTTTTAAACATGAACTGTACCACTTCGTATTAGGTTTTTACAGATATGTGAATACGTGTTACTGGTTTACTTCCTCCAACTACTTAACTCAGTTCAAGGAAACTACTCCTGCTTACACATGAGCACAGTGAGTGTTGACCCGCCTAGAAATGAAAAGTACAGTGCGCACGCTGGCTGCCGACTCGTCTCCTCTGTGGTTTACTTTAAAGAAGCAATGAAGGACACGCTTTTACTGCTGTTTCTGCTGTGTGCCCAAACTATCAAGGTAGGCTTTGTCACTGTCTTTAAGTCTGTCACACTTGATTGTACTGTTCATCGCAGACTGGATGAATACCAGTGCAGTGGGATTCAGCTAATGACCAGAGGGACAGTTTAAATGGAAAAGGAACTGAAGACGCAGTTCTCTGAAATCACTGAAAGACCGTCATTAACATTAAAGATTTAATGTAGATGTCTAACTTCTGTCATGTAATTTAACCTTTCTAATGTGTTTCTGTATATTGTTTAATCTGATCACCTGTCCTGAAACCAACAAACGGAGAGTTTTTCATTTCTTTTAAAGCATTTCTTAATAGTCTGTATCAATGTGATCATATTACAGTAAGTTTTACCGTGGAATTTTAATGAATAGGTTGTGCTGTGGTGAACCTGTATGAATGTTTGGTTTCGGTTACTTGCTCTCTAATGGAGTTTCAGACTGAATATCTCATTGCAGAAATGAAGGAGCAGCTCTTTCTGTTATCTCCCTGTATCACTGTGCTTTTCTGTAAATCATTAGTTGTTTTAGGCATGAAGCCGAGAGCTGGAGGAAAACACAGACTATTATCACTGATTAACTGTCAGGAAATAAGAACAAAGTGCTTCATAAATCACCTTTGTCATGACTCGCAGTAGTACCGGTGGTCACACTACACAAGAATTTACTGCTTAGGAACCCAGCGCTTCCAGGTTGCCGCCTCTGTTTCCTGTAATACGAGAAACACGGTGCTGCAGTCAGCATAATCGTTCATTTTGCTTGTCATTGGAGGCCACTGCGGTGAGGGAGTTTCATGTTTTTTTTGTGTGTGCATAGGACAGGTGTGCAAGCAGCTACAATGTACTTCAGTCTTTACTATCTTTTGGTGTGTGAGACAGAAGCACAGGCAGAGATGGCATGTGAGTTAAGGCATTGGTATGCGTGCACTGCCCAAACGCCCAGAAATACTGCAGAAAAAAGAGTCACTTCCTATGAATTCTGAACAAGAGTTTGCTTGTTTGACCATGTCTGCACTGGGGCCAGCACCATTACCAGAAAGGAAAAAGTGGGCGAAGGTGTGGGTAGTCTGGTTCTACTTTAAGGTCCTATTTAACATACTCAAAAGTACAGCAGGTTATATCTCAACCTGTCTGTTTCCTATATCAGACAGTGACTAAATCTTTGATTTTGAAATTACTATCTTAACTGAGTTTGCTAATGTTTACGCTTATTGTCTACTTCTGAGAACATTTATAGCAAAAACGTCATACACTTTCCACATAAATTTGTAATTTCAGAATTACTAAATTTACCTGAATTACTGGCTCTGGGTTGGAGGGTTACAGCATTCTTCGCTGTCTACATCTAAGGAGCAGAAAATGAGATGCGCTCAAGTATTTGTCTGTTTCCCATAGGTCTGCTCTACACCCTACAAGAGTGAAAATGGACAGTGTCGAAATGACACAGAGTACAATCACAATGGCCTGTGCTGTACAAAGTGTCGCCCTGGTAAGAGTTGTCCTGTAAACATAACAAAGACTGCATTTTTTTTTTTTTTACAAAACTTTCCACCACAACAGTTAGACTAGATAAACAATGGTCAGGCATAAGCTATTCTGAAAGTTGCACCACTACACGATGAGCACTAACGCATGTCATGAAACGTGTTAGTAAAACTTGGGTGTGAAGGTGTGAAAGAAGGAAATTTTCACCTACTGTGACTAATTATATGTATTTATAAGCTGCTCTTTCATCCTCAGAGACGAAGGAAAGCAAACGCACAATACTGTTAATTACTTAAAGATTTAAAGCAGAATTTTAATACCTTACACATAACACAGCTTAACAAACACAGACCGCCCAACTTCATTTGGAAAGGTGCACACACAAAGCCTCATAAAAGTCTACAGTTCCACATCTATTACAAACTGAAATAGACATGAAAAATCAAGCTATTACTATGTAGAATTTCATAGTTAAAATACAATGTGTATACTGTAACATAAACAGGTAGTACCTGTCAACAAGTAGTAACAATGAACACTCTTTTGAATGATACAGATATATTAAATACTAAGGTATTACTCAGTGGTGGACTTTATGGGATTTGAGGAATAGAGAACAGGGGCTTTTTTGTTCTTTCTGCAACAAAAACTACCAGCTTGGTAATTGTGTACTTCCTGACTCCGAACAAAAATGCTGGTTAATACTGCAGGTAGGCTGGGTTTCGTAATGACTGCACTAACAAAAGGTGCATTCACACAAGGATTTCCCTGTGTTTATTTCCTCTTTTGTTAAGCAGTGGCTTGTGTGTGTTTTTGGCTTTGTGAACCTCCTGCTGTGACAACAGTGATTTGGGCCACACTGAGCTGGAAATCAGTTTTACTTTGAAGCATTTCAGCCGTTTTGCCCTCGCTCCACCCCTGCTCATGAGATAACTTGATCTCCCATGCTCACTAATCTCATCTCTCCCACTCAGTATGAAGTTAATTGTTTTACTTCCCACTTTACCACTGAATGAGTGCAGCAGACATTTTATTGGACTGCCTTTTATCGGTTAAATGTGTGTATTAAATGCTATAGTTGCAATAACTTAATGCACTCAGGGACAGAGTATAAAGTATTGTATTATAATGCATTGTATGTGTCACTGTTACGTTATCAAAGTATGACCAGATTTTATTAGGCTGAACAATTAACAACTATGACAAATAACATTAAACTTATGCTTTTGGCCTTTTTGGGGCTTTTGTAGAGTTACGGTACCTATGTGCAGTAATAAAATGCATATAAAACTTATAAATTAAATATAAATGTAAGTTAAGTAACTAAAATGATATAATTACAGGCTATCGAGGGGACACACGTTGCACTGAAACTACCGATACTGTGTGTACACCATGTCCTCCGGATCAGTATCGAGAGAACTTTAACTTCTATCCAAACTGTAATAGCTGTCAAAAATGCAAAGAAGGTCAGTGGATGAACTGTACATCTCCATGTTATTACACTCATATTTGTCCAGTTATTGTTTTGTTTAATACCAACAAGCAATGGATGTGAGCAAAGAATACTTTTCTGTCTTCAACTAGAAAAAGGTTTACAGTATGCACAGAACTGCTCCTCTACAACACCGTCCAAGTGTATTTGCAGACCTGGGAGGTTCTGCCGCTTGGGATATGACAATCCATACTGCTCAGACTGCCAAAAATACAAACAATGCAAACCTGGCTTGGGAGTGTCTGTAAAAGGTAAAACTTTTTTTTTTATATCTCTCTTGTCACTATGTTTTTATGGTACATCTTAAAACAATATTTTGAAATTTAAGGATGTACCATTTGTCAGATGAGCCAACTTCTTTCTGTGAGGTTCTTCTGTAATTACTACTAATAAAAATATAACAAAAATAAAAGGAGAGGGGTACATGCTGGTGCAGTGGTTAGCACTTTTGCCTCAAGCAAGACCTCCTGATTGCCTGTGCGAGTTTCCTCTGGGTGCTTTAATTTCCTCCCACAGTCCACACTTATCTGGGTTGATGTTTTGATTTAACAAGAACAGGCCCTTTTCTAAGTATAGCTTTAACTTTAGTGGTTACTGGAATAGAAAAAGTACTGGTGTCGGCCCTCAGCCTCCTCGTAGATATACTCCACTCATTGACAAAGTTATATGCTGTTACAGATTCATTTATAGATCAATCAAGAGTCATCAACATGATCAATTATTCTGGCTCATCCCACCAAATCACTCAACAAATACCATGTTATGACATTATTAGTATATTGACCTTTATCCTTAGTGCAATATAGCTGTCGGTATACTGTGCTCATGTGACTGCTTTTTTCGGGACAGTGGGTCAGATGCACTCTTCGCAGCTACAGCGTTTTTTTCTACAGATTTCTATTCAGTCTCTCTGATATTTCCCATGAAGTCTCAATATGCCAGTGCTTTTATTAATGTTGTTTTGTAACATGTTCCATACAATACAAGTCATAGAGTGAAACACGTCATTAAATTAAATGTTTTTCTGTTGTTGCCAGGCACACCAAATTCAGATGTGAAGTGTAAAATATGTCCCGAAGGCACGTTCTCTGACAAGACCTCCTCCACTGACCCCTGCCAGCCCCACACAGAGTGAGTGAAGGAGAGCTATGGTATTTCCACAAAGGTGTTCCAGACTCAAATTGCTGACCCTTCTCTTTGTTCTCTTCAGCTGCAATGGGAGGGCTGTTCTTAGAGAAGGCAATACTGAATCAGACAATGTGTGTGAACCGTACTCACAGTCGACAACAACTGACAATCACAAGAAGAGTGTCGGTACAACTCCCAGCACAAGCACGACCACAGTTGCACCAAGCTCAGGCTCGACATCTCTGCTAAGAAGCACCACACAGTCTGCCTCAGTTTCAGAAGAACCCTCCACCTATTTAATAACAAGCCTACTGACCCCACCGCCTGACAGCAGTTATGGTACTATAACTGACTAACTTTCAGACTACTCATAAGAAAACAGCTGTGTATGAAAAGTATTTCAAAAGTGCTCTTGTTTTGCTTCTTTTGAGATGTATCTCTGCTTACCTCTCTTAGTTGGATTAATTGCTTCTGTCACTGGATTACTTGTCATCACCATCATCCTTTTTCTGCTATGTTATTGTCAAAAAATCTGCAAGAAAGGTAAATATATGCTTTTATAGGCATTATGTTTATTTCTGAGTTACATTAGAGAATGATAAGGACCAGTTAGTTTTTAACTTCTTTACAAGGAACAGTTTTTATTACACTTTCCCTCTCTTACTTACAACCATTGTTCTTTTTTCTTAGACACTGCAAGTTTATCTCCTAAGGTGGATGCAAACGGAA
Organism: Mchenga conophoros; assembly: GCF_057382185.1. Taxonomy (NCBI): domain Eukaryota; kingdom Metazoa; phylum Chordata; class Actinopteri; order Cichliformes; family Cichlidae; genus Mchenga; species Mchenga conophoros. The sequence goes on from NC_140530.1 coordinate 23,484,787, forward strand.
ACTGTGAGACTGCTGACGAAGTAAGTCTCGGCTTTCTATCTTTCATACTGAATACACCCTACATTTAGTAAAGTACACATCCTCTGTGGTCTGCAATTCAGTACAAGATCACTGCCATTTATTCTCCCCCTTTTAAAGTTGATTGCGTTCAGTTTTACAACAATTAAATCATGAAACATTCCCATTTGCACGTTTATTGATATAATCCAGTCCAGTACAACACCACTGCTAACTGTAACCACAGTGCGACTTCCAATAAAAGCATCAATAAAAACTGGGCTTGGTAGGCACCATAAAATTTGTCTTTATGGCAGAATAGCTCAGTGTTTGTGATTTTTTTTTAAATCCGCTGGAAATGAACTTCTCTTTTTCTTCCTCCCTGCAGAAATACAGTGGGAAAACTCAGCTGACTTTATTTAAAGTTGCATCACAAGAAAATGAGTGCCTGCTAGAAAAAGGGGAAGCCAGCAGTGATCACAGTCAATGCACAACCAATACCGAAACTTTAACTAGAACTGATGGTTGCAGCAGCCAGGAATCCATCAGCCCTTTACATTCCACTTTTGCGCTTGACAATCCATTGTCTGTTCTGTCCGAGCCCAAGACTTTACACTCCAACAAAGACTCTGCTGCACCACAGCCCAGTATCCAAACACAGACGTCCTCTCAGCCCAGCAGCCCTCAGATCATCACGCCCATGACTACCAGCCCACACGTCAACGTTAACATCACTTTGCACATAGGAAACGGGTCCTGTGGGACACCAGCTTTCATACCTGCGGACTTGATAAAACCTGACTGTAAGCTCCCCTATGGAGAGGAAGAGGAGTCCTTTAGCACCCCACAGCAAGAAGATGGCAAACAGTCACTAATGTCAGTGCCGGAGAGTTCCAATTACTGCACTGAGCACACAAAGCAAGACTCATATGCATGAAAGACTGATGTTAAGGTACACAACTATTTCCACTTTGAAGGCAGAAACTGTTACTTATTGTTTATATTTGTATATATATGTATATATAAATATATATAAGCCGTGCTGGAAATAAAAATGTAAATATGGAGAGAGGTGTAGTCTACAGTCATCATAATATATTACATCTATATCCAATGTTTGTTGTAAAATGCATATCTTGTGTGTACAGTTTTGCTGAAAGAATCATTTTCTTTTGTTAAGATACCACACATCACTATATTGTGTATTACATGTAAGGTAACCTCAAAAATGTGTTTGGATACCAAAACCACACTTTAAAAAAATGTAGGTCAACTGCACTAGATGACAAAATGTCAAAGATTAAGCAAATTATTTTAAAGCAAAATGGCACAGCTACACTTTAAATTATATATATTTTTAAAAAAAATACATATTCAAGAAAACACTCTGGTCATGCAGCAGTGGCTGCCCTAAAGAGTTCAGTCACAGTCTTTCAGAAACTAGGCTGGGTTCCTTGCAGTTTGCAGAAACTGCTTGACAATATTGGGCCATGAAGTCAACTAGTTGAAATAGCTGTGGTTTCCTCCATGTGACAGAGGGCACAGATATCCGCTCATTCACGCTTCTGTATGCTGCATGTGCTCTGTGGGATATTCTGTGAATTTAATTTCCTCATTTGCAAAATATTTCTACAACGGGGGGGCTGAAGATCGACGTCGGTCACATACGCTCATCAGACGCTTTATTAGGTACACCTTGCTAGTACCATGTTAAATCTCTTTTGTCATAGCCGTCTTAATTCTCTTAAAACATTCCTCAGAGATTTAGTCCATGTTTGGGTCCACTGAAGCAACTGTGTGACAGTTGCTGCAGATTTGTCATGTTTGAGTCCATGATGCAAATCTCCTGTTTTACCACATCCAAAGGTGCTCTGTTGGATTCAGATCTGATGATCTTGATGATTTGAAGTTTGTGCATTATCCTGCTGGAAGAAGCCATCATAACCGAACCATCAGGATGCCGTAGCAGAAATTGAGAATCAGAGCAGGCAACATCTTTCCAATCTTTTCTTGTCTAATTTTGCTTAGTACATACACATCTCAGCCTCAGTTTCCTGTTTTTAGTTGACAAGAGTGGTACAGACTGTGGTTTTCTGCTACTGTAACCCATCTGCTTCAAAGACTGGCGTGCTGTACATTCAAAGATGCTCTTCTGGTTACAACCTTGGTTGTAACAAGTGGTTGACTTATTTTTGCCTTCCTAGCTGCTCAAAACAATATGGCCAGTCACCTCTTGCATCAACAAGATATTTTCACCGAGAGAACTGCTGTTGGCTGGGTGTCTTGTTTTTCAGATGATTCTCGGTAAACTCAAGAGATGGTTCTGTGGGAAATTCCCAGTACATCAAAAGTTTCTAACATAATCAGACCAGCTCATCTGGCACTAACAAATATGCCACATTAATAGTCACGTAAATCACCTTTCTTCTCCTTGTGATGTCTGCAGAGGTGGGACCAAGTCATTGTTTTGCAAGTCTCAAGTAAGTCTCAAGTCTTTATCCTCAAGTCTCAAGTCAAGTCTCAAGTAATGTCAGGCAAGTCAGAGTCGAGTCTCAAGTCACTGGTGTAAAATTCCGAGTCAAGTCACAAGCCTGAAACTTTGAATTTCAAGTCCTTTCGAGTCTTTAAAAAAAACAAACGAAAAAATAATGTTGCAGTTATATGCTAAATGTAAATATTAGACCATGTAATTTTAAAATCTGTGTTTTTCTCAACACATACAAAATAGTGAACTTAGAAAATATACACAAATTGTGAAATTGCACCTCTTTAAAATGCAGCTCAATTAAACTTAGCTCCAAGAATAATTTTCACCGACAGTTCTGAGATACGCTGCATGTTATTCTTGGATGCGGTTGTAGGACCAGCTTTAAAATCGCATGACAAAAATATCATACACATTAAAAAAAACTGTATCACCAACGTAGCCTGGAAAACATTTGCTAGTTAGATGAAGTCAGTAGTGATGGGTCGTTCGCGAACGAAATGGCTCTTAGAGCCGACTCTTTGACGTGAACGACGCGAGCCGGCTCCTTATCGCGAGCCGTCACGTGGGTTTTTTTGTTTTTTTTTTTTCTTTCTCTCAGCCTCTCTCTCGCACTTTTTTTCCGCTTCACTCTGCACGCGAGCCTTGTGCTTTACGCTGGGCAGAGGGGGGAGGGGCGGTAGTTACACTCAGTAGCACAGGAACAGAGCCAGAGAGAGAGAAAGAGAGGCAGGGACAACAACATTAGAAAGGTATAGTAATCATCCACAACTATTTTCGGTTGCAGATGATAAAGGATTGAGAAAGTTTATTCATGCAGGTCCATATGACAGAGAATATGCATGTTCTTTTAGTTTTCATATTATAATTTATATTTAATTGTGTTGTGGTTTGCAGTGTTTTGTGTTCTTTTCACTTTAAATTTGTGAAAGGAAAAAGCTGAAAATTTAAATAGTTAAAACTTGAAATGTGAATAGTTGATTTTTGTATTATATGATTTATTTATTACATTTTATGTGGAGTGAATAAATAAAAGTATATTTACGGTGGCCCCTAGAGACAAAGCACATACAAACTTCAAATCACGTACGAACTCTGAAGCATGTACAAACTCCAAAACACGTAAAAACACGTACAAACTCCAAAACACGTAAAAACTCCAAAAACACGTAAAAACACGTACAAACTCCGAAGCACGTAAAAACTCAGAAGCATATAAAAACTCAGAAGCACATAAAAACTCAAAACACGTACAAAAGACAACAGAAGTGCTCCAGGATGCTGGGCGCAGTGTTGAGCCTTTGTTATCTTGTGGCTACACAAGCCAGCAAGTACCAACGACCGGATTTGGTGTGTGGTAATAACAGGTAAATGAACTTTTTTTTAAATTATTTGAATATATATATGAGTGCCTGTGTATAAATACACAAACAATACACACATGCTTTCAATTGTGTAATTTAAGTGATCTAGTAGCTCTGCTTTGGAAGTTCAGTTCATGCTAGAAATGTGTTTTGGAGTTTGTACGTGTTTTGTCTCTAGGGGCCACTGCATATATTTATATATAAACATATATAAATAAAACCACTTGTTTTTACGTTAGTAATTCCTTTTGTGCATAATTTTATATTATTGTTAATAATAAATTAATTAAAGCAACAAAACAACCTGAAGAGCCGGTTCGGAGCCGAAAGAGCCGGCTCTTTTTAGTGAGCCGAGCCGGCTCTTTTTAGTGAGCCGAACCGAAAGAGCCGGATCTCTAAAAAGAGCCGGAAATCCCATCACTAGAAGTCAGCTATCTCATCTTAGCATATTTATATGCATATTTATAATTATACGGTTCTTGGAGTGAGTGCATACACTCATGAAGTTTAGTAACTTCCGGTCACTGCAACAAGTCCAGGTACAGTTTACCGACGGATGGGTACAGGACCTTGAAATGCACCGTGTAGAACGAAAGACCATCGTACGTATCATAAGTTTACCAGTCTCACAAATCGTCTTCATAAATACACATTCGTTAACCGTTTATTAATATAACCTTTGAGCTCAACGGTAATTAATTAGTAGTGGAAAGAATTTCTGGTAGCATCACAGAAATGTAGCAGTGACAATAATATTGTATGCTGTAATCGTACTGGACAATTAGTGATACAAAAAACCTGTTTTATCCTGTGAATAAAAGTATGTGTTTCTGTCAGTGTACCATAATAACAGAAGCGAAACGCAATATTGTGTCAGGATAATTTACTATTTATGCACAATAAATAAAGGAGCATAGCGCGACAATTTCTGTTCAGCGCCAGACTTGCTTGTAACCTATATCACCAATTATGTTATGAAAAATGACGCATTAACTACAACAGCAGACTGACCTTTGTGTAAATGCTTGGAGCAGACTAACCTGTGAGCTGGAGGGTTCTGGGACGTTATATTTGATCTTTGAATGGCTGCAATCCAGGACACCCGTCGCCTCTTTGTTACTTCGGAAACATGGCTCGAACAATTTCTCTTCAACGACGTAATCCGATAACAACCGATCTCTTTACCCGTCGGCTTCCCGTGGCTGTCATGCGACCGGCTATTGCAGTTAATAATACAACAGCTTCTTGACATTTTTGTGTTTCTTTTTATCGCTGTGTGACTGATTTTAATTGAAAGCCTGCGTGCGCTAGTACCGCTTGCCACGAGTTCCCAGAATCCTTTGCGGTTCTACCCGTGAATGACGTCACATTTTCAATCTCCATATAATATGCATGTTAAATTTTATATTTGGGGTAAAATATCAAGTCTTTTCAAGTAAACCGGTTCAAGTCCAATTCAAGTCCCAAGTCATTGGTGTAAAAGTCCAAGTCAAGTCACAAGTCTTAGAACATTTTTTCAAGTCAAGTCTAAAGTCATAAAATTAATGACTCGAGTCTGACTCGAGTCCAAGTCATGTGACTCGAGTCCACACCTCTGGATGTCTGGCTTGAACTTCTGCAAGTCATCTTGACCATAACGACCAAATGCACTGAGATCAAGCCATGTAATCGGCTAATCAGGAGTTGAAGAGGTGTACCTAACCAAGATGTCGGTGAGAGTCGACGTGTAGTTACATTTCTAGGGGGTGTATATCAGGTTATAGCAAAGGATTTCAGAGGGGTATGCAGTTACAATGTAAATAAAAGGTGTATTTTTATTTATGTATTTGGCTGATTTAAGTTTGCATCCAAATATTTACAAAAACAAACAACAGTACATGTCTGTTTGAAAATCATAGCCATAATTTCTGAGTTTTAAACATCACACACCCTTTTTATCCAAATTCCTTGATTCTACTTTAAATGTTCTGTAAACAGACTTGCATTTGGTAAGTCTCATTTATCCTAGAAGTGATCCCTGCTGCTGTTTCACACCTGCTCTGCTTGATGTTGCTCACAATTATTCAGTCCAATCTGCTGCTGCGCTTTCTCTGCCTGGTACCTCATGTTCTCGGTCAGAAGTCTTCCATTTCTTGTTTTATTCTTTAACATTTTAAACAAATGTGAAAGACAGAAGATTTTGCTGATTTGACAAAACTGCGCAAAAAACCAAAGCTTGACTTTTTCTTTGAGCTCATTTCACTCGCCTCTGAAACTATTTAAAACTATAATAGTATTTCTATTTTCAAAAATGGAAAGAGTACCCTAGCTAGTTTTAAAGGTTTTATACTTTTGGGTAGTGGAGTAAAAGAAGCAGCATATTTTCATGTGAAATACACCACCAAGCCACAGCATTAAAACCACCTTCCTAACATTGTGTAAGTCCCCTACCTGCGGCTAAATCACCTCTGACCCTTCACACCTCTGGTTCCTCAAGACCTCACGTATCATGCGGATGCAGTCCTTGGAATCTGGGAAATTTGGAGGCTAAATCAAAAGCTCTTCCTTTAAGCCCTTCCTGAGCATTGTTTTTTTTTTGGGGGGGGGGGGGGGTCACAGTTCATTGTTTGCTTGGTTCGCAACAATGTTTGGGCACGTGTTATGTGTCAAAGAAACATCCACACGAATGCCAGGAACCAATGTTTCTCTGAAGAACACTGCGTTCTAATAAGATAATCACTGTTGTTTACTTCCTCTACAGTGGTTTTATTGGTGTGGCATCTTCGTGTAGTGGGGTTGGTGTAGAGTAGCAGGGAACTACAGCTGGCTCTGGCTACTGTCGATGTGAAAGTGCGTGACTCTACTATCAGAACAAGACTACACAAGTTTGACTTTTATGGGAGGTGTTCAAGGATGAAAACTTCACTCTCTAAGAGAAACATTAAGGCCAGACTGAAGTTTGCCAGAGTGAACATAGACAAAGACAATGACTTCTGGAATAATGTTCTTTGGACTGATGAGTCTAAAATTGAATTATTTGGACACCAGAACAGTAGACATGTTTGGCATGAACCAAATACAGCCTTCCAAGAAAAGAACCTCATACCAACTGTGAAGCATGGATGTGGCAGTATCATAGTTTGGGGATGCTTTGCTGCAGCAGGACCTGGCCAGCTCACCATCATAGAATCCATCATGAATTCGACTGTGTATCAGAGGGTGCTTGAAGAATATGTGAAATCATCTGTAAAACAAAAAACAAACAAACAATTAAAGCTGAAGCGGAACTGGAGACAGCAACATGACAATGACCCAAAGCATACCAGCAAATCCACCAAGGACTGGCTAAAAACTAAGAAGTGGAGAGTCCTGGAATGGCCAAGTCAAAGCCCTGATCTTAATCCCATTGAAATGCTGTGTGGTGACTTGAAACGGGCTGTACATGCAAGAAACCCCCAGCTGAAAGAATTCTGCATTGTGGAGTGGGGCAAACTTTCTTCTAATCAATGTCAGAGACTGGTAAAAGGCTACAAAAAGTGTCTCACTGAAGTTATATCAGCCAAAGGGGGCAACACTAGTTATTAGGGGGTAGGGTGTCCTAACTTTTTTCTCTCCATTAAAATACACATTTTTGTTCATATCTTTTTTTTTATGTGTAACAAAATGTTAATTTTTGCTGTTTAATTGCAATTAAGTCCCTTTTTTCTCCAGTAATACATGAAAACATGATTGGACACACTATTACACATATTATACATATTCATGATACATCAGCTACCAAGTGACCCACTTTTACATGTAGGTCCCTTTCAAGATTTTGTTTGGCTCTAGCTTACAAAAGTGAACATGCCAACAACAAAAAAAATAAAATAAAATAAATAAAATAAAACAAACAGAGCCAAGAAAGGAAAGAGCTGCTCTGAATTGCATCACAATAGAAAATGAAGTGCACAAGTTTACAAAGACATCAAAAAAGACATTTATGATTAGAATAAGTTGGGACTGAAATGACATACAGCACATTTATCCTTAAACTTTAAGAAGTATAGTTCGCTTGTGTTACACAAACCTCTCAGCATTATTAACTTTAGTCCCAGTTTGGAAGGATATGCTTACTCTAATCAGTGTCTCAGCAGAACCACTCTTCTTTATAGTATTAATAAACGAAACTGTTGCATTTTGCTTTAATATGCCAAACCCGCGGTTCTTCTCTAGCTCTTGAAGAAACCGTTTACTTTTGATAAAACAAACGCTTATCCTCTGTCACGATACCTAAACCTGAAGATTAGGGTAGTTTTTTTGCGGACGCTTCTGACACCTGCTGGTCGAAGTTGGACACTACAACATCTCTCTGACTAATAAAATTGTTTTCAGTTAGAAGTGGCAGTTACTTTTCATGGCAGCTGCTGAACTTTTTTTTAAAGTCAGGCAATTTGCTCTACAAAAAAAAGTTGCTAACGGTTGATTTCTGTATATTTCTTTCTTGTAATTAGCTGAGCAGCAGCAGCAGCTTGTGAACGAAAAGAAAGGCAGTACGAGTCAATTCATTAGGAGAGGGGGATAAAACTTTACACAGTTTTATTCCTTGTCTCGTACTCAACTTGATAATCATTTAAATTACCACGCTACATATAAATTACTCTCGTTATCTTCCAAATGTTAGTCATAGATGACAAGTATCTTTCTTCCGAACATTGTGTGTGGTCGAGTCCCCGGCCCCCCTAATTTTTCGGTACAGTTGGTTGCATCCGTTGCCGCTGTGTGTTGCTCCCTTCCTGAAAGACACTTGCGTTGGAGCCGCTGATGTCGTTGAGCGAAGGCTGGTGAGTTTAGGCTCTTTTTGCTGTTTTAATTCGTTTCTTCTATTAATTATGGGCATTTTTTGGGAAGCCTCAACCTCCCGTATAGATTCCTACATACACTTTTCTAATTATACGGCTAATTAAATCAGTGTTATGCCTCTTTTGTGTCCCCTATCTCCTCCCGCTGTGGTTGGCGGTGTCGTGGACCTGGTCGCTTATGTTTACAGTCCCTGCCAGCGAGCAAGGTGGATGAAATATGTTATATAATGTGTATTTATCCTAAGCAACAGCTCATATGTTGGTCCGATAGTTTGTGATAGATGGTGCGAATTAAATAAAAGAGCAGCACGGGATCTTGAAGCCCTTTACGGGAGGGTATTTAAAAGGCAGCTTCTTAACACCGGGGAAGGAGGTGGACAGGCAACGGAGATAATACTGACTGCTGCAGGTGTTTGTCTGTTGGTTTGGTGGACTGCTGCAGTCAACCAAACCAACAGGCAAATCCATTAGAAATGAGCAAATCCATTTCAAAGAGCGAGGAAATGGGTGCAGCAAAGTACAGAACTAGTTTGGTAGAAACGCTAATGTACGTCAGGTGTTTCCCCAGGTAAAGAGGAAGCTCACAAAGTGAAAGCAAAGAGCAGGCATTATATTATGAGAACAAAAGGGACTGCTTTAAAAAAGGTGGTACACGCTACTGCCAAATTATTAAAGGGATTTGTTTAAAGTTATGTCCACCGCCTTCATTAGGGCATGAGACTTTGAAGTGCTTTAAAATAAAGTCAGGATAATTGTATTCACTATCCATGAATGTGCGGTTGATTTCAAATTAATTGATGTGCTAAATGCTGCTGGATAAAAGGATACTTGGTACACTGCAATAAAATACTAAAATCACGAGCAAATATCCAATCTGAGAAACTGGAAAGTGTGATTTCTTTGTCATTTTTTAAATACTAATTACAGGTCTAATCTAAAAACCCATATTTAGACTGTGTAATCAGTTTGTACAGAGCTAGTACAGCTTACTAGAAGCTCTTGTGTTGTAGATTAAATATTAAAGGGTTGTTGTTGAAGTTGATTTTGTTAATGTGTAACCAAAAGAATGTCTTCACATAACTTATTTAGGGTTTGGCTGATTAAAGGTTTGAGGTGCCTTATTGTCTTTTTGTTTATTGTTTTTACACCCCAACAGAGACGATAATTTCAGGATTCCTGAAGTCAACTCCCACATGGCAGTGAACCACGTCCTTACAAACTGAACCAAGTATACTCTGCTCCACGACGTTGCCCTCTTAGATGCCTTTCAGTGTCAGTTTTTGCAAATGGCTTGCTCTCTGAAGGACGAGCTTCTGTGTTCCATCTGCCTCAGCATCTACCAGGACCCCGTCAGCTTCGGCTGCGAGCACTACTTCTGCAGAAAGTGCATCACCGAGCACTGGAGCAGACAGGAGCCTCACGGAGCGCGGGACTGTCCCGAGTGCCGGAGGACCTTCGCCGATCCACTACTTTCGCCAAGTCTCAAGCTGTCCAACATTGTGGAGCGCTATTCAGCCTTCCCACTGGACGCCATCCTTAACGCACAGAGGAGCTCCTACCCCTGCAAGGACCACGAGAAGGTCAAGCTCTTCTGCCTCACCGACAAAAGCCTCGTGTGTTTCTTCTGCGACGAGCCGGCGCTACATGAGCAGCACCAAGTAACCACTATCGACGAGGCTTACGAGGAAATACAGGTCAGTCATAGCGCACACACTCTGACAGCTCATTAGCAAGAGCGAGGCTGACATTTTCTTAAAACCCATCAGCACTCTGCTCCACGTTCAGACTCTTTCACCCGTGGGAGCTGCCCAGACAGTTCAGCATTAAGTCCACTCCTGCCCAGAGAAGCTGCACTGAAGCAGTTTGGGGATTTGGTGCTTTTTGCTTTTGAGTGTTTCAGGTACAGCAGGTGCTGATGAATGAGGCACATCTAATTTGCTTCTCCCTGATGCCCACAAGTCCACTGACCTGAAATCATAATGAGATTCCAGTTTGTAAGTCCCGTTATGATCAGAGGTTAATAGTTTCATTTCTTGGTTCAAACTGAACTGAAATGATGGTTAGGAATGCAGCTCCTGCTGCCTGGAATGAATCACAAAGAAATTGAAAGAAGCAGTCACTCTTTAGGTGTGTTCAAGGAAGTTAAGAGAATAAGACAAATCTGATTCATTTAGATTTTTTTTTTTTTAAACTTCTTTACTTTTTTGGACTTCCTGTTTTTTTGGGGGGGGGTGGGGGTGGGGGTTGTTTGTTTTTTTTTTTTTTAATACAAGTAGGTGTTAGTTATGTAACACCTTTTTATTTAATTAAGTTTAGTTTTGTGTTGTCAGTGTCTTTGTCTGCTTCTTCATTGTTATGCCTCTGGTTTGGCAGTTTCTCCTTTAAAAGAAACAAACAAACTTGCAAATAAAGTTCATATCGCCAGGGTGATCTCGAATCAGTTGGGGACCTTTCCTGCTTAGGTAAAGTGCTTCTCTACGCAGAAACGCATGGCTTTTTTTTTCTTTTCACATTACTAATTAAAGTCCTGGAAATATTCCAGGAAAAAAGCATTTAGATTAGTTAGACATATACATCCACATTTCAGATCTGGCAGGGGGCCCTTGTTGCACATCAACATCATTTCTCTTTCTCCCCATCTCTTGTCATCTCTTTGCTTTCAGCTTAGCCCCAAATAATTTACAATTTAAAGGGGAAATTTGATTTTAGAGATCTTGACATCGGCAACTAACAGATGCTTGAAAACAGGAGAGGGGAAAAAAAACCTTCCTCAGTGATTCATTTAAATCTAGAATATTAGGAACTAATTGACTGTAACTGTGAAGAAATGAACTTCTCAATAAAGCGTGTGTTTAATGTGTCATTTGCGTTTACCCCGAGTCATGTTTTCCACATTAACGAGAATAGTTCAGTGTTTGCGTTCCCTTCACCATTTGGGTATTTCCATTCCCACGGAGCCAAAATCCAATAACTGTGAAACAAAGCTCCTAATCCTTTTCCTTCTCTGCTCCAGTATACAGAGCAACACATTCCAGTCTAATGTTATGGAGTTCCTTTCCGTTTTCATGCCTGCTGTTGCCAGTGTAGATGTTCATATCTGCTGTATGTAACATAAAACACTTTGTTTTCTTGATAGTGAGCACAGTGATGTTTCTGATAAAAGAGATTTATAGTTACTCGGTGGGGGTTTTGAGGTTTCACTGTCTTTCAGTGCATCTCAAACCAAAACCTCAAGTCTCTTTTGGATATATCACTAATGAAGTCTGAGTTTTCGGTTTCAGTGTCTGGCTCTAACTTCGTGATGCCGCTTTTGTTATATACTTTATTTTTTTATGCTGGGGCTTACTGTTCTTCTTTTTATAATTGGAATTTCAGTCAGGAGCAGAAAAACTATTAATCCCATCAGGGAAAGTCTATCAGCGAGATGGTCTCAGCCTTTGACTATTCATGACCTCAGACACTCTCCTTTTGTGGTGTGGTACTGTTAATGAGTGAGAAGGGTTATATGCAGACTGCAAGTGAATTAAGAAATCCCAAATAACACAATGTGTCTTTTATTTTTGACTTCCACCTTGAATATTCAAAACTTCCTTATGTTATTAGTTTCCAGTCTGCCTGCCCACAACTCTGTCCACAGATTTAGCTGTGATTATATTACTAACTATGCATATAGTTGACTGAACATCGAGACTGTCAGTTTAACTAGCAAATAAATGCCCAATTCTGCATCTGCATCACATGTTTGATGACTTCCTTTTGAAAGTTTTCAGTGGAAGTGGTGATTCACATCTCTGCTGCTACTTCAACCACTGGATTCTAGGGAAACAAGTTTGTCCCAACCAGCACCACATATTTTCTTGTGATCAGTTTCACTTAGCCAGCAACCACTTGCCTCCCAGTTGCAGAGGGCTCATAGGCATGTCTCCACACCTCCAAGCTGCATTGGGTCAAAGTCTTTCTAGTAGCCAGTCTTGCCACTTGGCAGCCATATAGGTAAGGCAGTTATTTTCAGTGAAAGTAAAACCAGGGCATAATCTATATTGCATTGATCACCAAAACATGCAAATTCAGAAGTCAAATCTGATTTAAAACAAAAACTAAGTACATTTGGTAATTTTGCCACGCTAATTAAACATATTACATTTTAGGTATTTTGTACTGTAAAAGATGATGCAATAATACAGAGAAAATCCCACCAGTCAGACAACCCCTTACGAATAAAGGGAATAAAGAATGGGGAGAGTGGCGTTTTATGGTTTACAATTTACAAATTTATGGTTTCATCAACATTAGTGCACTTAAAGAATTGCTCTCCACTTTCACATTGTGCATTTACCATTTTCTTGGTTTATCATTCACATTCTTACATCAGGAGATATGTTTTCCACCACACTTGAAGCCTTCATAAACCTCAGCTTTTGCCATGGATGGATAAAACGATGTGATTGGCTTTATGCTTTCCCATTTCACTTCTTATAATTCTTAAAATGTCAACCATTCTGTATCTACTGTTGTACATAATCCACAGTAGCGGATTTTCAGATAACACACCCCAACTCATTTGTCCATTTACAATAATTTGGCACTGCACTTGACCATCAGTTCAGTTGGATATGTTGTACTTGTAGCAGCAGAGATGAGGAAGTCTTGTCAGGTAAGTTCACTTCTTTCTGTCTTCACATTTCCAGATTTCAACAATAACAGACTCTGACTCAAGTGTCATCACTTGACTTTGTGCAGCTACTTCTCCAAATGTCTTCATGGAACTTTTTCACTTATTCCCCAAGAGCTTTAAACAGACTTTGGCTTGTAAAATCTGTGGAGACTTCTTTAATTGGGGAAAAAAATACTTAATTGGATTAAAACCAAATTGTATGATCTAGGTGTTTGAGGGTTACAAGGAAACATAATTAGGCAGTTTGTGCATAGTAAATAGCTACATTTCCCCTCCCTTGTTCTGCATTAAATATAATTAACAGTGCTGTGTGTATTAATGCTGTCCTCATCAGTTTCCAATCAGGCTGTGTGCTGTAAGCTTGAGAAAGGTCAAAACTGTGTAATCTTGGAGCAGAAGTAATTAGGCCCAACACAAGATGTTTCTCTTTTCTTGGACACCGGCTTGTCCCTCTGCTTGGAGTTCTTTTCATGGTGGCGATCTGGCATTTTGTATTCTGGCAGGAGACTTGGAGGCTTCCCAGATCCACAATACTGAAACGGAGTGTGCGCACACAGTGGCCCCATCAGACACAAGCATGTCCCATGATGATCTTGGCAAACTCGTATTTGTAGAGCTCGTTACATCATGCCTCATCTATATCAGATGAACAACTTGCACATTTTCCATGTTATTTATTTGTTTTGCAGTGAGCAGATAGGAGCTGAGTGTCAAACAGAAACAAATGCGAGAGCTATGCCTGCAGGCTTAAACGTCACTTTTAGCGTGAGGCTCAGCAGTGTTTCACTAAATGCCAAAACAACATGGCGAGGATGTGTTAAAATGCAGCAGAGATCACATCCAGTGTTTTGACAGTCATGACCAAAGGGGCACATGCCCTGCCAGTATGATGGTGTATTTAAAATAAATGTTAGAGTTTTTGTAGAGTGGGGAACTGTTTAGATATGGGGAAAGGATTTGGTAGGCCGAGTGCCAAAGCTTTGCCTCATTATGTTGAAATGTTGGAGAGGCTAGCAAGGTCTTTGCCGAAGTAGTTTTGAATTCTTACAGAAATCTTCTGGAGAGAGTGCAAGGAGAGTTTCCCTAGTTTGGTTATGATTTTGTTCTTGGGGGAAAATGAAAGTCAAACTTACTGTCAGTCGTAATAGTTCAGCATTACTGTCCAGTTTCCCAGCAGTGGTTGAATTTAGGTTAAGTCAACATCTTCATCACCCCGCAAGTAGATGCCGCCTCTTTTTCCTCAGTAATATATATATTTTTTTCATCTTTATCACAGCTTTCCAGAAAGCAGAAGGCTGATGATTTGTGTGTTACACAATCGGCATTCTAAGGATGGAAGAAATCAAGTTTTTTACATTTGAAGGAAGCATACCCAGACTGAGACCAGATCATAGAATAGACCTTCACGACGAAATACAAAGACATTCAGCACAAACATTTTTTTTTAACTCTTGTGTGTCTGCCAGAAGACCTTCTTTGGAAAAAGCTTTTCATTTTGGAGAAACTTGCAGAATAACTAATGCCTAATTTCTGAGCAGTTGACCCTTAAATAGCTCATTTTACTATGTAAAGTCAAGTCAGTCATGGCTTATATTTTTATTTAGGCTCTTCTCAACACATTTCCACATGAGATACCTTTTTGTTTCTTATTCTCAAGCTAGGTTTAGATGGAACACCCTTCTGTTATGTCATGCCACTACTGCTTTAACTCTGATGTTTTTGGTTGGTCAGTGTCTACTCACAAGAGCAGCCTTTCGTTAGTCTGTAGCAGAATGTAATCTCCTTAGCCTGGCATGTCACTCTGCTGACCTCAGGCCCTGAGTCTTGATGCCACGTTGAGAGCTTTGCCTCCTGCTGATTTGCATCCTTTAACCGGTAAATGCTGCTGTGGCCAAATCTGTAATGCACAAACACATATGACACCTGACTTTTGCATGGTGATGTGTACACATCTGGCAGGCATTTACTCAGCACATAAGTGCTTGCTCGTACACTTTTTTTTTTTCCCTCAACATAAAGGACATTAAGGTAGGATCTGGGAGGATTTGTCTGCAGCTCTGCCATTTGCTTCAGGGAGCAGAGATTTGACAGGGAACTAATGCTTTCTGATTAGGTAGGATTTTATTCCAGCAGTCATATTGGATGATTTGGGACACCCATTTAAAATGTACAAGAGCAAAAAGCACTCTTAATATAACATTCTTCCAAACGTCTTGTAATCTAAAACATTAAACAGAGCCGTAGATGGTCTCATAAATATCCACATTTAAATACACTCCAGACAACCCATTATGGCATGTATATAAAATTTCCCCCTGTCGGTTTTATGGTTAATTCATCAAATAAGGGTTTATCCAAAAGGCCGCATATCATTATCCACAGAGCTTCATTCCTTAACCAGGTTGAGCAAGAGCTTTATTTTGTGTGAAATAATTCAGTCATACATCAGTCATGCTAATGGAGCGATTTTAAAAAGAGGTTGGCTGGATTACTGCACCCTGATTGGTGCTGGACAGAGTTGTATACTTATTACCACACTGCTGTGGCCCTTAATGTTGGAAGTCAATTCCTGTGGAGGACAAAATGGAAGACACAGCAGCCACTTTGCCTTAATTGTGATGATGAAGATTGTCAGTGGGTTGTATGCAACCACAGCATCGCAGAGATTGACACTCTTCCTGCAGTCTACTTGCTCGAGGGATGCGTTATCACTCTACATTCTAGTTGTATTGGACCAGATAAAGAGGAAAATAGATTGCAGCCACTGCTTAACCATACATTTGGAACTTTAAGTTTTGTTTTGTTTTTCCCAGACACTATAGATGCTGTACAGTATATGTGTGAGGAGTATACAGCAGGCAGCTGTGCAGTAATGCTAATCTCAGTTTGACTGAAGCCCACGCTGCAGAAGAATTAAATGATTACTGTAGTCTTGAGTCACCCACACAGACCTGTCACTCAGGGTGTCCAGATGTACCTGTGTGCTGCTATCTATTAACACCATTCTTATAGCAAGGCATTATATGCTTATCAGGACACAAACACGGGGGTTAATCACAGAAACCCATTAGCATTTTCCCGTCTGCCTCGCTCTAGTGCAGGGTGGCGTTTGAAAATGGAGAATGAGCACGCCAGCCTTTGAAGTGTTCCTCTGGTGGTTTAAAAACAGGGCTGTCTTTCACTCTCTGACTGTCAGTGCCTGGCCGAGAGCTCTCTCTCTGAGCCTGCCATCACCATGCATGGCCGTGCTGCTGCAGTAATGAGTCAGGCAATTTCAAGGGCACCCACGGCTGCCATCTCCCCTGTGGCTTGCCTCAGTCTGCTCTCTTTTCCTCCAGCAGCTCCATCTTTCCTTCTGTCTCTCTGTGAATTTTTTTTTTCATTTACTTAGTTGTGTTTCTCGGTAATCTTCTCATTTCTAAAATATGGGCTTTATTGAGTACCTCATAGCTGGTTCTTCTGAGAAAACCAGTTCCCAGCTCTCCACCCTTCTGTTTTTCAAACATCCACCCCAGACAAATTAGTTTGTCCATCTTAGCGGTTGGTCGTGGTATTGTGGCAGAGGGGCTTCATTCGTGCAGAAATGGAGCCACAGGGAAAGAGAGAACAGTCATGTTCTGTTAGGGAACTGGGAGAGGTGGTAGCTCATCCTGTCCTCATTACTGATAGCACTGATGATGCTTGAGGCAGAACAGAGCCAGGCAGCATGTTTACTTCAGCCCAAGCTGTTGGTAGATTAGCGGATAAACATCTGCATTGATTGGAAGAAAGCGAGCTGGTGCAGCCTCCATCACACAAAACATTTTGTATTGTTTAGATCATTACTTTGGCCTGCGCCAAGTGAGTCAGATGTCTCTGCATCTGTTGTTCTTTTAAAATGTTTATGCATGCCTTCTGCAAAGAGTTGATTTTGTGACTTGCCATATGTTTACTAGTCATTTCTCCTTTCAGTAGAGGGCAGGACGCATACAGGTAAAAGCTGTTTGCCTAGCTGCAATATGTAGCTGTTAAAGACTGTTCTGAACCGTGTTTTTAGGCTAACATGATTTAAAATGCATCAGGCTTAACAGGTGTCTCCTAAACAACCGTTGTTACAGTTACAACCTTTCAAATGACTTCATATTACCAAGTACACCCTGCCTCGTCGCAGAAAGCTGAGGACATCTTAGGAAGCCCCTGAACCATAAAGATATCTATTAGATGAAATGTTTTTGGTTAGGTTTTAAGGGTATTTGCAAACATGACTGCCAGTGCTTTCTGTTAAAGGAAAAACAGGTGATGTTTCATTTCAAAACATGGGGAAAATTAATCTAAGAAAACTAGACTTGCATACATAAAAACAAAGGCTTGTTTATGACAGTTTGTCTCATCAGCCTTCATGATCTTGTAACTGACATGCCACTATCCTGATGTCATGTATTCAGTTTCTATGTAATTTTGCAGTTGCTGTCATGTCAAAGAGTTTTCACCGTCCTGTGAAAAACAAAGTATACCTTTCATGCTTCCACAGGAATTAAAAAGGTAAGTAGCGACCAGATGCTACAAGTGTGGGCTCCCCCTATAAAAGCAGAAGTTTTTGCAGTTTGCTGGTCTGAAGCATTCGGCTGTTTCCTAACAAAGTGTCAAGGTGGAAAAAGCACCTTGGAAAAGTGAAAAAGACATCAGCAGTGATCTTAGATAAGTAATTGTGGATGCCCATCAGTCCAGGAAAGGTTGCCAAGTGCATCACTCTACAGTGAGACATTATTCATAAGTGGAAAGCATTCAAGAGAGTTTCTAATCTTCCTCACAGTGGACATCCCAACAGACCCTCTCTAAGAGAACTGTGCATAATGAATACCCTCAAACCTAAATGAACTAAAGCAACGTAAAGGACAGTGGGGACAAAAGGGTGGTACTAATACTGTATATAAAAAAACAGATATCAGTGTTGCATAGCCTTCAGTATGACTATAAAGTCACAGTAATGCTATGGTAACAAACATCACTCTCGTAAAGGTGTGTTGTGTTGCAGAACTGTGCTAAACTTAGAAAGCTGCTGGGGAAAAACTGCCATCTGAGTCCATATGTTTGCTTAGCAACATCGTAAATTATATAGCCTCAAATCACTTCTTCTGAGAAGATGTGTTCTGTAGAAGTGGGTTTCATCAGAGATGCACAAACTCCCACATGTTAACTCTAGTCAGATGATTCATTGGAGCTGAATGCATGACATCTGTAGTTGCACGTCTACCTGTCAGCTAGTGAAACCTGAAGATCACGAGGGCTTGAGAGTGCTGGAACTGGCCTGACAGGCCAGAGAGTAAGACGGAGGATGACCAAAGACATGTGGTTTATGTGTCATCTTGGTGAATGAAAGGAGAAACGCTGTTCTTAAAGTTTTGCAGCTTTAAGTGAGGCTTAATGCTGAGCCCCCAGCCTCCTTAACGCAAGGCAGATCACCAGGGAGAGCAGCCTGCACACCAGTAGCACTGCAATGAAGATTACATTAAAAATAAAAGCCCTGACAGTGGAGGGTGTTGTATGAACTCCCTTAGAAATGGAATAGGCTTTAAAACACATTGAAGAAAATGGTTTTGGGCATAGACAATTACAGATTTTGGTAGATGTTAAAAATGCATGAGTGGTGAGCGATCTGAGGAGTTATACTGTGGCTTTGCTGCATTTAGTTTTGTCTGTCAGTTTGGCATTTGGGTGGATGTGAACTGCTGTTCCCTGTCACTGCTGCCATGAGACTCTGAGCCCTGAGTTGATTAGCTTGGGAATTAAGACAGATTACAGGCCATTGTTCTCTGGGGTCTGGGTAGGGCTGGACGGGGGCAGTAATCTCTTGTAATTCCCTGTGTTCGTGATTTGCTGCCGATGATTTAATTTGACTTGCTGCTGATAGGAGTCCTCATTTTCAGCTCTCAGGCACTCAGACTCCTCCCTTGAGCTTACCAGTTGCTGGGAAGAAGAGAGAAGGAACTTGTAGATGTTCACCTTTTAAATGCCTCCTTTGTCTAAACGAGAGAGTCGAGCTGTGTTGGTGTTTACCTAAAAACCCTTGGTTCTCACTACAGACCAGGTGCATAGGGGCAGGGCATGACTGACAGCAAGGCAAGTGCTGGGAAAGCTTTCACATGACCAGTCTCGTGCTAACTGTGGGATTAGTTAATGTTGTTAACTGAAGCAACGGTTCGCTGCTAAACATTAGTGTAAGTTTTAGTTGTGAGACAAATATTCAAAAACAAATGTCTTCCTTTAATTATCATTATGAAATGTAACCGCAACAGAATAATGACACAGTCAGCATTTATATTGGTTTCCTATTACCCTCACATTTACTGTAAATATGATTTCCAACTTGTGTCATTAAGAACTTATTGTGCAACCAAAAACAGAGGGATGGCACCTTTTGTTTTGCCTTTAGTAGTGTAGGAAGTCATGGGTTGAAGTAACCGATTGATCTACAGGGTGGGCCATTTATATGGATATGCCGTAATAAAATGGGAATGGCTGGTGATATTAAATTCCTGCTTGTGGCACATTAGTATATGTGAGGGGGCAAACTCCTCAAGATGGGTGGTGACCATGGTGGCCATTTAGAAGTCGGCCATCTTGGATACAACTTTTGTTTTTTCAATAGGAAGAGGGCCATGTGACACATCAAAACTTATTGGTAATGTCACAAGAAAAACAATGGTGTGCTTGGTTTCAACGTAACTTTATTCTTTCATGAGTTATTTACAAGTTTCTGACCACTTATAAAAATGTGTTCAATGTTCTACCCATTATGTTGGATTGTCAATGCAACCCTCTTCTCCCACTCTTCACACACTGATAGCAACACTGCAGGAGAAATGCCAGCACAGGCATCCCGTATCCGTAGTTTCAGGTGCTGCACATCTCGTATCTTCACCCCATAGACAATTGCCTTCAGATGACCCCAAAGATAAAAGTCTAAGGGGGTCAGATCGGGAGACCTTGGCGGCCATTCAACTGGCCCACGACGACCAATCCACTTTCCAGGAAACTGTTTATCTAGGAATGCTCGGACCTGGCACCCATAATGTGGTGGTGCACCATCTTGCTGGAAAAACTCAGAGAACGTGCCAGCTTCAGTGCATAAAGATTGAAACACATCATCATGTAGCAATTTCAAATATCCAGTGGCCTTGAGGTTTCCATTGATGAAGAACTATCGTTGTTCCCCATATACCACACCAAACCATCACTTTTGTTGTTCCAACAGTCTTGAAGGGATCCATCCAATGTGGGTTAGTGTCAGACCAATAGCGGTGGTTTTGTTTGTTAACGTCACCATTCACATAAAAGTTTGCCTCATCACTGAACAAAATCTTCTGCGTGAACTGAGGGTCCTGTTCCAATTTTTGTTTTGCCCATTCTGCAAATTCTGTGCGCCGATCTTGGTCATCCTTGTTGAGATGCTGCAGTAGCTGGAGTTTGTAAGGGTGCCATTTGTGAGTAGCTAATATCCGCCGAAGGGATGTTCGACTAATGCCACTCTCCAATGACATGCAGCGAGTGCTACGCTGTGAGCTGTTGCTGAATGAAGCTAGGACAGCCACTGATGTTTCTTCATTAGTGACAGTTTTCTTGCATCCACATTTTGGCAAATCCAACACTGAACCAGTTTCATGACACTTAGCAAGCAGTTTGCTGACTGTAGCATGGGAGATGGGTGGTCTCGTAGGGTGTCTGGCATTGAAATCTGCTGCAATGACCCGGTTACTGCGTTCACCAGATATCAACACAATTTCGATCCGCTCCTCACATGTTAACCTCTTCAACATGTCAATGGCTGTGAAAAAAAAGAGAAACTTGTAAAGAACTCATGAAAGAATAAAGTTACGTTGAAACCAAGCACACCATTGTTTTTATTGTGACATTACCAATAAGTTTGATGTGTCACATGGCCCTCTTCCTATTGAAAAAACAAAAGTTGTATCCAAGATGGCCGACTTCTAAATGGCCACCATGGTCACCACCCATCTTGAGAAGTTTGCCCCCTCACATATACTAATGTGCCACAAACAGGACTTTAATATCACCAACCATTCCCATTTTTATTACGGTGTATCCATATAAATGGCCCACCCTGTAGATCAATCGGTTAACACTGGATCAATCAGAGGGCTCAACTTTATGATTTTTCTACTTTTTACAAGTAGATAACGATAACAAATTTACCTGAATAGTAAAGTAAAAGTCATAAGCGACAAATTACTGTCATGTTGTTGTGTAGTTGTGTGAATCAGTCAGTCTACAGATTTGGAAAGATTGCACTCTATCTAGGTAAGTCAACTCAGAATGTCTTAATTAACACTCCAGGTGTCTTCAAAAGTTTGGTGTAGGTGTAGGAACCGTTCACAAAATGGTGTTGGCTGGACAGTTCGGCCAACGGCCAGCAATAGCACAAAGAATTAATGTGCAACTTCACCTCACAATTGAAACGGAAATTGGCCTCTTTAATAATTGATACCTCAATTAGAAACTTAAACACCCTCATTGCTAAAGTGATACATGGCCAGTTCAGGTTTCTGTGGCCACGAATTCTTAGACTTTGTTCATTTATTATAATGCATTACAAGGTTCAAGCTAATTAGTGGGGAGAAGCCAGTTCTATTGTACCCACTCACCCTATTCCCTGTACTCGCTCTTAGTCTGCACCGTTAGCAGGCACTTCCTCCCGTAGCAGCTGTTTACAATTTAACCATTTAGCCCACGCTTTTATCCATAGTGTCTTACGCTCTGGCTTTTAACACATTATGACCCAAGCATTTTGGATTTATCTGAATTAGTTAGTATTGTTTCAATTCTTCTATTTTATTGTTTCTATTGTTATTATTGTATTACACTGTAGTTTTTAATTTTATTGTTATTGTTAAGCACTTTGTGCAGCATCGGCTGTTGGAAATGTGCTATATAAATAAATCTGACCTTGACCTTGACCTTATAATAATGCCAGCTGTAAACACAAGTGAGCAGTCTTCATAAAGGCACATGCTGTGAGACAGTTTAAAAGTGTGAAAAGTGTTACAAATTTAATCAGAAAAAAATCAAAGAAGAACATACTTCTAATCTGCAGTATCATCTATTACAAAAGTTCCCCTTTGAAATCCACAATTTTTACAATCAAAAGCTCATCCAAAAAAGCATTAGAGGTAGTAGTGTTTGGAAATATTGCTTAATTCATTGTAATCTTAGTGTGTGCCCACAGTAAACTAAGTGGAGAAGTATCCTTTTCTTTTTTTTTTTTTTTTTTTCCTTTTGGCTTATTTACAGTAACACTTCAGTAAAACTTTAGACGCTAAAACACGGCAGTTTGAACCTCTGGAAGGGTGCATTTTTTTTGTAGAAGCACCCGAGCTCTCAGAATTATTCTGTTCTAATTATTCTAATCTTATAGCATTTTAAATGCTTGCTTCAAAGATGGGGACCAAGTCTGCAACTGTCAGCTTTTGCTTTGCAGTTGAACAGGCTTTGTTGGAAATTACACACAATCTCTTTGCAATAATGTTCCAATTATCAGTGACAAATGAGCAACAATCGCAAATCAGTTGCTGTCTACATAAGCATAAATTCATATAGACTACATGTGCAATCATTTCAAAAGTAGTCGCTCAGAAGTTGAGGGTGTCGTATTCTCAACCTCTGTGCAACTATTTGGTTGCTACAACTACTTGCAACAGTTGCAGAATGCGAAGAAATTAAATGTGTTCGCCAGGCAACCACCTGACTGAGCCATAAGTGTACTAATTTTTAAATGTTGTTGTTAGTCTTTCTTGTTAACAGTTTGAACAGCATACTTTGTGTGGCCTCCATTTCTTTCCAGAGGTAAGCGTGTTCTTTCTCATCCTGTTTATATTCCTGCTGATAGCGTTTTGTCTGAAGACCTGTGTGGGTTGAAACTGGTCATTACTGCCCAACGTGGCATGCATTAACTGTAAACAGCTTTTTTTTAATCCCACTCTGTGCATGAGCAGTCTCCTGAAATTAGTTTTTTAAAATGATGATTCAGGCATATGTTATCAGGAGATTTAAAACCATACAAAACCCACTTGAGGCTATACTTATAATTTAAACAACAGTACTGCCTCTCTAACCCAAAACCAGTGTGTTGCTTTACTGTGTGACTTGACAAAAGAGGTGTGTATCCCAAATATTTATTTGATGTCAAGGAACTGACTGAAAGAGAAGCAGGCGCATACTTTATTTGGTCAGAGCTGTTTATGAGCTGTAGCCTGCGTAGTGCATATGCACCAGCTACAGCAGAATAGCTTCCAGCTGCAGTCATGCCGTAAAGATGAACTAGAGGCAAACAAATCTGTTTGTTATCCCTGCCGTGTGGCACTGGCTGGCATATAACCACATCATGTTTTTTCACAAGGTGATTTGTGCGACTGACACATACTACATGGGTTTTATATTAACAACATGCGGACTGTTAGAGGTCTGACTAATCCTAAGAAGCTTTTTCTAAAAGATGACACAAGCCTGTATGCGGTTGTGGTGGAAATCTGCTGGCAGTCGTGCAGATCCAAGGGTTATTTTCAGGGTTTGTTTACGAAGTGTAACCAAAGGGTGAAGTCGTTCTGCGGCAGAAGAGAGATGATGGTGTTAGAAGGGAATGCAGAAAGTCAGTGCAGTGTTGATAAACCTGCACAAGTTGTAGTTCAAGTCAAAATATGAGATGAGTAGGTTTATCAAGAATCACTCCCTGAGTAGATTGTATTTAAGAAAAAGAAAAAAACAAAACTGCTGTACAATTGTAATGACATGCGTCTTTTAGCTGTATTTAGAGTAGGTCATGACAGGCCCACTTGATGTGTGGGCAGCAAAAATTGGGCTGCATCCTAGACGGGTTAACCAGTAAGTCATAAGGGTTACTGGTTAGCTTGTCGTAGACGTGATTGTGTCATGGTTGTAGATCAACACATATTCAACCTTATTGATCCTTTGATCTAAGCTCAGTGAAAACATTGCTAATAATTTTGTGGTCTAAATTGACCAGACCTCCCTCTCCCCGGCCACCTCCTCCAGCTCTTCCAGGCAGACACCAAGGCATTCCCAAGCCAATCAAGGGATCTATTTTCAACATGTCCTGGGTCTGCCCCAGGGCATCCAGAACACCCCGCTTAGGTCACACGTGGGAGACATCCTAGTGAGATGTTGTAATCACTTCAGCTAGCTCGTTTCAAATCACCACTTTTTCATCATATAGCAATTTATGTGGCGTAGTCCTTGAAGCTATGTTGTCAGGGAAGAGCTCTAGGGGTCCAGTGCAGTATGGCCTTGGCACTCCAATCAGTGGTTTTATGATGTGTGGTTTAAAAAAAAAAAAGAAGAAAAAAAAAAAAGGTGGCAGTAAATGAAAATCCTGTTACTTAAAAATAAACAAGATAATTGGAGAAGTTAGTTGTAAAACGTTATTTACATTAGCACAAATGCTAGTCAGCTGTTGTAGCAGCTTGTACTTTCAAAAGTGTAAAGATCTCTTCACTACTAGATCCAGCTTCCAAACAACACTGCAAAATAAATCGGCATTAAAAATGATCCCCTTCTTTGGAAATAATTTTAGAAGGCTCATGTGAGAAGCTAGGAGTTTGTTTTGGACTTTATTTCATTTTTTTTGTTGTTGTTTTTTTTATCCGCTGCCTGCGGAGATGATGTATAGCTCTCTCAAAGATTAGCATCTTGCTCTTGACAGCATTGATTGATAGTGCTTCAGAGAGAGACTAACTGGTTGCTGCACTGGAAATTATTCTGAAGTCTCACATTAGGCTTATAAGTCTTTAAACTTGGCTGTCTGTCAAATACATTTCCAACTCCAGTTGTATTAAAAAAGAAAAAGAAGAAAAAAAAAAGGTGTATGTCTTGAACTCCTGTTTGGCACTCAGGAGAGGACACGCTGTAAAAGCCTCAGGGCTGAAGGTGAAGCAGCGAGGAGCTCTGAGCTGCTGAGTGACTTTATACAAGCAGCAGGCTCTCTCTTATCGGTCAACACCTCTCCGATTTCCACTTTAAGGCCAAGAGAATCCCCCTGTTCCTCTTTAATGGCTTGTCCTGAAATGTGTACATTATCAGGCATAACACTGATGACTCTGAGATCTGTTTGCCTCTCTTAAAACCCTGAGACATCGACCTACTTTACAGCCCCGATAAAGCCATGCACCTCCTTTGTAGACCTTTGTCAACACTTCAGACGTCATTAATCTTTTTCATTTGAAGGATTAATCTGTTAGAACTGACTGGCAGAATAGTTGTTTTTTTTTTCTTTCTTTCTTAGCATTTCGTGTTTAGACTAATACATTTGCATGCTCTGTGCCCTTCCTCGCTCGAGGAAGTGGAACAGCAGCCTCTGAGCATTCATCATTTACATGACGTGCCCTATATTCAGAGGACTGGCGGAAGCCGCCAGCATCAGTGCTTTCCCAGAGTTCATTGCTTTTGCTATATGTTGCCGGTAGGAAAAAAAAATGGTGGTGGTGGGGTCATTCTTGACAAACCCAGGGTGACCGCAGACGAGAACAGCTCCCATCATGCGGATGTTTCTATAGTTAACTTCTAAAATTGTAATGCTATATTTATCTAATTAAGGCAATGAATTTACTTGCTGTAAACATGTTTATGTTTAGTCCTATGAGAGAGTTGCACATGTACTGTGCAGGCCGTTCTCATCTCAGGGCGCCTCTGTCTCACTAGAGCAGATGCTGCAAGTGAATAGTGTGTCTGTCCTCCAGAGCCAGGCTTGCTCAGTCAGCTCAGCTGGCCTCGGCCTGCTCTGCTGGCTGATCTCAGGCTGCAGGGACGTACTCGTCCCCCCCAGAGAGGCTGTAGGCGCTGCTGATGCTAGAGGAAACAAGGCACTGGAATGTAAGGCACAGCTTGAGCTCAGTTTGATGTCTTGGAAGAAGTACGTCAGAGTTTGCAGCCTGAGACAGCGTTTTAGTTGTCCTGCTCTCTGTATCAGTTTACAAGTTTTTGTTTTTGGTTACTATCTGTGCCAGAGGAGGCTGCAGACTGCTGTCACACTGGGCAGGTGAAACATTTGAGATCCCTTGGCAAGCAGTTTCAGCATGACTTTGAACACAGTTCCAGTAAATGCACCATTATAGTTTTTATCCAAGGAAATGATGACCTGCATAATGGAGAAGGAAACATTTAAGCATACACAATGTGTCGCATTCCCAGAGGTCATGGGTTTGCATTTTTAAATTGCACAGGCTGGCACTTTTAGAGAAGAAAACTGCATCAGAGATGTCAAAATATATATTTTTAAAGTTTTCCACCCCAGAACACACAGTACATATCATAGCAGGTATTTCTGCAGCGGTGACATCAGCCGTTGCAGTTTGCTTGTGGAGCTCTGCTGTTAGCTCCTTCACTGCAGCCTGTGTCAGTGTCTTCAGACTGCCCTCAGTTTGGCATCAAGCGCTGTAAAGGGCCCTCACATTGCACAGCCAGGACCGCGCACGGGCGAGTCAGCGTCAGAACAACTTGCAGATCAGTTCCACGTAGCTTTTTCCCATCAAACCAAGATCTATACAGAATAAAAAGGTGGCTGGACAGCTTTGGTCTTGTCACCCTACATCACCAGTACCATACAGACACAAGTCATATAGTAATATACTAAACTTTTATATATTTAGTTAATCATCTTCTTGAGTCTCAAAGATGGGTCATTACCAGTTGAAATTCCTTAATGACTTGTATATTCTAGATGACACACATATATCAATGAGCCACAACATTAACACCAGCTTCCTAACAGTGACCACGATTAAGTAACCCAGGTGGTGTGGTGCTTCCTGCTCGGGGAGGCTGTTACCCCCATGTGCTGGTGTGCTGCTGTGTTTAGTTTCAGATTTACATCTGCAGTAAGTATCAGGACCCCAAGGTTCCCCAGCAAGGGACCCTGTTTGTGCTTTTTAATCGTACCTTACTGCCCAAACATTTTAGGCACGACTTCCTTTTTTTTTTTTTTTTTAATATCCAGACTGATAGTTTTGATCACACAGTATGTTTTTTGTTTCTTTTGGGTCTTTTAATATATTGAGTATAGGAACAAGATATTTCAGTCCTGTTCTAAAAGCTAAATCGCCACAGGCCCATAAAGCTCACGGACAGACTGTGATGACTGCAGTTTGTTCACCGCTCTGTTATTGGCTGACGTCCTATTTACCCACACTGTCTGCTACCTGACAGAATTACACCCTGGGCTCGATGAAGGTTATGCCAAACCGCCCTCCTGAAAGTCACTTTGCAGCACTTTCAGTTAGCGAGGCCTGCGCTGGGGTGTGTGCCCATTGCCTTGCAATAAACAAATGAAAAGGATCCCAGTGTAATTAGAGCCCAAAAAGCATATTGGCTCTGCATTCTGTGAATCTTCCAGGAAGAATATGAATTCCAAGTTTTCATTATTTCTTTTTTTTCCTTGTCACTATGTGTGAATGAAATAACTGGAAGCTCCTCTTGTCTGTGTGTGAGAGGAAGTTCTTCATCCTGTGAGCTTTTTATTATTCATGCTGCGACACTGCGCGACTGCATGTTGTTTTGTTCGCCTCTTTGTCGAGTCTAGCAATAATGCTCTGTAAATCCGAGCTACAGAACGGAAATTTTGAGGAATTTTAAAGCTCGTTTACATTTTTTGTTTTTTGTGGAAAACGTGCAAATAGTTTAGACTGTTGTGCGGTATAGAGACTGTTGTGCGGTATAGACTATTCTATATTATTTGATTTACTTCTATGTATCTGCCCAGGAGCTGCTAATATGACAGGAAAGTAAGAGGACGAAGGGAATGACAGCAGGATGAAATGAGTTTTAGATTTATAATCCCCAAGCTGTGACCCCCATTTCCTGCAGCTCGACGTCCTGGGGAAAATGTCATGTCAGACTTGTGTTGGCCAGATTCGATGGACAGGAAAGAGACGCCTCCACAGAGAACACACAAATACTCACACACACACCTGCACAGGCCATCTTTTTCTGTAGGTACCCGTGTACAAGCTCTTTCCGGTTTCCATTTGATATCATCTCATAAAATCTTCATCTGAAGGACAGTTTCTGCTTTTGGAAGATCAAAAAGGATTAAGTAATTGCACATTTGATTCAAGGCCTTGAATTAAAATGTTTTCACCAAGGTTGTGGGGTTTTGTTTTTTTTTGTTTTTTTTTGTTTTGTTTTTTTGTATATTTATTTAGAAGGATTCAACAGATGTGGAGTTTCCTGTTTGTACATCCATCTAAACGCTGTGACAGCAGCAACAGTTAAAGCTGCCCTTCCCTGACCGGTCAGTCAGCGTGCAGCAGATAAGTGGTGGAGCATTTATTTATTTATTTATTTTATTCTGTCAGTGCCGGTCTATCTCAATGTGTGGGAGTGGCCTTTGACCCGCTGCAGACAAACGCGTAGCGATGAGGCAGAGAGCCTGCTGAGCCTGCCGCACTCCGATCATTAACATGGAGAGTCACACTCCCCCTCTGCACCATCCATTGTTTTCTGTTCCTGTCCTTGGTAAGAAACATGCTTCATTTCCCCAGCCCACATTTGCTTCTTTTAGTTGCAACTCATAACAAAGGTCAGAAATTTTCTGCTAAATGGATTCTTATTCATTTTTCCTGTCCCGTCGTAGGAAAAAATACTTGAATCAGTAATTTTTTATTTATTTTTTTCCCTGTCAGACAGGCTTGGATGGTAGTGAGGAGTGACGGTTGTTTTATTAGCCTCTCTAAGCTGACAGTTCCATTTGCTGGATTTTTGCTGCAGTTGGTGTTCAAAGGAAGTGACACTTAGTGGATCACAGAGAAGGGGGCACACAGGTTACTCAAGCAGATACACCAGGCAGCGGGAAAGCTTAACTTGGGGGCCTTGAAATAAATGAGGCTTTTGGTTGTGTCCTTTGATTCAGTTTAGTTTTAATTTCCCCTGAATCAAAGCAGTTGGTGCTAGTGATGCACTGATGGTGCAGTTCTGGGCAGATACTAATGCTGATGCTTAAATAACTGTTAACCAATGCAGATGCATGCTCTTTTTTGTTGTTTTTTGTTGTTTGTTTACCCTTATTTGCCAGGGAATTAAAAGCAATTATATTATAAAAAAAAAATAACTGAACATTTTTAAAGCCTGTCTTTGGCAACAGAATGGCACCAAATATGTTCTTTCAGTCAACAAGGTCAGTGTTATTACCAATATATGTCCAGCTTGCCCAATATCGTAATTCAATTAATTTTTCAAAACTGTGACCCTTCTTCATCTTCTCATGTTAAGAGGTGTTAAGCGTCTCAAGATAATTCCTCCTTGTTATTTTGGATTTGTTTAGTGTCTGGTGTTGTTTTATCCCTGTTTTAACATCCTGCAAAGAATGTGTGATTTTTCCAGGTCCATTGTGCCCTAATTCTTTTAAAGAAAAATGTCTGCTTTTTTTAATATATAGATATTGTTGCTCACACTAGCAACACAGGTTAGTCCTTTCCCTGCTTGCATGGGGATCATTGCTTATTCAATTTTTGTGGAAATGTGTCTGCATGAGACATTTCTGGGCTTGTTTTTGGACGGCTTTTATCTCAGTTCATCGGTCAGATCATTGTTTTTGATGCAGGTGATTTGTCTACTGATGTCTGTGCTTAAGGGATTGCATCAGCTAAAATGCCTTTATCCAAAAACCTGAAACACCGGTGTTGTTGGCAAGTGAAACCTGCTTAAAAACTCTGCACCGTTCGTGACAATGGACATCCCAGCCATTTCCCGCAGAGCCAATTGCCTTAGGGAGACTTGGAGGTGGCTGAGCAGTGCAGGTTCTGCCAGCATGTGTCTGACTAGAGATGAGACCCAGTTTTTGTCTGACAGAGCCCAGTGTCTCCAGAGATTTCAGTTTATTTCTTTTATATCTCACTCTCCGTGTTTTTGAGACTTTACCGGAAGCAAGCAGAAGCTGATTGGTTTAAATGGAAAGGGAAATCTTTCAAATACGTTTCACAATTGAGTTAAGCTCAACAGTTCTTTCATATTGAAGTCCAATTACTAGTCGCTGATCTGTGTTTTGTTGTCTGTGTTGCAGAGGGAGATGAAGGAGCAGCTGGCCACCCTGCAGGACAGTGAGAGGGGACACACTGAGGCCCTGCAGCTTTTGCAGAGACAACTCACCGAGACCAAGGTACTGTGACGGTTCTCCTTTATAAAAACAAAAAACAAGAGTTTCAACTACAGGTAATTTCCATGATCCATATCATTCATAAAGCCTTTTTAAAATAGTGATAATTTGGCATTCAAAAATTCCAAAAAGAAATTCAGTTTGCAATGATATTAACAAGAAATGCACCTTGAACCACGAATCATGGTTTTTCTGGATTTAAAAAAAGGAAATTACTAAGATAAAGTAATTGTTGTAGCACTAAATATCACTCCACCTGCTGAAGCACGTAGGTTTATCTGTTAGAAGATAAGAATATCTGCATTTTTTTTAAGGTGTTGGAATTATTATCATTTTTTTTTTTTTAAGACAAAGTGCCTTTGCTGCCTTTTTCCCTTTCAGAATAGTAAACAAAATATGTTCAGTGAAAATGCAACTCACACTTTTTTATTAGCTTTTTTTCCCCCACTCAGTTACCCTTTAGTTAAAATCATACATATACAGCTAGATCAGAGGAAATGTCTGAGCAACTACTTACAGTTGAGAAGTAGGAGCATTTTGGCATGTTTGCTTAAAAAAATCAGTTTTCAATTAGGGTCAATAAATGGCTTGCTAAGAATGAGATTTTAGGCTTGTTTATTGTTTTCTGGCATTTTCAAAGACGAAACAATTAATCCGGAAAAAGTAACTAATTAGGATAATAGCTTGAAGAAGCAAATCCCCAAACATGTCAGTTTGAAAAGACTTCAAAGATACTTAGAGAAGCAAGAAATCTTGTTTCCATTTTAGACATCCAAATTGACACAGTAAAACTTCCTCATTACAAGCAGTACAAGAAATGAAAGGGAAAGCTCTGGGTAGTATGTGCACTTTTTCAGCCACTGATCATGCATCTTTCCTTCTTACCGCTTCGACTGACAGTTAAGTTCCAATGCATAAACTGGTTTATTGAGTGACTGTTTAATCTAGACACCATGTTTTAATCAGGGAGCTGTGAACTTCTGCTCAATATGTCAGTCTTTTGACCTCACACACACACCGCTCCTCTCTCCTATAACTGATATTGACCAGGTAAGGAGCTCTGACTGTGTTGCCGCCGTCAGCATTATTTGTTATTCAGGGAGTACATTTGTCTTCTCTCTCGTTTTTGTATGCACTGTCTGCCACCACACAACTCACCTCAGTGTCCGAGACCTGCCAGAGCGAGCCTGGCCTGTCTATTTCATCGCTCTAACTGCTACGTGCAGGCCTTTTATCTGCCCCGCCTTCTCTTTGGAAGTGAGCTGATTTCATTAGATTTACATCCATTTGTACAGAGTGCTCTGCCTGGAAGAGGGCTGCACTGTGACTATATCGATCTCTGATGCATTTAGGGAGCTGACAATGAAATGTCTCCTTGCATTGCTTATTTGTTTTGTTGAAAGAGAGGTTGCAACCGCAGTAGTGTAGCTGGCAGCGTTCACCTCGTGTGGGTGTAGTCTCCATCGCAGCAAAGAGAATCCATGCAGAGCAAAGTCATGAAACTTAACAGTTGTGCAGTTTAAGTCTAAATGAAGGCCAAGTTTAAGGATTGGTGTGGTCCAGTGCATGAGTCCTGCATACACATGGATTAATGTAAGCTCATTGTGTTACTGCATTTCTTCACATGTCAGTTGCATTAACATTAAACCTTTCTGCCATCTTAGTCTTGGTACCAACACAGAGGAACAATCCCTCCAGCAGGTCGGCCTTTACCTATATGTGGCTCCAATTTTGATACCTTGGCTCACGTTTGCTGCGGAGGGTCTCCACGTGAAGGACCGACATTCTCATTCACACGCCCGCCGGGGATTCTCTTGATAATCACTTGCTCCCAGGAAAGGTATCCAGCCTGCTGTCTCCAAGGGCTGCAAAACAGCCATCACAGACATCGCAGCCTGCTGGGCCAAAACAGCAAACACGTCAGTGTGACTGATAGCTGGGCTGCTGCAGTCCTCCTCCTCACCATCAGTTTTCAACTCTTAACTAGGTAGGAGGGCTGTGCTGGAGCTCACTTTAATGCCACAGCACTCAGAGTCATGTTAACAGGTTCTCACAGGCAGACTAAGAATACCTGCCCCTCGCCTGTGAAAAGCCCCAGAGAGACATGCCTGCTGTTTAAAGAGGATTGATTGAATTTTCAGGCGAGCGTAATTTACAAAAAAAAAAAAAAAAGAGCCAGATGATAGTTCCAAAACCCAGCTCGTCCTGTAAAGATCAGAGGAAATTCTGATCAGGCAAAATATTCATCGAAGCCTCTTAGAGACGACTTTCATCTGAAATTCTTTTTTGGATTGCTCTGAGGTCATTAATTTTCTCTAATTCTGAATTGCTCTGTGATGGGCAGATGTTTGGATTTCTTTTCAGTCAGTGTGCAAACACAAGTTCAATTTTTTTCCATTAAAATGATGACTATTTGAAAAATAAAAGTTTTAATGAAATCATGCTCAGAAGTTTCAAACTGAAATCTCTCCCCTCGTCTCAGTGCAATTTCTGGGTTTTACGTCACATCCCTTTGTTCTGCCTCTCTGACACTCCAGCTGCTAACACTCAGATGATTAATTCTCTTTGATGTCCATCTTCTCATTCTTCCTGTTAAGCTACAAATCATTTTCTCCAGTTCTTCCAATCTGCCATTCTCTGTCAACTGCTCGGTTCACTCAATGACTGTCTGCAGTAGCCTCTCCACCGATCTCGCGGTCGGTCGACTTCCTCCACAAGATGTCCTTTGTGACCTCCTCCTGGTCATCTGTTGGGGTTATTTCTATTAGTGTGTGCTCCTGTTTCTCCTCATCACAGTAATATAAAACAGACCTGTTTGTTTCCTCCCTGTGAGGTTGTACACATGCTCTCAGAGAGCCACTTAAAATCAATACATGTACAAGCTGAATCAATGAATGGCTGTTAATGCAATATTAACACAATTTAGAGTACTGTGTAAGCCCTTGAATTATTGACCCATGTCTAATTAAGAGTTAGACTGTTGTGACTGAATCACTCACTAACTACAGTATGAAGTCTGCTTCACAATCCTGTAATGACATTTTCAAATAGCCCAGCCAAGAGGGGTTTAATTTTCCCACCGTCTTTTGCTTTTCAGTCCTCGGCCAAGAGTCTGCGGGCAACTATCGGTGACGCATTTGAGCGCCTTCATCGATTCCTGCGCGAGCGTCAGAAGAGCATGCTGGAGGAGCTGGAGATGGACACGGCCCGCAAACTGTCCGACATTGAGCACAAGATCCAGCGCTACAGTCAACAGCTGAGAGATGTCAAGGAGGGCATCCAGATATTGCAGGAGCGCCTGAATGAGACAGGGCGACACGACTTCCTGGAGGGTGTAGCAGTCACATCTGAGAGGTGCTTCTTTTTTTTTCCTTTTTTTTCCCCTCTGTCTCGCACTCAAAATGTATTGTAGTGCAGTAAGAAAATACGAGAGAGGATTCAGGTATATGGAAGTAGTATCTCAGAACATGCCAAATGTGTGTTCTGCTTGTGCTGACGTTCAGGAGAAAGTACAGATTTGAGTAACAGCAGTGGCTAATCCCAGAGCAGATGGAGCATTAGCGCTGCAATAAACCAGCTGTAATGTTTAATCTGGGAGTGGCGCTTGAGTATGATTTAATTGAACAGTTTAATATCTTTAAATTGTCTTGATAAGGTTGACTATAGAGTTGGCAAAGCTTTAATTAACTCAAGGATGCCTTAAATTTAGAGTTTGGTACAAATGTGGTGTCAAATGAGAGCTGGCCAATACTGTTTTGTTTAGATTTTTATGAGCTGGAAACAGTCCCGGGAACTGAAGAGGGCATGAAATGAAGCGTTAATGTGGACACAGAAGATGAAGGAACAAAAATACTAACAAAAAGAGAAACGAAGAACAGAAATGATGTTGGTCTCCCCAGTAGGAGTATAGCCATGAGGCTCATGATGGCCTGGCACCTTACAAAGGTCTTTGTTTTTTTCTGTCATGTAGTTTTGTTACATGAGCTACATGTGGCTTCAATAAAGAACGTACTAGACCACCAACACATTACAACAGCAGAAGCTCAACCATGGAAAGCCATGTCATGAAGCTCCCAGCGCACAGTTTTTGTTCTCCTGTTAATGCCAGAGGAGGATTGGAGCTCTGCACTGTGCGCCTTTCCCCTGTAACTTTGTGGTCTGCCTTTTCGTGGCTGAGTTTTGCTGTATTTCCTAAAACCTTCCACTTTACAATAGCACCACTTACAGATGATCATCAAATATCTAGACATCTAGAAATTTCATGAACTGACTTGTTGTAACAGTGGCGTTCTATTACAGTACTACTGTGGAATTCAATGAGCTTGTTAGAGCGACCCATTCTTTCAGTGTTTCAGTGCTACGTGGTTAGGTTTATACACCTTTAACAACAGGAATGAAAACACCTGAACTGAAAGATTAAAAGGAGAGTCACGTAATACTTCTGTCCTAACATTTTGTCCTGTACTTTAGACTAAATCAGTGTAAGCGGGCAAATTGTCAGTCAATCCATCTTTATTATAGACTCAAATGGTCCAAACAAGAAAATCATCATTTTAATACAGAAAGACAAACTGTATCAGTTTGTTCATACTTGAGTTAACAAGTTTATATTTGTTAGACCGACAATAATTTCATTATCAGAAACATTGAGCCTGTAAATAATTTATAAAGGAGATTTCTTAAGATACTTGCACTGATCCATCTCAGTCTCTTTTGTAATAATATCATGGTATCGTTTTGTGGTACTTGAAGTCTCCCTAAACACCCTTTCCTCTGGTTTGACTAAGTGTGAAGTGTGCAAAATTCAGAGGTGTACAATGGGCTCTACGTAAAGAAATTGTCACTTTGTCCATACATGTAGTTGTGTATGTAAAAGGCTGTTTGTTTGTGCACACTTCACTTGGCATTCGCTAGAAATATTTTCTTCAGATTAAAGTGCAAAAGTGTTCTTAAAATATAAGATGTGGTCATGGTTTAAAAAAAGCCCCCATCTGCATTGATCTGGAGATGAATTGAAACATGCTGTTCTTGTAAATGCAGATCCAGCAGCACTTCTGTGACCCGTACCATCTCTCTGCAAGCTTACAGTCATTTCTTTTATGGCTTACAGTAGCTACTTGACCCAAATCACCTTGTCATCAGATAACAGAAGAAAAAAGTTTGCGCTCTCAATTTCAAGATGAGTCACAGAAATATTTCTGTGGGATAAAGAAAGAGGAACTCAAGATCTTAGATGTCGAAAACACATGTAAAATCTTGTTTTGACACAGGAGGAAGAAGAATTAGCACATTGACATAGGTTGCCTTAAAAAAATAGCATTTGAATAGAAGAGCTCAAAAGCGTAGGAAAGTCCCATGAAGATTTCACACTGTTAACCAACTCACTCGATTGCTTGCCTGATCTCTGAACTTCATGTAAGTGCTCTGAGTGATTCGTGTAGAGGTCCGTATTGACTGTGTACTATGATTATTATTTTTATTTATTTATTTTTTATCCCTGTGCCTTGAGATTCATGAAGTAGTTTGTCAGTTGCTTAATGGCATATTTAAAACACACAAAGTAGATTTATTACTCGAGGGGTCAATGTTGTGGTCTGAACACCACAGGCAGTGTTATTAAGGGCGGGGGGAAAGCAGCAAATTGGATTTGGACTGTTATTGATCTCTCTTTCTGACTCAGGATCAAGGGGAAGATTCATGAGACCAACCTAACGTATGAGGACTTCCCGACATCAAAGTACATGGGTCCGTTACAGTATACAATATGGAAATCACTCTTCCAGGACATTTCACCAGGTACGATGGGTGCCTTCAAATCCTTAGTCTTGTCTTAATTTCAGTTTGAATGAGTCTGTTCTTATTGTCATTATGTGGGAATTTCCAAAAACAAAATGCTGCTGTTTTCACTGTTTGAACACATTTTACTGTTTCGCTAACTCATTCAGGTTTATATATGTAAAAATGTGTAGAAATGATTTAAGTAGGCTGAAGGTACTTTAAATAACTTAACTGTTGTCGATCCCACCTTATGCTATATCTACACCAGGGAAATGCAACCTGACAAAAATGATTGCAACTGTGTGCAATGAACTTGGAAAAGGTTGACCTATTGCCTTTAAAAGTTGTTGCTTGAAAGATGGGAACCAGGTCTGCATCTTCAAAGCAACTTTGGTATCAAGGCAGCAAAAAATGTAATGTCTGTTATTGATTTGGGCCAAGTTGGCATTATTATATTATATTATATTATATTATATTATATTATGATGATTGTCTGTCAACAGAAATCACAACTCTGATTTTCAGCTGTGCTTTTTAAGTCTTCATTGTTTGAAGACGATCTGTGCAATTGCATCCCTGCAGGTACTTGCAGTTAGTCACTGAATGCAAATACCAGGTAACCAGAAATTATTTTCCTAGTTACAAGGACGTTGGCATCCTATTTTTAATCTAGTGTGACTGACCCAAAGGAGGTGGACAGTTTAGGCCAGATGGTGATGAAGAAGAGCTTTACTAGCCAACCTGCTCGTTAGTCTCTGGACATGGGAAGATACAAGCTGAACAATTAATGGCATAAGAATAACTATTACTCCTGTGCTAAAAGCACTAAAAGCCTGAAGCAAACTGTGCTGTGTGTCCAAGGTGTTTCAAAACTGAGCCAATGCAACGTAGCTTAGAATTATAACGAGATTGTACACAATAAGAGTGGGATTTTGGGGTTTTTTTTGTATATTTTGACATTTGATGTGCATTTCAAACTCAAGTATGATCTTAAATTTTATGTAAAGTAAAAAGATCTCAAAGTTTTAAATGAGCCTTGCTTATATGTAGATGTACCCAGCCATGTTAGTAAATATACAGGTGTTAAAGGAGTGAATACTCACTTTTGATGTTGCTTGCTTTTAGTGCCGCTCCCACATCCTACCACTAAATGAGTCTAGACAGTGGCTAGCTTAGCTTCTCAGATACAGTGGAAGTAAACAGCTTGTCTTGCTTTGTGCATAACTGAAAAAAATCCATCTAGCAGCCCCTCTAAAGCTCTCATTTACATTGCATGTTTGTTAAATCAGTTTAAAAGCAGCACTTTGTTTTCTGTGTGGCTGTCTGTTCCTGTTTTAAAGCTTTTTTGGCCTGTTTGACTTTGTGCTAAGACTTTAAAACCACAAATTGCCGGTTATACTTTATTTGTCCATATTAAACAGACAAGACTTTACATGTTAATCAGAGAAATTAAAAGAGCTGGCTTCTGGCTTTGGTGGTGTTTGGACACAGCCATACTTACTCTTTTCACCCGGTTTCTAGCTGTTGTGTTTATATTTTACCCAAGGATATTAGAAAGGAATTAATCATCTCAACTAACCTGGATAGAAAACAAGTAACCACATCTTCCATAGAAGATGGAGCCTAGAATAGGTTGATAATCTAATTTTCTTCACAAATATAGTGTTGGAAGATCCAGCATTAATATTTCTGGGAAGCTTTTGAGCTTCTTTCTCGTCTGTAATCGAACCTGCAGGTTGGTAATGTCCTTCTGTGTTTGCGGTCCTGAGAGGAGCTCTACCATCTCTGCCCTACAGTCATCACTCACTCAGAGGAGATTATTTAAAATAATGTGCTGAGGATTTTTTTTTTTTTTTTACTCAATCAATTCTCTCATTTCAGCCTGTTGCTGGCTGAGTGGAGGCCGGGCACTTTCTTGGCCTCCCTTGACTGCCTGCCAAATGGAACAATTGGTTACGATCCATCACCAGCAGTTGCCAGAGATGCAACAAAGACATTCTTCCCATCATCCCTTGTTGTCACTGATGGGTTAGCAGAAATAACTACCAGACCCTGTGCCATTTTTTTTTTCCCCTCCTTTCTCTTTTCCTATTTTTTTTTTTTTCCTCATGTTCAGCAGCGGGGAAATGGAGTCTCCTCGTGTGTGTCTGCCTTCATGTTTCTTCATATGACACACAGAGGCACTCCGCTTATGAAATTTTAATGACTCGATTGTAACAAACACTGCAGATGTCATTGTGTGAAGAAGCTATTGTGCTGTCCACTGGCAGACTGCCAGACATTTCACCTCCATTTATCCCAGCTGATATAAATACGGGAGAACTGGAAAGTTGCCCTTCCCTCTCTTTCCTGAATTTGCTTCATATAAAAGAGGGCAAAGAGAACAAGATGTTATTGTTTGGCCTGAAGTGCTTCCCTTATAACTAAACGTTTGCAGACCCGCCTCCTACAGACGAGCAGGGCTGTGAGCTGAAGCTGCTCCTCCCATCCCTGTAATTACTGCTTCTTCTCTTTACATGGTCGCATCCTGTGCAGACTCATGAGAACACTTCATTTTTGAAGTATATGATGTATACAAGAATGTAAAAACACATTATGAAGACGACATCACAGTGTACGCACACTCACATGCACACGGGTCATGTTCCTGAAATAGGAGTTGAGCTGCAGTGGGGTGTGCCATATAATGACAACCCATTACTCGTCCTCTACCACAGGCCAGGGCTCTGGTCACCTTCTCCAATTCTGGCAGCAATTATACATACATACTGTAATGTTGTTTGGGTTAAATGCTTGGTTTTCCCAAAAGATAACACAATGCCTCTTACTTTAACTCAGTAGTAGCTTGGAGTGCAGACATTTTAGGATTTATTTGTCCGTTTCGCTTCTCTTCTGTATGGCTATTGAAAGAGCCAACCTTGACCAGAGTCTGCTTTGCAAAAAAGAAATGTACAACAAGAAAGTTACGTTTCATGGTTCAGGCACACTAAAGCGCCTCCTAGTGAAAATGGCTTCTAGCACTAGGAAAAATCTGGTTTCTCAGACTTGGTGATTGCATTCAGCCCTCCTTTGGTGGCCAATCAAATGTAGCTGCATTAAAGACTTACAGTTATAAGGCAATTGGAGACAGGTTGCTTCCCATCATGTGACCTGTGCAAACAGTCACACCCCAACTTGGACTCACTGCAGTCTCAGACAGATTGATGAAGGTTTGAAATTAATTGACGTCTAATTTACAAATCCAGATAGATTGGAGGCAACATGTTAGCAATCTGAGTAAAACCACACTGATCAGCGCAACCTGTCTGTGACATGATTACTTAGAATTGACGTTTTGGCCCTATTCAGTCACAAA
The DNA here is from genome assembly GCF_057382185.1 of Mchenga conophoros. NCBI lineage: Eukaryota > Metazoa > Chordata > Actinopteri > Cichliformes > Cichlidae > Mchenga > Mchenga conophoros. The sequence continues at coordinate 23,524,416 of NC_140530.1, forward strand.
CTGTTAGCAGACTGATTGCAACTCTTTGAAAGTGGTCTGTAAAGCATTCATATCAAAGGCAGCGAGATCCCAGGGTCACTGCACATGGTCACAAAAGTTTTCTTTAGTGGGACATTATTGGTCAAACATCGGCATTGACCAGCTTTGTTGAATTAACAGCGATTAGCATCTGAGCAAACCAAATGATTTTGGTTGTCAGCCACATTCACAGCTGCTGCATTTCTAACTAACTGGTTCATTAAATTTTAATTCCACAGCTTGGTGAGTGTGGATTGATAAAGTTTATGAAACTGGTATCTCTGGGCTTTCACTCAGATGTTAGAAAGATTCCACAAAAATTAAGCCCCCGAATCATTTTTAGAAACTAACTTATAAGAAACTCAATAATGATAATAATAATGATCATGATGATGATAATAATGCAAACACTAGAGGTTCAATTCGCCAAATAAAGGCAAACAGAGAAATTGTGATTTATCCCAGATTGGCTGGTTGTCATTGTTACCATGGACAACATATGGCCACGTTGTTGCAGTATCAGTTACCCTCCAAAATCATGCCCCTAATTACAATATCTGCTGTCACCATCTTGTGCCTTTAAAAAACAGCAGCAACCACAAATTCTGAAGACAGTTCTTCATAACTCTGCCTGGAGGTTTGAGCTTGTTGTCATGCAGCAGAATAAATTTGGGACTGATCAGAAGCCTCCCTGATGGATAAGAAGGATCTGAAGTTTTAAGCTTTTTCAAAACTTTTTGCAAAGTACTGCAAATCAGAATCGGAGCATGAAGCCGAAACTTTTGTTCCAACTTTCAGTTTGTGATCGAAATGATGAAATCGATGGTAACTTTTCTGTTTCATCACCCTGACCCCACCTCTCCTACAAAGTGACCAGCAGTCTTCGAGTTTTCACTCACTGCCTCAGCACAAAACTGTTCCCGCAGCGGCAGCATGATGGAGCAAACGGACTTGCTGAGAATAACACTGCTGTCCTTGCTTTTCTGTCTGGCTAAGCTGAGTCATAACATATTAATGTGTTTGTTTTCTTTCTTTTTTTTTACTTTTTGTTTTATTTGTCATTGTTCAGTCTCTTTTCAGGGTTAAATCTAAAACTAAATTAAATGTTCGCTCTTGTTCATTTCTTTCTTCAGTGCCAGCAGCTTTGACCCTCGACCCCATCACAGCCCACCAAAGACTGATTCTCTCAGACGACTGCACCATCGTGGCCTACGGGAATCTCCATCCACAGCCTCTGCAGGACTCCCCTCGGCGCTTTGATGTCGAGGTGTCCGTTCTGGGTGCAGAGGGCTTTTCGTCTGGCGTTCATTACTGGGAGGTGATGGTGTCGGAGAAGACGCAGTGGATGATCGGCGTGGCCAGCGAGACAGTCAGTCGCAAAGGCAGCATCCAGATCCAGCCGAGCCGCGGCTTCTACTGCATCGTTATGCACGACGGGAACCAGTACAGCGCCTGCACCGAGCCCTGGACCCGTCTCAATGTCAAGAGCAAGCTGGAGAAGGTGGGGGTGTTCCTGGACTACCCCAAAGGCCTCCTCATCTTCTACAACGCAGACGACATGTCTTGGCTCTACACCTACCGAGAGAAATTCCCCCCCAAGGTCTTCCCCTACTTCAGCCCTGGCCAGAGTCACGCTAATGGCAAGAATGTGCAGCCACTGCGAATCAACACAGTACGCCTTTAAGAGCTGCTCGCCTCTGTGATCGCAGTTGTCCTGACAGATGAATCTGTCATTGATGAATCCACGGGTTTCACGTGTTTCAAAAGATGTTTAAGAAGTCACTTTCAAAATGTTAAATAGGGTGTTTGAAATACTTATTTCCTTCAGTTCGGTGTTGGAATTGTGCTCGATGTTGCTCTTAAAACTAAAAACTTCATTTTTTTTTTTCTTCTCCTTCTTCTTCTCTTTTTGACTTGAAGTGACTGTACAGGTACAACCTGCTGTTGAGCCTCATTCTGCATCTTTCATGAAAAAGATGGCATTAAATGGAGATAGTGGGGACCCCTGGGCTTATTTTGAGGTCTGTGGCAGCAGAAGTTATCCTCAGTTTTAAAGTAACTGTCTAAGGCCCGCCTTGCACACTCCCAGGGGGCTCTGCTCTCTGTATCAAGCTTCAGGCTTTTCAGACTTGACGTCCTTCTCTCTTTCCCTCCCTCTCCCTGTCCAAACAAGTGGACAGTGGATACCAGTCACTTGTCTTCTCTGCGCTGTACAGTTGGCTTAGCTTTGTCTGTGGAATGTGATTGACAGCATTTGGCGCCTATTTTGGCTTTTGATTGGACAGCGATCTGCTCGTCAAGTCTGCTGGCACTTTTTTTTTTTGACTTGTCTCTGAGACCATGGTAGTTCCTTCTACATCCATGTGTCTGTACAGGTTTTATCATTGTGTAGAAAGCTCCAGTTCTGTGTGCACCAGCACCTAAATGAATGATTATAGAAGTCCATAGGCCGCTGAGGTGATGAGGTTGTGCAGACATATGCTGCTCATTGGTGGAAATGAATACGTGTGTGTGTGTGTGTGTGTATGTATAAAGTATCAGTAGTTTAAAAAACTCATCATGCTGGATCATGTTTAAGTTACACAACGCCTGACGTTTGATCATTTGTCTTGATGTCAAAAACATTTGTAAATCATACTGAACTGAACAGAGACAAATGCATAAATTCTCAGATGTGAAAATCTGACCATTATAGATCAGTTCTGAGACCAGTTGTTCGCTTTGTTATTCTAAATCCTATCATTTGTGTAAACTGTACATTTTAGGAACTTTTAATTATCAAATAAAAGGTGATGGATGGATGAACGCGAGCAGTAATACGATATTTCCTGTGACTTGCATTCCCAAAGCTGCTGCCGCCGCCGTCGCTGTGATTAGAATCACTGAGAAGTCCTCAGAGGCTCACTTGTGTTTTTGACACGTGCCTCAAGTGCTCTTGTTTATCATTAGTTAAACACAAGTCGAGCAGAATCTGCTCTAAGAGGCTCTTGTCCCTCGGCCAGTTCCGGCACACTGAGAGACGCGTGAGGCGCTCGGAGGGGATGTTCACGGGTGTGTTTGTGCAGCCTGCTGCAGCTATAATTTTAAATCCAGCTTTGGTTGTGGTTGATAAACACCCATCTGGCCATCCAGGCATACCCACGGAGCGGCCAAAATGTTTATTGCAAAATACCCTGCTATCAAGCAGAGCTTAATAGATTTTTCTTCTGCGGGAAATCTACAAATGAACAAAAAAAAGGATCAGTTTGACCTTCCATTGCCTCTGTACACATTTGCATTTGTATGTGTGTCCTCTTGTTTTGTCCGTGTAAAAGAAAAATCGGGGCAGTGCCCCTGTTTTTGTAGGATGTGATTGCAGTATGTGCAGTATGACGCAAACTAGGGTCAAATTTTGTGACTCTGCAGATGACTCTATGCGCTTGTCTTAGCTTGCACAGATCTGCAGGGGCCTGCGAGTTATTCACCAGTCATCTGATGTGGCTGAGTAACACCTGACACGCCTCAAATACCCAACAAAAATGCCCCCAGATAACACGGTGGGTTATTTTTCTCTCTTCGATCTGTTATTAGGGAAAACCTCCTTGGAGTAACCCCCCCAGGTTAAAACAAAACTTGACCCCAGTTTGTTGCAGACCCTTGTGCTGTCTGCTTCATTAAGACTTTATGTTAAATATTAAGAAGGAGATTATTGTGAGGTGATGTTACTGGTGACAGTGATGCAAATGGTTAAAATGACGATAGTATCTATGACACTTTTAATGATAATTATGATGATTGTGTCTTTTGATGAGGGGCCCCCTTGCGTCATTGTGTGAATATATTCTAGTGAGCTTTTGCCACTGGAGGTTTGTGGGAAATGTTTTAATGTACAATAAATGACTGTGAAAAACCCCACTGTCTCATTAACTTTGTTTTGCTGGTGCATCAGCAGCAACTCCACAGAGCAGTCCGGTTCATTTTTCTCATAATACCAATTCGGAAAACTGAAGGCTGCTCATCTGCACACCTCAGTGTGCCACAGAACAGAGTGTTTAATAGAGAACTTATATAGCAACTGCAGCTCAAGAAATCAGTGGATCAGAGAATTGATCCCCGGCTTCTCCAGTCCGCAAAACATAGTGTCCTTGGAAAAGATGCTCTAAGAAGCTGCTGTAAATACTTCTTAGAAAGCGAAGGAGTGGGTGAATGTATGTTGTAGTTTAAAGCACATTAAATGATCAGTAAGTCTAAAAAAGCAATACATAAATGGACTCTATTTATCTTTTGAGTGCCAACATGTCATCACGCATGACTAGTTTTCATTTTGGAGGAGAGGTCATCAATCTTAAATCTACTTCTTAACTTTATTATTTCTTCTTTTCTTTCCTTGTTCCCCCTTCTCACATTTTCTAGAAAAATAGAGCACAGCTTTATCTCAGGGTGTAAAATCAAAACATTTAGTCTTCACCCAAACCCAGCCTTAGTGCTCTTTTTATGCAGCACCACCTGGCGTTTAACTTCACCTTTTATTTGTGCTGTTTCCTTTGGACATTGAAGGGTAGCGGTCATCTATTCCTCCATCTGTGACGATCTGTCACATTTTTGTTAAACCATCATCATAATGAACACCATGCGGCAGCTGAAACCAAAACCCCTAAAATGAAACATCTGGTAGGCAGATGAGTCCTGCTTTAAATGTAGGAAAGCTTTGTCTGAGCTTGTCAATACCTGCTCCAGATCAGAGAGAGTTTTCATGCCACACATTTTATTGGGCTGTGCCAAACTCGCAGCTCTGCTAAGGTATCCAGCAGGGATGTGGGAGGCTGTGCACTCTTTTTCATTACTGTTCCCTATTTTGGCTGAGACTGAGGCTCGGGCGTGTGACATGATGAATAAAAAAAGATGTCTGCTGGAGTTCAGTGTTCCCTCACTGCGGATGAGCCACCGTTTTCAATGCATCCTGTTCGTCTGCCATCTGTGATGCATCTGAATGAAGCTCAGTGAAACGGCAAAGAAGAAACTGTCGTGCAGCCCCTTTATTTAACTTTTTTTTAATCTCGACAAAAACGATTAACGTCTGAGTCACGTTCTGTGTTAAAAACGCCAGGAAGAAAAAAAAATGTTGTTTTTGTTTCTGACTTTGCGCCTTCATTCTTTCTTCTTTCACACTCCAAAGCAATTGAGCGTTGTTTCATGAACAAACAGTGCAGTTTGAAGCAGTGCCATTGATCCAGAGCACGCCCTCAGGACAAGAGGCTTCATATTCTCAGCTTTGACTCTGCGTACTTTTCTCCTGTGATTAAAGACATTTTTATCCGAGGAGAAGGTGTCCAACCCGTAATAGACATTTTTCCCAGAGGGGAAAGTGTCCATTAAAAAGTCACTGAGCTCTCCTTTGAGAGACTCGTATCTGATTCCAGTCTGATGTGGCCCTCCTGAGGCGGGAGTGTAGGGTTTTTAATCTTCTAAGTGATGGGGAAAGCAGAAATAGAGGCTCACTTTTGTCATCATTTTTTCCCTTCCTGCTGAAGAACGAGCTTCAGCCGTAATGCTGGTAGCATGAACAGATCCATCATCCATGTTATTATGCAGTTTATGTTCAAGGATTATGCACTGTATTAGATTAAATGGGACTTGAGGATCATGACTGTGCCACAGGATTTTACACCATCTCACTGCTGAAGGGATTAGTCCGACATCTATTTTGTTAATTGATTGAACACTGAGGTCATTTATCAAGCCAGAATGCCAAACATTGTCTGCTTCCTGTTTCTCCCATGTGTGGACTTCTTTTTCTCTCGTATAGGGGTGTAATTTTCCATTAGTTATGCATTTTTGGACACAATTCTCCATTACTGGCTTCTCTTCATTGGCTCAATGTTGAATTGATACAAAGTCGTGAATAATTAGCCTCTATTATATCTTAAAGACCTCATAGTACATTATTATTCTAACAGAGCACTTCGCTCTCAGACTGCTCGCTTACTTGTGATTCCTTGAATTTCTAAAAGTAAAAGGCAGGATCCAGCTCCCAGTTTGGATTCAAGAGACAAGACACCCTCTCTGCTTTTAAGAGTAGGCTTAAAACCTTCCTTAGAGCTGGATCAGATGGCTGTCCCTCCCTGAGCCTGCTTTTGCGGATATTTTCCTGTTAAAAGGGAGTTTTTCCTTCCCACCATGACCAAGTGCTTTCTCATAGGGCGTTGTTTAATTGTAGGGGTTTTCTTCAGTGCCATGAGCCATCTGTTGTTGTCATTTGGAGCTTCATAAAGGAACAGATGAACTTTAGATAGTTGTGTATCCCCCTTTTGGTTGATAAACACACTCCAGGGCTCATTAAAGAAATGACAAAATCTTGCCTTCATCCTGTCTCAGAAATTAAAAACAGAAAAGAAAAAAAAAGTTGTGTAGGTGAAGCAGAGGATTACTCATCTAGCTGGGAGAAGATAAAACACTTGTGGGTGTCTTGTTAAGGCAATAAAATGTTACGCCATTAGGAAGAAAATTATCTCAAATCTTGTATAAAAATACAGTCTGTTGTTCTTTCCACCCTCCTCATAGATCACAGTTCCAGCACTGAATAGTAAGAACTTCAGAAATGAGGAAATTTGAAGCAACTTTTCCAATTAAATGTCATCATCTACTTATGTAAAATAAAAAAAATCCTCCCTCTCGCTTTCACACACATTCACACCCTCTCCACTGCACTCCTCAAACTTTTGTCCACAGCGGACACACAGAGAAATTGACCTTCTTGTATAATCTTGCATGAGTCAGTGTATTTGTCAGCACAAGTCTCTACACCGTAAAAGAAGCAGTGCGAAGGTGTTTAGCTCAATCAGAGAGGAGACAGCCTAATTCACCTTCATCCTGTTTCCTGAGTCCTCCTCATGCTTCTCCTGTTACATGCTGAAGCACTGAACACAGCGAAGTCAGGGTTTGTTGTTGTAGCAGAGTGCCCTCTGGTGTTGGCACGTTTCCCTAAGTTTTGGCTGCAACATCATGTCAATTTTTATCTGAATTGTTCATCATTAAAAGAAGAACACAGACATTTTTTATGCAAATAGTTGAAGTAGAAACCTGAAGCAGTATTAAAAGGGGGAAAAAATCGTTTCCATGTCTCCTCTAGAGAAGTCAGAAGATAAAGCAGAAGATAAACTATAGTTTGGTCCCTAAGTTTTTGGATAGTGACACAGATTTGGTTTTTTTGTTTGTTTGTTTTTAATTTTGTCTATGCACACCACTGCAGGGGATTTTAAATCAAAGAATCAGTATGTGAAGCACAGGCTTCCAGCTTTAATTTAAGGTATTTGACAAAAGTAAAGCATTAATTGTTCAGGAATTATAGTCTTTTTTAAATGTATTTTTTATAAATAGTCCCCCATTTTCTCAAAATGTTCAGAATTAATTGAACAAACTAGCAGAATTTTAATTGTTTTTATTACGTGGATGAAAATCCTTTGCAGTTAATGATGTTCTGCTGAAGGTGCTGCTTGTTTGTGAGTCTCTCTGCCTCCAGTTTTGCATTTATTGAAAAAAGCTACACTGCTGGATTGTGATCAGCTATCTGACTTGGCCATTCAAGAATATGCCCAACTTCTTTACTTTTCTTTAGCAGTATGCTTTGGGTCACTCAGCATTAGTCTGAATCTGTAGACTTCAGATGTGATGATGTGACTGCTGCTATATATCATCATCATCATCAAATAAACGCTAGTAGCCTGGTTCCCTGCAGCCATGCATGCCGATGCCACAACGCTATGTCGATCATGTTTGACAGATCTCTGGCTTCAGATGAGCCGTTTCCCTCCTCCATCTATTTCTTTTCTCATCATTCTGGTACACGTTTATCTTAGTTTCATCGCTCTGAAGAACAGAACCGTGCAGGTTCTTGCAGATATTTTTTGTCAAAGTCTAATCTACAGGGTGGGCAATTTATATGGATACACCGTAATAAAATGGGAATGGTTGGTGATATTAAAGTCCTGTTTGTGGCACATTAGTATATGTGAGGGGGCAAACACCTCAAGATGGGTGGTGACCATGGTGGCCATTTAGAAGTCGGCCATCTTGGATACAACTTTTGTTTTTTCAATAGGAAGACGGCCATGTGATACATCAAACTTATTGGTAATGTCACAAGAAAAGCAATGGTGTGCTCGGTTTCAACGTAACTTTATTCTTTCATGAGTTATTTACACGTTTCTCTTTGTTCGCAGCCATTGACATGTTGAAGAGGTTAACACGTGAGGAGCGGATCGAAATTGTGTTGATATCTGGTGAACGCAGTAACCGGGTCATTGCAGCAGATTTCAATGCAAGACACCCTACGAGTTCACCCATCTGTGAACAAAGAGAAACTTGTAAATAACTCATGAAACCAACCATTCCCATTTTATTACAGTGTATCCATATAAATGGCCCACCCTGTAATCTGTCCTCCTTGTTCTTGAGTGTAACCAGTGGTTTGCACCTTGTTGTAAACCGTCTATATTTCCATACATGAAGGCGTCTCTTGATTGTAGATCTAAAAAAAAAAAATGATACACCTTGACTTGGATGGACGTTATGAAGGTGTTCTTCTTAAAGACGGAAATAATTCTGTCATCATCCACTTTAGCAGTCTACTGTGGTCTTTCAGATCTTTTGATATTGCTGAGCTGGCCGGTGCATTCCTTCTTTTCAGGAATGTGATTGATGATTTAGCAACTCTTAAAGTTTTTCCACATTTTTTTCAGCCAGAAAATGTCATTCTTCACTTTTCACTGACAAGATCAACACTTGGATTTAACTTCAGCTCATTTATCTGCTTCATTTGTTATGAAACAACCAGGGAACCTGAACACGAAATGGCCTGTCAGTTAATTATCCAATTATTTCTGAGCCACTGAAAATGTCTGTAACACCTAAACAGTTGATGGAAAACTTTTGCTCAGTCACTTGAATTAAAGCTTAAAGTCTGCACTTAAATCACATGATGATTGTTTGATTTAAATAGTCTGTAGTCGTGTACAAAGGCAAAAAAAAAAGGCCTCACTGTCCTCAAACGTATGAACTGAACTGTAGATGTCTCAATAAAGTGCAGAGACAAGAGAAGACACACAAAATTGGAGTAAATTAAGATTAATTTGAAAGTTATTCCTCTAAAACTTTCATTTGAATTTTTTTTAATCACTGAAACGCCAAAACTAACTAAAGAGAGCATGCCAGAACAATTTGAGACCTATTGGTCTAAAGCGGCTCTACCATTTGCGAAACTGGTCCAAAGTTGTTTTGGGTTTCCTTTTTCTTTTTTTTTAAAGGTTTGAGAAATGTGCTGTCTCATGTGTCTGGACAGGAAAACCCGATAACCTTTTCTGAGCAGGATACATGCCTTTTAAATATGAAGATATTGCCAGAGGACCAAGTCAGTTATGTTTCTAAAGCAGAGGTGTCAAGTGTACAGCCTGCAGGCCAGAACCAGCGGAGGGGGGGGGCATGAACATGAATGACTTTGACACCACTAATATGAAAGAAACTAGAACCTATCGTCAGTTATCTCTAAGCCTCACTAATAACACCTTACATTTTGTTTGTTTAGCCAATGCGTACAAAAGAAGATTCTTCTGTAGAATCACAGACTTTAAGAGCCAGGTTTTAGTTTTTGCAGGGACTTGTTGCCAGACAACCAGATGAAAGTCAAACAAGTCACCAACAACAGAAACAGGTAACACGGGAACAACTTCAGCTGTCAGAGAGATTTAGTGGGGCTGAATGGTACTTCTTTGGTACTTTTTGAAAGAGCAAAGGTACCTATTCCAGTCTGTGCAAAGTTAATGTTCAACTTAAAGGACAGAAACGAGAGTGGAAATAATTTCTGTGCCTGTTTTTAAGTAAAAGCACAAATTTAAACAGAATAAAATTTGATTATTTTCAAAATTCCTGCATTGAAAATGTAGTCAGTAAAAATATATAAAGTAAAAGCATTTACTATAAAAAGAGGTCTTATTACTCATAAATAAGTATTACAAGAAGACACTCATTGGACATTTTATTAAAAACACCTTGCTACTACAGGGTTCAATGCTTTTGAAATTTTTAATTGAACAAGGTGGTGGAAACATTCCTCTGAGGTTTTGGTCCGTATTGATATCATAGCATCACACGGGTGCTGCGGATTTGCTTTCGGCACATCCATGATGTGAATCTGTTGTTCCACAAAATCCCAGAGATGGATTGAGATCTGTTGACAGTGGAGGCCATTTGAGTACAGTGAACTCATTGTCACGTTCAACAAAGCAGTTTGAGATGATTTGAGCTTGTGACATGATGCTTTATCCTGCTTGAAGCAGCCATCAGAAGATGGGTACAGTGTGTCAGAAACAATACTCAGGTACGCTTTGGTGTTTAAATGATACTCAGATGATGCAAAGTGACCCAAAATGTGCCAAAAGATATCCCTCACACTTACCTTCACCACCAGCCTGAGCCACTGATACCAGGCAGGATGGATGCAACCTTTCATGTTATTAACACCAAATTCTGACCCTACCATCTGATCAGATCAGGCAACATTTTACCAATCATTTATTGTCCAATTTTGGGGAACCTGTGTGATGATAGCCTCAGTTTCCTGTTCTTAGCTGACAGGATTGGAACCACGTGTGGTCTTCTGCTATTGTAGCCCATCTGCTTTAAGGTTCAAGAAGATGTTCTTCTGCACACCTTGGTTGTAATGTTCTTTGAGTGTTCCCAAGAGGCTGAAGCAGTCTGGCCATTCTCCTCGGACCATTTTCTATATTTTCTCTTTTATGGAGAAATACTTATCTGCAGCTTCTGAAATTGTCAGACCAGCCTGTCTGGCATCAACAACGCCAGCATGTTCACCCAGATCTTTCTTCCCCATTCTTCAGTTGGTTGTTAAGACCATGTCCACAAGCCTAAATGCATAGAGTTGCTGCCAGTTGACTGGTGATTGGTGTTAATGAGCAGTTGAACAGGTGTCCCTAGTGAAGTGGATAGTAAGTAAGCAGCTAACAGGTCACAGAAAGCAGAAACATGGCAAAGAAACAGAAATCACAGATTTAATGCTTCACGCTGCTTTTATAAAGTGATCATTTGTTCTATTTCAATGCGCAATTGTGATTGTTAACTTCCGAATAACTTGAATAATAAGTATTCAAGTTCACATACTTCAGCTTCAGTTGAATCCTTTGGAACAAACCTACAAAGAAAACCAAAAGAATTCCCGGTGTGCCCTGCAGTCACTCAGCATTTATTTATATGCAGCTTTAAACAAGCATTATGTGATGGAGCATCAGCAGACTCATATTAATTCATCCCGTTCATAACTTTCAAAACAGTGTTTGCGCCTGTATTAGTCTTATTTATACTGGAGTGGCTTGTTTTGTAACCCACTATGTAATGACAAATAGTGGCAGATCCCAAAGCTCTGAATAGTAAGGAGAGGCCTTCCAGCCATCTGTTCCAGTCGAGGTTTTTAGAGTCTTTCTACCAAGCACGCCTCAACCTGCCTCCTCAACAGCTATCAGCAGTTTCCACATATTACTCCTCACATGTGAATAGCTGCACGCAAATGTGCATTTGTGCTCTATTCAAGCCAGTGTTAACAGCCAAGCCAGCTGTAATCTGATGACTGTGTTGCAAACGGCGACCAATCAGGTTCCACTTTCTCTCCCCATTTGTTTGGCGTTAAATGAGTGTTTCATCACCAGAGGTAGACGTGTCTCTTGTGTTTGCCGCTATGTTTGATGAAAGTACAGATTTGATACACAGCTCCAGCAGAGTCTCAATAGTCCTGACGAGAACAACATTCACGCTTAGGTTGAGAGGCAGCGCAAATATGGAGAGCACACATACCAACCCTATCATTACATTCACCCCGAGGCTGGGAAAACCCCACTGTCGCCACCCACACCAGCTCCTGCACTGTGAGTCCACGTTTTCCTCTGTGGTAAATGCCACAGATACATCTCTCCTTGCCATTTCTTGCTCCTGACTTCCCTTCTTTCCAGACAAACACATTGGGGAAATAAGGACAAAGTCTCCATGGTTGCATGTCAACATCTGCCAGCTGTTCCAGGCTGTATGAACAGTACAGCTGCTCTCTGTTTTCTCTGGGTCAACATGCTGTGCTGGCTCAGACACCAACATCCCTGGTTTTACAGGCTTGAGGGGTGCGGACGACTCTGGAATGAGTTCTTGGCAGTGACAGTCGCCTTTATTGAAGACTCTGAACATCAGCGAATGGCCTTGGCGTCTCCTTTGAAGGCCTGTGCTGCTCGTGGTCAGCAGGAGCAGAAGGAGGAAGAAGCCCATGGACCAGCAGAGATTTATGCCGCTAGGAATGGGGCTGAAGAGGCTGGGCAGACATCTGACAAGGGAGCTATTTGTGTGGAGACAGGCAGCAGCCCACACTTCCTCCAGCTTCCATTGCCCCCTGACATTGAGGGCGACAATGACCCACACTGACAGGCAGCAGAGGTAGCCGACAACATGAGACCGTATGTCTTCATCTGAGCCGCTGCTGTCTTCCTCTTCCTCCTCTTTCCCATCACAACACTGTCCATCAGAGCCTGCTGTCCGCCTCGCTGTCCTGAGAGGGACGACAACACAAGGCCACAGGAGTCTGATCACAGTCTCCACAGCGATCAGAGGTGCGGTCAGCAGCAGCACCCCTCCATAGGTTTGGCTGAGAAAGAGCAGGAAGCGCAGGGCAATAAAATCCCCTGATGGAGTCAAGTCAGTCAGCCAAGAGTCAAAGATCCAAAGGCAACTCAGAAAAGCTGCAGAAACACAAAACACAAAGAAAAAGTGTCAGAGTCAGTGGGTTAGATGACTGGATAAGACCAGGTAATTAGATATCACAAAGAAGAGAAAGGGTTGGTTTAATAAAGTAACTTAAAATAAATATTCTGCCATTTTATTAAAGACAAAGCTCTGAAAAACACTTCATCCTAATATAGGTGTAAGGTAACTCAGCCCGCAAATCATTTTTTATCCGAACACACCCCTCCATACAAACACAGTTTGACCGATTGAAGTATGAATAACTCGGGTAACTGTGTAGGAGTTCATGTGTCTTGCCTCCTAAACCACTGCCCCAGCCAAAACCAAAAGGACTGGTGAAATTTACATAAGGTCTGTTTTATTTATCTTTATTTTAGCAAACAATAGCATTTGCATCTCTTATCATGTAAATAAAAAGGCGTCTGGCAGCGAGTGGAACTAGTTCCAGGATCACTACATCTCACATAACAGCAACTTGTACATATTTATTATTCTAGAATCTGTCATTTGTTTTCTTGTTCTATCAGAAAATTGTGAAAATGTTCATCCGAAGTTCCAAAAGTAAAGTAACAACAACAACCCAAACTCAAAGATTACAATAATTATTTAATCTGTAGCTCTCAGATGAAGATACAAGTTCATTTCCTTTTCCATTTTACTTACAGTGAACATGAAAAACACTTTTATATCTTTTTTAAATTCATACTTCTTTATTCTTCTCAAGTTTGTTTGGTGGATATTGCTGCTTTGATGTCTATTCACCTTATTAATATAAACATTTATTATAGATGAGGTTATTATAAATTAGATTAAACAGGCTCCCAATTAATTTACCAGGCATTTTGGTTCTTAAAGCTGATTAGACTGACTCAGGTCGGAGTTGTGAAACCACTGCTCGTATTTACCCGAGATCTCTTTGTATTAAAAAGAATGAGTTGTAACATGTCTCTGTTAAGAAACACCAGCTGCATTTCTTAATAGATACAGAGTTTCTTTTTTCCATGTTCAATAAAAGCAAATTATAGACAATAAAAGTACAAAAGTCATCACCTGTCAGAGTTTAGACCTCTTGCAGAAGGATATAAGGCAGGTTTTCAGATTTGATTGGACCATGGATTTTGAAATATTTTTGAAATATGGGAAAACACAGTATTTATGAAGTGCTGTTAATCTATGAATTGAGACCCCGCTGAAACATTTAGGAGGATATATACTCATTGACTTTGTCAAGTGTTACATGACTTTAAGATTTAAAAAGTTCAACAGTAAACAAATGTATTGAAAGTAAGTTTAAAGCAAACCTTTCCAACTTTTGTTTAATTTTTTGTGATGTAGAAAAACAGTAACTTCTCATGGCTCCTGCTGACTCCAGCATTTTGAAGCGTAGGGAGGGCAAAACATGCTTTGCTTCAAAATGCTCCTTCAGTCCTCACACTCTAACAGTTTAATCAGAAACCTCACAGAAATGTTTTCCTCCATCGACAGAGGCACCCATCCACAGTCCGCAGATTCAACAGCAAATGCTGCTGAAGCCTGAGCATTAATCCCATCCTCAGCCAGCAGATCCCAGGCAGAGCAGCTGCAGCTGTGATCAAAGCCTGTGGCTACATACTGCCACATCTCAGCCACTGGCAATAAATAAAACGTGTGACGTTTCACAGCATCTCCTTTCTGTTGTGTCTGCAGTGCATTTATTACAGAGAGTGAACTGGATCAACAAATTCACTATTTCTGTAAGGCCATCGAGGCATCATTATTCTATTTGATTCATTATTTGCTGCACCTATAGCCACGCCCAGCAATGATGTCACAGGCCTTGGGTAACGCCTGCAAATCACCATTGCATGGTGAGTGCTTAAGCCACTGGAGGTCAGTAAAACCAAGATTCTGCTGTGAGGTAAGGTTAATCTTAAAAAATAAAAATTATTTGGAAACTTGAACATACAGGTTGTTGGAAACACCTTCTGATATTTTAAACTAATTCAAGTGATTCAGTTTGTATAAGAGGGCTGTGGGGGAACTGGAAACTGGTTAGAATCCTGCAGTGTCCTAATCAAGCCCTCACCTGTGACCAGGAAGTCTGTGAAGACGAGGAGGCAGCAGCAGCAGAAACTGACAGCACTGTAGGAGTCGGCCAATGAGGGCAGGAAGAGTAGACTGCAGGCCAGTTTACATGCACACAACACAGCCGCGCCTTCCAACACACCATCCATGGCTGAAAAAAACAGGGTTGACATATTAAAATGGCTTCTTGTCTCAGGGTGGAAGAATTCAGGGATGACAAATACAAACATTTCTGGAACATCTTGCAAAGTCAAATCTATGTTTTACATGGTCATTCAACTGCCAACATGCTTCACAGTCAATATTTAGTTGTTTACATTAACACTGAACCCTGGAACTGAAGGCTGTTTGCAAATGACTGAAAAGAAAATTCTAGGAATAGGTTCATGTCATGTCGGGTAAATATCAATTCTATTTACATTTTTTCCAAAATTATGTCTTTCAAAGGCAAGATAAGAAATAAATAGTAATAAATGCAGTTCACATTCAGTAATGTGAACAGGTGCAAATGTACAGTAAACTTTGCTGTGACCTGACTGCCAGCATGTCCACTTCCTGGCAATGAAACTGGTTTAACCTGTGTAAACACTCCCGCCACCTCTACCACACGGCTACAGGTGGAAATCTACAAGCACCAGATAGTATCAATCTACCACAAAGTTCATTCGTTCTTACCTGTGCACACAGGAGCCTACAGAGCCACATGTCAATATGAGCTTCAAATGCTTCATCCGCTTTCTTCGCCTCCCCTTTTGCTCCACCCTCAAAGGGGATAATGACCCTCCTCCTTCCTCCCCTTTGCCTCCCCCACCCCTCTCTGTGATCCCTGCACCTGGACAGTGGAGGTGAGAGAACTGCGAGGGTGTGGCGTTGTTTGTGCTGACGAGAAAACCTGTCGAACGAGTACGGAACCAGCAGGGTGTGATGCAAAGTGGGTGTATGTTTGCTTGTAAAGAAAACATTTCTGTGTCTTGAGCCTGTACATACTGCACTTTTGGTAGTTCAAAGGGTACTTTAAATGCATACATGATGCATGCAGTCTTATAAAGCTGGATTAAACTATAGGTCACTGAAAATAGAAATACAATTTGTTATTTATTACCTTCTCAATGCTATATTTTAATCACTTGATCCTATTTAGGCATCACAAGTGATTAGTTATTATACTGGTTTCCAGTAATGCTCTGTTTGTAGAGATATATTGGTCCTCTGTATCCAATAGATAGATAAATAATGTGGTATGCAGGGTCT
This sequence comes from Mchenga conophoros, assembly GCF_057382185.1. Lineage (NCBI taxonomy): Eukaryota > Metazoa > Chordata > Actinopteri > Cichliformes > Cichlidae > Mchenga > Mchenga conophoros. The sequence continues at coordinate 23,540,517 of NC_140530.1, forward strand.
ATAAAATACTTGTGGTGAAAACTGCCTGATTACTTCTGCTCTTTTATATTGAGAAATGAAGTGTAAATAAAGTGCATCTTCATAGGATTTTATGCCCTACGCTTAGCTTTTAAAGCACATCAAGAGTAATAAATTAAAACACAGCACAGTTATCTTTAATTATATAGAAAGCAACTCACTGAAGCAGGCAGTGTGTTGATAATTTCTCATCAGCTACTGCATCTTTATCTTTAAAACCAATGAGGTCATTTTATAAACAAGCAAATGTTCTTGACAGGAATCCCTAACACAGCAACGTCACTGTGATATCCTTAGCAAAAAAAGAACATTTACTTTTCAGAAGGTCATCTTGTGCTCAGATGTTCATCTTGTCTTTAAAAATGCTGCACCACCAAAAAGATTTGTGCAACTTTGTTCTGAGCAGATAAGCTTCAAATGCTCAGGTTGAGAGTGGATTTTTCCCCACAGAAGCTGTGCTTTTGCATGATCCTCCTGCATTTCAGCCCCTTAAGGAACAGAGCAAGCTCCCAGACAGTTGAAAGCATGTGCAGACTAATTTTTTCCCCCCCAGTCAATCAGTCAAATGGCAGCAACTCTATGCATTTAAACCGACTGAAGAATGGGGATGAAAGATCAGGTTAACTTTGAACGTGCTGGGTTTGAATTTAACCCTTAATCAGATGAGGACTCATTCATATATATATATATATATATAAATATATAAACACCCAGCACGCCCCTGCGGGCGGTTTATCCTTCAAGCTCGGGTCCTCTACCAGAGGCCTGGGAGCTTGAGGGTCCTGCGCAGTATCTTAGCTGTTCCCAGGACTGCTCTCTTCTGGACAGAGATCTCCGATGTTATTCCCGGGATCTGCTGGAGCCACTCGCCTAGCTTGGGAGTCACCGCACCTAGTGCTCCGATTACCACGGGGACCACCGTTACCTTCACCCTCCACATCCTCTCGAGCTCTTCTCTGAGCCCTTGGTATTTCTCCAGCTTCTCGTGTTCCTTCTTCCTGATATTGCTGTCATTCGGAACCGCTACATCGATCACTACGGCCGTCTTCTTCTGTTTGTCTACCACCACTATGTCCGGTTGGTTAGCCACCACCATTTTGTCCGTCTGTATCTGGAAGTCCCACAGGATCTTAGCTCGGTCATTCTCCACCACCCTTGGGGGCATCTCCCATTTTGACCTCGGGACTTCCAGGTTATACTCGGCACAGATGTTCCTGTACACTATGCCGGCCACTTGGTTATGGCGTTCCATGTATGCCTTGCCTGCTAGCATCTTGCACCCTGCTGTTATGTGCTGGATTGTCTCTGGGGCATCTTTACACAGCCTGCACCTGGGGTCTTGCCTGGTGTGATAGACCCCAGCCTCTATGGATCTTGTACTCAGAGCTTGTTCTTGTGCTGCCATGATTAGTGCCTCTGTGCTGTCTTTCAGTCCAGCTTTGTCCAGCCACTGGTAGGATTTCTGGATATCAGCCACCTCCTCTATCTGCCGGTGGTACATACCGTGCAGGGGCCTGTCCTTCCATGATGGTTCCTCGTTTCCCTCCTCTTTCTTGGGTTTCTGCTGCCTGAGGTATTCACTGAGCACTCGGTCAGTTGGGGCCATCTTCCCAATGTATTCTTGGATGTTCCTTGTCTCATCCTGGACTGTGGTGCTGACACTCACCAGTCCCCGGCCCCCTTCCTTCCGCTTAGCGTACAGCCTCAGGGTGCTGGACTTGGGGTGAAACCCTCCATGCATGGTAAGGAGCTTTCTTGTCTTTATGTCAGTGGCTTCTATCTCCTCCTTTGGCCAGCCTATTACCCCAGCAGGGTACCTGATCACGGGCAGGGCGTACGTGTTGATGGCCCAGATCTTGTTCTTACCATTCAGCTGACTCCTCAGGACTTGCCTGAGGAGTCAGCTGAAGTACCTCTGCAGGTACTTGGTGGTTGCAGCCTTTCTAGCGGCCTCTTCATGGTTCCCATTTGCCTGCTGGATCCCCAGGTACTTGTAACTGTCCTCTATGTCTGCAATGTTGCCTTCTGGTAGTTCAATCCCCTCAGTTCTGACTACCTTCTCTCTCTTTGATACCATCCGACTACACTTCTCCAGTCCGAACGACATTCCAATGTCATTGCTGTATAGCCTGGTAGTGTGGATCAGTGAATCGATGTCTCGTTCACTCTTGGCATACAGCTTGATGTCATCCATGTACAGGAGGTGGCTGACAACTGCTCCGTTCCGTAGTCGGTATCCGTAGCCAGTCTTGTTAATGATCTCACTGAGGGGGTTCAGGCCTATGCAGAACAGCAGTGGGGACAGAGCATCTCCTTGGTAGATCCCGCACTTGATGGTGACTTGTGCTATGGGCTTGGAGTTGGCCTCTAGTGTTGTACGCCACATCCCCATTGAGTTCCTGATGAAGGCTCTTAGGGTCCCATTGATCTTGTACAATTCTAGGCATTCCAGTATCCAGCTGTGGGGCATTGAGTCATAGGCCTTCTTGTAATCAATCCAGGCAGTGCACAGGTTGGTCAGTCTGGTCTTGCAGTCTCGGCTGATTGTTCTGTCTACCAGTAGCTGGTAGACAGCTAGTTTTTAACACAGTAAATGTTACAAATAGCATTCAGTCCTTTAGAAAATAAATGCTATAAGCAGCCAGTATCGCTCTTTTCAAACTAATCGTCTTTTAAATACACTCATTTTGTGATTCTGGTGTCACACCTTGCACCATGCAAGTATTTTATTTAATTAAAAACGGATCAAACGGGCCATTTCTTCTGTAAGGGGTTTCATGGTTTCAGAGTAGTTTTTAACACAACAGATAGTCGCAAATAACATTCAGCAAACGCTACAGTGATACTTCTAAAACGCTGCACACAATGTCGTCTTTTCACCCAAAGCAGCCAGTATAGCTCTTTTCAAACTAATCGTCTTTAAATACACTCATTTTGTTGACAAAGCCAGCCAGCTAGTTTTTAACACAGTAAATGTTACAAATAGCATTCAGTCCTTTAGAAAATAAATGCTATAAGCAACCAGTATCACTCTTTTCAAACTAATCTTCTTTTAAATACACTCATTTTGTGATTCCGGTGTCACACCTTGCACCGATGCAAGCATTTTATTTATTTAAAAACGGATCAAACGGGCCATTTCTTCTGTAAGGGGTTTCATGGTTTCAGAGTAGTTTTTAACACAACAGATAGTCACAAATAACATTCAGCCCTTTAGAAAATAAACGCTACAGTGATACTTCTAAAACCAGTCGCCCAGACCCGCTCCAACTTTTCAACAGCTGGCTAATTGTTTGAATTTGTTCAGGATTGTAAAAGCCCACCGTGGGTATCACTAGTTGAGAGTACCATGCGAACAAGGGCCCAGCCTATTGTTTAAAGTGGCCGGTATTGGCTCTTTTTGTAATTCCTTGACAAGGTAAATGGGGCAGGTGTACCAGTCGGGTGGCGACCCCGCCTATTGTCTGAAGTATCGGCTCCTTTGTAATTCCTTGAGAAGACAAAAGCCCTGAAGGGTCTCATTTAAATTGATTGGAGACATACCTTTTCTTTTTGGAAACACCCACCCTATATAAAAAAAACACGCTCAGAGCCCGAAACCCTGAGCCATTTACGCCTCAAGATTCGCTGCAGAGCACACCATTTTCTTTGCGATCATCAACACTAACATCGTTCTTTATAACATGGCCATCGTAAACGGTAAGTAAAACAAAACCTATTATTGGATTTTTAAAAAGTGTTATGTTAACATATTATAGGATATTCAAACTATTTTTTTTCCCTAAAACAAAAGCTTAATTTTTAGGAGTTCGGGAGAACGGCCCAGGGCCCTTTTCTTTAGAAACGGGCGCTTTTACAGCTGGAACTAGTCCTCTAACAGGCACAAGGTGTGTACAGCATTACTGGATTTTAAAACGTATGTATGTTTTAAACTAGCGATTGTTTTAAATTATGTAATAACGTTTTTGTTTGTTCCAGGGTTAACAAACTGAGCAGGAAAACATTCAGACACCGCGACCACAGAGCCCAACCTTACATCAGGTGTGTATACAACGGGATGTATAGTTGTGTATTATTTTTTCAAAAGAAAAAAAAATTAAAAAGAGGTTTAAACAATTACAAATGTTCTAAACTGACCGTTTTACACCTACAGAGCCACGCCAGAGAACCGGGTGTGTGGAGAAGCAGGACCATCCCGAATAACGCACACTACAAGGTAAGCATAGGCATATATAAATTAGATAAAAAGAGATAGAGAGGGAGACACGCTTATTCAGTTTGAAATGGGTACATGTATAAAATGTTTTAACACATGTCTATCTATCTTCACAGACTGCAGAACAGCACCCCTCCTCATAATGATCAGGACACCGTACGATTCCAGACGTTTTTGGAATGTTTAAGCAGTATCGACCTCCCAGAACAACAAAAACCTGGAGCTTTGTGCAACAGTGGAGAGTCAGAACAGATCTTCATCAGCGAACCTGCAACACCCCCGAGTGAGTGGCTACCTCGCGATTTCTCTGATGTTTTTGAGTACAGTATATCAGATTTTGATCTAGTTCATATACCCACCACCCCAGAATGTGACAGAAATAGCATTGATTCACACATAGATTTCGAAGAAGGCGGCATAACAGACTCTCAAATATCACCGGCGTATGATGCTTACATGAAGCTTCCAGACGCTCAGCCTGCTGAACAGAGTCATATAGCTTCAATAGCTGATAAATTATGTTTGATTGAAGCTAGACTCAATCAATACCACCAAGAAGCACAGGTACAAAGGCAACAGTTTACCAAATTCATAAACAAAGTGTGTAGTACATTAGACAACATCTGCTATGTTCTATTTAAACCCAGATTCCTTTTATAGTTTGCAGTGAAATTTCTTAAACCATTGTTTAATGGGACAGAAGTACAAGTCACTCTTTACTAACACACTGTAGATAAGTTTATTGCTGAACGACACAGCTAGCAGTCCCACACACTCTTTAGATTTTTGAAGTTTTGTGTGTGATGGTTTTGCCTCTCACACCTTACCCCTTTCTCCCAGTATCACAACAGTATGACTCCCAAAGTACGACTCAGTAAACAAACAAGGACTCTAAACTCAGAACAGAAAGATACAGTTGAAAGATTAGTGATATCTTTTATGGTGCGTAATAAACTACACCCTCTTCTTCTCTGTATTTATGTTGTTTGTGTGCGTGCGTGCGTGCTAAAACCAGAACAGAAAGATAAAATTGGAAGATCAAAGATTAAGGTTTGTGTTTTTATAGCACAAAGTAAACTGTCCCCTTGTCTTCTAGGCCTTGGCGTGCGTACCTTAGAAGTCAGATTATACGTTAGTCATACTTCCAAAAACATTTTGAATTCCATTTATAACTGTGATGTCAAGCTGATATCAGACATCTTGTGCTCACCAGGAGCATGTATCCCCAACTTCAAAACCTTAAGGTGTCAAATTCACAAACCCAACATGGGCTCATACAACACAGGGGCCAGAAGTGCATGTCACCCTTTACTGACAAACTGTAAATAAGTTCAATACAGGGCAACGCGGCTAACAGCCTTGGAAACGCTTTACATGAAATAAAACTTTTTAGAAAACCCTTTACAAGAATAAATGTGATGATCTGTTTTACCTGAATCAAATGTATTAGTTTGTTTACTTGAAATAAAATTTATTTTTGAAACCCCGTACATGAAGTAAAAAGTATCATGTTGCAAGTTCTGGCTTTAATATTTCCAGCTGATAAGGAGACGTTTTGCATTTCAAACGCTACATATCCTACCCGCCCTTTAAGATCATCCCACTTCAGGATCACGCCCCACCTTCTGTTATTTTAAAACAAGACCGCCGTCTCATTCCTCCAAAACCTTTTTTTTTTTAATCTCAAAACAGCGAGAAGGATGGACTCTGCACCCCTGCGTCACACTGAGGAGGAGGACAGTTCCTCGGACGAGGGCTCATTAGTACCTGACACGCCCGGTTACTATAGCCCCTTGGAGAAGCAGCAGCAGCAAGCCGTCGAGCTTGACGGTCGGGCATCTTCTTTATTTATCGATACCGTGAAAACAGCTGTGTATCACCTAGTCAACCTAGTAAACATACTCCTGGTTGAGCATACGATTTCTGCTTACAACTTAGAATCTCAGTTCTAAATGAAATTAAAAATGTTTTTGTAAGTATGGCTAATGTATACTTTGACTTCTAAGGCATTCACACACACGCACGCACGCACGCACGCACGCACACAAACAACATAAATACAGAGAAGAAGAGGGTGTAGTTTATTACGCATCATAAAAGATATCACTAATCTTTCAACTGTATCTTTCTGTTCTGAGTTTAGAGTCCTTGTTTGTTTACTGAGTCGTACTTTGGGAGTCATACTGTTGTGATACTGGGAGAAAGGGGTAAGGTGTGAGAGGCAAAACCATCACACACAAAACTTCAAAAATCTAAAGAGTGTGTGGGACTGCTAGCTGTGTCGTTCAGCAATAAACTTATCTACAGTGTGTTAGTAAAGAGTGACTTGTACTTCTGTCCCATTAAACAATGGTTTAAGAAATTTCACTGCAAACTGTAAAAGGAATCTGGGTTTAAATAGAACATAGCAGATGTTGTCTAATGTACTACACACTTTGTTTATGAATTTGGTAAACTGTTGCCTTTGTACCTGTGCTTCTTGGTGGTATTGATTGAGTCTAGCTTCAATCAAACATAATTTATCAGCTATTGAAGCTATATGACTCTGTTCAGCAGGCTGAGCGTCTGGAAGCTTCATGTAAGCATCATACGCCGGTGATATTTGAGAGTCTGTTATGCCGCCTTCTTCGAAATCTATGTGTGAATCAATGCTATTTCTGTCACATTCTGGGGTGGTGGGTATATGAACTAGATCAAAATCTGATATACTGTACTCAAAAACATCAGAGAAATCGCGAGGTAGCCACTCACTCGGGGGTGTTGCAGGTTCGCTGATGAAGATCTGTTCTGACTCTCCACTGTTGCACAAAGCTCCAGGTTTTTGTTGTTCTGGGAGGTCGATACTGCTTAAACATTCCAAAAACGTCTGGAATCGTACGGTGTCCTGATCATTATGAGGAGGGGTGCTGTTCTGCAGTCTGTGAAGATAGATAGACATGTGTTAAAACATTTTATACATGTACCCATTTCAAACTGAATAAGCGTGTCTCCCTCTCTATCTCTTTTTATCTAATTTATATATGCCTATGCTTACCTTGTAGTGTGCGTTATTCGGGATGGTCCTGCTTCTCCACACACCCGGTTCTCTGGCGTGGCTCTGTAGGTGTAAAACGGTCAGTTTAGAACATTTGTAATTGTTTAAACCTCTTTTTAATTTTTTTTTCTTTTGAAAAAATAATACACAACTATACATCCCGTTGTATACACACCTGATGTAAGGTTGGGCTCTGTGGTCGCGGTGTCTGAATGTTTTCCTGCTCAGTTTGTTAACCCTGGAACAAACAAAAACGTTATTACATAATTTAAAACAATCGCTAGTTTAAAACATACATACGTTTTAAAATCCAGTAATGCTGTACACACCTTGTGCCTGTTAGAGGACTAGTTCCAGCTGTAAAAGCGCCCGTTTCTAAAGAAAAGGGCCCTGGGCCGTTCTCCCGAACTCCTAAAAATTAAGCTTTTGTTTTAGGGAAAAAAAATAGTTTGAATATCCTATAATATGTTAACATAACACTTTTTAAAAATCCAATAATAGGTTTTGTTTTACTTACCGTTTACGATGGCCATGTTATAAAGAACGATGTTAGTGTTGATGATCGCAAAGAAAATGGTGTGCTCTGCAGCGAATCTTGAGGCGTAAATGGCTCAGGGTTTCGGGCTCTGAGCGTGTTTTTTTTATATAGGGTGGGTGTTTCCAAAAAGAAAAGGTATGTCTCCAATCAATTTAAATGAGACCCTTCAAGGCTTTTGTCTTCTCAAGGAATTACAAAGGAGCCGATACTTCAGACAATAGGCGGGGTCGCCACCCGACTGGTACACCTGCCCCATTTACCTTGTCGAGGAATTACAAAAAGAGCCAATACCGGCCACTTTAAACAATAGGCTGGGCCCTTGTTCGCATGGTACTCTCAACTAGTGATACCCACGGTGGGCTTTTACAATCCTGAACAAATTCAAACAATTAGCCAGCTGTTGAAAAGTTGGAGCGGGTCTGGGCGACTGGTTTTAGAAGTATCACTGTAGCGTTTATTTTCTAAAGGGCTGAATGTTATTTGTGACTATCTGTTGTGTTAAAAACTACTCTGAAACCATGAAACCCCTTACAGAAGAAATGGCCCGTTTGATCCGTTTTTAAATAAATAAAATGCTTGCATCGGTGCAAGGTGTGACACCGGAATCACAAAATGAGTGTATTTAAAAGAAGATTAGTTTGAAAAGAGCGATACTGGCTGCTTATAGCATTTATTTTCTAAAGGACTGAATGCTATTTGTAACATTTACTGTGTTAAAAACTAGCTGGCTGGCTTTGTCTCACTCTTAGTTCAACATTCCGAAATCCCGATTTTTAAATAAAATGATCGCATCAACCCTGGAAAGAAACCCCAGTAGATGTGTAAAAACTAGTTAAATTAAAACTAGGGGTTTGATTAAATGAAACGCTTGTGAACATGCTGACATCACCCATTCAGAAGAAATTCCCATTTGTGCCATTTATAAAATAAAATGCATGCCTCACTGCAAGCTGAGACATTGTCAGATTTAGAAAATTAGTGTGATTAAAACACTATTACCAACACTTTTGACTAGAGCACACCCTCTTTGTTAAGGCGCACTGTGAACCAAAACAGCTTCCACTCCGCCAAGAATGAAACAAGAAACAAAGAATTGCTTTTAAGAACACATGCATAACTGAATGTTGCGATACACCTAAGTGATAAAAATAGTTTAATTAAAAACCCTATGGTTTGATTAAATTAAAACCCCGTTAAAAACACAAACTCATATAACCCCTCTGATCCCCTGTGGTATTTCCACACCTGAACGCGCATGCGCACACACACGAAACTGGTCAAATCGGTTTGGTTGGCCGCCATCTTGGACTAGTGCCATCGTATTACTGAACGCGCATGCGCACACGCACGAAACCGGTCAAACCGGTTGTCAAACCGGTTTGGTTGGCCACCATCTTGGACAGGTGCCATCGTATTACTACTCTGCCCTCAGATCCTCTAGCCACTGAGCATTGCCGTTATGGGTTGCATCCTTCTCCCATATGCTCTTCCAGTATTGCTCCGTCTCCAGCCTTGGTGGTGCTGTTCTCTTATTGTTCCCCTGCCACTGAGAGTACACCTTTGCTGGTTCTGTGGAGAACAGCTGGTTTATTCTCCTGCCTTCTATCTCTCTGGTGTACCTCCTCAAGCGGCTGGCCAAGGCTGTGAGTCTTTGCTTGGCAGTTTCCAAGGCCTCAGGTATGGACAGCTTGCTGTATTTCTTAGGCACCTTATTTGTCACACCTTGCTGCAACTCCGTTAGTTGGCTAACCTCCCTCCGTGCTACTTTGATCTTGCCCTCTAGCCTCCTTCTCCATGGAGGGTACTGCCCCTTGTCGCTGTTCAACTTGTAGCCAAGCATCTCACTGATCACTGCTGCCGTATTGTAGATCAGCTTGTTAGTGTCGGTAATCGTGGTTGTAGGTATTGCCCGTAGTGCTGCATTAACATCATCTAGCAGACCTTCTGAGGGTACTTCACGTAATCTTGGTAACCGGCTACGGGGGATCCAGGTTTCAAGCTTGGCCATGATCCTATTTTTCAGGTCAGTTCCTCTCGCACTCAACGATCCTTCTCCTATCGCACTTGGGGCTATGTACCCAATCTCGGGTGGGGGTGATGATATCGCCCCCCTGACCTGGCGTCCTGACTCCTCCTTGCCGTAGCATTTGTGTTGTACCTCGTCAATCTCTAGCGGTGAGAGCAGTCCCTTCTTTCGAATGTTGGAACACTGAGCTACTAGTTGTTTCGCCGTCATTGTGGATGTTGGGTATCGAAGAATCCATAGGTCCCTCATCCTATTCATGTAGCCCCTTCCGCCGGGGTTACTTGCGTAGTAGCATTCCAACAACGCCCTGTTTTCGTCTCTTGCCCACCGATGCCTTCTTGTTCCAGTAGCCCACTTTTCGTCAGGGTGCCCTGGTTCCTCAACACCTGACGCGGACCTTGTTGATCCGGGCGACGTCCGAGCCGGCATGCCTTCATATTTATTTGTCTCGCTCATGTCTGCGGTAGGCTCGCTTAGCATAGGGGGTCTAGCCTTAGGACCCCTACTGGATACAGACGCCCCAGGCAGGAATCGAACTTGCGATCCTCTGTTCCCAAGGCGTGTAGTCTAACCACTACGCTATCCAGCTGCGTTTGGAGGCATATATATATATATCGGTGTGTGTGTGTGTATATATGTATATATATATATATATATATATATATATACACATACATACATACATACATACATACATACATACATATATATATATACATATATATATATAATGGAACAAAAGGAAAATAATCTTGTGATGTCCTCCAAGGGCAGTCTAGGCTTGAAATTTTGACATCCATTTTAGTGGCTGCCTGAAAAGCCAATCATGTATTTTCTACCACTTATCCGGGTTTGTGTTTTGGGGGGCAGCAGTCTGAGCAGAGAAGCCCCAAGTTCCCTCACTATGACTATCTCTATCAGCTCATCAGGTGGGAACCTAAGTCATTTACAAGTCAGCTGAAAGATGTAATATCTTTAGCGAGTCCTGGGTTTCCCCCGTGGCCATTCTGCTAATAGGAAATACCTGTAACACCTCACCTATGAGGCGTCCAGCAGTCACCTGACTAGGATGCCTGGTTACCACCTGAACTGGCTGCTTTTGATCCGGAGGAGCAATGGCTTTATTCAGAGTCCCTCTGAAAGATTGAGCTTTTCCTTCTATCTCTAAGTGAGAGCCCAGATATCCTGAAAAATACAGTGAAGGAACCATCTAAACTTACAAAAGCGTTCCTAAAAACTGAGCCTATTCATGAGAGACCCCAACACCGATTTCTATGGCATAATAGTGTCATGATGTGTGTGTGTCAGAGGACCCCAAATGCAGACTTAAACTCAGGCAGACAGAACTAAAACTTCAAGCATAGTAGGAAATGGTCCAAAGAAAAAATTAATCCAGGAAACAAATACAAAACATGTTAGAAACATCTCGGGGTGGAATAACAAATACACTGACAAACGATAAGTAGAAAACTGGCTACTTAAATACATGTGGCTCCCCACGGGAAGTGAATATAGCTGGGGAACAACACAGGTGCAAACAATCAGGGAAACAAGAGGAAGTAAAAGTGAACACAAGACAGACAGGACAGATAACTATAGAGAAGCTAAAGCAGAAAGTGAAATGTGATAAATACACAGTGAAGTGTGTGTGTGTGTGTGTGTGTGTGTGTGTGTGTGTGTGTGTGTGTGTGTGTGTGTGTGTGTGTGTGTTTGTTTATCATTTATTTGTAATAGAGTACTCCCAAAAACTTTGATCATACAGGAGAAAAGAACGCTGGCGTCACAATTAGCTAGCTGTTAGACTGGGGTGTTAAATGTGATTTTAAATAGATGATGAAATACAAATGCATTTTCAACATCTTATGTAACAATAATGATGACATTTGCAAATTGAATTATTTCCCATAATAAATCAGCAACTCATTTCCAAACATTTTGCTTAGTTTAAATCAAAACAGGGTGAAAGGAACACTTTAGTTTGCATCTGACTAGGTGAGAGAATCCTTGGTGCCTCCCAGAAGACCAGGAGGAGGTGGAAGGGGGAAAGCGGTGGCATGGGCACCTCTGCTTTGGCTGCAGCCACCATGAAAAACAGCTGGATGTGTTAGTTAAGATAAATTTGTATGTATGTTGGAATTAAACTTTGAGGCAACAAACAAAAAAGGAAAAATGCAGCCATTACCTATGTTATAGTGTTATTCCTTGGCAAATATGAGCTGACCACATTTACTTTCAGCCCAAGTAAGAGCCACAAATGTGGAGTCAGAGATCTGCCAATTAAATCAGAGCCCACTGCTCTCTATGTGCACCTGCTTTGTATTTAGTGGCATTTGAATGCATTTTGTTTTCTCTGTCTGACTCATTTCAAAGATGGAAGAGGTGAAGTCCCACTGAGATATGCATTTTACATAGATTTGAATGTTTGTGTGTGTGAGCGCTTACGCTTATGCTAACAGCAAATATAGTTAAGAGGATGCAGAGAGTAAAGAGAGCTGCAGCATGTTAGTAAATGACACATTAAAGAAAATCATTCATTAAGGCTGCTTGTTGGCAGGTTAAAAACCCCAAGAATGCAGCAGTCCTGGACTAAATCATCTGATCTTATTAAGGCTCCGTTGTATGTTGCTGGATATTATTAGATTAACACCAAATATTCAGCCTACTTGTACAAGCAAAGACAAAAAGCTTGAAGCATCAAGTGCAGCTCAGCGCGTCAAACAAAAATGGACCCCTACAGTCAACAGAAAAGGTAAGAAGCACACTCAGCTGTGTAAACAGTCTTATCAGAAAGTAAAGAACGACCGCCGGTGTGATATTGGCATAAAACAGTTTACAGCAATTAAATCACGAGCATGTGTGCTTTCAAACAATGTTTGTCAAATATAATCCATAAATGTGCCATGCTGTTTAAAAATGTTGGGATTGTCCCTTGAAATTCTTTTTTTAGAGAGATTTTTGTGTCAAAGCCAAGCTTACAATTCAGCATTTTATAGCATAAAGTATATGTTACACCTGCAGTAAAACATCACACTGAAGAACAGGCATCAATCTAAGCGCTTTAACTGTTATAAGCAAGTTGGTTTGCTCCACCCTGCCACAGGACTAAAGCTAACACTGATGGCTGTGACATTGTGCAGTGTGACGGGCTGGAAAAAAAGTTAAAGCAACACGGACAAATTTCTGTATGCGGTAAAAGATAAATCACTAAAGAAAATATTCACATTCATGTGCAAATACAGTTCAAAAATTTAATTTTACAAAAAAGAAAGAAAGAAAGCACTCCGTGGCTCTCACATCTGATCAAACAGACGTTTCACACAAGGAACAAAATCCAAGAAAAAGTGCTAATTACTACTATATGTGGTGCAAATGTAGCCATGCAGTATGTCATCACCAAGGGAAAAACAAAACAAAACAAAATAAAAAACAGACCAGCAGTAATTCTTCATTAGACTCTTCCAAACCTCCATCTGTCCACATACATCCTCCTAGTCACTCAGGACACAAAACCTGTCTCACAGGTACATCATAGACCATTGAAGGTTCTTATCTACATCCTATATTATTACTTCCTCGAGTATCCTAGCAACCAAATGGATTAAAAATGACCCACCTTACTAAAACATCACATTAACACATTAATTGTTTTGAAGCAAAATCCAAACTCACCACCTTTGAACTTGTCTCCTTCAAACTCATTTCTGCCCAGTGACAAAGAAACAGTACAGTGTTTTTGCACTTCACAGGATGGACCATGAACGCTATGAAAAAAAACACAAATCCTATTCTTATTTAAACAAAACCTTTGTTTGTAAAAACCGACAGCCCCATTTTCAGTTCAGCATGTCTGCTGCTAAAAACATAAAAGTCTGAGATTACTTCAATACATGTATTACCTCAAAGAAGAGTGAGAGGGCATGTAAAAACCTAAAAACATTAAATAATTAAATTACAATTTTTAGAAGATTCACTTCGTACTAATGAGCCCCTTTCTTCAATCACTAAAGAACCACACTGACATCTTGATGCACGCTCAATCATCCAGGTAAATAAATCTCCAAAAGTTGATTCTGTTCATCTGGATGTAGTTCCAGATGGACAGAATCAACTTTTGGAGAACCACACTGACAGTTTTATACTGCCTCAATCGTCCCCTTAAATAATGGATTGTACAATAAACCACCACAGGCATTACCTCCAGTAATAAATGACCAGTGGTAGTTTAGAGATGTCCCATTCCCTAATGTAAAGGGACTATGCTAAATATCTCCTGTTTTCATCATTGAGGCAAAACCTTCACCATCAGCTGAAGCCCTCTCTGTGGCAGCAGTGCCATCTCCTGCTGAGCTAAGCACAGAGCATATTAGCAGCCTGTCATGCTGCTGCTGCTGAGAGGATTACACTTCATATGTGTGCATGACCATCGTGATCTCCTACACACGGGCGCCAGCTTTTTACAGACCGTGTAACAGATTACACCTGCATAGGGCAAATCCCACTGTTAGGCTGCGCACTTGTTACCCCACCTCTCTCTCTCTCTCTCTCTCTCTCTGATGGAGGAAAAAAACCGAACAAAACCAAAAGCAAATATAAAAAAAACCTCAGCTGGACTTGTGTTTTATTATTTGTGTGCACACTTGTTCTCAGCGATGACACAAGAAAGAGACACCCTTTCATATGCAAATATATAATATAACATTAAATAAAATAAAATAAGATAAAATGTCTTACTGCCAAAACAATCAGTGCACAGATAAATGTGAACTTTTCCATTGTGTATCTAACGCTACAGCGCAAATGCGCACAACATCTGCGAGGAAACCAGAAGCCAGAAAATGGGTTAAAAAATCTGTTTGAGCGCAGTGTTTTTACATTGAACAATTCCTCGCCTGCAGCACCCAGAAGTGAACAGCAGGCGACCCGGAAGATTTGAAGTCCGACTGAGAGCGAGCAGAAAGAAGACTCTAATCCTTTTTTAAAAATTGTTTCCTTGCTCGCTGGTTCAGGTACGTTGGCCACTCGATGCAATTTCTCTGCCTCTTTTTGCTTTTTTTACCCTCCTTACCCCCTCTCTCTCTCGCTCACACACACACACGCAGCTGCTCCGTGTCGCTTCGTCACCGTTTTTATTTAAGTCATGCAAAAGTTGGAATTACAAAAAAGCGCATTTGCAGCGCATTAATGGCGAATAATCACTTCGTTTTTCGGCCGCAGTGCCACTTAAAGCTTCCACGGCGCGTCAGGATTATCATCGACGTTTGGATTTATGGCTCAGCAGCTGCAGAGCATTCAGCAAAGGCATGATGATTGTTGTAGGAAGTGTCAGGGCTTTTTTTTTTTCCTCCTCCCCGAGCCGGGCTATTCAAACCTGCAAATCAAAGTAAACAATCATTCGTACGCTTAATGCAAACATGCCGCTAGCAGATGCGTCGCAGCAGCGTTTAATCACATCCGGAGAATTATCTGCTTATAATATTCGGATCTGCAGAATATGGCGTCCAGTGCTTATAAAAATAAGACTGGGCTGCCATTTTTGTTTTCCTTTTGTCTGAAATTTTTTAATAAACTGTCTGAGAATGTGGGAGAGGCGGCGGACAGGCCGGGGAGAGCGGAGGATCGTGTCTCTCCGGAGGGAACGGCTCGTGTTTAAAGCTGCTCGGGTTAAGATTTGCACAGCGGATCCCTTTTTTGTTTTTAACGGAGAGTTAAAAAAGCAGAGCGGGTACAGAAATGGGGAAAGTTAACGCCAACTTTTGTTTCAGGGAAAGTTGGATTTCAATTTTTAGAGGCAATCTCGAAGTCTGATCTATTTTTAAAGCTGAAATATTGAGGTTTAAAGAGGATGTTCTGGATTTAAAATGTGCTGCCAGCAGACCGAGACTGACTAACCAACTGTGTGATCGTTAGACTCTAAAAATGTGCAGATATATTAGTCTACTTATTCAATAACAGTTCATGCAAAATTAACAGCATGAAGCATGTTTACCGTGATTGTTTTTGAAGCCTTATTAAAGCTTTAAAAGTCGAAGGAAAATGTTATTTAACCCAATTATTTAAGCTACAAAAGACCGCTTCATGATTTCTATTTTCTGGGTGTATATTCACACCCCTTTCTCTTATTAACATTGCTAATCTATTAATAAATAGTCATAATAACCACAAAGTATCACGGTATAAATATTAACGAACCCAAAATAGGGAACTTTAATCTGCCATGTCTGCAGCTGTAAACATGAACATGTTTAAAACCTACATTTCAGAAGGTGACAGGTCAGACCTTGTCACGGTAAAAGCCTAAAGCTGCCACATTAGCCTAGAAGTGTGATGTGTCCAAGTGCATCATATGATTTAATTAATTCATCACCTGCAGGAGTTTATTTCTTCTGAATAAAACCAGTAACATTTTAAAAGTGTCACAGTAACCTCAGAGTTTTAAACAGCATTATTAAGTGACGTTTCATGCTGTTGCATCGTGTGATTTTTTTTATTTTTTTATTTTAAACTTGAACACCTGGATTAACTTTTCTTTTGTAGCAAGAGTAACCACAGACTGGAAATAATTACACCTTTAACTTGCCATACTCAAGGTCAGATGCAGTACTACAAAAAATGAAACTAATCTGGCCAAAATTGGCACAATCAGTCCTTAAATGAGCAAAGCAATGCAGTCCTGACTGTATAGGACGTAAAAATTAACCTGCGGATTGACTGCTGACGACTTGAGCATTTCGCTGCTGTTGCATGCGTTTTCAGTGTGTCAGGATGTCGCGTCTGAAAGTGACACAAAGCTGTCCGCTGCCAGACGGACTGCTAAACTGTGCCTGCTGCCTTAAGACAGAAATGGTCCGGGAACTGAAACGTATCCCCGCTGGCATCATTAGAGAAATATTTTGTGGGGTGCACTGTACGCTCGTACCCCTGAACATATCAGTTTTGTTTCTCTTGGCTCACTCATGTGGACTCTGTTCTGCCTCTGCTAAGCCAAACAGACTTAGGAATGGGGATGTGTGCCAAAGCATGCAATGCGAAATGTTTTAAAAAGAACTTCATACAGGGTTGAAAAGAGAAGTTATGGAAAGAAAGGCCTTCGGGTCAGGACTTGAGCAGTTAGTAACGTTCTCTGCCTGAAAAATAGGAGCGTTTCTGCCCACCTGGTCAAACCAGCTTCTCGATAAAGCACTGCTAGGTTTGTGCTCGCATTGTGCCATCGTAGTCAACCAGGGAAGAAAACAATTAAGGTTAACAGCTGAGTCATTTACAAATGAGTGTAGCATGTTGTGTCTGTGAAGCAATACTTGTAGTCTGTGTTTATAATTGGATTACTGACCTTCTGGTTTAGGCACTGGCTGTCTTTTGGGTCTTGCTGTACTCTGTGCAAACTTTGCTCTGTTGCCCATCAGACTCTTAACCAGTCGGGGCCCCATGTGTCAAGGTGGAGACAGAAAAAGCGGGTGATTACGATCTGAGCCACTTTGCTTCTAACATTTCTGTTTTCTCTGATAACTGTTCCTCTAGCTGGCTGTCGTAATCTTGCGTGAGCCTCTCTCTCGGGCAGCATGCCCATCATGCTGACTTGTGGTTGGAGATCTTAAGGAAAAGCCTGACATCACTCCCCCCCCCCCAAAAAAAAAAGAAAAAACTCACCGAATGCAACTTGGAAGCATCCTCCCTGCTATCAGTGATGAAGATGAAGTGTGAGAAAACAGCATTTTCTCACACACTTTTCGGGAAGCAGGAGGACTCATACAGGGTTTCTTTGAAAATGCTGTCACAAGACTGGAAAAGATTATCTCAAATTATCACATCTAACAGTCAGCTGCTGCACGGGTGGAGAGCTACTGACACATGTTTTAACCGCTGTGTGCTACATGAACAACAGATCCACACATAAATATATATAGGACATCGTTTTACCAGGATTCTCACAACAGTGGGTTCAAACAAGATCAATCTGAGGAGCCGCAAACTGGTAATCAGTGAAGGGTGCTCAAAATAACTTCCTGCATTGTTATTTAAAACTTAAAAACAATCACTCACCTGTGGAACCAGGGATAAGGTATCACACGTAAATGTGGATATCCCTGTCTTGTAAGCTTGACTACAGATGTTTCCTCAGTCCTGAGCATTTAGAGCACCGTTCACCTTTTTTATAACC
Organism: Mchenga conophoros; assembly: GCF_057382185.1. Lineage (NCBI taxonomy): Eukaryota > Metazoa > Chordata > Actinopteri > Cichliformes > Cichlidae > Mchenga > Mchenga conophoros. The sequence continues at coordinate 23,558,504 of NC_140530.1, forward strand.
CCTATGTATTTATTTCAGGATGGCTGAACCCCGCTTTAACAACCCTTATTTTTGGCCTCCCCCTCCTGCCATGCCTGGTCAGGTGAGTGACTGTGGTATTCACCCTTGTTTCTAAACATCTTAACACTACACTCTACATGACTGTTTAGAATATTTTTTGTTTTTGTTTTAAAAATATATATTTTTAAATGATCTAGACAAATAGAGCATTCAATATTTCATTTCTTCATAATTTGCTTCCAAAGAGCCAGGTGTTGTTGTAGTGTTTTAAATAGGTCTTGGGCAGTAGTTGTCCAGACTCTTAAAGTTGTTCTTTGGACCATGGCTGCGTTTTCACTTTTCAGTCCAGTCCTTGTACCTGACCATTGTCAGAGGAACAGATTTATGAATCAGTCAAGGTTAAACAAAGCACCAAACTCGAGCGATCAACCAGTGTGGTGTCTAAATATAACGATCTATGAAAAATTAAAACAGTTTGAAGGCATAAAACAGTATTTTTACACCAACAAGGTAATTCCAAAAGAGGTATTAACTGAAAACCTGGTATATCTTGGGTTTGTGTACAATGGAAGGGTGGCTGATGAGAAGTCATTCTTAAGGAGGGAACCAGGGAGAAAAAAAAAACTGATGTGTGTGTGTGTGTGTGTGTGTGTGTGTGTGTGTGTGTATATATATATATATATATATATATATATATATGGCAGAGATCATGATAAAGGTGGAGAGGTGAGTGTTTACAGTCATGCGTAAAATACAGTGGAGCATCTTTCGTACTTTGGTGCTACATTTTAGCCAGTACTGTTGCAGATCTTGTCAAAATTGATGAATTATGAATGCAGTTGGCTGAACCACCATGCAATACCAACTGGAAAGCATTTCAAAGTCTGACAATGATCCCAAACACACTGCCAATGCATTAAAATAATACCTGGATATAAAAACTCAGTGCAACTCTATCAGTCATAGATTGGATTGGTTTCTCCAGAGCCCATACCGCAACAATATTGAAGCAGTGTGAAATCATCACAATAGAGACTAGAAAAAAAAGGCAGCCAACACACAAAGAAGAGCTTTGAATGTCCTTGAAGAAGTCTGGAGAACTATTCCTGAAGACTACTTAAAGAAAGAAAGCTTGCCTAACAGTTCAGGTTGTGAATGGCAACCTTGAAAATTAAACACTGCCTTGGAAAATATTTGCCTTTAAGCTTGTTAGAAATGTACACTTAAAAAAAAGTATGTTTTACCTTTATGCTAGCACGTTTTAGTAAATCACCTTGCCTGTATCTATTTTCCTAGCAAAACATACAGAAATGAGGGGCAGCTTAAGATGTTTGCACCTTACTGCACTTGGAAACATTTATTAGTTTTTCTGACATAATTAAATTTTAATATTTGTTTGTTAAATATAGAGCTACAACCAGAAAGTATTTAGCTTAGCCTAGCATGAATTTTTCTTTTTTTAAAAAGCACATAACTAGTGTATGTACAGTGATTTAAATAAAAACATGAGCACAACTAAATCCTTAAATGTTGATATGTAATTCGATTAACCTGGGGAAAAAACAATATTTAATATTTAAAAAGCTGTGATTTTGAAGGTGGTTAGCACTGAAATATTTTATAGCTTAGCATTGTGTGGCTAAGATATACACATAACTTCGGGTAAAACTACATTCTGATTTGTTTTCATGTTTGTTTGTTTGTTTTTTATTTATTGCAGTTAAACAGGTGTGGCATGTTGGGGAAAAGCTTTTTAATTTGGAGAGAGCTAGGCTAGTTTTTTATTTTTTAAAACATTTTTTCCATTCTTTAAGCTAAGTTGTGCTAACTGCCGATTAGTTTTGGCAACACAGTTAGCATAAATCTTCCCATCTGAATGCTGTCAATAAAATGAATATAGCGAAAGTGTAAGTGTATGTTTAAATAACAGTCATACAAACCTTGAAACCAAGGATTGTTGAAGATCACTCAGAGGAAGTCACGTTTTATTTTTAATTTTTTTCTGCATTATTCAGTAGCTACTACCTATTTGGGCTTCTTTCTGGTTTTAAAAATCATTTTTTAAAAAGCGCCTCCAAAGGGAAATGGCTGGAAACGCATGTAATATCAGGTGTTAGCCACAAGAGGGAACCATTTCCTTATGAACTGACTGACTGAACTGATGGCTGTTTTCTTGTCACAAATGTTGTTTTCTGGCTGTCAGCTGGATAACCTAGTATTGATCAATAAAATCAAGGAGCAGCTGATGGCGGAGAAGATCAGACCGCATCATCTGCCCCCTGCTTCAGCCCCTTCCCAGCAGCCTCTATTGGCTACCTCCAGCCAGCCAGAAGGCGGCCAGCATGGGATATCCAAAGCCCAGCAGATGCCTGTTCTTCACAACCACAGCCCATCTCAGCCTGATATCGCCCTGCACGCCCGCCCTGCCTCCAGCTCAGTCACAGGTACTCCAGCGCTAAGTACACACCAGTTTCCTTAGTCTCCTGCAAAGAGTCATTTGCCTCATTAAAGGCTAATATAATTAGTAATGAAAAGTCTATTCACATGTCCACATATCAGGAAGTTACAGTTATGTAAGGGCGCACATATATGTGTGTGTGTATTCTTCAAATTTGGTGAAATTTCTTTAATAATTTTACTGTAATGTCATTTCATTGCATTTAGTCTGTAATTACACAGGCTGTGTGTGTGTGGTTGTCTTTCAGGCCGTATTCTTGGAGATGTAAACTTGAATCTAGATGACAAGGCAGCTATAAAAGCCAGAGGATTATGGGAAGACTGGCATCTGCGTCAACTCATAGATCATCCTTCCAGAACAAACCACGTCTCAGGTAACCATGCAGATTTCTGCAGATTTTATTGATTATTTAGAATTACAAACATATTTATGGGTGTGGCTGTAGCTCAGGAGGTAGAGCAGGTCAACCTAATCGAAAGGTTGGTGGCTGGCTGGTCCAGTCTCCATGCCAAAGTATCCTTGGTGAGATACAGATCTCCAAGATGCTCTCGGTGTATTCATCTTGGTGTATCAATGTGTATAAATGTTAGCTAGAAAGCATTTAGGTTCAGAAAATGTGATTGAATGAATGGGTGTCAATGAGGCATATTTTATAAAGTGCTTAAGTTGAGTAGCAAAGTGTTCGATAACAGCCATTTACCTTTTACCATATTTACAGAGCTAACTTTAAACACTAAGATTTCACAGCTTTATAATGAATACATTGTATTTTAAGATGAGAGAATTTAAATGGATGGATGGATGTGGACAATGTGAGCAAAGCCACATGGTAACCTAAACTAAGGAACTGCAGTTTAAACTCTACCTGTGCTCTTAAGCACCCGCAGACTGGGATATTTATCATTGTAAAATGGATCAACTAAACTCAGATGCAGCATCAAGTTATTTCCATTTGATTGTACATGCAAATTTATAGATTTTCTGTGGCATGCTACAACGTGCAGCATTATTGTGTCCAGGTGCCTAAACTGTGTCACGGCTTAATGAAGTCATGCCAGTCCTATTGCCAGGCAAATAATACTTGTGTGTGCAGTCCTGTGAAAAAGTGGAAACACTAGTACACTTTTACTGCTTCCATGTGAAGTTAAAGGGTAAGTAGAAACCAGGTGCTGCTAATATGTGAATAATTGACGATCAGCAAGTGAGAGCAGCTCTATAAAAGTAGAAGTTTTGTTGGTTTGCTGGTCTGAAGCATTCAGGTATGTGTGTGAACACAAGGCCACATTCCTGCCAGGAGTGGATGTCCCAGCAAATTCACCCCGAGGTCAGACCGTGCAATGCTCAGAGAAACTGAACTAGCTTGAAGGATTGTTGGAAGAAAACCTCTATTCTCTGAAAACAACATAGCAGCACACCTTAGGTTTGAAAAGTTGCATCTGAACAAATCAGTCCTGAAACAAAGTGGGGATGTTTGACCATAAGACACAGTATTTAAACACACTCCCCTCATAGCAACTGTCAAGCATGGTAGTGGAGGGGAGATGATTTGGGCTTGTTTTTCAGCAAGAGGCACCTTGAGGTCAACTATGAGCTCCTCTGTATACCAAAATATTCCAGATTCAGCAACGGGACAAGATAGATCACGAGCAGAGCAGCAACATCTACAACAGAAAGGCTGAAAAAGAAAATCACAGTGTTACAAAGTCCACACCTCAAAATTTTGTGGCAGTACCTTAATTTCACCTCAGCGAACCGAAGACACACTGTAAAGAAGAGTGGTGTCAAAGAGAAAACGTTTAATTCAAGTTATTGGTGTTAAAGGTTGTTCTACAAGCTAATGAATCTTCACCGTTAAATGAAAATGAAACATTTGGAGACCCCAGGAAATATGAAATATCTTTTAATATCTATTTGATCCTCTCTGGATTTATGCCAGCTGAAAGGTAAACGCTTTGCAATCATGTCTTTGTCTTCCATCTGTTAGGTGTGGCGCTGGCATCCAGAACAGGCAACCTAAACACCTCGGAGATCATCACCCCCACCACGCCCACCTCAAGCAGCCACAGCCGGCTGGGTGGAGCTCCCTCCCCTCACCTCATCTCAGGGTTGGCCGGCCACGGCATGGAGCCTGGGAAAAACAGCGGTGGACTCGTGGGACTCCTCGGTCCTCCTCCAAAGCAGGAACGAGGACGCAAGAAGATAAAGGCAGAGAATGGGTCATCTCTTTTGGTGGTGCCCTACCCATTTCTAGCCTCAGGCAACGACCAGTCGTGCATCACCATTGCTGCCAAAGAGGGAAAAACCTACAGGTAGCAAAAGACCTGCATTTACAGCAGCTCATTAGTATTAATTAATTAGTATTAATTAGTATTAAGTATTAATACAAGAAAGAGCTTCCTCATAGCTTTAACAGCTTCCTCACGGCGTTAACATGCAAAGGGGTTTGGCGACACTTCTGCTGTTTTTTGAAACAATGGGGGTTGGAAGAATATTCACAAGTGCATCTCTGTTTCTGTTTTTGACGCAGGTGTAAAGTTTGTCCGCTGACCTTCTTCTCTAAGTCAGACATGCAGATTCACTCCAAAACACACACAGAGGCGAAGGCTCACAAGTGCCCTCACTGCACCAAGTCCTTTGCGAACGCGTCCTACCTAGCCCAGCACCTGCGCATACACCTGGGCGTCAAACCTTATCGCTGTACCTACTGTGAGAAATGTTTTCGCCAGCTCTCCCACCTTCAGCAGCACACCAGGTCTGAAATGTTTACAGTGTATTTGTGATAGTTTGTTTCGCAATTATGTTGTCATCTTCTAAAAGCACAGGGAACATAAATGCACGAGTCCTATTTTAACGTGACAGCTGGATCTTCCCCTACAGCTCAGTGTTTCCTAATGAGGATAATCACTTAATATTACAACAGGAGAGAAAATATATGCTTGAACTTGACATATTTATTTTGTATTTAACGTGAACTGGCTCTATAAATAATGGTAACTTGTAAGAACAGGAGCTGACGTTTGAGCCTGTTGTGCAGCCCGGTTTTCAAAAAGATTGGAATTCTCTGTGACATGTACAAATAAACATTCATTTTATTAGCTTTGACTGTTCAACTACTTCTCTGAACAAACATTACTTTTGACCTTGAAGCAGATGAGCTTATAGTAGAAGAAGACCACACCAGATGCCACTCCTGTCAGCTAAGAGCAGGAAACTGAACTTCACCAAAACTGGACTACAGTGTATTGGAATAAATATTGTCTGGCCTCAGATTCATAAATTCTGATATGACATCGGGACTGTAGGGTAAGAATTTGGCATAAACTATGGTGTAATGGTGTGAAGGATATTTCCCTGGCATGGTTTGGACCCCTTAGTCCCATCTGTACTTAGATGCCTACTTTCAGCAGGATAACACACCATTACACAAAGTTCAAATCACCTCAAACGAGCATGACAGTGAATTCACTGTACTCAAATGGCCTTCCACAGTCTCCTAATATCAATCAAATAGAGCAACTTTGGGGTGGCAAGATTGGCATCGTTGATGTGTAGCGGACAAATGTGCAGCAACTGTGATGCTCTCATATAAATATGGTTCAAAATCTCTGAGGAATGTTTTCAGTACCTCGATTAATCTATGCCGTAAAGATTAAAAGCTGTTCAAAGCAAAAGGGCAGCCAACCAGGTACAAGCAAAGAAAAGAAAATGCATCTTTTTTTAAACTCATTTAAACTCTGTATTTAATTTAAATAGTCCCATGACAACATAATAAAGCCAGACACTAAGAAATAGTATAGTTTTCTTTTCAATGTTCATTATGAAGTTTGATGCAAGCAACAAAAGAATGAAAAGTCGTGTAATACTAAAAATGAATCAACTGATGGAAAATCTCAAAACTAATTAGCAAGAAGTCATGAACATGATTATATAGAGAGCGTCCACAAGAGGCAGAACCATCAGAAGTCCACATGGTTTTAACACGACGTGAGAGTAATGGGTAAGCTAAGTGTGTTGAACTTAGAGATTTTCATGTCATGAAGGCAGCTTCATTTTTCACCTTGACAGATAATTACATGAACTTATACTGAATACGTACTTTGGACAAGAGAAGATTATGGTCACAGTTTCTCTTTGCAATCAGCTGTAAATAAATAAATAAATAAATGCAGAAACAACCAAAATATATAAACCTCGGGTGTCAATAAAAGTAATTTTCTAGGTAATAATATTCCAGCAAAAACATTTGCAGGCTAAAGTAATTGCATTGAACTCACTTGAAATTGCCTTAAATTCATTAATTGAGACCGGTTCCTTAAGTTTTAGTTGATTCTGCAGCTGATTCAAGGAGAAAGAAGCTGAAAATTTGATTGCTCTTTTTCCAAATTCAGTACAAACCTTTGGGGAAAACTAAAGGAATAACCAATAACTTCTCACATTATTAATCTTTGGTTCTTTAACACCGCGTGTCTCCTGTCCCGTCTTCCTTGCCTCATCCCCAACCGGCCGCAGCGGATGGCCGCCCCTCCCTGAGCCTGGTTCTGCTGGAGGTTTCTTCCTGTTAAAAGGGAGTTTTTCCTTCCCACTGTCGCCAAAGCACTTGCTCATAGGGGGTCATATGATTGTTGGGGATTTCTCTATTTTTTTTTTTTTTTTTTTTTTATCATTATAGGGTCTTTACCTTACTGTGTAAAGCACCTTGAAGCAACTGTTGTTGTGATTTGATGCTATATAAAGGAAATTGAATTAAATTCAACTTTTTGGTGAATGTAAGTCAGTGAGTAAGATGTGAACAAATCAAGAATAGCCTTATAAATGAGTTACCAGTTCATGACATGACAAAGGAGACCACCCAGCCTGACCAAACAACACAGTATTAAATAAGGCTTCTGAGGACACATGCATATACGTCACATCGCCATCATCAAGTACAGACCTAAAAGTGGAAAGAAGTCTCTTTCTTGCTTCAAAGGAGAGACTTTATTCTAAAGGTTGACCATTCTTTCAAGCATCTGTGTTGCTTTTTGCTGGCTTTTTTTTTTTTTTTTTTTTCCACTTTCCATGACCGAATTAACCTCACTGACGACACTTATTATTCATTGCTGTGCAGACGTCCTTGTAACTTGAGCAATCATTTGAATTCATTCAAAACTAAGTAGATTGCAAACATCTGCAAGCTGCCGGCTTCCCGTCTCACCTGTTGGTTCATTTTTCTCGTTTCAGAATCCACACAGGGGATCGGCCTTATAAATGTGCCCATCCTGGATGTGAAAAAGCTTTTACGCAGCTGTCTAATCTGCAGGTAGGTAAACATGAACTCTGACGTACTTTTTTTTTTTTTTTCCCCTTAAACTTGCCTGATGACCATTTGGCTTTGTGTGCGTGTGTTTTCTCTCTAAAGTCTCACCAGAGGCAGCACAACAAAGACAAGCCCTTCAAATGTTCCAACTGTTACCGTGCCTACTCAGACTCTGCCTCACTTCAAATCCACTTGTCTGCACATGCCATAAAAAACGCCAAGGCCTACTGCTGCAGCATGTGCGGCAGGTCGTACACCTCTGTGAGTTCAAAACCCGAGTCATATTTTTAAGCCTCAATTAAGGGGCAACGGTCACATCTAAATAGCTTTCCTCTGCTTCTTCTCAGGAGACCTACCTTATGAAACACATGTCTAAACACGCAGTGGTGGAACACGTGGTGTCTCATCACTCCCCTCATCACAGGACAGACTCTCCCGCCATCCCTATACGGATCTCCCTCATCTGAGCCCTTCACGCGTCTCCTGCCCTCCTGTTTTCTGTGACATCGTCACTTTGGTCCTCTGATGAACCACACAGCCCGCTACTGGGATCCAAAAAAATGTGCCAGATTGCCAGTATTTTGTGACGAGGTGCTCTTTTATTGAGTATATCCTCCTGTCCTTCCTTGCTGACCAGACAGTATTATCGGGGGCATCCAAAGATGATTTCTCAGCACTTTCCGGCCTGAAAATCACAGGCCTAAAATTTCATTTTTCTATGTGACTTCACAGGAAAAAAAAATGCTCCAGGCAGCTACATGGAAAACCTTTTTAACCTTTTTTTTGTGTGTTTCACAGATTTATTTGTCTTTTTTATACAGTCCTTTACTTTCTTTACTCTTTACAAAATAAATATATTTGCATCAGAAATAGTCTTCCATTAGCTGAGTGGCCAAGTTAACATAAAAGTGAATGCTTATATACTGTGTAGCTATTCATGTATATCGTGCCACTTCTCATGTCAGCTTCGTCAGCAACGTTTCATCAACCACATGACCGTAATACACACATCTTATTATTCTTATTATTTTCAGCCTGCTGCCAAGTTCAATCTGAGCCGCTGTGACTCATTATCAAATTTAGTTTTTAATTCTTTTCTTCTTCTTTTTTAAATTTTAGTTTTTGTATTGTTAAACAAATATGCTCAAAGCAATCCTGGAGAACTCAGTTTAATCTGGTCAAGGTTTAAAAGTTCTGAATGATGAGCACTGTTATAAAGTGTCTCATAAAAATATACTAAATAAACCTCCAAGCCACTGAAAAATGAAATAGAAGCTGTCATACAACGAATGCAAGAGTTTCTGCATTCAGTAGTGTTACAAATGCAAGGAACAATGTTTCATTACTCCACCCATAAAAGGCAAAATACCAAAAACAGCCCTCACGTGATAACCTTTAATCTCTCTAGCTTTCAAGGTTATCTTCTATTTCACCTCTGAGTCACTTTCTGTGCTTCTGTTAACTTTAGATTGCTCCCAGGACCTGGGAGTAAACGGTGGACTGAATTTCACTCATTTACTCACAAGTTAAATGTTTTGGGAAACAAGTGCACATGCAGGGGGTGGAGGGCAAACACTGGTGGGAAACTGCCGTGTCTGCAATGCCCCATGGGCTAACGTCACAGTTCAGGTTGTTTACGCTGAAGATTCTAGATGTCTCTCAGAAAGTGACTGTAAAGCTCTGTGTTATGAATTGAAGGCTTATGGTTAAAAATAAATGAGTATGCTCCTGGTCATGCTCTCAACCTGATGCGCCACCTTGGGGCATGAATACCGTGGACTGTTCCGCTGAACACCAAGATGATGCTCAACATAGAAGTCCATTTGACACAGAACCTGCACATGTATGTGTGACTCTGATGGGCAGTGCAAATGGAAAATGCAAGATGGAAGCAGTACAGTGCTTCACAGGGGCCAAATTTAAAATCAGAGGTTTTTGCTTCTTATGGGTGGAGTTAAAAAATGTTATATGTTGTAACCCAAACATGTGTTACTCTCGGTTTAAGTTAAAACTGAAAAAATGGCAATGTATAATCACTTATCTTGCCAAATTTATATTTGTTTGTGTGTGTGTGTGTGAGTGTGTGTGTTGTGCGCTATTTGTTTTGTCTGTTTTGTATTTAATCTGGTCTTAAAATAAACCAATGTGGTGGCAAGACTTCCACCACCATTATTTGACAATAAGCTTTTTCCTTCTTGGTTGTGTAATCAAAGCATCAGCCTTATTTGAATATGTATTTTTTTAATTGATTTATGAATGAATATTTTGTCATTTTATATGCATTTAAGCCTTAATTTAGTTACAATTCTACATTTCATTTTGTTGTTGGCTTTACATTTGCCTTTTATGTTATAGCATGACGTATACTGTAAATAAACTATACCTACTGTCAACCCATTTTATATTAAATAGTTGTAAAAGTCTTTTTTCCCCTCCCCTCTTCGCTTTTGTGGTTGCACATAAACAAAATAAGCAAGAAAAAAAGACTTCCGGTGACAGAGGTGGGGAGGAATGAGTTGCAGGAACTCAAACTCACTCACTTACAGGAGTCCTTTAGGCATATAGGTCACCTGCTCAGAGCTAGGTGAACCATAGTGGAACTGAGCAAACATTGCACATTTAGTCCAATACAACAAAGTTGTGACTGACTGTAAACTAATGAAAGAAAATACTGTACAAGTCACCTTATCAGTGTTCATAGCAAAAGTCATGTCACACTGGTCCATTAGACCAACTTCTCTGGTAAACGTGTTTGTAGGGTGTCGATTTCACACCACTTATTTTGTTCTTCACACTTTAGACAGATGTCGACTATGTTTTTGTAACTTCCTTTAAAGAAAAAAAATGGTTTAGGGCTGTTCAAAAAGAAAATAAAAGTGCAGCTGAATTTCTTTAGTGACAACTGCGGGGGCATGTCTCAAACTACACATTGTTGTTGATGCAAACAGGAGCAAAGAGCTTGTATTTGCATTATGAGTTTATGAAATTGATGTGGAATAAAATCAAGAAAGTGCAGTTGTACAACTAAAGTCTCTGATCACTGTGAGCACTATCATTGTGTACTTCCAACTTCACACAGTGTGCAATGAAGTTGCTTCCAGACAGTAGTCACTTTATGCTTTGAAATGTGACTTTTCCAGTTGCTCTTATGTCTGTCCTGGCAATTCTGATTAACTACATTCACCACTCATTTGTATTTCAGTTGCTCCCAAAAAAATGTTCCAAACCCAACTAATGAGACAAAAGGCTGAAATGTAGGAGCACAGTCTGGTTGAAAAGAAGATGATGCTTTAAGCTGTACAATCGTCTTAAGAATAAAAAGAAAAAAAACAAACATTTTTTCAGACGCCATGGCGGAGCTGAGGCACCTGCCGGTGATAAAGTTGGGAGAGGGAGGCTGGGCAAACCTTTCAAGCACATGTCCTACAGGAGATGTTAACAGACAGCATCGTGATTGGGATAATAACAATAATCAGGCCTACACTGTTATGTGTGGCTGTGTGCAGACAGGAATAGGACCCAAGGTGCAGACTCCGGAGACAGTCGTGAACTCAAAACAGCTTTAATGTAAAACTCAAAATATAACATAACTGGAAAAAATCAAAATAAACTTTAAACCGGAGGACTGACAGAACACACAGCTAGGTAAACGGTAGATCGCGACACAGACACAGAGAAACACAGGGCTTAAATACACAGAGGGAGCAATCAGGGAATGGGTAACAGGAGGGAAACACAGCTGGGGCAAATCAGAACTGACGAGACAAGGAAGCGTCAACTGAACACACTGAATGGTAAATGGCCTGCATTTGTATAGCGCTTTTCTAGTCCCTAAGGACCCCAAAGCGCTTCACACTACATTCAGTCATTCACCCATTCACACACACATTGGCGATGGCAAGCTACATTGTAGCCACAGCTGCCCTGGGGCGCACTGACAGAGGCGAGGCTGCCGGACACAGGCGCCACCGGGCCCTCTGACCACCACCAGTAGGCAAACACGGGGTTAGTATCTTGCCCAAGGATATTTGGCATGCAGCCAGGAGGCAGCCTGGGATCGAACCACCGACCTTCTGATTAGTGGCTGACCTGCTCTGCCACCTGAGCTACAGCCACCCCAAAGAGATAAGACAGAGACCTTCAAAGTAAAACAGGAAACACAAAACACAGACTGAACAAAGACACAGACTCACATGCAGGCACTACAGAGGGAACAGAGACGTGGGACCAGGGCAGACACAGACACTGACTGGACACGGGGATATAACAACTAAGGATACACAGAGACGCGAACTAGACAAGGGGATACAGCTGACAGGGGAGACAGAGCAACTAGAGAAGACAGAGACATAAACCAAAAGACAGAACTCTAACAAAGAAACAGCAGCATCACCGCCTGCAGCATCACTGCCTGGTCCCGCAGCCGTCACGCCTTCATGCGAGCCTGGTCCTGCCTCGCCTGTGTGTCTTCATCCTCGCCTGGTCCTGGCTCACCTGGTCCTGCCATTGCTACACCGTCCTCAGGTCCAGCTCGGCCTGTACCACCTCGCCTTTGCTGGCTGCTTTCCAGGCCTCTAGTTGGATGACATGGTCATCGAGGTCGGCCTTCTGAACGAGGTCGTCGCCCCTGCTGCCTTCCACGTGGCCGGCCTCCGGACCTGTCCTGTCGCCGCCGCTGGCTTCGCGGCCGGCCTCTGGACCTGCTTTGTCGCCGCCACTGCATTCCACGTGGCCGGCCACCTGATTGGTTTTGTCTGTGTCGCTGCTGCTGCTGTCCACATGGCCAGCCCCCTGAACTGTTTTGGCCCTGTGCTGTCAACCTCCGGGTCGACCCCCTGAACTTTTCTTGGACTTGTGTTAAGCTCCAGTCCAGTTTTGTTTTGTATCAATGATGTATTCCTGGACTCTTGAGTTCTTGAATAGTTTTCTTGTTTTATGGACTATTCTGGACTCTTGCTCCTTGTTTTTTGTTTTGTTTCTTTTTGTTTATTTTGAAGGATTGTGTCTTATGTCAGTGTCCAGCTTTGCTCCTCCTGTCTCGTTAGTCCTATTTCTCCCAGCTGTGTCTCCCTCCGGTTGCCCATTCCCTGATTACCACCCTGTGTATATTAGCCCTGTGTTTTCCTGTGCTCAGTGTCGCGTCGTACCCTCAGATCCTGCCTGTGTGTTCCAGTTTGCGTTTTCATGGTTTGATTTCTGTTTTTGTTTGGTGCCAGCAATAAAGCTGTGGTCCTCAGTTACGTTTCCGTCTCAGAGTCCTCCATTTGGATCCACATCTCCACCTGTCCGCACACAGAGACCTGACAAATGTAGCCTCATGGGCAGTGTAAGCTATTAAGAATTGACTGTACACTGTGTTCGTGTTTTCCTCCGAAACCTGTTGGAGCAGCCTTTCACCGCCTCTCTCTGTCTCTCGCTAGCAAAGTTGACCCAGACAAAGTAAAGCTAGTTTTCAATTATTAGCCCGACACACAACCCGACGTTTTAGCCAGAGGTCCCTTTACTACGGTAGGGAGCCGTGGACCTTTTTTCTATCTGCGCCGAACAGTTTTCTTTACGAGATCCCTGCAAAAATCACACAGCAATAGTCCTGTAGTTGTAAAAAGCATGATAATATATTAAGTAATCCAAAGTATTCAGAATACGTTACACTTATTGAGTAACATAACGGAATATGTGTATAGGATAAAGGTCTAATCATCTCTTAGTTTATCCAGATTGCACAGAGTGTATATTTGTTAATAATTTGAATCATTTTGGATAAGGATAAGTGTAAGATAATGGGGAATTTCAGTTTTTACTTTATAATTTGTTTAGTGTAAGATTTACAGTTAAATTGTATTTTTTCTTGCCTTATTTAATTTTTACGTACTGTTCCTTTAACACACGGTAACTGTGCACGGGGGGAGCGACGGGCAGTGTGGAGCTACGGGGGCTTTAACTAGCTGTGGAGAAAAAACGTTTCTTACCGTGTTTACAGTGTACAGGAACATCCAAATGGATCACTGTATTTCAAACTGTGGAAATAAATGTTTGCCTGTTTGTTTTTCGACTACAAGCGGACTTTGTGGATTATGTTCAACTGCACTAAGACACGCGTATGGCCTGACTACCAGCTAGTGCTTCCGCGGTAATAATATGTTACAAAATATGTTTTGGGGCATGTATTCTGTAGTGGAATACATTTTAAAAGTAATCTTCCCAACACTGACCATATGTACTTTGTTCTCTGATTCACCATTCTTTGCTGGTCTTACACTGGATGGTTCATTGGTATAATTTTATCTGTTAATCTGGTTTTACAAATTAAATTCTGCTTTCAACTGTTTAAACTGGTGTTTAAAATCTTAAAATCATGAAAATAATTTAACGTTCGATCATTTGGAAAAGGGCTCGAGGTGATTAAGTGATTTTTTTTTTAAAAAGCAGAAAATATATATTTTGTATGATGATTTTATGGCCGATTTTGTGTGTATTTTTGTCCACAAGGTGTCGAAAGGGTGCAAAATTTGAGGAGGGCACAAAGGTTACATTTTAAATGATCAGACAAAAGAGGGTTTTCAGGGAATACTGTTAAATGCCCAGTTTCTATGACGTATGTCAGAAAAATATCAAGAGTGGGATTAAAGTAGTGGGTTAGATCATTTACATTTTGACAGAAGCCAACTGAATCTAAGTTAAGTGGAAATACTATGAGCTCCAATATATAACCTCCTGAGAACCAGCCTCTTTATTTATGTCTTCTGTAATGGACATGGTTTTGGTCTATATCTTTTGACTTATTTGAGCTACCCTACTAAGTCATAATGTACAAAACAGAGGACATCCTGGGATTTCCATTGACATCTAACATGTTTGCGTAGCCTCTTTTAAATCCAAAGGAAGGAAATCACAGAAAAAATTCAGTGGGAAGATGAATTTTTCCACAGTTCTCAGGAGAATATTTAAGTCATGGTTCTGTCTTGGGGAACTGAAGCCCAAGTATTTCATGCAGTAAGCGTTTTCTTTGTGAAGTTGCATTTTAGCTCTGTAAATAACAGCATAACGTTCTCCATGGGTTCTCCAGACCCTTTCATGTCTGTCACACGTGCTCAGGGTGAACCTGCCCATATATTCCATGCTGCCCATTTGAGGACATTGGGCCCCTTATGCCACCCTCATCAAGTCTGTTTCTGATTTTTTGGTCATCATGGTAAATGGTGAATGGACTGGTTCATATATAGTGCTTTTCTACTCTATCAGCACTTCTCTGCCGTGTTCTGTCATTTGTACAAACCTTTTTAGCAGTTCAGAATCAGCACAGCATTTTAAAATATGTTTAGCAAGCAAAGCAAAAATAGATAAATAAACAAACATACTGTAACTACAGGGGTCCAACAAAGAATGGCCACGCATCATACTGATGTCTTCGGAAATTTATTTCTCTCTTTCTCTCACTCTTATTGTCTTCAGACACCGTGAAAACTGAAGAAACACAAAGTCTACAACATAAATGTTTTGAGCTTATCAGTCTCTCATATCAGTGTCCATAAACAGTCTTGCACAATAATGGATATCACAAAAATGTCCTCTCATTACCAGTGTAAAACACGTATGCACGTATACAAACAATATACATGAAACCATACCGTGTGCGCCTCTTGGACCACATGCAGAATAACATTAACGTTGAGGCTGTAGATGCATCTGTAGCCATGTATCCATGCTAGCTACACAATACCATGGTTGTGCTCTCAACCAAACTCTGGTCATGTGACCATTACAAACTCTACCTCATACAAACTCTACAGCACTTTACATATTTAACAAACCCATATTTTGTAATCACATATTTTAAACATGATTTTAATTAATGTTACACTTTTATCCTCTTATCTTATAAATAAATGAACTAAATTAAGCATGAATCTATCACAGAAACATATGAAATAACCAACTTTATTTTAACTGTCTCAGGGACAGTTACACATACAAAATCACTGCTCAATAGACGAAGGAAAGAAAAGAGGAGAAAGAGCATACACCAGGAAGTTAGATTGGAGGATTCCTATCAATGACTGTACACTGTAAAAAAGATCCGTATATTTAACAGTGAAAGACAGTAAAAATACGACAGGAAAAACCTGTTAACTATAAAACAGTTTAAAACTGTTGATTTGATATGAAATTGCCGTAAATAAAGAAATGTAGAAAAACCGTAATATGTACATTTTTTCTCTGAAAAAAATACATAAACCTACTGTAAATCACTCTTGCATAGTTTTTTTAACGGAAGATTCCAATAAAGTTTAGAACAGGCAAACACAATTTTTTTTACATTTATTTATTGAAAAAAATACAGGTTTTAATTGCTGAATGTAAGCATGGTTGTGCTGGTAATGGATACATGCTGTAATATGACTTTGTGATTTTTGCATTAATTTCACATAATAATAATAATAATGGATTAGATAGTGATTTTCAAGAAGCCCAAAGCACTTTACATTAAATCCATTCTTGATTCATAGCACCTTTAATACAGCATATTCATATAACAGCTACATATGTACCAAGATCTTTATACAAGAAATGTATTAGGGCAATTTTTGGATGTAGTTTTTGTAAAGAATATGGGATGTAGCTGTTAAATCTACATTCTGTTGAACTCAATAAACCATGAGTTTAAAATGTAAAAGCTAACAACAACTTGAGAGACCTACAGCTAATGATAGACATACTATATTATTGAGTGAATTCATTTAATCCCAAAAGTGTTAAAACAATAATCTGTTGTCTGTTCTATTTATTCATAGTTAATTATCTTATGAAGAAAAAAGATTTTAAAAGCACCTCCTCCCAAAACTAGGCGTTTTCCCCTGACGTTTAGAGCACCGTTTCACATCAAGGCGCCTGATTTCAAACGGGCCAATCAGCGCACTGCATCAGGCTCCACCGCAGATAACGTCTGTACAGCTCCACACACAAGTTTTTCTTTGGACTACGGCAGCACGCTATCTTCATTTTCGTGGACTTGTTTCTCTCTTTTTTTTTTTAAATTTAACGTCTGCTACAGCTCGTCTTCAGTTACTACGGTAAGAAAATAATCCAACTTGGTTTATTTATCGACAGCATTGTGTTGCAGGCAGTGAAGGCACAAATGATAAATTTACGTTAGCTTTAGCTCGTTTCTAGCATTAGCGTTAGCTACATCAGGCTGAAAAGAGCCTTGCAAAACCAGCAGTGCGCGTTTTGAGACGTGTTTTGGAGATGGGTGTATTAATGGAAACCGTCTAATTAGTATAGCTATATTTTAATGCTTTGTCTAAATGCAGCCTGGATTTTCCCGCCTTGTTTGACATCCGGCTGAAGCTTTAAGTTAGCTAGCCTCGCAGCTGTGTCATATTGATTATGTATTTTTGCAGCATATGTGGAGAATCGGTTCAGTCCGTGAAAGCTTATGTTTTGCATTGCAGACTGCATCGTAATGAACCCCGGTGTATTTTTAAATGTGTTGAAGTAAGTTGTAAGCAGGTGTTTTCTGGATATGCTGCTTTAAAGTCTCACTTCTACCGCCACCACACTGGTACCGCAACTGTTTCTCAGAATGCTACCTTAATGGGTTTGAATTGCACTGTCTCACTTTGTGAATGCCAATGTGAGGGAACTAAAGCTTTGATTGCTCACTTACAGGAACACATAGAAGAGGGACGGCATGTAACTTGTCCAGTGAGAGGATGCCAAAGTGAGTTCTCTGTAAAATCTACATTTACCTCCCATATGTCTAGAAAACACAAACGTTAGGAAAATGTGATTTGTGGTTTAAACAAAGATACTCTGAGTCCATCTACAAGTGCCACCATACACATACAGGAAGGTGCAAGTGTATCAGATATAGAAGACCCTGGTATGGATGGGTCTAATTTCAGTGACCTGTATCTCAGACATGCATGTATGTTTTACATTAAACTACAGGGACAGCATCTTCTGCCAGCATCTACCATTCAAACCATTGTTGAAGAAATACAAAATATACATGAATTGGGACAGATGTATACATTGAATAGACTAAGGTCATTCATAGCCAGGGGAATGGCCCATATGCTATAAGAACAGCATTGGGTTGGGTCATAAGTGGGCCCATGGAAGATGGTAAAAGCAACTTGGACAGCGAGCACCCACCAACAGTTGTAAATAGGATATCTGTTTGTAAGCTGGAGGAAATGTTGAAAAGTCAATATAACTATGACTTTAATGAAAGGGTTACAGAGGAAAAGGGTTTGTCAAGGGAGGACCTTAAGTTCATGAAGATCATGGAAAAATCTGCAACAATGGAAGATGGACACTACTGTTTGAAGTTGCCTTTTAAAAAGGATAACATAAAGATGCCAAACAATTTCTCCATAGTTAAACAAAGATTGCAAAGTCTACAACGAAAACTTCTCAACAATGAACAGTTGCATAAAGAATATAAAAACTTTATGGACGAGATGATAAGAGACGCACGTAATAGGCGTCAGGTGTGTCATTGAGAAGGCAAACAGTTTGTGACCTTTGCGCTGTTATGCTAAGTCGATACGTAATAAAGAACAAAAAGGACAAGATACATACTGCTGGAATTATTGGACTGTTAACTTAATTCATGCATACCAGTGACATCGCGTCACCCCCGTTAACGACCACCTCAGTGGCTTCAAGCGTAGGCTTGGCCTCTATAGTCACTTCTAAAAGATATGTCAGTTTCAGATGAAGACATAAAAATCTGTGACACAGTAAAACAATCTGACTTGTTCTCAGCTTGTCACACTGGGCCCCTGAGAACTGCTTATTCAAGAGTCCAGTGCTTTAAAGATGTGTTCAAGTATGTTGAACCCAGAAAAGTGTTTTTGGGCAGGGACGAGAACAGGATGGAGAGATTTGCCTATTGTGTTCCTCTGCTAAATATTTTGAAGGGTATGTTGGAATCAAGTTTTTGGCAAGGTCTCATATCAGTGAATCTTAATAATGTTTCAAGACCAGATGTTCTCAGGGACTGTTGTGATGGTAACGTGTTTGTGTCAAACAAATTTTTTCAGGAAAATCCACATTGCCTCAAGCTGGTTCTATACCAGGATGCATTTGAAGTAGTGAACCCACTTGGTTCTGCCAAAAAGAAGCACAAGGTTTTGGCTGTGTACTTCTCTCTACTCAACATCCCACTAACACCCTTCATCATTGTTTGCGGTAAGCTGAAAGAGCAAAATTCAACTTTTTTTTTTTTCTGTTGTAACTGTTCTTGTACTCTTGGCTTGTTTAGTTTCATGTTCTGTTGCTTCCTCACTAATACACTGGATAACACAACCATATAAGTTCAACTAGTAGCATAACTCATCCTATGATCCATGTAACAAGTATCTCTGTATTTCTATATATGACTGACATTAAAGCTCTTGTTATTAAAGTTTTTAATTTGTTGTTGTTGTTGTTGTTGTTGTTGTTGTTTTAATTCTCAGGTTCCTCCTGCTTCGCTGCTGAGACATTCATGTTGAGCATTGACAAGAAGACTGTCAACGACCGCATCACAACCTTCACCTCTGCTATCTGCCTAATGTTTGGCAGTTACTACTGCTTTAACATACACTACCCTGTAGAACTGCGATCAACACTGGAGTTCCTTCAACGGTAAAATTTATTTTATTATGGATTTATTTTTGTGCTTTTCAAACTTGGCCAACTCTCATCTCGGACATTGCTGACCATGAGTGGATCTAGTCCTAACCCTCTTGTTTGAGACAAAGTGATAAAGGTATACTATGTTACATACTCTACAGATGTTCTGTTTTTGAAACAACTGTTACATTTCTGATTGTGAGTGGGAAGTTTAACAATGTGAAGTTTTACTAGACACAATTTGTAAAAGTACATGGTCTACTTTTGATTCACTGTTTTATATCTGAAAAATGTATCTGGTAAAAATGTGGTAAACCTGCGATTTTGTTTCTTGGATTTTAATTTTCCCAGTTTTAAAGATATTTGTATTCCAATAGTGTAAAAGTATGCTGCATGTACATTGCTGGCATTTTGTAGTTATCCAAAAATTTGCAGTTGAAGTTCTCAAAACAAGTGTAAAGTTTTTGTTTGTTACCTGATGCAGTTTTAAGATGTACATTTTCAGGTTTACTGCTCAGTTCTGTGTGCAAAATATGTGGGTGTAAACTTGTTCCTGTAATTTCTTCAATTCAGATTTTCTTTCAATTATAGAAAAAATGTTTAATTCTCTATATTTGTATTTGGATAATTTGAAAAGTCAAGATTCTACGTGTACTGACATTTATGTAGTGAGAACAGCACCAAAACACTTAAAGGTGTCTGAATTGTCTGCTAAAGGTAATGTGAAGTATAATGTGTGCTCAACTTACAGCACTGGTTTTGCACAGTTTGAACAGAACTTGTAAGAATTCTGTGATTCCTCACTGTTACTGTCATGGAGATAACTAGTAACTATTTGTGATTTGTTGAGTACAAATGTAAATGTTTGATGTTCAAAACATCAAAGATGTTAAATAAAATACTTTTTTGGAAATTTAAGGTGGACATTTTTGTGTTACATTTAGTAATTTGAATAAAATCATGGTTTGTGTATTAAGCTTACAGAGTAGAACACTTAAGAGCACTCTAGTCTAAAAACGGTTACAGAATAAAATTGTATTTTATTATTTTTTGATAGTTAATTTTACAGGGAAAAAATGTTGTTTTCTGTCACAAACTTTATTTTATATGTTATTTTCATGTTAATTCTAGAGAAAAACATTTTTTTCTTCAAGTTAAAACATTTTCTTCTACGGTAAAATATTGACCCTAGCACTGTTTTTAACCGTAAAATCAACAATAACAATACCTTGTTACCGTTAAAGAAGAAAATGTTTCACCCGTAATTTTACGGTAGATTTCTGGCAACCACAGCTGCCAGCGTTTCACCGTAAAATCTACAGTTTTTTTTTTTTTTTTTTTTTTTTTTTTTTGTTTGTATGTTCTTTTACAGTGTAAGGTCAGAAAGATTAAGTTTTCTTGGTGAATAGTTTGTGTTTTTGTAATGGACTAAAACATTTGTTTCCACTTCTATGTTGAAAACATGCCCCCACAGTGGAATATGTGTGTGGGGGGGTTATGGATTTATCTAGAAATTGGTCACTGGGAACTTATTAAATGAGAAATTCTGTAAATAAATGTGCTCGTTATTCTGTGAATTATGCAATAAGCATCCCTTGGACTTCAAGGGGCCACCGCTGTCTTTATGTTACTTTAGTTAGACTATTGTAATGTAGAGTAGTGAGCGGCGTGATGTTATGATCAAGGTTAAAAGTGTGAATGTGACTCACTGTGTGTGTGTGTGTGTGAGTGAGAGAGAGTAAGACAGAGAAGGTGATATGCTGTTTTTGCTCTGTACAGCATGAAAACATGTGGGTCCACCTGTCTGTCAAGCTGGGCCCTGTTTCAGGAAGCCGGTTTAGAAAACTCAGAGTGAAAAACGATACTCAGGGTTGAGTAACCCCGAACTGTCCAACTCGGAATATTCGGTTTCAGAAAGGCTGATAACAAGTAGTTCAGTCAACGCGGAGTTGCTTTAACCCCAAGTGAAGCGCGCGCACGAGGATACATAAAGCCCTGATTAGTGGAGCACAGATTAAGCGAGTCACCATGGAGACGGAGGGAAAGAAGGCGCGGTCAATGTATTTTACAGCGCTTGAGGCCGAAATTCTGATGGCAGCATATGCCGATAACATGCAAATTCCGTGGAAAAAAGTAACACCGCCACAGCTGCAAAAGAAAGTGAGCATGCATGGCAAAACATAGCCGACAGAGTCAATGCGTGAGTGTTAATTTAAACATTGATCTAGGTATTTCCACCCATTTAACACGTTATTTTATCATATGTTATTTTATTTGTTATTTTATACATTTTATTTTGTGACGTGATGTGAGCGCAGGTGCAACCCAACAGGCCCCAAACGTTCCTGGCAGCAAGTAAAAATGAAATATAAAAATATAGTCCAAACAGGTAAGGTGTAATTGTATTATGAGCCATAGTGCTTGGTCTGTTTGTCCGATGTAAATCAATTGCAGTTAGAGGCTACATTAATTTTCTTTCTGTAAGCACTTATTGAAATTATCTGAGCACATTACAAGTACATATTTGCTTACTCTGTATGCTCAAATGTGACCCGTTATAGCCAACAGAAAAAAAGCGGAGGCCCGAAAAACAGGTGGGGGTCCTCCACCACCACCACCACTCACAGAGGCTGAGCAGTTGGCCCTCAGCCAAAACAGTGGGCGCCCTGTGGCCGAAGGCATCTCTGTGGGGACATCCTCTGAGTCAATAACCCCGCAAGACACAAGTGCCTACATAGGGGGTAAATTCAAAATAATACATGATGTGCATACATCCTTTCTTCACAGTCACCTTTGCAGTGCTGCTCATTCATTTGATAAACTCTTCACCATAATGAATTTGTTTGTAGTGAAGTTATTTTCCTACTGATTTTGCCTTCCCTCAGTCTTGGTTGTCTTTGAGAGCATAATGACAATGAAGTGTAAGGTGATTGGTATGTTTGTTAATTGCCATTTGGTCCCTTGTAAGTTATAAGTGACCTGTATAAACCTCATATTCTATCAGTTGATGGTGATGGTGTACTGCATCTGGTGCAGCCTCCTGTTGAGCCAGACCAACATGCAGTTGTGAGTAATACTCCACAGATTATATGAGTTTACAGTAGAACAGCAATGTTGTTTATTTCTTTACTACAGGAAAATAATGAAGAAACATTGACAGCTGTTACAGAGGAGGAAGCAACAGAGACACTTTATGAGGTTTACATCTTTTAATACTTTGTGTACAGGAAACACAGGTGACCAATAAAGCCAGTTGAACAAAAAATCTGTTTATTCTTCTTTCAACATGTTGAGGTGATGGGTCAAAAGAAATGATTGTGACATATGGTGTCTCTGACTGCGCTTCCATCTTGTATGTCCGTGGGAGGGTCAGGATGTTCATGGTTTGGATCACTGCTGTTTGGTTCAGAAGGACAGTGTTCTCCTCTAATTGTGGCAATGTTGTGAAGAATCACACATGCCACAATAATGTCACATGCCCTTTCTGGGGTGACCCTGAGTCTTTGCAGGCACTGGAACCGGGCCTTAAGCATTCCGATAGTCATTTCAACTCTGGCTCTTGTCCTGCAATTAGCCAGATTATATCGCTGCTGTGGGCCCGGTTCAGGGTCAGAGTAAGGGGTAAGCAAATAGGGTAAACATGGATACCCCCTATCACCAAGCAAGTAGCCAGTGAACTCTCCTAAGACAGAAGGATACACTTCAGTTCAAATGTCCCTGTAGCAATTGGTCTTTATATATTTTAAAGTATTTTCAACTCACCATGTCCAAATTTTGTGCTCAGTGTACATTCACGGAATATTTGTGAGTCATGGACAGAGCCTGGCCACTTGGCTTCCACATTTGTGATAATGTTGGCAGCATCACATATGATCTTCACAGTGCAGAGAACACAAATTAGCATCCATTACTATGATGAAATAATTTGTTAGTTTGAAATGCTACAGGGAACTATGTACCTGTACATTAATGCTGTGGAAAGACTTCCTGTTCACATAGTCTCCTTCATTTACTGAAGGAGCAATGATTGGAATGTGAGTGCCATCTATACAGCCAATCACGCCTGGGAACCGTGAAAATAAATGTAAAATTTAAGTAGTAGTTCAAGTATCACCACATCATAAATTAAGTTTTGGTCATCCTGATACCTGCAATTTTGTGGAATCCCTCTTTGATGAATCTTGTGGGTCTATGACCGGGGAACACCACAAACGAGTACAGGAGACGTTTCAGTGCAACTGTAACATTCCTGACTGCCCGACAGACGGTAGCCTTGGAAACGTGCTCAGCGTCACCAATATTATACAGAAAGCTCCCGTTTGCAAAAAACCGAAGTGCAATACAAATAATATGTACAGAACTGAGAGCATGTCCACGATGTGTCACATGCGTAATATATGGCCTGAGGATGTTATCCAAATAACTTATAGATTGTGCTGAAGAACGGTAACGTTCGCCAGTGGCGTGTCTAGAAAATTTTTGTTGGGGGGGCCAGGTAGGGGCACAGATTTGGAGAAGGGTGGCAGATGTAATTGGCAGATAATGTTTAAAAAAAAAATTCTACCAACCATTAACCATAATTCAATAATCCTATAAACCTAATAACCGAATGAGCTTTTAACTCTTATTAGAATGAGATTTTAACCACTACGGTGCAAAGTACAAGAGATACAATCAGTGCTTTGTCAGTGTTTACTCAGCATTCAAGGACAGCAATATTTGCATAGTATTTTTACTGACATGTAGTGCACATATGTTTTGGGCAAAAACATTTTTGAATATTAAAATACGAACATTTGTAACAAATTAGCCAATGCCAATGTAAAATTTTATCTGCCTATTTAAAAAAAGAAGATAATCTTCTCACAAACTGGTGTTTGATTTTGAAACAGGAAAAAAGTGGGGAAACAACTGAAAAGACTAACATTTGAATAAAACCTGAAAGCAAGTAAATACTTGCTATGCTGCCTTATGGTAAACTTTGGTAATATTGATAAAGAACAACACTGGCTGACGATGAAATACAGTCAGCTGGCATGGTGACACTGCCAGTATTAACCTGCAGGGCTGGACCGGGACAGAAAATCGGGCATTTTGACTACAGACCGACCCACCAGGTATTAAAACCATAAAGCCTTTGACTGAAAACAAATGCTGTTGTGACAGTGATGTACACTGTCTTGTTGGTATATGTATGATTTCTATACATTTTACATCAGATAAAAACTTTGGTTGTAAGATTTAGATAATTATTTAATAAAAGCGAGATATTTTAAATGAGAATAAGAAAGAAAAGTATTTCTTTGTGCCCCCCTCTCCCTGTTAATTCCCTACCTGGCCCCCTGGCATAACTTTGCTAGACCCGCCCCTGCACAGTTACCAGCTGTCAGCTACGTAAAAAAGGATCCTGGTGTTATTTGTCTCTCAGAAACAGTTCATAACTTCCCTTCAACTCATTCATGTCACCTAAAAGGTAAACCTGTTTCTCCATCACCTGTTCAGCTCTGATGATTCAGTAAGGGCATCTCCTGGTTTCATCTTCATGTTTCCCTCTCACCACATATCCAAACCATATCATGACCAGCAGCTTTACAGCTGTGGCTCCAGCAAACATCAGCTGATACTGGAAATTAATATTAAATAAATTCTAACAACAGCTGATCAAGCTGAAACGTGCTGCTGTTGTTTAGCGCGACATCTGCTGGTTTCCTCTTTCTGGCACAAAGTGGGCGATAAATAAACAAGAGAGAAAAGCTGATCATTGATCAGTTTCATGATTGAAGTAGCAACAGAAGAGGGAGGGGGAGAGAATGAGAGAAGAAGAGGCAGCTGTGCAGCATAAAGACAGAATAAATCCAGCTTTGTGTCTTTTTTCCATTCTAGCTAAAGTCCGGGACAAACTGCGTCTCTTCTCAGCTCAATACGAAACGCGTAATATTTTCTCTGAATGAGGGACCATTCCATTTTTTTAAGGAGCCGTTGGCAACTCTACTAACTAACCTTATGAATAAAATAAAGTTCACTATCAGTAACATCATAGCAACTGAACAGCTGTACAGAAACTCCGTCATGCTAGCTCGGGCAGTATGAGTTATTGCAACTGACGGTAAAAAGTCAGCACAACAAAAATAAACTCCACCTAAACTTAGTTTATATCTGACCCAGATAGACTGCAGCTCATAACTTCTTACCTGAAGTTCAGTTCACCTGACACTCGGACCGGCGGCTGCCTCGGGTCTCTCCTCCTGCCTCCCCTTCCCTCATCCACCTGTTGCCTCTGTGGAAGCCCCGCCATAGCCACCACCAAACAACTGAGTTATTTTTACACATGGACCTGCATCTGGCCAATCCACCACCTCTCATTGTTCATGCCCTTACAAAATAAAAATAAAAAATAAGTCACCGGGCATATGCCCGGTATGCCCGATGGCCAGTCCAGCTATGTTAACCTGCAACCAAATCTGCAGCTCCATACAGCAATGTTATGACTTAGATTATATCTTATAACTCATAACTCTTATGTTAGCTGCCCTCAGTAGCATACTGTCTGAAATATTCCACAGCTGCAATAATTCTTTAAGTGTTATTTTTTCCTTGGTATTCTAATTTCACCGAAGTTTACTAAACTCAACAAACTTAATATTACTTACCGGGACATTTATTCTGTCCTCATTTTCTTTCACCGAAAAATTGTTTCCTGCGTGCCATCTTTCGTGCTTGGCTCTCCTACCTTTGCTAACGTGATGCACATAGCGCAGAAGCCGATGCTGCATTCACTTACACTCGGATATCTGAGCTTCACCGTGAAAACATAATCGGACATTTGATATTTGATTGAATTGTATTGTTTTGCCTTTGGGGTGGCACCTGGGGTGGCCAGTCTGGTTGGGGGGGTGGCCTGTGCCCCCCTAGGCCACCCCGCTGGACACGCCATTGACGTTCGCACAGGAAATCATCAGGAAATGATAAAATGTCCAAACGCGCTCTGATCACTCTCTCCCGGCGGAGAGCTCTGCGGAGAATTTGGGCTTCACGATCTACTGGCTGGCACGGTGGTTAGCACTGTTGCCGCACAGCAAGAAGGTCCTGAGTTCAATTCCACCATCAGGCCGGGGTCTTTCTGTGTGGAGTTTGCATGTTCTCCCCGTGTTTGCGTGGGTTCTCTCCGGGTACTCCGGCTTCCTCCCACCGTCCAAAGACATGCAGCTTGTGGGGATAGGTTAATTGATTAATCCAAATTGCCACTAGGTGTGAATGTGCGAGTGAATGTGAGTGTGAATGGTTGTCTGTCCCTATGTGTTAGCCCTGCGACAGACTGGCGACCTGTCCAGGGTGTACCCCGCCTTTCGCCCTATGACAGCTGGGATAGGCTCCAGCGCCCCCCGCGACCCTGAAAAGGATAAGCGGAAGCGAATGGATGGATCTACTGGCTCTTCAAGGACGGGGCACGCCATGTCCGACACTTCCTACTGTCAGGTTTCCGACAAAGGGGCGGAGACAGTCAGGGTTAGTTGTAGTAAACCTGCTAGGGGGCAGGTTAGCTTCACGGAGTGTGTCGTCATAGTGACTCACTGAGGCTTCATCTGAACTCGCTTTGTGAAACCGAAAACCCAGAGTTTTCGTTAACTCAGGGTATACTTACTCAGTTTTTCCACTAAACCGGCTTCCTGAAACAGGGCCCAGATTTCTATCTATGGTAAAAAATAAATAAATAAAATTTGTAGAATGGTTCTCATTTAGCACTTTTCTGCTCTATCTCAGCACTCAATGCCTTTACACTATGCTCATGATCATCCATTCACACCAACACCGCCCCTCTTCCCCTCTTTATAGCTAACATTCACACACACCAATGGATGCATCACAGAGTAACTTGCCGAAGACAGGTGTAACCGACCCAGAGTTTGATTAAATGTTCCTGTATTTTTACTCAGTTGTATATAGCATTCGTATTCTATTTTTATCTTATTGTATATTTTTATTCTATTTTATTCTACTGTATATAGTATATTATTTTATTCTATTCTGTACAGCTGTGTACTGTATTTATTCTTATTGTATTCTAATTTTTGCGTCATAACTTTTGCACTGTCCACTTCCTGCTGTGACAAAACAAATTTCCCACGTGTGGGACTAATAAAGGTTATCTTATCTTATCTTATCTTAAAACAAGGAAATGATGACTGGTGAAGTTTCTCTTTGCCTCGCTTCTGCCATATTGGAGAGGAGGACCTATGACCTCGCTATTCTGTCTCACTGAACAATGCGCATGATTTACACAAGTGCATTTATTCTGTGAGTAATCTACTGAAAATGTGTTTGTGATCAGTATGTGGACCATTGTTTTAAGTTTTAGTTTAAGCTTCATCTCCAGATCTTGGAGATAATACAGCATGATCTAAAACGACGGCTCATCTTTGCGGTATTCTTAATTTAGGCTTTTTTCTTCATGAACTACAGACACGGAAACACAAAGGCATTTTATGGCACTCCTGTCACTTGTTGTAACCCGTTAGTGAGACAGACTGCGATTTCCTGCCATCTCTAAAACTACAGGTAATCACTGTTCTCCAATCTTTATTTGAATATTGGTTCATTTGTTTCAGAATTGCAATATAATAACATAAATCCCTGAATGTTTATGGCGGCTGTTACTTTATTTGACCTGTCAGAGAGGATGAGATCTGTGAGCTAGAGAGAAAACCCAACGCGCAAAGACAAGCAAGAAAACCGAAAAATGTAATTTAATATCGTGAGAAAATTGTTTTTCACGCTAGGTTGCCCTCTGAATAACACCTTTTACGTCTTTAATGTTGCTAATAGCGGTAAGATCGTGTTGTAACCTACATCACCTTCTGTTGAATTAAAGATAACAGGTAACATGAGCCACACAGCAGTGCGTAATGGCTGCGCGCAGTGGCTCGTCTTTAGTTGTTCGCACTTCTATGATAAAGGAAATGATTGAGTGTCACAGGCGACACTGAATATTCCGAGGAGGTATTTTTGCCCAAAAGCAGACAGAAGACGAAAGGCGTGATTACATCAACTAATGGGCCACGTGGGGACACAACTGTGGATATTTGTACAAGATGGAAGAAAATAAAACTGAGCCATGGAACCTAGTACAGGTGTGTCAAAATATTTATGATTCTGAAGAAACGAAATGTGTGAGCATTTCTCTCTTCGTGCATCTACAGAGAGCTTTAAAAGCATGGATGTTTGTTTCCACCACGGAAGAAGTTGCCATCCTTAGTTCAAAATTTCGTTTTAGCTAAAACAAAGCAAGACCGCTTTATTTATATAGCACTTTCCCCTGTGTAATGTGCAGATATCTTAAGATATCGACTTACTCAGACTTCTGCATGGCTGCTGTTTCAATAATTTACGTATTTATTCGTATTCATAAATTCTATATTTGTGCACTTCCCACCTGTTTCTAAAATTACGCAGTTTTAAGCCGAATTACAACTAATTTCATATATAGTTTATATTTTTAAATATCGGGAGATTCGCAGAAGACTTCACGGCCGTTTTAACGCTTAAGCTTTCTATTGGAGCGAATAGTGTAAAGGAAAGCGGATATATACGTTGCTTTTGCTTTAAACTGAGCCCCGTCCTGAGCCAATTTTATCTGTGAGCACGGAGGCTCTTCTGTGAGCCACAACGCGACAACGAATCTTCCTCCTGAAGTGGTAGCCTGTTTGGTTTTTAAAATTTTCCTTAAGGGGGTCGGCGACTCACAGGTAGGTTATTTTTTTCATCTCGGTTCCTTATAGGAAGTTTTTCCTCTTCTTCTTTACTTAAACTGAAGATAAATATAGGGGTTTTTAGGTCGTTTTAGGTCTCTTCATTTCCCAGTTGGACGTAATATTGCCTCTTCTTGCACGTTCGCCAGAGTAAATGCCGACATCAGAATGAGTTCAAAATACGTTTTGGTTTGTTTAATGAAAAATGTAAAAATAGAAATCCTGCAATGACATTACAGACCTTGCTTGCTTTTTTGTTTTATATTATTTATGAGAGAAAACAACACGTTCAAAGGAATCTTTAAAGAATGCGTAACATCTCACCGGCCGCAGCACAAGAACTGAACAAACTACATGAATCAACTCCATTGGACTGCTAAACCTACAGACTGGGCCACCTTTACAGGCTGCACAAGAAATTTGGGATAAACAAGCTACTTTAGAGCACGATCATGAAACGCTATGCACTACTACTAATTGCAACCCCAATACACTTCTACAGAAATGTAGCCACGATGCCAAAAAGACAAACCAAGGCAATTTGTATACAACAAAAGTATGATTTTGCATTTTATTATACATATTTATTTATTTTAAATGGTACAATACATTACCAGCACCCTAAAAATCCATTGTCCAGAAGCAGTTGTGATAATATTAAAATACAGAAAAAAAATTAAAAGTAATGTAAAATTAAACATCATGGCTCTCGTCACTAAGTATTTAAGTCAATACCTTATATAATATCAAAATATGCAATTGAAAATGTATTTTTACATATTTTCTAAGTGATTAAAATGGTGTCCAGAGTTTTTGTCAACACCATCAGATTTTTTTAAAAGTACAAAAGAATCAGGAATTATTATGGGTAGCTTACACTCTGAGGACCCCTTTACCACTTCCTGTTTGATACACATGCCATGAGGTCACTGCTGTGATAATTTTTTTTTTTTAAATTTCATTTATTGCACACCTTTCTGATAAAACTCTGTGTCACAACCATAGTGTGTCAACACCAAAGTCGATGTAATCCAAGATTTAATTTTTTATTTTATTTTTTTTTGTAAAAAGAGCTTAATTTAGGTAGATTGTAGAGGCCATAAGCAACTGATGAAAAACAAGATGGCTTCTGTCAGAAAAACATGTGTTATGAGAGAAAGTATTTTGTCAACACCATCAGGATTTTTGTCTGATGGTATTGACCCTTTTTCTAATGGTGTTGACAAATGCCATAAAAGTAAGATAAGATAAGATAAGATAGAACTTTATTAATCCCTCGGGTGGGTTCCTCTGGGAAATTCGATTTCCAAAAAAGCACAGCACCGACAGAAGTTACAGAGTTATACACACACACATATATATAAATACAGAGACAATATAAATAAAATATACGAAGGGGATAAATAGAATAAATAGGAATAAAAATAAAAATACAAGTGAATTGCACATTTCAAGTATTGAGTCTATTGCACCGTTGACTATTTACAAAAGTATTGCACAAAAGGTATTGCACAGTGAGGTGAAGAGGCACTACAGCTTAGTTGTTCCCCCCTCTTTTGTCCTCCTGTTTCCCCTCCCTCTCCCCTCCAGAGAGGAGTTAAACAGTTTGATGGCGTGTGGGACAAAGGAGTTTTTAAGTCTGTTAGTTCTTGTCTTTGGGAGAAGCAACCTGTCACTGAACAGACTCTTCTGGTTGTTAATGGCCGTGTGCAGAGGATGCCTGGCATTGTCCATAATGTCCATCAGTTTCTTTAATGTCCTTTTCTCTGCCACTGTCACCAGAGTGTCCAGCTTCATGCCGACCACAGAGCTAGCCCTCCTGATCAGTTTCTCCAGCCTGGATGAGTCCTTCTTTGCTGTGCTGCTCCCCCAGCACACCACAGCATAGAAAAGTACTCCAGCAACCACCGACTGGTAAAACATCCTCAGGAGCTTCCTGCAGATGTTAAAAGACCTCAGCCTCCTGAGGAAGTACAGTCGGCTTTGGGCTTTTTTATACAGGTGCTCTGTGTTGCATGACCAGTCCAGTTTATTGTCCACCCACAGCCCGAGGTACTTGTACTTGTTGACCACCTCCACCTCCTCCCCCTCTATCTGAACCGGCAGTGGACCTGCTCTAGACCTCCCGAAGTCCACAACCAGTTCCTTAGTCTTTGAGGTGTTGAGTTGCAGGTGGTTTGTGTGACTCCATGCGACAAAGTTCCTCACCAGACTTCTGTACTCCTCTTCCTGATCATCCCAGATACACCCCATGATGGCCGTGTCATCTGCAAACTTCTGAATGTGGCATAATTCAGAGTTGTAGCAGAAGTCAGAGGTGTACAGGGTGAAGAGAAGAGGGGACAGCACAGTTCCCTGTGGTGCTCCTGTGCTGCTGACCACTGTGTCAGACGTGATGTCCTTCAGCCTGACGTACTGTGGTCTGTCGGTGAGGTAGTCGGAGATCCAAGCCACCAGGCAGGGGTCCACCTCCATCCTGTTCAGTTTTTCTTGAAGCATACAGGGCCGGATGGTGTGCTATTTACCATTATATTAAGTTATTTTTTACTAATATTTCAGATATATTACTTCCTGTGTATTTTACTGATATTTCTGCTTTACAGATGTGTCAAACAGGCACGTGCGGGGGGGGGGGGCTAGAGGGGCTTGAGCACCCGCCCCTTTCCTGATGGGTGTCCAAAGTGCCCTTTTGTTGAGGCAACTTTTTAAAAAAAAAAAAATTATTTTTTAATGTGTGTGTGCGTGCGGAGTCCTGTCTGTGCCCCTCAACAATAATATTTAACTATTAATCACAGTTTTGCTAAATAAAAGGATCTGGCTTGCATCAGTCACATGATCACTATTAACCAATGATCGCCCTTGACGGCAGAACGCGCTGGTTACGAGCCGGGAACGAGCTCACAAAGAGCACGCGCATTTTTAGCGGTCCGGAGCTGTAGGAGAAACACAAGTTAACTCAGAGACACAGGCTGATGTAATAATAATGTGTATGTGTTAGTCCCCATAGGGAAATAGTTCCTCTGCATTTAACCCATTCACCCAGTGAAGCAGTGGGCAGCCACCAATGCAGCGCCCGGGGAGCAGTGTGTAGGGACGGTACCTTGCTCAGGGGTACCTCAGGGTAGCCGTTCAATGGAGTTGAACCCCCGACCTTCCGATCATGGGGCCACCACTCTACCTACTGAGCTATCCTGATCGCAAGAAAGAAAAATCCCCAACTCATCTCTGCTGCTTTGTTACTACTTTACAGGAAACGAATGCATCAGTGACAAAACCTGTATTACTGGTTTTGTCGCATCAGTCCATGTCTCTGAGTTAACTTGTGTTTCTCCTACAGCTCCGGACCGCAACAAATGCGCGTGCTCTTTGTGAGCTCGTTCCCGGCTCGTAACCAGCGCGTTCTGCCGTCAAGGGCGATCATTGGTTAATAGTGATCATGTGACTGATGCAAGCCAGATCCTTTTATTTAGCAAAACTGTGATTAATAGTTAAATATTATTGTTGAGGGGCACAGACAGAACTCCGCACGCACGCACACACATAAAAAAATAAATAATTTTTTTTTAAAAAGTTGCCTCAACAAAAGGGCACTTTGGGCACCCATCAGGAAAGGGGCGGGTGCTCAAGCCCCTCTAGTCCCCCCCCTCTGCACGTGCCTGAGTAGGTGTACAGCGCACACTGTAGTGTGTAGCACACAGGAGTATTAGCTTATTACGTACACGTTGGTAAGTTGTCTTGTTGCAACTGACAAACTGAAACAAATGAGCGTGCTGTGTGTGCAACAGCGCGACAAACATTACCTGTCCTTTTATTAACTGCACAAGTAGTGCTGGTCATAGCTGCTGGCTACCTGTGTAAGGCTGTCATGGGTTTGTAGCTCTGTCACCGTTTTAGGGAACATATTTAGTTTTAAAGTAAGTTTCCGGGCTTTTCCTGCCTTTCTGGGGGGATTATATTTCACTAAAAACGATCTAATATGCATGTCCACATAATAATTATTATAATTATAATATATTTAAAAACACAAGCTGTATTTTAAAGAACATACATTAAGAAGCAGATTATATTAGATTTATATTTTAAATAAGACAAAATTTGGATTTTACAGCAGTAAAATGATTGTATCTCTACAGTTTAAAAATGTAATAAGCTTTGCCCCTGCACAGAGTGGATAGTGAAACAAATGGAATCATCATAAATACATTATTTCATATTTATTACTTCCCCCTCCTCATTGCTTTATTATTGTAGCTCTAGTAATAAAAAAAAAAAAAAAAAGATTCTGGATCAGCACCATGATGCCCATAGTATATACAGTATTCTGAAGAAGGTCTAAAATGTCACTGTGTGTGCGCGCATGTGTGTGTTTTATGTAAATGGATTTTTTTTTAATTATTACTCATGATATAACATCGTCCAGACGTGCCTGGTAAGGACATGAGGAGGAAACAGTAGGAGCTGTATGAGGCTTGAACAAGTACTAGACTCAGTGCTGCGCTCATTTTATGTCGATAACTGTTTGCAATCTACTGGTGGTTTCGAAATCACCAGTAGATAGCAACTCTCTGATGTTATCGACAAGTGGTCGTGCCTGCAAAGCAAAGGGCAGAGATTGCAAACAGTTATCGACATAAAATGAGCGCAGCACTGAGTCTAGTACTTGTTCATTGCCATCTTTATGATCCTGCACATGGCGCTGAAGGGCATACGTGGCACAACAGGGGCTGCATGTGGTTCCAAAGGGCAGGACACACCACTCATAAATGTCCGGGCTCCGATCTCTTTCCATATCTCTCCACACGAATCTCAGCAGGGGCCGGTCATGCGGAAGAAGCCGCACCTGATGGAACATACCTCGTATGTCCCCACTCACAGCAACAGGGTGCTCCCTAAATCTCAACAGGACACCTATTAAGGATGGACCGAGAGTTGGACCTGGTAGCAGCTGATCGTTAAGACAGTCTTGCCTGTATTGGAAGGAACAGTTGAAAACTATCCTAGGCTTATTGTTATGATGCACAATATGATGGGGAATGAACCAGGATTCATCTGTGAGGTTTGCCTCTTCAGGAGTGAGTTTTCTTACATAACCTGCTTGTTCCAGTTTGTGTATTTCTGCATTGTACACAGCCGCTAGATCAGGATCTTTAATCAGGCGCTTCTCTGTGGACCGAAGGAGAGCCATCACTGCGTCATGGTCAGTTCGTAGTTTAGTGGAGTCTCTGCGGCGGAGCAGAGGAGTAGCATAACGAGCTACTCCATCCACCTGTACACGTTCTGTGGTTTTCTGCAGTAACTCCAGTGCCTCTTTGTCTTGTTTAGAGCGAGTTACCTCTTTCTCTGATCGAAAGGGGAGCACATCTAACTGCCACAGCTTCTCAACGTTCTGTCTTAACGCTTGAGAAGGAGATGGTAACAGGGATGTGTGCAGACATGAAGCTTCAGTAGGTAGATGTAGAAAGGTAGCCGGTCCCTGGATGGCCCAACCGAGGTTAGTGTTGACAGCAACAGGGCTGCCTAGTGGACCGACTTTGACAGGTGACAGAGGGGTGATGAGCTGGACATTATCTGAGCCTATAAGAAGCATAGGCTGCACATCCTTAAATGCTTTGATGGGAACGTCGGCCAGATGTGGATATCTCTGACGGAGTATGTCCACTGGGCAGGATTGTTTTGCCAGATTAAGTTCTTTAGCAGTGAAGACACGTCTGATGTGATGTTTGATTTGGGGAGAGCTGGGTGCACTCAGTTCAAAAGAAACCGATGCGCCTTGTAACTGTGACACCTCCTGCCTGATGGTTCGTAGTTTGAGGGACTCCTCTGTGATATTTAATTGCAGGTAATGAACCGCTGCAGATAAAACAATAGTCCGCTCTGATCCATCGTCAAGAATGGCATAGGTGGACAGAGATCGCCCATTGTTGTGGAGGGTAACTGGGACCACTTTAAGCATGACTCTGCCTGAATGAGTGACTTGGTCCAAATACACCATGCTGGAGGCTGTACTCAATGTCAGGATACTCTTGTTTGGGCGAGAGGCAGCTTCATGAAGGATCTGCAGGTGTTGTTCTCCACAGGTGGCACAAGGTTTCTTCAGATTGCAACTGTCAGGCTGGTGACTCCGACCACATCTCCAGCATCTCTTATTGTCATTAATCCATGTAATAATCTGTGTAGTACTCAGCTTACTGAAGTCAGAACAGGAACTCAAGTAATGTTCTGTACTGCTACAGAAGGGGCAGTAGGGCTTAAATTTCTCTCTTTTCTTCCCTTTCATAGGTTCTTTACTGTCAGTAGGGGCTGAAGTGGTATTAGCCGTCGGTGTTGTAGGCTTGTCAGTGCCATAGTAGACTGATGAGGATGTCTTTAATGGTCGTGATGACTTGTCTCTACGATCTGAGCGGGGTTTATCAGATATGTAGCTTTCTGTAGCCCTTCGTGATATCTGTATGGCCTGTGACTTCCTCTCCAACCACTGTGCAAAGTCAGGGAGAGTATAGGTGTTAGCTGAGTCACTCTGCAAGATGCCCTTTGCAAGACAATATTCAGCAAAACTGTCTTGATAGGAGAAGGGGAGTTTACTCAAAAGCCTGTCCACATGGGAACCACACTCTAGTTCGCTCTTAGCAGCTCCTTCCATGGAGTTTAGTAGTCCCACCAAACTACTAACTGATAGAGCAAAGTCTTCAAACCCCTGTGCATCTCCAGCTTTCACTGTGGGAGCTCTCAAAATGTTGTTAATTTCACCTTGGACTAATTGGCGTGGTTGTCCATAGCGCTGCTGTAGAGCCTGCATTGCTTTACTGAAGGGCATAGTGTCATGCACATACCTCTTTGCAAGCTGAAACGCAGGAGGAAACTTTAGATGATCCAGAAGTACTTGGAATTTGTAATCCTCAGACAGGTGTGGGTGTGGTCCCAAAACTCCATCCAGACCTTTCTTCAGTAGCAGGAAATCACTCTCTTTTCCTGTGGTGAAGCGGATCAGGTTGGGTTTAGGGATGCCATAAGAAGAGGAAATAGCCATCTCCATCAAGTTCGGTCTCTGAGAGGAAAGCAGAGATGAGGAGTGTTGTGGGCTGCTCTGAATTACATCATGCTGTGAACTGACAGGTGCAGCTGGAGCAGGATGCCGATAGGTATACTGTGAGCTAACAGCAAGTGGCAGCACTGGTGTAACGTATGGCTGACTGAGAGGTGGGCCTGAAGTCCAAAGCGGATAGCCTGGAGAGGGCATGCCAGGCGGCAGCGTGACAGGGTACTGCATAGTGCCAGGGATACTAAACTGAGCAGCACTGTGTGGCACAGACCACTGTGGGGTTGATGACTGCCAGTTCAGGTCTCTTTGCTGATACCAGGGAGGATGTGGCTGTTCTGTTGCTGTAAATGCAGACCGGGGTACCACTGGTGTTGGCTGAGCAGCTGATGGCATAGAAGAGTGGATGTATGGAGGGGACTGAGGAATAGGTCGGTTAACAGGGAGAGTAGGAGCTGTTGACTGTAATATTTGAGGGTTATCAACATGATGAGCTGTGGAAGGGGAGGTCTGCTGTACAGTATGAAACTGAGGGCTAGGTATTACTGGAGATATGGGAGGGATGTTTTCTAGTCCGCCCATAGGAGGAGCTTGTGTAGGATTATTATCCACAACCTGGTTTACCTACAGCCACAATACACACCCCTCGTCCAAAGGCAGCCGGTCACAACGCGCTCCATCCGGAGATGGACCCCAGAAAAGGAGGATGCTCTGAGGGACTGTTATGACACCACAGACTGGGATGTGCTCCTGAGCCCACATGGTGAGGACATAGAGGGGGCGACACACTGTCTTACAGACTACCTCAACTTTTGTGTGGACACGGTCGCCCCTGCTAAGACGGTACGGTGTTATCCTAATAACAAACCGTGGGTAACACAGGAAGTCAAAGCTGTCCTCAACATGAAGAAGAAGGCTTTCAGGAGCAAAGTGAAGGAGGAGATGAAGGCAGCACAGCGGGAGGTGAAACGCTGCCTGAGGGAAGCAAAGGACACCTACAGGAGGAAGGTGGAGCAGAAGTTGGAGAGGAACAATATGAGGGAGGTCTGGAATGGTGTGAAAACCATCACAGGCCACAACACCAAGAAAAGCACAGTGGGGGGGACTGTGGAGAAGGCAAACGAACTCAACAACTTCTTCAACAGGTTTGACCAGCCCACAACCCCCCCACCCTCACCTTCACTACAGAGTCCAATCCCCACTCTCCTACCTCCCTCGCTTCCCCCCCTTCCTGACACCATGACACCCCCCTCCTCCAATCCCTCTCTCAGCAGCAAGACATCTCCCCCCCTCCCCTCTTCCCAAACATCTCCCAGTGTCACAGTGGATCAGGTCAGGAGACAACTGAGGAAGCTTCGCCCCAGAAAGGCAGCAGGCCCAGACAAGGTGTGTCCTAGGATGCTAAAGGCGTGTGCTGCTGAACTTGGGGAGCCGCTACAACGAGTCTTCAACCTCAGTCTGCGACTGGGGAGAGTGCCCGCCCTATGGAAGACATCCTGCATCGTCCCGGTCCCCAAAAAGAACCGGCCCAATGAGCTGAATGACTTCCGACCGGTGGCACTGACGTCACATCTTATGAAGACTCTAGAGCGGCTCTTCCTCAACCTCCTCCGACCACAGGTACAACATGCCCAGGACCCACTACAGTTTGCATACAAGGCGGGTGTCGGAGTGGAGGATGCCATCCTGTACCTCCTACACAGAGCCCACTCACACCTGGATGGGGGAAAAGGCACGGTCAGGATCCTGTTTCTTGACTTTTCCAGTGCCTTTAATACCATCCGGCCCTGTATGCTTCAAGAAAAACTGAACAGGATGGAGGTGGACCCCTGCCTGGTGGCTTGGATCTCCGACTACCTCACCGACAGACCACAGTACGTCAGGCTGAAGGACATCACGTCTGACACAGTGGTCAGCAGCACAGGAGCACCACAGGGAACTGTGCTGTCCCCTCTTCTCTTCACCCTGTACACCTCTGACTTCTGCTACAACTCTGAATTATGCCATATTCAGAAGTTTGCAGATGACACGGCCATCATGGGGTGTATCTGGGATGATCAGGAAGAGGAGTACAGAAGTCTGGTGAGGAACTTTGTCGCATGGAGTCACACAAACCACCTGCAACTCAACACCTCAAAGACTAAGGAACTGGTTGTGGACTTCGGGAGGTCTAGAGCAGGTCCACTGCCGGTTCAGATAGAGGGGGAGGAGGTGGAGGTGGTCAACAAGTACAAGTACCTCGGGCTGTGGGTGGACAATAAACTGGACTGGTCATGCAACACAGAGCACCTGTATAAAAAAGCCCAAAGCCGACTGTACTTCCTCAGGAGGCTGAGGTCTTTTAACATCTGCAGGAAGCTCCTGAGGATGTTTTACCAGTCGGTGGTTGCTGGAGTACTTTTCTATGCTGTGGTGTGCTGGGGGAGCAGCACAGCAAAGAAGGACTCATCCAGGCTGGAGAAACTGATCAGGAGGGCTAGCTCTGTGGTCGGCATGAAGCTGGACACTCTGGTGACAGTGGCAGAGAAAAGGACATTAAAGAAACTGATGGACATTATGGACAATGCCAGGCATCCTCTGCACACGGCCATAAACAATCAGAAGAGTCTGTTCAGTGACAGGTTGCTTCTCCCAAAGACAAGAACTAACAGACTTAAAAACTCCTTTGTCCCACACGCCATCAAACTGTTTAACTCCTCTCTGGAGGGGAGAGGGAGGGGAAACAGGAGGACAAAGGAGGGGGGAACAACTAAGCTGTAGTGCCTCTTCACCTCACTGTGCAATACCTTTTGTGCAATACTTTTGTAAATAGTCAACGGTGCAATAGACTCAATACTTGAAATGTGCAATTCACTTGTATTTTTATTTTTATTCCTATTTATTCTATTTATCCCCTTCGTATATTTTATTTATATTGTCTCTGTATTTATATATATGTGTGTGTGTATAACTCTGTAACTTCTGTCGGTGCTGTGCTTTTTTGGAAATCGAATTTCCCAGAGGAACCCACCCGAGGGATTAATAAAGTTCTATCTTATCTTATCTTATCTTATCTTAAAGGCATACTATGGCTCCGGACCTGGGTTTGTAACTGTACTTGGGGGGTTCTTTGGCCAAAGTTCAAAGACACTTGTATAGCGCTCTGTATCTCCCTCATCTGCTCCTGTACCTGGGTAACACACTGCTCCATCCTCCTTATTCTCTCCATCTCTGGTGAGCCATCGATGCCAGCGATTTGGTGTATTGGAGTAGCTGCGTTAGTGTTCGGTGGAACTGGGTTAGTCGGCTGTGGGAGATAGGTCCAGATGAAGTCATCCAGATATCTTGGAGCCCTATGTGGTCTCCTTTGCCGGGCACCTTGTTGTTCTTCATCATATCGGGATGTCGCCATGTTAGGAAATGCTGTAATTAATCCGGCTCGAAGGACCACTTGAATCGGACATGTGTGTGCTTAATAGACTGGCAAATTACAGCAGGATTTTCCTATCCTCGGTCAGAAGGCACAGGTGACTTATATGATGAAAGAGAGGGTCCACAGCAATGATAATTAGGGTTCTTTTAATCCAAACATCTCCAGAAGTGAATTCGTGTGAGTATATGTATATGTGTGTGTGTGGTTCTGTAAAATAACAGAAATTACAATTAGCAAACAATTAAAGTCAACCAAACTGGTCTAAATAATACAGAAAGGGTTGAACAGAAATGACTAAACACCACCCCCTGGTGGACACAAATGGGCTGCTGCACAGGGATAGACTCCATCTTTACTTTGGGCAGCTCAGTTCACAAGGGTAGCGCCATTTTGGTCAAATCAGCGTGAATATACAGTGTCTCGTGGCTACACGAACAGCTGGAAAACTCTACTAAGCATCACCCAATGTACATAGCTAAGTATATGATAAGTTACAACCATAGAACAAACAAATACAAGGCACTTACTTATCATTCACGCACACGCACTACACATGTTCAGTACAACAGCCCAGCTCCACCAGCGCTATCAAGGTGGACCAGCGCAAACACAAACAAGGGATGGGAGGAATTTACCATCTTAGCAGTGGTTAGAGGGGGTCCGTGGAACAGTCTATATACACAAATCACAGGGGTTTTCTACAAGGCTACTAAAGGCAGGGCTATAACATTTTTCTGTCATCATTTTATTACAGATTAAGTGCTGGAGTTGTTAGGTGTGGATAATTAGATTATAGTTTATTGCAATAGCAAGTTGTGCCTTGTTCTCAGACAGCAAGTGGAGAGTGATATATGAAATGATGGGATGGAAGGAAGAAGAGAAGCAAAGAGTGATTCACAGGCAGAGCCTAATTTATTTCTCACAGTTTTTGTTGCCTTATGGTTCCAAGTGCTGTCACCAATCTTTGCATTTTGTTATTATCTCATGACACTTGTTTAATCAGCTACCATCTCTCCTATGGACTTTTTAATGTCTACAGTCTCAGATCAACACAGCCCTGCCCTTCCCATATTAGATTCTTGATGAATGTGTGTTGTTGTTATTCAGTCTGGTTCAATGTGCCCCTTTTTAACTTTGAGCACCCGCCCCTTTAAACCTCTCTGCATGGCCCTGGTGTCAAATATTATCAAATTTGTCTTATCTTGAATCTCATTGTTTATGTGTACATCATTAATCCTGTAGGAAAATGCTTAGTCTTCTGCATTTAACCCATTCACTCAGTGATGCAGTGGGCAGCTACAAATCCAGGATAGCCGCTGTTCGTTGGATTTGTACGCCCAACCTTCTGATCATGTGGCATCTACTGAGCTAGCTGTACCCCGAGAGCTGTTCTTTAAGTGATGATGTATGAATCCTGCTTCCGGGCCTAAACTACTCTGTGTTTATTAAGCCTGTTGTGCTGTTAAAATGTTTTAATGCTTTTTATCTTGTTCTATTACATCTGAACAAGCCCCTAAAAACAGTCAGTGATCACTGTCAGCCTAGCCATCGGGAACCATCACGTTAACTTTTATCAAGTGGAAAAAAGTTAGCATTCATCCTCCAGCTTCACTGTGTTTATATTATGCTAACATAGCTGTGTCGCTAGCAATCATGTAGCACATCACTATATAGAGAGAAAAAATTAGCAGCCAGCCCGAGTTGAAGAAAGAGTTTCTCATAAAGGAAAGGCAAAGATGGAGAAATAGAGTGAAAAAGAGAAAAATAAAGAACATCAGTGATTCTGAAAGAAAGAGAAAAAAGGCAGCAGAGAAGTTTTTGGAAGAAAGCACAGAGAGACAAAAGGAGAGAAAGTACAGCAGGGTCTAAACACACAACCAGAGTACTTTAGGAATCAAGGAGTAGTAGGCGGCTTCTTGCTGGTAAACTATTAAGATGTAGAACTTGACATGTGCAAAAACAGAATTGTTATGATGTGTCTTGTGATATTACAAAGGTTGCTAAGGTTTAATGGTCATTTTGAAAGAAATAATATCTTGTTATTGTCACCACCCTCAGCACCTTGTCAACTCCGTAATATGGAGTTTTGGTTTATTTTTCTCTTTTGGAGAATCATATATTTTCCTCCCTTCATTTCCAATAAAAACACGTAATTTTCTCAATAAATGTGTAATTTGCATTCTGCTTAATATGATTGTTTCTTATAGAGATTAAATACAAGCTTCTGAAAATATGTATGTAAAATATGTAAAATGTTTTTTTGTTTTTTTTAAAAAAAGATTGGTTTCTGATGCTGTTCTACAGGTAACAGTTATAGCAAAGCTTAAGAATAATGTCAGAGTTGCCAATTCAGCCAAACCCATGCCTTTTTGTCTTTTCTCAGATTATTT
Source organism: Mchenga conophoros (assembly GCF_057382185.1). Classification (NCBI taxonomy): domain Eukaryota; kingdom Metazoa; phylum Chordata; class Actinopteri; order Cichliformes; family Cichlidae; genus Mchenga; species Mchenga conophoros. Next base: position 23,600,467 of record NC_140530.1, read on the forward strand.
CTCAGTGTTGTCTGGTGAAGTTGAAGCACTGTGAACTATGAGGTATTAAAAACACCCTGGTTAGTGTTTATGTCATCTTTGCCTGTTCAGTAACACTTCTTCTGCTCAGTTACTGAAATTAAAATTGAAATTCAGTCTCAGTATTTATGGTTAATTTTGAACCTTTCACCTGCAGATGCTTCCAGAAGATAAAGTGCACGCTGAAATGTTTGCTCTGGGTTCCGGCTGCACTCTGTGCTCTCTACTTCACACGTCCATCCATGCAGTGAGTATCTTTAAACAAAAAACACAAAAAAACCCTCAGCTGCCAGTTTAATTCGACATCCCTGAAATGGCATTCCTGCAACACAACCACATGGATCCAACAGGGATCGTTTTGGAGATGTAGATTTTGTTGTTTTTGAAATATGTGGCTGGCTTTTCTTGTGTCCACTCTGTTTGAATCACTGTTGTAAGGTAAATGACAGAGATATCATTATACATATTACCACTAAACATAATCCAAAATGTTCCTTTAAATAAAACAACCATAATCATGTTTCTTTCTAAATATAGACTAGATTACATTAGTAAACAAGGTGCGTACTATCGGGTCGTTAAGTCTGACGTCACTAGCCGTGTCTGGGCCTAAACTCCGCTGCAGGTCCATATATCAAACGATCACTATGGCATTACTGAGAGTTGAAAAACTGTCTAAAGTCTTTTATCTTTAATAAAATGATCAGCGTTCTGCTCTACCAGGTGTAACAATTGAGTTTAACATCCAGGCATCCATGAAAACGGAATTTATGACATTTAGAAGTTAGCAGGAAGTTAGCTCGCTAGCTTCTATCTAAATACAATATAGCATGTCCTGACTGCGGGGTTTTGGAAACAAATTAAAACGTACAGCTCTGTTATCACTTCCAACATAAATGAAGACAAAAAACTAAACAGCAGTGACGTTTGTAGGGTTACTGAAGTTTGGCTAGCTGGTATATAATGATGTGCTACGTGACCGCTAGCGACACAACTATGTTAGCATAATATAAACAAGCTAACTTTTTTCCCACTCGATAAAAGTTAACGTGAGTGTTCTCGGTGGTCAGGAACAAATGTAATCGCATGACAGGATGCTGTAAAAGGACCAAACTTCAGCCAGGAGAACAACTGAGATAATCCATCCACAATACGAGGTTAGTCATTCATATACTGCTGCATGGGCTGGGCTGTAGTTACATCCCAGGGTTTTTAAAAACTGATCTTAAATAAATGATTAGCGGTAATAAAAGCCGAGGGAGGTCAACAGTGATCACTGACTGTTTTAGGAGCTTTTTGAGATTAAATAGAAGAAAATACATAACATTAAACATGTTAACAACACAAAAGCCATATTAAACGCAGCTACTTTAGGCCCGGAAGTAGGATTCGTCACGTCATCACTTAACGACCGGATTGACAGTCTTTAACTCACCACAGAGTATTACATATTGTCATTGTGATGATGACATTTAAGAAAACAAACTATAAAATGCTTTTGATATCAGTATTTTGATAGGTTTCATACCCATGGAAAAGTGCTCACTGGAAAATGGAAAGCTGTCAACCTTGGACAACAGCGTTGATGTCAGCCTCGACTTTTGGTAAGACCATCAAGACTTTTCATTTTGGCAACCAAGGTGCTACCGTTTCTGGTCTCAAACACTGATAGGTTTGTAGCATAAACCTATTCGCTGGAACATTCAAGACAATTTACTACACAGCAAAAAGCAAGACACAAGTAGGCAAAGTTCTTTGTGTTACTCATGCATGAGGGAGACCTGCCTGGAGCCAAGTGTCGTTCCACCCACTTGACCTCCGTCAGACTCTCAGCCAGGTTCCCCATAGCACTCCTTTTATTTTGGTTACATGAATATGCATAGGTTCATTAACATATGTTTCATATAAGTGTACATGTGGACAAAGAATACCGTGTGTGTGTGTGTGTGTGTGTGTGTGTGTGTGCGTGTGTGTGTGCGCGCGCGCGCGCCCATAAAGACTTCCCTAACGACCATGGGCGACCGTGGCTCAGGAGGTTGGGAAGCGTATCTGTAACCGGAACGTCGCCGGGTCGATCCCTGGGCTCTCTATCCTGGTCGTTGTGTTCTTGGGAAAGACATTTTACCTTACTGCCTACTGGTGTTGGCCAGAGGGGCCGATGGCGCGATATGGCAGCCTCGCTTCTGTCAGTCTGCCCCAGGGCAGCTGTGGCTACAACTGTAGCTTGCCTAGTGTGTGAATGTGAGAATGAATGAATAATGGCATTGTAAAGCGCTTTGGGTGCCTTGAAAAGCGCTATATAAATCCAATCTATTATTATTATTATTATAAACCTGCTGGTCTGGAAGTCCAGCAGTTCATCAAAAAACCAGGCACTTAGACTAAAACATATATAGATACATTTATCCTACCATAAAACAATAAAAGAAGGTATGACCTCTCCCATGCTTCCAGGATGTGGGTGTTAATGCCAGAGTGCTCTGGCATTCACACCCACATCCTGGAAGCAAGCAATGCGGAAAAGAGAGAGAGAGAGAGAGCTGTGCATGAAGTGTGATTTTTATCCTGAAAAGTCAGCAAAAGTCAGAGGGAATTCATGACGATGTTTATGTGAAGCATAGTTTGGATCTTTTTTGCTGCTGGTTCGGTCAATATTGTTTGGAGAGAGATAAAACTAACAGCCATATGATCAGCGCAAAAAGGGCGTAAACACACAGCGCGGACCCGCGGATCAGAATCAGCAAGCTGTCGGCTTTCAGCCCCGACCGTCAGCTGAGAAAGGTGACATCTCACTGATTCTGATCCGCGGGTCCGCGCTGTGTGTTTACGTCTTTGTGCAGAAGCCATGTACCTGCTCTCATTTACTGTCTTAGCTGTTTGGTGGTTGTTGAAATTTTGTGATCTTTCACCTGAGATTGTGGCATTTCGGGCAAAATAAATTAATATTAAAAAATCGATTCAGGATTTTAATGAATCGATTTTACGTTATCCAAGCCAGAATCTATTTTAATCGATAAATCGATTATAAAAACCCACCCCTAGTGTGGTCACTTTGTCCTTTGCTCAGGCTTCTTGTATGTCCTCTGAGCTCTCACCTTCCTGCTCTAATAACTGGGACTCCTCCACCTCATCCCCTGACACCTACACATCTGATTCCCCCTATCCAATTTGAAGTAAAATCCTTTGTCTCACCTCTGCTTTTTTTTTTTTAAAGCCCTACTCTCCCCTACAAAGAATGCTGAATACAATTTATATTTTGAAATTACATTTCAGAAATTATACCAAATTAAGCATAAGAACATGTATTGAATAACTGCTCAATCATCCAGGTAGAGAAATCCCCAAAACTTGATCTTGTTCATCTGGACGTGGCGTTTTAATGACCATTGATCAATGGTATTGATTAATAGCCATGAGTACCATAAATGCTGGGGTACCGCAAACGCTGGTTTGAGTGAAACATCAATGTGGCCATTTATGTGAAAAGGAAAAGGTCGTCTCTGAATCAAGGTTACATCTTTCACCAGCTTACAGCTTGTTATTGCAGCTGTTCCCCAACTCTCTGTGAATGCTTCTCATGGCCATTGACCAAAGGTCATTAATCAATTGTCTTTGATTAGTGGTTGTTGATCAATGGGCATGATAATTTGCATATTATTGACTATAAAACTGACCTCACGGCTAGGGATGGGTACCGGTGTCCGGTGCCATGATGGCACCGGTTCTGACATAAACGGTAGTAACCAGACCGAAAAGCAGCGCACATTTTGGTGCTTTATTTCGGTGCTTTTTTTTCCTGAGCTGTGATACACTTCTAGCCAATCATTTTACGTTTCCGAGAATAGTAGGTGGGCCCAGGTACGTACGTTCTTTTAGAGCAGAGCTACAGATTAAAAATGTCCAAGGCAAAGCGGTCAAAAGTATGGCTGTACTTCACAGCAAAATATGCAAACTCAGCAGCCTGCAACAAGTGCTTTAAGCTGATACTGTGATACTGTCAAAGGAGGTAACACCTCGAATCCGATGAAACACCTGGCGACGCATAGCGTTTTTTTTAAAAGCCCAGAAATGCGCCGTATTTGATAGCTTGCTGCGAGACCTCACACCGAGCACATCTACTGCGGGTGGGTTACCTGTTATGCAACATCCCCCAAAAACCCGAAGAGTAGAGTCCTGGCCCCTAGCCCTGCCAGTGTAGCAGAAATGATGAGGATGATGATGGCAGCAGCAGCCGTTCTTCTCTGCGTGAGTAGCTTAATGTTGTTCGTGTGTAATTTACGTTGAGTAGGCTAACCACGTTATTACATTAATGCATGTAAGGTGAACTAGCAAACATCATCATAGCTACATGCGGCTGTCCTCTTGTTTGGCAGATACTCCCTTCACCCTGGCCAAAAAGGCTAAAATGACCAAAGAAAAAGTGGAAAACAGTTAAACATGAGAGGTTTAGGACAAAGTTTGTGTTTTTTCCATTGTTTAAGCACTGCTTCCAGCCAAGAGTGATACCATATATGCCCCATAGCTGCAGAAAAGGCTAACATTGTTATCTTTTTACAAAAAAACAGCTGAACATGAGAGGTTTTTGGACAAAGTTTGTGTTCTCCATTCTTTAAGCACCGGTTTGAGCACCGTTTGAGCACCGGCACCGTTTCAAAAGTACCGATTTGGCACCGGTATCGGATAAAACCTAAACGATACCCATCCCTACTCATGGCCCATTGTTCACCAGTGGTGCTAGTTTCAATCATTATGTAAATATACTCTTTATAAGGTTGGGGAAACCTGAAGTGACCCTGCAGCTGAGACTAAAGTCACTTGGATGAGTGACAAAATGTTTCTCCCACTGAAAAAGCTGCATCCAGATGAACATTAGGGGTGCAACGATACACAAAATTCACGGTTCGGTTCGGTTCGATACTTTGGTGTCACGGTTCGATATTTTTTCGATACAAAAAAATGTTCATGCCTTTTTAATTTGTCATTTATTAAAATTATAAATATATATTTTAACTCAAAAATACAGTTTTTAAATTTAACCCTAACCCTTGTGCGTGTTTTTTATTTTGACAGCGAATGCGCACCTGCGGACCACTTATGTGCAGCCCTGGTTATTTAGCTCGTCATATCGCAGCCACAGAAATTCTTTTGTCCATGAAACCATAAAGCTGCACTTTCTTTTTGCCTTATAGTCTGATTTGTCATAACTTCTCCGTTTTGTGGTAAGCTTTTCTTTGGCTGTCACTTCTTCACCCTGACCTGTCTCATTTGGCTCAGCAGAACTGAAATGCTTTTACACACTCACTCACATAAGCTCAGCGATTCTCTGCGCGATCAACCTCTCACATGTTTAAGCTTGCTGCAGGAGATTTCACTTGTCATGTTTGCGTAGTAAGCTAACGATTAATAAGACGATGTCAGAGGAATTGGTGCACAAATTATCATCACTCACAGATCAGTGCTGTCGCTCTCTATACACAGTTCGCACGATTGCAAAGTGAAAGCAAAAAAACAAGCGCAAATTCAAACGCGACTTCAATATGTCACATATTGACAGTGGCTCACCGATGCCACTGACATAATTACCCAGCTACATTTCTGAAAGAATGCAAAAGCATTGACATATATTTTTCCTACAATAGCCCGACGTTCAGGGAAGAGATAGATTTTGGTAGCCCGACTGAAAAAATCGCTAGGACGTCGGGCTAGCGATATTGCAAGCCCTGTATCTGATTGAGGAATCACTCATCTTTGGAAAAGAGAGTTTATTACAGAGAAATGGCTCTTTCCAAAATAAAAGCTATACTATCCGCTTCTTCTGGGCTATATTCTCAGCAGCATAAGGAGAATCATGTGCTAACAGCTGTCTAAATGACTCGGCTAAAGTTAGTAGCATGCTTGTTGTTTTGGTCTTTGCACTAGGATGATGTCTGCGTAAATGTGCAGTCATATTCGTTGTGTTCCCACTAGTGCTTTCAGGTTAATCTCGTTGAAATGACCTTAACGCCACAACACGGCAAATCTCCGTTAACGAGCTACCGCCGATCGCTCCGTGCATGGGGCTAGACGGCCAACACGTTAACGAGCTAACTGCGCTAGCACACTAGTTCACACCAATGTAATTGAGCATTGCATGGCACATCCAACATACTGTTTTACTTTAGTCCATGACTCGCTTACCTTCAGGGTCATACGTCACATGAAAACCAAAATAATTCCAAACGCCAGATCTGAATGAGGGTGGGGGAGGTGCCCTGCGCTCTTCCTTCTGACTATGCTGTCTGTGTTGAGCGCTCAGTGGATCTGTGTTCGACTACTCCGCCTAGGCTGCACTGTCCAGCGCAGATCCACTGAGCGCTCAACACAGACAGCATCGTCAGAAGGAAAATTGATAAAATAAATTACAAATGTTGTATTGTTCGATACATATGCGTACCGAACCGAAAGCACTGTATCGAACGGTTCAATATCGATACGAATATCGTTGCACCCCTAATGAACATAATCAAATTTTTGGGAATCAAACAAATTTTTGGGAATCGCACTTAAGCTTCCTTATTGCCATAAAATATGGAAGCCGTAATGGATGTAAAGTTGGCATCACTAGAAAGCCCAGGACGTCCTCTTGGCACTATAGGACTCATATAGTCAAGTCAAGTTGGCTTTATTGTCACTTCAACCATATACAGTTAGTACACAGTGAAGCGACACAACGTTCCTCCAGAACCAAGGTGCTACATTCAACATAAATTTACAACATAAATTATATTTGCCATCATTTAGATGGCATAAATTTTGCTTGACGTAGAAGTCTTAGACTCATGTCCCTCACAAAAGCCAAGAATTAATTGGTGGCATGGATGGCGTGGACTGCCATTGTGATGGCAATTTGGGGATTTTAAGAATGTTTTGAACTGAACTGATTTTCCAGGGTGGAATAATTGTATAGCACACATCTTTAATGACTTAAAAAAAGACTTGGATGAACTAGTTTGAAATTACTTGGATTTTCTCTAATCTACACTAGTAAAAGGTATGCATACACCCCCACTAACACTGGGTTAAATGTCCCGTAGCAAACTGCACCTCACTAAGACACTTTTGATTCCCATTAGCAGACTTCTGGTATAATTCTGGTTGGATATTTGAGCATTCTTCTTGGCAGAATTGGTAATTTTATTTAAATTAGTTATTTTCCTGACACAAATCTGGCTGTTAAGCATAGTACACAAATTTAATATGTTTGAGGTTGGGGCTTTGGGAAGTACATTGCAAACAGTTTAATGTTAACCTGCTTTATCTATTCCAAAATCAACACCTATTATGTCCAAATGTCACTGTACAGTTGTTGATTTAATTTCAGTAGTCCTCCTTCTTTGTGACTCCATCTAATTTGTACAATACCCAAATACCACTAGCAGCAAAATGGCCCCAAAGCATGATGCTACCACTACTATGCTTGACAGGAAATTTGAGCTGAGCTTGATGGTGGCAATTTTAGTATTCTCCTCTCAGTCCATGATGATATAAAACTCAATTCACTGTAAACGGTGCCGTTGATGTTCCAGCAGTTTCCAGTTCAGCCATGCTTGAGCCCAAAAGAACATTATGACCAGTTTCCACTCATCTGAGGATGATTTGGTTTTCTTACAGAACTAGTGACACATCTGTGGTGGTGCGTGGTTTGTGGCGCGGCTGTGGGGGGAGGCGGACACACCTGAGCTCGATCAGCTCATCACCCTCCCCTATTAAACGTGCCGGGACCTGAGGAGTTGTTGTTGCTGTTGTTGTTGGACGTGTTATGTGGCTGGCAGCTGAAAAGCTGCAGCTGAGAGTTGTAAGAGACGACAACCGAAATATAGAAAAGTGTGAAGAGTGAAATATGTGTTCGGGTCCGTCCTTACTGCCATAACATCTAAATAATACTTATGTATAATTGTTTGAATTTTCAGTTTTGAAAATTTACAGTTCTCCTATCTGATCTTCACTGACTTCTTTTACCATCGTTCTGAGGACTGTTCAGTCATTTCTACACTGGCAAAGAGAAACTAATAGTTGTAGTTGATCATTATCACAAACAAGGCATTAGTAGGCCTTACCACATCTCTATTTTTATTTATTTTTTTAAATAAACTGATAAAACCACCACACTTAAGTGGTAACTTAAGTGTAATATGTGTTTAACCGATTTCTTTCCACTTCAGGTCTCGAACTGACGTTCAAACATGCACAACTTGGAAAGCTCCTATTCTCTGGGAGGGGATGTTTGACCCTAAAGTTTACGACCAGAACCACAAGAAGGAAGGATCCTCTGTTGCTCTAACAGTGTTTGCTGTGGGAAGGTTTGTTTTCACATTAGTATGACTATTTAAAATACATCCTGGTCTTCTAATTGCCATTTAGTCTGTATATTTGTGCTCTATTCTTCTAACTGTTTGAGACTGTGAAATAAAGCATGAACTCTTTTTCTCCACTATCACCAAAGGTACTTGGACGAATACCTCGAGACCTTTCTGAACTCCTCAGAACATCACTTTATGGTGGGTTTGCCTGTGTCCTACTACGTATTTACCGACATGCCAGAGAAGGTCCTGCACATCCATCTCGGTCCTCAGCGAACCTTGAAAATGATCAAAGTGCAACGGCACTCAAGATGGCAGGACATTTCGATGATGCGAATGAAGGCAATATCAGATGTCATAGAGTCTGATATTCGCCACCACTCCACGCATGTCTTCTGCTTCGATGTAGATCAGGTGTTCACTGGGAGATTTGGCTCAGAGGCTCTGGGAGACTCTGTGGCTCTGCTCCACGCCTACTACTACCACCTTCCAAAGATTTTCTATACTTATGACCGAAACCCGAAATCCAAGGCTTACATGGAAAACGGGGATTTCTACTATCATGCTGCTGTCTTTGGAGGCTCATGGAAAAGCGTAAAATCTCTGGCTGAGGGCTGCTACCAAAACATCATGGAGGATAAACAAAATAATGTGGAGGCTTTGTGGCACGATGAAAGTCACCTAAACAAATACCTGTGGCTGCACAAACCTAGCAGGGTGCTTTCTCCAGAGTACTGCTGGGATACCCACATCGGTTACAGGAGTGACATTCAAGTCACTCGACTGCTATGGGCACCAAAACAATATGATAAACTGCGCACACCTTAGTATTTCTTGGAATTACACACCATGCAAATTCAGCAACTCTAATAGCATGAAAACTATATGAAAACACATTTTTCTCCATACTCACAAAATATGCAAAAGTTGGCAACCATTTCAAATAATGGTATGAAAACAATATGGCAAAGGAACATTTTCCTAGTTACTCATGCTTCCTTGAGTTCATTTACACTCAACTCCAAAATGCACAAGTTTGCTTACAAGACGTCAGATAAATGTCTATGCAAATGCCAGATTTGCTTTCTTATCAGTGATTGCAACATTGTCTTTGTTTAAAAAAACAGTGCTGATAAAGGGTCAAACGAGCAAAGCAAACCACATATAATATACAATTTTAGCTAGTCTTCATCCCATTTCTTCAGCTTCACTTTTTTTTTTTTTTTTGTACTGATGTCATAATCACAGTATGTGGTAAAATACATGTCTGGTTTTCAAGTATTAAGCACGGGCGGCTGATCTGTTAAAAAATAAACCCTGTATTTGAATTTCATATAAAGTTATTTTGCATTCCAGCTCATTATTCTTCCTTGATGAAAACCTGGGTATAAGCCTGTGTTCTGAATATTACAGTCATAATTTTTAAACATCATTTATAACGCAGGAACTTTGAACCAAAGGTTTAGGGTTTATTGTCAGTTCGTGCTGTTTTTACAAGTGTGCTATTACTTGGTGTTATGTTGAAAAATGACGGAACTGTTTTCTATATTTATATTGTTGGGGTATAACAAATGTTGGTGAGTACAGCTGCAAGTTATTTTGTACTGATATGAATAAAATTACATCTGTAGGGCACTACTGAATTCTCCGATGAAAACCTTTGTGGTAGATGTAAGGATGTTAAAGAGCTGTTTTGACAGTTTGAGACACGTTTAGAAGATGTCAAAATAAAATGTTTGTAGGACTTTTTTGAGGAGAAATATATTATGTACAAAAACTGCAATGTTGGGTCTAAGATGTTTTTCAAGTGAAGTAGCATGTGAGGAAAAGGTTTTTGTTGAAAACAAGAAATATTTCCACTGAAAAGCCACATAATGTGGTTCACGGAAATTTCTGTTACTTGGCTTCAGGTTAAACTGGTATCCTGCTGTAATCTGACCTCAATCGGGCCGTTATTCTTGCGCAATGCAAAAGTGGAACTGGTTTTGTGTAGCAAAGTGATTTTCCAAAGTGCACTTAAGAAACTCCAATCCAACCCCCCCCCCCCCCAGAAATTTAGAGCATTTGATATGCTCCTGTTTTGTCTGATGCTGTTTATCTGATCACCAGTCCCTAAAATCTTTAAACTGTGCAGTAATTATGTTAGATACATTCATTTTAATTCTAGTGAACTGGAATTTTTTTTTTTTCCCGTTTAATAGCAGGAACCATATCATCATTTAGGATTGATAGCACTTATAAGAGATAATGGCAGTTGGCATGAGCATGAAACCAGACTGTGGTTTTGGGGGAGGGGCTCAGAAGGGACTGGTGACGTCTCCTGGGTCAGGCAGATGCACTAATAAGAGATGAGAGACAAAGAGATGAGGGAAGGTAGGTGGGGAACTAAAAGAAGAACAAACTGCTTGTAGCTCAAGGGGTCAAATATACACAAATAATTGAAAGGGGAGTGTTATGAGATGTGGGCCTGCTCCAGAAATTCAGATAACTTATTTCCAATGTAAAACCTTGAAGTTTAAGATGGAGAACAAATGCAAAAATTGTCAATTTTGATGCGAAAGTCCGCAAAATTTAGAAACTGATACAAATTCAGGCTGGTTTAATTTGATTGTTTTAATGAAATTCAAACCCAGTTTGTATCTTATTTATTAATTTAACTTACAAATAAAACAGAAAACTTCAGGAAGGCAGATTTTCAAGGCTGCTGAGGGCAGCCAGGGGACCTGAGCGGTTCAAGTGGTTTTTCTGTGTAGAGGTCAGGTTCAGGTAGCTCATATCTGCTGATTGACACACAATCTCAGACGCACGACTGTAACAAGTCCCATCTGTCTGCTTGGAGTGACCTCTAAGTGTACCATCCAACAAGGCCTGAGCTTCAGACTGCTCAGGTGAAATCACACTGTGGATGCAAAGTTAACAGACATTTAATTAGGTTTCATTGTTCCTAACAAATTAATTTGAGGCAAGTTCTGAATCACTGCTGGACCTACCTTGAAGACTGCTGAGGAAGAGACTTGAAAACTTGCTGGTCATCTGGCATTTTCTTAAGTTTCTAATCACACAAAACAAGCAGCAGATTAATATTAAATTCAAAAGATGGGCTTTATCTGTTAAGACCCAGGACACAGTCAGGCTGTATCAGTGTAGGTAATTCAGTGTCAAAGACTCAACAAATATTAAATTATGTTATGTTAGCATTTAACATGCTACAGACCTCAGTTAGCATGTTAAAGTTCATGACAGCACAATCAGAAAAAAGTGAATAAATGTGGCTTGTTTGAAGAGGCTCCCAGGAGAAAGCCTCTTGAATCAGAGCAAACCACACAATGGAACAATGTCCTTTGGAAAGACGAGACTAAAGTGATGTTTGACGAGAATGTCCAGTGCTGTTTGGCAAAAACCAAACACAACTCATCAGCACAAACACTTCATACCAACTGCCAAGCACGGTAATGGAGGGGTGAGGATTTGGGCTTGTAGTCACAGAGTCAATCATTAAATCGTTAAATTTTGATGAAAATTTAACGATCTAAGGCCAAAGTTGGCAGAGAGTGAATTTTTCTTTTTTACCAAGGTGTATTTACGCAACACCTTTGAGGCAGAGCCTAATTATAGGTTTAGGAATTTCTATTTTATTAGAAAGGCTCATAGATCATTCTTATGATAGCCAAATAAATGGAAAACATAAAACAACATGGAGCATGTGTATAAAATAAAAGCATAATTAAGCACGAGTGGTACCTCAGCAAAGTGAAGCAGCTCCGTCTTCTGCAGGCTGAACTCCAGGACAGCGAGCTGGTTGGACATTTGTGATATTTGGTTTCCGAGTTTCTTGTTTTCGAGCTCTAAAAGTTCCACCCTTAGGATCAGAACGAACATGAAGTCTGGATTGGATGACTTATCATTCAGTAAATTTCAGTAATTTCAGTACCTGCATTTGGATAAAGAAGCTTTTAGACAACTGTCCTTCTTCTTGTGCTCCTCCTCGTTTAGCTGTTGCAGTAGCTTCCTCCTCTCAGAGAGTAGTTTCTCATTTTCCACAGTTATGCTTATGACAAGCTCCTTCTCCTGAGCATGAAAAGGAAAAAAGAAACATTTACCACCTTCAGCTTTATATCAGCTCCTACAGTCCCCCTTGATGAACATTTACAAATTTGGCTTCATCACTGAACCAATAAGACAGCAAACAGAAGGACACAAGTAGCAGTTTTCTTTTTTCTTTTGGGGACATAAAATACAGACTAAGCAACTGTAAAAAGACTCAATGTTACTGCTCCACCTCAAACATCCAAGTGCAGACTCACCTTTGCTACTGAATGACAGCACAAGGACAATTCTCTCTCTAGACTTTTTATCTTCTCATCACGCCAGGTGGTTTCATCTTCAAATTTCTGTTTGGCTCGGCAAAGTTTGGCCTTGTGTTTTTGCTTCATCTCGTGGAATTTGCTGAAGGGACATGGTAAAAAAATCAAATGCAAAAAGCTCATTTCATGATGGCAAAAGATGCCTACGTGTTACACTCTGCACAGCCGTTTTATTCCATTTAATTATAGTTGTCTCCTGTATGGATGAATGGACGTCTAATCATAATTACACGTCAAACTCATTGTATTTGTCACACTGATGTAAGTTAGGTTACCTTCGCTCTTCGTCAATGCAGTACAGGGTCTCGCAGATCTCGCTTTTAAGTGCCTCACACTCCTCTTGGGAGGACAGCAGAGTTTTCATTGCTTGTTGACAATTAATACACTCCTACAGTCCAAAATGAAAACATCAGCACAGACAGAATTTATTTTTATTTTTGGTGTTTACAGTTGGGGTTTTTGTGTTTGTTTTTGTTTGCCCAGAGCATTAAGTATCACCTTCTGCACATGTGAATTATTTATTTGCAGCTTTCTCTTTGAACTGAAAACATGAGCTAGGCAACTGTTATTTTTCCACTTTAGCACTATGACATGAAAGCAGGTTTAAATGTGTAAGCAGACCTGAGGAAATATGGGAAATTACCTTTTGTAGTCTGTTTTCTTCGCACTTTATCGTCTGTGGCTCTTCATCCGCTGTCACAAAGGAGTCATGTGACTGAGTGTTTACAAAAAGATAGGGATCTGCCTTTTTTTGTTTCAGCAGCCTTCAAACACAGACATGGACACACACTGAATATAAACCTTCATTCATGGGACTGTTTTATAGAAAATCCTGAGAGGTAGAAGGTCCAGGGATTGAATATCGTACATTTGATCCTGCAGGATGTCTTCACTGGTGTTGATATTTAGCACAAAGTTATCCACACTGGTTTGGGAACAGTCAACCTGCTGCTGAAGAGAATGTATCTAAACAGATGAGAAAAAAGATATAATGTATAATGTAACAGAAAAGGCTGTTTATTTTATTAAAAAATTATTGGGACTCATCTGAAAAAATTCTCCATGTTCTTCTAATGTCTCAATTCGTCACCAAAAGCCATCTCGTGAGCACTGACGCTATTTAAAAAAAAAAAAAAAAAAAAAATCGGCAGGCAGTTCTGATTGCTCTTAATCAACTTACTCACCCTGTACTGGACACAAAAAGATTCAGGCCCCGAGAATAGTTGGCGACCACGTGGCAACCACTGGTTATCAGGCAAAAGAGAGTACTATCTGACCAGTTGCAGGTGGTTGCTGGCAATCACTGTGAAATGAACTGCTAAAGCCTCAGTTGGGGTGGCTGTAGCTCAGGTGGCAGAGCAGGTCAGCCACTAATCAGAAGGTCGGTGGTTCGATCCCAGGCTGGCTGCATGCCAAATATCCTTGGGCAAGATACGGCACCAAGATACTAACCCCATGTTTGCCTACTGGTGGTGGTCAGAGGGCCCGGTGGCGCCTGTGTCCGGCAGCCTCGCCTCTGTCAGTGCGCCCCAGGGCAGCTGTGGCTACAATGTAGCTTGCTATCGCCAGTGTGTGAATGGGTGAATGACTGAATGTAGTGTAAAGCGCTTTGGGGTCCTTAAGGACTAGAAAAGCGCTATACAAATGCAGGCCATTTACCATTTATGCACACTTAAAAACTGGTCAGCAACGTCATTTGTCGTTGCTGATAAGTTGGTGAGCACTTGCTGGAAGTTGGTTGCTGTTGCCAGCATGAACATTGTTTGTGCTATATGGGATACAGTGCTGCACTGAAAACTTCTTTGTAACTGCAGGTTATCAGGGTCACCTGTGGTTTCTAAGACAGCCCATAACTACTCATGAAAAAGCAGGCAAACTTTTAATAGTGCAGCTCAAAACCTGTGATGGATACTGCTCAACCTTTTAAATGTGTTGGTTTGTAAAGCACAACTTTACTTTACTGGTTACTGGTTTGTCTTGCAACCAATTGCTTGGTGGTTAGGCAAGTGTTTGTAAACAAATTGGTGTCTTTCACAAAAACTATGGGTTACAGGCTGGTTGGGAAAAACCAGAGGCCTTGAGTAAGTCACAGTCCTGTTAACAGGGGTTCAGAATTCAGGGTTGTCACGTGGGTCATGCAGCTTTCATATATTTCTCACAAGCGCTTAGCAGGTGGTTAAAATATGTGCTGATAACATACAGACATGTTTTTTACTTGAAGACTTGAAGACCTAGCTAAGGCTTTCAGATCTCTATGAAACTGTATTTATTCTGTCTTAGTTACCTTGGTCTTTCATCCCATTGAATGCATGTATGCATATCTTTGTCTATAAGAGTTTGTGTGTGTGTATGTATCTATGTATCACATTGTCCAGTAGGGATGGGTATCGAAAACCGGTTCTTGTTGAGAACCGGTTCCCACTGTTTCAATTCCTTGGAATTGTTTGCCATTTTTGCAAACGATTCCCTTATCGATTCCAGTCGCCCCGAATGACGTCACCACGTTGCGGAGCGTCATTTACCTGGCAGCAAACGCGGCGCCTAAGCGGCTTAAACACTCAAAAGTTTGGTCATACTTTACGAGAACAGATGACAGCAGGGCAACTTGCAATACTTGCAAGTAGATATTTCATAAAGGAGGAAACGCTACGAATATGCAAAAGCATTTGCTCACAAAACACGTGCGTTTTGTGAGCAAATGCTTCCGCTCCAGACTCGTGAAGCTCAACCCAGCAGCAGCGGTAATGTTTGCACGTCCTCTCCCGTTAATGTGGCAGGTAAATAATCAACTAACAGTGCATATTATGTTAGCGCAATCTGCCTTATTACAAAACCTGCCTTTACTGTGCATTTAGGTGACCATGATGAGAGAGACAGACAGAGTCTGGCTCAGATGCTGGCAGTTCTCGCTCCTTTTAGGCCTGGATAGATGAATGTCACCGAGCAGTGACTAAGTTTGTGGTAAAAGGCTTGCACCCATTTGCCACAGCAGATGCCCCCGATTTTCAGTAAGTGAATGTGTTTAATTGTAGTCAGGTACATTACTGGATATTCTTGTGTAATTGCTACAGAATCATTTATGTTGACGGGTAGTTTTTACATTTGTTTACAATACAGGTCTCCTGAGGTTGCTTAATCCACCTTGGTAGAGGTGTGTTTTCAGTCCCACCTATTTAGCAAGATTACTCAGAAAGATTACTCAACAACTGTCAGACTGAGAGCAAAGGAAGAAACACATTAAATTTTAGATTTTAGATCTCTCTATTTAAAACTGTGATAAGCAGTTCGTGGACGCACTTTTCACATGTCATTCAAATCATCCTTCTAATTGTAATTTAGTATATATTAAACCTGACAGCGACGAAAGAATTCAGCACTTCTCTGCTGAAACTCTGTATTATAAACAGCAAAGGTTTACCTGTCAAGGTGTGTTGTAGCGCTTAGGTGTGTTGAGGTAACAAACTGCAGGGTGTAGGCAGTACAAATAGTGTAAACAAAAGGCGGCCTTTAATAGCTGATATGCATAAAGTAACAAAAAATATGAAGGTTAAAAAAAAACCCCAAACTGATGATTTGTAACAAAATCACATATGGGAACTGGAGCTAAAGAAAGTCAAACACTAGACGGCAAACTATCTTGAAACATACTTGAAACATCTTGAAGCAATAGACTCAACTATATGAAAAGAAATCAAACTCTCTGTTAGAATAATACAAAAGAATCGAATCGGGAATCTAAAACTCAAACTACCAAATACAAGAATAAAGAATTCACTCATTAGATTAAAAAAAAAAAGAAACCCAAAACTGAAATATAGACCTAAAGCTCAAACACCACATAAACCTTAAAGACCATGAGAGATCTTACTTCCTCCTCACAGTCAACATTTTTCTGTCATACTGGACATGACGCAATTAGTCAGCAACAGCTCCGAGAGGTTTTCTGACTCTTGCTGGGTGAAATCAGAAGCAAAGAAAGTCTTGTTTTCACAAATACACTACAGCTTGGAGAGCAACTGTTCGGTGTTAGACAGGTGTGTCACTTCCATGCAAATTACAGGCGACATATATACTTGTATACACTACGTACCTGTACTAAGTGTTTATATACTGAAATTACAACGTTAAGCATTTGACCCGTATGCTCAAATTGTTTGTGACCCATATATTTAGGTCAAGCATTATTTACATTTGTAAGAACACCTGTTGATGCACACAGGTTGTTTTGAGATTTAATAACTGGAAATAATGTGTAGGTTTGTGGCCTATTTTGAGCGCTTTGTGACATATGGTTGGTAGAAATAGGCCAATCTTTTTTTTTTTTAGTGTAAGCAGGGCTCTAGAGTGCGACCAATTTGGTCGCAAATGCGACCAAATTTTTCAGTGGTGCGACTAAAAATAAATATTTGGTCGCACAGGTGCAACCAACTGTTCCGGTAACAAAAAAAAAAAAATCTCTGTAACTCTCCGTGTGGTCAACAACAGACACACATTATGCCCCTATCGTGGACTAAACCAATCAGAGATAGTCAGGGGCGGGACCTCTCTGATTGGCCGTGGTCCAGTTGAAAGTGCAGGTGGAAGAGAGAGGTGAGTAGCTTGAATAAAGCGATATCAATTCATTAACGGATTCCACACAAAGACCCAAACACGGAGCGGACCCAACACATCAGAATCAGCTTCGTCTTTCTCGGCTTTCTCACCCGACGGCCTGAACACGGACACGCTGTCGGAGCTTAGCGATTCTTCGGGTCCGCGCTGTGTTTACGTCTTTTTGCGCTGATTCTGAGCTGCAGGTTTTGCCTCTCTCCAACCAAAATTCACCGAGCCTGCAGCAAAAGAAGCAGCAAACTGCGCTTCACATTTGATCAATGTCGTCATGAATTCCCTCTGACTTTTGCTGTTTTGCTTCCACCACGATAAAAATCACACTTCCTGCACAGCTCTCTCTCTCTCTGTACTTCAGGAACAGTTTCCCGTCTCAAATCTGTTTTCTGCATTATTCATTCGCTTATTACCCACCAGTCTAGCGTTGTTTACAGCGCTTTTTCTTTTTTCACTTAAATGACCTCGGACAAGATAGCCTAATTTCTGCTGTTCAATACTGAAGAAATTTAAATTTCTTAAAATTATGCAAAATTGCAGAATATTTTTAAGGTTATCTGCTATAAAAAGCCAGACCAGGAAAATCTCCTTCATGTTTTCCTGTGTTTTATTCTCAGTTACTTTCACACAAAGGCATCTGCTGTGATTTTCACAATTCTGATGAAGTCTCATGTGTATCAGTACTGATAAATGATCAGAATTATAATATTTCTGACTGTCTGAGGCTAAATTGAATCAAATCAGGACTTTGAGAACCGGAATTGAATGGATTATAGAAATCAGTGATGATACTCAGCCCTAGTGAGCAGCCTAGGCCTGAGAGAAGTGGATGTACTGTAGCTGTGGGTAATAAGAAAAGATGAAAAGAACTATTGATAACTTTTTTGTTAAGTTAAGGCCTGATCTGTCTGAAATTCATAGCCAGTGCTCTGACATGGTGCCATCAATATTTGAATGCTGAAAAAGCACAGTGTATCCAGAAAACACATTATATGCTGCAGTAAATGCACTGCCCAAGTGTCCCCTCTCCCCACGGCCTTTCAGCAGCAGACAGCAGCAAACAGGTCGTCAGAGGAGGCCAAGATGATGATTAAGTTTTTAACATTTTCTACAATATTGACAAAGCACTTTAAGCACAAGTTTGTTAGTTAATAATTTAGAAATTAATATTGTCTGTATGGACTTCCCCCCCCAAAGAAAGTGCACATGTAAAACTGCGGTGTTAAGCGATGCGGTTGAAAAATTTGAGTGTGCCTAACTTTTGTGCCGGTACGCCTAAATTTTTAAAGTTAGGCGTACCGGTGCGCCCATGTCAAAAAGTTAGTCTAGAGCCCTGGTAAGGGTGGCATAACAGTCATTATTTTTGACTTCATGAACTGACCTCAGCCATAAGCCTGTGAAAATGAGCCCAAAAATGATTGATGATAAGGTCTGGGAAGAAAGCCCAGAAAGTTATACAAAGAGGGTGTTGAATGTCATAAGAAGCAAAGTTGTGTAAATTGATGCACTGATTAAAGTTAGACACATTTATTAGGTAACTGTTGTAAGATAACGATTCAGAGACAATTGGGGAAATAGATAGAGTTTAGTATTGGAATCAAATACCAGGTTTTCTGTCTTTGCCTTTGTGTGTCTCTGTGTGCTGTTTGTGCTTATGTGTTGTCTTCTGTTCATTGTGATGTTCTGTTTTGTTTGCATGACGGTTTTAACTTATTAATATATTTACTTACAGTTTCCTCTTTTTCCAAAAGGCTTCTCCTCTCTGCAGTGAGCTTTTCTTGCAAACGTCTGCAGGTCTTGTTGCTCTGTACCAGCTCTGCTGTTGGAGACTGAAAGAAGTACAAAATCAAACTTTACATTTTATTCAAGCGCATCAATATGAAGAACGTAAATAATGAAATCTTTCTTTCTAGCCAATCTGTACTGACTGTTGTGATGTTGGGCAGACATAATATTCAGGTATTTGTAAGCTTGTGTCACAGTCCTGTGTAGGTGACCCTGTATTTTGAGTTTTGTACTTTTATTTTTTATTTCATCATGGTTTATGACTGCTAGTGTTTTGGTGTCTGTTTTGTATGTCTAGTGCTCTAGTTGTTCTTTGGTCTGTGATTTCTAGTTCTTAGGTTTTGTTCCTGTGCCCCTCATATGTAGTGTAGCTTTAGTTCTGTCTTCATGTCTATTTTCTTGTTCAGTGGTGTCTCATGTCGCAGTTGTTGTTGCTGTCCCTGTGCTCCGTACTTTCTCTGCTCAGCGTCAAGTACATGCCTCTGTGCCTGCCGTGTGTTTCCTGTTTTTATTCTGATAGTCCCTGTCCTGTGTTCTGGTTTTGCGTCCCCTTGTCTCGTTACCTCTGATTACTCCCTGCTGTGCTCTCTTTCTGTGTCTCATTCCCTCATTACTCCGGTGTGTATTAAGCCCTCATCGAAAGTTCAGGTTGCTGTAGAGCACCTTCGGGATTTGGTGGAACAGGAAATTAGCATCAAATGTGCAGTCGACAAATCAGCATGAACTGTGCGATGCCTTAATTAGACAGCTATAACCAATTATAACTATTTCTAATTATATTTTATAATTTAACACATACTGAAATAGAATAACACAAACAGTGCGCAGGATTTTAACACATCCTCTCTTAGAGTGAAAGCAAAAGTGATATTAGTGAATTTTGAATAGCTGTTTTGGCTATTGAAGAAATGAGGTGACAGTTTTACAGCCATGTGTTTAAGTTCATGTTCTGATTTTTGTTATTTCAGGTACCTAAGTGTTCTCTATCTGTTCCTCCCCCTGCCTGTGTGTGTGATTCCTGTTGTGTCTCTACTCTTATTTTCTGTGCCGGGCTCCAGTGTGATTGTCCTCATTGTCTTCACTGTATTAATTACTTTCAGCTGATATATGTTGCCCACCTGTCTCCTACTGACTGACCAGCCATCTGTGCAAAGATAGTTCTGTTTTTCTCTCTGTCAAGCTGTGTTATGTTTGCCCAAGCGCTGCCTAACCTTTCTTTCACGAGCTCATGTTTGCCCTCGCTCCTTTTCCCAGTAGGCTTTTGTTTATTTTATATTATTCAAACAGCAGTTAAAACTTTCCATGTCATACTCTCACTCCTGCATTGTGCATATGAGTCTCCTGCCAATGTAAACCCCAAATTTGCTGTTGCATTCTTAGTTGTGCATTTATGTAAGAGCAGTACCAAAAATAGCACAAGACCAGTTTAGAAGGTTTCAAAGCTAACTTCCTCCAAATGCTCCTGTCACTAAAATATGTATATATAGCATAAAAATGCAAAACCTTGAGTGAATACATCATGTTTAAACAGACTTACTTGAGTCATCTCTGTTGCTTGTTTGACTGGAACCTCTTTAGTTAGGAGCTCCTGTAAGGCTGCCTTCAACTGCTCTGCTTCTTCTTGCAGCGACACAACCTAAGACAAACACACATACAGTAGACAAGTTGTTATTTCACTATTCATTCATTCATGTTTGTGTTATTTGATGCTTAAATAATTAATTAGCCGATCTACAAAATAAAACACACACACACAAACCAATCCTCACAGGGGCCTTTATGCTACATATATTTGCATAATGTCTGTTCTGCACATGCAGTTAACATGTAAGTGCATGTACCTCTCATGTACTTCATATTCAGCCGTGAATTAACAGCAAAGTCGAAATGCGAACTGAGAACTTTGCTATTTTGTTTTAATTTAACTAAATTTTGCTGCACAGAAAGTAACAGCAAATAAATCTAACACAGTTTCACAAAGATACAGTATTGCACAAAAGTCTTGCCCCAACCCTCATTTCATTATATTTTGCTTCAGAGAAGTGAGAGCTCCTTGTATTTATTAAAAAGTGGTCCTGAGCAATAGTTCTCCAGGTTTTCAGAAGGTCTTTCAAAGTTTTTCTTTAGACACTGGCTGCTTTTTCACTCATTTTCAATCCAGTCCTTCAACCTGATCCTTTTTCAGAGGAATGTTTTTTTGTTTGTTAAGCTGCTTAATGCTGACTTATGAATTAGTCAAATTCATAAGCACAAAACATGCACCTAACTTACAGGATGAACCACTATTGTGCACACACATAACAGACAACCTGCTACTTTGTTCCTAGCAGCCTGCTGGAAAAACACATAATTTATTCCCATTTATTGCCATGTCTTTAGTTGGCGAAAGAAAACATAGTTTGAAGGCATAAAATAGTATTTTTGCATTAACAAGGTGATTGTTGGTCAAATTGTTGGTGAACTCTTGTGTGGTATGTATGGAGAAGGTCAGGAGAGAGGTACAACAGTGAGTGTCTACAGCCATCTGTAAAACATGGTGGTGGTAAAAGACTGCTTCATATAAGGCCAAAGAGTGGTCATCCATCCATTCGCTTCCGCTTATCCTTTTCAGGGTTGCGGGGGGCATCGGAGCCTATCCCAGCTGTCTTAGTGCGAGAGTTAGGGTACACCTTGGACAGGTTGCCAGTCTGTCAAAGGGCTAATACACAGACAGGAGACAACCAATTGCACTTGCATTCACTCCCGCATTCACACCTATGGGGAATTTAGTGTTTCCAATTAACCTATCCCCACTAACTGCATGTCCTTGGACTGTGGGAGGAAGCCGGAGTACCCGGGGAGAATCCACGCAAACACGGGGAGAACATGCAAACTCCACACAGAAAGACCCCGGCCTGATGGTGGAATTGAACTCAGGACAGCAGGCAGCACAGTGGCACAGTGGTTAACACTGTTGCCTCACAGCAAGAAGGTCCTGCTCGTGTATACTTTTTCTTTATATGTATGTGTGCTTCTGTGACATGCTGCTCCTGGACATTCATAGCTGCTCTGTGTAGTTTGATGCGAGTATATGCTTGTACATAGGGGTACAGTTGTAAAGAGGAAGTATAGGATCTATCACTGCTGATTAAAAATAAATAAAAATTGAGTTTAAAAAAGAAAACATGGTGGTGTTTGGTGGTTTAGAGCTGTATTAGAGCCACTGGTGTTGGAGATCTCGTCCAATTTGATGGAAGCATTAACGCAGAAAGCTACAGTCCAATTTTGATGCACCATATAGTGCCATCTGGAAAGAATCTGATTGGCAACACCTTCATTTCTCAGCCTGATAACAATCCCAAACACATTTCCAATGCAATAAGCGCACACTAGGATAGAGAAAAAACACAGTGAAACACAGTGCTCCCCAGAGACCTCAGCATTATTGAAGCAGTGTGGGATCATCTGGACAGAGAACAGAACAACAGGTAGCCGACATCCAAAGAAGAGCTTTAAATGTCCTTCACGAAGCCTGGAAAACTATTTCTGAAGACTACTTAAAGAAATTATAAGATGCCTTGAAGAAGCGGGTATAGGCTACGTTGAAGAATAAAGATGAATTTCACCTTGAATTTCAAGTTTGTTACAATTATTTTTGTCTTTTACACCGTATATACATGTATGTTTACACATTTCAATAAATTACTGCACCTGTTTCCCAAAATCTTCATTGTATGTTTTTGTAAATTACTTTATTCTAGCTGGTCTCTTACCATCTGCTTCAAAGAGGTTTTCTCAGCATCCAAGGAGCGAACCCTATTCCTCAAGGCTCTGATCTCGAGGTCCAGGCGATCATTTAGCTCTTTAGTCTTTCGCAGTTCCACCATTTCTTTAAAAAAAAACAAAAAAGTACTTATTAGATCAGCGGTCCCCAACCTTTTTTGCGCCATGGACCGGTTTATGTCAGACAATATTTTCATAGACCAGCTTTTAAGGTGTCGTGGATAAATACAACTAAATAAAACCAGTACTGGTACCAAATAAAAAGAAGATTTCTTCATAACACACAGGAACAGACCCAGGGAAACAGAGTTAACAATAAAAACAATTTAAAAAATAACGCTAAAAACCCTGAAAACCATGAATTTCACACCCGAGTCTCAACTCTTGCAGCCCAGTACCAAACGACTCACAGACCTGTACCAGTCTGTGGCCCAGGGCTTGGGGACCGCTGCATTAGATGATGATAATGATGATAATAATAATAATACAACATGCTATCACTGTTATCGTTTTTATTTTACTTTAAACACTTTGAAGGTCTACTTAATAAATGCGATTAAAAGATTCATTTCTATTTTTTAAAGACTGTACTACCTGCTGTACTCCACATTTCTGAAGCTAAAATAATGCTCCAGCAGTTTAAATTTATTGGGCCAAGTCTATTATACAAAACACTGATGGCCACCAGCGCTACCCCTCAGCATACTAGTAGATGCATCTATGTTGTAAATGGAAAAATCCTAAGTCACTTCCTTCTCGAGTTATCGTGTTCGCAAGATTTTCAGAATACTTAAAATCTGAACTTGAACTTATCTGAGATTTTTAGGAGATACACGCGAGGCATGAATCTGAATACCCTAACTCGGGTTTCAATGCCACCTGCCCACCTGGCAGGATGACAACAATACCCCATCAGGCTTTTACATGTGAGGGGTTAATAAAAGCTGTTTCCTTGCTGATCTGCGGTGGAGGGAAAACTAAAAGAAGGGGTTTTATTCCAGTTCATGAATCTGAACTGTATGGGGCGTGTAAACCTGCTTTTGTCTTCGTTTCACAATTAGTTCTTTGAAAACTGTTGTTTAGAATGCAATTTCTTGGTAGTGGCGAGGTGTGTTGTTGGCTCAGCTGCAGCGGATGTGCGGCGCAGTTTCAGGGGAAATGTGTGGCGTAAGCTGGAGCACGGATGAATGCTGAATGACATTTCACCAAAGAGCCACTATAAAGCTATTATAACAACCAAAGTGAATCACAAACTGTGTCTGGCTATCTGTTGGGAATCCGTAGTGGCAATTTTGTGCTGAAAACATGCAAAACAATTCTCACCATATTTCTTCAGCTTTTCTACCTCCTGCCGGAGCTGCTCCACCTCCTGCTGTGCTGATTGCAACTCAGGCTCTGAAAAACAACATAAGCTAGAGTAAGCACACACTCTGAACAAAGTTGCTGGTTAAGTTTTGTTACAGGGGTGCAAAACTTCGGTTTTATTTGAAGAGTATGCTTATGTGTTATACAAACAAGGCTAAAAATCGGTTCCAGATTTAGCTAAATGTGGCATTTTCTTTTCAAGCAGTCATGGCTGATTATTTTACACTAAACGAAAATAGGACTGAACTTTGAGGTTGCATGCTTTCTACTAGTTTCATTTGACATACATATGTATTCAGAGTCAAATAAAACAAATCCATCTTGAACTGTACACTACAGAATAACAAGAGAACAGATCTAACCTGGCCATGAAATAGCCTGTTAGCCAAATGTCTAGTTACTTTTGAGCCTATGAAAATCTTGTAGATAAGTTATAACTGCATTTGGAAATGGGCGATTTATTGATTGATGTATTTCTTTCTTCTTCTTTTTTATGATGATGATGTGCGTTGAATGACCCTCTCCTTGTATGTGTATATTTTCTCTTTTATCCCAGGAGAGGCTCTAATGTGAATGAAATAAAGAATTCTGATGTGTTACTCACAACAACCAGTGTATCACACAGTACTTGTTAATTTTTCTTCAAATAATGCTTTGCTTGTGTATTGTTAGTGCAATTATTTCCCAGAGAGAGTATTTTTTAATAATTTGTTACATTACTTTTACATGAGATGAGCTGTCACATACTGTAATTACCAGTAAACAATCAAGCTTAGACTACACCTCCCCACGTGACAGAAACTCTATCCTGATGAGGAACATATAAGATCTTCTTTTTAGTGTTTAATCATTAACACAAAGTCGAGAACAATGCCAGTGAATCTTGTGAATTGTGGACGCATGGACAGACAGACAAAGGATGATGAACCTATCACCTTGCCATAAATTTACTGGTCCTTCAGCAGGATGAGCAAAAATCCAGCCCAAAAAGCATTTCACAAAGAAATGTCTGTGAAGGTTCTCAGTCATCCAGGTCATTGTAGTCTAAGGAGCCTGGAAAGAAAGGCATCTGGACTTCTTTAAGTTTCCTTGAAGACGTTTCACCTCTCATCCAAGAAGCTTCTTCAGTTCAAAGAGCAATTGGTGGAGAGTCCCAGATTAGAGCGGGTGAAGCTGGTTCTGTTTTCCAAGGAGCTTGTAGTCATTTTCTGTGGTTTGAAAGACGAGTGAAAGAAGCCATCTATGTCCACTGTGAACGACCATCTTTGAACAGAGGCGGGGGTTTATGAGACCAACTGTCTGCCATCTATAAACCAGTTTTTAGATCCCTTCCCAGACGCCTTAATGCCCACTCACATCCTGGGACATTTGACCTCAGTAAATCACATGATAGGGTGTGAAAATGGGTTCACCCGAAACCTTGGCTGATTGTGAACCACACCTGTTTTCACACCTTGGCTGATGTGATTAGGTAGAGGACACTCCCATAGGGCTTAAAATCTGGGACTCTCCACCATTTGCTCTTAGAACTGAAGTGAAGACACTTCTCGGATGAGAGGTGAAACATCTTCAAGGAAACTTTAAAAAGTACGGACGCTTTCTTTCCAAATTCCTTAGACTTCACAAAGAAATGCTCAGCCACAATTTCTCCACTGTAGAAAGAGGCGTGGGTGGAAACGGAGGCTGTAATGCTGCATGCCTGACTGCTTATCACGCCTTTGTTACCTTAGTATTTTTCCTCTACCATACACACAAGCTGAAGCCAGCAAACTATAGTGTAAGTGTGCAAGTAAAAACATGGTTTTTTTTGTCTGTTTGTTTCTAATCCCCCGTCTTGCAGATGCCTAAGGATGGCATGTAATGCAACTAACAAGATAGCTGCTTGATTTGCAATTTAGTACGGTAATTCTGAAGATTACCTGTGACTAAATTAACTATACTTAGGAGTGTGCTATACCAAACAAGGTGGTACTGCAAGGACAACATAATCACCTCAGGATTAAGTCAAAGTGAACGTCTATTCCAAATTCAAAGAAATTACCTCAGTGCATTATTGCAAAATGTCCATGAATGGGAGGGACCAAATGCCTCCAGGAAAAGCTGCATTTAGCATATCCATATAAACACAGAGACAATTGTGATGGCAAGCCACCATGAGAAATCAGTTTAAGAATGACAGCCTCTTTATAAATTGTTGATTAATATCTCTCACCATATGCTCTCTGGGTCAAATGAGCAGACTCCAGCTCATCAGTCAAACGCCGGATCTCATTGTGTGCCATTGCCAGCCGGCGGGAGGCCTCCTCCAGGTCCCGCTCCAGCCGGGAGCACTCTCTTCCCAAACTACTTTCCTGGCCAGCCAAAAATCTGGCCTCAGCCTGCGAATACAACACGCATCAACTTACTGCATGTCCAATACAGCAATAACTGACAAGCTCTAAAAGGAAGTAAGCAGGAGCAGGAACATATAGCGTAAATGTTTAAAGGTCCATGCAAGAACTGGACACCTTGAGAAGTGCAGTGGGTCAAGATGCATCAGTCGGGTAGTATCTTGAAATTCTTCTGCCATGCAAATTTCCTAACCTGTGCTCAGAACAGAGCTAAATAACACTGGAACAGAAAATAAGAGTTTGTAGTTAATGTGGCGAGTGGCTAACGTGCAAGATCTTTATGTTTACACATTATACAAAAACTAAAGTCAGCATCAGTTCCTGAGAGCAATCTTAGTGTTTGTTAGTATTTAAAGGAGATGAGCGAACTAACGACATACATACAGGAATAAAAGTATGTTTGTTCTGTGAAGACTTGAGTCCAAAGAGTTTTTTCCATGCGCTCTGCCCATGACGTGGTGCCCCCTTGTGGGCAGCCTGTGGAATAACATTTGAAGACAGCGTCACAGACTAGGAAAACAATATGCATGTTGGCCATATGAGACTGAATTTGTGATGTTCTTCCTCTAACCTGGGATACGCCGGTGCTCTTCACTTGTGCTCCTGTCCCCATATGGTTGGCTGTGTTTCCATCACCCGTCAACTTGTCTGTAAGCTCGCTTGTCTCAAGCAGGGAAGCCCTCTCCACCAGGAGGTACGCCACCTGCTCACTGGGGCTGCTGTGAATCAACTCTGTGAGACCCTGCTGGTACAGCATTTTAGCCACCTCGCTTATCTGGGCATCTGACAGAGGAAATCGGTGAGGGGAGTTGATTACTCACGAAACTTGTGGGTAATCAAGTAAATAGAGCATGTTTAGGATGCTAAAAGAATAAGAAAGTAGAGTCCTTTAGTGTATGAGACTAAAACATCTCTGTCTTTAGAAATTTATGGGTATATACCATCCAATAATGAGGAAACACTACATTAATTCTGCTCTTGGGTTACTGTAATCTGCATATTGTGTAGGTAAGAATTTTTCACACCTTGAAGTGATATTAGGCGCCGCAGCTGCTCCTTAAGGTGATCATTCTCATCTTGTATCTCCTGAGCCAAAACATTTTTGTGCTCTGTGAAGAATCTGATCTGCTCCAGCGACTTGCGTACCTTACGCACAGAAAGGACAGATAACAGACTTTCTCTCTTATCGTCACATTCTGATATCTTCAGAGGGGATACCTTACCTCCGCCATTTCTGCTAAGTGCTGAGAGCGGTGGGTTTCCAGGTCTCTGGTCACTTTGCTGAGGCGGCTCGTCGTGCGCTGAAGAGCGCGCCATAGCAAACACAGCTGAGCTTCCTTTGAGGAGTCAGGAGGAAGACCTTCCTCTTTACACCAAGCAGAGATCTCCTCCAGCTGCTTTTGGTGACAGTGAAGGCAACATGTGGCTGAAAACTCAAAACCAATAACACCACGTTCTGGGAGATTTTTACTGTTTCCTGCTTCTTGAATTACTTAAAGATAAATTAAGTATATGATAAGTTATTGTTTTAAAAGTCATTTTTCAGCCTGAGGATTGATGCTACAAGCTGCAGAGCAAAAACGCTGCAACAAAAGAATGAAGTTTGGAAGCAGACGCTTATGCTCCAACACAAGACCAACTTCATTGTGCATCACTAAAGCCTGATTTAGACTTCAACACAACATAACCTCTGCGAGTGTCCAACTTCACTGCCTGCATTTATGCTTATTATGGACACATTGTAGGCAGTGGTGGTCCTAGCCTGTTTTGCTCCCCGGGCAAACACTCCCTCTGGCGCAGAGGATTGTACATTAACATAAAACGGTTGTCGAAATTCACCAGAGAAACACACACACACACACACACACACACACACACACACACACACGAAGAGAGAGAGAGTATGCATTGTATGCAAACAGCTACCAAACAGCCATCATAATTCGTCATACAATGAGAACAGGACAAATCAACAACTGACAACGTTTGTGCCGGTTTGTGCTGCTTCTGTTTTGAAGATATTAATGAAAATGTAAAGGTCAAACCCCCCTCCCCCCCACACACACACACACACACACATTAATGGAATCAAACAAAATTGATGTGAAACGTTTGTGCTGGTTTCCATCTGTCACGGCAGGTTAAGCCAATGTGTTTGGAAACAGGACCCAAAAGCAGATACTGTAGGAGACAGCCCACTCAGCCCTCACACATCTGGACACTATAGACTCATACTTTAGGATGCCGTTCATAGACTTCAGTTCAGCTTTCAACACCATCATTCACAAACTAGATCTGCAGAATCAACCTTTTGGGATTTATTTGCCTGGATGATTAAGCACGCATCAGGACATTATTTTATGAATATCTTTAAAATGATAGCAGCACAAACGTAGCACAAACATTTGATACCACTTTTGTTAGATTTGAAGAAGGTGGGGGGCCAACTTCACTCACATGTGCTCGAGATCATTGTCCTGTTTTATGATCCACCTGAATACAAACTTTAATGGACAGATGTCCTCTGTCAAGTCTCTGCTGTGTGGCAGGTAGGAATTGAACCAAAAGTGCATGTACTGTAAGATAAGGTTTAAAACTCAAAACAGCTTTATTTTCGACGCCTTGCAAAAATGACAAACTAAACAAATTCATGAGCTAATTATCAGGCAACAGGTGGAAGGGCAGCTGACACTAATCACGGCTAAATGAGACAAGGGAAGCAAAACTGAACATAACGTGCACAGGGTACCAAAACAAAAACAGGAAGTAACAGAACATGAGAACAAAAACATGGGCTTGACTCTGAGACAGAAAGGTAAACGAATATAGAGACCCAGACAAAGACATGAGAACTGACAAGAACAGCAGATAAACATGGAGACATGACTGACACTGAGACCCCCACAAAGACACAACAGCTTGATGCAGAAAGAAGACAAAACACAGAAAATATAGAAGTCGTGCAGAAGATGAAACATAGATGAGACTGGGACAGAGTGGAGAAGGGAACTAACATCATAACCAGCAACCAGGACTAGAGACACAGAAACTCAGAAAGACAAATAATTAAACTAAATATCATATAGAGACTAGAAGATAAATAACATCACATGTCCAAAAGAATCTGATTTTATTTTATTTTTTTAAATCAGACACAGGGGCCGTGACAGCCTCACACTTGACTTTAAAATACACTGGTATACATGCTGACTGGTCCTGTGGCTGCAAAACAAGTCAAATCATCAACCGTCCACCACTGTTAGTATATCCATGACACATTAAAGAACAAGGCTGGCAGAAGGAGAAAGAGAAAGATTTCAAAGACATTGAAAACTAATGAGAGATGTGTCTACAGACCTCAGAATAACTGCCAAGACACTCATAAATGATTTAGCCATGTCAGGAATTACTGTTCAAAAGAAGACAATCAATTTAACCCTGCACAGGAATAATCCACCAGGTCACTGATTAAGAAAAACTCCACTTCTGCAGGAGAGACACTTTCAAATCAGACTAAAATAAGTAAGGACAACCTGGAGAAAGATTATGCAAGCATGTCCTTTGGGCAGACGGGACAAAGCTACAGCTCTCTGGGCACCGTGACACTGCTTATGTTTAGAGAAAGAAGGGAGTCAGAAGGAAGCAATACCATCTTCATGGTGAAACACGGTGGTGGGACTATTATGCTGTGATGATGCTGGAATTTTTTTCTGTATTTTATTCATCTTTAGGCATGAAAAGCTTAATAAAAATACTTGAGAAAAAAAATCTGAATCCTGATTCTTTTTTATTCATGATGTTTTTGTCATAATTTATGCATGATAGGGTTAAATAACAATAATTACAGTTACACACTACATACATCTATAGTAACATTAAACGACCAGTGGGTGGGTGGGTATGGAGTGATACGTCAGTGTCCAATGTAGTGGTTTATGTGCAAGTATACCATCAACACTGACACAAATGCAAGATAACAACCTTTGAATACCTCTCCACTGTAGTGACCACTATCCGTGAAAGGGTTAAGTATCCATTATGTATCCATGTAAAGATTAACTTTGAGATTAAAAATCTCTTATTCAAGAGAGTTATAACATAAAAGTTCTATAACTAAAAAAGTGCTATAATCTAATTGTAGAAAAAAACATACAACCAATTCGTAAAGCGCGTTGATGTCTATTTACCAACATTAACAACGATATTAGACCTAAAACAAAAAAATTGAGCCCTTACTGTCGTTCATACTTTCATTTAAAAAAAGACACTGATGACACAAACCGCTAAGCGGAAAACACTCAAGAATAAGAACAAAGTTTTGAAGCAATGAGACACATTTTTATCAGTAATCGTTGTAGCTGTAAGCTTTCTGTGCTGTGGTTACACCTATTACATAAACGTCTGTTTCATCCTGTGCAGACAACTGGCATTAAACGGAGTGTCTAGGCTGAACCGCATTTTCTTCCTCGCTGTTTCTGTAGTTCAAAAACCTGACATAACTTAACATTACCACAAAAAATAACTAACTTAGAATGCATGCGCGTTAGTAGATCAGACTAAACCTCTTCCAGACACTCATGTTGAGTATTTTCTGAAAGTAAGCTGTTTTAAAAGATTGATAAAGTATGTACGACTTCTATATTTGGTGTCTGCAGTTATATGGAAACGTCCTAATAAGTTGGTGATATTTTATTTTCTGTTGTAATGTAAAGTCGCAGGTTTTCGCTAGCTAGCCATGTAGTGTAGTCGCTGCGAAGAAAAGTTAACGATACCTCTTGTTGATCCATTTGTCCTTAGGTGAAGGAAAACAATTAAAAAAAATCCCAGTCTCACGTTTTAACTCTCATTTCACCGCGGCCAAGCGAGCCGTCATTTGTGAGCCGCGGTCTAGCCAGCCGCCTCTTATCCGCTGCATGAATTGTGTGCGCTTCTACACTAAACTTTACGGCAGCGCCTGTTCTCCTTCATTCCTGGTCGCAAACTTAGAACCGCGTACACATACACGTGCGCGTGCGTTCACAAATACACGCGCGCGCACACATTGCATCGGGTGATAGTTGAAGTCAAACTTTCAACACAATCCTCCTCTGGGCCACGTCTGGGCAGACTTGGGCAGACTTGTACTTGTCTGGGCCAAGTTTAATTTCTATCAGCTGCAAGATTCCACATCCTTGATGGCTGATTTCAAAACATATTCCTCCACTGTACCTCTGGGCCAAGTTTCATCTGAAACCGTTTTCATACTCCTAAGAAATTAAAGTACAAGTCTGCTCAAATTTAAAAACTTTAAAGGAATGTGATAACGTAATGTAAGAATTTCTTAACTATTGTTCTTTAGTTTGGCTTTTTGTATATTAGAATGGTTGAGACACATTAAAAAAATGCTGGGTTATTATCTTAACTCAAATACTGGGTAAAAGTCGTTCGTAAGTTGGGTTGGTGTGACCAAATATTATTCAAAAGTTATGAATCAGGAGTTGGGTTGGTGATGTGCCGAGTTCTTCAATTCACTCCACAGCTTGACTCTGTCGGGTCATAGGTTTGGTAGCTTTGATCAAATACTGGGTCAAAACTTTACCCAATTGTTTGGGTTGAAGACAAGCCTCAGAAGAAGCCACATAAGTTTTCACAAACTGCAATTTTCAACTAGACTGTGACCTGATCACATATCACTGGACTTCTCCACTACTAAGAAATAAAACATGGTAAGTAAAAAGTGAATTCTACGCATTTGAAAGTCATAAGGTCATTTTTAACATTACAATTAACTGGTTTATTCTAGAACTTTACCTACTCGCTAAAGGCCTTTTAGCAGATAACACCAGCTAGCTTGTGATGAAGAAAAAGCAATTTTACTTAAAAATGTTTGATATCGTCTTTTAAAGTTAGTTTTGAAATGAGGCTGAGGTTGCTCTGTTTGACAAACCATTTAGAGATCACCCTATCTAGAACAAATAAAATATGAGATTTGGTGTTGCATTTGTGGGGAAAAGGTAAAAAGAAAAAGAAAAAAAGAAAGAGGAACAGTCTATCTAAACTAATTAATTTAATTTAATTATTTAATGTATCCTAAATGATCTATGTTGATAACATCATATTGTATTTTTAAATTTAAAAGGCAATGATAATTCATCTCATTTAGATTAAAAAATAAAGATAGATTGCGCCAATACTTTGACCCACTTTTTCTAGACCCCTTAAAGGGGCGCGCGCATATCTGCACTTAGCTGGCTTGCTACTAAAGAAAACGGGATGGCAACAGCAACATACGTGAGTATTTATACTGCCACCACCAATATTTAGCCACCAATCCTCACTCTGAGACCTCAGTAGCGTTAAGGTCCGCCACTCTGAAGTTTACGTTTAGTCAAAGTAAAATAAAAAAACCCACCAATTTACTGCCTTCTAAATATCATTTTTATTAAGCCTTTTGGTTCTTAGTCAACATACAAGGCTAATTTGTTAAAGGGTTAACCTGGCGGGGCTGAAAATGTTGGCTGCATTCATACCCTGCTCAATATACAGGTAATCTGCTCTTCACTTAGATGGAAGCAGTGCTAGCTACTCTGTGACACTGGGTGATCTACCTCTGAGATACGGAAGGTGACCTGGAGCTGGCGGAGGAACTGAATATCTTTTTCGCCCGCTTTGTGGCCGTGGTACCCGAGGTATTGGAGCCACAGCTGCAACACGCGGCCCACAGCAGCAGCACCCTCACCTTGGAAGAACACGAGGTGAGGCGCACTCTGCGGGCCGTCAACCCGAGGAAGGCGGCTGGTCCTGAAGGAGTGCCAGGCCAAATATTGAGGGATTGTGCAGAACACCTGGCTGGGATCTTCACTAAATCCCTCGCACAGGCGACTGTCCCATTCTGCCTCAAGTCCTCCACCGTAGTCCCATTGCCTAAGAAGCCCCACATCACCAGCCTGACTACACACCAGTGGCACTCACCCCAGTGATAATGATATGCTTTGAGAAGTTGGTCCACAGACACATCACAGTAGCCCTGCCTCGGAGCCTGGATCCACACCAGTTTGCCTACAGAGCTAACTGATCCACGGAAGACACCGTAGCCATAGCACATGGAGCAGCTATGTGCGGATGCTTTTCAGGGGTTACTGCTCTGCTTTTAATACCAACCTTGCACACAAACTGGTGGTGAAGCTACAAGACCTGGGGCTTCCATACACCACCTGCTTGTGGATCAACAGCTTCCTCTTGGACTGTAGACAGAGAGTGAGAGTTGGCCATCGCACATCCTCAGCCTGAGTCTCAGCACTGGCTCACCCCAGGGCTGTGTGCTCAGTCCACTGCTCTACTCTCTCTACACTCACGACTGTACTCCTGTCCACCAGAGCAACACCTTTGTGAAGTTTGCAGACAACACCACAGTGGTGGGGCTCATCTCCAGGGGTGATGAGTCTGCTTACAGAGATAAGGTGGAGCAGCTGTCGTCATGGTGTAAGGCCAATAACCTCCTCCTCAACACTTCAAAGACCAAAGAACTCATAATAGACTTCAGAAGAAAAAAGGCAGAGATACCACCACTAATCATTAAAGGCGACTGTGTGGAGAGGGTGGCAAACTTTCGCTTCCTGGGAGTCAACATAGAGGAGAACCTTTCCTCGAGTATGAACACCTCTGAGCTGCTGAAAAAGGCCCAACAGAGACTGTACTTCCTGAGAATTCTCAGGAGGAAAAATATTACACAGAGACTGCTGGTGTCCTTCTGCAGAGCCACCTTCGAGAGTGTACTAACCTATTGCATATGCATCCGGTACACTAGCAGCACTGTGGCTCAGAGGAAACCACTCCAAGGGGTCATGAACACCGCCCAAAGGATCACTGGCTGCCCTCTCCCCACGCTGGAAGAGCTACACAATACTTGCTTAAAAAGCTCAGAACATTATAAAAGATACTTCCCACCCTGGCCCCTCCCAGTTTGAAATGTTGCCCTCGGGAAGACAGTACAGTCACAAATAGACTCAAACACAACTTTTACCCAACAGCAATAATATGTCTAAATGTCACCTGTTTGCAGCCCGAGGGAATTTTTCTGAATGAGTGGGTGATGGGGGAAGTTGACTTGCTGACCGCTCAAGCCTGGAATGTTTTGATCACCATTTTTTCAGAATCAGAATCAGAATCAGAAAGGGTTTTATTGCCAAATGTTGAGCAGGTTTACAACATTAGGAAATTGCTGCGGTGCTTCAGTGCAAACATACTGTCATAAATTGCGCTTAAATAGACATGAAAAAATAAAAGTAAGAATAAGAATTAAAAGTGCTACGTAGAAAGATATATACATGAGTGCAGGTGGTGATCAGTGCCAAAACATGGAATCATGCAGTGAACACAGCGTAGGGTCATGAGTTAGTGGTGGGGACAGTCGTACGTTTATTGTTCATGTGTCCAACAGCAGAGGGGAAGAAACTGTTCTTATGGCGAGAGGTTCTGGTGCGAATGGACCGGAGCCTCCTGCCTGAGGTGAGCAGGTCAAACAGACTGTGTCCAGGGTGAGAAGGGTCAGCTGAGATCCGAGCTGCACGCCGCAGTGTCCTGGAGGTGTACAGGTCCTGCAGAGATGGGAGTTTTGGATGGATTTCAAGAATTTTGATAACAAATAAAGGAGTTTTTTAAATTGGAACTTTGACTTACGTTTTGAACAGCGGGCGCGTCAACATTATTCCCGTATTCAGCTGCTCGGCGACTCAAAGGTTTGACAGTCGCCAATACCACTCTTGAAATGATCTATGCACTGACTGAAGCATGTTTGTGGGAATATATGTGAATGTTTGCTCATACTATTCTTATTAGCACTTGATATTAAGTATTTCATTGATTGATTTTATTACATTTTTATTTTATTTTATTTTATTTTTATATTTCTATTGATGATGCAACTGATCGGAGAGCACTTTTAATTTTGTTGTACCTGCGACAATGACAATAAAGACATTTTGATTCTGATTATTCTAAAATTAGGAAATGTTATCTTTGCTTTAACTTTTGAGTATTGTGATGGACCGAGCAGTGAAGGAACGTCAGGCAAAGGTTAAAGTGCAAAAAAAGGTTTTTTTTTAATGTGACCCTAAACATTTTATTTTTTTTTACAGAAAATTCAAAATCTTGCACACGAATAGTGTGGGTGTCCAAGAAGAGGAGAAATTTGTGTCAACTATAACAAATGATTTTGAATACATTTTAACATTACGTTATCACATTCCTTTAAAGTTTTTACATTTGAGCAGACTTGTCCTTTTATTTCTTGGGAGTATAAAAGCAGTTTCAGATGAAACTTGGTCCAGAGACACAATAGGTAGCTCAGAGGAGGAATGCGTTTAAAGTATGACGTCAACTATCAAGAATGATTTTTAATGAATTTGTGAATGTGATGTGATTGTTTTGCATTAACTGTATTGAACATGAGCATGAGCATAACTGTCCTTTAATTTTTGTGGAATATTGCAATTGATAGTGATTAAACTTGGCCCAGAGGTACAGTAAGGGGAACCAGGCTATCCCAATGCAATATGTGTGCGCGCGTATGTGTGAAGGAAAACAGGCGCTGCCGTAAAGGCAAGTGTAGAAGCGCAAGAAACTTTATGTGGCGGATAAGAGGCGGATGGCTTGACCGCGGCTCATTTAACTGCGGTCTCATACCACTCTTTCTTTCTTTTTTTTTTGGCCGCAATTGTCTCAAACTGCCTTTGAAAATCCGAACACCGAACACCGTGAGCGCGTTGTTTTCTTCCCGTCGTTGTAACGGTACAGTCCTGCGACGACGGAGGAGGGCCCTCGGACAAACTCTGGGATTTAAAAATCTGACGCTAAAAATTTTCGTTGTCTTTTACACGGGTAAAACATAACGTGGGCGAATGCTAATTGGATGCGCAGGCCGATATCGCCTTCTCAAGCTACTCTAATGTTGTGGGTAATATTTTGTAGGAGATGTTTTGTTCATGCATGGTGTTTGTGAACGCAGCATGAACATTCACCCCTCCCTTAGCTCTTTA
Source organism: Mchenga conophoros (assembly GCF_057382185.1). Classification (NCBI taxonomy): domain Eukaryota; kingdom Metazoa; phylum Chordata; class Actinopteri; order Cichliformes; family Cichlidae; genus Mchenga; species Mchenga conophoros. The sequence goes on from NC_140530.1 coordinate 23,637,111, forward strand.
ATCGGAGGCTGGTGCAGCTGTGGCCTACTCCTGACTCCCCCTGACACTTGGCACTCTCTCTTTCCTGTTGTAAGTGGCGATAATCACAGGTTGTCTTTAAGCATTGCAGCTCGGATTCATTTCCCCTAGCAACTGTTTAAGCTGTGTAACTGTTGAAGGGTGGTGAGTAGGATCCTCATAGGTTCTCTGCAATTTGGTTTATAGTAGGGTGGACCCCGGCCAACGTTCTCTGCAGCAAACTTGTATCTCTATGGATCTCTACAGTTTCAGTTTATTTCCCAGTTTTTAAATCTGTTGCCCTATGGTTCCAAGAGCTGTCACCAATCTTTGTGTTGTATTATTTCACAACACTACTTTAATCAGCTAGCATTTCTCCTCTGGACTTGATGTCTACAGTCTCAGATCAACACAGCCCTGCCCTCCAGCACTATCAGCAGCAGTAACATTGTACCCCATCAGGTAAAATATAGGCTATGGTTGCTTTGCATTGTCCCCACCTGATGAGTGATAGTATGATGCAATTCTATATTATTTTAGATTCTTGATGAATGTGGGTTGTTGTTATTCAGCCTGGTTCTATGCACTCCTTTTTAATTTTGAGCACCTGCCCCTGCACAGCCCTGGTTAAATGTTACAGCATTGGTCTTTGAAGATGTGCTCAAATAGTAACAAAATACAGAACATTTATGAAAATGTTTGCTTTTCTACTGCACTTGGGCATTCAAAGCACTTTATACTTTATCTCATCCACCCTTTCACACACTTTCATAAAGGCACTTTTTTTTCTCTCTATGTCTTTTGCATCCAACATTGGTTTCCTTTGGAACTTTAAGTCTATCTGAAAGTGGAGAATAATTCTTAGTTGGTGTGGTTGGTTTTTAAATATTGCTCTAAATCATTGTTGTATATTTTTTACATGTTTATACAGAATATTGTATTTGGTTTTTAAGTAGTTATGTGGTACATGTGTTTAACTCTTGCTGCCATGATGTCTCTCTTGGAAATTAGATGAATAATCTCAATGAGATTTTTACCTGGATAAATAAAGAATTAATAACCCCCATGCCCTAGAAAACCCAGAAGTCTGACAAAGAAGTACAACCTCAATTTCCCAGTTATCTCAAAATTTTGGAGGGAAGATTTCCAATACAACCAATAAAAATTCCTGACAATTAAAATGTGCACTGCTGCATTAATGTACAGAGCTATAAAGTTACATGTAGCGTCCGCTTTTTTTTTTTTTTTTAATATAAATCGGTTTCATAATAATAATCAGTTTACTCATGTTTTCCTGCTGTATTAGTGAACTGAAACTGAAGAGTATTACTTTATGATGTCACTTCCCATTTGAGCTTCCTGGATGCTTCAGATTACGAAAGGATTAATGTTTATTTTCCTCATGTTACTGTAGTGACTGTTATTTGTTGTGGAAGAGAGATTTGTTTTTGGGAATGACTTTATTGTTGCAAACAAAGTGCTATTAGTCAAAGTGGAATATTTCAGCATGGTGTGCTGTCTTTCCTTTAAAAAAAACAAACAAACTTGATTTGTGGCCTTTTTAGTTGATTTTCGCTAAACCTTCACCAGAAACTATCGCAGTGAAGGTTGGCTGTCAAGAAGCCATTGTTATGGAAGGGAAATGGAGAAAATGATGAGGTACCATATTATACACAACTGCACTGGAAAAACTGTGGCAGCAGGTCTTTTGGAAGTTTAAATCTTTGGTTCCAATCATTGTAAGTATCAACAGAGTTGAGGAGAGAGGTGCAACAGTGAGCGTCAACAGCCATCCGTGAAACACAGTGTAGGCTTTGTCATGGTTTGGGTCTGTATTTCCACCACTGGTGCTGGAGATCTTGATAAAAATATCAGTTTGGTTTTCGAGCATGACAATGATCCCAAACGACCTGTCAATTCAGTAAAACCCTACCTGGATAGAGGGGAAAACCACAATCAAGGGTTAACCTCCCCAGTACCTGGACCTCAGCTCACTGAAGCAGTGCAGGATCATCTGGATATGGAAAAAAAGGTAAATGTCCTTTAAAATGTGTGGAGAACTATTCCTGACGATGACTTAAAACAAATGACAAGAAAAGTTGCCTCAGTGAACTCAGTTCAGTGCAGGTTTAGTTAGGTAGTGCCAAATTACACCTAAAGTTGCCTCAAAGCAATTTACACTGTATGTTAAAGACCTTACAGTATTTGGAGGAAAATCAAATGATCCTCTATGAGCAAAAACTCAGCAACAGTGTGAAGGAAAAACCCCTTTAAATAGGAAGAAACCTCTGGCAGCACCAAGCTCAGGGAGGGGCAGCCATCTGCTGTGACTGATTGGGGGTGAAGGGGAAAGAGAAGAATAGAAAAGAGAGGAAGGAAAGAGAACACAAGGATTTAAGGACATGCTGCAGTGGGATATAAACACCTGAGGAGTGAAAAGAGGTGAATGGACAAGAAGTGCTCAGTACCTTCCATGAAATCTGAGCCTATAGCACCATAACTAAGTCATCCATCCACTTCTCCTTTTTCCTTTTCAGGGTCGCGGGGGGTCACTGGAGCCTATCCCAGCTGTCTTAGGGCTTAGGCTAACCTTAAATTTAGTAAGGGTGTCTGTCTCCAGGATGCAAACTGGGATTTGGCTCCATAGTAGAGAGGTCTGAGAGCTGAAGGCTCTGCCTCAAATTCTACTTCTAGAGATCCTCGGAACCACAACCAAGCCTGCTGCGTGAGAGCATAAAGGTGGTCATAACAAACATTGTCTACGAAACTTGTTAGAATTGTATAAACTCTGTTTTTGTTTTATATGCTGTATATGTGTGCACATATTCCAATAAATGCTGGCACCTATATCCCATTTTCCTAGCAAAATGCAATCTCAAGCCCAGTACTGTACTTTTAAAACTACAATTTTACTTTCACGGGCTATGATGTCTTCAATAAGTTCATGTGTATTAAGGTGGCGCTGTAATGAAACCGCATAATAAGCAACAATTCAATGAACCAAAGTGCTTCCTAAACATGAATACAACAGTAAAAATAATCCAGCCTCTTCCTATTTTCTGTATTTGATATTTTTTAATCTTGACACTACTTCAGGTACACAGAAGACAGTCTCTCATTAGTGAGACAAAGTCTACTACCTGGCAGGACAATTAAGTAAACCTTTACCGTGAATGACGTCAACTTGATGAAGTTGAGTTTAAAGACAAATCATTATCGTCTCTTGGGATTCAATTTAGGATGAAACGGTGTGTGTTTTATTCTGGGTGGTCTGAGATTTCTTCTACATTTACAATCAAAAGTGGGCAGGAATCAGCCCTTATTTCCTGTCCTTCCGTCGCCTCACGTAGGAAGTGATGTAGTGGTGTTCATACCAAGCTGCAAGGCTCAATAAACAGCATGAGCAGGAATGCAGCATTGGCACATAAATCTGTCTGTAGCAATTTAATCATGTGCTGCCCACACATCTAGCAGTATCATGACAAATGCTGTGGGATCCTTTTCATTTTTCAACACACCCCCTAATGAGCACAGTGTTGTTATTATTATGACCCATATTTTCGGTACAGATGGGATGTGTGCAGGAAACTGCAAAGAATATGTTCTGTGTTCACGCAGGTCCACAGGAATGTTATTTTTTGGTATCGGGCTGGTCCCGACCACAGATTTGGGGGGAGGGCAGGGAAAGTTTGGAGGAAATGGCTGTAGAGAACTCCTCCTATGTCTAACTCTGCATTCCTCCTCGGTGCCCTTCTCTCCAAGTGTTCAAGCAAAAACCTCTGCAAGGAACGAAAAAGCAGAGATAGTGGATAGGAGTCACTAGGGAAAAGTATCTGAGGATCTCTCTCGAGCTCTCGACTCCAACGCTTTGAAACGGGTAAGAAGTTTACTCACACTTGTTAGGGAGGATTATAAAGAGACTAACAAAATACTTCTCTGAGCTTTTATGAAGTTACACTTTCTGTGTTAATCTTGAGATATGCTGGAGTTTTGTACAGTATAACTTAGCGCTGTCTTTCTGGATCATCTGAGATTTAAGAGCAACATTTCCCTGTAATGCCAGACCAATGCAAACTCCTGGCAGGGTAACGACACAGTGAAGTGTGCCAATGTAAACAGACGTGCGATTTACAGACTCATAAGGTGACACATCAAATTCAAAATTTCATTTTATCCATTTCTAATTTGAAAAAGTAGACAAAAAAACATCACTTAAAAGGAGAATTTCTAATGTAGTGTGCAGGCTTTATAAAAAAAAATCATTTAATAATTTTATCCAGATGTGTTACTGAAACTGAAGACTGTTACTTAGCTATGTAATTTCCCCTTTGAGCTTCCCAAACGTTCAGGAAAGTGTTTATTTTCCTCTCTTCTGTTACTGCAGAGACAGTTATTAGTCACACAGAGGAAACATTTGATTTAGGTTTTAGTAAATTTGCTGACTTATCAAAAGATTTAAATAGTTTTACTTGTTTTGTTTTGTTTTGACTCAGAGGCCTGTTTACAAAAAAATCATTTGACAAAGCGTTAAAAACTTTTTATTCGTTAATATGATTTTCATGCTTTGTGCATTTAAACGCTGGAGGTTTATATCCAGATTTTAAAAAGTAGAAGCCACAGTATTCGATCATGAGCATAAGGGTTTCATACTGCATGTTTGTTTACAGATGTTACAGAGTGCAGATGTTTTCATGTGCCCCTCAGAGACTGGATAGAGTCTAAAGAGATGGAGCAACTCCCCTGCATCCACTTCCTTCTGTGTGGCGTGCCTGTGCCTTGATAAATGAGCAGAGATTGTCAGTGAAACTGCCCAGAAGCAGACAAAGAGTCCAGTGTGTCAGGCCACGGAAATCTGTGGGTCACTTTAAATAGCATAAAAGAAGAAAACAAAGAGGAGTGTTCACTGACTAATTATAAAATCTTTTTAATAATTAATCATTTTACTTTCTCACATACTTCACAGGGTCATTTGCACACCCGATTCTAGGCTCGTCCTCGAATCTCAGAATAGCCATGGTCTTCCTACTCATCTCCTTAGTGGTGCTGCATTTGCTCTCCTTGGCCATGCTTGTCATTGCCACCCTTGAGAAGGTGAGACGTGGGAAATTGTGTTAAATAATTTACCCTCTTCTATCAACAGATGTCGCTGTTACTCTGTATTTCACATGAAGAGCACTGAGCAAAAGAATGGTGCTTCTCAACATACCAGCTGTAGATTTGTGCCATGTGCCTTTCTGCATATTTGTCTTAATGTGTGAGTGAGCATACTTTGAATTTCTTTCTTTCTTTAGACCTGGTGGGTTTGGACAGAATCAGAAGTCTCCAACCTCTGGCATTACTGCATGTATGACAATGCCACAGAAGCCTGGTTGTGTTCTGCTATCAATCAAAGTGGTAAGAAAGTATTTCTAACTTCATACTTCCATCCATTCCATCCATCCATTTTCATCCGCTTTGTCCGGGGCCGGGTCGCGGGGGCAGCAGCCTAAGCAAAGAGGCCCAGACCTCCCTCTCCCCAGCCACCTCCTCCAGCTTATCCGGGGGAATACCAAGGCGTTCCCAGGCCAGCCGAGAGATATAATCTCTCCAGCGTGTCCTGGGTCTGCCCCGGGGCCTCCTCCCGGTGGGACATGCCTGGAACACCTCACCCAGGAGGCGCCCAGGGGGCATCCTTGTCAGATTCCCGAACCACCTCAGCTGGCTCCTTTCGATGTGGAGCAGCAGCTGCTCTGCTCTGAGCCCCTCCCGGATGGCCGAACTTCTCACCCTATCTCTAAGGGAGAGGCCAGCCACCCTTCGGAGGAAGCTCATTTCTGCCGCTTGTATCCGCGATCTCGTTCTTTCGGTCACTACCCACAGCTCGTGGCCATAGGTGAGGGTAGGGACGTAGATCGACCGGTAAATTGAGAGCTTCGCTTTTACACTCAGCTCCCTCTTCACCACGACGGACCGGTGCAGCGTCCGCATTACTGCAGCTGCAGCCCCAATCCGTCTGTCGATCTCCGGCTCCCTTCTCCCATCACTCGCGAACAAGACCCCGAGATACTTGAACTCCTCCACTTGGGGCAGGAACTCATCCCCGACCCGGAGTGGGCACTCCACCCTTTTCCGGCTGAGAACCATGGCCTCAGATTTGGAGGTGCTGATCCTCATTCCCGCTGCTTCACACTCGGCTGCGAACTGGAGCGGTGAGGTGAGGGACCAGACAAAGAGCGATTCATAAGACCCTTATGAAAAGGACATCGAGGGAACAGTTTACCCTGCCCGGGATAGGGTTACCGGGGCCCCGCCCTGGAGCCAGGCCCGGGGAGGGTGCCCGAGGGCGAGCGTCTGGTGGCTGGGCCTTAGTTCATGGGGCCCGGCCGGGCACAGCCCGAAGAGGAGACATGGGCCCATCCTCCCGCAGGCCCACCACCCGCAGGAGGCACCATAGGGGTCGGGTGCATTGTGTGCCGGGTGGCGGCCAGGAGCGGAGGCCCTGGCGGACTGACCCCCGGCTGCCAAGACTGGCAATAGGGACTGGACTTCTGTGCTAATCACAGTTTGGCCATAACGAACACCCTGTTCGAACATAAGAGTGTCCATAAGTGCACGTGGCACCAGGACGCTCTAGGCCGCAGGTCGATGATCGATTTTGTAATCGTATCAGCAGACCTGCGACCATATGTTCTGGACACTCGGGTAAAGAGAGGGGCTGAGCTGTCAACTGATCACCACCTGGTGGTGAGTTGGATCAGGTGGCGGGGGAAGACGCTGGACAGACCTGGTGCACCTAAACGCGTAGTGAGGGTGTGCTGGGAACGTCTAGCAGAGGCCCCAGTCCGCGAGATCTTCAACGCACACCTCCGGCAGAGCTTCAACAGCATTCCGAGGGAGACTGGGGACATTGAGTCCGAATGGACCATGTTCAGCGTCTCCATTGCCGAAGCTGCTGCATTGAGCTGCGGCCGCAAGGTGGTTGGTGCCTGCCGTGGTGGTAATCCCCGAACCAAATGGTGGACACCAGAGGTGAAGGGAGCCACCAGGCTGAAGAAGGAGTCCTATCGGGCTTGGTTAGCCTGTGGGACTCCGGAGGCAGCCGACAGGTATCGACAGGCCAAGCGGAATGCGGCTCGGGCAGTGGCTGAAGCAAAAACTCGGGTGTGGGAGGAGTTCGGAGAGGCCATGGAAAAAGACTTTCGGGCTGCCTCGAAGAGATTCTGGCAAACCGTCAGACGTCTCAGGAGGGGAAAGCGGTGCTCTACCTGCACTGTGTATAGTGCTGGCGGAGCGCTGCTGACGTCGACTGAGAAAATTGTCAGGCGGTGGAAGGAATACTTCGAGGACCTCCTTAATCCCACTGACACGTCTTCCGAGGAGGAAGCAGAGTCTGGGGATGAGGGGAATGACCCGCCAATTTCCGGGGGCGAGGTCACTGAGGCAGTTAAACAACTCCTTGGTGGCAGAGCCCCTGGTGTTGATGAGGTCCGCCCCGAGTTCCTGAAGGCTCTGGACGTTGTAGGGCTGTCCTGGTTGACACGCCTCTGCAAGGTTGCGTGGAGATCAGGGGCAGTACCTGTGGACTGGCAGACCGGGGTGGTGGTCCCCATCTTCAAGAAAGGGGACCGGAGGGTGTGTTCCAACTACAGGGGGATCACACTCCTCAGCCTCCCTGGGACAGTCTATGCCAGGGTGCTGGAAAGGAGAGTTCGTCCGTTAGTCGAACCTCGGATACAGGAGGAACAATGCGGTTTTCGTCCTGGTCGCGGAACACTGGACCAGCTCTTTATCCTCTCCAGGATACTTGAGGGTGCATGGGAGTTTGCCCAACCAGTCTACATGTGTTTTGTGGACTTGGAGAAGGCATTCGACCGTGTCCCTCGGGGTGTCCTGTGGGAGGTGTTGCGGGAATATGGGGTGTCTGGCCCATCGCTACGGGCCATTTGATCCCTATACAACCGTTGCAAGAGCTTGGTTCGCATTGCCGGCAATAAGTCGGACTCGTTCCCGGTGGGTGATGGGCTCCGCCAGGGCTGCCCTTTGTCTCCGGTTCTGTTCATAATTTTTATGGACAGGATTTCTAGGCGCAGCCAAGTGGCGGAGGGCTTTCGCTTTGGTGGCCTCAGAATCTCATCTCTGATTTTTGCAGATGATGTGGTTCTGTTGGCTTCATCGGGTGAGGGCCTCCAGCTCGCACAACTTCATACTTCATATCTCTAATTTCATTTCTGCATCACTGGCTATTGCATAACAGTTCAAAGCTCCATAGTGAGCCATGCTCTTCCTTTAACTTGTTCTTCCAGACTGGCTGCAGTCTATCCAGGCCCTCATGGTCTTCTCTGTGGTCTTCTCCTCAATCTCCTTCCTGGTTTTTCTGGGTCAGCTGTTCACCATGTCCAGAGGAAGCCTGTTCTACATCACAGGCCTCTGTCAGGCCTTTGCAGGTATTTAATGACTTCTTCTTTCTTTGCAAAGAGTAACTAATTTACTAATTTTAGTCAATTAGTAGCTAATTTTGTATTAATTGGACTGGACACTTCCATTACATTGATTTAATTTTAAAAACAGTTGCTTTCTTATTTTTCCAAACTTTTTGAATCATGCTTTTCTTCTATATGGTTGAAGTTTGACAAAGATGTTAATTTTCTTGTCATCAAACAGTTTTCTTATCTCATGTGCACTTCAAAACATCAATAAACTGGTCTGACAACAGTTTGTGTAGCCTGATGGTTGTGATTATAATCAAAGTAATTGCACGATTCACACCTTTAAACTGTGGCTCACTAGAGCACCACCGTGTGTTAAACCACAGCTGTATCTAGTCCTCAACAAATTCAGTATTAGCTCCTGTCTTATTACCACTTGCTTAAAACTTAAAAAAAATAAGTGTTTTTAACCTTCAAAGTCAGTTTATTGTGTTTTTCCTTATTTTTTTGCTGATACATTGGTGCATGCTCAAAACCTACTTTTCAGATAATGAGGCAAAAGTATGTACAAGTAATTCCTGTAAGCCTCGGTTAGTAGATGTTCAGATAATCGCTCAGCGAGACCATATATTCCAAAGATGGTCATCTGAGGCACAGAAGCCCCTCCCACCTGCAGTTAGAACTTTCGGTTTTGGGACAGGCAGCCAATCAGAACAGACCAACCGACAATCTTTTTGTTTTTTAGGGATATATATGCTGCATCTTTAGAAACCAGTGAGGTAGAGCATGACAGACAGCTCTTGGAGGTTGGAAAGCACTGATATGTCAAATGACATGGCTCCTCTTCTCTTAATAAAAGAGAAAACTGTATATGACCATTGATATTTAAAACCTTAAAATGATTGTACTTATATTTTAGGGAGTCATCATAGATGTGTATTAAAGTGACAATAAATGCTCCTCTCTCTTCTGACTGCCCCCCACCAGCCTCGCTGAGCGTTTAGGGCTCAAAATCCTGAGGAATTCTGCTCACAGTACTGTAAATAAACGTAAAGAACAAAACGCATAAGTGTAACAATAACAGACAGGTGTTAGTGTGAACCAATGTATCAGGTTCATCACCTCACCCGATGACTGTAAAATTAAGCAATGTCACTCACTCTCTAATGTGGTTTTAAAATACGATTTTTTATTGTTGTTGTTGTTGTTTATTTATTTTAAAACGTTTGCAGGTTTCGCGGACTTTGCCGCTTGCCTCATCTCCACCTTCCACAGAAAGGAGATTTTTGATGACTCAAGAGTCTTGAACAAAGGACACTTTGGCTACTGTTTCATCCTGGCGTGGCTGTGCGTCCCCTTGCTTCTCGTGAGTGGAGTCCTGTACATCCACCTGCGCAAGAAGCAGTGAGCCAACAAGAAGCTGAAGCGAAGGCACCTTATTCAGAGACCTTATCTGTCTCTCTCTGTCTTTCTCTTTCTGTCCCTCCAGTTAAGAGTATAAGCACACATGATGAGGAAATAAGATGACTGAGAATGAAGTGCATCTTTAAATGCCACAGCTCAGTTTTCTTATTCCTGCTTCCAGGGAATTCAAAGTTACTACAGAATAATTGAGTGAGCAAATATATGTATAAATTTCTGTGTTTAATGTTTATATATATTTTTTATGCAATGAGAAAATGCACTCATTAAAAGGTCATGCATTCAGAGCTGGGCTAAAGAGCATTCCTGTGTTTTAAAGGGTTCAGTCTGTGTGGGCTTTCCTTTGTTTCTCAGTAAGTGCTTTGTAAAGCAGAGGAGGTTTAATCTAACGACATAACACTGTGGCTGCAAAAATGCTGCTCCCTCTTTGTCATTCAATCGCTCACCAATTTGTGGCATTCGCTGTTTATCTTTTCAAAGCAACATCAGGACATTTTCAACGGAACAGAAGAGGGGGAAAAATCAGTGATAACTCCCGCGTGCTTTAGAAACACAAACAGCTTCGTTAAAGCACTTCCAAAGAAATCAAAATGAAACAGCTTACAGATTGCACCTATCACCGTTTGATGCAGAGCTAGATACAGTATTACACGTTACCCGTAAACTTACCCGTCAGGCTGGACCGGTCCCAGAAAAAAAACACTGCGTGGCGCACGACAGCTTCTCAGATAAAGCATGCATGGCACTATAATCCACTACACGCCTCACACACAGGTATATGCATCTTCTTTACAATCGGAAACCGGCAATATATGCTGTGAAGACAGAGGGGATAAAGTAGAGTCATGCCAGGGCGTCTGTGATCTGAAGCGATCCGTCAGCTCCGCAGTATGTCTGGAATCTGGGAATGGTGTCAGCAACAAGGAGTGGAAGCCTTTAATGAAATTAGATAACAGGTGGGTGAGGTGACACACACAGAAGAATCACAGCTGCTCTCAGCTTACGTATCGTATCACACTTGAGCCAAAGAGATCAAACTGCCCAGGAGGTGAGTTTCACAAAGTGCTGATTTAGTCATCAAACATTTCAACCTATTTTATTTTTTGGTTGTTTTAGGGGACAAAATCGTAGAGTCCGACTGCAAGCGAGGACAAGATATCTCTGAACTGCCATAAATGGAAATAGTGAGTTGTTTTTTTTCTGGAGGAGTGAATGAAAATCTCCTTTTTCCTTGATTGGAGAGCGACATGAGTTGAGTTTCACTGCTTTAAAAAAGTTAACGCTTATTGCCGGGAAAGACTACAGTAATGTCAAACAACGAGGAGAGTCTGGATGAGGATACAGTTTTCCTGCCGGTGGATGAGTCCTCCCCGGAGTTCATCTATAGTGAGAGGGAGAGAGAAGCAGTGGAGAAGCTGCTGAGCGCTGGACCAGAGGCTTTCTACTCAGTCGTCAAAGAGCTCCCCGACTGCTTCTTATCCTCTGAAGAGGTCAGCCAGTTTAAAAGCTGGGTTCAGAGCTACTCTTTCAACGATCCGCGGCTACAACATGAGAATGGAGCAGAGAGCATGGCAGAGATGGAGGACTTCTGTTCCAGTTACTTTCCCTGCCACTCGGACGTGCCAGTCCCGGGCCTGGAGTTGGGCTGGCCTCATAAAACCCCCTGGTCGGTAACGGCAAGTGTCACAGTCCACACCAGCCCTCCTGCAGAAGGGGAACCTTCAGTCAGAGAGGTGATCAGACGGCAGTTACAAAGAGCCAGACAGGTACGCAAATTTCAGCTGGATTCATTATTTTCACGAATAGAAACAGCTTATGTTTTCATATGAAGTACATAAAGTCAGGATATCTAAAAGGAAATTAGTTATATGCTTAGACCCTGATGAAGACGCCTGTGTTTGTCTTGCTTGCTAAATTTCTCCTAGAGTTAAATATTTTTATATTGTTGGGGGTTTTTTTTGCACTCCTGAAGATTTCCCGTAGAGAAAGCCTTAGAGGCAGCACTTCCTCTAAAGAACTCGTTTTGTTGTTAGGCATTTCTCTGATAATTAACCATCAAATTTTAACTTTTAGCCATTATGATTTCATCATTTCTTTTTGTTATGATTGTATTCTTATGATAGGCCTGAACACTGAAAGAAGTGGGCTTTAGTTAAAAATGCAGGCTAAATTATATACATGCATATTTTCATGTCATTCAGGTAATTGCCATCGTGATAGACAGACTGACAGATAGTGCAATAATTGGAGATTTACACAGTGCTGCCTCTCGGGGCGTCCCTGTCTACATCATCCTGAACCAAAGGTCCATTCAGGAGAAGTTCTCGTCCAACAGGCTCTGGCATCCAGTGAGTCAACACATACAAATCAGCACACACCTAGCAGCCATCCTTCACACATGGCAGTAAATAAAACAAAGATTTTAGTTGGACACAGCAGCGCATTGTGGAATGGGATATTTTCATTTGCTATCCTGGTCTTAACATGTGCAACAAAGTCTTGTTGTGCTCAATGTGGTGGCAAATTTGTTTAAGCTGAAAAAGAATGAAACTAAAAACACTTCCCATATGTCCCATGCTACTGTAGTGACATCTATAAGCACACATTTGTTCCCAAAGTCTAGTTTTTGTATTTATTTAAGTTAAAAATGCTTTTCAAATGTAGTTTTATTGCTTTAGTTCAGTTTGAGTTACTTGACTCTGTGCACATATGTTGGAACTCAAACTGCAAGTCTTGTCTTTTTGCTTTGACAAGCTGATGGTAGGAATGTAGCAGAGAATCGGCCACACAGCTAAACTGGTTGCACAGCATTCAATGGAGTTTGTATTGCTTTCAAGCAAAGACAGCATTCTCATTAGAGCTGCTCATGAAATAGATGAACAGAAGGTAAAATCAGGGCAGAATTCAGCCATACTTGGATAGAATGCTGAATTAAAACCCTGTTTACACTTATATCCAATCCTTTCCACAAAATCAATTTAAATCCAAGTGTATACACAGTCGTACCTGTTACATGCACTTTTAGACATTCTTTCTTGTATCCTCAGCGGATCAAGCCTACACTCCTTTGCATTGATTATATCACCTTGAAACCTAAAGTACCACTTAATCATATCAAGATCATGGTCTTGTTTGTACCTACAGTACTTACAGCGTTACACACCAATGTGACGATTCAGCTTTTGGCACTGTCACAGGTTTTAGTGTAATGCAATGCTGAGTTTAAACCTTGTGTTTTGACAGAACATACGGGTCCGAGCTCTTGGTGGGAGAAGTTTTGGTTTGAGGGATGGAAGAAAGCTGGTTGGGGAAATGAATGAGAAATTCATTCTGGTGGACTTAGACACAGTCATCCACGGCAGCTACAGGTAAACAGATTTGGCTTCCACCTGCTTGTCTTTGTATGTGAGGCGTAAATGCTTGAAAGTGACTCAAAACATTGTTGCTGAATTCTGCAGCTTCACCTGGACGGATACCCACCTGCACCGGCAGCTGATCACCGTCCTGAGGGGACCAGCTGTTGATGCATTTGACCGGGAGTTCAGGATTTTGTATGCTAGTTCACTCCCAGTTCTTTCCACTGCAACCCATGTGAACCAAAACCATCAGCTTAAAGACATTTCAGCTGTCAGACTTCTGAAAAGGATCTCTGTTGATCCCGATATCACCGACCCTCCCTCCCCACGTGCTGTTTCCCCTCTGGACTGGGATAAGATGGGAGTTTTTTCAGAAGAAAGCAGCTTGCCAACCAGTCCTCTGTATCTTCATGGGGAAGTGGTGAAGCTGGAGATGGCGCTACAGAACAGCATGCAGTTAGATAAAAACACACCTTTAATGGATGGATTTACTAACAACCAAAACCATCTTGAGGATAAAAGAAGGTAGTGTATCTGAATTAGTCTCCACATCATCATCAGTCCTTGAATAAATATGTCAGAATACAGCAGACATATTTAAAATTCTCATGGCCAGAATTTATTCTGTCCTTTAACCAAACCTGTAGCTGATCTTCTTGCTTCTTGCTTTAACCTGCCATCCCTTTTGTATTATTCTCTGAGTAATTTCCAGAATAGCAAACTGGATATTTTCAATATTTTGTGCTGCAGGATGTTTTTTTTTCAGATTTTTGTGTCTGACAGATTCAAAGAAAACTTCTCTCCAGTGGAAACTGAAGTTGTTAAAAACTCAACTTTGAAGTGAGTCTTATTAAAAGCTATGTTATGATTTGAACTACTAGCTCATGTCGATGATTTACACAAACATAAGGGATCTTGATTATGCTCATAGGAACAGAGAGCCTTTGACAGCAGAGCCAGCTACTTCAGAGAGAACGAAAAGGTGAAATCAATAAGACACCAAAAAAAAAGAGAATTATTTTTAGACTGTCATTTTCAAATATATGTATATTTTCACCATGTTATTGAAGATTTTTTAATTCGACAGGATCACAGACAGCCTTTCTCCAGTGGCAACTGACATGGAGAAATCCACTTTCCAGTGAGTCTTATGTAATGATTCAAACTATTCGATTTTTTTTTCCATGTCAATGTTTTACACAAACTTTTGGGATCTTGACTATTTTCATAGGCGCAGAGAGTCCTTATCAACCCAGCCGGATACTTCAGACAGAACAAAAAGGTAAGATCAACAAGATACAACTTAGTTTTTTTTTAAATTGATTGTCCAAATTTATCTATTTGTAAATATTTTAGGATGTTTTTAAAGATTTTTGTGTTTGACAGGGTCAAAGACAAAATCTCTCCGGTGGCAACTGATGTCATAGAAAAATCAACTTTCAAGTGAGTCTTGTTATTAGCTGTGGTATGACTGAGATTATTAGGGGTCTGTTTTTTCCAGGCTGAGGATATTTGGGATCTTATTTGTTTTCACAGGAACAGAGAGCCCGTATCAACTCAGCCAGCTACTTCAGACAGAGTAAAAAAGTAAGATCAACATGATATATGGAAAAATAATTATTAATTTTAAAATTTCACGTCCAAATATATCTATATTTTGAGGACGTTCTTACAGATTTATGTATTTGTCAGGTTATCTGAAAGCGTGTCTCCTGTTGCAACTGACATAGAAAAATCAGCCGTTTTCAAGTGAGTGTTATTATGAGCTATGCTGTTATTAAGACTATTAGCTCGTTTGCACAAACATTTAAGATCTTGATTATTTATTAGGAGCAGAGAGTCTTTATCGACTCAGCCGGATACTTCAGACAGAAGAAAAAGGTGAGATCAACAAGATACAAGTTTTTTCTTTGGCAATTTTCTTGTCCAAATATATCTATTTGTATATGTTTGTAGGATGTTTTTACAGATATTTGTATTTGATAGGGTCAACGACAATCTGCCTCCAGAGTCAACTGATGTCATAGAAAAATTACTTTTCAAGAAAGTCCTATTATTAGCTATGCTATGATTAAGACAATTAGTTGTCTCTGTTTTTTCCATGATCTTGATCTTGGTCTTGATTTAGGAGCAGGGAGTCCTCATCAGCACAGCCAGCTCCTTTAGAAAGAACAAAAAGGTAAGATGTCATGTCCAAATATCTGGCACCAAAATAAGTTATTGAAATAATTGTATAAATAATAATTTAATGTCCAAATTGTGTATTTTGTAGATTATATTGTACCGTACTCTATTGTATCCAGCACATTTGTGGCTTATTGAGAAAAGCTGGTCATAAGCATTTTAACTGTACCTACTTTAAAATAATGCCAGATTTTTCTTCTGTGTGTGTGTTGGTATGATTTTTTTTTAAAATTACTTTTCTATCCTTTTATATTCAAATGACATGTTCACACAAGGAAAACTTCTTTTTTTTAAAGGATAAAGCCTGGTGGTTATAATTTAGCTTTCCTTAGCTTTCCTTTTGCATATTTATTCAGAGTTGTTTCATTTTCAAATGGTCTAAAATGTCTAAAATAAAGTTTGTCACTTTTTATTCCTACTGGATGGAGTGCAGCATGGAGAGAGACACTTCCAGGCACCACCCATCAGAGAGGAGCACAACTTTATATACCAGAAATACATCTACATATGATGACAAAGCAAACGAGGAAACATACAGGCGTTACTCTTTTCAGGCAAGAAGGTACTCTATTAAAGAAGAGGAGAGTAAAACAGATGATATTGCAAAAAAAATGGTGAACAAGCCATCTTCTAGAGTAAGTAACCTGCTTTTGCTTTCAAAACACTCAATCTCATCTTGATATGGAGCTCCTAGAAAAGCTAAGATGTATTTCTCTCCTGTCAGAAGCCGATAATCTTGAGCATACACAGGGAGGATAACTTCACCGCTCTGAGCGACATCATGAGGAAAATTCCACATACCAGTTCAGGACTGCTTAAGAGAGAATCAAAGAGTATACATACCCAGTCCATGTGGGATCTGAGCAAGGAAGACGCAGCTACAAGTCATGAAAAGAAAAGAGTCTCAGTGCCGAGATATACCAGGCCCACTGTAAGTGTGCAGATTTAACTAACTAACTAACTAACTAACTAACTAACTAACTAACTAACTAAAGGACTTAGAGACTTAGAAAGATATTTATTGAGGCTCTCCCTTTTCTCTCTGTGCTCTCCTTTTTTCTTCCCCCTTAATCCCTGTGAGGGGTTATGTCACATCGCTGCCTCTCCCTGCGCCTGGATTGGCCGGGAGTTACTTCCTGTTAAAAGGAAGAATCCTCCTAGTGCTGCTCATCGGAGATAAATTGAAAGTTTGGGGTTTTACTTACACTGCAGTGCATTTAGCTCACAATATAAAGAACCTTGTTATTGTGATTTGGGACTATAGAAATAAACCTGAAATTAAGTCAGTTGTCACTCCACAAAAACATAACAGTGGCCTTTTGCAAATATCTCTTCTCCTCAGTATTAAAAGTTATCATCTTAGAACTCTGAAGTAAGTAATAAGAAGCCAAAAAAAAGAAAAAATTTATTTTTAGTGAAATTTCCTTTTAGTAAAATCCATGTGTTTGAATCATTGCAAACAAAAGATAAACATACGTGTAGAAAGTACAAATTAGCCAAGGGTTTTCTGCCTTTTTGGCTGGTGACCCCTAAAAACTACAATCAAATTTTTAAAAAAAAGTTATTGTCTGAATGAGTGAAATCACATGTAATTTATTTTTCAAATATTTTAGAAGCGACAAGAATCATTTCTACTGTTTTAGAGTAAAAAAAAAGAAAAGAAACTAAGTAGTCTGTTTTATCTCTGTAATTACCCTCAGGTTGAAAAGCAAAGGTAGCATTAACTTTAAATTCACTCATATGTGAGAAGTATATAACTATAGTGCCATAGTGCCAATATCTGATACTCTTTTTCTGTTTCCCTGACAGTATGAGCCATCTTACATAACACCTGGTCTTACCCTGATGGAAAAGAGGAACGACAAAGCGAGGTCCACATTAATGCCCACAGAGAGGCCTCGCAGTTACACTTTTCTCGGTGTGGACTCGGGAAGGAAGAAAGGAGGAGCGGGAGAAAACCATGAGTGATATACTGTGAACACGTTCTGTCACAAAGCAAAGAAACCGGCTGGCAGTGGATATTTTACGACATCTGCAGTGTTAACTACTTAAAGTATAAGCCAAAGCAGGCAGAGACTGTAATGAAAAGCATTAGTAACAGGCACATGGATAACAGGCATTATGGATACGATGTTTTACATGTACGGTGACTTACATGTAAAATAGTCATATTGTTGCTGCTCACCAGGAAAAATATCCACTCTGTTATTTGCTAAACATCTTTTTTGATTAAAATGTTCATAGAAGTGACTTCACTGAGCCCCTTGGGGGGTTTAGATCTTTGATGATGAACTGATAATGACTTCATTAGTTACACTTTGCTGGTACCTTTATCTCCAGAACTGCCTCAATTCTTCAAGACACAGATTCAACAAGGTGCTGGAAACACTCCTCAGAGATTTTGGTCCATATTGAGATTACATCATCACATGGCTGCTGATATTTGGTGACTGTGGAGGATGTCTGAAAACAGTGAACTCACTGTCATGTTCATAAAAGAAGTTTGAGAAACACAAGTTTGAAAGCCAAATGTTGCAGCAGAAATCGAGACTTATCAATTGTCCTGTTCTTACCTGACAGGAGTCACCATGTGTGGTCTTCTGCTGCTATAGCTCATGTATAACGTAGCACAGAAAACATTGCGGTTAAATATTGAATATATTTATTTGCCTTTCAAAAAAATATAGTGAAATGTATTGTAATTTTACATCATCAAATAATTTAGTTTTTCCTGTTTTTTGTTGGGGGGGGGGGGGGGGGGGCTTTACTGTTTTACTATTTGAAGTTACTGTTAATTCTATGGTGAAAATCACAGTTAGAATGTGAAATTAAATTCTGTTTTATCACTTTTCATATTTTAACAATGCCAACTTGGCAGACTAAACCTGTTTTGTGTAATCTGGGCCTCCTCATCTACAAATGATGTTACCAGAAAATATCCAGTTTAACTGTCATACTGCTTATACTGGCCTTCGACTTCTACCTCTACTGTTGTAAAGTACATTTTCAGATCTTTCAGTTATTCTAGCAAGGAGAGAAAATAAACATGCACATCCATCCATCCATTTTTCCTCTTATCCAATTTAGTGTCCCGTGTAAGCAGGAGTGTATCTCAGTTCTGTTAGGTGAAGATTTATTGTGTGTGTGTGTGTGTGTGTGTGTGTGTGTGTGTGTGTGTGTGTGTGTGTGTGTGTGCCTGCCTATCTATCTATCTATGGTGGTAGGCTCTCATTTTTCTCAGAAACAAAAATTAGGTTAAAAAAAAAATCTTGTAAATCTTTGTTTTTACATTCATCAGGACCCAATCAGCCCAAATATCAAATAGAAATAAAAAATGCATGCCGTGGAAGAGTTCGGGTCTAAGGAGGTTAATGGTAAATAAGAGAGAGTAGAAAACAATGGCACAGTGGTTGAAAATACATATAAAACAGGCTCATTATGTTTCCACAGTTATGTTAGAGGACACAAGAAAAGTTGATATTGTGTTCTTGAAAGTATATTTTAATTTTCTGAGAACAAATAAGCCGCATATAAATCATATCACTTCATTTTTCTTCACATGCATTACTGTAAGATTAACAGAAGATGGCTGTAAGTATAAAAATAAATGCTCAGTTACTTAATCTTAATTCATAAAGCTTGTAAAGTTTAAAAAAAAAGTTGTAAAACAGCTAAAATTATTTTATTATGCGATGTTGGGGACCAATTTTTCAAAGAATAAATACACACATGTAGAGATGAATGGTCAGATAACTCTCCGCACAGTTTGTAGAAATCCTCCAGGACAGCAGGGGGCGGTAAGTTTCCTCTCTGGTTGCCGTTTGAGCTGAAGAGGAAGGGGACGTTTCTTGTGGCACATGGTATCCAGTGAGTAAAACAGATGTGTGCAGTTAACTGAAGTGGATATATTCAGTTTTAATCTGCATTTATACGCACACAGACGTGGTTTATTGTCCGCTGTGTGTGAAGCTGGTTCATCATGGTTCGAGCAAAACGGTAAGTTTGGCTAAGATGTATCTACCTGTTAGCTTGTCTTTATAGCGTCTCTGCTCTGTTTTTCTGGGGTTTCGTGTGGTCACAATTGGCGTGCAGTGTTGTAGAAACAACGATAAGTTGTTAGTCTTAATTTACAAGCATACGGGTGCATGATTTATACTCCACTGCTGTGATGGGAGCTGGCGCTAGTGAAGTGTGGAGTGATCCGGGAAAAATAAATCTGGTATTTAACCAGAAGTTTTGAGTCTTTATTTGTTATTTGTCTTTTGCTGTTCAGGGGAAAACACGCGCAGCGGCCAAACAAGGATGAGGTCTATGATGAAGACGACCCTGAAGCCTACAACGACATGCCTGTCCCTGATAAGGTAAGACACGCAGTGTTTTATACAGCTGTGGTCAGAAGTTTGCATGGATGTGGGGGATAAGGTTTTAATGATTTCTTTGGAGTTTAACATGATTTCACATTATGTTACAGTTACTCAGTGTGTGGCTCTTTGCTTACTTTACCCAAGTCGGTATTGTCCTCTGATTTCTAAACTAGAGGGTAGTTGGTAACTTTAAGGGGGACAAAATATTACTTTGAAAAGAGAGGTCAAATTATAGCTTTAAAATAATAAAAACAAGATCTGAAATCTTGCCTGATCGTATGATTAAACTGTTGCTTTCTGTAACCAACAAAGCGGTAATATCTACGTTGAGCCAAACCTTGATGACCTGTGAAGAATAAACTAAATAAAGACCAGCATGCTCTCATATGGTGACTTGATACAACTGTTTTCATTCTCAAAGGTGTTTTCTCTTTTCTCATTCAGAAATCCTCAACATACACAAAAGACAAGATTGATGAGTTTCATGATGAGAAGATTGCAGTAAGTTCTTTATTTGTACTACGGTAGGTGTGCAGTGCAACAGTTGTGTTCTGTAACCTTTCTTCGTGCTCCGGTGTCTTTGCCGCAGAAACTTCTCGCCCGAGGTGTTCAAATGGAGAGCGACCGGGAGGAAGTGGACGATGAGGTAATGTCGTACGTGTTTGTTTAAAAGTAACTGCAGGTGAAAAATGTAGAGGAACAGCCGAGAAGAAACCTGAGATTATCGGAATTTCACAGGAGGAGGTGATGCCCCTGGATCTTTCTGAGTCGGAAGATGATGAAGGGGAGGAAGAAGAAGAAAATGAGGAAGAGGGGACAGATATGGAGAGTGATTTAGAAGGGAGAAATGAGGACGGTAAATTGACGTGTGTGTGTGTGTGTGTGTGTGTGTGTGTGTGTGTGTGTGTGTGTGTGTGTGTGTGTGTGTGTGTGTGTGTGTGCTTTTCATTTTGAGCCTATCTCACTGTGTTTACATTGTCTGCTGCAGAGCTCCCTAATGAAATGGCCTGGGGCAGAAAGAAAAAAATGTTCTACGATTCAGATTATGTGACCTCAAGTAAGAACCTTTTATCTCAAGCCGTATTATTGCATTGTGTGATGATTGCATTATCTTTTATTATGCAACATTTCGATCACTGTTATTACAGAAGGGAAATCGCAAGAAGAGTTGGAGGCTGAGGAACAAGAAGAAGAAGAAGAGGCTAAAAACATCCAAAAACGTTTAGCTGCAAATCTGAGCGAGGAGGATTATGATTTGAACTTTTTTCAGGTATTTATCTCTCTCGTAGGCCTAATGACATGCTGACAGAAACGTCTAATTCTAATTGTACGTCTTTGCCTAAATGAAGGAATTTGCTGTGGAGAAGGATGAAAGCAAGCCTGTGGAAAAAGAGGAGAGGATTGTGAAAGACCTGAAGCAGATGTCTCAGAAGGAAAAAATGAAGCTTTTGAAGAAAGAGTCACCAGAGCTGCTTGAGCTTATTCAGGACTTCAAGGCAAAGGTAAGAGACAAATAGGAAGGACGCAACTTCAGACTTAAAGAGCCTTTAAATTTTCAAGTGACGTGCAATAGATGTGACTTATTCCTGTTTCTTTGTACAGCTTAACGAGCTCAAGAATGAGCTTCAGCCTCTCATGCAAATGGTTAAGGAGGGAAAGATCCCTGCAGGAAAGGTGAGCACACTTGGCTACATTTTCTCATGGTGTTACTGTAAGAAGCATGCAGTTGTTCAAGGGACCAGTAGAGATCAAAACTGAGCTTAATTATACTATCATTGGGCTTTCTTTATCAGGTGGCCAGAATTTAATGAATAATGATGGACACAGGCGTCAACACCATGACGCCTGTGTCTTTCTTGTATCTGCACCATTATCTAGGGAAACAAATTGTGATTGTATTGTAAGTTCCTCTGTGTTTCCAACCTTTAATCATGATGAAAGGAGAAGATACTCATACTTGTGGTGCACTGCTTACAGCCTTATTTGTAAGTAAGCTACTTTCAGCTGCTCAGATTTTTACACCGGATACGCGTCCACATGCAAATCCACATCCATATATCTCTGGCTGGAATCAAACCACCAACTTTTTGCTTGTGTAGACGTGTTTGAGTATACAGGAACATGTCATCAATATCATGAAAATCAACGATGTGAATCTGAACATCTTTCATCCTTGTTTGTTTTGTTTTTTTTACCTAAAGGGTGCCAATTACCTGAAGACAAAGCAGCAACTTTATCTCAAGTAAGTTGTGATTGGATCGTAGACTCACACGACAAACTGTCACGCTCTGTCACTGAATGATGTTTCTCTCCTGCCACAGTTACTGCACAAACATCAGCTTCTACTTGGTGCTGAAAGCAAAGCGGATACCTGCTCACAACCACCCTGTGATTGAAAGACTGCTCACCTACAGAAATGTAAGTCCACACACTGATGTTTAGACCATGCTGAAAAACAGGTGAGCAGTTTCTCCTAGATTTGGTACTTTAATTAAAAAAAAAAAGCACGCGAAAGCTCAACATTTGTAGGCTCTGTTATGAGTCCAAGAGGATTGTCGCAGGATGTGTGATTATGAGCCCTAGAGCTGAACCCAAAAGGCAGGTTTAGCAAACTCAGAACAAACCCTGAACTTTGAATTAATTAACTTTGAAATGCTAAACTCAGTTCAGTCAGTCGGGTGTTGGGAATCATCAGTGGAGCTCTCTTCTTGTAAATATGTGCAGGTAATCCACGCTTATATGCACTTTGATCTGAATTACACTCAACAAAAATATAAACGCAACACTTTTGTTTTTGCTCCCATTCCCCATGGGATGGACGTAGAGACCTAAAATTCATTCCAGATACACAATATAACCATCCCTCCCAAACAGTGGTCACAAATCAGTCCAAATGTGTGGTAGTGGGCACATCTGCTATATTGAGATAATCCATCCCACCTCACAGGTGTGCCACATCAGGATGCTGATCTGACATCATGAGTAGTGCACAGGTGTACCTCAGACTGCCCACAACAAAAGGCCACCCTGGAATGTGCAGTTTTGTCTCACAGCAAAATGCCACAGATGCCACAAGCAATGAGGGAGCGTGCAACTGGCATGCTGACAGCAGGAATGTCAACCAGATCTGTCGCCCGTGCATTGAATGTTCATTTCTCAACCATAAGCCGTCTCCACAGGCGTTTCAGAGAATATGGCAGCACATCCAACCGGCCTCACAACCGCAGACCTCGTGTAACCACACCAGCCCAGGACCTCCACATCCAGCAGGTTCACCTCCAAGGTCGTCTGAGACCAGCCACCCAGACAGCTGCTGGAACAATTGGTTTGCACAACCAAACAATTTCTGCACAAACTGTCAGAAACCGTCTCAGGGACGCTCAACTGCATGCCCGTCGTCCTCATCGGGGTCTTGACCTGACTCCAGCTCGTCGCCGTAACAGACTTGTGTGGGCAAATGCTCACATTCGATGGCGTCTGGCACGTTGGAGAGGTGTGCGCTTCACGGATGAATCATGGTTCACATTGTTCAGGGCAGATGGCAGCTGAGAATGTCCCAGTTCTTGCATGGCCAGCATACTCACCGGACATGTCACCCATTGAGCATGTTCGGGATGTGCTTGACCGGCGTATACGACAGCGTGTACCAGTTCCCACGAATATCCAACAACCTCGCACAGCCATTGAAGTGGAGTGGACCAACATTCCACAGGCCACAATTGACAATCTGATAGACTCCATGCGACGATGTGTTGCACTGCATGAGGCAAATGGTGGTCACACCAGATACTGACCGGTTCTGGGTCCCCAGACCCCCAATAGCGCAAAAAACTGCACATTCCAGGGTGGCCTTTTGTTGTGGGCAGTCTGAGGTACACCTGTGCACTACTCATGATGTCAGATCAGCATCCTGATGTGGCACACCTGTGAGGTGGGATGGATTATCTCAATATAGCAGATGTGCCCACTACCACACATTTGGACTGATTTGTGACCACTGTTTGGGAGGGATGGTTATATTGTGTATCTGGAATGAATTTTAGGTCTCTACGTCCATCCCATGGGGAATGGGAGCAGTAACAAAGGTGTTGCGTTTATATTTTTGTTGAGTGTAAATAAACGGCATCAGTGAGATACTTCAGGCTCAGCAGGTCAGGTTCACAGGGGTTAAAATAGTAGCTGTTTGTTGCAACTAAAAGCCAAAATCTTTTACTGTGTGTTTGTTACTTTGGTCGGCATCTTTTATTTGTGATTTCACTGTATTGACACTCCAAACCAGCACCATGAGACACACGATTATGAAATCTCTCCTGACACACATCCTACAAAGCTGATCACAAAAATCCACAAAATGCAAAATGTCTTACTGAGTCTCTGATGCCTGCTTGCAGCTCATCAATGAACTAGGCGCAGTAGATGCTCGGCTCGCTCCAGAGTTTCGCCAGCTACTAGCTGGTGGAGAGGAAAATAAGGCAGGAAGCAAGCAAGCAGAAGGCAAGAAGTCTAAAGTTTCAAACAGGAAGGAAAAGGTAAGAGAACAACATTAATATACTACTATATTACGTCTGCACCAGGGGTTATCTGAGGACACTCTTCGACAACATTGATATACATAAAGAGCATCCTCAGATGACCCCTAGTGCCGACGTTTAACTTTTATATTGATTGCTAATGTGTGCGTATGTGTGCACGCACCCACTGGATACAGGAATCTGGAGAAGCTGTGCCCGAGGAGGAGTCAGACTCTGACCTGGATGAGGAAGAAGCTCTACGCTTCTACAAAGAGGCAGAGGAACGGTTAAAATTAAAGAGGAAGGGCAATAATCCAGAAGATGAAATGTAAGTATGCACTTTTTAACTTGCAGTAAAAGTACAGGAAGTGTACTCATGGGATGTGTCTTTGATATGCAGAGGATTTGGGGTCAGAATAACAGGAATCCGTGCCGACTTGCATGTTGCAATAGATGTCACGATGTAGCACATTTGATATACTATAGTATTGGGAAATACACTGAAATTTTTCAGAAGCCTGAAACACTGCAAACTGCTCTGCTCACTCTAAAGTCTTACATCCCTCTGAGTGGTTCAGTTCTATTTAAACACCAGTATTATTGGGGAGCTGAAATATGTGTGGCTTGGCTCTAAACATGTAGAGAGCAGTTACAGGACAGACTGGTGTTCAGTTGCCAAAATGACACTGTGCCTCTGGTAGAGTATTCACCAAAAGAGCCATATTGGATATTTTGGTAGTACTGAATCAAATTTATATAAGGTAAAATCAACCAGGAGAGTGAAACATTAAGAAAATCTTTGTGTTACAGGATGGAGGAGAATGAAGAAGAGGAAGAATTGGATCCAAATGCAAAGAGAGGAATCACTTACCAGGTACTGAGTGATACAGTCATGTATTTGCACAAAACATGAGTACTTACAGCAGAAATTTAATGGATGGAGCCCACTGATAACTGTAGCATATGCCACAGCTTGTTTAATAATTATCCAAGCATTACATTTTATAACTATGGATACATTTGTTTTTTTTAGTGTTACACAAGCATATGTCTTTGTATGCTTACTCATTTTGACCTCTAGGTATTTTAAAAAAATAAATAAATAAAAAAAATCATGTCTATATTGTATATGTAATTGATAAATATACAAAGGATTGTAGTTGGATAACAGATTAATAATTTCGACCCAATTAAATAACTGAAAATGTTAAAAATGAACAACTTAACTTCTTGAAGTAGTCATTTATTTGCCATTACGGTTGTTGGAGAATGGAGTCTAAACTACACTTTTGGAAGTACTGGTGTTAATAAACGTGATTGAGTGCCATCTGCTGGGCACTCGCAGTAGTACACTAAAGATTTTATCTAGCTCTAGTTCAAGAAAATGGATTGTAGTGTGCATATCAAGTTGTTTTGCTACAGCTTCAGAGAGCGTGTTTGCAAAATTCAGCTTAATTATCCTTTAAAAGTACGTAAGTGCAAGCTTTAAAGTGTTCTCCACAGCACTGCGTGTTTACATCTCTGGATTCTCCTCCTTCAAGTTTTCTAGATCCAGTGTGTGACACTGATTTCTGAATTGTATTAATTATGTTTGTCTAACAATTCCACAGATGGCCAAGAACAAGGGGCTCACGCCGAAAAGGAAGAAAATTGACCGTAATCCCAGAGTCAAGCACAGAGAGAAGTTCAGACGGGCTAAAATCCGCAGAAAGGGACAGGTCTGTATTCAACATGTTTTATTACATCGTTGAGCAAGGATTTCAGGGATTGTCTGAAGACTCTTAAAGAGGATGTGCTGGATTGTGACACACATTTCTGCGATGCGTTTTAAAATTGCTGCTTATCGTTTCGCCAGGTCCGAGAGGTTCGTCACGAAGAGACGAGATACAGCGGAGAGCTGTCTGGTATTCGTGCTGGTGTCAAGAAGAGTGTCAAACTCAAGTAACCGAGTCCAGAATATGCTGCCAAGTGTGGCAGTGAGATTGAACCAGTACCAGTGGACTGTGATTTTAAATGTTTATTATTGGAAAACCTTGCAGGAAAGAAAATATTGTCATTGTTTTAAAACTTGAAACTGCTTTTCTGATTACTAGAAAGTGTGAATAAACATTTTAAAACCTGGATATTGTCCCTCTACAGAGACTGCGTTTAATGCTTCGAGGTTCATTCTTAGAACACACACAACAAACAAGGAAGATGTGACTTACAGTTGTCGCTAAGGTTTTGCAACAGTAGAGCATACTGAATATACAGTAACTTGCCAGCAGAACAGGCAGGTATGAATTGCAGCCCAATGTGGATCACGTAAGAATACAGACACAACTTAAAGCTGCTCAGACATGCAGATACGTTCTATCAAGCCACTTGTTGAGTTATGAAGTTGTCATGCGCCGACGTCAAGTTGCTGACTATCCTCTCTTCTATCTCCACCTCATTCTTCACATCCTCCTCAGTTAGGATTAGCTCAGCCTGAGTCTCAAGGGTCACCACCACCACATAACCCCGCCTAGAGTCCAGTACGTTGGCCACCACTGCTTGGTGCCTGTAGGTATCCAGAGCTCGTCGAGCCTTGTCCAGCAGGATCGACGCATCAGTCTCGAGTTTGAAGGATATGACAAATGCCTGAGGTGCCCATTCTTTCACCAGTGGGGACAATATCTTGGGGACCATTTTCAAGCTCAGCTGAAGGGCAGAAGAAAAATTGTAATTACTGGCAAGACTAAAGAGGCATACGCACAGGAAAATGTAATTCAGCAGCTGAGAGGAGCAACAATAACAACTGCTGAATTGAAAGTATGTGCAGCTGTTTAACGCAGCAGTTCCCCAACCCGTTTTGCTCCACGGACCGGTTTAATGTCAGACCATATTTTCACAGACCGGCCTTTAAGGTGTCGCGGATAAATACAACAAAATAAAATTATATGACCAAGACAAAAACTGGTATTTTCTAAATATAATAAACGCAAATTAACTGTGTAATTGTGGAACTTCATTAGCAGCGTCCTCCTGAAATGCTCCAACAACATTAAGAGTAAGATCTTCCTCTCTGCCCTTTAATGCTCTCTGGTCGCTATGGTAATGTATAAATATTTCTTTCAAAATAAGACACAACTACAACACGGTAAAAAAAAAACCCAGGGAAACTACAAATTTCACACCCAAGCTTCGACTCTCGGGGCCCGGTACCAAACGACTCACGGACCATGCCCCGGGGGTTGGGGACCGCAAGCGTAAGGGTTCACAGCCTGGAGTTTATTCCCTAGCTGTAAGTATAAATTAGTGCTCAGTTTTAGGACCATATATTGATGCTTATATAACAATAAAAGTAAAATTATTTGCAACCAACAGGAAAAAATAAAGCTTCATCCAAGTATCTGTATTTCTTATTGATGCTCATCAGACACAAAGACACTGTGGTATCCGTACACAGAGGTCTGGGGATCTTCCAGGAACGATGACTCTCTAATTATCATTAGGTTAGCAGCATATGTTACCATGGCAATATTCCCCCATAAGCAGTGAACCCCCTTCGTACTCACATCTCATGCTTCCTTTTACACACCTCCGAACTGAAGTGGTGAATAAAAAGCAGACCAATAACACCATTTCCCCCCACCCTCACCTGAAGAGGTCCGTTGGAAGACTGGATTTTGTGTTCAGGCATCTCAGATGCTGGGATGTAGAAATCAGACACTGCTGCAGCCAAGTAAAACATAGCCTTTGATCCTAAGGGCAGAACAAACACTTGTGAAGATGTTTTGAACGTATGTTAGACAAAGCCACAGCTCAGGCCTTTAACCTGCTGTTACCTATTTTGCTGAGAGCCTGCGCTGCTGCTTTGAGTAGGTGCAGATACTCTGACAGAGTGCTGAACTCGATAGGCAGAAGAAGTCTGCTTTTTTTCACCTCCTCGTATCTCTTCAGTACTTTGGCAATGTTCGGCAGCACCTGCTGATTAACCACCACTTCACCAGTATTACCAGGCGCTCCTCCACCTTGAAACTCCAGAGCGTCCAGCATGTTGATGGTTAAAAACATCCGTGTGTAGGGGTAGAGTGAGCGATGCCTGTGTAGGAAAATGACTGCATAACCAGAGTCTATGAAATACTCTGCAGAGGAGGCTCCTCGCCTGCCGCTGCTGAAGTTATCGAGGAAGCGAACAGTGCGGGACTCCAGGGGAACCTTGGTGCCTCCTGAAGTGATGAGAACCACCTTTCGGCCTGCTTCTGCATGAAAGCTGGCAAAAGCAGCCATCTTCTCTTTGACCTCCTCCACATGGGAGGGAACAGCAAATTCTTCTGCTAACTTCCCATCAATAGATGATATTCTGGGTTCAGCCATCACCTGACAAGAGAGAAGAAGGAGGCATCTTTAAGTGATGCCTAATGTGATTCAACAGTCTCCAGTGACAGGTCTGTTTTCAAAGTGGGACATTTCAGTATCAGATTACCTCGCTGTTGGTTTCTGCAGGTCACAAATTTATGGATGTACAGTTATAAATCACACTGGGCCTACTTTAATAAAGCTGACTGGGACAATATTAAAATAATGCTGATAATTTTACACCCAAAGCGTGACATTTAACCACAAAAACTACATTTTCCCGTTCAGTATTTAGAAAATGACAGTTAATGAAGACTGTTAATTCTGTGCTTCACTATTTTCTTCTCTTTTTTTGGTAAAACAGCGCATTTGAAAATTCATGGATAAAAATAATATTTGTATTATTGTATTATAGTATTGTAAATATTATTTTGATTAAAGGACTTGTGCATACTGGTGGGTTAATCATTACAGAAAGATAAAAAATTGCCAATACTTTAAATTTAGGCCAGTGTAGCATAAGCATTACTCTGGGTGACGATCTGCTGAATTTATTAAGCACTGTAAATGTACGTGCAGCCATCCTCCTGTAACGTCTACCTGACGGTAACAAGAATTAATGGTGTGCTGGATGGCCATGATCGTTGTACATTTACATAAAATTTAAGAAAAAAACCCAAAATGTGCAATACATAAGCATAAAGTAAACTGAATTCACACTTTATTAGGTGGGGTGGATGCATCCATCCACCCCCTTCTGCTTATCAAATTCAAGGTCACCAGGGGGGCTAGATCTTAAAATGTTGTCGTCATTTAACATTTATACAGGTTCAACCAACACTAATCATCTACTTGTCCTGACTGTATAGGCCTCTGTCCCTCAAAGAGCTCTGCTTAGTTTCTCTAGCAAAGTGCCAAAAGTGTTTAAACATATAGGTGCAATAACTTAAACTGTCCACTTTTTTACAGTCTGTTTTTATATCGTGGTATTTCTGATATTATGTCTTACCTATGTTTGTATCTATAGCTGTTTGTCCCATAGCCTGTGGTTTCCAAATGTTACAGCTGACTAATGAGAAGAAGAAGAATATGAAGAAATAAACCCACGCCTCCCTGAAAATCCTCGCTTTGTTCACTGATCCGTTTACAGGTCGAATAACAGGCTAAGTTTACATTAATGCATATTCTCGCATCATCGTTACGTATGGGTGAACTTCACAGCACAACACTGACGTGATACACACCTGTTTGCGGTTAAATGACACGCGACAGTAAACACGCTGTCAAAGTAGAAGGTGGACACTTTCTTTGGCTACTTAATGTTCAGTAATAAGAAAGGCGACACGACATAGCGCTACATGATGTTTGTAGGTTACTTGCAACTGCGGTAATACCTTATATAAAACGTAAACGACGTCTCAGACTCACAGACAAAACTTCAAAACACCCCACTTTGGTATTCGGATACCTCCAAACAACTTGTGCACTTCCTGAAGGCCAACTCTTTGGTTTTTATAAATACAGCACAACGCCTCCAGCTCCCCTAGCGGCCATTTGCGGTATTAAACAAAGAAATGGTAGTCTGCTTTTGAGTCAGCAGTGCGTCAATTATTTTTCCCTCCTGCTTGAAGTGTCAAACTTTATAAAACCCGAGCATCAACGGAGAGGACAAGGGGAATTTCTCTCAAAAAGGGGATCTTTTTGCACTGGACTGTCCCACTGAATCAGCAGATACAGTCGACGAGCAAAGACAAAATGTTGAATTGAACTTTGTGTGCGACTAGTTTGACAAGCAACAGCATCATTGAAAGCTCCTTTTCTTTGGATGTTGGTGCGCGTTTGTACATCTAATTTCTGGTAAGTTTTGAAAAAGATTTAAATACAAGCTTTTCGGGGAGGAGAAAAATGCGTTTATTTGAAATTCAATATATATATATGTATATGTACAAAATATATGTTTTATTTCATATATGTGTCTTGTACATGTCATTTGTGTTTAAATCTGAGATTAAGATGAATATTAATAATAATCCAAACCAAAAACAAGTGGATTAGAAATATGACAATCTGAACATTTTTACTGTTATTTTTAATTTTAGGCAAAAGTTATGTTTTTATAGTTTAAGGGAAAAGTCTGCTTTTGTGAACGCATTTATTTTTTTAATAAATAAAGCACTTACTGAGCAGCTAGTAAAACTAGAACAGACCTATAGAAATGTAAGTGCATTACAATATGATCCTTCCAAGCCCTCTTTCAATCGCTTAGCTTAGAACTAGTTTAATCTCATTTATCTAAGAATAAATGTGTTTTAATTAGTTTAGCTTTAGATTGTTTCATTGCATTCCAGCTGACTGTGCAGATCTTGTGTCCTCTAAACTCTGCTCCTTAAGTGCATCCTATTTCACTGTTTCAAAGACTCGACAGTCTGTCTCTGTGGGAATTGGAGCAATTGTGATGGGAACACAGACAGTATTTCAATATTTTTCTGGTTTATTGTTTGTGTTACTTTCATTTCAAATTTTTATTTTTACTGCTATCCAAATTTGATCTGAACAGTATGTAAGGGTTAAAGGTGTAATGCACAGTTTTTATGTAATAGTTTATGTAAATGTGACAGGCGAGTTGTATAAATTCTTATTTTTCATTAAGTTAACAATTTTTTTATTATCTGATCTCCTTTTTTCTTTGTTGTTGTTGTTACTGTTATGACACCATCTCATAGTGTAAGGCCCTTACCAGGTGCCTGTGGCACTTTTTAAAATCTGTGTTGCTTATTTGTTGTTTATCGTGGACTGAACTAGTTTTTTTTTCTTTATCATGCTGCTGTAACACAACAAGTTCAGTTGTAGTTTCAATAAAGTGTCTCTCTCTCTCTCTCTCTCTCTCTCTCTCTCTCTCTCTCTCTCTCTCTCTCTATATATATATATATATATATATATATAGATATATATAGATATATATATATATATATATATATATATATATATGTATATATATGTATATATGTATATATATGTATATATATATACACGCACACACACAAAATATATAAAATATATATACATATATACAAAAAGATGTAGCTAAGGAAAGTCCATTTTCAGGATTTGTGATTTTCAAAAACTAAAGAAATCAACTGAGAAACTAACCAATAACAACTCACAAAAATCAACTGCTTGGTCAGTGTGAAAACTATTTTGGGATATATAAGTTTTATTCACCATAAACTTTTTATTTCAGCCTAAAGTGGCACATCATAAGCTAGAGGAGGGCAGGCTGAGCCAGTATACCTACAAATCTTTTATTTTAAGACTTTAATCGTTTATCAATTGTCTTGTTCCATATTTTTAGGATTTATTGGCGGCAGTTCCGCAATCGACCGGCAGGTGCCGCTGCTGCACCGTTGGAAGGACAGTTGCACCACTTCGGCTGCTACCTTCACGTGCGTACTTAATTGCATTGTTTTCCCTTCCAGTTTAAGCGCATGCGATGCACATTTGTAAAAGCTAAATAACTTTTTTTTACTAGATATCAGAACAATATGATATCTGTTTGCATAACTAATAAAATAACTATTAATTATAATAATGATAATAACTAAGTAATAAAAATATATGTTGTAGCTTAGGTGAAAATAAGTGACATGGAAAATTCTAAATAAAGTATTAATAATAAAAATAGCTGGAAAAAACATAAATCGATGTAGTGATTGCTTGTATTTTTTCAGGATCATTGTTTTGCACTAAAGATGCCATGCTGATATTTCTCTTTTGATGGCCTCTGCAAGCCTCCGCGTTGAAGGTCGAGCTTTATGAGTGGAGTTAAAGGACATCCAGATATTAGTGAGCATAAAACCTTCACACTAATTAAATGATTGCAACACTTTGGCAGAAGAACAGACAGAACAATTCAAAAAAAGGCAACCAAATTCCCCACATACAACAACCACACCTCTATCACACACTTCCAGTTTCTTAAATTATCCCATATAAAAAGCCCAGAAGAAGCATGAATGAAAATTAAGGCGATGCCACGGTAAACTTTTCCTTCCGTTGTTATAATACTGCTTACAACTGCTTTGAAGTGATTGCGGGCATTGAGGTCACTGAGCCCATTAGTGTCATGTTATTGCTGGCAATTTTTTTTTTTTTTGCTCTGTGAATTTATGGTGCAGTTCACATTGTGCAATGGACATTTTAAATAGTTTTTAAGCTCGCTATATTTACATAGGCTCGGACCACTTACATGTGTGCACATGCTCCTGCAGTAAAGGTTGATTCAGTACAGGGTTAAGTTTAGAAACACCAGCCTGTTATTTTTAGGTCTTTTTTCCCCCAACTGTGGTAACTGAGCTAAAACTGCACCTTTGTATGGAGATGATCCTGTATCGTGCTGTTTCAAAACACTAATGCTTGTCTTTTATCACTGTCTATTTCATTTCTCTGAAACACCTACTCCTTAAAAGATGCACATTTTAATTAAACTCTTTCATCCGATCTTTGATCTACACTTCCTGTGGGTATCACTTCCTAAAAAGGCATGCTTCATACAAGTTTGCAAGTAGTAACTTATTGCAGTTTCAGCAGTTAATAATTAATAATCAGAGCAACTTAAAGAAAAAAGGCATGCTGCATGAGGTTTGTATTGATTTAGAGATATTTTTTAATTATTTTCTAGGGATTTTACCCTTTATTAACATCTTATTAACGTGTGAGCTATCTGCAGACTTGATGGCTGCCACAATTTATAACCCACTTATTACAATGAAAGCAGCATACACCCATTTAATAGACCTGGAAACCTGTTAGAGCTTGTAAGTAGGCTACAGTTTTACTAAATGATTTAACCTTTGAATAAGTATAAATAAAGCCACTGGTTAAAACTTACACACCTTTTATTAAAAAAAAGGTGACTTATCAGACCATGTGGACTGTATTCAATCCCCCCCCCCGCGCCTCCTGCTTTTATTCTGTGATGTTGCCTCTATTTTTCTGCGCACTTTGAGCTACATTTACACCCAGTGCGCAATAAATAAAGCAGATATCACGGATCATTTTTATTGATTGAAGTGCTTTCGTGTGTGCGGGTGCTTTTTCCACTGCGGGCGTGTGCATTTAACCGCGCGCTAGTTTCTGTGGCGGCAGGGGTAGTGAAAGACAGAGAGAGAGAGAGAGAAAAGAAACCTTCATGTGAGCTGTCTATGTGAAAGTAGTTCCGGGCACTTAACCCAAAGAGGGGAGAGTCCCGGATGTTGGCTCGGCCGCCGAAAGAAAGGCGAACGGGTGAAGGCGGAGAGAAGCTGAAGAGGGACGCCACGGCACCGCAGGCACACCGGCGAAGCCACGGTCACAGCGGCTCTTCACACAGGACGATAGCGTCAGGAGCGCAGGACATCCCCGAGGGGGGAGGGCAACCCGCTATCCGAAGAAGAGGAGGTGAAGGAAGGGGGGAGACAGTTACTCTGAAAACTACCGTGAGGATTACAGAGAGCCACCGTCACAGCAGCTTTCACCCTGAGTAAGTGAGCTATACGGGCATGGAAGTTGAACTAAGGCCCACGAAATGGACGACTTTAACGGGGAAGTGAGCTGCACTGAAGTTGTGGGGATTGCGCCCAGTGAACAGGCCCTGACACACGGTTCTCCACTCGCTGTGCTGAGGCGTGAGGGGGGACTCCTGGTTTTTTTTCCCCCCTTCTTCTTCTGCTCAGGGAGCCAGTCAGTGTTTCCCCCGTGGTCAGTGTTAGTACACCCCGGCCGTGCTGCTGCAACTCTCCAAGTTGACAGCTCTTGCGTTAGCCTGCTAACACCGCCGTGCAACCGGTGACAACTGACAGGGCAACTTTGACAGCTAGCTAGCCAGTTTTGGTAGCCAGCTAACTTTAGCAGAGTGTTGTGGGCGCTTTCTCCAGGGCCAGGGCTAGGTGTGTTTGTGTGTACGCTTGTGCTTTTCCTCGCTTTAGGTGGCTGTATAATGACCTACCCCAGCCCTCCACAGCTATCGTTAAGCTAGCTGTTTGGTATGTGAGACGATGTGTGTCCAGCATGGAGTGAGTGTGTGCATGAGCCCAGTGTCATTTGGCTTTCCTGCGTGCTCTGACGGTATTTGACTCACAGCTGTTGCAGTGTGTTTTCTCGTCTGTCAATCGTCTGCTTCTCGGGCGAGGTTATAAATTCCTGCAGGAAAAATAATGATCCTAGCATGAAAAAGATGGGGGGGGGACCCCCTCAAAAATCTAGTCGACCTGTGTGAGAAGGGCGAAGGATTGTCATGAGGCTGGGCAATCAACAAGTGCAAAGCGTGTTTCAGGTGCATTTTACGCCGCTGATTTTGATCTCCAGTCTGCCTCTGTGCCGCTGTGCATTGTCCTGAGACGGCACAGGCGGGTATTGCGGTTAACTCTTTGGTCATTTGTGCAAGATTTCTCGGGGCATGCTTTTTCTTATCTCTTATGTTTTTTTCTAGTAGTGAGTTTGTGATCGTTCAGAATAACACACACACACACACACACACACACACACACACACACACACACACACACACACACACACAAAACCCCAAAACAAAACAGCTGCGACATTTGCATGTAGTTGTGTACAAAAACGGCGCTCTTCCCTTTTTATCCCGACTTCCTTTATTAAAAGATGGATGACTGAACTCTTAATTTGCACTGCTGTCAACTCGTGCAGGCTTTATCAACGGATTCAG
This sequence comes from Mchenga conophoros, assembly GCF_057382185.1. Classification (NCBI taxonomy): domain Eukaryota; kingdom Metazoa; phylum Chordata; class Actinopteri; order Cichliformes; family Cichlidae; genus Mchenga; species Mchenga conophoros. Next base: position 23,672,382 of record NC_140530.1, read on the forward strand.
TGTGCTATTGCAGAGATGGGCTTGCAACGAGCTAATCATCATATACTCTCAATTAAATTTGCCATAAAGCCGGCGAAAAAAGGTTAAATTTATGACTAAATCCAAGCGTAATAAATTCCCCCCTAACATCCCAACCATGCCAGACCTTATGCTTCAACTAACAAAATGCCCATAGCGTTAGTCAGCACCCACAATCAAAGGTCAGACCTGGTTTGCTTCTTAATCACCCATCCTTTAAATAGCAGGCCCACAGAGCTGTCTGGATCGAGGCTATCTGTGCGTGCAGCTGTAGAAGACACATGGTGTTTAAGTGTGCATGGTGTTTGAAGTTGTTCCATCCAGGTCACTAGGGCCACAGTGGTTCCATTAGGCGTATTGTGGGGAAATGAGCATGCATGCTTACCCCGTCATTTTTATCATTCGAGTTTCAAGAAGTGACACCAAACAAGATGTGTGAAAAGTCTTAAGTTTGCTATGTGTTTTTTGGTGCTTGATGCAATTCACTAAAGTCGCCTTTTTATAAACACTGCTGTTTTTATAACCAAGATCTGTCACCGGGCTGTGTGACACTGGTAGTATTTGCAGTTCTTATCTGACTTGAAGTACGGCTAATGCATGCTTTTTAAAGGCTGCTGCAAAAGTATACATTACCACACACACACACACACACACACACACACACGCACTGCTGTAACATCCATTTAATTCATTTTAGTCTGTAAGCAATGCTCATGTTCATTTCTGTTTAAAGCTGAAAATGCTGGGCAGGCTCAGACTTGGAGGTTCCTTCATGTGTATTATGTACAGTAGTTTATAGTTTACAATTTGATATCAAACGGAGCCTGGTTTGGGATTTTATTTGTCATAGTAAAAAGAAAGAAAACAGTTGTTCATCTTTGATAAATTGATTGACTATTTGAGAAGAAAGTGCAAAGCACATTACACACGTAACCATTTTTAAATGTGCATGGGAGGATGAGATTCAGGTTCATCTGTAGTTTTGACCTACTGTGGTTTTTGAAGTATCCTGCTTAATGGTTAAAAAAAAAAACCAAACACCTACATTGTGTGTGTGTGTGTGTGTGTGTGTGTGTGTGTGTGTGTGTGAGAGAGAGATGACAATAACATTTATCTACCATCTCTGAAGAAAAATTAATTTGTTGGCATGTGCAGAAGACAAGGAACATAAATGTAAAATATTTCATCACAGGTACTGTTATGCTTGGAGGTGTATAATTTAATAGACTAAATAGAATAATGACATGATATTGGGATAATTTTGATGTATGTCAGGGGTCAGAAAGCCAGTATTGTACTGTGAATTCAGAACAGCTTTTTACTTTTTTGAATATGAGCTCATTTGGTATTCAGTATGTGGCCCTGTGCCTAGCCGGTCTCACTGAGAGGCTTTTTAATTTCTCCCCTTGTTGAAGTGATTATTCAAATGGCCATCCGTGAGGTGCAGTTATCAGACTCCTGGTGCTAGTTGAGCCTGTGGCAACATGAAGGCCCATCACAGCCCCCCCACCGCCCTGTGTAGTTGGACAGCACCCAACAGGTACCCTCTGTTGCAACCCCTATTAGACGGTCACATCTTCCCCCTCAGGCTGAAAACCTTTTGTGTTATGCGATTGGCAGATGGCAATTTATTCATGAGGACTGCTGATGCTTTGGGTCAGAGGGCTCTGTTTAGTATTTTTTACAATGACTTAGTTTTGGTCTGAATCCAAAGTGGCTTGTTTCAGTCTTTCGCTCTCTGCTCTGGAATGTGAAGTTATTTTAGGTCTTTTTTTTTTTTTCTTCCCTCCTCACTTCATCGCCCATCATCTTGTCCTTCAGCGTGTTTTTCTTCTTGGATGAGCGAAAAAACAGGATCTTCCTTCTCATTTCAACAGCTGTTTGCTCTGCATGGAGGCCAGGCTCAGGCACACTGACTGGACAGTTTTTGGGTTTTTTTTTTTTTTTTTTTTTGAAAAATTCTCCCTGTACCCTGCTTATATCCGGCGTTGGATGTTTCGCCGCGTTTGGTGAGAAGAGACTGGCTCAGTCTTCATTAGCAAAGCCGTGCATCACTAGAATGCCGATGAGCTATGAAGCCATTCATCTGCTGGAAATGCCTCCCTGATTCCAATTTGAATCTTGTTTGCAGTCACATTGTGTGAGCCCACTTCTCCATGTTAAAGAAGTCTCTTTATGTGAGAGATCAGAGGGGGATAATTGCACTTAAGTGAACCTCATTTAGTGCTGGCCAGAGCAATTACAGTAACTGCAGTTCTAGGCATTTTTGGGGCCTGGAGCAGCTGTCATTGAGTCTCTGTAGCTGAGATATCAAATGGTGAATAGAATGGCATTGCCATGCCATCATGGGAATGGCATATCCTTGGATGGATTTTAATTAGTTTTTGCAGGTTTTTGCTCAGCGCTTTTCTTTTCTTTTTTTTTTCTCCATTTGAAGAAAAGCATAATTAAAAATGACAATTAGAAATGCATTATTTTAGTAATGATTGAAAATAAATTATTCTCAAGGTGCTGTAAGGTGAAAAAAGCCAGCAATGTTTCTTCAGGCAAAACCCCCTGGGCTTGAGGGAAATGTTTTATCATTAATGTTATTCAGGAGCCAAATTTTGGGTTTTGCTCAGCTGGGTGCTTTAATCTATTTTTGCTGTAAATTAATGAATTTTTAAAGAGCCCCTCGCTGGATATGGGTGGATGTGGGAATGCAGCGCTGGTTCGGTTTTCAAACGAGCCTCTCCTCCTCCTCCGTCACCCCCACCCTCCTCACGGGATGGAGAGAATGAATTTGCTGAAGCACTACACTTTTCATTTTTTATTCATCCAGCAGTCCACTGTCTAGTTCTCCTCATCCTACCTCCTCCTCATCTATTGAATTGAATTTGTCAGTGAACTAGTCTTGTATGCGCCAATTCATGTCCTGGATTGGAGTTGGGCGTAGATGTGAATTGGTGAGGGAGTCATGGGATATTTAATTCAGCTGGCTCTTTTGCTCATATTATCAGTACATTTGCTCAGATGCATGTTTTATCTAAAAGTGTGTATCGATTTATGTCTGTCTGACTAATCAGGGACGGTCTCTTTGCAAGGGGAACTACAGTAACTACCCACACTAGAGTTTGCCGGGTAAGTTTAGAAAGTGGAGAAGAAATGGGTGGGGTAGGGGCGGAGGGGAGAGGAGGGGGGTTTGGCGGCTCTTGTATTGCATGGCGGTTTTGGTGAGTCATTACAGCCTTGTGGTAGCAAGAAGGATGGATATATATAAATAAAAATTTTGTGGCAATTTTACTATAAATGTGTAACTTGATCTTATCTTTGCATTGGGTTTAAGCAAAGGTGCGTGACCAAAAGTGTTATGAAAATGATGGTTAGATGGTTTTACTGTAGTAGATGTGCAAAGGAAATCGGGCCCTGCAAGTCATAATGACGTGAAAACAAAAGTGTTTCTGAGTAAATGCACATTGTGTGTGTGCAGTAGCTGTGTCGTGTAAGATTTTACTTACATGAGTGCTAATGAAGACCCAAATCCTAAACGAATAAAATGGGCCTCAGTTTTCAGTTCCTTGACGGATTTAATAATTCATCATATTGTTTGCTTTGTCCTTGAGTTTTAATAGGCCCTCAGTATCAGTGTAGGCTTTTTTTTTTTTTTCCTTTTGGCTGGTTGCTTAGTAGAAGGAGTTGATATATGATTCACACTCTTAGGAGACCTTCGCGCTTTGTGCAGGAAGGAGAGCTCGCTAAGCCGACGCAGCTTAAGTAATAAGAGTGGAACTTTCATCCTAGTATTTGGTATCTGTTTTAATCATTACTTTGGCTCGCGTGGCAGAAATAAAATCCAATTTTTAGGCAGCATTCCTAGAGAACAGGGAAATTTTAAAACTTAATACGGTAGCACTTACAGCTGACTAAACAATGCAGCTTTTCCTGCATACCAGTCGCCACAGAACTTTCATTTATGACATATCATACGAATGGCGGCAATAACTGCTGCACTAAGGTCTCTTCATGAAATGACATTTTAATAACACGATATTCCCAGATGTTACGTCCAGCTCCCGCCTGTGGACTGCATGCATGACATGGCAATTTATAGGTGATAGCATAGCAATAATACATGGAGAGCGTAACATAAACCAGACTTGATTGAATATGATAATCTTTGTGCTGTGAGATGCAGCAGCTGGTTCACAGGTACAAGCATACATAAACCACTTAAGATGTACAAATTTACAGCCAAGGTGAATTCACTTGCTAAAAAAAAAAGGTCAGCAGTGTGCGGTTGGATAATCTCTCGTGTGGATGCCACTTGCTTGTCTACTACAGCGGAATTAGTGTCTGAAAAGGAAGCATGCACTGCAAGTTGCAATTCTGTCTGCCCTCCTAGGTTTATTGTCTTTATAGCATGATTGTGTTAATGCTGTTGCAATGTAGTTACGGTAGGGGAAAAAAAGAATTGTCATTTGGTTGAACATCAGTCTGCAGAATCCAAAAGGCAAAGTCGGAGAAGGTCAGTTTTAATTTTGGTCCACAATCCTAAGGCTGAATGGTGAGGGCTTGCCACATAACTTTGGTTCATACTAGGGCTGCCACAAATGATTATTTTGATAGTCGACTAGTCACTGATTATTTTTGCGATTAGTCGACTAATCAGATCATGCATCCATTGGATGTACAGCTTATTGCACCAGCAGCATCTGCTCTTATATAACTATCATTAGCTTACAGCTTTAAGTGTTTAAGGTCTGTGCTAACTAAAAATAAAGACAAGATGATAGTTTATTAAATTTTAATGAAATTTGCAGATTGTTTTGGTGAAGTTTAATAAACTCCTTGCTATCTAAAATATAACAGGACACCGGAGTATATTTTCGAGCATCTCACACTTCTGATAATCAGTTGTCTGCTTGATGTTTATTCAGTTGTGTAAAAACTATAACTTTAATCTCAGCCAAACCGATTTACTCAGGAACAAATACTGAAAAAAGCCAAACACTAACATTTTTAAGTTATCTAAGTGACTTGTATATGTTTAACCTGAGTAGCGAAAGACGGCGGTGGGTTTGAAAACGATTTGCCGGGACTCCGGTGTTCTCACGGGCTCTAGTGAGCCTTGCCGAAACGTCTCAGACGTCTCTGAAAACGTCGGAGCGCTTTTGAAAATATGTGGTGTCCTGATAAACTGAGCAGATATTTGAGGTTTACACAGCTACATTCTCGCCTGAAAATATGTTAAACGTTTATTTTGTGACCCAGAAAGAATAATAAGAGTAATATTAAAACTAACTAGCTGCCGCCATTGTTGGAAACTGAGCTGGGCTGCGCTATGAATTCTGAGACAGAGCTACTTCTTTTTCTTCGGGGTTTAACGGCAGCTGGCATCCTTGTACATGCAGTGCTGCCATCTTCTGTTTCAGTCCATTATTACACTCTTAAATCCTACTACTTATTCCTGCGTCTTTTGTGATCTTACAAAGCTTCAAACGACACATCAACGATTTTGATAGTTGATGTAATCGTGACTAGTCGACTAATCGTGGCAGCCCTACTGAATACTCTGCCAACAGTAAGCTGGTGGCTGATAGACCATTCATCATGATATCACAAGATAGAACCTGTTTGAGCATTTTTTTTTTTTTTTTTTTGATCACAACTGAAGGTTGCATTTAGTTGCTTCTTTTCTCTATGTTGTGATTTCTGACAATGTTAAAGTGACCTGTCCAGAAATAGCTTAATGCAGCAGTTAGAGTCTGTATGATGTGATGTGTGAGGCTCATGATCTGTAAGGACTAGTGCCAAATTATGCAGATGTGGTGTTAGTTGGGAAGGAACTGCAGTGGATCTCTTAGACTCGATGATTTAACACTTCTTTTTCATACCCCTTGCTTGTGCCTCATTATCATCTGTAGTGCTCAGAAGAAGCGCCCGTCAAAAACCTCTCTGCTATCGTCATTTGTTGCTCTTTTTTTTTTTTTTCTTTTTTTTTTTTTTGTGTGAAACCTGATGGATTAGCCTTAGTACTTGGAGTCTCCATCTGTGATTCAGAAAACCCCCAACAGAAGCCAAGGATTCTCTCTGTGGAGTTGGAGGAAATGTTGATCTGTGTGTGGACCAGGAAACCCACACGTGGTGACTTGCTCTTGCCCCATCGTTCCGTCCTTGCTCTCACACGTAGCCAGTGTCTTGATTATGGTTTCACATTGTCTCTTCCCTTCTTTTTCTCTCTCTCCGCCATACTCTCCTGTGCTCTTCACTTAGCAAACAACACGTCTGCAGAGAATTCAGAAGAATGCATCTTGTTACTAGATGAGTCATACTTCCTCTGGTTTGCATGCCTCTCCCTCAGGGTGGATGAATGAGAGGGCGGAGAGGTTAGCTGGAGGAGGGGCTCGGTGGCTGAAGCAACATGGTCTGTGCCAGTTGCCCAATGTAATTAAGAAGTTATCAGTGCATTGGTCACAGGCCATGAGCTGCCTAGATCAGCGCTGCCTCACAGATGTGGTTGTCCCAAGGTGGCTACGTGACTGACAGCTTTGACCAGGGTGAGTCACTGCCTTCAAAAAGTAACTGTTTGGAAATCTCAGGCTCTGACCCTGTAAGTCAGCCTCTCTGCCAAGGTGCTGTGGCCCTGGGAGAGGAGCCCAGAGCCTCAGCTCTAGGGAGAAACAAGACAGCACCTGCAATTTGAGAAATGTCTCTGGTCTACTGAAGGAAATTTATATGGCAGAATGAGAAGACTGTAGATGAGTTTGCATGCAGTTACTATGCGTCAGTGTTTCTCAGGAGGCCTGACTTTGGGATAAATGTTTAAAAAATAGATTAAAGTTTTTTTATTTATTTATTTTTGGTGTGAATTTCACATGCAGTTAAGTGTCTAACACTGGTTTTAATTTCCTAAACGTATGCTTTCAATTTGGCTTAATTTCACTTTGCGTCACAAAATGCACAGAACTGAAAACAATTTTGATTATCTGTATAAAGCTGATGAAACAGTATCAGGCCTCTCCTGGCTCTTGCTCTGTCTTTCCCCATACCTGCTCTGCTTGGTCCCCTGCCAGAACCTATGACTCACAGGAGACTGAGTGACCTACTTTTTTTTTTGTCTTCTAGGAGTGCCAGAAGATCTTTCTTATTTGCAAGACGATACACTGGGTAAATATAAGTCAATTAAAATGCACTTAATGCACCCATTTTTGGATTTAAGCACCTAAAGGCTGTGTCAGCATGGCGGCCACCTCAGAGAATTCCTTTCATTATTACAAGCAAAAAAGAAACGTAGTAAACAGGCGAGCTTTGATATCTCATTAGATGCAAACTGAGTTTAAGGCCACACTGGCTCTCATCAAGCCAATTTAAAAATATAACTCATTTAAGCAATCTCATAATCCTGCTATATCTCTGTACGTTTATATTGCTCATTCCCAGTTTATCCAGGTTGTCAGAGATTATGGTTTGAAAGCATTTAAACAGAATCAGTGAAAGCTGCCTAGTCGGCTTTTGCTGATTCTCAAGGCCTAGTCGGCTTTTCTTTCTCCAATGATGGAGTTCTGGCTGTACTGTTAAGGTGAAGTTTGAACAGTTGCTTTTATGTATGCCACTGATTAGTCAGGAGATAAAAAGTTTGGGTATACATGCAATCTTTCAAATGCCTGGTTTATAGTTTGCCCACCTCTGAAAAGAAAACAGGGATGGGATCAAAAGCCATAGGATCACTGAGATGGCTTGAGCTGGTTTTTGATTGGAAAAATATGCCGCTTTGCACCAGATGGAATTTCCACTTTAATCGCTAATTGCTGTTTTTTGGTCGTGTTGTCTCTCATTGATGCAGAAACAAGCTGTGCAGTTGAATGTGCTGTCTTGGCTGCTCTTTTTCCCTTCTACAAGGCTTGGCTTCTTTGATATGTCAGTTTTGTGTTAGTCTGCCGCCTTCGTCTTGACACGATTGGCCCCGCTTGCTCCGACCTCCTGGAAACCCCCCAGCATGCCCGCCCCAGGGTGTGTGTTCAGTCATTTATTCGGCTTCCTCTAAAAGACTGCCATGCCTTCACTTCCCTTCTAGTTTCCCTCCTCTTATTAAGATGCAGAAGGCAGAGCAGTGTTTGGTCTGAAAGGCTTAGTGCTGGGGAGTTACTGGTGTGTACAGTGGGGGGTCAGGGAGGGACTGTAGGCATGGGGACTTCAATGACTTAATGTGTGCTGTGTGGCCCCGGCCACACTTGTGCTAAGTTTTGCAGGCAGCTCACATTGCTCTGATTTATGCCTTTTTGTGTGAGTCCATTCACAGAAAGTCAAAATGATGCTCTGACAAAAGTGACTATAATTGGAGGGGAACAAATTATGAGGTCTTTGGTTAATGCAGATTGCTGCTTGAGTTTATGCCTGATAATCCCTATTTAGTCATCTGAAATGGCTGCCTTTTTGAAACCTCTTTTATTTTTATCATTTCTTTTCTCCAATGAATTTTGTCACGTGTTTTCTTCTTTTTTTTTTTTTTTTTTTTTTTTTTTAAATGACATCAGAAACAGCAGTATGCGACATTACGTGATGGCAGAGCTTCAGTTCATCCTTTGTCATTTTTTTTTTTTTTTTTTTTTTTTTTTTTTAATAAATAGGACAGGGGGAATGAATGAGAGAGAGAGGGGGAGAGAAAGAAAGAAAACCCAAGGGGAGAAGAGACGGTGAGAAGGGGGGGGAAGAGAGACAAAAAAAAAAAAAAAAACTCCTGGGTCACCTGTATGGAGAAAAAACAAACAAACAAACAAACAAACAAACAGAGGAGACAGCAAACAACAAAGAGCAACATAATAATAGAGAAAACAAAGCACCATCACAATAAACTAGCTAGTCATAGATATCAGTATTTACTAAGTAATAAACGATATTGTGCAGCACGCAAGATAGACAGCGCACAGTGTGCTTTGAGGCAGCAGCCAAGAAAGCTTTAGTCCGCGTCTGTGAATACCCATGTGTGCATACCTGTGTGGATCAGCATGCTTGCATTCCAAAGGTTTCTCCATGTAATGATCTGCTAGGGAGTGTGGGGGGGCCACAGCCCCATCCTCCAGGGTGTGAAGCGGGTATGGAGGAGATCAAAACTCCAGACATCCAGAGGCCCCCAGAACACAAGAGACCATGGAAGACCAACAGAGGGGCAGCCGCGCCACTGTTCCAGTAAGAGCTGAGGAGAGTCCCAGATGAGGGCTCACTCAGCAGCCGCGGAGCAGAAGCCAGGGGGGGTTGCAGTGACGCGCCCGTGAGCTCCGCCGGCTCTTGTTTTCTTCTTTTTTTGAGGTCCCAGTGGTGAACCACTTTGACCATCAGTCAAGCATTTTGATTCTCTTCTTTGCTTTATCAAACATTTTTGCTCTCAGTGAAATCCTCCAGGCGCCTTTTAGTGGCACCTACATTGTTACCCATTTACTCCAGTATATAATCAGCCTGCTACAAAAGCGTGACCTTGAATTTGCTGGTTGTGTGGTTCGCTAGAATATTGCTAACAAACCAAAAAGCATGGCTTCGAATCTACACTAGTGGTACTCGTTAGGGGTGGGTGTAACCCACAATGTGAAAATATTACAATACATTGGCCTCTAACAACAGTATCATGACTCTTTGTGAAACTAAAGTACAAAATAAAAAAAACCCTAACAAAAAAAGCATCAAGCAGGTATTCATTTACTGGTATTTGTATATGCCCATGGCCACTTGCTTGTATTGGGTTGGACCCCCATTTGCCTTCTTCATGGCATAGATTCAACAAGGTGCTGGAAACATTCCTCAGTGATATGGTGATATGGTCCATTTTGAAATATATGAATCTCCCTTTGAACTCGCTGTGGTGTTGGGGAGGCGGGAAAAACACTTTGAAATTATCTGAGCTTTATAGAAGGTACACTGTGGTCATAAAGGGAGGGAGGTGATCAGTAAGGAAGGCTGTGGTGGTTAAACCGTGCTTGCATGGTATTAAGGGCCAGAAGTCTGAACCAGTAGCAACCTGAACTATTGTTACAAAGCGGGATGGACCCAAGCTTTTATGTTTTTTACACTAAATGCTGTCTTCCATTGTCAAATATTGGTGAGCATGTGCAAGTTGTATGTTGGCTTTCCTGTTCTTAGCTAACAGAAGTGTGACCTGGTGTGGTTTGCTCCTGTAGCCCATCTGCTTCAAGTTTTGATGTGCTGTGCGTTCACAGATGCTCTTCTGCAGACCTCCCTTGTAACAAGTGGTAATTTGAGCCACTATTGCCTTCCTGTCAGTTCCTATCTCTGTTCTGATGTTTGGTGTGAAGTTCAGCAGATCATCATCGTCAAATTCATTGAGTTGGTGCCATGCGATTGGCTGATTAGATGTTTGCACCAACAAACTGTTGAACACATGTACCTAACAAAGTGGGGTGTGTGTGTGTGTGTGTGTGTGTGTGTGTGTGTTAATAAGTTATAATGGCAAAGTTTTAGCTCTGTAATTAGCTCACCTCTGTGTCTGCCATTTCCCCCCCGTTAGTTCCTTCCCTTAAAGATGGCTAAATAGTAACTCTGGTAAGTCAAATTAGTGGGAGAATCAGAGCGGCTGCACGTTTTGGCTCAATATTTGGCACCAGCCTCCTGATAATTGCATTGCAGTATCAATATTTTGTCTCACCCCTCGCACTGGTGCCAGCTAGTTTTGTTTTTTCTTCTCTTACCATCTTCTACATAAAATCTCATCATGACCTACAAAATCTAGATGACACAATGCTGACCAATTAATCATATTTTTGCTGTCACAGTGATATGAACATAGAAGATAAATGAAACCACTTTCTACAGACTAAGGAAGATTTCTTTATCCATAGTTTGGGGGGTTGATGTTCAGGGGTTTTCCTCCACACAAAAATTCCTCAAAGAGTATCAGAATAAGGAATATATTAATCTTAAAGTTTTCAAAATCGGGCGTCAATAACAAAATAACACGAGACTTCTAAGTAAGGCAGCCTGGTTGCCTTTAACTATATGTAGATCAATCATGCTTATGTGCATTAAATGCATTGTCACCAGCCAGGTTGTCAGGTGACAGGATGAATTCACGAGTGTTTAGCAGGCTATCATTTCTGCAGAATGAAGGCCAACAGCAACCTTAGGTGACCAGTGTTTCCTCTCAAAGAAAAAATAAAATAAAACTACTGTAACTAGGGCTGCTCGATTATGGCAAAAATGATAATCACGATTATTTTCACTGAAATTGAGATCTCGATTATTTGACGATATTTATTTAACCCTTTAAGACCTACCATAGAACCAAGTCCGCCAGAGCTTATATTACTTTTTTATTTATTTTTTTTTTACTACATGTTGTAGTGCCATTTGTGGGAGCATTTCAAGTTGCTATACAACTGTTATAGCCCATATTTTAATAATATGTATGCATTAAGTCCATAGTAACTACATTAATTGCAAAAAAATGCAATGAACTACAAAAAAATTGAAAATCGTTCTTGTTTTTTGTTTTTTACATATATTTCTACTTGGAGAAATTTAAGAGGTTTATCCCTCAAAACTTTAAATACAAAAAAGTTGCAAAAAATAGTTTACAACAACAGGAAATTTATTTTGAGTGTCTTCATAGTTTTATTTTGGAGATACAGCAATTTTTATATACTGCAGGAAAAACAAAAAACAATCCTATGATGCAACTTTGCAAAGAAAACAGCAGGTGCATCAAAATAAACTATTTCCAGCAGTGCAATTCGAGTTCTAAGCATCCCAGAAACTATTCAGAAAAGTCAAACATGACTTATAAAAACACCAGTATAGGCTTTTAAGGCCTACAAGTAAAAAACTACATTTTCCGCGAAAATGACGTCACTTCCGGTTTCTGCAGGAAATGGCGGACATGCGATAGTTCGCGCTTACGTCTGTTTCACTGTGGGAAGTGTTACGAACAGCTGATCGGATCTGCAAAACGTCTTTCCGGAATATTATGTTTTTGTTCCTGCAAGCGCTTTTTTTGCAGTTTTTGTAAAGCTTTATGTGGAAGGAAACCGTGACCGAGGACAAGCTGATGGCATAAGATGTAAGTACAACTCCTCCGGTTTCATATGCAAAAAAAAAATATTGCACTAGCTTACACGGCTCAGGTTCTACAGGGATTTAAAAATAGTTACACAAAACGGAGCGTGCTGCTCTGACCGGCTTTAAAGGGTTAACAATAACAATGTATTGAATAATGACTTTAAAAAATAATATAAAATAGTGTGCAACACCACTGAAGTTTTTTTTACCTCTCTTTTCAACCAACGGCAGTCACTCTCCAAATAACTTCTGCTTAGCTTTCCGAGCTTCCCTCGGGTCCTCTTAATCAGCGGTCTCCAACCTTTTTTGCGCCACGACCGGTTTATGCCCAACAATATTTTCACAGACCGGCCTTTAAGGTGTCGCGGATAAATGCAACAAAATAAAACTAGTACCGGTACTGAAAAAAGATTGATTCATAACACACGTGAAAAGACCCAGGAAAACCGAGTTAACAATCAAAACGATAACAAAATAACGCTGAAAACCGATTTAAAAACCCTGAAAACCATACATTTCACACCTGAGCCTCAACTCTCGCGGCCCGGTACCAAACGACACACGGACCAGTACCGGTCCAAGGCCCGGGGACCTAATTGTTGTGACGCGTGTTCGAAATGCAGAGAGGTGCGCTGGATTTGCCACACAGAGCAGCGCGAGAGTAAAGCATGAGGGAGGGGCTAATAATAATAATAATAATAATAATAATAATAATAATAATAATGGATTGGATTTATATAGCGCTTTTCAAGGCACCCAAAGCGCTTTACAATACCACTATTCATTCACTCTCACATTCACACACTGGTGGAGGCAGCTACAGTTGTAGCCACAGCTGCCCTGGGGCAGACTGACAGAAGCGAGGCTGCCATATCGCGCCATCGGCCCCTCTGGCCAACACCAGTAGGCAAGTAGGGTAAAGTGTCTTGCCCAAGGACACAACGACCAGGACAGAGAGCCCAGGGATCGAACCGGCGACCTTCCGGTTACAGATGCGATTCCCAACCCCCTGAGCCACAGGCGACCGTAAATAATCGGCTCAGTCGTTTTTAATGATCGTTGAAAGCCCAGATCGTAATCGTGATTAAAATTCGATTAATTGAGCAGCCCTAACTGTAACTTGAAATAACAAATTTTTGGCTTTGGCTAATTTTATCACTTCGTCACTTTGGTCATTTAGTTTCTAAGTAAACAAAGGTTTATTTCAGGCTTTAGAGACGTATTCAGAGAGGATGTTTTAGAACTTAAATATCAGTTAGTTTCTATTGTACACTTTATTTTTATCTATCTCTGGCTACTGAGATAACATGAAGGTGGTAAATGAGCAGCATAGCGGATGTGGTAATACAGAGAATGTCACATGTGGCATAGAAGTCATCAAATGTCTAGAAGGGACCATTGAACATTTTTGGTGCAACTTTGCCTGCTCAATGTGCATGACAGCAGTTAACAGTTTGGCCTAATCAGCCACAAGCAATCCAGGTTTAATAATTTAGAGACTTGAAGGGACCTAACATGCATTTTCTTATTTTGGTTCTGCCACAGTTTGGACAACTTTTTTCCCCCTAGTCTTTTTTTTTTTTTTTTTTTTCCTCAAACCTCATGTATACAGTTCTGGCTTATTAAAAAGCCCAGTACAAGATAAATAAGGATTATTGTACTGTGAGTCATACAGAACTAGTCTAGCATAGCCCAAAGATTGAAAACATGAAGTTGAATGTTAGCATGAAAGGTCTGCTTAACTATGTATATTATACTGATTATCTTGTTATAAAGGTTGATACATATGTGTAGCTAATAAGGATTTTTAACGTTCTTTTCTTTTCTTCTTTTTTTCTCTTTTTAAAATTGATTTATTTTTTAATTCAATTTTAGGTTGTTGAGATATTTTGTTGCTTATTTTTTGTTGTTGCCGTGGTTACATCGGGGCGCTTATGACGCCACCATTGTCGCCCTGTGACAGTACAAACATTGCAGTAAACGCTCTCAAAGTGAAACACTGATTTGTCTTGTGTGATCTGTCATTTATTTTCTGCTCGACAGATTGTGGTTACACAGTCAAATCACCCTGCTGTTTAAAAAGCGTCACTTCTGTTAATTCATATATTAAATATTGTAATAAGTGCACCCTTCTTTATTCTTTTGCACAACTGTGTGTCGTAAGACTCAGTTAAAACTAATAAAAATTAATTGAATATAGAGGGATTTGGTAATACTTTGTTATGTTAGGGCCACCAATCAGTGCTTTTAATCCATGTTTAGCCAACATTTCACACATTTAACTACTGGCAGTTTATATTGTTGTATTTTCAAAGGGCATCTATTTTTGCCCAAATAAGAAAATGGATATGAAAGTCTTGAAACACAAAATAATTTCCAAGTTCTCATTTTTAATTCTCCTTATTTTATTTATATGCTTAGTAAGCCATCATATACCTATGAGTCAGAGCAGACTGAGTAGGATTTTCCTTCACCCTGTCACTCGAAACTACAAAATTAGACAGTTTGTTAGCTTTAGTTAAATACGTTTCAAGTGAAACATGAAAGTGAGCTTGACGACCCAAAACCATTTTTTTTTTTCTTCTTCATAGATTTTGCATTTCCACCAAGGCTAAACATTTTTTTTTCTTTTTTCTTTAGAACACTAACTTCTTGGGTTGGTGGGGAACCGTGCAGGTCAGATCTGGAGCTTGCATGGTATAAGACTGTCTGCCCTTCTTTCACACTGACTCACGTTGCATGGCACATGATTCACCACTTTCGCCAGTGAGTCATCCTGAACAAAAGCGCCTAATTTTAAGGGGACCAGAAACAAAAGACGGACCTTTCTTTGCTACATACTTGGCTTTTCTTTTTTTATTTGTTTTAAAGCAAAGTATGTAACATTTGCTCACTTTGCATACTTTATGTGATACTGCATAATTTGTAGCAATAGTCACTGTGGGGTAGTATCACAGTGTGTTTTCTGCCATTGCTCCATTGAAACGTTCTTTGCCAACATCAAAGAAGACAAATGGCTAATCAGAAATGTTCCAGTTTTGCAGTTTTAGAGTCTAAAACTTAGAAATGTATTAGCAAGAAAAATGTTGTAGCCCTCTTAAGGCCTAACAGTTCAACAAGGAGCACACGGACACAATCAGTATTCCAATAATTATTTTATTTTCCAGATATTGGAAAATATTCAAACCTGCACCAATTGCAGTATATAAATTTTTATTTTATTTTTTTTAACTTACCCATTTGTAAGGGTAATCTAATATTAGATTAGATTACATTATGCTCCTCTTCAGGTACTTTAACTACAAGTAACAGATTATTAGAAGTGGCTGTCTCTCCAGTGAGATTCTCATCCCATGGATGGACTTCATTTCCAGAGTGTTGGATTGCTGCTGGCGATGGTAGTCCCTGTTGTGCTCTGCAGCCTCAGTGAGCACAACCATTTCTGCTTAGAGTGGCCCTCCAGCTTGGAGAGCAGGACAAAGACTCCTGTCACCAGCTGCAGCCCAAAATGCTACAGGCCGTCCGACTGCGGGACGAGACGCTCACCGGAGAGGCAGTTATGTTATTCTAGCAGCCAAGATAGTGTGCCAAGCATGAGACTGGAAGGAGCAGGGATAGTTTTTTATTTTTTTTATTTTTATTTTTTTAAGGACAGAGGGTGTTGTTTTCTCTGAGGGGATTAAAATCAAAATACTACAATGACTTGCCAGATGTATAGCAGTTAGGCCCGCGCCCGCCCCAGTAAAGTCTGTGTGGGGAAACACTCCATCGTTCTTAGATGTGGGAATCGAGACTGGCTGCACAACAACGCAACTCTTCCTTCCAAGTTTTAGCAGCCTTGAGGTAGATTTATTTAATTTTTTTCCAATTCTGTCAATATATCCTGCATGCAGATGTATTTAAACTGAATACTGTGCAATGTAAATTCTTTCTGGGGGAGTATCTCTGAGTTTGTTTGCATATATGCGTGCGTATGGCCCCTTTAAGAAGCCTGCATTTGTTTGCTGACTGTGTCTGGGGCCCAAACTGGAGCTCTTTCTGTCAGATGAGTGAAGCACTGCAGAGGCAGCCACTGGGAGTTCTGTTTCATCTCTTCTCATACTGCTCTGGAGCAGACATGCAAATCCGCTGTAATGAGCGCAGCCTGTGTGGTGGTGGTAGAAGTGGGGGGTGAGGAAAAGGGGGATGAACTCAAGAATTTAAGCTGGAGAAAGGGAAGGTGGAGGGAAAAGGTGAACCGCAGACAGCTCTGCCAGCTAGGAGAACATGAGAATTTGGGGAGGGGGGGGTTCGAACAGAGTAATGTCTGGAGCGTTGGAAGTGACAGTCTTCCCGCTCAAATCAAACATTCATTAGCCTGCTGTGGCTGCACTCTTCCCTTTGGTGTTGAAACACAGAGGTAAAGATGCAAATGGTGCCATGTTAATTAGCCTTATCTTTTACACCAGCAAGACATGGTGTGAAATAAAAAAACAAAACCCTGCTTCATCATCACCACCATTAGCAAATGTAATGAGGCTTTTGTATAGACTCTGCTTAAAGTTTAGCATCCTA
This sequence comes from Mchenga conophoros, assembly GCF_057382185.1. Lineage (NCBI taxonomy): Eukaryota > Metazoa > Chordata > Actinopteri > Cichliformes > Cichlidae > Mchenga > Mchenga conophoros. The sequence goes on from NC_140530.1 coordinate 23,688,996, forward strand.
CAGTGCTTGTTGTAGATGCGATCTTCTGGTTTCCAAATTTCCGGGGATTTACAATTTACTAAAAAAAGAGATAAACATTTTAACGAAACACAACAGCCATTTCGAGTGAGGAGTATCTTGTGATTAGAAGAATAGCTTCAAGATAAAATCACATGATTGGACAAAGCACTTTACCCTCTGTAGATTCTTTAAACATCCACAAACTGGATGCTTCATCTAATGATTTATTAAGTAAAATACAATGCTGTTGACTGATGTGCATTAGGAATATTTCAGCTGCCGTCCTCACTGCAGTCTGTAAAGTGCATCATAAACCTCATTAGTCTGTCCAATAGCTCCTTGAATGTAATTTTATTCAATCATAAAGAAGTAAATCTCTGGTCAGTGTTGGGGTGCTTTGGCTTGTCTCCACCCAGTAATGTAAAGCACTCAAGACTTTTGATGAGCTCTGCAGATCAATCAGAGGTTAACAGGCACTTCACATAAGCTGAGGCCTACTGTATGCCATAGAGTCCTTAAATCTATACGACTCCTTCTGGCTTTTGTATCCAAATAGACCTAGGAAATACAAATTCCAGGATCTTAAAGTTAGAAACTAACCTAGGAAATAAAAGACTCCATGTTTGAAGAAACATGAAGATTAGGCAAATTAGACGGATAGTAGATTAAGGCTTTGTCTGAGACGACAGTGTGGCGGTGGTGTTCCTTGTAATGCATGACTGTATGACATGTTGGAAAGATGATGTGCATACTCTGGAAGAGAGAGCCATGAAAAACAAGGCTTTTTTTGCCTTCCGTTTTTTTTGTTTTGTTTTTTTGGAAAGTATAATTTGATTATTATATTGTGTTGAGACAAGTTGCCAGTATGCATAGTTTCCTACAGAATTGGATTATATTTGTGTCACACTCTTGCACAAACGTGGACAGAAAACGCATTTGTGCTCTTTGTGACCGAAAACGCAATAATCAGCTCCCCTACCAATAATTTCTTCCTCCTGTCAGTGAACTTGAACTCCACTGTCTTGGACTGCAGCTCCTCCTTCTGCTCTGCAGTCGTCATGAGGTTAGATTAGCTGAACCAGGTCTCCACCTGCTTCAGGTTAAGCTCAGAGTAGGGCTGGGCGATATGGCCTAAAATCCATATCACGGTATAATTTGAAGCATGTGCGGTAACGATATGTATTGCGATATATTCTTTTCTTCTGTATGTATTTTACACACTTGAAAGCACACTTAAAATCCTTTCATTTTCTCAAAAATCGACAGTGCGCCTTATGTATGAATTCTGGTTGTGCTTACTGACCTCGAACTGATGTTATGTAGTACATGGTGCATAGAAATCTGTCAAATGTTTTAGTGCGACTTTGGTAAGCTATGAAGGCGCACCGCTTGATGGATTGCCGGAGCATTACGGCTGCCGGAGTCAGGAGCCATGCGGAGTAATCTGGTCCAAAACTCCGTCTTCTTCAGGTCCCAAAGTCAAACACTGCGGCATCATGGACAGTTAAAAACTGTCTAAATTCTTTCATCTTTAATAAAATGATCAGCGTTGCTGCTTTACCAGGTGTAACAATTAAGTTTAACATCCAGGCATCCATGAAAACAGAGTTATTAAATTTAACGGAGTTAGAAGTTAGCAGGAAGTTAGCTCGCTAGTTTTCACCTGAACACCATATACCATGTTCTGACTGAGATATTTCTGAAAAAATTAAAACGTACAGCTCTGTTATCACTTCCAACATAAATGAAGACAGAAAACTAAACAGCAGTGACTTTTGTAGGGTTACTGAAGTTGGACTACCTGGTATATAATGATGTCCTACGTGATCGCGAGCAAAACAGCTATGTTAGCATAACAATAGCACAGTGAAGCTGAAGGATGAACGCTAACTTTTTTCCACTCGATAAAAGTTAAAGTGCAGGTTTCTGGTGGTCAGGGACAAATGCAATTGCATGGCAGCATGCTATAAACGGACCAAACTTCAGTTAGGAGAACAACTGAGATAATCCATCCACAATACGAGGTTAGTCATTAATATACTGCAGCAACATGGGAATAGGGCAGCTGCGAGAGAATTCAGCATTAATGAATCAATGTTACAGAAGTGGAGGAAGCACAGTTTTTGGCTTTCCCCATATTCCAAAAGGGCTTTGTCCCTTTGTTATTACTGTCACTCGGCATAATTTGCAGATGTTGTTTGCAGCCGCTGCAATGCTTTCAACCAAAACAGGCGCAGCTTGATGATACCATCAACATGCGCTATCGCGGTATAGTCAAAATCTCTACCGTTGGCCAAATTTATATTGTTTCTACTGTATACGGTTATACCGCCCACCCCTAGCTCACAGTGGGTAGCAGGAGCGAAACAAGCATCTATCACAAGATGCAGTCCAAGATGGTGGAGTTTTGTGGGCCAAGCAGCAGCCTGCCTGTAGGGGAACAGTGGACCAGGAAAGATTGAAGTTAGCGGGTTAACAGCGAGTGGCCTTTCAAAACAAGAACAAGGGAATTGATCACAATGCAGTCAGTATCTCTTGACGGACCACCCAAGTATAGTCAGTGTGTGGAAACGATGAGTAAGTGTAAGTTTCAGTTGTATTTCTCTCACTTATTCTCTTTGGCTAATCTTTTTTAAAACTGTGGTCAAAAGTCAGTCCCATGCAGATAATTGTTGTTTAAAAATTACGAACACATTGACTATCTAGTAATCGTACAGATTCAGCCAGAAAAATCTGATTCTTTTTGTTTTACTACTACCAAGCATTTTCTGATCTGTCAGTGCTGCTTCTGAACTCCAGGTGTTAAGTTGTTTGCCCGCTGGAAAGCAGCACTTTGGGAAAACAGATTCTGTGGGAACATCACTGTTTACTGCAGTTAATTTGCACCTCGGTTCTTCAAGAAATGCTGCAGCTCGAAGGTCTTGCATCTGTGGGATTAAGTGTTTTTTAATGTATGTTAAAAATGACACACAGAATCAATAGACAGACTGGGCACAGTTCGCTGATCAGTACTGCTGATAAACTCTTGTTTTTGAGGTATTTGATGTATTATATTGGTGTGGAAAGAAGTCCCCCCCCCCCCCCACTACACTTTCCTCTAAAATGAAGAGTTTCTCATTGTCTGACAACACTCTCAAATTGCCGTCTGACGGCTTCTTCGCACTGGAGGGAGTTCCTGTGTTGCAGGGGGTTGGGCTGTCTGCGGGAGTGTTGGGTGGGGACACAATTGGAGTTCCTAAGGGTGTTTGAGGCAGCTGTGGCCTGTGTTTGTGTCGCTGGATGATTTACCAGGAGCACCGTTGCTGCTCCTGTAGTTTAACTGGTTAAGTGAAAAAAATGTAGCAACATGGGTATTTGGGCTCAGGCTGATGTGTGACGCAGAGTTGCAACTTGTGTAATGATATTCAGGGGCTTCAATAGTGTCTTGTATATTGCAACCAGGCGCACTGGATCTCAAAAATCTGATGATATGGGGCATTCATCTGCCTGTGAGAAATGTCCTTGTGTTCATGCTGCAGTGTTGAGTCAGCTGCTGAACAACATCCGGTCTGAGTAGTTACTTTATGATGGCTATGTTAATCAGTGGATGAATAGAACTATTTAAGTTTCGTGCCATCTTATGGACTGTTACTCAGGGGATCATAACATACCTTTGAAGAGTAAATGTCAGTAGAGTTTACAGTGGACCACTTTCCTTAATGCAAACACAACTTCTACTCATACTAAGTGCTCATACAGCTTCCTGGCTGAATCCTGCAAGAGTGGAATAAGTGTTAAAATTTGTCATTTAGATTTATCCTCTGTTAAACTGTTCAACTCGGTTATGTCGTGGTCTTATTTTTCCTTTTCCAATTGCTCCTAGAGCACTTTTCCCGCAACCGCAATCTCTTAACTATATTAAATTATGGCGATTAGTTTTGATTGCCTTTCATCTATATATAGAAGAAATGTTTAAGTAAATTTAAACAAACCACATAATAGAGGTCTATTTTAAGGCTATCAATTGTCATAATGTACACACGTCAACCTTGGATGAGTCACATCTTTATTTTGGTTTCTGTGTTGTATCAGACTGCCAAGATGTGCTGTTAGCTTAGTTATGCCCAAACAATGCAAGTAGCAAATCCAGTATTTGCGTAAAAGCTTTTATTCAAAAGCACCAGAGGCTGAGTGCCAATATATCTGAGTTACCATCAAATCTTCTCTTGTCAGGTTAGAAGTGGAAGCCAAGAAGTTTTGACTTTAGGCCTAACTCACGTGTCTGCCGTTTATTATGGTAAATCCACTCCTTTTGTGATGACCTATTGTGCCTCTCGTAAGGCAGTAACCTCACATCCATTTCTTTGCCACTAGGTGTTTTGATTGCAGAGCTTAAACCAACAACGATTGCTGTTACCTTCCCCACGTTATCCACACCCATATAAATAGCAACATGGTCTCCAGGAAACCAAATTAATTGAAATTGTCTGGAACGTAGCAGCGTGAAGAGAACAGGTATAGACATCGACAGCTGTCTGTTCCACATGAAAACAAATTCCTGGTCCACTCATTCCTGGCCTGGCTGCAGACAGTCTCGGTTTCATGTTTTTACTCGGCCGCTCTCTCCTTAATCAGCAGTAGAACTGAGCTGCGTCCAAATTATCATGGAAGTCATCTGGAGAATGCCCAAGGAATTTATTGGCTTGTATAAACACAAACAATTCCTGGTGACGCAAGACAGCGTTGTTTAATTCGACAGCTGATTACAGTGCTTTCATACTGTATTCTGCTACAGTGGCTAAATGTCTCTCTTGTAGACATATATGATAATTATGATCATGGTTTAACTGGACTGCATGTGGGGTGGGGTGCGCGTGTGTGTGTGTGTGTGTGTGTGTGTGTGTGGGGGGGGGGGGGGGGCGCTAATGTGTATGTGGCCTGTGTATTATGTATTTGACAGAGAGAGTCTGCAGAACAGAAACCTCCAGTATCTCGGTCTCGGTGGCTTAAATGCCTTGGTAATGCTGAAGAATGGAGAGTGAAGAAAATGTGTAACTATTGACCCATGACTTCCCAGCCTGCTAATATGTTGTGTGCCGTGTTGTTGTGCAACTTCCAATGCAGTGTGCATTATCACTCAGGGGAAAGGGCACAGATTTATGGCAGGTGGCTGAGTCTCAGCAATATGCCCTGCAAACCTTGAACGTAGTTTGCTTTCATTTCCCGTAAAGCTGCACTTGCGTAAGCCTTGTATTTGTAACATGTACATTCACTCATGTAAGTGTTTACATGCTAAAAAGCCATGTCTCGGTGTGAGCACGAAAGTATATATGCTATATTTTATCAGCGGACCGTATTATTATCTGCAGGTATAGTACGACTCCGGGAGCATTTTAAAGAGCCTGTACGGAGGCGCAGTAAACCACTGAAATGGGACATGAGGAGTCAAAGAGCAGCGCTTCAACAGCTTAATGATGTAGAGGCATCCAGCTCTGTCAGGCAGTAAACTCTTTAATATGCTGTTAATTATTTCTGAGAGATTGAATATTGATTAAAAAGCAAAATGGTTTTAATTATAACCCCAGTTCTAGTGCCATTATAAATGAAGACGATTTTTGGCTTTACGTGAGAGGAACATCTAACAGATCAACCAAAACCGCAAGCTATTTCAACTTTAATTTTTTTTTTCTTTGTACTTGGAGTTTGAAAGAAAATTCTGTCTCAGTCTAACTAATGTTACAGCTCCTTCAGTCTGCTCCCGCTTTAGAGCTACCAATGCTCATCCACTGTGTTTTGAATTTGAAATTCATGACCCGATTGCGGCTCTTTGTTGTGTACTCAGAACACGCATTGCCCACACAGGTAATTCCTTTAAATCATGCTTGGGTTATTCTGGAATCCTTTCTTTTTAACATTTCTTCATTGTGTCTCCTCCACATTTTTCACATTTATCTATGATATATGTTCGAGCTGTCACTGTGTACTTGACAGACAACTGAATATGTGCTGGTCATTTAGCCCTAATAATCTTTTGTAATTCTCATCATATTGGAATTACTTGACCATGCCTGTTGCTCAGTGTTAATTTCTATTATTGATTAATGTGGCAGTTTGTCATTATAAATTAAACCAGGAGTTTTAGCCCAATTTAAGATAATCTAATAGACTGACTTGTAAAACTGTCTGTACAATTCACTGTCATGTAAGGCAAAGAGAAGTGGTGTTTCCTCACCATTAATTCAATTTAACATTTATTTGTATAGCACATTTAAAAACAGAGTTGACCACAGTGCTTCACAATCAGTTAAGAATTAAGAAGCTGGAATCAATAATTTAAAAAAAAAATTGCTAGAAAAGAGAATGATGAATTGATTATTAAATCGATAAAAGTCATCAACCTATGTTTTTATACCGCACATAGGTCTACATCTTTTGTTCAGTCTCCCTCCTCTCACCCACGAGCTAGTCACGGGAGATGGCTGGTGGGTACCTGGCTCTGCCAGAGGTGTCTTCCTGTTAAAAGGGAGTTTTTCATTCCCGCTGTCACAAAGTGCTTGCTCAAAGCAAGTTGTCTGATTGCTGGGGTTTTCTCTGTATTTCAGTAGGGTCTTAGAGCATAAAGCATCCTTAGGCAACCATTGTTATCATTTGAGCAATATTAGGGCTGGGCGATATGACCCAAAATTCATATCTCGATATTTTTTAGCTGGATGGTGATATAAGATATATATCTCGATATTTTTTTAGAGCCATAAAGTAAGAACAAAAAGAGAGTTCTTAGTCAAAGCTGTGTCCCAGATGTCACACAGGCACTTTTATTAACATACAGCATAGATGTACATGAAAAGAACTACTCAAAAATAAATTATGAGCATTTATTAGGGCTGCTCAATTAATCGAATTTTAATCACGATTACGATCTGGACTTTCAACGATCATTAAAAATGACTGAGCCGATTATTAGCCCTGCCCTCATTTATCCGTGACACCTTAAAGGCCGGTCCGTGAAAATATTGTCGGGCATAAACCGGTCCGTGGCGCAAAAAAGGTTGGAGACCGCTGATTAAGAGGACCCGAGGGAAGCTCGGAAAGCTAAGTAGAAGTTATTTGGAGAGGAGTGTGACTACCGTTGGTTGAAAAGAGAGGTAAAAAAAACTTCAGTGGTGTTGCACACTATTTTATATTATTTTTTAAAGTCATTATTCAATACATTGTTATTGTTAACCCTTTAAAGCCGGTCAGGGCAGCACGCTCCGTTTTGTGTAACTATTTTTAAATCCCTGTAGAACCTGAGCCGTGTAAGCTAGCGCAATAATTTTTTTTGCATATAAAACCGGAGGAGTTGTACTTACATCTTATGCCATCAGCTTGTCCTCGGTCACAGTTTCCTTCCACATATAGCTTTGCAAAAACTGCATAAAAAGCGCTTGCAGGAACAAAAACATAATATTCCAGAAACACGCTTTGCCGATCCGATCAGCTGTTCGTAACACTTCGCACACTGAAACAGACGTCACCGCTAACTATCGCATGTCCGCCATTTCCTGCCCGAAACCGGAAGTGATGTCATTTTCGCGGAAAATGTAGTTTTTTTTACTTGTAGGCCTTAAAAGCCTATACTGGTCATGTTTGACTTTTCTGAATAGTTTCTGGGATGCTTAGAACTTGAATTGCACTGCTGGAAATAGTTTATTTTGATGCACCTGCTGTTTTCTTTGCAAATTTGCATCATAGGATTGTTTTTTGTTTTTCCTGCAGTATATAAAAATTGCTGTATCTCCAAAATAAAACTATGAAGACACTCAAAATAAATTTCCTGTTGTTGTAAACTATTTTTTGCAACTTTTTTGTATTTAAAGTTTTGAGGGATAAACCTCTTAAATTTCTCCAAGTAGAAAAAAAAAAAAAAAAAAAAAAAAAATATATATATATATATATATATGTATATGTATATGTATATGTATATATATATATATATATATATGTGTGTGTGTGTATCAGGGCTCGCAAAATCGCTAGCCCGACGTCCTGGGGCTAGCGATTTTTCCAGTCGGGCTACCAAAATCTATCTCTGCCCTGCCCGTCGGGCTATAATAGGAAGGAAAAATATATGTCAATGCTTTTGCATTCTTTCGGAAATGTAGCTGGGTAATTATGTCATTGGCATCGATGAGCCACTGTCAGTATGTGACATATTGAAATCGCGTTTGAATTTGCGCTTGTTTTTTGCTTTCACTTTGCTATCGCGCGAACTGTGTATAGAGAGCGACAGCATTGATTGGTGAGTGATGATAATTTGCGCACCAATTCCTCTGACATCGTCTTATCAATCATTAGCTTACTATGCAAACATGACAAGTGAAATCTCCCGCAGCAAGCTTAAACATGTGAGAGGTTGATCGTCTTTTATATGGACGCAAACGCGCGTTGCAACTTCTTATCTGGTGTGCGTCTTTTATTTTGACAGCGAATGCGGACCACTTATGTGCACCTGTGTAAATAACATAATGTTCTGCCGGGTGTGTTGTTGGTTTTCTCTCGATTTCTGAGTCGACAAGCGCCTTTGTTACTGGGACCAGTCATTTTAAGAAAGGCCCCCATTAGAACCCATGAGAAATGCAAGAAATGCATTATTGCTCAGTCTGCAATATGTTTCCCAGAACAAACACCAATTGCAAATAACATACTAAAAACAAACCTGAAAATCTGTTTAAAACAGCTACTATGTTGCAAAGAGTGAACTACCACTGGCACAATTTAGCAGTCTTTGCAAACTTCAAAAAGCAAATGGACTCGATCTTGGTTCCACTTGTCACTTACCCGTGACTTCAGTGGAAATTTCAAATTCAGGATCTGACACAGACTGATCCATGTCCTACACAGTTCTTACAAGTTCATAGAAATTTCTGTTCAATTAGAACCAAGTATTTGAGTTGATGATTGTAATTTTTATACAATGTTGTAATTTGTTTTTCAACAATTTTTTGATTAATGTTTTGTTTCCTTTACAATATTATACTTTAATGTATAATATTGTAAAGGAAACAAAACATCAATCAAAAAATTGCTCTCTTTTTTTATTCGGGCTACTTAAATTTATTTTGGGCTACCAAAAACTGAAGAGTCCCTGCCCGAAGGGCTACCAGGGATTTTGAAATTTTGAGAGCCCTGTGTATATATGTGTATATATGTGTATATATGTGTATATATATGTATGTGTATGTATGTGTGTATATATATGTATGTGTATGTATGTGTATATATATGTATGTGTATGTATGTGTATATATATGTATGTGTATGTATGTGTATATATATGTATGTGTATGTATGTGTATGTATGTGTATATATATGTATGTGTATATATATGTATGTGTATGTATGTGTATATATATGTATGTATGTGTATATATATATGTATGTGTATGTATGTGTATATATATATATATATATATATATATGTGTATGTATGTGTATATGTGTATGTATGTGTATATATATATGTATGTGTGTATATATATATATATATATATATATATATATATATATATATATATATATATATATATATATATATATATATGTATATATGTATATATATATATATATATATATGTATATATATATATATATATATATATGTGTATATATATATATATGTGTATATATATATATGTGTGTATATATATATATATGTGTATATATATATATGTGTGTATATATATATATGTGTGTATATATATATATATGTGTATATATATATATGTGTGTATATATATATATGTGTATATATATATATGTGTGTATATATATATATATGTGTATATATATATGTCAAAAACAAAAACAATTTTCAATTTTTTTTGTAGTTTATTGCACTTTTTTTGCAATTAATGTAGTTACTATGGACTTAATGCATACATATTATTAAAATATGGGCTATAACAGTTGTATAGCAACTTGAAATGCTCCCACAAATGGCACTACAACATGTAAAAAAAAATATATATATATATATATAAGCTCTGGCGGACTTGGTTCTATAGTAGGTCTTAAAGGGTTAAATAAATATCGGCAAATAATCGAGATCTGAATTTCAGTGAAGATAATCGTGATTATCATTTTTGCCATAATCGAGCAGCCCTAGCATTTATTAAATAATAATGCTCCATAAATAAAAGAAAACTGTTGTTTTTGTGCATAACAAAGAGCTCACAATTGTGCAGTCAAAATGTAAACTAAAATACACTGAGCATAATAACAAAGACGGATTTCACAGCAGCTCTGTTCCCAAAAGTTCTACTGCGTGACTGACAGCCTGGAGTTTGAAATCCGCTTTGTAACCATGTGTCTTAACAGGTGCCATTTATGGTCCTTATACACACACAAGACGGTAATATTACGTTGAAGCACAGTACGTATTACTACGCGAGGCTCCTCGGTACTTTTGAGAAAATGAAAGGATTTCAGGCCGTGCATGGCGTTAGCGTGGTTAGCTCGTTAGCACGTTGACGCCTTCCAGCCCCACACACGGGGCGGGGCGATGCGCAGTAACTCGTTAACGGAGATTTGCCGTGTCCATCTTGTCGCTGCCTACAAGTGAAGCGATGGGGAAGGAGGGGGAGTTGTGTTCAGTGAAGGAGAGAGGCGAGGTCGAGTAACGTTGCGTAAAGACAAAAGTGGACGAAAGAGAGGCTCCACAACTATAATTATAACGTAACATAGACTATATCGATATAAAGGATATTGTCACATCTTATATCTCATATAAAAAATATATCGATATTTTTTTAAAAAACTCGATATATCGCCCAGCCCTAGGCAATATAAATAAAACTGAACTGACTCGTCCTTGATATTACTGCATTTCTTTTACTGTTTTAACTCCTAAAGAGAATAACTTTACTCAGGTGGTGCAGATTTTTTTTTTTTTTTTTGGACATCATATCGTGTTCTGATCCCATGCCGACAGAGCTCGCTGCTCACCTCAGACACTGGTTCATCAGCATAGACCTGGATGTAGCCAATACTGAGGATGATAGGCCCTCAAGATTGCCACCAAACACTCGGGCTGCCAGCACCTTAAGTGGTCTATTTGTGATTCAGTAGCAGAGTCTTGCTGGCTGCCAGGCTGGCATAGAGTCAACCTCCCGGGGGGGACTGTGTTAATATGGGCCCCCAGGCCGTGGGACTGGGGTAATTGGGCCCGCATGGTCAGTGTCAAGGCACCCCTGCCACCTCCAAAATAAAGGCCACCTCCCAGGCAAGCTGTTAGGGATGGAGAGACAAACCCCTCCTGATCACTGCTCTGATTCACTGGATGGCCTTATTCAATTACTGGAACATTTTATGTTTTTTGTATTGACCTGCAGTTACAGAAATTAACTGGGAGCCTTGTGCTTGTGTGTCTTCCCTTTATCTGCCTAAAGCTCTCCATCCTTTTATCTGTCTTTTTGTCTACATGTCTATCTGTGCATGACCACAACCATGTGTCAGCTATCTGATATCAGCTCGTAACTGATAAATTGGAATGGGTGCATATGTTGTCTGATATGACAACTTTTCCGGTCTCTCTCCCTTTCAACAGAACATATCGCATCACGCATACAAAAATAACCTTGGGGAAATTTGGAAATGGTGTCATCAAACAGTTTGTCCAGCAGAGCAGCTCCAACTCCAGTCTTCTGTGAAATGTATAGCTTATAAATGATGTTCCCTTCATTTTCCCTTCTGGGTAGCTCCTAATACATCATAGATATATGTACATTTAAACATATAAACAACCTTGGTCAATATTGGAATGTTTTAGCTCTGTAAATGGCAAATATATGTTGGGTTCTAATATAAATCAATCCAGTCCCGCAAACCAATATTAACATGGAACATGGTTGACTGCTGAGAAGCTGAGGACATGTCCCTAATCGCTAAAGTCTTCCACTTGTACATCCATTCACATTTTTCTCTTGCTTTGGCTGTGTCTTGATTCGGGGATTATGATCCCTATTGCTTGCTTTGTGGCCTATCCAGACAGCCTGAAGCAGCTCTCTTGATCCCCCAGACAACTCCCAGATCTTTGACTACTGTGATCCTCTGTCCCTCTGCCCGACTTGCATGTCTTTCTCTCTGTCTGTTTGCAGCAGCTGGGGGCCCTTTTTCTTTATCACATATTTAGAATTCCTCCCTTTATTTGGCACCAGCTAATAAGACAAAGGTATCTCTCTTGCCTTTTTAAGGTTTGGCGGGTTTAAAGGATGTTGAGGTTTAGCTTTGCTTTGTTGACAACTCTCTCTCCCTCTCTTCTCAGCGTTAAACTGCCCCACAGCCACAGTTGCGCTCCCCATTGATTGGCAGAATAATTATGGACTTGATTTGTTCAACCACAGGCGAAGTGGGATTGAGGGAGTAGGGGAGCTGAAAGAGCATGTATACCATTTTTCTTTTTTAAGAGCGCAGCAGAGAGGTCTGCTTGCCTGCATCTTAAAAACCAACTCGAACAAAATGTAACCTACTAATATAACTGACACGTAGATTACACTGTAAAACACGCACGCTTGTGCACAGCGTTCAGAGACCTCCGTTGGCGACGGGCTCTGCTGTAGGCTGCAATAAGCTGAACAATGTGCTCAGCCGTGTGAGCAGTGAAGCGATAATTGACACATCCTAAAAATGCAAGTAAGGACTGGGTTATTAATGCTTTCTTCCTGGGGGTGGTTTCAGCGGAACCATTAAGCCTTTAATTGAGAAGGAAGACTGACGTTAAAAGCTGTTGCCTTGGCATTGCTGGTACCTACTTTTTAGTTTTTTAATGAAGATGAGGCTTAGGGTGGTTCGCTACATGATTAGAGCGCACGTGCAATCACAATACTCAGACGCACAGCTATTTTAGTTTGAAAGATCCTTAAAATAACCCCATAAGTCCTTTTGACTCTAGGGGTGGAAAAAGTGAGGAGTCTCTCCTTTGACTGAACGGCAGGTGAGCAGAGTTCCCACCCCTCCCTGTTTATCCCCCCCCCCTGCAATCGCTAGGAAAACACGAGCTTCTCCCACGCTGTATATAAAGCCGTTGATATGGAAGGTATGACCCGGGTTTCGGTCGAGAGTACACATGCCAAAGTCTTGTTACCAGGTTACATCACTGTTGTTGTTGTGAGTGCAAGTGCCAAATCTTCAGGCATAACAGAGGGAGCACACTTAGCGATTCCCCTCCCTTTTGCCAAGTTACCATCACACTACGGGAAGATTCTTGTCATAATGAGCTCTCTCTCTCTCGCTCTTTCACTTTCCCTTGTTGTGTCTCTCTCCATCTCGTGCTCTCCCTGTCTCTCTCTCCAAACACGCCAAAGTCAGGTCAGCATTTAACAATCATTGGTGTAAATATTTATTGTGGTTTGTTTGAATCCTAGTGACATTGTTTTTAATGCTGCATTCATCACCTCTGCAGTTCTAAGGTAGCACATGCAGCAGCACAGTCATCAAGGGCCTTAATGGTTGTGTCTGTAGCTGAGCAGACACATGCTGCTGGAGTGTTAGCCGTGACGGATGCATGACTGCAGTAAAAGGGGATTAATCGCGGAAATTGCAGATAAGTGCAGGAGAGCGCTGGTCTGGTGCCTATCAACAGTCTTCTGTCTGCAAGTGGGAGTCAGAATGTGAGCAGAATAGCCTACTCTTTTCTCAGAGAGGAAATGATGAGTGATGCACAGGTATTTGAGGGGAAGTAGTTCTCGGTAGGCAACTCTGTGTTCTAGGTACGAAATAAAATGGGTTGACTGTGGTATAGCCTTATTATACAATAAAAATAATTTTTTCCTATTACAGCAAGCATTTGTCATTCTATAGAAACTTGAGAGGAAATGGCAAACTGAAAACTCATAATGGCAACGCACAGCCTGCAAAAGAAGTTAAATATTTTAATGGATTAATGCAGCTGATGACCTATTTTGTATAACTAATGTGTGTGTATATATATTTACATATTTCTAATGCTAGCCAATGACTGAATAAATTGAGATTGGTGGGAAAAAAAAAAAAAAAAAAAAAAAGTTTAGGTTGCACAGTAAACTAGTCCTGCCTTGCTTTACAACTTAATCAAAGAGCCTTAACCACCTAAGACCCGAACTCTTACACGGCATGCATTTTTGATTTCTCTTTGATATTTGGGCATATTGGGGCCCGATGAATGTAAAAACAAAGAATTACCAGATTTTTTTTTTTTTTTTTTTTTTTTGTTCTTTTTTTTTACCTGATTTTTGTTTCTAAGAAAAAATGAGAGCCACGTATGAGGATATTCGTTCAAGATTTCGATAGAACAGTAACAGTATAATGTCCTCCTAAGTGGACATCAGGCCTTTGTAGAGCAAAATTGAGTATTTTGGTCTAAATAACCGAAAATGTAATGTCCACCCACATATATGGACGCCAGGTCCTAGGAGGCTATAAAAAGAGATGTCTTCACATAGACTCTTGCTGGTAACTCACTTAGGAAGTGAGGTCAACTATCAGTAATCTTTAAAAAACATATTGAAAGTAATTTAAGTCATTCTAACTTTTGTTGACTTGTGTTGAACAAAATTCTCAATTCTAAATGTTTAAAAAATGAACGCATTTAAGATATTTTAGTAACCCTTCCTCAAACACGCTGCTGCACACAGTGTCCTGAAAATCCATAGACGTCTATGTTATACTTTGAGTAGGATCTATTATGAGGTGATGCTGCATTATCCTAAATACGTTTATTCTTGTTATACAGTAGGGATAGCAATATTTGCAAATAACAATGTTAACAAACAGACTTTTTGTTGCACAATGGACAGAGAGCAACACATTTCTACACTGATCCATAAACATCAGAGTGCAGGACGCTCCATTTGCATGCCTTCAGTTATTGAAGGTGTATACAGAACTCTCCAGAAATGCCAAACACCTTTCACGTATGTTGCATTTTGAGTGTTCCTTCACTTTGATCTACAATTTCACGTCATTTATGGTTAAGTCCTAACCGCGTTGAGGAGCCAGTCTAATGAGATTCCCCGTTAATGACTGTAATCCGAGTTCTGATGAAATGCTAACGGGAGCTGAAGTTCGTCTGTTGCTTCCAGCTGTTTCTGGAAGCCTTTCTTCTGAGTTTATTACACACTCGCAGTGCCAAACTGCATCACAAGTCATCCGTAAGCCTCTCCAAATCCAAAGAGTTCTGCCCATTTAGACGTGTGGCACAACAGCAGTAACCTCGTTAATTATGTATGAAAAATTATCCCTGACACAGAGATGGAATTGATCAGAATCTAACAGCAAATTACATTGTGATCTGCACTTCAGGCCAGCGAAGTGTGGTTTGCAAGCTACAGTTTAACACTTGTTCCATCTGTTTACTGAAGTTTATTAAAGCGTGGCTACTTGGATTACATGGCTTCAGTTATCAAAAATAATATCAAAATATAGCGAACTCTGACATAATGCATTATACATCTCTGATGTACTGTTAACACATAGGACATGATATAACACTAGTACTGGGGCTTCTTCTGTCTGTCAGAGCCATTGAAATGTTTGGATGAAACTGGGAGGAGCCTTTAGATAAAGGCAATAAGAGAGTTATGCATCTGAAAGGGGTTGTATTTTAGATGCACCTAAAGGGTCTGAAGGGAATTGACTAAGGATTTTGAAATGTAACCCCTTCAGTTCACCCCACACTCCAGTCAACCTATTTATTAATGGGCTTTAGAGTGGTCACTTTGTACCCCCCACTTAATCGCTGATTAATCGCTGATTGGTATAAACACCTATAATAATTAGTCATATTGAGCAAACGTTTTTGTAAGCTTTAATTGTAGAGAATTTGTATACCGTGTTCACCTTGTGTTATAGTATAGAGTAGGGTTGGGCGATATGACCCAAAATTCATATCTCGATATTTTTTAGCTGGATGGCAATATAAGATATATATCTCGATATTTTTTTTTAAAAACCATAAAGTAAGAACAGAAAGACAGTTCTTAGTCAAAGCTGTGTCCCAGATGTCACACAGGCACTTTTATTAACATACAGCATAGATGTACATGAAAAAAACTACTCAAAAATAAATTGAGCATTTATTAAATAATAATGCTCCATAAATAAAAGAAAACTGTTGTTTTTGTGCATAACAAAGAGCTCACAATTGTGCAGTCAAAATGTAAACTAAAATACACTGAGCATAATAACAAAGACAGATTTCACAGCAGCTCTGTTCCCAAAAGTTCTACTGCGTGACTGACAGCCTGGAGTTTGAAATCCGCTTTGTAACCATGTGTCTTAACAGGTGCCATTTATGGTCCTTATACACACACACAAGACGGTAATATTACGTTGAAGCACAGTACGTATTACTACGCGAGGCTCCTCGGTAGCCATAATGCTCCGACAATCCATCAAGTGGTGCAGCTCTGTAGCTTACCAAAGTCGTACTAAAACATTTTTTTTTTTTTTGACAGATTGCTGAGCGCTGTGTACCACATTAAATCGGTTCGCGGTCAAGCACAACCAGAATTCATACATAAGGCGCGCTGTCAACTTTTGAGAAAATGAAAGGATTTCAGGCCGTGCATGGCGTTAGCGTGGTTAGCTTGTTAGCGTGGTTAGGTCATTAACACGTTGACGCCGTCCAGCCCCACGCATGGGGCGATGCGCAGTAACTCGTTAACGGAGATTTGCCGTGTCCATCTTGTCGCTGCCTGCAGGTGAAGCGATGGGGAAGGAGGGGGAGTTGTGTTTAGTGAAGGAGAGAGGCGAGGTCGAGTAACGTTGCGTAAAGACAAAAGTGGACGAAAGAGAGGCTCCACAACTATAATTATAACGTAACATAGACTATATCGATATAAAGGATATCGTCACATCTTATATCTCATATAAAAATATATCGATATTTAAAAAAAAAAAACAAAAAACGATATATCGCCCAGCGCTAGTATAGAGTCACGTATAAACATGTTTTTACTCATGCCGAGTTAAAATGACAGCTTTTGCATTGTCCTCAGTAGTTCCTGCAGTGAGCACAGACACAGTGACAGGCGCTGTTTTTTGATACACAGATACTCGAGATGCAGGTTAACGCATGCATTTCTTTAGACAAGCATAATAACGGTTTTATTTTTTCTGATTCATTGACCTTGCATTTAAAAAAAAAAAAAAAAAAAAAAAAAAAGAGAGAGAGAAATGACGGATGACAAACCTGCTTGCTGTTTCAGTTAGTGCAGTTATTTTTGATTTGCATTGGCTATGGGGTGCATGTCAGTTCTTTAAGTGCTGCTTCCTACTGCAAATCCACAATAGCCTGTTTTTTTTTGTTTGTTTGTTTGTTGTTTTTTTGCTTTTCTCTCTGGACAGGAAAAAAAAACTGTAATTCAAATAGTAAAACCTATTTAATTCACGTTTTGTTCTGCCTACTTCCCTTTCGTGTGCATGCAGCACTTCTGCTTCAGTTACTAGTTCCCTTTTTGATGAATGTCCTGTCTGTTAGTTTCATTCATTGGCACTGAGGCAATGTGTGACAAGAGCAGAGTGACCTTTTTATAGGATATTTTGTGGGTAGTTTTTCTCAAAACATTACTTCAGTTGTATTTATATAGTGCCAAATCACAACAGTGGTCAGCTCGAGAATTTATTTTATGAGGGAAAGAGACAGTATATTGCAACAGTTTGAATTCCATGCTCGTCTTTCAGGAATCATTAGTATATGTTTGCCAGTTGTTTGAAACTGAGGCTGTAATTGCTATTAAAGCTGGATACTGGACACAGATTGAACTTTTGTATTGTGCATGCAGTCCCAGGTTCAGAACTGTTAAACTAGAGTATAGGTCACAAATGTTAAGCAGAATTGTCACATAGAGATGGTTGCTCAAGGTCCCCTCTTGTGTCATATGTATTGACATATTGTATGAATATAATTATTAGCTTTATGTAAGTAAGACTATTTAATAGGCTGGTTAAGAGCTGTTGGATGAAATTGGACAAGCCAAAGCTGCCATGCAGATTTCCACTGCTGATACCCCACAACCCAAGCCTGTTGCTACTGCTATGACCTCCCATTGCATTATTAATAAATAACATATTAGAGACGAGGCACTGTGTAAAGCTTAAATATAAATGCAATAAAATAACCAAGATTTCGTTTTGTCGTTTCACTGAAGCTTACTGTGTAGTTAGCCAAGCTCTGAGCTGTAATGCACAGTTAAGTTTTTTTTTTTTTTTTTTTTTTTGTAAACGGAGCGCTCATTTTGTGGTGGTTGTAAATGCTTTTGTGTAAGTATAGGTTCAGGAATGGCTGTTTCGAAATGGCTCTTGTAATGTTTAGATGTTATCTGATGCAAATCAGCCATGTGCTCATGTAGCTTATGCTAATTAGCCATAAGGAGCTATGGTAATTAATACCTAGTTAAAAGCAGCTGTGTAAGTGCCAAAGTAAAGAGTGAACTGGAAACACACCTGAACATTTGGAGGTT
This sequence comes from Mchenga conophoros, assembly GCF_057382185.1. Lineage (NCBI taxonomy): Eukaryota > Metazoa > Chordata > Actinopteri > Cichliformes > Cichlidae > Mchenga > Mchenga conophoros. The sequence goes on from NC_140530.1 coordinate 23,707,455, forward strand.
TTATTCTTCACGATCCAGTAAAAATCTACGCCGATTGGGTCATACCACATCTTAAACACTGCTGTTTGGAAGTCTTTCAGAAGGCTGCAGTGAGATGTGATTGTGGTTCAGAGTTCAAAGATTGCATATTTTCATACCCTCGCATCCGACCATTTGCTGCATAACGTGGTTAAGTATGAAACTGTCTATTTTGGAAAGATACAGTGTATCCCTACCTCCGATGTCACAGAAGAAGGTTCCAGACATTGTTTAGCCATCTCAGGAAACACTCTGTACGTACACGCCTGTAATGATGTTAGTATACTTCATGCAGACGTTCACCCATTCATCAACCCTCCTCGCTTTCTAAATTGCGATTAAAGACATGCTTACTGTCACTGTAAAAAATGTTTGAAGTCATTTAAGTGTCATACACCGTATTAATATCACAGCTGAAATATTAATTTCTCTCTGGGCCATGCATTGTTGTGGGGGTACTAAAATTTTAAGTGCTTGCTAAGTGCAGGCATGAATTTTGCAATAGTGGTGACGGGAGTACAGCACTGATTTTATGACGCAGTTGCTGACTGGTGGCTCGGTACATGCTTGCCTAACACGAGTTGACGTAATCTGCTGTGTTACGTTGAGTAATCCCTGGTCGTTACTCAGCTTGTTGCCTCGTTGGGGATTCTTGAATAAAAGATATCTTGGCATATGTATTATAGCCATGCTGTCAGTTTGATTGAGCCACTTCAAACTTAGTAGCTGAGACACCAAACACAATCACTGATTTGCTGTCAGTGCTCTGCTGGCAGCAGGACTGTTGATAAGTCCTGTCAAGAAGTTGGTAAATTAAGATGTTTCAAATACGCCTTCATTTTTTCGTTCAGAACTAAATCTGCCATTAATCCCTGGAGGATAAAGAAATGTTGAGTCTTGAATAGAGAATAGATTTGACTGTCCATTTCTCCCTCTCAGCACTCAAAAAATACTCTTGGCACGCCATTCTAAAAACAAATTAAAGTGGAGAGAGGGAGAAAGATGTTTTTCTTTTTTCTTTTTTTTTGTTGGCGATGACAGTGACGGAACCTCATTTTCCTACAGCTAGATCAAAGTGTCTCCATGTGTGTGGCATTGCAGCCTTTTCCCTTTGGCACCTAATGATACAGCCTGAACTCAAAGACCCCTTGGATGCAGACCATTTCCACTTTCTGCTCTGTACCAGGCCTGATGTCATCTAGGTTGTGCCCTTCAAGCTCACCCCCACCGTTCCATGTCCTCTGGCTTTTCTCGTCTTCCCCGCCTCCTCTGCCCACCCCCAAATCTGTTGGTGTATGTAATCAGACAGCCCTCTGTGATGCAGCAGTGGGCTCGGGCACATCCCTGCATTGACTGTCCCACTACTTGGATAATGAAGGCAGCTGGGAGGCCGTCTTACTGCCTCCTTGTGTTGCGCTTCATCATTCCTGCCACAGCACAAGGTTTTCTAATTAAGTCACCATCTTGGCCCTGCAGATTATGTAGCAGCTGGATCATTAGCGTGGAGGGTCAAATGGCATGTGTCTCCATGTATCGGGCGGAGCACTTTTCATCAACCCTTGTCTCAGTCACCTCACCTCTGCTGGCCAACAGAAGGCTCAGCCTGCTTCCTCCTTGCATGCCCCCTTTATGCTCAGTATTTTGTGAAAACATTACACATAAGTCTCTCTCTTTTTTTCTCTTTTCTTTTAACTCTCTTCTGCTTTTCTGATGGCAACATGCTGTATTTAATAATGCAGGAGGGGCAGACTTTTAGAAATACTTGTACAAAAACACTGATGTATAAGCATGGCTTATTGCCTGACATTTTGTCAACTTTTATTTTGTAGTTGACTTCAGTGTGTGTTTTACTCTGTCTTGGTCCCCTGAAGGTTCTTATCTATATTGAATATTAAGACATGGTCATGTTATCTTGCAACTACTTAGAAATGGGCTAAAAGGACCTATTTGTAGCATTTATGCACCTACAGGACCTTATGACAGCATTGTATCGTAATTTCACATCAGTAACAACAAGTTGAAACCAACAAAACTTTCAGTGACGTATTGTGACGTCAGCATGTTGCATAGCAACAGACTCAAATCAAAGGCCAAACAATACTGTCGCTTGGGCATGTTCTGACAGTCTAAACTAAGTGACAGACTGTAACCTGGGGTTAGTTTCTTTTAATGTAGGCAAAATATTTCATATTAAATCTTGATTATTTGTGTTGAACAAGCTCTAAACAGTTAGTCAAATAGTGGATCAACAATAAAACAGTGAGAAATTAATTACTTAAAAAAATTTTTATAAGACAAATTGTCGGATATTATAGTTATACCTTGTCATTCATGTGTGCTTTGTGCCTTTTTCAGAACATCTGTGATAGGACAAAAGCATGACACAAGATTAAAGCTAAGTGTGCTGGCCCAGCAGTTAATCAGTCGAGGAAATGCTCCGCAGATTGATTGATTAAAATAATAGTTGCAACCCTACTTAACAGTGTGAACATCAATTAAATGGGCTATTGACTGAACTGAGATCAGTTTAAGAGTACCACATAGTATCTCAAAATGGACGCTGTACTGGCTGCACTTTCAGAGACTGCACGACACTGATGTAAAATCTGTACCGGAGGCCTGTACGGTGTATAATGTGTAGATTAATTTTAAAATCTAATTAGTTTTGTATTTCAGTGGGCTTCTACTCATAGAGGGAAAATTACTGTCAGCAGCCCTGTGAGTCACCTTCAGTTCAGTTACAGGGTGGAGATGCCTTGTATTTATTTGTATGATGAGGAAGAGTTATTCACCATTAGTCTGACTCACCTGTCAGTATAGTCAGTCAGCAAGCCTCTTCATTTATCAGTCTGCTCATGACTGCAGAGGATGGGGGAGAAGTTTCAGTTCTCCTGTGTTGTCCGTGAACAGCCATGATGTAAGTGCTAATGAAGAATAAAAACAACAGATTCAAAATATGTTTGAGTTTCATAAGGCTTGTCTGAACAGCTTGATTTTGATCCATTACCACAGATTCTCGAGGTAACAATATCAAGGAGGGAATCAAGTATCAAAACATCTTTCTAAACTTTTCATTTTCCAGCAGAAAGTGTTTCTATGTTTTCCTTCATGCTCTGTATGTTACAAACGCCCAGAGTTTGGGTACACATAGCGTGTGTATGGGGGGGGGGGGGGCTCAAACATAAAAGTAGTTTTTGAAACATTCTGGCATAAATTCAAGGTAACCATAGCTACTTTTCTCTGTCAGATCCATCTTTCTTAGCCCTGAAAATGGGAGTTTTTGATACTCGGAGCATCCTTTATAGGAATTATATCAGTTTAATAGCAGGCAAGAAATGGAATGAATAAAATATTTTAATGCATTTTGTTCAGAAAAACTTGGATTAGAAACTTAACAGCGGCTGATGAAACCTGACCCTGATTATACTAAGGGAAGATTTAAGACCACTGCGCCAATCCATTAATGATCTCCCGCAGCCGGTTTTGGTTTTTCCTTTCTCCGAATTCTGTTTGGATGTGTGGAAATGCCTTCATCATCTGCTCTGCCTGTCTGCACTGATAGCAGATATTGAATTGGCTGCTGGGCACTAGCTAACCCCTACTGTGAGAGATCAATTGAAAGGGACAGCCATATACTGCTTCTCACAAACTGCCGGCCAATTTGGGAATTTCGTACTCTTCCTGATGCATTTCAGATGGTAAGCAGAGCAGCATATAAATTATGTTTTTTGTGTCTGTCTTGCCATGTTTTTTGACTTGCTCATTAAGTAAACGGATATAAAACAAATCTGAGATTTTAAAAGTTCGATGTCAGTAATGGAGTAGATATTTTTAATACTTGTAAAACTGCATTCAGACAAACCGAGGTTCCTTTTTTGTAGCATGTTTTAATAAAAATAATTATTAGTATAACAAGTAAAATTTATTAGTTGTATTTAGCAAAAATACTCATTATTCTCAAATGTGCTTAAAAAGTTTGAAAAATCTGGTTCAGTGGCATCACAAGGGTACACAAACACTATTTTTGAAAGATATTTGACCTGTTAAGTGTTGTCAAGACTGTGTTATTTCCAGCCTGACATGCACTCAAACTCTCACATGCTCTCTCACACTAACAAACACACTTGTGTGAGTGTGCTTAGTCAAGAGAAAAATCCCACAACTCGGTGAGGAGTCCTCATTCTCCCCTCATTGCATTTTCATTCTCTCTCTCTCTCTCTCTCTCTCACTCACTCACTCACTCACTCACTCACTCACACACACACACACACACACACACACACACACACACACACACACACACACACACACACACACACACGTACGTCCTTTAACCTATCTTGGTAACTTTAGGCTTTTCTCTGCCCCCCTATTTTAAGACGCAGAGGGCAGTGTGCCGAGAGGGACAGCGAGACAGGCTGTTACGGGCGGCGAAACAGTTTGCAAGATGACACTAGCTGGCTTGTTTACAGCAGAGGGTCGATTTGAGGGGGAAGGGGTGGTGGGGAAGGAGGCAGGCAGGAAAAATAGAGAGGGGGTTTACTACCCTCAAGAGAGTCGGAATTCCTCCTGAGCCATTCCCCCATTTGGCTGGCAGTTGTGAAAACAATTGCCTGGCATTTACTCTCTCTGTGCAGATGGAGTCCCAGCTATGAGTCAGCTTTCAGAGCAGCAAGTGGTGGAGAAAGTGGTTGGCTTGTGATCTACTGCACAGCAAATATAAGCATGCTTTATAAACACGCCTGGTTTTTGATATTGGAGCTGTTTCCTTCTCTACATTCCCAACGTTTAATTTCTCCTTATCACACAGGCTGGTTGACTTATTTAAGCATGTCTCTTTGCTGTTTCTCTACAGCTGATCTCCAGAAGATGGTATGCTGATGTCCTGAGCTGAGGGAGCCTTAACTTCATTCCCCACTCGCCTTTGTTATTCCACACCTGGTCTGCTCTCCATCAGTCACCAACACCAACAGCTACCACCAACACCTTCACATTTTCCCCACCCCCTTTTGTCCAGCCGGTCGTCACCATGACGTCGGAGCTGGAAAGCAGCCTGACCTCCATGGATTGGCTCCCTCAGCTAACCATGCAGGCGGCCATTCGCAAGGCTGATGCCCAGAATGCCCACGGGCCCGGCATGGGAAAGAAGAGCGCCCTGCTCGATCCCAACACCACGCTGGACCAGGAGGAGGTGCAGCAGCACAAGGATGGCAAGCCGCCCTACAGCTACGCCAGCCTTATCACGTTTGCTATCAACAGCTCGCCAAAGAAGAAGATGACACTGAGCGAGATCTACCAGTGGATCTGTGATAACTTTCCCTACTACAGGGAGGCGGGCAGTGGCTGGAAGGTGAGGAAAAAGAAATCTTGACTATTAATTCTATGGAGATGAGGAAATGCAATAATAATTTTGCATTTAGTTGGGCTTTTCATGCTTTGACTGCCATGTTTTATTTGTTTTCTATTTTTTTTGAAAAGCAAATGCTAAGGCAAAATGAGCTGTTCAGACCTGTACATTATTACATTTAGAAAAACCACCAAGGTTATCCTTTAACAGACATCTGATATCCAGAATATTGAATATTATCGTTGTTGCTCTTTTAAAATTCATTTGGCTGTGCGTTTGGTTAGATTCTCCTTTGACCTTACGTTTTTGAGATGAGCTGCTGACAACATTCGTCGAAGAAATTCTTTGACTTAAATTGTAGTTTGGTGGGATCTGGATGTCTTAAACAAAGTGAGATTCTGTTGGTAATCACCATTGTCACTTCTGAGAAAGCTTGGAGAGAAACTATGAGTGTGCCAAATCACACTAAGTGCCTCAGTCCTCCGAATGAAAAATGGTGCAGCCCTGAGAGAACCATATGAAGTGTAAAACCCTGGATTAATATTCAGGGAAGTGGCCCCTATCTGTGCGAACACAGACTAAATAGCCCATTCATGGGTGGTATTATTCATTGCAGATGCCTTGATAGGAGAAGGCCATTATGCAGAAGGAGAGAGCCAGTGCTGTGTCATCATCTCAAGGAGCCCATGATATACCGAGATGAAGCTATGCTGATTGCCTTTTAAAGGGCCCAGATGGAAATTGATATTAGAATGAGTTTTCCAATCAGTCGACGTTTATTGGAAATAGAATCTTAGGCACTGCTTTATTGCAGTCAGACAAGATGTATGAAGCCCATTTCCTGGGGCGACAAGATCTGGCATGTGTACAGGCTGCACTGAGGTGTGTGTGTGAGGGGGAGATGAGAAAGCATGTGTTATTATAAATGGATTGATTTTAGCTTTTGTGGCAAGGCCCCTTTTGTAAGGAAATGAATTGTTTTATTTTGCAGCCTTTGTTTCCTCTTTTACCTTCATCATCCCTTATTTAGTTGTCAGTAACACAGCAGCATATGTGCCGTCAGACTGCATGTGTTCCTGCATTGAGTTACAGGCATTTTCAGCTCTGCATTTTGTATACCACCTACCTCCGTGTGCAATGAAATGTTAAATTCATTGCCAAATGATTTTTCGCCAGACGCTGGTATAAGGCTAGAGGAGCGTTTTTCACCGCCTTTGTTTTTGGATTGTGAGGAAATCCAGTTGCAGAACATGTTGCAATCATTGGATAGACTGTACCTACTGAGATACTTTAAATGCTGCTTTCTTATTCAGAGCAGCCGTGAGTAGATGATAATTTAGGTGGGTTGTAGTGGACTTGGTGAACTCCTACATATCCACAGACTTTACTGCTCAGAAATGTGAGGGTGTGACAGACTAGCCCAACTAAAATAACTGTAGATAAGACATAGCATGTAGTTGACACTTATCCCAAGCACTGTGAATACACACACTTTTTATACATTTTAGAGTGGGTGGCCTCAGTGGGAATCAAACTGATGCTGCTGGCAGGGTTGACGCTTTGGTCTTCCCACTGAGTTACAGTTCCACTGTAGTTACAGCAGAAAAGAAGAAATTATATTAAATTACCCAAGTGTTTTGCTGCTAATGTGTCTTTTGGTTCTTATGTTGTGAAGCGTGGCTTTTTCCAACAGTCAGTAAGAACAGGACGTTATGTAAACTTGTTGCAAAAAGCCTACACTCTAAATAAGTAGAAGTAGCATTAAGGATGTGTATGTGGCTTCATTTGTAGCTGATACCAATGTTTAATTTATTTCAAAACTTCAAACTGTGTATCATATTAATGGTTTAGATGAGGGGTATAGTAGAAACGTGTAATGACGCTGTCGTGATATGCTGTCTGCTATGATGATGCTTATCACGATGCAGACACTCTGCAATACAGTACAAGGCAAGCACCCACCATTGCTTTAATTTTTAAAGAAAAAATATCCCTACATGTGGTCTTTAGGTGTTTATTTGTTGCAGCGTGGTGTCAGCATGTGTATTGTTATTATCTAATCACACTAATCTGGCAACAAATATGATTAACTCTGATTTGGTTTCACCAGTGGTCAAAAATTACACCCCTCTGATTTTCATCTTCTTCTCTTCAAGTTGGGTGTTTTTGCCTTCACTTTACCCTCATTCATTTCATAACTGCTGCCATAAACAGTCATAGAGTAGTGACCCTGCTTAAATAATTTGAAGATCTGTTTAATGCATTTTCTATTAAAATGTAATGAATTGGCATCAGTGTATTGATAACTACTTTTTTTCCACGAATTGTATAAACATTTTTTTTTTTTTTAAAGGGTACAAATTCAACATGCCAAACGGAAGATTTATTCTAATGTGTTAAATCTACATCTTGGGTATATCTTAACCTCAAATCCCTCTGAAACTGTACGCTCTAACCCAACTAGCACCTCCTTGTAAAAGGAACCACAATTCACTATTCAGATTGGCCTTTTCAAGACTGTTGATGCCTTCTGTGCATTTCTGGCTACTTTTCTGTTGCAAAATTTGAATTTGTCAGTGAGAGAATAACCATCATCACCTCAGTATAAGAAATAATAATCATAGCCTCAATATAAGGACTCATAGATTTCAGCAAATTCCTGGAGGGAGATTGACAACACCATCAGAATGGATGTGAGAGAATGTACAAAGAAGTGGACAATTATGCTTACCTCCAAGGAGGGAAAAAATGGACCGCAACAAAGAGTTAGGGACCCAGGAGGGGGAAAAAAGCCCCAGCATTTAGTTTCTATCGTGGCTAGCTCTGCATATAAAGCACCAGGAGACAACCCCAAGTCGATTAAAATATAAAACACTGTGCAAAAGTATGAATGCTGGTAACAGTGCCGGATGCTTAAGTGGGTTACGTTGTAAGCTCTACAAAGATTCACCACAGAAATCTAAATCATAACGCTAGAGTCACACTAGGACAAACGGTGGTTGGAGACTGCAGCAAACCTAAAAATACTGCAACCGTGTGCAATGCGATCTCATTCCCTTTGAAATGGTTGCTTTCAAGATGGGAACCTGGTCGTACTTGCAGTCAGTTGCAGTCTTTAAAACGACTTCAATGCCTCAAGATGCAAACAAACGGTAATAAGACCGAGTCATCTGTAATCGGTCTATTGCCAGTTTTCGATTGAATGTAGTAAAGATGGCAATCATATGCAGTTTAACCATCTTGCAAGTCTGTTGTATACACACAGTCTGTTGCTTGCATTCAGAGTTGAGCCAGTACCTCATAGAGAAATTCAGAAACGGTAATTGCAGTTGATATGAGTAAGACCACAATTGTTTGGAGACCAGTTGCCAGGCAGCAGGCAACCAGTGCAATCACTATGTGATCCAAAGTGGTTGCCTAGATGATGAGTGTGTTGCTCAGTTAAGGACAGCTAGTCGGTTGTTGCAACTACTTGCAGTTAGTCGCATAATGTGAAAACAATTCAAACCCTGTACGCTAAGGTTAACATTTTATTTTTACTCCAATGTGACTGAGCGATAACACGCAGCTGATCTGATGCAACAGTGTTTCTGGACTTTTGTTTTTTCTTGCTGCAAGTAGGGATGGGTACCGGTATCGGTTCTGACATAAACGGTAGTAACCAGACTGAAAAGCAGCGCACATTTCGGTGCTTTATTTCAGTGCTTTTTTCCCTGAGACGTCATACACTTTGGATTCTAGCCAATCATTTTACCTTTCCGAGGATAGTAGGCAGGCCCAGGTATGTACGTTCTTTTAGAGCAGAGCTACAGAATAAAAAGTCTGGCTGTACTTCACAGCAAAAGATGCAAACTCAGCAGCCTGCAACAAGTGCTTTAAGCTGATACTGTGCAAAGGAGGTAACACCTCAAATCTGATGAAACACCTGGCGACGCATAGTAGGGCTGAACGATTATGGAAAATAATCTAATTGCGATTTTTTGCCCCAATATTGCGATGCGATATGTGATTATTTTTTAAGGTCTTTGTCTTCTGTATTATTAAACAAAGACAAGCAATACATCATATAGTATGGCCAATACTATATTACATTAATTTTAAACTGTTCTTTCCTGGAAGACAGACCTCTGTTATGATGACATGAGGTGATGCATGAATTGATGACTGACATTTTTATTTAACTTCTTCAATCACAACAGTATATTTGAACATACACAATAGTTTATTTTTAGCTTACAAACATCTGAGCATAAAGTGCTGACAAGGAACCCTGGTGTAAACATTAAAATGAAAGTCAGTACAATGTGCAGATTGCAGAAATATACATAAACAAAATCAGTGGCTTTACCACACTCAGTTTTTCGACATCTGTGAACTACTAGACAGTCATTCAATTAAAAAATAATATTAAATAAATAAAACTAATAAATAAAAAATACACACATCTTACTGATCTCTGCAGTCAGTAACATTACACATAAAGTGCAAACATAATAGCAATTGTATAAACACACACACAAACACGCCTTTAAAATTTAAAGGCGTGAAATTGGACGGTCTAGCCTTCTGAATCAGAAGGCTAGTTCTGATTAGCGTCACCGCTGTCTCGGTGGAGTTTAATAAACTCGGCCGTCTGCTTCTTGCTATCTAAAATATAACCAGACACTGGCGTAAATTCTCGACTGTCTCATACTTCTGTTTAATGAGTTTTCTGTTTGACGTTTAGTCAGCTGTGTGAAAACCAAGGAGGAACCCACCCGGGGGATTAATAAAGTTTTATTTTATCTAATCTAATAACTTTAATCTCAGCCAAACCGATTTACTCACGAACAAACAAAACACTGAAAAAAGCCCAACAATAACATTTTTAGGTTGTCTAAGTGACTTATATATCACGTTTAACCCGAGCAGCGAAACTCCGCGGTGATCTGAAAATGATGTGCCGGGAGTTGTGCCGTTCTCGGCCGCATCAGTAACCCTCGAGCTCCCGGCTAGCTGTCGAGCTGGTGGGTAGCAGACGCCTCTGAAAACGTCGAAGCACTTTTGCAAATATGGGATATCTTGATAAACCGAGCAGATATTGATGTTTACACAACTACTTTCTCGCCTGAAAATATTTTAAAAGTTTATTTTGTGACCCAGAAAGATTAGTATGAGTAATTTTAAAACTTAGTAGCGGCCGCCATTGTTGGAAACTGGAGTTTGGCTGGGCCGCGCTATGAATTCTGGGATATGGTAGTAATTTGGACAGCCTTCGGCGCGTCGCTGTGATGTAATCGGTCTACAAATGCGGCCTCAGGAGGATGCAGCCCATGAATTTGGACATGTCCAGAGTATAATCGCAGCCTTTGCGGTTAGAAAATTGCACTTGATCATGTCGCGATATTATCGCAAATGCGATATATCGTTCAGCCCTAACGCATAGCGTTTTTTTAAAAGCCGAGAAATGCACAGTATTTCATAGCTTGCTGTGAGACCTCACACCATGCACATCTACTGCGGGAGTGGTGCCTGTTATCGGACCCGGAGTTAGCAACATCACCCAAGAACCCGAAGAGGAGAGTCGTGGCCCCTAGCCCTGCCAGTGTAGCAGAAATGATGACGGATGATGATGATGGCAGCAGCAGCCGTTCTTCTCTGGGCGAGTAGCTTAATGTTGTTCGTGTGTAATTTACGTTGAGTAGGCTAACCACGTTATTAAATTAATGCACTAGAGGTGAACTAGCAAACATCATCGTAGTTACATGCGGCTGTCTTCTTGTTTGATGGCAGGTACTCCCTTCACCCTGCCAAAAAGGCTAAAATGACCAAAGAAAAAGTGGGAAACAGTTAAACATGAGAGGTTTTTGGACAAGAGTGTTTTTTCCATTGATTAAGCACTGCTTCCAGCCAAGAGTGATACCATATATGCTCTATAGCTGCAGAAAAGGCTAACATTGTTTTCTTTTTACAAAAAAACAGCTAAACATGAGAGGTTTTTGGACAAAGTTTGTGTTCTCCATTCTTTAAGCACCGGTTCGAGCACCATTTAAGCACCGGCACCGTTTCAAAAGTACCGATTTGGTACTGGTATCAGATAAAACCTAAACGATACCCATCCCTAGCTGCAAGTGCCGGTTTATTACCAATTTGGGAGTGAATTTATTCAGTTCTCCAATTTCGATAATGGGAAGCAAACATGCAACTTCAAACAGTCGACCTTATATTCAAAATTGTCCTTTGTGGGAGTGATTGTGCTTATGTTAGGAAAGGCAATTTTAGTGCACAAAAAAAGTAGAATTTGTAAATGTTCATATGCTACATGAGTATTGTGTAATTTAAAAAAATGAATTTTGAATTTGAAACAAAAGTGTATAAATCATAAATTTCAGAAGACTCTTCACTTTTGACTAGTATTTTGCATTTTTATGTCTCAGTTACTACGTTTAGATTTTCAAAAATATGAGGGCACTTGTTAGATTTTAGCTTCTTTTTTAAAAAAAAAATATACTCAAAACCACAGTGTGCTATCTTGAAGTTGTTGGAATGAAAAGTGCTTCTTTCAGAGTCGAGTTTAAAATAGATTTGACGTAACTGCAATGATGTCTTCGATATGAGAGCAAGTTACTGAATTAGTCAGCGCTGGTGACGATTGACGCTCTTCAGGCGCTTTCTAGTTTGGTAAAGGTTTGCATAGATCGACAGATTCTGGCCTAAATGTGGGCTGCAACTGTAGAAATACCCCTCACATTTAAAAGTGTGAAAAACCACATCACTCTAACCAGGATGCTGTACAGCGCAGGAAACGCTGAAAAAGCGGTTTTAAGATGTGCTCATAGGCTGGAGCCTGCGTCACAAATTTTTTTTTTTCCTCTCAGTTCTTGTTAATAAGGTGTTTTCCCTGTCATAGATTTTCTGAGAATCTAAACAACAAGAATAATGCACATGGAATATGTATAAATCTCTCATTGCATAAGACATTTGAATGAAATCCAATATAACTGTTTCCGTGCCCGGGGCATTTGAACAAGCTCCAGTAGCCTTAGGTTTGTTTCTAATGTTTTTGTGCTTGGAGAATTTTCACATCCCATCACACAAATGATATTTTCATCCAAGCCTGTGCAAAAGCCTTGGGAAAGGTTCCTCTCCCAATCACCAGGAGGTCACTTGTAGCTTTTACGCTTGTAAAGGTTTTTTTTTCTCCCTTTAAAATCCAAGCAGATACTCAAAAGATTTGGAAGTAACAAAACGGCTAATTGAAATTGTATAATTCTGTAATATGCTTGCAATTCTCCCTGCACTGTGACCGTTATGATATGAATCCACCTATAGTGTGACTGAGTATGTTTGTGTGTGTAATTAGTTGGAAGCAAGCATGCTGGGGTGGGGTGAATGTAGGTCGGATGTAGTCATCGCTCCTCTGTTCCCCTGGAGATGTCAGTCGCAGGAATTTGGGACTCAACACACGCATGCGTCTGTTCTGTATGATAATGCAAGCTGTGTCTGAGAGATGAGACCTGGCTAATCTGGGCACCAGCAGCTCATTTAATCATCTCAATAAAACTCCATTAGCCTGCGCTTTTAAGAAATATCAATAAGTGCTGTCAATAAAAACAGATAATTCATCAAGTTCAATAAAATAAATAAATAAATAAATAAATAAATAAAAACTAAAATAAAAAAAGGAAAAAAGTAAGCGCTGCCTTGAGAGTGTCGAATATGTGCTCGGCATCTATGAGCAAGCAATTAGTTGGTGATTTTCTTAACACCCTCTCTGGCTCTCTGAGGCATTTTTGATTCATGTTTTGCAGGTTTGTCTAAGCAGTCGTGTGCATGATTCAGCTCATATACTTTAGCTTCTGCAGCCTTCTGTTCCATGCAAAGAAGATCCATTATATTGCTTGAAGACCTTTAGGTTTACCGAAAGCTATATTTAAAAGATGTATCTAAAAAGTTCTTTTCTCTTATGTTTTGTCTTCTTTGTCATAACAAATATGTGCTGCTTAATCTCTGTGACGTCAGCTGGTCCGATAACTCCTGAAATTAAAACATAAATGGGAATATTCCTCAGCCACAAGGTCAGAAGATGATGCTTGTCTCTCCGTCGTTGCCGCTTAGCGAAGATGAGACTTGGGATTTACCTAGTGGTCTTATTCAGTGTTTTAGAACATACACTACCAAGTCATAAGTTAAAGTCTTTGTTTTTTTTCAAAGGTTGAGGTTAGCATTTGAATGAAATTAACAAGTGTGTCACAAGTGCCCGAATCAGCCTTTTCTCTGCACAGATGCTCTCTTGCGTGTCACGAAAGGCAAATCATGGTTCTCTCACTTTCACTACGACTGTTTGTGGGGCACATGTTGCATAAATGATTTGCAGACGTGTGGCTTCAAGACACCTGAAAGAGACTGCTGCGTGACAGAGGAGGGTATTCCCCTAATCAACTTTGTAGATGGACAGTATTTTAGAAGACCACTAGAGTAGTTTGTCTTTACAGTCATTTCTGAGTTTGATTTAAATGAGTTTGCTTTGTCATATTGTTTCATAAAAAAGCAGTTTGAGAAGTTATACTCTTTATCTAGTTGACAATAAAAAATGACTATATTTAATCGTAGATATTAAGATATTTCTTTTGTTTTTATACAAAAATTGTTTAAAAATAAATTACTCATAATAAAGCATGTTTGCAACTGTATTACTGTTTAAGAATTAAACTCAGAGGATTTTAAAAGTCCCTAATAGTACAAAATTAGAATTGCATATGTATATGAAAATATGGTTGTAGTTTTTATTTACAAATTCAGGATTATTTCATTACATTTTGTAACAACAGTCGATCTTGTTGGCTAATTTGACTCTTACTATAATGTCCACTTTGATTGTCTGAAAATATCTCAGCTCAGCTCAGCCATAGACAGAGTGACAGTATGTTTGATTTCTTTTTGGGTCTATTTTTTTCTTTATAAAAAAAAAAAAAAAAGCTGAAATGTTGACCTCCATGTTCATCTCAAACCTTCTCCCGGCTCGTTGTAGGCTCACTTCAGGCAAAGTGTGTAAATTCCCCTCTGCATTTCTTCCAGGTGAAAAATGCCAGAGAAATTCGGGAGCAATTCTCAACCAGTTTTAAAAAACGCTTGAAATGTTCGCTCTTGAACTTTAACTGAAGAAGAGATTGTTGCTACTGGCATGATTTTTATTTTATTTTTCTCTTCTACACCTGTGTACAGGAAAAGAAAATTAGTTGGAAGAGAACGGAAGCTGCTTTGATTGCCTAACAAACATTGAATCTCCCACTGCATTTTCACTGAGGTCCATAGCTCTTACATGATCTTGTTAACAGGGAAATATAGCTTTGGTCTGTAAATCGTTGAGTGTGCAGAGATGGGGCATGGAACTGCCTTCTGCAGGGGCCCTGGACCTTGCTTTGATCTCATTATAAAATGCAAATACACAGTACCCTAAACAGATCAAAGGTTCAACTTCCCATTGGATCTGAGGCTTAATAATAGCAGCCTGGAGCAGTTTACTATTTTTTAAAGAAGCGATTTGGGTAGCCACTGGTCCTCCAGGACATTATTTACTCTGGAGATAATATTCCTGCTTCTGACTAGTGACTAGCCACAGCTCAGAAAATCCTTGCTCCTGTTGCTTATTTAAATAAGATTGGTCAGGTATGAGCATTCGTGCCTCCTGCCCGTATCTCTCACCTCAAGCTTAGGTTTACAGGGCCTGAAATCTCAAAGTGGAAAATTGCTTCGGTGCTAGAGTCTCTGATACTTTCGTCTACTTTCATCATTACAGTGTAAAGCAAGCATTTACATTTTAAGGACTTTGGAATTGAGAGCGTGTATGTTACAAAAGAAACAGTATCACTTTAAATATGTATTCATACTGCTGAAAATTTAGTAAATAGCAAAGTTACTTTTTCGTTCTTCAGAAATGTATCTTTTCTACTGCGGTCTCACGTTCACCTTGGCTTCCATGCAGTGTGATACATGATGAGTTTGTGCAGTAGTATTTTTAGCGTTTTGCCTTATACTGGATTTCTTGTTAATTGTAGAGACAGGAAAAGTGGCTGCATGCTGGCCCGGCGCTGACTTTTTCAGGCTGTGGGAGGGGTAGTGATTCACTCGGCAGCCAGTTTGATCCTGCTGTGAGGCGGGTTCCCGTGTCAGGAAGCTCCAGCCTGGCCACCCGCCCACCAGCCTCACCTTGCACCCGCCTACCGGCGCCCCACCGCTCACGCTCTGGCCCTTAGAGTGGGCGGGGAGAGCAAGCTGGCAGGCCTTGGCATGGATACATTTTGGCAGGAGCTGCTGTCCCCACACTCCACTGAGTGAAGTGCTGACTGCAGTGCAGAACATAAAAGGCCTGAGGCTTCTATCTCTTCCTCTTGTGGCCTGCAGGCCTGTGTACCGCTATGTTGGCTTCAATATTTATTTATTTTTTTGGAAACTGTTGCTGTCTTTTTGACAGTCTCTGCCATGGTCTCACAGTTCATCCATGATATACATGACTTCTGTTATCATTTTACCCAGTCATTAACCCTTAGTAGCTCCCTCCCATCTGCTTTTTCTGCTCAAGATGTGATACAACAGCTAGTTGCAAAAGCTGTTGACCGTGGTCATCAATTGATCCAGTGAACTTCCTCCTCTGTGATAATGAAGTCGATATCTGATGCACAGACGAGGACAAACCATTTGTTTTGCAGCTTATTCCCCCTTCTAAGACTGATTTATGATGCAGAAAAGAAGAACACTGAGTACTGTTGATTCAGACAAGAATTGTTCACAACTTTGCCCTTTGAATATAATAAAATAATAATAATGTTAAGTATGTATTATTAATATTATATATTATTAATATTATTTACTATTAATTTACTGTTATTTACTGTTACTGTTTATTAAGTAAAAGCAAAGAAATGATTTGTTTAATGTTATTGCATAAACTATAATGAACAATTTACACATTGCATTTTTTACCCCGCTTTCCTTTTATTTTTTGCAGACTAGAATGTTATTGGACAGATTGCAGTTTCATGTTGCCTGTTTCCTCATTAGTGCTTTGCAATACAATTTCTTGAGTTGTTTTAAAGTGTTGATGAAACAAACGGTTTGTACAAATCAGCAACCTGTGATGAAATATCGTCCAATAAGATGCAACCCTGGGAACGTTCTTGGTGTCCAGACCAAGAAAGTAAAAATAATCTCCAATAGCTCCATAAGTAGCAGAGCTGACTGCATTCTAGCTTCAGAGCTCCTCAGACTCTTACTTGTTCTGTCTTCTTTGGCACTCTTTGCTTCCTGCAAACCAACTGACGTGTCGGGTCAGTGGTTTCTCGGTATGTGGTCACAGATATGTCTGTGCAAATGAAGCAGGCCATTCCTATGTTTAAAAAAAAACAAACAAAAAAACAGATCTGTCATGCAGAGATAATAGAAACTTTAGGCAAAGCCAAACAACTGTGTAGTGCATTGTTGAGGATTGCATTGGCGAGCTCAGCATCACCGAAGGGGATCCAAGAACAGTCAGATAACCTTTTCACGACATTTAGCTAAAAATCATCGGATTTATATTTTTGTCAAAGTCTACAAATAAGGAGACATCTTAAGGTATGATCTATAAGCAAAAACAAAAATTAGTTTTAAATTTGGCCACTATCCCATTGAATAAGATTTGCCTCAATTTAAAAATGTTGCAGCACTTTTAGCACTTCAACCACTTTTGGTTGCTTGCTGGAAATCCCCTGCTGACCATCTGCAATTTCGCCAAGATTGTGCCAGATCAACCAAGCTGAATTTTATGATAGTTACCGGTTAAAACATGCAAAATAGCCTGTTGAAGTGACTACCTAGTTGATGATCAAAGTCGCAGAATGAAATCTGAAATATTTAGAGCTGTGCTCGTAGCTCTGATTCACTCTTAATGCTGCTGGACTGGTAGAACGGCATTTCAATCTACTTTTGTTATAATGTGATACAAAAGATTTTATCATCCCTTTGGCAGAATTTATTTTGGTCTCAAATACTGCACACTTACCACCTCCATAGTATTAGGAGGGGGAAAAAAAAGAAACAGACAACACATTTGTGGCAAATCACAACCACAAATGAAACACACTGCACATATTACACAACCAGCAACAGTATATGAAAATGCCATATAGCCATGTCTGCATGGTTCTTTTTCATTTGAGGTAGGCTCATTGGGGTGCTTTGTCTTCTACCATAGCTGGTGACTATGGGATAGTTCATACAAGAGCTTTTTTTTTTTTTTTTTTTTTTTTTTTTTTTTTTTGTGCATGTCTGCAAACTCTGTTCACATATTTCACTGGAAGGACTCGTGTTCACTCTTCCAAATAACCCCCATGGCATTTGTACCAGACAAACAAGCTTAGATTTTAACTGTACGTTAAGGATGCATACCACGCTGAACTCCCACACTTGAGTACACTATGTAGTAAAAAAACAAAAAAAGAAAGAAAAAGGGGTGGGGGGGTTAGAGAATCCTCTGGTCCACTCTTTGCACCTTGTGTCTGCATCACATATCTAATCTCTTTTTTTCTTACATTTAAAAGGAGCCTGTTGACATCACACCACAGATCAGAACTTTCCAGTTCAGTCAAAAACTGAGCAGGATGGCAGCAGAAGTCATGTAAGGATTTAAAAATGTAAGAATACTGAATATAAGCTTAAGAGATGGAGAGCTGACACAAACCTCAGGCGGTAGGATGCTGATTGATCTTGATTCTGAAAGGGGTACTGATCACCCAGACATACTAGATTCAGTTGGTCAAAACGGAAACATGCCTCTTTATAACATAAAATGATATTTATCTGTTTCAGTTTTGAAATAAGCAAATGTGAGAGCTGCAGTCAACGAAAAGGAGACATGCAAAAAGTCTTGGGTTTTTCCAGGTGCCTAATAGTCAAACAGATAGCACTGTTGGCTGCATCATGTGCCCCACCCTTCCCTGTAGGCAAATTAGAATAGAGCCAGTACAGAATTGACCTTTTCCTTGAGTACAGGCACAGTTCTTTTTTTGTTTTTTGTTTTTTTTTAAGTATTTCATCACAATGTAAGTCAGAGACACATGTCTATAATCATTCAGCTGGACAAGGTTTCTTTGGAACTGGAATAATGACAATTTGTGTTCCCAGAGGGCAGTGTGAGTCCACAGTGCTGGAAAATAGGGCACTATAATGGGGTGAGCAATGCTGCACAGAACTTTAAGAGAGGACCAGAGGTGCCATCTGAGCTGGAATATTCCTTATAAATGTCTAAAATGTCCAGATCTGGATTTGAAATGGTCTCCAGTTTGGTTGGATCGTTGTATGGAGCTTATTCGGTTTATTGCCTTTTAGCAAATCATTCTTAGTGACATGGTGCTTTGTGTTTATTTTCATATTGGTTGGTGCTTATTGTGTAAGTCTCGAAGTGTTTAAAAGCCCACTGAAATAAAATAAGTCAGCTCTATAAACTCACTGTTTTTTGTTTGTTTTCTTTTTCTTTTTCATTTTTCTGTTTAGCAGTGAACCATCTTATTTATAAAAGGCCTACTGTTGCCTGACATGTATGGTGATGTGTGTTTTGGTAACTCCACTAAAGTTGCGTATAGTCTGTTATTGTGAAAGCATCATCGTCAGTTCTCAAAGTATGCTGAAGTGTCTATATGTTATTTCTCAGCCATACAGTCACTGTGTTTTCGTCTGTGGATTACTTCAGTTAAAAAAACATATTGAAAAGTGGAATTAAGTGGCCTATAGTACAATTGTAATTTGACAGGGGAGCTTTGGCTTATCAGATTTCTTTTTTTGTGTGTATTTTCCAAACATTTAACTAAAACGCTCTCATATGTAACCCATAACATTTATTTGTAAGTATGCCTTCTGTCCACTGCAGTTGTTGAACATTCTGCTATTTGATCAGCAGCTCTTACTGCATTACTACTAAGAGAAAAAACACCACATACGGATTATATTGTTCCCAAACTCCCCTTGGCAGATAAAAAGGTCCCAGGGACCGGAGCAGCAGTTCAGTGCTGCATACAGGCTCTCTCACGGTGTACTGTCTGCACCAGCTGTCACTAACGAACAAAATGCTGCCCCCTCGATTTTGCCCTGTTGAATGAGTAAGAAATCCTCCAACTCCTATGAAGCAAAGTCTCTGTAAACACCTCCATTTTGCTTCTCAGTGACAGTGTTGCATGGTATTATACTCGACAGCAGTGGTCTCTCTGCGGCCTCTTCGCCATTGCAGTCTGTGGTAGAATAGCTGGGCTTGGGCCGATCCTCCTGTAGAGCAGAGGAACAGCATCTCTGACACTGTAGAGTAGCAACTCACCTTCTTACAATAAAATTTTTATTGGCATGTTATGAGCAATTTCCACACAATCAAGGCCATTTATAATCCTCCTTTAACTTGATTTGCACTGACAGAGCCATATCACACAACCATGAAATATAGTCTATATCTGCCAAATCACACAATTAAAAAGAAAAAAAATATGAGTCTGGGTCACAGGAAAAGCTGCCCAAGAGCTCAAAAAAACTTAGTGTCCTTAAAGTGACCGAGTCATCAACCTAAACCTTGACCCTTCTGAGCTTGCTTTTACTTAGGAAGAAGAAAAATGAGGACAGAAAGGCCTACAACCACCACCTAATGAATTAAAAATGAATCCTTATCATTATGTTAGTTAGTCCCATAAAGTTGATTCTGTTTATCTCATCATCATCATCATCAACTTTATTTATAAAGCACTTTAAAACAACCACAGCTGACACAAAGTGCTGTACATTGGAACTGTAAAATAAAATTACATGAGATATAAATAAAAACAAATAAAAGAAGAGTGAAATCATTAATTAAATAACTCCTGCATTAAAAAAGAAACTAAGTCTCACTGAGGTTAAAAGCCAAGGAATAAAAGTGGGTTTTAAGACGTGATTTAAAAGTGGACAGTGAAGTGGCCTCTCTAACATGCATGGGCAAATTATTCAATAATTTTGGAGCCACAATAGAGAAGGCCCTGTCCCCTCTGAGCTTCCTCCTGGATCTCGGTACCTCCAGGAGCAGCTGGTCAGCTGACCTGAGAGACCGACAGGGTATGTGGGGATGAAGAAGCTCAGAGAGGTAAGGCGGGGCAAGACTGTGTAGGCATTTTAAAATTAACTCTAAAAGACACAGGCAGCCAGTGCAGAGAGGCCAGCACGGGGGTTATATGCTCTCTTTTTCGAGTTCCTGTTAGGAGTCGTGCAGCCGCATTTTGAACCAGCTGCAGACGTGAGAGCAATGACCGACTGACCCCCACATAAAGTGAGTTACAGTAGTCCAGGCGGGAAGAAATAAAAGCATGGATCACTGTTTCAAGGTGCTGCCTCGAAAGAAAAGATTTTAGTCTTGCCAGTCGCCTTAAATGATAAAAACTGGACTTCACCACTGCTCTGATTTGGTTGTCCAATTTAAAATCACTGTCCAACTTAAAACCAAGGTCAGTAACAACAGATTTAAAATAGACTTCCAGGGATCCTAAAACAACAGAGGAGGACTCACAGGGACCACTGGGTCCAAACACCAACACTTCTGTTTTCTTTTTATTAAAATTTAAAAAGTTTCGAGCCAACCAAGCTTTAATGTCATCTAGACATGTGAAGAGAGGTTTTATGGAGATGGCATCCTTGCGTTTTAGTGTCAAATAAATTTGGCAGTCATCGGCATAACAGTGAAATGAGATCCCATGCCTTCTAAGGATAGAACCCAGAGGCAGTAGATACAGAGAAAAGAGCAGTGGCCCTAAAATTGAGCCCTGTGGGACACCACATGACAGAGGAGCAGAAGACGATTCGTAACCGAGAAGGCTGACAGAGAAAGTTCTATCTGACAAATAAGACCTAAACCAATTGAGTGCAGTGCCACCAATACCCACTACATCATGTAATCGAGAAATTAAAATATTGTGGTCTACTGTGTCAAAGGCAGCAGTTAGGTCAAGCAAGACAAGAACAACATGGTTACCAGAATCACATGCTAGACGTTGCCTTTTCAGTGGGGAAAAAACATTTCGTCTCTCATCCAAATTACTTGTCCAGTCTCTTTGAACAAAATCAACTTTTTAGGATGTAGTTACCTGGATGATTGAGCATGCATTAAGATATGTTCGTTTGTCCACTTTCTCTTGGGCTCATGAAAATAAGGGCTAGCGGGGCCCCGCCCTGGAGCCAGGCCCGGGGAGGGTACCCGAGGGCGAGCGTCTGGTGGCCGGGCCTTAGTCCATGGGGTCCGGCTGGGCACAGCCCGAAGAGGAGACATGGGCCCATCCTCCCCGCAGGCCCACCACCCGCAGGAGGCGCCATAGGGGTCGGGTGCATTGTGTGCCGGGTCGCTTAGGCTGCTGCCCCCGCGACCCGGCCCCGGACAAAGCGGATGAAGATGGATGTAATGCATGGATATAACTGGTTTCTACTAAATTTTTGTTTATCCTTAATATGCTGAAAGTATGTACTTCAATCATGTCTTGATTGCTTCATTTCAGATCTATTGTGGTAGTGTATGGAGGCAAAATTAGGAGAATTGTATGACCAAAGGCCAAAGCCTGAAAAATCTGAAGGGCTGAAGGATTCCTGGTCATTGAGTATTGTTAACATTTTGCTGGCGCACTGTGCGTCCACTTAACCTTTTGGGGAGAAGGATCACTGCAGGTCAATACAGTTTTGTTCTTTTTAGCAATATGACAATGTACAAAAACGATGTGCTGTACTTTTAAACTATGCAGATATGTTTAAGTAGAAGCATAAACCGTGCAAATCAAGTCTACAGTACTGGCTGCAATCTCTTCTTATTTTCTTAAAAATCTTCAAGTACAAGGTAGAGAATTATCTAATCAAACAAATTTTCCAAACAATTGCACCCTTACCTGGGTGCAGTTATTTTGGGGGGGGGAAGCAAGCCATGTCTGCATTACTAGCTGCAGTAATGATTTACCTACTCATTTTTTTTGTACACCTTTGCGAACTGACTTTCTTTGATTGGTCTGAATGAAGTAATCCAAACCAATTCCACAACTTTACTGATCTGTGACCTTTCTTTGGTACTGTCGCTTCCCGAGCAATGGTTTGTAGTTGTATGTGATATGAGAAATCAAGTGTAGCATTAGTTCAGGCAGGCCCCAAAGTCCAGTTCAGCTGCGGTTTCTGTAGATCTTAGTGGTTGATGGCTTTTGCGTCATTGCTGTTTGTGGTAGCTGTAGCTCAGGAGGTAGAACAGGTCATCTACTAATCAGAAGGTTGATGGTTCAATCCCTGCTATGCCACAGTATCCTTGGCCAATATACTGTCAATTGGAGTAAGAGTGTGTTTTTCAATGTTATCTCTAGAAAAAGTGTTTGTGTGAATTACAAAACGTGCAGAAAAGATCTATATGAGAGCCAGTTCCTTTACCATTACCACAGCCATTTAGTAAATCTCAAAGGGTGCAGTGTTTAGCAACCTTAATCAGCCTACAGTTGCACACTACTTGCCACTTTGCAGCTTACCTCCATCCGAGCTCCACCTTTCAATGCTGTCTCTCCTGTCTGTTGTTATTGATGTCTGTTCTGTTTTTATTGGGTGTTTTGCTTTTGTTCTACATGCATGTGTATAGAAAGACTGAGGTCCAAGTACAGAGCCACACACCCAATTATAAATTACTGCAGGTGGAGATAACAGTCGTCTTTTGATTATAATGCTCCTGAACGGTAGTTTTTATTATAAATTCGGCTGGCTGGCGTCAATGAGGCTTGACTTTTTAATAACTGTGAAAAGGGTTAGGATTGGTATTTCTGTGTCTTTTTCACATGTGTCTGTTTATGTTGTGATTGAGAACAGGATCTTGAGCAGGTTGACTAGAAAATCACCCTCAGTTATGAATTTTGAGAAATTTGAAGCACGTTTCACAACGACTCATAACTGGAAAAAAAATCAGCAGTTAGTTCTTAGGGATTTCAGAGGAGGAGATAAAAGGGAGTTGCCAGTGCTTAGAGGATCTTTTGCCACCCTACAAAGATTTGAACAAAAATGGCACTAATGTTTTCTTAGGTATTTTGACTTCAGTTTACCTCTATCATTTTTTGACTCGGCTGGCTGTAGCGTTTGTGTGATGCAGAGTATGCACAATAAAAGCATGATATTGGTGAAAATGCCAGTTATTATTTCCAGTGGCTTCGTGTATTTTTCAGAAGATGAGAGGGTAGTCAGTTTTTTTTTTTTGTTTTTTTTAAAATCCACTTTTTCCTTTCTTTTATTTATTTATTTATTTGCTGTTGATTTTTATTTATGTATTCGACTTGGTGTGGAGTTCAAGTTTGAACAAACAAAGTTTAAAAATTCTTTTGAATTTAACGTCTTCATCTGATTATGCTGGAAAGGTGAAAAAGTCGTACTTTTTTTTTTCTTTTCTCTTACAACTGTGAAACAAAGTCACTAATACGACTTATGAGTGGGTCTGGTGGTGTTGTCATTACCAAGCTGTTCCAAAGACAAACTAACGAATAATTTGAAAATAATTCAGCTTAACAGTTCAATCACTGCTACTCCTTAGGTTGCTAAAAGGTGCAATAGATGCAAGCCTTCGATAAATTTCCTCAGATATTAAAAGCTTTCTTTCTGTAATAATTGTCCATATTATAGCAGCAAGAGTACCTCTCTGCTATGTTCTATTATTTGCAATAATTTAGTTATTAGTCTTTTTTGTCTCTGCTTAATTAGTATTCTCAGTATCCAGTGCCCACCCTTTATAGTTTACTAACTGTATGTATTAGCTGGAATGCTTAGTATAGTGATTGATTAGGGTGAAATCAAATCCTCCCCTCCAGAAAACAGCTAATTGACATTCACTAAATAATGACATCGTAGCATAGAGGCTACTCACAGAATATCCGGCTACCTTTCGTTTACATTTGGATTGCAGATGGTGGCTTTTAACAGTCTCATGTATGCACACAGTTTTTTGTTGTTGTTGTTTTTGTTGTTGTTTTGTGTTTTGTGTTTTTTTTTTTTTTTTTTTTTTTTTTTTTTTTTTTTTTTTTCCCCCCCTGACATCGAGAAAGGAGAGCGGTAAGCTGACTATTTTTGCATGCTATAAATAGAAAGCGGCCCATGGAATCTGCCTTTAACGCTGTATATGCCCTGTTAAATTAATCGAAGCTGGGTTGGAGCGGCCACTGCTTTCACTGGCTCCATCTGGATACAGGATATATTATATAATCCAGTTTTCTGTGGCTCTAGTCTCCAGCTCAACTGGTCGATTGGTTGGCTCATATTGTCTCCAACCAAATTCTCATTGGTCAGACAGTTGCAATACATCAGTAGACTTTCAGGATTAATCCATTATTCTTGGCAGCGGGAGCAGCAGACGGCCTATGAAAATACCCCATTTTTCACATCTTTGAGCTCTTCCTGCATAACGGAAACTGCTAATTTATTAAAAGTTTACTTTTGTTGAGTATTTACTCTAAAAAAGTGTTCAGTGTAAACTTTGCAAACATCATCTAAAGACTGTAGGCTAACCAGTCTGTTTTAGGATAATGTCTGTCATGTGAAAATGTGCACTTGCACGCTGGTTGGCTTGGAGGCTCTTTTTATCCTTTCATCATAAATAAATAGCATAAAGTAACTAGGTTAAAATGGTTTTAGTCCCACAATCTTCACAATTCTTACAAGCAAACAATATTTTACCAATTATGTGTGTGAGGGTGATTGAGTTTTGCTTTGTTTTTGTTTTTTTTAAGTTTTTTTTCTTTTTTTTTTACTTGCCTTTTAAAAATGTAATTAATTCATAATTAAGGTAGCCTGCTCTCCCTAAAGAATGGTTTCCTCCTGTTAAGCTCGCAGCTAATTTGTCTGCCTGCACTGTACAGTAGCCTCTACACCACATTTCCTTTTTGGAAATGAAAGGGAAGGAGGCTGCAGGAGTAATTAGCAGAGGCTGGAGAAGGAACCTTTTAAAAAGTCTAAAGCAACCTGAGACTGCTGATATGGTCAAAGGTCTGTAGCCTGACTGGGGTAAGCCCTCCACTGAACATCCATTTAGAGCGACTAGGAGCTCAGCTGCACTGTCTTACACCCAGACTGTAGGTCATTCACATCTGATAAGAATTTTAAAAGAGTAGACCGGCCAGGATGATTGGCATGTTGATAAAATCGCCATGGCAAGCAATTATCATGGGAATACATCTGGCCAGTGTTTCTCCATTTCATATTTGCTTTCATCCACCCTCTGTCTTCTTTGGCAATTATTTAACCCATGTCACCTTCTGTGCCAGTCTCCTGCAGCTAATGGCTTCACTCTGCTCTTCACAGTCCCTGGTTTTGTAGAATGAAAGGGAAGTGGCCACGTGTCTTTACGTGTCTCTGCTGCCTGGTATTAACAGCTGTTTATTGATAAAGATGTCACTGTGGTACATAGAATGTATAGAAAAGGTGGAGTTTTTTGTCCTCTGCCTTGTCAGTGAAGCTGGATGGCTGTCTCTTATCCCGCAGCGATATTTGATCATCCTGCTGGTGCGTCCTCAGTCGGGTCAGCGGTCTGCGAGAGGGGGACGGTGACACAGCTGTGGCAGCCGAGTGGAACCGGTGATGGATGACATGCCAGAATGAGCCGTGCCGCCTTCACAGGCGCCTGTATTGACAGCCACAGCTCTTGCATCTACCATTCAGTATCAGCAAGGCTAATCGCGGGTCATGCCGGCCACAAATGGGACACGTGAATATCGCTCCTGTAATTGCTCATTTGTCAACGTCACATCTGAAAGAGCAAGTTTCCGCAGCCGCATTATTGAATGAAGCTTGCTGTAATGGACAAACGTACAAAGGAAAGCAGTGAAACGAAGTCGCAACACAGGGCGGCGTAAGCAATTCACGCTTTGTCGTCTCATGCAGATGTGCTATAGGGAAGGACCTCGCAGAATATAAGCCCTGCTGGTGTGGCCAAAATATTTCTGTATTATGATCGGATCATCCTATATAAAAGGGGTGGCTTCACTTTGGATATTCAATAGGAAAAGCTACACTGTTTTTTTTTGTGTTTTTTTTTTTTTTTTTACTGCTAATTGTGTTGGCTTCTTTCAAAATTGTTTTGTAAATGTGTGTGTTCATGTGTGTGCTCACAGTGATTATAATCCAAGCCCTGGCTCTAAGCCCTTCAGCTTGTGCTCCACCAGCCGCAAGGCCACAGCCTCTCCCCACCAGTTAATTGCATCTGAATTAGTCCATTAATGTGGCTGTGTAGAGGGATGAAGGGGTGCACGGAGGTGTCTGGCCTCTTTTGACCACTGCAATGTATTATTAATGGGTCAGCAAGTCTGGCAGCTCTGCATTAACTTGGCTAATGGACTGTAGGGTGGGTCTGTGATTTCCTTTCAGAAGGAAATCAAATCTGATACATATTGCAGAGGAAAGTCTTTTCTTAGGCCTTTTTTCCCCTTCTTTTTTCCCCCTCCCAGAGTTTGTTAGCGAGAATGAGGCTTGCTTTTTGCCATTCCCTTACAGATTTCGTCACTGCAGAACCCCCCCCCCCAAAAAAAACAAAAACAAAAAACAACCAACAAAAAACTAAGAATCTCATCACATGGATGACAGTGAATGGTGCTTGACCGGAAGGCTACTGCACAACGGTACAAGTATACTCAAATACTTTAGGGCAATTTAAGCAAATGTAACATTAAGTTGTGTGACATACCGTATAAGAAAATGTAAGCATTGGAGGATGAAATAAACAGCCTAGCCACTTGGCATGTAAACACTGCAATATCAAACTAATAGAGTCATCAAACATGCTCACGTTGAATAAGTTCTTAAGCAGTTTCCTTACTGCTTATCCAACTTGAGGTCAGAGCTGTCATAGGGTGAGGTGCAGGGTACACCCTGAGCAGGTCACAAGTCTATCACAGGGCCAACAAAAGCAGACACACAGTCACACACTTCAGTATCAGTGTGTAATAAAGGCCCAGGAAGAACATGCACACTCCACACCAGGAACCTTCTGGTTGTGAGGCAATGGCGCTAACCACTGCACCACCCATTTTCTTCCTTGCATGCCTTTTTAACTGTACCATAAGTCACTGGATGGCTGCATTTGAATTAGCAGTGCTTAAAGTCCCTTTTTGTTGGCAAGTCAAAGAATATGACTACAGTTAAGAGACTTTATTTTGTAGTCTGATGGAATCTTGCATATTGAGCATCTGCATGAGCTGCATAATGTTTGTGTAGACATGCAGGAACAATAAAAGGTCAAAATGTCTTGGTTTTTTTTCCTCAGCATGATATAATGTGTTTTTAAGTAGGACTTCTGTTTTGCATTTTATCTTCCAAGCATCGCATTTTGCAGCCTATATTTGCAGATGGGAAAAATCTGCTGCTTTCTACATCGGCCTGTGAAGAAAATAATATGCGCTGAAGTAACGGCGCAGAAAAGGCTTTCTGTGCTGTTACTTAATTTGTCTAACTCTTAAGAGGACAGTTGGCACTACCCCGTCACCATTAGTAGCTGCAGTCAGTTCTTCATTGTTAGTGGGCACTGTAGTCAGCAGGCTGCTGTGAGCCATTGTCAGAGGATAGCATCAGAGGCTCCTCTTCTGGCTGATAATTAAGTGGCGTACTGACAAACGGCTTTCATCAGATCCCTCATGTGGAACTGAGAGCATGCGAAGGCTTTCAGGGAGGATAAACCGGAGGACGTCACTTTGCCTCCAATCTTTCATGGCCTTGTGCTGCCTCTGCAGTGGTGAAGGAAGAGGGGGGTGAGAGCGCCCTGTGTAGCACAGGAGAAAAGCGCGAGCCATTGTCGCTCAGAAAACTACACTCAATTTACAGCAGCGAGTAAGGCGGCTGTCTTTGCTGATATGTCAGGCTGTACTGTACCAGTTTCCCATTTTTGTCTCGAGTGACCACGCTTACAGTTATGCGTTACATCTTTTTCTCCATTTGAGAATCTGTCAATTATTTTTGTTTCCTTAAGGCTGGGCATAATTTGTGATGACTTCAGACGTAAAGTATGTGAGAGTCAGTAGACAGACGAGGTTTGAGCCATATGGTAACAGTGATTTTTAAAATGACCCTTCACTAAAACTTCCCGACGTCTTCTCGCGCTTATTTTAAATTTTTATCATTTTAATTCACGAAATTGCCTTGGTAGGAAATCAAACTGTCCATCTGTTACCTGCTAGAGCAGAGACTGGGATTAGATTTATCTCATATCTTTATCTTTAATTATCAGTTGTAACCTTTAAGCAGTAAGCATACTTGGACTGCTGTAAAGGAAATACCATTAAATATAATTTCACATTTGAATGGGTCATTGTAAGAATTAAAGTAAAATACCTGTAATACTCAAATGTAAGCTGCATTTAATTGGTCTGATTTTTTTTTTTTCAGATGTGCATTACTTATTTAAAATTAAATGATTAGAATATTTATCAGATTTAAGCCTCGGTTAACCAGAGTGGTCATCATTTTTATTCGATTTCTCATTGATCACTGTAATAAAATAAAAAATAAGTACACCATGTTAGAGCATGTCTAATACCATTCTTTTATTAAATTTTTTTTATCACTCTAATAATATTTTTATCCAGGGTACAGTGACACTGCTATAAAACTAATGAACCCATTTGATTGCCTCTTAGGCTACGTTCACACTGCAGGTCTTAATGCTCAATTCTGATTTTTTGATTAAATCACTTTTTTTTTTTTTTTTTTTTTTTTTTTGGTCTGCTTGTTCACACTACAAATAAAATGTAAAAGCAAACGTGCTCTAGTGAGAACGCTCAAAGCGGCCCGCATGCGCAAAAGAAGACGTCACACACAACGCGCAGACCAAACAGTACTGTTTGACTGATGGCCCTTAATATTAAGACTTGTTTCGGACTTTACGTTTCCCAATTTTGCTTTAAGTTATAAAGTTATTCTGTTACTTACATATGGCCTAACAATGATCCTAATTGCTGTTTTAGAGACGAGCGGTGCTTCAAAGGATTGTTGGAAATTTCTGTCAAAATCTGTAGATTAAACAGTACAAATAAAATGTTCACGTTTCTCCAACGTTGTCTTCCCAACAGTTTCACTAACATCTACACTGGATGGCCAGGAAGCGTTCGCGATGTCTTATCGGGCGCTTCTCCGGCGCTGATAATTGGCGTCTGTCTTGTGTCACTGACGTAAAAGACGGATTTAATGCGACATGACCATTCAAACAGCAGTCGCTTTCTAAAACATCGGATATGTATCGGATTCAGTACCACATACGAAAGTGACCCAGATCAGATTTGAAAATATCGGATTTGTGCCGTTCACACTGTCATACCATGATCGTATATGGGTCGCATAGGGTCAAAAAAGTCGGATTTGATGCGCTTTCACCTGCAGTGTGAACGTAGCCTTAGACAGTCCAGGT
Organism: Mchenga conophoros; assembly: GCF_057382185.1. NCBI lineage: Eukaryota > Metazoa > Chordata > Actinopteri > Cichliformes > Cichlidae > Mchenga > Mchenga conophoros. The sequence goes on from NC_140530.1 coordinate 23,737,223, forward strand.
TCCGGATTCCCGATTCTGTAGATATTTTTGCGTAACCTTTATTTTCTTGGCATGCTTTTACTCTTGTCATGTCTCAAACTTTCTTTTTCGAGCCTCTGTGTTGTGTCGACTGGTTTGCTGCTGAACTCTGTTTACTATCACTCAGTCCTGCCAATTTCCAAAGAGGTCAGACCCATCATCATTTTTTCATAATTCTTCCTGGTTCATTGCCAATGACAACCCTGTCGAAGGTCAGAGATGTTCTCAAATAATCCACTTAATGGAATCATGCTACATTTCTGCACCCTGCAGTAGTGTGGCAAGTGCAGCAACACTAGAGGTTGTGCAAAGTGTTTTGACAGTGTGCGGTTGGTTTTGAGCATGCTAGAGAGAGAGAGAGAGAGAGAGAGACGGAAAGAGAAAGAGGTGAGAGAGAGAGAGACAGAGCAGGAGAGCTACAAATATCGGCAGGAAAAAAGAAAGTGAGACAAAGACAGATAGCTCTCTGAGGGACTGTGATCAAATAGGCCTCATATGAGTGGCTCAGGGCTTTTGTTGTAGTGTGACCTGCCATTCAGTGTTGCATTAAGTGAAAATTTCCCCCACAGCTTTTCAAATCTGCAGTGACCGCCTCCCAATTTATAAGGGGAATGCTCGAATTTCAAACGCAGCATTCAAGCCAGGCCTGTAACCTCGAGTGCACCTAGAAAATAATGCAGAAGTTGTTTTTTTTTTTTTCCCCTTTAATTTCTGTAGGTCCGTTCCAAGGTTAGCCTTAAAGGGAACAAACACGCACACATACAGAGTCAGAAAAGGGAATGTGGGTGCAAGTGCCTGAGTGAGATTGAGTTCAGAACATTTATATTGGAGCTTTTGGTCTCTAACCCCTCTGCGTCTGTTGAAAAGCGAACATCCTTGGTGCAGCATTCATAAACTTCTTATATGCCACTGGAGAACTATGGGGGTTTTGTGTTGGCTCAGCCTATTGTCTGAGCTCTATAGGATGCAGTATCCTTGGATTACATTCAGCAAAATTACTTGGCAGATAAAGTTGGATTGCTTTTGCTTCCTTGGTGTTGTAGATGAAGCCAAGCTATCAGAATAAGCAGGTAAGCTAAAGCTTCTTCTGTGTGCTCATTTCGTTGGTTAATGTGTGGTTAATATGCAGACAGCTGGGTCCAGTGTGGCCTGGCACAGGCTAATGTTGTTGTAGATAGGCGTGCTGGACTTTAACAGCCTTCACTTTTTTTTTTCTACCCCTCTTTCTTTGTTTTTATTGTTACCGTCATTAATTGTGTTTCAAATCCAGCTAAAGTCCAAGCATCTTTTGTAACAAAATCTTGTGAAGGACTTTTTTTCTCCACTCTCTCTCCCCTTGGCTGTCATTGTTCTCACCACTCGCGATAGCATGTCCTTTTTGATTCCACACGTGTAATTGCTTATCAAGCTAATTTCTTTCTTGCATGTATTGCCCTCATTATATGAGTCTGCCAATGAAAAATGAGTTTAATTTAGCCAAATGCTCACTGTTATGGAGGGGAGGGAGAAAAATACAATTTCCCCATAGTGTCATCTCATTCTGCAGAAGTGGCTGTTGAGTTTTAATTACTATAATACCTCAGTGTGCCACACTAGATGACCTGAGTATAGATAGCAAAAGTTAGTCATCATTTAGATTGTTCTTGTGTGCCTTTTTCTTTTGGGTTTTTTTCTTTCCTCTGCGTTATGGACATAGACTTACAATGATCTCCTACCACTATATAACAGGTTATTATATTTATGACAGATTTCACCTTGGCATGTATTTTTTCTGTGGCAAGCAAGCACACTCTTCATGTTTTATTAAAAGTACATACAAGTGAGTAAAGATCAGAGACTAAGGGATTTAAAGCCCAGCATGCCAACACATTACTACTAGATGCCAAGGGAGGCAGATCAAATTCCTTTGAAGATGGTTTTTAAAAAAATGAGTTGAAAATCGTTATAGTTGACTTCATTGGTATTTGAGTGTGGGCTTTAGGTCTCTTGGTAGCTGTGGTAGATGTAAGAGACCTTCACAGTGTGTTGGGCGGCTTGTGTTGGCAGTCTTCTTGAGTCTGACAGTATAGTGTCAGCAAGGGAGGGGTCATTGTACTCAGCAAGGCTTTAGGTAGAGCTAAATAGAATTAGATGTGTCTGTAATAGGTGCTTAATGAAAATACTTGTGTCACTGAAGCCAAAGACTCAACTTCACAGCCGCTAGCAAAGCAAATGTTTGTCTCACTTCTTTGAGGGTCTGGGATAAAACAGGAGGGGGAGGGGGGTGGCGGTTTTAATGTTCAGAACGCTGAAAGTGAAGAATACAGCTCCTTTGTCATCACATAGCGGATTTTCATCAAATCAATCACAAGAACCTTGTTTCAACATCCTTAAGGCTACAGCTCTCCTACTGTAGCTAGCTGATTCATCTGGTGCACCTGGACGAACCTACCTTCTTCTACCTGTGTATGTGTGTCCGAGGATGTTTTTTAAGCATTTTTTTAGCAGTGCCTAGCTGAGCAAATGCTGTGGCATCCCACATGCCTTCCCACACCCACTACAAATAGACAGCGAAGGTGCTACATTCGTGGCCTCGGTGCAGATCCCCGAGGCTGAGGAGTATGTTCTGTGTTGGTGGGCATGTCACAGGGTCCATATGAAATAACAAAGGCCTAAAAATACAGTAATCTACCTGTGTGTGTGTGTGTGTGTGTGTGTGTGTGTGTGTGTGTGTGTGTGTGTGTGTGTTACTGTTTCTGTACAGATTCACTTCCCATTTCCTTCTTTTTGAGCTGTGTTATCACTTCTTACTGCTCTTTATTGTCACCCATTGTCTTTCTTTTTTCCTTCCTTCCTTCCTTCCCATTCACTCCTCATGCTGTAATAGTACTAGTAGTAAAATCTGCCACAGCATATCTTAAATGCATGCATATTGTATTTTTTTGAAAAATACTATGTATATTAGATTTTTGACTCAAATAGAATTAAAAGTTTATATAATAAAAGCTACTTTTGGGTCTTACCTTGTCACAAGGGGCATCGCAGCAGGTAGCTCTGCGTAGTTGATTTGGTAGATTTTTACATGTGGATGCGCTTCCTGTTGTGACCGCAAATGGTTTTGTTTCCTCCTAGGATCGAACCGGGGATCTTCTGCTTGTTAGGCAAATGTGGAAATTGCTTCAACACCAGTAGTACTACAATGTGAAGTGTTATTGTGTTCTGATATTTGTTTTATATAGGGTTAAGCAACATCAGTAGAGCCAGTTTTGAGCAATTTTTGACCAGAAAAAAAATTATTTCACATTTCAGCCTTAGGATGGAGGTGACACGGTCTGTTTAACTACAGCTAGTTTACAATGTTCTGTTTTTTTCCATTTAGAATATTAAAAAACAATGAAAATAGTTTGCCTTTTTATGTTATGTTTACTACAAAAAAGAACAACTGTAACGTGGAGGAAGAAAATCAATAGGGTCACTAAAATTGGCACGTACAGGCCTACTTTGAAACAGATATAAAGCTATGCAGGTCACTATCAGTCTTGCCTGCGTTTGTGAAAATTAATCAAATTAAAAGTAGCCAAGCAAGTGCAATCTGTACTTGATAATAAATGAAACAGTTATTATCCTAATAGCTTTAAAATAGTAAAAGTGAGGGGTGGGCAGTGTTAATTTAATTTTGGCAAAAGTCTGATTACACATCAAGAATACCAGGAAGCATTGGCAGTGAATGCACTGTTCTTTATTTCTGTTTTACTCCATATTTTTTCTTTTTTTTGAACATGAACTCCATACTTAAGGCAAGTTGCAGCATTTCTATGCTTGCTAAACACTGCCACTGAGGTTCAGAAAATATGATGAAACATTACAAAAAAAAGTCAGTCTATAGGCTACATGTTTTTACAGTTGGAGAATGTAAATAATTATTTGAAGTAATGATAGAAAAAATGGAGGGTGCTAAAAAAAAAAAAGTAAACCATTGTTCATTGACATATTCACTATTTGTTTTTTTGTTTTTTAAATGGATGTCACAGGGAGCCAGTGGAGGTGGTGGAGAAAAAAACCACATGTGGCTCCAGAGCAGCAGGTTACACACCCTTTATGTAACACAATGGTATTTATTGCAGCGATAAACTGGGTTTAGGTTAATTATCAATAAACATGCCGATTAGTTTTGTTTGTTTTCTTTCACTACGTGTTTGCAAATGATGAGAATGCTCATTAAATTATATTAAAAAAGTTTATATTAAAAATAAAAAGAGTCAGGTTACCATATATTTTGCAATGCTACCAACCACATTTGAGAAATCTTCCTTTTTATCATTAAAAACATTTATTTTTTCAATATTTGTTTTTTTATTGGTTGCAAATAATTTCAGTACTCATTTTGTCCTCTTTGTTGGAAACTCAGGTTCTAATATGCTTTGCAATTGTTGATGAATTTTCTATTATTTTATTTTATTTTTTTAAATATCATGTATTTTTTTAATTCATTTTCATTTTCAGCAGAATTGGAGTTTTTTATTTTGCCAGTCATTTTACTGACGTGGTATTGAGTGCAGACATCAGGATTGTGGTCACGTAGCAAATGCTTGAAGAAAGAAATGCTTTATTGTTCAGATCCACATTGAATATTATATACATGGTTATTAAATTGTGCCGTTTTGCTACTGTCTAATATGACATTGGCCCTTCTTTTCAGCAAAAGCTCTGGTTAATTCAGCTGTACACCAACCTGTGCTCAGCTATACAGGGAGTGCAGAATTATTAGGCAAGTTGTATTTTTGAGGAATAATTTTATTATTGAACACCAACCATGTTCTCAATGAACCCAAAAAAACTCATTAATATCAAAGCTGAATGTTTTTGGAAGTAGTTTTTAGTTTGTTTTTAGTTTTAGCTATTTTAGGGGGATATCTGTGTGTGCAGGTGACTATTACTGTGCATAATTATTAGGCAACTTAACAAAAAACAAATATATACCCATTTCAATCATTTATTTTTACCAGTGAAACCAATATAACATCTCCACATTCACAAATATACATTTCTGACATTCAAAAACAAAACAAAATCAAATCAGTGACCAATATAGCCACCTTTCTTTGCAAGGACACTCAAAAGCCTGCCATCCATGGATTCTGTCAGTGTTTTGATCTGTTCACCATCAACATTGCGTGCAGCAGCAACCACAGCCTCCCAGACACTGTTCAGAGAGGTGTACTGTTTTCCCTCCTTGTAAATCTCACATTTGATGATGGACCACAGGTTCTCAATGCCAGCCACGCTGTGGAGTACTTGGACGCGTGTGATGGAGCATTGTCCTGCATGAAAAGCATGTTTTTCTTGAAGGATGCAGACTTCTTCCTGTACCACTGCTTGAAGGTGTCTTCCAGAAACTGGCAGTAGGACTGGGAGTTGAGCTTGACTCCATCCTCAACCCGAAAAGGCCCCACAAGCTCATCTTTGATGATACCAGCCCAAACAAGTACTCCACCTCCACCTTGCTGGCGTCTGAGTCGGACTGGAGCTCTCTGCCCTTTACCAATCCAGCCACGGGCCCATCCATCTGGCCCATCAAGACTCACTCTCATTTCATCAGTCCATAAAACCTTAGAAAAATCAGTCTTGAGATATTTCTTGGCCCAGTCTTGACGTTTCAGCGTGTGTGTCTTGTTCAGTGGTGGTCGTCTTTCAGCCTTTCTTACCTTGGCCATGTCTCTGAGTATTGCACACCTTGTGCTTTTGGGCACTCCAGTGATGTTGCAGCTCTGAAATATGGCCAAACTGGTGGCAAGTGGCATCTTGGCAGCTGCACGCTTGACTTTTCTCAGTTCATGGGCAGTTATTTGGCGCCTTGGTTTTTCCACACGCTTTTTGCGACCCTGTTGACTATTTTGAATGAAACGCTTGATTGTTCGATGATCACGCTTCAGAAGCTTTGCACTTTTGAGACTGCTGCATCCCTCTGCAAGATATCTCACTATTTTTGACTTTTCTGAGCCTGTCAAGTCCTTCTTTTGACCCATTTTGCCAAAGGAAAGGACGTTGCCTAATAATTATGCACACCTGATATAGGGTGTTGATGTCATTAGACCACACCCCTTCTCATTACAGAGATGCACATCACCTAATATGCTTAATTGGTAGTAGGCTTTCGAGCCTATACAGCTTGGAGTAAGACAACATGCATGAAGAGGATGATGTGGACAAAATACTCATTTGCCTAATAATTCTGCACTCCCTGTATGGTCTATCTTTAAGTCTCTTCTTTCCATTTGTTTTACTCACTCATCCACTCAATAACCAGCTATTTCCCTCCCTCTTACAATTCATTCACCCACGAGATCGTATTTCTCTATTTCTGAACAGATCTGAAGCATCCATCTCAGCAATAGCTCAAGTCTTTTGTATTGGTTCGTCATTCAGACTTGGTAACAGGTCAGTCAGAGGTTGAGGTCCCATCTTTTTAGCGATAGTATTTGCAAGGGTGTTTGCTTTAGTTTGTCTGATTTGTCGTTCTCCTCTCCCTCTTCTGTACAGATGCTTCATACAAGATATTAAATGTGGCAATAGGCCTGAATAGTATTTTTAAATGGCTATTTTTTTTCCTACTCTAAAAGCCCTGTGGTACATTCTGTCTTCTTTTTCATTGTTAATGTGAAAAGACATGTTGATTTCATACAAAATGGGATAAACTTAAAACTGGAAGGATGCTGGGAATGCGTAGGCAGTGTCACCTGAACTAACCTCTCCTTACATTCAGCTTGAAACTGCCTGCTTTTACGTTTTCTCTGAAGACCTGCTCTTTTGTAAAAATGTAAATTGAACTCTGGAATGATTTTTTTATTGGGAATGTTTGCCTTTATGAGCAGCCACTGTGATGAAGGTCACTGTAATGTTTAACCACTGGCTCCTGACAACGTTTACCCCCGCTTATTTTCCCACAAACTGCAATGCTACAGAGAACACTTTGATCACAAAGGCAGCAAATCCAGCAGCATTTAAGTTTCTCTCCGATGGAGTTTAATCGAAACACTTTAAGAGCACCTCCAGGTCATCTCAGCTCTCACTTGGTCTCTGGAATGCTTCGGATAAACTTAGAAATGGGCTAATATGTCTTTGTTGTTAGTTGTGGGAAACAGAAGAATGGGCAGAGTGTTGGTTGGTTAGAGCCCACATACAATTCATTTTTCCCTTTTTTTTCCTCCCCCCTCCACTTTTGTTTTTTGTCTAAAAGCTCAAGTTATAGAAAGATGGTTTGAAACTAGTAAGGCCCATACAGTGGCATTGATTTATTGATGCTAGAGCACAGTGTGACTCTTCCTCTCCCTCTGTGTTCGTTCCTGTGTCATAACTGGTATGTGTGCATACGCATGTCTGTCCCAGCATGCCGAGTCCACTCCCTTGGGTCCCTGACCATGTGCGCGGGGTGGCTCCTCCTCCCCAGCTGTGAGGAGCAGGGCTCTGACATGGTCTGTCCCTTTAGCTCACTTTGAACGTTTGACATGCCGAGCGCAGAGGTCAGCCTGACCTACTTTCCCCTGGCGGTCCTTTCTGCTGAGCTGCAGCGCTCCTCAGCAGGGGGGACAGCGAGGGCGGCGCTGCTTACGCCTCCACTGCTGTCCTGGTGTGTTAAATCACCGCCATTTGTTAGGAGACACGTTCCTGTGTGTGTGTTGGGTTTTTGTTTTGTTTTTTTCTTTCTTTCTTAGGTGTGTAGGAGGCATCCCACATGCATGGACACACACACAGACACAGGTTTGTACTGAGGTTGGATATGAAGTGCTCTGTGGGGGCTGCAGGTAGATGCTGGGCAGCACTTGGGCAGGACCCCTGCAGTGAGCTCTGTCTGACTCACTTTGTGTACAACTGTTAACACCCTCTGACCTCTTCCACCTACTTTATTTCCCTCTGCTGTTGAGCCACTTATGTCTTCATACCAACTTATAGCCCACTGTCTAAAAGTAAAGACCTGCAGCTCAAACAGTGACATACTGTTTATATAGTTAGTGGTAATTGGCAGTAATTTTTCATCAGCCTGTTGTTGTCTTCCTCCCCACTCTCTCTTCCCATTAGCAAAGAAGCTATGATCTATCAAATACAGTGACTTTTGTCTTTTCTGTGTTTTTTGTTTAGCTTTTTCTTCTTGTGCTGTTGTAATATTATAACATCCCCCCTTTTGTTCCGATACCCCCTCACCTGCGTATGACCCGCAGCCTGGTGGTTTCTGCTTTAGACAAATGTGTCTAAAGCAGTTCATTAAAAATTAAACTTCTGATGTAACAGCAGGCTTTGAACACTTGACTGTATCAATGATTTAGGCCCAGTAGAAGGTCCTTAATGGATAAAGCCAACTTTCTGTGCGAGTCAGACTGCTTCTGGCTCCTTGGCATCAAAGTGACACACGCAAAAACAGAAGCTGTGAAGGAAAAATGGTTTTAGGTACTTAAGGGTGTATGGCGTTGTAGAGCTTGCATCACACACGTCCCGGCTCACACTCTCCCCTGTTGGACATGTCTCTGGGTTTTAAAGTGGCATGGGCTGGCTAAGTGGGGAACTTCTTATGTGTTTGTCACCATCCACTATGCATGCGCATTGTTTTATTCATCCTGGCCAAAGTCAAAATATGAAAAGGCAAGCGACAAATTGCAACCAAAAGGGCAAGGCCTTTTATAACGGTGCTGTTGCTTAGAGGCTGTGCAGACAAGCTGGGCTGCGATGAGCACCTGAGAGGAAAAACAGTCATTCAGTAAAACCTCTGCTGGCCGTCAGGCTGCTCTCACTACTGCTCAGCGTACGTGGCAAGTTGGTCAAGTCTATGTGACTTTTTAGATCTGATTCTTAAGATTAGTTTTTCAAGCATCATATCAGTGCACGTTTGTGTAGCATGCAACTGGATTTCACTCAGACCACATAATGGGTCTGATCACAGTGAAACCCTGAATGCTTCTGCAAGTAGTTTTGAAAACCTGATAATGGCGTGACCACAAGATGCTGCGGTTTGAGAGGTTTTCATTAATTTATTCTGGTGTGTGAGAGCAGAACAGAATGGTTGTCTTTTGTTTCCTGTAGTAAAAATGTTGTAAATTTAAGTTTTTGGCATGGAGTGATTTTAATAAACCATAAATTTGTCAAATATTCTGATTCCATTGTATACAGTTCATGATTTCTGTTTTATATGTTTCTGCAGTGAGTGTTTTTGGGTTCTGAGGTTCATGATTTAGATGGTTATTTTTTGTGTGCCTGTTTTGGGAGGGAGAACACAGTTTTTACACTTGATAGTCTCTTGTTTCGAATTTTTCAGTCAACAGTGTTGCGTGCAAGTGTGGGACAGCCTTCCTGTGAATGATGTGTGTCTCTTATTACCATTGTGTTCTGTACTGTTGCTTTTTGTCTCAAGAGTTTCAGTTTTCCTTCAGGTATTTGGGTGATACTCCACCCTCACTCATATTTCACACACTGTCCTATAGGATTGCTCTTCTCTTCGCAAAGATGAACACCATCTTGAATTTGTCTCAGCTGTATTGAACCGAAAGACAATATGTGTCAGAATAGCTTCAGTGCAATCGTATTTTCTCCTGACCATCCTCATGCTCCGTTTGTTACAGTCAAATACTGTCAGTGAGACTTTTTCTTCCCCGTTTTTAGAAAAAGCAGTATGGGTACACGAAGCAGTCTTTTGGCCATATTTTAGTGAATCCAGGACTGCTTGGAATACGCTGTATGACCAGAGGTGGAGCAGAGAAGAGGATCATAATACTGTTGTGTTAAGAGAGTACCCTGCACATTTGTCCAATGAGATTTATTGTAAATACAGAAGATTTGTATGTCCTCATAAATTTGAAGTGCAGTGTGTAGTGCTACAGCACAAGCACTTAAAAAAAAGAAAGAAAGAAAAGAAAGAAGTCATAACTTTAAGTGTCAAGATGTAATCTGGAAAGTTCTCATTTAGCCTGTGGCACAGTAAGGGCTTTGACTCTGCTGTCCCGACTTAAGTGGGAAATTTATTCCTCCAGTGTAGGGTCAGAAAAGTGTTGAGCCTTGACTATGACTAGGGGATGTTTAACCACAGGGTCCTTGGCATATTGGACCAGCCAGTGGTGCAAAGGGAGCAGAGCTCAGCTCAGAGTTTACAGTGTGACCATGGCTCAGAGTCGTAAAGGAGCTTTTCTTGGCCTAAGGGCCAGGTCCGGACATCGCCTGTGGATGACACAAGGGCAGAATTATTTTCACTCCACTGACAGTTTCCCATGTATATTTTATTTTGGAGGAAACAAAAAAAAAAAAAAAAGCATTAATCTTCTCCTGAATTGTACGGGCATTTCAGGATTATTTAACGAGCAGGATTGGCAGCATTACGACCAGCCTGCCATTATCATCCCTCCTGTGGTATAATTGCCTTTGGTGTTGAACAAGCAGCTCCTATCTTTTGCATTTAGGGGTCTTTCACTCTCTCTCTGCCTGTGCCCCCTCTCAGCTTATCTCCTGCATCCACTAAACTCATCAGAGAATCCTACAGCTTTTTAGTGTGACCATCTGTCAATACCACTCCATAAAGTGGAGTGGAGCAACGTGTGCATCCATTGGCTCTTATAAGCCCTCAGCTGGTTTGGCTCCAGCTGGATGTGAGGGCCTTACTGCTGGTGGTTAACCCAGGCCTGGAGCATCGCTCTCTAGCCCTTGTGGCTACTTCAGCCCACCTCGCCTCCCCTATCAGGCAGCTGGATGAACCTCCCTCTTCACCACTGTGGAGTAGCTTGTAACACTGTAATGAGTTAACTTTCAGAATGATCTACATAATTTATTTCCTGCCCCCACAGGAGCCCGCTGAAGCATTAATTAATATCAGGCACCGCTATCAGCAACCATCCCAGTGTGGGATTCCTTCTGGCTCCTATTTTTGGCGCCGGTGGAATTTGATATGTTGTGCAACCATAATGCAGTTTGTTGGACAGTGATGAAAGATAGTATGTCCTGGTGGTATTGTACATAAATTTGATCTCCTGCACATGAATCCAGACATGGTTGTGAGCCAGATCTAATGGCTTTGAAACAGCAGCAGGAGCGGTGACTAAACCTAAATGGTTCATAACAAGTTGCTTTTTGCCGCTACAAGTGATATTGCTCACATTTAGATATTTCAGACTTGTTAATGTGATCTGATTTCTATTTGTATTTTTTATTTCTTTATTTTTGATATGTTAACTCACCTCACATTTTTTCTCTCTCTCTGCTTCCCCCCACAGAACTCAATACGGCACAATCTGTCATTGAACAAGTGTTTTCTCAAAGTGCCTCGCTCCAAAGATGACCCAGGAAAGGTGAGACTTAAAAACATCAACTGGTAATTGCAGACACCTATGGTTGCATGTAATTGCAAGCCAAATAAATGCAATATTTAAAATTTTAAGCAAGTACCCTAAGTTCGCAGAACTCACTATTACAGCATTTTTCTGTTGTGTATCGTGCTATCTCTGGCAGAAAAATATTACCTTTGAATTCCTGCCAGGACTCTTGACAGTCTGGAAATGCATGGAATGCTCGTAATCTATTATGAACCTCCCACCCCCACATAACTGCATTTCAAATATAAGGGGAGGCTAGTTTTTTCTTTTCTTTTTTTTCCTACTTCTTTTTTTATGTGCTGGCACAGACAACAGATGTGGGTGAGGAGAAGAAGCCAGACTGGTAGAGATGGGGCCATAACAGGGTACAAGTTAGGTCATTCCCAGAATCTGCCATCCATCAAGTATTTACTCCAAGTGAAGCTGAACCTACTGAGAGAAAAAACAAGAACTAAATCAGGCCTCTGCCTTTCACTTTTGTTTTCTGCAAGATTTATTCCAGGTTAATCTGACATTTTATTCATAAAAGGACCACCCGCACTTTCAGCTTCGTTCTCTTCACAATCTATCTCTCGCAACATCAACCTGATATGAAGCAATTGCTGATAAACTTTGTTGTTCATGAATAGCGAGCCTTTAGGCCAAAATGTATGTGATGGTGAGCATAGGTGTAGCCATATGTGGTATAACCTAGATCATCCTGGAAATGTCAGAGCGTGCGGTACATATGCTTAAAGAACCACACAAATAATTACACACACACACACACACACACACACACACACACACGCACATGAAGAGCTACGCCTAGCTGTGTAGAGGATGGGGACTGAATGCTAATTTCATGTTTTGCTGTAATCCTCTGATATTGACACTCCTGGGAGCTGCTCCACTAAATACAAAATAATCTATTGCTGTATGGATCCCATTCCAAATGCATGGCCAACATGCTCGCATCCTTAATGTTTAATTTGGAATTTTCCTCACTCCCTTCCCCCCGAAGACAACTTCAAAGGGGCGCTAGCCGCTCTTGATATGTTGCATCAATATTGTAATGTGGCAGGAATATGAGAACTGCTGGTTGGATGAGATAGGAGAGTCATGTCGCTCTGTGTCTGTCTCTGAGATGGTGTAAGAGATGACAGTTGTTGTTGTTGTACATGTGCACACACATGCGCGCGCACATACACACACACTGTGTCTACCTCAGAGGTAGAAATGTAGCCTGTGAAGGCTGCTGTTAGTAGTCTTCCTTTTAATTGGTCTTATGTCTCGGCCTGGAGTTGCAAGGATCGCCGTTGTACTTTCTTTGTTTGTCTTTCCTGTATGAAAGGGGAAGCAGGTGACATAATTTATGGTGATGTATGAAAATAAGCTGCGTCATTGAGGGGAAGAGAACAGGTAGTGTACCTGTGTTATCAGGATCTTGAAAAAAATCTTTACAGCTGCCTTTGTTTTATTGCTGCAGAAATAGTGTGGCTTTCCTCTGTTGTTGCCCCAGACTCCAAGGATACACTTCACTTGGCATTGCTACATTTTTCCTTTTACTTTCTTTCTTTCTTTCTTTCTTTCTTTCTTTCTTTCTTTCTTTCTTTCTTTCTTTCTTTCTTTCTTTCTTTCTTTCTTTCTTTCTTTCTTTCTTTCTTTCTTTCTTTCTTTCTTTCTTTCTTTCTTTCTTTCTTTCTTTCTTTTTGTGCTGTATATTTGTGAATAATTTAATGACTCTTTATATACTTTTTTCTTTTTTGCTGCCAAGTCTCTGGGGGTGGGTGTTGGAAAATGCAAAAACTCCCCTCCCATGAGGGTTAACTTAAAGTGTTGTTCCCCCCCTAATTAAGAGAAACACCACAGAGCTTGGCTTTCTTTGTGTGACACTTAATTTTGAAACATCTGTACCTGCCCATTTCAGCTCTCAGAAAGAGAGCAGTTACGTTTAGAGACTCTCTCATCTTTGCATATAACAAGGGTTTTGTTTTTTTTTGTTTTTAAAGCAGCCTGTATCTTGTGCTGATTGTGCTGTGAATCCCCCCCAGGAAAATACTAATTGACCCCAAAGCCTCACACTCATATGAAGAGTTATAATTTTAACCCCTGATGAATATAGACCAAGCCTGGATTTTTATTTTAACAGTCGCAGCAGCGATTTATGCAAAAATGGCAGATTTGCTAAATTTAACAAGAGCAGGCTATTGTGTATGCTGCATTATTGTATAGATACTTGAAATACAGTTGTTCCATGGCCTCTCCTGTTGTTTAGAGAATTTCTTATAGAAATATCAATTATTCTCTCTGCTAAGGAAGTAATTTTAAAGGTCCTGATCTCACTTTCTCTTGACAATTGAGATTTTATCGGGGGTCATATGAAATATTAAAAACAAATTCAGAACTCGCAGGGCCTTAGGGTAAAAATCTCATTTTTAACAACTGCAAGCAGCGTTGCTGTTGGCTTCGAGGAGGCACACCATTGAAAAATAAATTAAATGGGGCGAATGCAAAGATAAATAATGCAGCCTGGTTGTGGAATTACGAGCTGCAGCCCCAGAGCCAGCCCCAACTGTTCTCTCCTCGATTAGCCTTTTGTAGACCTTAGAAGAAAGCAACACGGCAGGGCTAGCGCTGCCTCCATTCCCGGGCTGAGGCAGGATCCTTCATCCTTGGCAGCAGCGCTCTGACTTCACTACCTGAGGCTGAGGAAGTACAGCTTCAGGAAAGGCTTAGCATTTCACCACCACCAGCTGCCCTCACCAGCCTCTCATTGAGGAGCAGCCTCAGAGGAGGAAAAGCCAAGGCTTTCTTGCTAACAAAGCCCACCCACACACCACTCAAACTCTTAACACATAGCTATCAACTCAAATAAAGGCTCGGGCTGATAGGACAGATTTTAACAGAGCGTATGAGGCCCAAGAGTTCTGAATATGCAGGTATATTTCAGTGCCAAAAATGTTTGTGATATCAGAGTGGAAATGTCTTAATCCTGATTTGTTTTTTCTTTCGTTTGTTTGTTTTCCTTTTTTCCCATTTTTAATTTGACTTTTTTCTTGACTTTAATGGATATTTGACATTTAAGAGGCGGGTTGTAAAGATGGGAATGACATGAAATTCTGGGGTGATGTGTGACAAGAGTCCCAAGCCATACTCAAACCATCAAAGTTGCGTGCTCTGTAACCATTCAGCAATGAATGCAGGGGAATTTCTGGGGTATCATGTGAGAAAGCAGTCTGTTTTATCATCTCACAGGCTTTTCTTCTGTCTGCAGGGCTCTTACTGGGCCATCGACACCAACCCAAAAGAGGATGCTTTGCCTACACGGCCAAAGAAGAGGCCGCGGTCTGGAGAGCGGGTGAGTCTGATAAGAGAAACTTAACATTCTCTGCAAGAATATGCATTTATTTAGATAGATAGATAGACACACACACCCTTCTCCTCCTTCATTCTTGTTAAAGCGTTAATATCTGTGTGGTTCAGTATATTTTTTTTGTGTCTTTACCTTGCATCTGCCTCAGTGTTGTTTTCCTTTTGCCCTTCTTTCTCTCCCACTTTCCCTTCACTCTTTCTCTAGCACTTGCAGACATACACACACACACACACACACACACACACACACACACACACACTCAGACTCAGTAGGAGTTCATATCCAGACTTTATGTAACTACCTCTTCATGCTGCTTCGCTAGCCTGTCATGAAGTGGGCTCCTTATTAATAAACTATGCCTCAGGCAACCATTACATACATTACATTTTGCACTCACTTTTTTTAACAAACATCAATTAATGCAGAGCTGTGTGCAGCGGCTATTCTGAATGGGAGCTTTTGTCTTTAATTATGCATGAGCTTCATCCGCCCGTTAACGTACGGCTGTACAGGTTTTTACTGAGCTGCTCAGATTGACCTGGCCCTTGGGCATCCCAACACAGGGGGCTCTCGTCTCTTCCTTCTCCACAATGTGGCTGACCAGAGGCTACGATGAAGAGAAATTCCCCAAGCTGGCGAGGGAGACTCATATATATACACACACACACACACACACACACACACACTGTTGTCTCTACCAGACACAAACACATAGACTCCATTAATCTTAAAATGCTGTTTATGTAGTTGCCTCACGGCATCCAAATACTATCAGATTCATTCAACAAACTGTGGTATTGCAGGTGTGTGATCTTAGATACACAAAGCGTGCCTTGTTTTTAGTGTTTTTAGTACCTTTGTTTTTTGAGTGTGACACAAAAGCACGCACAAAGCGAAGAGGACTCTGTTTTCTGTAGGACACGTTTACTGCCCCCCTCCTCCCCCACCCCCCCAGACCCTGCCTGTCTACAAAGGCTTCCTTGAAGGGTCTCACACAGTGAAATTGAGAGTTTGTGAAATCTCATTTATGTTTAGCATGAATTTGTAGCCATTCCTCTTACAGTAAGCAGTTTTGGGAGACAGCCACAGTAGAGTTATCTCTCACAACAGTGTACCTATACTGCAAGACAAGGGGGTTGCACGTGTGCATCAATATGGTATGTGTTTGGGTGGGAGGTGACTGTGGGGTTTGGGGTTTCAGACCTATTTTCTTTTTAGTTTTTTAGTTTTTTTAAAGTCCTAAATCAAGTTGTGTCTCTGATGTATCATAGAAGCAGCTCTGTTTGTTTTTTTGTTTTCAGATCTTGCAGATGGATATGAATGTGATAGCAGCATGAAATTTGTTACCAGCTTTAATACAGGTTGCTCCTGCAGTAGTGGGATCTCGTGTGTTTAATAATTGGATTACGTTGACTTCTTTTTTGTTCTGCCTCCACTCCCTGCCCCCAACCCCCACAGGCTTCCACGCCGTACAGCCTAGAGTCAGAGTCTTTGGGGATGGAGTGTATGATCTCTGGAAGTGCCTCTCCAACGCTGGCAATCAACACTGTGACTAACAAGGTACTACAGCCAGCAATCCAGCCTCCAGCTCCAACACACACCTGGCTACACGGCTGCACCCTGACCCCACCCACTTCTCCAACCACCTACAGCACTATTCCCCACAGAGACAGGAGCACTTTTGTGAAGGGGAGATGCAGGCGCGCACACACACACTTTCACACGAGCATATGCTCATGTGCCTAAAGCTTCTCTTCATCACAACCCACACCAAAATACACAACTATGTGCCCTGCTGTACCTTTTTCCTCTACAACAACAGGCAGCAGGCTCTTGTTATCTTTAGTGCGGAAATATGATGTTCACACTGGTGCTTGCCTTTGCAACCTGATAGACTTGCACACAGTCTTGTGCACATTTGGAAACAGAATACTCCACATGCTATTTGGGGTTTCTGTATTCACACCTGTAGTGCAGGTTGACGCCCGAAAAGTTGTTTTCTCACCGAGTGACCACTCTACAGGTGACCACCCCGGCTGCTGGCTCTGTCTGCTCTCCGTGGCTTTTCTTTTTCTTTTCTTTTCTTTTTCTTTTTTTTTTTTTTTTTTAAGCATCCGTGAAAACATGGAAACACTTGTACATCATAGCGCAAAGCTACAGGGACTGCTAGCTGTTAGCTCTGAGTGTGCTGCTCACTCTGAAATTTAAATAGGCTTTTTAACCTTAAGCTCTCATCCTCTGAGCCCAGTGGGGGCAGCTCTCAGGAGTACTTTTAAAAAGCCTACAAGAGTCGCTTATTTCCTGCAAGCATTACAAAAAAGTATGGTTTAACGTGAACAGGGGTGTTCACAGAAAAGATGAGTTAGTGCTTGTATGACAGAGGCTCTTGCGTTTCAAGTTAAAGGCAAGAGTCTGAGCATATTTCTGCGTGTGTTGTAATTTTTATGCATGCACATTTATGTTACAAAGCGTTTCTGCTTGTTTTGAGGAGCATGTCGGTGACAACTACCTAGGGGCTGTTTCTGTAGCAGACAGATTCATTGGCCAAAGTGTGGAGACAGATGACCCTTTTCCTGTTTGAGTACTACAGACAAGCACTTTCCACCGATCTCCACCACCAGCCGCTGCATAATAAGGCCCTAATGTTAAGAGCTGACAGTTAAGTCTGGATCCCTGCCATTGAATACCTCCAGCTAAATAACTTAGACGAGTAATAACCGACATGCATAAAAATGACACCCAAAAAACCCCATCAGCTGAGCAATTTCAAGCCAGTTTTGTCTTCTTTTGTTCATTTGATTGTGACAAAAAGTGTTATGGCAGTAAAGCGAGCAGAAGACAAAGTGGAATAGCAACAGATCTGAGGTCTGATGTCCTCAGAGAGAGCTTGTTTCTCACTGTCTTACACTGTAAACACACAACAGGCCACGCCTCTTTCGGTGCTGCATGCCAAGCCACAGGAATTCCCTCTCTGTTTTTTTTTCCTCCTCTCTCTCTCTTTCTATTCTAGTCTCTCTCCCTCATATTCCCGCCTTCTCGCATAGACCAATGGGAGAAGCTGGCAGGACGACTACTGAACCAGCAAGAATCTTCTGTCTAGCATTCCTCACACGATTGTACTCCCTCTCCTCTCACTTTGGTGTCTTTCTCACGCAGACTCAGACTTTTCTTTGCCCCCCACCAAAGATTGTGTTCTGAGATTATCCTAAACACTGGCATTAAAGTTACAAAACTTTGGCACTAATGTGTGGATGATCGAGAGGGGGCAAGGACAGATTGTTGGAAATATGCTTGCTAATGAATAGTTGTTCTTCTCCTCTCATCTCCTTCATGCATCTCATACCCTTTTTGTGTCTCTTCCACTGTCACCTTGTGTCTGTGCGATCATGCATGCGGGGATTGTGCCGAACATTGGCTGGCATTGTTGGAGACACCTGGGCTTTGATTTCATAATCCATGTCTCATGCACCAGATTAGGCCCCCATGTAAAAGACACCTCTGGCTTTTTACTTAATTCACTGCTAAGAATAGAACTCTGACTCGCTTGCCTGCTAGCTGTACACAGTTTTTACTGTGGAGCTGCTCCTGCCTGTATGAACACGCTTGCCTCGGCCTCTGTGTGTTTATGTGTGTTGTTCTACCTTTGTGCACGTCCGTTGCTGTAGCAATGTATGTCTATTATATGTTACATGCTTCTATGTATGTGGGTGAGACGCGACTGGGTGTTAGCCTGCGACGGTGCGTGTTTGAGTAGGCATCTTCACTCAGGACTTGGTGTTGGGTGGGGATGGGGGTTCTGGGTAAACCACAGAGCACTGAGGTTTTTGAAATCATCACACTTTATGGTTGAATGGTGTAAAAATAGATTGTGGTGAGAGACTTAAGGCTAAAAGCTTGTTTTATGACTTCATTACGCATAACATTTATATATCTGTGGCACGCTGTTTTTGATTAGCATTGTAGTGCTGAGTTTGTAGACGTGCTTAAGCCTTCAGTCTTAGCTGCTCATTGAGTTCCCTTTTGCGCTAATGAACGCTGGAGCCAGGCCCACACTGAGTGGAAGAAGGCTAGAGTTGCCTAATGAGCTTCTTTTACCACCCCCCTGTTGTCCTCTTCCTCTGCATCACCCCTCTTCCTCAAACAGTGTTCTCTGGATTCAGCATTTGCGCTGTTCAGTTGTGTTGTTTTTTTTTAAATTGCACTATTTCTATCTCATTCTATCAGTGCAGAAGCCAAGCTCCATATTAAAGGCTTAATATGATCTGAAGCTCTTGCTCTGTGCTCTGGATTCGCACCAACATATTAGTCAGCCGGCCAATCAGTCAGAGAAGAGAAGACTGGTCAGGGCTGCCTGAATTTCCTCACCTCCTTGGGGCCGCTGTGGTGCCACGCTGTGGCTCAACAGAAAGACAAGAGGCTTCAGTCCATTACTGCTGCTACTGAGAGGCAGGGTGCTGGACAAGCCGGGCCAATCTGCCTGCCTGAAGGCTACTACAACTGCTGTTTCATTGTGCTCAGCACAGAGCCCACTCTGTTGAGCAGCAGTGATGAGCAGAAGCCACCATGCTGCACTCACACATGGACAGGCACACACAAATCTGAGAATGCCATGCCTTCTTCCACTGCAACACCACCAGCGCGTTACTGCCATTCTTTTCTCACCAAACAAAACTCAGCACATGGGATGGTCTCTGTGGGTGTCATTATATTCATTATCTGGATTATTCTTCTTACTACTGTCTTAATTGTCTGACGGCACACTTTATTTGGGGAATGGCGGGAGGGCTAAACCTTGTTAGACAATAATTAAGATTGTCGTCCTGAAGTGCCTCGGCTAGTTTCGCTCCTACATTGAAAGGTCAGTGTCTCGGCTGCACTGAAATCCTTTGTTAGCTGTCCCAAACGGATTTGCGCTTGGTGAGCAGATGTGGCTGACATCGCCAGTAGCATGACCTTTAGTGATGGGAATGTCTCAGCTGTCTCCAGACCCCTTAACACATTCAGATGGAACCCCTTAGTGACTGCGGAGGGTGTTGAGCAGCACCCCATCTCTCTCTCTCTCTCTCTCTCTTCTCTCTCACTCACTCACTCACTCACTCACTCACTCACTCACTCACTCACACACACACACACACACACACACACACACACACACACACACGCACGCAGTAAAGCGAAAAACTATTCTGCAATTATGACATGCTGTTGCATGCAGCACACACACATCTCCTGGCTTCACATTCCCACTGCTAATATCATTAAACTGCACACCAACATTACCTGTAACACCAATTTTCTTCCAGGAATGCTGATGTACGAGTGCATTTATTTGTGTGGTTGGGTTTTTTTTCTTTTTTTTTCTTTTTTTTTTTTTTTAAGACATCAAGGCTAATGCACATGTGTATGCGTTTCAGGTGGCGTTGTACAACACAGACCAGGAAGGGAGTGATAGTCCAAGAAGCAGCCTTAACAACAGCCTGTCTGATCAGAGTCTGGCCTCCGTCAATCTCAACAGCGTGGGCAGTGTGCACAGCTATACACCGGTAAGAACTAGGATGAATGTTGTTGAGTGAATTGTCATTTTTATGGATTCAGCACTCTAAACATAATCTTAAATGTTCTCTTGATTGCAAAGTTTAACTTTCACATTGACTAATTTAGAAAGGCACTAAAGATAGACAAGCTCTACCTCCCCTCCTAAAAACCCCCAACAAAAAACATGAAACATCAAAAGTTAATGAGACCTGGGTTGGTTGATTCAAACAGCCATAAAACAAGAGGAAACACCCTCACCTGCAGCAGTGTATTTTAAAAAAAAAAAGAGCTTTGGAAAAATACAGCAGCAGTTTTATTCCCTGCACTGTACAGTCTCAGGAAATGCATTTTTCTTCTGATCACCAAACACCTGCAACAAAAGAATTGGTTGCTACCCTCTCCCTGAGCCAGTCAGGCTTGATACAGATTTGACGTGGGCCGCGTCTTATTGAGGTTGACCTAAGCGGTGCCATAAAGACCTCAGGTTTATTTGCAGCAATTAATCTGCATCGTTCATGGGAACAAAGAAAAAACAATAAAGGTGCCAGGGCAGGTTGTTCCTGCTGTTCTGCAAAGAGTCAATAGTGTAGAACAGTGGGATTTTTTTTGTTTGTTTCTGGCTCTTACTGAATATTTGTAACAGGATATTTATATAAATTTGGTGTAATTGTTGTTTTTTGAGCACTAAGCACTTACAGCCAAATGATAAATTGTCATTGTGTTCATATTTTTCCAAGCCGTAGGAGAGCCACAGTCGCTAAATGAATGAAAATGAAACACTGCCAGGCTTAGAAAGTGTACTGTATCCCATATTTTATCTGCTCAGAAAGTCCCTGGAGTCTTTCTTCAGAGGAGCCAGCCGTAGACGGTAATAGACCGAGGTTCAGGGTGGACATGAGCTGGAGTACAACATCAGGAAGGGGGTTAAGGGAAACAGAGAAAAATGTGCACACTCCTGGAACCCAGACAAAGAGAAGTGCTTCCTCTGATGTCCTCCCACCAGAGATGCCCCCTCTTTGGTGTGGTCCTCCTGCATCCTAGAGCGCTCCGTGCTCCAGGCGCTGGGCATCGATCGGCTCAGCCTGATGGATGTGCTCGCTCTCTCTTCTCTGTCTCTCTCTCACTCTCACACACAGCCAAAGCAGCAGCTCACAGTAAACACTCCGGCTTTATTATCACCTCTTCACTCTTAGCCTTGCCAGTCTGTGAGCCATGCGCTTCAGCAGCGTGCCCACATATTGGAAGAGGAAGATGTTATGATCAAAAATTGGACGTGAACTCTCTTGTAGTGCTAGCCCACAGTGGTAACAGGTCAGGTCCTACTTTGTGAAATAACCATGGTTTTGTGTTGCTGCACTTGCTGTGGTGAATCTCATAGATAAATTCTTAGCTGGAGGGGACGCTGCTTGCCGTCTCACACCCAGGGGCAGTGCATAACATTGACTGCCCACACAAATACATGGATAAAATGGCTGCTTATTTGTACAAGGTATTGCTATTGATTTTGTTTTAAATACATTTTGCTTAGCCACCTGAGTATTGGCTTTGTGTCCATTCGAGTTGCTCTCTTAATGTTGTGTGAGCCAAGGCGGTAAGCACTGACCTAGATTGTTGTGCTTCGCGTAATTGTTCTTTATATGTAACATGACTGACACCCTTTCAGGCGGAAATAGACATTGTAGCCGTCACTCCTCAGAACAATTAAACCATGCATGTGTTTGAGAACTGCTTTATATTTGATGCGGTTCCTTGATAAGGTGAGCATGGTGTGGGTATCTTTGAAAAGTACAGGTGCTCCTCTACAGTAATCCCTGTAGCTTATACCTTAACCAGTGAAACATCAAACAAAGTGTTGGTCACTTTTGTAACTCTTTGCTGTCGTTACTCTCTTCATTTGTCCAGGTGACCAGTCACCCAGAGCCTGTGTCCCAGTCTATGAGCCTCCAGCAGCCTCCCCAGTCCCAGTATAACATGCCAGACAGGGACAAGCAGCTCTTGTTCTCAGAATTTGAAGATCTCAGTGCCTCCTTCCGCAGCCTTTACAAGTCTGTTTTTGAGCAGTCCTTCAGCCAACAAGGTAAGTGGGCTCACGGGAGCATCAAGTGGAAACCTAATAGAGGGCCTAAGCTTCAATCATCAAGGAACAGGATGATTCTCAGAACGATTTTCCTAATGCGGGTTTGTTCTTAACAGCTGGGGCTATAGAGAGTCTTTAGGCACTAATGAGGTTTACAAAGAATTGAGCAGGTTTTCAAACAGGCTGACGAGCCTATAGTGGAAATCTATACTGAGTATTTTCACGATCTTCTGCCAGAGAAAATGTAAAAACCACCTCATTTAATATACAAAAGCAGAGTCTGAGAGTCTGTGTATTTCATTAACCGACGCAGGCTTAATTCTCCACACGTTTCTTCACGTTAGACAAATGCTGTCTGCATCTTGTCACATGTCAAGTTTTTCACGTAGGGTATGTTTCATCAGATGAGTGGAAGAGGTTGCAGGCAGCTTAAGGCCTCAGTAAATCTGTTGGATTTGAGGTTCATTTGTCATAATGATGGGGAATTTGTATCATATAATACACGGTGTTGGATAGAGCACAGCTTTCCAAAGGGCTGTGAGTCCCTGCAGAACAAAAAGCAGTTTTGCTTGTAATCTGATTGACTGATAAACATGGAGCACTTGACAAGCGAGTTATGAGCAAAGTCGACTGAGCTTTCTGTGTATAACCTACTTTCACAAATCAAATGCATTTCATGCTAATGTTTTCAAAGAGTTCCTCTCCTTTAATCTATCATCTATGTTTCATTAGTTGAAAGTTGTAACCTTTTTTTATGTGCATAAAAGTGAAATCTCTTAGTCAGACAAGCTCTAGCAATTAAAAAGCGTAAATAATCGAGCTAGAGGATTTCACACTCTGCCGCTGTAGACAGTGAGCTAATTCACTGGCTTTGATAATAGGTAATGAGCTCGCATTATTATTCTGGTGCCGCGTTAATTGCTTTCTGTATTTCCCTCGTTGGACAATGGGCTTTCTGTGCCGATAAGAGATGCACCTTTGTCACCCCTGCAGTGAGTGTTACGTGCCGATTGTGGAGGTGCAGGGCTGGAGTCAGCTCTAAAAGCACTCCAGTGAAATAGGTTTACTGTGCCAAAGCTGTGAAGGACAGTGCCTCTTACGACCACTCCCCGGCACTCAGATGATTGCAGTTGGGTGTGCAGATGTTCATGCTCCAGTCATGTCTGCGCAGCAGCACGATGAATCTGTCAAAGACGGCGTAGCTGGAGAAGAGTGTCGACGGCAACTCGAGACAGCGAACCTTAGAATCAAAACTGGTGCTGAGTCATTCCCTGACACGATAAAATGGCAGCTGGCCTGTCTCACTACTTAAGTACAGGAGGCCCCTGTCTGTCAGATGCTAAGACTGATGACCTGAAGTAGATGTTTAAACATGTGTTGGCTCCCGACTCTTATTTGTGTTTCTGCTTAAGTGCCTTAAATGCATTCGATCCTGCAACCATGCGAGTGCATTTGTTTGGAAAATTAGTAGCAGCTGGAGCTACGGCTAAATATAGTTTCATTATAAATTAATTTTCCATTATTTTTAGATTTAGTGATTCCCAGGGGCCAGGGTAATGTCTACAAATTGCTTTTTGCTGTAATAGAAAATGGTGCAAAATCTAAACGTGGTGATGAGAAACGTATAAAAGCAACACATCCTCAAAAGTGAGAAGCTGAAACAAGTACCTAAGTAAAAAGTCAAATTATATTGAGTTAGTTGTTGAATAATTTTTCATAATTTTCCTTGTTCCTGCACTGATTGTCTTTGTTTTATTGTAAATACAATTAAAAATTAATTGTGTTAATAATTCTTTACTTTATTGATGTTTTATTTTTCAGGTCTGATGGGCATACCGGCAGATTCCTCCCAGCAGACCCACACCTCCTGCTCCTATCAGCACTCCCCCAGTGGCACCATTAGCTCTCAGAACAGCCTCTCAAACAACCAGTCTAACAGCCACCCTAACAGCCACTCCACCAACAGTGGTCAGGTTCCCCTGTCCCATCCTGCCCAAGCCCACCCTGGCCACGGCTCGCCCCATGCGCAGCACCTCTCGCAGCACGGGGGCCCTCACAACCAACACAGCCAACACGCTCAGCACAGCCAACACAGTCAGCACCCACAGCACCAACAGCACTCCCAGCATCCCCAGCATGCTGCGCACTCCCAGCACGGGCAGCATCCATCGCAGCACCAGTCCCACAGCCAGCACCCGCAGCAACACACGCCACACCCCTCTCAACACACACAGCACAGCCAGCACCCTTCTCAACATGGACAGCAGCACCAGAGCCTCTCCCACCAGCCCCATCCTACCCAGCAACAAATGGCCTGCAACACAGGTAAGGCCCTCTGTCTGTCACTTGTCTGTGGACCCAGCGTCGCCTCGTGTTGTTCACTCTTCATCCTGTCCATCACGCAAACCACATGTAAAGCAAAGACACCGTGCTCACAGCTGAATTGGATTTCTTATCGGTTCTCTTTTTTTTTGTGTGTGTGTAATAAAGCACTGAGAAATTGTTTTAGATGCTGAAGACTAAAATCATCTCCTGATTTATTATCTGTGCTGTTGAGAACAAAGCAGTGCTGAAGCCGCTGATTTCTGCAGCCTGTCCAGTCACCTGGCACCTCCTAGTGGCCACACCACAGCACTGAACTGTTTAACACCCCAAAAAAGGGGGTTTTATATTTGGCATTGACTTCTTATTCATTTTTCAGAAAAAGACTGCCAGCAAAACCATAAATGTGACTAAAATGACCTGACCTTTATGTGTAGACATTATTGTTGTTGTCAGGAAATAATGGCTTGCCATCGCCAGACAAAAGCTGTTTTCACACAATGCACCCTTCAACCTTTTTTCGACATTACCCAACAGAGCTCCTTTTAAGACTGCAAATGTCCAATGCAGTCTGATCAGACATTAAATGATCTTTTTTGTATGTATTTTTGGAGCGTAGTGGAGAGAAAACAGGAAAACTGGGAGAAAGGTAAAAAATGGCTAAGGGGCAGATGCAAACCTGGGCTTCTGCATTAACCATTTAGCAAACTGATCACATGCTCAACCCTGTGAGCTTAACCTACACCCCAGACATTAAATAGTCTTTAACCTGCTATCTCTTTATTACAATATCCCTGTGAGCCCGGAGGGAGTAGTCATCCTGAAAATCCTGAGCAAGAGGGTCATCATGTGTGCTCCCTCACTGTAGCCTTTACCCAGGCCACACCCTGTCCTAAACCAAACAATGAGACTCTCCTTATGTGTACTCAGACAGCTGCTCAAATCTCGTTCTTCCGATACTGTCCAGAGTTCATGTGTGAAAACGGCTCAGTCCCCAAAATGTACAGTTGTAACTGTTACCTCACATTTGAGGTTTAAATTCCTCTTAGCTGGATAAAACTACAACAGATGAGCACTAAAATGTGTCATGTACAGACAGAGATTTCAGTCCTCATACCACATGGGTCCATATTAAATGGGTTGCAACTGGCCCTACTCGGTGAGGGGGAAACTCCATTTGAACCAGAAGGGGAGGCAGACACGTTCTGCCAGAGCAAGTGCTTCTACAATTATGACTGAAACTGTATTTGTCCCTGGCGTGAACTTGGCATTGGAACCAAAATCACATGACTTTGATCTCTTACCTTGTAATGTTACACATAGTATGCTGTGTGTGTTGCAGGTTTACTGTCTGACTGGTACCCAAATCTGGATGCACTGAAAGAAAGCTGTCGTATTGCTAGCAGCTATAACTGGGCTGATGTCGACCTTTCACCTTACCAAGGTGCGGTTTGGTCACTACAAGTAGATCTCAATCCATTTGCAGTTATTAAATTTGATAAGTGAAGAATTTATAAAAACCTTTTGCTGTCAGATTTACCTCCTGTCTAACATGTATGCAGTCAGAAGATTTAAAGCTAGAAGCTGACAGTACAGTAATGCCCCAGCTTTTGATTGAGTGCTCAAATGTTGACTCTGTGGAGTTGATTACCAGTTTAATTAAACTGAGCTCTTCAATTAAATAACACTGCCTTCAAGTTTAATTACCAAAACACCAAGCTCAGCAGGTCAGTTTATCCAATTACAGTCTAGGATTGCAAGGTAGGATGTTTTTAAATATCACCCACTGAAGGTTACTGACATAATGAATATATATTGCAGCAAAGTTTTTGCTACTTGTTTGTAAATTAGTTTGTCATTTACTAAAATTTATATTCTGTGGAAAGTCAACTGGAGCGGTTTCACACATTTCATTGTCACAAAATTTTATTTTAAGTCAGTTAAGTCCAGCACCACCTGCTTCTCGTGTGCTAAAATGTATGTTTTATCTTCCCAAGGACTGAGAGAGAGCATGAGACAAGCGGAGTTGAACAACTGGTCTCTGGAACCCACCCAAATCGCAGACCTCTGCTCATCCATCAACCAGTTTTTTGCCCGCACTGGTGTGATCCAGCCACAGGGGGAAGTGCAGCCTCCCGTTTGCCATGGCTCCATGCACACCAACAAACCCAGCCAGCACCTCAACGCAGGTTAAACAGCTGATTCTTAACCTTTCAGCCCTAATCAGAGATCATTGTTGTCGTGTAAATGTGCATGTTTGTGGGTCTGAAATGACTATCGACTCAAAAAGAGTAATCTGTATGTTTCCTTTGATTGGAAATCCAGTAATCTGTGTAATGAAAGATTCATCCAATTATATTTTGACCCTTTTCCTTGATTAGTTTAGTTTGTATTTCATTATACAGTATATGAATGCTTAATTGCTTAAACATCAGCTTTCATGAGGAAGTCTTTTTGCCGTTGCACATTAACAATTGTTTATCTGGAAGATTTTTCCTCCTTCCAAGTCAATCTCACAAACAGTTTGCCTGTCTTTAAGGACAAATATAGATTTGTTAGCTATGAAGCACTGGTTTCT
The DNA here is from genome assembly GCF_057382185.1 of Mchenga conophoros. NCBI lineage: Eukaryota > Metazoa > Chordata > Actinopteri > Cichliformes > Cichlidae > Mchenga > Mchenga conophoros. The sequence goes on from NC_140530.1 coordinate 23,764,432, forward strand.
ACACCAATAATAAATATAACTTGACCTTAGAGAGGAAATAATTCACAAATGGATAAAAGTACCAACACTGGCACTAAACTAGGAGAGTGCGAACACTACCCAACCTTATGAACTTTATAGTGTAGTTACATTTAGTTGCATGAGTTATAATAATAACGATGATAATAATAGCAATAATAATAATAATAGCAAGCAGCTTGGCTGCACAGTGGTGCATCAGATGTCTCACAGTAAGAAGGTTCTGTGTTTGTACCTGTCAGAGGACACGCTTGTCAGTTTAATTGGTGATTTTAAAGTGGCTGCTGGTCTAATGATAAATGGTTATGTTTCCCCGTGTTAGCCTGTTAAAAAAAGACACTGTGCCAGGATGAGCGAGGTTAGCCAGGGGTGAAGAAGTCTTCATGCATGGAATAAATTGTCACTGTATCAATCCTAAATGTCTAGACTTAGTTGAATAAGGAGAGATTGTCTGGAAGAATTGATGATTTATTGAGATATATACATTTTGATTAATAAGCTATTTGGCGATTAGACTCCGATGAGCAGAAATGAGTCCCAGCATGGATAGAAACTGGGATGGGAGGCTTGGATGGGGCTTTGAATGACCAGGCTGAGGCGGGTATCATGAAAGAGTCTGAAAGGAAGAATGACAGACGAACACTGAGATTTAACTGGTCGATGGGAGCAGATGGCTGTCTTTCCCTGTTTCTTCCTGTTAAATGGGAGTTCTTTCTTCCCAATATCGTCAAGTGCTTGCTCAAAGGGGGTCCTTCAATTGTTTGGGCTTTTGGTCTTTTATTGTATGGACTTTACCTTACAATATAAAGTGTCTTTAGGAACTCTATAAAAAAAACTGAATGAATTTTGAACCAACTGATTGGTTCAGAGCGCAGAAAAGAAAATGATTGGAGTATTGGGAAGGAGGAAATGACCTAAAGAATAGAGTAGGAAACACTCAGGAAAATCAGACAGATGAGTGAATACAGATCTTCTTTATTGAACATGTGTGTAAGCTTGATTTGTGTTCCTCATAGTGCTATCAGAGGAGTAAAACAGTAATTCCTCAACCTACCTGCACAATGCTGTGTAGTTTAAAATGTAGTTTTACTTGAAACAAAGAAGCTCTGATAAAGTTTTAAGTTGTAAATTTTAATTATTTATTGTCAAAGTTCCTGAAATTTACCCACAATTTAAATTTTGTGGTAAAATGACTGTTTCCTAAAACGGAAATGGTGGCCAAACTGGAACATTTTGAAAGTGGCTACTGAGGATTTTCAAAATAATAGGTCCTGAGTGGCAAACATGCACATTTTGGTGCCTGTGTCCACTCAGTGTTCATTCTCTCCTTATTTTATATGACTAATTTTAGTGGCCTGAACAGATAAGAAGATAAAACAAAGGTTATTTGTCAGCAAAGGTGTTTTCCATCTGGTTTAAAAGATCTTTTAATTAAAGTTTCCATTTTTCTCAGCAGGAAACCTGTACATGGACTCCAGACAAAGTATGTCCATGATGGTTCCTCCAGCATATCCCCACATGCCCCCTATGAGCAGTGCAGGACCCACTATGACAGGTGACATATAGCCACAGCAGAAGCATGGATGAAATTATTCTTCATAACAGTTTTCTTACCTCAGTTTGAATGTTTTGGGTTTTGTTTGTTTCTTTTTTGTTTTTTAAGCACAAACGAACACTTCCTCTGCTCTTGCTCTCCAGGACACCATGCACAGATGAACCAGCAGCACATGATACCTGCCAGAAACTTCCAGATGCATCGCATGCAAGCTGACGATATCCAGGATGATTTTGATTGGGACTCCATTGTCTAGCTGCTAAAACTGCTTCTCGCAAATACACAGGAGCGAAGGGAGGAGATGGAAGCCAGGCTGAGCTGAAAAGGCCGCAGGTGGAGGAGGCCAATGTGGGTGGACTGCAGAAGAACATTTGAGAAGCTTTGGTGGAGAGACGCAGAATTCAGACTTCAGAGTCCTGACAGTTTAAAACAAAAACAAAAAAATAAAAGCAAAACATAACTAGAAAATGTTACTTTGAAGACAATCATATTTAGTCGGACATTTTAAAGTGATTGCTTACAAACTTGTGTAGAAGCAAGTTGAACACATTCACGTCTGAACCACGTGTTCCTCAGCCAGCCCTCTCCCCGTCCCTAGCGAGCGGCCTTCCAAAGTCCGAGCCCCCTCCCCCCTCCCTCCTCCCCTCCTCCAGCCTCCTGCTCCGTAACCGTTATGTGATTTGAGCGGCGTGTTCAGCTTGTAATTCTTCTCGTGTTGACCTTGGCCTCAGCTGCCTCTTGGATGAGTTTCTCTCTTTATTTTTTCTTTTTAAATTGTTATTTTCTTCTTCTCCTTTTCTTTTTTTAAAATGAAACACAAGCCGTCGCTGTGAGTGATGTCATGGTGTTTGTTGGTCACTTTTCGGAGAAAGTTGTCCCGCTGTGGCTGAATCAGTGGTTAAAGATAGGTTTACAAAAAACAAACAAACACAGGGTTTTAAATGTGTAACCAGGCTTGATGTTAAACAAACCAGAATAGAAAACAAGAGGGAGATCACGGAAAGTGTCGTGATTTTTTTTATTTTATTTTTTTTTTATGTTTTTGTTTGTTTGTTTTGTTTTTTAAAGCCAGCCAATGTGATCAGTCTCACTGCATTAGACGAGTTATGGGAGTACAGCAACTGTCTTTCTTTATTTCTCTGTCCCAAGCACTTCAAGATGAATGAATGAGTGGAAGATGATAGCAGAGAGAAGTCAGATATTAGTCATTTTAAAATTCATTCAGCCCAGAGTTGATTTAAGCTCTCCGTTTGCATCATGTTTGTTCATATTTGGCTCTTCCATTCTCATTAAACAAGTTTTAGGCTTAAAGTTTGAACAGCAGCTTTCAGGCCAACTTATTACTGAACATTAACGGTAACAATATTTGCATGTTGGTCAAACAAGGAGCTGCATACAGTAATGTTTAAGATGTGTGAACTCTAAAGTGTCCTGTTCAGTTAAAAAAAAACATAGGGGGGGACTGAAATGTCCATTACTTATATTTTGTAAACAAGACATAAGCTGAAGTCTTTAAACGAAACACTTCTACTGTGGAGGATTTAATTGTTAATTTTCTTCCTGAGAGTTAATTGAGAGCATTGTTACCTTAATGTAAGGGAATACAAGGAAAATATTAGTCCAGTTTCAAAGATACTAAATCGGTCGCGCTATCATCATCACTTTATTACCTTGAAATTTTTGCTATTTGCTCAGATTGAGTGTGAGTTTTTTCTCTCTTAGCAGGTTGTGATCGAGGGTTATGACCTGATAATGAGCGACTGGCAGATCAGTTTTTTTCTTTTGGAGAGAGCTGGGCTGCAGTCGCACAAGCCTAAAGACCGGTCGGAAACTCCCTGGTAACCACCAGTCACTAAGGAAAAATACATTTTTGCTAGGGGAAATCAGCCACAAATATGAGTGCTGTGCTGTGCAGAAAACCTGCTTGTGATTGCTTTTATCACCAGCCGTGATCGCCTGCTGTTTGCACGGAAGACGCCAAGTACTCACTAAGTGTGCGATGGAAACCAGAAATGAAGACCATTTGCTTTCATAGTAAAAGTCTTTTGAAATATGTTTGTTGGGTCTGTAAGGCACAATTTCTGAGTGTTCACAGATACCGCAAAGGCTCTCAACTTGTTTGTTGGCGTCTTCCATGCAAACTACGGGCGACCACGGCAATCTGATAACAACCACAGCAATGCTTTTTGGTGGTTTTTGGCGGAGCACCCTCTTTGCAACTGGTTTCACCAGGAGACCGCCAACAACCTCGAGAAATTACTCACCAACTGGTTGTGGAATGCACATTTTTCCATAGTGACCAGTGGTTTCTATGGGGTTGTTAACTGGTCTGTAAGCTTGTGTAACTGGCACCTTAATCTTAAGCTGCTGGAAGTGGGCTCATATTTACTGCTCACACATAAGAGTCTAATTCTGGCAATAAGCATATTTCCTAAATTAAAGAATTAGTCCAAACCATAGATTAAATGTTTTGCTGTAGTAACAGTAAACTGTAGAGAATCCAAATAGTAACACTTTCAATTCTTGCTGACTTGAAACAGGTTATTAAAGTAAATTGTATTTTGAAAAACAAACAATTGAAACGTAACACTGCCTTCTCAAAGAGAAACAAATCTGATCAGCAGAGCAGACATGGCGTTTTCTTTTTTTTTTTCTTTTTTTTTTTTCCTGCTTCATTGTCACTTCTGATGTTTAAATTTTTTGGGAGGATATTAATTTTTTTCTTTAAACTGCCCACAGGTTTTTTTTTTTAAATAGAGATTTTGCTACTATACAATCATAACCGAATGAGAAATGTGACTCATACAGGACGTACAGTATATATGTGTGCTGGTTATAGAGTGTGTGTGTGTATGTGTGTGTGTATGTTTGGTTTTATTGTAATTTTAGGGCTATGATTGATTACTGCAATCATCTCTATGCTATCTATGAGCACAAAGCAGATGCACACAGTGCTTAAAGACTAGATTTGACTTAGACTTTTTCTTGGAAAAGGGTTTCTGAAGCACAGAACAGGGAAATCGGTGGTTCTGGAAACCTGTCCACTGTGTCCTGTAACAAGTGGCTCCTTAATCAGACAGGCGCTGAACTTTAGAGACACTATGTTTTTTGTTTTTTTTTGTTGTTGTTTTTTGTTGTTTTCAAGTTCTTTGCACACTTTTTGTTTACTCATCTGATTGAAGCTGCAAAGAACCATGTGGATCGAGTAATCATTCATATTAGTTCAGTCATTCATTCACCTATCCATCATTTCACTTTTAGTCTTCCTGACATCTAGAAACAATGAACAGGATTATTTTTGTCCTCTGTACATCTATGACACTATATTTTGGGAAGTTGAAATTGATACCAACCTTAATTAAATATGGTAAATATGAAGCTACCGAGACACAGAAATGCTGGTTAACACAATCTTTTTGCATTTTTGTACATATTCCCAGTTTATGGAGTTCAGATAATTATTACAGTTGTTTTGCACCAAAAGAAATTTTGTTACTTCTTGTCCAACATCTTTTTTAGAAACGTTTCACAACTTTCTGTCTCCTTCTGGGTTTTGCGACATCATTCATTGCTAATGAAAGATTTGTTGCACTACTTTTTTTTTCATAGTTTGCTGTGGTCAAAGGCACTGCAATTTTAGAAATGCCAGCAAATAGAAAAACGCTGCTAAAGCACACAAAACACAACTATAATAGAAAAATGCCACAAAAGATTACCAAAAAAAACAACTCACAAAACGCAGTGGAAGTGTTTTTGGGACATAGTAATGTGACGGAACAGCTGCAGCAGTGACAAGCTGACAGTAGACGGCTAAGAGTAAACGTGTATCTACGATATTAATTGAATTCACATCAGTTTTATATATATATATATATATTGCGCCACACAGCAACAGTCGCCTTAAGGTGGTTTATATTGTAAGGTAAAGACCCTACAATAATATAGATTAAGACCCCAACAATCATACAACCTCCTCAATGAGCAATGACTTGGGAACATTGGGAAGGCAAAACTCCCTTTTAACAGGAAGTAACCTCCAGCTGAACCAGGCTCAAGGAGGAAGGCCTTCTGACACTAAAGGCCTGTGGAAGAGAATCCTATAATGAGTCACGTGACACATTAGCTGCATCCTTTTCTCCCTCACAACACCGATGAATCCTCCGCTTTTAAACACGTCTCGGTGCATTCGGCCTGTTTTGGTTTCTGTCACTTCTGCTGCTGATCCTTCACATTATTTTCTCCCTAAAAGCGTTTGCGCTGTGTTTTGAGATTTCAAGATTTTTCTTTGTGCCGGTTTTCTTAAGTTGCAGTGTGTTTGACCTCTCAGGGCCACCGTATAAATCCTGCACTCTGGCATCATATTTACCATATGGACGCGTAATATTCTCATCAAACCCAGCTAGAAAGTGGAAGAGATGTCAAACTATCCCAGAATTTCAAACGATTTCTTCAAGACAGTTAAGCAACAAAGACTGCAGTAGTGGGCATAGTTTTGATTTTATACTTGGAAGACAATCATGGATTCTTTTTTATGATTTTATGATATTGCGAAATGTTTTTTCTTATTGTGTAAAAAGGCACTTTCAAGTCTCTTTTTTTTTTTCTTCTTCTTTTTTCCCCCCCAAATTGGATGGTGGAAAGCCATGCTTCTGAATACATAGGTGTGTTTTTGTTTTGTTTTTTGAATCTATTACCAGCCTGGTTTTATACTGTAGACCTTCTATTAAACTGACCAGAGCTGCACTGTGCAGAAGAACTTGAGTTCTTTTCTTTGAACTAATAATACTGCCATTGATTTTTATTTTTATTTTTAAATTGTTGTTGTTTTTTTAATTTCAGCTTTTATTTTGTTTTGTTTTTTTGTCCCCTGCCAGTCACACACCTGTATACTTTTGCATCATTCTTGCCATGTTCCTTTTCTCCCTTTGTTTATCAAATGTCTGCTGATTGTGGAGGATCGCTTTATTCAACTGCCGGGAATTTTCAAAATTAGGACTCAGACAGGACGCTTAAGCCACCTGAGTTAACCAGTTCATGACTCTTTTGGGTGAGTGTGGGCCAAAGGACTGCAACCGAAGACAGCAGCAACAAAATAAAAACAAAAAAGGAGAATCGTGTTTGTTCTTCGATGATCTTAAGGGCCTGAAATGGAGAACATCCAGCGAGCCGTTGGTTGGAGTGAAAATGGAGTGTTTCGTTTCTTCCAGGCGAAGACGGTGAACGCGTATAGTACTATAAAAGCACATCATCCGGCAGGAAAAGCAGAAGATTTGATCGAGCGGATGAAAGGGAAAAGAAAACGGTGTTGACAATGACTGGATCACAATCAGTTTTACATTATGTCTGAGTGAGTGTGTTCGCTTGTGGGAGTTTAAGTTCCTTTTTTTTTTTTTTTTTCCCAAGATGATGATTTAAGTTTTTAAATACCGCTGGACATGTACCTGCCAGAGAGATTATTATTATTATTATTATTATTATTATTATTATTATTGGGGGGGAAAGATAATGGGGAAAAAAAGTCTTGTTACAAAATGGGAGAGAACTGCCAACATCTACTGCTGATTGGGGCCTGTTTTATTCAGTGCTGGTGTTGTTGTGCTTGTACATATATGTCTTCAATCATCCCCCCCATCCCTTTTTTTTTTTTCCCCCTCTTGGGGGTGGGGTATCAAGGCAGAGGGTGGGTCTTATCCATGAATGAGGAAGGGAGAAGAATAGAGTATTTTGTTATTGTCCAATCAGAGGGTGACAGTATGTATATATCTATATTGTATATATGTGATAAAAAAAATGCGTTGGCTTTTTGTGTGACACTACCTTTTACTTGTACTATGGTTCTACATTCAGTGTTTCAGTGTTGATAATATATATTTGGTTTGTGTTTTTATTTTTCCGTTTTTTTGATTTTGTCTCTGTCATTTCTTGTAATTTTTTCCCTCCTATATTTGTCTTCGTTTTTGTTTATTGCACGGTTTATTACTTTTGTTGTCCGATGAGGTGACACAGCTACTCTTTGTATTCGTTTAGTGCTGTAAAATAACTCAAGTGTTATTAGAATTGTCGATACCACCGCCCACCCCCACCCCCTTCCCCAATATGCATGAATGGCACTTAAAGAAATAAAATATGGTAACTTCACTGTGGAATAATGTGCTGTTTGAGCTTTTTCTGAAATCTTAAAGCCCGTAGGAGATGAGTTCTTTTTATTTACAATAAATAATCTGAAGACATTTGTTTTACTTGCCACATAATTTGAGCAACTTGTATCACTTGTGTCCCAAGTGATACAAGTTCAGTCAGTTTCAATTATATAGCGCCAATTGACAACATCAGTAAGCCCATTTGACCAAATGGTGACAATGGGAAGAAAAAAACTGCCCTTTAACAGGAAGAAACACTCAGTGCATTATGAGAGCTGAACTATCGTCATGTTATGTGCAGAAGTCTCAATCAGACCACGGAGAGCAAAGATCTCCCGGGGCCACCTGTAAAGTCATTCTGTTGTCTTGCTGTTGCCTAACTAGTGCATCAGTAACACACCTGCGTTTATTTATATATATATATATCTATCTATATATCTATATATATCTATATCTATATATATCTATATCTATATATATCTATATCTATATATAGATATCTATATATATATATATATATAGATATATAGATATATATAGATATAGATAGATATAGATAGATAGATAGATATAGATATATATAGATAGATAGATAGATATATAGATATATATAGATAGATAGATATAGATAGATATAGATATATATAGATAGATATAGATATAGATATAGATATATAGATATAGATATAGATAGATATATAGATATATAGATAGATATATAGATAGATATAGATAGATAGATATAGATATATCTATATAGATATAGATAGATATAGATAGATAGATAGATATAGATAGATAGATAGATATAGATATATCTAGATAGATATAGATATATCTAGATAGATATAGATATATCTAGATAGATATAGATATATCTAGATAGATATCTATAGATAGATATCTATATATATCTATAGATAGATATCTATATATATCTATAGATAGATATATATCTATATATATCTATATCTAGATATATATCTATATATATCTATATCTAGATATATCTGTAGTCTCAATGAACACTCACAGCAACATTTTAGCCACATGTTCATACAGTGTTTTATTCTATACACTGCCAGGCTCATTTCGATCACCACCACGACCTAACATGCGTTTTTGGGGGGTCGAAAGCAGGAGCACCTGGAGGAACCACACACCCTCAGCAAGGACATGCAAACTCCATAAATCTCCACCTAGGGTTCAAACAAGAAACCTTCTGCTACACACTGCACCACCATGTCACACTACTGTCATCACTTTTGTTTTGCACCGAAGCAGGTGAACTGCATTTGGATTGGTTTATGCTTCCTGCCTGGATGCACTGATATCCATGAAGTTGACCTGACTTGGTGTTTTATACTGTGAGGATTAATTTTATGAGCAGTGCATAAGCTATGATAAAAGAAATGTAGATGAGAGCAACTTGCAGACACACAGAAACTTCTTTACACTCCCAGAGCAGAACTGTCAGTGTAAAGAGGCCATTGGTTTAATGTGGTCTAAATGTGAAGGGTAGGGTATGCTCATTGCCCATCAAAGATTTATCATTTTTCGAACTCTACTTCACATCAAGGAAGTTTTAAAGGATGATACATCTTTACATCAAAATTTATGGGAATACCTAGAATTAAAAACAAAAAAAAAAAGCTGTACAAAATATTTACATTTTTCTGTATTTGTAGCCTAAATTCAATTTGCTCTCTTCATCAACTGTGACAAGACGTCACCTTTTCCACAATTTTCATTTGTCTACTTGTAACAGACCTTTATAGGTGTGCTGGTGTATTCCAGAGTTATTGCAGTTTTGCATTTTCTAATTAGTTTTTTAATTTTTATTTTGTCTTGACTTTAATTTTTTTAGTTTGGTTTCAGTTAGCATACAGTGTGGATTTTCTTGTTTCTGTTTAGTTTTTTATCTTCTCAAAATGTTTAATTTTTATTAGTTTCAGTGTTCAGTTTTAGTCTTTTTTTAAAAATTATTATTATTATTTTAGGTAGGACGTGTCAGAGGCATATAGGTATTACAATAAAAACACTGAAAGCAGTTGGCTCAGTCTTTTACACCTCCAGTCTCAATAGATGCGTCCATCAATGCCTCATCACACACGCTACAATACATTTTTCACCAAACTAGCAAAAGCTTAAACTACGTAACTTTTCTGTGTACTTCAGATTTTTTTTTCGTCATATTCACTAATTAATTTCAGTTTGATTTAAAAAAGAAAATTGTTGCAGTTTCTCATCATTGCAAGTCTTTATGATATTAGGTACCCTGAGATGACTCTTGTTGTGATTTGGCGTTATATAAATAAAATTGAATTGAATTAATCGCGTAATGATTAATATATCATATTTGATATGTGAGTTTTTGTAAGGTTTTGGGACTTCTGCATCAACAGTGTGATCCCCACTGAAAATGTAACTAAAATGCACAATTACATTTATGATGAAAATTAAAACTCATATATGGAAATTACTATTTATTTCATTTAAAAAATGTTAAAGGAAAAAAGAACCCACTTTATTTTCATTTTTTTTTTTTTAATTTTCAGTTATTTCATGGTTCTGACATCAAAGGTTTATCACTGTTCTCACCAACGCTGGAAGCCACGTAACATGTCCACAACAATCAAAGTCTAAACACAACAAAAAATTAACATTTACAATATTTTAATTGAAAATTCAACCTAAACATTTCAATTTCTGTGTGGTTTTACATTTTCATATAAACAACACTCCTAACATTCCAAAGTATATGACTATTAAAGGCATCAGCATTTACAACTTTTAACTCTATTCACAAAGATGGCTACATTACTTACAAAATCACCCATGTTTTTATGTTACAGTGTATTTTTAATATCTTAAAAATACATTTCATAGCCAGGTAAAAGGATGTATGAGTGTTGTTCTTTCTCTGCCGTGGAAAGGGAAAAGACACCAACAACATGTTGTAAATATTTGTTCAAGCAGAGGTAAGTTGTAGATTGCTTAGAAATAGCTTTTTAACAGAGCTGATTATTAAAAAAAAATACATTATGTATGTTTTTGAGCTGTGATATAGTTCATGTGATCAAATCTCAAGAGCTTTGGCTTTAAGCACGCAGCCCTCCATGTAGTCTACATGCAGTGTGATACTTCACATTATCCTATAGGGCTCACACAGTATATGCCACACCTTTATAGGATCATTTTTCTGGCTCGAGTAGGTTCATGTTCAAAGTTTCCCCTCCTGCTGTTGACTCTGTGCCCAAATGTTCATATAAATGTAACACATGAGCCAGACATCTTTGCTCTGAACTGTCTTCCCGTTAGTGATGTGTCGGTCGCGAACGAAATGGCTCTTAGAGCCGGGTCTTTGACGTGAACGATGCGAGCCGGCTCCTTATTGCGAGCCATGGGTTTTTTCAGAAAGTTTATTCATGCAGGTCCATATGACAGAGAATGTGCATTTTCTTTTTGTTTTCATATTTTAATTTATATTTAATTGTGTTGTGGTTTGCAGTGTTTTGTGTTGTTTCACTTTAAATGTGTTTAAAAGGAAAAAGCTGAAAATTTAAATAGTTAAAAGCTGAACTGTAACTAGTTGGTTTTTGTATTATATGATTTATATATTACATTTTATGTGGAGTAAATAAATAAAAGTATATTTATGGTGGCCCCTACAGACAAAGCACGTACAAACTCCAAAACACGTACAAAAGACAACAGAAGTGGTCCAGGATGCTGGGCGCAGTGTTGAGCTTTTGTTACCTAGAGGCTACACAAGCCAGCAAGTACCAACGACCGGATTTGGTGTGTGGTAATAACAGGTAAATGAACTTTTTTTTTAAATTATTTGAATATATATGAGTGCTTGTGTATAAATACACAAACAATACACATATGCTTTCGAATGTGTAATTTAAATGATCTAGGTAGCTCTGTTTTGGAAGTTCAGTTAACGCTAGAAATGTGCTTTGGAGTTTGTATGTGTTTTGTCTCTAGGGGCCACCATATATATTTATATATAAACATACATAAATAAAACCACTTTTTTTTACATTAGTAATTCCTTTTGTGCATAATTTCATATTATTGTTAATAATAAATTAATTAAAGCAACAAAACAACCTGAAGAGCTGGTTTGGATACGAAAGAGCCGGCTCTTTTTAGTGAGCCGAGCCGAAAGAGCCAGTTCTCTAAAAAGAGCCGGAAATCCCATCACTAACTTCCCGTGGTGGTCACTTAAAGCTCTGAACAGACTCACAGAGCCATGATGTGAAAACATTTCAAAGCCACCTTAGAATCGACCTCTCTGAAAAATACTGAATGCATAAAGTTATGTAAATGCAAAATACTCTTAAAAGAAATCCCTGGTGCTGCATGTTATTATTCAGTTCTCTCCTGCTCTTATTACAGTTGTCGGTTAGTGAGGGCAAACCTGTGTTTGATGTTACATAACAGGTAGATTGTGAGTCAACAGAATCTCGGGCAGGAAAAGGCAAGTGTTGCTTTAGGTATTATCTACCTATGAATAATAAAAAAGCAATAATATGCATTCAGTTTGGAAACTGACCTCAGCCGGCCCATAAATCAAGTAAAAAACCTGCCTCGATTAACAATTCAGCCAACAGCACACACACTTCCACACAATAAAACAACACTTCAGACATCTACACTGCCAAACAGCAGATGACTCTCTATTATATTACCGGTATTCATATTTATCTATCAATAAAATTGAGACAAAGAGTTACAGGTATGACTCATAGGCCTGTTTCTAAATTCAGATTAAATTCTTGAGAAACATGGTGCAGGTAACACCTTGGCCTCGGGTACAGCTTGGAGTCACTTTGACCAGGATGTATCGTTTATCTGCATAACAGTCTCAAAATAGCAAACTTCCTTTCTCAGAGTGATGCTGAAGAAACGAGTCCATGCAGTCGTTACCTCTGGCTGAACACTGAGATTGTTCTAATGGCTGAAAAGCTTTCAGTGGTAGAAAAAACCCATCACATTTCTCTCTGATTAACTTCTCTTCATTGGCTCCTTGTTAACACCCCAAAAATCTTACTTCTCCTCCTCGCATACAAAGTCCTGAATGATTAGGCCCCAATTAAAGACCTGCAAGTGCCATATTATCCCAAAAGATGTTTCTTTCCTGTGGATTCAGGTTGCTAGGGGACTTCCCATCATGCACTGGGGACTTCTCTTCCATTACCCACTGTGCATGTTTTAGCCTGTGCTTTGTTCGTTATTTTAAAGAATAAAGCACCTTGAGAGGATAAATAAACCTGAACCTCATTTATTTTTCAGCTAAGTGAATATGCGGAGCTATGATCAGCAAAATATAACTGAAGTATAAAAAATAACAATAGTAGAACAATGCATTAATGCGTTTGCACCATTTTTTCTGGTTGGTGGAAATAGGGATTATCTATAATTATATGACTTCATAAAAGGTGTTGGGTAGTTTAAACTGACTGCTTGCTGTCATATTTCAGACCTGCCTATAGAACAAAATGACTGGGTTTGCATTAGGGGGATAGTGACTGTGGTCTATCCCCTATGCAGCTACCCTTAGAAAAATCTGGAAACTATTGTAATGGTCATCAAACCACAACTTTACAGAGCTCTCAAAACTTAGGGAAGGTCATCAAATGTCATCTTTATGGGAGAAAGGGTTCAACCTTAAAAATCATAATATTTAATGCCATAATTATACATTTCAATAAACTATAATTTATAATGCAGCTATAGCTGTGCAATGAATGCACATGAGCAAAAAAATAGAATATTTTCCTCTGAAATGTGAAAGAAAGAAGGTGTACTTTATTGATCCCCGTAGGGAAATTCCTCTCTGCATTTAACCCATTCACTCAGTGAAGCAGTGGGCAGCCATTGGGTGCCCGGGGAGCAGTGTGTAGGGTACGGTACCTTGCTCAGGGGTACCTCAGGGTAGCTGTTCAGGGGAATCGAACCCCTGACCTTCCGATCATGGGGCCACCACTCTACCTACTGAGCTATCCCTGCCTTCTTTCCTGTGGATTCAGGTTGCTAGGGGACTTCCCATCATGCACTGGGGACTTCTCTTCCACTCTCCACAGTGCATGTTGCAGACATCGTTGGCTCATAGAAATATTAATGTGAAATACAACTAAACTGTGCTTCAGTAGTCTTTCAGTTACTGATTCTGTCAAAGTTTAGCTGTTGGTTATTATAAGCAGAGATCATTGATTGAACAGGAGAGAATAAACTGTAATAAATATTTGGCTATTTCAGGATTATGTAGGAGTGTGGGTAAATGGAAGCATTTGATAAGGTTTTCTAAATATTTTTAATTAATCATTGTAGTTAAAGTTGAAAGCTGAATAAGCCATTTGACTGGGAGTTATTACATTTTTATTTTATTTATTTATTTATTTTTGCTGCAGGTATCCTGGATATTTTCTTTCACGTGGTGTTAAAAACACCTCTAATCACCAAATGTTCCGCTTATCCCGTCATGCACATACTCTGATCCAAGCACCACTTTCACGTGACTTTATGTGCATCCATGAAAGGATCTGACAGCTATGAAGAGGAAGAAATCATAGAAACAAACATCAAACAAAGCATCAGGTATATATTTTAATATTTTCCTATCCGGTGGTTTATTATTTCTTTTTAAAAACCTTAGCTATGTCTGTATCAGGTGTCAAAATTTGCTCTTGTTATGCTGTCTTGCACTTTAACTAAAACTCCCAAAACCTTTGAAATGACTGGATGCCATCCAGATGTTTCTAATTACATGTTCTGTCTGCTGCAATGTGAGAAATCAACATAACTAAAATGTCTTTCGTCATTTATTTGTTACTGTCATCATTTATGCTCCATAGCTGCAGTTGTCTCTTTGAAATCCAGTCTTAGATATCTGCCCTCGTAGACTGATTACTTACAATAAACTGAAAGTGACAGTTTATCCAGTTCTTTGTCAGTAATTATATTTCCCCTTAGCGTTGGCAAAGTGACAGCTTCCTCAGCTTGTTTTAAAGGTAAATGCTTCTGTTTTTAAAGTTAATTAAATCTGGCAGGATTTGTTCAAGAACACTGGAGGATGATGGACGAGGTGACTGAAAGATGTCATAAAAAGCAGGAGGAGCTGCAACAGCTGTCAACGTGGTGGACATGGGAACCGGGGTGGTGCAGGAGGTGTCCGTGGGGTAGTGGAGGTGAAGACATGAATCAGCACATCTGCGTAACGCACGGTCACCACCGGTGAAGAAGCAGGTGAAGTGAGGACCTGGGTGATTCACAGTGTGACTCCTCTTGTCTAACGGCATTTCTGAGATATTTTAAACTAGATGAAATTGGTGGAAGAGGAAGTGCAGTTAAAATAGAAACTCTGGCTGAGTGTCCTGAGGTGAACTGAGTGATCAAGTAAAAGCATTGCAATTATGTGCACTAATAAGGGCACAAGGTCATACCTTAAGAAGCTGCCACGCAGATGCTTTCATGATCATTAACAGCAGGAACGGTGTTACCTTTTATTCCTGTTAAAATTAGACAGAGACATCTACACTGTGCAGAGAGAGGTGGTAAATTTTCCTACACATCTGATCACAAGTGTTACAACTCAGCCAGTACTTATAATTTAAAGTGCTGCTCTGACCCCAGCCCAGTTCCATCTCCTACAGTCACAGTTCACAGATCTGCAGGCTTGTACAGGAGCGTCCACATGGACAACCAGTATGTGGTATCGCAGCAGCCTCTAGTGGCCACAGGCACTTCCTGTTAGTAGTGAGAAATGTCACGTCTACCCAATTTGCTCCAAAGGAACCAGTACACTTACTATATCTGTGAGGTTACACTACAGCCCAACAGGAAGTCCAACAAATGAAACTGTGTTGCTTGCTTTAGCTGTTTACCCCCCACCCAGCCCCTTTTTTTTCATTATTAATTTAGCATTATGGTGATCTAGCGCTTTGACTATAAGGTGTTAAATGATCTAAAAAAAAAAAAAAAAGGTTGTCTTGTATTTTACTTAATCAGACTGACTGACTGAATCATGCAATATAAAATGATATGTATATTCATACAGATGTTGATGAAACCAGCTATTGTAAGGCCTTGCTTCCTCAATTAACATACATAATACATACACACACAATACATAATTTCCTGAGGGATTAATAACGTATTCTGATTCTGATTAAGTCTACTTTTACTGAAAAAGTTTTCACTCGGCTCTCATTTGAACTTGTTTCTACATTATTCTGTTAAAAATAAAATCTTAATAAACTGAATAATTTAACAAAATAAATTAACCAACACGTGCTTGTGCTTTTGGAAACACTAAATCCCATTTCCCCCCATGTACCTCCCTCATTTTGAAATGACGTATATTATTTAAATTCTAAAATACTGCCCTATTAGATTTAGAATAACTGCAATAGAGATATGGCAACAAGGAAGCAACAGCTCAGTTACTTAAAATTAAAAATACATAAAAACAGAGGACGCATTGACACCCTTCTGCCTGCATTTCCACTGCTTTTATTGAGTTCCTCTCTGCTATTCATGGTTG
Organism: Mchenga conophoros; assembly: GCF_057382185.1. NCBI lineage: Eukaryota > Metazoa > Chordata > Actinopteri > Cichliformes > Cichlidae > Mchenga > Mchenga conophoros. The sequence goes on from NC_140530.1 coordinate 23,780,699, forward strand.
CACAGATGGTACCAGCCTACAGGCCCATTATGCTCACAGATTAATCTAGGCAAGGTACTTAATTGGCATGGTTTCATGTTAGGCTGCAGTGTGGACAGGACTTGGACCACTGCTCGCAAGAGAGGCGAGCAAGGGAGCCTTGCTCTGGTCGTCCACAAAAAAAAGAAAAAGAAAGAAAGAAAACCAAAACACCCCCCTCCTTCCTCGCAGGCTGACTTGAGAATTATATTTGCCCCATCGCTGTGTGTGTGTGCACGGGTCTGAGAGGCTGCCTCTCCCAACTCCACTACACCGCGATTCGAGTCACTGAAAAGGCTTTCGACGCAAGCCCTCCATCCACCATTTTCAACAGATTGACAGCAGGTAGAGCACAAAAATCACAAGTTCCCGGTGAAATAAAGCAGGTAAGTGCGCGTATGAGTATCCTAAACCCAACAAACACCTTACGACAGGAAATATTGAGGGAGAAAAACCGCTCCAACCACCTTACTCCCGGCCAGCATCGGGAAGAATAAGGAGAGCGGACGGTTTGCCTACAAGGGTAACAATAAACTGCATCTTTCAGGCACTTTAGTGTAAGGCTTCCAGTCAGTTTTGTTTGCTTGGATCAACTTTTCTTTTCTTTGACGATCTGAGAGAAAACGCTTTAAAATGCGCTCTACGCACACACCCCAATTTAAAATCTCTTGCTGTTTGTAGCTTGAACTTCAGCTAGGGGGGATTTAAACATGTCTGATCACAACTCCAGGAACGCCGGTGGTAGTAAAAGAAAAAATATATAATCAATCTACACCGACTGGCCAATAAAAAGTTAAGCATTTTAGCCTTTATTTTAAAGGGGCATCAATAGCTCAAGCTCGAGTGCCTCAAGTGGAGACAGTGAGGTTTATTGTCTCAGATATGCCATTTATCTGCCACTGCCTCATCATTTTGTCACGTTACAGTCGTTAAGGTCAAAATATCTGCTAGTGAACCGCTCGGGTTTTATATCTCTTTATTGCATTGAGTGTAATAATGCGTATGCCTGGTCCACAGAGCCACACATGGGTCAGCTGCTTATTGCTGTCCCTAACAAATGGCTTTTCTGCCAGTTGGGATACAAAGCGAGAGACTTAAAGCTCAGTATGTGCCTGTTATGGAAATAGTTGCAGGATTAATTTGCTAAGCTGAAAGTTAATTCCGCGATTAGTTAATAGACAGGAAAAAAACACCTCTAAAGCCAACAAGCAAAAGATTATTTTGGCTTTTTTCCCTCAATATCTTTTACTTTTTATGAGTGTAATTTGAAAAGTTTCTGTTAACTTGCACAGCGTATGCATGATTGTGACAGTTTCTGCCCACTGATACTAAAGGCGTTAAAGAGCTGCTGCCTGCAAGGCTCTAAGTGAACTAAGATGATGCTTACTAAATGAACGGAAGTGCACCAGATTGTGCTGAAGAAGAAACTTGGAGGGGTGGAAATAACAAATGGCACTGATGATTAAACCTGAGAGCTACATTATTAAACTGAAAAGGAATAATATTACACACATACAAGTAAACAATCTCTGATTTTTGCCTCTTCATGGGTGTTTTTTCTTTCTTTTTTTGCCTCAGTTGCACACTGACTGAGGTCTGTAGAAAATGGTTGTTTCATATGCATAATATACTGCTGTATTGTGATACCACTGAGAATTATTCTTTAAAATTCCTGTAAATCAGCCTTACTGAATCTGAAGCATAAACCTTTTAGCTGCTTATGCATCTGGGGAATATAAATGGCTGCATAATTATTCAGAGCCACAAGAGGCTTCTGTAACAGAAGCTGACAAGGAAATATCTCCAAAATGCTGTCTACCTGTGGTCAGATTTACATGCTGCAACTTCCATTTCAGAAAAAATAACAGCCGTTTCTTTTTAAGAACAGGAAATGGATCACTATAGATAATTAGACATAAGTTTTGCTTTCATTTGCTATTGGATCTCAGTTTTATGCACAGACAAGTAAAAACGCAGCAGAATATAACTGCAGATGTTTTAATGAGCCAGGTGCTTTTGACAATCAACGAGTGCTGCTTCATGTCACTTATTGCAGGCCATGGCTATTACTGGAGGTACAGTGGAGTCTTTGAATGAAATTCCAGCTCATGTGTGGAAAGATTTGCCTGACTATCTGAATCTGGGGCCTTCTGCTGTAAATCAGAGCCGCATTGGTGAGTAGCCGGTCTCATTTCATAACTGTAACAACTTCTTTTAGGACTGGCAACATGTTGAGTTTCATTTGAATCTCACGGCTATATAACCTTGAAACAGACTTCCAGCAACCAATGATTGTGGAAGCAAAGCAAGACCAGGCTGGGCCAGAAAGTGAAACTTGAAAATGATAACTGAATCAGAACTTAAACAAACATGAAGCGAGTCATCTGAGTCGAAGGCTTTGAGTGTTTTATTCTAACATGCCTCGTGCATGCTTACTCCTTCAAAGAGTCTGTTAGATGCATAAACATCTCGTGGTGCTAAACACCCGTGCTTTACAGCTAGACAGATACATTATATGGACATGCAAACATGCATTAAATCAAGAAGCGTGGGTTGTATTGATCTGTATTTGAAATCAAAGTGAGCAAATGCAATGAAATAATAATGAAGAAACTGATCAAAGAGTGGGGAAAAATCAAAGCAAGGACAAACCAGGATATGATACTGCTCACCTTGATCTCCTATCTGACACAAAATCCACCGGGTTGAAATATAGTTGCATAATTATTGGATCTCCTGCTTCTGCTAACTGATTTATTCTGTGCACAAAGTTAGAATTTAAACATCTAAATCAGTCCTAAAATGACCCCCCCCCCCCACCCCCAAAACAAAATGACTTCACTGAGGTTTATTACATGGCGTATCATGCCTATCCTTACGATTATCAACACAGACTGTTAAGGTTTACCAAAATATATCAGTTGTGGCTCTATTTTATAAGTGTGCTCACATATTTCCATGCATTATTAATAAATGCATTAATATATAACTCTCAGATGTGGCATGAGTAAGGTGTCTTTGCTTTTTATTTCTTTATTTTTATTATTTTCAGGTGTTTGGGCGACACGAGTCATCCCTAAAGGCAAGAAGCTTGGTCCGTTTGTTGGAGAGAAGAAGAAAAGGTCCCAGGTGACCAGCAATGTTTACATGTGGGAGGTATGTTGCAGCCCTCCCCTCGCTCCTTTTCCCTAAAAATGCGCATAGCCACCTTTTTCTGTGATACTTGCTAATAACGAGCCCAGCTGCATTCTTTATCAAGCAGCAGTAGTTCAAAAGAGTTTAGGAAGTCCTCTGTGTGCCGTGAGCAAGTTAACATAAACATTTGGAGTTTTCCAAGGCACAGAATTAAAAAACTCTTCACTGCATCTCTGTTTCTGATTTAGATTTATTTATTTATTTGCTTTTTAAAACGTCACCTTCCCGCTTGTGTTCTGTAGGTTTATTTCCCAACACGGGGCTGGATGTGTATCGATGCCACAGACCCCATGAAGGGGAACTGGCTGCGATACGTTAACTGGGCCCGCTCCAGTGAAGAGCAGAATCTTTTCCCACTGGAAATCAACAGAGCCATTCACTACAAAGTATTAAGGGTAGGTCAAACACATTCCCGTGTCAGCACGTTGCATGTGTGACTATGAATGTACTGCTGATTAAGATCCTCAGGGTTGGATGGTTTTTCTTAGATGATCTTGAGACACCCGGGAACATTGTTTTTGGCCCTCTTGCTCTCTGCAGAGTTGATGTAACCTGTCACTTAACAGCTGTTGTTAATCATCAACCACAAATATAAGCAAAGGTGTAATTGATTTGCCTCTCTTTGATTAATGACTTTCTGCTGGAGTGTAGCGGCTCACTATGGTGTCTCTCGAGCCGTCTGGATGTTTCTCTGGAGGATTAGAATTAACAGTAAACCCTCCCCCCCCAAACCCTAAACTTAAACTCAGTGTATTTATTTGTTACAGCAACATGAATATATATATGTATGTGTGTGTGTATATGTATGTATGTGTGTGTGTATATGTATGTATGTGTGTGTGTATATGTATGTATGTGTGTGTGTATATGTATGTATGTATGTATGTATATATATGTATGTATGTATGTATGTATATATGTATGTATGTATATGTGTATGTATATATGTATATGTATATGTGTATATATATATATGTATGTATATATATGTGTATGTATATGTGTATGTGTATATATATGTGTATGTATATATGTATATGTATGTATATATATATATGTATGTGTGTATGTGTATTTTATTATTACTGATGAATAAGTAATGACAGTCTAATGTAGCACGCACTCACTGGACAGTTCAGTAGGTACACCTCATTAGCTGCACATCCATGATGTGAATCTCCCATATCAACACATTCATTGCCCAGGTGCTTTACTGGATTGAGATCTGGTGACTGTGGAGGCTATTTAAGTACAGTGAACTCAATGTAATGTTTAAAAAAAACAAAAACAGTCTGAGATGATATGAGCTTTGTAATAAGGGGATCAACCACCAGCAACCATGCCACCTTGGATCACATTTCTTTCCCATTCTTATATTCGATATGAATAATGTCTATATGTCTAATGGGCTTTATTAAAAAGTACTACCTCAGTGAGTAGTATTGGATTGTACAGGTGTACATTTACCATTCAAAGCAAAAGCATTATATTGGTTACCAAACAAAGGGCTCAAATGACGGTAACACCTGTAATTATCCTCTAAGGTACCCCTTCGAACTATTACAAAAAACTGAATTTGAAAGTTTAGATGTAGTGTGATTTATAAAGCCTTTATAAACCTCATAAAGTGGTAATTAACTGCGTTAATTTTGAAATGACAAAGGTTATATGTTGCATGCTTGTTCCTATTGAGATTATTCTTAAAACACTGTGAAATACCCTAAGCCTTTAGACAGATTAGATGCACAGTAGCCCAAATATCCCCGTTGCCTCTCAGCAAGCCGGTCTGTGATTGGTAGGCGACCTCATCTCTCATTGTTGCAGCCTATCGGGCCGGGAGAGGAGCTGCTGGTGTGGTACACTGTGGAAGACAACCCTGAGATAACAGCTGCACTAGAGGAAGAAAGGGCCAGCAGTCTGAGCAGGAAAAATTCAGCCAGAGCGAGGCGAGGTGAGGCCTTTTACTTCATAACCATGATGACATTTAAGAGCTTTGTTTCTCCCTTGTGGCAGATACGCAAATTAGCCGGGGATTGTTTTGCTGTGGAGCCCAGCCGAAGTTGTAAGTGGCGAGCTAGCGAGCTACAAATGAAGGAAGGCTAGTGGAAGCTAACGTTAACGGTCGCGATGTGCGGGGCTTTTCTTTACTTTCGTATCAGACTTTACGTTCGCCCATAGCGGCTGATTTGGCTCTAAACGCCGACCAAGTGGCTATACACGGTCCGTGAGATGACTTGTTTAGCTTTCAAGCGAGACTCCGAGCAACTTTTTTTAGCAGCTTTTCCTCATCTGGGTCCTGACGTTGTCGAGGATGTGACCTTCCTTGAGTTCCTAAAGCGTGAAAGCCATCCATCGGCGAGCCTCTCGTCTTGATGATGGCCTATAGCAGGTTAGCTAACTAGCCAGCTTCCTTATCCAAGCAGAGGCTGATCGAGGGGCCCATCTAAGGAAAGGGTAAGAAGCTGAAATATCGCGGTTGTATTTTTGCATGTAGTGTTTGAAATCGGGCGATACATCGCTGGGGTCCAGAATAACCAGTTCATCGAGTTGTCATACTTGGTGTTCTGTGCTAGCAGTAAGCTAAAGGGCTAGGTGTGATCGCACGGACATCTCGGTGTGCAGGAAAAGAAGGGAAACTGTGTGTGTAGGGTAATTTTATTATTAAAAACTCATCGCTGGCGGTGAATACACAGGCATCCACTATGTAAAAGGTCGAGGCAGTGTTATATTCCGGGTTGGCAAACAGAAACTTTCCGTGACACAACATCAAAACAAAACCAAAGAGTAGCAGCACACAAAACTGCTTCTGTGCCTTCTCCCCCTTCTCTCCTCACTTACTTTGAAATAAATAACGTATAAAAACGTGAAAGTAAGCACTAGTACCATCAGCGCAGCTGATAAATTCCAAGAAACGGTAACCTTGGCTGTTGTGTTGTGTGCCACATTTCCATTTACCAGCATGAACTTTGAACATGTTATTTCCATAAAAGACAGCAAGCTCTCACCTTGTCATGAGATGTCATCAATACATGACTACAAAAAAGAATGCAAAATGATTAAAAATATGCTGTGTGCAATGTCAAAAATTGGTCAGTGCGCACTGTTTTGCTTTATATTCTGCTGTAAATGTATAATATTACAAGAGTACAGTGCAGTATAATGGAGTACATCTGCCCACATTTGATATATAGTCTTATAAATGACTTGACTTGCTATTAACATGCAATTAATAGCTACATTCAGCAGACAGAAACACAAATCCTTCATTATAACATCAGAAAAAATTAAATCTGAGGATTGGGAGCTATACAACTCTACAGGCAGTATGCTGTGACCCCTAATGCCAGTGTACTGTGAAGTGAACCTCAGTAAATTAACTATCCTGCCTTTGGATTAGCAATGATCCATATTCCCTAACCTGCGTGTGGTGTACTTGTAGAGTGACTGCTGGATTAAAAAAAATGGTTTACACAAATGTACACAAAGATAAATTGTACAAAAGTGGGCAGTGGTGCAGCTGCTGTGGATTTGGCAGAATGGCTCTGGCCCTGCTGGTCAGATGCCTGACCTGCAGCATGTGTTTCTCTGCTATGAACTGGGCTTTGAAGGCCAGGTCAGATGGCCTTTTGACTCATTTCAGTGACAAGGAGGTGCAGGGGAGACTCCTGAGTCAAACTAGACATCGGCATTCAAAATATGTCCTATTGGGCTTAGTGTGAGCCTCAATCATTAGGTAATTGTCACATTTAAATGACTGATGCATATGAGCTCATAATTGGAATACAATTTAAGTGTAATCTGCATGCTTATCATGCCTGTAAATTATAGTGTGTACAAACTGAAAGATTTGCTGTACAGAACTGAGCAATCGCTGAGGAAATATTTGAGCTGACTTTGGTGTAGAACTTAAAGTCAGTTAAAGTAATCTGGCAGCAATAAAAAATATCAAGAGGAAAGGATATTACAAGATACTAAGATAACTTTTCTTGACTAAAGTGTGTGATCAGTGATTGAGCTTTATACAAAGTGATGTGTGTGTGTTTGTACTTGCAGCCAGAAGAAAGCTGCTGGAGAAAGCCAGACAGGCTGGTTTGGGTGGATTCAAGAAAACGAGTGGAACCAAACCTACTGTCAAGGAGATGTGGGATGGGGAAGGAGGTAAGTTTCCTTATTGTGAAGTAGTTGATTTAAACAATTTTATTTTATTTATTTTATTAACTGCTACCTGTGTGTTGCAACTACTTAAAACATTTGATTAATTTTGATATGTTTTGCAGGAGTGAAGGGGACGGAGAAGGATGGGACGCCGTTATCCGTGCAGGAAATCAAGACGGCGCATTCACTGGGAAGCACTGACCATAAAGATGTACAGGACATGTCAACAGCATTAACAGACAGAGGAGACTTGGAGGAGGATGAAGAGGAGGATGAAGTAGAAGAAGAAGGAGAGGAGGAAGAGGAGGAGGATGGTGATGATGTGGAAGACTCAGAAGCTGCTCTGCATTTAACTGTCACTGATTCCATGTTAAACAAACTAGCATGCCCCGAAGAAAGCCACGGGGATGCACAGGTAAAGTCGGAGTCTTCCTCCCTAGCTGGACGAGAGCCAGAGGTTGATCCCGATCTTGACCCTGATGGTGACCTTGAGGGTGATCCACAAGGAGAGCCCTATCCCTGTCAGCACTGTGAGCGCCACTTTGCCACCAGACAGGGCCTGGAGCGTCACATACACATTCACGCTATGAGCAACCAGCAAGCACAACTTTTCAAGTGCCGCTACTGCAATAAATCCTTTGGCTCACAGGTGGGACGGCGGCGGCACGAGAGACGGCATGAGAGCGGCTCTAAGAAAAGGCCCGGCTATCTGGCTGGACCTGCCAGTCCTGTGGTGCAGACAGATTCAAGTCCTGACTGCACCAGCCCAACTACTCACTATATAGCCACAGGATCCCAGTTTACAGGAGGACAGCTGCACAACTCTGATATGCAGAGAAAGGAGTTGGGGCCTCAAGTTGACCGTCCCTTTATGTTGGATGAAAACGGGGAGTCAAAAGAACTCCACCCCTGCAAGTACTGCAATAAAGCCTTTGGCACACACACTAACATGCGCAGACACCAACGCAGAATACATGAACGACACTTGTTACCAAAAGGAGTTCGAAGGAAAGCTATGCTGCAGCAAGAGGCAGCGCGGCAGCCTGACGGGTCCCCCAGCATGAGCCCTCCTACCGTCTACGTTCCCAGTGCAGACACGGAAGACGAGGCAGACAGGGACGATTACGCGGTTGACATATCCAAAAACATCTCTGAGAATTTGAGCTTCTACATTGATGGCAAGATCGTGTCCACGAGCGCAGTGAGTACTTGTGAAGTGATAGAAGTGGACTCGAGATCTGCAGCTCTGTTTGGTCTGGACACCGTCATCCTCAACCCAACTCAGATCAGTCAAGCGCTGAAGGTGGAGACTAGAACAACTAACACAAAGCAAACCTCCAACACTGGACAGCCAGCAGCTAAAAGGAGAACATCTACACCCCCCCTTATTCCCAGCCTTAAAGTGGAGACGGAAACTTCAGCATCATCTTCATCATCGTCTTCCACATCTTCCTCATCCAACTTGTTAGTGGGAGGTCTGTTTCAACAGGCCACTGATTCATCGGCTTTTCAGCGAGAGAAAAACGTTTACCTCTCGCCGAAACTCAAACAGCTTCTTCAGGCGCAAGACATCCAGAAATCAACCGTAACTCTGATAACAGACAGCCATAAGCTAGCCTCGCAGCTGTCCGTCATGCCGCTGCAAGGGTCTTCAGGGAAGTTTAAAAGAAGAACGGCTTCTCCTCCGTCGTCGTCTCCGCAGCTCAGCCCTGCAAGTAAAAATGAGAGCGGTAAAGTTGAAGTGGCAAGCTTATACACTCTTAAGGTACCGAAGCTGGAAAGCCAGACCGCATCACCTTCTGAGAGCCTGATGGACAAAGATGACAGGGAAACTCTGAGCCCTTCTGGAAATGCCACCCATAACCAACCTTCCTCTAGTAGCGGAGGAAATTCCTGTAATCAGCAGCCCTTGGATTTGTCAAACTCTGTCAGCAAGAAGAGTGAGAATTTGAACAAAGTGCTCGGGGATTCGGCTCTTGATTTAAGCTTCCATCGGAAGACCACAGGTGAGCCCGAATCAAAGGGGAATGCAGCACCACAGCCACTAACCAAAAAGAGAAAGCCTAACACCAGCATGCTTGCAAAGGTGCTAATGAACGAGTATGCTGGTCTAAATTTGCCGGGAGATGAGGGTCCCTCGACTCTGGCAAACATAAATTCTTTCCCTTCTCACTCTCCTAATGTTGGATCCGATTCAGCCAACCCCTCTCCGCCATCTTTGACCCCCATGACCATGACTCCCTCTTCACCCGGGACTTCTAGTGTCACATCCCCGACGCCACCTCCGCCTGTACTACCCACCATACCCTCTCCGCCAGCCATGCCTAGTTCTCCTCTCTCTCAGCCTTCGGACTCATCCTTGCTGAGGCCTCTGCCTGTGCTCTCACCAAAAATGTCTCCGAGATCAATTGAAGAGAAATCCCACTTGGAGGAGGAGAGCTTCTCAGCTGAGGAAAACAAAGATGAGGAGGAGAAGCACATCTCTGAGCTGCTGGATTCCCCAGACACTTCACTTAAAGGTCCCTCAAATGGCTCAAGTACACCGAGCCCTCCAGAGGCAGAATCAGTCGATATGCCCACTACAGAGGATGATGTATCGCAGACTGGAACTTCCAACAGTCTGCCTAATGGTAATCAGAACCATGACACTGTCTCTGAAACTGAGAAACCGGACTTTGCTGCTATCTCGTCCCAACCAGAATCCTCATCCTCTTTAAAAGCTCCCTCTGACTCACATGATTCATCCTCATCACAAGCTTCGCAGTCTCCCCATCCGATTACAATAAAAGAAGAACCTGAGCACTGTATAGATGAGTTATTGGGTACTAGTCATGCCTCTCCGTGTGGCTTTGACTCTTCTCCTCAGCCTGCTGCTGCTCTCCCTGCTGCCCCTGAACCGACTGATAAAACTGCTGAGCCCGAGGAAATTGACATGACGTACTGCAAGACTTTTGTATGTAATGTGTGTGAAAAGCCGTTTGGCTCCATCAAAGAGCTCAGCGGACATATCGTAGAGCACGCCGCAGACTGGCCGTTCAAGTGCGAGTTTTGCGTCCAGCTGTTTGGTGACGCTCCAGCCCTGCTTGCTCATCGGACGACACTACATGGAGTGGGCCAGATCTTTGTGTGCTCTATTTGTTCCAAAGAGTTTGCCTTTCTCTGTAACCTCCAGCAGCATCAGAAGGATCTGCATCCAAATGAAGCATGCTCACATACTACTGTAGAGAGTGGGAAACTTAGGCCACAGAATTATACCGATCCTTCCAGAGCCAAAGAGGAAAGCAGTCCCTCAACACCAGCTCTTGAGATGGCTGATGAAAATGCGCCACCCAGCGACTCTCATTTACTAAAAGAAGAGCCAGATGTTAATGGAAATCATACAGAGGAGGGGGCAGAGGACCCCAATGAGGAGCTGTACACTACAATAAAGATCATGGCATCAGAAGGAGGGAAGCCTAAAGGTCCTGATGTCCGCCTTGGCATTAATCAGCACTACCCCAGTTATAAACCACCCCCATTTCCTTATCATAGCCGTTCCCATGCTGGCTCTGTGGCCTCGGCTACAAACTTCACCACCCACAACATACCACAGACTTTTAGCACTGCCATTCGCTGCACCAAGTGTGGCAACAGCTTTGACAACATGCCCGAACTGCACCAACACATACTGGTCTGTGCCAGCGCCAGTGATAAAAAGCGTTACACTCCCAAGAAAAACCCCATCCCTCTCAAGCAAATAGTGAAGAGTCCAAACGGAGTGGCGTCCCCCACAGCAGCCGCTGCAGGCCAGAGTGCTTTCCGTAGAATGGGTCAGCCAAAGAGACTAAACTTTAATCAAGACACTGGCAAAACAAAAATGAGTGCCCTGAGCAAGAAGAAACACGAGCTGGTGCAGAAGGCAATTTCGCAGAAAAATAAAACCGCCACGAATGCAAAGAAGGCTGCCATCAAAGTGGAAGAAGAGCACACCTCTAATGTCTGCCCCCACTGCAGTCGTGTGTTTACTTATACCGCGAGTCTGACTAAGCACATGGCAGTCAGCTGCCCCATGAAGCCTGTCGTTGTTAAAAAGGGCAAAAGAGGTCTCGCGGAGGTGAAAAAAGAGCCAGGGTCTGTGGCAGATAAAAACACGAGTCTGAGGAAAAAAGCATCTGACGGTGAAGCACACGCAGACACTGAATCTAAACCTTTGGGAAAGACCAGGGCTCGTAGCTCCGGTGGTGCAGACCCCGAACGTCTCCAGGCAAGAAAAGGGAAAACCCCTGCCGCAGTGGGCCGACCAAAGAGGCCCGCCTCCTTCCCAGCTCTGGTTCCTGCAAGCAAAAGAACTAAAAAGGGCCAAGTTCAGTATTTACCTCCCACCCCTTCAGCCGTGGACACTCCTAGCGAGGCTTCACAACGGCCAGCCATGAGAATGCAGCGTATGGGCAAAGAGGCAGCACCCAAGAGATTAACGGAGGCCAAGTCATCATCATCATCACCGCCATCAACAACTCAGCAGCAGCAGCAGCAACAACAAGTGAAGAAGGAGGAGCGGTTCTCTCTTCGAACACGGGAGAGAGTTGGTGGTCCCGTCACCAGGAGCTTACAGATGGCCAGCACAGCTCCTGCTGCTGAGCCGAAGACCGATGAACCACCAATTCAAGAGCCAAAAGACACTCAGGTGAGTTATCTGTTGGCTTACTGCAGTCACACTGATTATCATACTGATGTCATATTTATTTGTCAAGTTTTTGAAGCAATTCAAATAACTGACCAATCATTGTGCTGCTTCTGTTTGTTTGCTCCCCCCTAAAGGAGGTGGCGACGAAGTGAGCCATGTGACATTATTGAGCTCCCTCTGTTCACCTATCAGGTAGCACTCTGGAGTCATCTTGTAACCAAGGACGCCCTTTGTGACGTTTTGCTCAGTTGATTTTGGTTTTTTTCCTACTCGAAACATGTCAAGTCTGCTTATCTCAACTGCCTTGCTGGATTTAAGGAGGGAACTCTTTATCTTCCATCCATCTTATGAACTGAACTGAGCCTCGATTTCTAGCCAGCCTTGCAAAAACAACAACAACAAAAAAAAAAACCACAAAAAAAGGAAACTGTAAATGACAGTGAATTAATATATTCAATGTGTGTCCTTACTTGACCCAAAACAGTAAGATTAGGGCTCCGTTATTTTTGGAAAGCTGACATATTGCAAATGGCAATCATGTATCAGTTAGTGTTAGGGAAACTTGTTTATTATTATTATTTTTTCCCCCCTTTTAGGTCTTTTTTAAAAAAATTTTTATTTGTTTGTTTGTTTTATTTGGATGTCTCCAGAGTCTCTTAATGCATGAGCTGTATAGAGTTAAAAACTAGATTAAACCCGTGCCTCTCCTTGTGGGCACCTACTTCAGTTTATACATGATTTGCAAAGTATGTACGTTCGAATTTCCTTTTTTTGTAGTCTTTATATTGTAGAATATATCTTATTTGTTTGGGAAACAAAAATGAAAGAGGGCAGTACAGTTTACTGCAACAATTGGTCCTCAGGAACACTGTATATGCGTGTGGTAAGTATGTATATGGTTACAGTTGGATGACAGCTCTTCCTTAGGTTTAAATCTCATGCCAAGTGTCATGTTTTGTTTTTTTAACTTGCTTTCTTTTTTGTTCATCTGGTGTTAGCAGGTGATTCCCGTTGTAAAAATGTGATGGGACTGATGTCTCCTCTTTAAAAAATAAATAAATAATGAAAATAATTTTGATATCACGCATTAAGCCCAGTGTTCTTACAGCACTTTAAAACAAACTGCCAAAATTTCAAGCTGGATCAGAAAGCCTATTTATAAGAAACATGCGCGTCATGGAATGTATTCAGGTCTGCTGATAATTTGCCCCAACGGGCAGAAAATTATTCTTCCAATCTCAGATATTTACCTTTTTTTTAATTTTTTTAAAGCCTTTTTGCAAAGACATCTGCAAACTATTTGTTATCTTTAAGAAGTTTGATAATTCCCTAAATGCCAAAATGCATGATACACTTCTTTTTTTGTAAGCGAACATATATAAAGTCGCTTCATGTGTTCTTTCTCACGCGAAAGCCACAGAAGTGCAGCCGAAGTTTTTTTTTTTTTTTTTGAGGACTGTGCCATTTCTGTTTCAGTGAATTCATGTGTACTTCATGAAAACCTCATCCAGGCCCTGCAAGTGAAAACTTTTTGTTTCTGCAGTGTTCGACCCACCTTTCCCACTCGCATCCAGTTATCCGACGGCAAACACGCAGGCAGTGCTTAAACGCTCGTAGCATGTTCTGGGAAAATAAATTGAACAATATGATTAAAAGCTAATTTATATTTCCATGAGAAATCTTCATGCTTTGCCTTTCAGTCTCATGAATTATGTATTTAAGGATGAACAAAGACAAAAATCCCAAATGACCTCATGTAAAACGTTGCTGTAATTGACATAATTAAAATACGTTTTTCAATTTGTGTAAAGCTTTATTTGTTCTTTTGCTTGTGGGACTCTCAGTTATACGCAGATTTTTGAGATTTGGGCATAGAGGACTGGGAATTTTTTGTTGTTGTTATTGGCAGCACTGGGCTTGATTTAAAATATGTACTTGTGCATTATCATGGTATCGTACTGATATAAAAAATCAATTGGTGAATGTAGACAGAAAGGATTGATTAACTGGTCTGACTCCTTTTATATACTGAGACCTTTTTCTTTCTTTTTTTTTCAAACATAATAGATGTCCCTGCCATTGGAGCTGTAATAAAGTCTTTCACATTACATTTACTGATTACCTTCTCCACTTAGAGTTTGGCAGGGACTTCACCCAATTATGAAAAATGAATTTTAGTTTTCATTGTATTTGACTTTGATAGAAGGTAAGAAATCTTGCATAAATCATGTGAAGTCGCCGCCTTTGCTTCACGGGTTGGCAGACTACGACTGGGACAGGGGACCCGGGGACCCCGTCAGCTGGTTCCTGCAAGATTTGTATCTATTTTGGGAGCAGTTTGCTAGTCAGGTGGCTGATATGTGAGTCGTGCATTACCTTAAACTCTTGCCTCTGTGTTGTGGGTCAGAATAGAAATGGGAAGCAAATTGTGTAATAGATATATGAGTCAAAGCCCCATTGGACACAGTACGCATCAGATATGGCTGTTTTGTTTATGGACTTTGAAAATAATTAGTTTAGAACTTAATCCTATAAAATATAAAGTGTAGTGTAATTTAAGTCAGTTTTGACTGTCCTCCATCCAGGTGTGCATTAATATATTCTGAATAGTCACTGATAAGTAACAGTCATAAATCCTTACAGGGCTCATGCACGGGCAGTGAAACAAAACTAGTGTGCACACGAACTATGATGAATAATTCAGTGTTGTGCATATTTGTGATATTTCTGTCACTCGCACACCGCTGCTTCTTATTTAAGAATAGTGTCTGTTACATGGCAATAATTATCGCAATAAGTAAACACAAATATTTAATCAGCCAATCACAGGGCAGCAACTCAGTGCATTTAGGCACACAGACGTGGTCAAGACGACCTGCTGAAGTTCAAACTGAGCATGAGAACGGAGCTGAAGTTGATTTAAGTGGCTTTGAGTGTGCTGTGGTTGTTGGTGTCAGATGAGCTGGTGTGAGTATTTCAGAAACTGCTGGGATTTTTTCCCACACAACCATCTCTGGGGTTTACAGAGAGTGATCCAACAAAGAGGAGATGTCAAGTGAGCTGCAGTTTTTTGGGTGAAAATTACTTGTTTATGTCAAAGGTTGAAGGAGAATGGCCAGACTGCTTCAAGCTGTGAAGATGACAGTGGTAACTCACAAAACCACTTGTTACAGCCAATGTATGCAGAAAAACATCTCTGAAATCAAAGCTTCTCAGAACCTCTCGGGATGGATCTGTAGCTATGAATATCTTTCAAGGTCTCATCTGGCTTGTGTGCATCTGATGAGCTCAGTTTTTGACAGACCTCATCCGTCTCACTTATGTAGCCCAGTACCTAAAAACCTAACGAACTATCAATGCCGGCCAACTGAGAGTGCGCTCCAAATCTTCACCAGAGCACTGTGGCGTGGACCAGATCCTCACAGAAGACATCCTGATGGATGAGATTATAAATGAAATGTAATCTGTTTGTTAGATTTGATCCACAGGCTGCATCCCTTTATTCAGAGGGATGTGGAGACGTGTTTATTTGCCCCAGTGCCATGATGGTATACTTTATGGCTGGATGTAGTTTATGTGAGTGTGTGTGTGGAGGGGTGGGCACTTGGAGGAGCGCCGCACCATACTCATGCTGTCAGGGTGAAATATCGCTGCACTCTCTCTTGATTGCTGTGTACGGTGCTTCAGCCCTATTCATAAAAATGCAATTCCATGCAGTACTGTGCCTGACTTGACAAAATAAACTACGACATTCCAGAGAGGCAGATTTAAGATGTTAAAGAGTGGAGCGATTACCCATCTCAACCTCTCAATTACACCATGCATACAATTCAGGACAAGCATGTAATTTCAAATAAATAAAGAAATGGCATCAGCATCAAATAAAATACAATATTTCAGTTCACATCGTGATAAATATTGTTGTCAGTGAAAACTACAATCTGGAGTTGTGAGGAGATGTTTTTGTGTGGAGACGCCGATGGAGAGCAACAGAGTCAAGTTATGAAAAGTTAGCCCTCTTCCAGCTGATCAAAAGACAGACTTTTTTTTTTTGTAGCTATGAGATAAGCAAGTGTAAGATTTGCTTAAATATACAAGTCTTTGTGCTCTGCAGTCTTAGCTGAGTGTCATGACATGCTACGATTCAGCTGTCAGTGCAGTGGTAGGAATGTTGTTATTGTTGCGCTGGGAAGAGTTTGAAATTTTGACCTAATGGTGGGAGAGTCGGAGATTCCCCCTGAGGGAGGCATAAACGTCTGTGCAAATATTTCAGCCTGGACCAGCGTGGCGGATGGATCGAACAACATGCTGACGCGAGCAAACCGCAGAACCACTAGCACGGCTGAAAATGTCAAAGAGATAAGACTGAAAGTATGAAAAGATGCAAACTTCCATTGCACGTACACACACACACACACACACAGAGGGCAATAACTTTGCCAAAGCGATTCCTGTAAGGCAAACATTAATGCTAAAAATAAACATCTGTGGCTCAGAGCGTGGACAGATCGATATTCTGATCATTTCAATGTTCATGTAAACTGGTAATTATTTTCATTAATGATATCTTAAAGCTAATGAGTTTTAATAAATTAAATAGCTTTAAAGTAATAAGATCAAGCTTCACTAATGCGAGATGTTTACTTCTTTATCTACCACAACATATAGTTGAACATTAAAAATCTGGATTAGACTGGATTAAAATAAAATATACACTTATTTGTCCCCAGGAGAAAGAAAATTGCCAGTAACAGGATACATAGTGGAAGGGAATGACAGCTGCTCATACACAATGATTTACAGCCTCCTAAAAAACCTCACTATGCCTCTATTTCCTGTTCAAAGAGAATAGCATTAAAGCTGATGAAGGTGGAGAGGAGATGTATTCTGCAGGGCATTAGTCTCTCTGACTTGAAAGTGAAGGCGTGCCTGGCGTATTCTCACTGTTTATGAAATGCCAGGCTTCACTTTGACCTCAGCATTTTGCAGATTTTTAGTTGGGTTTGCACGCGCCCACATGCTGTTTGCAGCTACCTAACCCTTTTCCAAGCTACAAACTTACTATCACTTGCTTACAGGCTTTCAGTGCAGGACATTTTCTTCTTCTTCTACTTTTTTTTTACTTGCAGAAGCACCTGCTTAAACCGGCCCACTGCAGTCTACTGAGGTTCCTGTCATTTCCTTTCAAAACAGGAGGATGTGATGTGAGGATGTGAGTGCTGTGGTCAGGTCCCCGGTGAGCTCTCCTTGCAGAGCAATGGCGTGAGACATGGCTCCATGACAATGCTGCTTCCTGGCAAAGTTGATTTTTTTTCCCTGTACCTGGGAGGAAATTGACTGCTTAACACCGGTTTACAGGCTGCAGAGAGGTTAGACATTGCAAAAATGGCCTGAGTGCGATAATGTGCTGGAACCACTGTGCTGGTCTCGTCTGTGGTGGAGGTCTCCATGCCAACCGCTGCACACTGGGTACAATACAACTGTGCCTCCAAGGTCTGGGAGGGTATTTTAAGATCTCGTAACATATGCTCATTTTGTTCCTGTGGTGTTGTTAATATTTATTACGACACCTTCATTTAGCCCTTTGCTGCGGCGTGAAGATTTCAGACAGCCTCATTTTTCACTTCTCCACCAGAGCTGCTGCACTACACATCGAGGCAAGTGTAAGTTTACAGGAGTTACATTTTCGGTAGAGTAGGAGCTGATTTTTATTTTATACTCAGCAGTTTTCTCCAATTCCTTTTCAAGATGAAGCCTCTGGAAACTGTACCAGCCCTACTTTTCGCTTTTTATACAACCTCTCCACTTTCTCATCCTCCTTTTTTTTTTCTTTCTTCTCCCTCAGCACCGGGGGAAGATGAAGCACTCGAGTTTGCTAGAATCTGTTTCCCAGCAGCGGCCCGAGCTTTAAGATGGATCGAGGGGATTTGCATGGGGCGGGGTGGAGAGTTAGTAAGACATGTGAGAGAGAACAGGAGAAATGTTACTGCTGAGGCGCAGCAAATGAGGGCTGTAGAGAAGAGAGGAGAGGAGGGGTAGGAGGAGTGAAAAGGGGGCACACTCACGCAGATCAGAAAACAACGGTCCTGTCCTATGCCCAGAGGACAGATGCTGCCATCTACTTAAGCTGAGAGTGAGAGGGGAAGAGGGAGGATTGACTTTTACCTGATGTAGAAGCTGCACTCACCCCTCACCACCCCTCTCTTCTATCCAGCCTGTCTGGAGCCGCAGAGGACTGTCAGCCCGTACAGACGAAGCACAAGATCAGAGTGCTGGCAGAGCAAGTGTGCCTACAGCTCTGCGTTACCTGCTTTACCACCCTGAAATCGCTCTCTCGCCCCACATGCACACATTCACAGAACTTTCTCTCGTGCGCGAAGACTTACATGCTGACAAGCAGGCTGGCAGGCAGGCAGGCACACACACACATACACTCCCCCCCTCCCATTATTATCTGTGCGGCGAGCAGTTCTGCTCATTTTGGTGCGAGCAGCGAGGGGCTGCATTTTGCTCCTCAGCAGCAGCAGCAGCAGCAGCAGCAACAACACAGGACGGGTCCAGAGAAGAGCAGTCACCACCAGAGATCAGTCAGCAGCTGCTCCAACTGAAGGCAAGCCCTTGTCTCTTGTTCTCCTCATTCATTTTCCTTCTTTTTTCCATCTGAATGTGACGCAGTGATGCTGACCTTCCCTTTCCCCATTCTCTCCCCCCACTCTCTTTCTCCTCAGCAGCGTGTGTCAGTGGGACAGCCATGGAGGACACCCTCACCTGCAGCCATGCCACTTTCTCCCAGGTGTTTGGACGCCAGGGACAGCTCATGCAAGCCAGTGAGTTTCACTCTCTCCATATCCCGCCCCCCCCCCCCCCCCAAAAAAAAAATCTTTAATCACATGCATGCCTTACATCCACCCTCAGCAATTCCACACAATCGCATCCTGAGTCTTACTGCTGTTTTAATTCATCTGAGCCTTGGAGGCGCATCAATGAGATTGCATTATCACGGCTTAAATCATGCACAAAGCAGAGAGTTTTCAAAGAGATGACAGGAAAACAAAACTGGGTTATCTTTTCACACGTTACGGTGATGTTAAAGGAAAGAAGCAATCTTATATTTTTCCTTTTTTTTCATCCTTGACAAACTGTATGACTGTCATTGTGGTGCTGCCCAAGTTTCTGAGCAGCAGGATTAACTTGTGCAGCACTTGTGTTATAAGGAGGTGGCTTCAAAAGCTTTTTGGACAGCATGCGGGATTAACCCGGGACTGTGGCTCAGCTGTGTTGGGAGTTACACTTTGCTAAAAGAGCGCTTTAGAGGTACTTGAACACAAAGAGAAACTGGAAACTGACAGCTTTCTTTACAGACCAGGTGTGCTGGTTAATATTTCTGTATGTTTTTAGTAATTTCTGCAGTCTTAAGTAGCAGATCTGAATGCATACTTTGCAGCACAGTGTTATTCACAGTATGATTGAAACTGAATTTGTCAGGGTGAGACACTATTTGAGGAGCTCTCATAGTTCAGACTGATAGCTAAATTATTAAAAAGGGAATCTATCAAGATTTTCAGGGGTGCAGACACACCGAACACAACCTTGGAGCGCTGCTTATAAAGCATGCTCAAGTAATATCTTATTATGCAACGAACATGGTCAGAATACATATTTCCCCCAAGAGGAAAAATAGAACAGAGATCGACTTGTCTCCACAATCAAAGTGTCAGCTGCATCCTCCCATAACTGGCCTGGTATTTCTCCTCATGGAGTCATGCAGCGAGAACTTAGTCAACGCCTTTGATGCCTTCGCTCGGCCTTAAATGCATAGCGATTCTTCACACGGTGTTATGAAGGATAATGAGGAGAGCCCGGGCGGATTTCAAAACAGATGTGCCTTTATACTACGTATCGGGTTTGTCACATCAATTTTAAATGCCTTTGTTTCTCGTCATTACCACCTGCAGAGAGGGGCGTCTGATTAGAGTTTCAAAGCAAGTGTTATTAACACGAGCGCAGCTAAGACAGCACTTAGTGGAGCTAATAATGGAAAGACATCAGTCATTTCCCTGTGCTGTAAAATTCATGCTTCTTGACACGTGTTACTTAGCAAGGCTGTGTTGCAGGAGTTCATCTGCTGGGATTTTTGAATCATGGAGTTATTTGGGAAGATAGATATGCAGATGTGGTGCAGTGAATTGTAGTTGTCTTTACACGAGAGCACTCTTTTATAAATAATGCAATTTGTTTGAATGCATCCACGGGCTTGCGTTGATAAGAGCATATTACTGGTGAAGGGGTTGCAGGGTTTTGATTAATATTTTGCTTCAGACAGGCAGGAGGCTGAAAGCATCTTCACTAAATGAGTGTCTTTAAGAACTGCTGAGCTGCTGGTCGTCTCTCTGGTTTCAGGTTTTTATGGCAAGCAGAGAATGCACTGGATTAGTGTGCAAACAGTGTGCACAAAACGCCGGATAAGTCCAACATATAATGACAGCTACATGTGTATGCAGATGCAAATGTATGCAGAATACAAATGCTTCATAGCCCTGAATCAGTAGATTATCTGGAGGGCATCTCAGTATAAAAGGATGTAAACAAGGAGAGGGTGTGTCAGTGCTTATCACATTGGATCATGGATGGCAGCAAGGCAAGGCAAGCCTTCACAATAAAATTCAGTATTTCCTTTCATCATCAGCATACACAGTGGAAAAATTGAATGATAAATAGCAGATTATATTGTGTTGTAGCACATGGCGGTGGATCTCAGCCTTTTTATCATGTAGAAAGTCAATTTATTAGCATGTAATCTGCCAAAGCCTTCGCATACACTGGCTGGCATGCAAAGATTTAAAAAGATGAAATGTTTTTGATGTACTTTTTTCTCAAATATTACTTCACTATTAACAATTTACTAGTGACTCGTGAATTACTAATCATTCAAGACCTCTCCATGAATAGTTACTTTTGTCTGCTTATTAACAAAGGTCCGCCACAGCAGGTAGCACCACCTGTTTGTTTTGGCAGATTATTATTTTTCTTATGTTCGATGCCCTTCCTGATGCAACCCCAAAGGGATTTGTGTCACCTCCCGGGATTTAACGGAGATCTGTGACTTGCTAGTTAAATGTGTAAACCACTTCACTATGAATATATAAAGAAAGACGAGAAATTCAGATTTTTAACACTATCACACAATGTGGAAACACTGATCGATGGGATATTTCATCATTTGGAGGGATAGTGTTAAGTTTTTGAGCATCTTAAAACTTTGAATCATTAAGATTCGTAAGGCAGGTCAAGATTTGGCATTAGATACTTTCAGATAAGAGCTCATAAACACTCTGTAAACCTGAAAAGCCCAGAAACGCTCAGCAACCTTTCCATATAAAAATGCAGCTTCTCGGCGGCCACTGGCTATAAAGGCTATAAAAAAGATATCAAAGTGCCTCCAGCCTGCAATTTCCACTGCCTGAAATGCCATTAATGCATGTGAAAGTCACAATGTGGATTTGAAAGAACAAGAAGACTTCACGTCTGCTGGGCAGAAAATAGAAGCCACCCGTGAGTGTGAAGCAGCTGTACGAAGGTTTAGCTGACGCAGCAACGTCGTTGTATCATTCCACTGTGCAGGGTTGATGCACAAACATCAGAGAGGGAAATGCTACCTACATCCTCATCACGGAAATCAAATGCGGAAATCTGTAAAGCAAAATTATTTGGAAGCAACTTTTGTGGACAATTTTAATTAAAACTGTGGCGACGATCACCAAAGGTTTGCTCAGAGAGAAAAGATGAAGATGCCGATTAATAATTATGGGGTTGGAAACAATTAGAAGCACATTGCAGTGACATAGCAACACATTTTCCTGATAAATATCATGCAGTTTCATAAATATTACAAAAGATGGATGTAGTCACTTTGACGTCAGGCATTTTGAAGCTTCAGGTTTTGTGATGTCAGAGGTCACCTTATACACACGAAATGGTGGAGTGCAAAGTTGTCAGCATTTATAACAAGCTTCCCTAGGTTTTCCCTTTGCTGCAAGCAGACTTTTAACAGCTCTCACACATCCCTACTTGAACATCGCTAAAAATTTGTGGTTACATCTCAACATGTTACACAGGGTGTTCTCATCATGTACTATTTTTCTTAAATGAAGGCACAAATATTTGAAGAAAGGACGATCTTTAACATCTGCTATACAGGCTATATTTGCTTCTTTTCACCTCAAAAATCAGCTAATCTCTCATAGCGTGAGCCATATTCTCTTTCTAGTTGATGTTATTTTAATACTGTGACCTGAACAGACGCCACACACACCCAGAAATATCTTCTTTCTTCTTCTTTCTTTGTTTCCTGTCTCAGTTTCACTCAGCTCATTTTGTTTGACCATGAGAAGTCTCACGAGTTTGGTATGATGTGTTTCCACTATCCAGTTCTACTTGATTGGGCTTCAATGAATGGGTTAACTGTCAGTGTGGGTATAATTACAGATTAGATTAGAGACTAATCTAACAGTTATGCAAATCACAGTTGCAGGCTGTTGTCTTGTGTTGTAATGAGCTGGATTTGGTTAAATGCATAGTGATTTTTTTCATAGAAAAAAAAGATAAAATGACATCCAGTGAGAAAACACTTTTTGGATGACGAACAAGAGCTGTTAGTATACAAGTACAGCAGGATTGTAAAATTAGGTGTTTTATAATTTGCGTCATTATGAGATAAAAGTCTCTCCTCCTCTGCAGATCAGCAGAAGTGTGAAGTGCAGACAACATGTAAAACTGCAGCAAGTCTGTCCTTTTGTTCCAACAGCATTTTTTCCACTTGTGCTTCTAGGTAGAGCGTTAACTTTTCCCTGAATAAATGACAAGTGAAGCCTCTGTTTCTCAGAGCTGCATGCATTATTCACTACATTCTTAACCTATTTGTGTTGCCTTTTCACTCTCCTTTCCCTCCCCCCCATTTTTGCTTTTACAACATTGCTTCCAAAGTTGTGGACACGGTGGGGAATTAAAAAGCTAACGCAGCAATCGGCGAATTGTTTAAACCCCATTTTTGCCTGAAAATGGCACATTAAACCTTTGACATCGAAGCTTATTTGATTATTTTATAAAAACTACTGGTGGATTCTGAATCGATCGAATTAGCAACAAGACATTTAAAAATGACAGGAGCAGGTTTACCACCGTGTTGCATCATTTCTTCTTGTAGTAACACTCGCCATTAAATGCCTTTGCATCTGGGAACTGGAGAAATCAGTCGGCCTAGTTTGGAAAGTGAAACAGATTTTCATTCTTGGGTGATATAAGATTTTGGTAAATTAACAATTCAGAGCATCTCAGAAATTCAATTCTGGTCATGGGGATGTTACGTTTCAGTAGAAATATTTCATCACTCATCCAAGTGACTTTCTCAGTCTCCCCTTGGATGAGTGATGCAATGTTTTTCCAACTGAAATGTTACATCCCCATGACCAGAATCAACTCACTGGGATGTCCCTACCTGCATGACTGAACATGCATCAAGACTATTCAGGGCCACCTTTGTTGTATTTTTTATATTCTATCTGAATATATATCTATCTGATACAGATATATCCAGATATTTTCAGTGGGTGATCAGAGGTGGACTGTTTTACTACACACCCATGGTATTACACACACACACACACACACACACACACACACACACACACACACACACACACACACACACACACACACACAAATGTATATGTGAGGTATATATATATACACCCAGCACGCCCCTGCGGGCGGTTTATCCTTCAAGCTCGGGTCCTCTACCAGAGGCCTGGGAGCTTGAGGGTCCTGCGCAGTATCTTAGCTGTTCCCAGGACTGCGCTCTTCTGGACAGAGATCTCCGATGTTGTTCCCGGGATCTGCTGGAGCCACTCGCCTATCTTGGGAGTCACCGCACCTAGTGCTCCGATTACCACGGGGACCACCGTTACCTTCACCCTCCACATCCTCTCGAGCTCTTCTCTGAGCCCTTGGTATTTCTCCAGCTTCTCGTGTTCCTTCTTCCTGATATTGCTGTCATTCGGAACCGCTACATCGATCACTACGGCCGTCTTCTTCTGTTTGTCTACCACCACTATGTCCGGTTGGTTAGCTACCACCATTTTTGTCCGTCTGTATCTGGAAGTCTCTACAGACGGATATATATATATATATATATATATATATATATATATATATATATATATATATATATATATATATATATATATATATATATATATATATATATATATATATATATATATATATATATATATCTGCTTCTACTGACTGCTGGCTTGCACTCACGAGCTCATTGGATTCCATCATGATACTGTGCTACAAGTCCAGTCGTGAAATTTTCCTCACTGCTAAATATTCCGCAGTCAGCTGTTATATTGATATTATAAAAAGTGGAAGCGATTGGGAATAACACCCATTCAGACATAAAGTGGTAGGACACAGAGCAGGGTGAGCAGATGCTAAGATGCTCAGTGCCAGAGTTGCAAATTTTCTGTAGTCAGCCACTACAGGCCACTACAGGCCTCAAGAACAGTGCATAGAGAGCTTCAGGGAAGGGGTTTCCAGTTTGACCAGTCTGGGTTTGGCAGTTTCTAGGAGGTCCGTACTTGCTTGACTGCATTTCACCAAATGTTTGGTGGAGGGCAATTATGGTGTGGGGTTGTTTTTCAGGAGTTGGCGTCAGCCGATTAGTTCCAGTGACAGGAACGCTTAATGTTTGTGCTTCCAAGACATTTTGGACAATTTCATGATCCCAACTTTGAGGGAAAGGTTTTGGGATGGTATCTTCTTGTTCCAACATGACTGCGCACCAGTGCGCAAAGCAAGATCCATAAAGACATGGATGAGTGAGTTTGAGGTGGAAGAAGAGTCCTCACCCTCAACCCGACAGAGCCAGGCCTTCTCGTCCAACATCAGTGTCTGATCACAAATGTGCTTCTGGAAGAACATAAAAACATCATATATCATATTCCTATAGATTAGGAATGGGATGTCACTCAATTTCAACTACGTGTGACAGCAGAAAATACTTTTGGCAATATCGTGTATGTGGTGCCAGCTTATATATTCTTGAGCATTACTGGGGCCTTCATAGATATGCAAGTTATCCATACCATGCAAACCAGTACACTGGATGGTTCTTTCCTCTTTAGACTGGAGGATTGTGTCTTCCATACAGTACTGTTTTTCCACTTCACCTCAGTCCCAAAGAATGTAACAGGTTTTCTGGAAGTTTTCTGCGTAATGCATTTGCAGATAAAGCAGTGAACTTTTAATAATTATGAAATGTGTTCCTGAGCTCATGCAGTGATTTCTGCTTTGCAATCTTGTCGATTTTTAATGAAGTGCTGCCTCAGGGATCGACGATCACGACTATTCAATATTTGTTGTTGGCCTTGCTCACCGAAGGATTTTCCAAATGTTTTAATAAAATTATGAACTGCAGAAGCTGAAATCTCCAAATTCATTGCAATTTTATATTTAGAAAAAGACCCTCTGAAAATGTCTTACTATTTGCCAACTATGTGTGAGTTTATGCCACTTGGTGTTTTTTAAGCACTACACAACTTTTCCAGTCTTTTGCTGCCCTTCTTCCAACTTTTTTGTCAATATTTCCTGCATGAAATGGGAACACATTTTTCAAAAAACAATAAAACCTTTCATTTTCAACATTTTCAACATTTGTTATGTTCTCTTCACTTTTTTTTAAAATTAAATATGAATAAATTACAGAGCAACTCAACTTTTCTGGAAATAATTCTTGTCCTACTTTTTTCCTTCAAATTGCTTGTGGCAATGAAAAAGCCTCATGAGTGCTATTGCTACGTTTGCATAAATCCCCACAAGCTCAGGCTCTGCTCCTTGCCAGAATGTTGTGTCCTGACACAATGAAGTGGTTTCAGTCACCTTTCTGCTCCACTGGACCAAAGTGATGTGAGGACGGCCACAGTGCAAGGTTGCCTGCAGTGTCGTCCACAGAGTAGGTCCACAGATGTCAAGAGCTGAATATCTTCATCCTTCCTATTGTGGAGATTTATCCCCCTATCTTTGCTAAGAGAGGTCAGGGGACCTCCTCTAAACGCCAGATTTGTTCATCATTGACCATACATCACAAACAACTAACAGTAAATCCGATAAGATAAATACAAAATTGCCTTATTTTTCATTTTCCTGATGAATTAAACACCCTAAACAATGCAAACAATGTAATCACTGCTGCTAAATTTGTGTGATACATCCTACACACTTGTTAATATACTCTTACTTACTCTATTGATCCTACTTAACTCCCTGGATATCCCCAGCAGCACTGAAAATCACTTCCTCAGAGTCATTACAAGCCTAATTTAGATCTGCCTACCTATTTTTATCCCTATATTGGATTTAAGTAGCTCAGCAGAGCCAAGACCAGTGGACGTGTCTTAATCTCTTGGTCAGTATATCTGCTATCACAGTGAGCCTCAGGCCAGAGCAGCTGGATCATTCCAGATCAACCACTCTTGCTAATTCATTAAAGGTTAATTATTAGTTGATGGGATTCACTCATTTTTACAAACCAGGTTTGAAATATGTAGTCCAGTGTTGTGAACTGCACTGTTGTGCATAATTTAGCTGCACAATGCTCCTTAGGTCATTGGGAGAGCAGGAATCACATGCATCTGTATTTGCAGACTTGGCCTCAGGGTGATCAATAATCCAATGGCTGTTCACTTAATGCGGTGTGTGTTGAGTGGTGGGAGTTTGCTCATTGGCTCGAGATGGTGTAATTAGTAGATGCTGAACTTTCCCGAGCCATATAGTCTTACTGTAATGCAACAACCAGCAACATTTTATATTCTTTTATTACTTTTTATTATCAGTTTATACTTGAGGCCCTCTGAGGTTGTGCTGTATGTACTTGGCAGCAACACAGGATGCTAATGTTTAGCAGGTATGCTAATGCTGTGCGGCATCCCCTGTTTGAACAGCATGCTGTAGACGTCTGTGAATTGAGGAGACCAGCTGCTGGACTTGGGAGAGAGGAAATGTTGGCCATTCTTGTCTGATATAGGATTCTCAACAGTCCTGGTCTTCTTTGTTATGCATGTCTTTTCATGATGGGCCAAATGTTTTCGGTTGGTGTAAGGCCAATTCAGCTACTTCTAAAAAAGTCTAGTTAAGAGGCTCTTTTTATGCCCAATCATGTTACTGACCTGCTGCCAATGAACCTAATTAGGTGCAAAATGTTTCTCCAGCTGATTCTCTTTATTATCACTTACTTTTGTTCCCTTTGTCCCAGCTTCTTTAAGATGTGTTGGTGCCACCAAAGTTAAAATGAGGTAATATCTTTGATGAAATAGTAAAATATCTCAGTTTAAACATTTCTTATGTTTTCTCTTATGTGTCTTTGAAATTTGAAACTCATTACATTCTGTTGTTATTTACATTTTACACAGCAAACCAACTTCTTTGGAGTTCGGGTTGTGAGAGGCCAATGTATGAGCATGTAGCATTTTGAGGTTTTCAGTTATACTAAACCAATAAATCTAAGCTTAAGCCTTCACAGTGGGACTTCACAAACCACCGCGTGATGTTATGGTTGCCATATCCATCTTTATTTGAAGTCTGTATACTAAACATGTAACGACCAGTCACATGATTATGACAAACGTGGACAAATTTAAAATGTAATTTAATTGTCATGCGTCTACAAAACCTGTGTAAGGTTGATGGAAAAATGCAATAAACTCATCTCATTTTATTTATTTTTTTCATGACATCTGATGTGTATATACCCTACCGCGAATGTAGTGTAGTTTGGTAATACCAAGTCACCAGAGTTTATCACTGAAGGAACATGCAAATCATGCAAAATATATCAAAACTCTCAAATTCATGTTGTAATAATCCCCTTTTAAATGTTTAAAACTATAGTTAGCCACAAACTATGGTCTGGATTTGCAGTTCAGGCCTGAAGAAACTGGTAAAAAAAAATAATGGAGGGAAAAAGCTGCAAACAGGTAACATTTTTTTCTGTCAATTACTGACTTCCAAAGTAAAAAAAAAAAGTTATGTATAACTCAGGCTTTTATATGCCTTTCAGAAAGAAGGTAGTGCTTCACTTTCCAGAGCAAAACTAGTTCCAGCCTGGATGTTGCTTTGTTATTTCAGGTTGTAGCAAAACCGATTTATTCCTGCAATACCACAAACCCCTGTGTTTCCATGTCTCCCGGACAAAGTGCTTTGCTGTTTGTACAGTGTTTCATTTTGTAAGGATTTTAGTCATTTCTCACACTTTGAATTGATGCATCTCTTGCTCTCTTTTGCCTAATCTGCTCTGTCTCTCCCTGTTGCTCTCTTGCAAAAACACATACACGCCCTCACAGGAAACATGGGGTTATTGCAAAATTTTAAGTGGATGCACATAAGCTGAATACTGCGCGCTCAGCGAGCACATCACTTGGATTTAATAGTTACTCATCTCCACCACTTTAAAGCGGCTAAATTTGTCACTGCTCGATCTCCTGTGTGCACACACTGAAGTGCCAGGAGAGTGTTTAAGATATGAACAACAGCAGATTTCACAGAGAAGCTAATCCTGCTCATTTTGGCATCTGTATGATTACTGTGTGCATCCTTTTTCTTCTTTTTTTAACTGTTGTGGCTGCACATATCTGTCAAAATGGATTTTCAAGTTCCAAACAAGGTAAAAACACACAGTGAAGTTGCAAGTGGTGGACAGAAAAACAAAACAACAAAACACTCAGCACTGCTCGGATGAAAAATGATATTAATATATTTGTACACCTAGAGAGCATTTTCTGATTTGCCGTTTACGTCCCTCCCGTGGTTTCTGCATCATTGAGCTCTCTGCCTGAGTGCTGAATGTGCATATCTGCCTCAGCACAACCACTACATCTGGCCTCTTTTCCCCTCTCCTCCTTAGTTACACAAACGCTGAGCTGCTTCCCAAAGCATCGGTGTTCATCTCATAATCTTGTCATAATCCACCACAGAGAAGACAACGAAACAGAAAGAGAAGGAGACACAGTGGCACAGCAGCTATAGCACAATGTTCACATGGAAAACTTATATAGAAGTATGTATTTCAAAAAGGAAAAAACAAAACAAAAAGGGGGGGGGGTGTAGATTAAGAAAAGTGCCACTTTGACAGATATAAAAACCCAGCTGGAAATGTTTCATAATTTATGATACAGCTCGGAAAGATAGTAATGTCACAAGGCAACAACAAAAGGGTGAGCACACTGTTCAGCAGCTTAATTTATGAAGCAAACTTACATACAAAACTAATGATGTGCGCAAATCAGTAAGATCAGCGGCATAAGATGTGCATGAGTGGAAATGTGTGTGAGAAACCTAAGAAATGCAAATTTGATGCATGACATAAGCAATTATGATGAGCCCTGATCAATCCCCCAAGGGACCTACAATTACTGCCGTAGTCTATTTTGGCATCTAATGATACGAAGTACTAAACTAAGTATAAATTTAGAGGTGATTGTGCTTTTGCTGTAGCTGCTCCAAAGTTGTGGAATGATCTGTCCTTGCATGTTAGGCAGGGCTCATCTCTTTCTGAGTTTTAAACTCTTCTTAAAACATATTTATTTGCTGAAGCCTTTGGCACTCTTTAAGGGGTTGACTCAATTTTTTTTAACATGTTTTATTTTATTTTATTTGGCTTATGCTTATGCTTATTTTATAATATTTTATATTATTTTATTTGGCTTATGCTATTTGTATATGTACAGCACTTTGTGAACCCTGGTTTTATGTTAAAGTGCTTTATAAATAAAGCTGGTATGGTATGGTAAGTAAATACAGGGTCATTGTTACCGTTACCAGTACTGATACTTTTAACCTATAACGGCAGCTTGTGTAGGAGAGACCAGCGTGTCATGATTCATGACATCACCACCATCAATTTGCAATTTATGCTTTTTACTTAAGAATAACAATTTAACACAATAAAAACACACCTTTCAGTTTTTCATGTATTTTGAAACTTGGTATCAAATCAAATCAAATCACTTTTATTGTCACATCACATGTGCAGGTACATTGGTACAGCACATGTGAGTGAAATTCTTGTGTGCGAGCTTCACAAGCAACAGAGTTGTGCAAAATACAATAATGTAAACAAGCAAAATACAAGAATGGCTACATCTGAAACTAATAAATATATGTACATATATATATGTATTTTGGATAACTTTAGTGTAGATGTGGCTGTCTCTAAAGCACTTTGGGTCAGCTTCTGTTGTTTAAATGTGTTATAGGCTAAAAATAAAATAGACGTGACAATTAACACAAAAATGTTAAGGTATTTTTCATAGTGTACATTTCCTAAAATAAAATAAAGTAAAATAAATAAGTGGGTTATATACTGAACTTAGATGCTAGAAACCAGGCATTGATCCTATTATTGATACCATTACCAGCATTTGTATCAATATTATCAATATATGGAGCGATCCACCCACCTCTACATACAAATACACAGTATACAGAAGAAAAGGTTGCGAGTTCAGGCAGGGGTCGTCTCAGCAAATACTAACCTTTTCCATTTAGGCTTCCCACTCCCCGGCACTCACAGCACCGTCGGCCAAAAGAAGAATCTGGTGTGCTCTGAGTCTGTATAAATATGCATCACTAGTTAGTGCAGGCGCACCTGTGGTGATGAAATATAGCCGATTCTCCCGGGTTCCTCTCTTTAACATGCAGGGCACGCCATTAAAGGATGGGAGTGACACTGCATACTGCATGTATATCTGTGCTAAAGACAGTTTTCACTGGATTCGCTCCCGGCATGTGATCAGAAATTTACAACATGCAACATCTGGGAGCTTTTCTCTACTAAAAAGAGGCTTTAGTTTCTGTCGTCACCGCTGAGAAAAAGTAGCACTTTTTGGTAACTTTCAGAGGGTTCAGTGATGTTTTGACACTGTAAACACTAATGAGAAGAACCATT
This sequence comes from Mchenga conophoros, assembly GCF_057382185.1. Lineage (NCBI taxonomy): Eukaryota > Metazoa > Chordata > Actinopteri > Cichliformes > Cichlidae > Mchenga > Mchenga conophoros. Next base: position 23,811,733 of record NC_140530.1, read on the forward strand.
GGCGCCTATGCCTTGTTAATCCGATATTCTCCTGAGCTGAGACGCTCCACTGTACATGTGATTTGCCACCAATTTAGGAAGGAGCAGCATTTTCAATGCCAACAGTTTCTTAAGATGTCTACAAAGTGTGGCTCAAAGAAAGGAGTCGGGTTCACTTTTGCAGAGCTCGCGATAAGCAGCTCTCATTGTGAAACACCATTACACTGTGGGACAGAGTTTACATGACGGCTGTGAAATGGAGAGTGTGTGCACGTTTGTCGAATAGCGCGTCTCCGTGTCCGCCACCACAGTGATATCAGGCTCAGTGCCTGCTTTCTACAGATGCCCCTGGATAATATGTCTTAATGTCTGTGAGAGTCACACATGTGGCCTGTGCTACATTAGCCGGCCACGTAAGACACGTAATCTTCTTATAAAGGTCCTGGGTGATTTCTGCATGACTCTGCAGAGCTGTCCGTTCTAACTTGTATCTTTCTCAGATTGAAGCAGAGAAGTGAAGGTAAATCATTCAAAAAACACTGGTAAAAATTTAAAAAATTATGTGTGATCATGTAAACATTTGTGGTATCACAGTGCATCTGTGATTCCTCACCACTGTGACATCCAGTGGGGAAAATAACACCACTCCACAGGCTTCACCTTTGACCTTTGTTAGCCACCAAAAATCTTTGACTTTTATAGCCATTTCAGATGTGAACGTTAGGCTGTCAATAGACTAATTACTTATTTGATTAGTAGTTGCAGCTTTGGCGTTCAATTCTTGATAGCACGTTTTCTTAATTCTGAGATATTTATTCATATGCAAAGGGGAAACAATCTTTAGTCACCCTTCTTATTTAGCTGGAATAATAGGAATTAGGCACAGTGTTCTTCTTTGGAATGCCTTTTGGATGATCCCACTCTTCTTCAGTTATGTTGAAGTCAGGGCTCTGGTGAGGCCGATTCATGACTGATAGTATTCGATTTTGTGTTTTTATGTCCAGGTATGCTTTTACTGCATTGGCAGTGAATTTGGGATATTGTCATGATGAAAAATGAAGCTCTTGCCAATCAGACACTTTCCAGATGGTATTAAAACTGATGGTACCTTTCTGCATTCATAGGTCCATCAATTTTTAAAAATCTGCAACACTACTGGCTGACAACTCACTGTTGTACCTCCTGTGTTCATGCTATGAAAAAACTATTTGAAAAAAACTACTATCATCACTCCATAAGACCCGTTGCCACAGACTTTCAGTTGAGTTCTTGTGTAATGGGGCGTACCTCAGCCCTGTTTTCCTTCGTTAAGAATGGCTTCTTGACAGCCGCCCTTAAACTGAGATCATGTCTGATGAAGCTTCAGTGAACGCTAGATGGATCCACTGCCACTCACAGATCCTTCATCAGGTCTTCCCTGGATTTTTCCCCCGTTTCTTTCAGATACTGTTCATGTGCTGCAGATAGTTTTTCAGCTTTGCCACATCTTCTTTTGTGCTCTTGTTCTGTTTCACCAAAATGTTTAACGACACATTGCACACATTGGAAAGATATGCCAAGTATTAACTCTTTGGAATCACCTTTTTGGTGCAAAATTACAATTAAAATTTAAATTATACGTAGACACAATACTGGTTCATACCTTGAGTTAGGTGCCTTTTTTATGCTTGAATGATTCATAGGTCAGTGTCAAGTGGCTAAACAAACAAAAGAATTATTCAGAAAACAGTCAGGTACAAGTACTGCACTGAAAATGAATGAAAAAGTAGCCAATGTCCAAAGAAAAACTCTGAAAGACCTTCAGAAAGGATGGAGAACTGTTCCTTAAGACCACTTTAGAAACCTACAAGAGTGTCTGGGTCTTTGAAAGGAAAATATAAAGAAATGAGTGGTGACTCAAGACGTTTACACAGTACTAGTATGTCTAGAAAACTAAAACTGCACATGTAAACCAAAGACAATGAACACTGCAGTGATATCTTAAAACAGGACTTGCAAATGCAAAAATGCAACCCAACGTGACCTTTATAGCACAGTCTCTTAAGATCAGTTTGTTTAAACCACTTACTTTGTCCCTCTTCTTGCTACCAAACATATGGACAGAGGCAAGATCAGAGATGCTGAACACATATTAGGAATCAGAGGCTTCCTCTTAGTTATGGATCAGCAATTATGTCAAATGGTTTCTGCACCACAATTCTGATGTCATTTCGGTCAAGCTGTCCTCCACAGATGTGCTCAGCATCATTAAACAGCGCTCAGCTCTCTCCTCTCCAAGCTCACGAGTAGCAGCCATGTGAATATGCAGAACGTACACGTTTTTTGATGTGAGAGGGAAGTGAAAAAGCCCACGAGATGTGCTGGCAACAGTTTTCCCCACACAGGAATGTCTAACTTGGTAAAAATGTTGAGCTTATGTGCCTTTGAACTCTCCGAGTTGTTTACGTGCGCTGAAACGCGTTAATGAATGATAGCAGTATTACCTGCAGTCTACAGTCAGAGTGGCTCATCTCCTAATAGAAACCTGTTTTGAAATTGAATTTTGAGCATCAAAGTGGCTGATACCGATAATGGATTCAGAACTGTCACCCCCATGTAAGAGCAAATTCCGAGTTCAGATATTTAATCCCCATCTGTCGTACTTCAAGTTGGTGAGTTGTGTGTGCTACCTGCCATTGTGCAGTGCCACAAAGATATGTGGCTCTGACCCACTTTCATCTGCCCTGCGAGACGGGTTCAGACACTTTCTCACAAACAGTCCTAATTGGAGGCAGCCTTGTCACTGGTGCTGCCTGTAGCTCCAGCTTTTCGAAAGTACTCCTGCGTGCAGCTTTGGATTTTGAAATGTCATGTTTGAGCTCTCACAGGTCTGCTCTAACAAGCAATGTTTACCCCGACTGTAAAAAGACGAGAGGATCCCGATTTCCCCTCCATATCTCAGCCGATGCAAGAGTTTCTTCTCTTCTGTCTGCCAGTTGCATCTTCAAAGTTTCTCCTTAAGCTTGTTTTCTTGCTTGGAAACTTTCTACTGAAAGCAGCAGTTTCAAAGTGACTCACCTTGCTTTCCCGGGTCCATTTTGTGTGGTGTCTTTCTAGCTCCTGCCGCATTGTGTTGTGATACTCGCAGCACAGCTGGGGAACTTTTTCAGCTACCAAAACATTACTGACGAGGTTCACACTGAGACCTGTCTTGCAAAGAGGGAAAAGTTTCTCCAACAACAATCACAATGCAGATGCAGTGATTTATTGGTTTAAAGTGTGCTTTTGTTGTTCTCTGCAGCTGCTGTGCCTCCGCTGCTGCTGCTGCGACGGTCTCTTATGCCATTTTTCTCCACCTACACAGCTGAAAACGACATGTGCTTGAGTGATTTTGGGTATGAAGTTTCCAGCCGATGTACAACTAGAAGAGGCACAGTGCAGTGAAGTAGGTGCACTGATAAAATAAATCAAAACACAGAACCACCTGGAGTGCACTGCGCAACAACAAAGTGTATTATATAAGAGAAGCGCTTTAATTTATACACTATTTATACAAGATTTCACTCTCTTTCTCTGCTGCTTTTGCCTTATTAAGGATGCCGAAACCAATTCATCTTTAACCCCCAACTTGAGAACACACATAAGCTCATAGCTACTTGTTCTCTTCACCATAACAGAGACCGTTTACCAGATTTTAGTGAGCACCGTTCGTTATCTGTAAATTAATTACCTGTGTGTGACCCCCGCGTGTGTGAGTTCCCAAGTGGAAGGATTTGAATGAGAGCCACGATCCTCCGAGTGGTTTCATGAGGTGTTGAAGAGGTGGCCTGAGGCAGATTATCAAAGGGCCATCTGAGGCTTTTATGTTCATCCGATGGCTTGACACTCCCGCTGAGGTTTGTTTTACTAAAGTCTTTGACTCAAAGGAAGAAAAGAGAAACCCACATTGCTCAGTGCTGGTCTGTTGTACTCCTCACTAGGTGGCACACTGATCAAAGTTATGCAAAAGTCAGCGGAGGGCCCTTTACCCGTTTTTTCCACAACATAGCGAGCTTTCTGTATAATTAAACTAAGCACCATATTTTAATTATGCATCAGTGGTGAGATCAGAAATAACCTTTTTTTCTAATACGTGCTTAATACATAGTCTAATATGTGCAGATTAAAGGCAAAAAAAATGGCTTTAATAAATCATTTGACATTTGAGGCTTTTTAGTTTGGGATTTGTATCGCCGGGATAACTTCATGACCTTGTTTGAGCGTCTCGTGAGTGTTTTTAAACACTTCACTTTTACAAGAAGAATAAGAAAAAAAGAAAATGCTCACAGGTCACTGTCAGTGAGACAGCTGAGGCAGGTTTTCGTCCTACTTTTTGCAGCATGCGTCAAAGCCGCCAGGTGGTGGCAATGTTGCTGTGGGCAAAAAGAAATCCCTCCTGCAGTTTCGGCTTCCACACTAGAGCCTCGTCCTCAAATGTAGAAGCAGTCATCACAGTGGCATTCAGATTTCTTAAAGAGTTGGAGAGGTTTTTATTTTTTCTTTACCTCACCTGACTATTCCTGAGTGCACAGCTGCTTCGGAAGATACTCTGGCAGATGATCGGGACTGAAGCTTTTACAATATCCCAAGTTTTCAGACGTGTTTGATCTGTTAGCCAGTTGCTGGTCTTTTCAGATATGCAAATTGGGCATTGCATTATAATCTAAAGGGTTTAAGATTTCTGTGAGAAGCCATCTGAACTAATCTTCCCAGTTTAGCCCAGCATGACATTCCTGTATCTCCAGTTTTTGATTTATTTTCAGGTTTGGGTCTTCAGGTGTGGGGTGGCTGTAGCTCAGGTGGCAGAGCAGATCAGCCACTAATCAGAAGGTCGGTGGTTCGATCCCAGGCTGCCTCCTGGCTGCATGCCAAATATCCTTGGGCAAGATACTAACCCCATGTTTGCCTACTGGTGGTGGTCAGAGGGCACGGTGGCGCCAGTGTCCGGCAGCCTCGCCTCTGTCAGTGCGCCCCAGGGCAGCTGTGGCTACAACGTAGCTTGCCATCGCCAGTGTGTGAATGTGTGTGTGAATGGGTGAATGACTGAATGTAGTGTGAAGCGCTTTGGGGTCCTTAGGGACTAGAAAAGCGCTATACAAATGCAGGCCATTTACCATTCATTTCTCTTGTAAGGAAACTCTCGAGGCCAGTTTACTCTGCATGATTCTCAGCCTTTAAATTTTATTGAGTCTTATGTGGTTTTGGAGCCAGCTTTGGAAGTCTGAGAAAATTACCTTAATGCTGACATTTTTATGCCTTAATTAAAGAGCAGACAGCAGAGACAGGACAGTAAATGAGAGGAGAACGACGCAGGGATTGAATGACACACACACCAAAAAAAAAAAAGGCTGGAATCAGGACTCATATTATGGTTCCCGGTCTGAAATGTCATTTTTGCTCTTGCTTCTGCTTACACTATTTTGATATTGCTGGATTTTTTCCTCAGTCTGTTTTGCTAAAAATTGCTCTTTTCTGACAGCATTATTGCAATAAGATTATTGTATAAATTCATTGAAACAACTGAGGACATTTTTCCCATCTAAACATGAACCACGTCCTGGTTCAAGGACTGGTGCTTCCTGCACAGACCCTTCACCTCAACCAAACACCTTCAGTATAACTTGAAATGAGGCAGCTCTCACAGATTTTAATGCTACATTAAGACATTGCTGCATTGTTTCATTGACCTAATACCTTTAGCCAAATACTCTGCTTTAACATGTATGGAGAATAGGGTTCAGCCTCTTATTTCTCATAAGCTACTGTAGGCGGTCTTAAGAGGTGATTACAGTATTCACTTCCTTGCAGTGTTTGGCATTTTGTACTCTGATGGTCATTTGATTTATGTGTGCCTGTCTTGGAGTTAATGAGTATGCCCTGCTAAGAATAAACTGAAGGAGATCTGTAAACAGACTCTGGAAGCAGCTGAATGCTTAATTTGACCAACAAAACTACTCTAAGTTATAAAAATACCAGTTTCTAGTTTCCAGGGAAGGATTTGTGCTTCTTAGTGCAGTGTGGGGAATCTACAGGGAACGCTGGAAACCTTTCTACCCTTGAGGCTTCATTGTGAAGATGTTTTCCTTCAGGCTGCCCTTGAGATCTTTACTGTCTTTTTTTTTTTTTTTTTTTTTTTTTTTTTTCTAAATGACATCAGAAACAGCAGTATGCGACATTACGTGATGGCAGAGCTTCAGTTCATCCTTTGTCATTTTTTTTTTTTTTTTTTTTTTTTTTACTGTCTACTGTCTTTACTGTCTTACCTGTACCAGTTTTCATTTGTTTAATGCTCGGAATAGCAGAGAGGAAAATTAAGAACCTATTTGAGTGAGGATGTGTTTATTTCATTAGCAGCCCCAGTAGCAGTTTGCAGATTTGCACATGATTGAATTATGCGAGCATTGGGAATTAACACTTGCATCTCTGCATACATCTCTAAGCTTAATATTTACAGGTTGTGATGTGTGTTTCCTTTATTTAGAGAAAGCTGATGTAACGAGTCATTTATGACTAAATGCTTGCAAAACGAATTGCAGTACATTCCCATCAGCCTCAGCTGTCCTTTGTCCATTAAATACTTATCCAGTTAGGGTCATAGGGCCTCTGGAGCCTACAGTATCCCTGTTAACAGTGGACAAAGGGCTGGGCACACTCTGGAGAGGTTGTCGAGGTGCATCACACGGCTCACACAGAAACAGGCAGACACTCACACTCACATGTACACCTGCAGCCCTTTTTAGGATTCATCAATTAATAGTACCGCTCTCTCTCCACCACAACAATCTGGTACAATGCCCACATTACTGTTGACAACTTTCCATCTCATTTTCCACTTATTTTCCAATCTCGATACTCCTTCTCTTGGGGCGGCAACTCTTCTCTCAGCCAAGAGACAGACATCTACTGCAAATCGTACACTCAAATCCTCATCCTGGCTGTGTACACATTCAGCTTAAATACACATCGGTGCACCTTGAAGGTCACGTTGGTGAAATGAACAGAACCATTTTATCTTGAAAAAGGCAGAGAAACCAGAGTTTTCAAACACAGACAACTTTATAACGAGTAATCTCCCTTTTTGAAAACGGGAGCCAGCATCACAGTCAGCCTCTAGTGTCTGTACTGCCTTCAGGAACGCTGCCTGGGTAGTGGGCACGTCTTCAGACTTTGCTTCTTCCACCAACAACCTGATGGTCAGGTTCATTAGCTTCTCAAACTGCCTGACAATTCACCGCCTGAGATTATACAAACTCTGAGCCTACAGTGTTCTTCCCTGGCTGTGCAACGACTAAGCTAAGTACTGTTTTCCCATCTTGAGTCACAGCTTGCTATGAATACCTTGAGGCGAATTTAAAGTTCCTCTCCAAAGCCTCCTCAAACTCCAAGAACTGAAGCGAGTTAAAGACCTCATGGGCACGAAACTCAGTCACGTCTCCTGTGCCTCTTTACCCCATGAAGAGGACAGGCCGTTGATTTCTCCCTGCCAGCCCACCCCACTCCGAGCTATGGAAGCTTGCTTCAGCCATGGATTTTTTGTTTTTTTACCCATCCATGAGTCAAAATTTCAGGTTATTATTTTAGAATTTTGAGTTAGGTATCTCAAATGTTTGACTTCCTAATACAAACGTCCAAGGAAATAACTTAAAAATTGGGAAAATAATTATGATTTACTAAGTTACTAAATTTTGAAAAAATAACTCAAGATTTTAACTTATGGATGCTAGTTTGTTTTTGTTTTGTTTTTTCATCCGTGGAAACAAGCTTCAATAGGCTACTGAGCAGTCTTCTCCAGATCTCTTGTTTCTCCTGAGAGATGTGGTGTTCCTGAGCTTTCTCCTGTTGCTCGTTCCCTGTGGATTCCAAGTCAAGACCTGATTTCATTAGTATACTTCCCAAGATCGTGGCTACTAAAACTCCACTTTCTTCTCAGGATCATTGTGGCTATTTGTTTCTGCTTTGTTCTTGTTCCTCTTTGGTGATCTTCTCTAGCTGCTGGATATGCAGGATCTTGTGCAGGCTGCTGTTGATGAATGTATCCATCTTTCAGAATCATAGAGGGGTATAGATTTCACACCCAGGACCTAAAGCAGGTAATCTAATAATCAGCACTTTGGTGTTTTGATTCCTGGCTGCTACATTTGCATGTCAAAGTATACTTTTGCAAGATACTGAACCCCAAGTTGCTCTTTAATGCCTTCATCTGAATGTGTTAGATAGAAAGCACTTTGAGTGCTCTGAGTGCTCTAGTAGAGTAGAACAGTGCTGTATAACAATCAGTCCATTTACCAAATATCCTCAGCTCCAAAAATGTTTCAGGATCAGGGAAACCGTTTGCTATTTGCCTGTTCTGCCCATCAGAAGTTAACTGGTGTCCATGATTCTCCCTAAACAGGTAAAAAGGATATGCTCCTGCTGTGATGGGGCTACAGCCTCCCTGTTGTTGATGTTGATGCCAAAGGTGGAGCCTTGTTGTGCATCTACTTTTTAACAATTTTAACTGTGAAAAAGTAAACAAATCAAAGAACTGCCACTCCTTCTCGTGTTATTAGATCATACACTATATTAATTTTATTAGATGTTTATGCTATTAGTGTCAAACACTAAAGGCCTTTCATCGTGAGACTTATTAGCAATACAAATACTATTCAGATCTTCTTTTTTCCACATATATAAGTTTGTTCATCAACCACCAGTTATGATGCATTTGAACTACAGTAAAACAGGATACAGCATATCAACAATAGACAAGGCAAATTTTTTTTTCTGGAGCTTATTAAATTTACTCTTTATCTTCATCCAGATCTGATTGCATTAGATGCAGCTCACTATCTAAACGAGCCAAACGTGACTCCTGCGCTGCAGGAACTGTGGAGATGAGAGTGAGATGCAGAAATGAGGGACGTGACGTGGACAGGGAAGAGACAGCTGGCATTCTGCCTGATCCAGCAGTTTTTCCTCATTCTTTAGGGTTTCAGTTCTGTGGGAATGTAACAAAAACAACAACAACAACTAATAATAATAATAATAATAATAGTACTAAAACCAATGATAATAAAATACAGAACCCATGTGATTTCCCTGGTGACGCTCCATAGCAAATCTACCATTTTCACAAATTTGCCCAAAATGACAGACACTTGCCCTAAGACTGTAAATAAACTAGTGTAAATTAATTCTCTGCCCAGCATAAAAAATTGGAAATCACTAACTCTGGATTACATGCTTTTTATTGACATTGAAGTATTAAATGTAATATATGGTTCCTTGATTAAAAGGTTTCAAATTGGGCTTTCGCCTCATCAGCGATATCAAAGGTTTGCCAGTGTTTCTCTGTGTTGATTCAATGTTAGCGGTTCATTGGTGTGTCAAAGGCTTGCCCAAAAAGCAAATAGCCTAATGTCAGCACGTGGACCAATGAGCACAGGCCTACAATCTGCAGTGACTGCGCGAGTCAAAAATTTTTTTCTGCATAGGGCCAAGTAGGTTTGGCTTGCTTTTTTTCACAAAGTCATCATTTTAAAACTGTATTTAAAAACATAAAAACATTTTCCATTTTGTATTTATTATGGTTATCCTTGTCTATTATCAAAATTTGCTTAATGATCTAGAGCAGGGGTGTCAAACTCAAATACACAGTGGGCCAAAATTCAAAACTGGAACAAAGTCGCGGGCTAACGTTAATATTTATTGAAAAAACAAATCTTCCTTTAAATATAAGAATGAATCTTTTCTTATGGACTCAAACAAGTTTTGCTGAAAAACTGAATATGGAACAAGCAAAGCTTAATTCTAAACAATATATATATTAGCTGTATAATACCAGTAGGCCTGCTCCAATAATAATTTGGTATGGCTTCGCGGGCCAAATGTAATTAGGCTGCGGGCCAAATTTGGCCCGCGGGCCAGAGTTTGACACCTATGATCTAGAGGGAAAATACTTTTTCACAGCACTGTCAATAGAAATGTTTGCCAGTCGACAAAACAAAAGATTATTTCTTCATAAAAATTTCAAATCAAGGTGCTAATCAATGCCAAGCCCCAAAAAAGCTGTTTTGAGGAAGAATGATGTCCTACTAGCTGAAAAAAAGAGCAAAGGCAGAAAAACATCATGACATCAAAGAGCTGAAGTGTGTGAAGGTAAAAGGATTTCCTGTAAAATATTAAATATGATGCTCTTGTTTGAATTCATGTGTATCTAGTGACGAATTACTTTCAAACACAAAGCTTTGGATGTTAAAATGTGTTACATGTTAAAAGGATTAAATGTCCTGCACAGTTCTCAACCCATTCAAGTTAATACTCAGACTTTGGAATTAAAATGATATGGTTAATTTTACGTTTAGCCTAAATGAACATCTGGTGTGTTGGTCTAGTGCAGTTATAATATAGATAAGCAGGTATCTGTAAAGGAGAGATGATGTGACAGTTTACATGGTGCATTTAGTACCTATTACCCACATTAAGAGGCTGATCTCAGATGGTATCCAGCTGCTGGCTGTGAGCACAGCTGCAGTTGCTTCTCCTGCAGTGATGAGAGAAACTGTGGATGAATGAATATAATGTACCTGTTGGTGATGTGCAGGTGTAAATTTCAGTGGGGATGCATGGGACATGTGTCCCTTCCAAAACTCCTTATGTGAGCAAAAACAGGTAACACGCGGACATTCAAGCAGGTCAGTTTCCTCAAACAAAACACACAAAAGTAGTCTTAGCCCTCTCGCTTCGACACTTGATGAAACCAATGAAACAGGACAGAGGATCGAAAAGTAATTTGTGCCTGTATATCCGTGTTTACTCAGGGATTATGTTAAATGATTCGTAATCAATCCAGAATGCCTGAGAGTCTCGCTGCATCATATTTGAATTCATGTTTTTTTGCTGCCCTGTGGATGATTTTTGTGATTTCCTGTACATAAATGAAGCTCTGGGAAGTGTTTACTTTTAAGAGAACAGTATTGTAAGTACAGTAAGTGCAAAGTGCAGACTTTTGTTATTTGGCCTGTTAAAACATTAATATACCTGACATTTTTTATTTATGTGGATATAGTACATGATTTAATTGTTTAGTACATTTGTTTAAATATTTAGGAATGAATATCATGTGGATAAACTTTATTTTGTTCCCAATTTTAGTACTTATTCAGGAACATGTAAATGTATTTAAATTGGCATAACTTGTTAGTGTAATGTACATAACAAAGTCATAATAGAATAACGTGATTTTTATAATCCCCATGTATTGTTCCCTATATGCCTCTGTGTCATCAGTATAAACAATGGCAGTAAGAAAAATAGCTTTAACACCACATTTAAACAGCTCTGCACAGCATCATTATCACTTTGACCTTGAAGGTGAGGTCTAAGGTCATATTTGACACATTTTAAATCTTTATACAGTACTGTCTAAGACTATTTGTCAATTTTCAACCAGTAGTCATGAAGCTGACCTTGAAGACCTTGGTGGATCTAAAACTAAGTAACAAGACCCCACTTCACACCCCTACAAAGCTTGATCAGCATTCATTCAAACTTTTTGAGCTGTCGTGTAAGAACGTGAATGACACTCATATATGCATGCAAACGCTGCAAAAAAAAAAAAAAAAAAAAGGTCTGTGGCCGAGGTTAAAATTCACCAGAATGCAACAAATGAATGCAAGAAATCAAAATGTGTTGAGGGAGGACCCTCAGACCTCCTATATCATGTGTGGACATGTATAGTTTGGTCCTTGGATGCTTCTCTCAGTGATGTGTCACCAACATACAGTAGATTCAATAGCTTAGCCAGCTTAATCCTGAAGGTATACGCTAACACTGCATACTGTCAGCATTAAATTAATAAAAAAGAAAAATGTTACAGCCACGATCGTCACATCTAAAATCACTCCAGCTTTGCACTCAGTCACAGACGCAGCGTGTCCTGGCAGGGGTCAGTGAGAAAATTAACAAACCAGGTCCTGTTGTTTCTTTCAAAGTGCAATGGGATAGACTTGCAAGACAGCGCAGAGGTTGTCCTCCAAATTTTTTTTGCAAGACTGCACTAACTTTTCACAAATAAATGCTGTTCTCATCGAGCTACACAACCACCTGATTTGGAGAGACACTGTATCCTTATCTTTGTCTTTGGAGTTTTCCTTTGGGGAAAACGTGTCCAGTTTCTCTGGGGTATTATATTGCACAGTCAGCGGGGAAACTGGATAGTAATGCAGTACAGTGAGGCAAGAAAATTACAGGCTAGATACAGACAGGGGTTCAGTTATTTGTATGCAAAGCAAACTTTTGTGCACTGCTGTCCAAATTAACAATTAACTTCACAGTAATATGTTTTTTAAAATTTGCTAGCTCTCATCCTGACTGCGGGAGATACTGCTATTCCCTGGGTCTGTGTTCAATGCAGGCTTTTGTCCCTCAGCAAGATTGTGTTGTGTATTTATCTGGCATTGGTGTAATTGAATCGCAGCTGAGCGCGCTCACTTGGGATTGACTTGGATTCCTACAGACTTCCTTTCATCTGATTTCGGCCTTTTGGGATCGAAATGTGACATTTTTTGGAGCTTCCTCAAATTGTCTTGGCAGAGGCTGCCTGACTGGTAACCAGTGGTCTCCAAAGCAAGCAGAAGCAAAAGGGTTGTTTTCATATTTTTTCATCACTGTTCCTGGTGGGACAGCTGACTGAACTCATTTGAATACATTTTCCTGTAGATATCTGCATTATAGAAACTCTCTTTTCATATTTTGTGATGTCCCCACTCTTTTTCCCCAGAGTGGGGACATCATTTTATGACTGTTTCTTTTTTTTTCATATGCATATTATATTCTCCTTTCACAAAGACTGTAGCGGCTGACAAAACACCAACATGCCTCATTAGAGTTCATTGTTGATGTTGTTTTTGCTCCCGTGGGTGGCTACAAAGATTGTAATGAGCTGTCCACATCTCACAGTCACCAGCAGCGCTGGGCCACCTGCATGTGAGAGTGTGCGTCGCAAAATATACAATATCCTTCTGATTTAAATGATTGTATCTGAATATTTTTCAATCAGAAATAAATAACCCAATCATGCAAATGCACTGAGTTTTCCAAAGTGTTTCGTAAAGTTTTTAACCATAAAATACACCAGGGAAGAAATGAAAGACTGTGTTTCACACATGATTTTTTTGTTTTGTTTTTTTTTAAATAGTGCCTTCACTTATTTACATATCATTGCAGACAAACAAGCAAAATGCTGATGTGGACCTGCGTGATATAGCTCATTACCTCTGTGGGCCCCTATCACTGGTGGAGTTGGAGAAAGGCATGTGTGATCAATCTTTGCACTCGATTTTTCTCACCCTATAGGCAAAATGTTAATCTTATGACATTTATTAAATGACAGCATATCATCTGCATGTGGAAACAGAAGACATTTAAGAAAATCGAAATTAAAAAATAAAAATAAACCAAAAAATGAGAAGAAACAGGGAAAAAATTGGGATTAATAAAATAAACAGCAATTAATATTTGGGAAAATAATAGAATTTTGCCTACTATTTTTGATATTACAACCTTTAAGTTAGGACACTGTGTAAAATGTAATTAAAACAGATCCATAATGGAAACCAGAAGACATATCAAATGTTTAAACTAAGATATTTTTCTATTTCATGGAAAAAAAATTTGGAATTTGATGGCAGCAACACTTCCCAGCAAAAGGCTGGAAAAGTAACTGATGCTAAAAAGTAAATAATTACAGGATCTGGAAAAGGCATTCGATTGGGTCCCCCACAAGCTCATTTGGCGATCACTACGAACTCATGGTGCCCCGGAAGCTTATGTGAAATGGACTCCGATGTTCAGCGGGAACATCACCAGTCTTCCCGTTGGCATCCACCAGGGCTCGGCCCTCTCGCCCCTGCTGTTCACCCTCTGTATGGACACCGCGATAGCTGATCTGCAATCACCACATCCATGGAGCCTCCTGTATGCAGATGATGTGTGCCTATCAGAAACAGAAAACTGCCTAACCCTGCAAACCCAAACACAAGCGTGGAAAGACCGGCTCTCCGAAAGCGGCATGCACCTGAACATCAAGAAGACTGAGTACCTTGAATGCGGCCCCCAGACCGACAGTACCATCACTATCAACGGCAAGCCGCTGACTAAAGTTGCCCAATTCAAGTACCTCGGGTCCTTTGTCACCTCGGACTGCGAAACTACCAGATGCCAGACTTTGTGTCAACACAGCATGGATGAAGTGGCGTCAGGTCAGTGGAGTCTTATGCGACAAGAGAATGCCAATCTATCTTAAGTCGATTGTGCGCCCAGTGGCACTCTATGGGTCAGAGTGCTGACCAGCGAAGACCAAACACGAACAAGGCCTTCACACCACGGAGATGAAGATGCTGAGGTGGCCTCTGGGTCTCACACGACTTGACCGATGTTGTCTGTAGCGATAAGAACTCCATTGCAAAGACAGCCCAGCGATTAGATCTGGGTGAAAACAGGCCACGAGGAAGACCAAAAAAGCGCTGGACGGACCGAATCAAAGATGATATGAAGGCTGCGAATGTTACACCAGAAGATGCCCTGGGTAGGAAGAAGTGGAGGAAGGCATGCAAAATAGTGGACCCTGCATCGCGGGATATAAACCGCTAGGAAGAAGGAGGTCTGGAAAACTTGGACCCTGTGTCCGCCAGACTAGAGAGGACACAGCTTGTTATTAGCGCTCACATCAAAAGACTGCATGTCTCCTGATGATAAGAAGTACAATGTTAATGAATAAAATTGCCAAAACTGCACCCTACACATCTGGAAAGGAACTGTCAATACTGAAAGGAAAATACAGGTTTCAGAGAAACACATGCTGCCATCCAGGTCTCTTTTTGGGAAATGTCAGTTTTGGCCGGCAGTTATAGGTTACTTCCAATAATATGACGCGAGACTGGAATAAAATATATCCATGGACTGGCACTTTACTAAAGAAGGCGCATGTTACTATCTAAATTAAAACCCTTCTTAACCATACTCCCCTAACCTGGCACACTGGTCTGCTCCAGGAGCTCTAAAGCAGGTAATTGAGCTGCTTTCATTCTTTTGCTCCACATCCTGCAAGAGGCTTAGGTTACTGACAAATAATTAAATGTAAGCAGCTCTAACTTTGGCTCTTTTCTGACAGGTAGGATGGCCAGTCCCCTTGTCTCTCCACCTTTACAAGCTGTCAATTTAATCCTACATTAAATAAACCTAATAAAGAATTCATAAGAACTAATGTGTGTTTTCTTTATTATACTTTTTTTTTTTAAAAAATTCCCAATCAATTAATTACTAACAATGCAAATGAGGTGATGGAACCCCTGGTCTCCATTACAGGAAAGGTCTTGCATATTTCAGCAACATTGTGTTGTTGAAATAACACAGTCTAGATGCTGAACTGGTCTGGCTGCATTCCAGTCCCGTAACCACCTGAAAACATTTGGCCTATTGTGAAATGAAGAATAATGGGACAACATTACTCTCCCCAAAGTCCAACAGCTGCTCTCCTCAGTTCACAGATGTTAACAGACTGTTGTTAAGAGAAGATGAGATGCTACAGACTGGTAAACATGGCCCTGTTCCATTTTCCTCCTGTATTGTACATTTTCTCCATTTAAACATTTGACGTGTTTTCTATGATCTGGTGTGAATTTCAAATGGTTTTATGAGATTTGCAAATCATCTCATTTTATTTTTATTTAGATTTGACAGAGCTTCCCAACATTTCTTTTAATTTACCTACAAAGATAAGTGGAAAAGTGCTAAACAAGGACAAAAATGTGTTCTTTGAGCCCAGACTGTTAATAGAAATGGACATTTCTCAATAAAATCAGATTTTTTTTTCATCATTAAGATTCCTCTTCAGACATCTTTTTTGCATTATTTAAATAGTCACAAACGCTCGGCTTCGCCTGGCCATGCTGAATACTTACACTTGCTATTGAATCCAATCAGCAATGTGAAAACAGGGCTTGGCATTGACTCGCTTACATATTCTTGGCAGAGGACTGGGGTGCGCTCTTGTGTATATGCTGCTGCCTTGTCTGGTTTGCTTCAATAAGAATATTAAAGGTGAAAGTGTTAGAGACTTTCAGAGGTACATCTCAGAGCTGAAACACTGTCAGAAGCATTGATCAAGGGTGTCAGCAGCCTGGAGATGAGATTCAGCCGTTTGTAATTTCACAAGGGAGAGGCAATAAGTTATTACAAATGGCTGAACAAATCTCAAATTCAATATTTCTTGGTGGGGTTTTGTGTTAATATATTTCTGTTTCTTTATGCCTTTGGCCAAAACCTGTGGCATTTCAAATAAATGTGGTATGTTGACGTATTCAGTCTCATCAAAGTAACGTAGAAAACCACCTGTCTTCTCCATCATCTATCACAGTGTGCGCTAGAATGTGCTGAATAAAAATTGAAAGTGGAGTAGAGAGGGGAAGCGGGTGTGTTCGTATCCCATTTTGACAGCGTGTCATTTTCAGCAGCAGCATGCCATTACCCAGCGTGTTTGGCCATCTTTGGGGCAGAGAGGTACACCTGGTAAATGTTGAATGTGAAATTAGAATCCAGTCATCAACCTCTGCCATAAACATTTTATTTCTCCCCTGCACCCACACATCCCGCTCTCATTTGATGTACGCCACGTCGCCTGCAGGGTTGCTGTGTGCTCGTAAACATGCCTCTCTTTGCTATGCTTCCACGGTTCAAGAGAAGGCTGCAAGGTGTGGCTATAAATCTTTGATAGTTCTGTTGAAAAGTCGACCTTGACTGTCATCAGTCGCTCTGTCAGTCTTGCCCAGATTGACCTCTTAGCCTGCTCAGTGGTGTGTGGATGAGAGAGAAAGCGATGCTCGACTCGGAGTCCCGATGGTTTCACATTACTACGCAGTGTGTAAAAACTCATTAGTTGATTATTCACTGACAGAAAATTACAATTAGGCCTGAAAGTAGTGATTATTTTGATTATCATGCAATCAAGTGATTAATTGTCTTGTTGATAAAATGTCATAAAATGTAAATCAGAATTTCTGGCAGCTTTTTTGTTTGTCAGTCAAAGTCAAATACCAGAACTGAACCGGTTCACTGAAGAACGGTGAGAAGCATAAGAAAAAACAGGAAGAAAATGATGTAGTCTTTGACCATGTAGTAGGTAATCAAGAAATAGAGCTAAATGATGATTTTAGTTAATCAAAGCTTACCATTTTCCTTTTTCCTGATATTCATAAATTTAATGTACAAGATTAAGTTGATCAGACAGATTAACAGTCATATTCCTCTAAGCACTGCCCAGCCCGTATAGAGTTTTTCATTACCAATATTTGTGATTTAAAAATATGTTGGACAATTATTTTTTTTCAGACACATGAAGGATAAACAGGTTAACATTTGTTTTGTGCTTTTATTTATGAGTCAGTACTTACTGATATAATATAACAATACATGTTAAAAATGATCTCATTTATCACAAAAAATATTTTTTGTATACAGCTGCTTGTTCTGTTGAGATCAGCTGGTTGTTGTTTGTCTTGTTCCAAACACTTGCTGCCAACAGGAAATTTGCAGGGTCCCTCTGGTGGACAAACAATGCAACATCAACACTCAAAACATGGTTTAAGGGTGTTTCTTTCAAGGTTGGCTGTCTGACAGAAATTAGTTGGACCCAAAATGACTCGGAAAAATGAGGAATAAACTGAAAACAGCTTTACAAAATGCAACAAACATAGAGAAGGCAAGGCCGAGGAACTTACTAGGCAAAACTGACCATAGCGCACACAAGATCGGAGAATGTCAAAATTAAACAGGAACCAAACAAACAGAACACATAAAAAAACAAAACAAAACGCAGACTTAACACAAAGACAAGACTAGACAGGACAAGACATAAAACGACTCCATCATCATCATCATCTGAGGAGCATAGAAATGGCTACAATTGTGGAGTATGAGTCTGTAAAATATAAACAACAGATACATAAATAACTGCTTAATAACAGTCTGAGGAGGAAGTCTTGTACAGCAATGGTTCCCATTAGTGTTCATCTGAAAAAGTAATCTATCACTCAGCTGGCCTTAAATTTACACGGCCGTCTCAGTGAAACGTCAGTGTTCATCATACTTTTCTTTATTACCACCCACAGGGTCTGACCAAAGAGCTCTGTGAAGCAACCGCTGTATTGCCATTGTTTCTAATTGACAAAACCCTGGTGAATGGATTATGTAATGGGCTCTATGTGAGTCTCTGTCTTGGTTATGGATTTAGCCTAATGATGCCCCTTTACTCCAAAAGAGGGATTATTCTGAAGAGAACAGTAGAGCCATGGCCGTATAGATGAAGGAAGTGTCTCAGATCACACACGTCTGATCCAGAAAATCCCACTAGAGAGAGAGAGCATGCAAACAAGCTTGTCGAGACACTCAGGAGATTCTTGACCTACATGAGAGGAGTTGAAAAAATGTTTGTAATGTTTTCATGTGGTATGAATTTTCAACATTTGTTTTAAACTTCTTTTGCAGCCGTCCAGTCTCTGAACAGCCTGAATGACCAGATTGCTCAGTTCATGGTCACTCGACCTTGTAGCCTGACTGATGAGGATGAGGCCTTCATGCCGGGAGAGAGGGATACCTTGAGGAAGTCTATGACTCTGATGAGACACTTGCTCATGGATGCTCAGGTACAACCTCCTTCTTCTCTTAAAGTCAAACACATCCTTAGTGGACACCTGTCCGATCAAAGTTATCAAAAGAAACTACAATTATTCTTCAGTGCTGTGGAAAGATAACACTGCTGGGACAGATAACTGGTTACAGGTAACAGTGAGTCACTTTTCTTTTCACAAACCAAAACAGTCTCATGCGGATGTTTACCTGCTCAGTGTGGTGAGGTTCAGCAGGATTTCAGGTTCCACAGGGCAGACAGATGAATGGCTGAATGAATAAAGTTTTTATTATTGTCATACCCATAGATACACTTTGCGAGGTACAATCTCTGAGGAATGTGTCCAGCATACTGCTAACTCTATGCTATGAAGATTTAGGGTGGTTTTGATGGTAAAAGGAGGTACAGCCTGGTATTAGCAAGGAGTACCATATCAAAGTGGCCGGAGTCAGAATATTAATATCCATAAAACATTGGCAATAGAATTTCCTTCATAATAACAGAAAACTAAGCATCAAAATTAAGCACCCTTTCCAATTTTTTATTATGTGTTCACCAGAACGATTTCAGGGTGTTGCTGAGCTGTTTTTCAGAAATTAACATTCTTAAAATATCATAGTTTGTGGAAGAAAATTAAATATTTTTTCTGTATCTATACAAAACCGCTCTCATACTCTAAACTACTCCTGTATAATCCTTACCTTTTCAAACATCTGACCTCAAAAACAAAGTTTCAAGGAAACTGTCAACAGGACATTCTTGTCATGTCGAGTGCTGTGTGGCAGCCAAGATGAAGGACCCAAACGTAGGACTCAGAAACTGAAAGTTACACTTCAAGCGCAGCTTTATTGCTGGGAAAAACTCTTTATAGGAAATAGACTTTTACAAAACAAACCAAAACCTCAATCGCAAAACTCGAAACTAAACTGGGCACTGGAAGCTGGAGACTAAGAAACTCGAGCAAAGAAACAAACCAGGACTGGGAGCTAAAATATTCTCAGGAACACGAGAGGAGAAAACACATTACGGAGAGGGTGTACGACACGACAACAAGCAGGGGAAGACTGAGAACTATAATACACAGGCAGGAATATGAGCAGACGGGGAACAGGTCGAAACACAGCTGGGACAAATCAGACATAATGAGACGAGGGCAGGCAAAACTAGATACACTGACGTTGAATAAGGACTATCAAAATAAAACAGGAAACAAACAGACTGAAACTCAGACTCAGGACATACAAGCATAACACAGCAACTGGGGAGACCTGGGGAACATAGGTGGGGAACAAGGGTGAGTAGACATGAAACGTGGGATACAGGAAAAGAATAGAAAACCAAAACTATGAACGACAATAGTCAAATAATATAATTACAGAGTCAGAAGCACCAATACTTGGTCACGTGACAATTGTTAAAGTTATGATGTCAGAACTTTTAATATCTTTCAGCTTCTTGTAGAAGTTTTGTTATTTTTTAAATCTAGGCAGAGAATTATAGTATTAACCTTTACAAATTTTATAGCATCCAATAAATAAATTAACGTTTCCTCAACTGAGGATTTATCATTAGTTTTATATATAGAAATTAAACATTCATGACCTCTCTGTTTAAAACAAAAATATTTCAAAGATTTCACTTTAGTTTGCAGGTTTAGATTAATAAAATTTTTCCTCGCACTCTTTCATACCTGCATACGTGCATACGCGCCTCTGTTTCTGACATGTTAGTGTGAAATCCGTTCAGGGTGACTGCAGAGCCTTTTCATCCTCGCCCTTGCCCTTAGCACAACCAGGCCAACGCTGTGAAAACTTTGCCAACCTCAGCAATGCTGTGAACAATGTACAGTCGAACCAGGGAGTGTTTTTTTCTTCTTAATCCTCTTTTTTGGCTTCTTCTTCTTTAGAGTTGCACTAAGTCTTTAGGCTAAAGCGAAATATGCGATGTGGCATAATTTCCTTTTAAAAGTTTCATCCTCTCTCTGCTCTGCTTCAGAGATAATTCATCCATACAATGCTGCTTCCATTCAGCCTTTTATTTATATACCTTTTACATTCTGATAAATCTTGACACAGTGATGGATTTGTGTTATCTATTAGTGCCACTGCAGGATGGATAAGGAGTCCCCCTGCCATTCTCCTGGAGATATTTTCTCAGACATAGTGTCATTGATTAAATGGAAGGTAATTCAGTAAAAGGCCATTGCTTTCGCCTCAGCTCGGTGGTATGCAAGCTGGAGTGAAAGATTGTTAGCCTGCAGTCTGTTCTTTTTTTAAACTCAGGAATATATGACTGGGAGGTGATGGATGAGTAGGAAACTCACCTGTGGATGGAGTACCGATTATCTCTCCAAGAAGTTGTACTTGGAAAAAAAAAGTTTGCCGGTAGTTCAATGTTAAGTGGGGCACTCAGACACCAGTCATCATGACAGATTTCTCTGCCTTTTGGCCTTGTTAGTCAGACGCTACACCCACAGCCTTTACATGTTCCCTGTTTTTTTTTGTTTTTCTTCAGTGGAGTGTCAAATGGAGGCCCCTGTCAGCTGGAGGCCTGTTACTCTGAACCGTCAAGAGGACAAAAAAAATATCACCAGGGGATGCTGGCAGTTGCTACGGCAGTATGTTTGTTTATTTAAAGGTTGGAGCTCAAGCCATGCCTCGAAATAGATATTATATACTCACTATGTTTTATTTCAAAATATTCTGTCAAATGACAATTCTACTCCACAATGCAAGACCCCTAAAAAGTATCGAGGAGATGCTGACAGCTGAAAAAATGTGACTGCTGGGTGACACAGCTCCAGAAAAATCTGGAATAAAGAGCAAAAAATGAAGAAACAAACCAAAAAGATGACACAGACAACTCAAATCTTAGGAAAAACACATTGTTGCATTGTTGTCTGTTTGTGGTAAAATATAGTGTTACAGTACACTAGGCAGCATTAATAGATTTATGCGTCTCTGTTGAGGCTTGTGAAATATCTGGATTTGAAGCTGATGAAGCTCAACAACTCGTACTTTTTCTAAAGCACCTTTTTGTTAATTAGGAGGGAAAAAACATTTCAGTGGCAGAGTTCTCATTCACACTCTGTCATAGCTCTGCTTCACCAGTTAATGCAACAGATGTGTTTCAGCAGTTGCCACACATCCATTTTCTTAACCACACATCCAGTTCACAGTCGCTGGGGAGCTGTAGCCTGTCGCAGCTGTCATAGGGCATGATCACCAGTCTGTCATATAGAGCCAACACAGAGAGACATGCAGCCATTCATTCTCACTTTTGAACCTTTGGCAAATTTAGAACCACCAGTTAATCTAAACAAGCATGTCTTTGGACTGTGTGAGGAAGCCACAGTGTCAGGAGAGAACATGCAAAACTCAACACAAGTGCAGCTGTAGCTAATTAAAGATAAAGGCTACCAAGCCCAAACTTTTTGTGCATTAGTCTTGAGCCACCTCCCATTTCTTTATATTTAACTAGGAAAATACGTGCAGCAATACTTACAAACATCCATAGAAATACAGTATATAAAGCACAATTCTAACAAACTTGAAAAATCAGTATAGTATATAGTATAATATGTAGTAATAGTTCTCCAGCCTACTTGAAGGCTCTTCTTTGGATGTTGGCCGCCTTTTCTTTTGTTCTCTGTCAAGACAATCCCAAGATGTCAGATCTTTGCTGGATTATCAGTTTCTCGAGGACATGACTTTCATATGTTTTTCATCAGCTGTAGGTTTTTTCTTAGGCCTGCTACTCCTTCTCTCCTTCCCTTGTCTTATTTCCTTAAGATTTTTTTAAGGACACAATGCACAGCATGCTAAATATATGCCAATATTTCAGGTAATAGCTGTTGCAAAAATGCTGTTTTATACCTGTGAAAACATGTTATCTTTGGCTTTATTCATGGATCCAACGCTGGAGTGCCTTGAGTGATTCAGAGGTCACTGTTAATGTGGCTTAGCAAACAGTTAAGCCCAAAGTTGTTTGTAGTTTCACCCACTAAAAAGTAATGAAACTACTTGTATTACTATGCAAATATAAATCTAGTTGAGCTACAAGCGATCTACTGCAAAATGCAGTTAACCCTTGTCTTGTCTAATTCTCTGCAGTTCTCCCAAACTTCTTCCTTCAACCACTGGATCTGATAATGAATTGAGGCTATCCAGCCCCAGTTTCTGTATTTAATGTACTTGATCCGAGCAGCAGGACTGAGTTTGGAGTCTCTCTGTTATCACTCGGGTTACAATTTATGTACAAAATAATATTGGCCAAATTATGCATCACATTTCTTTGTTCTCTGAGCCTCAGAGGTCAGAGTCAAGTGTGATCTCATCCCATGTAGAAAAGCTCTGCTCATCAAGAGGAGTTTGCATTCATGGAGCACAGTCTTTCCACTTTCAGACTGAATATGAAATTAGTCCAGCCTATCTCTTTTAACGTCTGGTCTCATGTGTTTTAAGTGCCTGCTGCTGAGTTCAGGCAGGCCCGCGTGCTCTGATGTCCAGTATTTAGTGCTGCCAGTGCTCTGCAGAGACTTTACTGTTGAACTGGAAGAATAAAGGACTCTCCAAGGCTTACTGTCAGTCACGAAACCTTGACGTTTTCTGTTTTATGCAGATCTTTTGCGCATGTTTTCTGACACCAAATGGTTTCGTTTGTCTGGGAAAGTTGGGCTGAAAACATCGTCTGGTAAATTCAACATTAAGATTTCAAGTCAACGGCCACTAAAAGGCAGAAAATTAATTTAGAGGGGATTTGAATAGTTTCTCTTTGAATGCTGTCCCGGAATTGATTGCCTCATTTGTCATTTGCACAGATGAATTATTTATGTGATCGTTGCTGTGCTGGGGTGACTAATCAAATGCATTTCAATGGGTGTGGAAGCTGCGAATTGATGTCGTGGAACATTGCACTGCATTAGGTGCTTTGGTAGAGTCAGCAGGGCAACAATAGTGGCCTGATGATGACGTGGCAGAAGAGACAGTGCCCATCATAATTTAAAAAACGAATGTACAGAAACAACACTGTTCATTTAAAGTCCTCTCTTCACCCTCGGACAGCGAATCCGTTCAGAGGAAGTACACAAACAGAACAATTCCTCACAACGTCTGTAACTCTGCACAAACAGTGCAGGGTAGCACAAATTCTCAAATGTTTTATGAAACTTAAAGGTCGACGCTGGGAGATTTTTTCAGGACTATTTTTGCATCACCTTGCAATAACTTTTGCATTTCCTCTGAACCATATGAACAGTTGAGAGAAACGCTTGGCATTACAGAGAGGAGAGATGATGTGATACTTTACACGGTGCATTTATTGCTCATTTCTCATTTTAAAAGGCTGAGCTGTCACAATATCTAGCCACTGGCTGTGATCAAAGCTGCAGCTGCTCTTTCTGGCAGTGCTGGCTGAAGGATAGTGCTTGAAGTTCGGCAGCGTGCTAAACCATGTAAATTTATTGCATACATGTGTCATAGCCAGGATTGTGACAACCAACATGGATCCACGGCCACAGCCACAATCAAACAGACAGCTATGTCATCCTGGAGTTTCAGTCAAAGTCAGAGCTACTGACAACCTCAGCAGCGGTCAGAGCGCTGCCGGGGTGAACTGCTGCTATGGTACAGACTTGAGGATGAGCAGTTCAACTGAGGGTGTGCACTCTGGCTGCAGAGAGCAGCGAACCAGCTCAGCTTTGCTTTATGCATCAGTGTGAACTCAGAAATGACTTTGAAAAAACCCCACTGTGTGTTTGTACAGATTTTTAAGGCCTTTGAGAGCATAGCTTATAGGTCCGTTTTGGCCAGGATGGTATTTCAGACCAGAGAACTGTAAGTTCCATTATTGTTATGGAACTTACAGCATGCAAAACAAATTGTGCCATAAATTCCAGGCAGTCATACACCTCTTTAAAAATACTCATAATTAAAAAAAAAAAACTCACACCAATTTATATCACTAGAATTGCCTTCATTTCTGTCTACTTAATCATCTCAGAGTTGTTAAAGTTTTATCCAGACTAGCTGGACATTCTGGTCCAGGATAAAACATCTCAACAACTACTGCATTTTAAACCAGAGCATCCGTGATGCAGTAGCTTATCTGGCTCACACTCTGTCACAGTTACAGCACGGTATCATTAAAATCTGACCAATATTTTATCAGGAATATTTTTGTGAGTTGTCGATAAACAGACAAACAGAAACACCACCACAGTATATATTTATATGCTCTTAGACTTGATGAGCTTAAAATTTATAGTTGCCTGTTTCAGCCATTAAACAGGGGTGGCTATAGCTCAGGAGCTAGAGGGTTTGAGACGGTGCTGGATATGTGGCACCAGAATGGACAAGATTAGAAATGAGTCTATCACAAAGAGAACTCAGGTTGGGCAATTTGGAGACAAAGTTAAAAAGGCATGGCTGAAATGGTTTGGACATGTGCAGGGGACAGATAAACGATGTATTTGACAAAAGATGTTGACAATGAAGCTGCCAGGCAGGACAAGAAGAGGAAAACAACAGAGGAAATTCATGGATGTCGTGACAGAGGACATGCAGTGGGTTGGTTGGACACAAGAGGATGCTGGCGATGGGATGAGATGGAGGCAGACGATTTGCTGTGGTGGCTCCTAAAGGGAGAAGCTGGAAGAAAAAGAAAAATTGACATAACATTCATGTCTCTAGTATGTCGGAAAAAAACAGAAAACCCATGTACAGTAAAAGCATGCAATTCAATTCAATTCAATTTTTTTATACAGCGGCAAATCACAACAACAGTCGCATCGAGGAGATTTGTATTATAAAGTAGACCTACAATAATACATACAGAGAAAAACCCAACAATTATATGACCCCTTATGAGCAAGCACTTTGGCAAAAGTGGGAAGGAAAAACTTGCTTTTAACAGGAAGAAAACCTCCAGCAGAACCAGGCTCAGGAAGGGGCGGGGCCCCGGATGGGGTGAGAGAAGGAAGACAGGATAAAGACATGCTGTGGAAGAGATCAATAACAAGTATGATTCAGTGCAGAGAGGTCTATTAACACATAGCGAGTGAGAAAGGTGACTGAAGAAGAAATGCTCAATGCATCATGGGAACAAAGTGCACAGAGAAGCCCCAATAGGCAGGTGGATTCAAACCCAGGACCTGCTTGCTGTGAGGCAACAGTGCAACTCACTGGACCACTGTGCAGCCCAACTCCGTCCATCCATCCAACAACTACTTTGTGTTTAGATGTTTTAGACTATGATGTTTATATTTCTAATTTTAATTTATGGAAACCTTTTTATACTCAGCAATGCAATATATGTTATTCAGCCCGGTTTATCTTTCCCACTTTTAATTCTCCTGGTCTCGGAGAAGCATAATATTTTCCCAGTGACGGTGGTTTCAAAAGAAAGCCTAGCAACATGTTTGGAGAAATGTAACTGAAGCTATGAGCCAAAAATCACAGCTGATTGCAGCAAAGCAGTTTTTCTTACTCATATGGGTGTTTGAGCTTTTTTTTAAAAAAAATTCATTATTGACTTGAGAAGGATTAAAGATGTAATATGGGCCCAAACCCAGTAAGTAAAATAGATCACAAGTCTGGATTCATTATCCAGGAGCTGAGGCTTGGCTCAGCTGCCGTTGAGAAAATTGACCAGTTCTGATCTGCTACCTAATAAGCGAATAAAATATTGACATACACGGGATATAAGAAGGGGACCAATAAAAAGAGAGAGTCCAGTGACTGCAGCAAAAGTGTAGCCCCATACTGAAATGAATCTGTGGTTTATGTTGTTTCTATTCAGCCATTTTGACTCCTACTGGCTGCAGTAGGGTTATCAAGATCTCGTTTGTGTTTGGACACAAAGACACTGTTATTACCTGAACGTGTCGGAGGAAACGACAGCTTTCATCTCTTTCTTTGTGGAGAGATTCCTTAGGCAAGACACTTCACCCGTTGCCTACTGGTGGTGGTTGGAGGATCTGGTGGCGCCAGTGTCCGGCAGCCTCGCCTCTGTCAGTGTGCCCCAGGGTGGCTGTGGCTACAATGTAGCTTGCCATCACCAGTGTGTGAATGGACTTTGGGGTCCTTAGGGACTAGTAAAAGTGCTATACAAATACAGGGCATTTACCTTTTCATCTATTTCAGTGTTTGGTCTTGTGTACTGGTGTGGGCTAGACTTCAAAGTCCTTGGATTGTTTTTTTTTGTAACAGCTGCAGTTTCAGTGGTATTCATTTCTCCCCACATTTCTCCCCACAACAGAAACACCAGGGAAACAAAAAAGATTAATGAGTACACAAAACCTGACCACAGTGAAGCCGAGCGCCGAAGAGATTTTAAACCAGGCCCGAGACAGCTGATGATTAGGTGAACCTCGGCGCAGGGATAAAGTGACAGCGTAGATTTAAATTTCCTGACATGGCGTGTCGGATCAGATTGGTTTTCAAATGCCACGAGACAGACACATTCGTTTCTGTGTTCCTCTCAAACCCCATCACATTAATAGACACACATGGTAATCTCTCATCCGGTGAAACAAATGCTATTTTGGTCTGTAAAGGAGGTAGAATTTGCTTTTGCTGTGGATATTTTGAGATGAAAATATGGCCTCCGACAGATGAAATGATACATGCCAGAGTGAGACTTCGTCATCTTTCAGCCTTTCTACAAGCCATCTGCTGATGCGGTTCAGGATGTTTTAGTCCGCCTTGTTTGGGGTGCGCATGTTTCTATGGAAACCCCAAGCACCGTCACAAAAGCAGATCCGGATCACTACTCGCATCTTTCTGCAGATCAAAGGTGTTCACCTCAATTTCAGAGGGAGTTTGGGCGATATGAAAGGGCCTCTTTCCCTCTGTCAGTCTCCTCTTGAGTGACAGACAGTGTTTGTACTCTCTGCAGCCCTGTCTTTGAGGGGTTGTTTGTGTCTGGCTGATGTGGATAAGTGTCTGGGATTGGCTTACTAATGCAGGAGCGCAGAGACAGATTCGTGTCCTCCTGGTGTCTTTCTCTGCGAAACAAAGGAAGCTTAAAGTTCCTGGAGATTTTTCGAGGCTTCCATCAAGCTTATTCTGTTTTGACTCTTTTGCAGAAAAGAAAGCTGATCCATTAGTCCATTATCTCGTATTACTCCTTAGGTGAGTTTCCTTGTAGTGCCGGAGTAGCCTTCACAGAACCGAAACATGAATAATTCATCGGAAACAGCAGAAGCAGGCACGAGGGGTGACATTAATGTGACGTGTGGCGGCATTGGTACGCCTATTGTTTTGTTTTTCTCAACCTTTCCAACATGTCAACACAGCCTCTTAAACATACTTCTTCACTGTCGTCCCCGTTGTCATGTTTACTTTAACCTTCTTAAAAACCCTTCATTAGAGGCAGAATTTCTGTAGCGGTGACAAGTGTGTGGAATCAAAGATCGGATACTTGTTATCAAAGCCAGTGAGTTCCCTGTTGACCTTAGTCAAGATTTAAATGCTCCCTGCCTCCACAGCTTGTGAGGTGATGCAAGAAATATAAATGACTCTCCTTTCTATCTGATTCCCTGCCAGAAGCAATTGCTCTGAGGACTCCGGCCAAGTGGGCATCTAGCCCAGAGCTGCTTCAGACACCTTTAAAAAACAAAAACAACAGTAAACCAAAACCCCTTTTTGTTTCTTTGCTTTTACTAATGCAACTTTAGCTGGTCTGTTTTAAACTATGAAAAAGCCTAGAAAGAAATAGATTGGAATGAGACATTTAGTGAACAAATGCTGTGGAAATTAAAGATATATTACTATAATACATCAAAATCTCCTAAGGTTCCTTTGTCTGCCATCTCCTTCTACACAATCATTAGTTGAGCAACCAAACTGGGCACATAGGTACATCCTGATATAGATGTTTTTTTAATCTATATCAGATATTATAATGTCACCAGGTTGCCTAGTAACCACCTAGCAACTGGCTAAAATGACCGGTTTTAGCATTCATGCACAAACACCAATTTATAAAAACAGTTTAATCTCATATCCATCAAATTTCCATTATATCCACAAAAGATGAATTATACTTGGTATATTATAATGTAATCATATTACTAAAAATGAGCAAAGGGCTAAAATGACCCATGTCATTGTCTTTTTAAGGCCAACAGGACAAACAGGCCAAACACTAGAGCACAGAACAAATCTTGAAAGCGGACACTGTTGTTTGTATCTGTTGTATGTGCATGATTATTAGCTAGAAGATACTGTTAATTGTTTTATTTATTTTTAATTGATTTTATTATATGTTTATCCAGAGCACCAGCTCTTCATTTAAAATAAAATTACACAGCATTTTCCTGTATATAAGATTAAATGAGACATTTTTTTTCCTTAATTATTTTCTTTGATTTTAGGAGTTGTCAAAAAAAGAAATAATACAATTGATCCACAGACCCCAAAATAATACATGAGATTACATCATTTAAATAACAAACCGTCCTCTGTCTGATGATAATCGTGTAAACCATGCAGCACTCAGCGTTTGCTGCCTACAATCGTGTAATCTGGTCATGTAATCTGGAGTAATGCAATTAAACTGAGAGGCTCTTTGGCTATAATCCTACAATGCAAACCAGGCTTAGGAGAGGCTGGGCGTCATGGATGACCAGACCTCAGCACTGGTAGTCAGGATTCAGTTACCCAGTATTACAAGTGCCTCATTCATCCACACAGAGTGACCCAGCTTTTCCCTGCCTGGCGCCCTGCACCACATAAAAAGTCCCACATTAAATCATAGCTACTGTAAGACGATACTGGGTTTTCTGTAATGGTTTCATAGATGCAACTGACTTCAGCTTACTGCCTTGGAGCGCTAACTCTAGTTATTCTATGAAGGCAAAATATTTAAGATGCTCAAGTGGTGCATAACTCAAGGCCAGACTTTTCAGCTAAGTGGAAATCAGTAAATAAAAAAAGAAATATAAGAATATTTCTAGTTTTATTACCTAGAAAATTGGTGAAAAGTTATTTTTTATATTTATATAGACTTGAACAAGTGTAACTTATGCCTTTTTGTTTCTATTATTTTAAACGTATACTACATGTGCACCAAATTTTAAGGATGGTAAGCTTACTATTTAACAGCTGCTTGTACAAGTAATGATCACGACTCGTTAATGTGTTTTCAAATTATCTACGTGCAAAATGTACAAATCCAATTCAAAAAAAGTTGGGACTCTGTGTAAAATGTCAATTTGAAAAGAGTACAAGCTTAATTTATTATGCAAGGCTTTCCAGGCTTTTTAACAGAGTGCTGATAACAAGCTGAATGGTACCAGTCCTCAGAAATTATGTTTATGTCATTCCAAAATGAATTTGAGATTTGATCTGTCTAACCACAGAACAGTTTTCAAATTTGCCTCAGTACTTTTTAGATGAGCCGGTGTCTTCTTTAGATGTTAGAACTTTAACCTGCATTTGTGCATTTCTGGAATGACAGAATCCTGACTGTTTTTAATGCTGTGCCACCTGAGGGCCTGAAGATCACAAGCATCCAATATTCATTTTCAGCTTTGTCCCTTGCACACAGTGATTCCTCTGGATTTTCTGAAACTGTTTCCAGCCTTTCATTTCTCCTGTCCCAACTTTTCTGAGACAGTAAAATGTCACATTTTAAATATTATAGATAGATATGTTTTCTATGTTTTGAATGAAATACAGGTTTCTTGCATTCTGTTTTTAATTTACATTTTGCACAGTGTCCCAACATTTTCAGTTGGTAAATGTTCAGCCTGAGATTTGTTTGGTCAGTCTGCATTTTGTTTGGGAAATTTCATTGCAGAACAAACAAAAAGCAAAAAATCATATTGCTGAGTCACTTATTCTGGAAATAGAATGTTAATGAGCAACAGGAAAAGCATTTGGCTATTAGACTAAATGGTTTCTTAAGAGCATTTTCGTGTTGGTTGAGGAAAGTTTCTTTTAATGTTCTTCTTTCCGGTAATGCAAAATAAACCAGCTTCTATTTCCAGCTCCTGTATTTTCACTTTTGTAGCTATTGCTATTACTCTGTTTCATCAAGTAAAGATGAGCGCAAAAGAGACGTCATGTTTAGCCAGTACATTTAGTGCATGACAGCCAGCAGGTAAAGCCTGCACATATGGTATAACTCCCACCTTATAGTGAAACTTAAAGGAAGACCTGGAGGATTCAGTATGTGGAGGTTCTCCTTGGGTCTCTCATATTTGCCTTATTTAAATTTATTTTTTGCCCTGGACGCATGGTACTGTATATTATGCTTTACTTAGCTCTAATCCACATGATTTACTCTAAGTTTACCATATTGCTCGTATATTAACACTTCTCTGCTGCATATCATTGCTTCCTGGGAAAAAGAGGATGTGTTAGATTCATAAACAAGCTCAAACATTTAAATGGAAAGATTAACTGCGGGAGCACGGTGAAGTGTAAAAGCAGGAAATAGGATCAGAAATGTCAAACATAAATGCTCATAATGAAAACCCAATTTCGATATGTTCCAATAAGCCTATTACTAAAATGGAAGCAGTTGGTTTGATTGTGCTGTTTACATAATGAATCATGTTCTTACTGTGCTATTCTGCTCTATTCCGGTCTTGTTAGTATTCATGAGGACGATTGGCTCTCCTCGACTTCTGCTCTGAATCCTCTTATGTTCTGCTACAGTTTCACATCTATACATTTGTTAGTGTGTGCTGCTGGCTGCTCCGCTCTGCCTGGATGCTCCACTTATTGTTTGACTGTTTTGGTTAGAACATGTTCCCAGGGATCTTAACTAAAAGCCCATCAGCATGCATAATCATACATTGTCTAATACTGCTGTTGCCAGATTACTGAATCCTTTTCTTTTTTTTAGTTGTTTTACAGTTCTCTGGAGAACTATCCCACTCCATCGTGAATAACTGCAGTTTTTTAGCAGCAGATGGTATTTTAATGAACTCCACAGAAGATATTTTAATACGATGCTTGTCCTGTTGCAACCATGACATAAGATGCCAGGCAGGTTCTTTAGGAAACATCAACACATGTTGCTCTATGAGGCCAATGTGTGGCTAAATATTTTTCTTGTGCAATGCAGAAGTACGACAGTAGAAGAAGAAGATTCTTGATAAATGAAACATTACAAGAAATGCTGAAAGAAACATCTTCTCCTTGGCATGGTATCAAACAATGACAGTCATAAAAATGATGTCAGTATTTCTTTTATTTTGAGGCATTGTGGTTGAATGCTTGAAGTCATTCCACAGTAGAAAATGAGGCTCAGCAGGTTTCCAGCAAAATATCAAGGATTGATTTGGAGTAAAGCTGTTTTGAAAAGCACCAGTTTGAGAACAGTTGCTCTAAATGTCTAACATTTCTCCAAACAGTTAATTATTTTAGTTTAGTTTTTTTAAGACCAACTTGCTCCCTGCTGATCTCAATGAATAAACATGTAGGAAAATTAAGCAATATCTTGATATCCCAGGAAAATGGACTAAAATCTTATGATCCATGAACTCTGTTTGCTTACAAACTCCCCCCTACACAATCAGGAGCCGAGAAATCAAACTTGGCACACGTGTATATCTTAGGGCCCCAAAGCAACCATATAACTCTTCCACCCTGGCTCTCCACAGGGCTGTGCGCTTCTGTAGGACTGCACATCCACCCAGCCCATTAACACAATTACTAAGTTTGCTAATGACATCACACTGGTGGGAGTCATATCAGGGGGAGATGAGTCTGCCTACAAGAACTGGTCATCTGGTGCGCGGCACACAATCTGACAGTCTGAAGACAAAAGAAATCATCATAGACTTAAAGAAGACCAGAGCCCCTCACCCGCTGATCATCAGTGGAGACTCTGTAGAAAGGGTCCTATGATTTTAAATAACCTTCATTTCTGACAACCTTGCCTGGTCTGCTAACACTACAGCTGCAGTGAAGAAGGCTCTGGAGCGCCCTCACTTCCTGAGGTTGCTGAAGAAGAATTGTGCAGAAGAGAAACTGCTGGTGGTCTTCTATCATTCACCCCAGAAAGCATCCTGGTGTACTGATTTATCTGCAGCAGATAAAAATGATAAGAGCGTAATAAACACTGCACAAAAGATCATTGGTTGTGCTCTTCCCTTTTTGGAAGAGATTGCAAAAGCAAGATAGCGCTCAAAAGCTGTAAAATCACTAGAGACAGTTGTTACCCTGGACATATGTTGTTTGTCCTGTTGCCCTCTGGTAGATGCCACAGGCCCATCCAAACAAGAGCAAAAAGATTAAAGAGCAGTTTTTATTCAAGGGCAATTACTGTCCTAAATCAATCAGGATTACAATGATGCACTGTGACACCTTCTATTTAATTCTTGACTCCCTTATTTTGATAATTATATATTATCTTCTGCTGAAAGAGCTTGGTTTACTGTGCAAATTACTTTGTTGTTTCATTGTGTGAATGGTTTATTTTTTTATACTGTGTGTTATTTATTTTTCAATGATTACCTGCAGAAGCAACACCGCAATTTCCCTTCATTTTATAATACAATAACAAGAAGAGGCATTCGAATTCTTAAAATCACAGACCAGACGCTACTGCAGCATTGACACGTACTAGTGACATTAAAAATGTTTTTCTCGCAGAGTTTATATCCCCCTCAAAAAACATAGAAATCGGCCTCAGTGTCACATTCTGGTTAGAATGAGGATTTCTCATCATTATTTAAAATCATGATATAAACTAATCTGGAAGTTATCAGATATTCAAAAAGTAGAGTTACAGAGCAGTTTGTGTTTTCATTGAGTCTCACTGCTCGCCGATCGTTTCTCTACATGTACAGTAGGAGAAGCTGCTCCTGAAAGCTAAAGCAAAGCAACTGCTTGCACAAGGAACTGCACCAGCTATCAATCCCTCCCTTCAAAATCCCACCCAGAGCTCCATCATATCTTCAGGAACGTAATCCTCTTGTCCGTGACAGACAACATGCAGCAGTAAAGTCCCGTCACTTCACCTCCACAAAAAACCCAGGCGTGTCCCGTAAGGTTCGAGTTTGTGGGACCTGCCCACACAAAATAATTCACTACCATGAAACCTGCAAAAAACACCAACTCATTCATTTAGTACTCTGCAGATTTACTACCACCTGCTACTAACAGGGTGCAGAAGGCAGACGGCAGAGGGCTGAGATATAGTACAGCATGTTTTGTTTAAAAAAAAAGGATTTAAGAGCTCTGCTTAAAATTTTGCACTTTTTCATTTGCGTTTCAGACCTAATGTCCTGTAAAACATGCAAGGCTTTTGGAGACACGGTGGTCAAGTGTTTGTCACCGTAGCTTCACAGCAAGCTGTTTCTGGTTTTGAACCTGTGGGTTTTTTTGTAGAGTTTATATGTTATGTGTATGTTTGAGCTTTCTTTAGGTGCTCTGTGTTCATCCTACTGTCCAAAGTTATGTCTGCATGGATAATTGGTGATTTTACTTGATATGAGTGTGAATGGTTCTCAGAGTCTCTTTGTTAGCCATGAGATGGACTGGCAGTCTGTCCAGGGTGTTATCTGGGATTGGCTCCAGCTCCTCCACAACCCTAGCTGGATAAGGAGTAAAGAAAATGGATGAATGGATGGATTTGAGCTTTGCTTAAGAGAGGGGTTTTAATCAATTCGTCATACAGTGTAATGTATTTACAATGATATTTTAAGCTTGAACTGAGAAAATGTTGCATAAATTCAAACGGAAAAACATAATGCTTCCTATATTGTGTTTTTATGGACGGCAGCGTTGATCCATCTGTCACTCAGCCCACCACTTCAGTTTGTGTGACGCTGAAAAATTTCAATTCTATTTGATGGATTGCTGTAAACTTTAGCAAATTCAGTGGTGTTCAGCAAACTCTTGTGTGCTAACACACTAAACTAAGATGCTGAACATTAGCATGTCAGCTGTAATGTCACACAGGAAACACTCAAGCATCACAAAATTGTTCTCCTTCAGTTTGCAAAATTTCATTCATACCTGCCACAAACTCGGATATACAGTTTGCACAGCTCAGGATAATTACATGCATCCTGCGCCTCAGTGCTTCTGTTACTACTGCATCATGCATTCGCATATGGAAAATGGCTCATGTGCTTCCTTTACATAATACTGGTGACTTTTGTGACCTCACAAACTATTGACTCCTGAAAATCTATCTTGGAGTCATTAGTCAACACATAATAGCACTGCTAACTGTAAGATAATAAGGATTTAGATCTGCTCATTGTTGATATAATCAAGGCTTTTGATGTGGCTGATCAAAAAATGCTATTAAATTAACTGATTTCTGTGGGCTTTGATGCTTCAGGTAAATAACTGTAGGCATTCCTAAAGGATAGATATTAGGACTATCTTCTCTTCCAAATTTGCAGAATTTCCTCTATAATTTAAAACTTTTCAGTTCCAAATTAACATTTATCCTGAATGTCCAGAATTTTAATTATGCTTTTAATGAAGATTTGATGGATGCAGCTCAGCATTATAAATATTTATAATATGCTGTATTTTCATTAGGATAATTGGACATGTCCTACACCTCAGTGCTCCTGTTGCTACTACATCACACATGTACATATGGAAAATTGCCTACGCGCTTCCATTACGTAACACTGCTAACGTTTGTGACCTTACAAACTGCTGACCTCAATATTACATTGAAATCCTAGTGCTATTAGTCGACACACGATAGTACTGCTAACTGTAGGATAATAAGGGGCTTCAGCTAGCAGGATTTAGGTCTGGTCATTGTTGATCTACTCAAGGATTTTGATACATGTGACATAAAAATGACACATTCAAGCAGGACAAGTGGTAGGAAACACTTTGTACATTTATCCAGACTGATGCAATCGCAGACAACGGGTGTCTCAAATCTTTAGCTGTGCATTTTCACCGCAAGAGCTCTTCACCATACTCTTCTGCTTCTATACCTTTTATGTCTAGCCATTGGACGTCTCTTCAGGGAAGAAGCAGAAAGACCATTAAGCTTTCAAGGGCTCGTATAATGAAAGGTGGTTTTTAAGTCTCAGAAAAATTGCAGTCCAACGTGATTGTTATCCTCGGTAAACAAACTGCCTTTGATTGTAGCTTTAAGCTATGGTGATCAACAAATACTCTTTGTCCTCCCCCTTCTCGCTTTAGTCCCTCTCTGCTTATTTGTCTCTGTGTTTGTCTCCATATTCTTCTCCTCTCTCTGGCATGTTCACATACAAAGAGCTCAAACAAAATCATATTAGAGGCACAAACAATCTACAAATACCAGTCACTGAGGATAATAAACACATTCTCTGCAGGGAAACTGGTGGGTACATACTCTGGAGTACATTCATTTTGTGAGGCATGTAAAATGGTACTATGGTAATTATCTTGCCCACATGCGGCATTTTTTAGAAGCAGAAAGGAATATTACATTGTTTTGCTTTTCATGGATCTTAGTATTAATGCCCTGTTCTAATCCCTTACAAGAGCAAAACTCCCTGAGCCAGACAAGTTTTGGATTCAAACAAACTCATTTAGCATGCAGATTAATGCAATTCCCAGCTCCTGCAGGAGTCAGCTTATTAAACACATTTAAATCACATACATTTACAATTAGAGTAAGTTAGAGCTATTAAATAAAAGACATAATACAAAAGTAGCTCACCAGCACAGTTTGTCTCTCTAAACACATTTGCATAAGTGCTTCGTCCTTTCATAGCCAAGCATAAAGCATAGTCACACTCTTTAAACGCAGTTAAAGCAGGCGAATGAGCCACCTTTTTCTTTAGTTATATTCATGGATGAGTCAGCCATATTGCTCTAATTAAAATAATCAAAGTCCCGCTGTCAGGTTGGCACTTCTTAGGCACAGTTGTGGCTTGTGTTTAATTGCTTTTGCATTTTAATGTTTGAGAAAGTCTATCTGTGGGTGCATATGAGTACAGGTGTGTGCGTGTCTGGGTGTGTGCGTGCGTGCAGACGGCTTTCCATGCAGAGCAGCATGCTACTGTGGAACAGTGAGAGCTTTTGCAGGTCCGGTCATCAGCGTTCCTCCTGCTGACTATACTGCACGCTTGAATGTCTTTCAATTTAGGCCTTCTGATAACTCGGCTCTCTCTCTCACAGAGATAAATGTTGAAATATAATAAATGAGTTTGCAACTTCACATGTTGTGGCTCCGACCTCATCCTTCTCACACTGTCTCTGTGCCCTTCCATTTCACTGGCTTATTTATCTTTCGCTTTGCTTTCCTTGTTGCTCATTTTTCAACATGTTTGAATGACTTTCCTATCTTGTAGCATACGCTTTAGCAAATAAAGACTGTATTTTCAAGTACAGAAGGATTTTTACTTCCTGGGAACAATTTTGAATCCTCTTTATACTACAGAGTTATTACTATAACAATAGAACAGGAATTTGACTCTATTATGCAAAAATTATATTTCCTCTTCGAGACCTTACTGAGACAATTACAGGTTTGGAACAGTTTTACTGCTAGCATTATGCATTTATTTGCATAAGAGGTGGACTGCTGAGATATGGAGAAATGGGGAAAAAAACTGCAATATTGACATGCATACAAAGTAGCTGTGTGGTGACAGCGATAAAGCAGTGATGGAGTGATAATTGTCTCTAGTGTCGCTGTGCACTGAAACTGTCCACTAGAGTTGGAACAAATGAGAGTGAGATGAGTCTCTTAATCAATACGCTTTGCAGATGTGCCTTTACTTGCACAAACAACGGGGATAAGCTTCTTATCAATGCACTGTACCAAAACTTTTCTCAGATATGGATTAATCTGTCCTCTGGACTGCACTTTTTCCCCCCTCCTTAACCTGTCAGTCAGGTATT
The DNA here is from genome assembly GCF_057382185.1 of Mchenga conophoros. Taxonomy (NCBI): domain Eukaryota; kingdom Metazoa; phylum Chordata; class Actinopteri; order Cichliformes; family Cichlidae; genus Mchenga; species Mchenga conophoros. Next base: position 23,849,224 of record NC_140530.1, read on the forward strand.
TTCCTGCAGTGCTACAGTAAATCTGGCTGTGGTAGTCTTTAGTGTAGAAAATTCCTGTCTGGTCTCAGCTACATTGAGAGTTTTTACTGCAGACTGCTATAGCCTCTGCTACTGAATGTTGTTCACTACCCAGGGTTAGAGAACAAATAACATTTCAGTAGGAAAATCAATACCACCCTCATGTATGCATGTTTACTGTGACACTAATCTCAGCAGCATATTGACTAGCATATTAACTTAGCTTATCCTCTAGCTCACTAAGCCACAAACCTCCTGGAATATACTGCAGGCACATATCTGAATGCAAAATCCTTTTTTTTTAACAATTATTTTAACAATTATTAGGAAAATAATGTATTTCTAGAGCGCTTTAGAGATGCTAACTTTAAATGCTAGCTATTTAGCATTGCTGTCAGTCTTTGTACTATGCTAAGCTAACAGAATGTAGCTTCATATTTACTCATGTATAAGTACTTTAGCAGACATCCACAAAGCAAAAATACCAGCAGAGAAACAATAACATTCAGTCATACACTATATGGACAAAAGTACTAGACCCCCTAAAGGAGCTGCTTGGCCATGGAAACCCATAACATGAAGTTCCAGCACAGGTTTTAGGTTCTTCAATTAGGTGCTTCAATGGTTGCCTACTCCATATCCGGTTTAGTTCACACTTTTTGAAGTTTTTACTACTGCTGGGCTCATAGGTGCAGCAGTTTTGTTGCAACCCCAATAGGGAGCCAGAAACCTCCAGGAACCACTGCCAACCAGTTAGAGAATACACAAATTTCTCTAGCAACCACTAGCAACCACTCGTATCACATCAAAATGGAGGGCAACTTTTGAAAAAACATCAATACTACTTGATTGTGGAATACATAGGAGGGAAGAAATTACACAAAAGGACTTGTTGCAACAGGGGCGTCCTATTATAGTACCACACTAAAATTCAGTGAGCTCCAAGACACATACTTTATCAAAAGTTCATCAGACTGCATGGCTAGGTGCTTGATTTTAAATAAAAGACTGAATTAAAAAGACTTAGAATTGTGCCCCAGTACATTGTCTGTGTAGCTTATGCCAATATATGCGCTTTCATTGGTTGCTTCAATATCGGATCATGAAGTTGAGAAAGGTTTGGGTGTGAATCCACCAACAATCAATGGCCTCTGGTCGCCATATTACTGATAATGACCTCCTGTGTGAAAAGCTCTTTAGTCTTTCACCTTGTCTTCTTTTATTTCACCAATTGAAGATGGGTGCTTTACCAGAAAAAGACACACAGCTGACCTGCCAACCATTTCCCTATCCAAGTCTTGCCCAGATACCTTCTCGAAGTGCACTTCAACCTGCTCTCAGCAGCCTATAACCAGCTAAACGTAAATCATAAATCAACCAGGAGAGCTCTGTCAGGGTGATTACCCCTGTAGTTGCTCTCTGAAAATCACTATACTGCCCTAAAAGAAGAAGGAAACAGAGATTGATGGAGAAAAGTTTGGCAATGAAAGATTTTCCTTGTATGTAGTAGAAAATGTTTTACCTTGACAGATGTCCTCCTGTAGTATTACTCACAGACGAATAATTTGCTCTGCTGAAACCTGTTTTTGCTTTTTATGGCCTGAAACAGTGTGATTAAGCTACCACTTGATACTCCAATAATCTCATATTATTTGGATTTACGGTACTCAAATTGCTGTTACTATGTTGCTAATCACGCCACCTTCAACTATTTTCTCACCTGAAAGCAACAGGAGCACATCTCGTTCTCTCAGCATCACCTTTTAATTGTGTCTCCTGCAGAAGAGAGCACAGAAGAGTGGCAGCAGGGGTGAGGATCTCATTTAGAGTGAAGCAAAGTAGCCAAGTGTGTAATGCTTTTCACAAAAACAGGCACCTTCGGTTTCAACACTGATCTCACCATGATATCCATGTTATTAGATATTCAGCTCTGCATGTCTGAACGTTTCATTGTGAAGAGAGAAGTACAAATGTGGTAGAGCTAAGGAAGAAAAAGGCTATTGATTATGAGTACCACAGTGAGCACAATGAGGAGAAGCAATTGCAGGAAGCAGGCAGCAGGGAGCAGAAGTGAGAATGAGGGGAAATGAGAGAAAAATCAAAAATGGTGTTCAGCAGAGAATAAGTATGGGAAAAAAACCACATTTCCTCAGATTTATTTCCCATCCTGCAGGTTCATCATAACAAAACCGCCGTCTCTCACCCATGCTTCCTCTCTCCCTTTGATTCCCTCAGAGTAGACAAGCCTTTATCTTGATACTTATCAAGGCCTCTGGCAGTGTGTTTCATCCGTAACCCTGTCAACTGTTATCTCCAAGTGTAGAGGCTGTCAAACTGTTAACTGTGTTTACTGTGGTAAACAATTATTACAACGCTATCAGTGATGGGAGAAGGACATGGCTGCAAGGTGTTTGAGCGGTGTCGACTTTGGGCGGAAAGTGTGTTGAGTTTGACAACAGATAATAGGTGTTTCTCTTCAGGATTTATCTCAGCCTAGAAAAGCATCAGTGATGAGAGTTTACCCTTCTGCCAAAGTTGAGGCTGCAGAGGTGGAGTGGAGCTGCGGCTTTTCCACCGTTGCCTGAATGTTCATTCAGTGATTATCTGCATGTGCAGACAGTTGCAGAGCTGGAGCTGAAGAGATGACGAGTGCTACTTCTGATCAAGCATTTTATTTCATGTGTTGCATTAGATATAAATTCAGTCAGTTCCTCTGACTTCTGTTACTGTTGAAGATAAGTCTAACACTTTGGTTTTAAATGAAAAACGGTGAAGTTTCTGCTATAACTTAAATTATTGCTTCATCAAACATTTAACACCGAATGAGTTTAAAACGTATCAGATGGCTATAATGGAAGAGAAAAGATTCACCTTGCTATCAACAAGTCAGACATCTTTTATCTTTAGAACGTTTTTGTGCATATCCATAATGCAAATCTCCAATTCTACCACATCCCACAGCTACTATATTGAGATATGGTCACCGTGGAGGCCATTTGAGTGCAGTGAACTCATTGTCATGTTCAAGAAAACAGTCTGAAATAATTTCAGCTTTGTAGCATGGTGTGTTATCCTGCTGGAAGCAGCCATGAGAAGATGGGTACACTGTGGTCATAAACAGATAATACTCAGGTAGGCTGTGGTGTTTAATCAGCGCTCAAGCAGGGCTCATGCTATGCCAAGAAAATATCCCCCACACCATTACACCACCAACAGCCTGAACCGCTGGTGCATGGTAGGATGGATCCATGTTTTCATGTTGTTTATGCAAAATTCTGACCCTACCATCAGAAATGATGACTAATCAGACCAGACCATGTTTTTTAGCCTTTTATTGTCCAATTTTGGTGTGCATGAGCAAATTGTAGCCTCAGTTTGCTGCACCCAGTGTGGTCTTCTACTGTTGCAGCCCATTTGCCTCAAAGTTTGATCTGTTGTGCATTCAAAGATGCTCTTCTCCTTACCTTGGTTATAATGAGTCGTTATATACCTTACTGTTGCTTTCCTATAAGCTCAAAGATTTCTTGCAATTCTCCTTTGACCTCTTGTATTAAGAAGGCATTTGCCTGCTGTTTACTGAATATACCAATACCCTCACAATAAGTTAAAGTCACTCATCTTATTTTTCTTACACATTCTTATGATGATTTGAATTTCAGCAGATTGTCTTGATTATGCATTGAATTGCTCCCATGTGACTGGCTGACTAAATATAATAGTCAGAGGAACAGATTTAACAAATCAAGTGACCAATGAGTGTATGTCTGGCCTCCCATGTACACTACTCAGACAGCAGCCTCACCTACACCAAACAAAGTACTTCTAGAAGCCAAAAACACATCTGTGTGCTACATGTGAAAAAGAGCAGCTTCAGACAGTGCAGGGACCTGATTCTCCCAAATTTATCTGGAGTCGTTGGACAAAGACAGGTCAGTTGAATCCTTTTACATTGAACACCGTCATGTTATCCATTAATGATACTTCCTTTCATAAGCAGTAAAGCTTCTAACTAATGAGTAAACTTATATAAAGGTTTTTTGAGCAAGGCTGTTATACACCAAAAGTGACATGAAAGAAGCATTAGAGAAAAAGCTCAATACAAAAAGAAAGAAGTTGAGTTTCCGTTCCCCACCATTCATAGTTTATTCCATCAATGCCGCTCTGTCCTCGATTGTCACTACTTGGGGCAAAAGGCTTTCTCTCTTCGTCACTTCCACAGACATAAATACCCTGTTTTTTTCCTCCAGCTGTGACATTTCCATCTGGTAATTCTGCAGTGTGTGGAGCATTCAAAGCAGCATTCTTCATGCAAGCTTTCTATAGCTTTATCTGTCCTGTCACACATGTGATGCAATCGTTTTTGTATTGCATCACTTTAAACAGTGTGCATGTGCTTTTTAGTAACAAAGTACACATTTCTGCAACAATGAATCAAGCACACATGATCTTAGGATAGTTTAAAGGCAGAAGCCTTGTTTTTGTGAAAAACTGGCTGTTTTTTAACTGACTGCCAAAGGCCAGATTTGTCTGAAGTATCTTGTTTGTCGCAAATGTTGGCAAAAAGAAAGAAAGTGGTAATGGCACACAAAATGCTAGTTTTATTTGTAACTAGGCACACCCTCACACACACACACTAATCCGATGCCACACAGACAAAGGTAACATCTAAATGCAGTGCAAATTAACCTGCCTACAAGTAAAGAATGAAAAGTCCTTTATGCTTTGATGCTGGCAGACGGTGTGCTGTGGGCTCAGACAGCCTTTAATGTCAGAATAAAATAACCTGTAACTTGCTGTTTTGATACAGACCACAGCAGACTGAATATTGTGACATATTACAATTTACAAATTCAGGCCTGCTGTCTGTGACAGCTTAGATTCGGTGCAGCGCTACATAAAGGCTGGGATATACTTTCAGCCATATACAAGCTTTACTCCTTGGGAAGATGGTTTTTTTCTCTCTCAGTGACGGTTAAGAAAACATGCCTATTATTACTTGACCGTGACAAGAACCTAAAAATATTTAAGATTTCAGATCATAAACAATGACTGATTTTTAAGAGTGTTACATCTGTGAGATATGAAGCTTGACCAGCTAATACTGGAGATGAGCTTTAGTCATGGGCAATATGGATATGGAAAATCTTTTGTTGTAATAGATTTATTTCAATAGCCAGATGGGGATGTGTGTTTTTGGCTAATCCTGTGAATTAACTAAATTTGATTAATAATACCATAAAAATGCAATGCATTTCCCACAGGCCTTCAACATTTCCTGCAATTACCTAATTGTCAGCACAGATCAATATTTTCTTTATTAACATGGTATCAAATGCCTAATGCAATGCAATGTTATAAACCCATGAAGAGTTATCACTATACATGGAGCCTGTCTCAGTTCTCCTGTACTTTTCAGCTTCCCGTTTTACAACATTTTGCTTTTAGCCTCCAGCAACTTTACTATTGTGATTCACTCTTACTTCTCTTATCATCATCATTCTGGCACAGCAGGAACAGTTTCATCCAAACAAGCCCTAAAAACCCATTGTTTTCCATCTGGACCCATGGCAGACAGACAGAAATGATGAAGATGGTTTAACATTTAGTAACCAGAGAAAGAACCAGACATACCTGTCAAGATTTAATGGAGACAAAAGAAAGGAGATGTGAAAAGGAGACTGGCAAGCAACTGAAATTATTTCTCAAGGTTTGCTTTTTGTAGTCACTGCTGTAAACCCAACAACACCGGTGTTGTTAGGTTTGTTATATATATATATATATATATATATATATATATATATATATATATATATATATATATATATATATATATATATACATATATATATATACATATACATATATATATTGCTATAAGATTGCTTCTAAGAGCATTTGTGAAAGAATATATCGCGCTCAGTGAATTCTGGTATGGTACCGTGATAGGATGACACCTGTGGAACAAGTCAGGAAATTTCCCTCGCTAAATATTCCACAGTCAACTGTTATTGGTATTGTAAGAAAGTGGAAGCGATTGCGAACGACAGCAACTCAGCCACAAAGTGGTAGGCCACATAAAATTACAGAGCAGGGTCAGCAGATGTGCAAAGTGTGCAGAGGTCACCAACTTTATGCAGAGTTAGTTGCTACAAACCTCCAAGCTTTCATGTGGCCTTTAGATTAGCTCAAGAAGAGTGTGTAGGGAACGTCATGGAATAGGTTTCCAAATAAATTTTTAAAAATTTGAATTAGGCAAATAAGCAGACTTATAGTTGTGTACTTTGATGTCCTGTTTTATTTTGAACTTACTTACCAGTAAAATGGTCGTGTAATCAAATCTTCTTAGGAAAGTCCCTAACTAGTAAGGAAATGTGCTTCAGTGTTTCCTTAAATACTTCCTTTCACACTGGATACTGGACCAACCTTTAAGAAAAGGAAGTAAGATGCCATACCAAAATTCATAGTGGCACACTACACTACTGTCATGAAAAACACGTCTTCTATCTATATGTCTTTCATTAAATAAGCTGATAGGAGCACTCTGAGCAAAGCATACAAGATGAACTTTCTGCAGTCCGGGTCACATAGTAGTTTCATCATGGCCCACATCACTAGAATCCATCATCACATTATTAAAGAGCCTGGTGTAAGTGCAGTCCGATTATTAGCGCATCGTATTTCACTTTTCCTAAATCCTGATATATATTTTCCCTCACACCTTAACTTATCCTTATGCCCTTTTCCATCAAGGTTAAGGTAAAGTGATAAGAAAAAGAAAGCAGGAGGTCATTTTTTGGACTTTTCCTTTTTTTCTTCATTTCCTGCCTTTGTGAGAATAAGTCATCACTGTGTACATATACAGGGAGTGCAGAATTATTAGGCAAGTTGTATTTTTGAGGAATAATTTTATTATTGAACAACAACCATGTTCTCAATGAACCCAAAAAACTCATTAATATCAAAGCTGAATGTTTTTGGAAGTAGTTTTCAGTTTGTTTTTAGTTTTAGCTATTTTAGGGGGATATCTGTGTGTGCAGGTGACTATTACTGTGCATAATTATTAGGCAACTTAACAAAAAACAAATATACACCCATTTCAATTATTTATTTTTACCAGTGAAACCAATATAACATCTCCACATTCACAAATATACATTTCTGACATTCAAAAACAAAACAAAAACAAATCAGCGACCAATATAGCCACCTTTCTTTGCAAGGACACTCAAAAGCCTGCCATCCATGGATTCTGTCAGTGTTTTGATCTGTTCACCATCAACATTGCGTGCAGCAGCAACCACAGCCTCCCAGACACTGTTCAGAGAGGTGTACTGTTTTCCCTCCTTGTAAATCTCACATTTGATGATGGACCACAGGTTCTCAATGGGGTTCAGATCAGGTGAACAAGGAGGCCATGTCATTAGTTTTTCTTCTTTTATACCCTTTCTTGCCAGCCACGCTGTGGAGTACTTGGACGCGTGTGATGGAGCATTGTCCTGCATGAAAATCATGTTTTTCTTGAAGGATGCAGACTTCTTCCTGTACCACTGCTTGAAGGTGTCTTCCAGAAACTGGCAGTAGGACTGGGAGCTGAGCTTGACTCCATCCTTAACCCGAAAAGGCCCCACAAGCTCATCTTTGATGATACCAGCCCAAACCAGTACTCCACCTCCACCTTGCTGGCGTCTGAGTCAGACTGGAGCTCTCTGCCCTTTACCAATCCAGCCACGGGCCCATCCATCTGGCCCATCAAGACTCACTCTCATTTCATCAGTCCATAAAACCTTAGAAAAACCAGTCTTGAGATATTTCTTGGCCCAGTCTTGACGTTTCAGCGTGTGTGTCTTGTTCAGTGGTGGTCGTCTTTCAGCCTTTCTTACCTTGGCCATGTCTCTGAGTATTGCACACCTTGTGCTTTTGGGCACTCCAGTGATGTTGCAGCTCTGAAATATGGCCAAACTGGTGGCAAGTGGCATCTTGGCAGCTGCACGCTTGACTTTTCTCAGTTCATGGGCAGTTATTTTGCGCCTTGGTTTTTCCACACGCTTCTTGCGACCCTGTTGACTATTTTGAATGAAACGCTTGATTGTTCGATGATCACGCTTCAGAAGCTTGTTGTGTTGATGTCATTAGACCACACCCCTTCTCATTACAGAGATGCACATCACCTAATATGCTTAATTGGTAGTAGGCTTTCGAGCCTATACAGCTTGGAGTAAGACAACATGCATGAAGAGGATGATGTGGACAAAATACTCATTTGCCTAATAATTCTGCACTCCCTGTACTTCACTTTGTTCCCTGGCAGATTGTTTCTGCACTCACAGCAGGGAAGTGTGTTGGCCATTCCCCGTCTTTCCCTTGAATGATCTCTTGTCTGTTTTACGTTTGCCTTCTGCCTGATATTCGCCTCACATGGACTCAAAGACTTGCTCTAAATGCAATCTTGCCTGGTAATAATTTTGCCTTCCTCTGCTGTCCTCTTACCTGTGAACCACAACAATGGGAATAGTAGGGCTACATCAGCCTGACTGCACTGCATTTCTTAACTATCTTGTTTTTGAAAAAACATTTCTAGTTTTTATGCAACTTTCCAAGTTCCTCCTATTCAGAAGTAAGGCTCACATACCTCATAGACTTTCTATCTTTTTTTGCAGTATTTGATTAATATTAGTAAGTTTAGTCGAGCCGAGTGGATATTTTCCCCAAGCCCCTGATAAGATGTGTATTAATAAGTTGAGCACAGCATTATATCACTTTGTTATTGGGAAAAAATGGAAAGCATTTCAGTGTGTGGAGGATTAGTCGATATTCAATTAACCCAGGCAGACAGTCATGGTGACTCTTTATCAATACCTCTTTTTAACTGCACACCCGCAGCACACTTAATTAAACTTCCCATTAATAGCATCAAACAAGTGAGAAAACTAACAACACAAACACTCGCATAAGTTTGGAAAAGTGATCCAAATCCATACAAGCACCGACCGGAGAAGTGGTTATCAAAGGCAGTCGGCCAAGCTGCTGCACTGGCCTCAGGTCTCGGCTGTGATCATAGATGCTCTCAGTCCAGTTGTGGAGACAAAGGAGGAGGAGGAGGCTGTGTGTTTTGGACATGGCACAATTGCGTGTCCTCAAACTATTTGTCTGGTTATTGATGTGTATCTGGGACACCCTGTGACTCTTGACCCTGAAATCATTAATTTCCGCGCATTCCACAGCTGGGTTTATGAAAGCCCTCCCTCACATGGCTCAGTGCAGAGCGTGGTTATGACTATGAGGGAAGAGCTTCGAGATTCTTTTAGAAAAGCAGTAATTTTGAAATAACATAAAGCCTTCTATGTAAATCAAGAGCCCTCTGATAACCCTATCCTTATTCCAGACCGTGCTACATTTCTCTTTGATAATCAGCTACAAATCAGGGCCAGTGTGTCAACTGGGGCAGCGATGTGACTGTCTAGACAGTGATAATGATCTGCTAACATGTCTGTGCTGCTGTAGATCTTCTCTACTAACTGTAAGCAATAATTGTTCTCTATGGGAATAACTAGATGTGCATTTAACAGTAGCTATTATGGGAGACCTTGCAAAAAAAGATTAGAGGCCACTGTTTTCCTATCCATACAAAGCTGCAGTACAAAGAAGGGTAAGTCAACCCTCATAAAGTGAATCGAATGTTAGTGTTGGCATATTTACAAACTAACTTCAATGAAACTGTACAACCCATTTCCCTATAAAAAAATTTTTTGTGTGTGTGAGTTAACATTATATGTACTTGGTATTTAGTTTACACCCAAATATCCAATTTGTTGCAATATTCATCAACAAATGTTAGGTGTTATAATTGCAAACATGATTAAAGATGCAAAGACGTTCAGTTTAAAATTATACAGTGTTCACAAAAGTCTTTAGCAACCCCTCATTTCTTTATATTCTGCTTCCATGGAGCCACATTTTCTTTTAATTTGTCAAAAGTGGTCTTGAGCAATAGTTCACCAGGCTTTCTGCTGGCCTTGTAAAGTTTTTGTTTGGACATTGACTGCTTTTTTACCAAGAACCAAGTTTTAATTGTGATATTAGGTGCTCTGTTTCTAGCAGCTGTCACAAAAACACATAATTTGTTTCCACTTCTATGAAAAATACTAAAGATAACACAGTTTAATAGGGATAAAATAGTGTTATGGACCAACAGGTTTATTTCAAAAGACATTTTAGCAAAAAACTTGGAACGTCTAACATAGTCCGCTAAAAATATTAGCAGAAACTGGACATGTGGATGACAGAAGAAGTGGCAGACCTAAAAAAAAAATACAAAATCTACAGATGAACAATATCTGAAAGTCCTTAAGAGTTAGGCAGAAAATATCCAGAGAAAACCTGAGTGATGCTTTGTTGAAGCCTGATCACAAATGGCCTGAATGGAAAGGTGGCATTAAGAAGTGGTATTAAGAAGCCCTTCTTAATGGAAGGAAACAAGGAGAGAAGGTTGAGGGTTGATCTTGTCAGAATTGATGAAATTATGAACACAGAAAAGTACTGCCAGATTTTGATCCACAGTTTGGAAAGCGTCTGATTGGCAACAACTTCATTTTGTGGCTCAAGAGTTTTGCACAGTAATTTTTAAGCCCTGGAAAAGAATTTTTTCTCAAATTTGAGCAAAGCAGCATTCTCACTTGATGACATTAATATTTAATCTGTTTTCAAAACTGTTGTGCAGATTCTGTTAATGGCCTTATCAGCTGATTGACTAATTGTGTCAGCTCTACTTAAGACCAAGAAAGAGTCCCAGCTGGATTCACTGCTTCAGAACTTTAAAAATGCAGCGTGCCATTAATAATTTGTTAATAAAATCAGCTTTTTCTCCTGCTCCAGCCAAAGATAATGACATGTAGTAAAAATATTCTTAACATTTTAGAGGCACAGCTGCTTACAGGTATAGACACGTTATTCAAAATCACTTGTGTCTTAATTAAATCAGTCCTAATTAACCTGAAGCAGTATCTTCAATAGTTAATGATTTTTAAAGAGATAGCATCCTGTTTCCATTTTCATTTTGACCAGGCAGTATAGCGTAATATTTTTCATCAAAGGACGGACACTGGCTTTACAGAGTAAAATAGTTGAGTCAAAGTAGAGGAGTCAAGGCCACATAACCCAAACAACACCAACATTCTGAGGACTTTATTGTAAAACAGTATGCAGTGAACAGACTACCGGTGCAACTAACAAGTTGTGTGTCTCATTTGGTTGTCACTCTGTGCCGTTGTGTGAATACCAATGAACAGCGAGCCGTTATCACCTGAGCCTCGGATGACAGCATCTCAGTGATGTATTGCTCATCAGCCTCTGTTTCGTGCCAGACAGGATGTGTTTTCTTACTTGGAAAATGAAAATGTCAAATGCAGATCTTTAGTTGTGACGGCTCAGCAATATCCCAGATTGTTTTAAGTTAAGATGCACAGCCTAACCCATCTCTAACCTTTTAGATGCGTGATGGAGTTTTACAGCTGTACAGATAAGAAACGATGCCGCCGCGTTTATTTCCTGTGCTTGCTGATAAGCCGAAATATAATTCTCCAAACTGCTTTTGATCAAAGATGTGAAACTTTACTGTGTTCCCGCCACAACTCCATTGTAATTCTCCAGGCCTCTTCTGTTACCGTGTAGCCCGTTAGAGGCCTGTTCCTCCGTCCTCTACTAAGTTTGTTCTGAATGCTGAAATGTTTTCCCCTTGGGTGCCTTGTGCCAGCCCCCTTCCTCTTCCACCGATGTGGGGGTGAGCTTTCCCAGGACAAAGAGAAGAATATATAAAGGAATGGGGGGGGGTCGGAGAGACAAAAAGACAGCGGGTGTGTGAGCAAAGGAGGCCAAGTGAAAAGATATAGAGGGCTTGACAAGTGCTTGTCAAAGGGCTCAATACTGCTGGCAAGCTTTGAGTGTGGGGATACAGAGAGAGGAAGAAGGACAGAAAAACAATCTGTACTTTTCCCCCCTATTACAAACCCAATTGCTCACTCCTTACAAACTCCACAGGGTGTGGGGTACACACCACGCTCTGTGTTTAGAGAGTTACTGGAGAGCAGCTCAGTCCAACTGCACCCCCACCATCTCCCCTAGTCCTCCTGCACATGGTACAGTCCATTTAAAAGGCTGCATGTCATCTCAGTGTGTGCAGGGTCCTCTCTGAGAGCAGCTGCTCACAGCACATTCTCCTCTGCGGGAGCATTCACTTTCCCCTCCGCCTGCTGGGCTGCATCTTTTTCTCCCCTGCCTTTTTTTCTTTCTCTTCCTGCTCCCTTTGGTTTCTCTCTTCCCCTCTTTCTCCCGCGCTCACTCTCTCCTCTCGCACACACATGCTTTCTCTGACTCTGTAGTGCTTGGACGCATTCTTTATGCAGTAACAGGTAGACATCATCCCTGTACTGCCGGCTTTTTTTTTTTTATGTGCGAAGTACACTGTGAGAGAAAAAGCACAGGTGGAGTAGGAGAAGAAGAAGAAGAAGAGGGTGATAAGAGGTGGCGGAGGAGGAAAGGGTCTTAACTTCACCTCCTGTAATGCTTCTCTTGACACCATGCTGCTCTGTGTGGATTTGGTCCTCAGGGGAAAATCCTTAAAATGATGGAAGACAACAAACAGCTGGCACAGAGGATTGATGGGGCCATCCAGTCTGCCAGCCAGGAAGTGACCAACCTGCGCTCCGAGCTCTCCGCCACCAGCCGTAGACTGGCAGAGCTGGGTGCCAGCAGCCCCCCTGGCTTGGAGAACCACCACCAGCACAACCACCACGATGACAGCCTTCACTACCGGGGTGAGTGCCTGAATGTGTGCGCACTCACATGTAATCTCGTGCCTCTGTGTGTGTGAGAGAGCAAGAACAGGAACATGTGTGAGTGTTTTGAAATCAGCAGTGGGAAGTATTCTAAGAATGTGCAGCGGAGTGACTAATATCATCCCACCGTTCCTCCATTGACTTATTTTTCCCCATACTCAGCATGAGAAAAGTCAGCAGCTTGAAAGAAAAGAGAGAACGACTGAGTGTTGTTATTAAATGGCAGGGAGGGGTTGGGGTTAGAGAGCGTGGGCCAGAGTTGCTCAGGGTTTGGTTTCCCAGGCAGCAGCTGGGCTCCTCTGGGGCTGCACTCCCTCCAGCTCTGGCTCCTTCTCCGCACTCTCCCCGAGTCTATGAGGAGAAACTGGTGTGCTTCATGCCCAGAAACTGCATGCCAGCATCTCTGAAGGAGGGCGGTGACACCATGGCACTGCCACTTAGCTGGGAAAAAGATGTAATGAATGACGAACGAGAAGTTAAAGAGAAGTTTTCATGGGACTGCTCATTGAGGCTTCCTGCTCTTAAAATAGTTCCTCTTGGCTTCGTGTTACACTTATTGATATCTCTCGTGTTGCTTAAAGTAATAACTTGGCTAAAATGCTGTTTTATATCTAGTTATTCCATGACTAATGATGTCTGACAGGAAATTTTTATCTAGTGTGAGACTGTGTTCTGGGTCTAATTAAGCCTCGTTACGACGTATTCGAGTTAGTTACTTTTATATCGCCGACATCTTGGATTCATTAATGATCATCTTTATGGAGTTTGACAGGAACAAGAATAAAAGGGGAATTTTTGTTTTCCTGTTGCCTTGAATGCATTAACAGAACAGCAAATACTTGTGTCAGCTATCCAGATAATTTGGTGAGAAACTTTCAAAAGTTTCCAAACTTAACAAATAATATTTTACATTCACTGCATGCACAGAAAATTTGGCTTGCTGAAAAAGAGAGCAACAGAAAAAAAAAGACCTTTCACCTTTTGGTGTTTCTGTTCTGCATTCGAATTGAATGCATCTGGGAGCCTGTATGTTTTTGAGATCTTATCATACCCAGCCACAGTGGCTATTAAATGCACTTTAGAAGATATACAAGAGACTACCCAAGTAGGAAAAGGTCTAATGAATGAAGAGAAGATATAAGTTACAAAGGACTAAAAGGTTTTGCTAATACTTGTGTTACAAATCCCACAACTTAATGGAAGCGAAACCATTATAGTCATTCATTGTGGGCATGCTGTAAAAGAAGAAGTACACACTGAGAAAATGGTAATAATAAGCTGACAGTTATTAGAGAAAAATACAACTGCAGTTGTTACTGCTGCTCCTTTTTCTCCAATGCAAACAATTTATAACAAAAAACTCCATTTTCATTAAAAGAAATGTTACAATATGCAAATTAGAGAACATAACAGAGATTATTCAGCCAGCTGATTTAGCCCTCAGCTGCTGCCTAATAGATATATTTTTCAATCCACCCGGTACACAGAGAGTGTAAAAGAAAAAAAAATATGAACAAAGCACTTTATTATTCAGAAAACATGTTTAAAAGTGAGTTTTTTGCATTGCCAGCTACAGTTGGTAAGATTTTCTTGACCTGTAAGTCTTATGCGTTGAGCACAGCATCAGGTGCAGGGACTACATGGGAGATTCTCCTCTTTTCTTCGAAATTCAGCCGATGCTGGAGCGTGATGGTTCAACTACCAATGGGAAAATGATATAAGATCCAAACAGATTAATCTGAGTAACAGATTAATGCTTATCAGATGGCCAAACCACGAGCAGCAGAGTGGCTTCACAAATCCTGAAAAGTACTATGGCGCAGTCATTGAATCTATTCTTGTCATGGCTTGAAGTATTATATATGCTGCATTTATAGTTTGTTTGTTTGTTTTTTGCGATAAATGTCAGTTCAAGCCCAGTCTGAGTGTTTCATCTGTGTGGCTGCTGCAGTGAGTTATACATGTTGTGTTCATTCAGCTTGCTGTTCTGACTCCCTCTCAATGTTAACAGGCAGCCTGACATTCCCACATTCCTGAATGTCAGGGTGGTGATGTCATACTTCCTGTTCCCAGAGGCCAGGCTCGCAGTCAGGTGACTGATTAAACTAAACACACCCACACTGAGAACCGCTTGGCTTAAACATGTTTTTGTAAGTTCTTAAGTTTAGGCGTTTTGGGGTGTGATGAGCCAGCACCATCGTCCAGTGGCTTAGTGAGATTAAATGTTCTTTAGGTGTGTATCCCTCTCCAGGCCAGGCTGTTCGCTTGCCCGTTTGTTGGCCATGCCCTGTGCAGGATCAAAGCAGAGTTTTTTGTGTGTGTGTGTTTTTTTTTTAATATGCATGAGCTGACTTCCTGTAAATATATTACACTGTGCCAAATGTCAGAATTTCTGCTGTGTTTCAACTCCCTGTGGAGCTACAACAGCATCTCTGACAGACATCCAATAAGCCCATAAACACAGCACTTCAGCTGTTCCTGATGGCCTTGGAGTCCATTGTGGAGTCCTTCTAACTGAGCTAACCACAAGGAGCAAAGCATTAAATGAACCAAAACTTTCAGTCTGTTCACAGAGATCCAGGATTAACTTGGTTATTTGCTTTTGCTAATAAACATTTTGTATAATTTTTACACTTACCCTCTTTAGAAGATTTTCTTTATTTACCGGCATTTAAGAGTACAGTATAAGCATTCAACGGAAAGGTCTATGACTGGCTATTAGACATGACCTTTATCATTCTGTTCAGGCTGCTGACATTAATGTATTCATTGCCAGGACAATGAAACCCTATTGAGCCTCTCTCTTGATAGACCCAGTTGATGTCAAGACCTTGTTTAACGTCCCTAAACAATCAACTGCATTGCTGCTGTATCTGTGTTCCACTGAGCTGTTTGGAAAAAATACATATTCATCTTCCTCTCAGTTTGTCTCAGGGACCAGAAGCGCTATGAAAATATCCTGTCCTCTAAAATCAATGTTAGGTAACCCTTATGGGGTTTTACATTATTTATATAAGCGCCTTGCTGTCAGTGGGTGAGAAAGTGCACATCGTGGACTCATGAGAATCTGCCAATTGCAATTCATAAGTCTGTAAAACACAACCATAAGGCAGCTGTTAGTGAGTCGTACAGCTCGGAGAGTATGGATGACCTTTGGCTGCTTTAACGAGCAGAGGACAATAACACAAAGGGAGAGAGCACTGATGTGGGTATTGTCTATCAGTTGTCATTTGTCCTTGAGTATCACAGTTTGTCATTGTGGAAAGAGAATAGTTAGGACAATGCTTTTACAAAGTGAGTTATTTCAGACATTCACGGTGATGAAGGTGATGAACGTTATGAAGGTTATGAAAGTGAAAGTAACTGAACAAACAGAACATTTGATGACTTTCAGTTTGAACATTTCAAGGTTTTTGGGGAGGACGATGTTGCGTTTTAAAGACCTGACTCGCTGACACAAAATTAAACACACAAGGTAAGAGGTCAACAGCAACGAAAATGGAGTTAAATTAGACCTTTCAGTGAGAAAAATTCAGAGCTTGTAGAAAAGCTTAAAATTCTACTGCCAACAGCAAGTGGAAGCTAAGCGAGACCTAATGAACCATTTGGCAGTTTAAATAAGTTAACCTTCGAATTTATGATCAATTTGGGGTGAATGTGGTAACTATTAAGGAGCTCTGAATTTGTTACTGCTCCGGTCCTTGCACTTTGTTCAGGTTTGCTGCTCCAGTGGCATAGTATAAAAACAACCCACCACACAAAAGGCAAAATTGATTTTTATAAATACTTGAAGATAAATGTTGTTGTAGTAATAAGAGTGATAAACAACTTCCTTCCTGTTTGAAATAGGCCGTCAGTTCTAAATACATATTCCTTTTTCTATGTGCGCCTTCTGCCTTAATTCTTCATGGCACAAATTCAACAAGGTGCTTGAAAAGTTCCTCAAAGATTTTCGTCCATGATGGCATCAGAGCATCACACAGTTGCTGCAGATTTGTTGGATGCACATCTATCATGTTAATCTCCCCTGAACCATGTATACAAGGCACGATGGATTCAGGCTTTCATGTTGTTAACGCCAAATTCTGACCCTGAAATCTGAATGTTGCAGCAGAAATGAGGCTCAACAGACCAGGAAACATTTTTCCACTCGTCTATTGTCCAATCCTGGTCAGGCCTTAATTAATTGTACCCTCGGGTTCTTGTTCTTAGCTGGCAGGAGTGTCACCCAGTTTGGTCTTTTGCTGCTGTTTCAAGGTTGAATGTGATGCAGATTTAGACATGTTCCTCTGCATACACTGGTATCAACAAGACATTTTCACCTAGAGAACTGCAGCACACTAGATATTTTCCCTTTTCAGACCATTCCCTGTAAAAACTTAAGAGATGGTCATGTGGGAAAATGCAGTAGATTAGCAATTTCTGAAACCAGCTTGTCTAAACAGGTGTACCCAATAAAGTGCTGAGTGAGTGTAGTTAAAAGTAAACTTTAAATACTAATACTTTCAGAATCAGATAGTCTTCCATCTTAGCATTTCTAATAAAGCTCCCATGCTGCATACCAAAATAATGTATTCTGAGATTGAGGAGAGTGGCAGTACAACTTTACACAGTGTACTGCAAGGCATGCATGCTGATTAAGTATTCACTAAAAGACCCTGCGATTATCTTTTCTCCAAAGAGGAGGAGCTGAACTGGCTCTAATGCTCTCTGCTGCAGAGTAATTGTAGAAAAGAATCCTCTCCCCATCTGGCCTGAGTTTGTTAGACGCCTAGGTCTCTCATTACTTCATCCAGCAGAAGAGCGGGGCTGGGAACACAGTGCCAAACTACAGCAGCAAAATCCCATTCACCCCAGCTATTTCCCTGTAATGCTCTCTGGACCACCCGCCTTCCTGTTTGCTGTCTGCATCAGAGCAAGTATGCAATGCAATGTAAGCTTCCCCCTGTATTTACCACCACGCGAACACCCCCCAGCCCTTTCTTTATTCCCTGCCTACGCTCCCTCAGCCACACCCCGCCTGTGGTCAATGCAGTGTGAGAGAAACTGTGTCCAAACAATAGCCCCGGAGAAGCAGCCCGTCACTTCCCTAACATTTGCCCTCTCTCCTACTCTGCCACACAAGTCTTCCTACAATAAAAGAAGTAATCGTGGAATAGAAGGGACTCCAACAGCAGGTGGAAACAGCAGCATTAGCGGGTGGTTCTGCTGTTAGTTAGAGATGCAGACAACAGTGATGCTGTCGGGCACAGAGGCACTGTTTTAACACTGCAGCAAGAGCTCCTCTTACTATCCTCCTCTTAAATGCTGGTAAACTGATTATCTTCAAATTAAGATTTTTTTTACTTAGTTGTAGATTCATGCATGATCCAAAACTTCAACACATAATAAATAGCTGGAAAAACTAAGAAATGAAACCTGTTAGTGTGCAAAACAACCTGGAACAAGGTCATAGAAAGGCAATCAAATGTGAAACCAGAACTTAAAGTCTTTACAGTGTTTGCAGTTTAGTTATTTTATAATTAAGGTCCTGTTTGCATTCAGTGTTTATTTTGTTTTCAAATACATTTGAGTGTCTGTGCTTAACAACTGAATAGAGCTTAGAAGTACTTACTGGAACTGGCGGACTTTGTTCTATGGAGGTAATGGCTTTAAATAAATAATGACTCTGTGGTTATTTGTTTTGCTTTGTAATGGAATGCAAGCCCCAGTAATGAACTGACAGAGCAGTGCAGACTGTCAGTGGGAACAGAAGCCTGGTGGACTTTTGCTTGTGCAAGAGTTTCCACTTTGGAATTTAGCTACGCAGAGAGTAGGAAGGAGAGATGGGCGCCACATATTCACTTTCATCTCCATAAGGGGCTTGGATTGTTTCAGTTTCTTTGAAATCTTACTTAGTGTGTGGTTCACCAGGCGAACATTACCTATTTCACATTGCAGTGTTTGTAAAAAGGTCAGAGGTGGCAGATGACAGCTGACCTCAACATGTCTTATGGGTCTAGTAGCAAAGGTGACAGAACTGCTGCCCCCGGACACCAGCTGGTGATGCCGTTCCTTCGCTGTGGGGCGCCAGATGGCCGCAGCGCTGTCACCGTGCGGCCCATGTTGTGTAAACTGCCACCTTGAAGCGAATGAGCCTGCAAAAAGGCGGGCAGAGAAGTCTACAGGCAGTGAGGCAGTGGAGCAGAGCCCGAAAAGGGAACTGCAAAAAAAAAAAAAGCCAACTCTCAGAGAGGGTACATCTCAAACAGACATTCCTCAGCACTTAAATTTTCCAGGCCAGCTTTATCTGAATGAAACTTCACATAGCAAGTCAGTGAAAGCCATTTCAAGGAGAACTGAGGAGTACTTTAACCATGACACGAAGCACTGAATTGCTTTCTGGTGTGACACTCTGCCTCTGAGAAGATATTATTCCTGTCAGTGAGACTGATATGTCTCCATATGCTAATTATATCCATGAAGGCTAAAGTGCTTATTTAACTGATTCTTTTCCACAAGTTCCAAACAGTCTTTTTTTCCCAGATGATTTTTTTTAAAGGAAAATGGCATTTTAATATAGATTTCCTGTCTTATGTCACGGTTCAGGTTAGGAGCACGTTGTGAATGTGGCTTTTATTAGCAGGGGAGTCGGGAGAGAGGGACTGACTAATGAGGATATTCCTCAATGTTATCATTGGTACTTTCCTGCCAGTTTCCCTCACATGGGGCCCCCTCATCATAAAAGTACTTTGCAGAGTTTTCATCCAGAAAGGAAACTGCTGAAAATGAGAACTCTGCATAACTTCAGTGACTATCTTGTGTTTATCACCATCACATGTCAGGGGAGGGAATTAAGTATTACTTCCTGGTTGTGTTTTATGGGCCTTGTAGATGCTCCATCTGTACCATGTGCATCTGGAGAGGATCAGAGATGGGGAAACCTGCAGCAAGCAGTTCTCTTAAGAGGATTTCCTTAAATCTGTTCTAGGTAGAAGAAGACAGAGTATCTGGAGGAAGGATGAGGCTTGAAAATCGGTACAGGTGTTTGACCGAAGCCTGGCATAGGGGACTTTGAGGGTGTGCATCTCCATTAATGACACGCTGAGCCAATGATTGAAAGAGATTCACTGAACTTCATACAAAAAAAAAAGGGAAAAGAGCTCAGACAGACTGATGATTCTCCCAAGTGCGGTGTTTCAAAACTGTTGTGGCCGCCTCACAACAGGAGGCACAGATAATGATCAGGCTTAAAGAACCCAGCTCCTCTGCCTCCTCCGTGCCTCCACTCTGCACATCTAGCCTTTCGTTTTCACCTTAAATCATTCAAATCCCTGGCGAGTCCAAACTTCAAACAATTGAAACTCTCAGAAAGAAAGAAAGAAAGATGCAGACAGCAAGAGACGAGTAAAGCCTGGTTGCTTCCACAACAGTCTCAGCTCATCCTATTAAAATGCCTCATTGCTTTAGCAGCGGAGACTTTTTATTGCTGCTGGTACATATTGTTGCCTTGGTTGCAGTTTAAATCCATTCCCAGAAGAGAATGGACTTGGCATGGAGGAAAATAAGTTGTGAGGAAGTGCAGACCCCCTCCCTTCTCATATCCAGAGGATGCAAAGCGTGACATTCCAGCAGAGCAGAGGATAAGCAGAACACTTTTCTGCTTCTCCGAATCATCTGCTTCATGCAGGCCTCTGACAAGATTGATGAGCTGAAGACATCCTGAACATCGGGACAATGCTGAGCGCTGTTAAACACCCACAGGATCCATAAATGGCAATGCAAAGGATGTGTACGTCTTCAACTCATGTCATTATCGCGTCTCTTGTGTAAACATGAAATTATATGAGGAGTTTAAAATCAAACTTTTACATGAATCCTTTATTATTCTAAATTTGTAATGCAGGAGTTTCTCAAGTCAGCTGCAAAAGTATTCCATAAAGCTGTGTTTGGATTATAGCTCAAATAATTAGGCAGTTCACTGAGCAGCAACTGAAAATTAATGATAAGCAATTTGATTTTCTTTAGTTTTTTCCACTTTGTAGCATTTCTGAATATAAATGTTTACCTGTTTTCTTCTTCTTGCATGATAGCTTACCTGAAAATGGACAAAGCCATCATTTAAATAGAATAATTAGGACTTTAAAAAGTGTGAGGAGCATTTCCAGTTGTTTCCTTACATTTAAGTAATAATATCCTAATAATGATTTCATTGTGAAATCAGTTGTGGTATGCGGTTTACCAAGCTAGGTACAGTATGTGCTAGTTTGAAGCCTTCTTCATGTGAGAGCTTCCTGATTTCTTTCTTGTTTTTGCATCCTTGTCAGAGTCTTAAAGCTGGTTGTACAGTCCAGCATGTGTTTCCATCAGAGTACACGATTCTGGTCAGACAGAGTCGGGAGAAGTCTCCCGTGCAGTCCTCCGAGGTCTCGACTGGTAGTTGCTGGAAGCAGATCACATAAACGCCTGCTGAATGTTGACTGTTGGACCAATTGGCCGGAATAGAGGACAAGCTGAGTTCAAGAGGAATGGGATAAAAAAAAACAAACTTCAAAGATCAAAAAATAAAACATGAAATGCAGACACAGCAGCTGTAGTGGACACTTTTCATAGTTTCTAACACTTGGTCTCACTTCACCATCAGATTTAACCATCAAAGGCACAAGCAGGAGTGGCCCACAGACCGGTGGTACCACATCTTTGGACACTGCCTCCATCTGGCAACAGAGCTCACTGAAAACAAAGGGGCATCCCTGGACTGGATCTCACAACCTCATCTAACAGTCATTTGTATTTACAATGACGGTTAAGGCACAGCAGGCTGCTGCAGTATTCTCCTGAATAATAGGTGTCACCACTCAGACATTATCACGTCAAACGTGCTGAAAAGGAGGAGAAGAAGTCAAAACCGGAAGCCAAGACTTTGTCAAGGGTTTGTTTCACAAACTCAAGTTTTCAAACAGCTAGAACATCTCCTTCTGTGTGTCAGTTTGTCTCTGAGCTTTGGGGTCCTTAGGGGACTAGTAAAGCGCTATACAAATACAGGCCATTTACATTTGTAGTTGGTGTACTGTAATACAGTGCAGACGCTTGCATTCACATCCAGTCACATCACTGGTACCCAAAGACCCTAACACAGTCGCTTTAGAGCCAGCGCTAATTAGGTTTGGGTGTAGAGTCCAGTGACAGGACCGAATGTAAGAGATTACAGATCCTGTTGCATATGTATTTCTAGGATTTCCTTTCTCAAGCCGCAAACTATAATGAGGACATAAAGTCCACACACAAATGACACACAGTTCACTGATAATTGTACAGATTTTTCATGCCAACAAAAAGCATGTCTTTGTTTTGTAAATCACTCATAAAACTCACCACATCTTTTGGGATTTCTTTCACATGCAATTCTGCCACGATTTAGTCACAAAAAAAACTCATAAAAGCAAAAACTTGTTAGCATAGTCAGAGTTTTGTGCATGTAGTAGTTGTAATTTGCGTTCTGTGTTGCATCTACACACCTTTTCTCCCAGGCTACAACAGATGGCTCACACTGCAGCACACCTCGCTGTTTAGTTTCTACGGGGAATCCACTGAGCGCCGCTGCTCAGGTTGTTTCCAATTACTCTAAAATGAATAAGTTCTGTCTTTGAATGTATCATTAGGGAAAACACTGATTTCACAAATGAGATTACACACGTCTGACAAAGCCTGGCGTTCGAGTTTGAAAGAAACTTTTACTGCTTCTCTTTCTGGAGGAACACTGCTCTTTTTGAATCTGTCTTCCAGTCCTCATAATCACACTTTGTTTTTACTTTATATTCCTTTACTTTCACTTATTTGTAGTAAACATTTCTTAGTTGTGCCGTTTAATTGGACAAATTCTCTTTGAAGGTTTAAAAAAATATATCTGTAGGGAGTTATTACAAAGCAACAAACGTTACATGTTTCTGTTGATGCATCACCATCATCATCATATCTCCAGGCCCCCTGAAATGTTGATATCAGGCATGTAAGTGGGCTCCATCCCTGAATTATTTTTGGTTTTGCAGCCTGAAGGCATTAGTGTTGAAAGCATGCCTCTATATTTTCTCCTGCTGAGGAGGTCCTACACAAATATTTATCAGGTCGCCAATTACCGTAGCCCGTGTTCCCAGGCACATAGAAAAACAAAACAGTGTGCCTCTGTTGCCAGGTGTGTTTATATGCATTCCTGCAAATCTGATTATTGTTTGAAATAAGTGTCTTGCTAAATTTGACCTTAAACCATATGTGCTCCATCAATATTCCCGGAGACAGTGCACTTCTTCTCTTGCAGCTTATTGTTAGAAGCAAAGAGGCATCTTTATCACAAGACCTTTAAAAGTTACACAGACCTGGCAAGCAGTCAGATCAATTGTCAAAGAGATTGAAAAATAGATGCTTTATAGAGAGAGAAAGCAAACTCAATTTTCCACATAAAGGGATCAGAAATAACCACGTGGTAATCTCCTGTATGCATAGAATTACATTATTTACTCTTCAGATTAGGATACATCTGCATCTTTAATATAAACAAACCAAAATTAAGCCTGCTAATCTATTTCAGCTGATGGAATTATCATTCTCAATTGACTACAAAGCTTTACAAAGGCTACTCAGTGAAACTGCTGTGGGCCGTTTGATCCTAAATTATGCAAATTGCAGTGAAAATAGAAATTAAACAATCAGCAGTTTTTTTTTTATTCTATTCAGCATTTCTTTCAAGCTTTGCCATATCTAGTCTCCATTTAGATTAATAGGGTAAACCAGAATTTAGAAAGCTGCATTAATGTTCTAATCAGGATATTGCTGACTTAGACTCATCATTGTATTGACATCATTTCAGGTTTCATGCATAGCAATAGGACAGTTTCTTCTATATGAGTTCAGGCTGCATGCACTCACTGTCATGAATCGCTGTGCGGCAGGCAGGAGTTGGACCCAAAGTGCAGGACTCACAGACTCAGGGAGGTGAACTCAAAACTCAGCTTTATTTGCTGGCAGGGAAAAAACATACAAACTAATCTAAACTGGGAACTTGGAAAACTCACAGAGAGACACACAGGGAGATCCACACAGCAAGAGGGACGACGTGACACTGACTCAGAGAAACACAGGGTTTAAATACACTGGGAAGTAACGAGGGGAATGAGACACAGAAGGAGGGCACAGATGGGAGAAATCAGGACTGACGAGACAAGCAAAGCAGGACGCATTCACATGAGACACGGACCATCAAAGTAAAACAGGAAGTATCACACAGAGACGCGAACTTGACACAGTGGAGACAGCAACTAAGAAATACAGAGACATAAACCATAAGGCAGAGGTCTAAGAACCAAAATACACAGGGAAATACTCAGCTGGGAACACAAGAGACTAGACTAGAGAGAGTAACAAAAAACCAACCATGAGAACATAATGCACAATGCAGAGTGACAGAAAACAAGAAACTCAAACATGCAAAGACACAATTACACAGAACAAAGGGGACACAGAGAGACATGAAGGGCAAGGGATCAAAACTAGAAGCCATAGAATAAATCACACAAGTACAATAATACAAAAATCACAAAGAACTAAAAACGCTGGGTCAGGAGACCCAGGACCGTGACACTCACATATTACAAACCGCTCACTTGGCGGTTTGTAATTTTTTCCTGTGATCGGACATTCTCAAGTTTGATATTTTTATTTAAAAGTTTTGTTTTTTTATTTAAATACGTGCCTGGTGTATATTTACTGTGTTTATTTTTCAGGTTGTTTCCTGTTTGTTGCGCTCATGGTGGCTCAGTAGTTAGCATAGTTCCTTCATAGCATATCTGTTCTGAATTAGCCAATAAATCAGTGTGTATACACTCACCAGCCACTTCAAGAGGTTCATCTTGTTAGTACCAGGTTGGACCCCCTTTTGTCTTCAGAACTGCCTTAATTCTTCTTCTAATTTTGGTCCATGTCGACATGATAGCATCACATAGTTGCTCCAGATTTGTTAGCTGCACATCCATGATGTGACTTTAGCAGTCTGAACTGTTGATGCAAGACAGGATCTATCTGTCTACAGCGAAGTCCAAGACTCATTAATCCAGGCAGCATTCTTCCAATCTTCTATTTTCCAATTTTGGTGTGTCTTTGCTGACCTTAGCCTCAAGTTCCTATTTTTAGCCGACAAGAGCGGCACATGGTGTGGTCTTGTGCTGCTGTAGGCCATCTCTTTCAAGTTTTCACTGTGTTATGCATTCAGAGATGCTCTTCTGCATACCTTGATTGCACTGATGAATTACTGTTGCCCCTCTCACTGTCGTCTGGCCATTCTCCTCTAGCATCAGAAAGATATTTTTACCAAGAGAACTCCTGCTCACTGGATAGTTTCTTTCTGATCAGTCTCTATGAGCCCTAGAGATGGTTGTGTGGGAAACTAAAGGAGATCAGCATTTACAGAAATCCATGTAGCATCCACAACCATGGCATGTTCAGTGATTGGATGATCGGATATTTGCATTAACAAGCTGAACCATTCACTTCTCGCTGGTTACATCCTCTTGTTTATTTTTTTTCCATTCAAGGTTACCAACAATTTCAATACTACTCATTTTTTGCCTGTTCTTTTTTGTTTGTTTTTTTGTTTCCTTATGTTCCCATTGATGTCTTTGAGTGTGACTTTTTGGACCATTTTTTCAGTTTGTCTCATCCCAGCGCCTCGCTCGAATTGTTTGTTTTTGCTTACTCCAAGTGTATGACCTCTGCCTGGATTAAAGAAATGGATTTTGGATTTCCGCTCTGCCTCCTGTGTCCAACGTTTAGGTCCTCCTCTTTCTGAAACCCTTACACAAAACAAATCAAGGGCAGCATAGTAACCAACTGATCCTGTACTTCCAAACAAAGTATTATAAGCACCAATCAAGAGAGTCTCACAACTCATGCCAAAGTCCCCATTTGCCAGCGTTCCCAGGCATGCCAGTTTACCCCTGCAACCGTTTCTTTCAAGCTTTCAGTTTTAATGCCTTCCTTATAAAAGTCTCTAAGCCCACGCAAAGATAACCCCATTGAGGAGATTTTCTCTGACTTTAACCAAGTTCTGTTTTTTAAGCCTGAGTAATACTCTTTATGACTAGTCATTTCACTGAGACACGCTAAATCTTAAGATTGCTTCTTTAAGCATCGTTGGACTTCAACTATTCTGTCTTCTGTCATCTGGTGCTATTACCGCACCCACTCTCTGGTACTGGCCCTCTCATGTTGAGGATGGCAACGTCAACAAATGGACATATGTGATGGAGTTTTCTGCTCTGGCCACGAAACAACGAGTTCTATTCAGCGTGGCCACCATCACTTGAAGTGAAGTGGGGTTTTTTGGAAGAATGTTTCAGATTCAGGGGTTTCCCACAGACTCCCCCTAATTAACCGCAGCAAGAGACTCAGCTACTCTCTCTGTCCGGGAATGTGCTCCTAAACCTCCAAGTATGCCACTGTTCCATCCATTCTGTAAGCCCTCCCTACTTCCAACTAATATCCAGCGAGAACAAAACACAGTCATTTTATTTTACAGCATTAAACAGTCAGTCAGAAGGGACCTACCATACCTGTATGTTTTACTGTTTTAAATGAGTCACATTTTCCTGTGGGTCTAGTTGAGGTCGTTGGGCTAGAAGGGGTTGTTTTTGTTTTGTTTTGTTTTTCATGGGTATTATGTGGCAGCTAAGACAGGTTCTATTACTTTCGCTTTATGAGGTTAATGCGTGCCACAGGGCCGCACAACATCCACTGCTTTGTCAAAAGACTGGACTGAAGCAGAGGAGCTGGGATGTGTATAATTTATTGTCCACCGTGAGGTCCTGAAACTACAGGCAGAAAACAAGAGATAAGGAGAGACAAGGCAATAGAGAGGAGAGGAGAGGAGAGGAGAGGTAGTTTCAGGCTTAGCTCCATTATTAGATCCTGTGTGCTGCCGAATTGATTTTGAGGTCAGTCCATAAAGCACACTGCCTCAGCACTGTACTAACAGTGGCATCATTATGGCATTATTAGTGCAGAGCGGGAGGACTCACAGGGCTGTGGGAGTAATTTACAGGTGTGTTAAACATGACTGCTGTTCCAGAAAGAGAGAAAAGAGCCCAGACCATTTCTGTCACACTGCTGTTAGCTAATTACATTCAGGGGGTACCTGAACAACATTTTCATTTTCAGCATGAAACTCTTGCTTTGATGTCACATGAGCCGCTACCTGAGAACTATACGCATCCTGCTAAAATGACCTGATAAC
Source organism: Mchenga conophoros (assembly GCF_057382185.1). Classification (NCBI taxonomy): domain Eukaryota; kingdom Metazoa; phylum Chordata; class Actinopteri; order Cichliformes; family Cichlidae; genus Mchenga; species Mchenga conophoros. The sequence goes on from NC_140530.1 coordinate 23,876,332, forward strand.
TACAGTAAGTCAGGTAGTGCTCAGGTAGAGCAGGAAAGCTCTATACAAGAGCCAGTCCATTTACCGTTTATTTAGCATTGTACCATAGGGAAATGAATTGCTTAGAAAAAGTAAGTCACAAAATAATTTGTTTTGTAGAGTTTTCTGTGTGTAAGGCTGTAATCAGCTGACCTGTGCTGCTGCTTCGACATTCACTGAGCTTTGAGGATTTAGCTGAATTCAATAAGATGTAAGCAGATGTTTAATGAGCTGCATGGTTGACTTCCAACCCCTAGACACCATAAAGCTAGTACCGTATAAAAGCTACAATTCAGTGAGTGAATCTAATCAGCCTGTATGCTCTGTAACCTTACATTGCAGCCAGTGCAGCGTCACTAAACTGGAAAGTGCTGAGTACAATTTCACGCAGCATCTAAATAACACAAAAAAAGTGTACTTTTGTTAGTTTTGCAAGACACTTCACAAAAACATAATTCAGCAACAAATCATGCATTGATCCAACATTCATTTAAAAACCATACAATGAATGAGGACATTCCATGTAAGCTTTGAAGTTTCCAGTTTATAAAATGTCACTTGCTGAGCAATCCTTCTCTTTAAAAATAGTCTAATCTTCCTTTTCTTGTCTCATTTCTTACATCTTTCTCCATTTTTCAGTGTTGCACATTGCATTGGGAAATGCAGCAACTTTGCATTAGCTATCACACAAATTTTGTTATTTTATTCTTGTTCCTCTTCCGTAGCTCTAGCTAGATGCGTAGGTACGACTTTATTTACATCTGCACCATGATCGTATCACAGAGATGAGAAGTAAAGAGGGAATGTGTTGAAGGTGTAAGCAGATCATAGGATGTCATTATTATTCTCATAGTGAGAAAGTATCTCCATGCTGTCACTGGAAGCACTGTCAGGTTATAGCACATGAAAAATTCAATCATCCAATAGTAGCCTGCCTATCAGATTTAATTGCTCATTAACTGAAGGTACTGGAACGCCATTGGAGATCTTTCTGGAACACTTTAACCCCTAATTGAAGCCATTTCTGATTAGGCTTTGGTGAATAGTAGATGGATAGCACTGAAAGGCCAGATTAATTTCTGTTGTCCTGTTTCAGGTTGCTGCTGAATTTATTTCCCTATTTATAAACTACATGACTTTTAGATACTCTTTATTTGCTGGTAGTTTTTTAGGGTCGCCACTTGCCCAGGTTCCACAAATGTTTAAAGGACATACTGCGCACTATGCAGAGATATGACAAGTGTTTTGGCTAATAGGTCATTGGTAGTCACCATGTGCATGCAAAAATACTACTTTGGTTCTTTGCTAAGGTTTCTGTTATTTGTAGACACAACACATCCATCCTTTTTTGTGTTAAGTGGCTTAACAACGTAATTTTAAAAATCCTCTAGAAATGGTCAGGTACAAGGACTGGACTGAAAACGAGTGAAAATGTAATTACAATGTAACAAAAAAAACCTTTTAATAACCTCCAAGAAGCTTGGACAACTTTTACTCAAGACCAGTTTTTAAAAATTGCAACAATGTCTGGAAGCAGAATATAAGGAAATGGTGGGTGACCTGAGATATCCGTCTCTGTTAGTTTCAAAAAGCTGTAGGATAGCAAAGGGTTTAAACATCTGTAACATGTTCGTGTTACAAGTAGAGTAAGATAAATGAGATAAATAGTGCATATAAACAGAAAAAAAAATGTCTGAACACCCCAAACAACATAACCAATGAGGCTTGCTGGCTGCTCCATGTGGACTCAATTAGAGGTCCTGATATTCACTATTCAGCTCAAGTGACCGTTAATTCCTGTTAAATCGATGCAACTTTTTCCTATTAGTCGCATTTTGACCTTTCAACAAGTTAACACAAGCCCAGTAGGGATTTAAGTGATTTCTATTCACACTGTGCCGCCTTTATAAATAAATGAAAAGCTAACTGTGAGCAGGAGACCTGTACTGTAATTATTAAGGCCGGTTTCATTTTAATAGACTTTCTTAAAAGTTTATGGTTAGATGGCTTGCGCAATGTTTTGCAAGAGGGAATGTGGGAATTTGGGTTGTTCCAAATATGTCATCCATCTCACATGAATAAACTGTTTGGACAGAAAAAGCAAGTCCGTATAAACACATGTAATGTCTGTGACAAGACTTCAGCCCATTGCACTGCAACTTCTGAGTGCTTTGTTTCATTGTTCAGTGCCAGCAACAGAGGGAAGTTGTCGAGAAGCAAGTATTTTGTCAGTGTTGTGATTTCATGTAAGTTTTGATGTCTGTGCATTGCTTTGTTTTGTTTTTGGCACTGCCGTCCATTTCCAAATTTCTAATTCTCACGAGTTTCACAAGCATATTCCTCTTGAATTCTTCTTGTCTACGTGCTGACTATAGCTTAAGCTGTAACATATGTCCAAACTGATTTATAATTGTTTACAGGCACAGATGCTATTCTACATAGGTCTGCTGATGGAAGAATATTTTGGGCTGCTGTCACTGTTTTCTTGCTGTGAGAGAGAGAAAGAGAGGGAGACAAACAGAAATTATGAAACAGACAAGATGACATAAAGGGGTAAAACTTTGAGGCTTTCAACAGACCAGTGAACTGCAATCTGAAGAGCAGCAGAGCACTGTGAGAGACAGGTAATGACTGTGTGGTAATACACCTCCAGACCTTAATTGGTTTGAATGAGCAGCTGGAGAGGCTCTTCACCGGGCTGTGAATGAGCAGACTGTCAGGTGACAAGCCGTGGAGGGAGAACTAATTGTCACTTTCCTCCAGACACGCTCCTGTCTTTCCTCGTGTAGCTGACAGAAACCCTAGGAGGCAAGGTTGGCTGAGTGTGTTTTTATGAACATGAAATCTTGTTGTATAGATCTCTGTTTGATTCCTTTAAAAGTGTGGTCACATTCTGGAGCGAAACTTCAAATTACAATAGTTAACTTTTATTTTTTCCATTTTTAAATTATCATTGCAACGTCTGTGGCTGTTTGAATAAAGCAGTAGTTACAGACAAACCAAACCAACAGTGTTTAGATTAGCTGCTTATCAACCTCACTGTCACTGTGCAATTCTGTCTTCGGTATGAATTTTCAAAGAAAATGAATCCTTGATTTACGGCAAAGAAGGCGTGCGTTACATATTAAACAAATAAAACAGGAACAGAAAAGCACATCTGTTTCAGCAATGGGTAGCTACATATAGGTTTAAATATCTTTGTTATATATGATCGAACACATAATTTATAATACAGACAAGAAGTAGCAAATGTAATGCAATTGTTTAGAGAAATTAAAATAATGGTTAAAATGGAAATACTGAAAAAGTTTGTGCTTCCTCCCCCAGTGGCTTGTTGTTGGGATTTTCTCTGTATAGGATCTTTACCTTTACAATATAAAGCACCTTGAGGTGACTGCTGTTGTGATTTGGTGTTACATAAATAAAGATTAATTGAATTGGATGTAAGCACTAAAGAGCAGTTTCAAATGACAGTTTGTAGTAATGTGACATGTTTGAATGGATTGCAACATAAATTTAAAAAACAAGAGATGATCGAACTTTTTCGGTTGCTCGTAACAGTCTGTTTTTTGTTTTTTAATCCAAAGGATGTTTATGCTACCCTACAGTGCCAACAGTACACAACGTTAGCTAAAGATGCATGACTAATTTCCAGTGGAGCCTGATCAGTTTATCCATAGAGTGATATTAGCTTCTCAATGGTGTCAGCTGTTGTAATTACTGATAATTAAAAATGTTAAAAGTAAAGTGGAGGAACAGGAGAAACACCCTTCGATTATGTTATGAATGTTGATGTTGCATAGTTTTCCCAGCAGGGGGCGCTCTGCAGTACCACAAACACACTAACAACCAGCTGATCTGAGTAGAGTTAAATAAATAACTACAGGTAACAAATGTTAGGGAAATCTGTTTATATAGTTTGTGTAACTGGAAGAAAACTATATCTTGACAAGTATAATAAAATATTTTACTTTTTAAAGACAAATTATTGTTATCGTTTCAGTCTTAAAAAACCTATATTAGTCAGGCTCAAGTTACAGCCATCTCCAGTGTTGGCTGTAACTTTTACAGTATATTTTGGGGGCTTTTAGCCTTTATTGTATTAGGACAGAGGAAGATTTGCAGTAAATAACTTCAGGGCAGATTGTAACCCAGGCCTCTACAGTGATATTATGGTATATCGGTTGCCTACTCGGCCCAGTGAGCTAATCAGCACCCAATATCAAGCTTTGAGTAATGATGTGGGAGCAAATTGCCCAAATGTGCTTTTTGTTCATGCTCTGACAAGCGAGGCGAGAGGAAGCATGGACTCTATCCACTTTTTATCTATATTTTATCAAAGTGAGTTGGAGGTTTTATGAGATGGGTGTAAAAGAAAATAGTCCAGATTTCTAGTGTAGAAAACAAGTTTTGAACTGAACTGAACTGAACTGAACGGAAAACTAAAAGCTGTTGAGGTAAACTCTGCATTGAGTCATCTACAATTTCTCTTTGTTGATGAAATTTTAATACTTTGTAGCTGAAGGTTTTTTTTAATTGTATGCCTTGGGAAGAGTTGAAAATGATGAATGGCATTTAAATTCAAGTAAATATGTAAATGGAAGCATTCAAACTGTAATTTTTTAAAAATTATAACTAAGTAGGAGTTTGTTCAAGGGAAAAATGCAAAGAAAAAAGCAATAAAACACAAATACAAGAGCAATCATGCTGCAATACACATTAGATTATCTCAGAGGAGACGGCTTGTTAATGTTCAATTTCTCCAGCATGGGCATGAGATACTGAAGTGGCTGTTGACATGACCGTTATGCCACAAGAGTCTAATTTTCAAACATGTTCTTGGTATTAGAGGAAGTGGAGACATTGTTACTGCAGCACAGTATGTTCCGAGTGGATTGAATGCTGTGCTTTAATACTGACGAAATCAAAGGATTAGACCAAGTCTGTCTTGTGCCTTCCATATGTCCCTGTGTCACTATAGGTATTAGCTTTTTAATACAGTCTGCTTTAGCTGTCTGATTACACTGCTGAAGAGTGAAGGTCCTGGCTTAAGAAAGGCTGTAAGCCAGCAAAGTATGAATGTATTTGGCCTGTAGAGGAATGTCCCATCTGCCGCTGCGGGATTGTTGGTGGCGCAGGATCTGTGGGGTTAGACCAGCAGGGGGTGGGCAAGACCATCTGAGGGGGGAGCAGGGTGTACTTTATAATAGTTAACAGGGAGGGTAGAAGGGGGATGTAAATGATGGGAGGGCGTAGACTGATCCCTATGGTAATCTCTGTCCCATCCCTTTTCTATGATGTTCAGAGCAGTGAACTGATGCTGCAGAAACAGCAAAAATCAGACGATAAAAAGTGAAGGAAGAAGGAGAGTTATGGATTTTCCCTATGTATTGAGGAATGAGGAGAAGCTGCGGCCCAGCTGCATACCGTGGGAATTGCACGGAGATGGGATAAATGGAGGTACCGCACATTTCTCACCAGGGTCAGAAATGCTCAACATGTTCCACCTCTGACCTCCATGAGTGTCGTGCAGCTGCAGTGCAGTAACTTTTGATTCATGATGTGGTGTTTCTACAGCCTTGTAACCAGATATGCATGGATATACACATACCATGCTATCATTTAACCTTGTGATCAGCAATGTGTGGACATCTGATACTCAAGGCGTCTCTTCTATTCTAAGGGACAGTTCCTGTGTGTATGTGATTGTTGGACATGGGTGAATGCACATGACTGGATAATACATTTCAAATGAATTAAGTCTGTGTCACAAGGGACACCTTGACACAGGAAGCCGATGAGTGTGAATTGTAATAGTGTTTATATAGTGTATAATAGTGTTGCTCAGTGAACACTGTAAATGAGTAGCTGGCTGGTGCTTCGGTTAATGGTTTTGTGCATCTTTTGTCTGACCTTTCCTTCATGACAATGAACTCCATCCACAAAGCATCTAAACTTTACACTATCAGTTATTTTTTCTTTTTACCAGCTTTTTGGCCTATTATCTTCAGCTTTGTCCTAGATCTGTATGTTTTGAGTTTTGTGGCTTTGCTATTTCCTGACATTCTTGGGCATTAAATTAGCCTATTGAGCTCACGTCATGCTGATCCAGCAGCAGCCAGCTGCTCTGACATTTCTAGGACAGAAGCAGGTTTGGAGATGAGAGATGGTTAATTTGAGACCCTCTGTTATTGTTACTGCAGACCCTTTGTTATTTTTGGAGCACTTAGGTGTTGGAGGAAGTAAATAAAGACTCAGTTTTATTTGTTTGTTTGTTGTTTGCTTGTTTATTTGTTGTTGTTGTTTTAGTTTTAGATGCATTTACAGATGGGTGCAGTATATTTATGATCTCTTTTTGTCCTATTACTCTACTGTTAAACAGCAGCAGCTGGTGGACAAAAGAGGCTTATCAGACCCACTGAAAGGTATTATTTCTTTCAAGTCTTATCTTAAGCTGCATTATGGCGTATTTGTTTCGATAGCTTGTGCCAAGACTCAATTTTTAGAAGTTATGCTACTAAGGAGTAGTTTGGCATTTGAGAATCATCACAATTCACTCATGGATGTTTACATTATAGCATTATCCATTGCCTCACGAAGCAGGAGTTTGGCTACTGCCAGTTGTTTTTGGTCAGTTATCAGCAAGTTATGCTTCACTAATACTGTGAAAACAGTGGCTTGGGTAACAGTGGCATGACCAAAATGAGTAACATAGATCTGAAATAGAAATTCCTCCATAAATAGTGATGTAGCGACTGCAGGACGGATTGCAGCATGTTGGCAATCTGCGTGCATTTACAGCTGTGGTCAAAAGTTGTGGGAATGAAAGTCCTGGTAATTTGGAGATTTTTCATTTTTAAATAACTGCAGATTCTCCTGTCATCAGTTTAAACAATTGTACATAAGTACAATTATTCATTTGGTTCGGCACTTTGCCAAGGTCTGGAAGGAGACCCAAACTGTCACCATCAGATGAAAGGAAACTGGTTCACATGTTCAGGAACAACTTGGGAACCACAGAGGCTCAAGCCTACCATGCAAACTGGTGGAACACTAGCGTCACTATCCAGTTTTACATCACCATGGGCTGAAACGGTGCTGAGTGAGAAAGAAAGAAAGAAAGAAAGTTTATGTAAACTTCGGACCACAACAGCAGTTATTTTCAAACCTTGCCAGTCTGTCTGGACCACAGTTGTTTGGACAGAGGTTGCTATCCACCAGCCAGACTATGCAGGCAGACAGTGCAGTTGCCTTGCAGTCAGGTTAGCGCTGTTCCACACTCAGAATCTGAGTGTTTGCAATAGGTCAGTGCACTCACCAGGTAACCATAGATTTTTCTCTTTACTCTAGTGTGATTGAGCCATTAGCAGTGGAAGCAGCCAATTTGGTTAGCAATGTGCAGTAAATGACGTTGTCAGTGGGGATTGGAATTAATATGACACTGTTTTTGGCTTCAGACTAAATAGAAATTGTTATTAAATTTTAGTAGATTGTAGTTTTTTTGCTCTCTAAAAAAACATTTCAGAAACCCTGCTGCTGGACATTGTACATGTGTGATTCATAAAGTTTCTATATATGTAAATATTTCTCGACACGAGTGTTATAGAAAATGGAAAATGTGTAAGTGGAGTGGAGGATATCTGCAGCAGTAATAGAAAATGTTTTTCGCTCAGAGTACTTCAATCATTTGGTGTCTTCCCTTCCAAACTCTACTTATCAGTCGGCATCTATTATTCAGTGTCCCTGTTTTTTTAGACATTCATTCACATTTTCTTTAAAGAGATTATGGTTGACACCAAATGTTACCAAACAACCCAGATATCTGATGGAGTTTATTCAGTTATATCTGACATAAAGAGCATCATACGTAGCTTGGAATAGCATCGTTTTAAAAAAGCTATACTTTCTCTTATCTTGGTTGTTTCCTAACAAACTATACTATCAGGTTAGTGTATGTATTATTCTCTGTGTGAGCCAAAAGTTAAGGCTTCAGACTGTTTCTAAGATTCAGTTTCAGATGCCTTGTTATTCCTACTATTGGGTTCTATCCACATATGCATGGATATTTTGGAAAATTGTGGGTTTTTTTCTATCCCTTTTGGCCTTTCGTCCACATGAAAAACAACATTTTAGGTCACTGAAAAGCTTTTGAAAAATTCCTTCGGGGTGAAGATTTTTACTCTACTTGTGTGTTTACATGTGGATTAAAACAACAACAAAAAAAAAAGATCCTGGTTTAAAAAAATACCCATTCATGTGTCATAGCCTTGGATTTGTATATCAGTGAGAACAAATATCCTTAATATGGCCGTCTCAGGCACGCAGCTCTGGCTGTGAAGCCAGCAGCCTTATTGCCAGCTGTTTCAACCTTTTGTCTAAGCCCCTTTTCCGTTAGTACCATTAGTACTTACTCGGATCAAGACACCGCAGATTGCCACGACTCGACTCGGATCAACTTATTTTCCATTGCAACCCAGTACTATCTAACTGGCATGGTTGTCGTTGTAGCAATGTGTCGGAGCTTCCCACAACATCATTAATATGTGACACAAACTCTACAAAAAAGTGGACATCGAAGCAAGAATATACCTGCTACTCGGTCTGTGGCTTTTTGTCAAACTTGGGAAATAAGGCGTTGTTTTTTGTAGCCATTTCCCTCATTGCCGGGTTTCAAAAATGTCAGTTTTAATTTTCGTGAACGACACGCTTTCATGACTCATCAAGTGATGCTACTGAACAGCCAATCGGTGGCATGCAGTCTAACGACATCACATTTTAGTACCTGCTCAGATTGCTTGGAACCCCGGGTGAGCAGGTACTAAAAAAAGTATCTAGTACCCGGTACTATGACCTAATGGAAAACCCAGAAAACCGTGGCGAACTGTGCTGAGTCAATCAGAGTAGGTACTAATGGAAAAGGAGCTTAAGGGGCGGCCAATCAAAATGAAGCGGAATTAAAGGGTGATGGCCTTAAAGGGAGAGCTGGATGAACTAAGGGACGGCACAAAGGGCTGATACAAGACAAATCATAATGAATTTGAATGGCGGATCAATCAAAGAAACTCTAATAAAGTCCAAGAATAGAACAGAAACGTTTCTTTTCAGTAAAATATGCTGATCCAAACCTCCCGGGTGGCAGTCGTGTATTTAACTGAGCTGAACTGAATCTGGGAATACTCACAATGTTGGTGGATAAAGCGTATTCATAACCAACAGAAATAATGGCCCATAAAATTAATTTCATATTTTTTTCAGTTTCCTTTGGGCATTTCAGACACATTTTCCTGTCTGTGAATTCTGAACTAATCTTCCCCTCCACATGACTAAGAGTACTTTCCCTCAGACAAATTTTGCACAGTTTCATGGTAAATTGTTCTCAGGTTTTGAAATATAAGCTATCTTTGGCTATTTGAAGTGAAAGAAGATTATTGCATAAAGTTGGCCAGGTGCTCAGAAGAGTCTTGAGGACTTGCCTCCAGAAATACTGTGCAAATAGGAAGCAAAATGGTGCTGTAAGAATCTGAGCTGACTGTTAATTAGGAGGAAGAGGAAACTAATGAAGATCTCCAGTCAACCTTAGTCAGTCCCTTGAGAGTGCAGTGCCCTGGGGAGACGCAGGAACATAAAACTATTGTTTCAGTAGTTCAGATTACAATTTTACCATCATGTTACACTACAGTGATCTCAGTTGCAGGCATCATAATGACTTGTGAAAAACAAATGAATGAATAATCTCTCTTTTTAAAAGTTCAGTCCGTTCCTTCTCTTTTTGCTTTTCCAGTTTGACTATGTTTGTATGTTCCTCACTTTATGGCTTCTTCTCTTGCCGTCTGCTCTGCAGGGCGCCAGCAATATGCATCTTAGAACCTCTCTGCTCTTATTACTGCAGTTACTCTCCTGGGGAGAAAGCCTCAGTGGATCGAACGAATGGTGATCACTGACGCAGAACCAAACAGAGGGAGGAGAGGGTGGAGGGGCATTAAAGGCGAAGGGGGGGGGGGGAATGACAGGCTGAGAGAGGGAGAGAATTTTTCACTGCGGGAGTTACAATACAGAGACAGTAAAGGAATCTTAATAATCATGAGGACAAAAATCCTAGGAGAGAAAGAAGTAGATGAGTTGAGGGATTTGGGGGTTTTAAAACTTGGAAGAGAGGCTGATTGATGAAGGAGGATGCAAGAAGAGAGGGCAGTGAAGGAGCGGGGAGGCTGCTGGACTGACTGAACAATTGCAGAGCTGGTGGCGACACATAGCATGAAAGGCAGGAGAGGCATGGACATAAGGAGAAAGAGAGCCAGTGTTGCTCTCAGCAGTTTAAACTCCTGTAGCTAATGAGGTGACATCAATCACTCAGTGTACCTCTAAGCCAGTGGACTATTGTCTGCACTTTCAAAATGCAGTATCACAGTAAAGGTCAGCTTCCTTCACAAGATGGCGATAGAGGTGCCTACTTGCACTGACTTGCTTATCAGTAATTGTCATTACAGTCTGCAGGAGCAGTGCAGGCAAACAAAAATAGCACCGTCTTTAAGCTTGAGTTTCACAGTGAAACATTAGACAATGAAATTCGGTGCAGATTTTTACCCCCAAAGACGGATTTATCTGATCTTTGAGAATGAAATTTTCAGCACCAGCTTGCATCAGCCTGTTGTCCCAGGCTGTGTCATCCTCCACTGAGGCATAGTTTATTTAAAAAAAAAAAAAAAGGAAGAAAGAAAAGAAGTATTCTTTCAATTGGACATAAAAGTTTCACATTGGATTATTTCTTCACATGTTCATCTTTCACCACTGGCTTATAATGTCTCTCTAAATTGCTTTACTCACTGCATTCCACTGCTGAAGGTGAAACCCACTTCTTAATGCGATTTCTGTTTCTGCGCTGTTCTCGGCAAAATATATTGGCTAACATGAAACTCGGGTTTCATTCTGATGTTCTGGCAAAAACCATCAGACACAAAGTTCCTTCATATTTACTCAGAAGTGTTTATGTGGGGGGAAAGGAACTATCTACAGCAGCGGTCTCCAACCTTTTTTGCGCCACGGACCGGTTTATGCCCGACAATATTTTCACGGACCGGTCTTTAAGGTGTCGCGGATAAATACAACAAAAAAAAACTAGTACCGGTACCGAAAAAAAGAAGATTTATTCATAACACACGTGAAAAGACCCAGGAAAACCGAGTTAACGATAAAAACGATAACAAAATAACGCTGAAAATCGATAAAAAACCTGAAAACCATACATTTCACACCTGAGCCTCAACTCTCGCAGCCCGGTACCAAACGACTCACGGACCGGTACCGGTCTGAGGCCCGGGGGTTGGGGACCGCTGATCTACAGCATTCAGTTCTATAAACGTAGACGTTTTGACAGTTTGTTGGTCTGGAGCATTCAGGTGTATGTTAACATAATGCCAAGTAAGAAAGACATCCTCAGTGCTCTTAGAGAAATGGTTGCTGCTGCCCAATAATCTGGGGAGGGTCATAAGGCCACTTCCAAACAATCTGAAGTTCATTATTCTACACAGAGAAAAATTATTCACTAGTGGAAAACATTTGAGACAGATGTCAATCTTTCCAGGAGTGGACATTCCAGCAAATTTGCCTCAAGGCTAGAGCGTGCAATAAATCAGAGAAACTCCAAAAACCCAAGAGCCTACATGTCAGACTCTACAGGCTGTTAAAGTTCATGACAGTACAGTTAGAAAAAGACTGAACAAGTACAGCTCGATTGGACCTGTTCGCAGAAAAAACAAAACAGCAAGACTTTTGGAACAATGTCCTTTGAGACCAAAGGGAAGAGATCTGGCTGTGATGCATAGCACTGTGTTTGTTGAAAACCAAACACAGCTTATCAGCACAAACACCTCATACCAACCGTGAAGCACGGTGGAGGGGTGATGATTTGGGCTCGTTTTGGAGCTGCAGGACACTTTGCAGTCACTGAGTCAACCACGAACTCTTTTTTTATACCAAAGTATTCTCGTCAATGTAAGGCCATCTGTTTGGCAGCTAAAGCTGGGCTGAAATTGGGTCATGCAACAGGACAATGATCCCAAGCACAGCAACAAATCTACACCAGAATCACTCAACACAAAAAGAATCAAGGAGCCACAATGGTCCAGTCAAAGTCCAGACCCTAACCTGACTGAAATGCTGTGGTGGCACCTTAAGAGAGCTGTGTATAAATAATGCCTCAACGAACTGAAGCAACAATATAAAGAAGAGTCCGCCAAAATAATTATGTGATAGTCTAATAAAATTATTCAGAAAACAATTACTTCAAGTTACTTCTGCTTAAGGTGATTTTACAATCTACTGAATCATGGAGTGTTTTTAGTTTTTCTCTGCATAAAGTCCTGGGGAGCTTTCTTTTTCCACATGACTGAATGTCACAATGACTGACGTGGTATTATGAGGCATGTCAACTTGTGCAAATAACCTGTGGTGATTTGTGATGCTACAATACAGATATTTTTAAAAAAAATGGGATCAGAGGCATGTCATCAACCTGTGTCATTTATCATTGTGATATCTTGAAAATGTAGTTGTTCATTAGCCAAAGTGCAGATAAGGACACAAAAAGAAATCTGAAGTGCAGTTAAATGTCACATAACTCACTGCTCATGAGTTATTTTTAAGTAAATAGAGTAACGTAAAACACAAAACAGATTTCAGTATAATTTCTTCCCTCACTGATCATTTATGTCTAATATTCAGCCTTTGGCTGTTAGCAGAAATAATTGTAAAAGTAACCAAGCATATATTCATTTTGTGTGTTCCACAAAATATTTTTGAATATAAGGTACTTTCATAAAAGGAAGATGTCTGACTTATTTAACTACCTGAAACAGATTATGTTTACATAGAAAAGGAGAACATTATTTCACCAAAAAAAAAACCCCAAAACAAAAACAAATCTCTACAACCCTGACTGTGGAGGTCACCTTTATTAATTACCAAGTGTTTACACTGTAGCTGCAGGTATGGAAATCTTCAGTAATTGGTAGACATGCACTGTGCCAGGAAGAGACACCCGGTTTGTGGTGTGTGTGTGTGACTTGTGCTTGAAGCTTTGTGGTTAAGTTGTAAAACTTAGCTGGGATGCTAATTAGCTCTTCTACTGCCATTCAGCTAATTATAGTCTCATGGGGGCTGCTGCACTGACAGAGAGGAGAGGATCGAGTGTGGATACTTTGCTATACAGGAACTCTTTGCTGTTCTTTGATGTTGTAGGAAAGGGCGTAAGAAAGTGGTCAGCTCCCTTCTTTAGATTGGGCCTGTGCTGAGACATTACTCATTCTGAGCGCTGCATACTGCTGAGCAAAAAGCTGATTCAGGCTCTTATTGAACTGTAAGGCACTGCAAGAAGAAGGCAATGACCTTAAAGACTTTAGCATCCATTTTAACACTAGCTGTGAGTAGAAGTCATGGTGTGGATAGCTTACTGGGTCATTTTTCATTTGCTGAATGTTTCACCATTACAGTAAAACTTGCCAGTACACTGTGTAATCCATCACCACACCAGAGGGATGTAATGCTGTATAATATGCAGTATTTCATCCACCAACAATAATAGAGTGACTTTTCTATTTCTCTTTCTCACACTCATGCGTCCCTTTTTTAGATATCATTATGGTTCAAATGAATTAATGTGAAGGGCTCCTGTGTTAATCATTTAAGTTTCTTCTAGGATACTACTTACAGTTTTTTTGGGTCTGTTTTTAAAAAAAAGTAGACCATAGGCTCATCAGCCCGATTCTCAGGGATTCACATTCAGCTGCTCATTAATACAAATGTCTGATTAGTCAGTCACATGGAAGCAAATCTTTGCATTTAGGCATGTCGACCTGGCCAAGAGGACCTGCTGAAGCTCAAACCAAACATCAGAATGGAGAAGAAAGGTGATTTAGCCTTATAGGCTGTTGGTAGCGGTGGTGGTGTAATGTCAAAGTGTACCAACCGAGCAGCCTTTAAACACCACAGCCTAGCTGAGTATTTTCAGGAACATATCCATCCCTTTATGATAACAGTGTACCCGTCTTCTGATTGCTGCTCCCAGCACAATTAAGCACAATGTTTAAAAAAAAAAAAAACAACCTTCTCCACATCCACCAAATTTCAATCCAGCAGAGCACCTTTGGGATGTGAAATGAAAGATTCACATCAAAAACTGCAGCATTTGTGTGATGCTATCATGTCAATAAGGGTCAAAATCTCTGAGATATTTTTTGAGCACCTTTATGAATCTACACCAAGGTAAAAAGGGGGCCAACCCAGTACTGTCGAGGTGTACCTGTAAGTGCATGTTTGTTATAGCTCTTTCACTACTATAGAGAAAGGCACAAAGAGGATATTTTGTACAAAAACATTTTGAACTCCGAGGATATCAGCATGGTTTTTAAAAACTGATACAGCCTTGAGTTTGCTTCAGATAAAGTTTTGGGTGCTATCTTAATATTTAGCAAGAGAAATGATTACAGCAAACAATACCTTTTTTGGTCTCCAAATGGGCACCCGTGTATCACTGCAAGACAGATTTGTAAAATCTCCTTTAAGTAAAGTGAAATGAAGTCAATTTAATAGCACACATTCATCTCAAGAGTCTTGAGAATCTACAATAACTTCTATCCCCAAAAAAGACCCAAAGACAAAAGACCTGCTGGTAAATGTCATTGTCATAAATGCTTGTTTTTCTCATCTGTCAGGTTCCCAGAATCATTGTGTGCTTGCCGATTTGAGGATCATTACAGCAAGAGAGCACAGTTTGACTAATAGCTCTAGACTTTGTTGTTGGTTCCAAGATAGCAAAAAAAAAACAACAAAAAAAAAAACACTTGTGGCTTACTGGGCTTTTTTCATATTATGCTTGGTGCCAGGAGCACAGCATGGTTTGTGTTCTCTCCGCTTTTCTCGTGCAATTAGCAACTATAATAGACAGGCATGGCAACTGTAGCAGGCAAGCTTTGTTTATAACAAGAGCAAGATATTTCGCATCACAATAACATTTTTTTTAAATCAATAAAACATGTTGCCGTCAGATATGACTTTTATTTTTGCCCCAGCATAGCTGCAGCTGCTTTGTTTAAACTGGGGTTAGCTGAGTTGTTGTAAGTTGGAGGATATATTCAATTCTCTTTGTGGACTTTCTTCATTGACTGGTTGGCTACAGTGTTCTGTATCACTGTGGGTGATCTCCATCCTTGCATCAGTACTCAGCTTGTCTGGGCCCAGTGAACATTGCAGTCTCAGTTGTATTATTCCCAAATTTAGCCTGTGCTTATTTTGGTCAGTACTATGCATCACATACTACTAGAGCTATTATACTGTAGCAACTCTAATACAAAATCTCTCTGTGTTTCACACCAAACACAGCCTCCAAGTGCTATGCTACTGTGTTGTATTATTCAGACTGAATAGACTGAAGAGCTGCAGTGGTTTCCTCTGCAGAAGATGCTCTGGTCTTGCAGCAAAGCCCTTCAATCTGTCACCTTTTCTCATCTTTTTGATTCATTTGTTCGTTTTGGTTTTCATTTTTTCTCACAAACTCATCTATAACTTACAAGCAGAGGTTTTGATAGTTTAGCCTTTGGTTGGATTGACCAGTATGGAAAAATAACCTGTTTACTTAAAAAGAAATATGAATATTTTGATGGTAGCCTTTCTTCTTTCTCATTCCTGTAGGAGCTGGGATAGGTAGTGTGGCAAGATTACATATGAGATTTGTTTTTTTACTCAAGCTTAAGCCTATGGGGAGAGGGAAGTAAAATAAGTCTCATATTTTCCAAATGTTCCCAAGCCAATCCTGGCCAGCTGTCGCGATCAGAAGGCATTGGCACAAGGAATAGGAGGAATTTTTTATATATTTTTTAAGTTGTGTCAGCGTTGGATTTCTTCCAGGCAGATTTTCCTGCTTAATCTTCACTTTAAATCCGTCCTCATCTAGCTTTCCTAGTCCAGCAAAGCCTTTGGGTTATGGCAGGGCGGATGATGCCCTGCAATGGCCAGCTGTGGCCCAAAGAGTCAGATGAGCCATACAGTGTGTGTGTGTGTGTGTGTGTGTGTGTGTGTGTGCACAAGCTCACATGTGATTCTGAGCATGTTTGCATGAGAGGAAACTCTTGCATGTGTCATTGTGTTCTTCCATTCGTCTGTTGTGTCCAAAGGATATTAATGTTTTTATTTAGATGAGAATTCATCTCATTTATCCAGCTGTATTGTGGGGAAAACCCTGGAATTCAGAGTTTGTTCTTGTTTGTGGTCACAGAGGATAGACCCATGTCAGATCCTGACTAATCCAACTGAACCTTAAGCACTGGATCCTCCTCTTCAGAAAGTCTGTCATGGATTAAACACTATTCTACTGAGTGTTTATGGGTTCACATCACTTTCATTATCTACACCATAATGAATTCCTCATTTTTCACTGGCTGCACCACAATAATACTGCAGTATTATTACAAATGTTTGATGGACCGTCATCTATCCATCCTATGCCTTCATCTGTAGCTATCATGAAGGATGATGGGATTCATTTATTTATTTCTTTTTTGTCACTGCTTGTCATTAAGCTCTAGTCTCCTGCTATTCCAGTTTGGCAGGTCAGCTCCGCGGTGATTATTCATCAGCCAGCGTTACTACTGAATGATGCACAACTACTGTAAATCATCCCATAGTGACTCCAAGGTTAGGTATCATCCCATAACCTTGTTTTCCTGATGGTACTGTCATGAATAATGAACTGAGGTACTTTCCGTTCTCCTGAGCCCTTCAGCTGTTTTGGTTTCGACATAACAGCACAGCTCATTTTAATCACAGGGTTGAGCACTGAAATGCTGATATTGTTGTGAGCAGGTGTGGCAATTGGTACTGCATTGGTAATTCAAAAGAAGCTCATTCATATGTCTTTGTCGACTCTGCTTAAGCCCTCATTGTGGAGTGCACACATTTCTTATTTTGATGGCAATGAGTTGTTAGGACTACAGGAAATTAGAGTAAACAACCCTACAAAATACAGTCGGAGAGGAGAAAAGGCTCAGAAAAGGATTTATGATTTCAGTGGGTTTTTTCTGGCTGCAGGTCCTTTTTTGGAAAATAGGTGAAGGTCTCTGTTTCTTATCCTAAGAGGGATTCCTTTTTTAAGATATCAAATATGGATTACGAATCATTTGTTCACTACTTCAGAGAAAAGTGGCTGTATGTTTTTTTACAGTCTCATAAACTAGATAAAATAAGCAGATGGAAATGTTCAGATGTTTTATCTGCCACAGTGATTTAAATACTGTAACCAACAGATCATTAAACTTTATCACAATGATGCAAAAATGTACAACCGCTATAAAACTGCAATGATGTGCAGCATTAGCCACGATGGGCTGCTACATGCTGAGATATTAAAGGGATAGCAACAATTTCTCAATGGTATGGAAACATTTGTGTGTTATATTGTGGAATAAATCTCCCTGTCAATCCCTGCGCTGAAAAAAGGAGTTCCAGTTCAACGTTAGTGAAAGGGGTTTGTGAAATTTTGGAGACAGCACACTTTTCTTGACTCTGTCCTTGCACACAGACATCATTAGAGTGAGCAAAACGCAACAAACCTGCAGACGTCTAAGATGAGCAACACCGCTCATAACACCGGTAACCCTGGACGCTCATCTTCCCCAGGCAATTTCTCCTCATTGATGTAATTGATGTGTCCCTGAAGGGGCTTTTTCGCCCATGTTTCCTCAGGGCAGGCTGCTGTTGCAGGCTTAATGGCAACTCACAGACAGCATCCAGAGGCTATGGATCACAGCAGCCTTGGAGCAGCCTTTCAGGCCTCTGTTATTTGAGTGCCAGGAGTATTGATTCACTGTGTCACGGATTATTATAAACACAGATTAATAGACAGTAAGTTTTCAGCTCCGGGCAAAGAAAAAAACATTAGAGGAATGGCATTTTGCTTCAGTGGTTTGGCTACATGTTGGGGTTGTATAATAGAGATGTGACAGCTCAACCTTCAGTATATAGCATGCAGTTTCAGTTTTAATCCCCAGAGAAATCTTTCAGTTGCTTTTCTTATAAGGCGACGACTGTGTTGAATACTAAGTCAACTTTTCCTGGAAGAATTTCAGTGTTGTCATATAACTATTTGACATGTTTACAGCCTGAGTTTATGAACTCTTCACTCTTCTCTTGTTTTGTTTTTTTGAGTATTTTTTCAGTCATTTCCTTATTTCATTTGGTTCCATCATAAAAGTGATTTATTTTCAATTTCTCACTGCTATCTGTGTCAGAGGCTGTTAATGATACCTAACAGTGGAGGTGCACGGTGCTGCGGGAGTGTCACTTCAGTGTTCTGTACACTGGGATTTGGAAGCACTCTGTGTGTCTGTGCCTGATGATACCAGTAGGGACCCGTGAGCACTGAGGTGAGGGATGACCAGTCTCCCTTGTGAAATATTCAAACACTAAATATCCGACTTCAATCCTGTTGTCTTATGTAACCAGGCGGGGTTTTTCTGGCTCAGTACGATGCCAGAGGTTAGAAATCCAAAAGGCTTCATTTCATTCAGCTTTGCTAATGTATTCAAAGCCTGCATGGTGGTGAATTTTCATTTAAATACTGCTTGAGGTTCTTCACATTGTGTTACAGATTCTATATCCGATTCTTGCTAAATTATTGTGGCCAAAATATGTTATTGATAACAATATTGCCACCACATCTATAGAAAACAGCATTTTTGTCACAGTTAGATATTTCAGATCACGAAGTACATACAAAATTAGGGGAAAAAATCTACCCAATCGTACTTGGCCCTATGTGAAAAAGTACCTGTCCCCTTGTGAAATCATGAATTAAATGTGATTAAGCACATTACTTTGGAAAGCTGGGTTTAATTTTTCTAGCCACACCCACGCCTGATTACTGTCAGTACTGCTGAATCACTTAAGCAGAACCTGTCTGACAAAGTGAAGCAGGCTAAAATGTCCAAAACGCAACAGAACGACACAAAAATGGCAGAGAAATAAAGTCTATCTATCAGTTTTGAAAGGGTTACAAAGCTCAAACTCACTTTGGTTATGCAGCATGACAAGTTCACCACTGAATGGCTAAAAAAAATAAAATAAAATTAAGATTTTGGTGGGTCTAAGTCAAAAGCCGGACTCAAATCAGATTGAGATGGTGTGACCTTAAACAGGCTGTTCATGCTGAAAAACCCTTTAATGTGGCTGAATAAGAACAATCCTACAAAGAAGAGGGAGCCAAAATTCCTCCACTCTTATGAGAAAGACTCATTGCCATTTCTCAGAAACACTCATTACAATTTTTGGTGCCAAGGGCGGCACAACATGCTATGAGGTTTAGGGAGGATTTTCACATTTTCACATAGGGTTATGTAGGTTTGGATAGCCTTTAAATGTGACAAGTGTGGATAAAACAAGAATACTAGATACTAGTTCATTACTATAGGTAATTTTGCTCTGATTGTCAGTACTTGTTTGTTGTATTACTGATTCATTTTGCACATAAAACATGTAATCTCATATCTCCTGAACATTTTTGTTCTGGTCTAGCGTTACTTAACATGAAAGGGATTTCCTTAATACTTTCTTTTTATAAAGAGTAGAGTACATGTGCAGAGTAAAAATGAGCAGCTCAAAACAAAAAAATCCCCTCACTATGTATAAAGAGGCATTGAATTATTGTAATTTAAACTGCACGACAACCTCTGTTTAGGATTGCAACTCATCTGCCTTAACAAAGACCATAAAGCCTTTCAGGGAGAATGTGTGAAAACAGTAAACATTACAATGAGCTTCTGTTCTCTATGAGCGACTGATCAGTCACTCACCTCTTAAACTCTGCCCCACTTTGCACACAATCAACAGCTTGTGTTTCCGCTCATTATAAATTACTGCAAGTGGTGCCCGTACATGTTTGTGTCAGTCACCGGCAATAATAAAACAGATCTGTGTGTCTGAACTCAGCAGGACAGTATTTTAGGGTGTTGGTATTCCACAGTAGCTACATGCTAATAGCTCTTATTTCCTTTCCGGTGCACTGATTGATACAGGAATAAATGCATCTGCCACATGATCGAGTGACTGCCAGAATAATTAAAGGTTAGCTGAAGGTGGGCTCTCTCGAAACTGATGGTAGTTGTCTTCTCATTCTGCTTCAGTACCTACGCTGGCTCCTGCTGAGCGTCGACTCTTTCTATCATGTACTGTTAATGCCATTATGGCTCCAAAAGCTGAGTGTTCACTAAGAGGGAAAGTTGGGTCACATGTTTGAATAGCTCCTCTGACTCTCAAACTCACCGCCTCATATTCTCATTAATAATTAGCTGTTCCTGAGTCCATTGTAATGCTGTGCTTCCCCCGCTGCAAAGAAGGCTCTTACATTTTTAAAGAACTCAATATAACTTTTGACTTAATAGGAAATAAAAATGCAAATTTTCTGCTGAAGTATTATGGGTTTGCTTTGTGGATGCTTTCTAATAGAAGGTAAATAATGCATAAAAGAAAACAATTTGCATTTCATATATATATATTTTGGCTTTAGTTTGTAATAGTGCATCTGTACCTGTAGGTGTGCCCTTAACAATTCATCTCAGTAGAAAGAGACGTTGTTTGCATATAACCAATCAAAATGTTTTTTGAACCACATTTGTGTAATGCCGTACTGTCACTCAGCTTTCATCAGCGCGCCTCCAACACCGGCAAAACACATTTATGAAAAACTGGGCTTCTTAAAAATGCATCTCGACGATCCTCAATCTCACAATTTAAACCTCTTGTGCAACATCAAACTGCCACAGGAATAAAAGTGTTTTAAAAACACATAGATCACTCTGTCAAAAGTGGTGCCTCACTCTGTCAGTTGGGAGCAAAACAGTTATAGTGTCTATAGTCAAAATACTCTTAATGTCGTACAATGGCCCACTACACAGCTGCGTGCCATCTGTTTGTCCTGTCACAGGAAGGAAAGACCACATTTCTGAAAAATCCATTTAATAATTCAATTCAATTTTATTTATTTAGCACCAAATCACGACAGCATGACATTTGTCTCATCGCCAGCAGCTTCATCTTTTCCCTCTATCTATCCCTCTCATTAATGTTTGTGGTAAGAGCGGTCGAGCATGAGCCCGCCTGCTCTCCAATCTCCATATTAAAAATCAAAGAAAAGGTCAGCTTAACAACACCTAAACTGTTATTGACGGGTCAGGGGGATGGAGGAGGGGGAGAATGGAGGGGAAGGTCAATAATGCAGATAAATACTATAGGGTTGTGAAATTAAAACTGTCAAAATATGCAGATTAGGAGGGAAAGAGTGAGCTCATTATTGAAGAAGAGTGGATGTGCACGTGGTTCTACTGTAGAAGGCACCTGAGGGTAGACAGTTATTGCTGTACTGAAGGAAAATGTCGAAATTTAGAAAATGCATTTGTATGTCTCTGTATCTGAGAGGAGAACCTATATTCATAGCCCCATAGAATGTATAAGGTAAGCAGGTTTAAAGATATTAAACCGACTGTGGGATCATAAGCCCACCATCATGCTCTACTTAATCACTCCCTGGTACAGTGAGGATATTGCTGACTCCCATAATCATTGTCATTTTATTTCATGCTTTAGACACCAGAGGTGGACCAGGAAAAAAAAAGGAAGAAGAAGCTGGGAGAAAGGCAGTGAACTGGAGAATTTTGATGACTTAAAAACAAACATGTGCTCCCTCAAACCATTTTTCTTTGAAAAGGGGAGGAATGATGAGCAGATGGGTCTCTTTCACTGCAATTCACAGGAGTCCTCCTTGAGCAGTTCCATTAACCTTTTATCAATGTATGGAGCACAAAAGATCATTGCACAGGCACAGTGTCTTCTGGCCTTACTCAGATAGGCAGGGGGTGGTGGAATTTTAGTATTAATTCAACGACCATGCATCATTACTGATACTCATTCTGTGGTGTAATTGCTTTGTGGATCCCAACTGCAGTGATCTGTAAGAGAGAGACTCGTATTTTTTACATGTGTAAAATTCAGACGTCAGATTGCATTCCCTGATTTAACAGGCAGTCACACAGCATTACATCAACATTTTATAGCAGAGAGTTTTGCTGACTAAAAACGGCATGGGTGGCACGGAGGAGCGTTGGTTAGCTTTGACATCCCACATCAAGAAAGGGTTTAAATTTCCTAATCTCTGGGCCTTTTTTCTATGGAATTTGATCTCCTCTGACTGTGTAGGTTTCCTGCAGGCTTCCTCCCACAGAACAAAGACATGCATGTTAGGTTAATTGTTATTTCTAAATTGGCTGTTGGTGTAAATGTGCTTAACTGTGTAGGATAAAGTTTTGCACGTGAAAAATGAAAATGTCCAAAATTTGAGCTTAACACAATCCCAGCAGTTGGGATGATAACAGCAAATTATCAGCAGCTGCATGGTAAAGTACTATGACTTTCCAATATCAAATTTCATAAAAGAGGCGGTATTTGAGTTTATTTAAAATACTTACATCTGTTTGGCAAGCCACTTTGCAACCCACCTCGACCCCAGCTCCTCACATTTGTGCTTTGATGCCTGCTCTGCGTGTGTGTGTGCGCTCCAGAACAAGAGCCATACAGCTCTTCTTTTTTGTTTTTGATTGATCCATTTCAGTAAAATCTAACTTCATCTCTTTCTCCTACAGATCCATCCATGCGTCACAGGCAGAAGACAGTGGTGACAGACATGTGCTACCCAACAGAAATATCCAGCCTGATGGACTTTGGCACACCAGACTGCTCGCTAGGCAAAGGTACTGCGGCGCTCCAAAAGACAAGATGTTGCCTTGGTGACAGCAAGAAGTGAGCATGGTGAAGACAGACACAGAGCTGTCAGCTTGACTTGTGGGTGCAATGGGGGGTTAAAGCTGAGCAAAAGGCTGCACAGGCTAGAGGGTGGTGAGAACAGTCAGATAACAGCACTGACCACGAGGGCTTTACCATCCATTACAGCCTTTGATTTATCGCAGCTAAATAACGTGTTTTGTTTCCCAATGCAAGACACAGAAGTGCTGACACCAAATTGGGAGACTCGATTGATTTTCAGAGAAAAACATTTCACTCTGCAAACCGCTTTAATCTGAATGGAACTATATTGATGTTTATTGCGCTAGAGTTACAATGCAGCATGCAGTTATTGCAGGGCTGCGTGGCCACTTACCTCCTCCAATCACTGCTGTCAGTGTGCAGCTCAGGATAATAGCCTCTGTCAGTTTCTGAAGTGCAGCAGTCAAAGTGACCAGTGTGTATCCGTGGCACAAAAGGTATCGATCATGAGGTCAATTGATTGTATGTCCATTGTTGCTTGTGTCCGTTAGTGTTTCTCATTCTAATGACTACTATTGTCCGCGCTTGTTCTCAAACCAGAAAGTCTGCACTGTAATTGTAATTCAGGTCTTTTCTTCCAAGTCTAAAGCCTCAAAGCTGGAAGAACATGCTCGGTTGCTGTTCGACAAGTCTGATGTCATTTCCATCGACAATGAGCACCGGCTCTAGTGACCTCGGCCACTCATTCTCCTGCTTCTCCCACTGCCTATTGTTGTTTTGAGTTTTCTTCCTTTCCTCCTTTTTTTATACAGCCTGTACTCTCTGTAGGCAAGCTAATATTTTAATCCCACTTCATCCTAACTCTCTATCAGCACTCCCCAGTGCTGATAATGCAGACTGACAGGTCAACCGTTCTCTGCTGAGAGAAGGGAGAGCAATACAGCAGAGGAGAGTGGAGGGTAGAAAAAGAAGGCTTTTAGGATTTCTTCTTGCTTTAATGTTAGCAAAGCAAATGAATGGCATAGTGATACAGGGAGTTGAGCTGAAGAATAAGGGCACAGAGGAGTGGAAAATTTCAGACTGAAGAGGTGTCAGAATAAAAGCAATACTGTGAATAAAATTTGGTGTAGTTGCACCATGACTTTAGATTTATGAAGTGCTACATTTGACGAAAAAAAGTATCTATTTAAATAAAGACAAAGAAAACAGATATAGAAAGGTTCAAATATTAATCTAAGTGAATATAATTACATTATTATTAGATTGAATCATTCAAAAGTTCTAATAAACTAAATCAAGGATTTATGATGCAGGCCATACCCTAAACCCAAAGCATTTGCAGCATCTGCCTTTCTCTACAACGAGATAAATCTCCTTCTTTTTGATGTCTTACAATAACTGCCAATGAAGAGTTACTGTTGCAATCTTTACTCTGAGCTGTGATCGGACAGAGAAAATGAGCCTGGCAGTAATCCTTGAAGTGTCAGTGCGTGACTGACAGATCCATTGCCTCATGTGACAAGTATCTGGTTAGACCACATTTGATCTTTGGACGGAGTTAAAAAGCTAAGCATCAACCTCTGACAGCTGGGACAAACGGCGCAGCTGCTCTGAACTGCTGTCACATCTTTACATGCAAGAGATTTAACTGAAGTTTCTGTGACATACAAACACTCCTACACACACAAATATATTATGCTTACACTTTAGTATGCTAGTTATGTTGCTCAGGTGCTCATAAACTTAAAAAAAGAAAAGAAAAGAAAGGTTTCTATCTAAGTGGGCCCTTTAGGCTGAATTAATTCAGGTACAGTCCTGTCTCTTTTCTTCAAATCACCTCACTGTACCTGCCTTTGGGTTTTGAGCCTGAAGAGGCTCGAGAAGAAAACTGGACCAGCCTTCACCTTATTTATTATTAATCTGTTCAAACACATCCCAGTTCCTATCTAACGTGGCACAGTCTGTCCTTACTCAGCACTGGGCAAAGACCAACCCCATCCCCAGAGGGTTAATGATAAGGTGCATTGCTCATACTAATGTTCTAATCTCACTGTGAAGAGGTAAGGCTGTTTAGTTTGAAGTAATTCGCCACTGTTGTGGTCCTTTTTCCTCCTCTTTAAAGCGCTTTATACTGAAGTTTAATTGGCTGTGTTTGGAGGGGGATTTGTTTTCCTTCCTATGGCCAAAACACACATTCGCATCCAGGAAGTGAGCACTGTACACTCATGTAGAGGCCCACAGAGAGTGCATAGCTTTCACAGAGGGGTGTATCCTCTTGCGTTCAGCTGGTGGAGGTGGGGTGAGAACGCCACTGACTCACCTGGCTCATTACCTGAGGGCCTTGGTGCAGTTTGTATTCCCCGCCCCCTCCACCCTCCCACACGTGTGTAGGAGGCGGAAGGTAGGAGGGGGGGATGAAAAGCGGTAGTGGGCGTGGGTGAATGTTGTCCTAGTTGCCCGTGGACACCTCGTTACGCAGGTACACAGAGAAAGAGGCTCGTTTGGTACGAAAGGGGGCAGGAAAGGTAGCGAGTTTCTCTCAGGGGATGACTTCCTGGTAACCTGTTTGGGTGGAGCCACAGAAAGCAGAGCTGGGAGCGGCCGGACCGGCAGCGCAGTGTGCGTGTGTGTGTTTGTATGTGAGGTTTGAATGGTCTGTGTGTGCACTGGCCGGGACGCATAGGTGTGCGTTTAATTATTATTTTTTTAATCTGCTATGAGAGCTCACACCGAGGCTGACAGTGGAGCCGAGCATAGCCTGTGCCGAGAAGGACATGAGGTCCGAGAAAGAGGAGGGGAAGGCCGGTGAGTGATCAATAGAAAATAGACGGTGAAAAAAGACTGTGTGTGCGTGCGTGCGTGTGTGTGTGTGCGTGTGTGTGAGAGGGAGAGAGAGGGTGAGTGAGTGGGTTTACTGTTCGTGTCCTAATGCGTGTGCTTGCCTGGACTGATTACATAATAGGAATATAAAAGTTACAACAAAGCTGATTAATTTCTGAAATTTCACGTTTGAGACTGAAATGATTTGTGATGCAGTGTAACAAGCGCTGCTGTAGGACACGCTACAATTGACTCAGGCGTTTTTATTTGGTACATGCCTGATTTAACTTAGGCGCCTACTTATTGTCCCGATGTAAAGCGTGGACTTTGTACATTTATTTGACAGGTAGACTATAGATTTATTCAAAACAATGTCATTAGTTTATAAAAAAAAAAAAGACATCTCCACTGCGCCTCGGATTGCTTTAATGCTCGATTAATTGGCCCCTTTATTCATGATCGATCATTATAATATTTGCTAGGTTAATCCTAATTGTTTTCTAGAACAAACAGAAAGCTAGTGAATTCACTGTAGCAGAATACACATTTGAATGTGCAGAAAAAATGTGTTTTTTTAAGTCGTTAAAATTAAAAGTTACAGTAAACAGTTAATCAGCTCAGTTAGGTTTTGACAATCAGATCATAAATCAATTGACTGATTTCACCTGCTCTAATATTAAGTAATCGAACCAAGCTTCTCTTCTTGCCAGCTGTGATATTGAAGTGGTTCTCATGGCAAAATATTACAAATATTTTTGATATATTAATTATATGCCATGAAATGCTGTTAGAATTACTGAAGTCACATTGTTATAAAACTGATGTTTTTCCCCAATACTGTGTTATTATAAGTCTTACTTTTTGATCTGACTGTGGTTCATTTTTTTAATACTCATAACCACATGCCTTTTCCCTCCACTATAAAAGCTGATTAATTTAAATCTATTCCATATCCCAGGATTATTTATTTTACTTAAGTAAAAGTGACCTACATACTGTATGACACGTTTATATGGATGATCTTTTAATCTTTTACATTGTGCATGAACTGTGATGTTTCATCAAATTCATGTTCGGTATAAAGGAGTTTAGTAGCTCAGCAGACATAATGAAGCTGGCCTATAATCTAAGAGCTATGTTGGCCGTTGTGTTTGGATTCATTTAGGAAGCAGACGCACTGTATTATCCAGAAAACTGAAGAATTAAGATGCGTTATGTTTGATGGAAAATGAGAAGATCTTCTGCTATGGAGAATCTTTTCCTAGATGCCATGAAAAGGTTTCTTTGATGCTGCTGTGGGTGTGTGTCTGTGTCTGTCTACACATTCAGATGGACTTGTTGTGGTTGTTTATGAATCAATAGAGAGGAGTTTCATCCCACAGTGTGTTGCATGACTCGTACAGGAGCTCATGTTTGCTGAAGCCTGAGGTCACCGCTCAGAAATTTGAAAGACAATGAGTTTGACCGACTGCACTGCAACGCACAGATTGTTCTTTTGCTGTTGCCGTCCCACTCACTGCGCTGTTGTGAAGTTATTCACCGAGGCCGTTACACACAGCGTGTGGCACATCTTTACATATAAAGTCAAGTTTGTTTGTTTTGTTTTCTGATTTCTTCGATCCTGTTTCTGTTTGATCTCCCTGTGAGCTGTAACTACCCTGAGCTAATCACAGGCCGTTATTGCTTTCAGCATCTCAACAAGTGCAACAGTTAACGAGTACAGAACGGGTAGTTTTTGCAGTGTTTTACATGATTTAAACTTGAGTAAGGCTTTTAACGTTACACACATAAGCTGCAGCCCAGCAGGCGCCACCTGCAGTTTGTGAGATTATTCAGGCATGCTCCAGGACATGAGGGACACTGTGTATCAAAACACGTGGATTTCCAGTTCTGCACGGACTAGATCCTGTTGTTCCTAGCAGATGTTAAGGCTTGTCTGCAGATTCAAACTGAGGGTTGTTCGCCATTTTCTTCTTCAGCGATTGACATCATGAACCCAACCTCAGACTCATTTTCAGTATTTTCTTTTCTTCTTCAGGATTCATAGTTTGTTGATATGCACAAGTCCATTTATGATTGGGACTTAAGTGAGTTGACAAAGTATTTGATGGCTTCTGGTTGCTTTGTTTCAGATACTAACATGGTGGCATGATGGTGACTTTACAATTTGATGGTAAACACCTCAGTTCATTAAACAATTTTAGTTTGCCAAACTGTTTCTTGACTGTAAAATCCTTCTATAAAACCACAATTTAAAAAAAAAACAAGGAAAGACATGTGATGTGTCTAATGGTGACCTTTTAGAGGTGCTAGTTGAAAGCATTTCTTCTCCTTGGACAAGCCATTTTTCTCCTTCCAGGCCTGTGGCCTTTCTCCAGAGCTGCATATTTATAATACTGACATGAGCGTGGTATCGATCTTCTAATCCTTCTCTTGTTAAGAACACAGGAGTATTTCCCAAACTGTCAAACTATGCCTTTAAAATAAATGCAGTATGAAATATCATAGCAACCTGACTATGTAGCATCTGTTAAATCCTGTGTGGCTTTACCACAGGAGCTTGTGCTTGATATCTAAGCAGATGTATCTGAGTGAAAACAGCTTGAGCAGATTGATTGGCTTCTCCGGTGTCTCACATTAGAACAGGGGGAAATTGTTATATATGGTTTAGCTTTAGAGGGATGAGGTCATTTTGATTGATTGAGCTGAAAGCTGGATAATAGTACATTCCCTGTACAGTCACTTCAGTTTTATTCCTTTGTCATAAACTGAAGGAGTGCCCTTTTCAGTTCCTTCATGCCAGCAGGGTTAAGTAATCACTGGATGATTCACTTTATGTAAACAAAACCAATGCACAGGGAAGGATGCCAATTCCAAGTGACATCGAGGGCGGATGCATCTCTTGACCATATTAAAAATATTTAAATTACTTTCAAGTTCTCGGAGCCTCCAAATGGAGCATCTTTGGCAGAGTGCCTAATCTGCACATTATAAACACGTGAATCAATTACAGCTATCTTCACTTGGCATCCTTGCACTGACCTCAGTTGTAATGTAACCCCCTCCCCCCCAGGCAATTAATTAATAGGAACTGTTCCTGATAGATACTGTATACTTGCACAGATGTTCATTCCAGAGTCTAAGCAACTTAACACTTACACTGTTTTCATTCATCAGACCTTGTTTTTGCACATTTGGCTTGAAATAAAATACTGGTTCTACAGCACAGTAATGTACCAAGTTTAAGATTTAATTTGAGTAGGATTGGTTTAGTATGGTCATTTTTAATGCTGTACTGAGCATTTTGTGGTACAAGGGTAAATGGCACACAAATTGCAGTTGTTTAAGAGTAGTTGCACGTTCAGAATCCAAATTTTATTTTGGGAAGCTGTGCATTGTTTCAGTATTAGATCATGCACAGGTCAGAGATTAAATTGAGGTTGAATTGTCTCTGAATGCTGGGAGTAAAGGTTTGAGAATCCAGGTAAATAATAACCAAAAAAAAGGAAAAAATCTGTCAGCTAGAGAAAGAAACTGCGGTTTGCTTGCAGAAAAAAAAATCATAAAGGCCAAACACCCGTTTATGACTGCACTAAATGTCAGGAGTGCTATCTAGGAAAGGAGAGCAGACTTGTGTCCTTGTCAATGATTAAGGGAACACGTTGTGTCCCTAACTAGAAGAATCGCCACGAAATGCAAACCCTGGGTAAGAGACATGAAATGAAACCAGATCTGTGGACCCATAAAAAGAAATCAATCTCTGACTCGTGAGACTTTCTATGTTGGTGACAAAGCAGCGTCTTCTGTCAAGCACTGTGCTTCACTGGAATCAACACTGACAGAAGCAATGGGATAAATCAGAGATGTACAGGAGCGACGTGTGTGCTCAGAATTGGCTAAATGTAACGAACCCACTGGGTGAAATTTCACCATTCATCAGTACAGCAATCATAAACATAGCTATAAATCACCCAACAACGAACTTTTCAAGTGAACAGCTGGAATATTCTAGATGTGCAAAGCTGGTAGAGACAAACCCTAAAAGACTGGCAGCTGTAATTTTAGCAAAAGGTGGTTCTAGAAAGTATTGACTCAGAGGGCTGAATAATTCCGCACACCCCACTTTGCAGTTATTTATTTGTAAAAAATGTTTGGAATCATGTATGATTTGAATTTATGTTATGTTAGTAAATTTTAGAAAACTACAACCATTTTGTATGTTTATATTTGAATTTTTGATGTATTAGCTGGATTTGTTATCTATAACCGTGTTGAATTATCGATTAAATGGTAAATACTTTTGTCAGGTAGGTTAAAGAGTCAGTAGCATGCATTATTTATGCGCAGATGTATTATAGACAAGCCAGGTGTAATAGCCTGACAGGGGAATGGACCTGACCCATACGTGCAGAGACTTTTTAGGATGCAACAGCACAGTGCTCAGAGTCTCCGGGTGTCAGGGCATTAGAAATAAGGTGTTTGCTTACATCTTTTTGATCTCCTGGTTTGAAGCTCATCAGTGCTTTTACTGCTATTTGTAGCTTAAGCATATCAAATCTGATTTAATGCTGCCCACACTCTCTATACAATCTCCAATCCATTTCCACACAGGTTCCTGCTGTGCCCATAGTACAAGTTGACAATAAAGATGCTAAATATAGTTTTGCTGATGATTTTACAAAAGCCACTAATCGGTGCAGCGTACCTATGCCATCCACCCACCCAACCTCCCCTTAATTTGACTCAGCAGGGTGCCCCTGAAAGAATGAATGTATTTACTTATGAAGCTTCTCACTCTCAGTCGTTTCTCTTTCTCTTGTGTCAGGCATGGGTTTGGAACTGATTGGTTACAGTCATTTAATAAATCTGTAAACACATGGTTTGGTTTTTCTGTCTGAAGTTGTAAAAAAGCTCAGAAGACTTCTAGAAACTAATCTGAACAGACATTTGTTCAATGCAGAATTGGAAGGAGGAGGCAGCGTGATGGTAGATTTCACTGTTGTCTCACAGAAAGAAGGTCCTATATTCAAATCACTGGCCACCCGGGGGCCACCTGGGGGCCTCTCTCTGTGGCGTTTGCATGTTTTCCTTGCGTCTGTGTGGGTTCTCTGAAGATACTCCAGCTTTTCTCCACAGAAGGAAGATGTTGGCCTCGAATGATTGTCTGTTTCTGTGTGTAGGGCCTGTAGTAGCATGGCCACCTCTCCAGGAAGTACCATGGCTCTCATCTTATGGATGGATGGAATTATTTGAATGGGAGAAAGGAATTGACAGGAAGGTGTTGTTTTGGAGTTTTTTTTCTTTTAACTTGACTTCCTGATTTTATATATCTGTAGTTATGCAATCAGCTGCAAGACCACACACTTTGGCCCCTTTTATCTGTCACTACCATGATGACATACTTGCACTGACGGGGCCAACACGCCTATGTTTATCCAAATATGCTGAGGCTAATGGGAATCAACCTAGTATTAGTCATAAACAAAAGTATGTAAAGATTTCATCCAGTGGTTCTTCAGATGCCAGAGATACCATAAGAAAACTAGTAACGTCACTCAGATACTCATGTGTATCTGTGCATCACCACTCTGATGAAGAACTCTAAAGTTATTTGCAATGTGACGCAAGTCACATGAATGTTTTGTTACTGACTGTATGCCTTGCATGGCTTTTAAGGTGTATTTTTCCTCCCTTTAAAGGTTACACAGTTACTTGTATGAGCTGAATCACACTGTTGTCTTCTCTCATGTCAGTCTTGCCCGAGCTTCATACCATAAATAGTGAAGGCCAGAGCTCAGCAGGCATGTGCGCCTGTTCTCATAATTTACTATAGAAATAGCCACCTTTAAGCTCAATTGCACACACTAAGTGCAACCATTTTCAGAAACTCAGGACACTATAAATATAAATTAAAACAGGAGGCATTGCTGTGCAAATAATTCAAGCCTTTCATTGAAAATAATACTAAATATTGAAACCCCTAAATTTGATGCTGATAACATGATACAGGAAAAGCTTGGACGATTGCTTGGACGATTGCTACTTTACTGCATAAATTCTTCCTTTAACAATGCTATTTATAGTTCAGAGGAACTGAGCGATTTTTATAGTTTAGAGACTGCAATGTTGTCCTGTCCATTCTAGATGTGGGATTTCAGCAGCCCCATTGGCCTCTTTTGTCATTTTACAGCTCCCTGCTGCAACGAGGGCAGTTCAGCATCCAGACCCTTTTGTTAAGGAGTCTGGCTGCTGTAATATGGGCAGAATATAGTTTACTTATTTCAGCAAGACCATGGTAGAAGCCTTCCTTTAGAAAAAAAAAAACATTGTTGGATTGGTAGCATAATGATGAATAGATAAAGATATGTGTATAGCGTTCAGCACCTCCATATCATCACCGACGTCAAACAATCTAGAACGGATCAGAAGATCACAGACATTCAATGTAGGCTTTTGGCCTTGTCCCTTTTAAACATTTTACACATTGGTGCAGTGGTTAGTGCTGTCACCACAAAGGAAGAAGGTTCCTGATTCAAACCCCGGCTGGACCCTTAGTGTGTGGAGTTTGCATGTTATCCACGGGGCGTGTGGGTTTTCTTTCAGTTGCTCCGTCCTTCTCCTACAGTCCAAAGACATGTATGTTAGATCTGTGCTACGTAAATGCACAGACGTAGCATTTGCAGTACATAGCACTGCAAAATCTTTGCAACTTTACATGAAGAAATGTTATTCTGAAACTATAAACTTGCTCATGCAGTCTTTCCAGGTTGTTTCAAATGGTCTATTTATACCCAGTTATGTGACTGAGCTGCTGCCAATTAACCTTATTAGATGTGAGGTGTTCCACCGTGAACCAGGTCAGAGGCTTAGATCCACAGGTTAAGCCCTTCTAGCTCTTCTGAAGTTGAGGCTTAAATGTAAAGGTTACAATTTGTGGTTTCTTTCATTTACTTTGCTTTGTTTGGCTCTAATAATGAGCTTTTCTGCTTAAATTTACCTTCAGAGTTTTTGCTTTGTGCTTATGTCTTTTTTGTCTTTTACTCCTGTTTACATCGCATTTTATAATTATATTATTAATAATCATAAGAAATCATTTTAGTTCACTTTCTTCAGGGACTCTGTTTGAGTCAACACAATCACCTGCAATGCAGCTACACACTTATGTAATGTTTTTCTTTTTGCATAAAGCCTCTGAGCAACTGCTGTCTTGAAAACAAGTTTTTGATGTTTCTATTAGTTCATTCTAGGTAACGTTTATCAACAAGCAGAGCTTAGGAAAGAAGAGCTTATTAGGAGGCTTTTATGGAGTGTTTTAAAGACTTTGGTGGTTGTTTAAAACAGCTCTGCTCATATCAGCCACTGACAACATAGCTTTTTGTTACAGTGAGGTGTTTTTATCCCCAGTAAACACTTGTCATATTGCTTAAAATTTGGTTTAAAGAAAGCTTTGATATATGTTTTCTTGCTTTATTATTCGCTGCATGGTCAATTTTTTTCTTCTTTTTTCTTTTTCTTTTGAGAAATGTGCCATTGAATGGGGCTGCTTTGATGTCCCAATATATTAGCCAGGCCCCCTCCAATGCGACACCAGAACATCTCTCAGTGCTTTCTCTGGAAAGCCATTACAGTTTCCATCATTCAGCTCCAATTCCCTGCACATTTGCTGCATTACAGATATCATATTATAGCTGTGCATCAACAGTAAGGGACTCAACTGAGTGGAAAAAGACAGTGCATGATCTTCAGAAGTAAACAAAATGCCTTGAAGCTCTACAGTTTTTCTGATTATTGAAAAAAAGCTGCAGTTTTTCTCCCTGTAATACGCTCTGCTTAAACATGTTGACACACTGTGATATATCGACAGAGGACGTAATAATAATAACAGCTCTTCACACAGCCCTCACACACCTGGACAGTCGTAACACCTATGTTAGAATGCTGTTTGTGGACTCCAGCTCTGCCTTCAATACAGTTCAACCCCACAAACTGGTTAATAAACTAAGCAACTTAGGACTCAGCAGCTCACTGTGCAGCTGGATATTGGACTTCCTGAGCAACAGACCCCAGAACGTCAGAATGGGAGAGCACACCTCCTCCACCCTCATTCTGAATGTGGGTGTCCCACAGGGGTGTGTCCTTAGTCCCCTCTTATACTCACTTTTCACCCATGACTGTTCACCAATCCACACCAGTAACACCATTGTAAAATTTGCTGATGACACCACCGTCATAGGACTGATGGACAACAACGATGATTCAGCCTACAGAGAGGAGGTTCAGCATCTGAAGCGATGGTCTGATGACAACAACCTGCATCTGAACACATCCAAGACCAAGGAGATGGTAATCGACTTCAGAAGAACAAAGCGATCTGAGCACTCTACCCTCTACATTGATGGGGAGGAGGGAGAAAGGGTAGAAAGCTTTAAATTTTTCGGAGTCCACATCTTGGCCGACCTTACTTTAACATCTCCCACCAGGAAGGGAAAGCACAACAAAGGCTGTACTTCCTCAGGAAACTACGTCAGGCCCAATTACCCCAAAGACTGCTAGTAAACTTCTACCGCTCCACCTTCGAGAGCCTTCTGACCTACTGCTGCATACTCTGGTTCAACTGCTGCACCGCGGAGGACAAGAGGAAACTGCAGCAGGTGGTGAGGGCAGCAGAGCGGGCAATCGGTACTTCACTAACCCCCCTCAGAAACATCTATACTGGCAGACTTCAGCAGAAAGCCAGCACCATCATCAAAAACCCCCCACACCCTGGACACTTCCCTCTGGTAAACGTTACAGGTCCATCAGGTCAAAGACAAACAGACGCAACAGAAGTTTTTACCCACAGGTTATCAAACATGCCCTACCTCCACCCTGATTGAAGGATAACTGCACTGCATAAATCATATTTCTGTTTATACTTCAATGCAACCAACACCCCTACCTCTTTAAACTGTATTTATTATAACCTTATTTAGTATAGTTCCAACAGCACCCCCCCCCCCCCCCCTCAATGTGCAATATCACTGATCACACTGCACCTCTCAATGCACCTGCTAGTTAGATGGCATGTATGTGTAAGTATATAGATGTAAGCGTGTATGTGAAAATATGTGTGTGTGTATGTATGTACGGATGCATATGTGTATATATTCATATGTGTATGTATGTGCGTGTATGTTTGCAGGTGTATGTATAACTTGTACATATCTTTCTTGTGTAAATTTGTCAGTTATTGTGTAAATACTTACGCTATTGTGTACTTCACACACATGGAGAAATACCAAACTGCCTTTCATTGTTCTTGTAACGGTGACAATAAGAAGCTATTCTATTCTAATTCAATACTAATCTTCTAAAAGAAGCCAAAGCTGTGGTTTGCACTTTGTGTGGTGCTGCACTTGTAGCTTAATAAGAGCTCATGCAGAAAAATGATTTGAAAGTTTTGGCCGGATCTTCTTTGTCTGCAGGAATAACTTCCTTCATATTTTTAACAAGTGTCTTGCCAACATGTTCGTTCCATGGAAGCTAAAGCTGTTCAACCAGACTGAACGGCCTCCTCTTGATTTTTCTGCCATGAAGCTGTCACATAAATTTGTTTGTTACATTTTTTTTTTTATACAAGAAAAGGTGATCTCTTAGAGCCTAAAGTGAAAATCTCAGAAAACCCACCTACGCTCCTTAATGAAGGTTCATCAGGTATTTAAGAGAGAGGTGTGGGGTATTACAGCATGTGTGGATCTTAGAAAGCTCCGTGTGCCCTCGTTATCCAGCTCAGCTGTTTTCACTTACTGTACCGGAGAGATTAGAGGAGAACAGCCAGCACCACTGCCTCTGGGTTTGTCTTGTATACTGTACTTTTAAATTACACAAATCTGAATTGGCAGGAAGACCAAGGTGGAAAAATGACAACCATGCACATCATAGCAGAATGGTTAGCTGCTGTCACTGCAGAGATTTTTGACGCCCTGCTCGACTGTCAAATGTCATTCTAATGGTTTTGCTTATTAAAAATATTCCATGCTGCTGGAGAGGCTGCTCTTTATGATATCTTGTGGAACAAAAGTGCTTTGTTAAAAGGTACAAGTACACCCAAATTACAGAAATGTTACCATGCTAGCAGTTAGCTGCAAGGACTGTTGCAAGTTTGAGATATCTGTTCAATTCATCTGTGAAGGTTCTCAGGCATCCAGGTCATTGTAGCCTAAAGAGCTTGGAAAGAAGGTGTCTGTAGTCCCTGAAGACGTTTCACCTCTCATCCAAGAAACTTCTTGAGTTCTAAGAGCAACTGGTGGAGAGTCCCAGACTTTAAGCTCTATGGGACTGTCCCCAAGAGGGTCATGGACCCCCTATTGATCCTCTGCCTAATCACACCCACTCTGTGTGAAAAAAGGTGTGGGTCACAATCAGCCATGGTTGATTGTGAACCATTGTGAATCCTAGCCCCACCCTATCATGTGATCTGTTCAATTCAATTTTATTTATACAGCACCAAACCACAGCAACAGTTGCCTCAAAGAGATTTGTGTTGTAACATGTAACATATCATAACATTGTAACATCTATGCTATAATAATAGAGAAAGTCCCCCAAAAATGAATCCATTCCTGCTGGGAAAAAACTTGGCGACAGTGGGAAGGAAAAAATCCCCCTAACAGGAAGAAACCTCCAGCAGAACCAGGCCCAGGGAAAGCCGGTCATCTGCTGTGACCTGTCCGGTGTGATGGGAGGAAGACAGGATAAAATATACACTGTGGAAGAGAGTCCGAGGTTAATAATAACTAATGTTTAACTGCAGAGTGGTGTATAAACACATAGTGAGTGAAGAAGAAACACTCATGGGAAGCCCCCAGCAGCCCAGGCTTATTGCAGCGTAACTAAAGGAGGATTCAGGGTAATCTGATTCAGCCCTAACTATATGCTTTATCAAAAAGGAAAATCGTAAGCCCAATTGAAAATAGAGTAGATCTATCCCCAAGAGTCCTGGAAAATGTGTTTAGATGTCTCATGAGAAATATTTTCCATTTCTAGTTAATCCACAAGCCTCACATTTAAAGTTCTCTGGAACTACTTCTACCATTTTTTTGTTTTCTATTCGGTTTGTGGCCTCCTTCTATTAACCGGGACATTTTTCGTGCATAGTGAGACACAAACTGCTTTTAAAATGCAACAAGAGCATTAGCTTTAAATGGACTTTCTCATCCAAGTTTAATATTCCACCGTAGTGCACGTTAAGCATCTTTGATCAGTCATGTATACAAATGAGGCCACTTTAATCCTGCATATGGTTCACAGGAGACTAGTTCAGGTCTTTGACCACCAATCAACACATTTCCAACACCCACTTAACCTTCCCGGTGCCTCTGCTTTCTCTAACACCTCATCATAAGCCTACAGCTACTATATGTGCTCTCCTCAGCTGTGTGTGCGTGTGCGTGCTGGGTTTTAATAGCTCTGCTATGCAAGGAAAAGGGACAGAGATTGACCTGCTACTGACTGGCTTTGATGGACAAACTAATGGGAGGCTTGGATGAGAAGTTCATTGAATGGGACGCTGCTGAGTAGGAAGAGAGTGGGTTCTCTTCTTATGTGGGAGGACACTAATAGCTTTGCCAAGCTCTCTGCACAACCACTCAAAGCTCAGAGAGCATACTGCTTTGTGTGGCTTATATGACTCCTGTCAGTTTAAATTGCTTTTTTAGATTGCATAAAACAGTGTATATGGAGGTGAATTATCTGTAGGTACAGGCAATGGATGGCTCGCCTCTGTCGGCACCCTTTTCTTTATGTCCTTTCACTCTTTTTGAGATGTGAAACGATCACATACATCTGCAGAAGAAGTCTTAACTTTTATTTTTCCTCAAGTTTTACCACAATTTGAGTTGTTTAAAAGAAAAAAACTTCCTGCAGGTCCATTTCTGTGTATTTTAGCCTGTGTCTGCTGTGTGAGCCGGTGTATTTAATTGTGAAAGAGGATGATGCTGAAAATGAATGCAAAATTGGATTTGGGAGAAATGTGTTATTGATTCTTTGTAAGTTAAACACATTTCTCACTAAATCCACCGTAGATACCCTTAGGACAAAATGCTCACACTTTGTTATTGAGGTACAGCTTAATGGATATAACACAAGCGTGTAATGATGCTAATACTTGGCAACTAAAATGCAGCCATTTCCAAACTGACAGCTAATGACAAGAGTCGATCAGCATCCACATCGCAGTGAAACAAATATAAAGCGTCCTCAGAAATAATGTCCAATTCTGTCCAGTGTCATCAAAAGCAGCTGCCGGGCTCCCGTGACAAAAATAGGAGAGCCTGCAGGTAAACAGATGAATAAATGGATTTAAGCTGCAAGAAGGCCATGAGAGATTGCTCTCTCTGGGAAACAAACTCTTTTTGTCACATGCAGCACAGAGCTGCCCGCTGTGCTTCCAGACTCCCGCGCTGACAGAGACCGATGGACTGTCCCCTCCTCTCTTATCGGAGCTGCTGCAGCCCCACAACGTCTGGCTGCAGGCCTGCTAAGACCTTCTCTTTTTTCCTCTGATGCAGGCTTCCTCACGTTGACGTCGGCTCTCTCTATAGTTTTATACAAAGTTTTGAAGGCATTGCCTTAAAAATTAGGGAGCACTCCACTTCTTTACTTGAAATATTGCTGTACGAACGACATCCCTCGATGGTTAGTTGAGCTTATTGATCCAGGCTGAAACAACTCTGTAGCTGCTGGATCGTTTCCATGGTTTGTTTGTTTTTTTCCAGTCATGCATTCTGGATCATCACCGTTTTTCCAGTGTATGTGCTCTCAGTTTAACACGGGGTTAAATTGGGGTTACCTCTGAATTCCTGTTCCCAAGGCCCATGATGTTTTCGTGCGTGTGTGCGTTTGCTGTTGTTCTTTTGACACAGCCATCTATCAGACATTTAGCTTTTTTTTGAAGTTAACATCAGAGCCTTGAGTGACGCTAGCTTGATTGCAGATTCTTATTCATGCAACAGAAAGTAAAACTCTAATGCCTGTAATTCACACATACACAAATGCACACTCACACATTTATCCTTTTTTAAAATTGTTTAAAACTAACAATTTCTCACTGATTTGTTAATTAATTTTTTGTCTGTCGGATTCCCAACAGAAGTCACCCAACGTATTTTCCTGGACCTCAAAACTTGTTTTGTCTGAAAAATGTCAAAAGTTACTTATGCTTTCGAGCATATCTGCTAAGGTGATAAATCACTTTTTTTAACAAGAAAAATTGTTAATCAAACAGTTTTTTGACTAATTTTCTGCTTATTTAACTCGTGATTTATTAACTCATCATCCCTTATAAGATCCAAATAGCTTTTTTTTTCTTTATGCAGCGCTCTATGGTATTGAGTTATTTTTTGGGGAAATTACAAATCTATCATTGCGTTTGCAGGTTTTATTCTATGCTGAAATGTTTTGGCTGACTGCGTATTTCATCTGTCTTTGTTCTTGCGTTCTTCTGGAACAGACCTTCTACCCTTTATGTGCGCAGTATAAATCATCGTGACACTTTTGCTAGTACGGGTTTCCTTCAATGGACTTTTTCATTGTTTCTGTCCTCTGGCTTTACAAATGTGTCCACCAGCTTGTGCCACTGCGTTCGCTCTTCAGTTTGTCCTCGCCTTAGTTCCCTGCTCATGTTTGCTTGCCTGTTTCCCCTGAGGGATATGAGGCATTGCACAGCTGAGGGAAAATACGGCACAGAGGAGCACAGCCCGAGTGTGTGCCGCTTATATTTTATTAAGTCTTATCAGGCTGCTGTCTCTTGCGTACTACCATCACCAGTGCCAGGCCTGAGTCTGTCACTCAGCATGTAACTACATTTCTGCAACACCTCTGGCAACATCTGAAGGGAAGCTATAACTTTTGTGGTTTGATGTATTGAAGAATTTTATCACTTTTGTTATTAGTTCATATTTTTCCATTTCCTGTTGCATATTTTGCCCCTTTTGGACATCCCTGTAGTTTACTCTTTTATTTCCATCCTCCTTTCTCATTTTTTTTCTGCACACTTACCCTCCATATTTATTCTACACATAATCTAAATTTGCAAACTCTTTCTCTCCTTCAGTGTTGCTCCGTGAAGAGGTGGTCCAGCTCCAAGAGGAGGTCCACCTGCTGAGGCAAATGAAGGACATGTTGACTAAAGACCTGGAGGAGACCCAGGGCGGCTGCTCTGCCAATCTGCTTTCTGCCACTGAGCTCCGTGTGCAGCTGGGTGACAAGGAGCAGGAGCTGGACCGTGCCAAGGAGGCCTTACAAGGTCAGAAGCAAACAGACATCTTGTCGTCTTGCCTAATCTACCAGAACCCCCGTGTTTCCAGCACCTACCTACTTCAAATGTACAGCAAATACAGCTGTCCAAGCTTTCATGGGGATGTTATGTCAAGCCAGAATATCTTGTAATTAAATGAAATCCACTTTGTCTTACCAAACAAAAGCAGATAGTATAAATTATTTTTTTTCCATTACATGACAAACCTTGGGACATCAAAATGATCTACAAAGTCATTTTTTTGTATTCGTACAAAAACGTCTTCTGCGTTGTGCTTTCTCACAGTAATTGGTTCAATTAAATGTTTCCAGGCAGCATATACAGTGGTGTGTGCATGGTCCAATAGGTTCATCTGTCCAAAGAAAATTGTTCCAGAAGTCTTGTGGTTTGTCTTAATGTGTCTTAGTGCCATGAACTTTAATATTTAACTTGCTAACTGAGGCCTGGGGAGGCTGATATGAAGCTTTTGGCCTTTTTGAAGTTTCTCTGAGCGTTTCACAATCTGAAATTCACAATCTTTTTCAGGGAGGGGTGGGGGCATTTGCGTGGGATGTCCACTTGTTGGAAGATTGCCTTGAATGTTTTCCACATGTGAATAATCTTTCTCTCTGTAGAAATGATGGACTTGAGATTGTTTGGAAATGTTTTTATCTGCCTCTGCTGAGACATAAAACGTTAGAAATGACTGTGTTTACTTTCTGTTTCACAGCTTTGAGGAAAAAACACAGTTTGTATGAAAATCTATAAAATAACTATTTATCCATTTATACTTCTGCATCTACCAGGTTTTCTTTGTATAAACGGCTCACTTAAATGTTTTATATCTAGACAGTATATCTCTTACTGTCCGTGGTTTTATATTCAACTCTATACATTAAGAGTTATCATGTTCTTTACCGACTCTTAAGAACAAGCATGCCACATAGCTGGGTGTTTTCCATTTTTGCATTTGTTTACTATAATTTTGGCTCTCAGTGTGTGTGTGTGTGTGTGTGTGTGTGTGTGCATTAACTATCAAAATTACTTTTTGGGATTAGCTTCTCTTTACTAGAGCAACATATGTTGATTCATCTATTTCAAGCAAATAAGAATGATTCATTGATCAAAGCAGTGGGTGTAAATCATTAACTCAACAGCATTTTTCACATTCATCAAAATCATTCACAAGTAACAGCAGACCAATTACCATAATAGTAAAATTCCAGTGATTCTTCTGGGGCATAAATTAAAATGAGCAGGTAATCTCTGTCTTTATGTGGCTAAGTTGAAACATTAGTCATCCCGAGCTGATGAGCAGCCAAGTCAACTCCAGGTTCACCTCATTTTAATTAACGTCCATCGATCATGAGCGAAGAGCTTCGCTCGGACACTGATGTGTTAGGGGTGTTCTGTTTTTATTATTATGCAACACCACCATGTTTACATCTTTTTACAAAAAGCAAAGCCAGTCCTGCTTGAAACTCAGGCAGTTGTTTTTAGTTTAATGTTCTACCTTTGCGCGGTCCTTTCAACAGCTCATAGTGGTAAACTGCAGGCTTGTAAACCGTCATGTAACTGCGGCAAAACAGGTTTAAATGCTGTGTGATAAATGCGAGGACGCTGAACGCTGACAGGAGGAATGCACCCTGAATGACATGTGCAGTTATGGAAAGTGCAGGTACCACTTTTCCAGTTTTGCCTACCTGGTGAAC
This sequence comes from Mchenga conophoros, assembly GCF_057382185.1. NCBI lineage: Eukaryota > Metazoa > Chordata > Actinopteri > Cichliformes > Cichlidae > Mchenga > Mchenga conophoros. The sequence continues at coordinate 23,917,957 of NC_140530.1, forward strand.
CCGGGCTCTCATGAGAGCGTTAGCATTGTTTCCACCTGCACAAAAGACCCACAGTTGCATCGCTGCTGTTGAGCTGAAAGTGAATGAAGTTGAAAGGAATCAGATCCAATCACGCTGTTTTCAGGATGAGTCCACAAAGACTCCACATGCCACCTGAAACCGAATGACTCGGGGATGATTACATCATTTTCTCCGGCCCCGTCTTCTGAAAGTAAAGGGAAAAAGTAACTCATTAACAGAAGACACAGTGTCACCTAGTGGCTCTGTGGTGTAATTACAAAGCTTTGTCTTTGTCTACTGTTTGTCTACTGTCCAGTTTTCTGTTGTTGATGGACACATATGTGCTGCTCAGTGTCTCAATGTGTTTGCTTGTGTTTTGAAGCTATGAAAGCTGACCGTAAGCGGCTGAAGGTGGAGAAAGCAGACTTGGCGAATCAGATGCAGCAGCTGTACACAACACTGGAGAGCAGAGAGGAGCAGCTGCGAGAGTTCATACGCAACTACGACCAGCATCGAAAGGTAACGCTGTCAAGTTTTGTCTCTGTCTCTGTGTGCCTGCATTCCTATCCCAATTGTCAGTATATATTTTTAAAAAATAATAATAATAATCCAACCCACACGTAGAGGTATTTTGAATTATGGCTACCTTACATTTTGTTTTCTACCAAAATAAAAACAAGAAGTTTTTCAACTCTAAAAAGTTTAACCAGTCTGATAGCACTTCACTTAAATCTATTTTATATTTAAAACTAGTGAAAAGGGCGGTTTTTCATTTGTCCAGCTGTACAGAGATTTTTAATAATAATAATGGATTGGATTTATATAGCGCTTTACAATGCCACTATTCATTCACTCTCGCATTCACACACTGGTGGAGGCATGCTACGGTTGTAGCCACAGCTGCCCTGGGGCAGACTGACAGAAGCGAGGCTGCCATATCGCGCCATCGGCCCCTCTGGCCAACACCAGTAGGCAAGTAGGGTAAAGTGTCTTGCCCAAGGACACAACGACCAGGACAAAGAGCCCGGGGATCGAACCGGCGACCTTCCGGTTACAGATACGCTTCCCAACCCCCTGAGCCAGGGTCGCCCCTGTTTTAACAGTTAGCGTTTTTACAGTTCTACCCATTTATAGACTGTACATGAAAGATGGATGTCGCCACGGTGACGTCATGGTTTGTGTATTGCCATTTTGGTACTTTGGGTATGTCTTAGTAATTAGCAGTGTTTTCACACCTAGAGTCATTTTATTGTGGTCCCATCAGCAGATAGGTTTGACACTTTGTGACTTTCCCTGTGGTTTGGTTTCATTTCACACAGAGAAAAATCCAAGTGAACCACAATGTGTCATTACAAACCACGTAAGAACATTCAGTCTGCTTATAGACCAGATGTGTCTGGGGCATGAGCAGCAAGTGTAAATACAGGAAGGTGTTGCATTCTGGACTATTTGAGAGCATGGAGAATTTATAATCTTTTCATGCCTCTTTGCCAACCCTTACTGACTTGTGCGCATATAGTATAGTTCAGTTTAAACAGACTAAACATCGCAGGTGTGGAAACACCTTCGGATATTAATTAGCACTGTTGACAGGCTTAACTGTTTCTCTACGATGTAACAGTAATAACTGCTTCATAAAAACATAGACGCTAGCATAAAACATGAATAAAGCCTTCAAAATGTCTATAAAGCCACACAACCACATAACAGTCTGTCTTGCTTATAACTTTGTCTTAGTTGCAACAGTCCGTAACTGGAATTACTAAAAAAACAGCAGCCACCCTTTTCAAAACCATACAGCAACACACGATGTGTGCTGCTTCACTCAAATTTTTTTCCGGTTCACTCAATGTGACTTTGATGTGAAATCACGATAACTGTATGTGTGCGATTTCTGCAGGAGAGTGAGGATGCAGTGAAAGCCCTGGCAAAGGAGAAGGACGTGCTGGAGAGGGAGAAGTGGGACCTGAGGAGGCAGACCAAAGAATCCACAGAGCAGGCCAACGTCTTGCTTTCTCAGCTGGATATGAAGGAGAACAGGATTAAAGAACTGGAGGCCGAGCTCACAATGGTGAGTCGGACGGAGTCACAACTTTGCTAAAGTTATTAAACCGCAGCGGAGTCACCTCCACTCTTAGCTGGTAAACGTGGCACAAATGCAAAGAAGGTCACATGTTCATATCAGTTCAGACGCATGCAATATGCCACTTCCTCAGTCTGGAGCAAAGCTTAATGCTTTGAGAGAAAGAAATTCATGCCTTATCTCTGTGCTGCTGTGTCAGTCCCTCATAGGTACACTTGTCAGTCTGTGTGTCATTAATCTCTCTCCTCCCTCAGCAAGTCACAGCCACCCACAGATCCTCACATCACGCTCCATCACAGATCACATTTGTTGGCACTTCAGTGCCAGAGCTGCATCACTGTCAAACAGCCCAGCCCTGTTGCTTTCTCTGCCGCTAAACTCAACTTTCTCCAGTCTGTCCTCTCTCAGAGGATTTCAGTAAAAAAATATATAAATAAAGTCCTATGGAAAGTGATGAATACATTCGGTTTATAACACTGGCTATTTTCTAACTTCAGCATATCTCAGGAATAGACCATCCTGTTGCACTTTCTAATGTTTAAAACCCACAATACTTGAAGGATCAGTCACAACGTAGCACTGATCATCATGTCACAGTGCAGCGCTCTGCTGGAACCCCTCAGCTCCCGCCATTCCCATGGATGTTTCTTTGACAGGTAACACCCAGTTAAACAGTGCTGCAGAATAAATGCGTGCTCCCTGATGGCAGCGGCCTCCACCAGCAGGGTTATGCACCCGGCCACACCCATAAAACGACAGAACTAGGAATGGCAAGAGGAATGTAACAAAGAGCAACAAAAGCTAACAGATAACAGTCCGATTGAGCATGCAGAAGGATGTGTCACAACAAGCCCGATCATCGGAGGCCCCACCCTGAAACCCACAATACTTGAAGGATCCTCTGCCACTCACGAGGTCCCATGTCGTTTCCCGGAGAGGCAAAATATTAGGCAGATGTTTTCAGAGTTTCATTAAAAAAAACAGCTGGTACTCAGTTGGTCGTGTGAGATTAATTCTGATGATTTCCAACTTAAAAAAGTGGGCTTCTTAATGACTCTGTGTCCAGTGTCACAGCCAGTGGAATAAACTATAGCCTGTCTAATCTTATATCGTGTATACTGATCCTTGTAATTATAGTTAGTCCTGTAATGTTAACATCTTTGTCCCTGTTCACTCTCATGCTAATTTTCTGTTATTTATTTATTTATTTTTCTTCTTAGGCAAAGCAGTCTCTGGCCACACTGACTAAAGACGTACCAAAACGCCACTCAGTGGCTATGCCAACAGAACCGGTGGTGAACGGCAGTCAGGAGTGGGTGATGCACGCCGACCTTCCGCTCACGGCCGCCATCCGCCAGAGCCAACAGACCCTCTACCACGGACACACCACAGACAGACAGGGTAGGTTTTCTTTTCCTCCTTGCCTCGCGGCCTCTTTGCTACTTGGTGTTGCTTTTACTAACACAGGGTTTTTTCAAGGAGGTTTCTCATACTAACTGTGGGAATCTGCAATATCGGTGTGTTTGTGTGTTTGTGTGACGCCTCAGCTGTGGTCAGGATCAGCCCCTGCCACTCACGTCAGCCTTCTGTGATCTCTGAAGCCTCTGCGGCTGATGGAGACCGCTCGTCAACGCCAAGTGACATCAACTCACCTCGTCACCGGACCCACTCCCTCTGCAATGTAAGAGCTGCCTGGCCCCCTCGACCAAGTAATCACACCTCCGCAATCTTCTGTTAGTGCCTCGCTCCACTCTGCCTTCTCTTGTCTGTTCCTCTGTACTGTCAGCTTCATGGGCTCTGCTTGCCTGCTCAGTGCCGGTGTTGGAGTTCTTTTGTTTTTTCATAAGCAACAGTTTGGCATTGCACTAGCTTGGCACTGTGTATTTCATGCCTAATCTTTCAATATGAGTAAGTATGAAGCAAACATCAGCAACTGGTTAGCTTAGCTATACAGGGAGACTGTAAGTTACTCTATCTGGTGAAAAAGGTTATTAACTACTGTATTAAATATATTTTAAATATCATTTTTGATAATTAATCCCTCCATTCTGATAGCTTTACAGTTATTTTGGTGTTCATGCAATAATTATTACAACTAATTTGCTCGCAGTCGTGAAAAAGAGAGAATGCTTTTTAAGAAGTTTCAAGTTCAATAGCAATTGTTGCTTTACGCTCTCACTCTGTATTTGACACAATGTCAAACATTTTAGCAAATAAACATAACAAACACCAATGTGTCACAAAGTGTTGTGAATATTTGTGTAACCACAAACTTTGTAGCCAGTGACACAAATGTATATACAGAAAATGTTGTTCAAAATGGACAAAACAAGAATGATGCTATTACATCATCAAAATAGCTACATCCATCTCAATATGAAATATAATTTTATTCTTAAGACGAGTAGAAACCTGAACCTATAAAACTGAAAATGTTGGGCCGAACCTCTTTATCTTTGAATTCTGTTTTCAGTCCCGTTCAGGCTTCTTAATATAAAAGCATGACATCATTGTAACAAGTCAACTGGTTAATTGTCCTCCCTGCTAGATACATAACAATCAACTGTAAGTAATATTATAGACTGGTGTGGCAAACTGGTAACTTGGCCTCAAAGTGACAGATCATGTAAACTTAAATAATGGGTGCATAAAAGTCCCCAGCGTTCCTCCTCTGGAGCATAAAAACTGTGCACCGGGAGCTTCGAGGCTACGGTTTTCATGGTTGAGCAGCTCCTGTAAGTGTAATATGCAGGTAGCCTGGTACTCTTGTTCATATAGTGTATTTAACATGAAGTTAAGTGAAGAAGCAGTTAAGTCTCTGGTTGAATTCACTCACTTTTTACAGCCAGATCCAAAGAAGTAAACGATAAACAACTTTTGACATAAGGCTAATTTTACGCATAATGCTGGAAAAAATAGTTGATCCTTCAAATGCAAGATAAAAATTTGAAATGCAGCGTTAATTCAGGCTGAAATGACAAAAAGCTTTGGTATTTGTCTGGATCCAGTTGGTTACATCTCTCTCTCTCTCCTTACTCATCATGAAAGTTTATAAAAATGTGAAACTACAGTCTGGCTTTAAGGCAGCTGATTAACGCAGCTTTCCTATCTCCTCTGCTCAGTCTATGGAGGACCTTGAGGACCAGAAGCGGAAGAAGAAGAAGGAAAAGATGACACTGGGATCCCTATCAAGGGTGTTCGCTCGGGGCAAGCAGCGCAAGTCACTGGATCCTGGCTTGTTTGATGGTACAGCCACCCCTGATTATTACATAGAGGAGGATGCCGACTGGTGATGCTGAGTGTGTGAGTGCATGTGTGTGTTGAGTTTTTGTAGATATCCTCTTGGCTTTAACTGTGAGTGAAGACTGTCTGTGGATTTATCTGGAGGCGAAGGATTTTGAATTTTAAAGAAAAGCCCTTAAAGTCACTGCTATCACCATAAATGTACAGTATATTGCCCTAAAATTGTATGTTTGTAAATTAGATATATATTTATAGTTGTACATGTATGCATATGTACATATGTTTACACATACGCACGCGCGCGCGCGCGCGCACACACACACATATACATATATATATATGTATATATATGGGTTACTCTTTCTTTCATGTAGACATATTTATGCTGTATTATTATAATTGTCTTAATGTTTTATGCTTTTTTTTTTATATATAACTGGAGACTTGAAGTACTGCTGTTCATATGTAAATAGGAGCTATTGTGAAACTAGTGTTTTACTGTAAATGCTATTTGTTTTTTGTTACTTTTACAGTTGCTTTTTTCATACTTTGCAACATTTATTTCCATATTATTCACAGTCTTGCAGGCCCAAATCTTACTATGAAAGGATAGAAATGATAAATTACTAGACTTTTGGTTTCCTGTTGGTTTGAAAACACTCGTTGAGAGGTAATTCTGTTACAGGATTGTCATCACGTTCCTATAAATGCTGGCTCACAATGATTTATTTACAGCACTGTGGGCACCAGGGAAGTTTTTTTGTGGATATTTTGTAAGCTAGTAATCATTTTAATAATGCTCTCGTACTGGCCATTGAGGGTTTCTAGAGTCGGTCTTCTGTAGAAATTGTAGATGTGAGCAGGCGTATTCAGACGCACCTCTCTCACCTGCTGTCAAAACCATGTGCAAGTGCCAAAGTTTAAAGACTCAGTCACTCCATCACTGTTAGCACTAGCCTCGTAGCATTGTTTATGTCTGACTCATTTTTTACAGAGAGCTATCTAACATGTGCCTATACGAGATGAACGAATGTGCATTAAACACGTGCATGATCCCTCTGTGTTTCTTTGGTTAGACATCCATTCATTGCCAACCAAATTAATAATCTCTGCAATCCTGTGTTGCTCCTTTGTAGCCCTACCCATTTTTACCAGGTTATCTTTTCCTTGCATTTTGAATGCATGATCCTCCCCTTATTTTGCTGTTTTTTGTTTTTTATATTTGTATAGAATCCCTCCTCATTTTATAATTTTCCTTTTTTCCTTTCCTTTTTTTTGCAAATGTGGCTCTAACAAATCTGTTAAATGTTTGTAATTTAGAAAATGTTGCATAAAAGATTAAATCTATTGAAGTATTTTATTTAAAAGAAATGAGACAAACAAGTGACTTCAAATATTTATCTGCTGCAGCTGTCACAGCCAGATGTCGAGGAGGTTTTAGCATTTTCAAAGTGAATTATAATTGAAATGAAATCTTATTTTAAAAATAAAACCACTAACTGAATAAATCCAATGTGGCAGTTTTCTATTTCGTGAGTAATGTTGGGTTGGTTTTTTGGGTTTTTTGTTTGTTTCTTTTGTCCCAGTCTAACGTGTGTGTCTCCCTCTCCTCCTGCCATTTCTAATGGCAACTCTCTCCTGCCAGTGAGTAACTCCTCATCTGTGATTACCAGCTGTCTGTTTCTTACACTCTGGGGATTATTCATATTACGTATCATGTCCATTGAAGAGTACCAGTTTGTGTCGTTTGTTTTTTGAAAACTCTTTGGAAAGATGGTGGGATTTGCATGCAGCCTTTTTTTCAGCATGTTGAGACGAATCAGTTCATCCTGGATTCGTTGGTTCGGTATGAATCAGTGTTTCCTGTTTCTTTTTTTTTTTTTTTTCTTTTTTTTTTTTTTTGTAGATGAGGGGCTGATGGGCAGAAGCATGATGTTTTATGAATAATCCCTTTGTCTCTAATACATGATCCTAATGGTCTTAAGTCTCCTCATATGCCTCAGTTACTAGTGTTGTAACGTCTTTTACTAAGCAGTAGTTTTAGAACTGACCACCACACTGTCAGAAGAACCAAAAGACCTCTGTATTCTGAGTTCTGAGTTCAACTACTGTTTTCTATTTAGACGCATTTAAATGTGCAGTCCTATCTACTTAAAAAAACAAAAAAACAAAAAAAAAACAAAGCACAGTTCATTCAAAGATACTGGCCGTCTCCAGTAAGATAATCTGGCGCCATCTAGTGGTTATATAACAATTTTTTTTCTCACGTGAACGAATTGATCTTGGTATGCAGATTTCTCCTCGATATACAGAAAAAACTGTAGTGTACTATCCCAAATGTAGTTTAGTATGGTTCCACTTTAAGGTAGACACAATACTTTTTGTTCTGCTCCCTTCTGATTGTCTCCAGATGTGTAATCTGATTTGATTTTCATATCCAACTGACCCTGAAATTCTCCTGTATGCCACACCGTAACTTCTCCTGACCAATCCAGACTCTGATAGCCTCACACAGCAAAGCCTGTCTGATGGAGAGGAGCAGCTGGACCGCCTCCAGCAGGCGGAGCTGACTCGAAACACATGCATGTCACTGTGGAGGGCAGGTGCAGTCCAGGCCTGGCTGGAGGTTGTCATGGGAATGCCCATGTACATCCGAGCCTGCTCTGAAAACGTCAAAAGTGGGAAGGTATGATTTGGTACATGTTGCTTTTTGCTGTTTGTTTACCTGTGTGTGATGTTGTTTGATGTTAGCAGATGGACATGTTGAGGTGTTGTGTTTGTTTGATAGAGAGCTATATTTCTGCTCTTTAGGTGCTTCTAGGCCTGACGGATGATGATTTAGACCTGGGCCTGGGTATCAGTAATCCAATTCATCGCAGGAAAATAAGATTGGCTATTGAGGATTACAGGAGAGCTGAAGGGGACCAAGGGTGAGTAACAGCCAAATAAAACTGCAGAATAACTAATGTCATGTTTTGGGGGGTTAAAAAAAACATGACCTCAAAATCTTCATTTTCTCTGTGCATACTTTTCTTTAAAAATATACAGACAGGGATAAAAATGGAACGTTTTGAGTTAAATATGTGCCACTGAAGCAGACATTTCTGGCTCAGAGTATGAGAGACGACTCCATCCATTTTCTACCACTTATCCAATTCAGGCTGGAGCATGTCCCAGCTGTCACTGAGCATGAGGCGAGGTACACCCTGAGCAGGTTGCTAATCTGGTGGACTGCTAACACAGAGAGACCTTCACACCTATGGCCAATCTAGAATTCCACTTAATCTAACATGCATGTCTTTGGGAGGAAGCTGTAGTAGTATGAGTTAACACACGCAGGTGCAGGGAGATCATGCGAGCTCCACAAAGAGAGGTCTCAGCTGGCCTTTCATTTTGAACCTAGCAGCTCCTTGCTGTGTCTGCCAAGAGAAAGCTTGTGTGATAAGAAGCCTTTAAAGCTATGTATTGTAAAAATATATATATTTTATATATTTTAAATAACGGATATCAACACGAAACTTTCCAAGTCACTTTTATTTAGATGGGTTTTCTGAAATTTTAAGTTTAATATGCATGGGTATTATATCAAAGGATATTCAGTAATATGTATATATGCACTTCAGACACAGAGAAGTAAAATAAACACCTAAATGTGTATTTTAGGACGCTTTTCTGTACTTGTTTTACTTGCTTAGTCTGATAAATGCTCCCAAATAAAGGCAGGAATATAAGTAGCAAATTTTCCACCTTAATGGTTTTTCTTTATTTTTACTACTTTCTACATTGTAGATACATGCTCAAGACATCAAATATATGAAGCAGGATTAATGGAATTATGTAGCAAAGAAAAAATAATGAATAACTATAAATATGTTTTATATTTTAGATTCCTCAAAGTAGCCATCCTTTGCTTTGCTGACAGCACTCCAAACCCTTGGCCTTCTCTCAATGGGCTCCATGATGTAGTCACCTTAAATGGTTTTCACTTCACAGGTGTGCCCTGTCAGGGTTCATTCGTGGACTTTCTTGCCTTCTTAATGGGGTTGGGGCCATCAGTTATGTTGTGCAGAAGTCAGGTTCGTACACAGATGACAGCCCAATTTGACAACTGTTACAATTCATATTATGTCAAGAACCAATCAGCTAAGTAAAGAGAAACGACAGTCCATCATTACTGGGGTCAGTAATGATGGACTGGGGATTGGAGTCATTACAGGACAATGACCCCAAACACACCTCCAGGTTGTGTGAGGGCTATTTGACCAAGAAGGAGAGTGATGGAGTGCTGCGCCAGATGGCCTGGCCTCCACAAACCTAAACGCAGTCGAGGTGGTTTGGGATGAGATAGATCGCAGAGTGATGGCAAAAGTGCTCAGCATCTCTGGGAACTCCTTCAAGACTGTTGTAAAACCATTTCAGGTGACAAACCTCATGAAGCTCATTGAAAAAATGCCAAGAATGTGCACAGTTTTAATCAAAGCAAAGGGTGGATAGTTTGAAGAATCTGAAATGTTAAACATGTTTTGAGTTATTTCACACTTTTTATGCCTTCAATGAGAATCAACAATGTAAATAGTCATGAGAATAGATACTATTTAGTGTGACTGGTAGTGTGTATATGTATATATAGATATAATGCATTTGAGTAAAACAACATAAGGAGTGCATGAAATATGATGTATTTAAACAAATGTTATTGTTTGATATTGCTGATCACAGATTATCAAAAGCATCTGAGATGGACCATCACTGGGTTGCAACATCATGGCTGAGTGATGTTGGACTGCCTCAGTACTCCCAGACCTTTCAGTCTCACTTGGTGGACGGACGAGTGCTTAACTCGTTGAACCGCAGAGACCTGGAGAGATTTCTCAACATCAGTGACCAGTTCCATCAGACCAGTCTACTTCTGGGAATCCAGCTGCTGCAGATGCTCAGCTTTGATAAAGAGGTCAGACTATATGATAACAGATTCATGACTGGCGTTATTCAGCAATCTTTCTTCGATCACTGCATGACTTTCACTCAGCTACAGTGACAAAACTACATGCTTATCTGCGGTAGCTGGAGTCACACAGTAGCTTGTAATGCTCCATTATCTCATTGGCCTCTGCCACATTAGTGCTTGCACTGCTATCTTTGTGTGGTGTTTTTAAAGGCCCTGCAGGCACGGCGGACAAAATGCGAGCACCAAAACCGGGATCCCATTGTTTGGACATGTCACAGAGTGATGAAGTGGATCAGAGACATTGACCTCAAGGTGGGTGGGGCGGTCAGTGATGGCATTCCCCTCTGCGCTGGAGATTTCTTTGCCAGACTGGAACCAGATACCGCAAAGTATGGGTTTTTAAGAATCCCTCAAAAATAATGATAGCTTTGTTTCTTTGAAGCCTCAAACCACTGAAAGAATACAGAAGAATAACAGTAGTGTACACTCAGTAATGGGGAATAGACCACACAGCGTGAGGGTTTTTTTTTTTAGTTCTGCAATATACCGACATACTTATTTTGGGCAACATGTGGTGAACACTTATTATGACCCACAAAGACAAACCAAAACTGTTTTTAAAAGCTTTTTTGTTGTGTACTTGTAATTACTACCAAATTAAACGTTAAGACCAGGGAGCGATTTCTGCAAGGTTAGTTATTTTTCAGCTAACACTCACTGATGAGCACACTGAGCAAACTGCATCATCTTAATCCAACGCTTCTCTCTTGCGTTGCTCAGGAGTTTGCAGACAATCTTCAGGGTAAAGGGATTCATGGTGCAGTGATGGCTTTGGATCAGTCTTTCGACACAGATGCCATGGCCAAAGCCCTGGGCATCCCCAGCAACAAACACATGCTTCATCGGCACCTGTATGAAGAGATGAAGTCACTCGCTGTCCCTCTCAGGTAGATTAAAAGTCCTACTTGCATACCTTCATATTCTATCCTGTAAATACATTTGTATGTATATATTCTTGGATGCAATCTCCAAACAACAACGTCTTGTAACACCTTATGTTTATAGTAATACCGAGCAGGAGACTGAGGTGATTGGTTGTTCCTCTCCTGTCGCTGTTAACCGTTTTGCTGATGAGAGGATGTCTATAAGAAGATCCGGAAAGGTATTAGACAAACTTTATAAAGACTGAAATGTGCAGTGCTGTGCAGATCCTTTTTGATATTTCACATGTTTAAGATAAGATAAGATAAGATAGAACTTTATTAATCCCTCGGGTGGGTTCCTCTGGGAAATTCGACTTCCAAAAAAAAAACACAGCAACGACCGAAGTTACAGTTACAGAATTGTTATATATATATACACACACACACACACACACACACACACACACATATATATATAAATACAGAGACAAATATAAATAAAATATACAAAGGGGATAAATAGAATAAATAGGAATAAAAAATAAAAATACAAGTGAATTGCACATTTCAAGTATTGAGTCTATTGCACTGTTGACTATTTACAAAAAGTATTGCACAAGGTATTGTACAGTGAGGTGAAGAGGCACTACAGCTTAGTTGTTCCCCCCTCCTTTGTCCTCCTGTTTCCCCCCCCTCTCCCCTCCAGAGAGGAGTTAAACAGTCTGATGGCGTGTGGGACAAAGGAGTTTTTAAGTCTGTTAGTTCTTGTCTTGGGGAGAAGCAACCTGTCACTGAACAGACTCTTCTGGTTGTTTATGGCCGTGTGCAGAGGATGCCTGGCATTGTTCATAATGTCCAGCAGTTTCTTTAGTGTCCTTTTCTCTGCCACTGTCACCAGAGTGTCCAGCTTCATGCCGACCACAGAGCTTAGATATATACTAAGTATGTGAGTACACTAGAATAAGAAAAGAAGAATCAGTAGTTGGCTACTAAAGTCTTGTGGTCAGATTCAAACTGAGGATTCTGATATAAGACCATCATAAACACTAATTACTTTTTAGCTGATAATGTTTTATAAACAGGCAAATGTCTCATCTTTAAAGAAACTCCATATTCTGTTTTCAGCCTTTTTGATTTTTTTTCCAGAGTCCGCTGAGGTTACGAGCAAACAGCCACTCAGTGGAGCGAAGTCTGGGCTTCCACGGCAGCTGCAGCTCTCTGCCCAGAGAGGCCAGAGTTCAGGCGGTTCCCCGAGCCAAAGGCAGCCCGATGCACACCTACAAGAGTGTCGAAATCACCAACGTCTGAACCAGCTTCAGCCATCGAGATCTTAACCATTGTTTACATTTTTGTTGTGTTGCAGTTGTTTACAGCTGAGAAACACTCACACTGAGCCACACTAGAATTATAGGAAGAGAATGTCTTAAAGGGGTATGCCACTCGATTTAGTAATCTGACATCTTTAGAGAAGCATTTACTGAAGACAAATAAACTTTATCATTGTGACCTGATGGACTTGAAAGGAAGATAACTTAATAGCTAGGTTCATTTTTTATTTTAATGTATTTTTAAACTACGTATTCCAAGACTTTTATATATTATTGGAAAAATCATACCGGTATTTGTATGATAGATGGGAAGGCTTATATAACACAGTTATATAATTGAAATTAGTGCTCTTTTAATGCCTTATATTACACTGGTCCATATGATCTTCACAGCACTGTTACTATTTATTACTGCTACTTTTTAACATGTTTGTTTTTTTAAGCTGCAAGTGAAAAACTCTGTTAATGACAAAAGAAAAGTTGTTATAACTTACTTTCAGTGTAAAGATACAGCACATATCAGCTGTTATTCAGAATAGATGAAGGCCCTGTTCTTCATACATGGCTAACCCAGTTAACCAGACATGAACACTGGATTTGTTGACTGGATGTTTCTAAAATCACAGAAAGCTGTACAGAACAGAGACATCTGGAGTGCGATTAAGGTGATGTGTTTTTTTTTTTGTTGTTTTTTTTTTTTGCAACTTACAAAGTGCATTTAAATTACCAATCATACGTCAAAGGACTGTAAATTAGTATTCAGTTTTAGAGGCATTCATAGGTGTACTACAAGAGCTTTGAGATGGTTGAAGACAGCTATTTTGTTAGGTACACGTTGTTAGGTTCAGCTGCTTAGTAACACAAATATTTAATCGGCCAATGACAATCCCAGTGGCTCAGTTCATTTACATAGATGATAGACATGGTCAAGAGGACCTGCCAAAGCATCAGAATGGGGAAGAAAGGTGATTTCATTGACTCTGAATGTGGCGTGATTGTTGGTGCCGGGCTGGTTTAAATATTTCAGAAACTGCTTATCTGCTGGGATTTTCCCAGTCATCCCTATCTCCACAGTTTACAGAAAATGGGCCAAAAAAGAGAAAATATCAAATTCGTGGCAGTTTTCTAAGACGAGAAGCCTTGCTCATGTCCAAGTAGAATCAAAAATTGGTTGTAAACCCAATTTACAACCAAGGCATGCAGGACAGCAGCCATGCTGAAGACTGATTCCATACTGGGACTTGAACCTGTGTCAACTTTGTGGAAAAAACAGAAATCCTACAACTGCTAGACCATACGGGACTTAAATGAAGAAGAGAGAGATTATTTTCACGTGAGAACCCAGATAGATAGATTTTGTTTGATATTGTGTGTAATAATAATAGTTTTTGGACAATAACTTAAGAGAAGAAGCTAATGAGATGATTCTCAATTCTGCTCTGACATTCAGATGGTAGGGTCAGAATTTATTATAAAAAATATGAAAGCATGGATCCATCCTGCCTTGTATCAGTAATATCAGTGACGGTGGCGTAATGGTGCAGGTGCATATTTTCTTGCCACACTTTCAGCCTCAGTACCAGCTGAGCATCATCTAAACTCCACAGCCTTCCTGAGTATTGCTGCTGACCATGTCCATCCCTTCATTCATGTTTAATATTTCGTGTTTTGTCTCTGTGAAACTGTTAAACTCCTGAAGAATGGCAGTAAAATACAAAACCCAAAGGTTTTTCTCATCTCTCTATTTTGATCTACCTCGTCACCTTCTCCCGAATCGCCCTGCCATTGACTCAGAAATTGATCAGAAGCCAACTTCAACAAAGTCTTACTTCCTTAAATGCATCTGGAGGAGAGAGGAGGCCCAGGCCTGTCCTTTGCAGAAGCCTTTACAATACTTGTGCCATAAAAAAAAAAAAAAAAAAAAGCATGATGCTTAACTTGTCATGCAATGCCACTTTGGTCATTACCACTGTTACTATCATCTGCCAGAGATCATAACATAAAGTGGCAGGCTGTAGGAAAAAAAAAAAGAAAACAATGAACTGACAATGAAGCTGTGCCACGTATCGTATTTAATTGGGATCACTGGGAAATGACAGGTCAGAATGTTTCCAGTTTTTGTTAAAAGCCTATTGTCTCAGCTCTCTCTCTGTTAGTGCAATCACATGCTCAGCATTCAGCCAGTATTATGCCTCTCCATAACTTTTCCCTTGAACTTTTATTTGGGATTAACAAACCAATCCTAAAGGAGGCTGAGAGAATCAGATTAGATTGACGAGACTAAACCAGCTTCTTGTAACCTGAAAAAAGTATTTTAGCCTAAATTCCTTCAGATTGAAGAACAGGGCCCTCAAGTGCCATCAGCTCTAAATGTGTAAGATGATGCTACTAAAAACAATGACATGTGAAGTGTGTGTCTTCTTCTGACAGTTGGTATACCCATAATTATGTTTTTTTAATGTAAAAGATGATGCAGTGTGATATGTAGATAAATCTGTGGAATGTTGGATTAAGAATGTGGTAATGTATAAAGACTCCACATATGTGTATTGTGTGAACTGTGAGGAAGGCAAAACTTTGTGCCATTATACTATGAAGTTAATGGAACAGTGTATTCTGTACAGTTTTGGTCGTGTTTTATAATGCACAGCTGTTCCTGAGCATGAGAACACTCATTAAATGCCACCGCTGGGACTTGCACAGAGCCACACCGAGTGTGGCTGAAACCTTGAGGTTACTTCAAATAGCAGAGAACAGGTCTGTCCGTCTCTATCTGGGCGTCTCTTTGACTCACCAAAGCGAAACTGTTTAAGCGGGAAGATCAGACCAGTTCAAACCTGTACAGAGAAAGAAGACAGGGACATGCAATGTATTTGCTTTTAACACATGACATATACATCTCTTTGCAAAGCAGTACAAGCTTTTCATACATGTCAACATGAAAGTGGATTTATTGTAAATTGTTGCATAAAATGTAAGACTGTTATTGTTATTTTTGAGGAGAAATGCATTAAATTTGTGTTAACAAACTCAGAATGTAAAGTTGGTCCAGATGTAAATTATTTTTTCTTCCAAGGGTTTTGAAAATATATCTTTCTGTTTGCATACGACACTTCTGTGTTATCTTAAAAAGAAGCTCAGAATGGTCACATTAGCCTGTTGAGTTGGTTATTATAAGAGCTCGCATCATAAAAAACTATATGGACATTATTCTCATTTATTTTTTATTAATTGCAGTGATCTGACTGACCTTATTCTCTGCTCAAAGATCACCGTATGAGAGCAAGATAAAATTTGTGTCACTTTAGCACCAGAAGGTTGTGCCACATCTGGCAAGAAATAATAATAATAATAATAATAATAATGGATTGCATTTATATAGCGCTTTTCAAGACCCTCAAAGCGCTTCACAATTCTACTATTCATTCACTCTCACATTCACACACTGGTGGAGGCAAGGTACAGTTGTAGCCACAGCTGCCCTGGGGCAGACTGACAGAAGCGAGGCTGCCATATCACGCCATCGGCCCCTCTGGCCATCACCAGTAGGCGGTAGGTGAAGTGTCTTGCCCAAGGACACAATGACCGAGACTGTCCGAGACGGGGCTCGAACCGGCAACCTTCCGGTTACAGGATGAACTGCCAACTCTTTAAGCCACGATCACTCCTGTAAATGGTAGCAGTTTGCATTTAACAAACACAACATGGCCCAAGTATAGACACTACTAGCATGGAAAGGGTTAAAGCTGACTAGTACAAATTAAGATAGCATTATGGCCCATTAGCCATTGCTGTACTACAGGCTGTAGTGCACTCTGACCTCTTGGCGTCTAACCAGAGCAGGTCCCAAGGACCTTGGCACACAAGGCACCTTGGCACCTGCCACTACAAAAGTGTATGAGGCTTCACATTTAAATATTTCCGTTAATCCCAGTAATTATCTCAAACTAAAATCACTGGTAGTGTTAGGGATCTCCTCTATCACTGACCCAAGATATGAAAAAAAGACACTTTCTAAACTATAGCTGACAAAAACGACCGCACCAACAGCTCTTCTAGAGCTTTCATTAGGATTATTAGGATTTTCATAAGGATTTAAATAAATAATTGAATCCCCTGAAGGTCATGTGATAAACGGCCTTTTTCTATAAAGATGCTCTCTTAGGATCTTATCACGGGAGCTCATTTTCTCTTTTAGATACCAAAGATACTTTGACAAAGCATGTAGTTACTTACTTGAATAATCAGGCCCTACCTTATTTTAAGCTTTCAGGCCCCTCTGCAACCATTAGTTATTATTCATTTCTGTCTTGTGTTCCTCCTCATACACAACCGGTCTCGGCAGATGGCTGCCCCTCGCTGAGCCTGGTTCTGACAAAGTTTCTTCCTCTTAAAAGGGAGTTTTTCCTTCCCACTATTACCAGGTGCTTGCTGTATTAAAGCACCTTGAGGCAAGTGTTGTTGTGATTTGCAGCCATATAAATACAATTTAATTAAATGTAAACAATAAATATTTATAAGCAAAATTATGAGTTCAATAAATGCACCCTTAATAAATTCACCAGCAACTAAATAACCAAGATTTGCTTATTTTTATTTTTACAGAACATAAATATTTTACTCTGGGCTCTGAAATACTGTCTAATTCCTGTAAGACAATAGTTTTATTGTTCTAATATCTAATTGTGTGTGTCTGTAATTAATACAGTTAATACATCCAACATTAATCGTGTTGTACAATGCAATTACTTTATTTCAATAAGCTGTTTCTGGGCGTCTCCTTGTACCACTAATTTATTCCCGGTGGAGGTTTACTTGAGCAGCACTAGGACCAAGAGGACACGGGCGCATTTTACAACAGGGGGTGGCGAGGTTTCACTACGCTTGGAATTTGTGCAAAGTTCTTGTTAACTCTGTTTTTATCTGCAGCGGTAAACATTGTGTTGATCAATTCGTCTGAGATTTAAAAACTTTTTAAAAGGAAAAAAAAAGTTGAACCGGCCCTGAATTGCTGCGTCTATGTCGTCTCCCTCTCTTCCCCTCTGATCTTCCTGAAAACACCTGCGTGAGTCAGGTAACTCACCGATGAAGAGGGAAGTACTTGGCCACTGAACGGTGAAAAGGTAAGGCCTACACTTCAGAGCTAAGCTGATTTACGCTCGTATATACTGTGACCAGGACTGTTATCGATCTAATAGACACAGTACGCGAGTTGTTAATCTTTCTCAGTGTCATTGCGTGGGGTTCAATCCAATCTGACCTGTGTCCGGACACGTTTAGATCACAGAGTAATTCATGTGGGCAGGTCCACCCTCTCCCCTTCCTGCTTCACCAGAAAGCATTACCAGCGTTTTTATTTACTTTGACAGTAGTAATATCGGACTGATAGATTAATGTTACCCACAAAACAGACCAACTGGGCCGGTGTTTATTACCTGATAAGCCGAGTTTTAATGCAAAAAATTTACTGATGTTGAACGGGACACACCCATGCAATACAGCAGGCCTGCAATGTAGAGAAAATGAATGACAGCGTTGGTCTATATGTAGTCCTCTTTTGCAGCTGTCACCTTCTTTTCGTCCTTGATCATGTGTGTTTAATAACTGACGAGGGGAACACCAGGACCTGGTCAGATACTGCATCCATTCAACAATTCTTAATAATCAAGTCATGAATATCAAAGTGGAGATGCAATCATTCAGCTGTTCCCCCCCCCCCCTCCTTATACTAAATTTAGTCGCCTGCCCTCTGCTAAGGCAGACTACATTAAATTACATTTTTTTTCTTTCACCACAATAATGTTTTTTAATTGATTAGGCACTAAAAACGTAGTTGGCAGTCCACCACCATTATCTAATGAATGTGCCTGCTAGAAACTATATTTAATATAGATATTCCGTCCATTAAATAAGTATCAGTTGATCCTTACCAGCATGAATGAGCATTCAGAGTGTAATGCTGTGAAACAGGATGTGCGTTAGGGCTGGGTAATTGTCTCTGAAGTCATTAATGTGAAACAATACTTAAGAAAAACACTGAGAAATGTATGAAAAATAACTTGTATATCAATTTTAACTGGTTTTCCAGTAAAATAAACAATGTTTAGCTGTTGTGCATTATGTAAAGCTGTGTTTAGTTTATTTATTTTTTCTTTGTTTGTTTGTTATTTTTTTTAATTGGTTAGCATGCTCCACTAACTGTTGTGGGCAACTATACATGATAAATAACAGCTAAAGTGGGGAAAAAACACTTGAAGTGAGACTAGTGAATAATAAACAATATTAAAGTGGTATAAATGCTACTGAAATAATTTTGATTGCACTATTAATAATCACTTCTGTAGTAATTTAAAAAAATGCCACAATGAAAAATGATTACTACTTAAGCTATAAAACCTATTAAATAAGGTAAGTGATATTAAATAGATTTCTAAATAAGCAAGGCTAAATTTAATCTCATACCTGCAAAAATATATCTCAATACTTTTTGACAGGGATATGTGTATGGGCAGAAATCTGTGCCATCAGAAACTGAATTTGAATAAGCTCAATTTGAATTTGAATTGCTCAGATTGAATCTGAATTGTAACTTGAATAAATGCTTTTGAAAACTGAATTTGAATTAGTCTAATTTGAAATTGAATTTATGGTTTGAAAATGATCATCACTAAATTGAAATTGAATTTTATATTTTGAAAATGAATTGATTTGCTTTGAAACTGCATTTTATCCTTTAAAAATTCTGCTCTCGAATAATTTCAGTTTCACTTCTCACCATTCAGTTTCAGTTCTACAATTCAATTTCAGTTCTACAATTCAGTTTTTTGGAACTTACATCCGGTTCAAGCGCAGATTAATAGAACTACGTTTTACTAGCGGACCGAAAGTGTTACCGACGGGAATCTACAGCGTCTTGAGCTGAATTAAGACTTCAGAAGTCATTCGTCATGTCGAATGACCAGCGGATAAACTCTCAGGTTGGTAATAAATGTATTACATGTATAAGAACAAGCGTCATGTTAACAAATGATAGCCGTACAGTAACTGTTATGCTTATTGTAGCTGTTAGCTAAAAACGGTAATTTAGCATAGTTTGCCCTGAATTCAGCTTTGACAAACAAATATGATCGACTGTTTCTAGTAGAATTCCAAAGTTGTTATCTTGTACCCTCTCAGAATGCCTGCAGAGACCCCTACAGTAGGGAAACGTGCAAAACGGTGCCCAAACCTTTGTGTTTTAGCTTTATTTATGCCTTACACAGCATCCCAACTCTTTAGCTAACTTAATAACTTTAGCTAAAGTGAATAGTTAGTCTAATTCATTAGTGCAGCATTACTGGATCACCTCTGTTTGAAGTGATATAATATGATATACAACTATCACTGAAACAGCAAACTTTGTAAATAAGCAAACAACACTTCTCATTCTCTAAACGTTTGGCCACAGCTGTAGATTACACTATCAGTGCTTGTTCACTCTTGACAATAATTACATTTCTAAATTTACTTTGTGCATTTACAGGTAAACAATATCTAATATTTTATCTAAATGACTGCTTTGTCTTTGAAAAGGGTGAAGAGCCTGAGGCCGGTGACAGTCCAGTTCTACTCTAAGTACATCCTTACAGTGGCTCACAGGACAAGGCCACATTCCTGTCCTGCCAGAAGAGAAGACAAACTTCAGAGTCTTCATGCAGTTCAACCACACCTGTCATATTCCATATGACAGGGGTCTCAAACTCCAGTCCTCAAGGGCCAGTGTCATGCAACTTTTCCATGCCCTCGAGGACTGGAGTTTGAGAGACCTGCCGTATGGTGTTCATGCTGTTTTCTACCCCACAGTTACAGCATGTCTGACTGCCTGTTCAGCATGTGCAAAAATATATGATGAGTTTAAGCATGTGATGACTAAGGCCTTCCAGTATGGTGTTTGTCATCACATGTCACAGACATCTGGATGATCATTTGGAATAAATAAAATACTAAAAACGTGTTACTTCATCTTTTATCTTTATTATTATTATTGTTCTTATTTTACACTTTTCATTGTTAGGCATTAGGTTTATTTGTAGTAGTCCTTTCCAACGTCTTTCCCTCTTCCATGTTACTGTGTCAGCTTGTCAGCATCTATTTGGGTTTGGAAGTGGAACAGAAAGTAAAGAAATCCAAAGTGCCATTAAAACCAGCAGAGGTTCTTATATTTAAGAAGAAGGGATTAATTCCTAAATAAAATATGGCATTGAGGTCATTTCCCTCAATGCCATATTTTATTTAGGAACCCTAGAGAGCACTTTGCACTTTTAGCTAACAGCTACAATAAGCATAACAGTTACTGTACGGCTATCTTTTGTTAACATGACGCTTGTTCTTATACATGTTATACATTTATTACCAACCTGAGAGTTTATCCGCTGGTCATTCGACATGACGAATGACTTCTGAAGTATTAATTCAGCTCAAGACACTGTAGATTCCCGTCAGTAACACTTTCGGTCCGCTAGTAAAACGTAGTTCTATTAATCTGCGCTTGAACCGGATGCAAGTTCCAAAAAACTGAATTTTGGAACTGAAATTGAATTGTAGAACTGAAACTGAATGGTGAGAAGTGAAACTGAAATTATTCGAGAGCAGAATTTTTAAAGGATAAAATGCAGTTTCAAAGCAAATCAATTCATTTTCAAAATATAAAATTCAATTTCAATTTAGTGATGATCATTTTCAAACCATAAATTCAATTTCAAATTAGACTAATTCAAATTCAGTTTTCAAAAGCATTTATTCAAGTTACAATTCAGATTCAATCTGAGCAATTCAAATTGAACTTATTCAAATTCAGTTTCTGATGGCACAGATTTCTGCCCATAGATATGGTTTTGTGTCACACTGCTATTACAAAAAGAGTACACATTTGCTTTAAATGAAAAATGCTGTTTGTTAAGTCACTGTTCATCCCATCACATCAGCAAAGTGCCCTGAACCAGAAAATGAAATCATGCAAAAACAGTTACAAAAATTATTTACTATATATGTATGGTTTTTCTTTTTTTTTTTTCTTTTTTTTTTTTTTAAGATATTCAAATAGCCAAAAACATAAGGACTAATAGATGATGAATGAATTGGCGCCAAACCAGTTAATTAGTAGGTAGCTATCATTGGTCGATATCAACTATTTTCTGATTCACTGGTATCAGTATTCATAACAGCCGATAAGTGAAAACTAAAAAAAAGTAAATGAGAGACAAGAAAATGATCTTCAACCATGTTGTACGTGTTGACATTTCATATTGTTCATCAGGGGACACTCTACAACTTCCCCGTTAGCAACACAGGTTTGAAATTCCACAAAACAACATACAGCTCATAGTGTAATGAGCACATAAATGACTACACATAACAAATGTTAGGAAAATTATGTTTTGCTTTCTTAAAAAATTGGTCTGATAATGATCAGAATAATAAAATAAATCGCCAAATATTGGTATCGGCCTTACAAATCCTGTATCAGTCAGGCTCTAAACTGAACGCTTTTGCTTTCGTGTATTAGTCTTAAATGGCCATTGTTTGTTCAGTGACTATAGTTTTCTGTTAGGTGGTTACTCTGCAGCATAATGAAACTTTATTTTCAGTGTTATTATCATGATTAATTAAAATGATGCATGGCTTTTACTAAGGTGCTGTAGGTGCATAAACACTACAAATGGCTCATTTTAGCCAGTTGGTAGGTGGTTGCTAGACAACGTGATGAGGTCATAGTATCTGATACAGCTAAAAGCCTTCAGGGGCTGAATAACTACCAGTATGTCAGTTTTGGTTGCTCAACTCTTGATTGTATAAAGGTATGTGGGCAAACAAACAAACACAGATTTTTGTACATTAGTGTGATGTAAAACTGCAGGGGTTTTTTTTTTCTTCTTTTTCTTTCTAAATTTCAGGTACTCGTGAAATGTAAATTTCAGTAATCTGTAGTCTAAACATCTTTCTTTTTCTGGTTATTTTGCAGCCTTCCCAAGGTTTCAAACATTTGAATCTTTAAATATTTATATTTGAGTTCAGTCATTTATTTCTGGTTTAAATAACTAAGTATACAATTACCTCCTCTAAGAAGTTTTGCCTTCGTGGTAATAGTTTATATTACTGAGTAAATTCCCAATACTGTTGTTTGTTTTGGTTTGGCTTTATTTTATATTATTTATTAAGAACTGTTTTCATTATTAATACCTTGTAAAAGTGAATTAACCTCTTAGGTCCTGGCATCCACATCTGTGGACATCACGTTTTGGGTTATTTAGACCAAAATACTCAATTTTGCTCTACAAGGGCCTGATATCCACTTACGAGGACATCATACTGCTACTGTTCAAACTTTTAAATGACTATCCTCATATGTGGCTCTTATTTTTCTTAAAAACAAAAAAAGGTAAACAAAACAAAACTGGTAATTCTTTGTTTTTACATTCATCGGGCCCCAATATGCCCAAATATCAAAGTGAAATTGAAAATGCATGCCGTGGAAGAGTTTGGGTCTTAGGAGGTTAATTGTCTTTAGAGTAATATGCCCCTGTCATATTTAATTTGTAAATACTAAGCTAACATGCGTAAGCAGCACACCCCATGAGTCAGCAGATTTTAGAACCACCTTTAACGGCATTAACTTAAAGTAAACACATTGTCTTCAACTTTATCACCTCTCACATCCTTCAGTCTGCGTATTTGTTCATGCACAGCTTGCTTAAGATCCCACCATGACATTTCAAGCAGGCTAGGGTCTGGACTTTGACTGGGCCACCGCAGCACCTTCATTCTTTGCGTTTTCAGCCATTCTGTTCAAGATTTGCCGCTGTGCTTGGGATCATTGTCCTGTTGCATGACCCTGTTTCAGCAGCACTTTAGCTGTCAAACAGTTGGCTTCATGTTTGACTCTAGAATATTTTCTTATACAGAGGAGTTGATAGTCAACTCAATACCTGCAGTGTCCAGGTCCTGCGCCTGAAAAACAAGCATTCAGGGCCACTTTGGTTTTGCTTTCCAAAAGACGTTGTTCCAGAAGTCTGTTTGTTCAGATGCAAATTTGCAAACCTAAGCTTTGCGGCCATGTTTTGTTTTTGTTTGTTTTTTTTAAAGAAGAGGCTTACTCCTGGCAGCACTTTCAAACAAGCCATTTAACATTTTAACGGAGATCTGTGAAGTTTGAGGTTTAAGTCGTGGGTTTTTGCAGGTTTTTTTTTTTGTTTTGTTTTTTGTTTTTAAACATTCATTCCAAACGGGGACTATGCAATTTGCTGAAACATGCACTCCTCTTAAGATTGGCAGCTGTCTTGATTGTTTTCAACTTGTGATTGAAAATTGATGGACTTAAGATTGTTTGGAAATAACCCTTATAACCCTTCCCACACTGATGGCATAGAACGTTATTGCTACTTATGGTGTACTTAGGCTGTGAGCTGCTGCTTTGGCATTTTGAACAATTTTTTGGTAAATAAATAGGGACTTGGTGTAATAAGTCATGTGTTTTTTGGTCATCTGAGGTTCTATTTATCTCATTTTAAGACCTATTAAGGACCAGATGATATGTAAAACCTTACAGTTGAACTTACTTTTTCCCCTGATTGTATATGAAAGTGTTCAAAAGTTGCTTTAATAATTAGGGAGATGTCTGTCTGGTGTGCTTAAATATACAGATAGGTGACAAAATTAAAGCGAACTCTAACATAAAATGTGTTAGCACACAATCACATGCTCAGAGAAATGCTTCATTGTGTCTTTGGATGGTTTCTAATGGAACACCAAGATTTTCTTCTATCTGCCGTTTTGATGATGTTGGTCGAGATCGATTAGTGACACCTCCCACTGATGTCCCCAGATCTCCCACTGGGTTGAGATCTGGGGACAGTGAATATAACAGTATTTACATAATTTGCATTCTCATCAATCAATCAATTCTGCTATAGACTAGGGGGTAACTGTCATCCAGTTAGAGATCATTCCCAACCATTCCAGGGACAGAAATATTTCATCATAGGATACAGATGAGAACTTTGAGTAACAGTGTGTTGATTTGCTGCGACCTTTGGATTCTAACCATTCCAGCAAACATAACAGAGCCACCGAGTGCCCTCTCTACAGGTGTCAAGGCATCATATCTTTTAAATTTGTAAGCCATCTGTATGAATGTGTGAACTATAGTGGCTTTACAAAGAACATTTACACCAGTACAACCTAAACATTGCTACTTACAGGTGTAGAGCTTAAGTAGATGATGTCTGCTATTTTTAAGGGATAGTTTGAGTAGGATGTCATTACTTGGACATGCTTGTTAACATTCAATTACGGCTTTAGTTCATAATCATCTGCACAGGTCACGCTTATGTACGGCTATTACAGAGGAGCAGTCTGCGGCTATGGTTTTCATTCTGGAAATTTGGAGCCAACAATGGCATCATTTTTTCAGTTATGTGCGTTTTGGGTTTTGTTTTTTTTTTCCTCTGGTTAAAGAGTAAGGTTCACAAATGTTGTTTGGCAGGAAAGTAATTTAAAATGCATTTTATTCTGTAGGTGTTCCTGGTGTTACTGTGAGATGTTTATCTGATTCTAATTTTATAAACACTCTTTATTCTGTTTGATTCTGTGACCATTACAAAGATCTTTTGTGTCACTTTTTTATCTTCATCCTTCCTTCTCTTGGGTTGGTGTTTGTCATGTTAAGACATGTCTGGAACTACCAATGAACTCTTTGTTTTCCTGTAACCTGTTTTGCACCACACCTGACGTTTTCTTTTAACCTGTTCTCCTACTTTCTCATGCAAAATGTAGCCTCAGCGCCTTTTTTTGTTTTTAAGAGTATAGCGTCTGAAACCGGTTCATGGATACAGCGAGATAACACTCAAACTGTCATTTTAACCTTTTGTTCTGGAACTGGTAATGGTTTGTTTTATTGACATGGCCCATCTCGTGTGATGCGTGTGGTGCTCTAATAGATATGGACTCTTGAGCCCGTTCTTACCCAGGAAAATCAAAATCAGCTTTATTGGCCATACTAGAAATTAAGCTTAATGTACTTAACAGAATAGACAGACAATACAGACAGAAGCACCATGACGCAGGCAATAACAATGTGGTAATCTTAGAAACTTGGTCACAAATTGAAAAACAAATTCAGATACTGTGATCTAAATCATTTCCTACAGAGGAGGTAAATTTCTGGGGGAGTGTTGGGGTAGATGGTGTCTGCTTGTGCAAACTGAAAAGCCTTCCCCCCCCCCCCCCCCCCCCCCTTTGCAGGTTGTTTTGCAGGTATGTGTTCCAGTCGGGGTATATGCGGTGACAACAGCCGTCCCAACAGATCCCCCAGCTCAAGGAGCTCTGGTTCAGGCGCCCACTATGCCCTGTGTGCCCTTGGAGTGGGCGTCATTGCCCTTGGCATTGTCATGATTGTTTGGACTGTGATACCTGGAGGGGATTCGGGTGCCTCTCCAAAACCATCAGGCAACTCCACAGGACCTAATAACAACGGTGGTGGTAATAATTCAGGAGCCACAAAGACCCCAACAGTGGCCATGGTGCTTGTTGGAGTTGGGGCACTGATGCTGATCTTGGCCATTGGCCTTGGTTTAAAGAGCAAGAAGAGAGCTCAGGATAGGAGTGAGCCTGTGACCACAGGAGTCCCCTTTATGACTCCGATACCAGAGGAGCCTCAGCCGTAAGTGATAACGTTTGGTTCTATTTTTATTCCTAGATCATTTATAAATGTTAGGATTTATAAATGATATGATAATTCCTTGAGTTAGCAATCAGGTGTGAAAAGGTATTGTACCGGTGTTGTCTGTCTCTAATCTGTTTGTTCTGCAATAGTCTAGGGTGTACCCCGTCTTTCTGTTTGGAAAGGATCCACTGCAAGTAAACTGCAAATTATGTAACGTCAGGGACTAAGTAAACATTTAGCATTTTATTTACCTCTATAATCCATCCCCCAAATTTTTTTTTTAAAAATCAGTTTTTATTTTATTCAACAAGAGAAATGTGGAAAAAATATATCTTTTTTTTTTTTTTTTTTTTTTAAATAGGAGAGATTGTAAATTAAAGTTGTCTGTTATGTGTATCCAGAACATCTGTTCATCCCTTGAGTTTTTTACCTTTTTTACGCTGAAATGATTCATAGGTCACTATTTAAGTAGCTTAACACACAAAAACCCTCTAAAGTTTGGCTCCTTTGAAACTAATGAATGAAACCTGAATTATTTCTAATGGCCAGCAGGTGGCAACTCATGTGATTTAAACAAAAACAGAGAAAAACATGCTTTTACTACTTTGTTGAACTCATTAAAGACTATTGAGTTTATTTTGTGGGCCTTTGCTGTTTCTTATAAATTTCTTGGAGCCACAACAAGAAGCTTCTTTCAGACAAAAAGTAACATTGACAATCTACTTTGGCTTAAACAGCAGACATCGGCACCGCTTACCTAGTCAATATACTAAGATATTAAGCAGATAAAACACAAAGCTAATAAACTTAAGAGTTTATGGGGACCAAAACAAAGCTGAAAAAGATGGACACAAACACGAATGAATGCCTGTATGGTGCCTTTTGAAGGTGTCTATCGGCAAAAGGTTGTTGACAGCTTTGGTTTGTCATCGCTGTGTTTTTGGGGCTCCTTTTAACTGTCGAAGTTGCCAAAAGAAGGCTTATAAAGTGTGTCATTTACAATGATTTGTCAAAACTTTTGTCTCTTTCCAGCGACCCAACTACGTACAACGTGCCAACCTATGAGGAAGTGGTCAGCAGCAGTGAGTACCCCGTGCGTCAGAGTAACCTTCGGCAGAGCACCTCTCACCTGCCGTCCTACGAGGACATCATAGCTGCGGTGGAAAACGAGGGAACAGAGCCCGCTAACAACACGACTGACGAAACCCCTGTTAATGATCAACCTGCAGCCGCTGAGCCTCCATCTGAACCCGCTGGCCTTACATCTAACCCCAGTATGCCAACCCGCAGTGCTAGTCGGGCCAGCCGCTTGCTCCGGCCCCTCCGAGTGAGAAGAATCAAATCTGACAAACTGCACCTGAAGGACTTCCGCCTTCAAATCCGCACCCCCACACAGAACCCAGTAACCATTGAACCCATCACTCCTCCTCCACAGTATGAAGATAAGATGCCTGAATTGAAGTAGGGCAAGCGTTCTACATCTATCTTAATATGCGTTTCTAAAAAAAGGAAAAAATTAATGTAACACTTATGAATTTAGTGGATTTATCGTAACATTTCTGGAGAAAACGATGTGAAAGGTTTGTGTTAAGCAGGTAAATGCAGTAAGAACAAAGAACAAGCCCACTGCTGAAATTAGAATCTTGTTCTTTACCAAAAAGCTCTGAATTTGCATATTTATGCTATTATAATTCATTATTAGGTATGTGTGAAAGGATCCGCTTTCAGATTTAAGTCTGTTGTTTCTAACAATCATGTTATAATTTATGTCAAACAGAGGATAGTCTTTCAATTTTATTTATTAGCCAGCTATAACATGTTTTTCACCTTTCCAAGACTTAATGTTATTGCTGTGTCTTGATTCTGGTTTGCTTTGAAGTTTGGAGAAGTTGAAATTACATCCTACAATTTAACGGGAGAATCATTATTATTTTTAAATCATGCTATGTTTAAGTATTCTAAACTTAGTATTTGAATAGAAAATTAATGTGTGTGTGTGTGTGTGTGTGTGTGTGTGTGTGTGTGTGTGTGTGTGTGTGTGTGTTTTTTTTAAACTCCAAGTCTTAAGGTAACTTTATCCTTTAAGACAAATGTTAAGAAAGGGGGAAAAAAATATGTGTTGGCACATAACCAGAAGAAAGGTTTTGGATATTCTGGTGATGTATCATTTTATTCATTGTCTCTTAAAGTGTTGAAATGTTTAGATCTCTTTAACTATGTTGTATTATTTGTAAAAAGTGAAGAATAAATTGTTGGTTTTTTTTCTATTTTGTTTAAGTTTAACTTTATATTTTTGTTTCAAAATGTCCGTAAAACAAGTTCAGCATGTATTTAATACTCGTGTAATGTCAACATTTAGTAAATGTAGTTGCTTTTCTTAAAGTATGACGATCCAATGTTAGGATGCAGTTTAATTTTCCTACATTTGCTTGGTATACGTTTTGGGGGGGAAAATAACATGCCCCTACTGTAATTCGACTTTTGATTAATAAAATCGAATGGTGAATGTTTTGACCTGCTCTTTTCTAAAATGTGTCAACATGACCATCCCCCTGAATATTACTTTGTGCTTTTGCATCTTAAGTTTGGCACCCTCCAGTGTTTGAATTTGGTCATTTATTCATTTCACAGTTCGTCATCTTTTTGCACCTCAGTCTGTTTGGTTTTTTTGAAAGCCGGTCCGAATCTAAAAGTAATTATAAGTGGAAATTTTTAAAATATTTGCTAATATGAGCTGAGGTGGGCAATATAAAATCGTATTGAAAAAATATTACATTAAAAATAAAAGTTGTTATTTAAGTAAAAACAGCTAAAATCAGGAAAAATGTAGGTATTATTGTAGGCGAGTGTTATAGCATTATTTAAGTTCAACTTTCACCCATACCAAAATGTAAGCATTAGCCTTCAATTAATTTGAACCCTAATTGTTTATTGATCATTTCTTTAAGACTTAAATTGCTATTTTTCTGGATGATTAAGTTAAATGGCTGATTTTTCTTTTTGTTTGTTTGCTGTTTTGTAACAATTCTAGAAAAAAAAAATTTATTTTATTTTTTGTTAAATGCCCAACGCAAGTACCCAGAGCCTAAACTGGCATCTTCAAATCATGTTTTTTTTTTTTTAACCAATAAATTATTTATAAAGAAGAAAACTAAGTGAAAGTATTGAAAGGAACTGCAGGATGTGAAAAGCCAGAACAATGACATATTTCATTTCTTTGTTTTTTTTCATAATTGTATAATTGTCAAATTAGCTGCTAATCACTGATTTGATTGTTTTATATCTGTTAAGCCATTTCAGGAGTTGTTATGGCTCCTTTGTCCACCCCCTGCAGCTCCCTGTGAGAAACAATATAAAAACGCCAATATGGAACTTTTCATTTATATTTGCTAACATCTGTTGCTATTTGTTGTTGTATGTAGGTCAGAAGGTTGGTTGCTATATGTAGCTAACAAAAAAGGATTGCCTCATGTCAAAAATAAAAACAGCCTTTTTTTCTTTTTTAAAAAGAATCCATGTTTCCAATCCATATTTTCTCCCTCCACGCGTGTTCCATTTTGTCTACGATAAAAACCACAAAATGTAAATTTTTATTATTGTAGTGCTTTCATTTAATTTCTTTCATTTATTTATGGTTTTATTGTATTCGTGCTTGTCAATACATAATAATATTTGCCTCTATAAATAGAGGGGAAGTATGAGATGACATATACATACTGTACTTGAGTCAAAAGCTTTAACCCTGAAATAGAACTTCACATCAGTTTTTGAGATTGACCTTTTTCATGGTGATGATGATGACATGATTATTCATGTTCAAAGCAGCTGCAACTGGCAATCATTACAAATGTGAATGGTTATGCTGACTTTGTGCATTCAGTCATTCAATTGCTGTTGTATCTGTCACCAAGAACATCACCGTACAGGCCAGCGAGACACCACGGATGATGAAAGATGCAATGTTCAAAGTACAAAATTACTCTTTAACTCTGGCAACATGGTGCATAAAGGTACCAAAGCACCATCACTAGAGAATACAGAGTTTCTTCAATGACCCTATGAATACCAGACAAATGTAGCAGACTATCTAAGACATCCCAGACAATAAAGCTGCTCCTGTGAGAACAATACAACCTTTCTAAATGAGCTCAACAAATATCTTGGGAGGTTCAAGGCACTCAGCAACACACCCGTAAAGAAAAATGTTCCAGTTGCTGATGAGCAGTCTTGAAATAGCTGAAGTCCGGAAGACCTCGAAAGGAGTGAACATAAGTAGCAGGCCCTGAAGACATACCTGGTTAGATGTTTAAGGAATGCAGCAACCAGCACACCTTCAATATGTCACTGGATCACAATGTCCTACTGTCTTGTTTCAAGATTGCTGCCATCATTGCAGTACCTTGAAAATCACTTGTTTAAATGATTTCTGCCCTGTAGCACCCACCTTAAAGGCAGCTGGTAAAGGACCACACTGTTTTCATTACAGTTTGCTTACTACCCAAATCACTCTACAGAAGACGCCATCTTCTCTGTACTACATCTCAGCCAAGCAAATGTTGTTTGTGGACTTCATTTCATCGTTTAAGATCATCATTCAACAGCATGAACATGCTAAACTAGTTCCCATGGGCCTCAGCACCCTTATGTGTAAGACTTCCTCACCAAGAGACCTGACCAGACTGTAACTTCATCTCTTTGAGCACCAGCTCTCCTCAGGCCCGTGTCCTGAACCCCCTGCTAACCCATGATTGCTGTCCGAGATTCACATTGTAAAGTATGCTGACAACACAGTGGTAGCAGGTCTCATTCAAGATGACAACAACCAGGCCTACAGAGAGGAAGTGAACCAACTGAACCAGCACACACTACTTGGCTCTGAATGTCAAAAAACCCCAAAAGGGGACTATCTTTGACTTTAGGAGGAGCCAGTACAGTCACATGCTATTTCTCATCACCAACAACACAGTGGAAATGATGAGCAGCATCAAGTTTCTGTGGATACAGATAACAGACACCCTGTTCTGCTCTCTTGTAAAGAGATCTCAGCAGCGCCTGCACTTTTTCCCACCGGTTGAGGAGAGCTCACCTCCCCCCTCGCATGCTCACCACTTTATATAGAAGCTCTATAGAGAACTTACTGACCGCATGCATGTCTGTGTGGTCAGGAGCCTGCAGTGCCTTAGACTGGAAGTCCCTGCAGAGAGTGGTGAGGACACTGGAAAAGATCACTGGGACTCCACTTCCCCACATCCAGGATGTTGCGCAAGAGCGCTGCCTGACCAGAGCAAACAAAGTCACACGTGACCACTCCCACCCCCACCATACACTTCCTGCTGGCCTCTGGGAAGAGACTCGCAGGATACACAACAGAATAACTGGATTCTGCAGCTTCTTCAGCCAAACCACCAGGCTGCTCAACTTTCAGTAAGCTCCCCCACCACTGTCGTACACATGCACACACTCATACAGTTGTTCTCAAGACTATGTTCAACATATGTTTGCAAAATATACATCTAATGTGCATTATATTTTTACAGATTTTTATTTCTATCTTATTCATTATTTCCTGTTAAATGAATGTGTCACAATGACCCATGTCAGAATCACCTGCTGTTTGAATTCTAAGGTTAGTAACTTGTCAGGAATAAAGTGATTTCATGACTGATAAAGGCATAAAATGTGAACTTGATATCACTAAGGTCATTTCTAAAATAAACTACAATCTAACTAATAATAATCTATTAGGTAATAACAGGAAAGAAGAACGAACTTCTTCATTACTGTTTTTTAATAGAATATAATCAGTATACACACACACACACACACACACACACACACACACACACACACACACACATATATATATATATATATATATATATATATATATATATACATACATACATACATATATATATATATATATATATATATATACATATATATATATATATATATATATATATATACATACATATATATATATATACATATATATATATATACACATACATATATATACATATATATATATATATATATATATATAAATGTAAACTGCACTGTCCAAAACCACATGACTCTAACAGTAATAAACAATGTGAACTGCCATCTCTTATGTAAAACTGCAAAATACCAACATCAGACCATCACTTAAGTGTTTAATGAGACAGTTTTTTCCTTTTTCTTTGTTTTATTAATGCTAAACTGTTATAGCAATTTTACTGCCAACTAAAAAAAAACAAAAACAAAAAAACAACAACCAAACATTAAACCTTTGACTGTTATGATTTTACAGAGACTGTTCTGGGGCTAAGGCTGCTTGCTACCGTAGCTGTTAGCATAACCCTACTCTTTTACCTGTTAGCATATTGTTAGCCACTGTGCTAATTTTTCTCCATTTGTCCTGGTGGCTTGGTAGCTTAGAAAGTATACACATTTCTATCTGTCATTTAGAGCAGAGAAAACAGTTGTTAAGTGAGATTATGACTTCAAACTGAAAAAAAGTGCAAAAGTAAGAGTGATCCTCTGTGCTAATGACTTCACCATATGCTTGGAGTCAAATGTTCCAGTTAAGATGATGAGACTGGAACTGGTGGGTTTAGGGATTTCCCTGCAGAATGTATAAATAAAGGCAAAGTTTGATCCTCTCTAGAGGGATCAAAATTTCTCTTCATCACAGACCAAGTCTCACAACCAGCAAAAGCAATCATTTGATGGGAGGTTGCTGGTGCTAAAGGAGCATCTGCGACTTGGCAAATCTGCCAGTTCAACTATTTTTTCCAGTTTGCACTATGCCTGATTACTGTGTGTTTAATAGAAATGTAAAGTACCATGTTTTATGTTCATTTTAGTCGGATTTTGTTTGAATATCAGATCCTATTTGATGATTCATCAGCTCAGAAATCCTGGAAATTGCAAAGGGTTCACAAACTCATGAACAACCACACTTTAACCCCTAAATTTAATTCATAATTAATATCTGTCTTTCATTTAGTCTTTCTGAAAACTTCTGAATTTAACTGGAAGAGGAAATTGATTTGTTGCTGATGTAAAATAACTAAAACTACACTGTGAAATTATCTATGAGAATTTCTGTTATAGTCTATTTAATTATTACACCATTAAACTGTAAAACTTAATAGCTTGTCTTGCTTGTTGACTAATAATTAAGTAACCTCAACTCGCACTCAGTTGGGCTTACTTAAGAGGGATAAGTCGCATTACGGTAACCGGGCTTAAGCAAAGACCTCTAATTTTAAGCTAATACACGTCATACATGGTCATGTTTACAAATTTTACTGTAAATAAAAACAGAAAATGTCACTATGTAGGGCGATTTACAAAGTGAGATCTCACTTTTTGTAGTGTTTCTACGTCTCACCCCCACCCCCAAATACAAACGTAAAGTAGTGCAATTACATGTAAATCTTCCAGGTAATTTTTTTTTTACATTAGAACAATGCAAATTGTTAAATATAATGGAATCTACTCAGTTGAAATTGGCTTGATTGGTATAAATTCGGTTTAAACCAAGCACATTATCCTTAATGGTAAATTTAGATTTCATATATTTCAGTTGCATTTTACTTACAATTGTTGCCTCGTGTTTTAATGAGGGTGCAAAATGACTTTTCTACTTTGTTTGGCTGTATTAAGAGTTGATCAACGACGTTTCACGCCTGCCGGGGTTCATGGTGCACGAGTTTCCATCATGGTAGCCTGTTGTTAGCTAAACCTTTAACACTATTCTTGGCTGCACAAACACTGGAAACTGCATTACACATCAGCAAGTATCAAAGTCTAAACACAACATAACCGAAATAATGATCACAACACTACTAAATTAAGGTTTTGAAGTTAAATATTAACAGTCTCATGGGTCTTTGCACTCTGCAATTACAGAAGCGTCCTGCACAGGTAAGAAAGACATAAACACATAATGAAATTAAAGTATGCGCAAACATACTTTCCTGTATGCAGGAGAAAACGTAATATAAGTAAACTAAAGTGTACTTATTTTAATTAATTGAAGGCCTCATTTGCATTTACAGGTCAGCAATGTATACAAGTGCATATTTTAGAAACTATAGATTTTTTTAGGCTAATATATTTCTATGTAAATTATCGTAAAAAGAAACACAACAGAAGCACTCACAGTACAACACGGCCAACTTCAAACATGTACATAAGTCAGTAGTTACTTAATGCGTGCATTCGAGTATTGCATGTTTTTACTGTTTTCACTTACAAATCCCTCCATATCGTGTTAAAATCTGTGCTGACCGCTTTCTGCGACTGAAACAGTGCTGACCTACAAGGCGTATGCATTTGAAGTAAAGTTTGTGTTTGCTTTCCCAGTATCAACTACATTTTCCAGAGCTCCACCCTCGCCTGGGTTTAGAAAGATTTTTTTCCTTCTTTTTTTCTTTTTCTTTTTTTTTAAATGTGCAGCTGCCCTGGAGCAGAGGGAGGAACAGCTGGCTGAGGGAAGAGCCAGCCCGGGGAGTCAGTCACATTCCTGGCTGGGATTCAATGACTGAACCAGACACAAACAAACAGAGAGGGCGAGAGAGAGAGAGAGAGAGAGAGAGAGAGAGAGAGCGACTCACACATTGAGTGAGTGGGGAGACAGCAGACTGAATGTGCGCCAGACTGAGCAGACGAGGCATATTTCGGGCGCACATTAGGAGTGCGTAAAACCGCAGGAGCATAGAAACATAGTACCCGGTGATTGTATGTTGGATAATACGACTTCGGAGTCGCTTAGTTGTCGACTTTAATTGCGTGTGCTTACAGGAACTGCCCTATGATTTCAGCAGCTCTCAGTTTTCTGAATGGACGCGCTGGGAAGCTTCTCCGGTGACATGGAAGTGCGCGTTATTGAGCGTGTAGCCGGATGCTGAGGACGCC
This sequence comes from Mchenga conophoros, assembly GCF_057382185.1. Classification (NCBI taxonomy): domain Eukaryota; kingdom Metazoa; phylum Chordata; class Actinopteri; order Cichliformes; family Cichlidae; genus Mchenga; species Mchenga conophoros. The sequence goes on from NC_140530.1 coordinate 23,953,094, forward strand.
CGACCCGATAAGTCGATTTCAGCTCGCATTTTGAGTTTTGAACTCTCTTCTCTAACCGACAACATGGAGGGCACGAGCTTCCAGCCCCATCCTGGACTTCAGCAAACTCTGCAGCAGTTTAATCTGAGTTCCAGGCGCTCCCTCGGTGGACCGGCGGCGTTCTCCGCTCGATGGCACCAGGACTCACTCTTCGGGAAAGATGGCAAATCCGTCGAGATGATGCTCACCCTGCCGGCTCAGACACCTCCAGTGATGTCCGGTCCACTTTTCATCCCGTCCGACCGCTCCACCGAGAGGTGCGAGACGGTGCTGGAGCGGGAACCTATCTCCTGCTTCGTCGTCGGTGGTGAGAAACGACTGTGCCTACCGCAGATTCTCAACAGCGTTCTCAGAGATTTCTCCCTCCAGCAGATCAACTCGGTCTGCGACGATCTCCACATCTATTGCTCCAGGTGCACGGCGGACCAGCTAGAGATCCTCAAAGTGGTGGGTATCTTGCCCTTCTCGGCACCGTCCTGTGGGCTTATCACTCAGACGGATGCTGAACGGCTTTGCAACGCGCTCATCTACGGCGGTACTTACCCTCCTCACTGCAACAAGGAGTCGGGCTCTCTGGAGTTGGAGCGAACCGAGAAAAGCTTCAAAGTGTATCACGAATGTTTTGGTCGTTGTAAAGGCCTGTTTGTCCCGGAACTGTACACCTCTCCGGGTGCCGCCTGCATCCAGTGCATGGACTGCAGACTCATGTACCCACCTCACAAGTTTGTTGTCCACAGTCACAAGAGACTAGAGAACCGGACAGTCCACTGGGGCTTTGATTCGGCCAACTGGCGGGCTTATGTGCTCTTAGATCCGGACTACACCGGGAAAGAGGAGAAGAGTCACCTGGAGAAGCTGCTCAAAGAGTTAAAAGGAAAATTTGATCTCACGGGAAAACGGTCCAGTAAATCTTGCAGAGTAAGTCTGTGTGTTTTCCCCCTTTTTTGATTTTACAACGATAGCTTTTTGTGTTTGAGGAATTTTGCAGTGAATTGTTTGTTTGTATCTGTTGATATCTGAACTACATCATCTGCGCTGATTGACATTAATCTGAGAAGACTTCCTTCTTCTCAGGCCTGCCAAGTTTCCTTTGATTAACTGATTGATTGTATCTTTCACAAGTGTTACCAGCCTTATCAAATGCCCCAACAGGGTAAAAATGCTGATCAAATGTCACATCACACCTTTCTGTACCTGTCCCATCTCATTTAGAGGTTCACTCACTTCTTCTGTGTGTGGAAAAAAGTGAGACTAACAATCAGCTTAATGCTCCCGAGCATACATCCCATCACCTAAAACTCATCCACCCAACCCCCAGGGTTACCCAAGGGCAGCTGCATTATGATAAATTGAGTCTCCCTGATATATTTTATTAGTGTGTGAGAGAGAAGCGAGGGGGCAGGTCGTGCATTATGGTGCCATGAGGTGGAGAAGGGGGGGATAAGAGTTTAAGGAGGTCTTGAATATGGAAATGTGTGTGTGAAAGAGTGAGAAGAGGTTTGTGCTCATCAGGACAAGGATAAGAAATCTGAAAAGTGTGCGCGCATGTTTGTCTATGTGTGAGTGTCCCATTGTGGCTCCTTGCGTGGGTCAGAGATGTTTAGTATGGACAAAGGGCCAGGAGACGAGGTGGCTGTTCCTTCGTCACAGAGCAGCTGTTGTGTGGGACTCTGCTAATGAGTGGACATCTCTGTATGCATCACCATGGCGCTGCTCCAGTCTGAGCAGGAGCCAGGAGATGTCTCACAGGGAAACCTCAGTACTTGCTTTAATGGGAATAGACGCTGGTTTATAGAAACATGAAATGAGGACGTTGTGTTGAGGCTCTTCGCTGCTGATTTATGTCACCTTTCCACGAATTGGATGGCCTCTTGACGAAATCTCGCCGCAGTCGAGAAATATCTGTCTGTGGTATTTAAGTCTTGCACCTGTGATGTTTCAGCAGGTCTTGACGCATGACCTGTGAGTTATATATTTCCACAAAATGTTGATTCCTGCACTGTCAGTGTTTCAGAGAGTGTGCGAGAGATACAGAGGGCCTGCTCATCATGGATTGAAAGGGACGAAGGGGGCAGTGTTTGTTTGTTTGCTGTGGTTCACTGTCAGTTGTGTCCCAGTTAGCAGACAGGCCCCGTCCTCAGGGAGCTGCACACCAGCGCTCTCCTATACATCAGCCTGACAGGCCAAGCTGCTGAAAGGCTGGACTGAGGCTCACAGACTGTGTTTGGCTCAGCTTACCCATAAAATAAAAACACAATGTTATCGGTCTGTCTCAGCCTCCCTCTGATGTCAGGGTGTTTTATTAATAAGAGGCAGCCCCGAAGGTTAGCTCCTCTGCCTGTAACATCTGTCTAGACTCCCACCTCATGCACTGAACATGGTGGTTGTTGCAGACACCGCCAGGGGAAGGTACTCAGTTTACTGGACCGACTAAAATGTATTTATTTATTTAAAATTCTAGTTTTTGTTGATAACATGTGCGTGTACATGCAAGTATTCCCAGTCATATTCTAAATGGGGAAAGGGAAAAAAAAGTATTCTGCCCACAAAACAGCAGAAGCCGGATTGGCCAGGCCAGTCATTGTGTCTGTTTTGCATCAAATTCAGCATTTGGTCATTTAGCCCTATAATGTGCAGATGAGGGCAGATTGGAGAGAGCACGCCGCAGACTCTCTCATTCAGAAGATGCAGGGTGTGTGAGCCCGGCCTTGATATGTGTTGTCAAAGGGCCTTGACCTGTGACCTCGCTCCAAAGACACTGACCCAGCCTACCCCCATTCTTTTTACACCATCCAATCTCATGCCCTTGTGTCCAGTTCACTGGCCAGATGGCTTTCTGATAAAAGACGGAGGGATATTCACCTGGCAGACAAAAACATTTTTTCTCAGCCGCGGCTCGATTTCCAATGAAACGTCACCGTATTGGAACCATTAGGTCAATTTTCAGACGAATAATAATATTTATTACTCTGTAAATTTTATGGGAATAGACACAAATTGCTTTCTTCATTGCTCTGAACTTTGCATGTAATAATTTAAATATGAACTTTTCTGATTAGCATGGAAATCTTCAAGAAAGAGGATTTCAACTGGAGGGGGAAAAACTTTTTGAATATTGTATTTAAATTAAAAAACAAAACAAAAAAAGCTCTAAGCAGTACGCCCAATGCAATCAATCATTTGAATGAGTGGAGAGTAAAAGTAGACTCTGCAGAACTGTGTCGACCCTCCTTAATGGAATGGATATTAAAACCACCCAAGTGAGGCCAATTTATTCCATTTCTCAACCCATTGTTCTCCTGGCTCAATGCAATTAGTCTCAAACCTGGAGTAAACCAGAGTGTGTGCCCAAGGCTGAAGGGTTGCATGTTTTGATCATGAGCTGTTTTTATAAGTGAATGAATAAATGAAAAAAAAATCTCTCGACTGCTTTCATCACCCGGTAACCATGCCTTTATCTGCACTTGTGTGTAGGTGTCTTTATGTAAAGCGGGTATAAAAGTGTGTTTGCATGTAAACAGGCGAGTGTAATGACTGGATCAGCTGTGCGAGCCAGATTAAAATGAGCTCACGGCCAGCTCATTTCCATTCCCATCTGTCTTCTGACCTCTGTAAAGCCCTGGATCCTGACGTGGTATAACTCTTTGGTCCTTGGTGGGCCTGTCTGACCCACTCATTAAAGACCCAACCCACCCGTATCACCATCGTGCTGTAAACACTGAGCAAATCGCATTGAATTCAGGTTTGGTAGCATGTTTCTCAATCTCCCGGCGCATCAAAAACTGCAGTTTCAGTTGGACACATCATTCTTTTGAGTGCAGTCGCCTGAGTCCTGACACCCACGTAAACTCGCTCCACCCTCCCTCCTCCCTCTGCAGTAGACAACACTCCTGTGCTGGCCAGAGTGTTTTGGCCAAAGCGGGGACAGTGTGTCAAGGCAAAAGGGGTGTCAGGCGCTCCCAGGGGTTGTGGCCTCCATTCTAGCGGCGATGACCCCATGTTTAAAGAGTGTCAGCTGGGGTTCTGTCATGGGTAATGTGCGCTAAAGACCTGCCGCCTCCTTTGTTTGGGAGCCAGGCTTTCAGAGGCTGTGAAGTGCAGCAGTTTCTCTTTGTTACCGTGCTGTTTCTTTAGCCGCTGTGTGGATAGGTCCGTAACCTCCAGCCTTTCCGAGGGTGGGAAATCCACGCTTGTGAGTTTGCTGTGTCACCGGTTTCCTAGTTATGTGCTCAAAGACAGAGTGGAGCCTTTGGTGGTGTCTGCATGTCTGATAGAGATAACACTGGGCAATAATTCAGTGTTATCATTAATAGACTTTCAGTTGAATCATATTGCTTTTTTGATATTATCATATAATGATTTTATGGTCTTTTGAATTTGGCCTTATGGGTTATTTTAAGAAAATTAAATTGGAAGCAATTAATAGATTATTTTATGACTACAAATAGATCTGACATAATTTTCTCTGTCTATACAAATATATACAACAATTAAAATGATTATTAAAGTTAAAAAGGTTATTTTTTTGTATTTTCAACAGTCCATTTGTTGAAAAGCTTAAAAAAACACATAACATAACACTTTTGACTGATTTCTCCTGTAAAAATAACCACAAACAAACAAGCAAACAAACAAACAAAAGAAGCAATAAATAAATAAAATAGCATAAAATATGTTATAAGTTATTAATGCCAGCAGTGGTTTTAACATCATTGTGTTCAAACTACTTCAAGTGTCTGCAAGTAAAAGCAAATTCATTCTCTGCATTTAAATTAAAGTATTAGGAGCTGTGGGACAAGCACAAAGCCAGCGCCTTGGTTAAAGGTATAATATAGTATTAACCTCAGTCCATATTATATTACTACTAATACCTACTTTAAATGAGGTTCTTTATGTGTTTTGTTTCTTGCATTCGCTGCTGTGTTTAGGCGCATAATGGCTTCTTACAAAGTGAAATCGCAAGAATTGGAGTAGAAAATGGATAAATAAAATACATTCATGCAACTTATCGAGGTAATTCAATTATTCAAAAACCCTAAAACTAAACAAGAAATAATTTCGGGGATTTCAGACATATAAGAGTGCCCGTTTCTTTTTCTGATCATTTTGCGTGGACGGGGTTTAGCTCGTTTCTGCTCTGAACCTCGATGACACAGTGCAGTGCTAATGTGTGAAAGACTTCTTGTATAACTCATGGAGTGAGGGAGGAAGATGATTAGTGTTGATCAGTGATGATGAGATGAGGGAGGAGATGAGCACTGGCTGTGACTGCAGTCAACAAGCCAGTCAGTCAGTCAGTTGGTCCGTTAGTGGCAGAACAGATGCCTGTATTGAGTTAGTGTTATTCCACAATCATCATCAATTCCTCCTCGATCACCTCCTGATTTCCAGCTCTGTGATTAAGAGTCAGGCCCATCTGGTGCAGAGACAGGAAATCCTGGAGTCTGCATCTGCTGCTGGCTGAGCTAGTAAGCTGCTGCAGTCAAGGGGGTTTAGGCTCTTATAATCCTACATAACTACTGGAATGCCGAGACCATAGTGCACATCAAAACCATCGTTTTCTCTGGATGGCATTTGCAGAACGTGCAAAGGCTCCGCTGTGGACTTTCTTCTTCTTCTTCTTCTTCTCCCCACTCAAAGTATCCTCTCAATTTATAGCCTGTCCCAGTGGAATTTCGTAATTAGAGCATGAATTAGATATACTGCAGAGAGCACATTACATAGAGCAACCAACAGCGTAACTGCATATATAAAATTAAGTGCTCGCCTGGTGAGACATTAGAGGTCAAAAGACATAAAGGCACGAAAATATTTATCCCTTTAAATTTCTTCTCGTCTCTCTATAATGACTTGCAGATCTAAGCTACAGAACTGTTAGACCACATTGGAGATGTGCTAATGGAGCTCCAGCCAGAGCAGAAGTAGGCCCTGCTGGTGCCATATGACAAATCGGCATGCTGCTCTCGCCTACAATCCGCCCACCAAACACCTTCAAAGCTATCAGGAGGATTAGCTCACGCAGCTAAACCAAACAGACTGCTCAGTGTTCAGACAGCATTTGGTCCAAATCTTGTTTGTGCCTCCTGTTTTGGTGGCTAGCAGATCACAATCGGGGGGCTGCTGTCGGTTCAGTCATAACTGGGGCAGTGCTGAGGTGATGCACAGTGCCGTGGCTGCGGCAAAAAGAAGAATAAATGTTTTAGGGATTTGGACGACTACCTTGCTCTTTGGGATATACATAATTTATTTTCGGATTAGGATGGTTTAGATTAACTTTGAGTTCTCTGCAAAGTTCAGAAGACGGTGTAGCCAAGGCGACTCAGACGGGCGCGAATGCACTTTTGTCTTTTTTTGTGACATAAAAGCTTCGTGTTCAGTTCTGGCGGGAGGGGGAAAAGGCTCTGGATCTGTTTTGTATATGTTTCTGCATGTGGGCAGGTGTGGAGAACAACATTTAGAGGCCTCTGTCAGACTCCACACACTGCCAGGAAGGACTCGTCCTCAGTCAGAGTCTGCGCCGTATGCTTGTGATTGGAGGGCGCCTGTGGTTGCTAAGCAGAGCTGCTCTTCCTGTGCTAAATAAGAACTTCATGCTCTCTGGCTGGTGGGCTCAAAAGTAGCACGCCAAAACGCACACTCACGCAAACACACGCGCACACACACACACACCTCTTACAGTACAGAGACCTAACGCGTCTCCATTCACTGCCCATCCTCTTTCATTGTGACCTCCACACTGTGACTCGACAACTCTCTCCTCCTCCTCCTCCTGCTGCCCTCATGCTTTCCTTTCTCCATCTCCTCCTCCTCCACTTCGCATAACATTCACTTCTCCCACAGGTCAGCACGGAGTAAACCTCCCCCCCTCCATCACTGAGACCTCCTCGACTGACACCACCTCTTTCTCTCTCCTCTGCCTCGCCACCATCACTCACCTCCTCAGTTTGACACCTCCTCAACCCTGTAGGACACACACACATGCATTCACACGCACGTACTCACAAAGACACAGACACAGGCTCTCCTACACTGAGTTCTCCTACTGCACTCCCCCTCACACTGCATTATACTTAGATCTCCACCTCCACTGTAGTGAGCACATGCTGTATCGGTCTGTATTCAGACTGGCCTACATACAGTATGCCACACATGTATCACTGTGCTGTTCCTTTGGTACAAAAGCTGCTGGTCTCACTCAGATGGATGGATGGATGGATAGATAGATAGATAGATAGATAGATAGATAGATAGATAGATAGGGAGTGAGTGCTACTTTGTCAGGATGACCTCATAACCATCCTCTAGGCTTTCAAGAGCCTGCTAAATGAACAAATGGGTGGGCTCTACATTTTTGTCTCTCTCCTGATGGGCTGTGTGCTATGAAAGATCTCTATCATGTTGTGTATCTGCTGGTAAAAGAGCACTGTGTCTTCTTCCTGAGTAGATGCATGTACCATGCGGCTCTTAGGAGTTTTATTTCGCTTACTTTTACTTTCTTAGTTGGTTACAGCTTTTGGGTCGTAGAAGCTCAATCATTTTGTGCAAGTCCCCGTAAGCTCTTCAGGCCAGCTCAACATGTTGTCTTGCAGAGACGAAGCAATGCAGCATTGTCAGCAGGCACCCGTATCAAATGAATTCAGCACAGCTGTCCTAGCAGACTCTATTGCAGTGATTGGGGGGGGGGGGGTAGAGAAACGTTATTTATTCAGTATTAAACTCACCCCAGGACCCGTCATGGCCACTCTTTGCCACAGTATCATTTGGTCAGGTGGACCTTTTCCCTCTTTGACCTTGCCGGTCTTGTTTATTACCTCATTCAAAAGCAGAATGTACTGTAACTTTGCAAATGCATCCATCTCATGAGCTGGCCACCTGCCCCACTAGGTTCTCGCTGTCTGTTCTTTCTTTCTTTTCAGCACACCAGTGGCTATATTTAAAAAGACAGGCGTAAAGATAGGCCACGGTTGCTCACACGCTGAGGTTACCTCCCCACACCCCCCACCTTTTTGCAGGTGTCTGATAGTTTCAAGATTGTCCCTGCGCTGCACTTGCTGTGCCGGCTGTCTAGGCAGGGCAGACTCCCTCCCTTGTGCTCGTAGCATTGACAAGCGTCTGGCTTTATTTCCAGCCAGTCGACGAGCTCAGATACAGGCAGCCATGGACTGAAATAGAGCAGGCCCACCCTTTATCCTATAATGAAGGGACTATTATAAGCCCAGTGTCTTAAGCTGTGTATAGCCGATGTCAAGGGAAGCGCTAGTGCATACATCATGTTAAAAAACATCAAGCTGCTTTAAAGATTACCATCAAAACTAATCACCTCTCCTTTTGCCGTCAACAGTCTTAATCTGCAGCACAGGAGTATGTGTTTAAGTACAAGGTCATGCCACCTCTCGTGAGCTGATGAGACTCTTTGCTTGAGACAAGAGTGAGAAAAAAACATAGGAAGACAGTTTTGAACTAAAAATAAGACAATAAAACAAATCTATTTGGAAGAAAATCGGTTCACTTGTGACCTCGTACCAGTCGGCTGAAAGCAGAGATAACAGTCTGGTCGAGGCATCTGTCCCATATGGAATGTATGAATTATTCCAGGGGTAGCAGGGCGTTGTTGGAGCACTCATCTTCACAAAGACGCCCATCTCTGAATGTCCATATTTAATTCACTCCTTTCAGCTGCTGAACTGTACAGGCTGCCGATATAATGAGTCCCTCCAAAGAGATTAGCCGCCCTGTCATCAATGCAACTCCCTAATTTCTCTGCCTGTGTTGTGGTGCAGGCTGCTGGGATAAAGGGCCTTGGCCGGACACAGTGGGAGGAAGTGGCTTTTGTGTTGCAAGCAGGTGCAGTGGAATGACAGTTTGGTTTTTTGGATACGTACGTGTATGTTTCTCTGTGTGTATGTGCGTGCAGTTCTGTATCTGGCTAAGCTTGGAGGGTATGTGCTCCCTGAGTGCCTCTGAGATACACCAGGAACCTCTGGAGCTTGACTTGAACCCTCAATCACAGGGCTCTTCAGGGGTTTGCAGTAAATTCTTCAGGCGAATGGTTTTCTCTCCCCTTCGTCGTCCTCCTCCTCCCCCTCTTTTTTCTCTCTTTTTTTTTGCTCACATCTGGTGAACAGCGCTAGCACCCCTGTCATCTTTTACTGCGTTGAGGTCATTTCCACCCTATCAGTAAAGTGGAAACACATGATGTGCAGGATTCGGCCTTAATGGGGTGGGGCTGGCATGGACCAGCACTGACACAGCTTTACAGCCAAGAACTGCCAAAAACGGCCTCTCTGTGAAATGCCTCCTACTTTAAAATTAAAACCATTTGGGGGTAAATAATATTAGAATGCACAAACCTGTTAAAAATCATCACTAAATACAAATAACTGCTATAATTAGTCACTTTAAAAACACACACACACACATAGGATGTGCACATGTTTTCCAGAAATGCTGCAGTGAGGTGGAGCTTCGTCTGCAAGAACAAAGCTGAAGTAACTCATGACGCTTTGAAAGTGCAATAAAAAAAACTTACCAAGCATTGTTTAGACCTACACAATGATAAGTGTATAATGAGTACCAACTCCGGAAGACTCTTTTTGGAGTTTCTCTTCCTCTGTTCAGAGTTTTATTTTTGCTGTGAAATTCTTCTCTTCGTATAGGCTTTTTTTTTCTTTTTCTTTTTAACCGCATTATTGAATCCAACTGGTGAGCCGGGTACAGACTTTGGTACATGCTCCAGATAAAGGGTGCATCCTCGAGTTTAATTGGGATTCTCCTCTAGCACTAATGTGGATTCCCTTTAGTCTGTTGCGGCTCCATTCTTCTTATAACATTTTTCACAGCACAGCCCGCGGTGTTTGTTATTCTTCGAGATGAGCTTGTGTCATTTGTGAAAACTCAGCTCTGCCTTCTGACACGTTTTGCTTGATTTCTCCACAGTGCATCATTAGCAGCGGATTCATCTCGCCACAGATTTGTTTTTAAGTCGGGCAGAATTTTTTTTTCAAACCATTGACCAGTCTTTTACCTGCTGATTTTAACTGTTAAAAACATTGTACAGTAATATGCCCAGATAATGTGCCGCTAAGGAATCTCAGTGGAATTAACAGTTTTAATGTAGTTTTACTGCCTCGCTACATGGATCTCAATGTGCCTCCAAGCAAATTCCAGTCACACTGTGGTTTCCATTTTGTGGTAGACAGAGCTGCAGTGTAAAAAGGGGTGGGCTACAGTCAGTCAGTTACTGCTGTCTGTGAGCAGACTACGGGCAGGCAGAGCGGCTGCTCAGAGCAGCTGCATGGATTTTTATTTCTGCTGTCCAACAGGACTCCATCACAGACTGCAGCAGCACTCATTATTGAGGGCACACACTCCTGTGCTGCATGCCTCTGTCCTCATTACCTCTGCAGCAGCTTAGCTCTTTGCCTTTGTTCTCTCTCTTGGCCTGAAACTGGAGAATATGGAGAGAAGTGCTGAGGCTGCAGTTAGCTGGGCTGCCCACAACTTCTGCCGCACAGGAGAAAACATAGCGCAGACAACCACCACCCCCCTAAGCCCTCTCGTCTACATATTTTCACAAAGCCATCGCACAAGGGATGCTCTAGTTTGATTTATCACCCCGACTTCGATGTAGGCTGGTTGGATAAGAGCCTCGTTTCTTTGCCCTCGTTGCCCGTCTGTGTCTTGTTCGATTAAAATAGTTCACTCTTAGGTGTGTTTCGTGAGTTGGCCCACTGAACAAATGCCCTCAGGCCCATTCTGCTGTGTGAAAGGTCCCATAGACCTGCTGTTCAGAGGCATTAAATGGCAGCCGGGCAGAGTGGCTGGAGCAACAGTAAACTTTTATCACACTAATAACCCACAGACACAGCTAGCCTAATGGCTTTGCCAGCCATGGCAGGGGTTGCCTGCAGGTCAGGTTGAATTGCAGGACATAAATGGTAGGTTCCAACTGGTAGAACAAATAAAGGAAGAATTAATAAAAGAGGGGGGACGGGCATCCAAGCCTTGCAAAGGGGTTAGAAAGCCGTTACTGGAAGGACAGATAATCACCTTAAATTATTTGCAGTAATAGGACGCTTTTAATTTGACTGCTCTTTTATAGCAACGTGATCGGTGGCCTTTTAACCCTCTTTCCCACCCCACTCGGTTACCTTTCAAGCACTGGATTCACTCTGAGCCCTCAAAGGAGACAAGTCCTGCACGAGTGACAAGTGCGTGAAAAGATCTGCGTTTGCCCAGCGCTCGGTGAAAACATCAGTCCGAGAAGTAGCTGTGCTAGAGAGAGGGTGGGGGGAACATTTGTTAATGGAGTTCGAATCTAAACTTTTCCTCAGATTCCTCTCTGCCTCTGGCTGAGGTGGACGGGTGTTGAGAGTGTTTGTTTTAGGTGAAGTCAGTGCTGGAACAGAATGTTGTGAACCGCAGGCCAGACTGTGGTTCTGCGGTTCAGCTCCGACCTGAATGCAGACGGCTCTGTTTGTTTTGCTTCCCCGTTTCTCAGGGAGAATTTTAGACGCTGCCAAAGTCCTGCGCTCACACCCAAGACACGCAAATAAAAGTCCTTCACAGGGGGAAAAAGAAAAAAAAGTACCTGGGTGTAGTCTCTCCATCTGGACTTCACCACCTCCCCTGGTGGAAGGGTACAGTTCCATACATATCTCATCTTGTAAAAGGGCTCTTTGGGAGATGAGATGGCATTGGATTGCGTCGGTGGCAGGATGTTTGTGTGTTGTCTTCCAAGCCTTTTCATAAATAGCAGTTGTTATGTTACCGAGGTCAACTGGTTTTACTAGACTAGAGAGGCAAGTCCAGAGGCAAGGAGGCCTCCCTACCATCTGGCAGCCATAAAAGAGGGGAGCAGAAGGTTTTTAGTGGAGCTTTATGGGATGGTGGGTTGAGACATTGAGGGGAGGAGAGACATGAGTGGATGGTGGACTCTGGTTGCCCTCGAGCTGCAAAGCTTCCCCTGCAGTCTGAATGACAGGTCAGAAGTTCATTGCCTCTTTCTCATCTCGCATCTGCCTGGTAAGGTGGAGGAGGTGAGGAGTTCGAGGGCAAAGGAGAGGACGTCACCGTGAAGTTGCTATTGCTGCTGTGAATAGAGATGTATTCTGGGCGAGACATCTGCGTTTTGTTTTATGAGCCCGCTGTATTTTTAAAAGTGTTTCAGGAGACTATAGTCAGCTGGCCTGTTAGCTTGTTATGCTACACAGAGGACGAGACTGAAGTCCTACAGATGGTGCAGGATTATGTGGCTGCGTAAACACGGGTGATTCAATGACATGGTGTTGTTTGGGTATGCGTCACTCTCTCAAAGCACCCTGCTCGCCACAGAGTAACGAACAGTAAGTTGTTTTGGACAACTGCAGATCCAGGGTCTCTCTCTCTCTCTCCTTTTGTCCAGAAACGGCTTCACAGTCAGGTGGTGGCTTCATTTTACCTTAAGTGGTAATTACAACATTGTTAAGCCTTGAAAATGGTCGAGCTCAAGGAGAGCAGGATGCTCATGGAGACTTCAGGGATGAAGACACTCCAGAGACTCTCAGTTGTGATTTCTTTTCCAGTTTTTAAGAGCCTGAGCTGGAGCTGTCTGGTCCATCTGAAGCTGGATTCCCAGCCTTATAGGTTTTCCAGAACGGGGTTATCATTGCAGAGGACTGTGCAGCTTTGCTGACTCTGGCACTGATACCTCCCATAGAGACTTCATTTGTTGTTATGCTGCAGCTGAGATGCGTTAACCCTTTAGCCCCTTTAGGATATTTAGCTAATGGAGGGATATGCCACTCTGTTATTACTTACACTAACCTTGTGCAACACTTCCATGTCACAACGTGCACATACGTTTGCGTAATATGAACGCTCTAATTAAAAGACGGAGTAAAAGTCAATTTGCTAATAATATAAATTATGTATACTGACCTCTTTCTCTCACCAGTCTGCCACTGGGGTTTTAGACCCTCTGCTGCTTCATGCAGTCTGTATACAAAGACAAGAAAAGTGCTGACGGCGAAAGAATGAGAGCGTGTTTGGCAGGCACGCCCTTGTAGGTTTCTGTGTCACTCAGCGCTATTAAATTTTTAATCGTTTCCTTGCCGTGGTATAACGCTCAACAAGGCTCTGCTCACACAGTGTTTATGCTCTGTGCAATTCATAAAATAGGGGGAAAAGAAAGTAAAAAGTGGGATTTTTATTTTATTAAGATTTTGAAAAAAAAACTGTTAAGTTAAAATATTGTTTTCTTATTTATTTTCTTACTTATTCCCGACAAAACGCAGAAGTAGAAGCTGAACTAAAGCTGCTTTTAAGGGCTGCACTCACAATGAGATTAATCAATTAGCGGGTCGATAGAAGATGCGCTGCCAACTATTAATCCACATATAAATTCAGGTTATTTTTTTCAAGCACACTTGGACACTTAATAACGTCAATTTAATTATTCAGTTATCCAGACAAAAAGTCAAACTGCTGATGAATCCGTGGCTTGTTGGAGTCGTCTCTGTGCCCTTTGAGGCAGACACCACAGTAGTAGTCATCATAATAATAATAACAATAATAATAGCTGCAATTTATAAAGCTCCACCCTCGGTGGTGTTACTGTCATTCCAAAGTCCTCAGTATGATTTATTGAAGTGTCTCCAAGAATTATCATGACAATGATCTTAAATATTCTCGATGCCAACATCGTTGATTGCACTTGCCAAACTTTAAAGAAAGCATCAAAGGCACCTTCAAAGGCAGGCGCAGTCAAAGAATCCAGCCACAGATTCACGGAGAGCCTCTCAGCATACTTTGGCCTATTTATCAGCTCGCATTTTGCGTCACGCGAGCGTCTCGAGCATTAGGAAAAGGAGTGAAATAAAGCACAGGCTCTTGATTGAGAGGCTGGAAATGAGGGACTCTGCTCTTTCTTTAGTGGTTCCGTCCACTGCAGTGATTCAGGGGATAAAAATGTGGCCTGTGTCTCTTTAAGAGCGCTGGCCTGTCTGCAGAATGCATCAGTCCTGTGGAGCAGACACAGGCCAGCAGGAGGAGGGGGGTAAAGGGAGGAGCGTGGGGCTATGTGGAGGGAGGTATGAGGACAGGAGGGAACAGCCGCAGTCTGGGCTTCCAGCCTCCTGGCTAGACTGCTGAAAGTTATTATTGAGTTCCTGTGTAGGGCCTCCCCTCCCTGTGGCATACTCCTCTGTGTTCACTACAAGGTAAACGGCGAGTATGGGAGAACCAAACAGAAAAGTTGGCAGCCTCACATGCCCCTTTGCAATGACCTTATATGCAACAAATAAAGGATAATTTTGTTTGATTTGGAGTTTTTGCAAGGGTGAAACCTCTGAAAGACTCGCAAGACTTGAGAGAAACCACACATGCGCGTAGCCTCGCAGCTGCCTGAGAGCAGCTGAAACTGTGGCCTAGCTCACGGTTGTCTTGAGTTACAGTTTAGCAGACATGTCCTGTTTTCTTAGGAATGGCCTTAACCAGTCAAGACATGAAGGTTGACGGCTCACCAATAAGAAAGCGGGGGGACTAAATCCTCGTCTGGCGTGCTAAATGATGAGTATGATTCAAGGACAGATGGTGGGAGGACAGCGTCTCCTTCGAGTAACTTTGTCTTTAGAGTAGACGAGGCATAATTTGCTGGAAAACGATGTGGTTGCATAAATCTTGAGAACAGGACCGACTGCTTTCACAGCGCCGTTTTCGCAGGACTGTTTTCAGTGCTGCAGTACGTCGCGACTCAGAGATTTGCTGTCTGAGGAAAGGCCATGCAGATTACATACTTACATACATCATGCCCTCCGCTGAGGCCTGTGCCTGCCTGCAACACTAATCCCTAGCTTGCCTCCCCTTTAGCGGCTACATTAGGGCCACAGAGCGCCTGCGTCCTTCCAACTCAGCCCACCAAGCGAGAGAGAGAGACAGACTTTTACATAATGCTCTGTTTGGTGCATTTGTTCCGAACCTGCTGCTGCTTTATAGCAGAGCTCCTGCAGGTTAACCCAGCTGCTGCCTTTCCCACTTGCCATGGCTCCAGTCCACAAAAAGGCTGAACCCGTGCAGCACCTGAGGCTCGTCGGGAGCCCGCGAGACTACTTGCCCGCACATATCTTCTGCAGCTTATGTCACATGTTTGCCCTGATTAATCCCAGCATGTGCCTTCATTCATGGTCAGTGCGATCATTTGGCCTCTGCTTTAAAGCTGTCCCAGGCAGGGTTTTGCAGGAAAGCTGGGCGAGGGGGGAAAACCCTGGCGCTGAAATGGGTATTTTGTGGAGTTCTGTTTGTTGAGTCAGAGCTTATGGGCTCTACTGTTATGTGGTTGCCATGGAGAAAAACACAGGCTCTTGTGCAATAAAATCATCCAGGAAAAGACATTTCCAAGAATTTTTTAGAGTGAAGAAACAGACGGCAAATCGCAGAATTCATGAGGTGCTGCGGTCCACCACCCAGCCCCTTCAGTCCTCCATTTTAGAGCGCTCATATTCATTTTATGGAAGCGGCTCGGCTCGAGCCCTCTCACCTAATTATTTCTGTAAGCAGATATGTTTTCCTATGAATGGAGGAGGGACACAAAACCAGTGTTTAAGGATGGAATGTGTGATCTTAGGAACGGATGTTGTGGGTGTTTTATCCCCTATTTCCCTTACAGACAATTCCTCTAACAAGTGGAAACAAGTGAAATGCTATTTGATCTCTGTCAAATATTACTGTATACACACACTCACTGTGAGGTCGTCGTACATTTGAGCCAGATTGTTAGTCTGCCAGCGAGAGGAGAACATTTTCAGACGCCGTAACTCGTAATGTTGTTTTGAAAATAGGTTGACAGTTAATTAGTTGAACAAGTAGAAAACTTAGCGGCTTTCTTGTTTTGGGCGTTTTTTTTTTTTCCCCCCATCTGGAGTCGTTCTCTTCAGTTACGTCAGTGCTCCTTATTGCTCGTTAATGTGAGTTCTTTTATTATTATTTTTTTCCCTCACCATTTCCCGTCTATTTAAATGGGCCCATTAGCACATTTCAAATCGTGCAGCTTTCTGGTTGCGTTTCTTTTGCATCTGGGAAAATGCCTACTATGCAGCGCTGCAGTCACAAATGATACAATGTTACAGGCTTGGAGGCTAAATTTCAAGTTCAAAGATAATTAAAAAGAATGCCTTTAAAATTCCCATCAGGTGTCTTTTTAATAGTGTTTCACTGTTTAAATAGAAACGCCATTGGTGGAACAAAGATTAGCTCCTCTAAGCTGGTGACCAGGAAGGCTGCATTTCAGCTAAATGACCTAGAATGGTATCTATAAATTTCAGCAGGATTTATTACTTTGCTTCAACCAATTAGCTCCTGAGCAATTTCTCAGGATGTATACTGTGTTGGTGAAATTACATCTCATGGGACCCTGGGTGAGCAGTGACCCTAACTTCACCTCGCCCTCTCACAACTTTTATGGCCTCCTCCCCCAAATCCCCTTCTGCCCCCCCGCCCCACCCCCCTTCCATCCCCTCACACCTCTTAACCTCTGGTATTCATCCCATTTTCATCTTTCCAAATAAACCTGCCACCTGCCCTCCTCTCCGCTGCCTGATCAGGGGGGCATGTGGTCATGTGGCTCGTATTACCGTGAAGGCACGGCACCGCAAGCCGCTCCTCAGCTGGTCAGTGAGCTGCTTTAAAATTTTGAAAAATGACCATCCCCTCAGTGACTCATTGGTTACACTGGGTTTTTATCATCAGCTTGTACTTTAAATTGGCTGCGGGTAACTGTGCCGTAAGTTAGTCTTTCTCAGATATTCAGTGATTTCCACAGCGAAGAGCCTGGTGAACAGTCTGAATGAAGATGAATGTATGACCGCTGCAATTATAACCCAGGCTTTGAGTCAGATCTGTGATAGCCACCAAACTCGGGAGACCCTCAAAAGTCTTCTTAAAGATTAAATTGAACTCTTAATGATTAATTAAATATCTTCTTAAGCTAAGGTAAGTTTCCTGAGCAGTTGGGCATTTCAGTGAGGAAAGGTGTTATGTTTTGTTGACTAGATAAGACGGTCAATGGGAACAAAGTGCAATACAGTTGATTGGATTTCATTAAGTATATTAATAATATCATGACTGCTGGGAACAATGGAAATGTACAATTCTGGCTAAAAATTGCATTATAGAATGTAAGGATGGCAATCCAATGTTGGTTTATGAAGAACTGCAAGAGAACATCCAAGGAAGTTGTGATATTATTTTGTGAAATAAATAACTGGCAACCCAAGTCAGTAATGAAAACGGTGGGAAGATACCAAAGTATAATGAGAATAGCCGATTGATTAACGGGTATGGCTGTAGTTGGAAAGGGTACTGATGGTAGTAAGAGAAACGATGTGTGCCTTTAGGCCAGAATAGCAGAGGAGAGCATGCTCGCTGGATGCTGAAACAGAATAAACCAAAGAATAAATAATTGAAATATCTCGCATAATAAATAGCAAGTGAGGCGAAGCAGCCTGAATCAGTATGGAAACCACGTGCTTGGATTTGAAATTGGATGTTGCAAAACATGAGACTAATCTGGATGAAAGTACAAGCACATGGCACCAACCCAGATCTTTACAGATGTTATCTCCTTTCAAAATCGGACTGGAAGAGAATAAAATATACTGACAAGAATGAACCGCTGCAAACCTGGCAACCCATTGAATTTAATACCTGTATGAGGACTTCAAGATTTACTATGTATGCTTTTTTTCATAATTGATATTTACAGCCCTGTTGTAGTTTAATAAAATGTAGAAATGGTGACTATAAATCCCATTTGACTCTTGTGTATGTAAAATTCGGACGTAATTTTCATTTTTTCAATTTACATCCATATGTAAGCAGCGGTCCTTCAATTTGGAGGCCTGGCTCTTCCTCAACGATGCCGGGCTCCCAGGCCGCCTCCTGTGCAAACCTCACAGTCTCTGCCCTGTGAGGGAGGTGCAGTGGAGTCTTCTAGTACCAGGTACTGGGAGTGATATAATGGTCTGTGTATTTGGAGCTGTTTGTGTTTGGGTTACCGAGAGCCGAGAGGTTATCCGGTGACATGTTAATCGTCAATCTGCCTTCTTTGCTGTGGCATTAGTATTAATCTGCAGGATTAAAACTCAGCCAGTCAGACACTGGACTCACAGCCTTTACTGTAGAGCTTCGCTAACATTGAGAGAGCTGTGCACACATCCCTGGGTACAGGCTGGGATGTGCTTATCGGCATTTACAGTTGGAAGACATCAGTCCTCTGATTAGATGATGTTTGTTAACACATCGTGTTTTGGAAGTAACAGAGTCCGTTTTTATCAGAGATTTTCACCCGTGTCTTTCATCGCTCAACAGTCACAAATCAACAGATTTTCCACTGACTCCTACCCCCACCCCCCTTTTTTTTTTATTCCCACATAGTGTAAATAACTATTTTCTTCATTCAGTCTGAAAGTATTTTCATAAAGACTTAATTTAACAACTGTAAGCATATAAGGGTCAGTTTATCCAGCATGGTAGGTACTTTCCAGCCAGCATAAACCATTTTGCCTTTCTTGTTTTTGACAAGAAAATGAGCACATTGAGACCCTGATGACTGAAAGATGCTCACGGCCTAACAGAGAGTCCATAATATGCAGCTGAACTGCATGCGATGTACCTCTTTTATGGAGTAAAAGATATGGTATTCTGACCTCTGCTGCTCCGAGCAATTTTTAAATTGCTGGAAAGCCTCCATAAATGAAGCCTACTGATACACCTACAGATATATTTTTTTAGCTGCTCTATCACAAAATTAATGTCAGCACCATTGTCTTGAGCACCATGTTTTTTAATTCTAGATTTTTTTATTTTTTTTTTTTACATTTATAGAATGGAAATTATTGCAGTTTTTTTTATTACATATTTCAAATTATTTCCAACAATTCCAGCTTTTGGGTTTAGAAATCACCTCCTTGTTCTTTTAAGACAACAAATCTGCTGTCGCTGATGTTCAACATCAGGGCTGCTCAGCTAACGCCAGATTGAGCGTGTTGTCTGTAAGTAAGAGGTGTAAATGTGGGTGATATTTGCAGGTCTTTTAACTTTAAGAATATCACTAATCATCTTAAATGAATCGTATTTGTGCTTCAAACTGTGACGTAAAATCGAGGTTATAGATCACTTAAAAACACACAAGTGCACCACCGCCGGAGAATCAGATGAGGGTCAGTGTAATGCCAAGGGATTAAGCTTGCATGGCAATGTCGTTGCTGGCACTGCCGTACAACACAGATCAAGTTCTGTGAAGGCACACACACGCGTCTGAAACTCGGGATACGGCCACGCTAACGCAGTGATTTTCTCTGCAACGCTGGTGCATTAAATGAAGTAATTAGGAAATATATTGATCCGTTTGTGGCGTTAGAATAACAGAGAAAGGGCTAGAATTTCTCCTTTTAGGTGTTGGAAGTACTTTGGAGCACATGGCTGTCTGGTAACCATTTTGGTTGGCCGGACAAAAGCTTTCTCACAGCTTTCCCTTCAATTCCAGAGCACTTAGACAATCGAAATCTGGGGTGATGCTTATAAAACTGCCTGGTTGCAGCTCTTTTTTTTTTTTAAATGACAAAGTATTTTCTTTAAGTACCATTCAAGTCCACCCATATGTAGTGAGTATTGCCCATAGACCCCTTTTTATTTCTATGTGTGATGCTCTCAAAAGTTGTGTGAATATATTTGATGTTGATTTGACGCATTCTGGTTATCAAATTATTTTCCGTTTACATAGAGTGAGTCATAGCTCCTTCTCCCTCCCTCTGTCTTTCTCGTTAACCTTCATCCCCTCAGGCCTTCTGGTCCGGCCTGCTCTTACATTATTATAAGTGTGCTAAATGTTACAGAAACATAAAGGCTTTGTGTCTGTGCATTCGTGTGGTATGTCCCAGTGAGATCGTGGCACAGAGCGAGTGTTTCTTTGCCCGCACCGGTTAGTAGATACTGCCTCGCGTCTTGCTTCAGATCTGGTCTGATTTCTAACTCTCTTATTCCAAGAGTACAGCAGGGGGGCTCAGACAACTATCTGCTGAATTTGGCACTATGTGTGTCTAGAAATACACCAGTCACAGAGCACGTTTCATTTCCTAAGATAACTTTGACTCACAACCATACCGAACATGCTCACCCTAATAAAATATAATCTGCAGCACTATCTGCTTCACGTCTTTTAGTGTCGGGTTTCCATATCTGTTGAAATAACTTATGAGTGCTTCCTAGTGTGAGGTCATCCTCTGAGGGAGAGAGTGATTTGGGCACCGCTGTCAACACCGCTGTAAGAAAGGCCGGCGGGCATGTCCCCGTTGTTATGGTTGCCATGTTTGGACCTGACTAGGAATTCACATTCAGTAGTACAGTAATCTTTCTTTGTGTTTGCTCTCACCGCCGAGATGATCTTTTCATGCGCACACAAGCAGTTCGCTTTATTCAGGAACAAGTTTTTTCATGATGAGGATCGTAAAAATGAAACTTGTCATCAAAAGATTAGAGAGTTTATTGTGCCCTAATATTTTTTCATCCGCATTTGCATGTGATGTATGATGGCATTGAAAGAGGCGAATTAAACCCAACAGAATACAAGTGCAATCTTTACTATAAAAATCTCTGTCCATGCCAAACTCTTAAAACTCTTAAAAGTGATGTAGGACTTTTTCTATCAACCCCCTCCATGAGTAGGACACAATACCTATCAAAGGAAGCAAAAGCGCCATCCTTTTACTGCTTTTGGTTGTGCAATTGAGGCTTGAGATTTTCCACCCTGTGGTTGACAGAACCACCTCCTGACAGAACTGCAGTAACCAGCTCTTTTCTGCATTTTAACCCTTTATTTGACAGCAGTGGACAGTGACTGCAAAAGACTAGAAAGATAATGACAGGGACCCTAACTGCTTGGCTATTCAAATGACCCCATAGGGAACCACGAAATGCTGAAAATATTATTAAAGTGTTATTATTCTACAGCCATGGCATTGTGAAGTACGTGCAGAAATGTCAAAGCAATAGACGTGTATTTGCACTGTCAAAACACGAAAAGATGACATTTGCATGTAAGGATACAAGCAACAATGTCATTAAACAGCAGGTCTGGATTTGCCCATTGTAGCATTGCTTATATGCAAAATTTTTTCACTTTTTTTTTTTCTCTTGTGGGCACATAAAATCAAATTTGCACTTATTGCAACTTCAAAGTCAAGCATTTTGCCACCGAACTGTAATCAGTACAACATCCTGTTCTATTTTCAGCAAAGTAAAACTTAAAGACTGGGTCTTAAAATATTGTTACGTTGTCAGGATTAATAAGTGAATTATTATTATTATTGCACTGTTTTGCTCCTCTGCCATTAAGCTATATGTGTCAGGCTGTGTGCATCTGATGAGATTTTCCACCTTTAGGAACACCAGCTTGTCCTGCATCTTCCTCAGACCTCATCAAGTCTCAATCCCAAAGACAATTAGGACAATCCAATAAGCTCCGCTGTAATGCCGTCCTTATGCCTGGCCCTGCGGCTGTCTCTGTGTGGCTACGCTGCCATGGCTCAGTTCAGCCACGTAAACAAAATATTCTCAAGCAGAGACACAGTAAATTGATAAATTAAGCTAAGCTTTAGAGAGGGGAAATGAGAGCTACCCCGGTATCTGTGTGGAATATGGGATGAAGTTTCAGGGATATTCTGGGCAGACACCAATAATACTTCCCCAGCTGTTACAGTGACCACAGGGCTTTATATAAATCAAGGGACTGTCGTACAATTTATGCAGTGAGAGCCGAATAGAGCGTTTAAGGCATCCCTGTGACCGTCCACACCAAACCATAGGGATCAGATTACCAAAACTAGTATTCCTTCACTTCCAACTAAGGCTATTACCCATGTGAGCCATGCCAGTTGGTGTGCCCTTGAGTGAGACAGCGCCCCAGTAAGCACATGTCGATCTGGGGATTACATTCAGGGGTTTAGGAGGGGAAAGGAGGCCGTAATCTGAAACTGTTGTGTCTTGTTGCTGTGCACTTTTCTTAATGCCATGCTATCATGCAGCATACGTTGGTGTTGTATGACTGGGGCCCTGCAGGAAGTTCAGCTATTTTGGTCTTACCATATGAGTGTTGCCTCATGTTTTGTTTCTTGATAATTTCATTGCAGTGTTTTTTTAGTAGCACAACAGATGCTAGGGGTTTCAGTTTTACCCTTTCAGCAGATCCAACAGGCTTATTAGCTCTTAGCGTTTTGTTTTGTTGCTCAGAGATTAGATTATTCATGCCATTTTTATTCTTTTTTTATCTAGCCACTCTGCTTACCAGCACCCAAACACTCACTTAATCACATGATATAGATATATAAATTGTTTATCGTAATTTTGTTGTATAGAGCCAGGCTAGCAGTTTTATAATCTTCACAGTCTTTATGCTAAGCTAAGCTAAGCTACCTAGAAACTGGCTCTAACGCTAACATATTTCACTGACAGATAAATAAGAGAAAGAGGTGATAATCTTCTCGTCGTGCATCATTCCTAAAGCTATAGATAACAATAATAACTCTGTTCTCACCTAATCTTTTTTTATAGACAGAGAAACATGCACAGAAACAGGTTTTAAAAATGGCATGAGCACTTGCACTTGGACCCTTGCCACTTGCATATTATAATTTCGGTTTAACCTCCACATCTCCGGCTTACATGATCTCGCTAAAACCCTGTGCCTGTTCAACCTGCCTGATTGGTTGTGTCTGCGTTTTTGCTAACGTTAGAAATGAGAAAGTTAGAATAATGGGGATAGGTTCATTGATTAATTCAAATTGCCCATAGGTGTGAATGCGGGAGTGAATGTGAGAGCGAATGGTTGTCTGTCTCTGTGTGTACGCCCTGCGACAGACTGGCGACCTGTCCAGGGTGTACCCCGCCTCTTGCCCTATGACAGCTAGGATAGGCTCCAGCGCCCCCCGCGACCCTGAAAAGGATAAGCGGAAGCGAATGGATGGATGGATAGAATAATGGCAACAACCAGAAATAGTTTCAAACTTCAAGAGTTAGGGTCATACATTTTTACACACACTCCAATCAGCTACCTCTTCCCTCTTCATCCACCCACTTTCCTGCCTGCTACGCATCCATTCATGCTTTCATTGATCCTCTCACATCCCCCTCCATTCTCACTTCCTCCTCTGGCGTCTCTCACTAATGGCAGATGAAGCGTGCGTCGAGAAAATAGCCCTTCACAGGGGCTCTGTGGACGCTGGTATGCTGCTATGGAGAAACTAAGGGATTAAACTTTAATCTCCATCATCTGCAGTATGATGCTTGCTGACGTCGACTGACCAAGTTAACCATGTTAAGATTAGGCTTTTCCCCCTCGTGCTGAACGCCGGTCCCATATCACCAGTCACTGAACAAATATTGTTGATTACATCCATGTTCAAGTGAAAAAAACGGCTCAGTCAAAATCACGCTCCAGTTGGCGTGATGACGAGAAATCGTGATTCACGCAGGTCGAGCGCTGCGCTCTTTGAACAGATATCGATATGCTTGTGTTGTGTGTGTTTGCCACACCGGGATAAGATTGTGGGGTGGAAAAAAACCTGGAGCTTATCCTTGTATTGCCACGCCATTATGTAGCACTAATTAAAAAATAAAACATGCCTGCTCTTGCCCTTCTGCTATTAGACCCTGTTTAGCCTACAGGTTTGCTTTGAACCGCTCCCTCATTACAGCGCCTCAAAGAAATATCATACAATAGTGAGTTGAAAAGGGCAATGCTTGAATGGAGTCTGAAAGGGGAGGCTGTACTTGGCCTTCAAGTATACATTCCTTCAGCTCAGTGCTTCCTCTGTGGTCCCCCCTCTTCTGGCTCACCTCCCCCCTCCCACTCAATTCTCAGTTCCCACAGGGGACGCAGCCAAAGCAAACTCCTCAGAGGAAGTCTCCCTCTCCTTCCAGTGTGAGAGAAATGGGGATGGATGTCCTATCTGGGCCTGCGAGGCAATAGGATGTATAAGGGGGGGGGGTGTTTTGACTCCATGACCATGCTATGTCTATGATGTGGTGATGAGTAAAGCCCATGTGGCTGCTCTCCTGTGAGGTCAGTGTCATATTTAGCCAGTAGGTCCCTTGTGGTGTCTGGGAGTGTCTGTTTTCTGGCTCTATTATGTCTAGTGCTCGTAGCCTTCCTGGAGCTGCAAACCTCAGGGTAGAAATAGTACCAGACAGGCAGACATCCTTTGTCAGGAAAACAACAGTCACGGCAGTAATTACAGAGTCTTATTACACCAGGGCAGCAGTTCTTAGAACACCACCAGCCTTGAGTCAGGCAGGTGAGGGGTCGAGTCACCACTGCTAAACACAGTCAGGAGGTTAATCTAGGTTAAAAGAACTACCTTACAGTAGCAAATCCAACCAGCGGGCTTGTAAATGGGTGTGTGTGTGTGTGTGTGTGTGTACCGTGGTGACTGGTTAGACGGGTAGAGACATTTGTAAGGCAGGCAGACTGGAGGGGAGTGTCCAGACAAACATGTCATGTACACTTCATAAAGCTTACAAATGTAGGCTCAAATCAAACCGGGAAGGTCTAGAAAATGTCAAAGAGTCAAAGATTCCAGCCATAATTTCCATCAAAGGCTTAAACAACCTAAATGATTTACTAGAACAATTGAAAACTACTCACTTGTGACGGTAAGCAGTTTCCTAATAGGTGAAACTGTAAATTAACCCAATTCAAACGTGGTATCTATAGTTCAGGTATGCAGTGCCAGACCTGACTTAACACCTCCACCCCTAACCGCACTTTATCACACACACTCACTCCATACCCTCCCACATGCACATATGCGTGTCTACACCCGCAGCCACCCACTTCCCCACATGTCCCAACACCCACTCATAGCAGTGTGAGCGCACACACGCTCGCTCACGCAGAGTCTGGCTTCGTGCTGCAAATCTGTGAGACGTGATTCATTACCGGCTGGGCTTCCTACTAAATGAAGTTTATTGTTAATATCCATCTCCAGGTGATCACAGCAATTGGCGATTAAAGGTTGCACAACTACACCAAAGGGAGTGTTTTCTCATTGAGGATTTTGAAGGTAAACAGAGTAATCGTTTGTCTCGAATCGCACGCGCAGACAAGGAGATGGGAGTGTTTGCCATTCCTGGAGGCAGGATGTCATAGTAGTGAGTAAGAGAACGACCCGGCAGGTCTGTGCTGGCCTCTGTGCCTGCCTAGGTAAACATATCCTCTGTCTGACAAGTGCAGACCTGGTTGAGGATGTTCGCTATCACAGCACATGGATCTGCAACTTGCCACACACACGCATACGACATAGATAAAGGGGGGAAAAAGCTTGTGAGATTCAGTGTTTTGTGGCACTTAACAAGGCAGATGCTTCTTCCCTCCTCAGGTTTTCAGCTCGCCCTCAAACAGCACATGACTCGGCAGCTCTGTGTTAAAGTGCAGCCGTTTTAGAACACTTCTACTCGATCGCCTGTCAGATCTGAGTGCAATTACTTTAATTTGTCTTCCTCTCTGTCTGCCTCTGTCTCTGGATTGCAATATTTCTGTGGTTCGAGGAGTCGATCTTCTCCACCTGACGGCGCCTCTCCTGCCTGGCAGGGAGCAATGTAGCCTTACTGGCTGCCAGCCAGACCAGCTTGAGTGTCTGCTAAGCTCAAAGCCCTGCTCTCACACACACACGCACACACACAAACATGCAGACATGCCAGGCTCTGTTGCTGAACGCTTGCACAGATGCATCGTCTATCCTCCTCGCCTCTCTGAGACTTCTCTGCAATATTTTCTCATTCTGTGACCTTCTGCTCTTTTACTGTAAAACATCTCTACATGTGCTGACAAATTGATGAGTTGCTCATGAATAATGCCATTTACAGTCACACTGTAGCATTTTTAGAAGTTGTGTGGTTTTTCTCAGCTGTCTATGATGTGCCGTATCTCTGCCTGGATCGTGATGATTAATCGTTTACTCCCCTTTTCTCCCTTGTCAGTCTCCCAGCCCCATCCGAGCCAAGAGGTCCAAATTCGACAAATTGCAGTCAGCTGACAAAGACAGGAAACCCGATTGGCTCCAGTCACTGTCAAAGTCTGCACACAAGGTTTGTACACTATATGTCTGCGTAACTTATGTGTAATTTAAAAGATTAAAGATCTAAGGCCTCTCTTCATCTGGCTTCTTTGAATAAAGAGGGGCCTTTGAATGAATGTTCTAGCAGCAGTTTTCTGAGTTTATCCAAGCTTGTTGTGTTGTTGTGTTGCTTCAGGATCTGAAACAGGTCCAACTAAAACAGAGGCCCTCTGCTTTCCGCCCCTGGTCTCCTAAGCCAGCAGAAAAAGAGAAACCGGCCAAGAATGAGGTGGAGAGGTGAGCCTTCCAAACAAAAGATGTCACAGTTTTGGTTTTAAGTACAGCTTAAAACTGTTTACAGTTCCTCTTTAATCAAGCCCCTTTTTTTTAGCATTTAAATGCTTTAAGTCTGGCTGTGTTTATTATCCTCACAGGTCGTGCTCGAGGAATCAGGAGACACACAATTTGGCATTTGCCCACCTGGCCCCTGCGGTCCATCCCAAGGACAGCAACACTCCTGACAGGGGGACAGCTGCCATTTCCGTGCAGGAGCTGCATAATGGTGACGCACAGCCTACAACAAAGCCGGCCCACTCCAGCAACACCAACCGAGCCGAAGACATGGACACAGATGGAGAGATTGATGTGGATGACTGTGATGATGGTGAGTACCACCCACCATCTTTTCTGGTTTTTTTGAAGTGTAATCACAAAAATAAACTGTAGTTGAGCTTTAGAAAAAGCGTATATAGGGCACAGACTCTTCGATTCCAACTTTTATTGCACAGTAAAGGAGCAGGCTTGTTCATGGTGATTCCTGTGCAGCTGCGCCACCTGGTGTCAAGGGGGGAAAGTACAAGAGGAATAATGGCTTTCTATTTATGTAGCAAAAAATGCAAATATTTGTAGCAAATAATTAAAGATGCAAAGCAAGAAGAACAAGTGAACATCAATGATCTTCTGCTTTTTGTAACGCTTGTCTTCTCTGTTAGTGGTTATTTGCAGCATCTCAATTTTATGTTGAGTCTTTGAGAATCACAACACTAATATTGTTGGGGTTTCATCACAATCTTAATAATAAAAAACCTCTCTCTGTCCTCAGGTCCAGTGCAGTCTTCCTCCCTGGCTTCACCTCCGTCTGCCTGCACCAGTGTGTCTCAGACTCTGACTCCTCAGAGCATGGCTCGGGCTCAGGAGAGGCCTTCCTGGCTGCCAGGGACTGTTTGCCCAGAGATGGACACCATGAGACAGATGCTGTATGCTGGTCTTGACACCAAGGAGGCGCGGGAAAAACTCCTGCAGGAGATTGTCAGGATGAGAGTGAAGCAGGAGGAGAAGCTGGCAGCTGCTCTTCAAGCTAAACGCAGCCTTCAGCAGGTAACCCGTGAGACCAATCTCACCAAAACTAAATAATATTAAAGCTTCACTGGATTTCATTTTCACAACTCTGATGATTCGAATGTTTTTGCAGGAGCTGGAGTTTGTGAGAGTGGCTAAGAAGGGGCGTCTTCGCGAGGCCATCGAGGCCAAGCGCAACCTGCGAAAGGAGATCGAACGCCTTCGCGTGGACTGGGAGAGGAAGATGAGGGATGCGGAGGAGTCTTGTGGGCGGCTGAAGAGAGAGCTGGAGAGAGAGAGACAGCAGCGAGTTTGCGATAAAGGCTGCGAAGCCGAACGCCTCCGGGTCAAATACTCTACTCAGGTGAGATGCCCCCAAGATGACCAAAGCCAGCGAGAGCACTAGAAAATATTGTGCACTCGGTTGTGGTTATTGATCCCATTCCTTGGCTGCCGTTCATTTAATCTTGCTGCTTCCTGTGTTGCGCAGATTGAAGAGCTTCATGTGCAGCTGCAACAGGCAGAAGCCGATCGTGAGCAGCTGAGACGGGAGCTGCAGCAGGAGAGAGAAGCTCGACAGAGCCTGGAAAGCGTCGTCAAAGACCTGCAAACCCAGCTGGCCCTGCAGGCCGGCGGCATCCTTCCTGGAGAATGCAAGGACACGAGCACAGAGGCGCACAGACAGACCGCACAACCCACCAACGGATCCTAAAGTTGCACATTTAAAACGAGACAGAAAGATTCAGTAAAAGGAGCATGTTTAAGGGGGAAAAGAAACGAAGAGTGTTTTTGGTATGGGGGAAAAAATTAGTCATATACATTATGATACAGTATACGTCATTATTATTATGACATTATGAATTTTATCAAATGAACTGGAAAGCAGCACGATGTCCGAGCATGTAATAGAGCGTGAAACTGCGAGAGACTTTCTTCAGCGATGGAAAACCACATCTTTCCGGTGACGTCAGAGCCTGCGGTCAGACACCCGACGCCGTGCAAGGATTTCATTTCAGTATAAGCTATTCTAAGATGTGCAAATATAGCTACATAACACTACTTGAATATGAAGGGAAGAAACACGTTGCGCCTGGTGAGCAGTTGATGAAACTCTTGTTGCCACAATATACTGGTACACACAAAGGTGTCATTGCAGACCACTGGAAACAAGACACACGAGTTTACCACTATTTACTTTTAATATCCGCTTGCTTTTTATAACTGTGTAGAGGATGTCCTTTTTAAGAAATTCCTGCTTACGCAGCACTGTTATTCCACAAGCAACAAAAAAAAAGGGGGAAAAAAAAGAAAAACATTCATATATAAACATGTACGCATGTAAACCAGCTTATCTACCTTTTGTATTTTATAAGCCTGAAGTATTGGAGGTTCTGTGGGCTGCCTTCAGGTCCACCACTGTTTTATTCTTAGATATTTTATGGAAGTATTACGTTTTTCGTTGTTTTGTTTTTTTGTTGTTGCTGTTATCCAGTAATGTTTTTGGCTAAATAAACAATAAGTTAGATGAAACTTGCCCACATTAGTCTAGTTAAATCTATAAACACTCCTAAAAGAGAGGAAGAAAAAAATACTCTCAGTAGTTTCTGTTTATGCTAAAATGCGGTACTTCTGATTTTCTATGGAGTATTATAAAATAATTTATATTTTAGCGATAATTTGCTGCCTATCAATAACACACATTCATTTTTCGTCACTGGCTTTAGGGCTCTTAAATCAACAGTTGCTGTTTATATGAACAACATTTCTACATATATACAGAAGTAAGGAGATATATTTTTTTACTTTAAGAAAAAGGAATTGCACTTTTTAAAGAAAGAACCTTGCATTGTGCATCGTATTCCCTGTTACATTTTTCAAATAACAAGTTAAACATGGACTTTAAATTTAAATACTTTCCCTCAGTATCCCCTGATGTAAATACAATTATAATGTAAATAAGATATCGGTATGGTATGGTATGGTATGTTTGCTTGCTCCAGACTTAAATTGATTGATTATGAATATTATTTTTTGCTCTTACTTGAAACCAAAAATAGACTATATTTGGATTTGTAAACTGCAGTTTCTTTGTTGCTGATCCCTGAGCATCATTGCAATCACGGGGCATTCACCAGAACAGACGGACTCTTTTTATTTTAAACCACTCTTTTTGTTTTGTGAACTTCTGTAGTTTTGTGGGTTTGACCCATGGACAGAATATTACCATTTCTCTGTTGATTGTTGATCTTTTTTCTAAAAAGCGCTTTGCTATTTGATGATATATATATATATATATATATATATATATATATATATATATATATATATATATATATATATATAAAATACATTACAGACCAAAAAACTGAAAAATGGATTTTAATTCTTTGCACCTCCGGCTCCATCATCAGGTAGAGTAGAAATGACACCTTCTCCTGGTTTAAACTTTAGGTGGTCTCATATGTTTTAGAGAAGAAAACACTTTTATGTCTTATTATAATGATACCCTTGCTCAGTATTTGTTGGGTACAGTGTAATAGCACTATCCATTTTGTTAGCTGATATTGTTGTAGTTTTGGTTTGGAACTGGGGTTTCATTCGCCTCTTGTTTCAGTGTTTCCTTTTTCCTTCGGATGACTTGTATAATACCCATTAAAATCTAAATCATTCCTTCTTCTGAGAACTTTGTTTTTTCTCACCGTTAAAGATTCGTGTGTTGTTGTGTGTGGTTTTACTTTTAGCCACTTTGGGAACCTTTGTCCGTCCGTCTGCAGCGTCCACATATTTGTTCCAGACTGAAAATAAATTTATAGAGATTATTGCGTTTCCCAGAGGATGAAGATAATGACTAGAAGCCATTAGTCTTGCTCTGCTCTGTGGAAGGTTTTTTTTTTTTTTTTTTTTGTTCCAGCAAATAGCAGCAAAACTGAAGTAATTCCCATCAGCCTCACACATAAAAGTTATGTGCATGTAAGAGTTTTATGGTAAAAATCTAACATTTAAAATATTAAAGTAAAGTGCTCGCTGTTCATTCAGTACACCTGTTCAGCTCTTCATTAATACCAATATCTAATCAGCTAATCAACCTAATGCATTTCAGCATGTAGATGTGGTCAATTTGACCTGCTGATGTTAAAATGAAGCATCGGGATGGGGAAGAAAGGCGATTTAACTGATTTCAAACATGGCCAGACATGCTGGTCTAAGTATTTCAGAAGCTGACGAGCTACTAGGATTTTCCATCCTTAACCATCTCTAGGGTTTACAGAGAATGGAAAAAGAAACAATATCCAGGGAGCAGCAGTTCTCTGGGAGAAAATGCTTTGTTGATGCCTGAGGTTAGAGGGGAATGGCCGACTGTTTCTAAGTGCTCTTGTTACAAGCAAGGTATGAAAGAGAGCATCTCTGAATGCACAGCACGTTGAAACGTGAAGCAGATGTGCTACATCAGCAGAAGGCCACACTGGTTGCTACTCCTGTCAGCTAAAAATGGGATACTGAGGCTATAACTTAAACATCCTCAGAGTGGAAAAATGTCGCCTGGTCTGATGAGTCCTGATTTCTGCTTCAACACTTAAATGGTGGCGTCCAAATTTGGCTGAAACAACATGAAAACATTGATCCATTTTACCTTGTATTTAAAGGTACATGCTGCTGGGAGTGGTGTAATTGAGTAGTGTTTTCTGTGTATTATTGTAGCGCTGTTGTTGTGTATATAAATAAAACTGAATTGTTTGTTTCATTATAACAAATGATGATCACATAAATCACTTTATGACCACAGTGCACTCATCCCCTGATGGCTGCTTCCAGCAGGATAACGCACTGTGTCAAAAACTCAGATCTTGTTAAACTGATTTCTTGATCATAACAGTGAGTTCAACGTACTCAAATGTCCTCCACAATCACCAGAACCTAATCTAATAGAGCCCCTTTGGGATGTGGTAGAAGGGGAGATTCATATGATGAATGTTTCCAGCACCTTGTTAAATCTGTGCAATGAAGGCAGTTTCTCAAGGAAAAAGGTGGTCCAGCTTGGAACTAGTGAACTAGTGTACCTACCAAAGTGCCCACTGAACGTAGAAAAATCATAAATGCATAAAACTCCATTTAGTCCACACATACTGTATACAACATAATCATAGAGCCTGAGAGTTACAACGCTTTGTAAATATGGAGGCGCATGAGAAGACAACATCTTTCAAGAGTCCATGGGTGAAGAAGAGAATGCGTGGTCGTGAATCAAGGGGGAGACAACAGAATAAAGGAGGATGGCAAAAGCACACGCTGTAGTTCTTCCCCCATTAGCATGCTTTTTGTCCCGCTCACGTAACATGCAAATGAAAGGAGTTCTTTTGCCATACAAAGTAGAATGTAAAACCCAGTAAAATAAACACCTGAAGAGCATCCACCCTGATACACCACAGCAGTACAGAAGCCATTCATTGACACAAAGCTTTTATTTTGACTCAAATGTGTTTCCCTGCATGCGCGTTTTTAGAAATGTATCTTCCGTAGTGCAACCTTAAAAAAGGTTTCAAAAATACTCAGAAGCAATTGAGAAAACGTGAAAATGTCCACGTTTCCTATCACAGCTTTTCTCAGTTGCTTTAGAATATTTCTCAACACAGTTTCGATGTTCCTCGAAGTGTTGATGCATTTCCCAAAGCAGCTCATGCGTTTAGCAAAACACCACAGTTCTGCTGGATGCATGAGCTTTTTCTAATGTCACTGAATGAGTTATTGCCAGGTTCCTTTGACATTGTGTAAGCATGAGTGGTCAAAATATTTAGCCATTTTCTCAGAATGAAAGCCTTTCTGTGGCTGACTAACTGCTATTGTGTGGTTTCACGTTCAATTATTCTTATGACAAGTGCAAATAAACTATTTTATTTGTCCTGCCATGATCTCACAAAACTTTTACACTGCACAGAACATTACCATGGAGACCATCAATACCAAGAACATGAACTGTGGTAAGAAAACAGCGCTGCAACACTGAACAGCCTGTTGCTTCTGTCCTTTTGGACACCAGTAAGAACTGGTGTCCAAAAGGACGCCTGATTCTCTCCCTTGCAATGCAGCAAAGCCAGAACCACAATGTGCACCACATCCACCCTCTGCATTCTACACCTACACACATCCTTACATCTCTTCTTCTTCCAAGGCAGAATTGTTGCCTCCAGGAATGTTTATCTGAGAAGGCTGCTACATGTTTATTTGTACTTTGATTTATTTTTTAAGAAGCACAAAGACACAACCAATAACTGTAAACCAATTGTAGAATTTGTATTAAGCTTCTGAAACATTTGCAGATAGCTAGACCCTTTCTCTTGTGTACAAGTAAAAATATTGTGAAAAATTTCACACATTGGTTTGACAGCTTCACCTGCCATTCGAGAAGCGTCTGCTCTATGTCAGACTTTTGCCTCTAGGGGGAAATCACTGCACACAGTATGACGATACTTCAAGCTTCTTAAAACCTTAATGGCTCTAGTGGTAAAGCCTAATACTGTGTGTCATAAACATGGTTATGAAATCTACTTTAATGTCCATATTCTGTAATAACTTTGACTCTCATAGGTATGGTTAAAATAAAATGTGCAGCCACCGTGTCCCACTGTCTTCCTTCAGAGGCTTACTGGAAAATCCCTCTATGAAAGCAAGGCTGAAGCCTCACTCCGGGATTACAGCTTCAGGAAGATTTACTGACACAAACAAGGTGCACACTTCTTCCAATCTGAGAGCCCTCTCTGCATGAAAACATTCATAGAAGAACACTTGATGGTCACTACACTGGAAACCCAGACAAACAATGTCAAGGAATGAGCTTCCAGGGTGGGAATGTCGGTCCTTGCTCCCATGTAGGAATGCTTTAACTACAAGATGAGGATATGCTGACCCGCGTTACAAAGAAACCCGTCTGAAGAGTCCAACAGAGTGGGGAGGAAGAAGGTGGGTTCTCGTGGTGTGGATGGGCCAGGAGAGCTGGACCCAAATGTACAACTCAGGGATGAACATCAGCTCTGCGATGGCACCACAGTCTCCCGGACACAGTGGAACTCCACCACTGTCCTCTCTGCCTCCTAAGAAGACAACCTTTCAGTCCTTGGGATCTCTGTCATCAGGAGTGTTTTCACCGTCTCCGGCTAAAGCCTCCACTCATCAGGCAAACCCTGGCTCCAGCCGACTGAATTCCCCCACTCCATCTATTATGAGCTCCCCAAAACTTTGGCAGAAAGCATCTGTTTCTCGACTCGCAGAGGAATTCTTCTGGATTGGTGGAAGTGTGGTTGCACAGCCTAAATGGAGACTGGGTCAGATAGGTAATATTAAGTCAACTGATCACTAAATAATACTTAAATAATCACAGAAGCTCAGCAGCCTGTTTAGCAGAGGTGCTTGCTGTCTGCACCACACTGAGAGGGAAGAGGGAAAAGTTTTACTGGACATTTTTATTCCGGGTGTTGTAAATTTAAAACATTTGCCGTGACGTGTTGTCGCGAATGGCCTTCAAAACAAGGAGCTCGCACGTATAACAAATTAGGGAAGCAGTGAAGCAGATAATGGGCATATGGACAGTGGACAATCCTTTAGGATTAGCCTGAATGGTGTGCCAGGTTGCGTCACATGCACCTGAGCTTCAGATTACAAACAAAGGTTACTCGCACACAACACATAAACTGGTGACCTGATAATGACTTCATTGTTAGGAGAAAAAAGTGGTTCTGTTAAACGCTTTCCCAGTATACTTACTGTGGGCGCACACACCATTAAAGATTTCATGGAAAGTCACTGAAGGAAAGTCAGAAGAGACACTGTAGAGCACTGTGACGCATCTGACTGTAGGCACAGGCGTTTCTTTTTAGACAATAAGTAGTTTGTGTATTTTCATGGTGTAACTCAGCCTGTAATCTCACGAAGTAATGCTTGATAGTAAACCTCTAATCATCCCTTTGAGCTCATGATACTTCCCAACACAAAATAATGTGGTGTAGGATTTCATAAGTTACAAACATTCTCAGTCAATGACAACAGTAAGGCTCTTTTGACTTGGTGGTGGTGTAAGTATGGCACCAACATGATATTTTTACTCATAACCTCAGCATGCACGGTCCCAACATAGCAAGATTTTATTATTAAACTGAACATTTGATATCTTTGGGCACCCTGTGGTGCTGTCCATAAATTAATCGCAGTGGATTTCTGACAATCTTGACTAAAGAAGCCTTTGATAAATTTGTTTCTTGTGTTGTCCTGTAGTGGAGAGGTGTATGTGCACCATGCAAACTGGCACTCAGTTAACCAAAATGAAGGGGAAGAAGAAAGGACTGGTGCGATTCTTTTACCTGGACGAGCACAAATCCTGCATCCGATGGCGACCCTCCAGAAAACATGACAAGGCCAAAAGTGAGTGACCAGCTTTTGGTGTGGACGATCACTCGGGACTATTCGTATTGCATGAGAATTGAATTCAGCTCAAAGTTCATATTTGTATTTACTGATTATGATGTCTTAAAGAAACCACATTTTAGGCGTGGCCCTTCAGCTGAGGAAAAGCCACAAAAAGCTGTTTTGATGAATATTTGGTTTGGACCATCAGTTATAACTCCTGTTAGTTCGGCAAAGTTTCTTTTGGTTGATGGCAAATTTACCAGAAGAGTTGGATTTCAGCTCTTTAAAAAGCTGACATGTTTTACATCTGATAAACTGTTGTATTGTTGGGCGTTGGGACATTTGTATGTTTGCACATGGTTCAATAAATCATTTTCCTGGCAAGATTTATAATGAAATGGAGGTTTTTGCACAATACTGCATATTATTGTTTATAATTTATTTATTTTCAATGCTGCAGAGACATGAATGACCTCTCTGTTTTTGTTTTTCAGTAACTATTGATTCCATTCATGAGGTGTGTGAGGGGAAAAAGTCAGAGGTCTTCAGGCGTTACGCAGACAACCGTTTCGACCCAAACTGCTGCTTCAGTATTTACTACGGGGACCGTGTGAAGTCCCTGGACCTGGTCTCCACCAACGCAGAGGAGACCCGCACTTGGATCACTGGGCTGAAATACCTCATGGCTGGTATCAGTGATGAAGATAGTTTGGCTCGGAGGCAGCGCACCCGTGATCAATATCCTTTATCCGCCCACACAACTATTCAACATGGTTTATAGGCACAAATACATCACTTTATATTTGGTAAACTGATTGTTTAGCGTATGGTTCAGCCTTAACTGCAGCTGAACGTGGTTACAGCAGACTTTCTCTGAGGCAGATAAAAATGGAGATGGCACCCTGAGCATCGGAGAAGTTCACCAGCTGCTCCACAAGCTCAATGTGAATTTACCCAAGCAGAAAGTCAGGGCGATGTTTCAGGTAAGACTTAAACTTGACAGACTTAACATGAATGTAACCTCTAATTGACACTTGCCCTCTGCTCCCCTACACTCAAAAAGTGATTCTTTGACCTGAAACATATAAGGTCAAAGGTTAACTTATTCAAACAATGAATCATTAAGGAAAAAATGCCTGGTGAAAACTGAATGTATACCAATCAAGTCAAATTTATTTGCCTAGATGTGATAAAATTTAGCGTTTTACACTGTACTTATATAACAAACTTACATAACAAAAGTTCACATTTAGGGCGTAAATATTTTTTGAGTGCAGACATGTTTCATATAATTTTAAACTACAACATGTTGGTTACTTGAATGATAGCTTTACCTGAGTTTATTTGTCAATGATATGTAGTAACAAGCCTCATCTTTATTGAGCACGAGCATTGCTGCCACTGTCATAGTCGCTGCCTTTGTCTTGTTGGCATGCGTGTATTCTCATTGATAATAACTGATCCTAAGGGAAGGGAAATGTATATATCAGAACAAATTTTCATGGCAAATTATTCAGTAGGTTCAGTAGCTTAAAGTGTTTCTGACATGATGCCCTTCAGAACCAGAAGAAGTCCTCCTACTGCGCCAAACTATTTTTTTTTAACTCACTTAAAATAAAAAGAGATCCAAGTTGAATTTTTACACGTGCAAAGTTAGCACAATAGCTTCCATATTCATAAACTCAGGGTCACTACTTTTTTAATGATATGGACTAATTTTGTTTAATAAATAAAGTGAGAGACTACATAGGTGTGTATGTCTCTCTTCTGGTAATGTCATTGTCTGTTTCCAGTAAGAAGGCAAGTCCCACATTCTGAGAAAAACTCACAGTCACTGTCGAGACATTTAACACCACACCTTTCGTGGTAGCGACAAAGCAAAAGCATCACCAGAGATAGCACGATTCCTCCTCAGAGGACCATGTCAGTAGTTAAATCTGCACAAAACAAGTATACCAATACTTGCAGAGCCAAACCGTGCAACTAAAATGGCTAAAATAAATAAATAGAGCAAGAAAAAATATGACAGCTAGTAAATCTAGTAAAATGTTTCAAACCCAGAAAATATGACAGGACACAAATCCTGCACTCTGGGGCAGCCTAAAGAAACCAGATTGGAAAGTGTATTAACCAATAAAAAAATATGTAAAATCCTTAAGCAGACTCTCCCTGTGATCTTCCCATGCTTCCCATCATCCCATGATTATATACAGAGAAGCATAAAATGCTACAGATGGAGCCAGCAGACAAATATGTGCATTCAGTGTTTTTGTTGGAACGGTGGAAAAGGCTATCACCGGAAGCCCATATGGTTGTCACAGATGGCCTTTGTTGTATCGCAATATTGCTTTAGTTGCAGTAGCTCACTGCCCGTCCTCCCCTCCCCCACCTGTGAATGAGCTCTGTTTTGATGCTGACAGATATATCATTCAGAAGGTACTGAGAGAGAGACAGACATCATAAAATGTTTTCGCCACTATCTGCAGGAAGCAGACACGGACGAGAACCAGGGCTCTCTCGGCTTTGATGAATTTTGTTCATTCTACAAGATGATTTCCACACGCAGAGACCTCTACCTGATTCTGATCTCCTACAGCAATCAGAAAGAAGTCCTGGATCTCCATGACCTTGCACGCTTTCTGGAAAATGAACAGAAGGTAGTCAAAAGTCAAACCAATCACAATCATCTGTTTGATACTATTTATCCCCATTTTTACCTCTCCTTGAAATGTATTTTAAGTGTATCAGATTGACATCAGTGATGGTGTCTAAGAAGAAGCTAAAATGTATTTTAACCAATCACTGCAGTGCAAGAGACAAACGTGAAGTCATGAAATTGAGATATAACAAGCAATAAAGTGCTTTAAAAGATTGAATTAAATTATTGCTAATAGCAGTTTTCAAAAAGCTTTTAACTTTTGGATCCAATAAGATAAAAACAGTTCATTGTGTTCTATTTGTAGATGCGAGGCCTAAACAGAGAGCATCTAGTGGACATAGTGGCCAAGTTTGAGCCGTGTCCTGAGAACCTCCAGCGTATGGTACTGGGTATTGATGGTATGTAGGCCTTGCTCAAAGTGCCTGTGGCCGGTGAAACGTCGTTATTATCACATGTCAGTCAAACCAGATTTAATTTTCAGTCTGCAAATAAAATAGCTGCTCCAACAACTCTCTTCCTTTAGGTTTCACCAACTACATGCGGAGTCCTGCAGGCGATATCTTCAACCCTGAGCACAATCAGGTAAACCAGGACATGACGCAGCCTCTAACCAACTACTTCATTGCCACGTCTCACAACACCTACCTGACAGGAGACCAGCTGCTCTCTCAGTCTAGAGTGGAAATGTATGCCTACGTCCTGCAGGCAGGCTGTCGCTGTGTGGAGGGTAAGAGCCGACACAACAAGAACCTGAGCTGTTATTTCAGTGTGTGATTTTTTATAAGATTACAAATGGTTGTCAGCTCTTTCCCCCTCTCTTAGTGGACTGCTGGGATGGACCAGATGGAGAGCCCATTGTCCATCATGGTTATACCTTGACATCCAAAATTCTCTTCAAAGATGTAATTGAAACAATTGACAAATATGCCTTCACAAAATCACAGTAAGATTTTTTTTTATTCCTGGTGCTGATTACAATTTTGTCGAGCTGGTGCACCTGCGCAGTCATTCAGTTATTGTCACCTCACTGCCAGGTATCCCGTGATCCTGTCCATAGAGAACCACTGCACTGTGCCTCAGCAGAAAAAGATGGCTAAATATCTGAGAGAGGTGCTGCAGGACAAACTGGATCTGAGCAATGTCAGCGTGCATGAATGCAAAAAGCTGCCATCCCCTGAGATCCTGAAAGGAAAGATTTTGGTCAAGGTAGAGTTGTTTTTACCCACACACACAATCACAATCACACACAAGCACACACACGCGCGCGCACAAGCACACACACGCGCGCGCACACACACACGCACGCGCGCACACACACACACCTATATGCTATTCAGACGTCACCTGACTACAGTAGGTAGTCGCTTCCAAGTATCATCTCATTGTAGTTATGACATGCAAAGTGGATGAACCAGCTGACAAAATACCTCACTGAGCTGATAGGAAGTTAACTTTAAACCAAATATTTAATCATCACAACCAAGGAATGCAGACGAGCATCTCTGATCGTGCAACGTGTTGAACCTTAAAGCAGATGGGCTACAGCAACAGAAGACCACACCAGGTGCCACTCCCTTTAGACGAGAACAGGAAACTGAAACTAAAGTTCACATGGGTTTGCCAAACGTGGACAATCCTCATTACCTCACCGTCTTGTGTCAACAGTTCAGTCTGGTGTGGTGTTGCTATAGTCTGGGTATATTTTCTTGTCAAATTTTGGGCTTGAGCATCAGAATAAGGACCAAAATCTCAGAGGAATGTTTCTAGCACCATGGAGTTAAGAGTTAAGGCAGCTATGAAGGAAAAAGGAGGGTTAAACCCAGGACCAGCAAGGTGTACCTAATGAAATGGCTGGTGAAATTTGAAATTAAGCAATACTGTTCACGTTTAGCTCAAAAACAATTTACAATGATGTAACTTTTAGCGCCTGTGAGGCCACAGACTCTCATTCACATTACATCTCAGGAATGTGACTCTGCAGATGTTGAGGTGTGTTCATTTCCCTTTGTGAGACACAATGCTGAAAACTGTCTTTTTTCTTTTCTGTAACAAAGTCTGTCAACACAACACGAAGGTGTAAATGTAAACCCTGTCCAGTCTGTTGCAATCACTATCCCTCATGCAGTGATGTGTAACCCACACAGTACTTGTGTAGGTTACAAACTGCACACAGCAAGTAGAAAGAGTGCAGCTTTGTGCTTTCTCTATCATTGTCCTTGGCAGATCCTTGGCAGTTTACAAAATAAATGATTATATGTATATTATTACACACACACACACACACACACACACACACACACACACACACACACACACACAAGGCGATTGTTAATTTTCTGTTTTTAGGGGAAGAAGCTGCCAGCAAACCTTGATCCTGATGTGGAGGAGGGTGATGTGTCTGATGAAGACACTGGAAATGAGGAAGAAGAGGACGATGATGACGATGATGACGATGATAACCCACAGGCAAATGAAACATTTAAACAGAAAGAAAGAAACAAAGTAAGTAAGAAAGAAGGTAAATATAGTAAGATTGCAATTTGAACTTTTCAGGATGGGAATAGCGTTAACTCTACTAATCAGCCTAAGAAGAAGAGACGATTTGGGAGATCAATCATGAGAAGCTTCAAAAGAAAGGTCAGCTGATATAAAACCAATATCTGACAGCTTTCCGTTTGGGTGACTTTGACTTAAAATATTAGATTTTTTTTTCTTTCAGAGAAAAAAGAGAATACGAGTGAAAAACAAGGCCATGTCTGATGGTGAATCAGACTACAGCAGCAGCAGGGAGAGGACACAAATTGTTTACCATCCTAAGTAAGACCTGTTACTAAATGTCAAAAACAGCTGACAATCTAAACGTTATCATATCTGGGATTACACGTATATGATTCCCTCTGTCTCCGTAGAAAAAGGAAAACAATGAGGCTCTCCCGAGCTCTCTCTGATCTGGTCAAATACACAAAATCTGTCCGTGTGCATGACATAGAAACACAAGGTAAATCCAACTAGAAACCTTTGCCTGCATTTTTGTTTTCACTAAGCACATCCCAACTCATAGAAACTTTTCAGAGTGAGTGTCTCATACATTTTAATTTTCTTTTTGGCAGCATTCATGAGCAGTTGGCAGGTATCATCCCTGGATGAGACAGTAATGAACCAGATCTTACAGCTTAAACCGGGTGAGCTGGTGCGTTTCAACCAGCGCCAGCTTCTAAGAGTCTATCCGTCCAACTACAGAGTGGACTCAAGCAACTTCAACCCACAATCATACTGGAACTCAGGATGCCATATGGGTAACAAAAGTGTCACTAAAACTCAATACTAGCGTTATGTGATACTGTTTGTTGTTAACTTGTTAACTTGTTGTCACGTTGCTGTTTCATCTTAGTTGCTATGAATTATCAAACAGAAGGTCGCATGCTTGAACTGAACCAAGCCAAGTTCTCGAGCAATGGAAACTGTGGATATATTCTGAAGCCCAAGTGCATGTGTAAAGGTACGTGGTGTTCACTCACACTTAGTAGATTTCTGCAGATTACAAAGTGAAGAGCAATGAATCCTGGATCAGCACCTAATAAATACTATTGCTTTTCATAAGGTGCCTTTAACCCAGTGTTGGAGGAGCCCCTGCCAGGACACAGAAAAACTCAGTTAGTGCTGAAGATCTTTAGTGGACAGCAACTTCCTAAACCCAAAGACTCCATGTTTGGGGACAGAGGAGAGGTCAGGTCAAAATACAGTAGATATAAAGTCAAAGAGTTCAACAAAAAATACGTTTTTAACACTAAAGTCAAGTTTTTCTTGGACTTTTTTTAGATAATTGATCCCTTTGTTGAAGTCGAGATCATCGGCCTACCTGTTGACTGCTCCAAGCAGCAGACTAGAGTAGTGCATGATAACGGTACGTGTGAAGCTCCACGTTGCAGTTTAAATCACTCCGAGCCAAGCTGACTTTGTGTTTCTCAGTCTTGGTGACATTCCTTTCTTTCAGGTTTCAACCCAATGTGGGAGGAAACCCTCGTCTTCAACATTCAAATGCCTCAAATCGCCCTGGTGCGATTCCAGGTGTGGGATCACGATCCTATTGGAAGAGACTTCATTGGACAGAGGACTGTAGCTTTTACCAGCATGATGCCAGGTGGAGTACCTGTACACTTGTTTGCTTGGTTCCAGAAGTTATACTTCTGAAAGGATACTCCTTTATTCTGTTAAAATTGT
Source organism: Mchenga conophoros (assembly GCF_057382185.1). Lineage (NCBI taxonomy): Eukaryota > Metazoa > Chordata > Actinopteri > Cichliformes > Cichlidae > Mchenga > Mchenga conophoros. The sequence continues at coordinate 23,994,830 of NC_140530.1, forward strand.
TGCCTTTTGAAAGGTTATTAATTTTTCAGTGTTGCAAAAACTTCATTTTTACAAATAAATTAAAGATTTAGGACAACTTCCCACTTTCTGCAGAGTATCATTAGTGTTTTGTTTTAACTATGAGGCATTTGGGAAATGCATCTTCAGAACATCAAAAATATGAGAAACGTGCTAAAGCGATTGAGCAAAACTTTATGAATTTGATTGTTTATCTTTGCCAGTGTTGCAGATTTGTTTTGAGTCCTTACGTGTTAAAAAAGTGAAAGAATATAAGGACTGAGCTTCCATCAGTGGACTTATATACATATACACACAACGGTGCAAGAAAAGAGCACAACACATTGTCATCATCCAGTCCAGATCACACCCCCCTCAGACCAAAACAATCAGCATAAACCATCAGAGGCAGCAGAGCGGACGGTCTGATCTCACACGCTTCCACAGCAGCTTCTTTCCTAATACAGGAAATACTGTTTTTATACTTGAAATTACCTGACATATTGTCCTTTCCACAAAAAAAATTCTGAAGTAATTTTGTGGACTTGAAAATCTAACTAGAGTAAAATAAAAATAGAGCAAATATCTTGAGTTGGAGCGTTTTTTAATTTGGTGGAAATATTATGAAAACTTGTCTCATGAGACTTTGATGTATTTATTGAGACTGGATGTCTAAAATACTTCAACTGCTTTCAAAATGTTCTGTGCTTTTATTGTAATACCTGTGCTGATTTTCCTATAATATAAATTTCCTCTGACTTATGCTCTCCACAATACAACAATAATTAATAACGACTAAAACTAAGATTGAAACCAGTGAAAACTAAACTGAAGTGAGCAAACAAACCCTGAGACTATTTTAAACTAAACTAAACTGAAAGCAAAAAGTGAAAACAGAAAAAACAAAAACTAATTCATAAACAAAACTAAGATAACTCTGGTCTTGACTTTAGCTCCGTGCGCATTTTTTATGTTGGCATTCATTTGTCTCTGACTCTAAGCTCTCCACAAGATGTCCTACATATCCAAACCCAGTGTAAGTGTACAGATGCCAAATAAAAGATTTCAAATCTAAATAATTTTTTTCCTGTTGTTTGTTTGTGTGCTTGTTCGCAGGTTACCGCCATGTCTACCTGGAGGAAATGGCAGAATCATCGATCTTTGTTCATGTCGCTATTATTGACATGGCAGGAAAGGTATGGCATTATAAAATACACTTACAGATCTAAGATCATCTTCACCTGACAACTCTATCTTATGATTTCTGATTTCCTTTGTGTGACAGATCAAACCAGCAAATGCTGTGCAAGCAGCTAGGAAACACATCCAAAAAGCAGCCCAGAAGCATATGAAGAGCCATCAAAGGCAGCCATCTCTAGATTTTTCTGTCCAGTCTTCAGAAGATGGACGTGCTTTGTACTTCCGCAAAGATCTGGACACCATCTCTCAGGACAGCAGGAGTGGGGAAACGTCTCATCTGGTTCAAGGGCCCGCAGCCAAGGCTGCCATCCACAAAGGGGCCCTGAGTGAACCTGTCAGGCGAGCTCACAGAGTTAAAATTCTTGAACCACAAGAGACAAAGAGAGGGATCTTTAGCCGGATGTCTTCCACTGACTCCCAGCACACTGGGGTTGCTCCCTGCGTGATAGCTGAAAGCTTTGACCTTGAGACCTCTTCCCAGACTTCTTCTCCTGACAGTCCTGCTCCAGACAGCCAAAATCCAGTAATTCAAGAGGAGCTGGAAAATGACCCCAGTGAATTACAACAGTCCAACTGTGCTGGGCAGCAGATAGAGTCAGGGCAGCCTGAACCACCTGAGGAATTACCACCAGAATCAAAACCAGGCAATGACATTGCCACAGAGTCTGAGCCACTGCCAGAAGCTCAGAGTCAGACCGACACAGTCCCTCAGCCTCCACTCGTGCCACAGCCAGAAGCCAAACCTTCTCCTCTTGTCCCTCCATCATCCCCTGCAAGGGTTAGACGGACTTTAGAAGCTCCCGTGACCCCCTGGCCATCCACCCCAATAAGGACAAAGGGCCGCTCACGCAGTTGCCCTCGAAAACAGACTACCTCTGCTCAGACACCGATGCTGAACCGAAAGCCTACTTTCCACTGTCAGACGCGCGGAGCTCAAAACTACAGCAGCTACAGCAACCCTGTGAGACGCATACCCAACGGTCTCTGCCTGTTGGACACCACGTCCAGCAGCAGCAGCGACAGCAGCACCGACAGCCTAGACTTTGTGCCCCCGCCCTCATCAACTGGGTCAGAGCAACACGAAGGGACACTGCAGAGAGAGATGAAGGCCCTCTTTGACCAGAAGATGAGGGAGATCCGCTGTAAATCACCGCTTTTTCTAGATGGTGAGTCACATTTGCAAAAGAATGAAAAGAAGTTTGATTACAAAAGCTAAGTGGCTTTTTGTTCTTTACTGTTTTTGTGATTTTTAGATTTGTGACAGGAAGAGATCAAGGTCGTCCTGAAAAAAGAAAAGGATCAACAACAAGAAAAAAGAGGAATGATGGTGATGGTGGAGTGATATGTGTCAGATATGTAGCTTTTCTTTCTAGAATGATGGACGACGCAAAGCATTAAAACACTGTTAGATGTTTTTTTTTATTTCTTTTCTAATCTTGCTGAAATGTTTACAATCATCCCAGTTTTTATGCATGAAGTAGTTTTTAAAAAGAAATTGCTGAAGTCACATGATGCCACTGCCAAGTGTACAAAATACATGATGCAGAGTTGCAAGCAGTAAACCTAGAAAGTAAACATGTGCACAGTTTGTTAGCAAAATGTTGAGTTTACAAGTGTAAACTGAAATTAAAAACGTTTTTTTATACTGAAGTGTTTGATTTTTCATTGAAAGAGTAGCAGTTGTACTGAAAAATCAGTAATTTATATATCTGAAAAAGTTGGACTTTTTTTTACATTTTAGTTCAAATGTAAATAATAAGGTAAATAATAAGGTTTACAGTCTACTGAGTTAATATTTCTGTAAATTCTTTGAACAAAGTTATCAAGTGTTATCAAGCCAAATGGAAAACAATAATTAAATCAAACATAAAAAGCTCTAAAAACTAAACATTTCATAGTAGTTGAATCTTCCAAAGGCTTCTATGCCTTTTCCTTGTCTTTATCTACATTTTCCTGGGATCTGTTCCCACTGCTGGTCCTCAAGCGCAGACTCAGCTCCTCAGTCAGTACAGAGCAACATGTCTTCTGTGGGATGGACATGCAATCAAGATTAACACCAGTGCAACAAAAACACTTTATTCCACCTATTAGTTTAATGCAAATACAGATGAATGGATGGGTAGGCATCCCAGTCATCTGTATTTTCTAAAATCCATGTAATAAATGACAATGTTGCTTCAAATTGCAACCAATAAAAAAACAATCTTCTAATGGCAGAAGAACTGCCGCAGCCAAAAAAAATCATCAATTAATTTAAAATCTTAAAGAATAAACACACACACACACTGTTTCACTTGAGACATGTAAGTTGCGACAACCTTGCGCGTACCTTGTGCTCTGCTGCACGCCTGCGACTCTTGAAGGTCAGCTCCAGGACAGCCACAATTGTTCCCAGCCCAAGGCCGAGGGAAAGCACCAGAAATATCCCCTTGAGGTTATGCGGCTGCACAGCTGACACCTTGCCCTTGTCTGCTATGCAGCTGCTTGCCCACCACTTGCTTCGCAAGTAAGCCAGCTCCCCTGCCTCACTTAGCTGTAGGATTGCCACACTGAGGTTCTTTATGATTGGAGAACCTTTGAGGAAAAAAAATGATAGTTTTGGGTTATGTGCTGAATTTGATTTTACCATCTTTCATCTAAACTTAACTGTTTAATTAGAGTTTAAAAATAAATAACCTCACCAAGAGCAGCAGCAATGCTGTATCCCCTCATGCCAACGACTTCATGCGCCCGGACTAGTTCACAGTAACGCGCTACGGCTAAGTCCAGAGAAACAGACTCTCCAATGAAGGCGTAGTTGCCCTCTTTTGCACGTCGAATGCCTTCATCCATACTCGACACAAAACTCTTTGTCCGCTCCATGTGCTCATAGATTCTGCGGTACACTGGGTTGTTTGAATTCTAAATGAAGAAAAAAGAATAGCTTAGAGAGAAAAGCTCTCTAATTCCAGCTGAACTAGACACTTTAGGGCTGCAGTACTCACCTTAAAGAAAGCAAGTGTGGAAGAGCCAGCCAGGCAGCCATATTCAATCACATCCTGATTGGCCAAGTCCTCAAACCCTTTCACCATCAGGTGAGAGGACTCTGGGGTCTTAGTGGAGCTGAGGTTGGAGAAATAGCAAGCCAAGAGGACAACGCTAAATAACCACCAACTGCTGCAGATGACACGCCCCGAAAGGGCTTTGGGATGAGGGCCGGCACCTGAAACACAAAAAAGGCTCAACAAATGCCACAAAAGGGAGAGATGTTCACTTGTTTGTTGTTCAGATGCTTATCGGATTAGGTGGTGTCTGGATTTGCCATTAACCTTGAAGAGTCAGAGCTCCAGCTGTGTACCAAAGGCTGTGGAGGAGACCGAACGTGTTTTTCTCACTCTGAGGCTGACTCCACTCAGAAGGGCTGAGTCTGCAATTTGGATCAAAGGTGTTAATTGTTAATGAGACAGCACTCAGAGTAACCCACTGCCCGAAGGAATACAGATATAACCTCAAAACCCTCAAGAACTTAAATCAATCATTATTAAATGAATCATAATAATCACTTTAAAGAACTGCTTTCATGACCAACCTGGCAACTATGAAGATGCAAGCAGCCGTCCCCAGATAGGCAATGAGTATGCCAACCCAGGTCTGTGCTGAGAAAGGGGAAAGGAAATCAAAGAAGCCTGCATCCTCTGAAATGTCCTTCCTCAGCAGAATACTGATTCCCGTCTGCATGAATGGTTTGGTCATTCCCACAGCTTTCTCCCGAGCTGCAGTGAGAGTCAGTGGAGCAATAGCGAGGTCTGCTTCCTGTAGGATAAAAATATATTTGGCTAGTTTGGATATATAATGTGGATACTTTATTGGAACTTCTTAACATAGTTAGGTTTAAAGTCATGTTGATTTTTTTTTTCAAAAACACCACATATTCACTTCTTCTTTTGAGAGTGCTTTGCTGCTCACCCCTCTCACCACCTCTCCAACCATCCCGTTCCAGTTCCCGCTCTCTTCCTGTCTACCATACGCGCCATCTTTCACCAGCTGCACTTTGTACTTGAAGCCCACTTTCTTGGCTACTTCAGAGAGCAGGTCCACGCAAAAGCCTTCCAGCTGAGCACCTTTGGACATCACATACGGCTCTTGCTGAAAGAATCGATGTGAAAGTCAGTGGGATTTATTTCACACTTAATTTTGTATTCACAAAGATATGCAAAGCCAGATTAGGTACCTTTATTGTTGTGATTCTGAGCTCTGACTGCACTGTTGTTGAGAGACAAAAATAATTAGATCAGCGATTCCATGAATTTTAAAAACCACAGCACACCTACATAACAGCTGTTTTCTGATTTTTATGGGACATTATTTGGAGTGTCATGTATTTTATTTACTGTCAAATATTTTTTAAATCTACTCAAAAAATCTGCACATTTTTAGCACACGCATCCCCAGGTCTCTGTTTATGTTTGAAAATGTCCTATAATATGTGTACCAATCAGGAATAACACTGATTATCACTGCATGCTGGCACCTGTTGGTAGGTGGGATATATTAGGGAGCAATTGAATATTTTGTTCTCAAAGTTTATGTGTTAGAAGCAGGAAAAATGGCCACAAGGATTTGAGTTAGTCTGACGGGGGCAAATTTGGATGGTAGACAACTGAGTCAGAGCATCATCAGAACTGCAGGTCTTGTGGGTTGTTCCCGGTCTGTAGTTGTCAATATCTGTCAAAAGTGGTCCAAAGAAGAAACAGTGATGAACCAGCAGCATCATAGGCTCATTGGTTGACCCATGTGGTCTGATACAACAGACAAGCTACTATCGCTGAAATTGCTGAAAAATGTTAATGCTGCTCCTGATAGAAAGGTGTCAGAATACACAGTCCATTACACTTGGTTCGGTACGGGACTGCATAGCTGCAGACCAGTCAAGGTTTCCTTGCTGATCCCTGTCCACTGGCAAAACCATGAACAATGGGCATGTGAGCATCTGAACTGGACCACAGAGTGATGGAAGAAGGTGGCCTAGTCTGACAAATCATGTTTTCTCTTAATCACAAAGCTGGCCGGCTGCATGTGCATCACTAGAAGGAAGCAGGGTAATGGTTTGGGCAATGATCTGCTGGGAAACCTTGGGTTCCACCATCCATGTGGATGTTTAACACCTATCACCAACCTAAGTATTGTTGCAGATCATGTACACCCTTTCATGGAAACAGTACTCCCTGATGGCTGTGGTCTGTTTCAGCAGGATAATGTGGCCTGCCACAACAACAAAAAAATGAGTTAATTTAAACCAAGAGTGGTTTAAATTCCTGCAGATGCACTTGACAAACAAGTCTGATCCACGGAGGCCCCATCTCACAACTTACAGGACTTATAGGCTCTGTTGCTAAAATCTTGGTGCCATATACCACAGCAAACCTTCAGGGGCCTAGTGGAGTCCATGCCTTGACAGATAAAGGCTGTTTTGGCAGCAGAAGAGGGACCAACATAATATTATGCAGGTTGTAACAATGTGTATATTGTATTTGTGTAAATGTTTCTCTCTCTTTGTGTGTTACCTTTGCAACAGGCTAACAACCTGTCCTGGGTGTAGCCAAACCTTTGTCCATGTGATGTTTTGCCATAATGCACAAAACCAAACACAGTAGATCTGCACCTGGTTTACTGTTTTTGGTCAACACCTCATATCAACTGTGAAACATGGTGGTGGAAGTTGATGATTTGGGATTGTTTTGCAGCCACAGGCCCTGGGCACCTCCCACTCACTGAGTGGACCACAAAATCTTCTCTATATCAAAGTATTCTAGAGACAAATGTGAGGCCATCTGCCTAACTTTGGCTGGATTTACTTCATTTTAAAACCTGCAATAGAGTACAGTAGATATTTTTTGTGTTTCCTGAAAATGCCCTGATATAAAAAACCATACAATTGACACAGAGTTTACTTTCTTTTATGTCTGTAAGCTGTACTAACAAATATTCACATTTTTACATGTTTATAAAAGCTCAAAGATTAGAAAGACACAATGGGAAGAATAAGTTAAAAACAAGTCCTTGTATGCTTTTACCATCACAGATGTTTTCATAGTTGGAGTCCAAACTAAATTTAGAAGAATCAAAAACTCCTTTGTGCAGCTTTTCATCTTCAGACTTTAACACACAGAGACGTCCCTGAGGTGAAATTTGGGGTCCATCTACTGACTTTTTGAGCTCAAGTGGTTTCCGGTATCCTGGAGATCTGGCGGCTCTGCTCGCCTACTTGAAAAGTGTCCACAATCTATTTAGAGCAGTGTGTTATTCCAAAGAATTACAATGCTATGGCGCTGTGAGATGGGAGGGCAGTCAAAGAGCATCAAAAGCCTCAATTCAGGCCAAGGCCTAGGGGATCCGTCACCACAGGGTGACCCTGACAACCATCAGATCCTCCTTTTCAAGAGATGACACCAACACAAGCTCTTAAAGCCCCTGTCAGTTTTTGGCCACTCTTACAGACAGGGTCATTGTTTGCTCCATGGACTTGATTTATTATCGTTTTTTGTGTCCGCTGGCTAGCTTTCTTGGACAGGATGTAGTGCAACACTTTGATATTCAGCAAGGCTGACAGTTTATGTATTTGTTTGCTGTCAACCATGATCATTTTCTACCAATTACTGGGGAGGAAACATGAGGAATTTGGCAAAGAAAGAAAGCAAGCTGCCACCACTCTGGATTACAAATGCAGTGACCGGGTCAAACTGTAACGTATCAGTCTGTAGAAGCAAACTTAACAAACACAATGTTGTTGTTGAGGGATGGATGGATGGATGGATGGATGGATGGATGGATGGAGAGATGGAGGACCGGACATCCATCCATCTCTCCATCCATCCATCCATCTCTCCATCCATCCATCCATCAACAACATTGTTGGATGGATGGATAGATGGATGGATAGATGGATGGATAGATGGATTGATGTCCATCCATCCATCCATCCATCCATCCATCCATCCATCCATTCTTATCTTTTATGCATAGATGTGATCTAAATAAATAAACAGTCTCTTACTTGCAGTACATGTGCCCCTGTCCAGGAGAAATCCAAAGGACAGCAAAAACAATCCAAGCAGCATCATCTCTCTTAATCTAGACTTGCAACCTACAAATTATTAGGAGAGTAGTAGTAGTTTAAGGAGCATGCATAGAAGAGATGCATCAACTTTATAACACAAAAGCAAAAAACAAAGCAATCAAAGCAATAAAAAAGCTTAAAAACTAACCTGAAAAGAGTCCAGGATTTGACAGCACGTCAGCTTCGAACTGACCCTGACAGTAGCCAGCGCTCGACTGTGATTCACTGTGAACTGGCGTTTTTCAGATTGCAGTGAAACAAGAGATAGCCAACCAAGACTTTGTGGGTGGAGAATGTGGAGTAATTATTTTAAGGGGGTGGAGACAAGCAGCATAATGTTCAAACATATAGCTTCCAGTGTGAATTAAAATGTGATTCATTCTAATGATGACTAAACAGATTATGCAAATAAACATAATCCGATTCACAGGAGGTTGCATTATAGTTAAGCTGAGCCCCCATAAGTTGCATGATACTTAAATTGCATGCTGGGCATTTGAAGCAAGATTTCTCTCATCGTAAAAGTAATTGTAGAAAGAGCGAAAGCTAGGGCATATTTGACTGGTTATTGGAGATGCTGATGTTACATATGCACAAAACACAAAACACTCAGTGGGGAAAGAGTCAAAATATGACTTTTTGCAGTGTTACACTCTCTGGTGAAATGAGACCATGTCGATCAAAGGGTTGCAGTACACAGAAAGAAGATAAAATAACGTTCTCTCTCAGAGAACATAAACAAGGCTTTATTGGACAGTGTTCACTGCCCTTGGAGAGACATCTGAAGCTCTGTGAAGTGTCAAATTGCTAAGAAAGCCTTTGAAATAGTGCAAATGAAACAGTGCTAAAGGTAATATGGAGTGAGAGACTGTTTTTTCCTTGCAGCTCTAAAACCAGTGTTTGACCTGTTCCCCCTCTTCAGGTTTGTATTTCTGATTGACTGCATGTTTCTTACAGTATGGTTTAATTATTAATGGAAAACCAAGAAGTTAAAGTTTTATTTACACCCAAATGAATCTGAATTCTGAAAATGTACACAGTCTTAAAACATTTATTAAAATATGAACTAAGAGGCTTCCTAGCAGCCGAACTGCAATTATTTTTTTCAGTTTTGCAGTAGGAACTGGTTACTTAATAAATACACATGATGTTAAAAATAAATAAATAAATAAAGGAATGATGCTAAACTGTCTATATGAATTTGTTCTTCTATTGAATCAGTATGTATGTGTGTTTTCAGTGGGTGTCTTGTAGCTTCAAAATGTAGAACAGACCTAAAGAAGTGAGTAAGCCAGTGATTATATAATCAATCTATCTCATCTTTCATCTTATGCAGAAAGAGTAATAAATTAAAGTAATAAAGTAAATAAATCATTGCTGATTTAAGCAGGACTGAAATATGATTGAACTACCTTTTCCTAAAAACCTGTCCCACTAAACCATCTACAGGTCACTCTTCTGTTGCAGGGCTAATGTTGTAACATTGTAGAATGTGGCACAGTGGAATCATTATGAGGATCTTCTGCCAGCTATTGGCTTAGGACTATTCTTCTTCTTTTGCATGTTTTTATTTATTTATTTGATGTGTGGACTTTAGCCACATCCACGTGGGAGGTTCCCCTCTTGTCTAGCTGCCAGCTATTTGAAGTTGAATACTGTTAGTGTGGGTTTGGAGCCCTTTTCGATGAGGACAGAAAGGGGGAAACTCTGGTGTGGAGAGGCAGGAAACAAAGGTGCTGGAGATCACATGAGGAGCTGGTTGAATTAGTTGTATGGGAAAAAGCACACCTTTATTGCAAATGGTTTTACCCTGGACTGGCCGGTTCTTTTTTAGTGGAAGGAAGATCCATTTTTAAGGGAATATGTGGAGTTTTTAAGAAAAAACTGGACTGGGAACTGATGCTAGCAACTTATGTATTATGAGAGTCAAAGGAGGAAAAGCCTACTGCACAATTAGTAGGTGACCAACCTGATGGAAGCACTAAGACCAAGAGATTGTGTTGGTGGGAGTGAGTTTCTACATCAAGTCCTGGGAATGCCACTTTCAAAGCTTTTTTAAGTGGAAGGTGGGTGGAAACTCTTTTAGGAAGCTACAAAATTAACATATGATTGACTGCTTATTTCGTTGAGTGACCATCTTTTCCTGTCTATGACCAAGCTGAAAACTCAGACCATGTTCTTAGGCCATGGACTGTGGACCGGAATTGCACTCCCAGTGCAGTAGTCTGCTATGAAAAGAAAAAAATGTATTGCTTATTTCCTGTGAGTGTGGTGGTTTTCTCCAGAGTGCTATTAGGATTTGTTTCCTTCTTATACCGAGACAACTTTTCCCCATTTTACATAGACTAATACATAGACAACTATTCAAGCCTACAGTCTGATAAGAATCACCAATAAAACTAGCCCGATGCATGCTTTTAAGTTGTGGGAGGAAGCCAAAGTACATGGGAAAGAAAAAAAAACCCACTCAGACACACTGAAAACATACAAGCTGCCTAGACTGGATTCAAATCCAGGACCAGAAGATCAAAATTTTAGCTGTAATCATGCTTATAGAATTGGGTTTTGTCCACTCAGCTGATGGCAGCATCAATAATTTGTATGAATAAAATGAAATGTGGCATCAGAAGGAGGATGTAAGGTCAGAAAGTTTAGGGAAAGTGCCCAATCTAAGAGTGGGGTGTGAGGATTTGATGTTTAAGGGTATTTACTGAAATGAATAAAAGGGGCTAGCTGCGGGATGCTGGTAGTGAAGAGGTCCAACAAAGTAAACCAACCAAAAATTGAGATGGCATGAGGAACACCAGCAAAGAAAATGAGCAATTGGTAAAAACTGGGAAACCGATTGGGGGCACACAAAGAATTAAGAAGATGATGGCAGGGGAAACTGATGAGGATGGCAAAAAAGATCAAAAACAAAGACAGGAAGCAAATGAAGAAAAAAAATCTCACTATAGCAACTGTGATAACCAACAGAAAACAGGAAGTGGCTATAACAGAAGCACACAAATGCGCTTTAAAGGCTTTATGTTCCCCCGGAGGACACACCCATGCATATTTGATCAAGTCTCCTCTGTCCTTTCAACATGACCTTCTAGGTCAGGTCAGGTCAGAGTAGACCAGGAGGTACACATTAGAGAAATGAAAGAAGCCCATAGAGACATGCAGAAAGGGTCAGTGGGAAATAAAATGTAAAAAATAAAATAAAAATAACCCATGCAAGAGGCTTTGTGTTTTCTTTCGTGCGGATATGGTCTTGAAACTACACATGTGACAAACAAAAATCTATTCAGAGCTGCCAAACGTCAGTCTACATCTGCAGTGGGTGGAGCTCGCTCGGTTGTCATGAAGACGGTCCGTTGGGTTGCCGTTGTGTGCACAAAAAGTATCGGCGTGGCTTTAAATTAATTTAATGAAATTTCCTTCATTTAGCCAGTGATGGAGTAGTATTATTGTTATTTTTTTTATTTCCCAAAGAAAGTCGGAATTTTAAATTCACAGCAGCAAGAGAATCGCTCCAAACGGGTCTAAATGAAGCAGTAACAGCTGCCAGTGACTGTCAACAAATCCACTACACCCACTGCGAAGGACTGTGGAGAAGTTTCCTCATTATTTAACCTTTTTTTTTTCATCTGCACACATCTGACGTGAACGTAAGTCCCATATGGTCTAGCGGTTAGGATTCCTGGTTTTCACCCAGGCGGCCCGGGTTCGACTCCCGGTATGGGAACTCCTTTTCACAGTGTTCATGCTCACGCGGTTAAAAGATCTCTACCAATGAGAAAGGCGATGGAAAAAGTTTCTCCTCGTAAACACTAAGTGTGTTGTGTTTTCTGCTCCTTTCTGTTGTTATAGAATATAATGTTGAGGCATTTTCCTGCTGTTGTTGCTGGATGTTGGAGTTTTTGGCATACTGTTGTTGGACCCCACTTTACCTACACAAGTGCTTTAATTCAATACTTAATTCCAATTCCATAGAGGTGATTCTGTTCATCTGGATATCCTTACATGGATGACTGAGCGTGCCTCAAGCCAAGTCTTCATGACATAGATTCAACAAGGTCCTGTAAACGTTCCTCAAAAGGTTTGGTCCAGATTGACATGACAACAGCAGAAGTTATCATTTCAGTATGGTTGCCAGTTGTACCGCCACGATGTGACTCTCCCATCACTTCCACCTCATCCTCCTAAAGGTGCTCTGTTGGCTCGAGGCTTGGTGACTGTGGGGGTGATTGGAGTTTGGCGAACTCATTGTCATGTTTAAGAAATCAGTAAGCAACAATATTCAGGTAGCCTTAGGCATTTAAAGGAAGAAAGCACTGTTGTGCACACAAACAAGCATAAACACCCATACCGTCAGGATAAAAGAGTAATCACAAATGAAAATAATAAATAGATAGGTAACAGTCCTGATGGTAGCAGCAATGTGTTTTCTTCACTGATCGTTTCTGCTACGAGCTCCACAAACTAACCCGCATGTTCCCCTTTGAAAATGTGGTGAAACGGGTACTGCGCTGGTCTGGAGGAGATGGGAGACAAGGCCAGAAGGCGCGCAATAAATTTCAGGTTGTTTTCCTCACCGCTTCTTTCGATGATGAGCTCTAGAACGAGTCCGATGAGTCCGCTTTAGCCCATCGACCAATCAGAAGTCGGTGCGCGTTGAATGCGAGGTGCAGCGGCGCCCTGTGATTGGCTGAGGTGGGTTTTTTCTAAAGGGGCGTATTTTTCAAGCCATCTTGACTGAATATTTAGCCTCATCCAAGGTACATTAATTTGATATCTTCAGGATTTCGGTGTCCCTAGTTTGATGACCACTATCGTTTGAAAGGTTAAAACCACACCAATGAAACCGGGTCGAGTTTGTGTGTTTAAGCGCAGTCACGGCGGAGAACGGGAGTGCTGAAGATGACGCTGTCGCTCCTGAAATTACCGGCTAGCTAAGCTAACGGCTAGCATGTCTGCCTTGATTGTAGTCTGTCAGTAGCTGACATTTAGCTTGGTGCAGTTTTTCTGTCGGGCACTCGCACTGCAGAGGACGACTGAACAAGGTAAACAACTCTGGTGTGTTTTTTAAAGGGCACTTTCAGGACTGATAGGAAAATCAGCCTTTCTGTCACACGGCATCCGTGTGTCCTGTCCGACCGAGAAACGTTATCACATCGGCAAAGAGACGGTCTTTTTTTTTTTTTTGCAGGGGTCTGGACTACAAAGCAATACCCGAAAACGTTGCACGTTTGCACTCTCGTGATCTAAAGCATTCATGCAATGTAATATGCATTCGGACTCGGTGCATACAGTGCACCTGCTCTCTGGCTGCTGTTTGCATGTATAATTGGGCTGCTAATCAACTTGCAATACAGTCGTTGTCTCTGCTGTTGTGCGCCTAAAATGGCTGACAGATGTTAGATACTCGGGTTGGTATTTAGCGCGCTTCAACCTAACTAGGCACAGCAACAAGGGGGTAGAAAAAAAAACATGGTGCTAGCGTTTTATTGGTGGGCGAGACTTGTGCTCGCGTTACGGACTCCCCTTTTGACCAATGGTGAGAGAGGCGAGATGCAAGCAGTGCAAGTTACTGTAGTTGTGTTTGTGCAACATGAGTGCTTACTGTGTTATTACAGAGCACAGCACCCGAGCTGACCCCCTTTTACCCTGTAATTATTTACACAGGAATAAAAAAGAAAACACCAATAAACAGAATAAAGCAAGCTTTTAGGGCAGAATTAATTTAAAAAAAACACGTTAATGGATACATAAAACCTATATATTCTCATTATGTCTTTATAACGTGTTTTAGGGGCTTTATTTTTCTTACTCTGGAAATGTGGTGATAAAAATATATGTAATGTGTGAATGCTGGGTGTGACCCTTAATTTACATACACAAAACCACATTAAGAGCCACAGGCATACAAAAACTACTTTACCTGGCAGAGCAGATTATTGAGTGTTGCTTTATATTGGTCGGTAAATTTTGCAAATTATTCCCGAATATCGGAAAAGTGCAATAATAATGAAAATAATAGAAAAATAAATGGGCCCCTGTCAAATTGGATTCATTGTTAGTGCACAATTGGTACAGTGCAACATCAAGTCAAATCACTTTACTGCCATTTGAACCATATACAGGTAATGCTGTACATAAATTGGTGCACCATAAATTACCTTCCACATGACCAAAATTGCAGCCAAAAATTATATGTAACGTTTTGCTTGTCTTGTAGAAATAAAATTAAACAGACAGTTTTAATGTGAAATGCTTTCATTGTTAATCCAAACAACGTGATCTCAGTGACTAAATAAGACAGAGATAGAGCATTAAAAGAATATGTATTTTGGGTAGGGGGCTTTTTAGTCTTTATTTGGTAGGATAGTAGAAAGAAGACAACAAAAACTGAACCCAGGCCTCCACATTAGCCATATGCCAAAGGAGTCGCCTGCTTAACCCAGTGAGCTTAATCAGGACCAAAGATGATTTGAAATCTGTAATGGCAGAAGTGGCAGTCAACCAGTTGTTTTATTGTCTGACGCACATGCACGACTGAGGTTCATGATAGTTTCAGCTGTATCGCAGCAGGCGTTTCTACTTGCTTTTTGTACAATCTACTGTACAATATAAAGCGCCTTGAGGCGACTGTTGTTGTGATTTGGCGCTATATAAATAAAATTGAATTGAATTGAATTTTGCAGCAAAGCGTTCGGATCGTGTCTGCACTCTGGATGAATCCTTAAGGGAAGCTGTGTTGTTTTGAATTTTTGCAAATGTGTAGTAGAAAAAATGGCTATTTTGCCTTGTTAGGGTATCAAAATAGCTGCCTAAATGAGTTACCAAGGTGGCTACTGAGTGGCGAAAGTTGCTTGTAGAAGAAATTTGGTGATATGTTATTTTTTGTTTTCACTAATCTTAATATAGGCACTCTGTTTTTCTCCCCTAAGCTTTTATATCTTCCGTGCTCTCCAATGTGAATATACAGCAGCTACAGTAAATCTTTGCATATAATTTCACAAAGTACCAAATAGTGTTGACGCTGCAATTTCAATCGTTGCATTAAACATTTTTCTTCTCTATTTCTAAGGGCGCTAGTGCAAAGTCCCATGCAGAAGACGAGGAGGTGGGAATGCGAGGCAGTTGTTAGCAGACTCAGCATGGGTAGGGGTCGAGGCAGAGGGAGAGGAAGGGGCAGGGGTACATCTGGCCAGTTGCGGCCCCCCTCCCCTTACAGACTGCAGCTCTCTCCATCCAGGGAGACTTTGACATACGCTCAGGCTCAGAAAATAGTGGAAGTGGACCTAGATGGAAGACTCCATCGGATTAACATCACAGATCCTCTGCCAGTTATCACAGAGGACGAGATGATGGCCCAGGACATTGCAGAGTGCAACAGTAACAAGGAGAACAGTGAGCAGACACAGAGTAAAACCAGGACGTGGAGGAAACCCGCAAACGGCAAAAACAGGAGGAGTGGTAAAAACACATCAAACCAGAACCAGCGCTCCAGCTCTAATCAGCACACAGGATCGGCTTTTTCCTTTCAGCAGCCGGCCCTCCAAACACCTCTGCCTGAGCCGACCTTCCGCGTGCTGAGTTCGGTTTCCCCCACAGAGGCGCCTCCTCTCCCGGCAGCCTACTATCGTTACATAGAAAAATCTGGGGAGGAGCAGGACAGCGTGGCAGAGTACGACATGGACGAGGAGGACCTCGCCTGGCTGGAGATGGTGAACCAGAAGAGGGTGTCCGATGGCCATGCATCCGTATCTCCGGACACTTTTGAGCTGCTCATCGACCGCCTGGAGAGGGAGTCCATCTTGGAGTCCCGCAGCCAGGCTCTGTCCCAGAATGCTGTCGACGAGGACGCCTTCTGCTGCGTCTGCTTGGATGACGAATGTCTGAACAGTAACGTCATCCTGTTCTGTGACATCTGTAACCTGGCCGTCCACCAGGAGTGTTACGGTGTGCCCTACGTCCCCGAGGGCCAGTGGCTGTGCCGCTGCTGCCTGCAGTCCCCCTCCCGCCCTGTAGACTGTGTTCTCTGTCCCAACCGAGGAGGTGCCTTCAAACAGACAAGTGATGGGCGTTGGGCCCATGTTGTCTGTGCCATATGGATCCCAGAAGTTTGCTTTGCCAACACGGTGTTCCTTGAGCCCGTGGAGGGGGTCAGTAACATCCCTCCCGCTCGTTGGAAGCTCACCTGCTACCTGTGTAAGCAGAAAGGCAGAGGAGCCTCCATTCAGTGCCACAAAGCCAACTGTTACAGGGCTTTTCACGTCACCTGCGCCCAGAAGGCTGGCTTGTTCATGAAGATAGACCCAGTCCGGGAGACAGGTGTTAACGGCACCACCTTCTCCGTGAAGAAGACCGCTTTCTGTGAGCATCACTCTCCTGTTGGGTCTCGGCGAGACGGGTCTGGAGATGAGTCGGTGGAAGGGAGGCTCGTGGGGGGCAGGGGTAATCGGGGTCAGCGGTCTTATACTCAGAGTCCCCCCTCATCACCAAACAAGAAAGCTACCAAAGGACAAAAGAAGAAGAATTCAAAAGGGTCTGGTGGGTCACGTCGCTCCAATATTCCTGTGCTGCTGGTGCCTCAGATCCCGTCGCACAGGTGTGTCATTTGCATACTGTACAAATTTCCATAGTTTACCATTTGCTGTCTGATTTTAATCTATGTCACTGAGAGATTTTTACAGATAGCCTTATCATAATGTCCCTATCCAGTGGTTATAATGTTAATACTAGTATTTTAATCTATAAACTCTCACGTTGTGTCTCAACAGGCTGAACAAGATCTGCACAGGAGCTGAAGTCCAGAGAAAGAACCAGTTCATGCAGCGGCTTCATAACTACTGGTTGCTGAAACGACAGTCGCGAAATGGGATGCCTTTAATACGGCGGCTTCATTCCCACCTACAGGCCCACAGGACTGCAGAGCAGGTGAGGAGAGACGTCATCAAATGTACCTATAACACAACAGTGACTGTTCAGTAATAACTGCACTGCAGTGGTGTGTAAATGACTGAGCACAAATGAAAATAAACAGTCTACATTTTTAGCATTCACACATGTGACTGCAAACGCAGCACCTGTGGTTTTGCCATCGCTGACCCATGTGACTGTAGTCAGATCTCTCACTTCTGTAAAGCTGGTGTCTGTACTGATAGCAGCAGAAACAATATGTGTCACGGCTGCCGAGGCGAGCCGTGTGGAGTTGGAAAAAGGACCCAAGAGCAAGCAGTGTATGAAAAGATTAGTGGAGTTTATTTACAAGGTGTCAGTGGCAGGAACAGAAAACGAATAATGAGACAAACTAACGGAAACCTAAACTGGGAAAACTAAAGAGCAACTAGAAATCCACAGGACACGGGGTGAAAGGCAGAGAGACGCAGACTGACGGAGGATACAAAAACACAGAGAGACACCGATGAATGCAGAAAAGCGCGGACTTACATGGAGTAATACAGACGAACCGGCAACAGGCAGGAGAACACACAGGGCTTAAATACACACACACCAGTAATCAGGGGATAAGAGACAGGAGGGCAACACAGCTGGGAGAAATCAGAGCTGACGGGACAGGGGAAATGTAAACTGAACACACTCACATCAGACATGAACCTTCAGAATAAAACAGGAAATTAACAGACAGAGAACCAGACAGGACACTGAACTTGACAGGCAGACTCATGAGCAGACACAATAACACCATGGACAGACAGAGGGAACACAGAGAAGTGGGAGCAGGCAGGCAAAGAACAGAAACCTAACAAATGGCAAAATAACAACAGAATACACACTCGGAATGAACAAAAGCATAAGGAAACACAAAACACTGAGTCCTCAGACTCAGGACCATGACAATATGAATGCAGCTGAGTGTTTAAATTATATAAATGACAAAATAAAATGAAATATTTCTATTCTGCTGTCAGTGGAGGATGTAACTGGTGTCTGAGGCCTTCAGAGAGTCTGTTCAGATCAGAATCAGCCAAGTCACGGGAATAAAATCACTTCGCACCTTATTCTCCATCCTCACACACTGAAATCCAACATAAGCCCAGACATCACACTTTGCAGTGGCTGATTTTGAATATGGCAAGCTTCCACAAAATCCTTCACAGTTCTGCTGCTGCTGCTGAGCAATGTGTCGAGATGGCCTGTAAAATGTTGTGAAAATGTGTCGTTAGTTATTATCAGAGATGGCAAAGATGTCCTACGCAATACACAGCTGATAAGAGATGTGTTCACAGTTGCTAAGTTGGTAAATATACTTTATTTCAACTCACGTTCTTTTGGTTTCTTTTAAACTTTTATAACAACTTTGGATGTGCAGCTTGTGTAGATCCTAGGGCTGCACAATTAATCGTTAGAAAATCGCGATTCATACTTATTTGCGATCTCATTTCCAAATGACAACGATTAAAAAAAAAAAGAAAAATGACAACGACGACTGTACCGCATTTTGATCCGGGACATAATCTGCATGAAAACAAGCGCTCACTCTTCCTGCTCAACAAATGACAAGGGCGGAGCCTTATACCACGTGATACAGAAGCTGTGCCGTGTGATGCTAAAATTAGCAGGGAAAAAACAACGGAGAGCACGTCAGGGATGACGAGAAAGTGACAGGAGAAAATCCGTCCCGGTCAACCACCCAAACATCAATAACGGGAACCTTATACAGCGCTTCCCTATACACGTCGAACTCCCGCAGGCACAAAGAAATTACGGAGGCTATCACTTATCACCTGACCAAAGATATGGCTCCCATCAACACTGTGCAAAACGAGGGATTTAGGAAAATGATCAACACCCTAGACAAACGCTACACAGTGCCGTCCCGCAACTATTTTTCTATTGTTGCACTACCTGCTCTATACACGCAGCGTCGAGCAACGGTGGAGACGGAATTTCAAGCAGTACAACAACAAAACGTGAGACATTTGTTGTTTTTATGTTTATTTATTGTTTTTATGTTCAGTCTCAACTGTTACGAAGTTGATGTGCAGTTAATAAGTGCAATAAATATTTATACTGGAAAAGAAAATCGTGAGAGAATCGTGATCTCAATTCTAAGCCAAAAAATCGTGATTCTCATTTTATGCAAAATCGTGCAGCCCTAGTAGATCCCCAAAACTTGATGCTGTTCATCTGGACAGAGAGAACTAAAGAGAGACAAAAAGAATAATTATGGTGTTTTTTTTAAAGCTTTTTCTATCATTTTCAGAGGGAGCCTGATGAAAAGCTGAGTGCCGCGCGAGAGGAGCTGCGATACTGGCAAAAGTTGAGGCAAGACCTGGAAAGAGCGAGACTTTTGGTGGAGCTCATCCGCAAGAGGGAGCGGCTAAAGAGAGAGCAGGTGTGTTTAAAAGGAAGTCTGAGACAAGTTTATAGACCAAACATTAAATGTTTTCATTTAAGAAATCACCAGCTGATGAGGAGAAATTAACATAACAGTTCGAGGGAGCATGAATTTCTGTTCCCCGCAGCATTTGTCATTCTTTTGCACCCCGCAGAGTGACCTTGTATTCTCCCCTGTGTGATTATGTCACCACACACAGATGAAAATTCAGCAGGCTGCTCTTGAGCTGAAGTTGACTCCTGCGCTGGTGCTTCTGAGATCCACCCTGGAGCAACTACAAGAGAAGGACACAGCCAAAATCTTCTCTCAGCCCGTCAATCTGTCAGAGGTCGGTGCAGTTAGACAGCAGCCTGTTCTGAATGCACTCTTCACTCAGCAGCATGGCTACTTTGACTGTACTGTGACTCTGCTGACATTCCTTTTTTCTGTGATTCGCCGAGGTCCCAGATTACCTGGAGTTTATTACCCAACCCATGGACTTCTCCACTATGCGCACCAAACTGGAGGGACATGCCTACTGTTCCATCACTGACCTAGAAGAGGACTTCGACCTCATGATCTCGAACTGCCTCAAGTACAACTCCAAGGACACCATGTTCCACAGAGCAGCCTTACAACTGCGGGAGGTGGGAGGTGCTGTTCTCCGCCACGCCCACAGGCAGTCTCAGAGCATCGGCCTGGACCCCAGTACAGGCATGCACCTGCCAGAGGCTCCAAACAAACATGGCTTCTACAACTGTACATGGGATGATGGTGAGTTGAGCATGGGACATAGATCACATCTTTTCTTGGATGTAACCCTCAGGCTTCATTTGTTCATCTGGCTTTTTTTTTCTTTCCTCCTTCTTGTTTTTGTGGTTGTAATCTCTGTAGTTGACTCTCTGTTGGACCCAGAGAACAGACTGCACTTAACCACAGAGGAGCAACTAAAGGCCTTACTGGATAAACTGGACGTAGTC
This sequence comes from Mchenga conophoros, assembly GCF_057382185.1. NCBI lineage: Eukaryota > Metazoa > Chordata > Actinopteri > Cichliformes > Cichlidae > Mchenga > Mchenga conophoros. The sequence goes on from NC_140530.1 coordinate 24,015,435, forward strand.
GCATCCATGCGTACCAGCGGCGGTCGCACCAAGCGCATTAGGCTGCTGCGCCGAGAGATCAACACTCTGAGGCAGAAGATGAACCAGCAGCAAAGTGCTCAGTCTGTGAATGGCATTGAGAAGGTGGATGAAGGAAAGGAAGAAGAGGGAGAGGAGGAGGAGGAAGACGAGGCGGAGAAGAAGAAGGAAAAGAAAAGGGAGAAGACAAATGTGGAGAATGGACTATTGACAGCAGTGTCAAATCCTAAAGCAGGTAATTAAGCCAGTAATTGTGCAGTTTATACATAATTACTATTACTTATTATTGTTTTTTTAATAAAATTCATAGAGTCTAATTTCTGGCTTTTTTCAGTTTTAATTTAGCAAAGTTAAATTCTCACACTGGAAAATCTGCATCCAGTGAAGATTTTAGGTGATGAATTACTTGTAAGATGAAAAAAAAAATTCTCTTTTACCCAGATGACTCTCCACCTGTGCTAGAGCTTACCTGCCCAGTATCATCACCGCTGCCAGGCGATGCTCCCCTGGAGCCCCCTATCCTGGGCATTGTAACGGGAGGACGAAGGTCACCCGGACGTTCCTACAAACGTCAGAGGTCCTCCCGGAGTGGAAGCAAAAGCCAAGGCGAAGATGAGGCTGAAGTCGGAGAAACGCCTTCTTCGGAACCAGACGCTGTTCACGAGGTCACGCCACTGGGCACGCCTCCAACACTGTCTCTGGTCGGAGTCGGTCGTCGCACGTCAGTTTTGTTTAAGAAAGCAAAAAATGGCGCGCGAATGGTGAAGAACAAGTCCCTTCCACAACAGAACGGTAAAACCTCTGAGGCTAAAAGCAACGGGTTGGATAGCACCGCCACCAGCCCGAATTCACCCAGTGTGAACAACATCACCACATTACCTCCTACCCCAAACGCCTCCCCAGCACCTCCTTCTCCCTCCTCACACCGCCTGAGGTCTAGAGGCCACAGCTCAGAAAGTGAGGCAGACAAACTCCCTCCTCCGCCCACAGAAGGAGGTAAGGACCGGATGGATCACTGCATTACAGATATTTGATTTTCTAAAGAAAACAGGGGGAAGAAAGTCTGTATTTGTCACCATGTGGTTTGTGGTGTTGCTAGGCCTGACAAATGGAAAGCACAGCTCTGCAGAACACGATGAAGACGACTCCAACCTAAGGTGAGTATGAGTAGGACAGGAAAAACTAGTGCTGAACTGAAGCATGCATGTTTTTTTCCATAAATTTGACTTGAATTTAAAAAGGTCCTTCTTGTTTTGGTTTCCACTCCTCTCTGCAGTGTCTCCCCTCCCAAACGCAGTCGGGGTAAACCTGCTTTGGCTAAAGTTCCTAGCAGCGAGAACGGAGACATCTCCGGATCTGGTGTGTATCACGAGAAGACAAAACACAGTGAAATGGCTCTGTTTTCTGTTTAGATTAGTAATTTATGAGCCTACACACATAAAAAAAATACACATTTCATTTTATTCTCAGTTTGGGCTCAGGATCTGTCATGAATACAAATTAATTGCATGTATTGGGATATCCTGTTCACAGGAAAGTCTACACTTCTGTCTTTAGATAGTGAGACTAAACTTGCACCACTGGGCCTAGTCTGGGCCAAATGCAGGGGATATCCATCGTATCCGGCAATGGTGAGGATGCATTCAATCTTACACTCCATGGTCTAAATCAGGGATGTCAAACTCATTTTACATCGCGAGCTGCATACAATGCACTTTGATATTAAATGGGCCGGACCAAAAAAAACTCCTCTTTCCATCAACCTAAACAAGTTTCATTACTCATTATAAAAATGGTTGTAGATGGTGTTTACTTATTACTAAATTAAACTCTTATGTGGTGATTTTCCACTCTCCCATTTACACAAGCACTTTCTTCTATGCTGTAGTGCTTTCTGTCTAACAATCACCCACATGGCACGAAGGAGCAACCTCCTAAACTGCAGCCACCCCACATTACTTGGGTGTAGTATGATTGGAGTTTTTGTCGGGCAGTCTCCTGCCCCCTGGCCTTATGTTTGACAGCCTTGGTCTAGATAAACGTTGTTCCTGTGTTGCTAAATGTGCCGTATATGACATAATCTGCTGTTACAGATTGTTGATCCTGACATGCCCCAGGAAGGACTTCTCCACAATGGCATACCCATTCCCGTGCCTCCTCTGGAGGTGCTCAAACTTGGTGAATGGAGGCAAATGGAGGAAGACCAGAAGCTCTTCTTAGTGCTCTTTTTTGACACCAAAAGAACTTGGTGAGATTCACACAGTCAGGGATAAACTCATGTCACCTAAATTTAAAACGTAAAATGAAAAGAAAAAAAAATGTCCCTCTTCATTTTCAGGCAATGGCTCCCTCGTAACAAACTACTGCCGCTGGGAATGGACGACACTGTAGACAAGCTGCGGTTAATGGAAGGCAAAAAACCCAGCGTTCGCAAGTCTGTGCACACTGCTTATGACCGAGCTATGGTACATTTAAACCACGTGAGAGGAAATCTTAACTTCACACCCTCCAATTTTATATAAAATTTAAAAAATACAATTTATATAAAATTTAATTTTAAAGATTTTATCATCTTAAATAAGCTGCCTGGTTGTGTGTACAAAGCTTCTTCAATGCTCTTAAAAAATTTGGGAAAGTAAAACAAACGCTTCCCAACAGGTGTAGTATTTGAAGGTTATCTGCATAAAAAGTTTTTTTAAAACTGATTTTTGAAATGAGGAGGGGAAAAAGTGCTTTTTTGTAGATTTACTTGTTCATTTATTTGTGTACGTTTTTTTAAAATTGTTTTCCACAACCACTGTTGCTACGTGTTCATATAAAGATTTTATTTTAGGCCAAAGTGAGTCGAGACTTTCGTGAGAAAAGTGTAATTATTTAATCGTGAATGGGATTTTCTTGATTGAAAATATATTTAGATTGTATTTGCCATTGAAACGTCACTGTGTATACTGAAGTGTGAAAGTCCCACTTAACATTCACGTCATATCTGGACTTGGACAGCTATGGACACGGGTTTGTCTTCAAGAGTTCTCTATAATAACAATAATAATATCATTTGCATGTTGTTGTTTGCATGTTGCAGGTGATGTATAAGCTGCTCCTTCAGATCCTCTGTTTGTTCAGTTACTATGAGTTTTGTTCCATTAATATTCAGAGAGATAGACTGGTGCAGTGTTGCTGAAGCTGTCGGTTTATCAGTGGACCTTATTTTCCCGCCCTCTTCTACAGCCACAAGCTGCAGGTGGTGAGATCAAGATTGTGGATACAAGTGGTGGTAAAGAGCTTCCTCCGAGGGGTTTTTGGATCTCTCTTAGCAACAAGGAGAGAAGCTCCTTTATTCCAGAGGAGGTCGGAGTAGCTTCTTCATATTGAAAGGAGCCAGTTGAGGTGGTTCGGGCATCTGTCATGACGCCTCCTGGATGCCTCTTTTGTGAAATGTTTAGGCCACTTCCAACTGGAAGGAGGACCTGGACACACGAGAGAAATTAAGAATGTCTCAGGGTCTCCTTCAGAACAGCTGGGAGTGGGAGGTTGGGGGGGATCTCTGCTTAGACTCGTTTCTCTGACCAAGATAAGCAGCAATGCATGGGAGGATAATATTCATGGTATTACATCAAAGCCGTTACTGCAGGCATTCACATTGAAACTATATCAGAAGGGGTGCAAATAACTTTTTCTTTTTTTTTGGTAACATTTGACTCCGGGACTTTGTTTTTCATGTGCTCATGTTTATTCAGCAGTTCTGGGAATTACTTGGTGCATGCACGATAACCATGCATCATTTGTTCTCTGACTGATATTGCTGAGCATCTGGCTACACCTGAATGCTGCAGGTAGTTGGAAGTCTCAGTGAGCTCTCTCGCTGTATCCTGTAATCTTCCAGTCATTCTTGGATATATATTTATATTTTTTCCTCCTCCTTCCTGAAAAGGGTCACTTCAGAGTCACGTCACCTGAGTTGAATTAAAAAAATATATAAAGGGAATTTATCTGTTATAACAGCGTTTTATATTTGAGCACAAAATTAAAAGTTTTTTGAAATAGATTTTTAAAAAAAAACTTTTTCAGGGATGAGGCTTAGGCTTTGGAAACGAGCACTAAAAATATTTTTTTATTTTACTATATTTTGAAAAACAAATTGAATTGAGCATTAAAGGAACAAGTGATTCCATTTGCTCCGAGGTCCCAAACTCTCAGTCCAGCTATGACGTGTCGTTGGTGAGACTTTAGAGTGTTTACTTAATTTTTCCATATTGTGAAACTGTACGGTGATATGAGAATGTCGGCGTACCCGGTGCAGCTACCTGGTTAGTTAGATGTGAAGTCACTACAGAGGTGAGATGGTTTGTGGGGGAGGGAGGGGCAAAAAGAAAAAAGTCTACTGCGATCCTCACTCGAGAATTTGCACTTGAATGCAAATGTGACTGAGGAAACTTGAAAAGCACAAATGGTTACTTTTAAGGATTGGATTGGTGACTCCTGGAGCCATATGTGTGGCAAAACCTTGTGTGTGTGTGTGTGTGCGTGCGTGCGTGCGTGAGAGTGTGTGTGTGTGTACAGCTTATACATACATGTGTACAACCTCAGTGTAGTAAAAGTGCATGTGTATAGTTTTGTAAATATGTAAATGTATGTTTATATCGGCTTACATGAAGTAATTTAAGGAATGCAAAAATCGAGTTTAGATTTTAATTTATAATTTGTGGCAGTTGAGAGTGTTATTTAAAAAGTTAAATATTGAAAAGATTTATGTATGATGCTACGTAGCTCTTTGTAACAGTGATGGTATTCGCCAACATATGGAACATATTCTCTAAAAGCGAGGAGGCACAAGACCTTAACTCTGTGGGCAGAAGCTGCTGCACCTGCCTGCAAGTTTTGTTCGTTTTTTTTCCCTTGGTGGCACAGGAGATTTTTGATCTTGTCATTTAAATTGTATTGCAAGATCTATAATCTGCCCGAGACAATATTTTCTCACACAACAATAAATGCTGTTTGAAACAGTTTAATGTGCGTAGCGTGTTTTATTTTTATTCGTTTTAGTGAATTAAATGTATTGTTTGAAGATAAATCTAAATGGAAGTAAATCATCTACTAAGACGTCCTTCCACACGGCTAATAAATATATTAGCAGTGTGTAGCACATTTCTACATTGTAGGTACGTACTGAAGACATCAAATATATGAAGCAAGATTTATGATAATGTAGCAGAGAAAAAATTGAAATCAAGTTAACAGCACCTCAGATTAGAGCCCAGATAAATGCCACACAGAGTTCCAGTAGCAGACACATCTCTACATCAACTGTTCAGAGGAGACAGCGAATGAGGCCTTTATGGCCAAATAGCTGCTAAGAAACCACAACTAAGGAAAAGCAACAAGCAGAAGAGATTTGTGGCCCAGAAACACAAGCAATGGACATTAGACCAGTGGAAGTCTGTGCTTTGGTCTAATGAGTCAAAATCTGAGATGTTTGGTTTTGCCTGTCATGTCTTTGAGCGACGCAGAAAAAGTGAACGGGTGATCTCTACATGCATGATTCCCACTGTGAAGCATGGAGGAAGTGGTGTGATGGATGCTGCTTTGCTGGTGACACTGTTGGGGATTTATTCCAAATTGAAGGCACACTGAACCAGCATGGCTACCACAGGCATCCTGCAGCGACATGCCATCCCATCCGGTTTGCGTTTAGTTGGACCATCATTTATTTTTTAACAGGACAATGACCCCAAACACACCTCTAGGCTGTTTAAGGGCTATTTGCCCAAGACGAGTGCTGCCGAATGGCCTGGCCTCCAGAGTCACCAGACCTAAAACCAATCGAGATGGTTTGGGATGAGATGGATCGCAGAGTGAAGGCAAAGTGAACAACAAGTGCTCATCATCTCTGGGAACTCCATCAAGACTGTTGGAAAACCACTTCAGGTGACAAACCTCATGAAGCTCATCGAGGGAATGCCGAGAGCGTGCACAGCAGTGATCGAAGGGTGGATAGTTTGAAGAATCTAAACTATAGAACGTGTTTTGAGTTATTTCACACTTTTTTGTTTACTACATAATTCCATATGTGTTCATTCATAGTTTTGATGCCTTCAGTGACAATGTACAATGTAAATAGTCATGAAAATAAAGAAAAAACATTGAATGACAAGGCGTGTCCAAACTTTTTATTTTAATAAAAAAAAAAATATTTTAATAGAACTTGGAAATCTGTTCTGAAGGGCTTCCACCTTTTACTTAATGTTGTGATTTGATGCTATATAAATAAAATTGAATAGTGCAAAATTCAACAACAGCTGCAACCAGAAGGGAGTGAGTGGACCACCAAAGGAGGGAAGATGGTGTTCTCTATTGCATCAGTACTTCTTCATATCTAGTATGTATGGAGAGTGACAGTTTGAATGGAACAAGCTGCATTAGGTCTCTTATTTAGAGAACCAAGGTTCCAACGTAACCAAACATCCAGAGACTTTTAAGCCATAGGACTGGAAGACACTTACAGGAAGTTCATTCAGCCTTTTTTTTTTTCCTTTTTCCAGTTTTAAGCACATAAATAAATCACACATATGACACAAAACTATTTCTGTTTATTAGCTGAAAATTCTGCCTTTGTAAAACATACCTTGAAATGATGTTAAAATAATGGCATGTTGCTCTCTAAGACCAAGTAGACAGTAAAAAATGATATAATCCTTAATGCTGAGGGTGCAAATAAAAAGGAACCATAAAAAAAATCAAACAGCCTTGCAGAATGGAGCCTTGTTCTAAATCACTGTTTTAAATTTCAACCATACATTTTTTTCTGGCCACATCACTGAATTACTGAGTCTCTCCTGGAGGAAAGCTTTAACAGTCTTTGCTCGGTGAAAATCTTCATTATCGTGACTTCATCATCATCAAAGCCACTTTCAATCGGAGGAATGAGAAAAGTGCCCAAGGTTTCAGTGTAGACCTGTTCATTTACTAATAATAAATGCCTTCTCTGCTGGTCTTTTACCTGACATGTCACGACATTAGAACAACGCCAGACAAAAGTTGCAGATTTATCAGCAAACATCACTTTCATCCAAACATCCACAGATAAGGATTGCCCCTCGTTATCCCACTCTAGCCTCATTTTCGTCCGCGTTTTGATACTGGTGCAAATTTGACTCATTTCTTACAACAACTCCAGTGTCTACATTTTATATTTTAAAGGCGTATTGCTTTATGGGTAAGACATATGGGTAAGTTTACATCTTACCCATATGTCTTCCTTTTATAACCTTACCAATTTCTTTGTATTTGCTACAAAGTTTGGTCACAGCTGACTGGGAACAACAACATGTTTTACCACAGAGTTAGAGTTACATGTTCCCTTTCATTATTTCAGCTGACAGCCCTTTTGTTGGAGCCTCGCTCCTTTTCAATCAGCAACAGCTGGTTAAGCAATGCAGATCCTCCCTTTTAACTACACACTTTGTTGGATATTTAGATATCTGCAATTATATGTTTTATAAGTGGGAATAACAAAACGCTTCTATATTTTTATCGATAAAATTAAAAATGGGCCATCAATTTTAAACCATTTGGTTCGTTCAAGGTATGTTTAATGAAGACAGTGTGTTCGACTACCAAACAAAACTTGTTTTGCAATCTATCTATGATTTGTTTATTTGTTACAAACTGCAAGATCATTTTTCTTGCCGTGGGTTTTAAAGCCAAATTGCTTTGAAGCTATTTTGGTGACAAGTTGCTCCAACATGTTACCAAGATGCCTTTCCTTCCTCTAAAGTCATCACCTACTTTTAGCTTTGACTATATTGAACAGTACAGCTGCACAGAAACAAGATGCTAACACTTGTTAGCAGCCTGCACTTGTTATGAGTCATGCCACATTAAAGCTGGTGGAATGCAAGACTTACCGTTAGACTACACAAGGTGATTCTGATAGTTTGAGGCGAAATTCCTGGTGATAAATATTCAACTAGCACTAGTTTGGTTTCTGCAAAGCTACACTGCTTTATAAAAAGATGGAAGGTTCAGAATTTAAGAATCAAAGACGTGATATCAATAACAGCTTAATTAATTTACCAGTTATGTCATTTGGGGTTTCTTGTAAGGACATATATAATGTGGCACTAATTAAGGCATACTCCCTTCAAACCATAACTTTAAAAGTAAGTTTTAGATATTTCTGTCATTCTTATTTATTGCTTGGCTGTACTGTACATCCCCAAAACTGCATGTTAAGCTCACCTGCTTTTCCCATGCTTGGCTCTTTCCACAAAACAGTCATCTGATTTTTTTTTCTCTTTGTAATAGTCCACTTAAATAGGACAACTGCTTTTATGCATCCTGGGATTTATTTTGTAACACTACAGACAAACTCTTAAGACTTGACAGGAAATTCCTCATTGGTCACAAGGATGAAACAACTTTTCAGACCACCTTTAGAAAACTATTATGCAAAAAGAATACCTGAACTCACTACATTAGATGTCATACTAAAGGTATCTGCAGAGCAAAACATGTGAGCTCATTGGCATCTTCCCACCTTATCAAGAAACTGATAAGGTCTGCCTTTTTTCAATGGAAACACTTAACAGTGACAATAATCAGGCTGGGGTTCCTACTAATCTGCTGCACAAAATGAAACATCAATAAAACTCAAAGTCTCGTTTCGAGTCTAAACATCAGCAAGATGAGAAACGACATGTTTTCAAATTCTGTGAAGGAGGAAAAACATTCTGCTTGTGGCCTCATGTGACTCACGCCGGGCCTCTCCCTCCTCTGGCAGTTCCAGTTCTTATTCCAGTTTATGCTGATCCCAAAAAGCACACACGCTAACAACTTGTATATCCTGTTTTGTGACATCATGTTATGCAACATAATTTTGTGATTAGGGCGAGGAGATAAAGATTATGAACGATCTTATCTTCCAAAGGTAGTTTAACTTAATTTTTCCTCCTCATGCTAACTCATTAAATATGTAATATATGTTCCATTCACTGTTCATGTTGTTGCTGTAATAAAACAATATAAAAATGCTTAAATACACCATTGCAAATATGTTCTGCCACAGTTCATTTTAAAATCTACTAATGTGCTTCTGCCCTGTTTCTGCTCAAAAGCAGCAATGTGATGACATGCTTCCTGGAGAACTAATAACACCGGTTTCAAAGACACCAGTCCTCCTTAAATAGTGTAAAACGTAGTGTTGGATTCCAGTGGTCAAAGTTTGTCGGTCTCGTAAGTGTCAAGAGGGTTGAAAAATATCTTGAAACCAGTGTACAAACTATTTTTGGATGAGGCAGAGCCACTTCTATTAGTGCTAACAGAGTCCTATAGAAGAGATAAGAAGCCATTATCTGTGGAGTCTTGCTGGTCAGATTTGCCTCCTCGAGAGCTTTTGCTGGGGTTTGGAGTGGTTGAATACTTTGGGGGGTATCTGATGAACAGACGGTCCTCCTCCTTTTTAATCCATCTTAGAAGCTTAGTGATAGCAGTAATGGCACAGGCCTTTGTCACCAGGGGGCTGAAGCAGGTGTACAGCTCAAATTTACTTGTGACCTTGAGTAAAGAAGAAAACAATCAAGAGAAGACTGTGAAATACATTTAGGAATAAGAAATAGAGCTATTACATTTCTTGCTATGTTAGATGAGAAGATCAATGATGCTTCAGTTAGGAGCTGGTTATCTTAGCTAAGGAAAATACCTGGAAGCAAGCTAACAGCTTTTTTTCAACGCCTTCTGAAAAAAGCTTCCCAATGAATGGACTATTAAGCCCCAGTTCCAAGGCTTTGTGCTAAGCTAAGCTGCCACTTACTGGCAACTGTCTTTCTTTTTTCTTTCTTTTTAAAGGTATCCCGTTCAACTGCTCTTTAATGCAATTATCTAATCAGCCAATCACATGTCAACAGTTCAATGCATTTAGGCATGTAGAGATGGTTGCATTTTCTGCTGAAATGATTTGAGTGACGCAAAGTGTGAGCATTTCAGAAACTGCTGATCCCCCCCCCCCCGAATGATCTGAACATTGAAGCAGATGGGCTTCTGTGAGCGAAACACAGGCTCAACTGAGGACTGTGCCATGAAAAATTAAGGAAGTTCTGAAAGCAAGAGAGGGTCCAACCAGGTACTAGCCAGGTGTACCTAATAAAGTGGTCGTTGACTGTTTTGAGTGTAGTGTCGATCTTTTGGAAGAATCATTTCAAAGTTGGACAAACACAGTAAGAAAGAATACAACCACAAACTAATGTACGTACCCAGGCTAGCAGAGTTTCCCTCTCAGCAACATGGTAGATAAGCTTAAGGGGTCGTGAGGTGCTGTGGATGCGGCCGTGCATATAACGATAAAGATCCAGCAGTCTCATTTTCTCCTCTTCACTGCTGTATGGTGCCTCCATCTCTGGGCTACATACAGAAAAGCATCATAGGACACAAGTTACACACAAAAAACACCCAAAACATGTTCAATAACACTGTAGTGGAAAGAGAAACACACAATGCTTGATTTGTAAACTATTAAAACTCCATTTCTAACACCGACAGGACAATGTTGCCTAAAAATATCTTAGTGGGCACTTTTGTACTTCTCACACATGATTATTATCATTAGCAGCAAAAGGTTTTTAAACTTCTACACAGCTAGAAGATAATAAAATGTTATGCAAGACAAATATCACTAACTAACATGCAGCGCAAACACTCGGCATGTTTGCATTTTTAAACTCTAGTTTAGGCTCATATCAGCCTTATGCAACTGCAAGGACAGCAAGCATACACAAACAAACACACACCTGGTGAACTGAGTGAGCTGGCGGTAGTTGTCTGGCACATCAAAGGGCTTGTACATGAAGTGTCTGAGGTCTGAGACGCCCACCTGGCTCACACTGTACGTCTGAGCTTTGGCAATGAGGCTCAGGGAGTTCTGAGCCATCATAGCCTCCTCTATCTTTCTCTTGCACTCAGCTACAGAGTAAAAAGCCTCTTTGTCTGTCGAGAGCAGCAGCAAACAAACAGTGCATTCTGGAGGGTCCAGGTAAGAAATGTATGCATAAAAGTAACAGTCAGGATTAAAGAGCGGGAGGCAAATGGGGGTCCAGATCTCGCCAGCCTGAAAGGCAGAGGAAGCTCCAATGAGGTTAAGCAGAAGGTGAACATCAGCAGGCTCCAGCCGCGAGTCCTCAATGACTGTCTTTTCTTGGACGATGGTTAGAAGCTGGTTCTTGGCGATGAGGATGGAGAAAACGAGATTGGGTGTGATAGCTTTCTGCAGGATCTGGCTGAGAGAGTCCCTGAGAGAGGAGGCTAGAGGCAAGCAGTGCACTGCCGATAGCAGGAAGCTGGGGTCAGAATCCACCAAGTTGAGGAGACCATCCAGGATCTTTTCTGAGCCCGCTAGGAGTCTCCTCAGGTCGTAGTTTTTCTTGTGTTCAAAGATGCGGGATATACTGGCCTGAGTGAGCATGCTGATGATCTGATAGTAGACATAGAGGAGCTCTCCCCGCAGCTGCTGCTCAGACTGATGACTGCTGGAGACGCACACCAGAACTAGGGGCCCTTTCTGCAGGAACACTACGGTGTGCTCGTCTGAGGGAAGGGGGAAAAAACATGAGCAAATGTCAGAAAAAAAACAACACAAAAAAAACAATCAATGAAAACTAAAACTGCTCCTAAGGATACCACCGATCCCCTAAACTCACTGTTCTCAAAATAAAACAATACAGGGAATGCACTGCTTATTATATTTCAGATACTGTTCTCTATGGTCCAGGAGCTTTTTGACAAGCTGGCAACAATTTTGCCCTGTACAGTGAGTCAGAGCCACACTTGCTCTTGTTGGTGTGTTTAAAAAAAGTCAGATTTCCTTTTAACGTAGTGAATATGAACATGAAAGTGGCTGGAAAAAACCATCATAGATAAAAATCTCTCAAATTTGCATTTTGGCCGACGCCCAACATTCTTACCTGAGTAGACTGAGCGAATGATATTATCTCCACTTTGGACAAAAGACACCAGCGCCATCATCACTCCCATTGTTGATGAAAGAGCCTCTTCGCTGCCATATCGGGAATAAATGGGCTTACCGGCTTCGCTTAGCACAAAAACATGTTTCCTGTGCTGCCGCCAGCTGTCAGCTGTAACATCCTCATCGCGATGAGATGTAAATGACGAAGATTCCAGTGTGCCTGCCTCCAACAGCGGGGACGACCTCCCCTTCACACCTATACCTTGTTCTTCAAGCTTGGCCTTGGCCAGCATTGTTACAACAAATTCCCCAGAGTCGTTCTGGTCATTGTCAGTGGCATCATCTTCAGTTGTTCCATCAGTTGGCTGCGTGGACGCGTTGTTTTGGCACTCGGTTTCTGTCTCTTCGGGCTCTAGCTTCATCACTTGGTCAGAAGGAGGCTTCTCATCCAAACCGAGATGCTCTGCCGAAACATCTGGTGGGTGCGAATTCAAAGGCTTGATTCTGCTAACAGCGGCGCTCCCATTACTCTCTACTGAATCAGGAAACATGTGATTCTCCAAAAGGGAGAAGGAGGCTGCCAATGAGTCAGCTACAATGAAAACAAAAACCAACGTGTGATGTAAGTGATGAAGATTAAAATTAGACAAGCTTCAAAGAGTGATTACGTAGCTTATTTACCAGGTTGATTACTCTCTAAAGGGCTATCACCAATCTTCACTGCCGCCGCCTCTCCTTCTTGATGATTGGCTGTTTCCATGATACCATCCCAGTCTCTGGAAAGAATAAAGACAGAGAGGAATAAGCTGCTTTATAAATCATGCATTGTAGTTTTTGCAGATAAAAATCAGAGATCCCATGCATCTCCAGTCTGTTATGAATAGAAGCACTCATACTGGACCAGTGGTCAGGTCACATGATTACAGAGGAGAGTTACTCCAACTCCAAGTTACTAACACTGTGGAATTTAAACCTGATTACAGCTAGCAGTCTGTCTAATGTTACACTACATATCAACACGGAGAAACGGGACTAAGTGGCTGGTAGATTAAGAGCGCTAACGTCCGCATGATAACAACTTATCTACACATGCACGATAAATTTCAGACGTCCTGTAATGCTTACCTTTCTAATAAGTAACTAATAAATGAACGCTGACTGTAGTTACACGGCTAACACTGGGTGCTAGCAAGCGACACATACAGATCAATTTCATGGCCTTGGCTTAACAGTGCTCATGCAGCCAACCGTGGCTATCTAAAATTAGCCAGATAAACAGAGAAAGAGTGAAACTTACGGTTTTGTACCGTTGACGACTTGGACTGAATGTCTAATGTCAACACTGACTTTTATCAGCAGCCCCACTGCAAACAAGCTGTCAAGAATGAGAAGCAGAAAACAAATTTTCCCCTTACCGAAGCCGACATCCGGAATCTCTGATGACAACTTCAGCTGACCAATCAGCGCGCTCGCTGGCGTCGGTTAGTCCCGCCCCTCCACACTCTCTGGTTGTGGGCTCGTAACAGAAACTTGAAGAGACAAATCTCAGATAAACGTGCAGCACATGTATGGGTGCTGCTGTAGCAGATATAATACAGCGAAACGCTTTCTGTGACAAAGAAAGAACGGAGAACTTAAACCCCCCCAATGTGAATTAAAACAAAAATGTTTTTACGTCTATATTGACCAATAAAATGTTTTTTTTCTGGATTAAACTAATACTTAAATCCAGTATTTTCCATTTTCCGTATTACACTGGTGGCTAATACTAAAGCTAGCATGTACTCCCGTCCCCAACTTGAACCTTCTGACATCTGTCGTTCCTATCCGATTGTTCAGTCTGACATCACTAGCCGTGTCTGGGTCTAAACTCCGCTGCAGCTCCATATATCAAACGATCACTGTGGCATTACTGAGAGTTGAAAAACTGTCTAAAGTCTTTCATCTTTAACATCCAGGCATCCATGAAAACGGAATTTATGACATTTAACGGAGTTAGAAGTTAGCAGGGAGTTAGCTCGCTAGCTTCTATCTAAATACAATATAGTATGTCCTGACTGCGGGGTTTTGGAAACAAATTAAAACGTACAGCTCTGTTATCACTTCCAGCATAAATGAAGACAGAAAACTAAACAGCAGTGACGTTTGTAGGGTTACTGAAGTTTGGCTAGCTGGTATATAATGATGTGCTACGTGACCGCTAGCGACACAGCTATGTTAGCATAATATAAACAAGCTAACTTTTTTTCCACTCGATAAAAGTTAACGTGTGTGTTCACGGTGGTCAGGAACAAATGTAATCGCATGGCAGGATGCTGTAAAAGGACCAAACTTCAGCCAGGAGAACAACTGAGATAATCCATCCACAATACGAGGTTAGTCATTCATGTACTGCTGCATGGGCTGGGCTGTAGTTACATCCTAAGGTTTTAAAAACTGAGCTTAAATAAATGATTAGCGGTAATAAAAGCCGAGGGAGGTCAACAGGGATCACTGACTGTTTTAGGAGCTTTTTGAGATAAAATAGAAGAAAATACATAACATTAAACATGTTAACAACACAAAAGCCATATTAAATGCAGACTACTTTAGGCCCGGAAGTAGGATTCGTCGCGTCATCACTGAACAACCGGATAGCACACCTCATTACCGTCTTGCTGTCCTCATACATGCCTTTAACCAGGGTCCCTCCTGACCGCCTTCTCATACAGTTCCTCTCCTGGCAACCAATCATCTTCTTCAAATACACAAACACACAGTGCAGGTAACTCTGACCTTCTCTATACTTCTCCGTCAACACTCACTGCTCACTGATAGTCACCTCTCTTTAAACGAGCTTCAACGACTCTTTCCCATATCTTCATGGCACACATGAATCGGATTGACGGTTTAGCTGAGGTTTAAAAAAAAAGGGGGGGGGGGGCATAACACAACCTGGACAAATGATGTCGAAATATAGATTTTTATCCACGCACATTTGTTTAACTTCACTGTGTTGGTGCTGAAAGGCTCTGTTGTGTACGTGATGAAGTAGTCGTCCTGCGTACCACGTCACGTCCGATTGCCTCTCCTCTCCGTACGTAAACATCATAACGGTAGAAATGGGGAATATGACATCTCCAAACCAGAGTGCTGATTTATAAATCACTAAAACAGACACCGCAGCCCAGTCACTTAATTTGACACCAGTTGAATAAACGGACGCCATGGAGGAGCCGTGGGACTTTGAGTTTCTGTCCCGCATTGCTGACAGCTGCCTGTCGTTTCTCTCTGAGTTTGTAGACGACTGGCTCGCCAATGACATGAGAGTGTCCATATTCAAAATACTCCTCAGCTGGTTAATTTTTAGTCTAATCGCCATTCACTTCGCGTGGAAAGTCTATGGGAATACAGTGAACGATATGTATTACAGACAAGGTGAGTTTTTCCTCCTGCTTACCGGTGCGCTGCCTGCTAAGTGAGCGCTAACACGCTAGCTTGATCTGTGTGTGTTGATTTTCAGGGACCGGACAGAACGGAGGCACACCTGATACAGCTGCACACACGAGTGGATGGTAGGTGGCCGATTTCGGGGTCAGGTTTGCATTGCACAAGTGATTAATAAGAAATCGTGTTCATTATCACCGCACCATCACCAGTCACTTTATTAGGTAAACCTTGCTAGCACCCAGTTTGACACTCTTTTTGCCTTCAGCGTTGCCTTAATTTTCCATGGCTTAGATTCAACAAGTTGCAAGTTGAGATAATAGCATCGCACATTTGCTGCAGCTGTGTTTTGGCTGTACAGCCATTAGATGATGAGTACACTGTGATCACAAAGAGATGAACATGGTCAGCAACAATACTCGGGTAGGCTGTGATCCTCAGGCCCAGAACTTGACAAGAAAATATGCCCACACGTTTACAGCACCAACATGAGTGAGCCCATGTGAATTGTAGCCTCAGTTTCTGTGCTGTACTAAACTAAAGGGAGTGTCACGTGGTGTGGTCTTCTGCTGCTGTGGCCCATCACCTTCAATGCCCTACATGTTGTGCATTCAGAGATGCTCTTCTGCATAGCCCAATTCTGATGGTTGGGTATTCGAGGCACTGCCATCTTCCTTTCAGCTCGAAGCAGTCTGGCAATTCTCTGACCTCTTTTTGGGCACTTTGGTCCAAAATGCTATAGCTTACTTGACATTTTCTCCTTTTCGGACCAGTGTCTCAAAATCCTAGACATGCTTGTATGAAAAAATCCCAGTAGATCAGCAGTTTCTTAAATACTCAGACCAGCTCGTCTAGCACTTGTGCCATGCAGTAAGTTGCTGCCACAGTTGACTGGACAGAGGTACCTAACAAAGTGACTGGCAAGTGCATGTTTCACCACACTTAAATGGTTTATTAGATTTTGTTATCTTTGCAGGGAAGGTAAAGCAGGGGATGGTCCAAAGATTCATCGGGATTAATGGGAGCTTGATCGCTGGACTTTACCCAAGTGAAGGCTGGACAATTTGTATGTCCCACAGAGACACGAAATGCACACCAGTTTTTGGTTTTTTCATTAACAAAGCGTTACCTTCCATGGATTAAAGATGGTGTTGAGACAGCTTCACCTTCTGCGAATCACTCAAACAGTGTTAGAGTGATGGCCACTATTCATACAATGTTTAATTTGACCTCTTGATACTGCTCACTAAGCAGGACCTTATTGTGCATAAAGAACTAAAAGGACGTGTTTAACTAGTCACTTGGTGATACGTGATTAAGACTGTACTTGAATGGTGCATGAAAGGAAAACAAATCATCATTTTCCAAGTAATGACACAGGCTCACATGTATAGTTTTTGTAATATATATACATATATAATACGCTGATTTGAGTATTGCATTGACTTGTGTATGTGAATATTTATGATCCAAATAATTTGCAGTGAACTGTGTGATTTTGTTTTTGATTTTTTTTTAATCTTTGCTGTATTATAAACGGTCATCTATGGTCATTTTAAAATCAGACACAATAAAAGCAGATCATGTTTTATATCTTCAGTCTTTATTTTAACAGGCATTTTGCATTTAGTTCATTTGAAATCTACATTAAGTAATATTTTGGCAAACAGTCAAAACATTAAAAAATAAATAAATAAATGAAGCACAAAAACTTGAGGGGTAGTGAAACAATACATTTTTCACCAAGGCCACTTTTAATGTTATTCTGTTTACCTCTGGAAAGATTAGCTGAAGTATACAAGAGAGGACTTTTAATTGTCACTGAGATTGTTGATTGTAACGACAATGTGATGTGTAATCTTTTCTCATATGTGCAGTAGTTACCAAGGGGGAAGATGCCGTATCTGAGCTACACTCAACAGAACCCCAATAGCTTACCATGAAGCTTAATGGCACAATGTGTAAAGCAAGCTGCCTTTTGCAAGAAAAAGCCAAAGGTGCCAGATTACGTCAGTTTGTTTCTTTATGATAATATTTGTCTGTTAATGGTTCAAAATCGAGCTTATTACAAACTAAAAACTAGAGCTGGGTGCCTTTTTTGTTTTTTTGTTTTTAGTTAATTAAAATAAAAATACAAACTCGATTTTTTTGAGAAAAAAATAAACCGACACAATTTTTGGAACCTGGAAAAAAAACTGAAATAAATTAAAAATCTACAGGAAATATCTTCGGTTTTAAAATTAATTACTTTAGTTTTTACCACAACTTGCCTGATGAGGCTTTGATGAACATATTAGGACGTGTAAAAGACTTTGAGTTAAGTCAAAAAGTTATTGTTTTTATTTTAATACCATTACTAAATCATGCCTTAATAATTAAAGAAATGACTTCAAACTAATACTGAAACTGGTCAAAACTAAACATATTCAAACTGTAACTAAAATGAGTAAAACCACTCAGGCAACTATAATAAATTAAAAATAACAACAAAAAAACTAAAGAAAAAAAGAAAAAAATAGAACAACTGTAATCAAACATCCAAAAACATCTAATTAAAACTACTGAAGGATGGTGGAGATTTTTAAACTGTACAAGTGTTTTTATTACTATTATAATGGCAGTGTGTATTTCCAGAAATTTAAATTATGTACTCAGTCCTTGTAAGATGTGGGAGGGAGCTGGAGTACCCACAGAGAACCCAAGAAGACACTGGGAGAACCAACAGACTCCATAAAGAAACCCGGGAGCTTTTTTTGTTGTGAGACGTCAGTACTAACCCCCACCCTCACACTTCTTCATTTACTGTTTGCGTTGTAATGCTTTTACATATATATGTCTGTTTTTTTCCAATTACATCTTTATTTACCAATACCAACAATCCTTCATTTAGATTCATAAATATGGTGCAAAAATGTCTTCATAGTTTCCTTTAATTTTTTTGTGTTTTGGGATTATCTGATGATAATAGGAATAGCTGGAATCAGTAGCATGTGCACATCCATTACATTCGTGCAAGTTAGGCCGGGTACGAGTAATTGCTGCCCACCAGAAAGACGAGAAAAAAACGTGTAAGAATCATTGTTGATAAGGAAGTTGTCAATGTCCAGGCCCTGAGCTTTCGCTTCATCGTACAAACCACCATCAGTAATCGCCCCTGCTGCCTCAGTGGGTCCATCCTGACCATCAGTGCCCCCACTCAGAAAGACTGGCCCTTTAGGCGAAAGCCCTAAGCTTCTCAGTTCCAGCCCCACTCGCATAGCCAGCTCCTGGTTCCGACCACCTCGGCCTTTGCCTGTTAGCTCCACAGTGGGTTCGCCTCCAGCTAACAGACATGTGGCACCCCATCCCTCTGTACGCCCTTTTTCTAAAACCTGCATTGTACGGCAGAGGTCCCAGCTCTCCACACCAACTTCAGGGCCCAGCTTCAGCACCTCAGTGGCAATGTCAGGAGGAGGTTCCTCTCGAGAACAGGCAAAGCGGGCCAGCAGGCCGTAGAGTCTAGACACAGACCGCACATCTCCACACACACTTGGCGAAAGGACTACAGGGAGGAAGCCCAGCTCTCGAGCACGGAGACCAGCGTGTTTAAGGGCAACACCGTTGGAGCCAATCACAGCATTGAGAACATGTCCCGATGTATCAGATTCCTCCTTATTCTCTTTCCACCTAGAATTCGGTTTGTCAAGGACTTCCTTTACTGATGTCGGAAGCAAGTTTAACAGCTTGTAACGCTCAAGGATTGACAAAACTTCCTCAGGCCACACCCGACTCATCACTGTGGGGCCACTAGCTATCATGTCAATAGGATCCCCGATCACATCAGATAGTATCAGTGCAACAACCTGTGAAGACGTTATAAGAGTGATATTTGACATACAAATTACAATACTGAGAATTTTAAACTCTGTTTAAAAGAAGGCTAAAAAAACTGTCTGTTACCTGTGCAGGGTGAGCATGATGTGCAAGCCCTCCACCCTTTAACAACGAAAGGGCACGACGTATGGTGTTCAGCTCCTGAATAGTCGCACCAGCACCTGCAAGTCTGCAGGTAACATCTAGCTTTTCTTGCAAGGTGATTGGCGGGATGGGTGCAGGTAGCAATGCAGAGCCCCCACCTAAACAATGATGAAAACCAGCATGCGTTACAGATATCTTGGAGTCGTTTATGACCAGGATATGTCCACCAGTGTGTATATTAAACAAATATTTTCACTGCTTTTTTGCATTTGTGGAATTTCTCTAAAATTAGAAACATCTAATTTTAGAAATTGTTATTTTATTTATTTATAAATTTCTTCTAGGCTGTACTACTGTAGTTCATTATTATCGTGAACTAAATTCCCTGAAAAGCCTTTAGCCAATCTAAAATGCTGCAGAGTACTGACAGGGTCTAGAAAGACAAAGCATATTTCTCCCATATCGTCTTCTCTTCAGTGGCTCCCTGTTAAGTCCAGAATCAATTTTTAAAATCCTTCTCTTCACATACAAAGTCTTGGATCATCAGGCACAATCTTATCTTAAATACCTCAGGGTACTGTAACACCACAATAGAGCGCTATACTCTCAGACAGCGGGTTGACTTGTGGTTCCTAGTATTTTAAAAGTTGAATGGAAGGCAAAACCTTCAGCTTTTCAGACACCCTCTCTACTTTTAACATTAGGCTTAAAATTTCTTCTGACTGTTGGGGCTTTCTTTGTATTATTGAAGGGTCTTCATTTTACACTATAAAGTGTCTTGAGGTGACTGTTGTTGTGAATTGGTGCTATATAAACAAAACTGAATTTAAATTAATATTTTTAATGATATCTGTGAAACGATTATTGTTTTATTATTTTTAACAATAACCAAGAAGTGCCATTCGTACCTGAAATCAGTACAATAAGCAAGTCTTTCTCTGTCAGCTCACTGGCTAAATGCTTGATCTCCTCAGCTGCCTTCTGGGCATCCGGATCAGGCAAGTTGTGTTTAGCTCCCTCTATTACTTTGATGCGGCTGTTTTCTTTCAGCAGCAGATGGCTGTGATGGAAAAATAAATATTATTAACTTTACTGAGTTAACACTTTAAGTTGCTTTTACCTCTAAATGCATTTGCTTACTCTTTCCCATGGTGCTGTAATGTCTGCTGAATCCCATGTGGCACACTTATGACTCCTTTCACTAAATGATCACCCACAATCCTCTCTACCTCAGCGGCCATTCCCAGCACAGCTTTTCCAAAGCCCACCAAGTGCAGGTTGTGTTTGAGCGTGAATGTGCGACCATCAATAACAACAGAGTCCTCCTTGCGCTCAATACTTTGACAGACCACAGTATCTGGCTGCACGGCTTCCACTGCAGCTGCAAACACTTCACGTGCCCGCGTGTCCATTGACATTTTGCAGAACGTGGGTTTTCTCCTCGCCACAAGATGCAGAAAAGGCTGAGACCGGAACAATGAAAGAACACGGGCCATTGATAATTCAGTGGATCTGAGCAGAAATGTCCTAAGGGATATAGAAGAATTGAACAGATTTTTAAAGAGAGCACAATTTAAACAAACCATAAATAACCTGCAAAGGAAAAGGAAATAGTCATGTAGAAGTCATGAAGCAATTATAATTAGAACTTTTTCTTAAATTTACTTTGTGTGCCTCAAATTCACCTTTTTTAAGAGCTTGTTTTGTGTTGTTCAGTCATCACACTTCTTGTAAGTCTTGTTTATGGTCAAGTCTGATGACTGCAGGAATACAGAGGAATACGTTTTGCTTAAATGTTCTGAAAACAAAAAGAACACCTTTTTATTCTTATACTAGCTAAAGCTATACTTACATAAATGCATTTAGGTTTGTGTTTCAGTAGAGTCACGAGGCTGCCTACCCGAGAAGGTTGCAAATGTCATATGAAGCTGGTGTTTCCCTGTGGAAGCCTGCTGCGTTTGGACTCCAGCTCAGAGGTTAGGCAGTGTGGCAACAATCTGGCCAGACACTGGCTGGAGTTGTGTACCTTTGGTGTAATGATTGACTTCAGAGGATAACATGCCACATGAAAGTGCTGACACTGCAGCTGCGCATTAAGTCGTTTTTGTTGTAATTTGATTTTTTTCTGCCACAGATTGCATTAAACTCAGTGATACCCATACTTTGTTCATTGCTGTTAAACAAAGCAGCCTCTTGTGTAGCCACACCCGTCTTTAAGCCCTGTAGACATAATTTTAATTTATTTATTTAGTAGGGACAATGCAGTTTAACATAGTTCTGATGTGGAGCATGAAACTGATGTGGTGCAAATAGAGTTTATAGCTATTGCTAAATTCCAACCCTTGTTGGGCTTCTTCATTCACGATGCAAAAACAAAAATTACAACATTCAGTTACAGAAAACCATAATACACCATGAATACAAAACTACAAGAAATACACAGTAAAATAAAGTAAAATATAGTATAAAAAACAGAGAGAGATAGGTTGTGCATCTGGTTTTTAGGTAGTTTGCTTGTTTTCTTTTTCTTCTTTTTTTTACAAATGAAAGCTGAGCCACTGGGATTGTGGTATTTTAATGTGATTAGATGTACATGCTAGAAATCCAGACAATAATGACAATGTTATATGATGAGATTTTAGATTTGTTAAATTTGTAAAAACAAACAAACAAACAAACAAAACAAAGAAACAAAATAAAACCCCTCAGAAACACTTACAGGTCGTTTTGTTAGGCACACCTCTGTAATACCACATTCTACCTCTTTCTTGCCTTCAGAACGACCTTAATTCTTCATGGCACAAATTCAAAAAGGTGCTGGAAACACCCTGGTGCACCACAGTTGCTGCAGATTTGTCAGCTTCACATGCATATCTCCGAATATCACCACATCCACAAATTGCTCTACTAAGATCTGGCAACTGTGGAGGCCATTTGAATTCAATGAAATTATTGACATGTTCAAGAAACTAGTCTGACAAGATCTGAGCTTTATGACATGGTGAGTTATCCTGCTGGAAGCAGCCATCAAAAGATGGGCAATTTTTGGTCATAAAGGGATGGAGTGTCTCAACATTGCAGCAAAAATCAAGACTTGTGAGATCTGGAAATGTTCATGACAATTTTGGTGAGCCTGTATGAATTGTAGCGTGAGTTTTCTGTTCTTAGCCCATAGGAGTGGCACACACTGTGGGCTTCTGTTGCTGTAGCCCATCTGCCTATTCTGCTCACCTGGTTATAACCAGTGTTCTTTATGTAGTGTGACCATTCTCCCTGGAGTGTTTTTTTTCTACAGATGGTTGATGGTTGGGAAAGTCCCAGAAGTCAGTTTCTGAAATACTCATACGAGCTCGTCTTGGCACCAGCGACCATGCCACCTAACTATATTTGCCTTAACAAGTAGCAAAACAGGTGTACCTAACAAAGTGACCGGTGTGGATAACTTAAATATCATGCTACTTTTTATCTCAGTAAATCAAACGCCTATTGGCAAATTATTTTTAATTTACCCCTGCATGAAATGCATTGGCATTTAGTAAAGCAAAATTCTTCCTCTACAACCAAACTTTAGAGATTTCCATTAAAAAATATCCAAAAAAAAAAAAAAAAGCACAAGCGGCAAACAGAACATTTCACTTAATTAATCGTACCATGGACTTGTCTTTCTGTGAGGACAAAACTGTCGTTGGTACTTTCTTCTTCACTTCTGCGTCCATCCTGCAAATCTAGAGGCTGCCAGATAACTGGACCCAACTGATAAACACATAAGGCTAACGGTGACAGCCAGAAAGTGCTAATGCGAATGCAAGAAGGCTTTGCTTTTTAAAAACAGACATTCTAAAACAAACTCGACTACAGTAGAGCTTTTTAAAAAAAGACAATAAGCTTTTAACTCCTAAACTGCATTTGGTAAGCAAACTGTGTAAATAACGACGCTGTTGCTGGTACAATGCAGCTATCGCGATAACATCTTGCAATATCGCGTGGTTTCCTAGGCCCGAGTTTGTCAGGTGACGAATATATATGCGCGTCACTGACGTGGCGAAAGCGGCGCTTTTCCCTCCTCCTCCTCTCCGCCGAGGACAGAGAAGTATCCCAGGCGGGATTTGTCGCTGTGTTTGAAAGATCCTTCTTTTAGGAAAAAAGACCCCTTTCACATCTCCGCAGCTCATATATTTGTAAAGATTACACAAGTGACACTAGTGATTCGATTTAAATCAAAACGAGGGCGCGCTTACCCTCAGACACAGACAGGCCATCATGAAGCTAACGGACAATGTGCTGCGGAGCTTCAGGGTTGCTAAAGTGTTTCGCGAAAACACAGACAAAATTAATTGCTTCGACTTCAGCTCGAATGGTGAAACGATTATTTCCAGCAGCGACGATGACTCGCTAGTCTTGTATGACTGCCAGGAGGGAAAGTAAGAGCGAGTTCTCCGTATTTTATTTTTTTTTACTTTGCTGTTTTTTGACGTTAGCTATTTGCTATGCTAACTAGCGAGGCCTGTGCTGCACTGCGTTAATGCTCAGCGTAAAATTGTCCGAGTGCAAGCAACATCAAATTAACAATAAATCTGTTAGATTTAGTGTCTGCAGTTATGCACTATATTAGCAAATAAATATATAGTCACATTGCTCGAACCAAACCCTTAACGTTGAAAGGACTTCTCAGTATGTGTGTGTTTTTGATGGGTTTGTGTTGATGATCTCTGGTAGGATTTACAGGGTCCGCTTATGTAAATATAATCACCGATAAATGTAAAAGCTCATGACTGAATGACAGAGAAATCCTTCATTGCTAGGAACCGTGTGCCCTTTTGCTGCGTTGTCTTTCTTTTTGTTGGTGGTGTTTTTTGGGAGGGTTTCGTGCAGCAGCTGCTTCATCCCATATTTCCCCTACGGGAGACAGTAAAGTTATTTTGTCTTAAACTGATGCAGTACATAAACACTTAAGATAAAGAGCACAATGCTCAGTTTTAATGAAATGTTTTTGGTGTGTTTCTTCACTGACAAAGGGGTTATTTTAAAAGTCCATATGGTTGTTTGTTTGCAGACCCAAGAGGACTCTCTACAGTAAAAAGTATGGCGTGGATCTGATCAGGTACACACATGCTGCAAACACTGTGGTCTACAGTTCCAACAAAATCGATGGTATGTTGATGCACAAGTGTTTTTTTTTGTTTTTTTTGTAGTTTTTGCTTGGTAGTGTAGTAGGCTTGAGGTTTTTTTTTATGTAATAAGATGTCTCACATGGTCAAAATAATAACAACAGCAGTGTAGGAGTAAACAAGGAGGCATGTTTGTTGTGCATTTAACATTGAAGTTATCACATTTAAGGTAAGATGATATGTGTTTCGATGGTTGGCGTGGACGGGCTGCTGCATCCAGTTGATGACTGCTGGACTGACTGCTCACTTTGGTCTGAGGTAGTTGTTTGTACAGTTTGAGGGTCTGTGATTCTGCCCAATACAGGAGCTAACTGTACAAGTGACTGCCTTGCCCAAGGTTGAGTCTCCTCATCAGATCGACCTGTAATAAACTTCACGCGTGGAAGACAACATGTTTTGGGTTTTGCTCTTGCTGTCTTGTTTAATGTATAACTTGGCTGTGGGCTTCTCCTCCTTTTTTGATTATGTTTGTCTTTTTCTCCAAGACACTATTCGGTACTTGTCCCTTCATGACAACAAATACATCCGCTACTTTCCGGGGCATAACAAAAGGTGAGAACTGGATTTTATTTTGGTTTGAATTGCAGTGTTACATTCAAGGTTACCCTGTTGTAATTTTTTTTTCTTTTTTGTTTGTTTTGTGACCAGAGTGACATCTCTCTCCATGTCTCCTGTGGATGACACATTTATTTCTGGCTCATTAGATAAAACAATCAGACTGTGGGATCTGCGATCACCCAACTGTCAGGTGAGTATATTTGGTTGTAGTTAGGTGAGCTCCAAATGTTGTTATACCTGTATGCAACCTATTGTTTAATATTGGAGAAGAGCTGTATAACTGACACCGGCTTTATCATGTCACCTTGAAATTTCAGGGTCTGATGCACCTGCAGGGAAAGCCAGTTTGCTCATTTGACCCAGAGGGTCTGATTTTTGCTGCTGGAATAAATTCAGAAATGGTTAAACTTTATGATTTGCGGTCGTTTGATAAGGTAAGAGGCATTAATTCATTAGAGACTTTTTTTTTTTGTTTCGTTTTTTATTGGGGGGAAAAGTACTGAGTGGTCACCTATCGTCCACAGGGTCCATTTGCAACCTTTAAGCTTCAGTATGATCGAACATGTGAGTGGACAGGACTGAAGTTTAGCAATGATGGAAAGCTCATTCTTCTCTCTACTAATGGTGGAGCTCTGCGCATCTTAGATGCTTTTAAGGGTGCTGTGCTTCACTCCTTTGGGGTAAGAGACAAGTTATTACAACACAAAAAATTACTGGATAAAATAAAGCTCAAGTGTTTAAATATGAAAAATAAAAACCAATCCAGTAAAATGGATTCAACATGTATAACTGAATATACTGTTCATGTACACTCAGGGTTACAACAACAGTAAAGGTGTAACACTGGAGGCTTCATTCACTCCTGATTCTCAGTTTGTTATGATAGGTAAGTTAAGATGACCGCTTCTGTCTTGCCTTAATGTTTAGAATAAAATCTTTTATTCCATATATTTGTTAGTTTGATTTATATGTAAGTAGCATGTAAATAAGCAAATTAACAGATGTACAGAAACGTACCCCTGAAGTCTGTTAACGATACATGGCGCACATTCTGCATTTTGAAGACCAGATTTACTAACAGGTTGCACCAGTGCAAACTTGATTTTTTTTTTCTTTTCTTATTGTCAGTACTTTTAGTATTAATGTTTTTTTAACCTTATTGCATATGTATTTGTAGAATTAGTAGAATACTGAATTGCGTAAACCAATCGAATAACGTTTTCGACATGCAGTTTACCACTCATTGCCTTGAATACTTAACACCATAATAAAAGCTTGTTTGTTTTTGTTTTTATGCAGCTGGAATTATTATTACAAATAGATGGGGCAACTTATTTTTAATAGAGAGACACCTGTGTACAAAAAACATATATAACACATTTTATTTAATAGTGCCTTTATTACTGTAGTAATCCACTCTTTTATAACTGGGGAAAAAATCCTTGATGTCATAATGACACTATCACAATATCAGCACACACCCAAAGCTGACTCTGCATTCTATTTACCTCGAAAGTCAGATGTCATAGCTGGGAGTGATTTCACTCTCGAGATTCTAGGAAAAGTGAGGAAAAGCAGGTTTTGTGCCCTGGCAAGGTAGAGCCATTCATGCATGACAAGCAGCACTGCACAGTGCGTGGTGTATTTCCACTTAAAAATACCACCACAGCACTTTCATGGATGGTGTCCAGTCGGTGGTTTGCAGATAGCTTATTTAGCGAGTCACAAATACACAACAGTGACAGTTAAGATCACAAGTTTTACATTTTTACTTCTTGCATTCACTGTTGCTGAGTCAGGTTGGTGATTGATCTGCTTGCTCTGACATTGAGTTTAATCATAAAAAAATTTAAAAAGTAATTATTGTCAACTTTAGAGGACACAGGTATCGTGGGGATCACAGGAAAGACAAGAGTTTATTGTTTCAAACAGGACCTTAGAATTTTTCTTATATGAAGAAATAAGATTAGGAAAATATTCCAGCCAAAGTTTTCTTAGGTGGAGCCTGTGAACCTCGAGGTTAGTGGATTTCCACAGCCGTTCTACCTTACGACAGTTTCTTTTGGATTTACGAATTGATTCATTTATCCATGAAGTGAGTTTTGTTAGTGGTATGAAGGCAGGTTTTATTGGTGCTGCTATTTTAAGAATAACTGAGCAATGATTATTAAAACATGTAGCAACATCAGGGCAATCCCTCAGCAAAGATGGATTAAACAAATGAGAGAACTTCTGAGCAACATCCTGAGTAATAACTGGCTTTACGATTCTACATTTAACTGGTGTTGGGTCCAAAGGAAAACTAAGGTTTAAAAAATGCACAGCAATAAACAATCAAATGAATATCATTAACACATAAATTACTGATATTAAGGCCAAGAGAGAAAACAACATCCAAGGTGTGACCTTTTGTATGTGGGGGACCAGAGACATGTTGAATGAAATTAAGCATTAGTAATGGATAGAGTTAGAACATACTTGGACTTAAAACATTAATATATAATATACAGCATCATGAGTTTGTGTGTGTCTGATATCAATTGCTAATGAGGATCATCATGAAAGATTAATTGATCAGGAAAGAAATAATTACCTGTGATATTTACAATCAACAGACTTCAAGGTGGTGGTTGTGGGGCACACGTATAGACACTAACACCATAACCAAAAGTGTAGGTTCTATACTGATCTCACTCAGGACTAGCAGAACAGAAATGAGATTTGATTTTGCACTAAAATCCACCTTAAATGAAATTAAGACAATTGTTAAAACAGTGTGAGATCATAGGAGACAGGCTGAACATTTATCACATTTCTGCACACCTGTTTCAGGCTCCGAGGACGGAAAGATCCACGTGTGGAACGCCGAGAGTGGAATGAAGGTGGCTTTGTTAGACGGGAAGCACACGGGCCCGATTACCTGCCTGCAGTTCAATCCGAAGTTCATGACGTTTGCAAGCGCATGCTCTAACATGGTCAGTGGAAGCAGCAATGTGGGCTTAGTTGAAAAGACAACAGCCCAGAGAATGTAGCTCTGCTTGGTCTTAATTTTTATGCTGGGGTTGAACTGTGGGATAGTTACCAGTATCCATTTATTTAAAAGAAATTAAAAAAAAATAAAAGCCTGTTTATTCTTTTGTACTGCTGGCATGCAAACGGCTTCATATTGATGAAATGTAACCAGAATTGTTCATATTTAATCTTTCAGGCATTCTGGCTCCCCACCATTGATGAATGATGACGGGAAGCAGAGTAACCAGCAGGGGTCATCGCAGTCAGCTCCGTATGGACCTGTGTGAAAAATGAGATGAAATTTGTAAATAATGACTTTACAGAAATGATCAGTTGTGCATTCTTTTTTTTATAAATGTTTTTCTATTTAACATTAAAGAGTTTCTAAGAAGTTTGTTTTTGGTTTTTGTGTCTGTGATTTTGAAATGAGTTGGATTTTTAGAATGGGAGGGTTCCTCAATCACTGCCTACTTTATTAGGTAGTACCAGGTTGGAGCCCCTTATTGCCTTCAGAGCAACCTTAACTCTTTATTGCATCAATTCAACAAGGTGCTGAAAACAGTATCAGTAGAGATTTGGGTTCATATTACAAAGACGGCATCACACAGTTGGAGCACATTTGTCTGCACCACATCCTAAAGGTGTGGAGGCCAGTTTAAACCAGTTTGAGATGATCTGAGCTTTGTGACACGGTGTGTTATAATCATGGAGGCAGCTATCATAAGATGTGGTCACAAAGGGGTTGACATTGTGTAGCAGCAATACTTAATTGGGCTGTGGTGGAGGGGCACTACCAGGAGCCTTAAGCACCAGGAAACATTTCGTAGTCTTTACACAGATGGCTGTAGGCCATCTGCTTCAAGGTTTGAAGGTGATGTGTTCAGACATGCTCTTCTGCATACCTTGGTTGTATTGAGTTACTGTTGGCCGTCCTGCCAGCTGAAATCATTCTGGTCCTTCACCTCAAGTATCTATGAGGCCTATTGTCGTTTTTGTTTGTTTTGTATTAGAGATGGCTGTGTGGGAAAACCAGCCTGTCTGCCACCAACAACAACAAAACTACAATCAGTCTCTTAAAATCACGTTTCTTATGCATTCTGATGCTCACTGTAATCTGCATCAGGTCGTCCTCACCAAGTCTATGTGCCTAAATGCATTGACTGGCTCATTAGAAAGTTTTGTAAATGATCATTTGAGCAGGTGTACCAGTCATGGCTGGATGAGTGTATTAAGATATATATTTACAAAAGTATGACTTTAAACTCAATTAACGAGGGTTTTCTTTGGCGTGTTTGTCCAGAAGGACAGTTCAAATAGACACAAGGAAAATTAGTTGAATTTGATCGTTTTCAATCACAATATATTTTATGAGGTGTTTTATGATGTTTGCACACCGTACTGACAGAATTTGAGCTAGTGCGGGGCTGGGTTTTTATTTTTGTTTCAACTTTGAATTGAGATTGACTTTCAGGTGTAATGCGATGTAGCACAAACAGCTGGAGATATTTTTAGCCTCGACTTGTCAGATTTAAAATATGTTTCTCAGACTAGGAGAGTGCTGTTGGCGTGACCAGGTATTTAGAGCTACAAAAACATCTTTCACAATCTGAGACATTAATGGGCAGTTTTTCACACCGTAACTCAAATTGTTTATAATATTTTGTTGTTTTTGTGTTAAATTCTACTAATAGGTATAGCATTGGTATGGTTCAGTCCCACATGTGTTAATGGTAAAACAACAGCATCCTACACAGTCCTGCGTTGTGACCGATAATTTGCCCGCAGCAGTAAATATTTACCTTTTTCTTTGTAAAGATAACTTCTTCAGTCATTCAGAAGTTGGTAATCAGGTCTGGAGGTCATGCTCTCTTGCTCCACTGCTTGGTCTTGGTGTGTGGTGGGCTGTTCACAGGCCGTAGCTACTCAGTGGGAGCTAAATTTAGGAGAGGTGATCAGGTTCTCTCTCTCTCTGTGCACATGATACTGTCCTAGTTACTTGAGCAATGTCCCTTCTCATACTGTCGCACACTTTCAACAAACCCAGACGCACAGTGATCCTCTTCTTCAGGAGCTCTGTCCTCGTACTCATCGATCAAGCGAAGGACGCGTACACGCCGGACTTTGGTTGGACTTGAATAATTTCGGCCTGGCCCTGTGGAGCTTTCACTTCTGTCTCCTGCTTCTGTGTCTTCATCCTACAGCCAGCCCCTGGCGGGAGAAAAACACAGCTGACCCGCCATGTTTCTTGCACTTGTGGTGACACCAGAGTTGAGGCAGTTCTTGGCCAGGGCAAGAGGTGGAACAGTGCGCCTCATCAAGGTGCGCATCCAAGACGGTGAGTGACCAAGGACAGTGTAGAATGGAGATGCCGAAAATAAAAACCTCAAGAGGACCGACATTTTATCATTTTAAACCAAGCATCGTGTTTGTTTTTGTGTCTCTTTGAACACACCAAAACTCTTCTTCTGTCTCCTTTGAAACTGAGCTACAGACGCAACTAAGATTTCTTCTTCTTTCATAAACAAATTGTTAGTTCTATTTAATGTTTAAAAATGTAAATCGCAGTATTCTGAAGCCTGAGGTGATGCTTTTAGCTGCTCTGGTTTGTCTGAAAACCAGCTAAACTGAGATGAAGCACAGGATGATTTTAGTTGGAGAAAGTCATGGAAAGAAAAATGTAAGCAGTTGATCATTTGTCTTATTGCTAGAGGGCTAGATCATTGACGTCTGTTTGTGACCACTAATCATAAGTTATCTCCCTGATCATCTATGAACAGCTACACTTTGTTTCCTGTAAAGGACTCCCTTTTTTTTTCTTAGAGGCCAGGAGGGTCGACGAGCCTGAAAACATTTGAGCAGGACTTTTAGAATTACCCTGAAATCGGCAGTAAATGTGTTCCTAACAACCTTCTGGGTTTTTCATAGCTGATGATGGTTTCTCAGATCTTCAAGTCATCTGTGGATGAAAGCAAAAAACAAAGTTGGGAATTGCAACACTCCGTGTCTGACGTCTAGGAAAAGCAGACTGTTGGCAGCTGTTGTGTGACAGCAGTCACTCAGCGTGTCAGCTGAGCAGCTTGTGGAAACAGTCAGTTTGGCAATAGGTGTCCGGGTGGCTGATTATGGAGGCAGACAGAAATGTTCATGATGTGTTTACGCCTTGTTTTTGGTATCTGATCAATGCCACGCTGTAATTTGATTCAAGGTGAATGCATTCTGGGCCTTTTTTTTCAGGGGGGGGGGCTATCTTTGTGGACTGTGCCTATCACGTTGAATATTTGGAAGGACACAGATGGACAGACTCAGCAGAAGGGCGTCAGGCCTGTTTTACTTCCCGACTAAAGCGTTTGGATGACTCCGTGTGCTATTTTGGAGTGACGTGACACGGTTGCACACTGCTGCAGTAACCATGTCACCGGTCTCCTCTCGTGTTTGTTCCAATGTCAAAAAGAGAAACACGATCATTCAAGCTGATTTCATCACTGCTGCCTCAGGAGGGCACACAGTCGTGTCCTCTGTAGTAGTGGTGGAGTCTAACCAGTGACTAGAAAAGACGAGGCCCTCCACCTACGAGTGGATAGTTTAAATGCAGTTTTATACTAATATGGATCTGGGGAGATGGGAGAGACTGGCTGATGGAAAATATGTGCGTGCAGAGCTGGAATGCTTTACAGCTCAGAATAGCAGCATGCCCCCAGAGACAGTCAGGAAATCCCCCTGCACCCCTGAGAAACATCAGACTTTGGGTTAATGTGTGCGTTTCAGAGTGTTTGTCACTGCTACGGACAGATTTAACCCGCTATCGTTGTGTCAGTCAGAAATGAAGCCAGAGATATTTTTAGCACGCCGTTGCTCTTCTCGTTCTTTCTCCATAGCAGTTGGGGCTCTCAGAATCACAATAGTCATGTGGCTTTATATAGGATGAAGTTATTTAGTCCGCATTATTCCCACATCCAAGTTTTGTATCGGAAATTGCTGCTTTTCTGTAATATGACCATTCTAACCATCTTAGGAAGGAAATAATGAGCGTGTTTCTCACGGTTTTCTCTTTCTGATGATAGTGGATGGCTTCAGAGAGCACATTTCTGAAATTTTACAGACCAAACCATTAATCTTTTCAGTTTAAGTTCTGTCTTTCTTCACATGCTTTAGTTGTTTATAAAAATAAAAAAAAAGCGCTCTAGCTCTTTGAAAATGAGAGAGACGTGATTGGAAATGTAAGAAGCTATTCATCTCTAAGAAATTTTATAGCAATTGTTACACAGACCTGAAAATGAGTTGTGTTTCAGAAATGTTGGAAAGTAGCGAAAGAGTACACATTTGGTCAGATGTAACGTTTCTCATGTACTATAAATAGAGAGGCACCTTCTGCTGTAGCATGCTGCTGAATAATTAGCCAGCAACAAGTGAGGTCAACTTCACCCTCTTGCTTTATAATCACAAACAAGAATCCTTCGTGTAAATTTACTGTGAGTGTGGACTACAGCGTCTGAATGTGCTGTGTGAAGGCCGTGCTGAGGTATGTGATGAGTAGTGGTCGGATTTTCAGAGCAGCTGGTGCTGGGGGCCTACAGAGAGCCAGAGAAGAGCTGGGACCAGGATTATGATCGCTTTCTGCTTCCTCTCCTCGATGACCAGGAGCCCTGCTACATCCTGTACCGCCTAGACTCCCAGAATGCACTGGGCTACGAGTGGGTCTTTATTTCGTGGTCTCCAGACCAGTCTCCAGTAAGAAATACCAGTTTTCTTTATTCTGTGCCAAAAAAATAAGCCACGTGAACACAGAGTTGCTGAGCTTTTATGAGAGGATGTATTGCTCCGGGTAGAGGGTAGTGACAGACTGAAGCAGAGGTCACAACATCCTTTTAACTTAAATTTTGATATTGATCCGATACCATGCATCAATTCTATCATGCTAGTATCAATACCAGCACTGGTATCAATACTGTTGATATTTGGATCTATTCCGCCACCTCTAAAAATGAACCCCAATGACCTGAATAATTCCATATAGACATTTGAAGCATACTATTAGGCCTTTATTAAACATGAAACACAGCTAAGTTTAATAAAGTGAAACACAATTTTAAAAAACTTTATTTACAAAAAAAAGATGCCTAATTTGTGAAAGGCTATCTCAGTGCTAGGAGATCCTAGCAATAAATGAATAGATCCTCATCTCCATTAAACTAACTCTGCACTGTCTGTGATCATTCTTGCTTATTTATGTGGGCCCACCACTTTAACATAAACTCCACACTTTCAGATTTTAAAGCTGGCACATTCATTTCCCTCTCTGACGGCTGCAGGTGAAACAAAAGATGTTATATGCTGCCACGCGGGCCACAGTGAAGAAGGAGTTTGGCGGTGGCCACATCAAATACGAGCTATTTGGCACAACCGAAGTGAGGACCAGCTAAATTTATACCTCTCCGATGACATGTTTTGGCAGCTTCCTGTAAAAGACTTGCTTGTTGTGCTTTCAACACTAGGAGGACATCTGCTTGCTGGGCTACCAGCACCACGTGTCATCCTGCTCAGCTCCTGCCCCGCTCACATTAGCTGAGCAGGAGCTCCAGAGGATCAAAATTACAGAGGTAAAAGGTCAACAAGCTTTCAGGCGTACTGTCGTTATTGCAACACAGCTTTGCATGTGAGCTGCTTCTTCTGAAACATGAGCTACAGACTGGTTGTTTCATACATTGAACTTATAACTGTTGTGGTTGTCTTTTCAGGGCCGGGTTAAACAGGTATGTGGATGAACTCTGCTGTAATACTGAATGAATGTGATCCAGTGGTCATACCAACTTATCCTTTTTGCAAAAGTCCTGCAGCCACAGAAAGTGTTGCTATTGAACATATTGAACACTTTGAGAATTTTGTTTTCCAGAAGCTTGAAAACACAGATGCCCCTCTGCTTGCTGCCCTCTGCAGGTGACGACAGAGATCAGCGTTGAGAGTAAGCACCAGACTCTTCAGGGCCTCGCGTTTCCCTTACAGGATGCAGCCAAAAGAGCCCTACAGCAGCTCGCCCAAAAACGCATCAACTACGTGCAGCTGGTGAGCCAACTTTAGCTCATATTTCAGAGTTCCTTAAAAACTAATATGAGGAGTGGTCTTTTAGCGTGCATTTGTTCGCTGTGTTTCAGAGGCTGGATGTAGAGAAGGAGACAATTGAGCTGGTCCACTCTAACCCGACAGAAACTCGAGATTTGCCCTGCAGAGTTCCCAGAGACACTCCCAGATACCACTTCTTCCTTTACAAACACTCCCATGAAGGGGACTACCTGGAATCTGTCGGTATGATACTGATCCTTGCACTCTGATAATCCTCCTGCATTTTGTTTCTGTGGAAAGACAGCTGTACACTCACTGGCACTGACACCACATTTATTGTGGATATTTATTGAAAGCTTTTGATATTACGATTTAAAACAAAGCTACACTGTGTACAAAGACTGTGAGCAGTGCGACCAAATACCGATTCTATTTGTGGAGGCTATACACTTTAATGAATCTTAAATGTGTATTTATTAACTCTCATAATGTTTCCCTGTCTCCAGTGTTCATATATTCCATGCCAGGCTACAGCTGCAGCATTAAGGAGCGGATGCTGTACTCCAGCTGCAAGAGCAGACTATTAGAGGAAGTGGAGAAAGATTACCATTTGGAAATCGCTAAAAAGGTATAATAGATGGATAGATATGGGTCTGGTGGGTTGGTATATTAGATAACATTGTTTCATAATGGGTTGTAGCTACTGCTAAGATCATGTCATCGTGATCATTGTTTTTGAGTCTGGTGGTTTTAGATGCAGCGTGTTTACTTCATTTTAAATCTTACTGGTACACATACATGCAGGATTTAGGATTTATTCAGCTGAATTATCTCATAACTGTTAAAAAATAAAGTATACTGAAGCAGTAATTTTCTTTAAGATGACAAGACTTTACCACCTCTGGGGCCTCTGAAGTCCTGACTACAGTATTGATGGAATTTCTAAGACTTCAAGCTGAAATATCTTTAATGAACTTCTGAATACAGCCCGTTTTTGGGGGGTGGGGCTATTTTTTGCAGTTGGAGATCGACGATGGAGATGAACTGACGGCCGACTTTCTGTACGATGAGGTCCATCCTAAGCAGCACACCCACAAACAGGCTTTTGCTAAGCCCCGAGGCCCTGCAGGAAAAAGGGGACACAAGCGGCTTATTAAGGGGACAGAAGAGGCCGTGCAGGACAGCTAGTTCTGTCTGCAGATCCTGGACTTCCCCTCTCTTCCTCCAGACCCATTAACACCTCATTAGGACACAGTGATGCCTTTCCTCTACCGTCTGTGCGTTGAAACAATTGTGATACACAGAAAATTTGTTTTTAGTGGAAATGTTCTGATGAATTATCTTGACTGTGCCTCTCTGGATCAGTTTACTACAGACAAAGAGCATTCAGAAAGATAGATAGTGATTTTATTTTTATTTTTAAAGCAAATCTGTTCTTGAATAATATGAAATAACTCTGCCGTTTACAATATGATACAAAAGGACTGAATTAGAAATGCATGGGGAAATGTTTCAGACGTCATCTTGCCTCCAGTACAAGTTTTGTATCAACCGTGTTTGTAAGAACAGTCATAATTAAAAAGAGGAAAAAAAAGTGACATGAAAAGAAATTCAAAATAAAATTTTGTTTATACTGTGCTATTGTTTACACTTCAGGGTATTTCCACTCAGCACTTTTCAGTGAAGAGAAGTCAAGCTCTGGCTTTTGAAAGACCTCACTGTGTCGCGTTAACTAGATAAAAATCAGTTCAGCCTGAGCGCTGGCCTGTGGATTCATACCATACAAATCTGCATCCAAGGCCCGCCGTGAACAGTTTCTTCATAATCCTCTTCCGCTGTGTCTTCCACACGATTCCACAAAACACAATGCTACTTTATCCCATTTACTACATTGTTTATATTGTTACATTGTTACTCCTGAGTGGAATGGCTATTCTAATATAGGTCAAGTTTTCTAGTAACAGAATTTACCCTAATGAGTAGATGTAGTGCCTTTGATCATACTTTCACTACTATGAGCATCAGCATGACTTACAAGCAAAGGGTGCTGCTGTTTAACAGGTGCGTGTGTGTAATGCTTATTTAGGGCAATCTTGCAAATAATTAACTACAGCTGAGGAAAATGTCATTAGTTTTTGTAGCAATAAAAAAACTTTGAGACTAAAGATACTTAAAGGAACGCTGACTTGCCGCACTCCAAACTGTTCACGCATTTTAGACAAATTCCCAAAAGCCAGCGTCGTGGTGTCGCAGGAGGAAAAAGTCCAGCAGACGTTAAGGTTCTTCAGCCTGGATTGAAGCAGTGGGCGGACTGACCGACCAACCTCTCACTGCCATCCAACTTACCTACACCAAAGCACTGCTAATGTCTTTTAAACATTGCATCAGCATAGTCATGGACATGATTTAGTTTTAATGAAGCCAGCCTTGTGTTTTCTCCAGTGTAACACATTATCACATTTATTTGGAGAAAGAAAGAAAAATCCACAAAAATAATGCCACAGCTTTGGTCAGTTAAATCTACTAAATCAAACAGTTAAAAAAAAAAGCAAACAATTTCTCTAGTCAGTGCCTGCCAGCAGTTCTTTTCAGGACTGTTTCTCTGAACAAATGTGGATGCTCAAGGTTTTTTTTTTCTCCCAACGCAGCACGGATGAATTTATGTTGCTGATTCCAGGCAAAGCTTTTCTCAGAATCCTTTTGAGCCTTCTTTTCTTCAGTTGAGCGCAGGACAACAGTTATTCATTGTTTCCGAGACATCTCTCAACTACTAAATCATTGCAAGTTCTGGGTATGCGGCGCGTTTTCTAGTGGTGGAAGTATAATCAAGTACATTTACTCAAACAATGGACTGCAGTACAAAGTTTAGGTATTTCAACTTTTAGCCCACCACATCCCAGAGGGGGAATACAGTGCTGTTATTTGATTGCACTTACGTGGCAGTCGTAGTTCTTTTAAAAATAAAGATTTTCACCAAAAAAACATGTAAAGAACTTGTGAAGTTTTATGTTTTTTGTGAAAAGATGTTTTACAATTAGAGCTGACAGGATTATGCGATGAATAAATCAGTCAATAACTGTGAAAATTTAAGAAATGAGGGAAGTTATCCGTTTTCTTTTCAGAATGCAAGACTAGACAATCATGTTTAATGGAACTGAATGTGGAAGAAAAAGGAGCTCAACTTTAACAAACTACACTGAAAAATCTGGCTTTTACACACCTGCATGAGTCATGTATGCTCCTGAGATCCTTCATTGTCATATGGAGGCATTAAATGCAGGCTTTTCGCACCTTACACTTCATTCTGCTCAATAAAGCCTTTTAAACTTAGTTAAATGGTGCTGACTTAATTACGAGGACATACTTTCAAAAATAATGATGCTTAGGTTTTTTTCTTTTTTTATAACCCAAATAGCTGGGATATATTGAAAATGCAAACCAAACCAGAGCTGGGGTTTCATGAGGATAGGATACTATAAAGGTCACTGGGATATTTTCCACATCAAGCACATTTCAGTGCTTGTGCATTGTGACAATGTGTGTAGTCAGATAACATTTTTATGGCCTGATATTACTTCATATTAAGGACCTGAGCTTAGCTCAAACAGGAAAATTATATTCCATACGCACATATGCGATTGGCTAGGGCGTTGGTTTTGGAGCTATTGCTGATAAGCATGTTTGTCCTGGAATGTGAAAATTAAGAGGTCATTTACAGCTGGAAATTCTTAAAATGAATACATTTGTGAACAGGTGGCAATGCAAATTTATGGCAATACTGCACAGCACAGAAAACGAGTACACAGAGCTGATTTATTAGGCAGTGTAGCCCTACTATCAGATTTATTGATGCTTACTGGCAGACTATTAATTTTATTGCAGTATAAAAAGGGTAATATATGACAAACGTGCCAAACAAAGGCTGGGGCATTAAGAAACACATGCATGTGTTTTGTCTTTATTTTTTAAAAAACATTGGAAAGAAAATAAGTAATTTCTGTTTAAAATAAACAAATAAAAGAGATTTTTAGTAGGCGTAGGTGCGGTGTTACAGAAGATGTGCAATAATATTCTCGGATAGGCCGAAACAACACGTGAACCCATCTGACTTCGAGAAGCTTGAAGATAAAGAGGACTGTAACTTTGAAATATTTTATTATCAACTTAGTGTAGTGCAACTGAAGAGAAGCATAAAAAGACGTATGAATCCCTTCTGCTTTTTCTTTTAGGACTTAATCCAAAAACAGGCAAACACATAAACTATGCGCACTAGTGTCTCGGCATTAATGAGCGCAAAAGTGCAAGATAATGGGGAAGTGCAATCCACAAATGCTGCCCTCAAGTCTACACTAAAGCGGATGTTGATGGTTAGAACATGATTTAGCAAGTATTTTGACAGCTGAAGTGTAATTTTAAGTTCTTTAAAGCTAAAACCACATTTTCTGTTTTTAGACTTTCAGATGTTTCTTTACTTGAGATTTCTTTTGTCTTCCACGGTAGTAACAGGAATTTTTGCACACACACAACCCCCTCCCCAACAACGGCATTTTAACACTGAAAAAAACAATTAGTCCACGGATCAAGAAAATAACTGCACTCCACGTACACAGGAAGCTCGCGCGCGCGCGCGCACGCACGCACTCTCTCTCGCACACACACAGCCTTTCTCTTTATCTTCATGCTTCCGGCTTTCTAGAAACTTGTGCCGTGACTGCAGTGGCCTTTTCAAAAGCAACAACTATAAAATTACACTGCAATTAAAAAAGAAAAAAGAATCTCAATTAGAACATCTGCACTTCTTCATCTTGACATTTTCACTAAAACTGTTTGCCTGCTTCATAAAACCACACACACACACACACACACACAGCTGTTCCCTCTTACATTTTAGCACCGTGTTATGACCTTCTCAAACCTGCTCACACAAACTTATGAAATTATCTGCTGCAATTTAAAAAAAAAGAGAGAGAGAAAAGCAACAGAAGGAATGACTGCTTTTCGAACGTCTGTCTAACAAACCTGCCTGTTTTTATCATGCAGAAGGGGATTGCTATAAATTACAGACCATTTATAAACAGGCGTTCAAACAAAGTGATTTATGAGGAATGTAATTTCTTTAAATCTAGTTTCTTGTGTCTGTGTGCTTTAAGATAAGATAAGATAGAACTTTATTAATCCCTCGGGTGGGTTCCTCTGGGAAATTCGATTAATGAACTGCATGTGACTGCCTTAACCTGCCTGCTGCTGGTTTCTTTTTACTATAGCAATGATTACATCTGTAGACTTTCTGTTTCCATGATACGTATGTAAAATATGATTGCAGTAGCATAAAAAAAATTATGCTACTGCAATCATATTTGAAAAATGTAGATGTGTTTTTTTGCCTAAGGCCTCAAAAGGTATTTGTTCAACCTCACCCAGCAGGGACAGATAAAGTCCACAGAACTTCTTAGAAAGAAGCTCATTTCAGGATTTCTGAGAAGACGCTATTCAGGATCAGCGCGCTCTCCTGGGTATGGTTATGATTATGACGCAGCATATTTCACATATTACTCTGCTTCCAAACTACCACATATGTCTGAGCGATGGCTCTTAGTATTATTGGAATAAATATTTTAAAAAGCCGGACAGGATATGCCACAGATTTTACAACAATACGCAAAAACCCAGCGTCAGAAATAATCCTTAACAGCCCTTATTTGGCCATATTCTCGTAAATGAAACAAGATATCAACACCTACATGCATTGGAGTGTAAGCTGCAGGCCGATGCAGGGATCTCTTAGATACATTCCCGGGAAAATAAATACCAGGAGAGATCAAATAAGCAGAAATGTAACTGCAAATGAACTATAGTTTAATCTAGGGCTGCATGTGTGCAAACAAGACACAAAAGAGCAATAAAAGTGAAGATTATCAGAAGTCACAAACTGAAGCACAATCAGCTTTTCTCTGTCTCTACGGCAGTCTTAACCCGGTTTATATATATTTTTTAGTTTATTGTCACAATAACAACTTGTTTTCTCGAGCGTAATTACTCTAAAGCTCCTAGAAAACCTCTCGCCGTGTTTTTCCACCAGGATCGAGGGAAATCTATATTACTGGAAATAGCCAGTGAGCATTCCTATTATCTTTAATGTCGAGGCGGTGAATTCCCAGAATGAAGCCTCTGTCAGGGCCGCCCGGCGGGGCGGAGTCAAGCTCTGCAATTATTCCTGGAAAGCGACTAGGCAGAAGCTGCCGCGCGGTTCCTGGGAGCGGAGCGCAGGTTCAGCGAAGGCGGGGAGCCGCCGGGTGAAACGAGGGGAGAGATGCCAGAGAAAAACAGCACGGTTCGGGGCGGTTGTCCTGGGAATTAACCGAAACACAAAAAACCCCCACACACATATATGTGCGAACCCGGTTTGTCCGTCGAAGGAGCGCTAATAGAGGAGCTGTAGCCCTGCCGCGAAGCGAAACAACCGGCGGCGGTTGGAGCGGAGTGGGAGTTGGTGCGGCCGGCGTGACGTCAGAGCCGCCGGTGCTGCGAGTTCTCAGAATAGACTTCTAGGAAACGGTAAATTTTAAAAGCCAAGCCTTTACACTCTGTCCTTCACACATCGGGATCTCATTCTGGCGACAACACACTCCAACGCAGTGCTGCGGAGAGCTGAGCGTTACAGTAGAGCCGCTTTTAGGTCGTTTCTATTATATTTTATTGTTGTTCTCCTCTCTGCTGATCAGTGTTAAGGACAGGAGCAGAGCCTGTTTGCGTGCACGGAGCTCTTCGGGTTACAATCGAGCTATTCATACATGAAACCCATGTCACCGCGGATTGTTTGTTAGCCAGATTTTTATTTTTTTCCCCTCCTTTTTCTTTAGATACATTTTAGTCTCTGTATGTTTTGATTGTTTTCTGAAGTCCGATTGGATTTAAGCCCAGAGAAGTGAAGAAATAGAATGATTCTTTGTGTACCCGGGTGAGTTGACTTTTCTTTGTCTCTGCTTTCTCTTTGCTCGTCATTGTAAAGAAACCCAGCCGGGAAATTTCAGTTACACACACATATATATATACACTTATATATATATAAATATATAAGTGTAAAATTGCCTTAATTGGCCTTAATTATTATTATTGTTGTTCAGGTGAAAACAAGACAAATGCAAGCCTGTTGCAAGATCTAACGTAACCTTTAAAAAATACTAGTTATTAGTAGTTCATTGTTTAGGTCAGTAGTAAAAATAGGATAAAATGCGATAAAGTCAGTTTTTTGAAAAATAAATAAATCAGCCAAAAAATATTAAAATTCCAGGGTTAAAAACAAGGAAGCTGTGATAAATCCTCCTGCTGTGTTTGTTTATGTCTGCTAACTAGTATCTTCCATCTGATTTCCAGTCCTGGAGCTCTTCTGCCCACTACCCCGTCCACTGAATCCCCACGGGGTATGCGGGCAGGAACTGCAACTCCCACCCCCTGCTTCCAAAGCACCAGTCCACGATGGGACCCCACAAAAGATCTGAGGGCCATTGCCAGCAACTTCTGCTACCTAGAAAATTCAGGTGTGGTTTAAAACATGCTTCACATCTTTCTCATTCCAAAAAAAAAGGAGAAAAAAAAAGCATTCCTAAAAATCCTCGATGTGTTCCAGGTATTGTTTGGTACATTTCATTATCTGCTCTGAGAGATTAGTTGATTGTTCATCGCTAAGTAAACATCAGGCTTCATGCAGGACAACACGATCTGTTCACGGTGACTAATATTTAGGAATTTGTGTGTGTAGGATGGTACTGGGGAGCTGTGACTGCAGCCCAGGCCCACACTGCTCTTCAGGAGGCATCTGAAGGAGCCTTTTTGGTACGGGACAGCAGTCACCCTCTGTACATGCTGACCCTGTCGGTCAGAACCGCGCGTGGCCCCACAAGCATACGGATCCAGTACAGCTGCGCCCAGTTTCTGCTCGACTCCAGCTCCCCGGCCAGACCCAGCCTGTCATCCTTCCCCAGCGTTCCCAGTCTGGTGCAGCACTACATGGGACCAGAGAGAAAGGCAGAGGAGGGAAGAGTGGAGGAGGAGCCTCCTTCAAAAGCCTCTCAGCAGGGCATCCAGCAGACCACAGTGGTACTAAAACTCAAGCAGGCTCTGTACAAGCCCCAAAGCCTCCCCTCTCTTCAGCACCTCACACGTCTCGTCATTAACAGACAAACTGACTGTCCCGATCAGCTACCACTCCCAAGGCCCCTGCTGCGTTACTTACAGGACTATCCCTTCAAGGTCTGAGGGGGCGGAGGAGGAGGAGAAAGAGGAGAGGAGGTTCACTGAATCACTATTAATGGCTGACTCTCAGCTTAAGGGGAAAAAAAACAAAAAAAACAACACTTTTAAGCGGGTCCTTTGTGTCCGTAAAAGACATTGCTGCTTCAGCAGTTGGAGGCCAGTTGCAAAAATACTGGACACAGGGTGATGTTTTTGGTGACAAAATGTGTACAAATTCAGTTAATCCTGCTGTGTCTGGTTTCAGACTTAAATTGTTGAGGACTGGATGTCGAAGCACCCCAGGAAAAAGGAAAACAACAACAACAACAAAAACTTGTGAGAAACATGAAGTACTGTACTCTGTTTTATGATGGATGTGGAAAACTGTCCATATCTTCTCCCCTCCTTCATCAGTTCAAGATGTATATAGTTTCCTGAGAAGTACACTGATTACACTGAGACATCTTTTATGCCATTTTATTTTTGTTTTCTCAGTACAGCATCTTTTTGTACCTTTTACATGTGTACGTTTTTGTATTAAAACCACCAGCTGGACTCTTGGCGTGTCATGCTTTTACATTTGTATCCACTTGTTATTCATCTGTGTTGTTTGAAATGCCAAACGTTTCTGTTGTGTTAAGGCTTGCGATCGCCATCACCAACCCCCGCATGACGACTGCTCTTGTGACACTTGTTAGGAAATATTTTCCCTTAAATCACCTTTGAAACACAAAGACTTAGTGGCCTTTAAACTCTAAGTATGCGAGAGAAGCAGATTGTGTGAGGAAGTAAAGGCCGTGCTGCGTGAGCTTTTGCTCAACAATGCACGCAGCTTGCATCTGAGTCAGCGAGAGGACAAGCTGAGGGGAGGACCGTTCGTCAGTGGATTCACAGAACTACTGAATGCTTCCTGGGAGGAGGGTGAGCTTCTGAGAGGGAGGGTTCCGAGAAAAGCTTCGGTAATTACCTTCAGCTTTGGAGCCTGCGTTTTTTTTGTGCCTTCGTGCACACATTTTTTATTGTGACGCAGGATGTGATCACGACTGTTACTAGATTAAAAGTGCAGCGGTGACATGAAAACAATGTGCGCTTGTGCAAATTATGAATGCTGGGTGTTATCAGATCAGTGTGAGCGCGTGCTTGGTGGTTCAGTGGGGGTAGGGGAGCTGAGGCAGCGGCGACCTGAGCTAAAGCCAGCGTAATAGGATCTTAATTTCTCAGTCCAGATCCTGCTTGTGGTCCTTGTTTGACTTCTTCCTTCTGAAGGATGCAGAATCGAGGCCTAGGAAACACAAAAAACGAGCCGGCGTCACTGATGCCCAAACCCCAGACCCCTTAATCAAATCACAGCGATGGCCCTGAAAGTGGGCTCACGCAGAGTGATTTCATATGAAAACTGATATTGATGTAAAGCAGTTTTATTGAACAGACCTGCCGGTGATGTCATGCCGTGCCTCCTTAAACTGCAGCCCGTCCACGTTCCCCTCCACCCACTGTCGAATGAGTGGGGGGTGTCTGGGGTCCACCTCCAAGTAAGCACGACTGTTTCTCACCAGGAAATAAAACAAAAAACCCACAGAAATGGGGTAAAAATTAATCATCAACAGGACTCGATTTTGAAAAGTAACCCTGAGATGAGAGCAGCACATGCCTGGAAGTGCATTCACTGGAAGTCTTTTAGAAAGCTTAACACATTAAAGAGGCAACACGATACATGTGTTTTTCAGAACATGCTGTTCTTGTGACAAGGCGCTTTTGCCTTTAGGAATTGAACACAGGTGTGTCCGTCTGTGTGTGAGAGTTGGCTTTTTTTTGGTTTTTACCCATAACTGGACAGAATCTGGGGAGCCAGGGTCAAAATCTGCTTGATCACTTTCAGGCCGTCTTCGCCTCCGTCTAAAGCTGCCGGGTCTTCAAATCTGGGGAGCAGCACACAGCAAAAGCACACACTGTAAAATAGATACAAACATCACATATTTTAAAATGTTTTCTAATGAAATCTGATAAGCTTATTTATTAGATTTACATTTTACATGCAAATTACAGCTAAAAGTAAAGGATGAGTGCACATTTCCTTCACTATGATCATTTCTTCTAATTTAAAGATCCCAACATTGATTAAATGGTCAGCTACTCATAAATAACATATACTAAACAGTATGTTAATATTGTTATATTGGTTTCATTGTATTTATTAAACAGCTTTAACAAATACAATGTTTAACAAATTGTAACAATTGTACAATTTTTTATAAATACAACTGTATTTGTAAGCAACCTAAAACAGTAAATTCTGCT
Source organism: Mchenga conophoros (assembly GCF_057382185.1). Taxonomy (NCBI): domain Eukaryota; kingdom Metazoa; phylum Chordata; class Actinopteri; order Cichliformes; family Cichlidae; genus Mchenga; species Mchenga conophoros. Next base: position 24,060,114 of record NC_140530.1, read on the forward strand.
TGGTTTTATATGCCCAGAGATTATCTTTCATAAATCTTTTACAGTTTCATATATTTCCACCTTCTCCTATAAACCCAACAGATGAATGCTTAATGACATTGTAATTACTCACAATTATTTAAACAATACAACCTTAATAGCTCACTCTAAAGATTTGTACATTCTGCATTTAATAACAACTTTTGCGAATCCAACTGAATAAAGCTTTTTTTAATGTTAAACATAGACAGGTTTAATATATATAAAATGAGAATTTAGTCACCTTAAAATTTCAGGTTCAAGGGACGCCATGTCTTCTGAAAGCAGGTACGGAGGGTTACTGACCAAAGTTGTAACTGGCCTAATGAGACTGAGCAGAGTTTCTGCATCTGATAAAAAACAAAACAAAACAAAAGAATCTTTTTATCAGCAGAGGGATCAGCTTTGTTATTTAGAAAAAAACATGCAAAACTTTCACTGACCCTTCATGACATCGATGTGATGAATCTCTAATCTATCCTCAAGTCCCAATCTGCAGACGAAAATCCTTTTTCAGATTTTATGAAATCTTTATAACAATGTAATGTAATCTTTATAATAATGTAATGTAATCTTTATAATAAAAATAAATCAATGCTAAAGGACATTTACAACATAGTTTTCATGGGTTGTGCTGCAATTACCTTAGTGCGTTCTCTCTTGTTAAATCCACTGCATCCTGGCTCTGATCCAGGGCGACGCCTTTAAGCTGGAAAACAAAACACAAGAACTAACTTTACGCAGAAGTTTTCTCTCTGTTTTCCTGTATTTGTATGCACGGGAAAATTGGGACATTTTTACTTCTTTATAATCTGATAACAGAAGAGAGTCTAAAATATGCAAACACAATATCACAGTATAACTGGAGTGCATGTTTGATCAGCTGAGATGAGAAGATGTACATGTGATGTGAGGATAGCAGCTTATCAACTGGAAATCTATAACTAATGATTTATCATATCAGTTATCCTATTGATTTTTTTCCCTGTTAATCAATGTGGCTCGGCTACAGGGAGGGGTGGAGCGGGGGGTTCAGTGTGTTGTGTCAGGGGAGGTTGACCCACACAGCTGTTCTCCATCACCGGGTCATGCCTTCCCTATTTCAGGGGGATGCCGGGACCGGACGAGAGAGCGGTGTGTGCTGCGCAGAGCGAGGCAGCTGGAAAGCTGCACTTTAACTCTGTAAATAAAAAAACACTCAACAAACTGTAACACTGTGGTTGTCTGGTCCTTCGCCATTACAGTCTATTAATAGTAAATAAATAAGTCATCACTAAAAAATGAAACATAACATATGGTCATCACAAGCCTCAAAAAAACACTCAATTAGCTCAGCCTAAAGAATCCACTGTCAAATGTTCTTTAGAATAACTAAATGACACATAAAAAGCTGCAGCCTTTGTATCAATACTCACTGTTAGGTTAAGGCAATTTATCTATTTAGACTTAAGCTGACAATAGTAGTGAGCAACACTTTCCAATGGCTATGGGTCAAAAAGCTCAAACAGCAGTTTGAGTGTATAAGGCCATGACATTCACCTGTGTCAGTACCTGACTTTCCCGAGGTGAGCATGGTGTTCCATTCCTCCAGAGGAATTTATTTAACTCAGAGAATTAATGCCAGGATTGAAACTGTTCTCATAACACACGACTGCCCACCAACTTACGTCGGTGTTTTTCGTAATTTGTAATTTTTCTCTAACTGATGCATCACGTTCAGCATCTAAACAAGCTGACATTTGCTTGTTATATGGGATTAGTTTCAAAAATGCTTGGTGCTACAGGAAATGTCACAACTTCCTGAAGAGAACATGAAAGTCTGTACACAACGTTACTGATTGCAAAGAGGATCCTGATCAAAACCACAGATGTTCAAAACACAACCTCATCTGACAGATGTTGATGAGGAAGAAAAAACGTCTGGGTCTTGAGATTTTGCAGACACACGACCACTAACCGCCAGACATTCAGTTTGTAGCTCATTTGGACGCATGACCGTCATGGTGACAGTGTAGGATCAAGCGAATAAGGTCCCGGTCACACAGGCTTAAAGACCTGTCAGTGACCATCTGGCAACCTCCGGGTCATGGAGGAATAATGAGTTTACCCTGACCGATTGCAAGTGGTTGCTGAAGGCTGATGGCAGTCGCTGGGAAAATAACTGTTAAAGCTGCAGCCACTCATGCCTAAAGACCGGACTCTTTATGGCGTTATTTTTGTGCCACTATTCTGAGCGCACATAAAAACATTTTTTGCAGGTGCAAGTGTTGCATTTTGAGGAGAAATTTATTTTGAGTGAAGAAAAGCTACATTTGAGTGAACAAAATTCATTGCTGCGTGCAAAAACTGTGTTTGCTGTTATCCCCACACACACAATAGCAGCCCCTCTCGCTCAGTTTTTGCATTTGAGCTCGCTCGCTATGTGTGCTCTCAACATTTCTGCCCGTGCGCATTCAACTCTTTCTGTACGCCATGTGCCACAAAACCAGCCAATCACAGACTTGGATGCAAAAAAATCTGATTGGCTATTTTGGTCTCCAATCAGCTCGAAATGACGAAATGCAATATCCCAGAATCCATTTCGTCCAAACTCAAACGAGGCAGTGGCGGAGTTTGAAATATCACTCTTTCTGGGTTACAAAATAAACTTTTAAGATATTTTCATACGATAATGGTTCTGTGTAAACTTCAAAAACCTGCTCGATTTATCAAGACATCACATATTTGCAAAAGTGCTCTAATGTTTTCGGAGATGCCTGTTACCCACCAGCTGACCGCATAGCTGGACTGGCTATTGCGCATACCGGACATTTGCCCGGTGGGCCGATGGTGATCTTTCATTTTTATGTTTGCTTGTTTGTTTTTGTAATGGTATAAACAATGAAAGGTGGTGGATTAGCCAATTGGCTAATCAACTCTGGGCTGGACCAATTACAATACATCCTTATTGAGGTGAAAAGGAACGCGATTAGTCCCGTACTTCAGCTAGAATGAAAAAAGACACAAAGCTGGAGTTATTCTGTGTTTTTGCTGTACAACTGCCTGTTCTTCTCTCATTCTCTCCCCTCCCTCTCTTGTTGCTACTTCAATCATGAAACTGATCAATGATCAGCTGATGTCTCTCTTGTTTGTTTATCGCCCACTTTGCACCAGAAACAGGAAACCAGCGGATGTTGCGCTAAACAACACCAGCACGTTTAAGCTTGATAAGCTGTTGTTAGAATTTATTTAATATTACTTTCTAGTATCAGCTGATGTTTGCCAGAGCCACAGCTGTAAAAGCTGCTGGTCATGATATCGGTTTGGATATGTGGTGAGAGGGAAACATGAAGGTGATACAAATCATACATATATACCAACAAGACAGTGTACATCACTGTGACAACAGCGTTTGTTTTCATTCAAAAGCTTTATGGTTTTTCCTACAATACCTGGTGGTGTAGTCGGCCGATTTTTTGTCAGTTCAGCCTTATACTATGTTTAACCCGAGTGACCACCTGGTCAGCTGGTGGGTAACAGGCATCTCCGAAAACATTAGAGCACTTATGCAAATATGTGATGTTTTGATAAATCGAGCAGATATTTGACGTTTACACAGCACCATTCTCGCATGAAAATATCTTAAAAGTTTATTTTGTGACCCAGAAAGAGTGATATTTCAAACTCCACCACTCTGTGTTCCTCTGCCACTGCCTCGTTTGAGTTTTGGACAAAATGGATTCTGGGATATTGCATTTCGTCATTTCGATCTGATTGGAGACCAAAGTAGCCGATCAGATTTTTTTGCATCCAAGTCTGTGATTGGCTGGTTTTGTGGCACAAATATAACGGCATACAGAAAGAGTTGAACGCACACGGGCAGAAATGTTGAGGGTTGCTATTGTGTGTGTGTGGATAATAGCAAACCCTGAAATACAGTTTTTGCACGCAGCAATGAGTTTTGTTCACTCAAATTTAGCTTTTCTTCGCTCAAAATAAATTTCTCCTCAAAATGCAACACTTGCACCTACAATTCTTTTTTTCACGTGCGCTCAGAATAGTGGCACAAAAATAAAGCCATAGACTCTGACCCCTGACAACCACCTGTTGCTAGGGAAAAACATGTATTCTCTGACTGGTTGGCACAAAACTCGTTGTGATTGCTTTGTGTTACAGCATATTGCTGTGATCATAGTTTGAATGGAAGTGACAGACCTGTCTACAAACTAGTGCGAATAATTCGATGATAAAAAATTCTCGACACAAATTCTTTGACTCGATGCTTCGTTTAACACTTGGCTCTGAAGCATGTGTTAAACATTGTAAACGCAAGTGTTTCCCCCTCATTTGCGACTAAAAACAGTCCTACAATAGAGATATTTCATCACAGGATCCCTAAAAATAACTATAATAATAGTAGTAATGATAATAGATTTTAATATTATTTTCTGACATCGTCTTCTAATGCTATATTTTGCTACAGTGGGGCAAAAAAGTATTTAGTCAGCCACCAATTGTGCAAGTTCCCCCACTTAAAATGATGACAGAAGTCAGTAATTTGCACCAGAGGTACACTTCAACTGTGAGAGACAGAATGTGAAAAAAAAATCCATGAATTCACATGGTAGGATTTGTAAAGAATTTATTCGTAAATCAGGGTGGAAATAAGTATTTGGTCACCTCAAACAAGGAAAATCTCTGGCTCTCACAGACCTGTAACGTCTTCTGTAAGAAGCTTTTCTGTCCCCCACTCATTACCTGTATGAATGGCACCTGTTTGAACCCATCATCTGTATAAAAGACACCTGTCCACAGCCTCAAACAGTCAGACTCCAAACGCCGCCATGGCCAAGACCAAAGAGCTCTCGAAGGACACCAGGAAAAGTATTGTAGACCTGCACCAGACTGGGAAGAGTGAATCTACAATAGGCAAGCAGCTTGGTGTGAAAAAATCAACTGTGGGAGCAATCATCAGAAAATGGAAGACATACAAGACCACTGATAATCTCCCTCGATCTGGGGCTCCACGCAAGATCTCATCCCGTGGGGTCAAAATGATCATGAGAACGGTGAGCAAAGATCCCAGAACCACACGGGGGGACCTGGTGAATGACCTGCAGAGAGCTGGGACCAAAGTAACAAAGGTCACCATCAGTAACACACTACAACGGCAGGGAATCAAATCCCGCAGTGCCAGACGTGTTCCGCTGCTGAAGCCAGTGCATGTCCAGGCCCGTCTGAAGTTTGCCAGAGAGCACATGGATGATACAGCAGAGGATTGGGAGAATGTCATGTGGTCAGATGAAACCAAAGTAGAACTTTTTGGTATAAACTCAACTCGTCGTGTTTGGAGGAAGAAGAATACTGAGTTGCATCCCAAGAACACCATACCTACTGTGAAGCATGGGGGTGGAAACATCATGCTATGGGGCTGTTTTTCTGCCAAGGGGACAGGACGACTGATCCGTGTTAAGGACAGAATGAATGGGGCCATGTATCGTGAGATTTTGAGCCAAAACCTCCTTCCATCAGTGAGAACTTTGAAGATGAAACGAGGCTGGGTCTTCCAACATGACAATGATCCAAAACACACCGCCCGGGCAACAAAGGAGTGGCTCCGTAAGAAGCATTTGAAAGTCCTGGAATGGCCTAGCCAGTCTCCAGACCTCAACCCCATAGAAAATCTGTGGCGGGAGTTGAAAGTCTGTGTTGCTCGGCGACAGCCCCAAAACATCACTGCTCTCGAGAAGATCTGCATGGAGGAATGGGCCAAGATACCAGCTACTGTGTGTGCAAACCTGGTAAAGACCTATAGTAAACGTTTGACCTCTGTTATTGCCAACAAAGGTTATGTTACAAAGTATTGAGTTGTATTTTTGTTATTGACCAAATACTTATTTTCCACCCTGATTTACAAATAAATTCTTTACAAATCCTACCATGTGGATTCATGGATTTTTTTTCACATTCTGTCTCTCACAGTTGAAGTGTACCTCTGGTGCAAATTACTGACCTCTGTCATCATTTTAAGTGGGGGAACTTGCACAATCGGTGGCTGACTAAATACTTTTTGCCCCACTGTAACTCCTCTACTGAAGAGTGAAAACTGCCCAGCGTTGTTGTACGTTTTTCGTTGCTGCGGCAGAAAGAAGATGGAGAGGCAATTTCATGACACAAATAAGTGATGCAGACTCAAAACAAACTTTAACTGAAATATAGCAAAAGTGCAAACTGTTCTGATAATGCAGGGGCGATGTTGTGACTTCTCTAAATAACGTCAAAAATGTTAGCTAAAGTAGCCTAAGTCACTCGAAATTATTAGCTAATTGTAGCTTTCGGAGCCATTAGTCTGCTGGTATATCGCTAGCTGCCAGCAAAAGGGGCTGATGTAGTTTATTATTTTAGTTTGTTATAGATGTCTATTCCTGTTCTGTGCTTCATTGTTTGTCTACAGTACAGCTCCAGATCCAACTGAGAGCATGTCAAAAGGAAATCTGTGTCCAGTAGCAGCCTTTATTCAGTCTGAATATTGTTCTAAACATGGATCAGTTTATGCCTTTTATTGGTTTTAAATTCTGTTTCACTGTTACATTCAACCTTTGGTTGACAGCATAGTCTCAGAGAGGAGCAGAGAGGGAGAGGAAGGGAGAAAAGGAGAGAAAGAGAGAAAAAAAATAAACAGGCAAGAGTGAACATGTATATTTCAAAGGGAGTGTAGCTTCTGTTTTGCCCATTTTCTTTCATGACGAAATGTTTCTCCTTGTGTCTAGGATGGTTCTTTCCAGGTATTCCAGATTCCTCCAACAGAATAAACATGTGCAGTTAGTGGGGTTAGGTTAACTGTGAGTGTGAATGGTTGTGTGTAGGGCTGCTCAATTAATCGAATTTTAATCACGATTACGATCTGGGCTTTCAACGATCATTAAAAATGACTGAGCCGATTATTAGCCCCTCCCTCGTGCTTTACTCTCGCGCTGCTCCATGTGGCAAATCCAGCGCACCTCTCTGCATTTCAAATAGGCATCACAAAAATTAAGAGGACCCAAGGGAAGCTCGGAAAGCTAAGCAGAAGTTATTTGGAGTGTAGACATAGTGTGTAAACTTTGCTACAGTGTCGTAGCTGCACCACAGAGCAACACTGCAAAGTTCACTAAACATAGATGTTTACATTTTTCATTTATTTTTTATATTGCAAACATTTGCACTGTTATCAGTATTTGCACACTATTTTATATTATTTTTTAAAGTCATTATTCAATACATTGTTATTGTTAACCCTTTAAATCCCTGTAGAACCGGAACCACGTAAGCTAGCGCAATAATTTGTTTTGCATATGAAACCGGAGGAGTTGTACTTACATCTTATGCCATCAGCTTAAGTGACGGAAGTGACGTCATTTTCGCGGAAAATGTAGTTTTTTACTTGTAGGCCTTAAAAGCCTATACTGGTGTTTTTATAAGTCATGTTAACTTTTCTGAATAGTTTCTGGGATGCTTAGAACTCGAATTGCTCAGCTGGAAATAGTTTATTTTGATGCACCTGCTGTTTTCTTTCCAAATTTGCATCATAGGATTGTTTTTTGTTTTTCCTGTAGTATATAAAAATTGCTGTATCTCCAAAATAAAACTATGAAGACACTTAAAATAAATTTTCTGTGGTGGGAAACTATTTTTTTGCAACTTTTTTGTATTTAAAGTTTTGAGGGATAAACCTCTTAAATTTCCCCAAGTAGAAATATATGTAAAAAAAACAAAACAAAAACGATTGTCAATTTCTTTTGTAGTTTATTGCACTTTTTTGCAATTAATGTAGTTACTATGGACTTAATGCATACATATTATTAAAATATGGGCTATAACAGTTGTATTGATGTATAGCAACTTGAAATGCTCCCAAAAATGGCACTACAGCATGTAAAAAAAAAGTAATATAAGCTCTGGCGGACTTGGTTCTATGGTAGGTCTTAAAGGGTTAAATAAATATCGTCAAATAATCGAGATCTCAATTTCAGTGAAAATAATCGTGATTATCATTTTTGCCATAATCGAGCAGCCCTAGTTGTGTGTCAGTGTTAGCCCTGTGACAGTCTGGCAATGTCCTAAATAATACCTGCAATAATATCAAATATTGCGTTAGTTAAATTACAAAAATATTTAAAAATATAAAAATGAAATCTTTTTTCAAAAGCCAACAAAAGTGCACACAGGCCATAAAACTCCGATCCACTGACCTAAGGGTTGTTAGGTGGAACACTGAATTATTATTAATATAAATTATTAAAATCTACACTATCATAACGTCTGGATTTAGCAGCACAAAAACTTGCCTCTTGTTAATGTCCGAAATCTTTCCAAGAAAATAAAGTAAAGGTACATTTTTATGCCTTAGTCTGGACTTCATATATGTCTTATTTTATTTAATTTGAGAATGTAATTTTAATATTACACGTGCACACCGTCAAAGGGTTTATTTGGTTTGTTTTTTTGTTTGTTTTTTGACAAATGTATGCAGTTAAAATATAAACATTGCAATTTCTAAAATGGAAACTAATGAGGTGAGGTGTTCCGGGCATGTCCCACCAGGAGGAGGCCCCAGGGCAGACCCAGGACACGCTGGAGAGATTATATCTCTCAGCTGGCCTGGGAACGCCTTGGTGTCCCCCCGGACAAGCTGGAGGAGGTGGCTGGGGAGAACGAGGTCTGGGCTTCTCTGCTTGGGTGGCTGCCCCCGTGACCCGGCCCCGGATAAGCAGAAGAAAATGGATGGATGGAAACAGTTAATTTTGAAAGGTCTGTGTTTATTCTCTTTTGAATATTTATTATCGTTCATTGATATGACAGAAGTGTTTCTTATACGATTACTTATTTCCAGTCTGAATCACACTATTTCAATTTTTTTACCGCTCAGCTCGTAGTTAGCGAGTATTTGCAGACAAACATTAAAAACTTTGACGGCTGCCAGCTCCACCCCTCACGACACATCAACTCCTGTCAGTTGCACACGTGGTATAAATGTAAAAATGTATACTTCAGGTGACCTACTTCTCGAGTTATGGCATTCACAAGATTTGCAGAAAACCTGACCTCAATGAAATTCAATTTCAATCAGTGAGGGTAGAAATGAGAACCAGTCATAGGAATACACATTTTTCCCTAGCAACCAGTGGTTATATCACGACCAATGAGAAACCTCAATATACTGCATATATTTCACTGTTGTAATGAAAAATTTGACTCATTGTCAGTGTATTAAGACCCAAAGTGAGGGGTAATACATTAATAAGTTAAACAGCCTTTTTCCTGTGGGGTCCCTTATTGTAATTCCACTCGTCTGAAATCTTACGAGAAGCACAAAATTCTACCTGAGGCAGACTCTTCAGCAGGCTAAGAGAAATGGCACCAGACCCACATCCCACTTCCAGGCACGTAGGCTCCGTCTCAGCAGGCACTCCCATCTCAGTCTTCATCTGCAGATCATTGAGCACCAGCTCGACCAACTCCTGCATCAGCAAAGACGAAATAAAAATCACATTTCGGCTTATTCGTGATCATTTGCTGGGTCTTCACTGCGAGCATGCACTGCCTCGTCTTTTCTTTTACCTCCGTTTCAGGTCGTGGTATGAACACAGGAGGCCTCATCTTCAGCGTCAGGTCCCTGAAGTCCCACTCTTCAATCACGTACTGCACGGGCATCCTAACCCAAACATGCAACATTGTAAATATTTTAATTGAAAATCACTGAAATGCATATAGAGAGATCTATGCACAAACTCACCTGGAGAGACGTGTGGTGCAGAGCTTCCATATCTGCTCTGTTTGTTCTCGGCTGAGAAACTCTGTTAATCTCTCCTGCTCAAGACTTTCTATCTGGATAAAGAAACGCTATGTGAACTTGATCCACGTTTACTGCATGTCAGTGCAAGTGCTGAGGCAATGTAGATTTTGCAAATTACAGTTTTAGCTCCGAGGAGATGAGCAATGATGTACTGGCTGGACTGCTCAGGCTCCGTCACACCTCTCTCCTCAAAGCGCCTCTTCCATAACTTCACCGCCTGAAGTGGTGTAATCCTGCCTGCGGGTAAGGCTGGAGCGCTGCATGTACGGACAGCTTGGGACTTCCAAAGTACCTAAAAGCATGACATTTAGGATTTATTTTTATAGCGAGCATTATCGCCTTTATTTTGATAGTGAAGCAGTGTGGAGTAGAAAGGAAAGAAGGGAGAAAGGACGAGGGAAGGCACACAGTAAAGGGCTGAGGGTTGAACTCAAACCCAGGCTGCTGAGTTCTGAACCATATGGCACATGTTCACCAGCTCAACCAGGGAGCCAAACTGGCACCTGTCGCATTTAAGTTCAAATAAAATTTCCAAGTATCAACTGCAGTTTTTTAACACTGATGTTAGACTCCCATTAAGCATTTCCTCGGGGGAATTTCCAGCAACTTTGGAAATCATCACGATTTATTTTAGATCAAACCTCAGACACCACTCACGATTACTCATAACACGTGTCTAGCTGATAAGTCATAAATAATTTTCACTTCCTCCCTATAACCAAGGGGTTAAGAGGGAATCTGTAAGTCAAGTTAACTTACATTAGTTTAATGTAATCCAGTAAGAGAGAAGTGTTATTATTAGTTACTGTATGTGTATGGACAATAATCATTTTGTTTATTTATTTGAGTTATTCAAGCTTATATAGTATTTATTTAGTACAGGTATAAGTTATGTGCCATGATAGATCGAAAGATACTTTACTGATCCTAAAGGGGAAATTACTATGTGATAGTAGCAGCATAAAGAACTATAACCTACAATAAAATTGCTTGAAAGTACCACGGGCCCATAATAAAGGCCTTATAATGTGAAGTAGTGCAAAATTTTATATGCAACAGCGATTTTAAAAAATGAAGCAAAAGAAAGACAAATAAATACAAAATAAGGCTGGGATTGTGCAAAAAAAAAAAATTATACTGGGATATAGAAGTGCAAACGGCTTCAATAAATAACAAGTACAATTTCAAATCCAACAGACAGCAAGCAGCAGGAAGGTTTGATACTGATAAGTCTGAGGAATACGGACAGGTGTGTTCGCCTGTCAACAAGCAGGAGAGCTTTTGTAAAGCTTTATCGAGAACTGCAGGAATGTTTTCCTGAAGGCTTGACTCAGTCTGAGCTCTGCTGCCTCTGTGTGTGCGCCTGCCACTTTATTTTGTTAAAAAGAAGATAACAGAAAACAGATTTGGTCCAGTTGCGTCAATGGAAATCAACTGATAAACAGATCAAGAAACTCATTTGACCTGGTCTGTGCTTACAGGTGCGCCAGTTTGTAATGTGAGTAATATTTCCAGTTAGGAAGGCAACAGGAACAGGTTTGGACTGTTGGTTTTTAAAGCCGTGACACTGTCATGTTTTTGTTTGTTCAACACTTTGGACGCAACGTGTCGACTTCCCGGAAAAAAACAAATAAAAAAAATAACTTGACCAGTTACCTTTGGTCCACTACTCCTGCACCCAAAACATCTGTAGTAGCTTGTACTCAGCGACCTTCTCCACATGGTTAACAGTATTAAGTCTTTACATCGTTATTCATTGGGTTTCCGGAGTCTATGCGCTCTCGGGCTGAACTCGCTGCATGGCGGCAGTAGTCTGTTAGATCAGCATGCTACACTTTACGGTCCTGTATGAAATTCAAACATTTTTCTGTGTCGGAACAACAAGCTAACTGGCAGGGCTTGTACTGTGTCCTGCACGCGGCACAGAGAGCGACTGCGGCGCAGTCTGCGCAGCGCTGACGCCACTGAACGACGTTGCCTTCACGGACTGTAAAACATATAAAGCTACACCGTCACATACGTTAAGTCTGTAAAGTAAGATGGTAAAATAGCATCTATAAATGTAAAAGTCATTAGCAAGTAATAAAAGTAATATTACATTTGGTAAATACTATTATTCGAAACCTTTAAATTGTCTAAAAGGGAAATTTTCCTTAGTGTTGCGCAATTGTTCAGGCCCCAATACTTTAAAGCGTTTTTATACGACAACAGAGTTCGTGTTACTTTTATATTAATTTTAAAACATTATTGGTGCTACATACGCCACGACTTCCTCTGTCTTATTGTTGCCTTTACAGTTTTTGCGACGTCAATTTTTATTCTAAAGCTAAGTTACTGGGTGTCCCTGAAGGCGATATTATTGTTGTTCTTCCCTGTCTGGTTTTTGCATGCGTTGATGTGTCGAGTTATTGAATAGTTTGATGCCTGGGTGACCATAACCTCTGCTTAATACATTAATAACAGATTTTATAGGGCGTCTCTTAACTTTAGACCTGCGTTTAAGTACCTAAGGACGTCGCTAAGTTGTCTTTAAACGTTAAAGCTATATGCTAGCTCATGCTGCTGTAAATAAACTGGGAAGATCCACAGTAGACACACAGGAGATACCTTGTTAACGCAATTTGGGGCAAGTTAATAGGACTCAGCAGGGTTTACACACCTCTGGATTAGTTCTCCATGAGGATAAAATCTATGATGGGCATGCCCACTCGGATAGAGTGTATATTTTTCAGCGAATTTCATCCTACTCTGGGTCCCAAGATAACATATCAGGTAAGTCTGCAGATGGTCTGGTAAAGTAGTTTTATGTTATGTTATTTATTTTATAGCTACTGTCGTTATGATTATCTTTATAAATGCCCCAATTGCGAGCTTGTTCATGACTGAGTGTGTTTTAAACGTGCGAGGCAGGTTTTTAATCCTTCATAGTCATTTGGCATTGACATGTACTCTGCATAATCCTTCTGAGCTCATGTATCGTATTGGGCATAGTTTGTCATACTGTGTCCTCTCCTAACAGGTTCCAGAAGAGTACATCTCACGGGAGCTCTTTGACACCGTTCAGGTTTATATTATCACCAAGCCAGAGCTACAAAACAAATTAATAACAGTGTATGTAGTCTTATTCTGCTCGTCTGTCTCCCTGCCTTGTTTGAAGTCCTTAGTATTTAAATAATAGTGTATTAACTTAATCAACCAATCTCTTCTTTTTTTTTTTAATCTTAGCACTGCAATGGGAAAAAAGTTAATTGGCTGCCCAGTGTGCATCGAACATAAGAAATATAGCCGAAATGCCCTCCTGTTTAACCTCGGCCTTGTTTGCGATGCCCGAACCAATACTTGCAGCCTCGAGCCTATTGTTAAGAAGCTATCTGGATACCTTACAACTCTGGAGGTAAAGAGTATCACATTTTCACATGTTCACGTGATCGCTTTCTTCGGGATGATTCCTTAGAGATTTTCTGTCTTGTTGTGTTGCAGCTGGAGAGCGGCTTTATATCCAAAGAGGAGAGCAAACAGAAGCTTTTACCCATTATGTCAACTTTGTTAGAGGATCTTAATGCCACGGGAGCCTGCACCCTACCCATTGGTATTATTTGGCATCTTACTGGCTATAAGTTTTATCTGTGGCAAGGAGCAATATATCTTTTTAATATATAGCTGTGGTCAGACGTTTACACACATTCATCATGGGCATGAATGTCATGGTAATTTTGTACTGTTTCATTGAACTGTTCTTTTTTCCAGGGTGGAATTATTTTAAATCTTTAATGACTTAAAAAGACAAGAATTTGGCACACAAGTTAGAACTTATTTTGGATGTTCTCTAATCCACACAGGGCCAGAAGTATATACATAACTTAAATATACACACTCACTTAAATCTTTTAATAAGTGGTGCTGAAGTTTCTACAATGTCTTTTAACTCTCCGAGACTAACTTCTTGTTAGTGATCATGATTTACATGATTTTTCTGGTACGTTTTCTTTTCCAGCATAAAAATGCTTGTTTGACATCACCCATTAGATTGCCAATACTCAGAACAATGGGTGTAGGAAGGGAAATTATAGATTTCCCTTCCGCAAGTTTGACTGCAGATTCCAAGATAATCTGTTTAAACAACTACATGTAAGTACAATGTATTCTGATGTGTCAACACTGCTGAAGTCTGGAAGATTGTCACCATCACATAAGAGGAAATTGGTTAGGATTTTCAGGAACAGAACAGGAACCACCAAAGCTCAAAGCAGCCATAAACAGGTGCCAACTAAGAAAGAAGCCCCTACTCCATAGTTGACAGCTGCCCACACAGATAAGCCAAATGCTTTCTGGAGAAAGGTTTTATGGACAGATGAGACAAAGACTGAGCTGCAGTACTGTAAAAAAGTAATTGCTCCCTTCCTGATTTGTCACATTTACATGTTTTAGATCATCAAATAAATTTTAACTGTAGACAAAGACTAAAGACCTGAGTAAATACAAAATGTACACAGCGTTTACAACTGAATCCTGTACAGTCTGTGGGTTTTAGGCTGTGGAGGTCCAAAGTTCAAATGTTCTTCGTCCTCCTACCGTCTACTTTTATAGCTAGGTTAACGTAAATATGATGTTGTGTAATTAAAAATCAGTACATACAGACGCTGCAGAGACTTAAAGCTGTTATCTGGGTAAAGTTAATTACTCCATCAAATATGTCTTGATGCATGCTCAATCATCCAGGTCAGTAAATCCCAAAAGGTTGATTCTACTCATCTGGATGTAGCGTTTTCAATGGAAGAAACGTTTCGTCACTCATCCAAGTGATTGCTTCAGTCTCAGCTGACCGCAGGTCTTTGATCAATGGGCATTTATCAGTGGTTGTTGATCAATGGTCATGACAATTTGCATATTAATGATCAAGGAACTGACCTCACAGCGCATTGTTCATTCAGTGGGCTGGTTTCAGTAATTGTGCAAATGTACTGTTTATAAGGTTGGAGAAACCGGCAGTCAGCTGAGACTGAAGAAGTCACTTAGATGAGTGACGAAACGTTTCTCCCATTGAAAAGGCTACATCCAGATGAACAGAATCAACCTTTTGGTACTCCATCAAATACATATTAATATTAGACAATAACTAGAGTAAATACAACATGCATTTTTAAAGTACATTACGGATGCATGCTGTATGTTCATTCCACCCTAGAAAAAGAAAAGCTCAGAGAAATCTTTAAAAGCCCAAAATTGTAATGATCCATGTACTTAGTAATAATGTGACATGTGCTCTGTTACTGTGCTGCAGATCATACTGAAAGTATCATAAACGATAGAGCTGCAGCTGCTCTACTAGACAAATCATGTGATTACGGCATTTCTAAATGAACTAAAGCATCTAGAATAGAATAGAATAGAATGGCCCATTATGTTCATTGCACACGTACAACTAAATTGTGGGTCCTCCACACCAACTGTGCCGGAATAGAATATAAATAGTAAGACAGCAGGAATAAATAACAAGCAGGAGAAATATATACAGGGCAAGATAAAAGCTGATGAGGGTTACTCAGGCCATGACTCTGGTTGGTTGGTGGGTGGGAGGGTAGGGGTGGGGTAGTGTTTGTCAACACTCCGAATGACCCAGGGGAAGAAACTGTTTGTCTGGAGGCGTGGGGCCTGATTTACTGGAGGTTTCGACCAGAGGGCAACGGGTCAAACAGGGATGGCGGGACACGAGGGGTCACCTGTGATGGCCCTGGATATCCTGAGGAAAGAGGATCTCCAGGAGTGGCAGAGAGCAGCCAGTTATGTTTGGGGCAGTATTAATTACCCTCTGCACAGCCTTCCTGGTTTTAGTAGTTGCCCCTGCGTGGCAGACATCCAGGCAGTAGGAGAGCACACTCTTCACTGAGGAGAGCTTTGTTATGCATTATGTTCGCTAACAACAGGTTTTCCAATATCTCTGATAAGCCCTTATCAGCCAACCAACATGCTGGCTGGGTTATGGCCCAAAGTGAAATTATGTGGTTGTTTGGATTGATTAGGTAAAGTCAAGACAAAGCAGTGCCACTATGCAAGCGGCTTTGCTCTGACTGTTACTCTTTTTAGAAATTCAGATGGGAAATGCAGGCTGATGTTTCTGAGTCAAAAATTTTATTTAAGAATTTACCAGCTACACATAGGCAGTATTCACATGTTGGTTGGCAGCAACAGTGTTTTGTTTTTTTTAAACTGCTCTTACTCTTGTTTGTTGTATCCTTTTTAAGATGAGTCTAACACCATTCATCTAAAGCTGATTCAGCTGCGAAAAGACCCCCCAATAGTTCAGGAGTACGACGTGCCAGTCTTTACCCAGTGCAAAGACCATTTTATCAAGTCTCAGTGGGATCTCACCACTCAACAGGTAGGCTTTCAATGTCAACAACCTCTGGCTGCGGCTCTTGAGAGGTATTTGATAGCACTCTAAGAAGTGCTTGGAAGAAAGATCAGTGTTTAAACACTTATCAGCTGTGCTGGAAGTGATATAAGCACGTTTTTATATCCTTTGTTTTATGATTTGCAAGAAGGCATTAGTGCAAGACAAGATGCCCTTTATTGGTACAATACTGTTTTATTGCTTTTATGAGTTAACATGTTTACAGCATTTAGTTACACAGTAATGCAAAAAGCACTACGTGCCTCTAACCCTTATCTATTTGCTGCTAACTGCAGATTCTTCCCTACATCGATGGATTTAGACACATCCAGAAAATTTCTGCTGAAGCAGACGTTGAGCTGAATCTTGTTCGTATTGCAGTGCAGAATCTCCTGTAAGTATTTTTCAGTAAATACAGTTGTACTCTTTAGTAACCTCACACACGTACTGCTTCATCCCAAAACTTTGTTTTATGTTGTTGTTTTGATTAACTGATAAACCAAGTATGAACGCCTCTGTAAATGCAGAAGTTTTAATAGTTTGCTGTGGACCATTCAGGTGGGAGCTAACACAATCCCACAATCTTCCCGGGACTTCTTGTAGGTTAACATCCCAGCAGATTCACTTCAAGGTCAGGTCGTACAGTACTCAGCAAAACCTTTAACACAAACACACACACACACACACACACACACACACACACACACTCACACTGACAAGAGCTCAGTTAGCATGTTAAAGTTGATGGCAGCACAATTAGAAAAGACTGAAGAAGTATGGCTTGTTTGGAAGGACTGCTTCTCTGTAAAAGGAGCATGGTGGCACAGTGTAGGTTTGCAAAGTTGGATCTGAACAAACCACAAGACTTCTGAAACAATGTCCTTTGGAAAGATGAGACCAAAAGTGTTGACATTTAACCAGAATGCACAGCGCTGTTTGACAAAACCCAAACACGGCATATCAGCACAAACACCTCGCACCAGCTGTCAAGCACAGTGGTAGAGGGGTGATGTTTTGAACTTTGCAGCCACAGAACCCGGTGACCTTGCAGTCATTGAGTCAACCATGAACTCCTGTGTATCCCAAAATATTCCAAAGTCAAATGTGAGGCCATCGGTCCCAAAGCTACTGTAAGGCTTGGCCAAAACTGGGTTATCTGACAGGACAATGATACAAAGCACAGCAGCAAATCTGCAACAGAATGACTGAAAAATAAAAGAGTCAGGATGTTGCAATCACCAGTCAAAGTCCAAACCTCAACCTGATTGAAGTGCTGTTGTGGGACCTTCAGAGAGCTGTGCATAAATAAATGCCCACAAACCTCAGTGAATGGAAACATTATAACACAATGACGCGAGAGACTGATAAAGTCATAGAGACAACGATAAGCTGAAGTTATTGCAGCTAAAGGTGGTTTTTCAAGCTACCGAATGAGGGGGGTGTACTTGCATTTTCACTCTGTAGTCAAAATACACTTCAAAAAGATGTATTTACTTCTCTTTTTAACTTCACAGGTACTATGGTGTTGTGACTCTGGTGTCAATTTTCCAGGTATTAAACTAATTTCACATCACACATATATGAGTGTAGTGGAACAGTTTATCAGGGACCATTAGGGCCGATGTTAGTTTTAATTGAGAAGTTGTAAAAAAATTTTCATATAATTCCTTCTGTGTTCTGGAAATGTTTTGTTTTTTTCTGTTTTTGTGAAAGTGAATTTTCTTGTGCAGAAAAACTTTTTTGGGGAGGGGAGCAGTACAGGTTGTAAAGCCGTAAAGCAAGCATCGGTTCTGAAGGCCATTCTGATAAAAGGGTTCATTTATTTCAAAAGAAAGCCAATTTATATATTGCACATTGCTCTCTATGCACCACTTTGAATACAGAATATTAGGGCAGGTTTTTTTAAGTGAGGGAAGGCTAACTGTGCAAGGCCTTTTATTTAAAACTTTAATTTTAATCTTTTCCTCTTTTTTTTTTAACAAATACATTAAATTATTGTCTCTAGTCTTCTGATATTCTGCTGTAAAAAGCAAGCTATTAAAAAGTGGCTAATACTTCCTGATGACTTGTTCTGGTTGCCTTCATGGGTCTTTCTCTAGTACTCTAATGTGTACTGCACCACCCCAAAAGTCCAGAGCCTCATAGATGACAAGTCCATTCAGGAGGAGTGCCTTAACTACGTCACTAAGCAGGGTTAGTTGGGGTCATGACCATTAAAACACGTGTTAATCTTTATTTATTTTGTGACGTTAACTGTGCAGCTTTGCCCTGTCACTTTCAGGTCAGAAACGTGCGAGTCTGAGAGATGTGTTCCAGCTGTATTGTGGGCTAAGTCCGGGAACAACAGTCCGAGACCTTTGCTCACGCTACTCACAGCAGCTTCAAAGGGTCGACGAGAGGTTAGCGTCGCTCAAATGATCAGTTCCTGAAAAGACTTAGCGCTCCTGAAAATTCAGGTCAAAGTGGCACTGGCTCATACTGTATGTGTGTCATGTCACTCGTTTCTCCTAAGGAGGCTGATCCAGTTTGGACTAATGAAGTGTCTTATTCGACGGCTGCAGAAGTATCCCGTGAAGGTGATCCGCGACGAGAGAAGCAGGCCTCCTCGACTCTATACCGGTTGTCATAGTTACGATGAGATCTGCTGCAAAACAGGCAGGGTTTGAAGCCTTCTTTGATTGTTGGACAAAACTTAAGAACTGATGGTGTGAAACAAGTGTGCTTACAATGTCCTAATTTTACAGGGATTACTTACCAGGAGCTTGATGAACGTTTGGAAAACGATCCTAATATTGTCGTGTGCTGGAAGTGATGGGGCAGAAGGGTACAGCAGTGCCTAAGCAGCCAAAGATGCCTTGAACTAGAGAAGGAGGTTTCTTCAATTAACAGAGAAAATAATGAGTAGCGTTTTGCAGTTTTCTTAGCTTAGTTTTGTTCAAAAAAGAAAAAAAACTTGAAAGATTGGATATCACACTCATTATGTGGCTATACAATCCATTCATTAAATGGAAAAAAGGCTAAAAATATCTATTTATGTGGGTTTCATACTTCATACATATTTTGCTATCTTTATTGCTTTGACTCTACTTATAACCCCAAATTCATGTCATTTCTACCGCACAAATAACATTCCAACATAAAAACAGATTGCACTGCCACATATCCTTTAGCTGATTCTACTCATTCCTGGAGGGTTGAAGATCCGTTTGCAGTTAGTTAATGCAATGTTATTAGCATTTGTATTTGAATTTGTACTTTATTTATATGCTGCATTTTTGCTCTAACAGAAGCACTGAAAGCGTTTCTTACTGCAAGATACATCCACCCATTCACACACAGATAAGGGCAGTTTCGGTTCTTTTTTTTACCCAAGGATATTTAAATATGTCTGACCTTCAGATTAGTAGGTGATGAAACATATTATTTATAACTGTTTACAAAATAGTAAAAACTTTTTAATGTAACTTAGCGGCAGTAAAATTCATCATGGGAGTGAAGCCCTGGAACAAGCAGGTACAGTCTTATGTTATCACACTGTGAAGAAAATATTTGAAATAAAATGCTTTGAAATTACACCCGCCATTAATACGTTTTTAATAATAATTTCATGTACTTTTATTTAGAAGGATGACTTGAATTTCATGTTTGCAAGTACTTTTTTCACTACCATATACACTCACCTTAAGAAGCACACCGGTTCAGCTGCTAATAAGATAACACAAATGTCTAATTAGCTAATCACGTGGCAGCAACTCAATACAGACTTGTACTGGGATTTTCCTACACAACCATCACTAGTGTTTACAGAGAATGGCCCAAAAAAAGAGAAAATATTCAGTGAGCGGTACTTCTCTGTGCATAAAGGCCTTTACTAATCCCAGAGGTAAGAAGAAAATGGTCAGACAGCTTTGAGCTGATAAGAGGGCTACAGTAACTCAAATAACCAGTCGTTACAACCAAGGTATTCAGAGGAGCGTTAATGAAAGCACAACATGCCAAATCTTAAAGTAGATGGCCTACAGCAGCAGAAAACAAGGCATCGGGTGCCACTCCTATCAGCTAAGAACAAGAACCTGAGGTTGCAATTCACACAGGCTCGCCAATTTTGGACAACAAGACTGGAAAAATGTTGCCTGGTCTGATCTCAATTTCTGCTGCAACAGTCCAAAAGTGGGTCCAAACCAGTACTAACAGGGTCTATCTAATTGGTGATTTAACAACTTTCTGATATGTACGAACTAGAGTACATTATACGTAAAATAATTTGTTTTGACCAACAACATGAATGATTTAATCCAAATAGTATGGTCTGATTGATTTTTGCCATGAGGACATTGTAGACAGGTGCAGCTGCTACACATTTTTATTTTATTGAATAAAATTCAGCCCTGAAGAACAGACCGTTTTAGTAAAGACTAACTTCATCCAAGGACTGTGAGGAAAAAAGCAGGAAAGTCATCATCATGAGTCACCTGCAGGTTAGGCTGTCTCTCTTTTGCTGCATACTCTGGAGTATGAGCAACAGGGGAAACTTTGAGTCACCAAAAAGAAAATCACTGGAGTATGATGAAGACATCCATTAAAAAGGAACTAGCTACTCTAAAAACTTTGAAACCAGTTGTAACAGGGTGAAGCTGGTAATCAGGTTAATTTACAATAAGCTGGTTATCATAGTTTTGTATTTTACTTTTTATTCTTTTTTTTGTTTATGTGTTCAGCATTTTCTTGTTATCCATTCATTTTAGTTTTATTATTACCATCCTGGTTGAGTTTGAACATTGAACCTTGGGCTATTGTGAGAGTGTAATGGTTCATTTAATGGATAAAATCCTCCTCAGCCTATGAGCAGACTATCTTCTGCAGGTCTAGTATCTTGATATTACTAGGACCCTCTTTAGGAATATTTTGTTTATGTTGCTTTAGTTATAATTTACTTAGTTTAATTAATATGATGTCTGCACAAGGAAAAAAATAGTTTTCTGGCGCTTTGCTGATGATGTCATATTTCACAACAACTCACCTTGGATTATTTTTATTGACATAACTGATTTTTTTTTAAGGTTTTGCCAGAAATGTACAACTGTATTATGTTGTGTATTTGTTTGAGGTTCTGCTGCCCCTCTATGGCGGGAAAAAAAACCTGCACCGTTCCCTTGGTTTTCCGTAACCATGACAACTACCGGAAACACTTCGTGTTGCTAACTTCGAACCGTTAACAGTACGAACAAGTCTACTCAAGCTCCAGTTAGACAAGTCATTTATTTCTTTATTGCGTAATATCTTTTCTCAACGTAATGGATACATCAGTGATTCTTCCCGTTGAAGCGGAAGGCTTTATCCAGAGTCTGGAAACTTTCTCCCTCAAGGAAGTGGGCTCAGAGAGGTGAGACGAACCAACTAACTCTGCACCTGAGTTAAATTAGCTTGTAAACACGATGGAACGTACAAAAAAGGGAAAAAAGAAAGAAAAACAATGTGATAAATAAATAGAGACTATATTAGATTATTTCTCATTAGCCAGTACAGATTGTAAATGCTAAATAAGGGAGCTTAATGTGCTTTGTTATACAAATAAAATAAAATAAAAAATCAACCCAAAGCACTCAGTGGTGCAAATTAAACAGCTGAAATTGAGCAAAACGTCAGATTCAGATGTAGTTATAATATTGCTATCATATATAACTAAATAACGCTGATTGCATTTTTGCCGCGAACCCATGCAGACTGTAGGTTTGAGCATTGGAGGGGGCCCTCAGCCAAGAAATTCACATTTCAAACACTTACTTATTTCTGGTGATGCTTTTGTCCATCAGTTTTTGTCAATGAGAAGTAACCATCACAATACAACTCTGACCTTCTGATATTCATATTGAATATGAAAGTGCAGCAGCCAGAGCTCCCCCCCCCCCCCCCCCCTTCTCTTTAATTCAACCAAATATATCATTCCTTTGTGAAATAAACACATCAATATATATACCAATTATTTGGGTAATAAAAACATCAAGAGCTAAAAAAAATTTTTTATAATGTGCAGGAAACCATCTGCTACACTTAGGTCCATAAATATTTGGACAGAGACACTTTTTTTTCTAATTTTGGTTCTGTACATTAACACAATGAATTTTAAATTA
The DNA here is from genome assembly GCF_057382185.1 of Mchenga conophoros. NCBI lineage: Eukaryota > Metazoa > Chordata > Actinopteri > Cichliformes > Cichlidae > Mchenga > Mchenga conophoros. The sequence continues at coordinate 24,082,468 of NC_140530.1, forward strand.
AATAGCTCAGATGAAGTTGAAGTGACTTTCAGCTTTAATTCAGTGGGTTGAACAAAAAGATTGGCTAAAAATGTTAGAAACTAAAGCATTTTAATCCCTTCATTTCAAGGGCTCAAAAGTAATTGGTCAAATTAAATAACTGAAAATAAAATGTTAATTTCTAATATTGAAAAACCCTTTGCTGGCAATGACAGCCTGAAGTCTTGAACTCATGGACACCCCCCGATGCTGGGATTTCGCCTTTTTAATGCTCCGCCAGACCTTTACTGCAGCGGCTTTACTTTTAATGCAATATTTTCCTTACGGGAGACTTGGATATTAATACACCTACCTCCTGGAGAATGTTGTTCACTTGTTTGGTTGTTGTGAAACGTTTTCTCTTCACCATAGAAAGTGTTCTGCTATCACCCAGGACTGCCGTTTTCTATGGATGGCCAGGTCTTTTTTTGTTGCTGAGTTCACTAGTGCTTTCTTTCTTTCTCAGGACCTAACTGTAGACTTTGCCACTTCTAAACTCGTAACAATTTCTCAGATGTTTTTTTTTCCCTCTGTTTTTGCAGCTTAAGGATCACTTGTTTCACCTGCATGGAGAGCAAAATCTTCCAAATGCAAGCACAACACCTCAAATCAACTCTAAATCTTTATCTCCTTAATTGATAATGACATAATGAGGGAATTGACCAAACCTGCCCATGAAATTGCCTTTGAGTCAATTGTCCAATTAGTTTTGGTCCCTTTAAAAAGAGGGTGGCACATGTTTCAAGGGGCTGAAACTCCATAATATAGCTGTAATTGGAATATGTTTCAGTAAACAAGTAAAAACACAAAACTTGTGTCAGTATCCAAATATATATGGACCTAACTGTACTTTGGGATTTAATGTAATACATTAAAATACATTATTAATACCCTTTACAGGTTCAATAGACACACAGGAATGTCTCTTCTGTCCTAGTTTTCTGCTTCGTTTCAGACACAAGTAAAGTTGCCTTAGTTTCCCAGTCTGACTTCCTTCTTTTTCCTCTTTTGGCTTTTTCATGATTATCAGCCTGCCTGTGTATGGCACCATAACAGAGGTCATGCAGCTGCTGCCTGACATCGTAGCACTGTCTAGCTGTGTGAATATGTGTGTACGTTGACTGCGTCTCCCCAAAATCTGCACATATAAAGAAACTTATCAGTGTGGTCAAGTATAAAAGAGAAATGCATTCAGGACTCTACAGCTCATGACGTGTTTCTATTTTCTCCACTTCCTCTTTGCGTCATTTTGAAAGAGATAGAGATTTTTTGTCAGATCTTTGTTCATCAACTTCTGTTGGTTACTTTTAGTTTCTTTCCCTTTATTTGTGATGACAAATCTGGTCCTTTTTTGAGGCTTATCAGTCATTTGCATGTTGTGGTGAATCCCCTGAGGTTCTGGCCATGTAGTCGTCTTGTGATGTTTATATTGAGAAATATGTACATCTGCATCCTGTGAATGTTCAACCACATAAACCTAATATGTCTCTGATAGATTTTGTTATTAACCCACATTATTACCGTCTTCACTTGCATGATTAGCTCTTTTTTTTTCTCCTGAAAATAGCTTTTAATCTATGTGATCTATTGGTTTTTGACTGGTTGTCAAAAAGGAAACATCTGCCAAAGAACACTGTTAGTTTTGACTCCTTGAAATCAGTGTATGTTTCAAGTTCTTGAAATATAGATTAAAATCTACACAAACTAAAACTGACACTCTAATTTGCGTAATTTGACGCACTTTACTCAAGCATTGTTTGAAATTGAATGCACTGAAGCAGAGAGCCTGATAATATGTGTCTTTTAAATACTTAAGAGAGAGATGATCTGGTCCAGACAGATAAGATTCTCTGTAAAGAATATTCAAATCAGAAGTTATACTTCATTATAATAAAGGCCCTGGGCCTTGACTAAAAGGAACTGAGAGTTAAATCAGACTTATTTTAGAGCTAACTGGGATTTTTGTTGTGTGTTAGCTTTTGCATTCTTGTATTTTTACTTAGTTTTTGTTCCTGCTTTGGTTTATTCTTTCTTCTCCTGTGTCTTGGTCAGATTGTCCGTCTTCATTTGATTCCCTGGTTTCCCATCTCATGACTTGGTTTTCCCTCTATGTCTTTAGTTTTGGGGTTTCCTGCCAGTTTTTTGCAGCACCCTTTGTTCACATTTTATGAGTCAATAAAGCTACTTTTGCATACAGAGATTCTGTGTCCTGCTTTTGGATTCGCTCCTCATTACATCCTGATAAAATCTGGAGGTAGCTTCCTCATGTTTGAATTTCTCTCTGGGGACAGAAATTGGACTCCCTGCTGCCACTCCATAAGTATACCCTAATTCTGTGCATTTCGGTGTGATATTCGATGATTTACACACTTAGCTGCTGTAACTGATTGCATTCAATTGCTAACTTGACCCCATTCAGTCGCAGACTGTCTACAGACTGATTCCATCTTATGTCAACATATAGAGCAGATTTTGGTGACAGTGTTGGTATGTTGACAATCTCAGCATCAAAACATAACTTTATCTTATTGAATAACACTAATGTAATATTATGAGTATTGTGACAATATCATGTCATTGGTTGTCTGGTGATTCCGACCTTTAGAAGTGATGCTTTTTTATTGTCTTTGTGTGCTAGCAGATGGTTCAAGCAGCATGATTATATTGAGAAACTTAACATGCAGGCAATACTGAATGCCTCTGCCATGCACGATGAGTTTGTCAAGGACCTCCTGGTTTCATTTGGAAAGGTGACTGCCACAACTGCATATAAACAATAATAAAATGTCAGCTTTTACGCAAGCCCTTTTACAATTTTCTAAGAAGTGCTTAGAGGGGAGTGATTCCTTTCCCTTTCCAGATACACATCCTGGTCCATGAGATGATCCTTATTGAGGTGTGGAAGAAAAAAGTGTTTCCCATCTTATGCCAGCTGGAGGATTTCAATCCAGAGAAGACTTTTCATCTTTACATGGTGGTGAGTGTTAAATGAGATGTTAAATGAGCAGCTCACATTGCTCATGTTTCATGTGTTCTGTTATGACTCCTTTTTAGATCCATCATGAAGCCACCATCATAAATCTACTTGAAACCATAATGTTTCACAAGGTCAGTAAGAACTCAAATAATCCCTACATATCTTAAAACATTTCACACACCAAGAAAGCACGGACTGTCATTCTCTGAGAACATAAATTGTAGGGATGGGTACCGGTGTCCGGTGCCATGATGGCACCGGTTCTGACATAAACGGTAGTAACCAGACCGAAAAGCAGCGCACATTTCGGTGCTTTATTTCGGTGCTTTTTTTTCCTGAGCTGTGATACACTTCTAGCCAATCATTTTACGTTTCCGAGGATAGTAGGCGGGTCCAGGTACGTACGTTCTTTTAGAGCAGAGCTACAGATTAAAAATGTCCAAGGCGAAGCGGTCAAAAGTCTGGCTGTACTTCACAGCAAAATATGCAAACTCAGCAGCCTGCAACAAGTGCTTTAAGCTGATACTGTGATACTGTCAAAGGAGGTAACACCTCAAATCCGATGAAACACCTGGCGACGCATAGCGTTTTTTTTAAAAGCCCAGAAATGCGCCATATGATAGCTTGCTGCGAGACCTCACACCAAGCGCATCTACTGTGCATGGGTTGCCTGTTATCGGACCCGGAGTTAGCGGGTCACGAAGAGTAGAGTCCTGGCCCCTAGCCCTGCCAGTGTAGCAGAAATGATGAGGATGATGATGGCAGCAGCAGCCGTTCTTCTCTGGGCGAGTAGCTTAATGTTGTTCGTGTGTAATTTACGTTGAGTAGGCTAACCACGTTATTACATTAATGCATGTAAGGTGAACTAGCAAACATCATCATAGCTACATGCGGCTGTCTTCTTGTTTGATGGCAGATACTCCCTTCACCCTGGCCAAAAAGGCTAAAATGACCAAAGAAAAAGTGGAAAACAGTTAAACATGAGAGGTTTTGGACAAAGTTTGTGTTTTTTCCATTGATTAAGCACTGCTTCCAGCCAAGAGTGATACCATATATGCCCCATAGCTGCAGAAAAGGCTAACACCGTTATCTTTTTACAAAAAACCAGCTGAACATGAGAGGTTTTTGGACAAAGTTTGTGTTCTCCATTCTTTAAGCACCGGTTTGAGCACCGTTTGAGCACCGGCACCGTTTCAAAAGTACCGATTTGGCACCGGTATCGGATAAAACCTAAACGATACCCATCCCTAATAAATTGTAAATTAAGCATTATGGCAAGTGTTCAAGCGGTTGTGTCTTGTTATGCAGGATTCATGTGATGCAGCAGATGACTCTCTTCTTGACTTGGTGGATTACTGCCATCGAAAACTCACCCTGCTGGCGAGTGAAGCGATTAAGGATGTTGCTGTGACATATGACCAACACAAACAGACATCCTCTCTAGAGGTGAGAATGTATGTTTTGTTTTTGGTTTGACACATTCGCCGAAGTCTGTCGCAAACTTTTGAACGCTTTGTTTTGTTTCTTGAAGGAGCTGCAGGTGCAGAGTGCAGCTTTGGAGTTTGAAATCTCTCTGAAAGCCGTGTCAGTGCTGCGCTACATTACAGACCACGCAGACAGGTATGGCGCCCTGGAATTCACTTGGTTATGTTCTAGTGGAAGTATACTCAGTATTACACTGAGAAACACGCTGCAGCTGACCAAAGGAAAGTGTTTCTTTGCAGCATCAGCATTATCAGTCGAATGCTGTGCACCCATAACCTTCCTTGTGTACTGGTTCAGCTGATTGACCACTGCCCCTGGAGTCGCTGCAGAGAAGGTATCACCTCAAACATGAGATTGGTGTTGATCTACTAATCTATATCACTGGTAAAAAAAAACAAACAAACAAAAAAAAAACTTTAAAGGCTTCTAAAAGCTACCCAAGCCAGGAAGCTTACCTTTCACACCTGCTAAAGTTTCTTACTATTCAATAACCTACTCATTGTCTCCCACTGTAGGTAACGTGCAAAAGCACATTGATGGCAAGTGGCAGACGATACCTGTAGAGGATCATTTAAAAATGAACAAACTGGACGGTCAGGTCTGGCTTTCCCTTTACAATCTGCTGCTAAAAGAAGAATTCCAGAGAAAATACAACTTCAACAGTTTCAACAAGAGCCAGCTTCTGAAGGTATACAGTGGATGATTGTTTTATTATAACTTTAGATGCACTGATCATGCAGAGTTGTTGTCATTCATTGCCTGTGCTGATATTAAATTGGATCAACTCGTCCGTCCAAATGGCTGCTGGATAGTAGCTGTAATCTGGTGTTTGGCAAGTGTGTGAGTGCCGGGTTATTGTCCTCCAGCATCATATCTCATCTCCTCCCTTGTTAGAGCACACATTCAGTTTCCAAGGGTTGTTTTGACCAAGATGTTTCCTCCTATTATGAGCTTTCTCATCCTCTTCCTGCTCCATTAATTACATAACCAGCCAGCCATGTGCATCCTCCTGTAATCACATTTTATTCTTATGCAGTCTGTGTAAACTGATGATTCATACATTGTTATTCTTGTTATTCTCACTGTATTTGTTGTCATTCATGTGCCACAGCTCAGAGGTTTCTTGACTGATGTCTTGATTGATCAGCTGCCAAATCTGGTGGATCTGCAGCGTTTCCTGGCTCATCTTGCTGTTTCAGATCCAGCCCCTCCAAAAAAAGAGCTGATTTTGGAGCAGGTGCAGTCACACTCACAAATGTTCACTTATCCCTGTACCTAAACAATGTGCCTGTTCGTTTACACTCGGCTCTACTCTATTTATAGATCCCAGAAATGTGGAACCGCATTATCAGTGAGAATTCTAGAAAGTGGAAGGCAATAGCAAAGTATCAAGTCAAAGAAACATTCAGCCCATCTGAAAGTGACTTGAGACAACAGGCCCAGAGGTAACACTGAAAACACAGGTCTGACTGATTAGAGAAGGAACAGAGAAACGACTCAGGCGCTCTGAATAATCAGCGCTTGTTTTAACTAGGCTGGCCCAGACGTACAACTTGGATGTAATGGAGAGTTTACTTCCTGAGAAACCAAAATGTGGATCCTGTGGGAGAGAGGCCACAAAGAGATGTTCTCGCTGCCGAGGAGAGTGGTACTGTCACAGGTACTGACAGACTCTGAGCTGAGCCTGAAGGCAAAGCTCAGGGCTGTTTTAACACATGCATGAAAGTCCTGCACCTTCCTAGGACTCTGTCAGCACTACATGCAAAACACCAGGACACGACCACATGGTTATTACACATAATGCACCACACACAATAATCATAAATGCTAGCAATGAAGTTGGCCACTTCCATAGGTTACGTTGTAGGCTACAAAGATTCCCTGCAGAAGTGCACATGTGAGAGTCACTAACAGTATTAAAGATGGCCTTAACCACCATGAGCTCATTGGTTTTGGACTTTGCACCGTTTTCATTTTTTGAAGCCAGGTTAGAAGCCAGTTACCTTATATAGATTAGAGGGTGGAGTCCTAATTTACTTTTTGCGTTTTTTTCGTTTACTTTTTGTTTTTGAAGCCAGCCTCGAAAAGCTAAAAAAAGTGTTTGCGTGAATGGGTGAATGTGGCAAGTTGTATAAAATACTTTGAGTTGTCAGGTAGAGTAGAAAAGCACCATATAAAAACCAGTCCATTTACCACTGGTAGCGAATGCGTGTCATGTGTGCTGCCTCCTGCATGCTCACGTAAACCACACAAAGTACTTCCAGTACTGCAAAGGTGTCTGAAGGGGAATAATTCCTGCAGATTACCACAAGTAAGACAAAACAAATGTGCTGCTTCTCTTTTCAAAATATCAAAAGGTCACGTGTGAGAGCGGCTCAGTACTTTCCCCCTCTCACTCATCGCTCCTAAGGTTTTGATAAAGTTGACGTAAGCCTCGCCGGGGCACTGAGAAAGAAATTTAAACACATTTGAGAAACAAATGGAGTACACAGAGGTGTGTTTCTTCAGTATTGGATGCAAAATGCATATTTTTGTTTAGAATGTGCTAAATGTCTGCGTTATTATCTTGCTGATGTATGTTTTCAGAGAGTGTCAAGTGAAGCACTGGCCAAAACACAAGAAAGCCTGCCAGCTCATGACCGAGACCACCGAGAAGATCATCAGCTGAGGGAGACCAAACGGCTCTTTCTGTGGCTGATGACAGAAAGAGAACAGTGTGTTTCCTTAGTAGCCCGACACATTTATACATAGACTCTTTTTTCTTTTATCATTAAAACTGTTGAAGAATTTAGGACGTTGTAATCAAACTGCAATAAAGTTTTAAACCTGCATGCATCTGTGTTTGCCTGTTTCATCAAAGTGCCAGGGAAGCGCTGCATCTTCTCTTTCACCAACAGCACCGTTTTGACCTTTGTATGCAATGCAGAGAAGGTACGAAGCAAAATACCACAATAACCCATTTTCCTATTGCTTTTAGGTAGAGCCACCCAGTTTGAAGCTCAGGTCTGTGATGCGTTCAGATAGTGGCTTTAGGAGTGGGGAGGGGGACTTTGCACGCCCACTCAGCTGTGCTCGGGACTCAGAAGCACCCCCTGTTTGAAAACATTCCGGATGTCGGTGCAGCTCAGTCTCATCTCACTCTCTTTTTCATGATGGGCCGCTTCCTCCTGCGCCGCAGTCCGACTTGAACAGATGGGTAACATCTTGAAAGACGTGCTCCGGCTCTGCCGTGAAAAGGAGGGCCCGGGGTTTCGTTCGCTGTAAGCGGCTGGTGATGAGAAATTATTTCCAGAGATGTCGCCGAGACTGCACACCTCCGTTATTTGGAAACCTTAAGACATTTCAGCGGAAAGTTTTTTTTTTCTTTTCGACCTCGGATGGAAGAACTTTTGAGACAAAGCGGTAGCCACGGGGCTGTTTTCTCCCGTGTTTTGGTGAGTTAGACTTAAAATCACTGGATTTTGTTTCACTTCGCTGTTTATGAGTGACTAGTTTAATATGCAGCTGTGTTGGGAATTAGGTTTTGAATGATCTCCCCGCGTGTGTTTTTTTTTCATGGACACGGAGCTGATATATTTCTACTACTAAACTGAACTACATTTGACATTCTTTAGCTTTTTGTATTATTGTTAGGCTTAATTCTACATGACAGTGGTTTGAGGGGGAAAATTACTAAAGTAGAAAGCAATAGTACTACTTAGTGCAAGTCTACAAATCTTCGTTGTATTTTATTAAAGTTTTAAGGTATTTGTACTCAGGGGCGTTTCCATGATTTTCTTTTTAAACAAACAAGAAAAGAGGGTGGTCCCCCAGGATTTCAAAATAAACACCAAATTAAACCACTTGAAAAATGATTGGAAGTTACGTGAGTGTGAATTATTTTGTGGACGCGCATCCTCCCTGAATGGAGATGTGGCTGACCGTCAACAGACCACAGTACCGAAACAACTACAAAGTGACAGAGCTAATAAAAAGTAGTTTGATTACAGTTACAGATATGTTTTTCCACACTGAAAGGTAGTAGGAATGAACAATGCCACATACAGTAGGAGAAATAATTATTTGATCCCCTGCTGAATTTGTAAGTTTGCTCCCTTACGAAGAAATGAAAAGTCTAGTCTAGTCAAGTCTTTTCACCGTAGCTTCATTTTAATGGAGAAAGACTGAAGGTCAACCAAAAATCCCCCCAAAATAAACCCCAAAAAAGTGATTTGCATGTTATTCAGTGAAATAAGTATTTGATCCCCAAATAACACATCATTTAGTACTTGTTGAAGAAACCCTTGTTGGCAAACACAGTAAGTGTGTAAGACGTTTCTTGTACTTGGTCACCAGGTTTTCTTCCCACACACACATATCTCAGGAGGGATTTTGGCCCACTCCTCTTTACAGAAACTCTCCAAATCCTTTAGGTTTCCTGGCTGCTGTTTGCCCCCTCAGTGCAGTGAAATCGTCCTGTACCCCAAAGCATAATGTTTCCACCTCCATGCTTTCTCTTCCTCCAGACACAGCAGGTCGACTTGATGCCAAAGAGCTCCATTAAGGTTTCATCTGACCGCAGCACTTTCTCCCAAACCTTCTCTGAATCACTTGGGTGTTCTTGGGCAAACTTCAAATGTACATGTGCCTTCTTGAGCAGGGGGACTTTGTGGGTGTTGCAAGATTTCAGTCCATTACAGTGTAGAGTGTTGCTGATGGTGTTCTCAGCAACTTTGGTCCCTACTGCCATCAGATTATTAACAAGCTCCTCCCATGTAGTTTTGGGCTGATCGAGCACCTTTCTCATGATCATCCTCACATGAGGTAAGATCTTGCATGGCGATCCAGACCGAAAGTTCTCACCTTCTTGTCAAGCTTCTTGCTTGTTGCTGATGTTCTTTTAGCCCTTTCCAGACCAAAGAGCCTTGGACAGCTCTTTGGTCTTGCCTATGGTGATAGTGAGTTTCGAATAAAAGAAGAAACTGATTATCTGGAGACAAGTGAACTTTATACATGTAATGACATTAAGAGTATGTTTAACTGATTGGTTGAGCGATTAATTGTCACGTGGACACACAGCCAATCCATGGAAGTCAGAGTGTGTTGTAGAAGATGACATATTTACCTTACTCAATGAGTTTCATGACTTGATACAATGTGGGGTTTTTCTGGATTTGTGATTGGTATTCTGTCTCTCTCCTTCAACATGAAACTACCATAAAAATTAGATACTGTTCATTTCTTTTCAAGCGAGCAAACTTACAAATTCATCAGTTAATCAATCAAATAATCAGTCAATGAATTGTTTCTCCCACTGTATACTCTTTTATTTATGCTGCTTTATGTTTATATTTCACTGCTTGTAAACTTTTATTCTTCTGAATTTGCAGACTTGAGATTTGCATAAAAAACTGTCCGTTTTTAAGTTATAATGCACTATTAATGGTGCAATGGTGCCAAACAGTCAGAATGCACCTTGACAATATATAACATCATTATGCTCTTTATGTGTTTAACCTAACTGTCCTACTAAGAGTACTACTAAGTACATTCATATTTGGTACCTTAGTACATTAAGCTGAATTAACACTAACTTCATGATTTCAGGTTGCACTCTGATTATACAGAGTCTGTGTTTTTTGTCAGTTAGTGATAAAAATGGAGGAAACCCGGCCCTGAGTGACACAATGTCTTGGGAGGAGTTCATCGAGCTCCGTGACCTCAGGTCGACCAAAGAGCAGATAGAGCTGACGGGGACGCGCGCTCCGTGCTCACCTCCGCGCCTAGAGAGAACCAACGCCCTGAGGATCAGCCCGGGAAGGGTCCCAGACCTACTGAGTCGTGTGGGCATTATCAGAGTCCTGAGCAGCAGCCAGGACCCACAGCTCACAGAGGAGAAAGGAGAGGGCCACGACTTCCAACCCTGTAGCCACGCTCAGCCCACGTGGTGCGACCTGTGTGGAGACTTTATCTGGGGCCTTTACAAGCAGAGCCTGCGGTGTGTCAGTGAGTTGGCTTACATATGCTTTTTGTGCATCTGGGTGTGTGCATGTGTCAATGCTTTGGTGCATTTGCATGAAATGAGCGTACTGACAGAAAGAGGAAATTTACTAACACAGAGGAAGAGGCAACCACCAGTGTACCTGCAAGCCCAGATTACAGTCATTCCAGCCTGATGGCTTAAACAAGGCTTCATACTAAATAAACATAAATGCTCTCTATGTTAACATTCTGGAAAAAATAAAGAGAATTGTTGCCTGTACAATTTTTATAATTATTCACATCTACCCAGTATCTAACCTGCATACACTTAAGGGTTTGGTTATTGTCTAGGCTGAGGTTCAGCTACACTCATATGTGCATTTGCAAAAGTTTCATTAACTGAAACCCACCTAAATAAAGAGCAGTGGTTTGTACAAAGCATTTAGTGTGGGGAAATAGGGGTCCCTTACTGTAACCTGAACAGGAAACATTGTCACAGTCTTTGCAAAGAGACATAAGCTTTCCAGCTGACTATATGTTTTCACAGCTGCATTCAGCTGATTGGAATTGCTATTTATATTTCTTCAAGTATTTGCAATTTATTTTATATACGTGACTATACGGTCTGGTACTTACATAATGCTTTTCTACACTATTGAAGCACTGCTGCATTCACCCATACACTCGTTTGTATGCATAAGCACTTTTAATCTAAGATTCACACTCCAGTGAATGCAGCCGGGCAATTTAGGGTTCAGTATCTTACCTAAGGATATTCCAACATGCAGACCAGAGGAGGCAGGGAATCAAAACAACATTGTTGTTTTACTAAAAACAGTGAATAACTGCAGGTAAAACTGTAGTAACCTTTACCCTCCAGCAGAGGAGAGGCAATCACACTTACACAACATTATGACTTTCATTTTGCACATTCTCATGTATGGCAACATGAGTCTAAACTCTAGGACTTTCTTCATTTACAGATTGTAAATTCACATGTCACTACCGATGCCGTGCCCTGATTCAACTGGACTGCAGCTGGGAACGAGGCTCCTTGGCTGACCCCACATGTGTCGTGGAGTACACCATAGAAACGGACACAAACGTGGTAAGGAGCTGTGCATTAGGAAGCTGACAGCTGACACGGCGCCCCTTTATTACTTTACTACCACCTTTGTTCTTAATCAGCTGCGTTGCTAGTTGGTTTCACTTGCTTTTTTATGCTAGCGTCAATGTCGCAAACTTTACACCGCATAACATACATCATTTCTTAAGACCTCTGCACTCTGCATGTTATGCAATGCACTGCCTGTTTTGGATTGCATGTTACTGTACTAGATAGGAAAGAAATCAGGAACAATAACAATAAATGCACACAGTTCACACCTCTTTACTAACTGCACACGATCAACTGAAAGTTGCACCACTCTTTCAGATTTAGTTGTATTTACTCTTAGCATTGAAACTCCAGACAGGACAAACATTTCAAATATAACATTGCTCAGGGGAAGTAAAGTCTTTCAAAGGGGAAGCTTGTCTGCAGAGGAACAGAAAATGTTACCTTGAACACTTTTTGTAAAATGTGGCTTAGTTTAGTCAGTCACAAAAGTGAAATGTCAGTTTTTAAAGTACTTAAGCCTGTTGTAAAACCTATGTGCGAATATGAAACATTCAAGAAAAGAAAAACAGAGCACACTACAGCAACAAATTTTCATAAGAATCATTGTCTATTGGGCATAGCATAAAGTACAAATACAGACAGGTATTGTCCAATCTACAGCATTAGTTTTATGTCTTAGTTCAGAAAAAGAAAGCTTTCATAGCAGTAGTAGTAATAGTAGTTCTGTCTGAAGTTTTTTTTAAATACAAAACTGGTGTTTTTCCTTCCCACTGTCACCATGTTCTTGCTCATAAGGGGGGTCGTTTGATTTTGGGGGTTTCTTTGTATTATTGCAGGGTCTTTACCTTCCATAATAAAGGCCTCGAGGCAACTGTTGTTGTGATTTAGTGCTACATAAATAAAATAAAATTGAATTGAATAGTACTTTATGGATTCCTGTGAAAAAAAGTACAGCCCATGATTCAGTAGCTTGTGGAACCACCTTCAGCAGAAATAACTTGCGCAATTATTTTCTGTATGACTTTATCAGTCTCTCACATACACATGTGGGAGAATTTTGGGTCCACTCTTCTGCGATGTTTCTCACTGTTGAGGTTTGTTAGTTTATGCACAGTTGTCTGAAGATCAGACCACAGCATTTCAGTAGGTTGAAGTCAAGCGTTTGATTGGGCCATCTTGACTCTTTTTCAGCCATTCTGTTTTAGATTTGCTGTTGTGATACGGATGATGGATGGCCTCACGTTTGACTCTAGATTATTTAGGTGTGCATGGTTGACTCAGTGACTGCCCAGGTATTGTGGCTGCTGTACAAGCACAAATCATTACTCCTCCACAACCATGCTTGACAGCTGGTATGAGGTGTTTCTGCTGATATGCGTTGTTCTATTTTCGCCAGGCATGCATTGTGGCCAAACATTTCCACGTTGATCTCATCTGTCCAAAGACCTTTTTTCAAATTGTACTGTCATGAATTTTAGCATTTGACATGCTAACTGAGGCCTGTAGAGTCTGAGGTTGGAATACTTTTTATTTTGCTGAGCATTGCTCTGTCTCTGGGTGGAATTTGCTGGAGAGATTGTAGGATTATGTTAACACACACCTGAATGCTTCAGACCAGCAAACTACCAAAACATCTGCTTTTATAGAGGTCCTCAATCTTGCTGATGATCAGTTATTAAGTTCATTTGATTAGCAACACCTGCCTGCTTTTTATCCTCTTAATTTCTATACCAGCAATAAGAATGTACTTAACTTTTAAAATCTCTGAAAACTTTCCTTCTTACATAAACTGTAAGCTCAGAACAAGCAGCTAAACTATTTTTAGATTTTCCTATCATATAAGTATGAAGTACCAGGAATTAGTTAACGGGTTCAGAGAAAATCTTTTATTCTGTTTTTAATGGGGTTTTTCAAGGCCAGTTAGGCTGCTGTATTCAATAGTAGAAGAAATCCCATCACAATCTTTTTTTTTGTACCATGGTAGTATAATCCATTAAGTGGGAACTTAGTACAGTAGATATCCAGCAGAGCAGGTATCTTTTCATCATGTTAGCTGTTATTATTCACTTTATTAAGCGCCTGTTACTTATCAAAAGAATATAACTACAAACATAAACTTGAGCAAGCCGACACCAAGGCATGGCTAAAAAAACATGTTGGTATTTGAGCTTTTGTGTGCACACTTGCAGTCCTTGTATAATAGCAAAATGACTAGCTGCCAGGAAAATAACAGTCAAATTCAGAGCATTAAAAACCAAAAACAAATCACAGATATCTACTGACATTTTTGCAATACTACCCTCTGCAAACTATCATTCAAATGTTTCACTCTTAGCTCAGTAAGAGTGGGCTGCTCAGGTTAATATTTTGAACTGTTAGTTAATATTTGAATAATAAAGATGACACCGAGTCATACCTGTGCTATAGACATGCACAACCAGTACATAAATGTATGTTTATTGCAGTCATATTGACTGCTTGAGATGCCTGTACACCAGTGTGCCACCACTAACTTCAGATGCACCACAAATATTTTTGTTTTTGAATCAGTCCTGGTCGGCTCAATCTAAGAGCAGTATGGAGGTTTTCTGGGTTTAGCACCGGAAAACTCATTAGTTCACATTAGCAGGTTTCAGTGTATTTCCTTTTAATACATATCTGATCATATTTACCCTCTCCTTATTGATCTCTAAATGCACAAAGATGAAAAGAGATGTTCAAAAATACTTGAATCACTGTGCTGCTTGCTCTTGAATTGAGGTTCTTCTCAGTGTTATTTCCATATAACATGTTAATACCTTATAACATAACATATTGTCTGTGAAAACTATGGATGTTTTAGGTGAACAGAGGCAAGACTTTCATAAGACTTTGTCAGAAATTGTAAAGGCTGGACAAAAAAAACCAAACTAAACAACTGGTGTCCTGCAGTTTGAATGACGGTTATTTTGTAGCAATTTTGTCAACGTGTCTGATTTTAGTTATTTGGTAGCTAGATTTAGCCACAGAATATACAAACTTTTACATAAGTCTTTTCATCTTTAGTCATTTCACAGTAACACCTCCCCTGCTGGTTTGGGAGGTTTTTCCATTGCTGCACACAGGAACTGAAAATCTGGGCTGCAGCTGGAGCAGTTTTTTTTTTCTCTTTTAATTAGTAATCTAACACAGAGCTGCATTTTTCCCTAATTACTTAATGTGTGACCATAAACTGTTTTGACACTAAAAGCTGATCTTGCTTTTAGTCTAGCTTTACAGATTTTACAATAAGATTAAACAACCCCCCCCCCCCAACAAAAAAATTGCATTTGGTCCTGATTCGCTACAGTATGGCACATACGTTATCTGTCTGTATCAACAGCTATACTTTTTCATTCATTTAGGGGTTTTATTTTTTCAGACTGATATGTGTTTTTGAGAGAAAATGTCATTGCAACATTTCAGTGCTCGCTGTAATATATTTAGATTGCTTGTATTTTCTGAACAGCCATCAAAAAAATAAAACATATTATATCTATATTAATTAAAATCAGGGGAGGGGAAGAAAATACCCAGAATAAGCAACTGATGAATAATGTGAAACGCATTTTGGTGAAACTGACTGTGAAACAGTAGTATCATTATTAAAACAGGAACTGCCTTCCAGTCCGTGTCAGCTGGGTAGGCTCCAGCACCCCCGTGACCCTAAGTTGGACGAGTGGTTAAGAAGGTGGATGAAGTGATTTAAGGATCATGCTTTTTCATGTGACTTTTAATGTGCTCATCATGTGGATTGTTTCATAGCTTGTACAACTGTATAGTTTTATGTTAAGGGAGGTTTGGGGTAATTACTTTGGCTTATCTCGACTTGAGTTTAGACAAACTACTGACGGACGAGACAGAAAGTCTGTGTTCGAAATGAGATGGATTTGCAGGAAGTGGATACTCATGACAGAGTCTATTTATGCTTTTAGTGGGGGATGGGTAGTAGAAACAGGAAAGATTCTTATGGTGACTTCTTACATTTCCTTTGTGTTCAGGCACATGTCTTTTAGCTAACTGCTATACTTCCAGCCTTCTTGACATAATTACACCCCAAAAGCTGAAATAATTCTTTAGAAGTCACCAACTCATATCTTGGTATAATACAACAAATCGTCAAATTGAGCTACCAAGTTGAAACACGGGTATGTCTCAAGCCCTGTAAGCTTTTATCTATATCAGATGTTATGATGTGTTTCCTAGCAACCAGGCCTAAATGACCCATATTTAGCATTTGTGCACTTACAGTTGTGGTCAGAAGTTTACAGACTCATCGTGGGCATGAATGTGATGGTAGTTTTGGTCTTTTAATGATTTCTTTGAACAATTCTTTTTTCCAGGGTGGAACAATTGGACAGCATTCATCTTTAATTCCTTTAAAAAAACAAGAATTGGGTGCAGAAGTCTGAATTTTGGATTTTCTCTAATCCACATGGGCTCAGAAGTACATATACAACTAAGCCAGTATTTCATTAAATGTTCCTTAGCACCTTAATGCAAAGCTTTTGGTTTCCATCAACAAGCTTCTGGCATGATTCTGTCTGACCACTTTTCTTGGTCGACTTCATTTAATTGGTTGGTTTCCTGGCACAGACGTGTTTTCAAGCAAATTTTCAAAGGGGTTGAGGTCGGTGCTTTAAAAAGGCCATTCCAGAAGCTTAATGCTAGCCTGCTTTTTCCATTGAAAAACAAGCTGTGATGTAGCTTTGGGATTATTGTCCTGCTAGAACAACTAATTCTGCACAAGTTTCAACGGTACAGCTGCTGATTTAATTTAGGTAGTCCTCCTTCTCCATTATTCTATCCACTTTGTGCAATATACCAGTACCACTTGCAGCAAAACAGCCACAGAACATGATGCTACTGCCACCGTGCTTGACCGTTTTTGTTTACTCCTTCAAACATAAGTCTTATTGAGGGCAACATTTCAATCTTTTTCTCATCTGACCATATGACTTTTCTCCAGAATGCATTTGGCTTGTCAGTGTGGGCAACTGCAAATTTCAGTCGAGCTTGAAGGTATTAGTTTTGGAGCAGGGGCTTCTTTATTGGTAAGCATCTTCTTAGTGTTCAAGCAGTTTCCAGGGCAGGCTTCAGGCTTCAGGCTTCCTGGGTTGTTTATGAACATCCAAACTATATTTCCTTTCATCTGAGGGTGAAAGTTTGGTTCTTCTTCCCGATCTTGGTAAAGTGGTGACACTAATTACAGTACAAGTCATTTAGAAATGCTTTCATGAAACCTTCACAACTTATTGAAATCTACAATTTGCCTTCCCAGACTTCTTTATTATTTTGTGTCAAGCAAATCTTTTTCATGTTGGCAAAAAAACCCCAGAATAATTCAAACCCGTTCTCCCAATTCTTGTTTTTTTAAAGTAACTAAAGGTGTATCCCCACCCTGGGGGAAAAAAGGACAGTTCAAAGAAGTCATTAAAAGTCTGTGAAATTCAAAGCCATGATGAGAGTATTTTTCACAAGAACCACCTTTTAATTTTACATTTAATGGGTATATGTCTAATAAGTGTACTAGTACACCTGTTATTTTAGACCTTGTGCAGCTGACATGGTCCCTTAATCGTGAATAAATGTAAACACATTTTGCTGTATACAAACTTGTAATCAGCCCCATATTTATTTTGTATTTATATAAACAAAATCTACCAGAGGTGGTCTTTACTTTTCTCATTGGGAATATCAGTTTGCTGTAGGGCTGTAGCATAATGAATTGCATTGTGGGAGTTGTAGGCTCCAGTGTTATGGGATGGCATTTTTCTAAGAAAGTAAAATAATCAATACAGCACCATTTAAATTTTCTATTGATCAACACTGAATAACGAGACATAAAAACATAATAAAGCTACATAACTGTTAGATACGTTAGGTTGGCATGGTAAATACAGTTTTAATATTTGTATTTAGTGCAAAAGTTAAAAAATGCTAGCAGCGAGCCCCAGCATCACATGACTGGGTCAGCGGTCCGTGGGGACACAGAAGGTCCACCAGCAGCACCCCCACGCTGGGAAAAAAGGGCAGAAAGACGGGTGAAACAGGGCTTTGAGGAGAGGAGAGGGCTTTGGTATTTCCCGTGCTGTCCAATCACTGCCGGCTGAAGCGGTTTGTGTATTTCCAAACTCAGCGGACCTGGGTGGGGCCTCTTCGGGGGAAGGAAGCGGGGCATCTAGGGCGGGGACCTGCACACATCCTGTTTCACACAGAGTTTGTACGGCGGAAACGTGGCTGGTAGGCTGAGTTTGAGGAGAAGATTCGTGAGATCTTGTTGATAGTCGTCGACATTTTTTAGCGGTATTTTGTCCTGCGCGAGATTATTTAATATTATCGTTAAAAGCTAGCACTGTTGCCGGTTAGGACTTTTTGTAAGGCATAGTTCAGTCAGTAAATTCCAATTAAGCTCAATCGAGAGCGATTCGGGGTAACAGCGTAGTAAAGTTAAAGGTTCCCGACTCTCTTATTGGATATATGCCTGTAGTCAGCATGACCACCGCGGCTAGCAGCTCGGATAAAACTCCCTCCTTTGAGATGACCTGGGGCAGCTCCACCAGCAGCGGCTACTGCAGCGACTCGGACTCTGACTCCGAGTTCGAGCAGTACTTCACCGCCCGGACATCTTTCTTCCCCAAAATCCGAAAAGATACTGTCAGTCCCGCAGTTAAGCAGGTGAGAAATTTTACAAGTTTAAAAACACATAGGTTTCATAAAAATCATTAGCTTTAAAATAAAGGGGAAGTGAAACTGTGGGTGTTTCGCAGCAGGACTGTATTCTCGCGTTATTTCCCCATTTCTGCTTATTAGCTGTCAGTGTTGGGTCTGTTATTGAGTTGTGTTTGTGTTCTTTTACTTCTGGGATGAGTTGCTGGGCGTCCTACTTTGTAGATGCTGCTGGGAATGAGTTGTTTTGCTCAAAGGAACCCCAGCAGACTAGATGGTTGGCAAGCCTGCAAGGCTCAAGGGTGGAGTTCCTCTAGTTCTAAGTAAACAGGTTAAAGACTTGTGTGAACTTTTTAAAATGCAAATGAGCACTCGTTACGTCTAGATTACACACACATACCGGTATATATGTGTCTTGTTGTAACAAGCACAGACCCACAGATGAACCTGTGACGCACTCAAGTTTCCAGCCAAACACCCACCATTCATTGACTCTCAGGTTGTTCACATTAATTTCTCAGTCACACATGAGTCATGGAGTGTTTTGGATTTCTTCATTTTCTTATCTTTTAGTCATACGCACACCCACATGGGTATCGGGTTTCTTTCCTGTGAGATGTGGGTACAGTTTACTGTAGAAATATTTGACTCTCCCTTTGCCAGCCGGCAGAGGCACAGTTGTGCATAATTTTCTCCCACCACTTATTGACTTTATTGATTTGTTTAACAGCAGCATATTAACTCTACGGCCCATGGATCTCCCTAGACATTTGCAGCTATGGATCTTTCTGGATGTCTAATTAACAATCTTTCTTAGGCAGTGTGTGGTTCAGCAGATAATTAAGCAAAAGGTAGCCTATAAGAATTCGCATTTGTTTTTTAATCTCACATTTACTGGCAGTCCTGCATCTACAATATTGGCTACTACTCCTGAGAAAACCCCTACCATGAATAATTATAGTGTAAATTGGAAGACACAAGAAAACCTGATTTTTAATCTGGCAGCCCTGCATCTGCTGGGGGGGCAAATGTGCATGACTGAAACATGACTGGGAGTTTGCGGTTGCTGAGGCAGCTGACTTCACAGGATGTGCCTGCAAAACAGAGGAGGGCATTGTCTCTCCCGCTTGTGAGAGCCTGTGAGGGGTGGCTATTTTTACATGAACACCAAGTTGAGGAATGCAGCGCAGAGCCGTTGGCCACAGTCATCATTGCAAACAGCTGCAAGTTGCAAACCCCCTCCCTTTGCCTCCCTCTTCCTCCTCCCTCCCTTCTCCCATCAGCCCTCCTACATGGAGGCATCAGAGCCGCTGAACTGGATTGGACAGAGCTGACATCATTGTGTTCGCCTCTTTTGCTGCGTTGTCCGGAAGTTGAAAGTCTGATGCAACTGGTGTTCGCTGTTAGAAATGCCGAACATCAGTTAAAACCAGCTTTTACTCTCGTGTTTCAGCAGTATTGCTGAAGAAAAAAAACACGGAAGACTTGTTTAAATCAAATTTGACTGACATTACAACTTTTTTTCCCTCCCTTGTTAAAACACCCTAAAAATGAACACTGGGCTTTTTCAACACTAATGCAGGGTTTTTCCTGCATATAATTTTTTTTTTCCACGTTGACCAAAAAGATTTTGGCCAACCACCAAAGGGAAACCAACAGAACTGTGATTTTTAAACCAGTTGTTTTTAAATGGGGTTTAATTCACTTGAGCTTAAGATGCGTTTTAATTATCAAATGTCCAGAAAAAAATAAAAAGGCAGAAAATGTCTTAGATTTTTCTTGAGTAAGTGGCCACGGGGACATGGTCTTGTGTAGTCACCCTCTCAAAGGCTCATTTTGAGCGGGAAAATCCCTGTAATGCTGTAAGACACAATCATATAAAGGGCCTTTCCTCTGCTAATCAGTGTTTTGTCCTGCTCTCTGGCTTGTCCCTGCTTTTTTTTGAGGTGAGCACTGACACCTGGTGGTTAAAGACTGTAACTCTTCTGTTCCTTCCAGGATGAACAGATTGAATTGAGTAAGCAGGAGCTGACAGTGGTGGACATTCAGCAGAAAGTGAAGGAGTACAATGCTCAGATCAACAGCAATCTGTTCATGAACATGGTGAGCTGTGATTCTTCACAACAAATCCCTGCTTTTCCCTCCAAAGCATTTTTATCTTTTAGTTTAATATTTGTTTTTTTTCCCTTTAACAGAACAAGGATGGGTCCTACACCGGCTTCATAAAGGTGCAGTTCAAGCTGGCCCGACCCGTGTCTGTTCCCACCCCAAAGAAAGGAGGCAACGACACAGGCGGGAGGCGGGCCAGCGGAGTGAAGCGGCGCACCTCTTTCTACCTGCCGAAGGACGCGTCCAAGCATTTGCACATAAGTTCTCGAACTTCGGCTCGTGAGGTCATCGAGGCTTTGTTGAAGAAGTTCACCGTTGTGGACAATCCCGCCAAGTTTGCTCTATTTGAGCGCAGCGAGCGTCACGACCAAGGTATTCTGCTTTAACATTAAATCGTGATTTCGTTTCTTTTTTTATTTAATGTGTTTGGTGATCGCTAAATGGTTTCTTTCTCCTCCAGTTTATATCCGTAAGCTGTCTGATACCGAGCGTCCCCTTCGTCTGCGTCTGTGCGCTGGACCGAATGAGAAAGTCCTCAGTTTTGTGCTGAAAGAGAACGAAACTGGCGAAGTCAATGTGAGTAAAACATAAACAGCTCTACATCCAACACGTATGGATCGTTCACCTTCAGATATACCAATTTAACTTCTCTCTCGCTCTCGGTTGCAGTGGCATGCCTTCTCCATGCCCGAGTTAAAGAACTTCCTGCGGATTCTGCAGCGTGAAGAGGAGGAACATATCAAGCAGATTGTGCAGCGCTACGCGTTGGCTCGCACTAAAATGCAGGAGGCTCTGGCTGGCTCAACGCCCGGCTGAGATGCCTACGCTCAGAGGGGCTTTAGCGTGCACCTTTCGGCTGGACGATTGCCAGAAGTTGACCGGCCATCGATGCATTCAAAGATCCCAGAGAATCCAACTCCAAACGCCTCTTGGTGAACGAGAGTGTGAGACAGGGCGCGAGACTATGAGAGAGAGAGAGCGCTAGCGCGAATGTGCATGTGAGATGATGTGAGAGATGAGACGTGCCTTACACCTGGAGAGTCTGATGTGCCTGAGAGAATGAGTTGAGAGAATTGACGACTGGCAGATGAGACAGTAATGTCTTTAGCTTTTGGTTACTGTAGGATTATCCTGCACCTCAGCTGTGTTATTTTTCCAGAAAACCAAAATTGGTAATATTTCAAATAATGCATTTAATCCCCTTTGCCTTCACTCAACAACCCACCATAATAATGATGCTTCTCACCCTCGGGTTAAACACATACTTGCTGCAAGGTATTTGGATTTTCACTTGACCTAAGCTCCGAGTCTGCCATGTCCTCTCTTACACCCCTGATGGGTGCAACTCTGAATTTCACTGACAATTTGTGAGTGTGACTGATGTATGGACATTTGTATGGAACTATGAATGTCTGCGAAAACAGTGCCCAAGTCACCCTGGTTGACTGGAACCTTGAATGAATATTTCTTTGGATGTGTTTAACTGGAAGTTTCCTGTCATTCCTTTATATCTTTGTTTTGTTCTGTCCTTTAAAACAAAATGTTTGTCTTCTGTCACTCTGTTCACTTTCACTGTATGGAAGTCTATGCACAAATTTACTTGTTGTAGCAATCTTAAGAATGTCGTGACTAATGTGCACTGCGTTTAGTAAAGAATTACCAAAAAATCTATTACGTTTTTGTATTTTTTTTCTTTTTTTTACAGGTGCAGTGCTGTGAAAAAGCATTTGCCCCCTCTCAAATTTTCATTATTTATAAAAAAATTTTATTGCGTATTTGTCACATTTAATGTTTTAGATCATAAGCTCATTTCAATATTAGACAAAGGCTTATCCAGGGCTGGGTTGTGGGGCCAGCAGCAAACTGAGAGCCAACTCACCCAGGAGCAATCCAAGACAGATACCCGAACCACCTTAACACTTTTCAATACAAAATGCCCCCACCCTTTTTTTAATGATGACTATATTTATTAAGGCTAAAACAAAACAAAACAACACAAACAGCTATCGAAACCAATCTGGTCCTATGTGGGGAAAAAGTAATTGCTACCTAAGCTGGTTGTGTCACCCATGGCAGCAAAAACGGCAGTGAACTGTTTGCGATAAAAGGCATTGAGGAATTTGGCCCGATCTTTGCAGTATTGTTTTGGGACACATTGGAGTGTTTTCAAGCGTGAATGGTCTGTTTAAGGTCACACCAAAGCATCTCATCTGTCCTCTGAAAAGTCTTGGGAATCTATAGGATCTTTTTTTGTTCGCTCGTGGCATAGATATGCTCTTGGGACTAATTTTGATACACTGGCCACTCCTGGGAAGGTTAACCACTGTCCCAAAGCTTTAAAATGGCTTTATAACCCTTTCCTGACTGATAGACGTCAATGATTATTTTGTTGCTGTTCTGGACAGATCTTTAAACTGCTTCCCTTTGTTAAACAAGTCTTATTTAAGTTATGTTTTGATTCGACAGGTCTGAAAGTAATCAGGGTTAGGTCAGGGTTTTGTTTTTGTTTTTTTAACGAAATGGGGGTAAATACTTTCTCACAGTACAGTGTGCATACTATACATTTTTAAATTCAGATATAGGTATGAACACCCACTTTAAACATAAAAAAGATTCATTTAACGCACCTTTGAATAAATTCTTTAGTTAAATATTGGTGACGTTTTTTCTTTAATAGTCGGTCAGATCAGCTGATCTCCATCGTCGGTCGGACAGCAACGGCCAGCGCTAGCTAAACATAGCTAGTAGTAAAAGTTATGACAGGACATGTCAGGTTTAGTGTACCATAAGGTAAGATGTTTGTCAGAATCCCGTGTATAAAGCAGCAGTGTGTTTGCAGACTCGTCTATTGTTTAACCTGCGTCTGTAGTCGGAAGCTAACAGTCTGTTAGCTTACCTCACCTAACTGTGCAGGTACCGTTAGCCGGTAGTCATTAGCCACATGTAGGTCACCACACATCAAACGGGCGCCGTTGCAAAATATTAGACGATGTACAATATATTGTGAAGCCGTGGGTGTGTTTTTAAGTAACTTGTAAGGTGTCAAGCGTTTTGAGTGACACTTAATGCGTTTAGGTTCGGCTTTTTTGTGGCCCGTTGGTTAGCTTACGGTGAAGCTACCGTAGTGTAACGTAACGATATAAAACAGACGGAACTTTTTTTTATAGAAGTGAAGAAGCCCCTTGAAATATCTCATACCTAGTAAGTCTAGTTGCCTTGTCTTTCAAGCTCTCAAGATTATACTTAGATGTTTCTGAGTTTAGCTTGGCCATTTTCTGCCAACAGAGTCCTCTGTGCACCAAAATAGAGCCAGCAGTCAGTAAGCAAACAACGTCTTAACAGCTGGCAGCTGAGTAAACAGTTCACTCGGACACCAGACAGTGAAATTTACTTATTTATGTACTTTCACTTTTCAGGTTCTGACCTTGGTAAGCAATTGAGCATCTGGCTACCAACCAGACTGAACGCTCTAATCTGAGACTAACTATGCCTTATCTCTGAGAATGGGAGGAAGTGGATCCAAAGCCAAAGGTGTCTGGCCTTTCTCAGGCAGCGGAGGCGAGTCAGGAAATGATGGGAACGAGCAGTCTCTGGCCCGGCTGAAAGGCTCTAAGAATGCAACACCATTTGTTTTTACAAGGAGAAGGTAAATAAATAATACAGTGGATATGCTGTTGAAAGGACGTTTTCTATCCCACCCTTGAGTTTGAAAATAATCCATGCACACAATACTAACACATACATTTGCTATGCAAATTACACTCGCCCTGAGACAAAATGCAAGCCTAGTTAGCAGTTCCAAAATATTATTTAAATTACAAAAACAGCTCTTGAGGAATACTGCCAAAATGGCATTTTGCTTTTGTCCTAAGTTCTTAATAAGCAAATTGCATGCCAAATATTAAAGGTCATCTTTAATTAATTTTTTGTTTTGATTTTGTTGACATGTCTTAAACTGTCATATCCCACTAAGTCATTTCTTATCCTGATAACAATATAAATCAATATAGTGCATTTATTGTAAATTCTGTGAAAGGTTTATATAATCACCACGCGGAATCACCCGCTCCAAACACTGAGTTAAACTGGCGCCGATTTCTTTTGTACATTTAACTTAAATAATCAAAAGTGAAATAATTATGGGCCTTGTGTGGAGTTACCCATAGTGACACATACTAGATGACCCTACGCATTCCCCATGACTCAAGTGCTTCCCCAAAGCCTCTGACTATCATTACTGCTCCTGTATGGTTGTATCCTGTTGTCAGGATAATAGCCTGTCTGAAAATATCGACTGCAGATTGTTCAGTTTTGGATGAAGTGCAATGTTAAGCTCATACACCGATGTGTTGTTCGAATTGTTCACATATCTGTTGTTGCAGCATAATATGTTACGTCGTGGATTTCCTCCAATACTTTGGCTCGACACTTGTAATATAAATGAGATAAACAGACTTGTGCTAAGTGCTTTTGGTTGGGGATTGTATACCTTAAGTCGAGTGTTTTGACCAATGCACAAAATCTATTTCTAGATATAAGTTGAAATGACTGCCATTATCTTTGTGAGTCTTTATTATGTGGTGTACCACAGGCAAGAACTTGTTCCAACATTTCAGTCTGAGGTTTATTAACACTTGATGGCTCTCTTTTGTTTCCCATTTGTAAATTCTCTTTGTGCTGTGTAGAAAAGTTTTGTTGTGTGTTGCCTGTGGTGGGCACCGGTGGTCCACATCAGACTTTTCATTACCAAACCATGTCCATTTTACAGATTTAACCCCCACATTTAGGAATGAGCTCTGCAATTTGTTTTGGCTGGTCCTTCTGGGATGTCATGGTGACTATTGCAAACCATCATTTAAGGCAGCGAAAAAATTCTGTAGTAAAAGCAATAAACAATAGTGTATAATATGAAAATGATAAACGTTTTAATATTGTCATCTCACATATTTCATTGTATCACAGAGCCCTAAATCAAAGAATAGTAATTATGCACTGCAATATTTGCAGCTCTGTTACCGAAACCTATTTAGCATAACACAACAGTGCCATGACAAAGAGGAAGGGACATAACTGAGTCATGTGCTAACACTAGGGGTGTGTTTTCCGATCTATTTTGATTAGATCGAGTGTGTCATTTTAACTGCAACCCTTTTACCCGTATTAGCAAAGTAGAAAAAAAATAATTTGAAAGCTTCCTTTCATTCTTTTATTTATATACAGTGGTCTGAAAAAGTGTTTGTCCACTTCCTGATTTTCTATTTTGTGTGTTTGACACACCTAAAACTTTCAGATCATCAAGCAAATGTAAATATTAGACAAAAATAACACAAGTAAGCACAAAATGCACTTTCTAAATAAAGTTTTAATTATTAAGGGGGGAAAAATCCAAACCTGCATGGGCCTGTGTGAAAAAGTGATTACTCCCTAAATCTAATCACTTGTTGGGCCACCCTTAGCAGCAACAGACTGCAATCAAGCATTTGTGATGCCTGGCAAAAAGTCTTTTACAGCGCAGTGGAGAAATTATGGCCCACTCATCTTTGCAGAAATCACCCACATTGGAGGGTTTTCAAGCATGAACCACCTTTTTATGGTCATACCACAGCATCTCAATCGGATTCAGGTCACACCACTTCAAATCACTCAAACTATATTTACTTGCATGGAGTTAGCATGCATATAACAGAAACACGTTACAAACCTAAAAAAATATTAAACCACATTTCTGTGGTTCTTGTCACATTCATTCAAGTTACCATATTCTTTTTATATCATCTAATCCTAGATGATTTTCTTTGCTCACAAGGGTTTAATCTATTGACTTTGTAATAGTTTGAATAACTGTATGAGAGGTTTATTTGAGAGGAAGATTTGAAAATAAATACTAAAATGACTTTAAACTGAAAAGTTGGGCAAAGCAGATTCTGAAAGTTGCTTAAATTAATATAAGTTGGGTCTTATATGAAGTTGAATGAATAGTCACTATCTTTAATAAATTCTTGAGTGTTAAATTAAATTATTTTTTTGTACTTGATGACAAAGTACACAGCAACTAAAATAGCTCAAAAAGTGGATCTTTGATGCCTGGGCAGATCTGATCAGCTGATGGTTTACTATTTGTTATTTTTAAATACATACCAGAAAACTATAAAATAAAGGATGATATTAAAAAAGAAATTACATTTTTATATAATTTTTAAAGCCTGTTTTGTCCTCCATTTGTAGAATGACCCTTATCTACTCACCCATTCAAATGCCTAGTACTACCTAGTAGCATATTTTTTTTGTGCCAGAGTGGCATTTGTGCATTTACAGTTTTATAGGCCACACTTTACTTTATTACTGAAATATTGTCCCACTTTAAACTGTCCACAGTAAGGTTTCTAGATTATTCTTGATTTCAAAGCCAATAATTTTATTCCTAGTGGGGTTAAGCATTAATGTCAAAATAATCCAGTAAATAATTTTTGTCACATTTAAAAACCCAGACAAACCAAAAAGGCACATTAATAAATACATGAGGCTCAAACGTTGGAGGGGAGTGAGAAATTTGGGTGGGAGGGGGGTTTGTTGTTGTTGTTGTTGTTTTTTTTGTTTTTTTAAACTTGACAACCGTTTTAGATGCGACTATCAGCAAGCAAGTAACGCCTACACCTCCTCTATGTTAATCCTGACACAATTGTCCACCTTCTGTGTTGGCAGTTCTTTGTATTATGATGAGGACGGTGACCTCGCCCATGAATTCTACGAGGAGACGGTCGTGACAAAAAATGGCAGAAAGAAGTCCAAGTTGAAGAGGATCCAGAAAAATCTAATTCCACAGGTGAGCTAGGAACACGCTTTTGCAGTGGCAGGGCGATATAGGGTCAGTGCCATCACTCCTCCTCCTTTTTCTTTTTCCTTTTTCCAGGGAATTGTGAAGCTCGACCACCCGTGTATTCATGTCGATTTCCCCATCGTCCTCTGTGAGGTGTGACACGTTGCACAGTGACCGGTCTACAATGACGTGCAGCCACAGATCCTCTTTGCTGAGCATCATTCAAGTCTCGAGAGCTGCAGTCAAGAACTGCCGAATGGGGCTTGCAGAGGAAAAAGGAAAATTCAAACTGTCACATGAAAAATGATATATTGAATTAAATGTTATACATTTGAATTCAACAAGTCTTTATTTTGACATTCACAAAAATAGTGATGGTACAAGTTGTGTTTCCACTACCCAGCTGATATGTATGCAGACTTGGAGAATACTTCGGATGAATTTGTGTTTCTCCTGTTGAGTTTTTTTTTGTTTGTTTTTTTTAATTTTGCAGGGCAAAACATCTGTGACGTGAAAAGGGTTTAATGGTTCATGCCTTCTGTGAGATGTAGACTCTGTATGTGTCTTTGTACATGTGCTAGTTTTGGGTTCATGTGTGAACTACAAATGCAAGATGTATTTGCAGGGTGGGAATGATGAGGGATTGTGGAATTTGTATATATTTATGTTCTGTATTGTCACGTCTGAGTTAGTCTCAGTTATTGGCGCTCAGACCTGCACTAGTGAACATAATGTACTGTAAATAACATCAGATTTCTTAGTTGAAAATACTTGAATAAATGGTTTATTGAGCAAAATCACTCAAATCTTCTTTTTTTTTGTGTTATTTTTCATATTGGCTGAAGCTTTCTGGTGCAGTTCATCTTGTTTATTGTTACTGCACTGGGATGTTTGACCTTACAGTGCAGAATAAAAAGTTAGACACCGGAAGACCGTGTTCTCATTTATCATATTAGGAAGTGAAGTTCTTCCCCTTACATCTGAGTTTAGGTCCTGGATTTACACTAGTGTGCAAAAAGTCTTTAGTCACCCTTCCTTTCTTTGTATTTTGCTGGGAAAATGGGAAATCGGTGCAGTGATTTATTGAAATTTGCAGACGTAGATGGAAACACAACATACGAGGTCAAAAACAGTTTTTCCACAGTTTTAACAAGCTTGAAAATCAAGATTTGTTACAACTACTTTTATTTTTCCACACGGCCTAAACTTTTGCATTCAAGCTTTATTCTTCAGGAATAGTTCTCCGGGTTTATTGAAGGACTTTCAGAGTTTTGGTTTTTGGCTCCCTTTTGTTCTCTGTTGATATGATCCCACACTGCTTCATTAATGTTGAGGTCCAATCCATGGTTGAGACTTCCACTGTATGTTTTACTTTCCAGGTGTTATGGCAGGTCATTGTCATCCTGAGAAATGAAGCCTTTGTCAATCAAATGCTTTCCATATTATTTTGCATGGTGGATCAAAATCATATGTATTCACTTCCATCAGTTTTGACGAAGATCCCCAACACAACTGGCTTAAATGAAGCAAAAAATCATGACAAAGCCTCTACTGTATCTTATAGATGAAGTTGAATGACCTACAGAAAAACCTGGAGAGCTGTTCCTCTAGACCACGTGAAAAAAAAATACAGAAATGTCTGGTCCATTGATGTAAAATATGAAGAAATGAGGCCTGACAACAATTTTTTTCACACTACACTACAAGGAAGATTTTGTTACTTTAGTATTCTGGTAGCCAGTCATGATTCTTACATGGCTTACATGAGTGTAATGTGGTAACTTGAGACTTGTTGGCGCCTGTGAAATAGGAAACATCTTGTGTTTTGTACTACAGTAAAAACATTATTTTTGGTGTCTGTGGACACAGAACCGGTCGTGCTTCTCTTTTCTAAGAAAACAAGTAAAACTAAAATGTCAAGCTATTTCTGTGAACTTTAGAAAGCTAACAGCAATTTTTATTTTTAGCTGAAGAGGAAGTAGACAAGATTGAATTGATTTTATACATGTTCGCAAGAAATCCTTTAAGTTGCTAACTATTCAGAAAATATTAAGTGAAGTGCAGATTGCATTCAACCAAATGGTGACTTTTGAATGTGGGGTCAGTGATCCCTGTACTTGTGAAACAGCTGTAAGCGTAACCCTGGCATCTCCAGATTCTGGCTTATATTTAGTTTTCCTCGTCACCTTCTTGAATTTCTGTCTGGCCGTGCTTTGAGGCTGCCGGTGAAAATCAAACTTCTTTTTTTCCCCCCTTAATTTTTTTCTCCCATTTTTATAAAAAAAAAAAAAAAATCTAAACTCAAGACATCTGCAACATAAAAGCCACATTTCCTCTAGATGGCAGCAAAAAGCTATACCTGCTTTAACTTTTTTAAATCATGCATATTTACTTCTTTGTGTGGAGTTTGCTTTCCCAAATAGATAAGGATGAAATTAAAAGCTCAGCCTCAGATCGTGACAGGTTTTGGTTGTTGTTGCCAGCTGGTGTAGTATCAACTTTTAATGGCGATGTAAACATATTTCACTGCGCTCAGATGACAAATCCCCACAATAAATGGGTAGGGCTTCCTTTGCAGGCATTCTCTGGTGTCTGTAATTGTGTGGAATGCGGTCGGAGCGTTTCGAGGCCAAAGGTCAGCCCCTTTGATGTGTTTCCTCTCCATTGGTCTTTGATGTTTCGCTTAAAGGATGAACGCTTTCCTGTAAAGTCATAAAAAATGCACTAAGTTCATGAATATGACACCAAATAGCAGCGCTCTGATCTGCGTAATGTGCTCTCTGATGTATGCAGTGTGTTTATACGGGGAAAAGTTGTCCATGGGGCTGAGGCTGAGAGAGGCAGTCACTATAAATTATCAGCAGCCTTGAAATACAACTAAACCATACTTTGAATTATGAACAGTAAAATAGATATATTGTTTACATGGGAGTAATTTAACAAGCTGTAGTGCTTTAAAGTAAAACAAAGGCGCTTACTGTAGCCATTTTTGTGCTAGTTCTCACATGGATTCTGTTACATTTGACTGTGTTACAGTGAGATCATATGTAGTCATTACAAATAAGTCGAGGAAACTTGGTGGTAATCTCCTATTTTTTCTAGTAAAGCCACAAAATAAGGTTATAGTTACAAATGATGTAATGTATGCACTCCTCAGAGACTGAAGAATTTATTTTGATGAGTGATGAAATTTTTCCCCCACTCAAAATGTTACGTCCGTATCAACGTTTTGGGATACGTGCTCCTCAGTTTCAGACTTTGTTTGCATTATGAACCTTTAAATGTGGGTTTTGTTGTATTCTTATATAAACTGGATGTTTGGATGTTACAACCATTTATAATTCCTCAGTTCAAATTTACCAAGTCAGAGCATTACCCCAAATGTATCACAATTCATAAAGTGTTAGGGACAAAAAGTGAAGATAGTAGGGTGTGTTGGCAGTTTCCCTGCCATTGTTTTAGCTTCCTGACGATCCCTGACTTCAGCTGATGTAATGTTCAGGAGGCAGAGGTCAAAGGGAAGCCGAGAGTAGACGGAAATGAAGCCATTCCTTTGTTCCTTTCCCTCCCTGTTCATTCACACGGGTCTGTCCGTGGTCCACTTTTTCCTTACTCTGCAGAGCCCTAGAGAGAAGCTGATGACATGGTGAGGTGAGTCAGCAAAGTTCAAAAGCAAAACAAGCGGAATGGATTTTGGCACAGGAAACCAGAGAATTTCCAGGCTCCCCCACCTCTTCCTAGTCATGTGCTCAGGGATCTTTTAGTTAACATGTATCTCCTGGGGAAAATGTTACCTTTTCCAGGAATGCCGTGTTTCAGATCTTATTCATTGAGTACAGACGTAAGCAAAAGCTGTACCTGTTATTAGAAAATCACCTTCAAGTACAGCGCACATATGGATTCCCCAATTTTTCCAAATCATCCCAGGTTGTTAAATTTAGGTAATTACGTGTTGGTACATGGCCTTTACTATCTCCTCTCCACTGCCATATCTACTGTGCTTGGCAACATGACAGTATGTGGTACTCGGTTCCTCTGTTAAGCCCTCGCCAGTGGCTGTCATCACATGCTCCAGGCAGCAGTGAAATCTGTGTGCCAGATGCCTCTTGCCCACTTTCTGAAGTGTGTTCAAGACATTCAAGTCTGCATGAGTGGAAGGAAACTTTAAAATACTTAAGTACCAGCAACCAAAAGACTTGAGATAATAATTTTTCACTAGTCAAATAAAAAGAAGCTTTGAAAAATACACCACTGGTAAATTTAAAAAATATATTCATCAGACC
The DNA here is from genome assembly GCF_057382185.1 of Mchenga conophoros. Lineage (NCBI taxonomy): Eukaryota > Metazoa > Chordata > Actinopteri > Cichliformes > Cichlidae > Mchenga > Mchenga conophoros. Next base: position 24,113,925 of record NC_140530.1, read on the forward strand.
AGTGAGATATATATATCTCAAAGGTAAATGTTATACCTGTAAACTGAACTGCACATGAAAGATGATGCACTGTGTAGCCTAAACAACCAAACTGTAAATTTATTAAAACATACTGTTGACATAAAAAAATCACGTTTTCAGAAGCGTCTGTGGAGTCCATTGAAAGATTAAGTAAGGCTAAGTAGCAGCCAGGTGCTACTAATCAAATGCACTTGATTAACTGATTATCAGCAAGCATGAGAACCTCTATAAAAGCAGAAACGTGGACAGTTTGCTGCCACAGTCATCCTAAAATCAAATCCCTCAGCAAATTAATTCTATTGGTCAGACTGTGCAATCCTCAGAGAAATTTCAAAAAAAAATTTCAGATTGCATCTTAGACTCTACAGGTCTCGGTTAGCATGCTACATGTTAAAGTTTACGGCGCTACAATTAGAAAAAGACTGAACAAGTATGACTTGTTTAGAAGGATTCAAATCACAAGACTTGCACATGCTGTGTCCTTTGTGTCCTTTGGGCATATGAGATCAAAGTGAAGATGTCTGGCCATAATGAGTGCTGTTTGACAAAAACCAAAGCATACCAGCAGGTCACCATAGCATTTCAAAGAGGAAAGATCATTTGGAAGAACCAAACATGATTTATTGAGATAGAGAAATTAATTTATTTGGCAGTTAGACTTCAATGACCCATCATGGCAGGATGGATTCCCAGAGGTGACAGGATTTAGGACAGGACTCCCCAGAGCCTGAGGTGGAGATGGGGAGGAGGTATGAATGCATGAATGAGAATCTGAAAGGGAGAATGATGGAGAGCACAGATTTAAAACATGCAGATTGGAAGCTGATTGGGTCAAAGAAGGCGGGCCAGAAGATGATTGGAATCGAGTAATGATAACAGAAATGAGTTTGGCAATGTGAGAAAGTGGTTATGAAGTACAGACCAGAAGCGGCCAAACACTCAGAAAAGGAGGCAGATGAATGATTACAGATATTCTGTACTGAACTTATGGACGACCTTCATATGAGCACAAACACCTCATACCAACTGTCAGCACGGTGGTGCCGGGGTGATAATTGGGGCTTGTTTTGCAGGCATAGGACACTTTGCAGTCGTTGAGTCGACCATGAACTACTCTGTATACCAAAGTACTCTAGAGTCAAATGTGAGTCCAACAGCTAAAATTTGGCTGAAACTGGGTCATGCAACAGGATGATGATCCCACGCACAGCAGGAACTCTACCAGAATGCCTGAAAAAGAAAAGAATCAAGGTGTTGCAATAGTCAAAACCCAGCTGTTTATCCGCCTGAAATGCTGTGGCTGGACCTCAAGAGAGTTGTGCAAAAATGAATCTCTGGAAACATCAACAAACAGAAGGAACATTGTAGAGCAGAGTGGGTCGAAATTCCTCCACGGAGATTAGAGAGACTGATAAAGTCAAACAGAAAACAAACACTTCACGTTACTGCTGCTACAGGTGGCTCTACAGGCTACTGGATTCTTTGGTGTACTTAGCACATTTCCAGTCTTACTGAGTGCTCAAAGAGATTTAGATATATCATGATATCATTCTCTTGGTACATTTTACTGTGTACAGTATAGAGCAGTTATGACTGAACAGCTTTGGGGTGTTTCTACAGTATTACCACCTTAAGCAAAAGATTTGAATATTTAAATAATAATTTAAAAAAAAAACCCGGATGCTATATCTGCTCTTTTGTTTAAGCTATTAAAGTGATCTCAATGAATAACTGAATGTAGGAAGTTTTACAGTGGGACAAGTCTCACAAAAAGAAAAGAAAAGAAATATCAACACTCCATCAGATTTCTCAATATCCTTAACACGATTGTCATGCAGCTGAAAGGTGAGTTGTAAGCATGGTCTTATATTTAGGGATGTGGTACAGTGCCCTGCTGTGACCTTTTGTAGATATTGGCATCCCTGGTTACAGTGTATCTGTTTCACGGAGAGTGGAGGCGAACTTTCTCGGACCGACCCATTCAGGCGCTGAGTCGGGACACGAGGGTTAGCCTTGAGGAACAAGAAAAACAGGACGCAATCAAAGCACGTCTCGCTAAGCTGATACTCGAAGCAGTTTGAAGTAGTGACGTGAAGAAACGAATTAGAGCCGCTGACAGATTTTTTTAAAGGATGTCCATTTCCTTTCTCCGGCCCCCCCTTTTTCCTCAGACCGAATGGAACATCCCATCCCGAGAGTGGTTTGGCACTCGGGACTGAACGAGTTGCAACTGACAACATCGCAGGGGGTAAGTTGACTTCTGTGAGTTTTACATACCGCAAGGAGCCGGAGAGCCGAGGTTATAAGACACAGCACAGCTGCATGTGCTCCTGTAAAGTTACCCCGTCGTCTTTTTCTTTATACTGAATTTTCTTTTCCTATTTGTTTTTAAAGCAACGCCAAAACGCGGAGTGAAGTTGTAGGCTTCTGTCTTCGGGGGAATGCTTCCCCAGCCTGCCAGTAAAGGTAAGTGTATCCATCTGTAGGGAAGCTGAAGTTGATTAACTTTACCTTTTTTATCGTTGCTAATAAAAGAGCTGCAAACAGTAATTAAATTGAAGGCAATTTATGTTAACAGCTTGCTAGAGGTAGAATCCAGTTTAAAGAAGCCTATTTTTTGGATAAAAATTGTATTACCATTTTTCTTTTATTTTCTTTTATTTATTTTCTTGTTTTTAAGAAAATATTAATAGTCTGCAGACATTTATGTAAATTAATCTGCAGTGGCAATGTCACAAAAGAGAAGCTTGTGCTTCATGTCCATGTAATTATAAAGTTGGTTTTGAATAAATAAAATGGAAACATGTTTAAGGTTTGTTTAAGAGAAAACACCTTATTAAATGTGCATTCAGGAAACTAACATGTCATTCCCTCCTGTGGATTGTAGAGCAGAGTGTGGCAGTCCTTTTTGTCCATCCACATCTGAAGACATGTTGCACGGGACTTTGTCAGCTTGGAAAGCTCTGCTGCTGATTGTCCCGCTGTGGGATTGCCTCTTTGCTCTGGGACTGCAGCCCACGAGATGGCCACTGTATTCCCGAAAGCCTCTGCTCCTTGCTTGGAACGCCCCGATTGAAGATTGTGCCCCGCGGCATAGAATTCATTTCCAGCTGGACCAGTTCCAGATTGTGGCTACACCCAATGAGGGCTTTGTTAATCAGAATCTGACCATCTTCTACAAGGAGCGCTTGGGCTTGTACCCCTATTTTGAACAAGATGAAACACCGGTGAATGGGGGACTTCCGCAGGTGGCCAGTCGCACACGGCACCTGGAGAAAATGCCAGAAGATGTTAAGAAGTACATACGTTCAGAATGGGCCACTGGTTTAGCTGTTATCGACTGGGAGGATTGGCGTCCCCTCTGGATACGTAACTGGGAAGCCAAAGACATTTATCGCAGACATTCTGAGGAATTGGTGCGCCAGAAGAACCCAACCTGGCTTCCTGATCAGGTGAAAAAAGTGGCCCAGCAGGAGTTTGAGTTGTCTGCCAGGCTGTTCATGTTAGACACACTGAAGCAAGCTAAGAACCTGAGGCCCAACCAGCTGTGGGGTTTCTACCTGTTTCCTGACTGCTACAACCACAACTACGTGCGCACTCTGGAGAGCTACACGGGCCGCTGTCCTGATGTGGAGGTGTCTCGCAATGACCAGCTGAAATGGTTGTGGACTGAGAGCACAGCCCTCTTCCCTTCCATCTACATGAGCAGCTTGCTGCGCTCATCAGCCGCCGGACGCCAGTTTGTGCGGAACCGTGTGAAAGAGGGGATGCGTTTGGCCTCATCGGGCGATGGCTTGGCACGTCCTGTCTTTGTGTACACGCGGCCCACGTACATGAACTCCCTGGAGCAGCTGACCGAGGTGACAGTCTAACTTTGGAAACAGTGCCAGTGTTGAATTTGGTTCCTCTTCCTGGAACTTTTTTCCTGCTTTTTCCTTTAAGACACTAATGAAGTTTCGAACCAGCCATGTTACTGACTATATTCCGAAACATTTCTTCTATCTTTTTCCTGCTAATTCTTAGTAAAAGCCTGACATATAGAACCGTCACTGAGCACTAATGTTAATGCATGCTGTGTAGATTCATCTCTTATCTGCTGCTACAGTCCCTTCCTGTGCTGCTGGCATTCAGACACCCCAATACCTTTCATTTGTGCAGAGTAGGCAGGATGGGTGTTGGTCAAGTTAAAAGTCACTCTAAACACCCTTATTTGCTTATAGGAGAATGAGAACAGAAGAGCTGGGCCTCTACTTCACATACAGTAGCCTATGAACCTCTGACACTTACTTAGCTGACTGTTTTCCTTTTGTTTGACCTGTAATTTTTTGCAGACTGACCTTGTGTCCACGATCGGGGAGAGTGTGGCCCTGGGAGCAGCTGGAATAATCATGTGGGGAGATATTGCTTATGCACACAACAAAGTAAGCGTCCACACATCAATTGCGAAACGAACACATCAATCACTCAGATATGGTGTATGCATTTTTTTGGAACAGATGTTATCATCTTAACTTTTGAGCTGCTCTTCTCGTCTGTGACATGCGAAGGCATTTCATACTAGGAGATATTTCTCAAAGTTCAGGGTTTACGGTTAATGTCTTTGGCCACATGATCAGGTGCTGATTAAACACATATACGCTGACTGGGGCTTTGACTTCGATTCCATTTTGGGGCATTAAACCCAAAATCTTGAAATCATCATTAAAAAAAAGGGATGTTCTGCAGCAGTTGACCTGTTTATTTATTTTTTCAAAGTTTAGTTTTCAAACGTATTGGACAAGGATACATTTGAAAAGGTTTAAATCATGTCATAATATAACAACAGACACGCAAAACTAGACTTTTGTAACGATTTGAAGTGCAAAAGGCCCAAGCATAAAGAGACTTCAACAAGACAATTTAATTTCCGCACAGTGAGCTAACAAAACTTTTTCTGTAATTTTACATGTTTATTTCTTTCAATTTAAGCCCAAACAACACTTCTATATTATGCAAAAAAAAATCTTAGATCTTTGTTGGAAAAAACACTTGTTTTCCTTATATTAAAATATCTCAGGGATTAAATGTGTAAGTAAAGTTCTTTACACACCGATATAGAGGAGCTTCATTGGTCCAACCCACTTAGGATCAAAGTGGACTGTTCAATGTAAAATCATTTTGACATCCGTGGATTAGAGTGACTGTTAATCTAGCAGTCCCCAGCACCACTGGATGTAACTGAGTACATTTACTCAGGTACTTTATTCAGAATAAATGTATTTGTACTTTAAGTATTTCCACACAGCGTCCTGCTTTTACTCCATTACGCTTAACCAGCTTGGATAAATAATCTCTTTCATGCCTCCAAGCTATAAAAACGCATATTCCAGACTATTGATGCTCAGATCACACCTATTTTATACTCTTTACACTGGCTCCCAATAGATTTAGGATTCTGGCATTTGCATACAGAGCACTTTAGTTATCCCAGCTGCTCGCTGTCTTCATTCACAACTCAGAATCTGTTGTTCTGCGTACGTGACTAAAGACTAGGTAGAAGAGAGCCGTTCACTCTGTGGCACTACATGTATAATTATTATTGTTATTACTCTTTTATTATAAAATACCCATTTTATGGGCTATTATGACACTTAATTTTCCTATTTATTGTACTCTTTGTTGTGTAACAGCGCTTTGTGACATCTTTCTGTGAAATACGCTTCATAAATAAACTTGTGCACACAACCAAAGTAAGCATGCACACAACGATTGTGAAATTAAACACATCACTTGGATACGTCGCATTTATTTTTAACCACAGATGATATCATCTAAACTTCTGAGAGCATGCTGATTAATAAACAGCCTTTACTCACTTACAAAGTGTATTTATAGCAATTTGTACTCCATACCAGAGCTTTAGTTACTTCATATTTTTCAGATTAATTGCGCAGTACTTGAAGATTTCATGTATCCACTTATTTTTTCCCATAGACCACCTGCTCTGATCTGGATAAATATCTGCGGGGCACACTGAGTCAGTACCTCCTGAACGTTTCCACGGCAGCAGAACTGTGCAGCCAGACCCTTTGCGGCTCTCACGGGCGATGTCTGCGCAGAAACTCAAACAGCGACGTTTACTTGCATCTGAATCCCCTCACCCACGACATCGTCGAGAAGAACGGCAAGCTGACGGTCACCGGTGAGCTCGGCAAAGCAGACGGGTTAAGTTTTGAAGCAGACTTTCAGTGTCAGTGTTACAGCGGGTATCAGGGGGAGCTCTGCGATCAAACAGACCCGCTACACCAAAAAGGGACGGCGACTCGAGCCACAGCAGTGGCTCTGCAGTGTTTGATCTTACTGATTGTCTGCCTGCTCATCTGTTAATACCTATTATGTAACTGTAAAAGTCTAAAAGGAGCACAAGAGGAGAGGTGAAGGGAAGATAGGTGTGTGTGGTTTTTTTCTGTTGCTGTATATCGTAAGAACCGCTGTGGAAATTCCAAGGTAGTGTTTGTTTCTAACTTTTAATCATTTAAAAAAAGAAAAAAACTTGCTGGAAATGACCCTGTTTACATTGTCCTCTCACTCGCCGCTTGCCAAGGTGTCCATGCTTCTTGTAGAGAGGATGCTTCTGTGGTAAATGCTGCGAATGAGTAAATGTATGTGGTGAAAGTGGAAAACGATTCACTTAAATCTGATAACAGCACAATATATTTGAAGTGCCTAATTTCTTTTAAATCTTCTTTAAATTGGCCTCTTTCTGACATCTGATGTGTTTATAGAGGCATTCGCAGTGTTATTATTTATTTGAATGTATTTTTTATACGATATTATTGTCCAAAACATGACTACTACTTTTTTAAAAGGGTGACACATCTCCACTCTACGAGCCTCATGTTTCAGTGGCCTTTTGACTCCAGAAGCACAGTGTTTCTCATATTGATGTCTCTCATACAAAAATGGCATTTGTCGGTGTAAATAAACTTCTTTGTTGAGGTTGTTGTGTTTTAATTTAAGGCTGCCTAAGCGACACTGGGCGAGGGGCCATGGTCACAACTGACACAGGAGGGAGAACTCAGGTGTATTAGTGGTTCAGGATTTGCGCAGGCGGTTTGTGCGGAAAAGCCATTCAGGCTCAGACAAATATAGCATCTCCAATCAGCCTAAGATGAATGTGTTTGGACTGTGGGAGGAAATTGGAAAGCTCCAGCTAACGTGCAAGTTCAAACCCAGAACCTTCCGGTTGTGAGGCCATGGTGCTAACCGCTGTGCCAGCCAGTTTTGGATAAATAAACTGCTTTATCGTGCTTTGTGTGTATTTTTAGTAAAGTAAGTGTGACGCTTTTCTTTTTTTTGTAACTACATAAGGAGATAATATAGCTGAGATATGGTTTTGGGAGTAATACAGGCATGATTTTGTTGTCAGTAGTTGAGAGTGAAGCCTCTGCGGGAAGCCTCTGTGGCCAGGGGAGTCCGAGCCAGCTAGTTCTCAGGGATTGACTCATTTTGCCAGCAGCACCCTCATACCCCCTTCCCCATGTAATTGTAGGTTTTCGTTAACCACTGGTTATTTTTATATGCTTTTAAGAGTTGAGCAAAGCACGCATTTAAATTGCAAGGTGGAAGAGTTCATTATGGCTTCGCTTGGTGGTTTTTCAGAAAACGTCAAGCTTTCTTAAGTCCCCCAATAAACTGTTGATTGTCATATTTATATTCTTTTTAAATTCAAACAATCTGAAAACTGTTTTCAAGCTGTACAGTGTGATGGGAGGAAGTGCTAACTTGCCTGTGACTTTAAATCTGTGTTCTCCATAGAATGATTTGCATGTCTCTTGTTATTGGTTGTTGGAGGTCCTGTGGACACTTCTAATTGGTTCAGCGTTTGTTACTTCCCATTTTTCCTGAATATGTGTTTCAGATCATGAGACTTGTGGGTATTTCACAAGGCCACACGCTCCAATCCTTCTCTACTTATAAAGTCGGTGAGTCAGTGTTTGCAAGCTTAATGTTAGTTAATTTCACACATTATTTTGACACTAGAGCCTGTTATTTCTAGCCAAGTTTACTGCATTACACAACATCTGTAATGATCAGAAAGTTTTTGGCGTGTTAAAGGTGTTTGAAAAGTAATAAAGAAACAAGTAGTGAATAGACACATTTAAAATTCCTGGCTCGTAAACAGTAGAAACTCTTAAAACTCTTATTGATTTGATTTGCCTTACAACTGGAAAAGCTTAGCAACATTTTGCAATATGCTCTTAAAATTTCATAATACTGCTGGGTAACATAAACACTGTTTCCTTCCTGCCAGGGATGAGGTCCTTGAAGCCTGCGGTGCTGCAGCACTTAATTCTGATCAGCCTCGTCTCAGGGCTGCACTATCCAAATTCACCTTTTTCCAAAGTACCTTTCCTGACTGTGTGGAACGCCCCAACTGCCAAATGCCTCTCTCAGTATGGCGTTAACCTTGACCTGGGGATGTTTAACATTGTCCACAACCAGAATCAAACCTTTATGGGTCAGAACATAACCATCTTTTATGATGATAAGCTTGGTCTGTATCCAAGGTATTCCCCTCAGGGAGAGGCTATTAATGGCGGGGTTCCACAAAACAGCAGCCTTGACAAACATCTCAAAGTTGCCAGGGAGAATGTAAACGCCTATATCCCTGACAGGGGTTTCCCAGGCCTGGGTGTGGTGGATTGGGAAAGTTGGAGACCTGAATGGGAGAGAAACTGGGACACTAAGAAGATATACCAGGATGGGTCAAAAGCACTAGTGAGGTCTAAGCATCCAGACTGGAGCCCCAAACAAGTAGATGACGCAGCACGCATGGAGTTTAGCAAAGCTGCGAGGAATTTCATGGAGGAAACTCTGAAACTGGGGCAGGCGGCAAGACCTGATGGTTTGTGGGGCTATTATGGTTTTCCAAACTGCTACAACTACTACAGCAACAAAAGCACAGGCTACACAGGGGAGTGTCCAGCTGTGGAGTTAAAGAGAAATAACAGGCTTCTATGGCTGTGGAGCACCTCCTCTGCTCTGTATCCCGACATCTATCTCAGCATCCAGATGCAAAGTCTCAGCAGAGAAGTGCTCCTCTACTGCCACCACCGCATCCTGGAGGCAATGAGAGTAGCGGATCAGGTGACTCCGTTCGCACCGCCCGTGTACGCCTATGCTCGCATCGTCTACACATACACGCTGGAATTTCTCTCTCAGGCAAGAATCAGACGTTTCAACTCAAACATTCTGTGTCTGTCGTGACTGGGGCTGCGTGTTTTGCTCACCTCTCTGTTTCTGTCTAACAGGAGCACCTGGTCTACACTATCGGAGAGAGTGCCGCTTTAGGCTCTGCTGGTGTAGTTCTTTGGGGTGACCACGCTCTTTCTAAAACTCAGGTACAATAACTGACTTGTCCATTTGATGTAATTGGCTGTAATAGTGAAAGTGAGGATGTTACATTTCTCACTGATGCCTACAAGGGTCTTTGTTTTATAAGTTACGCTTTTAAAAAATTTTGAAAGTTACACACAGGAAACTGTATTGCACAAAAATTACTGAAATGAAAAAGAAAAAACGTACTTTAAAACTTCCTTATTTCATATTCAAGCTCTTTAGTTTTAAGGTCTGTTTGGAATCGCTCCACTGTATATTTCATTTGTTACCTCTTCGCAACAAGGCCTCTCAATCCTGCTGAACACACACAGTACTGGTAAAAAAGACAGTACACCCTTTTTCAACCATAAGGATTTAAGTTTCAGGACATATTCAAATCATCCCGCTCTTAGCAGGTCTTAAAGTTAAGTGAATACAACCTCAGATGGAAAACAAGATATGATATATTGCACCAGGTCATTATTTATTTAACAAAAACGAATCCAAAATGCAGAAGCAGTGTGTGGAAAAATACAAAATATCCTTACTGCTACCTAAGAAATTGAGATGGAGAATAAACTTACACTTGATTAGCTGATCATCAGCAGTGTTGGGAAGGTTACTTTTAAAATATATTCCACTACAGATTACAGATTACATGCCCCAAAATGTATTTTGTAATATATTCTGAATACTTTGGATTACTTGATATATCATCATGCTTTTTTTTTTTTTTTTTACAACTACATGAATGTATTGCTGTGTGATTTATTACTATTACTGAAGACTACTCGCCATACCAATACCAACTAGATTTTTAAATCTTAATATAAAATGAGTAACAGTAGGGTGGACATTAGGGTAAGGCTGCACTTTTTGCAGCGATCTCGTATAGAAAACGATTCCACGCGTATATAAAACAGGTCTGCGTCTCCGAACCGTATTAAAGGGACCTCTGGCTAATACGTTAAGTTTTGGGCTCATAGACGAAAACTCGCTTGACTTTGTTGTCTGGGTCAACTTTGCTAGCGAGAGACAGAGAGAGGCGCTGAAAGGCTGCTCCAACGGAACTTATTGTTTCGGAGGAAAACACGAACACGGTGTACAATCGAGTCTTAATAATATCTTATTTACAACTGGGCTCGTCAGGCACTCTTTTTGGCTGTAGTGGTTATTATTATATTTACATGCTTCCAGCTCCCATTTCTGCTCAATGACAACTCGTACTTTTCGACTATCCTTTTTCTCCCTCCTCGCGCTCACAGATACATAACGAGTATGGCAGTCCATTCTCCCTGCAGCACGGACTACACTGCCCATGAGGCTACATTCTTTAGGGCGATGCCTGTAACACTCTATTGCCTTCATATTAAATCATTTTTGTGAATAATTTTTGTAAAATAATTCTTCACGTCATTATGTGGGCCGCAAATAGAGGTGACATGGGCCGCCAGATTGACAGACAGGCATAAGAGCCTCTAAATAGGCTACGCGTGTTGTTTAGGTTTCCTCCGGTGTGGAATTACCAAAAATAGAGAGAGCATAGCCTAATATGTGAAACAGGAAAAGACCGCCGTGTAATCCATTTATTTCAACAAAGTAACTGTATTCTGAATACCACCCTTGTAACTGTAATGGAATACAGTCACTCATATTTTGTATTTAAAATACGTAACGGCGGTACATGTATTCTGTTACTCCCCAACACTGATCATCAGCAAGCGTGAGCACCTGTGTGAAAGCAGAAGTTTTACCAATTTAATGGTCTGGAGCAAGACCCAGAGGTCAGACTGTGCAATGCTGATAAGAGAAATCGCAATAAAAAACCCCTGAGCTTCATTTCAGACTTCACGGGCTTCCATCAGCTTATTAAATGTTCAAGTTCATGACTGTGCAATTAGAAAAAGACTGAACAAGTATGGTTGTTTGAAAGGGTTGCTAGGAGTACCTGTTCTCTCTCTGAAAGAATGTTTCGGCATGTTCGGCATGTGCCCGCAAACCACGTTGAACTGAAGCAACATTGTAAAGAAGAGTGGGACAAAATTCCTCCAGAACCATGTGAGAGACTGCTAAAGTCATACAAACAAAGCTGTTTCGGCATGTTCTGGAACAACGTCCTTGACGGATTGTTAAAACCACACACTGCATATCAGCACAAATACCTCACACCAGCTGTCAGGCACAGTGGTAGAGGGGTGATTCGACACCTTGAGGCTGCTAAAGTCATACAGAAAGCTATTACTTCAAGCTACTGCTGTTAAAAGTGGTTCTCCAAGCAGCTGAATCGTGGGGTGCACTTAGCTTTTCACACGTGTCTTCTGCATTTCGCTTTAGTTTTTGTTAAATAAACAACATGGTGCAATATGTCACATGTTGTTTTTCATCCAAGGTTGTAGTTACGTGATTTTAAGACCTGCTAATGTCTAGATAATGCTTTTATCCTATCCTGATATTTAGAAACCTCAGAAATGTCAGAGGGCGTACTTTCTTTTTTAATGTGACAAAAAAGGAGCTCTCTGCACAGCTGGACACTGATATTTGGCAAACATTACTCAGATGGGAGTAAATGAAGCATTTACTGGAGATTTTTTTTCAGCTGCAGAGTAAAGTGGTTTAAACAACAGGTCTTTTGTATATGGGACTGAGTCAAAAGAAGCCAGAGCGCTTGTTTATGTGTTCATGAGCATCACCGGGTAAAAAACAAGGTGGCACATTGTGTTTTTAACAGTCTATTGATGATGATGCTAGAGTGGCGCTTTTCTCAGCACCTTTTGCTTTGACCACTGATAATATCTTTAACAGTCTTAATGTATTTTTTTCATGCTGAGTAAAACAGGACATGTTACCTGCTCTGAAATACGTCTTTGTTCATTTTGTAATAACTTTAGACTAAATAACATATTCATGCTGTTACCTGAGCATGCATATAGCTTAAAGATTCTGTTATGTAAAGTTGCATTAAAGCTTTTATTGGGCATTCTTCTGCACATCCCTGGTTTATCATATCCTGTTTCTTTCCTGCTTTCAGGCTACCTGTGCTGCCGTCAAGTCCTACATCGATAACACTCTGGGTCCTTACCTGGTAAACGTGACATCAGCGGCTACGCTTTGCAGTCAGACCATGTGTTCCTCTCATGGACGGTGTCAGAGGAAGGATCCACAGTCGAAGGCCTACCTCCACCTTGACCCTGCCTCGTGGAAGGTGGTGTCCAAGAGGAAACCAAATGGATGGAGGAAATACAGAGTTTTAGGACATTTGCAGCCACATCATGTAAAGCTAATGGAGTCTGAGTTTCAGTGCAGGTGTTACGCTGGATGGAGGGGTCAGAGCTGCTCTGAGCCTGTTCAGCTATAAGACTTAGGCACTTTTGAAACTAGTAGCTAATTAATGGCTTCTTAGCAGTGAATGTATCAAGATACACTAAGACACTTTATTAGGTACACCTGCCCTAATTCTTTGTGGCATAGATTCAACAAAGTGCAGGAAACATTCCTCAGACATTTTGGTCCACACTGACACGATAACATCACGCCGTTGCTGCCAATTTGTCAGCTGCACATTCATGGTGCAAGCCTCTGATATCACCACATCCTAATGGTGCTCTTTTGGATTGAGATCTGGTGACTGTGGAGGCCGTTTGAGTGCACTGTCATGTTCAAAAAACTAATTTGAGACGATTTGAGCTTTGGGATATGAAAGCATCTATCAGAATATGAATACACTGTTGTCATAAAGGGATAGCTATGTTTAGCAACAATACTCAGGTAGGCTACGGTGCCCAAAATGTGCTAAGAGAAAATCCCTCACACCACTATTTCATCACCACCAGCATGAGCCGTTCATACAAGGCAGGATGGATCCATGTTTACATGTTGTTTACACTGACTGTACCATCCCAGTTTCACAGCAGAAACTGAGCCTTGGCAGACCAGGCAAAACTTTTATAATCTTCTATTGTCCAACTCTGGTGACCTTATTCGAATGGTACCCTTAGTTTCCTATTCTTAGCTGAGAGGAAGAGCACCCGGTGTGGGCTTCTGCTGCTGCTTCTGTTTCAAAATTTGACGCGTCATGTGTTCAGAGATGTTCTTCTGCATACCTTGTGCTAATGAGTTGACCTCTGACCTCCAGTATCAACAAGAAATTTTCCCCCAGAGTAACTGCTGCTCACGGGATATTTCCTCTTTTTCAGATCATTCTCTGCAAACCTTAGAGATAATTGTGTGGGAAAATCCCAGAAGATCAGCAGTTTCTGAAACGCTCAGGCTAACCTATCTGGCACCAACAACCATGCCATGTTCGAAGTCACATAAAATCACCTTTCTTCCACATTCCGACGCTCAGTTTGAGCAGCAGGTCGTCTCGACCGTGTCTGCATTCCTAACGAGGCATTATCCCATGCATCAATAAGCTGTTAGACAGATGTACCTAATAAAATGTCCGGTGATTGTATATTATTATTTGAGTGACAGAAATCAGCTTTAAACTTTGATGCACTACAGTTTTTACAGAGGGTTTCCTCTACTGCAGTATTTTGTTTTATTACTTTGAACTTTTCTTACTTTGTCCATAATAAGGTTGGGCACAGAGTCTGAATTCAGTGCTCGCTTTCTGTTCTTTAATGGTATTTTAAGGCGTGTTACTAGGGGTAAAAAAAAAACTCAGCTTATCAGTGAAGGAGCGCTGGTGTCCAGCAGCTGAACAATGCAGTATTTGTATACTCAGAGACATTCTGATTTCATTTAGGGAAAAGGTTTGATTGCAACTCCGTCCTGTATTCACGTTAAACAAAGAAGCAAGAAACAACTGTCAAGACTGAGCAACAATTTAAAGTTGAAATATTTAAATACATTATTATGAGTTCTTTGGGGGTAAAAACAGTTACAAATTAGTGCTCAGAGAACACTATTATAATCTCTTTAAACATTTGTGCAAGGACCAATTAATGCATGAAACCTGCGGGTGTTCTCCTGGATTTTAAACGTCAGAACTGGATGATCATGGCTGCTGTAGCACCATCTCTCTTTTCCTTGATAGTTTATTTCCATAATAAAGTCATATATATTTGATACTTTACATTAGCGTCTCTTGAAATATCATTTCTGCACGTTAAACCTGATCTCACCAGCATTCCCAATGTTGGTGGAACTACTACATGTTGATAGTGCATGACACAAGACCATGGACCTGCTCACCTAAATAGTCAAAAGAAGGAACACTAGAGTCCTACTCAGACAGCTGCAGGGCAGGGCTGCGGCTGCAAGAATGCAATAAAATACAAGTTGAAGCAGCTCATCGCAGTTTTCTACCAGGAATATGAGATCAGAGACGGTGCACTCGTAAAGTGAAGTAATTGTTACCCCAACTGCTGATTAAAATCAATCAACTGGAACCAAGAACTACTCACAGAATATGTTTGGTTCTTCCAAAAGGTTAAAATAATGTGCAGAAAAACTGAAAATCCATCTCACAATATAAAACTTATTTTGTGACGAGTATAGAACACATCAACATTAATAATGTTAAAAAGTACATCGGGGCTCTTTGTTTTGTAGTTAACATTTATGCTTTCTCTAAACTTTTCTATGTAAAATTTATACATTTATACCTTTACACCAGCAGGTGGTGGTGCTGGACAACTTACTAACAGCAAAAGGGCATCAGACATCAAGGTCAAAGCTCTGAGTGCTAGTAATAACCGAAAAAGTCAAATAAAAGCAGAAGTAAAGCCCGGTTTGGCTGTGTATGTCAGGTTCTGATAAGTTTACATCTGTGCTGTGCAACAGCTGGGGTGCCCACTATGAACTGAACCCGCTATAACACAGAAGCAAAGGGAGCAAAGAGGTGACCTTGATTGATTTAAGAGTGGCGTGTACAATTCTGCCTTATCTGATAGAAACGGCTGCCGCAAACTGGTGTCACTGATGGTAATTTCCCTCCTCTGTCCCCCGAGGCTCAGTATACCAGAAGAATAGACTCCTACAAGGCCCCACTGTTTCCCATTTCCGGCTTTATCATAACTGGCTGGATTGTGAGGAAATGAGAAGAAGATGGGTGCTTATTTTGAAGGCGCTGGTGAGTCTGTGCTTTTTGAACATCATTTTGGCCTTCATAGGTCATTTTGCAGTTGTTTTCTAAAGAAGACAGCTGCCTCGACTGGTTTTCAGCGACCAAGGACAAAATTGAATCTCTCCTTAAACGCTGTGTTTACCTGTAGTTACCTTATAATGACAGTCTATAATAACTGGTGGTGACAGTGGGAAGGAAAAACTCCCTTTTAACAGAAAGAAACCTCCTAATGATTACATGAATAAACCTAAATGCAAGTTTGAAGTCCGGCCTTAAAAGTAAAGATCATTGTATCAAAGTCATTTAAGTATAAGAAAGAAAAATCTGATTCAAAATAAAGTCTTGAATTTTAGGCAGACTTTTACACAGTGTTACCATCCCTCCATTTTTCTGATTAAACCATAGTTGTGCTGGTTCTGATCCCCAAAACCCTTCTTTGCTAAAGTTATACAGGTCATAAGTCCTTCACTTTATAAACAGCCTTTTCAAATCCTTTAAAAAAAACAAAACAAAGACCCTTTAAGTATCTGTACATTCACGGAGGCCGTTCTGATCACTTTATCTGCTTCGAGCGGTCGTTTCCTCTTCCTACACCCTCCATCAGGTCTCTCAGGCCCTCGATTTCTCTATCCTCTCATCTCTGCATTTCTTCATTTTGGCGTCTCGCTCTGTCACCCTTTCATGGTCACGTCTCCCCTTCCCCTGCTGCTCGGTCTAGAGATCGTCTCGCTTGCGCTCGGTTTAATAACTGTTTTGTCACGCTCGGTCTCTGTGTCCTTCAGAGGAGTCGACTCTCTGATCAGGTTTTTTAAAGATCTGATGCGCACTTGTTTACATGATTTATGTGTGTATATGCCACCCCGGCCTCGGCATTGTGCACTCATCGGGCTGTTAAATGCTGAATAGTCACCGTGAGAATGTGAAGAGAAGAATGATGCCACATTAATGTGTGCGTGATAAATCTGCGTGCTTAACAAACAGCTGAAGTCAGGGGAAACACGGATTCTGGTGCTGTGTATAGGGGGAGGGGAAAGTGCTATGTTAGAGAGCAGAGGGAGGAGTTTGGGTTTGATGGAAGGGTCAACAGAGAACAAATAGCACTGATTTCTTTGAACCCTAATTATAACTAAGAAGTAATCATAGCCATGACGAAGGTTTGTTTTTCTGCAGAAATATGAGCATTTAATTTTTCCTACCATTAAGCAAATGGCTTTCCAGTCTAAACTTGGCTACAGAATAAAAGCTTCTTTTTTTTTTTTTAATTTTTGAACCAACATTGTTACCCAACATTGTTACATTGTTACCCTATTTAAATATATAAATGCTAGTTTGTTTCATTTGAAAGACTTGGTACCAAATATGCAGTGACTTTTTGGACTCTGAGCAGTTTTTTAAAATTGTTTTTTTTTAAAGATTTGTAATACATTCATTTGTGATCTTGTCAACAGAGCTGCTTTTTATGTCAGAGATTTTATAAATCTCTGACATAAAATCATCTCGATTTCACTGTTCTTCAGGTTACCTTTATTTGGCAATAGCTTTATTGCGATGTCTGATGTGTTTGGTTTCTTTTTTTTTTTTTTTTTGTACCTGTTCATTTGAAGGACCAAAGTGTTTTGGTCAGCACATGAACTTTTATATCCTTTAGGCAAACAGCACCTCTCATGTGATGCACGGCTCTATTTCAAAGTAAAAGGAGCTCATAATGAGCGAGCAGGCTGTAAAACCTGATGGAGAGCTGTCTTTGAATCACCTTTTATAACAACTCTTTGTAACTAAATGTAATCAGAGCAGTGAATCGGAGACATGAAATGAAAGGCTGAAAAAGCAGCACGCCGGGGAGGTCACCGCGTCCTATCTCGAAGGAGATGCAGTTTTGATATCTTTCCACTCCGAGCTTGCTCGTCCACTGGCGGACTCACAACCAGGCCACGTCACGCAATAGCGATGATTGATGCATTCGCACGTGAACTAGTGTAAAGATAATACAAGGATGTACAGCAACTTGATGTGTTTTATGTGCACATTTGCACATAAAACACACCAATGTGATATGAAATGTGTTTCTGCGTTATTGCCGTTGAAGATTTGCTTTCTGTGCTGTACACCTCCTGACGAGAGGTGACCTGACAGACTGCCACGTGACTTGTCGTGCGACGGGCAACACTGTGCTCAACCTCAGTCCCTGCCCCGCAAGACCCCATCAGAGCTCAGAGAATATCATTCAAAAGCAAGAGGAAACTCACATTCACACACTTACTATACAAAGGTGGCTCCTGCCAAAGTCACACAATAACTGTGTGTGTCCGGGGGCCACTCAGGTGGAAAATTACACTGCCCAATCAATCGCTAATACAAAGTATTTCCTCCGGCAGGGGCCAATCAAACGCTCACAATATGCCTTCTCCTTGAGACAACGGCCAATCAGTTGCTCACAATGCTTGCCACTGTCATGTTGATGCTGATAAAATGTAATTATTCTCTGCTTTTCACACACACATATTGATGACACAGGGCAGTGATGAATGTGACAATAAATAAATGTAAGCTAATAAGAAAATAAGTGAGGAAATGGAGGAAGAGAAAGCATTTTTTCAGCACCGATGGCCTTTCAGTTTGTAATTAATTCAAATATGATTTTTTTTCTGCAAGCATATAATCCATTTCAGCATTTTCACATTCATTTTTATAGGATTTGATCTTGGCTCATTTGAATAAACATTTTGCTCCATATTAGTCTGGGTAATGAAGTGGATCTCAGAAGAAAAATGCTTTTGTTATGAGAGTGGCACAAAGGAGTGTCACACTGGTCAGCTCAGCAGGGAAATTGCTGATTGGATAGCAGATTCCATCTAATGCAGAATACTAACGACTAATACCCCCCCGCTGTTCTTTTTGACAAAGTTTGATTGTCAAGAATGATGAAAATGTGGTTGTTTAAGCAGGAAGTGGGGATTCAAAACTCTGTTCTTTAGTCACAGAGTTTTTATTTATTAATGGAATTTGCTAAAATCTTTTATGGCATCCGCAAGATAAACATGTAGAGTTGTGTTCAGAAGTTTACATATACTCATCATGGGTATGTATTCTTTTGGATTTTCTATAATGAACACAGGATCAAATGTATATATAAGGTCCCACTAATATTTGGTTAAATGGCTCTTAGCTTCTTGCACGTCCACCAGGCTTTGGTAGCAATCAACAAGCTTCTGGAATAATTGCAGCTGGATATTTGACCACTCTCCTTGGTAGAAATATTAGAGTTCATTTAAACTGGTTGGTTTACTGATCCAGACTCAACTTTCAAGCACAGTCAACACATTTTCAATAGGGTTGAGGTCAGAGCTGTGGGAAAGTCATTCCAGAAGCTTAATGTTAGCCTGTTTTATCTACTCCAAAACCAGTTTTGATGTGGCTTTGCGATCATTGTTCAACCATGTTTCAACCGTGTAGCTGTTCAGCTGAGGTGAAGTTGAAGAACTTGGAGTTAGTTCTCCTTCTTAATTATTCCATCCACTTTGTGCAATGTACCAGTGCCAATGGCAGCAAATCAGCTTCAGAGCAGGATGCTACCGCCAAATATCTCAATTTTTGTCTCATCTGACAACAAAACTTGTCCATGTGGGCAACTGCAAATTTCAGTCGATTTTGAAGGTGTAAATTTTGAACAGGGACTTTCTTTGTGGCGTCTTCTTAGTCCATGATGATGTAAAACTCACATCACTGTGGACAGTGACACTGGTATTCGAGAAATTTCCAGTTCATGGCAGGCTTCAGCCTTGGTGGTGAGGGTGACACTTTGGGTCTTCTTAAGGGAAGAAGGGAAGGGAAGGGCCATGGGAAAGTTGCAACACATCCAAATGACTTGTACATACAATAGTTTGAACGGATGATTTTGGAATCTGCAGTAGTTTAGAAATGGCTTCAAGAGACCTTCACAAATGTAAACCTACAATTCTACTTCCTTGGATTTTCCCATTGTTCCCAGTTGTCAATCACGATCACAAATGAGATGCTAATAGGTCTTGGTCTTGTCAAGTGAAAAGACATCATAGAACCTACCTGTATGTAAACTTTTGACATTGTGTAGATTCATACTTGTGCACCCAATTCTTGTTTTTTTTACAGTCTTTAAAGACGTATTTGGTGCAATCATTCTACCCTGAAAAAAGAAACAGTTTAAGGAGATCATGAAAAGTCCAAACTCACTGTACAACAACATTCATGCCCATGATGAGTGTATATAAACTCATAATGTATGTAGAAACGTACATGGAAGTCATCATACTTTTGGCTACTCGTGCTACGAGTCTGTTTTTCATGGCTTGTCAGGGACCTCTGAAATTCCCTGATAGAGATCAATATTTCACACTTTTTTGTTTGAAACACCCCGACGACCCATCATCACCAATCAAGTTCATGATGTCAGTGGTGTATTTGCCTCGAAAACCCCACTGCCCTCATTTAAGAATCACTTCCCCTTTTTTCTGCTGTTATATTAAAATGTACAGTCACACAAATCCATGTCTGTAACTGTAAATCCTGTTTCAAGATTGGTTTGGAAAAACCTGGCTGCACTGAACTGACCTTTAACAACTACTGCAAGCCAGACTCTCTCACCCCACATCAGTGGTGTGTCGCAGTGGTGGATAAATGGAAACACAGCTGTCTAGGTTCCAAACTGATTTTCGAAAGAGGTAGAGAGATTTTCCATTTTCTTTGGAGGAAGCTCCTCAGGTGTCCACATACTTTTGCCCCTGATATAGAGGCCCTAAGTAAAACTAACTAAAACATCAGTCTTGCCTACACATTTGTGGAAGCGTTGAATTTTCTTTAGGAAGACTCTGGATAAACTAAAACAAGGGCGAAAAACTCACCTCTTTCTGTTTCTCCCATATTCACAAGGAGTGCAGAGTTTTATCCCAAATACTCTTCTTGATGCAGTGCTCCCTGGGATTTAATAGGATCCTGATCTTGAGTTGGGAACCTTTCGAGTTTTAGGTGAATGCATTAATCATTACACTTTTTAAACACAGCAGTCTCTCTTGTTTCATGTTTCTATTATTTGCTGAAATTGTCAAATGCATCTTCTAATTCAGACCTTCCCAAAGTGTGGGGCCCGCCCCCTAGAGGGGGCGCAGGGCCATTGCAGGGGGGGCGCGGTGTGAAAAGGGGGAAAAAAACAAAATGCTTGGACACTGCTAGCACGGGGCGCCCACAGAAACGCAAAGCAGGAGATGAAGCATCGCTGAATATGTTTCCAAACCAACTTCATTCTAAGCCAAAGACTAGAAAATATGGTGAAGCATATCTGCCCTTTGGTTTCACCTGCACAAGTGCCAGGTAGGTCTCCCCTGCAGAATTGGTTTTCCCTTTGTTGGGAGCAGCCCTGGGCTGTTTAAATCACGGACAAACAGGATCCCACAGTTGTTTATGTTTTTAAACCCATTTTGCACAGAGAGGCATTTTTTGAAAAATGTATTGATAGCAATATTGAATATAATTACACATGAAAAAAAAAAACAACTACACCTAAAATAATTACACCCAGACGCCTCTGCCTTTCTAAATAGAGGGACAGTAACTGCGTCCCTATGTAAGCGTGTAAAACCTGAAGATAGTCAGATTAACAGTATTTTGTCTCTATCTGCCATTCTGCACTTCATCTCATGTAAACAATAACGTGGGGCACAGCGTGACGTGAAAAAAGGCACATACCTTTGACGTTGAGTGATGAACTCTGTATCCCTTGTCCACAGGTAAACGCAAAAAAGGAGTTTTAAAAAATCTCCGTTTTCGGTGATTCGAAACGCCGTTTACGCCTGGACGAAACAGCTGCGTTTTCAAAAATACCCATGTAGGTGTGGACGTAGCGTAAAAGAGTTAGTAGTTTATTTTATTACTACCTGTAATTTATTGCAGATTACTTGTATTTGCTTAATTGTTTACTAAATGTTTGAGGTGTGAAATAAACCGCAATGGAGCAAAATATGGGTGCGTGTGGTTGGAGGATGTGTTTGCGCGAACATTTTTCTTGTAAAACAAAGGGGGGCCTAGCAAAATAAGTTTGGGAACCACTGTTCTAATTGATTTACTGATTTCAGTTTGCATGCTGTGCTTCTGATTTTTTAATTCTTCTTGATGTTTCAGGGAATAGCATCTGAAAGCAAACACGAAAAAAGTGATATTTTTTTCCCACGTACGTTCATGAATAAGGTCAAAAAAGTGCATAACAGTCATTTCCTGCCTCTCGAAAGTGCTCTGCTCTCTTGATGATCTCTGAACCTAAAGTGTGTTTTAATGGGATTCATGACTCCCATTTCGCTTTCATCTTAATCGACTGTTTGTTCCTTATGCTTTGATTTACTTTTTCTCTTTATTCTATAACCTTTTATCATAAACAAAAGAGTGTGGAGCCCGTGCACACACTTCAAAGGCAGGGAAGCACTCATACAAACACACATGGATTCAAGATTAGTCTACAGAAATCAGGGTTTGTTGGGTCTCAACAGAAATGTCATGGTGAGTCGTAACCTTTACTGGAGCACGTTATCTGCTCTGATAGTGTGGCCAGACCGGGACGGGGACCTACGCGATGCGATTGGATTTGAAAGGTCCCCATCCCAGTCATGCCCACCGGCTATCTTGCCTCCACAGTTCAGCAACACCAGCATAACGGCATGCCGCAAAGTTTCAAGGATCTGATCTGTCCTGCTGCATCTACATCTCCCTGCCCCTAATTAATCAGCTGAGGCCAGAGAATAGGAGCTGGGTCATTCTGTGTTTGAGCGGAGAGGATGTATGACGTGAGGAAGCGTGACACAGAAAGGGATAGCAGTGAAAGAAATCAGTTCGACATTTCTCAGCTGCTCTTTTTTTTTTTTTTTGCTTAAATGTGGGAGTGGGATATGAGAAGCTGTTGAGAGAAAAGATGGATGGGATAGGTGTTATTAAATGCAGATCTGTTTAGAGAAGTGCTGACATGTGTATCTGTCACTTTGGGTCATGAGTTATGAAAGTGACAATGCCACCTCTTTGCTTAAACCAGAGAGATCCGAGGATGTCCTTGATGTCAGCTTGGATAGACAAATGGATATCTACATTTCATAAACCACGCTACATTTTTAAAAAGGAAGCCATAGGGGTGATGATCTGTCTTTTTTTTTTTTTGTCACATTCATTATTAAAACAGCTACAGAGAGTAAAATGTGGTGACATAATTAGCGGGATTGTTGCAAAGCAAAGATCTGAGTCCAGCTCAGGTCATACTGCAGTTTAAAGACAACTGCACCTTCAAATATTTAAGCTGCCATTCACAATTTAACTAAAACTGCTCCTGCCTGACACACACACACACACACACACACACACACACACACACACACACACACACACACACCAGTCTTATAGCCTGACGGTGAGGTGCAGAAGGTTTCAGGCGTGTGTAAGAGTTTCAAAATAAGAGCTCTCAATGTGATGCAGAAGATTAGTTAGTTGACCACAACCACGTCCAAAAAAATAAAAAATAAAAGCCTTGGTTTAAAGATGCTTTAGTCACACATTTTCAAACAACAACAACAACAACAACAACAAAAAGCCTCCAGTTGTATGCATAAAGGCACTGGGATCTCTATTCAAGACCAGTAAACTACAGAAAATGACAAATCTCCCCTCAAAAAAGAAAAGAAAATGTCCATAGTTAGTTCTATAAACTTAAAAACATGATAAGAGTAAATATAACGTTTAACAATAGTTAGGTTTTCAAATTAAAAACCCTGGACTACCTGAAGAGGAATCTATTCTATCAAAATAAAACTCTCCAGTTATTATCAGATGTTTTAAAGAAGCTTTAATGCCATGAGCATTTCAAAATAAACTTGTTAAAAATCATTTGAAAAAAAAATACGGATCCTGAAAAGTCACAGACTTTCAAAGTAAAAGCCATCATTGAGTTACAGGAACTTATCAGCATTCTTTAAGGTGCCAGTTCTTTTCAAAATAAAAGTCTTTCATTAAAAAAATTTATTTATTTACTATATGAGTATTGCCTAGTATCTTCACTCAACTTTTTTTTTTTTTTTTTTTTTTTTTTTAAAAAGCTGACCTTTTTAGCAGGAAACAACAGAATCCAGCAGTAGCGACAGTCCCAACACAGTTTCTCCAGAATTTGCACAGTCTTGTTTAAGCGAGTGTTTTGTTCTAGCTTTTGACATATTTCACCTTTAGCTTATTGTCTCAGAGCAATTCACCTTTCAGCCAGGGGAAACTCAAAACACACACAGACTTCAACGTAAATACATGAAACCTCTCACTAGGTTTCAAGGCTAAGTGTCCCAGGATGTTGTCAATGTTTTGTTTTTGCAATCATTTCCCACACTAATGGACAACATCGAAATTATTTGATATATTGATGGTAATAAATTAATGAGAAGCCTCAATATATTAGAATTTGGCCTAATAGATTTCAGGATACCAGGTGTGACTATAGCTACGTACAACTTATACATACATACATACAGACTTTTTTTTCTTTATTTTTTTTTTTTCAAACCAAACCTGGCATAAATTTGGCCAGTCTTCCCTTGTTGTGTGTTGTCTCCTAGTGCCCCTCTGGACAGCTTCCAGTACTGCTGCTTATTTTAGATCCGTGCCTCTTCTGAACATCTGGACATTTCCAATGAGCTCATGATTGCCTTCAATTTGGGGAAGAAGAGAAAATTACAGGGAGTCAGATCCAACACAACAACATTCAAGTCGTTTACACAGAATGTTCTCCCTTAAATGTAGTAAAATTTTGCATTGATAGTCCAAGTTTTGGGAGGATTCACTGTGAATCCTCCCAAACCCTTGAATATCAGTAAAAAACAACAAGCATGCCCCCAGTACTACCCTGACCTGACGCTCCTCATTTGAGGTTGGACACTGGAGGCAGATTTTACTGAAAACTGCAGTACAACTCGAACTCATAGTTAGAAATCCAGCTCTCATCACCAGTGATGACAGTCAACATGAAAGCTGAGTCACTTTGACACAAAAGAGTTATTCTTTCCATCCTCTCAGCTCGAAGCAGTCTGGCCATTCTCTCCTCTGACCTCTGGCATCAACAAAGCATTTTCACTCAGAGAACCGCCGCTCTCTGGATATTCACTCTTTTTGGGATCATTCTCTACAAACCCTAGACTTGGTTATGCAGGAAAATCCCAGCAGAATAGCAGTTTCTGAAATACTTAAACAAGCCTGTCTGGCACCAACAACCGTTGCACATTCAAAATCAACGTTCTTCCCCACTCGGTTTGAACTTCAGCAGGTCGGCTTGACCATGTCTACATTTCTAAAGGGCTTGAGCTACTGTGACGTGATTGGCTGGCTAGATATTTGCATTAACAAGCAGTGAAACAGCTGTGCCAGATGAAGTACTAAGTGAGAATATATTATTGAGTATGCTAAAACAAGGCCACGTGTTTTCATCAACACTTTGGCAGAAAACCTTGTCCATGCCACCATCAAATTATGAGGGGATATAACAGCTTCTCCCACTGGTTGTTTCTATTAGAAACTTGTGAACAGTTTGATAGAGTTTCATGGCGGTGAAAGAATCAGTCACCCTGTTAGTCCCGGTCTTTTGTACTCAGCTCCACCCTGAAGTGAAAAGCTCAAGGTGAAAGCAGACCATAAAATTAGTTGATCCTTTAAAAGCTGTCTTCTGTTGCTGACTTGGTGAGACAGATTCTGCACAATATAGATTATATCCTCTAAAAATCTAATTGTACACAACTACATGTGAGACTTTCCTTTGACTAAAGAGCTTCTGACTTTTACTTACTTTTGGTTTTGAACAGCCTCTTTTGGGAAGGCCAGAATTTTAGAGCGGCACAGTTTATGTATATCTAAGCTTATTCCATTTAAATCATCTCTTATTTTTAAATCAGCTTTTAGGAAAGAGTCATTAATACAAGATTATCTTCTTCTTTGGCGCTCATGCCTGATTTGCCAGGATTCCATATTTCACCTCTGACTGTGGCCATAAGTGTTGGCCTGCTGTCCACCACGGGTGAAAGCGTTGACACTCTGAGATAAAGTATGGCTCAGGTTAGTGTCACAGCAGGGGGCAGTAGTGAATAGTGTTTCTGCTGGGAGTCTGTACCAAGATGCCTCTTCTTTTTTTTTTCAGTATTTCTGGGCGAGGTCATAAGTCTGTTGTTTTTTTGATGTTGTTTTTTTGCTGGTGAGTGCCGAGTGTCTTCTGTTGGCAGAAAATCTGGTGTAATAAGTGGTATTGTGTGCTCGATATGTAGATGACAAAAAACTGACTGATAGGACATAGTATTCAGCATAAATAGATTTTTTTTTAAAGACATGGGTAAAGAAAGGGGAAATTTACACTACAAAGACGTGTGAAGTGTTAATTTTGAGAACTGTTCTTTTCAAACTGTTTGCTCCATGTTGTATTAGTTCCACATTTATTTTTCATGAATTATGCTGAAGATGAGGATTATACCATCAGGTGGTCTTTTTTCTCTTTCCATGGTCTTCTACCCCCCCAGTTTGCTTGAATTGCAGCTTTCATTGGTTCAGTGGAGCAGTGTGGCTCCACAGGGTGACATTCGCCTGGCGCGCTGTTGTTCTTGGGCGTTGCTAAACGGCAGCTCCTGGGCTGCTCAGCCAGTGTCGAAATTCTTCAATTCTGCACCTGTTTCCTAGACAACTGACATTTAAAGGGGCGGCTCTGGTTATTGACTGTTTGCCCTTGACCCGCACTCGGCTTTAGCTTAAAAAACTGTTTGTTTCAACCTGTGACTGTTTGAGTTTTTCTCTGTAAAGTTGTTGTCAAATCACGGCCGACTGCAGCAGATGTGGCTGAAAGCTGCATTTGAACTATTTGGGTGGAGCAACTTGGGGGGGGGATTACACACACGAGCATTGACTTTGCCTTGTCTCCAGCGCTTTAATTCAAAAACAGCTTTCCACTGAGAATGCTTTTGAGTCATAGTTTAAGCTTAATGTGGGAAATCAGCCTAAATGAGCAGTGAAATGAGCAAACTCCAAACGCTATGCTGCCAAAATCAGTTGGCGGCAAAGCACTTGTGTAGGTGTAGCTGTGGATTCACATGAGTGACTGAAAAACAGGTTTATGTAGACACTGGCACCCTACAGTGCAACTGCCACACCACCAAATTAAAATTAAACCACCTAAGATGAGTGTAGAGGAGAATGTTTTCCTCCCTCCTTCTCCTCTGATCTCTGGTGGAGTCCTCCTTGAATGCTCTTTTATGTTATCAACAGAGAGCCTGATGTCTCAATCTGGCAACTCATCTCTTGTTTCCCAGTGATGGTTAGGGTGAAATTATTCACTAGCAGGTAAAACCAGCAAAAATAATGGGATTCCTCACCTCGAAATAGCAGAACAGATTTTGTGTCTGAAACCAGATATTTTAAGAGCTGCATGGAAATGAACAACTAAAGGAAATAGATACAAATTTCACTTATGCTGGAAAAAATGGTAAAGTATGTAAATTTGTAATTCATTGCATGCAGCGGGGTAGTAGCTCTAAGCAGAACATTAATGGGTCCACTCAAAGGAGACCGCTTTTATAAGGGACTGGTCCAAAATAGGAAAAGATAAAGTGCTTTTAAAGATGGAGTTTTTGTTATCCAACAGATTTTGACTTGCCTAAAATATGCCAGTCACAGCTCTCGCATACTCAACACATTCACAACAAGATTCACTTCAAATTTCATTGTCAAGGAAATCAAAATTAAGTTACCATTACCACTACTAGAACCATTAAACACAACAAACACATAACGAGATTATATAAATCTGTTAAAATAAGTCTGGATAAGAGGTTAAGGAGATGGGTGGAAGCAGATTGTTGTAGTTCAGTCCATAATTTGTTGTACAAAGACACAATTAAGTATCTTTCCTTCTGTATGCCACCAGACTGGATTGTAAATCAAACAATCGATGTGATTAAAGTGCAGACTCTCAGCAGACTTTTAATTTAAGTGGTTTAACAAAAAATCTTTTTTTGAAATAGCTGTTTGGAATTGCAGCAATTTTTGGACACAGACTCAAAAAACAGGGTGCAATTGACAAAACTTGCATCTTTGTCCAACAAATTTTGGATTTATGGTAAGTGTACGTGTATCAGAGGACACCGAAGTTGCCTAGTGTAACAGTGTAAAGTGTCCTGGATGGTGCAGGATTACACACACACACACACACACACACACACACACACACGGAATGCATAAAACTGTACAAGATCAACATGACCCTAAGAATCAGGAACTCAATGAGAATGTGGTGAACAGCACTAGAGACCAACTTTAAGCCAATCGCACAAGTCAACATCAAGTGTGGGATTTACCAAGGAGATGCTCTGTCCCCACTGCTGTTCTTCATAGGCTTGAACCCACTCATTGAGGTCATTGACTGATTACGGATACAGACTATGGAATGGAGCAATCTTCAGCCACCTCCTCTACCTGCATGACATCAAGCGGTCCTGATGTTGCTGTCATGCGGTATCGCTACGTTTGTCACTACGGCCGTCTTTCTCTGCTTGTCCACCACTAGTATGTCCGGTTGGTTAGCCATCATAGTTTTATCTGTCTGTATCTGAAAGTCCCACAGGATCTTAGCTCGGTCATTCTCGGTCTAACCTCTCATATTTACATTAAACAACATAAAATATAACACTACAAACCTTAAAATAGCCCATTAGACTTAAACAATAATCAACTAAATAATGTATGACAGTAGGCTTTTTGAAATTTTTTTGGTAGTGTGCTATTTTGACTTAAAGCCGATCTTCTCCATTACCAGCTGTAACACACTGCTGCCTTGCAAATCTGTGAGCCAGTTTAAGAAGGCTGAACTGTGACCCACGATTCTGACAGAGTGATCACATCAAAACAAGAAGTGGGTTCTTGTATTTTTCAGTTGTTAATCAGCGATCAATGTAGAAATATCTGAAGCCTTTAATTCTGTTTAATTAGAATTACATAATTCCCATTATTCTTTTCTTTTTCACATTATCAAACCAATTTCAAGGCCTTAGTTATGGTTGTACAGAGAACAAAGAGAAGAGATTGTTTCTTTTTAATTCTAGTCTTTTTTTTTCTATAGAAAGTTGGATTTAAAGACTTATTAAATAGTTTGGATGGTTACAATAGATCAGACCCAATTTCAGTTCTGCACTTGTAACATCCTGTGAAATGTCTGCAGGTGAAGATATTTTTAGCGTTTGAAAAGTCAGCTGTATTTCAGACTTTGATCAGATGATTCAGTTACATTTGCTGTACCATGTTAACCCTGAATATTACCCTACCGTGCTTGAGGGATTTCTCTCTTTGTAGTCATTAAACTCTATTGACAGCATACTGAATGAACACTGATAAATATTTGAGCTAACTGGTTTTAGAAGCAGCTTTTGTGACATATTCAGTCTTTTTTGGGGGGAGTTCACAGTCAGGACATCACAGCTCAAGACGCTCAAAATAAACAGAAAAAGCCAATTTATTGAGTCGCTTCTTAGCTGCTACAATGCTTATTCATAAATTTCTAATTGCAGCAGGCAAAAGTTAATTAGACTAGAGGACTTAGACCTGTATGAAAATTAGTGCTGGTGTCATCACAAAGGGGTCTTATAGGTTTAGTCAGTAAATACTGTCTCGGGTCACATTGGTCTGTGAGTTTAGTCGATGTTCTTGACTTCTAAATAGATCAAGCAAATAAATGAAGACTAAAGAAGCAGGTTATATAAGATGCCTCACATCTGTTTACATTCTTCTTCATTTTGTGTCAGAAAAAGATTCATGCAGTTGGTACAGATGTTGTGTTCAAGGTGCAAATCTGTTTTTTTTTCCACAAAAGTTTCATGTCTCAGAAATAAGGCCATTTAAGGAGCCCCTCATGTCATGTGCTGCTACAATGCTCAAATCTTCTTTTGATGCCATGTGCAATTCCATCAAAGGCCATCAGTGCAGTACAATATTGTCATCTGGATAAAGGACTATGTGAAGTTGAGGGGAGATGGCTGAAAGCAGATGGACAAATGGAGCAGTGGACACACATTCAGTCCAACTTACACCCCCTGACAAAAGCTTTCAAGGTCACTAAGATGAAAAAGCCAAACCAAAATCTTGAAGTCCCACTTTTGCCTTTCCCTCACAAACAGCACCTCCATTCATTTCTTTGTTTTTTCCCCCCCCTTTCTTTCTTTTTCTGTCTCTTTCGCTCTCCTCTCCCTGCATCGTCTCCCTGATCGGGCGGCAGACAGCGTGTAAGTGCTCTAACCCAGAGAAGTCTCCAGGAGCTCTTGTGATTGGCTGTGCTCTGCAGCACTGTTCACAATCGATTAAGGCACGGTGAGCTCCCGTTAACAGCTTTTCTCTGCTGCTCCTGTGGCTTTGATACCGTCACACAGACTCCAACTTCGCCCTTAACCCTTCAACCGCTGTCCTCTCTTTTTCTCTTTGTCTCTTTCACGTTTTCTCTTTAAACTTTTACCTTCATTTTCAAAGCCCCAGACTCCCCCCCCCCCCCCCCCCCCCCCAACTCTATTGGCCCTCAAAGACATTTCTTATAACTCTCACTCCAGGCTTGTGTTATCCCCCCACCCTTGAGTTCTTACTCTTAAGTCACTTAGAGCCTCTTCTACCCTCACTCACCTTGTGCTGTCATCTGAAATTTCACTCACAGTTCTCCGCTCAGGGGAAAAGCTCAAAAGATAGACAGAACTGGAGATAGAAGAAAGATGGAGCTCTTTAAATGTAATAATACAACTGTTGCCAGACCCTACAGATGGTCTTGTTCATAATATTGGCTAACTAAGGATGTCATGATGGGTTTTTCCGAGCCAGAAGTTACCAAGTTTGGATGAGAGGTTGGAGAGCTAAGTTATCAGCTAACACCAGCGAGCTTGGTTAGCAAACAGCATCTTTTTTTCCTGCCATGTTATTCTGTCTTTAAAACTTCTTATTACACAATAATCCCACAGCATATGAAACTCAAATGAGGAACACAGGAAGAGTAAATGTTCAAAATCT
Organism: Mchenga conophoros; assembly: GCF_057382185.1. Lineage (NCBI taxonomy): Eukaryota > Metazoa > Chordata > Actinopteri > Cichliformes > Cichlidae > Mchenga > Mchenga conophoros. The sequence goes on from NC_140530.1 coordinate 24,144,430, forward strand.
CTTTAACCCTGGAGAACCCATGGGGTCAGAGCCGACCCCATTGGTTTTCTAGTGAAACCATGGGGTCAAATTTGACCCCATGGGTTCTCCAGGGTTAATTTAGGCTGATGTTATGCACGGCTCAGCAAATAAACCAGGAAAGGAGAAAGCCACAGGCAAAAAGTTTAAAGATGAGGAGAGAAACTAGAAATAGTGAAAATCTGAGGAATACAAAATTTGCTGGGCTGGAGTGACTGATGAGTAACTTGACAATTTGACAGGAAACAAAGGGTAGCAGGAGCAGTAGTGTGTCTAAAAAAATGTGAATATTATGAATATCCTGGTAGGTGGCCGAGCTGACTTTGGACTTGATGAAACACAATGCACAGACCACCACCAAAACCAGCAGGTGACACGAGCACCCAAAATCATCACAGCCGCAGAAACTTCAAACTGGACTTCAAACACTTTGTATTTTGTGCCTCATCTCTTTTTCTCCGGACTTTGGGACTCTGGTTTCCAAATGAAATGCAAAATTTGCTTTCATCTGAAAAGAGGACTTTGAACAATTGAGCAACAGCCCAGAGAAGATGCTTCTAATGTGGTCTCTGGTTCAGAAGTGGATTGATATTATGAATGCCGCAGCTGTAGCCCCTTTCCTGGAAACACCTGTGCGTGCGTAACAGCTCCTGATGCAAGCACGCTAACCTCAGTCAACTCCCTGGAACAGCCAGCCTATTCAGCAGCGACCTTCTGTGGCTTGTGGAGGGTGCTGATGATTGTCATCTGCACAGCCATCAAGTTAGCACACTTCCCCGTAATTGCAGTTGTGTTTACTGAACTAGGCGAGAGATATGTGGTATTTATACTGGTGATTTACTCTGACTGAAAACTACATATTTAAATAATTTGAGATACTGGTTTTCTGATTTTCTATATAAAAGCTTACCTTTTTTTAATTAAGTTGCAGAGAATTATTTTTCTTTTTTTCCTTGTGCATTAGTATGTACACACTAACAGGAATGACTGGATAATGCAACACGGGTGATACTAACTGTGGTGGGACAGACCATAGCAACAAAAGGTAGAAACAGAAACAAAGGCTACAAGCAAAGCTAACAGCGATAAAACAGGGTGAGCAAAAACGAAACAGCAACTGACAGAAGTAGCTCAAATCCATGAACCATGACAGCACCAGTAGTGCAGACAGTGACATTTCTGGAAAGAAAATTTCCTTTTAAAAACAAAACATTGGTCTGTTTCTAATGTCAAAAAATTTGTAGCTGTCTCATTCCCAACCTCAAATGCATCCAACACCTTTGGGATCAGTTGAGGCAGATTGTGAGCCAGGATTTTTTGGCAAGCATTTGTGGTTCTTGAGGGTAAAAGGGATAAAAAAAAAAAAAAAAAAACCCTGCTGCCAGTTTCTAAAACGATGTAGAAAATCCCCTTAAAGTGCAAAGTTTGAAGAAAAAAAATTGCGCAACAACAGTCTCTGGATGAGATGTTTAGAAATCAGATATGGATACAGTGCTTTCGTATCCACAGGCTTCTGGCCAAAATAAAATTTCACATTATGTTTAAAATCATTTGTTTAGTACTTCTCTAAATGTGGTTTTAACAGTTCTTTTTTGTGTTACACACACAAAAGAAATCACCAGTGCCACTTCAGCTCAGTGGGTGAGCAGGGAACCACATGCTACACAGTATCACCAAAAGTGTTCACTTACCCATCCAAATCATTGAATTCACTCACTTCCACAGCCACAGGTGTATAAAATCAACCACCTACACATGCAGACTGCTTCTACAAACCTTTGTGAAATAATGGGACATTCATAGGAGCTCAGTGATTTCATGCATGTTACTGTGATAGGACGCCACCTGTCCATTTGTGAAATTTCCTCGTTACTAAATATTCCACAGTCAACTGTTAATGTCATTATAACAAACTGGAAGCGACTGGGAATGAAATCTACAGAGTGGGTCACACCTCTAAAGTGGCCTTCATGGAATGGGTTTCCATGGCCGAGAAGATTCCAAGTCTTACATCACCAAGCGCCAAAGTGATTTGTGTGCTGTCCCGTATCCAGTGGACTCTAAATCAGTGCAGAAGTGTTCTCTGGAGTGATGAATCACACTTCATTGACTGGCAATCTGAAGGACGATTCTGGGTTTGGCAGAAACTCGTCTGCCTGCATGCGAAGGAAACAGTGTACATGGCACGGGCTCAACCGGTGGGCCTTTGCTGCATATCTTAATAATAATGGATTGGATTTATATAGCGCTTTTCAAGGCACCCAAAGCGCTTTACAATGCCACTATTCATTCACTCTCACATTCACACACTGGTGGAGGCAAGCTACGGTTGTAGCCACAGCTGTCCTGGGGCAGACTGACAGAAGCGAGGCTCCCATATCGCGCCATCGGCCCCTCTGGCCAACACCAGTAGGCAAGTAGGGTAAAGTGTCTTGCCCAAGGACACAACGACCAGGACAGAGAGCCCAGGGATTGAACCGGCAACCTTCCGGTTACAGATGCGATTCCCAACCCCCTGAGCCACGGGCGCTTTCCTGTCCATATTCACTGCCCTACTATCCAATGCAGGAAAAAAATGCTAAAGAAATGATATTTTTAAAAAATCACCAAAATAACAAGTAGGTAAGCAAGAACTTACTTTTTATATAAATACTAATTCCCCTCTTCACTCGTTTTTGCTTTTAAACACAAAAGCTGACTTTGTGACCTTCTCTGTATTTCTTCAGTCTGAATTGAATGTTTTGGTCTAATTCGATTTAATAACATGATACATATCTAACCGCCTTTGCTTTCTGTATCCCTCTGCCTGCAATTAAGTCATTACTTTGTTGCAGCTTTTGTGCTGGAGCATGTTATCTCCGCCTACTTGAGACGAATGAGAAATTAGTATGTTTAAGTACAGGCAGGAATGCAGTTCATCCAAAACTGTGACCAAAATCTGAATTTCCAGCTTTTTGTGACTGTTCATCGAGCAATGGAGGACAGCACTGCCTGAAGAAAATTACGTTTTTATTGTAGAAAAGCAATGAACCATTCTCTATGAAACATAAAAGATGTGCAGCGAGAGAGGCCAGTGGCTCAATCTGCCCAGACAGGGTGTTCTTTTCTTCTGCTGTTTTTTTTTCATTTTTCTCTATTGTGGCTCACAGAGAAAGCTTTAAGGAGCATTTAGCCCGTCTACTTGGTGCAAACATGGCCTACAGCTGCTAACGTCTGCTGTCTGGTATAGGGGAGCGTATAGTATGGTCCGCAATTATTATTATTGTGATGCACATCTGTTCAGTCATACATATCATTGACACATTTTTTAGCTCAAGCTTAATTGTTTTAAAGAATAAAAATATCCCATGCTTCCCAAACAAATAAACTAAAGATGATGATTAAAAAGGTGGCACCTTCACAGCACCACAAAGTTGCTGGAAAAAAACTAGAACCACCAAACGCCAATATATCCACCAGAGAATAGCAAATGGTTTATTTCTTTTCGACTGAAAACACCGCAACTTGTATCTGGGGGTGGGCGTCCGGGTACACACCGGCTCACTCCTTGGCGGCCGCTTATTGGGGCTCGCTCGGGCCACTTTGGAGGTGGGGTGCCCCCGGCCTCTCGGCCTGGGGCTCGGTCACTCAGGCACAGCTGGCTGCCGGCGGAGCTCACGGGCGCGTCACTGCAACTCCCCCTGGCTTCTGCTCCGAATGAGCTCTCATCTGGGACTCTCCTTAGCTCTTACTGGGACAGTGGCGCGGCTGCCCCTCTGTGGGTCTTCCTTGGTCTCTTGTGTTCTGGGGGCCTCTGGATGTCTGGAGTTTTGATCTCCTCCATACCTGCTTGATACCATAGAGGACAGGGCTGTGGCTCCCCACACTCTCTAGCAGATCATTACATGGAGAAACCTTTGGAATGCAAACATGCTGATCCACACAGGTATGCACACATGGGTATTCACAGATGCGGACTACAGCTTTCTTGGCTGCTGCCTCAAAGCACACTGTGCGCTGTCTATCTTGCGTGCTGCACAATATCGTTTATTATTTAGTAACTATTGATATCTATGACTAGCTAGTTTATTGTGATGGTGCTTTTTTTTTTTTATTATTATGTTGCTCTTTGTTGTTTGCTGTCTCCCCTGTTTTTTTTGTTTTTCTTTCTCTCCATACAGGTGACCCAGGAGTTTTTTTTGTTTTTTTGTTTTTTTGTTTTTTTGTTTTTTTTTTCTCTCTTCCCCCCCTTCTCACCGTCTCTTCTCCCCTTTGGTTTTCTTTCTTCCTCTCCCCCTCTTTCTTTCATTCTTTCCCCCTGTCCTATTAAAAAAAAAAAAAAAAAAAAAAAAGGATGACAAAGGATGAACTGAAGCTCCGCCATCACGTGATGTCACATGCTGCTGTTTCTGATGTCACTTCCAAAAAAAAAAAAAAAAAAAAAAAAAAAAAGAAAACACCGCAACTTCTGCTAGTAACATTATTAGGGATGTAATAGTACACACTGATCATGATTTACTATGTATTTTGGTTTTGAGTTGCTTTTTTATAACTTACTGTAGCCCTTGATGTCCACTAATCACAGAAGAAGCCTCGGGTTGAGAATTCAAGCCTGTACTTGTTTATAAAAGGTTGGGATGATCTGCTAGCTAAAATGTACACAAGAAGGAACTTTGCGCCGTTACTTTCAGCATGTGTTTTAAGTCTTTACCCCTCAAAAGTCAAAGGAGCTTGCAAAGAAAAGCGTCTGGACTTCTTTAAGTTACTTGAAGACGTTTCACCTCTCATCCGAGAAGCTTCTTCAGTTCTAAGGTCAAATGGTGGAGAGTCCCAGATATAAACCTAGTGGGAGTGACCCCCACAGAGGGACAAAAGGACCCCCTGATGATCCTCGAATCCCCTGAGCCAAGGTGTGAAACTGTTAAGTCTGTGTTTTGGCGTTTTGTCTTTCGGGTGAACCAGTTTCTGTCTGAGCGTGTTGCTGGGTCTAAAATACACCGGGATATCGTGCTTGGAGAAAACTCTCCTGAGTTTTTCTGATACACCGGCTACATAGGGGATGACAATGTTGTTGCGTCTGTCTTTCTTATCCTCCCTCGCTGGTGTCTGATCTTCTTTTCTGTGCCTCTTTGCTGACTTTAAGAACGCCCATTTAGGATAGCCGCACGTTTTGAGTGCTTCCTTTACATGTGTGTGTTCCTTCTTTTTTCCTTCAGGCTTAGAGGGAACATGTTCTGCCCGGTGGTGTAGGGTCCTAATTACTCCAAGTTTGTGTTCCAGAGGGTGATGGGAGTCGAACAGGAGGTACTGGTCCGTGTGTGTGGGCTTCCGGTAGGGCTGCTCGATTATGGCAAAAATGATAATCACGATTATTTTCACTGAAATTGAGATCACGATTATTTGACGATATTTATTTAACCCTTTAAGACCTACTATAGAACCAAGTCCACCAGAGCTTATATTATTTTTATTTATTTTTTTTACATGCTGTAGTGCCATTTGTGGGAGCATTTCAAGTTGCTATACATCAATACAACTGTTATAGCCCATATTTTAATAATATGTATGCATTAAGTGCATAGTAATTACATAAATTGCAAAAAAGTGCAATAAACTACAAAAAAAATTGAAAATCGCTTTTGTTTTGTTTACATATATTTCTACTTGGAGAAGTTTAAGAGGTTTATCCCTCAAAACTTTAAATACAATAAAGTTGCAAAAAATAGTTTCCCACCACAGGAAATTTATTTTGAGTGTCTTCATAGTTTTATTTTGGAGATACAGCAATTTTTATATACTGCAGGAAAAACAAAAAACAATCCTATGATGCAAATTTGCAAAGAAAACAGCATGTGCATCATTTCACTGTGGGAAGTGTTACGAACAGCTGATAGGAACGGCAAAGCGTGTTTCTGGAATATTATGTTTTTGTTCCTGCAAGCGCTTTTTATGCAGTTTTTGCAAAGCTATATGTGGAACGAAACCGTGACCGAGGACAAGCTGATGGCATCAGATGTAAGTACAACTCCTCCGGTTTCATATGCAAAACAAATACTTACACGGTTCAGGTTCTACAGGGATTTAAAAATAGTTACGCAAAACGGAGCGTGCTGCTCTGACCGGCTTTAAAGGGTTAACAATGACTTTAAAAAAAAATAATATAAAATAGTGTGCAACACCACTGAAGTTTTGTGTTTTTTTTTAAACTCTTTTCAACCAACGGCAGTCACTCTCCAAATAACTTCTGCTTAGCTTTCCGAGCTTCCCTCGGGTCCTCTTAATCAGCGGTCTCCACCCTTTTTTGCGCCACGGACCGGTTTATGCCCGACAATATTTTCACGGACCGGCCTTTAAGGTGTCGCGGATAAATGAGGGAGGGGCTAATAATCGGCTCAGTCATTTTTAATGATCGTTGAAAGCCCAGATCGTAATCGTGATTAAAATTCGATTAATTGAGCAGCCCTAGCTTCCGGTAAACTTCGATGTTGAGGTTGCCATTCTCTTCAATGTGCACAGCGCAGTCCAGGAAAGGCAAACAGTCGTCCTTTGTGTCTTCCCTGGTGAACTTGATGTTTTTATCCACAGCGTTAATGTGCGCAGTGAAGGATTCCACTTCTTGTGTCTTGATTTTGACCCAGGTGTCGTCCACATATCTGTACCAGTGGCTGGGTACTCTTCCTTTGAAAGAGCCAAGAGCCTTCCTTTCCACTTCCTCCATGTAAAGGTTGGCTACAATAGGTGACACGGGGGAGCCCATGGCACAGCCATGTTTTTGTCTGTAAAAGCCTTCGTTGTATTTGAAATATGTAGTGGTGAGGCAGAGGTCTAACAGTGTGCAAATCCGATCGGGTGTGAAGTTGGTCCTGTCCTCCAAGGAGCTGTCTTCTTGTAGTCGTTTTCTGACAGTCTCCACGGCCTCCGTGGTGGGTATGCAAGTGAAGAGAGAGACTACATCAAAGGACACCATGGTTTCATCTGGATCCAGGGTAAGTTTCTGGACCTTGTCGGTGAAGTCGGTGGAGTTCTTGATGTGGTGTGGGGTGTTCCCCACGAGAGGAGCAAGGATGGTAGCAAGGTGTTTAGCAATGTTATAAGTGGCTGAGTTTATGCTACTGACTATGGGTATGAAAGGGAATCAAGGAAACTAGCGGATTATAGGAACCATCTCCGTTTCAACCTAAGATGTAGACAAAGCAGAGTTGTTCCTAAGAGCCTGCGCCTTGGATCCACTGTCAGGGGATACAGAGCAGACTTGATTCTACACAGAGCACAAAATCACCTTTTAAGTGAAAGGATAAGACAGGTCCATTTCACTATAGATGCCCTCCAGATCAAGATCAGCCAGACCCTGTAGGAACTGGAAACCCTTCTACCCTCTCCAATCCTAGAAGAGGTTTACAAGTTTGTGGACAAGGCTCAGCGGGCCCAACACTCTAAAGGAAAAGAAAGACAACGCAGGAAATTTCACACCTTGCTTTGAAAAACACACACTCCTCATCCTGAACCTACACAACCCAGAGAAGAAAACACACCTGAAGTCAGTCAGGAGAAATGGGTTAAGAACTTTTCAGACAGGATTCTCACTGAACCTGAAAAGAGAGTATTAGCCAAAGGACTCAATTTTGCCATTTCTCCACAACAGTTGCCCATAGTGGACCTCATCACAGCCACAGAATCTGCCATACGGATTAATAAATTATCACAGACAGAAGCAGAGCAAATCAGGATGAAAGTCTCAGCCACGCTCTCCAGTGCCAAAGTCCCTCCATCCAACCTCACAATACAGGAAAAGAAGGCCGTCGCTTCCCTGAGCAAAGACCACAACATCACTGTTTTACCAGCTGATAAGGGAAGATGCACCGTGGTCCTAAACACTACAGATTACCATACAAAGATCACTACTCTCCTCAGTGACAACAATACCTACGAAGCCCTAAAGCGAGACCCCACAAGCAGCTACAAAAAGAAAGTTATAGCTTGCCTTCAAGACTTTGAAAAGGACAAAATTATTGACCGCCTTACATATCACCGCCTTTACCCAGAGTTAGCAGTCCCTTTTAGCAAGGGACTGCGAACTTTGCTATTGCTACATGTTTTTTTGCCCATACCAGTTCTGTTTACATTTATGTAGTGCTGTTTCAAATGAATAATCAAATTGAACAGAGTCAGCTCCATACCCAATTGCAGTTGAAAAATGTCAGCATATAGCTTTTGTCCGATCCACCTGCCGTTGTCCGTTGTCTGAGGAAACTGTAATATTCTCAACTGAAAGACTTTAATGATGGTGTAGGGACTTAACTACATACATGCATCAAACCAAAAGAATTATACCAAAAAGCTATGGGACTCTTACACCTCTCAGACATGTTGAAATGCTTGGTTCTCAAAAGAAAGGCATTAATGACCCAATGATCTGACATTTAAGCCTGGCACATGAGGAGGTGAGAAGAGCTTGGTATTATACTCTGATTGATTTTTCACCTTGGTGCTCAACTATAAGTGAGACTTTTCATATAAATACACCCATATCACAAGATCCCTGGAGAGACTGTCAGAAAATGTATGCACAGTCCTCAGTTTAACATTAATATTTCCCATCTTCTTCTCATGTCCATATTTTCTCTTTAGCTTGTATTATGTCAATTTGGATGTCAAGTTGGAACACATCTGATTTGTCCATGCTGTTGATCCCTGCATACACTCCCATTAGGAGAAGAGCCCCCCCAGTCACAAAAACTGTGAAAACCTGGCCAGAAGGTGCATCACATCAGCTGCAGGACTGTTTTGAAAACACGGACTGGAGCGTGTTCGAACATCAGGACCTTGAAGAGCACACAACATCAGTGCTCTCATATATTAACTTCTGTGTCAACAGTGTCACTGTGGACAAACGTCTCTGGGTGTATTCCAACCAGAAATCCTGGATGACTAAAGAGGTCCAGGTCCTGCTGAAGCAACGTGACGCCGCTTTTAGATCCGGTGATGGTATGCAGTACAGTGCAGCCAGATCTCAGTTGAAAAGAGGCATCAGAGAGGCCAAGGCAGCGTACAAGAGAAGGATCGAAGACCACTTCACCACCAACAACTCACGACAGGTATGGCAGGGAGTTCAGCACTTAACCAACTACAAACCTGGCAATACCACGTTGACTGAGGGTAACGCGGAGCTTGCAGAGGAGCTGAACCACTTCTTCGCACGCTTTGAGGTGAAGGGACCAGAGGCAGCAGCAGCAAAAACATCGGACAGCAGCAGCCCAAGCCTCATAGTGCAGGAATATGAGGTGAGGTGCACACTGAGGGCAGTGAACCCCAGGAAGGCCACCGGACCAGATGGGGTAACCGCAAAGGTCCTAAAAGAGTGTGCAGACCAGCTGGCTGGGGTCTTCACTAAGATCTTCAACACTTCACTGTCCCAGTCCTGCATCCCGCTGTGCCTAAAGTCAGCCACAATTGTCCCACTGCCAAAGCGTACTGTGGCATGAATAAGGCACGGCGGGACCACGGAGCGACGTTCAGAGCCAACTTTATTTGATTCACGTCACACCACACCACCACCAACCCCTGAGTCCCCGTGTTTTAACACGGCGGGCGTGATTGCGGATGCCGTGCAGGTGCGTCCGCACGGCCCCGCAGACCACGCCCCACCACATACCCCCATCGCCCGATTGAGGCCGGGGAGCAATCTGGCCGAACCTACTCCCCCCCCCCGCGAACTGGGGCGAGACTCGGCCCCTAAACATTGGCGCCCCAGCCCCTGACCAAGCGACGGGGAAGCGTCCATTCTGGTGGCCGCCCGCGCATCCAGCGGCAACGGCGAAGCTGGTCCGGAGGTCGGCCGCGTAGCAAGCGGACACGGCCCCACAGGCATGGCCGTGAGCTCCTGCACACAGGCGGCTGGGCAGACGTCAGGCGCGCAGAATCGACTGGTGGCAGCGAGGCTGGACTAGCCAGCCCGCCGATCCCCGGCCTAGCGGGGCTGTCCCGCTCCTCTGCCTCCAACTCCGGCAGCCTGTGCAGGCTGCCCTGGAGCAGGGACCTCCGTCTCCCCGCACAGCTGCTCCGCCACCGCCTCCGCCACTCCCGTTTGGAGCGGCTCCCCGCACTGCGCCTCCGCCCCCAGCAGGCACAGCCCCTCGCCCACCTCTGGGTGGAGCGACTCCTCTGCCTCCGGCAGGTGTAGACCCTCGCCCGCCTCGTCCTCGGCCTCCGATTGGAGCGGCTCCTCCACCGCTCCCGGCAGGAGCAGCCCTTCACCCGGCTGCTCCTCCTCCTCCGGCAGGCTCGGACCCCCGCGTGGCTCGTCCACCACCTCCGGCTGCCGAGGTGACCCACACGGCTCCTCCACCGCTTCACTGTCCTCGGGACACACTTGTGGGGGTGGCGCCCAGGCCCAGAGCAGCGCTGCCAGCTCTGCCATCTTCCCCAGGTGGCGTTCGCTCTCCTTCCGCAGCTCTTCCTGTTGGCGACGCACCTCCGCCGCCTGCTTCCGCTGGGTGGCCGCTATTTCGGCCACCCTCTCGGCCAGCTCTTTCCCTTCCTGGCTCTGGTAGGTACCCGCCATGCCGCCTCCTGGGTTTCGGCACCAATGTGGCATGAATAAGGCACGGCGGGACCACGGAGCGACGTTCAGAGCCAACTTTATTTGATTCACGTCACACCACACCACCACCAACCCCTGAGTCCCCGTGTTTTAACACGGCGGGCGTGATTGCGGATGCCGTGCAGGTGCGTCCGCACGGCCCCGCAGACCACGCCCCACCACACGTACTAACATTAGCAGCCTCAACGACTACCGACCAGTTGCTCTAACACCTGTTATAATGAAGTGCTTTGAGAAACTGGTCCGACGTCACATCATGTCCTGCCTGCCACCCACACTCGACCCGCTCCAGTTTGCATACAGAGCTAACAGATCAACTGAAGATGCCATTGCTACAACGCTCCACACCACCATCTCTCACCTGGAAGTGCAGGGCCGTTACGCCAGGCTGCTCTTTGTTGACTTTAGCTCTGCTTTCAATACGATACTCCCGGACAGACTAATAGATAAACTGCTGGAAATTGGACTTCCTTCCACCACCTGCCGCTGGATCAGAGACTTCCTCTCAGACCGTGTACAGAGAGTTAGAGTGGGGCCTCATCTTTCCTCAGCCCTCAGCCTCAACACCGGCTCTCCACAAGGCTGTGTACTGAGTCCCCTACTGTACACTCTGTACACACATGACTGTGTTAGTTCCCACCCAGACAACACAGTCATCAAGTTTGCAGATGATACCACTGTGGTGGGGCTCATCTCAGGGGGAGATGAGACTGCATACAGAGCTGAAGTTCAGAGGCTGTCAGATTGGTGTGCAGACAACAACCTGGACCTCAATACCACCAAAACAAAAGAACTGGTAGTTGACTTCAGAAGGAGGAAGTCCGAGCTGCAGCCTGTCAGCATCAACGGGGAGTGCGTGGAAAGGGTCTCCAGTTTCAAGTTTCTGGGTGTGCACATAGACACAGACCTCCAATGGAGCTCTAACACCTCTGCGGTCTTAAAGAAGGCCCAACAGCGTGTCCACTTTCTGAGAATCCTCAGAAAAATGGACCTGAAGAAGGAGCTGCTGACCGTCTTCTACCGCTGCTCCATTGAAAGTGTGCTGACATATTGCATCGGTGTGTGGTTCTCCAGCTGCACCACAGCACACAGAAAGGCACTCCAGAGGGTCATCAACATGGCCCAAAAAATCATTGGACATCCTCTTCCCTCCCTGAAGGACCTGTACAGCACTCGCTGTCTCAAGAGGGCACGCAGCATCCTACGGGACTGCACACACCCAGGACACCGGGTGTTTAAGCTGCTGCCGTCTGGCAGGAGGTTCAGGCTGCTGAGGTCCCGAACAAATAGACTCAAGGACAGCTTTTACAACAGGGCAATAGCCCTGATCAATGTAAATAGCTGACCTGACTGGATACCTCCCTGGACTTTTTAGGGGGAGGTAACAATGTTTAAAACGATAACAATAATATTTATATTTATAACAAGGTGCAATAATAATTAATGTGCAATAATAACAGTGTGCAATACACATACACTTATTCTTCTTTTTTATACTAAGTTAATATACTGTGTTGTGTTGTTTGTTACGTTGTGATGTGTCATATCGTGTCGTGTTGTGTTATATGTAGTGCCGACGTAGGACAGTTTTTCCAATTTCATTGTACTACTGTACTATGTATGACTGTGCAATGACAATAAAGAGTTATCTTATCTTATCTTATTTCTCTAACTCTTATAGTTAGACATCAGACGTCTTATTGACTCTTTTAAGTACTCCTAAATTAGACAACAGAATATTATCACTGTTTAATTTAGCTATGAATAATGGCTGGCTTACTTTAGGCCTTTAAAGCACTTGAGGATTACCAATATTTTTTGGTCTTTATTGAAAAGAATATTATTTGATTCCCAGCCCATACAGCATTTTACTTTTTCTTTTCTTTGCCACGGAGAGAAGAAACTAAGTCTACTGAACTATGGAAGTTGTTGCCACAAGAATATTATTTCAGTGTGTTGCTTTTTTGGGGGGTTTGCTGAAATTCATGGATTGCTGAGGACAGTTTGCTTTAGGTAGCAAGACAGAAAGGAAGCATTTGAAGGGGATGGATGGCCCTGTCAGCCCGTCCTTATTCCCAAGACATCAAATACTGCCCTTTTGTCAAAGCCGATGGCACCTCACAGATACGCACAAGGTGTCCTTTTGGTGTCTGTGCTGTGAAGCACATGACATCTTTCCGTGAAGTTTATGGGAACAGTGAAGTAAGTTTGTCTCACCTAACATGTCAAATATGGACACTTCTACAGAAACCTTTGGTTCATAGTTAAACTTCACTGTTTTGAAAACACAAAATACTGCTTAAATTACTGCGTTTTCCTAAAACTAACCAAGTATATTTGACAACAACAAGGTGCAGCATATTTTACTCATAAATATGCACAGATTAGTTTGTAATTATGTCTTCCAAGAAATTCATGAGTTCTCATAAATTCATAATTAATCCATTAAAAATAGATAGTTGTGGGTTTGCAGTTTGTGGAAGCCACCATGTTCCGCAACAGCTAACAGAGGCTAACGGCAGCACAAGCAGCAGATTTACTGACAACTCACGGTACCACTGTCTGGAAGTGAGCTTTTCTGGTTCATTGACCTGTTTTAGACTCTTTTCACAAGATTTTAGAGTTAGAGTAAATAAAGGTGGATGCAGACAGCACTGAAGGCTGAGGTAAACAGTGGAATGACAGCCTACCACAGGCAGGGGGCAGTTCTGGGGCAAATCCAGATGTGGTCTAAACCAGCGGTCCCCAACCCTTTTCCCCGCCACGGACCAGTTTATATCGGACAATATTTTGACGCCTTTAAGGTGTCGCAGATAAATCCAACAAAATAAAACCAGTACCAAAAAAACAAGATTTATTCCAGCCCGTTATCCCTCCCGAGGCGTAACATCCTGACGATTTGTCACGTCCCGCGGCGTTCCTGAGGAAGCGAAAGGTGACCTTCTGCGTTATGCGTGAAATACAGTAGAATGTCCCGCGGCAATACACGTTCCAGCCCTGACCCCAACCCTATCTGGAACCCTAACTGTAACTTTATCCCTAACCTAAACCAGCACTTTAATGACCTTAAATAGTGTTTTCCAAAGTGATCTAAGTAAAATGAACGAACATGTGTAGATTGATTCCAAACGGTTCTCATGTTTCCTCATTTTTCCGATCTCGTCATTTAGGGATGTGTTGGGTGCCCGCCCGGAAGTGTAATATGTTGACGATTTGTCACCTAGCGTAAAATATTACGCACGGAAAAGACCCAGGAAAACCGAGTTAACGATAAAAACCCTGAAAACCATACATTTCAAATCTGAGCCTCAACTCTCGCGGCCCGGTACCAAACAACTCAAGGACCGGTACACGTCCGTGGCCTGGGGGTTGGGGACTGCTGGTCTAAACAGTAGTAGAAACCACCCAGCCAGCCTTTGCTGTTATGGGAACCAGTCTAAATGTGATGTTTTTTTTATGTCGCACCGCACCAAAAGTGTCATGCACTTGGATTAGGAGGGATAAGAAAACAGAATTTAGTTGACTACATTCTGCAATCCTCTGACATTTAGTGTTAAAAAATTGTACACACTGTAACTGTAAAGGAAGTAAAATAGTGAAAACAAAAGAAATAAAATGGTGAAGAAACAAAATTAGAAAGAAGCAAGTGAGCAAATGAAAAACAGCTGATAAAAAAATCTAAATCAGGGCCTGTACAGCTATCTCCTGGTTAAAAAAAGCTTGTGATTCACTCCTTCACCAGCCCTCTAGCTGTCAAATACAGACTTTGTAGATCTTTAAAAGCTGTCTTTTGATGTTCATGCCCAGCTCATCTAGGCACCGCTGCAAAAGGCCACCTTACACAATATTCGATTCCCGGGGATGAGAGTATGCGGGCCATGTAAACAGAGTGGCACAAATTTTAGTTAACAAGCTTTAGGTACACCTTAACTGCTCATTTTTTAACACAGATAATTAAATATTCCCAAAGCACAAGTTTGTTTTTATGCTTGTTTGCTGGTTTTCTGCCCTTTTTCTAACTCACAGTGCTTCCAGTGATACTCTTTTGATGACTTGACCCCTTTCTATCCCAGCAGAAACTGTGAAACTGAATTTCTGTACTGAGGTTGCATATCGACTCCTGGGCAAGTTCCTTTCACTGAAAAAAACTTGTGCAATCCCCTCAAAAGCTCAAGAAATACAGCATATAAAAGAAGCTTTTATTTTAACACAGTATTTCATGCCATCTATTATGGTATATGCTGTAATTTGGAAACAGCAACTAGCAACCTCACCACAGAATTAAAAAAAGAAGCGCTGATTGAAATGAGCTTGTTTCCTCTGCTGAAGTATTATTGACAGCTCATTAAATATTACACGACCCTTTAAAGTGAGTCTGTTTCTAAAGTCTTGAAAGTCAAATTTCTGTCTCAATCTTTGAGCCAACATGCATAATAAATCCTTAAAATGCTCAGAAAAAGAACATTTAAACTTCTTAATTTTTACAGGAAACTGCAAACTTCACATGATGAAAAGTTTTAGATAAATTGACCTTGTTTGAGTTTTTTTTTTTTTACTGCCAACTATATTATTCTACTGCAGAAATGTCGATAAAAGTGTTTCACTTTATTGACTTTTAAAATGTGTACAATATGTTTTTTTTACCACTCTTTATGTTGTCTGCTGTGTCATTATATGCTTTATACCTTGAATGCATCTTAGAGAGATGCTGACACATTCAATGCCACAATTTGTGCCACGCTTTCTCTTTCTATTATCATCTCATCATCGCAGAGATGAGAAAAGTTTCTTCACTCCCCCGCTGCTGCTCTATGACTCGTATTCATCTGTCACATGCCTTTCACAATGGATACAAACTTGTGCAGGATTATAGCAAAGCAGCGCGTGTAGCGTGTGACAGGTGATGAAGATCTCCAGCAGAGAATAATACTGGACAGTCAACCTGTCGGCGTATGATATGTGCCTAGAGCCCTCTGGGTGTTGTAGTTTGTACTCGTCTCTCTGTTGGTATCACTGCTCACTGCGTTTGATGGCAGGTGCCACATGTAATGGAGAGATGAGGATGTGGCGTCTTCAAAGCAGACATGACCTCCAGGGGCCGTGGTTCAATGTGTTTGTTTGGAGATGAATCTTGTTGGGACTTTGCCGGTGTATGGTCCCCCCCCCCAGAAGTCCTGTCTCCTCAGAGCTGTAATCACAGCAGACTGCATCATGTCACAGCACCCTGCTCTAATTGGCCTGTCACTCTCAGTGCACTGGGGGGGGGAGGGGCTGGCCTTTGTAGGGCTGCCATGGCGACTGGGCCATTTAATGAGAACGAGCACGCTGTGACTAATGACATCCCTGAGCCCATCGGATATACTGCAAATGGACAATTTGCTGCATCACTCACACACTCGCACAACAATACACAAAAATAAAGGCACAGAGCTCGGCGTGGTCAGACCTCATTGAATAGAGGACAGTTTCCCCTTCTGCCTTTTTTCACCATGAATCAATAAGTGACAAGTGGACTTCAGTAGTAATGCGAGCTTTTAGCGATTGTTTTATTTAATAAGGCCACTGCTAATATCATGCAGTGATATTAACTACAGCTTAAACACATAAGCTATTGGGTGCGTTATTGCTCAGCAGACCTTAATAGGAGATATGAGGCATATCGTGAATAATAGGACTATGGATCTGATGCGAGGTAGGATAACACAGTCGAGCACGTTTGCAGCGGAGAGAAACACATTAGCTCAACCATCTTCTCTTCCTATCATACTGTTTATTGGTCCATTAGTGACCAAGTGACAGCTTGAAATTTGTGGACATCTATCAAATATATCACTTCCTGAGCTGGATGGGATGGTAACCCAACATGTTTTGGGTTTTTTTGTCTGAAAGTATTAATGTGCTTAAAACAACAACCATTCACAGGGGTTAAGGTCACGGTTCACACAAGTTTATAAGGCTGAAACAATGTGTCTGTCATGGGTGGGTTCGATCTGGTCCACCGGTTGGCTTTAGAAAAGTGAAAAATGGAAAAGATGGCCTTTAATTTGGAGCTTTTTGTATATTTTGGTCAGTTTTACAGCCTTCTTACTGACAAAGACATCACCCACACCCTAGCATACTAACCAAAGTGAGCAAGTACAACAAAACCTACCTAACCCCATCTCTTTTAACAGTGGGAGGAAGGTGGAGAACCCACGCAGACACAGGGAAAACCTGCAAACTCCACACAGAAAGACCAGATGATGGATTCAAACCCATCTTACTGTGAGACAACAGTGTTAACCACCAGGCCAACTTACTGCCCCGCTTTTGAAATGCTATATTAAAAAACTGGGACCAGATCTATGACCACTTACAGTCATTTGCCTTCTTCAAAGCAACTTTCTATTAAAAATTAAAGTCTGGCTTATGAACTGCCTTTGGTTTTTGTGTAATTTTATGCAATTATTTCTTAGATGTAAATCCAGAGAACTATGCAGCAACACTAGGCCTGGTAATCATAGACTGTATATAAAAGATGTGGCCACCACAATGTTAGCGATTGGTTTGTGAAAACATTGTTAATCTGATTTTCTTTACACATTTTGACTTATTTTTTCAACCCAAGGAGTCGTCCCCTATTTGCCATTAGACAGAATACAGACTCAAAGCCCTTTCACATTACATTTACTTTTCAAACCCAGAAACTGCATGTATTTTCGGTCTAATATGGCAACCTGTACTAGTCATATGACCATTTCCATGCAGGTTGTAAGACTGCAGAGAATCTCCTAGCTCCCTCTTTTGAATGCCAAGAGCATTGCCAGGAGTGAATATCACCTGAAAAACTACTGTAGCATGTCATGTCTGATCAGGCTGTCCTCACTCTCATCGCCTGCCTCCTCGCTCTCATTTTCAATAGTTTCTGGTTCCTCTTGACAAGCTTTTTATCGTGCAACTTTGCATACTAAAGCAAACTAAATAGCAATTTACTTAAGTAAATACATTTTGCACAATGTAAGTAGCATGCACTCCCTTAGGATTGCCAATATTGAACTGGAGAGTGTGATAAACAGACATCAAATAAAGGATATCAGCTCAAATATCTGCAGAGCTACATCCCCATTTACCATCACCTTAACGCTGCCTATCTCCAGTGACACGGTGTGACAGAGCACACTGGTTTGGTCAGGCACTGGGGAATATGAAGAAAGGGACACTGCTTTTTATGTTTGTGCAATTAGACTGATTACCATTAATGCCTTGGTGATTCAGCATACCCAGAGTTCAACATGTTTGAAAAATCAAAACATGAATCAAAATGCCAGAGAAAATCTGGCCCTCGCTGCAATCCCCAGTTAATCAGCACAAATAATGTTTTGCTAAACTATAATCTTGTCTGTGAATAATAATAAGGGCTCTAAGGGACCTCAGTTGAGTGATGAGGGAGTGCTCGTGGCTCCCATCTGAAAAGTGGGCAAACCATAGAGACAGACCGTTACACCACTCAGCTATCAGTTGGCCGTCTTTGTTTTCCTCAGTGACCCTTAAGTGTGAAAGCAATATGTGGCTATGTTTCAGTAACAGCAGACAGCTCTGTCAACAAACTGCCATTTTGCATGCAACATGGACACCCAAGAAAACACACACACACACACACACACACACACACACACACACACACACACACACACACACACACACACACACACACACACACACACACACACACAGGAATGAACAGAGCATGAGATTAGACAGAAGCTTTTTCTTTTTGCACATTTGAGTGTTCCACGTTGGCTAAGAGTGATATATCTGAAGGGTCATCAGGAGCGTTTACAGCCCATGTAGCCTTTGGAGAATCGATAACAACACGAGGACTGTGGACAGGTTAATGGTGTGTGAAGGGACTGTTACATGTAAAATCCAAATTGTTACTTGTAGAAATGGTGCACACATCACCATCAGAGTATTGAAGTCTGACTGTTGTGCCTGATCTAAGCCCGGACTGTGACCCACGAGATGCACATCAAATAAGAAGAATCAATCATGGAGACGGCGTCCAGCCATTACAGACCGAATGTGATCACCAATGCGGTCAGCCGTGTTAGGTTTGCCTTCATTCAACAACGCATTATAAACACACTGGTGACAGTGGCGGATGAGAGGAGGCTGTTCTGGGTTAAGTAATCGTAACACTAAGCTATAATGGAAACAGAGTGAAAAGCACCCTGAGATCAGAACCAAGGGGCAACTGCAGCGTGTTTCTTGTGGCTAACCATCTATGGTTTGGTTTCTGGCAGGGGCATCCCCAGCTGGTGGGACATGCAACCCCTTGGAGGTGAAATTTATTGGTATGGGTTTTGTGCTGCTACTGGTGGATTGAATCAGTGTGACCAAGCAGGCAGGCAGAGGGAAATGGGGCTGTTCTGAGAGTGAATTATAAGCAGTCACACACTCAATTTACCCCTGAAAACCTAGTTATGGAGGGAACAGACATGGAGGCATACACATGCTGTGGGGTAGCAAGCATGCACGCTGGCGCGCATGCATCCGTTAAAGCATGCACTCATCATTAGTTAACAGGATTAAGGACATTAAGTCAAGACAGAAATGAAATCCAATTTTTAATTTGTGCAGCAAATTGGAACGATACATTATTTTAGGCAATGACATGAAATGTTTCACAACACTGACATAAAAATGTGCTTAAAACAAAAACATATGAAAGAGTGAATGCAGCCAGCACTGATTAAAATATAGGTTAATATCAGTTCGTTTGCGTCATTAATTTCCAGTTTGAACAAATACTCTTCATGGATATTGAACCCCAACTCCACACCAGCCCACCATGTAATTGATCACGTTACTGCCAGCAGCCGTACAGACAGTCAGTGGAGAATCGCGCTGCCAGGCTGTTCTGTTTGATCTGGATGACTGTGTTGAAACCTCTTAATGCCAGTTCATATAAAATATTCATCTTCATTTCGCAGGCCATGAATCATCAAGGTGTTTCTGGCCCTCCGCCCTCACTCCTGTCCTGTGGCAGAGCAGACAGCTGTTTGAAATTAGACACCAGATTGTGTTACTTAAACCCGCTTGCAGGAGTAATGCTGATCGCTCCCTAACCCAGCGAGCAATCTGTTAGCGTGCTGAATCATGTGAATGTGATCATGGGGGTGCTGTTGTAGTAGTTAAAGCCTGGCCTCCCTCCCAAACAAAGAGTCGCTTCTAAACACGAACACAGTGATCCTGTTATGTATTATTCTAAAAAGAAAAATACTCACAGTATATTATAGCTGCAGCACGTAGAGGCTTGTTTCTAGCACTGAAAAAAGAATCTGCAGTGGAATTTTTTTCTTCCTTTTTTCTATCCATAAGTCAAAATTGTTTGACTTAATAATTCAAAATGTAAAGTTTTCATTTATTTATTTGGTCAATTTGAGTAGTTTCTTCACCATTTTAAGTTAGTAAAACCCAGACAAACCTAACCTCTAACCCTCAACCTAATTTTGTAGAACATCAAAAAATTTTAGATAACATTTTGTGTTTTGAGTGTTTGAAGATCACAACAAGGAGCACAGGGTTATGACACAACCTGTAATTTCTCAGATGCTAATCTTATTTATCAGCTCAGTGATGTGCAGGACCAACCTGATCCATGCATCTCCACCCTGATGGCACAAGACCTAAAGTATCCAGTGCCAAGATTCAAAATGGTGCGAAGAGGAATAAAAAAAGAAATAAAATATAAAGTCATGCCAAAAAGGTTTGTAGACAAATGCATCAACTATAAGAGAGAAATTATATAAACTACATCACTCTCACTGATCAGAATCAGTCTTGCTACATGATGGCATTTGTGTCTATTAGTTAATAACAGTGGTATAAAGCAAATGTGTTGGTCTGTGACAATGACTGTAGAAAACAGACTGTTTTCTAAAGTCATTGGTCTGTGAGGTTGCACCTGGGCACTGCTGACACCAGCAGGTTAAAAAGCTCACAATTTAGTCTGTTAGCAGGATAATGTTTGCTAAGTAGTACTAAACAAAAAGCATATGAATGAGGAAAAAAAAATACTACTCTGACCTGATGATAGGACGAAATTGCTCTTTGTTGTTGCAGAATTGATCTTGAGGGCAAAATGACCAAGCATCTGATGATCCAGCAGTTGTTGCATTAATTAATTAGGGCCCTTGTTAACTTGTTAACAGATTTCTGAAACACAGTTTTTTGTGACATACAAAATGTTGCCCAATTTGTTTTAACTTCTCATTGATAATAAATGGTTTCTCCAATTCCCATTAAATCTTCTGTGTGCAATCTTCACTCTACTTTTAATATTAGGCGTAAAACTTTCCTCTTCATAAACCATATCGTTAGGGCTGGATCAGGTGACCCTGAACCCTCCCTTAGTTACTGTGTAATAGGCCTAGGCTGCTTCTCACAATTCACTCACCTATTTTAATTTTATATCTACAGCACTCTGAATGTAATCATTAGTTATCATTAACAAACTTCCACCATGTGTCTTTTATTCTGTCTTCCTCCCCTCACCCCACACCAGTCCCATCAGACGACTGCCCCTCACTGAGCCTGGTTCTCCTGGAGGTTTCTTCCTGTGAAAAGTTAGTTTTTTCTTTCCACTGTCACCAAGCGCTAACATGGGGTGTTGTTTCATTGCTGAGGTTTTCTCTCTATATATATATATATATTGTAGGGTCTTTACCTTACAATATAAAGCACCTTGAGGTGACTGTTTGGTAATATACAAATCAAATTGAATAGAACTGTATACATTCCTTAGTGCTTCTACTTTAATCTGTATTGACACAGACTGACACAGATTTTGATTAAGAAAAAACCCTATACTAATACAAAGCACATTTTATGCTAAGTAATTCGGTAGGAATAACAACAATTACACAGCTTCTTTCTCTGCTCTCAAGTTCTGGCTCGCTGAATGTCCATCTATGGTTCATTCACGTTTTTCTGGGGGGGTGTTCACACTCCATCTTGGAGAAGAGGAGACTTGTTTGTCTCTTCCTACAACGGGACTCTTTCTTTTTCTGGTGAAATGTCCACAGCTATCCCAGTTGTTCCACAGTTTCAGATATCCGTAGCTACCATTCATTAACCTGGGAGCAAAAGTCGTGTCATTTTCTTGTTCCGACATCACAATCAAGCTAGCAGACAGAATATTATATCGTCAGTGTGGCTCATAGACTACCAATTGAGATAACAAAGGTGCCATTACTCTTTAGCTAATACCTAGTGCAATCAACATTTATTTGGTAAGTTAAAGCAAAAAGTTACCTTTTGCAAGTTTCATTTTGAGTTTTTATCAGTGATTGATGAGGTAATTACCTCAGATATTTGAGATTTGGCTTCTTAAGTGACTGATTATTGCAGCCTGTGGCTCGGTTATATAGAAGGTATAGTATATATATATATATATAAATATATATATATGATACCAATATGGGCCCATAGTGGAAACACTGTATCCCAAATAAATTCACTGTCACAGTAATGACACCTAAAGGCAACACGTTATTCGTTTAACTGTTAAGCATCAGTCAATGGTTTATAAATAATGCCATTAGGCTTTTCATATTATATAGGGTACCCGTGCTTTCACTGCTTTAACCATTTTAGCAGTTGGCATGTTTCAGTTTGTACCTGTGGTGAGGCTCTTTGATCTTCTGCTTTTGAATTTTAACAGATTATGACGGAAAATGAGGAATTATTACTCACTTCTTCAATACTTGCTTTGCCCGTGGGTTAGCATAAGTCAATACTGTGCAATTACACGTGGAATATGATGCGGAAATGATAATCCCCAGTAGCTGTCTTGTAAAATCAATCAGGCCATTGAAGCCCAGGGACAATGGTGGTGAGATGACTAGTGAATCCTGTGGTCTGGTGAGGACAAGCGAAGGCTTTGATAGATGGCCGTATTCTCTGAAGCAGGCAGGGAACAGACTGTGATTAATTCTCTGAGAATGATTTGCCGGAAGTAGCAAAGAAATCGTTGCGGTTATTTCCTCTTTTCTATCTGTTAATAACGTGTGTACGAGAATATTCCACCGAATGCATCTTTTTCTTGCTCTACACGCGAAGCTTAGCGTTTGTAATGCAAATCACAAAGCCACTCACTCACTCTTATCATTTTTAGTGATCCTCTCATAATGACGTTTAGGAAGAAAACGAATAATTGTCTTACACTGACAGCCGGTTTGGCGAGCATTTACTACCAGCAGATGAAAAGGGGCTGAAATGACACACGAGCTAATCAAAACTGGATATTAAGTATTGAATTGAAGCAGGCCCTTCTCGACAGTCAATTTTTTATAAAGCTCTTTAATGTTCTGTTATATGAATCAAGCTCATATTAACCTTCAGCTTTGTTCCCCCATTTTTCCCAGCGTTCACCGCTCACTCAGATTGTCAGAGAACCTGCAAGCTGTGTTTTACATCTAAATGTGTGTGCAAAACAGACAGCATTTTAGTATTGGTAAATGTGGCTTGTTTATCCTTCAAAAGAAACCATTAGTCAAACAAACAAAGAGCGGTATGTGAGCAGACGTTACTGGCAGAAGCATTAAAATCCACTGCAACTCTCTGCCAGGTTAGTAATTGCTCTTTTTATGGTGGTAATTATTTCCTCTAAGGTGCGCACTGTTGCACACTGCAATTATACATGTGCTGCTATCTCTGTGTGGAAGAGAATGTGGGAGGAGAGATGTGGAAAGTATTCTGAAAAATTGTGCATTTTGCGTGTGTGGATGTGAGCATGTGTGTGTGTGTGTAGGTGTATGTGTGTGGGATGTGCAGTGAGAGAGAAAAGAAAAATTGACGCTGCTGCTGCGATCTGAATTGATGCACAGTTTCTAACAAGACAACAAAACAACAAAAATCAAACAACGGTGTGACACAGCACCGTGTTTCCAGTATATTTTTTCTGTTTTTCTGCCTTCAGTTAAGTCCTCGCTTCAATAACACAACCCTGCTGAAAGGCATTGTACAGAAAAGCCAGCATGTTAGGCATGATAAGGCCAATACCCTACTATTCATAATTCTGTTTCCTTTGTCCCCCCTGTCCTCTCCCTCCATCTCGTTCTCAGTTGTTGTTCGGTTTGTTTTTTTCCTCCCTCCACTTGCTCCAAACATTGTGACCTGCAGGACCAGCCTGGAAAAACGCCATTACACAAACACCTCTCACTGATAAGGTCTCCGCTGGGAAACGGAGCAGACAGTGTTTCCTGATGTTTCTCAGATGCTGCAAGGACATGGGTGCTGCTGAGCCGGAGAACAGAAAGCAGAAATTCATATGGATGATTCTGTGAAAATGCAGTAACAGCAGCTTTCGGCGGTTTCAGCTGATCTAAGGAGAAGAAGTCCGATTTGCATATTATTCAGTGAAATCGCTCTCTGCACCTTTGTCCCAGTCAGTGTATAGTATGAGTGAATAGATGTTTTTTTTTCTTTGTGAAAACACTGTTGTATAAATATATGAGAATCCTTAGGTGTCCTACTGAAGAAGAAATTCTATTGTACTAAAGGGACGGTATATAATAGATATAAATGTACCAGTTACTTTTCTCTGTGTAAAAGGAAATCATTTGTGGAGGTGATTATCAGAACTTCTAACAACTAAGATGATGGGAAACAAAATGGGTAACACGGAAACAAGCGACGGCCATAAAAACAGCCAAATTCTTCTGTTTGCTGAGTGATCATTAACCACAAATAGATTCAAAGTTATGCATTTCCAGTGTCTTTATTTTTGCCTTTATTGGACATGAATTCAGCAAAAACCTCAGTTAAAACATTGCATGTGACAAAAAAAAGAAAGAAATGCCATTGGCGAGGGACGCAAATCTGTAAAGCTGGAACACTGAACGTTTTCTATGAACAACAGCCGAGCGTAGTGTGAAATTGCTTGCTCATTATAACCAACTCACAGAGGAATTATCACCTGACTTGGCAGGTATTCTCAGCTCTACAGCGGCATTTGAGCATTTTTAGCACATTGTTTTGGTTTTTATGGCCTTCACACAGAAGCAGAAACACTGCAGCTTTTACCTAAATTGAAAAATCAATATATGAGAACGAAAGAACTAAAAAGTGCTAACAGCAATTTTTACAGCTATGAATGTTGGTAGAATTGCTGCTAAATGGTCTGCATGTGGGATTCTTTCATTAGACTCTGGGAAAGTTTAACAAATGTATCCTGTTACTTTTTCTACTTCATATCATCTTCCTTCCAGATCTTTAAGACTGACAGCAACGAAATAGCACAAGGAATAAGCAATCAATTATTATTAGCACTATTATTTGCAGCAGATTTGCCGTTACATACATTTGTCTTCCTCTCCTCACCCCCCAACCTAACTGCTGCTCCTCCTTGATCCTGGTTCTGCTGGAAGTTCCTTCCTATTAAAAGGGAGTTTTTCCTTCCCCTTTTCTGGATAATTGTAGGTTGTTTACTTTGCAACAGCTCCTTGAAGCAACTGTTGTTGTGATTTGGCACTATATAAATAATATTGAATTGAACTAAATAGATTGGCAACCAAAATACACAAGCAAGTTTGTATCTTAGCTGTAAGGTGTTGACTTTGAAGATATTTTTTTTTTACATCTTTTTTTAATATCTAACATTTAAATCTCTATCCCAGCCTCTAAAACTTCTTAGATACACTAAGGTCAAATGTGTAGCATAATCAAGCAGACAGAAGTGTAAGTTTTCAGTTCAATTCAATTCAGTTTTATTTATACAGCACCAAATCACAACAACAGTCGCCTCAAGATGCTTATTGCAACGTAGACCCTACAATAATACATACAGAGAAAAACCCAACAATCATATGACCCCCTGTGAGTAAGCACTTTGGCGACAGTGGGAAGGAAAAACTCCCTTCCAACAGGAAGAAACCTTCAGCAGAACCAGGCTCAGGGAGGGGCGGGGCCATCTGCTGCGACCGGTTGGGGTGAGAGAAGGAAGACAGGATAAAGACATGCTGAGGATAAGAGAGACAGAGATTAATAAGAAATATGATTCAGTGCAGAGAGGTCTATTAACACATAGTGAGTGAGAAAGGTGACTGAAGAAGAAGAAATACTCAGTGCATCATGGGAATCCCCCAGCAGACTACGCCTACTGCAGCATAACTAAGGGAGGATTCAGGGTCACCCGATCCAGCTCTAACTATATGCTTTAGCAAAAAGGAAAGTTTAAGCCTAATCTTAAACGTAGAGACAGTGTCTGTCTCCCGAATCCAAACTGGAAGCTAAGTTGGAAGTTAAAATGTGTAAAATGTTTAATAAACAACAATACTGTTTTTTAACAGTATTTTAACGTGCACATTAATTAAAGAACGTGAGCACTGGATTGTAAAAATGTGTCAGTAACAAGTACAATATGTAACACTTCTTCTTGTCTTTAAGAATGAACACTACATCCACTCCTCACTTTGTCTGATTCTAGTAACAACAGTCTGAGTCCTCAGGGCATCTTATCAATCACCGAGTGCGGTTGGATGGGAGGAGATGTGATAATTGTCCCTTCCTCTATCTAGTACGGTATCGTGCCCTAATTCTGAGAGATAACATCTCCTGGGAGAATTCCTTCTGCCATCACACTGTTCCACATTCCCATTCAGCTGAACTGGAAACTATATTTATCCTGTTTTTCCCCAGTTAACATTTGGAGGATTTGTAATCATCATTCAACCTGAGATTTCCTGAGCAGCTCCCAATTAACCTGACTCTCCTCTCTTTTTGACCTCATCAGTGCTCCATTAAGCGCACACTGTCACTAGGGTCCTGTTCTGCATCGTAAAACTGTACAGATGGAGAGGGGCGGTGTCTTTGCAAGTAAATTTGTGCCACAACACGTTATTGTATCGCTCATAAGAAAGAACGTGCTGTCTGTTTGTGCTTTAGTCTTTACTGCAGATTTATACAGTATATCTACTAGTATTTAAATATGCATGGGTGTAGTTTTATTCCTTATATTGTGAGGTCCTATGTTTACACAGTCATACTGTAGGGACGTGCCTCTCTTTTGGGGACAAAGACTTAATCTGAGTTTTGCATAAGTCGTAATAAGAGCATAATATTACTTTGGTGTAGGTCTGTGTATTCCTGGCAGCCGCTTTGCAACCCACCAACACTAGCTCCTCCTGTCATGCTATAATAATACCTGCTGCCACTGAATCTGTGCTGGGATCTTGCTGCTGCTCACAGAAGCATGATGCAAAATATAAATTATTGCAGTTGGAAATGACAGTTTTCCTTTGACTGAGTCTTCAGAAAATGACTGTAAGCCCTCTGAAGTGATGTGTCTGTGTGCACGGCAGTACGTGGTAGTGCTTTCACTTGACTTTTGTTTACATTGTATCTAAATTCTGTGGAACCTCTGTCCACCTCTCTATTGACCTTTGTCTTGTTTTGAATCTCATTACTGTGTGGCTGTGTATATGTGTAGAGTGTGTGTGTATGCGCGTAGCATGCGTGTCTGTGGATTGAAATGCATTAGCTCACTCCTCCCAGTGGAATGCCAGTCTAAACTAAGCAGCATGATGATGATGCTCTCTGTGAGCTGACACAACCCATTTGGCAATTTGGAGCTGATCTACACCAGCGCTGCTCATTTACAGTATGGGAGGGGTAGGGAGGATGGCGTCTGTCTGCGTCCACTCAACCCTCGTGTCCTTGTCTGGGTGTGAACAGGACTAGCAGCAGAGAGAATGAGGCAGCTTCATCTGTTGAACATTAGGCATCCCTTAAGTGTGTAAGAGCTCAAAGAATATTTGTATGTTAAAATAAACTTTTTAATTCTTATGAATGGGATCCATAAATGTTAGTTTTTGTACCTGCGTCCACTTTCCAGGACTTTTTCACTACACTGTTTCGGTTTCTCCAGTCTGTTTACTCTCAGACTGTATAGGCCTTTTATACACAGGTCTCTTTTGAAAAAGTATCAAGTGTCAAGCTTATTATTATTAGCAGTAGTACTAGTTTCATCTATGTCTTGTTCCCCACCTGTGACTAATCACCAGTCATTAGAAGACTGAGTAACCTTATCAAGTCATAAGTGTCTTATGACATGATAATGCTCACTCAAACCTCGTCTTCTTATCCCCACATCGCCGAGGTCTGCTCTGCTACACTATTTTCTGGACAGCTAGTGTTTTTATAACTTGATTGATGATCAGTGGCGCGACGATCGTAGAAAATGCACAAAGCAAAGGGATGTATCGTGTGCCCACTAAACATCAACAAATGTGAACACACGTCGTAAGGTCACGATTCAATGCTCAATTGAACTGACAAATGTACAGTGCCCTAAGCACTGTTTATGCAAAGTTTCATCATTAATGGTCCACACGTGTCCCAGGAGCAGATAAGGAACATATGTTGTTAGTATGATGCTACGACAGGCAGCTGATAGACTACATATGTATCTTTATATTTGTTGACCTGTGGACATTAGAGCTGATTTTGACACATTACAGCAACTTTGTATAAAATACATTCAGTTGAATGGTTTTAATTGTTTCTATAAGCTTACATTTTCTTGAAAACAAAAGAATAGATGGACAATTATTTTTGAAAGGATAAGTTAAAAAATGACATCTTTCATATCCATACAAGTAGAGCAGCTGATTAAATACAGAATGCAATACTCAGTACTGCAGTACTCAGATTCTTACCCCTGTATGTCAATGTATGCACAGCACATACCCGTTTACCATTTTGGGCTGACACATGCAGTCTGTATTATCTGTCATGCTATTTTAATCTAGATTTAGAAACCTAACCAGGGAGAGGGCTGTAAATTAGCTTCACAGATAGATGTCCTACATACAATAACTCTGCTGCATTGCTTATCCGTATACAACAATCTTTGATCTGTATGTTTGTTGTTTTGTTTTTTTAAAGAAAATACATTTAGTCTTTCAATAATCAGAATGCGTATGTTTTTTAAGATCCCCAAAACAATGCTTAATAAAAATAAATAAATTGACATCTTTGAAGACATAGCTGCAGTGACGAGGGAAAAATGTAACGTGTAGGTTGAATAATAAAATGATGCGGAACCATTATGGTGACAAATTACATGTGATATTTATAAATTTATTAGAACACCTTATATTTGTGTTACAGGTGTGGAGATCTGATGCTAGTATGTTACAAAGAGAACGTGCTGTACTACTCCTATGTATCACCAAAGCTGCTGTTCAGCTGATAAGTGGCAATGATTGCTATCGCTGGCACTATAAACCGACTGCGTTTATTTGTGTAATGACTCATATTAAACATCCGACTGAGCAAGCTACAATCTTAAAGAGGCAATATCACCGAGGAGCCGCAAGATCAGTGCTCAAAGCTACACCATCATCTCTGTTTCCACACTCTTCTCTCTGTTAAGCAAACGAGATAAAGGAGAAGATGCAGGAAAACAAAGAATGTTTGTCTGGCCACAGCTCAAATAGGAAGGAAGCTTCCTATTAGCACTGGTGAGATAAGGTCCAGGTGGCTAAATTGCATCTGCAAATGTGTTTCATCTGCACAGACATGTAGCTAGGCAACAAAGTGCAGGACTGTAGCATATTTGATTTATCTTGTCTCTAATTTTTACACTTTCAGTCAGTCAGTTAGTGATTTAAGAATGCTCGGGAACTAGAATCGGAGCATATTAGTAATACTTCATGTAAAAAGTCAGAAACTAACTTGAAATTTTATTTGTTTGTTTTTGATAGTTTGCAATAATTATAGCTTAATTGTAGTGAGTTCACAGGTCAGCTGAAAGGTCAAATATGTACACTTCGATTTCAGGTATGTGCTTATAATAGTGTGTTCATTAATAACTGAATGATGACATTTACTTGAGTCATTCAATCAAAGAGAATTGGTTCAGTTCAGTAAACCTAACAGTCCTCTTTGACTGCTCAATTAGAACAAAACGACAGACAGCAATTCTCAAGAATTAATTGAGAAACAATGGCTCTGCCTTCTCATCACTATTAAAGAATCCCTGGTGCTTTCTTGTAAACATAATATGTGTTTACAGTGAGCGTTAATCACCAAAACACATTTTCTATCCTAACTGTTTCCTTGCCAGCAGCCTCGCTCTCTGCCTTTCTGGGTGCGTTGCTGCATTTTCATCTGCCATGTTTCCTTTAACTATTAGACTACTGTGAAATCAACATCAGGATGTTTATCGTGTCACCTGCTTACAAGCATTAATAGACACATACACAAAATCAAGAAGTGGTAGAAGAAACAAAGAAAAAGACCTCATTAGGTGGTCATTTTTGTTTTGTCCACAGCTACTTGCTAAGTAGGTCAGACTTAATTCATCCAGATGAACACAGTAACAAAATGCATGATGATTACACGCATGTTTTGCAAAACCTTAATATTTAAAGTCCCCAGCTCAACATGTATGAGAGAGAAAAAGAACAGATATGGATGTTAATGATTGAAGCTCTGTGTCCACAGGGATGGAAGCTCAGTGTTGACAGCATTCAGAGTCTTTAGAGCCAAAATCCCCTGAGCACCAAGTGTTTTAATCTCACTACACTCACGATGCACTCCTAGTTGGTATTGGCTGATATGCTGGTATTGGTATTGGA
Source organism: Mchenga conophoros (assembly GCF_057382185.1). NCBI lineage: Eukaryota > Metazoa > Chordata > Actinopteri > Cichliformes > Cichlidae > Mchenga > Mchenga conophoros. The sequence goes on from NC_140530.1 coordinate 24,174,652, forward strand.
TCGATATTAGCGTGATATGATCAATACTTTGTTTCTGTTCTCTAAGTTCGGCATGTAGCCCGCTAAATTGTATTAAATGAATTTTGTTTTTAAATTAAAATCCATATTTCAACCATGCAATATGAAAAATGTTTGAACCATTTTGTGTTAAGTGTCACGTCTATTTTATTTATAGCCCACAGCACATTTAAATAGCAGAGGCTGACTCAAAGTTCTTCAGAGACAGGCATATTCACAGGTCTCTCAAAATACATGAAAAGCTAAAAGGTGTGTCTCCGTGTGTTAATTAACTATTGCGGAAAGTAAAAGTCACAGTGATTTAGTGGTCATTAAAATGTGTCAAGAATTTAAATTCGTGATGATTCATCTCATAAATCATGACACACTGCTCTCCATGACATAAGCTGTCTTTATAAGTTAAAAGTATTGGTATGGGCAATGCTGGCCCTGTATTTAATTGGCATCAGATCATGAGTATCAAGAAGGTTTTTCAATGCTGTAAATATTGAGGAGATATAAATAGTGATGGTGCCGTCTGTGGAAACAAACCCTAAATAATGAGCGGTATCATTTTATTGAGAACAAAGAAGATAACCAGAGAAAAAAAACTTAATTTCTGATTGTTTTCACAGTAGTTATAGCCTGCTACCCACCTTTAAATATTACATAATGAATTTACCCTCAGAGAGAGACCACTCCAATCAAGCCACAAACTAGCCGTTGCTGTTTCAGAGCCCAATACTTTAGCCTCCTCTTCAGTGGGACCTGCCACTTGCACTGTATAGCTGTGCTTAGCTTGCAGGCACTCCTCCAATTCTGAAGTAGAGCTCTTTGCAGCTGACAGACTCGTCACCGTGGCGCATTTTGCATTTCACCGTGATGTTGTTCTTTTCCTTTTTAACAACAAGTTCAAAACACTTTCATAACATGAATGCTGGCCTTTTCTGCCATCTCACTCTTTGACCTATGAATGTGCACAATAGTAGGCATGGATAACAAAAGGAACAGAGAAATGCAGTAGCTACAGTTTTATCTGTGACACATTGCTTTTGTGAAAAAGTAAATAGCTGCTTACTCGAATTGCAGACTAACATTTGTGAAAAGTTAATCTTCAGTCATGTGAAAAAGAAAGTGGACTCTCTTTTGATTTCAATTTTCTACAGATCAGAAGATAATAATAAAATTTGTCTTAAAGTGAGGTAAATACATCCTCAAACGAACAACAACTTATATTGTATTACACCACATCGTTAATCTTGCAAAAGCAAGCCAAAATACAGAAGCAGTGTGTGAAGAATAATAAATAATAAATAAAATCTTTTCTGCTCCTAAAGTAATCAAGAGTGTAAGTAGCAGCCACATGCTGCTTATCAGATGTATTTGATTAACTTGTCATCAACAAGTGTGACTATCTCTATATAAACGCCGGATTTTTATCAGCTGGCTCGTCTGGAGTGGTGTGTCTTAACACAATGCCAAGTAATGATCTTACTTGATGCTGGCCGTCAGTCTGTGGAAAGTTATGAGCCATTTCCAAATTTAGCTTTAGCTTGTTAACTGTTAAAGTTCATAATTGTAAAATTAGAAAAAGGCTAAACAAGTATGACATGTTTGGAAGGATTGCCAGGAGGAAGCTTCTTCTCTCTAAAAAGAACACGACAGCATGGCCCACGTTTGCAAAGATGCATCTGACCAGACCACAAAACTTCTAGAGCAGTGTCCTTTGGACAGGTGAGACCAAAGTGGAGATGTCAGGGCAGATGTGCCATGATGCACAGCACCATGTTTGATGAAAAACACAACATATCGGCACAAACACCTCATACCGGTGTCAGCACAGTGGTCGAGGGGTGGCTGTAGAGCAGGTCACCTAATAATCAGAAGGTTGGTGGTTTGAGCCCCCTCTCCTCCAGTCTGCATGCCAAATATTTTGGTAAGACATTAACCCCAAGTTGCTCTCTGATGCATCCATCAGAGTATGAATGCATCTCACTGTGATAGTGTCCTTTTCCTTTTTAACAACAAGTTCAAACCACTTTCATAACATGAATGTTTAAGGTTACGTGATAGTGTATAGATAGAAAGAGCACAGAAAGAAAAAAGCACTTGTGTGAATGGGTGAATGAGACAAGTTGTGTAAAGCGTTTTGAGAAGAAAAGTGCTATAAAAGAACCATTTACCATGATTTGGGCTTTTTCAGCAGCCACAAGACCTACGCACCTGAGCTGCAACACCTGCTACAGCCAAAAGTAACATGTCGCATACAACACTGGTTTTGGTCCAGTCAAAGATCAGACTTGCCTGAAATGCTGTGATGTGACGTCAAGAGAGCTGTGCATAAACAGATGCCTTCAAACCTCAGGAACTAAAGCAACATTGTAAAGAAAAATGAGCCAAATCTACCTCACAGTAATGTAAGAGACTGATTACATCATACAGAACATGATACTTCAAGTTAATGCTATTGAATCATAGAGTGTACTTACTTTTTCATTCCCAGCATTCTGGCTTAGTTTTTGTTAAATAGGAAATGACCAGAGGTTAGAGATACTTCATTACTAGACTTAAGCAGAATTGTTTGAGTATTTCTTTTACTTTTTACTTTTACACCCTAGAGTTTGACACTTTCAACTCAAAACCGGCTTGTTACGTTTGTTTTAAGACATCTGAGGAGTTATTTCACGTCACAGTGAACCTTTAAACATCAAACCGATTTGAGCCTAAACAGTGAAATGCAATCCTATTGGTGTGTCAGTCATCAGGGGCTATCCTATACAAAGTGATGAAAGAGGCGAAACCATGCAATTGAGGCATTACTTATATCATCATATTAGGAGTTAAAGTGGGCCGTTTTTTTGTTTGTTTGTTTGTTTTTTGGCACAACACCGAACTCGAAACAACAGAAACAGTCATGTAACCTTAAACTACACACACACTGCTCAGAGTTTGCAGCCCACAAACATCCCAAACACAGCAAAAAAAAAGAAGAAAACTATAGCCAGAGGGAAGGGTCTCTTCAGATAAATACTCTGCCACACACCGGTGGTTCATGAGTGATGGCTAAAAAGAGAGATTACCTTTGTCTATATACTTCATGCACTTTCAGGGGCACCAAACTTAAAATGAATTAAACTGAAAGAAAACACATTTTGTGATAAACAGACATTTACAGCGACATTATTGCAAAAAGTAAACAATTTAAAAATTATTTTCCGTGCACATATTGAACCCGTGTTGAAGTCCTCTTAGCATGGATTAAAAAATAGCCCCAAATTCCCACCACAGCCACCTTTACAGTGACTGTGAATGGCTCTTTAAAGGCGCAGCTGAGCAGCCCTCACTCGAGCACAAATGACCAAATCACCAGACGGCTGCTGCCTCATTCTGTTCATAATTGTAATCCCTTGGACCGATGAAAGGGGCGAACTATGCCGGTTAATTAAAACTGCAATCAAATTCACCCCTTAAACTGGCTGCAGAAAGGGACCTCATTCAATTAAATCATGCATCACTTTCTTTTCAATAACACACAAACAAACAAGTGAGCGGGAAAGAGTCATGTAAATCCACGTTCGTGTTGATTGCCTTCTGCAGCTGGGATTTTTTTTTTTAATTTGGTAAACAGTGGCTGAGGTGGCGCTTGAGGTGGTGTGGAGGAGAGTCCGGGGAGCAAAGGGGATTAAAGACCATTCCACTGGCCTTCTATTGGCACTTGTCACGCACTTAATTTGATGCTGTAATTAACTTTGGAAATCTCAAGGCATTTTCAGCATGTATACATGGGATTCTTTGCAGATAACTGCCAGGCTGAGGCTGATAGGATAAAGTAGCTGACTCACTGCTGCAGAAAGCACTTACTGTTTATCTCTTCCCACTACAAGAAAGTGCATGATCCCAAAGCCCTCTGAAGGCCTTTTGTTATACATCCGCATTATGTGTGTTCATGTGTATTTGTGTGAAAGCAATTACGCTGACGGAAAAACTTTGTGCTTTGTCACATTTTGCCCACCTGCTACATGTCGTCCGCCTGCTTGACAGAAGAAAGACTCGCGTGCTGTGAAGGGTATGAGATTTTTCTTTTGTACTTATACACAAGCACACAGAGACACAGTACACACCAAGATTCACACTCACGCAGGTAAATCAATTCATGCAGAAATCCACAAGGGTTTAGCTGAATGGAGAGTGGGCGACTTTTTCATCTGGGCCAGCCAATCACGTGATAATTGCTTTGAAATTAAGTACCTTTTGTATTTGTATGCTAATTAACTGATGAAAGAAAAATGCTCAATAAGTCATTAACAGAAACCTAAACGAACGTGTTGATCAAGTTCTTTTTAATTTTTAAGCACCGACCGCAGACAGATTGAGTGTTTAAATGAGAGTTTGACTGCCATTGACCTCGATACGCGGTCATTACAGTCCAAGCAATCAGACGCAGTCCTGTTGATTATTTACTGTAGACTGTTGATGAAGTTTATCTTAGTTTAGAGTTGAGAATTTGGTCCTCAAACTACAGAATTAATGTATATTAAATACTTCTGGTTTGTGAGTGATACATATAGAATAGTTTTGACCTTTTAAGGCTTCTTTTAATATATGAAAAACGCAGTATTCAGATGGTCAATTTCACATTTCGACTCCATTGCCCTCTACTCCTCAGCCGTTTGCAGTTTTTGCTAAGCTCTCTGGGTCACTGAAAAACTTCCAATGTCAGGCTTTCCTCTTTTTGCACTTCTGAGATAAAATTCTGCGTGCACATCCAGCCTCTCCCATAAGTAATGTGCATTACTTAAAAAAAACCCCACTGAAAATCATTTGAATATCTTCTTGGGAAAATGGTTCTGTAAGTGGGACGAGACCCTGTTGAACTGTCGAGATGTGAGCAAGGGCACAGCGAAGGGACAACAGCAAGATAAAGTGTCTCTGTTTGCTTTGTGCATGTCAATGTGTGTAATGGAAAGAAAGAGGGAAAATCATTTGCACGCAAGTAGAAGTCTTTATATTTTACTAAAGTTAAAGTAAAATGACTGTATTCATGTGAAAAAATGCACCCGTTAAACTAGTAGTTTCTGTAAATCAGGAGTGGCCAATTAATTTTCCCAAAGTGCTACATGAAAAACTAGGACTGTTTTCAAGCTTATAAACGATTAAAATAAATACTGGGCAGAACTGAGTTCAGCGAATTGAAGAGTCCCAGTTTCTCATTTGGCCCCTTGTGAAAATTATTGGTTACTCCTTGTGTATAATATGGAAGCGATGACTTGTAGAGGGTGTACCCTGCCTATCACCTAATGGCAGGTGGGATAGGCTCCATGGGCGGAGGGATGGATATGGTATGGTTAAATAATATAACTATTAAATGAAACAACACCTTAACACAGGTCACCGAATTCAGTGTGTGTGTGTGTGTGTGTGTGTGTGTGTGTGTGTGTGTGTGTGTGTGTGTGTGACTGACTACATTGTATGGACTACACAGTGTACTTCACTAACACATACACAGAAAAGGTTTCTCTCCAAATTGAGTTACAACAATCTTTGAGTCAATTATTGTACTTGTCTGAACGATCGGTCTACAACAGTTCGATCAAGTCCCCAGCAATCTGCTTGAGCTTCAACTTCACAACTGAGTAACACTCAGTCGCACAGACAGCACAAATGTGATCCACATGTCAGCAGAGAATGCACCAATTGTAATTTTTCAAAAACAAGCTTTTCTCACAGTAAACTATATAAGATACAAGTGATAGGATTGTCACAAATTGAAAAATAAAGTGCTCTGCTACTACAAAGAGGCTCAAATAATTTCTGCACCCAGCATTACCTGACATAGTTTATCTTGGCAAACAAGAGCAGGTGCAACAGATTAATATAACAAAACAAACGTCGGGTATTTAGTTTATTTTCCAGTATGTTTTTAAATTGTCCAGACAAGAGGAACTTGAACCTTTTTTCTTTTTTTACTCATCTGCATAATTTTCACTAATTTGATCCTTTGCTCATACCGAGGCTGTTGGCGCTGAGCTCTGGATACACTGTAAAAAAATTGTACTATAAAAGTATTTTACTGTGTATTTTACAGTTTTGTACTGTTCTTCTAGAATATCATTACATTTACATAAATAGACTGTGATTTTACATTTCAAATGTAACTTAAAGTAAAATCACTGTAAATGTAATAAAACATAATTTTCTTGTTTTTTTAAATGTATTTGTCTGTACATATGCATATTTAGATTGTTAAAATATATTCAGAAATGTATCATAATTTCACAAATATTTGTCCGTTATTTGAAAGATTGAACTGTTAAATTCAAATGTAATGCTATGGGAAAATATATAAAATGATTCTTATAAACTTTTTTTTACATCAAATAATTATTGTTGTTTAGGGCAATCATGGCTCAAGAGTTGGCAGTTCGCCTTGTAATCAGAAGGTTGCCGGTTCGAGCCCCGACTTGGACACTCTTCGTCGTTGTGCCCTTGGGCAAGACACTTCACCTACCACCTCCTGGTGATGGCCAGAGGGGAATCATAAAGCGCTTTGAGGGTCTCATAAAGCGCTATATGAATGCAATCCATTATTATTTAAACCAACTGTTAACTGTGTATTTCTGCACATTTAAGTATTATTATTCATATTGCCACATTCATTGACCTTGTTTATCGGTAATTTCATTGTTTAATCACATTAAAATGTTCCTAATTTAATGTTTAAAAGCACTTGAAAAAGGCAAAATCCCATGTAAAATTAGTTCCCTAACATTTGGATCGCTGCATCTTTCAGTAACTTTGAAGTTACTCCCGAAGAGTCAACTGTTAGCATCTTGGCCTTAAGAATCAGCTAGACTCACAATTTGAACTTTTTTGGCCCACTTAGTATGTTTGAATAGGTGGCGTATCTGTACTGAGTAACAAAGTTGACACCAGTTATTTCCATAAAGGCATCCTGTGCTTTTCTGTAAGATCCTTTTCAGAAACCCCAGGCCAAGTGTGACCATACTCCTGTGACACTTAATGAACAATATTAATTGTCATGTACAGATGTCAGTAGGAGCCTTGAAAGAAACTTGGACTTGGATGTTTAACTTTTCATCCAAAATGGCTTCTTCAGTTCCAAAACCAAATGTAAATGTGCAAGATAAACAACATGTACACTATAAATATATGTATGAGGAATTGTATGCCTGACAGGTGTGTTCTCCTGTCACTAAAAAAATAATTTTTGTACAGTTTTATGAAGAATGGAAGGAATGACTTCCTGAAGTGTTCTTTATGGCACAGGTTTGAATAAGAGCCCTGGTGCCGCAGTAGAATCGTGGAATATCCAGGAGGGAATTTCAAACCGACTGCAACGGTTGCATCCTGTTACAGTAACACACTCAGATTGCTCTTTCGAATGAAAGCCATTCTTTCACAAATGGCTGCAGAGGTAGAACACAGAGCTAGGTGTTTGATAATTTTATACAGCTGAGGCACTGAACACAACTGAACACAAAGATTAAGAAGTGTGGCCCAGTACTTCCCTTCATACAGTGTATGCTCTCACAAACAATAAAAAACATTAAAGTAAAGAAAAATTTAAAAATGAAAGAAAATTAAATTTGTGTTGCAGAAGAGTTTGTTTTCTTTTAACCATCTTGAGGTTTATCTTGTAACCCTTTGAGTTTGGGAACAACTTTATAGTAGGAGACTAAATGCATATTAAACATGTATTAACTTTTTATAACAATGCAGTTACATAATATACCAGCCACAGAGAGCTAATGTGATACGGGGTAATGTTTTTAATAGACAGTATTGCATGTAAGTAAAATGACTTTGCTCCTTCAATTTATGTGTAGTTATACAAGTGGCTTCGTGCTTAAGATGGTTGTTATGTCACCTCCTGACGTTTGTCCCCGTCATTAACCTGGGATTAGCGTGGCAGAAATGGAAGTGAAGGGTCAGAGAGTAAGTGAGTCACCCCACTGCACAGTCTGTTTTCCAAGCCCTGAATTAGCAGTTAATGCTTCCCTCTTATAAGTGAAAAAAATAAAAACATCTTTCCTCACCTCAAGGGAATTTGTGCAAGTGTGCATTTTCTGTGGATGTGCAGCCGATAGTTGCACAAGTGGCCAGGAGATATTACATGAAGCTGCTACTTTTTAATCTTTTTTCTGTGTGATTGTGATTCTCATCAGAAACGTGCTGCCGATTTGCACATCGAGTTCAAAGTTTAAGGCGGTTGTGGCTATTTGGCTGCCAAGGAGGTATGAATGGGGAACGCGTTTGGCTGACGCTTCTGAAGGGGGCAGAATTTGTTTTATGAGGGTAATTGATGCTTTGCTGCAGGAGAAGAGGGCAAAGCAGGCATGAAATTGTGCAGGGGATCAGATCCGTATCGGAGCATACGGGAGAGCTGAGGGAGAACAACGGAGCCTAGCAGCCCGGGGGCGGCTGGATTAGGGTGCTGCTCAGCACTGAGGTACAGTTAAGAGCCAATTTTATTCTCTAGCAACCCAATCAGTGGAAAAGCCCTGTATCCTATTAGAGTCAAGTTTAGGGAGGAGAAGCAGAGCTGCTGCAGAACGGCCATTAAGACATTCGTATATATAGCCATCCGAACAGAAAAAAAATAAAATAAGAAAACCCCCAAAATATTCACCCATGAAACTTTTCCATAAGTAAACTCACAACTTGATATCTTGAAACTAAAACTGATAGAAAAACTGATGACTTTGTGCCTTTTCAGGGGTCATCCAGCACTAAAGGCTAAGAAAATGAACAACTGAGCAGGTGGTTGCCTGGTCATTTTACACCTGATTAAACCGCTGAGCTCTCATTGTACCCAGGTTTACACCGCGTGAGCAGCGAGCAGGGTCATCGGTTCAATTCCCCCTGCGCATTCTTGTGTCATTGTGTTTGGAGGCGGCGTGGAGCTCGCTGCTGACAAATGCATAGAGGGCACAGCTCATCAGGATTCCAGAGCTGTCTATCTGTGAATAAGGAGACCGAATTGGCTGTCAATCCCTAATTAATAAACTCTGCTTCTCTCCCCCTCAACTCTGCACGGGGTTGTCTGATCAATAACCATTGTGCACTGCCTCAGATGGAAGCCATTCAGATTTATCTGCTAATATCCTGGGTGATAGCCGGAGCTAGACTGGAGATGACAGTAGGCTCAAAGCCCATTACCTCCCTATTTACTGTTTTAAATTCTGCTATAGTCACAGCCAGTTGGTGTCTCTAGAGTAACAAATAGGGGAAAATCTCCTCCCGCTTCCTGGGACAAGTCAAGGACAAAGCCGATTGAAAACATATGACTGTCTCTTCGTTTTAGCTTGATTTCTGGGCAAACACGTGCAAACACGTGCACGTGTGTGTATGCAGATGTAGACATCTCTGTTTCAATATACTCAATGTGAAATATGCAAGTTTAAACCGGTGACCTGCTTTTCCTGTCTGGCAAAGATTTTTAAAATAATCAATTCACTTGCCATCGCCTTCTTTCCAATCAATGCTCCATCTCCTCTAAAAATGACAACCCGTTTCAAAACAAGCTGGTTAATTTCTAAATCCTCATCCTGTTATATATAAATCCTGCTGCTTTATCTTCAGCCCAGTCAGCTGCAGTCAGTCTGCACATCCTGTTCATCTATCAGCAAAGTCTGACAGTAGTACAAATATTCCTGTTATTCACAGTGATCTACAGCCGATGAATAAAATCAGACACAGAAGCAGAAGCTTGGAAACAGAGACGAAGAGCTTCACAATTAAGAGTGGCACTGGATCGACTCCAGTATCTACTCTGGTGCCACATAAAAAGCTTAAGAGTGAATTCATGAGTCCCAACCTTCACTCACAGGGACAGCTTTTATAGAATTTACAAGAAGATTTATTTTACGGTTGTACCCATAGACTATATAAAAGATGGAGGTAGCCACTGTGACGACACAGAATGGTTTGTAGAGGCCATTTTTAAGCTGTGGCTTTAGCGAAACATAGCAGTTGGCAGGCAAAAATGGCATTATTGGGATGAGAGGGTGAAATCCAAAAGTTATCAGTTAATGTTCGCAGGCTTAATTAGTTATTTTGTTGTATCCTATTGATTATGTGGATGAACTGGTCACCTAATTCTATTATTTGTTGGATTACGGCATTATAAATGCCAAAAAACGACTGCACGACCTGATGATTAGGTTCAGAGTCCAGTTTTTCAACACATCCCACAGGGGCTCTGTTGGATTGAGATCTGATGACTGAGGAGGCCAGTGAACTCAGCGTCAGGTGCAAGAAACTAGTCGGAGATAATTTGAGCTTTGTGACATGGTGCATTAACTTGTGGGAAAAAGTAACGAGAAGGTGGGTAGAATGAGTTCCTAAAGGGATGGACATGTTAAGGAACAATACTCAGGTAGACTGTGGTGTTAACCTCCTAAGACTCGAACTCTTCCACGGCATGCATTTTTTATTTCTCTTTGATATTTGGGCTGATTGGGACCTAATGAATGTAAAAACAAAGAATTACCAGATTTTTTTTTTTACCTAATTTTTGTTTCTAAGAAAAATGAGAGCCACATATGAGAATATTCGTTTCAAATTTCGATAGAACAGTAGCAGTATAATGTCCTCGTCAGTGGATATCAGGCCCTTGTAGAGCAAAATTGAGTATTTTGGTCTAAATAACCCAAAATGTAATGTCAACATATGTGGACGCCAGGTCCTAGGAGGTTAAATGATGCTCAGCTCGTACTAAGGGGAACACCATTACACCACCAAAACCTTGCTTTTCATGCTCAACCTGAACTTCAACAGGTTGTCTTGAACATGTCTACGGGCCTAAATGAGTTGCTACCATGTGATTAGCTGAGTAGATGTATTAACAAGCATTTGACAAGCGTAGCTAATAACACAACTCACCGTTACTTCTCATCACTTCCACTCTTCACTTTCCACTCCAACAACAGCAACTTATACTCTCTGATTTAAAAGGATGGCAACTCATTTCAGACTTTGGAGTTTGGAGGATGTAGTTTGTGGTAGACAACTGCAGTACACAGACAGGGCTCTTTCCCACCCTTATTCACACTATGTTGACAGCTTACTTGGTCTAATAACAGTTACAACAGAAAGATTCTACTGGCGTTAATGTTATAATGCTCAGGTTTGTTTAGACCAGTCAAATGCAATGCTGATTCATCTTTATGGTTTCAGTAGTTTCCAGTGCCATTAAATTATTGCATGCTTGCTTCAACCCAGGTAGACACACTATATAAGACAGGCTTTAAATAAACCCTAAGGTAAGCTAACCTTCATTTGGGAGAGAAAAACAAACATAAGGATTTCCTGGTTCAACTTCACACTTCTGTCTTTGTCCTGGCAGCTGCTGACACATTTCCCTTTCTAATAAGGGTGTATTTTGCTGGGTGTGTTCACTTCTGCAGCTGAAGGGCAGCCATGTTATGACACTTGAGCAATTACTATATTTTGGCCAGTAAATTATAATTAATGAAGTTTAAAAATTAGATCATAGCTGCGACAAACCACACATTTCACTGTGAGGTCAAACTGTGCCTTATTATACAATCATCATAATTATGTGCACAATCAGCTTTGAGGGCAGATTTTAGGATACTGGTGGGGCTGGAGTCTTTAGGTTCATTGCGGCTCCGCACAGGCTTCAGGTGGCCCACACATGGGAGGTCTTGATAAGCACTTTGCCACAATCATTATTCTTGTTCAATGGAGTTGAACTGAATTATCAGAACATCCAAGAAGGGATTTGAATTCAAGGTGCGAAACTGGGTGATGTTTATGCTCCATCACCCAATTTCAGTGGCAAACTTGTTGTTAGTGCCGTCCTGCGGAGTGAGCTTTCCTCGATGTTATCTCTGTTGATCACTTGGGGGCTGATTACAGAGGCTGGCCTGAGATACGATGGTGTCGGCACACAAATTCAGAGTGCGGAGGGAGGATTGAAGCACACGGGAGACCCATGCTCGGGAATGAGATGTTAGCACCCTCAACAAGCTTTCACATCGTTTTTTTTGCAACGATTGAAACTATCTACTGGATCACAGCCTGTCGCAAACTGGGGATTATTCTGCATATGCTTACAAAGCTTTAAAGTGACATTTTGGAAGTGTGTTTGACTTGCAAAGTGGTCGCTTGTGTGTGGTATTTAACGGTGATAAAGACTGCAACAGGCCAAAGTCCATGTACTATTTAAATAGACATATTTGCCCAATTAGATGATCCGTAGAGGGTTAAAAGCAAACACATACACAAATCCCCCCGCCTCAAAATAACCACTAACCCAGCCGCCCACACAGGCATGCACACACATACACAAATACAATCCATTAATCTGCTTTTTGATTCAGGTCTTAATCTCCTGTCTGCTACTCCACTGGCAGGTCCCGCCTTCCAGCTTAGTAGTAACAAAGAGGCTGGAGATTCGTGAAGAGGCTCAAACAGGCAGCATGCATCATAAAACCTGTTTATCTCTGCTGTAACCTTGTTGCCCATGCACATGTGTGTGTTTGCAGGGACCCGTGTTAAAAACACGTTTAGCTGCAGGTTTGGGGGTTGATTACATGTATTTACCAATGAGACTTTTCTCAGTCTCACAGTTTCTTTCTGTTCGTCTACAGCTGTGTTGTACAACAACATGCGATCAGAGTTGGTTTATTAAATTGTTGGTCCTTGCAGCGGTGCTGGAGCAAACTGGAATTTGATGTCGATCCAAAACGTAAAAGCCTGATGATTTACTGCTAATAACCATGCAGGGAGTGCGAGGCCTGTTTACTCATGTGCAGATGTCTTGATTACCGAGCCATTAGATGAATTGAGATAAGCTTTACCATGCTGCTCGTAGATCCTGAATATCCCCCCGTGCAAATAATCAGCGCTTGTCAGTGCAAGGTTAATACAATATTCTATAGAGGGCCTCGAAAGACAACAACATGGCAGTGCAGAAAAAAACTCCAAGAATGAAATGAGACACCCGCCTTAAAAACTGTGCTGAATCATGTCTGCAGCCTTGTGGGACCAATGGACTATGTCCCAGCACTGATAGCTTGACAGATGATACATTACCATCAGCTGCAGACTCTATTGTTATGACAGCAGGAAAGATGCTATCATTGGAGCAATATCCACAATCTGATAAACACACACAGCATACTGTAACACAGAGTAAACACTAATTATAGTGACTTTTTCCTGCCATAAAAGCACACACAAATGCAGTTTTTGCTTCTCTTTACAAGTCACACTGGAATATTGGTGAAGTACTGTGCAGTTGCCACTAGATGTCTCACTCCATGCTTGTTTTTAGGCCACACACACACACACATGCACACGCACGGTCACATGCAGGGTGCACATGGTGTGTTTAATATGACCAGCCTAGCCACTCTCCACATGTGTCGCAGTCTCCTCTGGGAGGACAGGAATGCATCTGCCTCCCTCTGTCTGTCTAACACATTTCTGGGAAAATAGCCCAAATCTGAGGCTCAGGAGGAGGGATACACATACTCACACAAACAAATATACACCTGCGCGTCTGAGCAAAAATAACAATCATTTGTGCAAATATATTAATGCGCTCCAATTTTCATTTCATATTATTGAATTTAGAAAACATTGGTGTGATGCTGATTATCCCTACATGCTGGAAAAAATGCAGTAATAACGCTGGTAATGATAAAGATTTATGCAGCAGTTTTCTAAGCCCGGGTCCAAATAAAAAAGTGAGCATATCAGCAATCCATTAGCTCTAATGAGGGGAGAGTTAAACTTCTAGATCTGTCAGGTACTCAGAAGCAGTTTCAGCAAATACAGAAGGGTTTGCCTATTTGCTCTAGTAGTGTTTTGAATTTCTGTGTTGTGTTTTGCTGAGGGCAATAGGTGCCTTCTGGACGACGGAAAGCAATGAATAAAGGAAATGCAGCATGCACTATTGGAGCAGGAATTATGGTAAAATTCATAGAAGCATAAGCCACTTCTAGGTCGATAGCCCTTACTTCTAGGGAGAAGCTTGCTGATTAATTAAGCGTGAACTGTTCAAGGATTTTCTCAGATAGGATTGTTCTCCAGCAGCAGAGTGCTGTTAACATTAGAACTTCAAAATTTAGTTGGAAAATTAATTAACAGAATTTCCATTATCAGTTAATCAGTCAGCACAAACATACATTCACTGGCTTGAGTTTCTGCTGCCTTTTATGTTTTGTATTACTGTAAATGTAATACGCATATTTGTGCTTTATTTACTGTTAGGAAAGGAAAATAGCATTTTTCTACTTTAACTACCTAATTTCTAAATCAATTATGTCATAAATGATTTAAATATAATTAAATCAAGTCCAAGTCCAAGATAAGCATGTACTTTATATATAAAAGGGGGATGACGCTTTGATGTTGCCCATTGGTTTGTTGGCTATTATGATAGTGTTCACATATAATAATTATATGTAATTCAGGAATTGCATGCATTGAAAAACTGAGCACAGACTTCTTGAATTGGCTGTTGGTGCAATTAACCACAGGGGCTATGTGCAACCCATTAACCACACGCAAGTCATATTATTTGTCTGATAATGGCATTAAAATGCTCCTGAAGGCACCAACACCACAATCATGATAGAGCGGTCGAATTAGTCACCTAGCAGACTCTGTGAGTATCCACCTATCATTCAAAGTGGTCACGTCCCAAATTGAAAAGTATTAATACAAATCCATGAGTCATCAAAAGATTTATACCTGTAGATGTCATGAAAGGGCAAATTAGCTATAGAGAAAAAAGCAACGTCTTGTTGGGTATTTCAACAGTAACTCTGTGAGGACGGACCAATAACTATATAAAAGAAGAACATATTGTGGCATCATTCGCTAGCTGTGGACTTGAGTGTTAATTTTGGTATTTTGAAGCCAACAGTGACCTTACAAAGCTAGTTAGCTTGGTTACAAACTTATATAAGCAATAAGCCATCCAAAATGCGCCAAGAGCACACAAACTGTTAAGCACTCTAGGTTATTGATTCAAAGTAGTAGCAGACTAGCAGACTCCAGCCACAGCAATCTTTGTCAGGATATTTGTCAATCGGCAGGCCACACCTCTAACTCAATCATGGAGGTGGAGGAATCACAACACAGAGTTGTTACAAGGGGGGAAACTATCTTTGTACCAGGCTGTGAAGACACCATTAACGCTATAATACTGGTCTTTTTAACATAGGGATTGACTCCTTTTTGAAGTCAGCTACAAATGAGAGTTGGGCACATCTGGACCTTCAAACACATTCTCATCCCGCACGTAACATACCGACGCTATGTGACAAATTGTCAGTATGTTACGCTTTCGGAGGCTTGAGAGCCGGTTGGAATGAATGTAAATATGTTTTATATTGTGATCATGAATCGCTTTGGAAAACACTATCTGACAGGGTAAAGGTTATGGTTAAGGTTTGGGCCGGAACTGATGGCTGGAGCATATCTTACTGCCACAAGCGGCATTCTATTGGATTCGAATGCAAATGTGGTGCGTCTCATAAGGATGCAGAAGGGTACCTTTCACGTTACTATGAGATGTTACGCATTGGGAATGAGAATGCTCTGGGACCTTTGGTTGTCCCTGACCTGCCCAATGTCCATGGGAAATTAGGATTCAAATGCAAATAAGTATACCATGAAGTTTACTCCCCAAATGGCTTTCTATTTTGTGTGATTTGTGTGAAATCACAATATGACTTTGTAGCTTTTATTACGAATGGAACTGCTGTTTTTTTGGTTTTCAAATTAAAATCTACACATATGGGTTTGTGTTCAAGGATGCAGTTTCACTTGAAATGCATTTATGAAAATGGAGAATGTTGAGTTTTTAACTAGACATTTACTTCTAAGTATTGATTTACTGAAGTCAGAGGTAAACGTGTGTGCTCAGTTTCTGGAAAGCCGATGTTTTTAAGGGTTACAATTTGAATCATCAGTATGAGACCAAACATGCAGAGAAATACAGGAATCTGACTGATGCAGATCATGTACATTTGAACCTTTTTTTTTCAAGGGATGGAGCAGTCAAGACCAGCTTTGTGATTTCTCACAAAATCACAAAAAACAGTAAGTCTAATGGGGTGTTTATCAAAGAGTGTTTGGTGGAGGGTCTGTCACGCTAATATGCCCTGAGAAAAAGACAAAGAAACATTTGAGAAAGTGCACCTCTCCAGGCAATTCGTAACAAGACGGATGGAGGACACCGCGGGAAATATGGAGCTTCAGCTGAAAAACAAAGCAGACAATCTTGACTTTTTCTCTTTGGCTTTGGATGAGGACTGTGATCTCTGCAATACAGCCCAGTTACTCATCTTCGTACATGGGATAATGAAAGTGTTTGAGATTATGGAGGAGCTGGCAGCAAAGCGTTCAATAAAAGGGACTAGGCATGGAGTGATTTGAGGTAAGTGCATGCTTGGATAAGCTGGGACTGAAATGGAACAAACTGGCAGATGTTACAACCAATGGCTGTCCAACTCTGACAGGGAAAATTTTGGGATTGTTGAAACAGATGCAAGATAAGGGACTGAAATAAATCCAGAACTGAAATGGATACACCAGGAGGTGTTGTATAAGTCAGTGCCAAAAATTAACTATATTGTTTATGTTGTAACTAAAACAGTTAGCAGTGAATTGCAGGTAGGTTGTTGCAATTTTGGAGGTTCTTTAGACTGAAAATGGTGACGTAGGCTACCACTGAGGAATAAACTAAATTAAATGTACAGCCTTGTGAAGGCTTACACGGGAAAATGACAGATTCTTTCAAACTAACTGGAGAGCAACATTATTACTCACTTAGTTGCTTGCAATGAAGATGTTGGTTCTCCTTGGATCGACCTTCATGTGTGAACAAACTTTCTCATTGATGAAGTTCACCAAATCAAGATACAGATCCTTCCTCAGTCATAATCACATATCTGCTGTTCTTTGCATTTCTAACGCAGATATTGAGTCTAACTTTTATGCACTTGTACGAACCAGTACTACTATAAACTGGTACTCTAACCAGTACCAGTTTATAAAGAAATAAAATTAATTTTATGCAGAACTGAGTTCCTCTTATTGGTGTGGCCTTCCATAACAGTTTCAGTTTCTTATATGGCCCCTTGAGATTAATTCGCCACCCCTGACCTCATGTGTTGATTTCATTTTTCAGTGCTGGATGGAGACTACTCCAAGGGATTGGAGCCAGCCTCAAGTGGCCATTTGGGGAACTGCAGCTTTTGGTTTCACTTTTAAGCCCCAGACTTTGGTATTTACTCAGAATTAAGTTTCATTTGAAACATTTTTAAAAGGTAAGTTGACCTGTAACGAGGTGAAAACTGCAAAATCTGCATGTTCATGTAGAAACTAATTGAAATTACTGTGTATTGCGGGTTTGCATGAATGTGAAAGTAAGCCACTTATAGGTTAACCTAAACCATTCAGTAGAACTAACAACAAGTAAGTTATCTGCAGATAATAGATTCATCGATGTAATTATTGTGCTTTGCATGTGCTTTAGTTGCATATTTTGGTATACTGGGCACTGCAGACCTGCTCTGTCTATGAAATGCTGTTGTATGTTGTATTAATCAGTTTAAATTGCACTTCTAATAGATGCGTATCTGTTAATAGGTGAATAACCAAAACAGTTCTGACCCGACTAACAAGCATGCCATGAATCCTCTTAAAAGCCTAGAGTGATTGCAGCACATGCTTTTTCCATTCAAACCAATGCTCCAGCTGTAAAACCTGTGAAGGTTAGCTGTTGTCATGCATGGTGATGTGATGTATTACAGGCTTTCAGTCTTGGTACTGCCTCTCGCTGCAGGCCACCTATTTCCCCATGAATCCTCACTCGCTCTGTCTTGGGTTGTAAAATCTGCCCGTTTGAGTACAGCTGTGTGTGTTTGTGTCTGTCAGTGTGACTATGGCGAATAAGCTCCAGAATGTGTGTTATCTATTAATTCCTTCATTAAGCTCTTATCACCAGTTTTAATGCCAATTAAGATGCGCTTTAATGTGACGGCAGGGCGGGCAAGCGACTATGCACTTCTCACTCCACAGTGACAAGAGAAGAGGGGTAGACCACGTTCAGACAGGACCACCCACTTGCCTTATCAAACCACCAAAGGCACCACAGGCCTGTTAGTTTTGCCTCTTTAGTACTGACACTGTTTAATGTGCTCTGTATGGCAACACCTAGCACTTCAGTCACTGCCAACATATTGAAGGCCCATTTGATGTGGGCATCCCACCGTAGAGCAGATTGTAGTGGTTCTTGCTTGAGTTTTTTTTTTTTTTTTTTAACATAAACTCAACACATTTCATCTGATTTTTAAAATAGATTAAACTTTAGAAGCATTTGAATGGAGGGTTTCTGAGTTTCACCAGAAGACAGAACTGGGAGATGAGTTGAAAATTGTTGCGAAGAGGCAAAAATCACATGCTCCACTTCACAACGTAGGACATGTAGAAGTCAGAGCTTTCTCTGAATGTGAGCTGACACTGCTCTGCTATATGAACGCACAGGATAGAGACCACATTTAGATGGGTACGTAGCCACATACAGACAGGTGCCTTCTGTGTTCGTACCATATGGAACAAGGCAAAACTTTTGCAAACACAGCCAGGGTCACGATGAGCACTTTTCTGTGCATTATAATTAGGCAGCATTGACAGATCTGCAATATGCAGAGTAAGCAGATGGCTCATGGACAGTGAGAGGGAGGGGCAGGGGGTGTTGTGCCACGACGGGCTACAGGTCTCGTGTTATAGCAGCTGGCTGTCAACTCTGGGATGTTGTATGTCAGCAAAACGAGTTTTTAAAAAGGAGACTGAAGAGTGATGGAGATTGAAAGAAAAGAGAATAATGGTGGATTGAGGATAAGGAGATCTAATATTGGATCATAAATGATATACTGCAACTTATGACTGTCACTATCAATACGGGGTTTTTGGCACTTTTTAAAGCGATCAATTATTTTGTCAGAATGATACTGAATCAGTCAGACTATTGTGTAATTCTAAATAAAGCCAATGTATGATTTGTATTTTCTGACAGTAAAAGATCAGAATAATATCTGGTATATTGAAACGTATGACAAATAGCATAAAATGCTTATACTTTCAGAAGCTGCAAGCAGCAAATTTTTTAGCAGTTTTGCTCAAAAATCTGATTATTTTATGGTTACAATAATTCAATTTTGTCTTTTGACTATTTTAGTATTTGGCTATTTGTTTGGGCAACAGACTTACAGTGGCCAAATGGAAGTGACTATAAGGCTGATTTTGACTGTAAAAAGTTTTTTTTTTCTTCAGACATAGAACCCAAAGATGTCAAATGCTAATTATAGTATATGTAAATAGTCATACAAGGTTATGGTCTAAATCAAGATAGCTAAAAATAGCTAAATAAGAATACAAATCTGAGCAGTCTGCAGAAACATTCAGTCAATACCAAAGGCAAACTGTCTTCAAACAGTGCTGCTATAGCCCTGGTGTACTACGCTGACACGAACCGCAAGTCTAAAATATACTGGACTGACCTTTCTATGAATGTCATAAACCAGAACTACAGCACTTCCTTTCGTGTGTTTCTTCATCTCCTCTCCCTGTGTGGCACTGATGTCTCTTTCCTCCCCTCTATTTTCACTCTCTATCCTTCTCAATCCCAGCTTTGATGTATGCATGAGGGAGGATTTCCTGAAGACCAAAGAGGCCATTACCCAGGGGCCATTAGGCCTCTAGTAGAGCATGTCAATGAGTGCTGAGTCTTGCTCTGTTTTCACATGCGACCACTTGCCTATGTGGGTGAGGCAGGGAAAGATTCTCCGGGGGAGATAAAATAAAATGTAGCTTTTAAATGCTCATATTTCTTGCAAATACATCTCTACTTGTAATATCGCAGCGCTGTTTGTGTGTCCTGCTGTAGAATTTAATATAGGGTTTGTTTACTGTACTGTTGCACGTGTTGAGGTTGGGTCATTAATTGGCGCTGTTGTTCTTTCATGCAGACTAAGAACGAGGGGAGTGAGTCATCATCATCAGGATGAAACGCTCTGACATTTGAGCACGAAAGTCCCAGAGTGCTTTGGAGCCCATCGTCTCTGGGTATGTTTGTATTTTACAGTAAGGTATACAGAGCACTGGGGCCTGAATCAGGGATTTCCCTTATTGATTTTTTCACAAAGCGGTTAGGTCGTGTAGGAAAACACTGTGTTATAGAGCCAAGCAAATAATATGGCATGGTGGGCTATATAAATATTTATGTAAAATAAATGTCTTGTTTGGAGGTTTTTTCCTGATCTTCTTAGTGGATAAAACTAAATAGGGGGATAAGCTGTGAGGTGAGCAGGGAGCGAAGTAAAAGAGACACAAAGGGAAAATAACCTTGATTACTGGAATCACTTTGCTGATCTTTTCAGTACATCCCCGTGGAAGACAAGGGCGCAGTGCCTTTTCTCTGCTATGGTTAAAAAAATACTCTCAAAGAGAGCATGTGGCAAATGAGTGACAGTATATCATGCTGGTTTTTTTTTTACAGGAAACACTTGAGAGGATCATTGAAGTTTTCTGAGAGCCTTGGGGCTCTCTCTCAAGGGCAACTGACTCTATCATCTGCACTGAATGCGATGCACAGTCATTGTCTAATCAGAAAAATAAAATCTTAGCATTCAGCATGCTGACTAGAGTCGGTTTTACAGAGGGTGAAGCCTCACATTTTCTGTCCAGCCCACCAGAACGTCAGCACAGAGGCCACAGAAAGAGACGGAGGAGGAGGTTAAGGGAGAGAGAACGATGGATAAGGTGGAGGAAAAGTGAGATAAGAGACCAGTGCATCTCTGTGTGTATGTGTGTGTACTTGTCTGGATGTGTGGAGCGTGCCTTTACTGGTGACTTCCCCTGAGGCCTGCAGACAGGGAAACAAGGAGTGATTAATTTTACTCTAACCTACTTGGCCTCTGTCTAGGAGAGCACTCCTCAGAAAGGAAGCTGGAGTCCAATACACAGCTACGAATCCTGCCTCCTTTTGCAACACTCACAAGGATCAACTCAAAATCTTACCAAGTATATTTGTCTTATTTCTAGTCAAAATTATCTCATTACACTTAAAATAAGACACAATCAGCTACAGGGCAACATTTCAGTAAGCTAAAGGAACTTGTTTCAAGACAGTGAATCTTGAAACTAGAGAAAAACTAGAGATTTTTCACTTGTTCCATTGGCAGATTTTTTCACTTAATACAAGATATTTTAGCTTAAAATATGTGAAAAAATCTGCCAATGGAACAAGTGAAAAATCTCTAGTTTTTCTCTAGTTTCAAGATTCACTGTCTTGAAACAAGTTCCTTTAGCTTACTGAAATGTTGCCCTGTAGCTGATTGTGTCTTATTTTAAGTGTAATGAGATAATTTTGACTAGAAATAAGACAAATATACTTGGTAAGATTTTGAGTTTTTGCAGTGTAACAGATTGGCAGGTCAATCACTTCAGACCAAAACGCACGGCCAATGGGAGACACCCTATGTAGCGGAGCCCCGCCTCTTGTCTACTTTTCTCACCCTCTGAAGGCTCAGCAAAGCTTGAGGCCATTGATCTGTGTGTTTTCACTGAGCAGATCCCTTAGCTGGCCTGATCGATCAGCTATAATAAAGAGTGGATTCTCTATAAGCGTTGCAGCGTGGTCAATGAGATCCAAGGCCCCAGGGTGACAATCACCTCTTTTATCTTCCTCTCTTCTGCCCACGAACGCCACTGCAAGTACGGGTGAATTAAATTACATTTGCATTTAAGGTGTGACATTGTTGAATATGACCCAGCCAACACGCAGTGTTACTTAAATTGGTTGCCAGTGTTATTTTGGTCCCCAAAGGTATGTGTACACACTGTTATTTTATTTGCATAGATTAAAAAAAAAGTCCAGCTCTGGACAGCTCTTTTATTGAGAGAAATCTACAAACTGTTCGCTCATTTAAAATTAGTTAATTTTTCCATGTCCTGGCCCTTTGAGTCAGGTGAATTGAGATACGTTGGCCTAATGTATGTTTGAGTGGACGGATTGAACCAGGGGTGTCAGTGAGTCAGCACAAACGTTTAGTGTGAGTCAGCCAACCTACCGGTATGTGGTTGCTGTTATTATTAATGCGACGATGGGGAGTATAATGGTGTAAATTAATGTGTGAGAGTAGCCATCAATTAAGGTTATTTTTCCCAGCGTGGGGAATAGTAATGTATCAAAACATGACCGTTTCCTGCCTCTCTGCTACACATTTGTTTGAATGAGAGGGAGATGTTCAATATGATTAAAAAAAAACTATAGCTCTGGGAACTATAGAAGTGTATTTGTTTCCTCATTTCCTGAGAAACAGATGTTTGTTCTGACTGAATGATCCGTGACAACTATGTACATGAGCAGGGGACTGCTGCTGCTGTAGCTCTTCATCCCTGCCATCAGGTGGGTTTTTCCCCCTCCTGCTGAGGTCCATGCCCCGCAGTGTGTCCTTTCTACCAAAACAGCCCCGTCTTCTCTGTCAGGGAAGAGACAGAAATGCTGTGCAGCAACCCTGCCGACTGCTGTGCGGCTTTCTGTAGCAGAGCACCTGTGTGTCCCCTGCCGAATGACTGAGCCAAGGACAACACAGCTACAAGAACGACTGTCTCTCTGTGCCCAGCAAATGAGCTGAGAGATGCATGGCTCCCCCAGGAGCAGCCGAAGGGGACCGAGTGTCCCGAGCCTGCGCTTTTGACTGGCAGACAACTGGAAAAATCAGGAAAAAAACCCAAACCCGAAGCCCTGAGCACCTTAATCCCTAAACTCTGGGATTTTATAGTGTTGCTTGATCGCAGTAATGAGAATAAATATGAAGTGGCACACCTTAAGTCAGAAACTATACCGTTTCTATATATTGTATGAATGTATCTGAAATATGGGTTTTGTTTAGGTGCAAATGTGCCCTCCAGTTATGGAAACAGGAAGATCAGAGAACAGAGCAGTGCAGGAAAAGGTAAAAAAGCAGGTACAGGTGTGCATGTGTGCACACATACAAAGACACAAGCACACACACGCACACAGCTGATAGAAGGAGATAGTCACTTCTCCAGGGGGGGACTTCATGCTGAATTACATTTACTCTGAGGTTTCTGTGCATCTCTCCTCCTTGTTTACCTTTAAAATGAACGCTATCTGACTTATATGTCCAGAGGAAAAGTTGCTCCACTCAAATATGACCTATTAAATAGCTTATGATAATGGGAGGTTGCTATTTATGAGAAACAAGGAGCCAGACCCTGCCTTTCTGTAAATTCAAAGCCCCTCGTTCCAAATAGCCGGTGAGAGCATGAAACACTATTGCTAGGTATCTAGGTGGCTAATTTTCCTTGCATCCATTTAAATGTTCATCCACTGGACGAGAGGTCTTAATGAGTAGAACAAATATAGTTTGGGAAGCAGCCCCAAGGCCACTGCTGCTGACTGTTTATACTCTAGTTAATATAACATGGCCCTCTGGTATTATGCTTCCAATTACCCCAAATGACACCTTGGCTTCTGATCATAATCTCGAGTCTGGTGAAAACATAAGAGTATGAACTGGACATGAGGAGGAGGAGGAGGTGGCCTGATGCGCGCCCCCGTCTGTTGCACAGAAGTAGGTTGTTTGAATGGAGGAAGGGCCGCCAGTGCCAACAGCTGAGTCAAGTGTCACAGATGGACGAGGCGATTACAGGAAGTTGAGCTACCAGGCTTACAAAAATAAAATCCTACAACTCTAAAGCTTAAATCTAGCCAGAGAGCTTCCTTTAAAAAAGCAGCTAATTTTCGAAGTTGGTGAAAAAAGCGCATCATATGTGGTCAAAAAATGCTCATATGATGTAAGACCGCTGAATTTCGGGTATTTTCTGATTAAAAAAAACACTTTTGGCAGGTTTTTGGTCTCTTTTCTGTTGGATACTGGCCTAAAGGCGTCACATTGTTTTATTTTGAAAGTCACAATGGGAAAATTGAAGCGGCACAGCGACCAGCTTCACCTTGTATGGTTGTTACATTGGAGACGTTGGGAGAGAAAAGGAGCAAATGTGCGCGGCGACGGAGAGGGAGGGAGGAAAGCGAGCGCGCAAATAGGCAGCCAGGCACATCGGCAGCCGCGGCAGAGCATCTTCCTGATCCTGATCTCCCGTGTCTTCAGCTGCCAATTCTTCGTGTGCGTCTCTGATTGAGATTTCACTGCCGGGCTGAAGTGTCCAGAAGCCTCCGCCAACCATCACCTCCCACTACACACTTTCTCCGGAGCTCGGTTATTCTTAGCTCAGCTGTGAGAGACTGTCCTTCCGGTCCTTCTCTTATTTATCTCAGTTTCTTGAATATTTAATGGAAAATGGCGATCTGCGCACAGTCGTACGGTGTCTTCTGCCTCTTGACAATCCAAACTGTACTTATCATATGCGTCTCCACGCCGACAGCCGGGACCCACCTCTTCCCACAGCACTACACGTAAGTACCCTGCACGGTTTTGGTGGGGAGGATAAACTGGGGGGGTGCGGAGTGCGGAACTAGGACAGGTGGCCCCAGACGAGCCTGCACATGAAGCGGCGCTTACCTTGGTGCGAGATGAGCCGCTGTCCCTGATGCTGACACGCAGACGCAGCTTCCGTCTCCGATGCTGCGTTATGAGTGTCATTCTCACACGGCTTGTGTTGTTGTTGTGGTGGTGTTGGTGGGCACTGGCATTAAAGCCCAAAGTCTTATTCCGCTAGTGACAGTCAACATGGAGTACGCACATGTGGCGAAAGAAAAAGGAGGTGGGGGGAGAAAACACAGTGCCAGCGATAGTTAAAAATACAAAAATATTAAAGAGATAGTCCGAGTGTTGTTTTGCTGTCAGTGCAGGAGGGAGAATATCCCGCTTAGACGCAGTCCTCTACAAAGTCTCTAAAAGCACTCGCACCGTGAAAGTAATCATATCTATCTCACCTCAGGGTGTGTTTTTTTGTTTTGTTTTTGCTTTTAATGGCTCATTTTGTTTCAGACTCTAAATGTGGAAACGTCACACTCGAAATTTAGACGCACTTGAGGGCAGCATTACAAGTGACCGCAGGGCGCAGAAAGTAGTAAAGCATCCAGCTGTGAGGAGAGCACAAAAAATAAAGCAAAAATACAAACACACAAACAAAAAACAACAGCAACAAAAAAAGCTATTTCTGGAATTATTCAGCGCACATCTGTTGGGGGGAATATTTAGCATTTATACCCCCATTCCCTTCTCTTATGCGAACATTATAATAATTTCACCTTGAAGGACGCGCAAAGGCGACTGAAGCCAAATGTTTACCGCGACAGTTTACCACCTGTGCACCGTCAACTGTTCAATGAAAGTCAGTAATTTACCCCCCAAAAAATATTTTTCCCTATTTTTTTTTCTTTCAATGGCTATTACTTCACTTAAGATTGTATTTCAGAGTTCCGATAATCCTCTTTATGCAACAATAAACCCTCGTGAGTGCAACAGTTAGGCTCACACTGAAGTATCGTTCCAAATGTCGCCCTCTTTATAATAACCATGACGTGATGATCTGATGCGAAGACTGTGTGTAGCCCGAAGTGCTGTTTAGTCAGTCAGGCTCCCAGAAATGATTCCTGTGTGATGCATCAACCAGATCATGTCTTTAAAATCTCCGGGGCTCTGTTAATTCGATGGCCAAGGTGACTTTCAAAAAAAAAAAAAAAAAAAAAAAAATCAGTTATCTTTTATTCTACTGTGGATTGACTTAAAACTACAATTTACCGGATCACTGATTTGATTGTTTTAGCTCTGTAAGTGATGCAGTTAATTTATCTTACACCCGAGTTACTTTGCAAACAAAACCCTGAAATTCAGTTTATTATGACTTTTAAGCAACCCTAATTTCCATCTCCCCCCGTTTAAAGACACGTTTATTTTCCAAAACTACGTTTTCTTTAACTATACACTATTGTTCCTTTTTAATAGAGAAACTGTGTCATTATTTCTTACTTTCCCAGTGTCCTTGTTTAAGCAGATAAAGAGAAGCTAAATATTCTGTAGGGCTGGTTATATATGCAGTCTGTCATCTCTTGAGATTTCTAAACTGGGTTTTGGGTCACCCACATCACTGTGGTATTTGCCAGAATTTGACAGTTAATTGAAGTGTATTGGGAGCAATGGTGGCAGTTTATTTGATGTATATTGCTGACACACACAGACACACAAACACGCCCATGCACGGGTCAGAGCTTCTCCGTGTTCGAGGTCTAGCTGAAGAAATGCACGTATAAGGATGCTCGCTTCGTTTTCACAGCAGTCTCCAGAAAGTGTGCGTTTTCTACAGCTTGCCATCTACCAGTATGGTCTGCATAGTACTAAATATTACACTGAAGTGTTGTTTATGCTTATAATTTAGTGTGTATGTAGGTGTCTGTGGTAGACTGAGAGGTAGCTGCAGGGAAGTTATTTCCTCATTTTTAAAAAAAAAAAAGTTGATAACTGGAATCTAAAAGTCAAAATATCATCAGCACTTTGCACCAGATGATATGACCACACACAAAAATAGCCCACCTTCTGCCCTAATAGATAGATGAGAGTGGCACTTCGAATGATGAGATCCATTGCGGCCGAATGAGCGTAGTGACAGTATGGGTCTGACTCACACAGGTCTTCCATCCAAACTCATTTCATCACACTTTCTGCTTTTCCATAATGTTTGGCTAACATAAATCATAAAACAACTAAGACGAATCAAAACACAAGAAGGCAAATGGCAAAGTTGTACTGCTGCTTTGGACTACAGAGAGCCAGAGAGCACCAGTCGGCTTTCATGTAGTGCATTATGACAACTTTTGTCAATTGAAGAGAGATCACAGCTTTCATAATGCAGAAGGTCTCCGAGCACTCACTGAGCATTAGGCCACAGTAATGCATATAATTTACCAAACAACAGCGTCCTGCTATCTCTGCAGCTGCTATTGAATGAACATACTTCATACTGCAAGATATTTTTTGCCACGCAGTCTCCAACTTCTTGCTTTGTGCTTTAAAACATTGTTATTCCAGCTTTATTTGACCTGGTGCGATGCAAGTCGTGTAGTCTGTTCACACACAGAATATAAATATGGCACAGATGTTATATTAAGTGCTAAATGTATTCAACTTAGACTGAAACCAGGCCTTTGTGCATCAGTGCACGTGTGTATAAATGACCTATAGATACTTTTATCACAATATGAGACACAATAATGTTAGAGATTACACAATGAAAAGGTAAATGAAAATATTAAGTTACTGCCAAACTGTAATATAAGATCTATCTATCTATCTATCTATCTATCTATCTATCTATCTATCTATCTATCTATCTATCTATCTATCTATCTATCTATCTATCTATCTATCTATCTATCTATCTATCTATCTATCTATCTATCTATCTATCTATCTATCTATCTATCTATCTATCTATCTATCTATCTATCTATCTATCTATCTATCTATCTATCTATCTATCTATCTATCTATCTATCTATCTATCTATCTATCTATCTATCTATCTATCTATCTATCTATCTATCTATCTATCTATCTATCTATCTATCTATCTATCTATCTATCTATCTATCTATCTATCTATCTATCTATCTATCTATCTATCTATCTATCTATCTATCTATCTATCTATCTATCTATCTATCTATCTATCTATCTATCTATCTATCTATCTATCTATCTATCTATCTATCTATCTATCTATCTATCTATCTATCTATCTATCTATCTATCTATCTATCTATCTATCTATCTATCTATCTATCTATCTATCTATCTATCTATCTATCTATCTATCTATCTATCTATCTATCTATCTATCTATCTATCTATCTATCTATCTATCTATCTATCTATCTATCTATCTATCTATCTATCTATCTATCTATCTATCTATCTATCTATCTATCTATCTATCTATCTATCTATCTATCTATCTATCTATCTATCTATCTATCTATCTATCTATCTATCTATCTATCTATCTATCTATCTATCTATCTATCTATCTATCTATCTATCTATCTATCTATCTATCTATCTATCTATCTATCTATCTATCTATCTATCTATCTATCTATCTATCTATCTATCTATCTATCTATCTATCTATCTATCTATCTATCTATCTATCTATCTATCTATCTATCTATCTATCTATCTATCTATCTATCTATCTATCTATCTATCTATCTATCTATCTATCTATCTATCTATCTATCTATCTATCTATCTATCTATCTATCTATCTATCTATCTATCTATCTATCTATCTATCTATCTATCTATCTATCTATCTATCTATCTATCTATCTATCTATCTATCTATCTATCTATCTATCTATCTATCTATCTATCTATCTATCTATCTATCTATCTATCTATCTATCTATCTATCTATCTATCTATCTATCTATCTATCTATCTATCTATCTATCTATCTTGTTGTGTGTAGTATCCAGACTAAAGAGGTTGCGTAAGAAGTCTGCCTGGCTCGGGGACAGAGGTATTGTCCCTCACTGTTAGTATCACTGTGTCCTGCTCAGCTCTGTTCTCACTGTAAACTTGTTTTCATTTCATATTGAATGACCTTTTTATAGTCACAGCTTCCCCCCCTTCTCTGCTCCTTTTAGAGGCCCTCTTGCTCTCCTTTAATCACGGTCCCTATAAACACAGGGAACTTGCTCACTCGCTGGCGTGTTTGCTCTGCTGTTACTCGCTTGATGAAGCCCGCTCTGGCTTGGTGATTATGGCGGGCGCTGTCACTACTTGGCAGATTTGTGCAATTTAATAAATCTGTCTCCCCTCTTGTCTTCAGAGCAAATCTGACATTTAAAGATGACATTTGTCTCCGTCATCATATTAAAAGACAAACGGCTGTGTTGTTGATGCTAGTGATTAGCTATCTGCAGGCTGCTGAAAGGAAAAAGGTTGGCATGGAATCAGCGGTTGGCTAGCAAACACATGACATAATTTATTCATCTGATTGCTGAAAGATGAGCTTTCATAATAGGTTTTTTTTTGTTCTCCTTTTTTTCTGTGAAAATTTCTTCTTGGCTTTTCACATGAGTTGTTCAGCATGAATCTTGGTTGGCAGGTTGGCCCCTGCTGCTTCTCTAAAGTGATCTGGTAAAAATCTTCATCCATTAAGTCATTTGTTGCTTGCTGAGAGATATACAGTGATGAGCTCCAGTCGTTTGATCTCTTAATTCCAAACTTGGCTCCGTCTAACGGAGATCAGCTCCTGCTTAGGCTGCACTTCTGTCAGACCTGAGCAGTTTTATTGTAGAACCGCTGATCCCAGCCGAGCGTAGACAGGCACGTACGCTGCCGGTCCTGGACGGAACACATACATGCAAGATGTGATGGGGAGAGAAGATGCTGATGACCAACCCAGACATTAACTGGAGATAGGATAGTGATACTTCCAGACAGGCATCCCAAAAGGGGCAGAGTGTGGCAGTTTTCCAGCAGAAAGAGAGCCACACACTGCCGCCGTCTTGCAAATGCACTCACTTATACGCAGTGGTAGAGAAATGAAAGTTTTCGTGATGATGTTGAAATGATAATGTTGAAAATGTCTTAACTTTACTTTTGCAGAATGATTCACTGGGCTGGACGCATTGAGAAGGAGCTGGAAAAGGTTCTGCAGCACGTCACCGGAGCTCAGCAGATGAGATCGGTAAGTTGACGTCACGCCTGCAAGTGACGCCCCGCATTTTCCTGCATTATTAATCAGTATGATTGCACTCCTCTTCAAGGTCCAGCGTGAGGGTGTGGATATCTTTAAGGTACTGTGTTGACTTGAGTGATGAAGTGAGATAATATAGAAGCAGTGATCTTCTATATTAGTGTGACATAACTTCACGAGTGGAGATGACTGCCTTTTTTCCAAATCATCTTTTGCTGTCAAGAATTTTCCTTTGGCCGGATCCCCCTTAACTTCTAGTAACCTCTAGATTGATTGCTCATTTAATTTGAAATAAGCATTTAAAAAATCGAGACACACATTAGGCATGATTATGGTGTTGGATATTTAAGTGTCTATTTAAGTGTTTCCTTCTGGTTTTTTGCACCATGTGTCTGTCCTGTGATAGGCAGATGGTTTAGCATAGTGTGACTGACACAGTTTCATCATATTTGTGCTGCGTGCGCGTGTTGGCCACGTTTCCAGAGTTTGTCATTCACCCTGAAATAAATGCTTCATTATTGCTGTGTAGATGAAAATGATTCATCCAGCCAGTACGGAGCCTGTGGCTTTAATTCCAGCAGCAACAGTGGTTAGTGCGATAGCAATGTTGATCTGCAGGGCCCACGATCCCTTTATAGGAAGTCTGGTTCAGCTCTCTGTTAAAAAGGTCCTAGCCTCTGATCCTATGAGTCTTACCCAGTACGTAACGCAGAGTTCAGATGAAGCCGATGTGGGTGAGGGGGCTCGCCCAGTCCTGACTGCCTCGAAATCATCCCAATGTCTTCCCTTTATTCATCTGGTAAATTTTATGAAATCATACATTTTTAAAGTCAGACATTCAGAGATCAGAGCGTCCGCTGTGGCACGTCATTCCTCACACACACACACCCTCATATTTCTTAAGGCCGTTTCTACACAGGCTTTCAGTTAGGCCTGCCCTTAGAATGGTTGCTGTATTTTCACATTATTATATTGGTTAACTTAAACATAATTATACCTGTCTGGTTATATTCTTATCAGTATTTAGCATAGTGAACTATCAGCAAAATTACATATGAATCATATTTCTGTGTCTATAAATCACATAAAAACCTGGATGATGAGTATTTTACTTGTGGTTGGAGCTGAGCTGAGAGATCTCAGGCTCCATGACAGCTGTTAGTATAGTGGCGACACTGATGGATCCCAGAGAGGAGGAAGTAAGCTGACAGAAATCGCGCTGCTGTAAAGGGTAATGACCATTAGTGGATATCAGGCGTGCACTCAGACAGCATGATAGAGACAGGTTGATTTTTAGCACTCATCCAGTGTAAACAAAACACAGAGAGAGTGTTTACCTGCTAAAATATTTGCCTTTTGCTTTTTTGTTGCTCCCACTGGGTAGTGTGGATATCTACACAGGCAGTAGACTTTAAAAATAAGGCGACTCATTGTTTGAAAGTCAAAGTATCTGAAAAATGTATTCTATCTCAAGAATATTGTCATTTTTAAAACATTATTGATTTAAATGTGGTGTAGATGGGGATAAACTGGGTGGAGAAAGGCTTTTTCAGCTAAAGAGTTTGAAGAGTTTTCTCAACGTATAAAGTTGCCGATCACCCTTTAACTGATCTAAAAGGTTAATAAACTACTAAAGTACTACCCTCTTTTTAAAAAAAACAAAAAACAACTCAGCTTGTGCATTTTGGTGATAATTTGCTGCCAATTTTGATCTCAAGTTGGCCAGGTCTGTAAATCCACTGAAAAGTAACCAATAAAAACCCTCCACATTTCCCCACTTTCTTGTAGTGTAAAGACAGAAAACATTCACATTTAGTGCAGTTCAGCTGTAGCAATAAGTCACTTTTCTTCACATTCACATGTTTGCTGTCATTGAAAAGAAATGCTGCTGCCATAAATCACACAAACACGTTTGTTACTTCATGGGTAATGTCTCTGTCAGGAGGAAGGCTGTAAAACGGACAATTTGTTTTATCCCATGGCTCGGGTTTAACTAGCAGTTTGGACGGCTGTCACGACCCGATCACTTCCGTCAATAATGACCTGCAACACAATGTTCCTGATGCAATATCCCCCTTAGATTTGTTGGCTTATGTTACAATTTTTTATGTTTTGTTTTGGATTTCTGATTATTGTTAAATTACTCCATTCTTTTCTTCACTAAATGTTGGAAATGGCCAAAAAAGGCTGTCATATTACTACTCATTATAAAACTCATTCAGCATGTATAGCTGAATGAACCTGAACTTAATGATTCCTAAAGCTGCAAAGTGGTGTTGACATGACGTTAAATGCTCAGTAGGATTTAAGTTCTGTGGATTTAAACTAATTTTCACTGGCGGTGACTCGAGTTTATTCTGTGGACCAAACCCAGTGAAGCCACTCTTTTCTGAAAACGCTGCGTCTGCCTGGCGATGGTTTGCGTGGGGTGCCCATATGGCTGTGCGTGCATGTGTATGCGGTGGCCTGACTGTGTGCACAGGCCGGGTGCGAAAGAACATTTATCATTGCCCCAAACAGGAGTCGTCACAGGGTGTGCTAAATGGCCCAGCATGCCTAGAAAAGCCATTTTCTAAATGGATGCCTCTCTCTATACGTGTGTCTGATAGAAATCTTCCCAGGGCTATGCCGGCTGGTAACAAGATTGCCTCCCTCTGCGCCCCCTTCCTCTTCATGCGCAGTTTATTCTCAGAGACAAAAAATGTAAAGTGTGTGCAAATTATTTTTGAGTTTGTCTTACATGGGGAGAGACAAGGGAACTAAGTTGAATGTAATGTGGCATGCTCAGTTGGTCTCGGTCGAGATTTTATTTTCTCTGACAAGCGAGGTAGTGGGTGAAAGAGAGAGAAAGGCCAAGACAGTCCGAAGTCGCACAAGTAAATAAGGAAAAAACAACAAAAAAACATGCTCCGCTCAAGCATTGCCCCGTACGCTATATGAAGCTAATATTTCTTTGTTATTGACCTATTGCTTTGTTGAATTTGGATATGAAAATTTTCACTAAAATTTTGGCAAACAGATTAAATGGACATGTTGGGTCAATTATCCATCTGGGTTTGTCCCCCAGAGGTTTTCCTTCTTTAATGTTCGAAGATTGATGAATATTATGTATCATAGGCACTGGGGAGCTTCCAAGATCGCAGTACTGAGCTTAGATGCTGAAAAGGCGTTTGACCAGGTCGAGTGGGCCTATATGCTTTGGGTACTGGAGAAGTTTGGTTTAGGCGAACAGTTTATATCATATGATATATAGGCATCCTTCTTCTTCCATTCTTACTAACCAAGATAGATCAGCGCCTTTTTTTTTTACACCGCGGGACATGACAAGGCTGCCCTTTGAACCCTTTGCTTTTCACTATTTCTATTGAACCTCTTGCAGTAGCCATTAGGAATGAGCCCTCTATTGACCCTGTCCGATTGGGGAATATCAAGCACTACATTTCTTTATATGCGGATGATGTTGTTTTGTTCTTGTCAAATCCTGAGCGATCTGTTCCTGTACTTTTAGATGTGGTGAGGTCGTTTGGGGAAATCTCAGGTTATACAATTAATTGGCAGAAGAGTGAGTTTGTGGCTTTAACTGCAAACTTGGATGTTGATTTTTTTTTTTTTTAATTTTGCCTTTTAAAATTACAGACAGATTGAAATACTTAGGTGTTATTTTGCCTAAGGATCCTAAATTGATCTTCAAGTTGAATTATCTTGAACAAGTTGAAAAATTGAAAAAGGACATTGAGAAATGGAGGGCTCTCCCTATTTCCATGGTAGGTCGCATTAATGTAATTAAAATGGTTTCCCTTCCTAAATTTTTATATTTATTTTTAAACTTACCTATTTTTTTGAATAAGCAATTTTTTTTAAAGTGATCGACTCAGTAGTATTACCATTTGCTTGGGGCTTTAAAACTCACAGGATATCAAAAGTTCATCTATGTAAGTCTAAACTTAAGGGTGGATTTGCTCTGCCATTGTTTCAGTTTTATTATTGGGCTGCAAATGCTAGAACTCTTGCTTACTGGCAGGAAGGGTACAAAAAGGTCATGTCTGCCGATACCCACCTTGGGTGGTCATAGAGAGTGGTGGGGTTGAGAATAGTTCCCTCCCTGCTCTTCTTTTTTCGTCCTCTAATCCGCGAACCAAGGTCAATAATTTTACAGTTTTGAACTGCGTTAAAATCTTTAGTCAGATCAAAAAAGGTTGTGCTCTACCAGACACTTCGATCCACACTCCAATACTGTATATTGTAATCATGCATTTCCACCCTCATGTTTAGATCCCTCTTTTGAGGTCTGGACACAGAAAGGTATTATTACTCTCAAAGACTTATATATATTGACAGGCAGTTTGCATCATTTACTCAGTTGCAAAACAAGTTCTCTCTCCCTGCATCACATTTTTTTCATTATTTACAGATAAGAAACTGTTCGTCAGAGTATTCTTAATTTTCTATCTCTTCCGGAAGAGGGGTCAATTTTTACACTCCTTCTGAGTTCCCCGGATTCTAAAAAATTGGTTGTTGGTTTTGTGAAAGCTTTTTCTGAGTATTTCAATTTTAAATCTGACTTTTTGAAGATGGCATGGGAGGAGGAGCTTGGTTTGCAAATAGGAGATGAGGTGTGGGAGAGGAGTCTGTGTAGGATCCATTCTTGCTCTATAAATGCAAAGCATCAGTTAATTCAATTCAAAGTGCTTCACAGACTTCATTATACAAAAACTAAACTGCACAGGATTTTTCCTTCTATTAGTCCGATATGTGATCGTTGTAAACTTGGAGAAGGCTCTCTCACTCATTTATTTTGGACTTGTCCCAAATTGCATAACTATTGGTTGGACATTTTTAAATGTTTTTCTGATATATATAATTGCACATTAGAGCCAGACCCAATAATTGCATTGTTTGGATCTTCCTCTTCCCTTTTACACCTCAGGTCTGCTGCACAAACTACAGTTTTGTTCAGAATGGTAATTGCTGAGAAAATTATCTTGACTCTCTGGAAGTCGGATATTGTACCTCAATTCAAAATCAGGCGATCGTGGCTCAAGAGTTGGGAGTTCGCCTTGTAATCGGAAGGTTGCCGGTTCGAGCCCCGGCTTAGACAGCCTTGGTCGTTGTGTCCTTGTGCAAGACACTTCACCTGTTTGCCTACTAGTGGTGGTCAGAGGTGGCGCCAGTGTCCGGCAGCCTCGCCTCTGTCCGTCCGCCCCAGGGTGGCTGTGGCTACAATGTAGCTTGCCACCAGTGTGTGAATGGGTGGATGACTGGATGTGTAAAGCGCTTTGGGGTCCTTAGGGACTAGTAAAGCGTATGGAGAGAACTAGGTACACATTAGCGGACAAACTTAGTAATTTCTTTGATGTGGGGCAGCCATTTTTAGACCATGTATTAAAACAAAGTCCTGTTTGATCGATCACCAATAACTTAGCCTACCACCTTAGCGTTTTATTTCTGTTTATTGCCAGTG
The DNA here is from genome assembly GCF_057382185.1 of Mchenga conophoros. Lineage (NCBI taxonomy): Eukaryota > Metazoa > Chordata > Actinopteri > Cichliformes > Cichlidae > Mchenga > Mchenga conophoros. The sequence goes on from NC_140530.1 coordinate 24,209,876, forward strand.
TTGAAGTAGTATTTTTGTCTTTGCAGTGTAATCTTTTGTCTTATTTGTGTTTTTTAGCCCTTGCTGTTGTGTTGTCTGTTGTTTTTTTTTTGTGTCCCTTTTTTTGTGTCCCTTTTTTTCCTTATATCAAAAAATCTCAATAAACATACTTAAAAAAAAAACATGCTCCGAATTGGTTGACTTTTAAAGCAGCTCACAGATGTGCGTCTCTGTTCCAAATGTTCAGGTCCCTCTGAAGATAAATAAGAAGATTCAAGCTCTTCAAATGTTTAATAAAATCACACTCTAATATATTTGGCCCAGGTTTGGTCAAGATGTTCTTCTCGCCCAGGGGAGTGAAAGAAAGCTAGAGGGTGAGTGCACTGGAGGAGTTGGAAGTTTCAAATGGAAGAGCGCAGATAGACAAGGAGAGTGGGCGGCTTTCAGAGCGGAGGAGGGTTTTTTAGAGAGAAAAGGAATGAAGGATGGCTTGACAATTGAGATTGATGTTCAGGCGATTTTGTGTGTATATTTAGTGTCAAACTACTTGAGATGGATGAAATGATAGAGGGAAAGGACGAGAATTGGTAAATTTAAATATGAGCAGACAGATGCTGTTTATAGTCCTTATCCTCCTCATTATCCTCCGTGCCGCTGCTTTTGATGTGTTACAGTACGTGGTGATGATGAGAGGCGGTGGTGGACACTGGCATTGTTTTCTTATCCTCGGGCTTATTCAAAGCAGTTTTAATAGGGAACACATGAGCAGCGCGCCCACGCCCACATACTGTCGTTACAGATGGTTAATCAGAGATACAGACTTGCAAAAATTCCATTAATCCAATAATAATAATTATTTAGATATTTGAAGATTTATTGGAGTTATTTTTGAAAGCAAAAATAAAAACGAGTTACTGGTTAAAAGCCCATCAAGTGAGAAGATTTAATATTTTGGCTGCATGCTGGGGGGTTGCTCAGACAAAATAAAACAATACACTGAAGATTTAATGGCGAATCAAATATATGACTGATTGATTATTTGTTATGTTTATAGATTGAACAAAATGATAGAACAGGATTGGTCCATATTGACATAACTGCATCACACAGTTCCTGTATCCCAAAGGTCCTCTCTTGAATTGAGACCTAGTGACCACGGAAGCTGTTTGAGTGCAGCGAACTCATTGCCATGTTCAAAAAACCAGTTTGAGAAGATCTGAGGTTTGATTTGAGCGTATTCATTCAGAGAACTGCCGCTCACTGGATATTTTATCTTTTTCAGCCCATTCTCTGTAAACCCTACAAATGGTTATGAGGAAAAAAGTCCCAGTGCATGAACGATTTCTGAAATACTCATACCAGCCTGTCGGACATCAACAACCATGGCATGGTGAAAATGACTAAAATAAAAGCCTTTCTTCCCCATTCTGATGCTCATTTTGAACTTCATCTTGCTCATGTCTACATGCCCGAATGCACTGAATTGTTGTCATTGTGATTAGATATCTGCCTTAAAAAGCCGCTGAACAGGTGTACCTAACTTGACTTTCCTCTCCCATCACTAAAGGTCGATATATCTACGTGGATTTAACCACAGCAGCTACACAATAGCCCCCTCTATGATTCCGAATGGCTAATTGCTTGCCCTCCTGCAGCCCTCGTTGGACTGATTGCTTTGTTTAAACTAAAAAAAACTGCGGTTTCATGTCGCAATTCAAGATAAACCAATCAGCTGGATGGAGTGGACAGACTCAAAGATATGGTCCCAAGCAAGAAAAAGCTGCCAATCAGTAATCAGTGACTGCAGAAGGACTTGGTTTGATTGGTGTGTTCTGCGGGAATGCCTTCGAGACATGACCACTACAAGTAACCCCCTCTGCAGGGCATACCTACTTAAGAGGAAAGTCCCACTATAAGTAACATCCACTACACGAGACTGCATTTGTGTGTTGGTTAAGGCTAGGGTCGCAATTGGAAAATAACAACTTATAGGTATGCTTGGGTGATTCACACACCTCCAGCTACAACTTATATCGCTACATGCTCCACACTTTGGCGACTTTCAATGAGCCCTAAGTGTTCTTATTCCATATCTGAGGCTCTGAATGGTGTTAGGGAGACTTCTGTTTTAGGCTGAGTGTCTTTACTCTAGCCTGACTGAGCCCTGAATGTCTCGACCAGCTCTGCAGAGTCACAGAGGACAGGGTGTACAACATTTGGATAAATCTAGTGCAACTTGTCAGAACCTGGCCCCAGTGAAAGATATGATAGGCCTTGCCTATCACAGTGCATCGTGAAGTTCTTCTTTCTATTCAGTCTGCCACCTGCCTTCTTTGTGCCTTTTCTCAAAGTGTGCTGCCACTCTGATATTTACAGCGGCTGCTTAAAACATAGTTTAGCCAAAACTGGCCCCTAATTTTCCTCACCAGCAGCTCCTTCAATCTCACAATATCATTGTCAGCCATAACACGATATGCCAGCAGCAAATAAAGCTTTAAAGCAACCAGCAACAGACAATTGCACGATACAGTAGTCACCTAAATGAAATTACCACTAAAACACACCCCTGTGCTCTACTGCACACAGTTGTGTTGGTGGAGATTTACAACAAATGATAGCAAAATTGGCAACAGCGCACAATAACACAGATGAAAGCATAACTGGTTATGGGACACCTGTGCATTAACTACATTAGTCATGTCTGCACTTATGCCTTATAAAGAAAAACACAAGCGTGACACTCAGATACCTCACGCTCACCATCTCCAGGTGGTGGCTAGCATTAGCACTAGCAGGTGTGCTCACAGAGTGCTTTTAAAGAATCTGACATTTCTGTGCTCGTACTCCATTTCATCTGAGTCACCGTCTCTCTTCTGTGTAGATTTTTGCAGTTGGAGGCACGTAGGGAGATTTTTTTAGCTTCAATATGTTCACTAAGAGTTAAAAAGAATTACTGTTTGGGCAGCAGAGCTAACTAAGACTGATTCAGCCACAGCTAGTAGGTGACGGGATGTAAACAGAGGGTTTATGGAGATGAACAGGAAATGAAACAACGTGCTACATTACAAATTTTCTGTTTAATTTTTTGGGGGGGCCATTTCTTTCATTTTTTGTTTTTTTTGTAAAATACTGAAAAATATTCCAAACCCTTTGGATTCAGATACTCATTTATAGGAATCTGAGACATGTTTGAGCAAAATCTTTGGGGTAACTATGCAGCAACTTACTTCTGGTCTGCAACAAGGCAGAGTACACTAGGTCTAACTAGACACTGGTTGTGTAATTATAAGCACAGACTTTATAATACATATACGTGTATATATTATCTTGTATTTATAAATTTCATGGCTGCAGAAAGAGAGGGTGCTATCCTTGTTGCAAAAGGCACATTAAATATCACAGCAACCTCTGCCAAATGGAAAAGAAATACATAGATGACTAAATAAACGTGTTAAAACACTTTCAGTAATAAAATTGCCTTTAATTTGCCTTAAAAATAAATGGCAAGCATCATTGCAAAATAACATTGCATAGCATAGTCACCAGTAGCTAGACATCGCACGTTTTTCTAAGTAAGCTATCAGGTCAGTTATCATAATAGCACAGTAAGATTATTTTCTTTTAAAGTTTTTGATAACCAGCTTATAAAAAACGCAGCAGCTTTAAGAAGCTCAATGCAGCTGTTCACAGAGGCTGAAAACTTTTGCAGTTGTCCCACTATCGTCTGAGTGATAGTTCCTCGAAACATGGTTACACTCTACCACAAACCAAAGAGACTCACATACTGCCACTGATGAATGTCCTTACACACATTTTGAACATGTTGGACATGTTGGAAATTTATCGCCTAAACGTCTGAGTGCAAAGTGACATTTGGGGTGTTACAACCGTGCCTGCAGATGAAGATAATGCTTTGGCTTAAGGCGAGGTGCTGCCGAGCAGTTTAACATTATCATTAAGCTGCAAAAAGGGCATTTGACTTTTTTGTTGCCCAAATTGGACTTTTGGGTCTGGTAAAATATTGTGCATATTTGGATGTGTTCTAGTCTGCTGTGCATAAATAGGCTTATTGTATGTTATCGGCGGCTGTGTCTAAAGGAAGCCTGCAGTTCAGTGCTGCCGTACTTTTTTTCATTATGAATTTGCTCACCTGTGTGTGACCAACCTAGGCACCCTCTCATATAGCAGAAGTTTAATTACTCATATTTGTGCTATTAAAATATTGTGCTTGTTTCAATGATCTTTTTCCCTTCTCTTCGGCCAAGTATTGCATGCTTATTCTGGCCAGTTGTGTGCAGCATGCTTTGGTAGTCCCAAGACTGGTTTACTTTGATTTATTCTCCAGTTAATTTAAAAAAAAAAAAAAAAAAAAGCTCGAGCTGCTCCCTTAATCACAAGGGGCGGCCACAGTGGGAGCGCTGCATGTTTGATTTGGTTTTTTTTATGCTAGATGCCCTTCCTGATGCAACCCCATAGAGATTTGTGTCCATGACTACTAAAGAAAACTAAGTAAACTTTGAGGGCTTTCCTACAGCTCTGGTCCTTTTTATGTAAAATTTTAATCTCTCAAGTACATCCTGACCATGCAGCAAATGAATGCACGGCTGTTAAAACTACAGTATTTCCCACTGACTTTTAGTGGAGTACTTCAGTACATGTAATTAAGTATATTCATGAACTTTTATAAACGTGCAAAAATCACACACATGCCCATCGTGTCAGAGCAGTTTCCACAAATTCAGTTTAGAAAAAAAAAAAAAAAAATTTTAATGACAAGATAATAATCAGCATGAATGATTTAGACTTATACATATCAGTTTATAACGCTGCACTCTGAGGATCTGACAGCTCGCCTCCACGCCCTGTCTGCCTGCCATTTACTGCTCTTTGCTGGGAACCTGATAGCAGCATCAAGATCAATATACCCACATGTTAACGTAGGGTGGAAGGACTTAATGCCAATTAATGGACATGTGATTCAATCAGTTTTCATTCAAGTTCTGTTTTGTTTTTGTTTTTGTGCTCTCTTTCTTTCCTTTCCCTCATTCTCACTCTGTTTGTATCTTTGTGCCGGATGGTCAACACTGTATCAGTCGGCACCACCGACCACATGCTGGTAGCAAGTTTATCTCAGTGCAGCACAGACCTTCTCGCCTCTAGTGCTGCCAGTGCACACACGCACACAGTCATGAGCGTGCACGTGTGCACCGGCAGCGCTAAAGCCGTCTTTTCTTTATGTTGTTGACATTGCTGATGAGCTTCTGGTTCAATTTGGTCAGTTCGATTTGGTTTTGTTATATGCAGGCCATCTCTGCTCTTCAGGACTGTTTTGAGAGCACTGACTGGAACATGTTTAGAGAGGCTGCAACTTACGGCGACTTCACTGACTTGGAGGAGTACACATCATCAGTGTCCAGCTATATCAACAAGTGCACCGATGACGTCACTGTCTCCAAGATCATCATCTCACGACCCAACCAGAAACCGTGGATTACTGCGGAAGTGCGTGCACTTCTAAGGACCCGAGACTCTGCCTTCAAAGAGGGAGATAAGGTGGCGCTTAGAAGAGCGAGGGCTGAACTTTCTCGGGCCATCAGAGAGGCGAAGCGCGCACACGCCCAGAGAATCCACAACCACTTTAAGGACAGCGGCGACACACGACGCATGTGGCAGGGCTTACAAGCCATCGCTAACTACAGGACGACACCACCTGCCTGTGACAGTGACGGCTCCCTCCCAGATGTGCTTAACAACTTCTATGCTCGGTTCGACAGGCAGAACGACGTGGCGGCGAGGAAGACCACCCCTCCTCCGAACGACCAGGTCCTGTGTCTCACTACAGCTGAGGTGAGGAAAACTCTACGCAGAGTCAATCCACGTAAAGCTGCTGGACCAGACAACATCCCAGGCAGAGTGCTCAGAGAATGTGCTGATCAGCTGGCAAATGTTCTCACCGACATCTTCAACATCTCTCTGAGCAGTGCCGTTGTCCCCACGTGCTTCAAGGCCACCACCATCGTCCCCGTGCCCAAGAAGTCTTCTGTGTCCTGTCTCAATGACTACCGCCCTATCGCACTTACACCCACCATCATGAAGTGCTTCGAACGGCTCGTCATGAGACACATCAAGACCCTGCTGCCCCCCTCACTGGACCCAATGCAATTTGCATACCGCCATAACCGCTCAACGGACGACGCCATCTCCACTGCACTCCATCTTGCCCTGACACACTTGGACAAGAAGGACTCACACGTCCGAATGCTGTACATAGATTTCAGCTCAGCATTCAACACGATCATCCCCCAACAACTGATCGGAAAGCTGAGCCTGTTAGGCCTGAACACCTCCCTCTGCAACTGGATCCTGGACTTTCTGACCGGAAGGCCTCAGTCAGTACGGATCGGGAACTGCACCTCCAGCACCACCACACTGAGCACTGGGGCCCCACAAGGCTGTGTGCTCAGTCCTCTGCTGTTCACACTGCTGACTCATGACTGTGTAGCAACACACAGTTCAAATCACATCATTAAATTCGCTGATGACACGACCGTGGTGGGTCTCATTAGCAAGAACGACGAGTCAGCGTACAGAGAGGAAGTGCAGAGACTAACGGACTGGTGTAAGGACAACAACCTGTCTCTGAATGTTGACAAGACAAAAGAGATGGTTGTTGACTTTAGGAGGACACGAGGCAACCACTCACCGCTGAGCATCAACGGCTCCTCTGTGGAGATCGTTGACAGCACCAAATTCCTGGGTGTACACCTGGAGAAGGACCTCGGCTGGTCCCTCAACACCAGCTCCCTGCACAAGAAAGCCCAACAGCGTCTCTTCTTTCTGAGAAGACTGAGAAAGGCCCGGCTTCCACCACCGATCCTGACCACCTTCTATAGAGGAACTATTGAGAGCATCCTGAGCGGCTGCATCACTGTCTGGTTTGGGAGCTGTGCCATATCAGACCGCAAGACCCTACAGCGGATAGTGGGAACAGTAGAGAAGATCATCGGGGTCTCTCTACCCTCTATTGAGGACATCTACACCACACGCTGCATTCGCAAAGCCACCAGCATTGTGGCTGATCGGACACACCCCTCTCACACACTCTTTACACTCCTGCCATCTGGAAAAAGGTACCGAAGCATTCGGGCACGCACATCCAGACTGTGCAACAGCTTTTTTCCACAAGCCATCCGTCTCCTCAGCAAAAAGGGACTGACTGATAAACACGCACACACACACATACACTAACATTATCACTCAGCTTAACTCAAATACCTCAAAACATTGAGACTGGACTGACTAACCAACACAAAGCGCAAACACACTGACCTACACCACCAAACCATCGCACACACCAACCTGTAAATGCTCTTTTGCACAATATTATTACTAGATATATTATATATTATTATTTTTTTTGCACTAACTTGTCTTGTAGCACCTTGGTTCCTGGAGGAACGTTGTTTCGCCTCACTGTGTATTTTTAAACTGTATATGGTTGAAGTGACAATAAAGTTGAACTTGAACTTGAACTTGAATGCAATTTCAAATGTCTTTTCTACTTCTCTAAACCTTCTCTCTTCCTCCACTCCAAAAAAAAGAGACGGTTACTCACAGCCGAGACAACCAGCTTGGACAAACAGATATCTCTCTAAAGTGCACTGGTGGATTTACTTAGTATTGCTGACTACAGAAATTTCCAATAATCTGTCTGAAATGCGGAATCCTATGCTAGACATCTCCTGTGCTCTCACACCACACCTCCTTTTTTCCTATAGCTGATGTCAGCTTCAACCCCCCCCCCACACACACACACACCTCACACCTCAGTCCCTCTGCAGGCTCATCCGTCAGTAGATGATTATGTGAGGGCTGATCAATCCCATTCATTCTGTGATTTAATGGCTTCCTTGGACTACACATGGCTTACAGAAGAGTTAAAGGTCCCTCCTCTCAATGCGAGCAGTTACCTTTAAAGGAATGAGAGATGGAGCGTGCTCAGGCCTCCTCTGTCTGTTCTCCTTCTGCCCTTCCCCCTCTATCTTCTGGCCTGGACCTTACACAACAGCTACTTGTTATCTAGTTGTGTGAAACATCAGAGGCTATTTCTGAACAACAGTTGACTCTCTGGCTCTCGTATTCTTTACCCGTGGCTTGTGTTTGGCTTGAGTATCCCTGAGTCATTGCGTAGCTCACGTCAGTGTACACCATAGTTTATTCTGTCCGTTAAAATGGGTGATTAATTCACTGCAGCTTTTTAAAAAACATTTTACATCAGCAGCAAAAGCTGTGGACAAATAGAGGCTTTCTCTGCATTTTTGTGGCACCAAATTTGCAGTTGATTATTATGTACGCTCAAAGTGTTTGATACTTTCCTCTTGGACCGTAATTAAAACTAAACATGCTAAACAAGTTATGGTAGGGCAAAAACAGTTAAGTAACTGTGCTAAAAAAAATAAAATTACGCTTAGGTTGTAAGGAATATAATGCAATCATGACTTTTTCCCACTTTATAATTGAACAAATGTTTAATATTATGTATGTAGAACTTCTAAATCAGATAAGCGAACAGAGACATGCATCACTAAGTGGTTTCGGTTGTGCTGGTTTAGATAGAAGCAGAATAATATTGTAAAATAAAAGAATTTAAGCTTACGTCCAAAAACACTGAATGAACTGAACATTATGAAGGTGTTTGCATTAAAAATGCATTTTAGCCTGTTGCTTTTGAATTTTCTTGTTGCGAGAAATACGAGGTAAACACTAGAAACGCCATTTGTGTAACGGAATAATGTAATAGTAATGTAACAGGGTTTTTTCTGTAGTATCCTTCTGTATTGATGCAACTACAATGTCAATGGAATAGAAATGTCAAATCAATGAGGGTCTGCAGTTTGTTTGTTTTTTACACAGTGCTAAATTAAGATTGAGCGTGGCATAATGGGGCCATTTCGTTAGGCACTAGAGCACCGAGGTTAAGTACGGCTAATTGTGATGCATTGATACAGTAATAAATTATGCACCATTGTTTGTCTACATTTCTATCCAGTTGCGCTTTTGCCGAGGATGTACTGTTTAAACCTGGACGAATCCCCATCGAGATGTCTCATTAGCCGTCCCAGTGGTGTCCGAAGGGTTGTGAAAACGTAGAGTCTGCTAGCAAACGACTTTTTATTCTGCTTGCCTCTCTGTTTGTGTGCTTTCTCTGACAGCTACTGTGTATTTACCATGGGAAAAATAAAAAATAAAACCATGAGAAAATAACTGGACATTAGAGGCACATAAAACCAGAAGTCGGTTAAATGTTATGAAGTGTGAGGGAGCTGGTCAGCACCATTACTCCCAGCCCCAGCCTCCCCTGAGCTGACAGGAGAACAGAAGGGCATGCAACCACACACTGTTTATTTTTCTGCCTTTTTATTGGTTTTCTGACACCGGGGAAGGTTACAAGGATTCCTCAGCTCCCGAGCTTGATGGCCTGGCACTGGTTGGCGGTATTTGTATAAATGAAAATACATACGTATATCTGCAGAGTGCAACCCTGGGCTGCATGCTGATATCTCTGGGTTAGCGTTAGGAGCAATTACTAGAAATAGCTTTGCAATAAAAAATATGACAGTTTGGAAAAAGTGGAACCAGATTATGTAGCGCCAGTCCCCCGTCTTCAGTTTCACATGAGGTCTGTTTTTTGTTTTTTTTTAAAATTATGATTAATATTTTCCCCAGCTTGCTAAAAGCTGTTGAAAACCTCCAGTATTTGATCCAGTATGATTTTCTAATGATCGTTATTAAATCTTAACTCTAAAATATTTTATTTTGAAACCGTCAGAAGATTCCTCGACACCCTTGACTTCAAAGAAAAGCCTGTTTTTCCTTCTTGTGATGTAAACGCTGAGTCCTAGGGTAAAGTCATCTGACTGACATCAATAATGCAGGCTTGAAAGACACAGTGCTACATGCTACATCATGAAGCAGCTTACCTTTATTTTACCAGGAAGTGAACGAGATTAAGAGTCTCTGTGTTTTATACGTTTTAGTCTTTGTGCAAACACTTGGAGAACATGCAAATCCACATAGAAAGTCTCTGGATTTGAACCCTGGACCTTGTTGCTGTGTCTACATCCAATGAAATGAATTACTAGGACAGAGTAGGAGAAGCCAGCTGGGGGGAAATGGCTTCTTGAGTGTCAGCATGAAACTAACCAGGATGGTCGCAGTGTCTGATTCTCACTGACATGCACTCTGATACATTAGGGGACTATATTTGTGTAACTAATTGCCTGATGAATTCAAGGAAGACAAAAGGCCGATGCATTCATCCTACTAGAGGCTTTTTGGGGAGAAGAGAAGGCCTTGCACTTGTTTAAAGGAAGACAATATAGCATTATGTGTCAAAATAGGATTAGGGGGTCTGCTAAAGCTCCAGCCCTGTCAAAGGAAGATGCTTTATTTTGCCGATGCTGCAAATCTCTTCCCCTTGTCTCTGTCTCTTGGCATTACTTGCGAAGCGTGTGTTCACATGCTTGTGCGATTTTCATTGGTTCTTCTGTTTGATTGTTCAGGCACCACATGACATGTCTTTGGTGCTATCTGCGCTTGACAGAAAGAAACAACTGGGTACAGTTCCCTGAATGGGTTGCACTGGTAATGTGGAGTGGCGTGATGCCCTAGAAAATTCCAGGTGTGAAGTGCTTTATTCACTCCACTGCAGAGGGAGTGCTTCTGCATGTGTGAAGTGGTAGGTGTGACGCTTATTCTCCATTGTGAGCAAAATATATTTGTGTCTTTTTATGGGTGTTTGCATGTGAGAGAGTTTGGTTGCGCCGAAGTCTCTGAGGTTTTGTCCTCTTCTTCTTCTCTTCCTCCTCCACCTGCCTCGTCTATGATTGATTGGTCACAGTTCTGAATAACTTTAATTGGCTTGCCTCAGCAGTGGGTGGTTCTCAAACACAGGACTGCTGTGGAAGTCCTAGAAAACTGTTTTAATTTTTGATCATGTAGGCAGTAAGGACTCTCTGCTGCCTTCTGAGAGGGGTCTTCAGAAGTGCTACCTACAGTGTTTTAATTCTGTAAATCATCGTGTCTTCTGCCTTGTTATCTTTCTCTTCAAAAGCTGGAAGTGAAGCTCCCGCTCCCTCCGCAATCTGTCCACCCCCTTATTTGGCTTCGAGCTGGACTCGCTCTCATCTCTGCCTCTGGCCCTTCTCCCAGGGCCCCGTTGTTTGATGGGATTTGCTCCACCAGTACAATTGCTGCTTCAAGCATACACTCGTGTATGTGTACGCATTCATATTCCATATTTACAAAAAACATACAGTATAGCAACCGTGTCTTCTAAAAATTACATTTATGTAATTTGTAAGTGAAAATAGGCTTTAAGAGGGAGTGCACGCGCAGCCTTACAATTTTGATGTTGATGTTTAAATATATATGTTTTTGCTATCCAAGTGAAGGTTTGATAGTTGGAGATAGTGAGTAGCTAAATACAGAACCAGCATTACTGATACTTTTAAATTTGAAAGGCAGCTTATGTAGGGGAGAGCAGTATGTCATGATTTATGAGATGAATCAACATTAATTATCAAATTCTGAACACATTTCAATGACCACTAAATGACTTTCCACAGTAATAAGTTAACACAGTAAAACACACCTGATTTGGGCTCATGCGGAGGACAGAAACAAAATATCGGTCCTATTTGCGCTAGTATTATTCCAGTACCAATAACAGTGCTTGAATTGATACTGTTGATATTTGAATCGATCCGCCCACTTCTAATGGTGAGACGAAAGAAGTGCAATTTCAGCAGTAAATCTCAGTTTTTCTATATAATACAGAAATGCTGATGTAGTAAATGCAAGAAATCTGTCAGCACTTATAAATAAATGTGTAAAATTACAGAAGAAGCTGGTGGCTGACTAGTACTCTTGATGATCCATGTAAAAAATAGAAAGAAAATAGAATAGAAAAAGAAAATTCTATAGCAGATTGTGAAAAAATACATGAACCTTTCTGTGATTTAATTGTTATTGTTTATCTATTACTTAATTACTTTGGTGTAGTATGAATGGCAATAATGGAGGTTTTTGTCAGTAGGAAACACTGTAAAAACATTAAAGTTAAAAATAGTTAAAAGTTACAGTTAAAATTAGGCATTGTGTCAGCCTGATGGGGTCTTTGCTGGGCTAATTCTGGGCATTGGGCATTGTGTTTGTGACACAACCCTACACAACCCTTCTCCATCCTTTTCCAGCCCCCTTGTCTCCTTCACGTAAGTGTCTTGCCACTGTTTTGTAGAGGTGGGAATCACCATACATCCCACGATACGATATTATCACAATACTTAACGCACGATACGATATTATTGCAATTTTTAAAAATATTTTGCGATATTCAGATTCTGTACATAAAGGTAAACTTTATTAATATTCATTTTATCTAATAACAAAGTCTCACACTCAGTCTTTCTCTCATTTCAGTCAGTTTTATTGTTGACAAACTGAACGGTTTGTATTACAGTCTAGTCCAACTTACCATCTGGTACAATTATAGCTATTCTGAACTATGAAATTTGTGAAAACTATGCAGCCCCTTCAGCAACTGAAGAATTTGAAAGTAAATTAAAACAAAATATAATTTTACATTAAATAAAAAAGTTTTAAACTTAATTAAAATACAACATGTCTTAAATGAAAATAAGTAAACTTTTTATGGCAGCAATGAACATGACAAACACATTTGGACAGTGAAGGAATGTCAGGATGTCAGAATGTCAGGATTCTTGCTCAGAAAAAGGAGCTGATCAACATGCTCTGAAGTCAGAGCATGTTCCAGTCCACAAAAACTTTTTTTGTAACAAAATATCGATTTCTGCTGTCCCTGTATCGATACATTATTAGCAAACAAAATATCACGATACTACACAGTATCGATTTTTTCCCCCACCCCTACTGTTTTGGATATAAACCAGTCCTTTATATTCCCAAACAACCCAAAACTGAAATAAAATAATTTTAAGCTCCCATCCTGTTTTTACTGCTTCAGTCACACCTGCTCCTTCATAGTGATCCCCATAACAAAAGCAGACAGGGGCATGTGGTCCTCCTGTTGCCGTTTTTGGCCATCAAAACTTGTGGACCTGAAAGCCTCTCATAAAGGCCGGTCAGTATAAAATACTGACGTAGCTCCAAGCAGGATGTAGTAAAAAGCATCGCTATCAACACATTAGACTGATTAGAGACAAAGAGAACACCATTACCTCCCTTTACGAGTTATTTCACAGTGAAATTGAAAGATAACGAGCCGCGTTTCCATTTTTCCCAACCAATATTACAAACTCAAAATGTTTAGCACTCGCATACTCATTAAACTTGTTGAGCAACTTTCCACAATCAAACGTTTCGCCAGTGCCGCTGTGCCATTTATTATCTTCACATTCAGAGAGTATCCTACCATAAAAGTAAATAAATTATTTTAATGCTCATATAAGTCATTTATTTTTGAAAAAAAGCATCCGGCAGTGCACAGTCGCCCCGACTTCCAACCTCACAATTTGCACAAATCTGTGTGTTTGTTTATAAATAATTCTGTTTATGTTTTTTCTGTCACCGGTTTCAATGCAGCGGCCAATTGTCTGAGTTACAACCGACGTTGCTATTTACATTAGCATCAACACTGTAATTACTATCACTCAGCATGTATTTAGAAATGACACAGCTGATCTAATTGAATTCGAGCTAAATGCATTCGTTTATTGTGAGTTATAATTACATTAATGACAGTGTAGGTGTGACTTTAAAGGCTCTGTAACTTTTGGCGAAGCAGAAATAAATCATAAAAGTGCTTGAGGGAAAAATACAACAAATGCTTGATTCGGGTTACTGACACCTAAGAGCTTAATCAGATACGTTTTGTGTACGACAGTTAAAATTTCATCCTGACATTTACTGCTGTGCAGCTGCGTCTGCTTTGCACAGGTATTGTGTGTGTAAGCCAGCCGTCTGTTGTTGCCTACAGGCTGCTTAAGCTTCCATTGTCATGTGGATGGTATGTGAGTGAATGTTTTGGGGATGCTCAAGAGTTAAATCCTGAAGAGTGCAATGGATTTGCTTCTCAACACAGCGAGGCAGAGTTTCTGATGGTGTTTTGGCGCTGTAGAATATGCGATATGAGCTGATTGATTACTGTGTGGCTGGATTCACGTGCCCACATCAGTGGTCCCTCCAGTTTTTCTCTCTCTTTTTTTAGGTGTGATGAGTATGCGCGTACGACCGTGTATGTATGTGCTGGCATGTGTATGAGTGAACCCTGGACCACCAGCTCATTTCACACGCAGGCAGACATCAAAGGCGTTTTGAATTAACCCTGCGTGTCGGGGCCGCTCTGCATGCCATCCGCAATTTCACATCTCTGCCGCTCCAGCGGCACCAAACTTAGATGCCCATTCATATTGAAATGAACAGATGGAGTTTTGCCATGCAGCGAATCGCCATCCTTCACTGAGAAAAGATAAAACTTCAAAAGAGCGGAGATACATTGGGATCTGTTTTAGCAGGTGGTGAGGCTGTGTATCGTCGCAGGTGGAGTGAAGGTGTTCTGTGTCTCTGTGAAAGTGTGGGCAAAGTGCAAGTATCGTGTTTTTTCTTATTAAAGCAGGTCAATTGTGTTTACATTACAGCTCCCTTGCAAAAGCTGGCTCCCTTTCTCCTTGATTAGACACTGCAGAAATGATGTCATGGTCACGCGCACACACGCACACACGCACACACGCACACACTCACAGACGCGCGCACAGGTACAAACATCAAAGCATATGTGGCTCACCTCTTTTAACTCATTTCATAAATCCATAACAGGAAGCCTGTCGCCTCACCGCGATGTTTGCTTGTGTCCGAAATGTGTTTTTTGATTGTTTCGACTGGATAGCGTTACCTCTGCCTTTGCCTCCAAACACTTATTCTCACATTTTCACCTCATCTTGGCAGCTAATTTAATTTTATATTGTATTTATTGATCTGGCCGACTTCAATTTCCTGCAGCGGCGTGATTCCGCCGTGCGATGAAAGCGATAATGTAGATGAACAGGCGATGGCTGATGGTGAGGATGGGAATAGTGATGAAGAGTGTGATGATGATCATTTCTGTGGGTGATTGTGATTGCGATGAGTTTGTATGCTGATTAGAGTAGTTTCTGAAGATGGCGGGGGTCGCTGAAGTGTAGGTGAAGCCATCAGCTGCGCCGTGTATTTTTAATATCCCTGAGCCATCAGTAGGCTGCCATGACAGCTGTTCAGTAAACACATTCATATTTCATTAATCTAGCCTCTCCCCTCTCCGCCCCTGATGGCCTCTTATTGTCTCCTTTAGAGGTTGTTCAGTAATCCACTGAGACCTTACCTCGTCCTGCTGTGCTACCTGCACCCACACTCCCACACTCTGCTGTAAGTACTATATGAGGAAGTCTTTTCTCATGGTTATTTGTCATACTCTTAGTGTTCTCCATGACAGCTAAATTTAACAGTGTATAGGGCCACTGTTAATACAGATACACCCACACACATATGCGTTCACCCATCCATATTTATAGCGTGTAAGCACACAGACAGGATCATACTACACACCCTCACTGACATGCAAACATATGTAAAATTACATAAAACCACTCAAATTTGTGCATAACAGACTTTCTAGTCATGTCTATAATATGTCTATGTGTCTTACTTATATTTACCAAAATGCTGTTTAAACATGTATTAGTCAGCCCTCTTGCGCCAAGTACATCATATTTGACACATGAGTTTTTGAGACCTCCACATCATCAGTGTGATTTTTGAATCATAACACTAACTCCCTTATAGGTTTTTGTGTGTTTAAGATAAACAATGTAGCAAAAAGGATACAAATTAAAACTCATATATGCACATTTATATTCAGTTTGATCTTTTTAAATATAATTGATAAAAGATTTAATAAACACTTGGTGTAAAAAAAAAAAAAAATTCTGGCCATTACTTCATGGTTCAGGTTTTACAGGGTTAAGACAGAGTCACAAAAAAGAGCACAAAATGGATAATATGGCTCAACTTAACTCTCATTATTCCAAGTTAGACGGCCTTATTTATGAATATTTGCATGGAATCATTCTTAACCTGTGCGAAAAATAAATAAATAATAATGTTTGCATGCAAAATTTATTGTTGCATTTATGAAATGTGCATACCCACCTGTTTTGCTCTCAGCCTGGTACATTCTCCATACAGTTTGCATGCTATCTGCATACTGTTCCGCCTCCATTTCTCTATATAAGGAAACACACTTACATCTAGGTGAAGCAGAGGAAGTGGTGATGATGTTGTAAGAGAGAAGCCTGCACCTCTACGCAAGAAATAAGGAGAAAGCCTGACTGTACGAAATTGAATAATAGCGTCTGAGGTTTGAGGAGGAAGCCAGAAGAGGTGCAGCTTTCCAAAGTGCTTCCACGGGAGTGACGAATGTTTAAAAATAAATAAATTAAAATTGACTCTCAGTGAAAAAAAAATAAGCTTGGACTCAGAGTTGATTGAAGACTAACACAAAAACAAGACTCAAGCATCTGTGGGAAAGTGCCAAGAAATAATACAGCAAGTGATGACATCCAGCAATGATAGTCGTAATTTTTGATGAAAGATAAGAACAATTTAAGATATGTCACGATGAGATAAGAATAATGGAATATGTTTAAATTAAACCAACAGTGCAGGCAGGGCTGGATCCAGATATGAGGTCTGGACTTTGGTCATTTTGTTTTCAGAACAAGACAGTAAAACTGGATCATTGTGGCTTTTACTTTGAAAAGACTACGGGAATTCTGGGAATTCTGCAGTGACTCTGACTGGCTTGTGTTTAGGAGGTTAGGTTAACACAGGACTCATGAGGAATGATAATTGGTTGGTTTAGACACCAGGAGTGAGTCAGAGGCACAGTGGAGCCAGGGCCAGGAGTGAGTAACTTTTTTTCTTTCTGCCGTTTTAATTTCAAGGGAGGGAATAATTCTTTTGTGTTTTATTTTATTTTATTTTTTTTTTACAGCCAGACAAGATTCAACTTCCACATTTATATATATACAAAGTAGCTTCTGTGAAAAAGAGGGAAGCTATACAAAATAAAGTACTTTACAGTTTTCAGAATTTCTGGTGTGAATTTCTTTGTACCGAATCTCTTCAGAAGTCTGGCCTTTTCTGCTGGTCACTGAAGCACACATGTTGTAAAGAGAAAAAATTCTGGACCTCATTCATTTCTAGAACAGGAACAGAACAGGAAATGTTAACATTGTACTTTACTGACAGGACACAGACTGAAGTGTTGGGGTGGTTTCCGAGCAGCCTACTAACGTTACTACGAGGTGAAATCTTATTCACATTACTTTAGCTTAAGCATTTATATAATGTTAACTGCTGCAACCATTTTAGCCCATTTCACTGCTCAGTGACATCTGTCTCAAACTAATTTAGCACTGTTGCCTCACAGTAAGAAGGTCCACCACCAGGCCGGGGCCTTCCCCCCCCCCCCCCGAGTCTCCTTGTGTTTGCTTCTCACCGGGTACTCCAGCTTCCTCCCACAGTCCAAAGACATGCAGTTAGTGGGGTTAAGTTAACTGGCGATTCTAAATTGCCTACAGGTATGAATGTGAGTGCGACTGGTTGTTTGTCTTTCTGTGTTAGCCCTACATAGGCTGGCTACTTGTCCAGGGTGTTCCAGCTACCATAGGGTGAGAGCCCTATGGTAGTACAGGTCTGCGCTCCACAGGCTCTAGTTATCACCCTTTGTTCATCCCTGACTCTTTCTTGTCAATGAGTTGGGTTGTTGTTAACTTTTACCTGTGCTTGTGGGCATCCTCCTCCTTCAGCATGTCAGGTTAGACTAGAACACTTGTGGGTGTATGCTGCCTCCATCACTTACAGACGAATTACAGCCTCGGCACATGCGCTGCCTACAGTTGCTGCCACGCGTTAAAAAACTGGTGCTGTGCAAAGCTGCCTGAAAAATATCACAAAGAACGCATTAACCCATCCTCCAAACCGTGAAAAAGATTTCAAGCTGTGAGGTTTCACCAGAACAAGCCCACTGGGCCAGCATAGATGACAAGTTCAGAATGCTCAGAATAGACCTTACCCTGTGAAGAGGTGACTCCACTAAAAAGAAAAAGCCACATCTTAGTCTGGCAAAAGTCTCTCTTCTTGTCCTTTGCAACTTTTCCTCAAAAGAAAGGATTCAGGGATTTCCTTTTCACTCATAACTCGTGTTTTTCAGGTAAGACCTGTGAGACATCGGTCTCAAACTAACTAATGTTCCTGACCTTGTGCTCAGTTGTGCACCAGGCCTTAGTGCACAGTGTTATATGATATCCTCCATTCTTTAGAAATGTCCTTTTTCCTTTTTTGTGTGGCTATTCTAAGACTGTAATCGAGCAACAAAGGCTGAGGCTCCAGACACTTAACTAGCCACATTTATTGCTCCTTTAATCAGCATAACTGTTTTCAGCTGTGTTAGCATAATTGGAAAATGGTTGTTTTAATGATCAGTTAGCCTTTTAACATGATAAACTTGCATTAGGTAACACAGTGTGCCACTGGGTGGTTGCTGTGTGGAATATGGGCCTCTGTATACCTGCACAGTCCATTTAAAGTCATAAATGGTCATCTGACTAATTATTCCATTACCCATTAATTATCTTCAACATTTATGATCAAGTTTGTTATTTTAATGTATCATTGAAAACAAATCCACTCTTTTTTCCCTGAAACCCAGTGTTGCTTCACTCTAAAAAACTTTTTGTCTTTTATTTATGGGCACGCTCAGCGATCCAGTAAGTTGTGAACCAGCTCAACCAATGATCGAGCTCGCACAACACCAGGACTTGAAAGCCAAAGCAGCTAAATGGAATTTAGCCATTGCTCTTTGTGTTATTTACGTCAGCGCTTTTCAAAGATGAAAATCACCTGCAATGGAAACATTTAACAGCTACAGTTCGATGACAGCTGAGCAAATTCCATCTGCTGATGAAGGCCACTGATGTAAAAGCAAATGGAGCTACTGAAAAGTGTGTGCTTGAAAGCTCTTGTGCGTCACTGTGTAGTTCAAGGTGAGATAAGTTGTAGAAGTTGAGGATAAATTACACCTTAAGTGCTCTAGGAATGCATCAGTGATCTTTTTTTGTAGTATTTTGTAGAAAGTTAGATTTGTGCCTATTGTTTCTTTTATTTTAATGATCAGTAGTATTGACCTTAAGGGATATTATGAAGGAATTTTCAGCATTCAAACCTGGACCTTGCACTACAAAACAAGTTCAACATACCCAGAATATTACTCTGACAGCATGGTTTGAATGTCTGTGCTTTAAACGTTTCAGTCAGTATGAAAGAGCTACTATTTTAATGAAGCATAGCCAATTTGAAGGCAGGAAGAAAAGCTGGCAACGTGTGAGTTTACAGTGAAGGAATAAAATTGCATCCAAGAATCTGTATTTATTACTCATCCTCATCTGGGAAACACAGAGACATTAGACGGAATTTCAAGAGAACTTCCAGGAACGGTGACGCTGTTTCCTGGAGATTTGATTGATCAATAGACAGTGATTGCATACCTGTTGATCTCTAATCAGGAACATAAGCAGATTAGGTTTGGAGCATTAGTTACCATGGTGATGTACCCCTGTACGAACTGGACCACATTCATAGTACAGAAACATAAAACCTGTAGTACAGGTCTGCGCTCCACAGCTCACCGAGGAGTGATTGAACAAATGAAAGAGCGAATGACTGGAAGCAACGGCATTAAGGAGAACAAAGCAGTGAATCAGAGAATTAAACAATTTTCTGCTCGTTTGAGAGTGGCTACGTTCTAAAACAGAAATACAAACACCCACACCTCTGCAAACCTTCACACTGCCCTGCAGCGAGGCTTCGCATTGCCGGATTTTGTGTGAATGCATCCGAGGCGCTCGCCGTCATCCTGTCCACTGTGGCTTCTCCGCTCTGTAAGTGTTTGCAATCAGCATCAAGCGAGCGGCCACGCAGCTCTTTATACATTCATGACACAGGCAGAGAGCACTGCAGTGACAGAGACAGTCATGTAACCAGAGACCGTACGCAAAAAAATGGACTTAACCAGCTGTAAGTCTATTTAAACACTTTGGTTGTCGGCGTCTAACAAGTAAGGTAGCAGCTTGCCAGTCACCTGTTCTGTTCTATATGGAAACATAATTTAGGACAATATAAACATTGTGTTGTAGTTAAGACTTTAACGTAGAAAACGAGATCATAAACTGTTTACTGAGGTCGTAAATACTGTGAGCAGGATTCTCAAAAGCTTCTGTATAGTCAAACTTATTTTTTTAATCAGTGCTGGCGATTGAAATTGATTGTTTTATATATGGGCTCATGTGTAACCTGGTTGCAGTGTTTTCTACTTGTTCTGCCCTCACAGCCTGGACATTGCTGCTGCCTGGTGTTACACAACCTCTCAGCAAAGGTTGCAGCCCAGCAATGTCCAAAACAGAGCAAAATAAGAGAGAAAGGAGACAGCAGAGGCAGAAGGAAGAGTTTCGTTAGATGAATATGCATACGCACTTTGAGTGGGTTGTGAGTAATGGCTGAGAGGGACTATTTTTGTATCGGTCTGTTTAGGTTTTTTTTTTTTTTAAATGAAAGTGTTGCATACTTTACCTTTAAAGTTAATTTTGATATCTAAAAGAGGAGATGACCAGAAGCACGACTTGTTGCCTCTTCCGTTGGCGTGATTTCAGGCCATCTGCTTTATATTCAATGCCATTCATTAGTTTGAGGCTCCCGTGTGTCATGTTGTGTTTTTCTTGAATGCAAAAAGCTATTACAGCTCTGCGGAGTTAATTTCAGGCTGATTTCTGGTGTAATTTACTTCTGCATGCCAATAATATGGTAATGGGTCACTGCGTATAGGGTGGCATTTTTTTGAAGGGCTGTCTCATAGTTCTTGTACCATACAAAACAAGCATTTGTCCCTGCTCATAATGAAGGCTCGTAGTAAATTTTTCCTGATATGAATTATTCAGGTGCACTCAGCTCAACTGATCTAGGTGCATTTGTAGATTGTGCGTGCGTGCATGTGTGTTTGTAGCTGTTCCAGATAAAGATGGTCTGCAGAGCGGGAAAAGGGATGAAGCTGTTTGTTATTGGGTAGGATTCAGTGTCAAATTTGGACGATGAATAGTCCATCCAGGACTGATTGAGCCTCGTCATATGATATAGACACAAGGATAAAAAAAAAAAGTGTAGTGAAGCATGTGTTTATATATGTGCCTGGGTGGAGCTTAGATCTGAGTTTGTGTACATGAGGAAAGAATCTGGAAGCATGAAGACTGAGAGTGAAATCCCCTTTTGTTCACCAGTGTGGTGTATTTTTTGCAGAGATTTTGACAGTGAATGTAGCTCAAGAGGTTGTGTGTGTGTGATGAAATCCTAGTGATGAAAACCCCGTATGGCCTCTGGGGTCTGTAATGTTAAATTCACTGTTAAATGTGTGGACTAGTTCAGCCTTCTGCTGGGACACCTTAGCGTTTGAGCACTGCCAACGAGACCAGAAGATATGAGCTAATGACATGCAGACATGGAAGCTGCACACCAGCTCCGTGGTCCAGACTCACTCTGGGGTTTAGTCACTCCTATTTTGCCATACCAACGTCTGCATGTCTATTTTCAAACTGGCTCTTAGTCACTTCTTTCTATGGCTCTCATGCCATTAAGATACAGTTGGCTGGTGTCTCAAAAGGCATGTGTCTAACACAGCTAGAGTCTCTCTGTATGTAGTGGACTGCTGCACTCAAATTAGCAGCTTTTAGTCACAGTTCTCTTTGTGACTCAACTATACAGCCTCTGTGTGAGTTGATAGGCAAGGCTGAGGTCAACTCTGCACTTCTCTTTTTGTATACGGCACACTTTAATATAGCTTTTACTGTGAAACAGCTGAAAAAATGCATTATTTTGGGGGGGAGAGATTTACTTGCTAAATGGTTAAACTATGTTCTGGCCATTAAGAATCCATTTAAAGTCACATAATAACAGTAGGTGGGATGGTGCTTAGCACTGATTCAGTTCAGTTCAGTTTTATTTATATAGCACCAAATCACAACAGTTGCCTCAAGGTGGTTTATATTATAAGGTAAAGATCTTACAGTAATACAGAACAAACCCCGACAATCAGACGACCCCCCGTGAGCAAGCACTTGGCGACAGTGGGAACAAGCGCACTCAGAGAGCAACTCACCCCTGAAAGGCAAAGGCTATACTAAAACTTTGATGTTTAATGATGTTTTTATTACATGCTGACATCCGCCTGCTTTTCTAACAACACGCTGACCTATGACCTTGAAGCATTAGATACTAAAATGGTGTATTTTATTATTATCTTATATTTTTTGACTTTACGCTATAAAAACTTGAGATTTTAACCCTTTAAAGCCGGTCGGAGCAGGCACGCTCTGTTTTGCTTAACTATTTTAAAATCCCGGTAGCACTGCAACCACATAAGCTAGCGCAATAATTTGTTTTGCATATGAAACCGGAGGAGTTGTACTTACATCTTATGCCATCAGCTTGACCTAGGTCACAGTTTCCTTCCACATAAAGCTTTGCAAAAACTGCATAAAAAGCACTTGCAGCAACAAAAACATAATATTCCAGAAACACGCTTTGGCGATCTGATCAGCTGTTTGTAACACTTCCTACGTCCATCAGCGCGAACTATCGCATGACCTGCCCGAAACCGGAAGTGACGCCATTTTGCGGAAATATAGTTTTTTACCATCAGGGCCTAGCGAGCCTTTACTGGTGTTTTTAAAAGTTATGTTTGACTTTATGACTTTCTGTGTCATTTCTGGAATGCATAGAACAAAAATTGCACTGCTGGAAATAGTTTATTTTGATGCATGTGCTGTTTTTTTTTTTGCAAATTTGCAGTATAATATTTATTTTCGTTTTTCCTGCATTCCTGCAATTGGTGTATTTCAAAAATAAAACTATGAAGACACTTAAAATAAATTTCCTGTGGTGGGAAACTATTTTGTGCAACCTTTTTGTATTTACAGTTTTGAGGGATAAGCCTCTTAAATTTCTCTAACTAGAAATATATGGTAAAAAAACAAAAACGATTTTCAATTTTTTTGTAGTTTATTGCACTTTTTTGCAATTTATGTAATTACTATAAACTTAATGCATACATATTATTAAAATTTGGGCTATAATGGTTGTATTGATGTATATCAACTTGAAATGCTCCAAAAAATGGCACTACAACATGTAAAAATATGATATAAGCCCTGGAGGACTTGGTTCTATGGTAGGTCTTAAAGGGTTAA
Source organism: Mchenga conophoros (assembly GCF_057382185.1). Lineage (NCBI taxonomy): Eukaryota > Metazoa > Chordata > Actinopteri > Cichliformes > Cichlidae > Mchenga > Mchenga conophoros. The sequence continues at coordinate 24,233,224 of NC_140530.1, forward strand.
GATGTATTTATGCAGTGTGTGATTTTGCAAAACTTTATGTCGTCATGGGTTTGAGTGAACCAGCTGCCTGTGTGTAGTTAGATTGTTTTCCTTTGCAGTCCAAAGACATGTATGTTCGGTTAACTAGGTTAACTGGTGATTGTAAACTTACTGTAAGTGAAAGTATGAGAGGTTGTCTGTCTCACTGTGGTGTCGCCTGCCTCTCACTGTATGTTCAGCCCAACTGAACTGGATAAGCAGAAAATGCATGGATTGCTGTAATAATTACTCCACAAATACATTCATTTGAATTTGAAAATGGTACTATGGTATGGAGTGGTAGGGGTTTAGGAACACAATAGTTGAGTTCACCATCAGGCTTTCTAAAATAGATAAGTAAAGAATATCGAGCAGCTAAGTCATTTCTAATATGTCCAACTGAAGTAGAACAGAAAGGCAGAAATAGTGACCGTACCTCAATAGTTTAGTTTAATTTAACCCTGAAAAGAGTGTTATTAACGTTGCACGTGTTGGAGTTTTTGGAAATGGTGTTATTGCTTGTGACTTTAATCAGTGACAATTTAAGACAAAACTAGTAACTGGAGGCACCAGAAGGTGTATATGCCACAAGAGCCAAATGCAGCAGTCCGGGTTTGGCTCAAACAGACCTTCCTCTCTCCTTCCTCTCCCTGCTACTCTTCGTTGTGCTACAGTATCTAAACAAATGATTAATTGGCTGTGGTGTGAATGAGACACGGCGGGTCCAGGGATCATAGGTTTGAGCCATTTTATTCAATATTTGTCACACTACAACACCCACCAACCCCTGAGTCCTCGTGTTTTTAACTAGGCGGGCGTGATTAAGGATGCCGTGCAGGTGCGTCCGCCCTCCCTGCACGGCACCACAGACCACGCCCCACCACATTGGCCAATCAATCATCAATATGGATCATGATTAATGCAATGGACTGAAGGGGATCATTTATAAACCAAACTAAGCTGAAACATCAAACTAAATAATGGTTACAATAAATAAGTCAATTTATGTAAAAGAGACTTTATATGATTGTTGTGCAGGTAAAAGTATCTCCACAAGTTATCGTCGAACTAGAGATTTAAAAATGCCACATTCTGCTTATAATACTCAGATAACTCATATAAAAGGAAACCACACAGTCTTGGTCAGACTCTGCTCGCCTTTTTCTTCACAGACTTAAAGACTCCACAATGACAGAGCCACTAAAGTGGAAATTGAAACTTACAGCTTGAAGAATGAGCATTTTATGAAACATTTTCCTTTGTACTGTAGCTTTTCAAATTTGTGCACCAAAGCGTAAACTTTCTGGCTCTAAAGAGGATCATTCTTTTCAGCCATCAGTCAGGCTGGTTCACAGTCGCTCTGCATCAAATATTTCTGCCACACACAAACACTCGAGCATACATATGAGACATAAATGATGAAACAGTGACATCTTTCTTCAGTATATCTCCACAGCTCTGTGCCTTGCTGCAGGAAATCAGACATTTAGCTGCAGTTTATCATGTAATATAGATGACATAGCGAGAACCAAGGCTCATCCTTATAAATAATCTTTACGATAACAAACCATGATATATTCTGTCCCAGAGATATTCATTTTGATGCTATGAGTGAGAAAGAAAATAGATTGTGACTTTCAAAACTGATCATTTTTAGGCTGAAATTAAGGTTTATTTTAAGGCAACCTGGATTATTTTGGATTATTTTGACATTGGGAATAATTCTCTGCACTTAGTTTTGTGAAAAATGTTTTTGTGAGTCAAACCCTTTAGCAGTGTTTAGCTGTGAAATAAAAGGAGCGGCACAGTTACAGACCGCATGCTCATTACTCAGGGTCTTAGCCTTGATCCTGAAAGGTTGTGTTAAATGTGTTTTTGTTTGGTTTTTAGGAGTACTAAGCAGTCGTTAGGACCCAGCATGCGTGTCTGTGTCGTATGATAACATAGTAAGGAAGGCCCTGCATTGATCTCTGTTTTAATAGTGTGTTTGTAGAGCCTTTCAAAGAGCAGCCCTCGTGTTCAAGGCATTGATCGTTGCACAGTCACACGCTTTGTACAAATGCTGATCGACAGCTCTTTCTTGAATGTTGTCTCCGTTTGGGCCACGCAACTTCGGGGGAATTGAAGCCGTCTCTCTGACTCTCTGAATTTGTTGTTCTAAATTGTCAAAATTGAGTTTCCTTCGGAAGGAATATGGCAAGCAGCGTTGGCTCCAAAAAATGGTTTGGAGTCATAATTTTCAGGATAACACAAGGAAGCTAAAAGCTAAAAGCTCTTATGTGTGTTTCCCAAAAAAAGGGTTTGCCAGATACTATTAGTCGTGCCTGTCCCTGAGTAAGCATTCAAGTTCACTGTATTCATTGTACAGTTGTTTTAATTAATCAGTACTAGTTTTGTTTCTGTCTTGTATATTTAATCATTTGTTCTATATTTTCAGCAATAACGCATTAGTATACTGTGATTGTACATGTGAAACTATAGATAAAGATGGACAGTTACACATTATAGGTTTTTTATTGATTCATTTTAATAATTAATGTATACTTCATATGTTTATACAAAGAACTTTAATGCTGTATAAACCTTTAAGAAACCTCCTATAGCTCATATTTTTATATCTAAAGAGCAAACATTATTTGTAGGTTTTAATATAAATCTTATGTAATTCTTATTTATCTCACATCTCGTAGCTCTCGATTTAATTTCATTTATTTTTTTGATTCATTCTCGTTGCACCCTGTGGGTCAGAGAGAGATGACATTTCATTTTCCTGTGTAAACCCTGTAATTACAGCATATAGGAATTAACAAGGAAGTTGACTTTGATGATTACAAATAACAAAAATCTACTATGTAAAGCCACAGTAAGAACTCAAAGTAATGTAAAGTCAGTGAAAAAAAGACGCCTTTGTAAAATGTAGCATCACATTTGGCTGAAAGAATGAAGAAAAGGCTGGAATGAGACTATTATTAAACATTTACATTCAGGACACTGAAAGCTCAATTACACACTTCATAAAACAGGTAGACAACCAACAAAGTACGCACACACACACACACACACACACACACACACACACACACACACACACACACACACACACACACACATTGCATAATGTAATCAGTTACAACCAGTTGTCTTTTTGGAAAGAACCTAAGAAACCTGTATCTTTGCCAGCCGTCTCTGGAAGAAACACAGTAACAATGTTTTACGTGACGACGTAACGTCACCCTGCCTGGAAAAAGTAATGGGCCTGTATTTGAAGCAGGCTCGTATATAATTGCTGATATTAAGTCGTTTTTCTTTCATAGCAGGGACTTGAGCGATTATCTTTTTCATAAAGCGTTATTTTAGGATCTGCCCTAGTTTTCTCTGTTAAAGGTGGTTTGTTATGCTGTTAGTACAAACTCAGTGCTTCCTGTAACTGTCAAATTAAAGGTCTGTAGTATTTCAGTGGTCACTACTCACTACTTTTATTGTGAACATTAGATGGCAAGTAGCAGCCTAATGGGATAAAAGACAGGGAAAAGCAAAGCGTATCACAGTAAATGAATTAAAAGTAAAGAAAGAACAAGAAGTATTGGAAACAGTGTTGTCATATTCCTGAATGCATTATTAAGGTAGTAGAAATGCACAGTGCATTACATGCAGTATACACTTTACATAATGCCAGGAATCTAGTACCATCCCTGTTTCACCGGTTTGGTGCCAGGCAATTAGTACCTATTTTTACGATTTAATCGTGGTTGGCAAACAGCTTACAGGTCCATTACCAGGCTCTTGACCACACCCTGTGCCATTATTGGAGAGCCAGCTTTTAGTTGACTACTGGCTTTTAACAGAGGAAACACTACAGTTTGTTCATACGAGATTGGCAGTGTCTTTGGAGGCACACTTACTCAAGAATGGAGACGTTTAAAGCTTTTTAGTTTGTGGCCACAGTTTTGTCTTCAGGTTCTGAGGGTCTAAATTTTTAATAGGATTTCAGTCAACAATTATTTTTGAATGCGTTTTGTCTCACAGGTTGCGGATGTTTTCGGAAACTAACCTAATTGACGTGAAACTTTTGCCAATCCTGGATTTTGTATTTGCAATTTTAATGGATGTGTAATTGCTTGCTTTATGAATAATCAGATCAGCTCATGCAAAGAGGAGTGAAAGTGTGGGCTTTCAGCAGCCAAACAGTGTGCTGCTTCTGTTGAGAGGGATCAGATCCAGTTATGTGGAAACCACCGACTAAGCTGTGCAGAGAGACATTAAGGTGCATGGTGTGTGTGTGTATGTGTGTGTGTGTGTGTGTGAGAGTGAGTGTGATGTGATTGGTGCTCACGTGTGAGATTTTACATCTGACCTGTCAGTGTTGTGTCAAATATTTACATATTAATGTCACACTAACAGGTCATCACTACAGGCCTCATAGCTAATGACAGCTGTAGGATTAGGTTTATATATTCTAAATTAATCAGGCTAATATTTTCAGTTAGTGTAAAAATGCACAGAATATTATAATAATGGTTCATTTAACACAGAAACTCTCTGGTTATCAGTTTAGTCATGCACTGGAGGTCCTAATTCCTCATGCATGCTGCAATATAGCAAATTGAAACCATTGTTTTAATGGGAATAACCACTAGGGGCCAGCTTCAAAGCAACATGGAAAAATATTATGGATTGGATCAGATTTGTAGTGGAAAATGCAGAATCTCATCTTTTTTTTCTGCTCTTAGATAAATTGCTGGTTCGGGCACATTGCAGATTAAGAGAATGGAAATGATAAAGAACTGGATTTGGGTTAAGCTAAATATTTAAAGCTGAAGTAGAGTTCACAAAAACGACAATGCAAGGAACTGCTGCATTTGATGAAACAGTTTCCAGCTCATTAATTATTATTATTATTTATTTTCTGGTTTTACTTTGTGGTGATGGTTGGTTTTCATTGCCAGACTAATGAAAAATTCAAAACAATAGGCAAACTGACAGAGTGACAGTATCCACTATCCACGTATATCCAGTTATAGGTGCCGGTGTGGTCAAGCCACAGCTCTTTTTCAGGCCACGCTTGCTGTCGTAGGGGTGTCCCATGAAATGGTTAAGCCCAGGCTCTCTTTCTACCCTGCAGAATGGGTAGGCATTAATCTGGCCCAGCTGGACAGAAGGAAATTAATGATCATTTACACTGACGACATAATCAGGCTTCACGCTGTCCTCCGATACTAAATTGCTTCTTTTGTTCCACAAGATCTCCGTCTTTCTCTCGCCATCTCTCTCTGTCAGTGGCTTTCTCTTTCTCGCTTGCTCTCAACTCCCTTTTTTCCCAGGTCGTTCTCTGTTATCGGTCATTAAGTGCTACGTTTCCATGGAAACAGCCAGTTTGGCAGGAATTGGCATGCTGTAAAAGTGGCCCTGTGATGTTCAATATGGAGAACTATCTGCCTTCCGCTGAGAGCTTGTCCAGTTTAGTGTGTCACTGCAAACCTGTTAGGGCTGTTAGGGCTGCGAGTTGCTGAGGGAGCGAACGGGGCTGGATGCGACTCTGACATCTCTGCGGGTTAGATATGGAGGGTTGTTAAGGGCCCCCAACCCCACCTCCACCCGAAGACATCCCAGCCGTCCCTTATCTCTCCACAAGGGTTTGCGTCGCCGTATGCTTAATGCAGTCACTTCTAAGAGCAGTAACCCTGTTGGCAGGTTACATGGGGCCGTCTGTGTGTAATTAGGCTGTGCTCCGTGTGTAATGACTTAGCATGGAGCCACTCTCTATCAGGCCCAGCAGACAGCCACTGTTAGCGTCACACAGCGGGAAGGAGGGAGGAAGAGGTTTGGCCGTCACCAAGGGCAAGCCTATAGGACGTTTCTGCAGCCATGTCTCTCAGAGGGGAGGTTAAATTGAGTTCCTGAGTCAGTGAAAATCCCCCTATCACTTATCGAAAGGCAAGAGGGTTAAATATTCAGTCTGGGAGGTTTGAAATGTAATCGGCACTGTGAGTTTAAATTGTCTTTGGATTTCTCCCTCTCTGCTCTCTTCTGCCTGTGGTAAGACAGATAAGTTGGCCAGAATAAAATGGCTGTCATAGCGGCTGTCACTCAGGTAGGCGCCGGGCCTGCAGAGTCAAAAGCTAAACTTAACTCACCAACCATTTGATTTAAATTTGGTAGCTAATTTAAAGGCAGCATCAAGAGATGTGTTTTAAGCTTCAGTAGGCAGAAATCTAGAAATGGCAAGGTCTTTTAAGCTCCTCCCACCAGGTAAGGACTTGCATACGCTGCGGCTCATATTCAGTGAAAGTAAGTCAATCCTGATTTTTGGCTACCAGGGGTTTTCAAACGCTGCTCAGTGAGGTTAGAGTCGTCTCCTTAAGCCATCTTGATTCCAGTGTGGATTTTTATTCTTTATTCTTCTTTATATTACTCTGATTTAGTCTGACCTATGCTTGGCCCATTTCCTGGCCTGAACTTGATTTTTTTTTTTTTTTATTATTGTTATGTCAGATTTTTAAGGCTAAAAGGGTAAAAAGGAGTTTCCGTTACCTTTCAGAAAACCAACAATATGCTGAAAGCTTATTAAGGATTTTCTTTTCATCCAATGACAAAAACATGTTGAGTCCCCTAGCTTAAATCAAGAAGTTCACTGCATAAAACATTAATCCTCAGATTTTGCCAAAAATATATTTTTCTCAGAGCACAACAACAGATGGATGGGATAATTCCATTTGTTTGTGGTAAAAGCTTTAAAACAAGATGAAATGCAAGATGAAATGTGCCAGATTGCTGCTAGGATTAGGCAGATGTATTTCAGGTGGTTAACTGGGTTGCCTGTTAATTGTAAGGCTGCTGGTGCAATTTCCTTACTGTTCCCGCCTACATCTTTCAGCGTTCTCGAGGAAAACGGAGAACCCTAAATTGCTCCACATGCTAATGCGTTTTGGGTTGTAATCAAGTTGATTTGAAAAAAGGTTCATAAATGTAATTCAGGTGTAAGAGGAGAGTTGCAAAGCAGCTTGCAGATGTACATTAACTGTAGCAATTTAAAAGCTGCAACCTCTAGTTCCCCATAAGATGCATATGCATGTGTCAGCTGAGACATCAGCTGCTGAAGGCTAAAAGAGAACCCTGCATCCTTGCAACTATTCCCAAAAGCTCTTAAAAACGAACATTTATTTTGAAATCAGACTAAAATCATAATAAAAAATGACTCAGTAATAAACATTACTAAGATGCAGATTTTTTTTTCTTTTGCAAGGTTACTCTGTGTGACATATCATCTGTATTTTATGATAACGAGTACTGAATTCCACTGCTGTGCATCTTTTAAGCCATTTGAATTATATAATAGCTCCTCATTGACCTCTGCTGCTCTAATACCTCTATGAAGCCTTATCTCCAAATTATAGCTGATCCATGCTTGGCTGTTTCTGGCTGTGCAAGTTGCTTACTCTTAGCTCATTATTCATCTCATATTTACTCATGTTTTACAAGGGAGAACTTAACAGGGGAGATTTAGGTTAACTCGTCTTATTTAAAGAGCTGACAAAAGCAGTAACGCTGCCAGGAAGGTAGTATTTTTTTAATACGTATAGTCCAGCGCGGTGGAAACGGATAGTCACTCCAGGTTAAAATCTAACACTAAAGCTTGGCAGAGATGGTCAGAGACCGGAGGAGCAGTTTATGCAGCGTAGGACAGATTAGGCTTCGGTGTAACAGATGCTGTATAGATATGAGCTAACGGACAGAAACAGACAGATTGCGTGTAAAAGCAGCAGTGCCTATATTTTGTGTCACAGATTACCTAAGAACATTAGCATGAGCAGTGAACTGCAAACCAAAAATAATGCAATTGGACATTGGATATTTAAAAACATAATGAACCAAAGCTGCTATCTTTGCTATAGTATTTGTGGATGTGCTGAAAGTCATGCTGAGAGAAGTCTAGTTCCTGTCAAAGTACATTTTCCTGCTAACCCTTCGTATCAATGGTTTAAAACAAGTCAACCTAACAGACTGATGGACAGCTGCCAGGCTTCATCAGTGGCGTGGAAGTTGCGCAGTAATTAGTCAAATGAGGAGGAAGTGGAGGAGACAATACAGAAAGAGAAGCCCCCTGGGGCTCTGTCTCCTCATCAAGAGGACCGCCGTGGCCATTCAAACACACACACAGTGAAAACACAGCCACTCAAACGCTAATTAAACCAACATATATATACCGCAACATCTAGAGTCACACACAAAATGAAGCACGTATGCCACCCAATAAGGTACATGCTCACACATGCTCTCGCACAGGCTGACACTGATCACATGTTACTTTGCTGCTGCTGTGAGTTAATGCGATGGGATGGGAGATGAAATTTGGATGATTGTATGTGTGATATACAGCAGGCCCTGACAGAGACATTACTGTGACAATATGCAGGCAGTTTTAGTGCCGCATAAACTATTGAATAGGGGGTGTTGATGGGGAGGGGGCTGAGGAAGTCAAGAAAATAAGAGAAATGGGCGATGGAAGAATTATAGGGAGGATATTTTTGCTGCTGTCTATTTGAGAAAAGCTAGTGGATGGAAAAAACAATTCCCTACCATCAGCAAGTTAATAAAAAGGCTGCAGTTTATCTCTGTCTAAAAGACAAATACCCTGACTGAGGCAGGATGGAAGGGAGGAGAGGAGCAGGGGTGAGGCTGCCCCACATTTACCTTCGTCCTTCCCCGCTCCAACAAGTCACTTACTATGAATCCCTCAGTCCGATATTTGCTAACCGGCTGGCTGGTTTTCAGCGAACAATTCTGGGATCACACACCACTTCTGCATGACCCTTTGGTTGTGTTGACAGGGCTAATTAATGAATTCATACTAAACCTGGCAGTTAAAAGATTGCTGTGGGCTCCATCTGTCCAGTTGGTCAGATTTGCGGTTCAGCATAGCCAACGTCCCCTCACATCCCCACATGCAGTATTGGCATGCATTGTTTTTTAAAAGAGTCATTTTTAAAATCTTCTTTTTTCTCTTTTTTTGAATTAGTTAAGTTGTGCGACACTTCTTGTAAAGGGTGTTTTATTCCGGGATGGTTGAGCTATAATGTTGAGTAAATTATGACCCAGATTTTTACATCACTACAAGTGCAAACACTTTGGGGACCTCCGTATCTTGTAAAATGTGACACGAGTAAGCTCTGTTCGATCACTATCACTGCACGTCCAACTAAAATGTGGGGAAAGATGGCGAATTTAAATAGTCTGATGAGATTTGTATGAGACCGTACCTGCAGGTGAATAGGCTATGTCAGCACGGAGATTAAGCGAGGCTAAGCGTATGCAAAGTCCTGTCTCTGTGGGCTGTTTGTTCACGTGTGTGTGGCTTTGGTTGTGTGTATGCAAATGTTGTTTCCCTTTGTTTAAACCTGTTTGTATCACTGGATGACAATCCCTCTGATAATGTTACAGAAGCCAACACACCCTTACCCCCAATCCCCCTCTGCCGGATTTCATCCTTCTGTTTCTTTCTTGCTCCGGTTTCAAACTCTCCCCATGGGGTTTATGTAAATATTTAGCCCAGCCTTACTCTCACATGATGGGTGCCCGGATGGAGTCTGCTCTGATTTACTTTGTGTTGGGACAGGCACCCTGGATTGCCTCTGAGGCTGTACTCAGATGTTTATTTTTCTTTCTTTCCCCCCCCGCCTCTACTCAATGCCCAACAATATCTGGCTGTGACACTTTGTGGCTGACCCAGGCTCATTTGCACCTCTGTCACTATTTTAATATTCTTTGAAAGCATTTCATGTGTAGAGCAGCTGTTTTTTCGCCAACATTTCTAAAGCCGCTTTTAAACAAGCCCCGCAAACCCGCTCACGACCAAATTGGCACGATGCGTAAAGAGTAAATAAAAACAGGAAGCAATGATTTGCAAATTATTGCCTTCAATGTTTTAATGAAAAAAGTATAAAGACAACAAATAAATGACAAAATTATATTCTAGTTTTGAAACAAAAATGTGGGCTCGTTTTCAATTTTCAGGAGGACACACACACACACACACACACACACACACACACACACACACACACACACACACACACACACACACACACACAGCCTTCCCAGCACTGACAAGGATAGCCAGAGGAGCAGTTTATGCAGCTTCCGTGATTTTGCCTTCTATAAAAGTGAAAATTGAGTTTGATTGAAGTCGGAGAGCTATTAGATTTTGTGGCGTCTGCTCAGCTCCGCCCTCCCCAACACACATCTAAAGCGAGGGGAGGGGAACTTGTGCGACCATAAATGACATCAAAATGCAGTACACAGACACTTTCACTAAGCTGAAATGAAACAAGTACACTTAAATTTGGGGAATGACATTAACCAAACATTCATATGCATGCCCCCACCACTGCTTTGAGAAACTTCTCTACGACGTAATTGTTGGTAAAGACACTGACATTTTAAACAGATTTGGGTGGGGGGGTGTTTACCTCTTTTTAAAAAAACAATACACAACCGTTCACAGAGCTGGTTGCTGTAGTTTTGAAAAGTGGAATATTTTTCAATTCTTGCTTAGTTCCTTTTTTCTTGTATGCTGTAGATGTTAGAGGGGCCAGCTCAGTGTGCTGACTCTGACTACAGATGCATGTTGTAGTCTGCAGTGTGGTTGGACATTATTATGATGGGTCAGCAAAGCCTCTCCTGTAAAGCATGGAGTGAATGGCATCTTAGCATTTAGTATTAATGGAGTCTTTACAGATTTGCAGTTTAGCCATGCCACGTACAGGCACCGTAGGAACTGCAATTTAACTGCACTGGATAGTCCCTATATTTTTTAATCCAGAGGATGTTGTTATTTTTAGGCCATAAGGCCACCTTAAATAAGCTTTAATTTTGGGAATGGCTGGGGGTCAGGTGGTAGAGCAGGTTGTCTACAGGTGGATCAGTAGATCTTGGGCATGATACTGAACCTCGTGTTGCTCCCAGGGCACCTATTAGTGTGTGAGTGTGTGTGAAAAGCAGCGATTAATGTGTGTGTGACTGGGGGATGAGACTTGTTGTAGAAACTGATTTGAGCGCTCAAAATGGAGTCGAATGCTGCTATATAAGTGCTACTTATCATTTGGCCACAGAGGAGATGACTTTAGTGTTTTTTTTAAGCCTGAGTGCATAAAAGAAACATATGATCAACATGTGTGAAGAAGGTAGCTGTGGATGTAGTGTAAGGTACTCGAATGAGTAAAAAAACACCAGTCCATAGTCCTGAGGACATGTAATGTTGATGTATGTGAGTAGGTGTCTGTCTCTCCTCCACTGTGCCCACACAGGTACAGAGTGGTACTCCTCCACACATAGGCTGCGAGTCTTTTGCTGACATGAAAAGTTGTTAAGGGGGACATAAAGTAGTATCCCTGCAAACACAGTTACCTTAAGCACAAATTTAAAATCAAATTAGCAGGCACGCACCTTGATTTCAAATGGGGCAAAGGTGCGACCTAAACTTGTGTGTCAGTTTTATGCAAAGATGCTTACGTTACACAATAGCGAGGCATATTTAACCGAACATGAATTGTTAATGATGATATTGATTTGATGGATTATTCTGAAAGCGAGCTAAAATCGCCTTGATTCTCAAGCTATTGACAATCACTCAGATCTCTGGTCTCCAAGGTCATCATCCATCAGCACGGCCCTACACCAAAAAAATGTTTCTCTCAGCCTTATGCTGCTTTATGTGCAGAAATTCAAAAGCTGACAGACCTGCCATGTTTGGTCATGGCTGCTCAGCTGTGATCTGGCCGTCCATGTGCATTCACTGAATGAAAAGTGCAGAAATTCAAAGAAAATTCAACAGCAAAACATAAAGCTTCAGTATTGTTTTTGGCTCATACAGATGTATGAACCATCTTCCTGGTGTGCTACATTCTAATCTGTTTGCGTGATGCGGTGCCTGCCCTGGTATACAGGAGCAAAGAGGGACATAGGAGTAAAGTATATGTCATCAAAGCAGGCGACAGATTAATTGGGTGCGTGTTGTCCATTTCTTTTCCTCCTCTGTCTCAAAGGGATAGAAAACCTCCTTGTGTTACTAACTTAACAGTAGCAGTTAGAGTCTGCTTTTTTCTGCATCTGACTGGACTTTCAGAGTCCTATTGAACTGTAAGAGCTTTCTGGTGTGTTGTGTCTTATCGAGCTCCTCTGAGGGCCCGCTGCTCCCTATGTGTTCTTTCTTATTGAACTCTTCCTGGGGCCTCTGGAAGCCCGGTCTGCTCGACAGAACCCACTAATATTCCTTAATGATGTGGCATCAGTCTCTGTCAACTTCTGCGTCGCCGCAGCCAGACGTGGCCTATTGTGGCTGACTTCACAGAGAGATAAGCAGTCCTCTCCTTTAGACACAGGCGAAGGCACAATAACATCAGCACTGCTGAGGAACATCAGTGCTACCGGCAAACATAGCAAAAAAAAAAAGTCAACAAACAAGTCTTTATAAAAAGTGTCAGAGGCAGAGAGAAATGGTTTTCATTTTTTTATCATTTTCACTGTTTTGCCTTTCCTCTGCTCTGTTGATGACAGGAGGAACATTTTGAAATATTCAAGGTTTGTGTGATAACATGAGTCGGTACTGAAATGTTATGCAGCATTAACAATTTAAAAAAAAAATAGTATGGAAATTGACTTGCAGAGCGGTGGACTGCTTTGATGAAAATTTGAAGCCAGCTGAATCTGCATACCACTTTTTAACAGTCTTTTTTTTTTTTGAAGTCTTGTCACCCTCTGTCTTTCCATCTGCGTGTTTACAGTGACACTTAGGGCTTGGCACATTGAAACCAGTCATCAGGGCTAATGATGAGAATGTGAGTATGTGCGACGCTGCACAGAGGGTGTGAGTTTGCAGACAAGCACATTTGTATCTCTCGCTGTGTGTGCAATTTTTCAGAACTTGAATGTCCCGACTGCCAGTGAAAGCATATTGGTGGCGATTGGCAGAGATACTGTCGTATCCTGTGTGAGCGTTAGCGGCAGAAGGTTTGACTGGCCGTCAGAGGCGCTCTGGAGAGCCACCTCTCCTCTTTTCCTGTGAGAATGACAGGCCTGCACAGAAAGCTGTCTAAGCGTCACAGATTCCAGCCAACAGCATAACTGATTAACGCTGCTAATTTGCTCCACATTTTCCAGTACGTGAATTATCATTCCTCTTTACAAAAAAAGGACGGGCACCGCTTAACAGTCACATCCACATCTTGTCTGTTTTGATTGTAATTTTTATACTGTAAAATGCTGCTCAGAGCTGTCATGTCTGTGTATTATAAATGGGACTTAACCATGCCTCTAATCTTTCAGTGGGGGGGGACGACATCAATCATCGGCCTACTTTCGTGTCTATAAATGCATAAAATGATTTGTATTTGTTGCCTTTATATTGTGGTGATGTGAACTGCAGAAGCTGCCCTATATAGTGGGGGGAAATAAATAAGTTTAAGTACTCTTCCTGAATTCAATTTAACCCTTACCCTTTACTTGAGCTTCTTTTTTTTTTACTTGAGTTGTACCCTACAATATATTGGATTGAAAGAGTCCTACTCCACATCACCAGCCCTGGGTTTTAGCCCTGGGATTCAACATCACTTGAATTGGAAACCCCTGGGGTTGATTTACACAAAAATTGCTTTGGTCCTGCAGAAGGTAAAAATGTGGATTCCTCTAATAAATCTATTGTGACACAGTGTAAGTCAGATGTAAGTAGTATACTAAGTAGTGTTTTCTCTGGAAACATTAAGTAAAAATATAAAATAACTGCTTAATACTTTAATATAACAGTAGTTAAAGTAACTTAACCTTAGATCTCATCGTAAGCTGCACAATATTGTCAAATAGTAAAACTGAAAAATATTTTGGAACTGTAAGCAGCTGCTTTTTCACCGTGTAAGCACATCAGTAATTTCTATCCACTGATGCTGTTTCTGTCAAATGGAGTGCAACTAGTGAGTGCTCCAGCGATGCTCGGTGGAGTCTTTTGTTTACTTTACATCACCAGCTGCTCATATCTCCTACTTCATAGTCAGGTTGTGCTCAAAGGTGTGCTTTTGTCTCCAGTGGTGAAACAAGTTTGCCGTTTCCACCTTTAGCGGGAACAGTTTTCTTGTATATTTTGCATAGCACTGTAGTTGTTTAGAAGTTGAAGGAGCTCCCTTTTTAGATACTAAGTCATCACGGGAGGTGACACGTGTCTCTTGCTCTCAAACAGGCTCCAGACAAGGATGAGGGACCATAAACTACACCAATGATATTGAGATATGACAGTTTTAGATCACATAAGAATTTATACCAGTATTACTGCAGATGATGTAACATGGCAAAGTGTATTTTATTATGGGCAGTTGACAATGCAGTCAGGTAAGCATCCATTCAGATATAGTGTCATCTGAACCAAAATTCTACTTCCTTAAAAGACTGACTACAGTGACCACGAAAACAATGAGTCAGCCTTACGCAGCTATGCAGCGCTCACCTTTCCATTCGCACTGAAGGATTCTTAGTTTGTTCTTATATTTTCCAAATGTTCACATTATTGTCCCATTTAAATCAGTTTATATAACAATCTGTATTTTTATGCACATTAATCCTGATTGCAGTGGAAGGGAAGGGATTCTCCACATGATATATGTAAATATGCCAAACTGGAGCTCCAGGGGGGACTTTTAGTTTTAGTTTAGCTTTAGTATTTAGTGGTCTAAGTACTGCAAGAGCTACTGTGTAAAAATAGAAATAGATGAAAACATGGACAGGCTTTACTGCAGTATTTGAAGTGGAGAGTGTTGACCAGCATCAGTATTCAGTATTGAATTCAGTATTCTTGATTATATCTGAATAAAGTACTTATTTTGTATTTATTTTATATGAAACTAGACAAAACATATTCAAAAATCCAATTATGTGCATCAAGTACAGTTAAATTCACTACTCATATTGGTAGGCTTAGTTGGATTTCATAGCTATAGTTGGATTATAGATGCACAGCACATCAGTAAGTGAACAGACCTCTAATATTTCTGCTGTTATTTATTTTTACAAGCCCAGAGTGCCTGAAGTGGTTTGCCTCAGCTGAAACACTGCATATGATTTTCAGAAGAGTTGCCAGCGACTGCGTTTGTGTGTTTTTTTTCCTCCGGTAGCTGCCCCATTACCTGAGCGAGTCAAGCTCTAAAGCCCTCAAATATAATTTCACACAGGCTGATGTACTTATGGCCCTTCAGCGATGATGGTCACTCATCTCCAACCTCTAGGTAAAGGGTATTTAAAGCTCCTCAGGCCCTTCATGCCAGCATTACCATGCACTGTCAGTCTACACCCAATACTCCTCCAGCACAATTCTCATTGGCCAGCCAGAGCTTAGTCTAGCTGACAGCGCTGCTCAATCCTCTCCCGGAGTAAACAGAAACCTCATCTGCTTGTTGAAGGAGATTGTAATGGCCAACCTGTCGGATAGATGAGTACCCTACAGTACTATCGGCCTTTATTTGTTGTGGTTTTTTATGAGTGTATGTACAGCGATGATGGAGATAAGTTTGCCTTTCATCAGGTAAACATAATAAAAAAGTAGAGAGAAACTGATACCAGCAGGGCTTATGTGACAGCAGGGCACGATTAAAAAAAATAGGCATAGGTCACCGGAGAAGGAGACATGATGTGTAGGTGGATACAGTGCAGCGGTGTCATGCTCATTTAAACTGAAAGAGCACTTGCCAGCACAGGTATATTTAACTGACATCTAATCTGTAGACTTATGTAAATATGGTCTTGAAGGGGCAAATGGATGAAATGATAATTACCATTAACCAGACAAACTTGAATAGCTGGAAAAAACTTATAATTTCAATGTATTTAACATATAATTAATTATTAAAATAGAATTTATTATGCATTTAGACAGCAGCGCTATGGGGAATGTTTAGTGAAGTAGATCAAATTTCACCACAAAGAGAGATCATGGTAATATGCGGTGCAGCACACACTAACCCTGTGAGGTGTTTTTCCTTGGCAAACAGCGGCGTGTATTATGGGCAACAGAATCCAAGTAGTTTGAGATTTTAGTAGGTGTTCTGCTTTTATTTTAGACCTGCACGTACCAACCTAATGTTTGCTGCACAAGCCAATTTTCATATATTTTGGACCAATGACAATAGTTGACTTAATTTCTTAATGGTTAGCCGACTCTGCGCTTTGAGGAGGTAATTAAGGAGTGCATTTTCCGACATGTCTGTTTGATGAGTATAGCAGTATAGCAGCAGACGCTGCACAATTATGCAGTCCATTTGAATGATTTTTAATTCCCTAAATGATGGCAGTTGCATTAGAGCAGTGTCTCTTTCCTGTAAAAATCCTCCCCAAAGCTATATTTTGATAAAGAGGATTCGCAAACGAGGAACGATAAAAACACTGACCTCACTATAAGTCGTGGCGGATAAAGTGATTTGGAATTTGTACATTAAGCATTATGAATTTTTATCGATCTCTCTCTTTGTGTTTTGTTTCAAGGATCAGGATAGAGAAAGTCCTGTTTGTAATGTCCCCGAGACTGCCATGAATCTTCCAGGGTGAGGCGGACCCAGAAAGTACTACCGCACATTAAGGGAATGAATATTGATTTAAAACCAAATTTGACATGGTTTTAAAATTGACTAGAAAAATGCATCACTTAAAAGAGTCAGGGGTTTGTAGTCTGTCAATGGAGCGGAAAAAATTTGCTTTTGTTTTATGGTTTAATAAGATTCCATTAACGGCTTCTTGCACCTTGGAGAAAAAAAAGGTCTGAAGCAGGGGTAATGAGTAATTTATCTGTGTGTGTGAATTCAGAGTGGGGCAAAATAATGGTTTGGCGATATTTTCCAAGCTTCCTTTTTCAATATGGTATCAAAATCTGGTGCCCGATGCTGTTATTTCTTAACAAGTTCTTCAAAAAAGATTCCCACGGCAGCTTAACTCACCAGACTCACAAATTCATGACTCTTTCTTGTGGTCCTTATCAAACGAATGAGGGGATCGTCAATATAAGTTAACCAGAGAAGAAGAAAAACTCATAAGGATAAAATGGCAGACAACTTAAACAACTAATTGAATTGACATTTTATTTATGTCACCAAATGAGTTTCCTCCAAATGGTCTCTGGGCTGTGGAGCTCGGTATTCCTCGATATTGAAAGGAGCCAGCGGAGGTGTTTTGAGGATGCCTCCCAAGTGAGGTGTTTCTGGCATGTCCAACCCAGGGCAAACCCTGGACACGCTGGAAAGATTAAGACTCTCTGCTGGCTTGGAAGCTACTCGGTGTCCCTCCGAAGAGCTGGAAGAGGTGACTGGGGAGAAAAGTGATGTCTAAGCATCTCTGCTAATGACTGTTGTCTACATGTTGTAGCTGTTTACTGTCACCAGGGGGCAGTGTCACAAACAACCCATCTGTGGGACACTCTTGCTCGTTCTGTTCTTGGTCCTTGCCGATGTAGAGAAGAGTACGGTAGCTCCAAGAGGTCAAACAGACTGCAGCTGCAAATTATATGAATCATGCGATTACAACACATAATACCTTCATCATGTAATCCCTGACAACACTGATGAACCCTCGTGTTCTGGTTTCTGTCACTTCCACAGCTGGTTCGCCACATTATTATGTTCCCAGAAAGACTTCCGTTTTGTTTTGTGTGCTTTTGCAGGGTTTTTCTGTTTGCTGGTGTTAAGTAGCAGTCCATTTGACCTCTCAGGGCCACCGTAGAAGAGACCGTTATAACAAGCTGAGCTGAAGTAAAACCAGATATTAAAAACATCAAAAACATGTCACCTGCAGCCGTTGTCTGTGCTTCTTATGCTGTATTTTTTTTATTCTTGATGTTTTTTCAGGCTTCACTCTGAAGACTGCTCCTTTCTTTGTTCTGGCTCACCTTTCAACCAATCAGCATTTGACCAATGCACAGTGTCACCCATGTTTGAAGACGCTGTTTGTAGGTCAAATGTGTGGGCTGTTGTGTTTCTGGAGGACTGCACACAAGAATATTTGCATAGGGTGAAAACCCCTCCCTGTTGTCTCTCTGTGGCAAAATACCTTCAAATCAGACACAACCAATAGACCATAAATTTAGCATCACACTGCTGCACCTGTGACAGAGACCCGGATAGGGAGGTTTTTCTCCTCCAGGTTTAGATATGGTGACGTGTTACGTATAGCTATTTTGCAGTATTTTTAGTATCACGAAATTGCTGTATCGTGGTCAAACTTTTATTGTGGGCAATGTATCACAATAATCTTGAACAGTGAGTGACTCTGTGGTGTGCCAAAAGAAGATTTCACCTTCACATTTCACTTTGTGTTGTTTGAAACTAAGCAAGATCCCTGGTGCTTGAGAGGGCGGCCAACTTAAACATCAGGCAATCTCAACAGAGTGCTCGGCTGGCATGGTTTTAGCTTCTCAGGCTTGCATGTTCAGTGGGCCAGTGGAGGGAGACTGCGTCTGGCTGCTTGCCCAGCTTTCAGCTTGACAGAGACGGATCAAATGGATGGCTGTGATTTCCTTTCCTAATTGTCCACAGCAACACATCAATCCAACAGAAATGGATTTTTTTTTTTAATTTCAAGCAAGAAATCGGAAGTTCATCAAGTCTTGAATAAATATGTGTTTGGTTTGTAAACGTTCAGTTTTAACCTTTGAGCAAAAAACATTAGTTTTGTTTATGTGCATACATTTTTGCATCTGTTATTCCAGATATCAGCAGATACTGGGTGATTAGATTAGATCCAATATTTTAATAAATTTCTCTCAGTTCTAAAGTATACAACCACACAGGGGCAATGCAATAATAGCAGGTTGGACCCCTGGAAAGTCTGTAATAGTCAGCATTTGCGGTTGACTGGTGTACAAAAGATATGCATTAAAAAAAAGTACTACTGTTCATTTAGGAGCACTTTAGTCAAAAGAAAATTGGTATTTCCATTAGAAGCAATTTAGAGGCCTCTGTTCTGGAAGAGCATATCTCTCTGCCCTTCATAACCGGAAGCAGGCAGAGTAGCAGCAGCCAGAGCAGGAACCACTCAGTACAGAGGAGGCACGAAGGACAGCCTGTCAGACACAGCATAGAAAAGAGGGGCGGGGCTGTTGGTGGGTTTTGAAGCAGTTTGTAGATGTTCGGTAACTGTGGGCAGCTTAAATAGGACACCCTATTTGAGATTTGTCAAATACAGGGAGTGCAGAATTATTAGGCAAATGAGTATTTTGTCCACATCATCCTCTTCATGCATGTTGTCTTACTCCAAGCTGTATAGGCTCGAAAGCCTACTACCAATTAAGCATATTAGGTGATGTGCATCTCTGTAATGAGAAGGGGTGTGGTCTAATGACATCAACACCCTATATCAGGTGTGCATAATTATTAGGCAACGGCCTTTCCTTTGGCAAAATGGGTCAAAAGAAGGACTTGACAGGCTCAGAAAAGTCAAAAATAGTGAGATATCTTGCAGAGGGATGCAGCAGTCTCAAAATTGCAAAGCTTCTGAAGCGTGATCATCGAACAATCAAGCGTTTCATTCAAAATAGTCAACAGGGTCGCAAGAAGCGTGTGGAAAAACCAAGGCGCAAAATAACTGCCCATGAACTGAGAAAAGTCAAGCGTGCAGCTGCCAAGATGCCACTTGCCACCAGTTTGGCCATATTTCAGAGCTGCAACATCACTGGAGTGCCCAAAAGCACAAGGTGTGCAATACTCAGAGACATGGCCAAGGTAAGAAAGGCTGAAAGACGACCACCACTGAACAAGACACACACGCTGAAACGTCAAGACTGGGCCAAGAAATATCTCAAGACTGGTTTTTCTAAGGTTTTATGGACTGATGAAATGAGAGTGAGTCTTGATGGGCCAGATGGATGGGCCCGTGGCTGGATTGGTAAAGGGCAGAGAGCTCCAGTCCGACTCAGACGCCAGCAAGGTGGAGGTGGAGTACTGGTTTGGGCTGGTATCATCAAAGATGAGCTTGTGGGGCCTTTTCGGGTTGAGGATGGAGTCAAGCTCAACTCCCAGTCCTACTGCCAGTTTCTGGAAGACACCTTCTTCAAGCAGTGGTACAGGAAGAAGTCTGCATCCTTCAAGAAAAACATGATTTCCATGCAGGACAATGCTCCATCACACGCGTCCAAGTACTCCACAGCGTGGCTGGCAAGAAAGGGTATAAAAGAAGAAAAACTAATGACATGGCCACCTTGTTCACCTGATCTGAACCCCATTGAGAACCTGTGGTCCATCATCAAATGTGAGATTTACAAGGAGGGAAAACAGTACACCTCTCTGAACAGTGTCTGGGAGGCTGTGGTTGCTGCTGCACGCAATGTTGATGGTGAACAGATCAAAACACTGACAGAATCCATGGATGGCAGGCTTTTGAGTGTCCTTGCAAAGAAAGGTGGCTATATTGGTCGCTGATTTGATTTTGTTTTGTTTTTGAATGTCAGAAATGTATATTTGTGAATGTGGAGATGTTATATTGGTTTCACTGGTAAAAATAAATAATTGAAATGGGTATATATTTGTTTTTTGTTAAGTTGTCTAATAATTATGCACAGTAATAGTCACCTGCACACACAGATATCCCCCTAAAATAGCTAAAACTAAAAACAAACTAAAAACTACTTCCAAAAACATTCAGCTTTGATATTAATGAGCTTTTTTGGGTTCATTGAGAACATGGTTGTTGTTCAATAATAAAATTATTCCTCAAAAATACAACTTGCCTAATAATTCTGCACTCCCTGTAGAAATATAGGAAGGCTTCAGTTCAGTCATCTGCTGATGTGGGCTGACAGATCACTGAGATCAGATGATCTGGTGGGGGTTGCGTTAACCTTGACTTTATGGTCTGCCACCTTTGATTTTAAACCAGTCTGAAGCCTTGCTGAAAAAACAACAGGAAAAAATCAATCTCTAAAAACAAGATGATGAGTATTTAAGAAGCAGCTACTTGAGCCCAATGCTGCACCCTGCTGACTGCTGTTTTTAAGAAGATTTGGAAATTTTCTAATTAATTTTAGACATCTTAGCATCTCCTGAATTAGTTATGACAGCTTGTGTTCATGCTGCGTCAGATCCCCTTTTCTGTATTGTGGAGCTTAACATGCACCTTCATTTTATAATTGATTTGCATGCACGGTGATATGTCCTTATTTATGAAGAGTTTAGTATAAACTAAATTATTACCGATTCTTAGCTTTCAGTATGTGATTGACTGATTGAGGAAGTCAGTAGTACCAGTGAGGCCAGCTAAACACCCTGCAAATGCAGCATTTCAGGCTGACATGACTCTAATTGCTTTAACATATTCAACAACAACAACAACAGGCTTCTTTTTGGGCTTCCTTCAAAAGAACTATACAAAATGGTTTTATGGAGTGAAAATGGGTCTTGTGGTGTCTTAGGGCAGCAGGATAAGTGGTAATCCCTCGGGTGGTGCTCTGTTGTAGTCTACAGATCCTATAGAGAGCTCTGGCTGCTGAGTCAGCCTTCACAATTCTTCCAGGGGAGCAGACTAATCTCTGTAGCACCGTCCCTTTAAGCGGCCCAAGTATGCACAGTTCTACCTCGGGATATCCGTCCTTATCAAACATCCCATTCCCTGGTGGCATCCGAAGCTGATTTTCTATGTGTTTTGCAATGTCCGTCGCTGTTTTAAGTGTTATTGATTGATTGCTAATTGCTGATTTAGTATAAGTACAATTCCCTTTTTCACATAATCTTCTAGTGATCATAAATTATGCATCTAGATTGATTAAAGTTAATCTGTAGCTAACACAATGGATTGAACTGCAGATATTTGGTCAGCAAGTTGTGAATACCTCTGCTTGTCTCAGAGTTAGAGGCCTAAAGGGTTAACACAGTCGAAATACAAGGTGCTCACCCAGTGGTGAGAATCCGCTGGAGTTTGTGTTTATTTAATTTGAGCCTAACTGCCAGATGCAGCTAGCTAAGTGCTTTGCCATTAAGGCTCTGTTCTGTGTTTAATTCTGCTACAGTGCCGAGGCTTACTGGCGTAATGGCAGGTTCCTTACTGCCTGCTCTATAGTAAATGTTTACCATTCTCTGTGCTACATTGTGAATAGGGCAACCTGCTCCTCTGTGATACTCTTAATTAAACAAATGTCTCCAATAACCCGACCTTTGATTCCCCGTGTTTTCTTTTTGCAGATTTATAACGAGAAGAAGAGCCAGTTTGAAATCAAGCGAAACAACCCCAGGGATTTGGTGGAGAGGGTGGCACGGGACATCTCCAAGCTGCTCAACAGCAAGAGAAAAGCCCTGGAGGTAAGAGGATGATGCTCCACATGTATTAAAACACCTGTGCACAAACACATGCTATGCCCCACTGCACACATACATGGTGAGTGTTTTAGATTCTTCTGAAAGGTGAACCTTCTGTGCATACAAATGCATCCGCTGCCATTATTTTTCAGTGCCAGCACTCTGAAAGCTCAATTTAATTAATTAAGACTTGCTTGAAGAATCTCTTGCTTTTGTAAATCAGAGTTAGCTGTGATGGATCTAAGGAGTTTTAGGCACGCATTACAATAACGATGTCTTTTTTTGGCTGTGACTACAAATGCTAAATACTTGACAGAAACATTGGTCAATCATCCATAATTGAGTAGTTTCCTGCACATTATAAATGATGCATTGTTTTTATGTTGCAGTTAATCTTTCCTCCTACTTACTTCAAAACAACGGATTTTCTTTAAATTTGATGGAAAAAGCTGCATAGTTTTTCTTTACAGTTAAAATACAGTTTGAGCTAATTATATTTTGTCGACAACTGAGGTAACCGTATTCATGCTTTGTTTTTCAAATTAGTTTTGAGGGGTTTTATTTTTCTGTTAAATGTTGAAGGCGTATATTCTGAAATATAGTTTGTATGGTGTGTGAGAAGGTTATCATTTCAATGTCCCGCATTTTAGGATGTAATTATTACCACTGTTATGCTCAGGCAGTGCTGTGATTAGTTAAAAATGTATTTCACTCTCCCAGTGGGAAACCTCTAACCCAGAGGAGAAGGGGGTGGTTGGGGAATAAACGCCAAGAAGATGAGTGGCAAGTAGATAAATGAGAAAGTGGAGACGGTTAATTTTTTTAATTTAAATAGACAGAGATAAAGTAAAAGACTGTTTGTAAAATCCACCATTTCAGAATTAGTCCAATCTAATGTCTCCTGTTTAGTATTTTGTTTTGCTGAGCAGAAATATGTTGAAAAATTGTGAAAAACTCGTCACCGCTCGTTCCTGTTTGGTTTAAAGGAGCCAGACTTTCTCGCTCTTAATTAAATGCAATAGAACTATTGAGCAATAGTTCCTCAGGTTCCCTGAAGGTCATTCAAAGGTTTTCTTTGCACATTGGCTGCTTTTTCACTCACTTTCTGTTCAGTCCCTGTACATGGCTATTTTCTGAGGAAGGGTTTTAGTTTGATAGGGCCACTTAACACTGGCCTGTGAATCATAAAACACACATGAACCCAATAACAGACATCTTAGCAAATTGTATCTGAAGGTACTTTGTTACCCTGTTGCAATAAAAAAAAGCCAAACATTAACATAGTTTGACAGACATAAAATAATCTTATTACATCAAGCAGATGATTATTAAAGAGGTATTAATCTAAAATGATGAATCAATATTTGAACATTTTTATTCAAATTGTCATCAGTATGTAAAGAGGTCAGGATAGAGTTACAATAGACAGTGACAATGATCCAGACACACTGTCAGTGCAGTAAAAAGATAGCTGTGTAGAAAAGCACACAGTGGAACGCTATCAGTCATGGATTGGCCTTCCCAGAGCTGAGACCTCAACATTATTGAAGCAGTATGGGATCATCTTGACAGAGAACAGAACAAAAAAAGCTAAAAACCAAAGAAGAGCTTTAAATGTCCTTCAGAAAAGCCTGGAGAGCAATCCCTGAAGACCACTTAAAGCAATTACAAGAAAGCTGCCTAAAAGAGTTCAGGCTGTGTTGAAAAGTAGTCGGAGCTAAATGTTGACTTTGAGGCTCATCACACGTAGAGTGGTGCAAACGCTGTTTTTGCTTTATATGTTGCATTTCTAGTTATACTTGCACGTTTCAATAAATTGCTGCACCTTATTTCCATTTTCCCAGCAAAATATAAAGAAACAAGTGTTGGCTCAAGAATTTTGCACTTTACTGTAGTTCTCCAAACCTTGCCTTAGATGGAGCACACTGTGTGTGGGTATGTACAAGATATACTTTGACTTTAGTCCATATGGCACATCATTTAAAGATGGAGGTGACTGAGGGACTGTCTGCTTTCCTTCCCTCTGTCTCTGCCCAAATACGGTCACTCAAGGCCAAAGCAGTGATATTTATGAAGTCCTCTGAAGGAGCAGAAGTGTATATCTTTTAAGAGCATGAGGTCTTGTGGGAAGTGAGGCACATTCATGCTAAGGAGCAAAAGTTTCTCAAAGGCACGGTTAATTCTGCAGCTTGGATCCTTAAAGCGAAGAAAACGTAACTGTAGGTCTCCTGTGGTCATGTCCAGGATTGAATTTGGAACGGCAAAAACCCTCTTCATCTTTTTTTTTTTTTGGACTATACCCCCCACCTTAACCCCTTCCACCTTCCTCAACACACACACATGCACGCACATGTACGGACACACACACTGAAGCCCCACACCCCCGCCCTAACTTCCACAGGCCACGCTGTCACCTCACATCCTGTCTGGGAGATTCAGACTCAGGAGGGAGGAAATGAGGTGAAAAAAGAGAAGGTCTGGAATGAGAATGTCTCCCTGAGGCGTGGAAAAATCAAGAAAATGATGTTCAGAAATTCATAGATTTGAAAATGAGCAGCCAGCGAGAGGGAAGGAAAGAGGGAGCAGGAGGGGTAGGAAGGGAGAGAAAGAGTGTGCAAAAAAAATAAAAAATAATCGGAAGAAGAAAGCAGGTGGACGGGAAAAAAAGGGAGTCGGATGATTAAAGGGAAAGAAGAAATGGAGTGATTATGGCATCATAAAACATAAATGTTAACACAAAGTATGCAACAAGCTAATATGTTTCATTTAGGCAGGTTATGATTTCTTCATTATTATTATTTTAGCTAAAACTGAAAATTCAAGACTGTAGGGCAAATAAATTCATGTGGACTTATTATTCATACAGGGAGGAAAGTGAAAGCCATGTCTTAATGCAGTCTGTAGATAAGAAGGTCTCAAACTCCGCTCAGCGCGCCGTTCTATTCCAGCCTGTTTCTACCCCCTGTAATGGTTATTTAGTTCCAAATATTCCCTGCCACACATTTAAAAAATGAGGAAATGTGTGCGTGTGTGCGCGCACGTGTGTGTTTGTGTGCACGAAGAAATTATTCTCCTGCAACCTATTTAAATAATGCTTCGGGTGCTTCGTTGTAATTCATGTTTATATTACTAATGAGAAAATGCACATTGACTCTAAACACTGGTTACTGATATATAAGGGAGAGCGAAGCCTTTCTCACTGCTCAGCATTGACTTGATTCGGCCTAAATTCCTAAATTAGCAGCACATTTATTCATTTAAGTGCTCCGGTTGTATAGTTGTAAAGGTGTGAAGCAAAATAAATCAGTCTACTGAGTTTTTATTTGTTTTGTTTTCTAATTCTTACTTTCTTTACCTGCGAGAGCTAACACTCGTACAGGTATATTTGGGTAACATGGTGATGCAGTGTTTAGCACTGTCATTTCACAGAAAGACGGTTCCTGGTTCGAATCTCCTGCTCAGCTGACGCTTTTCCTGTCTATACGTTCTCCCTATGCGTGTGTGGGTTTCCTCCCACAGGCCATTGACACATGCCTGTAAGGTTAATTGGCAATCAGGCGTTTGAAGTGTATAAAATAAAGCGTTGGATGAATATATGCTTGAAATTTATGGCAGATGGAATGTTTTTGGTCTTCAGGTTTTTAACTTTAATGTCTAGTAGCGTGATGTATGCCTGCGTTCATACAGCTACTGTCAAAATAGGTATTTAAATATGTATTATTTAAAGTGCACTGTACTCAGTCTACCCCATTCTAAAAATGGAAGCGATATAAGCTGACTTACTTTTTTGTCAAAAGCCTCTCCGTGTTTATTCTTTTCCTTCCCTTGTCTTAATCTCCTCCTTTGAATGTATCTGTCTGCTCTCCCTCTCTTGCCTCTGGCTTCAGCCATCTCCTCAAACAATGATCTGATTCTACGGTCTGTGCCAAAATTAAAATGTGGCAAAAACCTTCAGCTAGCTGAAAGGCTCGCATGTTGCCGGTGGACATTTTTATATAAAGCTGTCTTTTTTTTTTGTGCACGAGGTACGTTGAAATTTGATACAAGAGTTTTCTCTCTCTGATGTTTTTTTTTTTTTTAATTTCAGTGACTTTTTGACTTGAACCTGACATCTAGACAGTTACTTTTTATTTGAGGGGTACAAGTATTTGTGTTTGGACTTTTTCCTGTTTTATGTGAGCTCCAACTTTTTGCTTAATGCGCATTCGAAGATATAAAAGATGTCCTTGTTCACTTGTACTCATATGAAACTAATGTATGTTAGAAGACTTTGGAAACACTTTATTTTATGCGCTGGTAATTTCTGAGTACTAGCCGCATAATTTCCAAGAATTTACTTTTCATTACAGAGAAAATCAAAACAGTTTTCACTTGACAGACTTCCATTTAGCTATTTCCAATTAGTGACATAACCTGTAGCGTCATCTAGTCTATATGCCGAGCACAAACTGTGAAAAGTTTTCTGTGGGTAAGCATGCAGTTTACTTACTCAACATGCTGTATATGGTAGATGAATTCTCCGATAATAAGCTGATGATACAAGCACATTTACTTAATGTTGTATTTGTAGAATAAAGTAAGGCAAATGACACCTTAATAGAAAAGCATAAACTTTATTTATAAGGTGCTTTAAAACAACAAGTATACGAAATAAAAATACCCCCAAAATAAAGTGTGTTAGGCTGTTTTGTCTCCATGCTCCACGCTCCAGCTTCAATACCTTTACAATAATTCTCCAAGTCTCTGGATTTCTACAGGAGTGAAACACCAAAAATTTAGTGACCACAAGATCCACGGCAGTCAGTGAAACCGTAATCTCAGGCGAGACCACTCCCTTTTAGGATACAAATGCTTCATCAAGGGACAAAGGTCATCAATTCTTAGCAACCTTGCATTGATTCTTGATAAGTGATCAAGTGGGCCAGAAGTGTGCCAACTAAATAACCCTATCAGTATAACAGTGGCGCTGGATTCTCTCACCGTGACGGTCAACAGTTCAAGCCTGTAGTGTTGTTTCAGTAAATACACACGTGCACCAACCCACTTGTCAAGAATATGTTGAAGGATGACTCATTTGACATATCACTATTTTCCACATTTCTGTAGAACAGTGCCTTTTTATTTGCACCAGTGAACTCTCAAATGTGCACTCGTCTTTGTAATGAGGGGTGTATGCACTGCGAGCCTCCTTTAATATTCCTCTTGGTGTAATTTTTGACGAACTCTTCTTATTGGCCGTCTGATCACGTCCCGCTCTGACATTCTCATTCACCTGAGGAAGAGTCGATCTTCCGTTATTCTAATTCACGAGTATCGCACGCATCGAATGTGAAATGTGGACCACGATTTACACTAATTCTCCACTAGCCGTGTTCATAGATTATAAATGGAGATTTCAATTAAGTCGGGAGTACGATTGACACGCTGGCCAGCCGAGCACTCTTTGAGGTTGAAGCTTCAGCCATCAGAACCCAAATAATGAAACTCTTCTGCAATGTGACATAGATTTTTTTACCCTTTCAATCTTGATATAAAATCAGTATCATATGGGCCTCTTTTGCATTTTATTCATACCCCACCCAGTACATGATCCAAAGTTAACTCTTTGTACCAGGGAGAGCATCCGTGTAAATGAATCTGGATTCATTTATTCGTTTATTTATTTATTTTTATTATGGTTTTTCCTTTAATTTGTCAGATCTTGTCATATTCATTTTATTTCCCTGAATCAGACACATTTGGATCATATTCAAACTAGTATTTATAATTAGTATCATCTAAAAATGCAAATAAGATGAGCTACAGGTTGGAGTAACTGTGTAACTGTTTAAACTTTCACTTTGGCTTGATTATCTGAGATCACATTTACTGAAATGTTGCAGTAGCATCTGAACTCCCCAGTGTGTGCATGTGCACGTCTGTCTGCTTAATATCTTCATTGTGTCTGCCTATATGTTTGTGCATGTGTTATCTGAGCAACAGGCTCACGCCTGACTGATACTGCAAGTGTCAGTCTGACAGGCCTTTTAACCCAGAGCAGCCAAAGAGAACACAGCCCTTCATGTAATCTGTCATGTGTATAAAGCCAGACAGGTGTGATAGACCTCCCAGACTGATGCTAGCTCTCATACCTTCCATTGCCCCTCGCTGTGATGCGCCATATCATTGCCACAGAGTCCTGAGATCAGTGGGGCCCTTTAGAACCAGCTGAAACGGGAAAATATCCTGTATGCTGTCAAAGATAGGCAGAGTCGAGCTGTCAGTCAGGCTTCTGCTGGGACTTTTTAGTCTCTGTAAGGGAAGACAAGGCCACGAGCCACAGGCAGAGATCATTCTACATTCCCATCAGCTGTTGCTCAGCAAAACTACCATTGTCAAAGCTCTTGAGTTATGATTTCACAGAGGAGACTGGTGAAATAGAAAAGGGACTAAGGTTGGTCTAATCCAATTACACAGATCTCAAAACTATTCCAATACCTCTTATAGGCTGAAGGATGAGTGCCTCTGGCCTGCTGGCTGTTTGATAGAAACACACCCAACACTTTGCTGGGATAGTTTTGGGGTTGGGATAGTCAGAAAATGAAAGCATGGAAATGATGTAGAAAGCAAAGGGACAGTGTAAAGATTAAGTTTAAAAAACAAACTAAAAGTGGAAGCAGACTTAGGCAGCAAGTGCAGAGATATAATTCAAGTAAAAAAAAAAGACAAAAACAATAATAATTTGTGGCTCACTTCACTGCTCTGGAAAACAAATATGTGTGAAGTGGCCACTTCTGACGGCAGCTCTGAGACAGAGTCAGTCTGCTGTTAGTTTGGACTAAATTGGATCATGCAATTTGTGATAAACTGGTGAAAATCACAAAACTGTTGTCTTTCATACACACAGAAATTCATATTAACTACATACATTTAGAGTCCAGAGAAGCTCACACATTTATGACAGAACTTTAGAAAGTTTTCCACAAATAGTCACACGATAACAGCAGGACAAAATGTGTCAGACTGAGTCACCTACTGCAAAGAGATACAGTTTCAGCCATTATGCAGATGTACTGTTTATAAGGTTGTTGATACCTGCAGTCAGCTGAGACTCAAGAAGCCACTTAGATGAGTGATGAAACGATCCTCCCACTGAAAACGCTACACCTATACGTCCAGATGAAAAGAATCAGCTCTTTGTGATTTCCTTACCTGGATGATTGAGCGTGCATTGACTTAGATGTTTTGCGACTTTGCGGTCATGCTGATAGTGATTGTGAAAGATTGCAGGAGAGCTCAGATTGGACACTGTGCAGGGAAAACAAAAGAGTTCTTGACAGAATTAATCAATCGGACTGCATGGCCCTCCGTCTCTTTACTAACCATGGAAACCAAGACGACACAGGGATGGGGAGGGATCATCCGCTCCGAGTCATCTGTCATCATATTGCATCCATAAATAATTCACTAAGACAATGACTCTCATGCATGGCTCTCACTGACAACATGCATGCTGAAAGTAGTGTCAGCGTGCACGTGTTGACACAGGTGTGACCATTTGGACCTGCTCAGAGTTAAAATGAAGTATACTGACATTTTTACAGTGCTTAAAAATTACATCTGAAATACCCACTGGTATTTCTGCCAAAGAGACCGCGAATTACCGCTCACACTGAACAGTCATCAAACTGCAAAAAGGCAGCAGCAAGTTGTTGGTCAGCAGCTTTCTTCTTCTGTGACCACCACAAAGCTGTATCCGCTATATGAGGAGACAAAACCAACTGGCAGCTCAAAAATATTTATCAAAGGATGTCAAGCCTTTATGAAGATTGGAGACTGACAGCATGTTTTTTTGAAGCAACATATTTACCCAGAGCTTTGTTTTTATTTCTCTCTGTATACTGGCATATGTAGTATTCACTGGCCACTTAGTTAGGTATGCCTTGCTAATACCAGATTGGACTTTTGCTTTCAGAACTGCCTTAATTTTTCATAGCACAGATTCAGCAAGGGGCTCCTTTGTGAGTGCGCATGCGCCATTAGCGTGCTGCCTGCTGTAACCCCTAATTTCCCTCGGGATGAATAAAGTATTCTGATTCTGATTCTGAAAACTTGGAGATCCATTTTGACATGATGAAATCACTCAGTTAATACAGATGTGAATCTCTTGTTTCACCCCATCCCAAAGGTGCTCTTTGGACTGAGATTTGGTGACTGTGTAGGTCATTTAAGCGCAGCGAACTCATTGACATGTTCTATAAACCAGTTTGAGATGATTTGACCTTTTGTGACATGGTGCGATATCCTGCTAGAAGGAGTGATCAATAAATGGGTACACAGTTGTCATGAAGGGAAAGACATGGTCACATGTAGGCTGTGGGTTTCTAATCTTCTGTCCAATTTTGGTGAGTCTGCGCGGTGTAGCATCAGTTTGCTGTTCTTAGCTGACAGGAGTGTGAGCTGGCATGGTTTTCTGCTCCTTTAAGGTTAAATGTGTAGTCCTTATTTGACTTTGTGGTGTCACATTCAAAATCATTTAAATCAACTTTCTTCTCCGTTCTGATGCTCTGTTTGAGCTTCTGTACATGCCTAAATAGATTGAGCTGCTGCCATGTGATTGGCTGATTAGATATTTGTGTTAACGAGCAATTGAACAAATGTACCTAATGAAGTGGCCAGCGAGTGTATAATTAAAAGGCTTATTAGTTAACTGTGGGCCAAAAGAACAACAAAGAAAAATCAACAGTTTCATTGCTGTTACTGATGGTTGTACTCCGGATGTTAGCACAGTAACATCAGGAGTACAACCACCTCCTTAGAGTTTGTGGTTGATGACTTGGATCATCATCCCAGCGAGATCTCAAATGCTTCAGTGAGTGGCTTTAATTGAACAGGCATCCGGCACAAATAACCAATTTATAACAGCTAAATTTAGCCCTCGGTCTTTTAAAGGCTCACCAGTCCTAAAAATCAGAATCCTGCTGAAGCTGCTGTGACTAGCAAGCGCTGTCACTTGGATCTGGATTGGCCCTCAGTGGTAGAGGGTACTAGAGCTCAAGGATTAGTAAGTGTCTGGTTACTGATTGCAGTACGACTGCCGGTGATTCTTTTCAGTTACCTAGACTATTCTGTGCTACGTTGTGTTGTACGTCGCCCACTGTGGCTGTAATTGTACTGTATACATCCTTTAGAAGAGAGATTTTTTTTTTAAAAAAGTATCGCCATAGTTTCTAGATCACTTGAAAGACTTGATTTCGAAAGTTTCTGCCATTCCATCTAGCGGCAGTATGGCACCAGCTGTTCTGACTGCAATGAATTACACCACTGGCAGAAAGTGATTATGTCCCTCCTGTTTGCATGATGCAATAACAAATGAAGGAGTTGTCTCCCACTTTGAGGGGGGAGGCAGATTTCCCTGCAGCCTTGTTTCCCTTACTCTCCATTCTGGGATGGGATTTAAGTGATTTTATTTATAAATTAATTTTATTTTTGTACGTCTGCTGTGATTATTATCTGAAGTCATCTTCTTATGTAGATACATAGCATTGTTTATTGTATATCCATATTGATATATGCATTTTTGGTATTGTGATTTGTTTATTTTACTTAAATGCCTAATCAAATACTTATGGACAATATTGTCTGACAGTCTTATTTTTATAGCTTATATTTTATATCCTTTAACTCATCTATCGTTATCTTCTCTAAGTAGTTAACCTGAAGCCCTGGCCTCATCACAGTATTAAAACTTGATCCACATACTTATTATTAACCTCCTTGACGCACAGCATGCCACTCAGTAATAGCAAGCACCCCTCAGTATGGCTTGTGTTCATTTAGGGGGCTTAATGAATTACAAGGGCTTCATAATGACTGTGTCTGAGCAGTGCTGTGGGGAGGTCAGATGGTTAGAATAACTAATGAACCCAATCACCAGTCAGAACTTTAACATGCATGAAACATTTGGTATATGCTGTTGGAGGAGGCGTACAGATACATACTGCAACCCTAGCCCACCCACTACCACCACCGCAAGCACTGCAAGAAAGTGAAGAAACTAAATTAAAGAGGAGACTCTAACAAAGTAATTTGGTTTTCCATTTCCTGTAGGCCTTTGGAGAGGCAGTTATAACTCTCAGGTCCCATTAGAGAAGAACAGGGGAAGTAGGGCGAGCTCTACTTGGGTTAAAATAGAAAAGTTTCAGTGCGCAGTGATTGGCAAATCAAATTTCTGTAGTTGTAAAAGAATGCTTATTAATGAATAAGTAGCACATTTAACAGGCTCTCAATGAGTCCCTTGAAAAAGATATTTCTCCAGATGTTTTGGGTTTTCTTAATTTAAATGTAGAATAAGTCCATTTAAAGTCCAATCATTACTGCATAAGATGTGTATTTTTGTATGTGGCTGTATTTATCCAGCATTGTCTCACTAAGTCACAGTAACATATTCACATATTTTTCTGAATGATGTGAAAGCTGCTCAGCTGTCAAGCTGAAAAGGAACTTTCATAGGTTTGATTATCAGGTCAAAGTAAAAGATTTGACCTGATAATGGTGCTATAGCACGCTTAAGTTTAATTCAGTTCAATTACGTTTTATTCTATAACAGGTGTCTGAAGGTACTTTATATTTTAAGGTTTCAATAAAACAAAGAAAACATAGAAAACCCCAACAATCATGAGCAAACTTAAAGGTGGCACAAAAACATTGATTTCATTTTTTCTGCCCCAAATTTCTGCCTATTTTTAATCAATATTCACATAATATTATGTGGATATTTAGCTCAAAACTATGAGTGTTATCCACATGTTAGAGCTACTGAGGATCACATCAGAATTCATTCTCATGGCACCGTAAATATCTGACAGTCTCTGCGATAATTAGAGTTCGGTGTGGACCAAAATCTAAGGACTAGAAGCACTAAATGGTCTACTTTCTAAGGGACCCACAGTAATTGTGCATATGTACTCAGAGATAGACACACTCTAACACATGGATGTGCACATACACACATGCACGCAAAATCACACATTCCCTCTCATAATCTCATCCCCAATCCCCTGGCCCCTGTCATTCAGATCTATGAACTTCCATTAGCAACCATCTGTTACAACCTGCAGCAAAGCTATTACACTTCAAACACGCACTCTCTCGCTCGCTCTCTTTTACTCGCACACACGCAAGCCTGTGAATGGACACACTTGCTTCGCTCGACGTATGGCGGACTAACTTCGTCTAAGCCTTGAGAGAATTTGCCGTTTCCTGTTTAACCTTCAAAGCAGAAGTCACCCGTGCGCTCGCAAACACCTGCGATAGCGTCACTGCGCCGCTGCCCACTACAGATGCGTCAGAAGGTCAACAACCCTCATGGTCTCACACACGCACACTGATGCACACAAACGGGAAGGCGGGCTTAACGACACACACACGCACCCGCAGGAACACTGGAGGTCATGGCATTGTGTTGTAAAAACAGATTGTCGTATCTCTAGATTATTCTATCCATAGTATTGGGTCGTTCTGTCATTCCCACTGATAAAGGTCACAACATCGCACCCACTGCTCCTTGGCAGCATTTCACATTAGACAAAATGTCAGAACCTGATCTGCTTCATGGCAGCATGCTGCCTCCAGCACTTTTCTTCACATCTCCAATGCACACATTTATTTTAGGTCTGAATGTACAATTTTCAGCTCCATTTGAATGTTCTGCTTTTTTTTTTCTTCTAAACAAATCTCAGTGTACAGCAGAAGATTTATATTTTTTGCTGTGTTCCTGCCTGAATCAAAATCATTCATTTGAGTGACAATATGGGTTCCAGGCAGGAAGTCGAGGGGTGGGGGTTGGGGCGGGGGGGTTTGATTCAGCATCTAATTATCCAACTTCTTCTCGAAAGGGGGGGAAAAATGCTTTCTGTGTTTAAGCAACTTGTTCACGTAGCAGTGGCATCTGCTTCACTCCTTCATTTCCCCGTCAGCGAGAGACAAATGAATAGAAATGACTGCTTTGTGCTTTTATGCAGCCAAGCCGCATAAAACATATATTTCCAGCCTCCCATGTGCAAATTTGTATCTGCAGAGAGGGAAAAGAAAAGGACAGACACACTCGAATCAGGAATTGCTGTGCTAAAATGCCGATTTTTTTTCTTTCTTATTGCAAGGTAGTACTCTTGTCTGTTCGTTGTTTTCTTTCCTAGAGGGCACAATTGAAAAAGATCATTTTTATGAAAGGGGCCTTTGAAAAGCACCTCAGCAATCAAACCGAAAACATATGTAATACCACTTTGGGGATGAAAAAAATGAAATAAGCACTGTGCAAAATAGTGCCTGCTACAAATAGAAAATTGCATTTTGACAGACAAAAATGCACAGTGTGACCATCTGCTTTTCTTGGCGAGACCCTGCTGTAGAGTGACAAAATGATTTGTTAAAATAAAATATATCATTATTGTTTGCCATCCTAAGCAGGTCGAAATCCACTCTGCTTTT
Organism: Mchenga conophoros; assembly: GCF_057382185.1. Lineage (NCBI taxonomy): Eukaryota > Metazoa > Chordata > Actinopteri > Cichliformes > Cichlidae > Mchenga > Mchenga conophoros. Next base: position 24,268,014 of record NC_140530.1, read on the forward strand.
AGTCCTCCAGCCCTCTCTTGTGGCAGATCCCTTCACCTCTGCAACCTCCTCATCACCCCACTGATTCTCTGCCAGCATTATCAACCGAGAGACATTAAAGCAATGTGCTTCCTATGGAGGAAAGTTACAGTGCAAATCACAAATATTAGGTTTTTACAATAATTACATATTCATTCACTACTGTTTTCTTTTTTTGCCTGAGTGGCTCTTTGCACTTTGTTGCAGTGAAAGTGAACATTACTGGACGTATTTACAATGTTTGGCAAAGACAAGGTCTTTGCTTTTAAGCAGACGTTGAATGGAAGGCTGGATGTTGCTTGTGTGTTGTAAGTAGCTATTGATGGGGAGGTAAATAATCCCTGTCTCCGAATGCTAGCCTGATATCCATAGCCTGTCTCTGACCCTGGGAAGCTGTGCCTTAATTCCAGTGTGATGGAGTGTCGGGTTCTGCTTGAGCGAGCCCCTTCTTTTATTCCTTGTGGAATGGACAAGGCAAATAATGGGCTTGTGTCCTGACAAGGAGTTCTTAGTTCCTGACAGACCATTGATCGCGAGAACAAGGGCTGTTTTCACAGTATGGTGTGCTTACATAACCAGATACATGCACAGACACACTCACCCACACGCGCACGCACACATACAAGAACTCCAGGTTTATGTTAATCTTAGCTAATACAGACAGACAAGTCAATTTTCTCTTTACTAAGGCTTTTGAAAGTATCAACCTCACAACAGAGGATGTCAGACGGTATAGAAAGGAACCAGATGCTGAGAGAAATCTGTGCATGAAATCAGAGAATACATTAATGTGACATAGAGAGAATAAACCACCTTTTACCTGCATTTGATTGGGCATTCAGTCACAATCACAATTCAATAAAGCTAATTTGATATTTTAAAACAAAGATGCGTTTTCTTCCTAGGATGTAGTGATTACATTTGTGTAATTTTATCTGTTCTTTTTAAAGCAATACATTTTGTCTCTGTCAATGCAAATGTCATTGAATTTTATTCAGTTTTGTTCAAAATGATACAGCACATTGTCTGTCTGAGACCTCTGGCTATAACATGCACTTAGTTAGATATCGTTTTTGTTTGAGAAGGATGCTACTAGAAGATTATAACCTGGTTACTTAAGTGCATGTTACACACCAATGATGATAAATATCGCTGCATATATGTGTGTAATCTAATTGGCAGACAGTTTACTTTTTTTTGCATCCAACAACACAGATGATGTAGAGGTTTCACAAAGTACTGATGTTTTATCAGTTAAGCAATAATAGCTTTTTTGAGGAGCCAAAATGATCCATTTAGGTGTTTCATTTTAAACAAAAATCACACAACAAAAATTAAAAAAAGGTCCAAATAAAACACAATTGTTACCCGTCTCACATGATTAACACAAGTCTGTTTCAAGGGCTGAATAGCAGCACTGTTTCTCCCACCTTTTGTCTCCCACTTCTTTTTGGAGTCTTATTGAACATGTCATCTGTTCCAGGGTATGTAAATTTTTAACACTGTTAATGAACAAGGTGCATATAGGTCAGTCTTTCTGAAGCCAGAACTTTGTGATGGCTTTTTTTTTTTTTTGCTACCTGCCAGCAGGACCTTTAGAAGGTATTTATCCATAGAGTTTAATCCACGTGGGATGTGTTCAAGCTAAAAAGAAGGATATTTATACCTACAAATAAATACTGATACATCTTTCCAAAAATGTTGAATGGAAGTCCAGAAAATGTGTCCACAATCTGCTGTGTTTTCTCCACGTTCTCTCCAACACACTAGATGAGTTCCAGTTAATTTGGGTTTGTGATTGGGAGTAACAAAAAAAAACATATTAATTTTTTTCTAGAAAATCCCTCCAGGTCCAGGAATTAGATGATTATTGCGTCGTCCAAGCTGTTTGCCACACATCCGTGAATATCACAATGCCTAAATTCTTTCTCCCATTATTGTTTCAGTTGCTCTGTATTGTCCTTGTTCAGTAAAGCAATACTATGATACAGTTTATTTAATACTTATGTTGTTTTGACAAAGCTGTATGCATCAATAATTAGCTGTGTGATATGTGACAGTTCTTTTTTGTTCATATCTATAAAAAGGCTGTTTTGCTAACTCCTCTGATGCAAAGTATTAAAATCACATAGCTCCCAACCTTTAACCATCTTCCATATGGAGGTAATACCAAAATATATTCATTGCACAAACCTACTGTCTTGCATTGCTGGTTGTAGGCTCGCTGTCTGAGCGGTTTGTGGTTCTTGTTTTCTTGAAGGTGTAAGCATTTACACAGGTCTCCAACAGTAAGGAAAGTTTAATGGGTAAGATCTACCTTTTGCTGAGCCTTAGCACTCAATCTGCAATGATCCAAGAGATCAACGTCACGGCTCCACTACAGTTCTTGCAGAACCGCTCAGTTTTACCTGCAAACTTCTGTCTTTTTGTAATTCCTCTGCTTCAACACTGAATGGGCTTAGACAATTAGAAGTGATCTTCAGAGAAGCCTTTTGCTGGTGCACCCACCAAAGCTATTGTATGATTCTCTGGTGAAAGACTGCGGGAAAATGAAAAGTCTGACTCTAAAGACAAAAAGGGATGAGTTTGAAAGGCTGTGAGGGGTCGTGCAGCTCCTATTCCACACAGGAGGAATGTCATTCGTTTCTTTCTGCCTTGGCTGTTGTTGACTGTTTAAAAATTCTCATCATGGTTATTGTGCACGATCCCCACCACTTGTCCCCACTGAGTAAGGACACTCATGCAGAGAGGCCAAGGGAATCAGAGGTCGACTTGCCTTTATTTTGCTCTTCCATCAGAGCAAGCAGTTAATCTTTGGTTGGCCCCAGCTTATCTGGGTGCCTGCCACCCTAGCCCTGCCCAGGGAGAAAGGCATCATACGCCTCAGCCCTCTCTCCTCCTCCTCCGCCTTCCCCTCAGCTCAGTTCTCCTTGGCTGACTGGAGGAGGTGGCTGCAGATTGAATTATTCTCTCCGTTCCATTTCTCCCAAGTATGCATTCATTTGCAGTGCGCTGTCACTTCTCTTCTGTTGTGTTTGTTTCTTAAGTGGAAGCCATTCAGAGTCTGTCTCAGCTTGTTGCATCATCTCATATCAGTTGTGGCACTGGTCTGCAATAGTGGTTAGACAAAAAAAAAAAAAGAGCGAATCAGTGCTGTTATTGGTGTTAAAGCACATTTGCGGAAGCAAATGCCCAGAGCTTCCCTTCTGTTTTACACATGCTCTTTTTATGCGTGTGCGAATTGGTAGTGGTAGCGAAGAGGTCACACGCTGGGACCGCTTCGACTTTCAAAGTCTTCGACATAACATTTGCCAAATGCACCTGTTTAGGGGTTCAAGCTTTGGTTTGGGTTAAGAAAAATGTATATTAACTTTTTAAATTAGATTTAACATTTATTTTCAATGCTAGTTTGCTGATATGTAAAAAAGAGAATTGTGGCAGAACCTTAAATTGTGTGTTTCTACCTGTTCAAGAGGAATTAGACAGTTAAATAATAACTCATTTAAAATAACTGTTTTTGTCATGTTAAATATTTGATTTATTTTGGACGCTTTACCACGAAATTGCATTTTTACTGTGTATTACTAAATGTTTGGAAAAACTCTTTGTTAGATTTTTCAATTAGTTTGTTCTGCATTTAGTGGTGATTGAAAATTTTAGAAATGATTTAGAAATTTTGGTGACCGTTAAATGACGTGTGCACATTAAGCGTAACATGTGGAATAACCACAAATGGAGAACATGAGATTGCATTTACGGGGAAATGATAAAATGAACTTACTACAAGGAAGAATTAAAATAATTAAAATGATAACATAATAAAAATATCAACACATTGAGAATTCCTGTATGTGTGTAGATGTTTGTGCAAAGTTTCACCGAGACTGGCCGGCCTGATTGCGCTAATCTAGGAAGAATTATACAGCAACAGTTCTCAACAGTTATTCATGGCACTTTATATTGAAAACTAACATTTTACCGAGCCCTTATGGTTCAGTGATGCACTAATAGCCAGCACTTGGTGAAGGTGGGGAGGACATCATTTGGAGGGTGAGAAGAAAGAGAAGACAAGTGCACTTTCTCAAATATTTATCAGTCTGTTGTTTTGGGAGTTTAGTAAGTTGGAAAAGTTTAAAGACACTTAAAGTTATATTAGTCCTGTATGTACTTTCGAGTCTTTAGGATGAGTTTTGAATTCATGCTGTCAAACTCTGGTTCACCGGCCCCTCTTTTGCAGCCCGTTGCCCTTTGTCCTCCTCCTTTTCCTCATTCGTGTTTTCTGCCCCACTGTCTTGAGCTTTGACAGCCTGTCATAACTCTGTCAGCCTGTTATAGCCTGTCTTAACATAATGACCTAACACTTTTCATGATTGGCAGGTGTTTTTCCTTACAGGCCAATGAAGTAGGGGCTGAAAGATGTGGTTTGATGCTCAGTTACCTTGTTTTTTTTCCCCTGACTGACAGGTGCCTCCTCAAACTACACAGAGAAATGGCCCAGTGGTGTGTTTATTGACCATTTAATTTGTCCTGTGTTTGAAAAGCTATGTGGTCGCTGTCAGCTGTAGCTTTGGCTCATTCGAAGAAGTGACCAGAGGGATGGGACAGTTTTCCTCCACTGGATGAGTGACAGAGGAAAGGCGCAGAAATTGAAGAAGAAGGGAAAGGAAGATAGGAGTGTGCCTGGAGGCAGTCGAGGAGAGAGGAGGTGCTGGAGGAAGCTCGGGGGGTTGGGGAGTTATACTTTTGAGAGACAGTTGAGGAGAATCGCAAATATTGACCTTGGAAAACCACCTCTGTGATAATAATTATCTCACACTGTCTCTTCTTGTTCACTTCTCTTCTCTACACTTGCCTGTTTTACCAGCCTGCTCCCTTTCTTTTTTTGCTCTCACTTTTTTGTGTTTGTCCTTTGCTCCTGTAATCTTAGCGACCTCAGATAAAAGCAACCCAGCTTCTTTTCTTCTTTTTGATACACATTAATCCCTATCATTGATTACAAACTTACAAGCTCAGGTTCAGCTTATCACAGTAAGCCTCAAACATTTGACCCCCTCTCCCCCTGCTAAGATTTATAATACTGAGCACGATACAGTGCATTAAACACTGCATTAAGTTTTGATTTTCCAAAGTGTTCTTTGCAAAATAAAACAAATGTCATGCAATTACTATGAGCCTGAATATCAGGCCTTCCAAAATAATGGTACCTTCATTGTGAGCACCATCTTCTGCAAGTAGCAGAAACTTCAAAGGCAAGTCTGTCCCCTTGACCTGCATCGTAAAAACATGTCTACAGCCTCAAACAAACACATTTTATGTCTCTATATAGCTAATTTACTTTGAAGAAGGTGCAACTTTTGTATAACTCAACTATTTCTTTGTATTAAGCTTTAGGGCTATGCGTTGTTAAGAAATTCAATGTGTCAAACTGGACCGTTCGGGTAGGGTTATGGTCTCTCTGTCTTCTAGAACATAATAATATGATAAATAATACAATATGCCAGAGGTGTGGACTCGAGTCACATGACTTGGACTCGAGTCAGACTCGAGTCATTAATTTTATGACTTTAGACTTGACTTGAAAAAATGTTCTAAGACTTGTGACTTGATTTGGACTTTTACACCAATGACTTGGGACTTGAATTGGACTTGAACCGGTTTACTTGAAAAGACTTGATATTTTACCCCAAATACAAAATTTAACATGCATATTATATGGAGATTGAAAATGTGACGTCATTCACGGGTAGAACCGCAAAGGATTCTGGGAACTCGTGGCAAGCGGTACTAGCGCACGCAGGCTTTCAATTAAAATCAGTTATACAGCGATAAAAAGAAACACAAGAAGCCGTTGTATTATTAACTGCAATAGCCGGTCGCATGACAGCCACGGGAAGCCGACGGGTAAAGAGATCGGTTGTTATCGGATTACGTCGTTGAAGTGAAATTGTTCGAGCCATGTTTCCAAAGTAACAAAGATGCGACTGGATTGCAGCCATTCAAAGGTCAAATATAACGTCCCAGAACACTCCAGCTCACAGGTTAGTCTGCTCCAAGCATTTACACAAAGGTCAGTCTGCTGTTGTAGTTAATACGTCATTTTTCTTAACATAATTGGTGATATAGGTTACAAGCAAGTCTGGCGCTGAACAGAAATTGTCGCGCTATGCTCCTTTATTTATTGTGCATAAATAGTGAATTGTCCTGACACAATATTGCGTTTCGCTTCTGTTATTATGGTACATTGACAAAAACATATACTTTTATTCACAGGATAAAACAGGTTTTTTGTATCACTAATTGTCCAGTATGATTACAGCATACAATATTATTGTCACTGCCACATTTCTGTGATGCTACCAGAAATTATTTCCACTACTAATTAATTACCATTGAGCTCAAAGGTCCTATTAATAAACGGTTAACGAATGTGTATTTATGACGACGATTTGTGAGACTGGTAAACTTATGATACGTACGATGGTCTTTACTTTCTACACGGTGCATTTCAAGGTCCTGCACCCATCCGTCGGTAAACTGTACCTGGGCTTGTTGCAGTGACCTGAAGTTACTAAACTTCATGAGTGTATGCACTCACTCCAAGAACTGTATGATTATAAATATGCATATAAATATGCTACGATGAGATAGCTGACTTCATCTAACTAGCAAATGTTGTCCAGGCTACGTTGGTGATACAGTTTTTTTTAATGTGTATGATATTTTTGTCATGCGATTTTAAAGCCGGTCCTACAACCGCATCCAAGAATAACATGCAGCTTATCTCAGAACTGTCGGTGAAAATTATTCTTGGAGCTAGGTTTAATTGAGCTGCATTTTAAAGAGGTGCAATTTCACAATTTGTGTATATTTTCTAAGTTCACTATTTTGTCATGTGTTGAGAAAAACACAGATTTTAAAATTACATGGTCTAACATTTACATTTAGCATAACTGCAACATTATTTTTTCGTTGTTTTTTTTTTTTTAAAGACTCGAAAGGACTTGAAATTCAAAGTTTCAGACTTGTGACTTGACTCGGACTTTTACACCAGTGACTTGAGACTCGACTCTGACTTGCCTGACATTACTTGAGACTTGACTTGAGACTTGAGGATAAAGACTTGAGACTTACTTGAGACTTGCAAAACAATGACTTGGTCCCACCTCTGCAATATGCTATAATAATACAATATGAATAATTGTTTTTGTTAATTAAATTATATTATTATGTATATATTAGCACTAATGAGCAGAACTGCACCACTCGAACAGCCGGGGACCAGAATCAGCCGATTTCTTGCATTCCCAGCCCCGATGGGTGACCAGCCAATCCTTGTGTAAGTCAGATTATGATCTGATTCATTTCGTGCAACACACACAGACTAAAATGTCATTAACCTTCAATCTCCTCACTATGAGTGAAGACACAAAGTCAGCCGGCACGGAAACATTCGTAACATCAGACCTAATCAGAATAGCCCATCTGCAGCTGAAAATTGGCGTTTCAGAAACGCCTATAAAGGCGAAGTAGCTAAAAGAAAGAAAGGAGTCAATGTCCTGTTATCTGGTAAAGTTATAAACATATATACCCCATTGGAAATGGTGTAACTGACATTTGTTTTGTCATATAAAACCTGTTGGACCTGCTTTTGTTTGGTAAATAAGTCAGGTAACGGTGGGCGTACTGCAACTCGTTTGTAGAGCATTTTATTTCCAGTTGAAAATAAGAAAGAGAAGATCCTGTAACTTACTGAAGTTTGGGAGAAAGTGTTCAATAATTTCTTTTATTATAAATACAAATAGCATTTAAGAAAATCTGAATTTTCTTTCTGTATGCTGTCAGTTTTAATTCTTAGAAAAAAAGACTGGGATTGACAAAAATTGCACCTTTTTCTCCAAGGTAGCTAGCATTATTCACTCGATCCTCTCGTTCAAATATGGCCACTTCTGGCTCGCTCAACATGCAGTACAAACCTCCAGGCTGTAGTAACCAAACCAATGGATGACGTCACAGTGGTTGTGCCCATCAGGTGTTTACAGTCTATGGTTAGTTGCAATATTTCTTGCTAACTAAATATGCAAGTTGCAAGCATATTTACAGCGTAGTTTTGAGCAAATGTAGGTATTTAGTGTGTAAAAGCATGCAAACCCAAATAGTTTGGAATGCACTATAATATGAGTGCTTATAAATGCAAATAACAAGCAGACCTTTATAGAGAAATATTAGTGAGTAAAATGAACTAAAATCAATTTTAAAAATAGTTCTTTGTCCCATTATGTCTTACAGAACCTGAAAAGTTCAGGCTACACCTCTCTCACACACTCTCACACAGGTGGCTTAGTGTGAATGCCTAACACGATACTATAATCATGGTCTGTATACATGATAATCACACACTTTAGAGGCTTTTTTTTGTCCCCATTCTGTTTTGAGATTTCACATGACACAGTGGTGGTGTTTCTTAAAATCAACCACAGCAAAGTGTGCTAAGTGAAGGCGGAGGAGTACATCTATTCATTTAAATTGGTGCTAATGGCACACTATTTAAAAGTCAATTAATTGCTAGGGGCCAAATGCACAGTGGCACTTAATGCTGTCACAACGCTGAGTAGTAATTGGATGTGTTGATGGGGTGTGCATGTGTGTGCTAGTGTGTATTCCTTTTTTCCAAAACTGGGTGGCCACCTGCTGTACTAAAAAAATGCTTGCAACAAAAGGATTTTCTGTTGTCCACTGGATAATATTTGCCATAAAGCAAAGCATCACGGGGAAGCGGCATAATAGCCCAAATTCTCTTTGTCTTGCAGTTTTGTGGATATGTATTTGCTTTCTTTGTCATAAAATGTTTCTTTTCAATTTTCTCTCGCTTCGTTTTCTTTTTACTTTGCGCTGCTGTTTCTGAAATTAGCTTTTGAATCTGTATCATTTTTGTTCTTCTCAGTTTGGCATCACTACTGCCATCTCCATTCTCTCGCACCTTTTCATCGTCTTCCTCACTTTATCACGCTCGTCTGTACGACAGAGGGGGGGAGGCCTGAGATCGATGTTAGGCCTGCGCACACAGAGACCGGCAGCTGGCTGAATCGGAGTGATCGATCAGGCACAGAGCATTTACTCTGCCAGACTGCTGGGCCTTTGTGGATGGAGATTATTTCTAAATTATTACAGGAGGCAGATGCTTGTCAGAAGATGCACTCTGTCAAGGTTAGACTGCTCCAGTCCTACCTACCTCGCTCCCTCTCTCTCTCCTTGAATCACACTTTGTGCTTTTTAAATGATTCTACTTCGCCGTAGAGTTTTTTTTTTTTTTTTAATCTTTCACCCCTTTCTTCTTTCCTTCAATGGTTTTTCTGTAATTTAAGATATTCCACATTGCCTTTTTGTTTTATGGAGTTGTCTTTCTTGCAGTGTGTTGTTTCTCCAACAGCAGATATTTTTAGCACGTAATAGGTGAGATAAAAGGTGCGCAGTGTATACCACTTGGGTAATGAGAAGCTGGAAATGCCTTCTTCTAAATTGACTTCATCCACACAGACAGACCAAATGGGCTACCCGCTATAATCTTTGACCAATGTTAGTCTGTAATGATACTGAATATGCCATCAGACCGCTGTGTGCATGACACATTTTCAAAAATGAGTTTGTTCTTTTTGAAATGATTTAAATGAGGTATTTTCAATCTCTGCCTTTGCACAGTGCTTAGCGCCTAAGAAACAGATGTATGTGAATGGATTTCTTTGCGCGTGTGTGTGTGCGCTTTTGAGTTGGGGAATCTGTACGTGTGTGTGTGTTTAAAACTGATAATTCAAGTATGAGATATCTCTAGTATTTGTAATTCAGCCGTGTTAGACTGATTAGACTTGGTAGCGTTCTTGTAGGCCCAGGGCTCTACCCCTTGTGTTATCAGTCATTTATCCAGAGCTGTGTCTTATTCTCGTGGTCAGCATAAATGATCCAAGTTCTCCTCTCTTACAGTATATCACAGCCACTGCTATCTTTATTAAGTTTTTTTTAAACTTTAATTCTTAATCCAATCTCTTTACAGCGTCAGTGGATTGATGTATGTGGATGTTGCTATCATACACTAAAATAATCAAATCAGATAAGATAAATAAAAGATCCCTGACTTTAGAATAAAAGAAATAGTCTAGTTGTTTTGGTTAAAGGTACAATGTATAAAATCTCACTGCTAGCCAACAAATTCTGTTTTCTTACCACTCCCAATTCAAGTGCTTAATCCTAGCTACGGTAGCTGCTGTAGGACAAACGTGTTTAGTCTGCCAAGAGAGATCAAAAACATTACATTAGGACTGCACCCCTTAATGGCCTGGCCAGTCACTTAGTGTTTCCCTATAACTGTGGCCATGTTTGTTGGCATGTTTTTCCTACTGCTTGTGTATCCAATCATTTTTGTACGCACTGCATTTTAACATATTTGAATAACTTAGCTATTAACTTATGATAGCTATTAACATATTGCTAATAACTAATAACTAACTAATAACTTGCTAATAAGCAACATGTTTTAATTATATAATTTGTGGTATTTTACATTTTTTCCCCCAAGTCCACTTGAAAAGTCTAGCTACTGTTCATCTGTAGTGACTGTCAGCTGTCAGTCTGATATTTAATTCACAAGGTGCCCATGTTTATTTACTCTGTCTGTAAAACTTTGCGAAGGAAGTCCAGATACGAGTCAATGAGTTAGTGTAGCTCACTTTTGTCTGATGGCTTTCTGTGCTGCAGTAAACACTGCTGTATTTGGTGCTTGCATTAGCTAGCATAATGTTAGCTTATAACCAGCTGTCGTTTAGTCAGCTTGTTGTCAGCTGTACAGAGACGGACAATAACTAATCGCGAGAATATTGGGCGTGCTATGCATTTTCCTGGTCTTTAGCCACATGTGTAGTATGAGCACAATCTTTTTTGTAGATAATCTAAAAAGAATTATAAACGGTACCTTTAAACCATTACACTTTAGCATATGCACACAAAGCCAAATCATTTCCACTGAGAGAAAATGTGAATATTGTCAAGAGAATGAGTAAAGTTTAAATGCAGGAATAAATCGAGCACGATTTCACTTTTTTTTTTGCTTTCTCTGCTTTTGCACTATATCAGTTTATTGAAAAATGCAGTCTCTTCTCTGCTTTTAAACCCATTTACAGGCCTGCAAATAGTTGATTGGTCTGCAGCATGGCACACACTGTAGAAGGGCACTTACTCCCATTGTACCTAAAACCTGGGTGTAGCTCTTGGTCTAAAAAGGCCAGCAAGCTGCAAACACACAACTCAATAAACCTGATAAGGTGTGGCTACTTTGTGAATGACAAATCACAAACATATGTCCAGTCTGTGCTTAGTCAAGTTCGGTTTTAAAGATGACTATGGCCAAACTACTTGTTGAGGCAAGCCGAGTAGCGAGACAGCACAGCTCTGTCTACAGCGTGTTCCCCAACACTCACAAATGCTTTCCCATACTACTTACATATTTTATTTACACCAACAGTTCACAATCCACCACTGTGTTTTATACACTCGTGCACTTTGCACTCAGGGTCAGCTTCCTTGGTTGTATTGTGGCTGCGGCTACACCAGCCGCTGTCTATGCTTGCACAGGTTGCCCCTATTGTGCTCCTGCATCAATTATTATGCATTATCTGTGCAACGTAGCATCTCATCACTTCTAACCTCTGAACCAAAACCACACCCCACTGCCACATTTGCAACACTGACAGGCACACAGAGGATGATCATGATGGCTGCCAGCATCTTTTATATACAGTCTATGCTCTCTCCATATAAAATACTCACTGTAATCTGATTTTCATGTTAAAACACAGTTATGGATAGTTTATTTCATTTCTGCCCATAGATATCCACCACTCTGATCCTATGGTAGCTATTAACACTGTAATGGTATCTTTCAATAATTACTTTTTGGGTGATAATTTGCTCTTCATCAAGCCCAGGTTATGGGCAAAATGCCATCTTATATAGGAAAAGTGAAAAATCAGCTCTCCAAACCCCACAAAGATGTCTTATTTACATGTTTATTCTGTTATCTAGTGTGCTTGGCACCAGTGTATTCATGAGTCAGCAAGGTTTTAAATTACAACATTTGCAGGCTCAGTGTGTGATGGCAGGACTCCTGACACGCTGTGAGCACTATTTGCACCCAGCAGTTGTACTTTTATTTTTCTATATGCCACAGCTAGACAACTTATATGCACAAAAGTTATTCAGAAGGGTTTCTTTGCAGTGGTACTTAGTTACAATGCCACATCATATGTAAGCTTTGCATTGTACACACTGTAACTTACCCAAGAAAAGCAGTATTTCAGTTTACATTTATTTTGTAATTTAATTCAGAATAAAACAGGAAATGGTCCCATATTGGATTCTAGAATATACTGTGCATATGGTATAATTAAGTTCAGCTGGTTCTTTGATGACACTTTGAAGTCCAGATTAATTTTCACAAAAAAAGAAGAAGAAAAAAACCCCACAATACCAGTCACCCTAGTGTATCAGCAGCTCAGAGAGAAGCACTCTCAGTCTATCCACATCACACTGTAATGAAAAGAAAGCTTTGGGATTCTTTGAGAGAGAATTTAAAATCGGGGAGAAAAAGAATTGAGCTATATTGTTGCATACTGTGTCACGATGGACCTCCCAGCACATAGTCACAGACACACGTTTTCAAACCTTTTAATAATTACGTCTTTAGTTTTCTGTTTGTTCTGTCTGCCTCTACAAATTGCCTCATATAGATCTTGCATATGTTAGTCTCAGCTGAATTCTGAGCATCGCTGCTTGGTTAAATATTCAACACATCATGTCTCAGTGGCTGAGGAGCATGAACTGCATGAGGACAAGCCACAGCAGACTGATCAAACATTTACATAGTTAGCCAGATGTGATTTGACATTATCATACGAAAACCTGCGAGCTTATTCTTATTCTCCACACAAGGATGACAGTATCATTTATGTGTTAGTCAGAAGGCACATTGCCAGTTAAAGTCATTTCATAGTTTTACTTGTAGTAAACCTGATTATGAATCCATGTAGTATTGGTTTTGCTCTTTAAACAAATCACACCAATTGTGGGGCACAAAAACTTAATTTTGTGTCCACTTACACAGCTCAAACATCAGGCCACTTAGCTCTATTTCTCTCTAGTAAAAAAAAGAAAAGAAAAAACAGAGAAAAGAAGGCAAGTTAAGGCCTGGATGGGGAGTGAGAGAGAGGGTGATGAGAAGAAGGGAAATAAGGGGGGATTAATTGTTCACCCAGGAGAGCGAGATAACATCAGATGTTTAAAAGCCGCCACAACTAATCCTGTCATTTCTTGGACTAGAATAATGAAAATGGTGAAATGATATCTCGTGGAGAACTGGAAACTGAGCTAATCTGTATGCCTGTAACGAGCGCATGTTTGTGATTGCTAAGTGGTCTACAGATAGTATAATTCTACTTGCGTGGCATCAGTTTCCAGTGTTAAAGCAGTTTTTTTTTTAAAAGAAGTGCTTTTATTATTCAATGAAAGAACATTTTCATTTCAGCGTTTTCATAGTGTTGTAGTTTTTGTTGCCTTCTCAGATAATTATTTTTGAATAAATAATTACTTGGTAAGTTGTAAAATATACTACGTTTAGCAGGAATTCCATTGGCGAAGTCTTGTGAACTGTAGGAGTTTTGCATGTTTTACTCAATTAATTGCAATACTTTGTCCCAAAGCATACCACATGGTTTCAGAATGAGTTCCAAACTTTTAGAAGCTTTTCTTTTTCCCATTACTTTTATTAGAGTAAGGAAAGCTACTCATATGGATAATATTGTCGGTTAAATAATACAATTTGGGTCTCTACACTTTTTTTGGTGGGGGGTGCTGTCACAGTTGCAGTATGTCATTGACAAAATTTTATATACTGGATAAAAAGTGTTGCTCAGCAGATGCAAATGTGAAATTTTATGGTAAACATTTACTGTTTTAAGCAAAGCTCCAAGTTAATTCCTGAAATTATTATACAGACGATGCCAAATCAGTCCAACAACATATGGCGTGTTTTCGAACGTGTCTGCAGTGAACTTGAGCTAACGCGTTCTAAACCATCTGAACCGTCCTTTAAATCTCGGTTGAGTTCATTCCCGATGCTCTCTGCGTGGGACCAGCTCTCTGCCCCACTTCTGTCTATTTGCTCTTCTATCCAAGTAGCTTTCTCTTCCTCTCTGACCCACACCTGGCGTTCTCTTCATCATGTCTTCCACCCTTTGGTCCCGCAGCACTCCCTTTCCTCCCCTGTCATATCTGTCATAGACATTCAGTCGCTAGTGTTGCTCTAGGCTTCAAATTTAATTTGGTTTCAGTCTGCTGTAATTGCTTTGAGAGACAGCCGTGTCTGCATGTTTTTCCTCTCTTATGTCTGCTGGAATACTGGATAGGGTATGTGCGCGTGTGTGTGTCCACGTGCGTGCGTGTGTGTATGCATGGATAAATATGACTGAAGGTTTGTATTCATGTGTTCACATGTGTAAATCCTCAACAACTGACCTGCCGTGCGCTGTCAGTGATATACTTTGTCAAACACCAACTGCTGTCATTGAGCTTTCTTGCACTCTGACAGTGGTTTTGTCAGGAAGCATACATTTTCCCTTTGTAGCCGTAAAGACGAAAGGGAGGGAGCAAAGTAAATCTGCAAGACATAAAATAGCTTTTAGGAAACGCATCGTGGCCTTTTAGTTGAATTAGAACTGCCCTTATAAGCTCCCGCAGTATAACTCTTTTCATTAAACTATCAGTAATCTTCAAGTAAGAGGGAAGCTGATTGAAGTAAAGGGCAAAAATAGACAGAAAAAATATACAGTTTGCCCTTGAACTGCAGACATCGCTGTGGAAAGGTGAGGTGAGACGAGCCAAGCTAAGCTGATGGGCTGAGATTATATTGGTATGGCTCTAAGCAAAAAAATAAAAAGAGCCTTTCCTCCTCTTGTTGTTCTTTCTTTTCCCCCGTCTTTCTTATTTTTTCATCTCTGCATCAATATATTTAAAACATAACATAAAAAACTATATTGTAGTACATTAGATTCAATGTTGATGCAACCCTAACCTCCAGACATTAACTATATCAGGTGATGATGTTAGATATTAGTTTGCATTTAAGAATAAGAGCTGGAGAATGGCTTTATGGGCAGTCCGATGATTCCTGGGAGGCATGGGGGCAATAGGACAGTGACATCCTCCCGATATATTAGCTATGTGGCAATACAGTATACTGGTGTCTTTGTTTATATTGGCAGATAAATGGACATTTTAAAAACTAAGGAGGAGGCATGAGAAACTGCCTTTAGCCATGTCGCGAGTGTTGCTGTTACACAGTTTGTCCACCAGAGGCCACTCATTAATTTTCAACAGCAGGGCTAATTGGATGATGATAACAATAAAACAAGATTATTTTTAAACTGTCCTCTCATATTATTTTAGTAAGGAGTCCTATGAAACACATATTAAAAAATCATTTTATTATTTTATCTTTCACGTGTCTGAAAGGAACAAAAATTTCGGCTGTGATATCAGATTTTACCAAATATCGGTATCGATCTTAAAGATCCTACATCGATCGGGCTTAACCTGATTGGAGCCCATACATAATAACTAGAGATTCATCTCTTAGTTAACGGGTAAGATACACGTTGTGCATGTCTGCTAAAAATCTTTCGAGGGTTATTTAGTCATATTAACCAGAAAACTACAATCTGATCAAAACAAGCAAAAAACTACAACTATGTGTGGGAACTGTTTTGCTTGCTCTATCAGCAAACGAGGACAAAATAACAGTAATTATATGGCAACTGAATCAACATTATGTTCATGCAAACTTAATGCTGATTCACCCACCCAGATCAGATGTGCCAATAAAGCATCGCACGCCCAAACAAGTCCAAATATGTTTTATTTTGTAATTATTTTCAAATAGTCCACAGCACAGTGATCAAAACATATGTAGCTTTAGTATTTCACAAAACAGATTTTGATGCTTATTAACTGAGAGTCTAGTGATGTCAGACTGCCCCCCCCCCCCCCCGCTATTGCATGTTTCTGCACAGTTTCAAGCTTTGGTTGTTTGCTCGTCTCCATCCCATTAAATGGTCTACATTGTCTCATTTGTTTCAGCAACACACATCTGACTGTCCAACTGTTTTTCCATCCAAGCCCAGCACTCAGCGTACGTCTGCCAGAGAAGGGACACACAGCATACAAATGCTTGTATAACTGATTGCCTGTTGATTAATGAGGGCTCTTTTGGTCTGATTGCAAGTGTACAGTATGAACATACATCTCATCTCAGTGGAGTCTGTGTCGGTGCGCCGCGTGACCAGTGGTGATTAAAAGTGCGCCTTAGCGTGTGCATGTACAATCATGCTTGTCTTCCATTCAAGATGTCAGCTGCCGCTGTTTTCGTGCTCATTTTAAATGTTTGCGTGTGTGTTTTTACATAATGTGTGCGTGTGTGTTTTGGCAATGATTGGGGTTTTTGTCATGATGCGACACAAATAACAGATTGCTGAAATATAGAACAGCGGCGGAGTACAGACATGAGCTCTCTGTCTTGTTCTGTTGTTGTTGGTTGTGATGCCGCATGCTTATGTCACTCTAACCTCTGAAGACATGCTTAATGATGCTGTTCCCACCCACTCCACCTACACAGGAGGAGGTGGACGCAACATGTGGGTCGTCTGTGAAGCCCCATGAACATGTTAACATTTGTGCCACGTAAAAGGGAAGTGATGTGCTCACTTTTTCTCTTGTGGAACGTCAGTGGGCTTCTTCTTTTTGACTTATGGATTTTATTCACCACTTTTTTTACTAGACAACAAGTATGCAGCTTTCTTCGTCTAAGTCACCCACAAGGTCAGTGCTTTATGAGCTGCTGGAGAACCTTTTTTCTGAAATGTTACTTCCTCCCTTTCTCTCCCTCTCTGCTCCTGTGTCTGGTTGATGCCAGTAACAGCAGGAAAGGCTGGGCACGTCTGCGACTATCTGTCAAACAATAGACAGTGAGCCCAACCAGCCAGACACTCGCATGTCACTGAGCTGATCCTGGCCCCATCAACACACTGCTCAGTCTGCACGCTCACCCTGAGCCCCCTGCTGGCCTCTGCATGTAGGAATCATGGCTACCTGTGAGCATTCAAGGCTGCAGATCTCTATGGCATGTTCTTGCAGTGACCTTGTTTTACCGTAACGCACGCGTGCTGCATTGGTGCACGGTGACTTGTGTGGATTCATAGTTTTGAAAGCATGCGTTTTATCTACATAGAGCTTGTTTGTAGCAGTTATACCATAGGAGGTTTAATTGAAATTACAGTGGTAGCAGCTCCAGTGAATGATAATGTGTAGCACAATGGTCTTTGGCCTCATTCTGTGCTATGATGAGCCTGCCACTTAGCTTCAAAGGCACTGTGGTTTAATGAGTGAAATGCATATTATTTTGAGTGTATCTCAAATGAAACAAAGAGCATCCCAATTAAAAGAGAATTAGTTTTTAGCGAGAATTGTTTTTATGGAGATACTTCAGCAGTCAGTAATATATTAGATTAGCACGTTTGCTCCTGTGATATTGCTTCTATCATAATCGTATTTTGATTATATCCATATCATAAACTTAGAAGTAGATCTGTTAGCACACAAGGGTTTATGATCAAGGTCGATCCCTTTGGCGTAACGCTGAAGAACCACTGTGAGGTTACAGGAGCTCTTTGCAGCAGCTATTGTTCCAGAGTAAAGACAGCTGCCTTTTTTGTCTCAGTGAACTACACAGAAGCTTCCGCACAATGCTGGCAATCGTCTTTGGAAATGTAGTGTTTCCGCGAGGCTCTGTGGAGTGTAGAGAAAGAAAAAAGAATGTTTGATTTTGAAAAGCTGGTGAGCTGATGCTTCTGTGGGTAGGTGACATCTCACATCTTCCAGATCCAGCCTCTGTGGAAACAGAAGTGGAGTTGGGAATGCGCTGCCATGAGTGGGGAAAAGCAAAAGACAGTGTTAACATTTCCGTTGTGGTGGAGGAAGATTATGGGTGAGAAACAAAGGCAGGGATTATCTCAGCACATGCTACAATAGCACTACACACACACACACACACACAGCCTCTGCAAACTGGTCTGCCACAGGGTGCTTTGGATCACAGAACAAAGGCAGGGTCTCCCACCCATCCATGCACATCCTCTGTCAGAGTTAGCTAATAGCGGCTACAATACCCAGCTGCCAGTAGCTAACCAACCAGGGACTTGGAATTAAGGGTCATTATTGCACCTCATTATGGACTTTTACATTGTTTGGCAACTCTAAAGGGGGAATGTCTATTGTTATTATCAGTGTCCTCCTCGGAGGAACTTTGCGTGGCAATCTTGAAATTTGATAGTCTGTCAGAAGGCTGGGTTGCAGTCAAAACAAGTTATAAGTTTTCCAGCTCTTTCCCAGTTCAAAGTACTTCACAGAGGAAATTCTCCAATCTGTGAAGTCAATTAAACTTTTCTGCAGTTGATTTGAGTGTGTTGTTGGAATTAATATGGCTTTAGTGGAGGGAGAAAGTTTGGGGGCAGTAAACTGAGACAGATGGAGAGAAATGGAGTACAGCATATGATGGCAGGATAAAACAGCCGAGCGGAGAGGAGAGATAAAAGGATGGTGCGAGAATGAAAGATGGTGGCGGCGGTGGGGGATGGTGGCGGCGAGGGTGCGAGGCCGAGTGAAAGTGAGTTTGTCTGTGATGTTTTAAAATTCTGGAGTGGAAAGTCCCTCCATCTGTTATTGTGGGACGGTTCTGACTCAGTGATTTCTATGATTGGCCTTAATCCCGGCCGAGTGGAGAAGACAGAATGAAGAGCTTAAAGCAGACTGCTCTCACTCTGACAGGCTCCACTGGCTGCTGCTGCTGCTGCTGCTGGCGCTCAGTCTGCTGCCCCCTAATGGACTAACTGCTGCATGACATTACGTCTCCCTGCATTACTACAGCACACTGAGCAGCTCTTAGGGCCATGACACATCTGTGACCTTGTGAGTGCAAGAAGTATTTTATCAGCAGATATAACAAACAGCAGTCTGTACTCAAACTCTAATCATCATATCGTACTTATCTCCTAATACAACAATATTTTATGGAGCTGTGACATGCCTTTCAAACTGTCTCTTGGTAGATCTACCAGTGCTGGAAATTCGTCTCTATCATGCATGTGTCAGAGGATACTTGGGAGGACTATAGAGATGCTGTGGTTTGATGTTTAATTCAACATTGCTGGAAGGACCCTTGAGAAAACGGTTCTATATTTAGAAATAATTTTTTTGTTTGTTTTCAAAGAACCCGGCTTACCTTTATGTCTGCAGCCAGCTGTAATTTTAAAAAAAACTGTCATTGAAAAATGTACCAAGGGTCTTCCCTCGCTGTATTAGTTGCAGTGAGAAGGTTAAGTGACCTCAGCAGAGTCATTTCACAGTCTTTTGGTCTCCAAGGTGACTTAAGTGTTCGCATAAACCGAGCTAAAGGGGTCATTTGAGAATGTGTCGAGTACCTTAGTCAAAGCCGCCATCACATGTACAGTCCGTGTCGTGTTTTCTCAAGTGTCCTCGCGGTCAAACACACGCATTGTGAGGCTGTTTTTTAAGATCACACAGGCGGCAATGTGTTGAGTGCCCTTTAAGTTAATGCTCAGTGGAAAGGCCTAACAGGCTACGGCGGCCCAGTGTCGAGTTGGCGCTCACCACAGCATGACGCTGCCCGTCCCTGGTGTGCTGTCATTCCTTTAGAAATAACATGACTTTGACTGATTAAACCGCTCCCCTCTGGAAGAGAGGAAACTTAACAGTTATGAATATTAAAGATCCTAATCGTCTCATGCTGAGCTTTTCGTTACTTTTTTTCCCGCTCTCTCTCTCGCCGTCTTCTTGCTCTGTGAGTTCACAGTGAGGGACCGCGGCTCTTCGCCGGCAGCGTTCTACGACAGCGGAGGCATCGGCAAGCTGCTGCTGTCTGCTCTTTGGTTGTTTGCACAATTACGCTGTCACCTGCGCTATTACGTACAATGTTCCCATACGTGACAGATTCCATTGCGTGTTGTTTAAGTCTGCAGAAGTGGTAGAAGCACTTCAAACGCCACTACAGATCGCAGAGTTGTGCTTATGGTTCTTGACCTTGCCCGACGACTGCGTGACAAATGGCCCAACATGTGAGGCGTTTTGTGTCAAGGTTACAATAGCGGTAACATTAGCGCTTCACGCTCATGTTGTTGACTGTCCTGATGTATTTGTGCCTGCATGCTGTAGTGTAGCTGAGTTTCTGTGTTGTGTGGGCCTGTACTGGGCTTATCTGTGCTGTACTGCGCTGATCTCACTATGCTCATCCAGTGCTCTAAGCTGCTTGGGCTCCAGCCACCAGCATAGATGATATATCCCTGCCCCCCTCCTTCCCACATCTCTCACTGTGATTCATTGGCTGTTTGTGTTGCCCATCCATCTGGGCCAGCACAGAGGAAGGAAAGACACATGAAGACACATGGCTGTTTTGGAGCGGGGACTGCATTAAGCAGCGAGAGAAGCGATAGGATCCCAGAGAAATGTTTGCCTACCAGGACGAGAGGAAGGAAGAAGACCAGGAGAAAGGCAGCTGGAGAAAACAGAGAACTGGAAAAACAAGATGTGTTGGCCACTCATGGGGTGGGAAATGGATTTTCTGAAGGAACAAAGTCGAGATTCTTACTGACAGACTAGATCCTGAGGGGAATGGCTAGATCATAGATCATAAGAGAGGACTGAGAAAAGACTGCTAAGAAAATGCAACTTGCTACTATATCTTCACAAATATTTGCATATTAATGAAAAGCTTTACGTGTACCATGTGTTGAGACAGAGTTTGAAATCATGTGGCTAACCTCTGAGCTGCCACAGTGTAGTGAAATCTTTGTTTGGCTCCTCTGTTTGTCCCGAATTGAATATGGGAGTGCTGATAGCTATGAGATTATTGTTGTGGTGCTGCCCTTTAGCGAAGTTGACCGTCCTTAACAAAAAGCTGTGCAATTACTGCTTTTTATAATGGACTCTGGTAATAATTTCAATAAGCTAATTAGATCCTTATTTCTTTGTTTTAGCTTTCTATTGTCTCAACAGGAAATGAATGAAATCATTATTAAAAGCTTATTCAGGTGCTTAATAGCACAATGCAAAAGTGGCTTTAAAGATCCAGATTTATTGCTACCGCACGCCACAAATTATGCTAGTGATATCACATTGTGTACATGCTTAGAGCGAAGCAATTATCTTTACTAACATCCCGCATGACCACACATAGAGCTTGTGTGCGTGCATTGAGATGTATTGTTTCTGCAGAAATGGGGTGGGCGGGGCACTTAATAGAAATAGGACAGCTTCCACTATAATGACAGTTTATGTCTTGCGTGTTTTTTGTAGATAAAAAGGCTCTCATAGCAGGGGACAGGCTCCTTCGGTGTAGCTCCGCAAATGAATGAGATCTCTTTGCAGCAGGGGTCTAAATTAGGGTTAGTAATTTTTCGAGCCTTGGGATTTGTGGCTGATCACACTATTCTGTGACGAAAATAACATCGCCCCCTAGAGGGCTGGGGAAACCTAGATACTGAAGCACAAGAGGGAAGGAGGGTGAGTTTCACTGTGGGGTAGGAGGCGTATTTGTCACTTGGACGACTTCCTATAAGAGAAGTTTCTACAGGGATGAACCACATCATAGCAAATGATGTTAGAACATGAAAGAACATCACGGGCAGTGGTGCTAAATATCAGTTTAAGATGATAATATTATGTGTATGTCAGCAGAATAGTAACAGAAGCTCAAGTTAAAACACTTTATATTCAGTCAGACTTTTGACTGACATTTTATGACACGATTTTCAGCAACTCTTCTATTTGGCCGTTGTTGTTTCACTGCATGAGGGGAAAGAAATCAAGTTTCATATTTGACGTTATCACGAAGGTGACCCTTGTCTGTGTTGATGGAGAGTATTTGTGCATATTGAGAGAGAAAAAAAAACAGTAAAAAGAAGTGTGTGCTGGCAGGGTGTTCGAACGTTTAACAAGATAAGCATACGCGTTGGTGTTTAAGAAATGTGCGCATTAAATATAAAAGTCATGGTGCACAGAAACTTCTGTTGTCAATATGGACTAAATCAAATAATGCATTCTTAACTTGACTGCAGCTGAAGATAACAATTTTAAATCATAGCAAACACTGCCTTTCAAGTTAATGTCCATCTCTTATCTGCATGCGTGGAAAAATGTGGATATTATTGACAAACAGCCATTCAAGATGAGTCTTTGTTTGGAGCGATGAGGATCAGCACCAGTACTTATTGTAAACATCGTATGGTACTATGTCACATTTGTTTACATTGTGTCTCAGCTCTCAAATAAATGGATACACTTGCAGTATAAGATTATTATTACCTGTGCAATATGTAATAACATCTTATATAAAAATAATAATTTTATAATAAAAATCATCCATCCATCCATTTTCTATGATCTTTGTCTTTTTTCATGAACATCTTTTGAGCCCTTTGAGGGATTTTCTTCAAATTTGGCTCAAAGGTTCACCTGGAATTAGTTAAAGGTTATCTTGACTTTTTCCATCCTTCTTCTTATCTCTGGGCTACTGTTATAGATGGCGCACTTCCTAATTTAAAGTGTGAATCTACTGAAACAAGGAGCCAGCAGCAGCATTGTAGTGCAATAGCAGTGACTCAGCAGTATTTCCAGTAACACAGCATGAAGGGAATATACGCACAAAAGTAGCTTTAGTAGTGTTTGCCCTGGAACTATTTAGTGAAAGCATAACATAACTATGTAGCACTTCAGTTTGACAAGAGCTAAAGCAATTAGCTAACTCTTCAGGATCTGCACAATATTGTCACATAATAAAAGTGAAAAATATTTTATAACTAGGATGTTGTATCTTGGGTTGAGATTTTTAACCAGTTGCTTAAAGCTCTGCTTTTCCATCATGTAACCACATAAGAAATTTCTATCTACCATTTGAACTTTCTGTCGAATGGAGTGCAACAAGCGATGTTTGGTTGACTTGTTTACGTTTGGGTTGCAAGTTTGCAGAACTAGATACCTAATTGCCGTTGGAGACTGACAAGCGGCTCTTGCTCTCAGACATGCCCGGGCTTGTCTCGTTGTTGTACACACCATGGAACATATGCATATGTTTGTTATTGTAATGTGACACTTTCATATCAGGTAAAAATGTATCAAGTATTAATGTGGGCAATATGATATGGCACAGCCTTAGCCTTTCAGATTTCACAAACCATGTCCAGTTATTTACAAATCAGTACCTATTACCCATTACCCACTCCTACATAGTGTTTGTGCAATCAAACAGTGTGTCATATATACGTTTTTACTGCACTACGAACGTCTTAAAGTACACTTAACAAGAACAAAGAAAATTAAATTAATATATACAAAATATGATACTATTGCCTTAAATTATCACCAGAGTGTGAGTTGCCTTGGTGGGGATTTGGACTCTCGGTGTGCTTCTTGGCAACAAGTGTGAATATTATTTAAATATTAAATCCTAAAGTTTTGACTACATACAGTATGTCAATTAGACAGACATGGATTTGAAGATACAAGTGCAAAGTGATATTTTCTACACTGTAATACAGAGAGTGCACTGTATAAGATTAATAAAGCATTAACAAACTGAACAAACAGTTTTTAGGTTGACTGAGACGATGAAAATTGGATATTTTCTTGCTTATAATTGTTATTTCAGTGCAGATAAAAATAATAATAATAACATTTATTTTTTAATTTGTCTTTTAAATTTTATTTTATTTTTTGTAAGTTGGAGAGGATATAGGGCAGTGGTAGGGGAAACATTGAATGCTCATCTCCTGGTGCTGTGAGACCGGTGCTTAAAGGAGGACAGCTGCCGTTCTAATCATCAGCTTTTATAGGGAACAAGGTCACCATTTCCATTCTGTCTGTTTGTCCGTGGCACACACAAACACGCCCACACACACACACACACAAACAAATCAATTTTCTATTGACTTCTGATACTGACACTGCTATTTTTTTTCTCTTTTTGCTACCTTGTAGAAACTGGCCAGAGAAGCAGAGCAGCTTCAGAAGGAACACGTCTGGCAAGATGGTGTGACGGTAAAGTAGGACACCCGCTCCTCTCCCTCCTTTCCAAGACTTCTGCCTTTTTCCCTTTTTTCTTTTCTAGGCAAACTGGTTTATCTTCCTGTCATCTGCTTTCCAATTTCCCCTCAATTTAACACCTTTAAAGGTAACCCTTTGATGACAATGTGATCAGCATCACAGAGACAATGTGGTGATTAGTACAAAAAACAGTAATGCACATTATGACCTTAGCATTATATCCATACACCCTGAAATTGCTTACTTAAAATTGCTTGAAAATTACTTCTGGGGTTGTTATTTTTATGGTATATAAAGCTTTTGCTCTTTTTGTTTTGCGGGCCGTAGTAACTTGAACATTACATTCTCCTGCAGCTGACCTTTTAAAATACTAGACATCTGCTCTTGAAATCTAAAAAAGGAGAAACGGTATTACTCTGGCTTGTGTGTCTTTGAGCCGGTGTGCTCCAGTGACTCTCAAATTTGCAAACATTCAGATGCCCTGCACACACAATGCACACATATATGCATGTATATATAGCCTCACCCGACGCATGCACACTCCCTACTGTCACATCCTCTGTCTCCAGGGAGACAAGCTCGATGTCATGGTACACTTCTCACAAATGGATTTTTAACCCCACGCCTCCTGGGGGATATTTGAGAAAAGGCTTTAACTGATTTTAAAACGAATAATTATTATGAAGCCTACTTCCCTGCAAGTCCATTTTTATTCATGGTTGCTTACACTCTAAAGCGGTACTCTTGGGGTGGGGCTGGTTCTGCAATCCTCCGTCTCACCCTGCTGGTCCAAGGGACAGAGCTGCATTGTGGATGTCCCTTCATCTTAGACCTGAGTGGGGTTGATGCCTGCCTCTCCCTGCCCGGATCTGATGCACCTCAATGGGATGTGTAACCATGCAGGAAGTGAAGCCTGGGTCACAGGGACCAAGCACAGCACACCTGTTCATAAGTAGCTCCGTCCAATATGGCATCAATACCTCCTCGTGTGGAAAAGCCAGCACTCTCTTTAAACTAACCCTCCCCCTCCAGAACACCTCTCTCTGTCCCTCTGTTTCGACTCTTTCGCCTTTTCTCCTTCATTTTTTGCATCTCTTTCTGTCCAGTCACCAGTCTCATTCGCACTCTAACCTTCAGCACTTCCATCACATTCATAAACCTTTTTTTTCCCCTCCCTATGTGTCTTTAATCAGCCATGAAAACATTTGGAATATACCATATTGTTGCAAATACTGCAAATGAATCCTAATAGTGTTTCTCTATTAATAATGTATTGAGCTGATTTCATTTGCCTTTATAATTAGAACAGGTAATGAATCTCAGCAGGGGCAACTGTGAAACCATTAAAAAATATCACAAAAAGGTGGTGGCGGTGGTAGATATGCCACATCCCTGCAAGATTTTTTTTTTCTCCTGTTTGTAGATTTTGTGCTCTCCTAATTTCTCTTTGGGTGAACACTCTGCTGACTGACACTCTAATTAGATTAGGGCTGCATGCTCTTTGGGTATATTAGGCGAAATGTGTTGCATCTTAAACTAGCGGGTGGAGCAGTCTGTCAAATGAAGAGAAAAGGTGTTTATGCATGCGAGACGGTGCATTTTGGTAGAGCTCGTGTGTGTGGGTGCGCGTGCTCTCTGCTCTGGGTCGAAAATGCATAATGTGGCTGTGTTTGTCAGCGAGTGGGTATTCATTTGTATGTGTTTATTAATGGTAGGTTCTGTACCTGGCCCAGCCCATCTGCTTGCCTCGCCAAAGAGTGACATCATAGAAACTCAATGACACGCTTGTT
This sequence comes from Mchenga conophoros, assembly GCF_057382185.1. Classification (NCBI taxonomy): domain Eukaryota; kingdom Metazoa; phylum Chordata; class Actinopteri; order Cichliformes; family Cichlidae; genus Mchenga; species Mchenga conophoros. The sequence goes on from NC_140530.1 coordinate 24,294,029, forward strand.
CCTCATAGCGGCTGCCATCGCAGCTGTTACCCATGCAGTGGGAAGACCTCACTTCTTCTCTCCCCGCCTCACTCTCACACACACATTCAAGCATTTTCCCGGTTTAACTGCAGAGGCGATGCCTGACCACCCCGACTGCTGGACATTATGGATGTCAAAATGTTGATCGTAACAACTGTTGAAATGGTCGTTCAGGGTTTTAAATCCATTGGAATCAAATGGTGTGTGAAATAGACATTAAAGTGTTGGATTGCCGCTGATTTCTCAAGGTCAGGTGCCCATCGCTCTGTGACACCCGGCTACCGTGTTGGCAACAGAGTCATCCCCAGGCGACTCGAGTCATTTCAGTGCTGTTGTGCTTTTCTCTTAAGGGCAAAGAGAACCAACATCTTTAGAGCCAAGTATCACATATCTCTGTTTTGTATACTGAAAATTGGCTGCGTGACAGTGGAGCACTATGAAACTGCTCAGAGTAACGTCAGCAACGTCTAATATTTCTGTATCAGAATGAAGTGATTAAGCAGTCCCGGGTCTTACAGCTTTGACCACTGCTGAAAGTCTGCATGCGAGGTGTTTAGAGTGTCATTTAAATCCCGTCCTGCAGAGGAAAGTGCATTTTTCTTGGTAATATGATTGCCTGGGTGTTTACCCGCTCAAAGTAGCTGCTGAAATGTTTTATTGCTTTTAATGGTTTTTCTCCCAGAACACCAGCGAATACATACCCCGTGTTAGCGACTTTTGAAGCTGAATTTGCAGCTAGAGGGGTTTTGGAGCAGCTTGGCTTCACACTAAAATTGTAATCTTTTATATAGAAGCGCTTTTATATGTTTATAGCATGACAGAAATGCAAAAATTATATTATATCCACTTACATGGGACATAGTCTCGTCTAAAATGTGCAGGGAGGTTTTCCCCAGTCTTTATACCCCATCTCTTCTGTCAGGTTATGCTGCTTAGACTGCAGGCACGTTAGGCTTATGGACAATGGTGTTGTTGAAACAGCAAAACTACTGCCATTATCAAAATATAGTGTATTAAATGAGACATAAGATATGCTGTTGAAAGACAGAGGCTGTATTCTGTGATTATCTGTTGTATTTGCATAGTTGGAAATGGTAATGTGATTTTGAATTTGGCTCTCTTTCAGAAACTGGGCGTGGGCAGTAAAAGGGCCAGATGTCCTGTTTTAGGTTCTGTCCCATACATAGCAAAATCTGGAAGTTCCTGATTCACTTGAACTTCATATATGATAAAATGACGTAATGAGGCCTGTAATTTAAATGTAGACGTAGATATCTGGAGACGCAGCACATCTCATTGTAGTTCATGCAGTAGTCACAACCTCTAAGTCATATTTCCAGATACAGATCTAACACTTGTTTATGGGGTTTTTTTTTCTGAAACATGAATTTCCCAAATTTATTTTGATCTACTGATTTGTGAACTGATTCTTGTCCATGCAGAGAAAATGAGCATTTTTCGGATTTAATAGGTGAAAAAGTCACACTTAAGAGGTCAGAGGGGTTGGTGCTGGTGGGGCAATTCAATCACTGCTCACACCAGAGAGCCAAGTTAGCATTATACACATCAAAGATTTTTAATGGAATTTCTATTTTTAATACATTAATAATTTTGTTCAATTCATTAATTATCATTAAAAACTACTTGGTTAGTTTTAGGCAATACAAACTACTTGGTGATTTAGTTGAAAATATTGCCACTTTTTTGAAAAGTCAGTTTCCGTAGTTGCCATGGTAAATGGCCTGTATTTATATAGCGCTTTACTAGTCCCTAAGGACCCCAAAGCGCTTTACATATCCAGTCATCCACCCATTCACACACTGGTGATGGCAAGCTACATTGTAGCCACAGCCACCCTGGGGCGCACTGACAGAGGCGAGGCTGCCGGACATTGGCACCACCGGGCCCTCTGACCACCACCAGTAGGCTACGGGTGAAGTGTCTTGCCCAAGGACACAACGACTGAGACTGTCCAAGCCGGGGCTCGAACCGGCAACCTTCCGATTACAAGGCGAACTCCCAACTCTTGAGCCACAATTGCCCGGGATGGTGATGCATCCTCTGCTAAAGGCTCTGGAAAACATATGTGCTACAAACATGAAATATATCTTAGTTACTTAGTATACCTCAGTTACAAAACAATGCTGACTGTCATGAAAAAAACATTTATCTTAGGGCTGTGCGATATGACCAAAATCTCATATCCCGATATAAGACATCTATCATCCGATAACGATATAAATCACAAAATTTTTACATTTTCTGTAAATTCTGTGAATATCGGGCAGCTCGACTTGCGGGAAGTGTTTCCAGCTGCGCGTCATGTAGCTGGAGCCGAGTGTTTTAACAGATGCATGAAACGATACATTTTTAGACATAGGTTGTAACAGCCGCCGTTTTCTTTGTGAGTATTTATTACTCAGCATGCTGCGGGTAAAAGCCTGTTCTAACGTTTGAGTAAGGTTTATTTTTTAGCATCTGACGGCTCTTTTTTGCTTCTCATCCATAAATACTCGGCATAATCTTTCACGTGATTCAGTTTATTTTGAAAAGTCTCAACAGGATCTTGAGCTTTATTGTGAAAGGTTTATGTGGAAAATAAACAAGCGGACACGCTATGGTTTTACCGTCGTTGTTGCTAACTACAACGCATAAAAACAGGCGCTTGTCCGTCCTTAGTGTGGTTATATTAAATATAAGAGAAAGAGAGAACTTTAAGAAATTAATATAGCCACTACAGTGACCATCAAAACGATGAAACAATATGGCTGTAAACAGTTTATTTTGCGAAACAAACGATAGTGTAAAATGAAACGATAGACGTTTTTATATCGTCATCCGATATATATCGTTATATCGAACAGCCCTAATTTCCCTTATATTTCACATTTTGCTACTGGCAGAGACGGGGCTGGGAGATGGACAGATATTGTTCCAACAACGTAATTATGACTTCATATTTCAGTGTGGATATTAGCGAGTTAGACATATGTTAAACACTTTTGGGGAGTTCTGCAATCTTCTGGCTAGAGCTAAAAAAAAGTTTGGTTTTAGTAGTTTTAATGTTGGGACGCTGTGTAACAAGTAAATAAAGAATGCAAGAATTTACAAACCTCATACAATGTTTTTCCAGTCATGTCTGAGAGGATTCGGGATCCATCATCTATCTACATATCTATCTATCTATCTATCTATCTATCTATCTATCTATCTATCTATCTATCTATCTATCTATCTATATATATATATATATATATGGCGAGCTACTTTGTAGGTATATTAGCAATGTTATTATCAGCCACACGTCCCATATCACGTATAGAGGTTGCTGTTGATGACCACTGTCATATATCTGAGGAAGAGTTGACATAAGGCGCAGCACATTAGGACCGAGACACAAGATTGGATGAAGAAAGGACAGAGATTGGAGAGATTGGAGGAAGACATGTCCTTTCATTCAGATTGCGATGTGGCAGCTGCTGTATGTTTGAAATGCATTAGTACTAATAGCTGTGCCATTAGGAGAGAGAGAGAGAGAAAGAGGCGCTGTGTTGATGGGTTGCCATGATGAAACCAGGGAGAAGAGGGGGTGACAAAGAGAAGCACGACGGGAATGAGAGAGAGAGTGAGAGAGGTGTAAGTGAGAAAGCAAGTGAGTGAGGGAAGAAGGTATAAGAGATGGAGAAAACGGGAAACAGAGATGGAGCCATCTTCCAGGCCATTTACTGCAATCATCACTCTCTAATCAATCAAGCCTTTCATCATAGGACAACACAATCTCTCCTTCTCTTTCTCTTCTTCTCTCTCTCTCTGCTTCTCTCTCTTCAACTCCACTCAGCCACCCACTCTCATACATAATAGTGGTATTCATGTGACCTCTTTATGGCTCTCAGCACATGTACATACAGGTGACAAATTAAAGGAAAAACCTGACCCCCCTCCACCCCTAGCCCAGCAGCTTTGTTATGCTGTCGGGGCATTTTGCTGCCATGCTTATAATCTGAAAGGAAAGGATTGTGCAAATCAATATAAAGTGTTTCTGATCGTGCTGGGAGGGGTCTCTTCCAGGATGACAGGGCATGAGGGGTCTTGAAATGATCTGATAAGAAAAAGCACACTGTGTGGCCTTTTTCAGTCATCAGACCTAAATCCAGTTAAAAATCTCTCCGTCACCAAGGATTTGCAAGAACAATATTTCATTCTTATTGTAGCATTTCAGATACTCATATTAATCAACACCAACAGACATCACTAACATACTGTGTTTTTTTTCTTTAATTTGTCACCCTTCTATAGTAGCTACATTTAGTCAGTATTTCCAGCCACATTAAATGTCCTTAAATCACTATAGGTCCCCTTAGAGGTGTAACATGACCTGAAGTGCTGGGAGCGCGAGCTGCAAGGGTTTGTTCACTTGACCAAGTTCGGCTCCTTTAATAATGCCTCTATTTGAGATAATTGGCCCTTCAGAGGAAATGAGTGAGAATCATTGTGGCGACTCTCAGCCCAGCCCTCGAAGCAACCAGCTCCATTAACCACAGAATACATTAGTCTTATGAGGGCTGCCTTGGACACATTCAAATTCTGGTAAAATAGACAGAAATGAAGGGTGCCTGTCCCTGGCTCCTCTCTACATGTTAATCTTATGTGTTATTTCTCCTTTTCTGTGGTTATCTGAAAATGTTACTTGCCTCTTGTTATTATCTCTTCATTTTACTGTATTAACTAAAAGGAAGATGTTTCGATTTTTTTTTTGTTAGCACACACTACTGTGCCAACAATTAAGAATTGTTTATATGTGCAGGAGTTAGGAGTAAATTAGTAATTTGGCATAAAACAGACCAAGGTTAATGAGTTTTAAAAAGAGGAAAAATTATATATTAAATTATATATAATTTAAGTGGACTGATATTAAAGTCAAAGCTGCCACTCAAGATGATTCTCACATTAAATAGTCTTCAGGTAGAAAGCACATTTTAACCTTAGCTGTTATACAAAGCACTCGACAATGCTTATATCTCTGACAGTAAATTAGCTTGTTATAAATGTACAAAACCAATAATAAACATATTGGGATGTTATCTGAAAAGCAGAATGGAATGATATGCACAACTTTACTCACAGTGGACCACAGAAAACATAGAAGTTTGTTGCTATTTCATCAAAAATATTAGTGCATTTTGAATTTCTGTGACACAACACATTTAAAAAAAAAAGTTGGAATTAATTGGCAACAGGTCAATATGATTGGGTATAAAAAGCATATTTTGGAGTTTTTCTGAAGTAATGATAAGCAAAAACCAGTTTGACTAAAATTGTGCAACACTTTCAGAATAGTGTTTTTCCCTTAAAAGTGGTGAAAACTAAAGATTTTGTCATCTGCAGTGCATAATATCATCTATAGATTCAGAAAATCTGGAGAAATCTCTGTGAACTAGGGACAAGGCCAGAAACTAATATTTAAATGCCTATTATCTTTGGGCCCTCAGGTGGTTTCACATTAACATTTTTAGAAGTAAAATGTGACTTTTTTGTGGAAAACATAGACACCGTATCCTCTGGACAAAGGAGGGTAGGGACCAAGCAGCTAGGGCTGCTCAATTAATCGAATTTTAATCACGATTACGATCTGGGCTTTCAACGATCATTAAAAATGACTGAGCCGATTATTAGCCCCTCCCTCGTGCTTTACTCTCGCGCTGCTCCGTGTGGCAAATCGAGCGCACCTCTCTGCATTTCGAACACCCGTCACAACAATTAAGAGGACCCAAGGGAAGCTCAAAAAGCTAAGCAGAAGTTATTTGGAGAGGAGAGTGACTGCCGTTGGTTGAAAAGAGAGGTAAAAAAACCTTCAGTGGTGTGTAAACATTATGGGATCGCAGAGTCAGACATCAAGTAGACATAGTGTGTAAACGTTGCCACGGTGTAGTAGCTGCACCACAGAGCAACACTGCAAAGTTCACTAAACATAGATGTTTACATTTTTCATTTATTTTTTATATTGCAAACATTTGCACTGTTATCAGTATTTGCACACTATTTTATATTATTTTTTTAAAGTCATTATTCAATACATTGTTATTGTTAACCCTTTAAATCCCTGTAGAACCGGAACCGTGTAAGCTAGCGCAATAATTTGTTTTGCATAAGAAACCGGAGGAGTTGTACTTACATCTTATGTAAATGGCCTGTATTTATATAGCGCTTTACTAGTCCCTAAGGACATATCCAGTCATCCACCCATTCACACACTGGTGATGGCAAGCCAGTGACAAGCTTAAGTCATCAGCTTGTCCTCGGTCCCTTAATGCATACATATTATTAAAATATGGGCTATAACAGTTGTATTGATGTATAGCAACTTGAAATGCTCCCAAAAATGGCACTACAGCATGTAAAAAAAATAATATAAGCTCTGGCGGACTTGGTTCTATGGTAGGTCTTAAAGGGTTAAATAAATATCGTCAAATAATCGAGATCTCAATTTCAGTGAAAATAATCGTGATTATCATTTTTGCCATAATCGAGCAGCCCTACATGCAGCTTGTCATAACTGGGCCTCTCTGATGGGGATGGATTACTGCCTATGGAATTGGCTGCTGGTACATCTGGAAAGGCACCATCAGTGCTGACAGGTATTACAGGTTTTAAGGCAACATGTGCTCCTGTCCAGATGGATTTTTCAGGAAAGGTCTTGCATATTCCACTAACACACTGATAAACCGCATACTATATCTATTACAGAAGTATGGCTTCCTAGATAAAAAGTCCAGGTCCTGAAGTGGGCTGCATGCAGTCCAGACTTTTCAACAACTGAAAACACTGGCTGCATCATGAAATAAAAAATACCACAAGGAAGACCCAAGAGTCCAGTAGCTGGTCTTCTCAGTTCCCAGACATTTATGGGCTGCTGAAAATAACAAGGAATGTTATTTCAACTTTTTTCAGACATCAAATTCTGCCATCAACTTGATGGGACAGTGAGTCTTGATTAGACCAGGACTTTTTGTAGTTTAATATCTACAAATCATAATCTGACAGCATAAAGCCTATTTTTCCTGTAATTATAGCTTTTGCTATTCAAAACAGTAATCAAACTGTTGGTGTGGTTCTGTGTTTTATGGGATATCCAGTCCTCTTTTCAAACATCAGCTACAGACCTTGTAAATAAAAATTGAATCCATCTTGTGTTAGCAGAACCAAACTCAAAACGTCTCCGCTGCAGAGGGCTGATGGAAAAAAGTCTGGAATATAGCCGTGTGAACCCGTTTTTTAACGCACAGTTCTTATTTCAAACACTGATAAGCATAGTCACAAATAAACTGCATCTATTTCCATTGTGAGCTTTCACCCCTTCCACTTCCTTATAGCTGCACTGAGACAGAGTGCTCGCAGGCTGCCGAGCACGTAATGGAACTCGTAAACAGTGTTATCACTGAATCCTGAACCATGGAACGGCCTTCCATCTGCTCATCACTGGAAGGGAAAAATATGTGGATGGGATATATGGACAGAAATTCCTACACATTTTGCTTTTTCGCTGTTTGAAAAGGATGTCTCTTCCCTTTCAAACGTGATGGTGTGAGGGGCTCAGTAGAATAAGGATTAAACATAACTCGTGCTCATACTCAGTGACAACCACAACAACAATAGGAATAGGAAATTGGATAAAAGGGATAGGATAGAATTAGGGGTGCAACGATATTCCTATCGATATTGAACCGTTCGATACAGTGCTTTCGGTTTGGTACGCATATGTATCAAACAATACAACATTTGTAATTTATTTTATCAACTTTCCTTCCGACGATGCTGTCTGTGTTGAGGCTCAGTGAATCTGCGTTCGACTACTCCGCCTAGGCTGCACTGTCGAACGCAGATCCACTGAGCACTCAACACAGACAGCATAGTCAGAAGGAAGAGCGCAGGGCAAGCTAGCAAGACACATGGACCTCCCCCACCCTCATTCAGATCTGGCGTTTGGAATTATTTTGGTTTTCATGTGACGTATGACCCTGAAGGTAAGCGAGTCATGGACTAAAGTAAAACAGTATGTTGGATGTGCCATGCAATGCTCAATTACATGGGTGGGAACTAGTGTGTTAGCGCAGTTAGCTCGTTAACGTGTTGGCCGTCTAGCCCCACACACGGGGCAATCGGCGGTAGCTCGTTAACGGAGATTTGCCGTGTTGTGGCGTTAACGTCATTTCAACGAGATTAACCTGAAAGCACTAGTGGGAACACAACGAATATGACTGCACATTTACGCAGACATCATCCTAGTGCAAAGACCAAAACAACAAGCATGCTACTACCTTTAGCCGAGTCATTTAGACAGCTGTTAGCACATGATTCTCCTTATGCTGCTGAGAATATAGCCCAGAAGAAGCGGATAGTATAGCTTTTATTTTGGAAAGAGACATTTCTCTGTAATAAACTCTCTTTTCCAAAGATGAGTGATTCCTCAATCAGATACAGGGCTTGCAATATCGCTAGCCCGACGTCCTGGAGCTAGCGATTTTTTTCAGTCGGGCTACCAAAATCTATCTCTTCCCTGCCCGTCGGGCTGTTGTAGGAAGGAAAAATATATGTCAATGCTTTTGCATTCTTTCAGAAATGTAGCTGGGTAATTATGTCATTGGCATCGGTGAGCCACTGTCAATATGTGAAATATTGAAATCGCGTTTGAATTTACGCTTGTTTTTTTGCTTTCACTTTGCAATCGTGCGAACTGTGTATAGAGAGCGACAGCACTGATCTGTGAGTGATGATAATTTGTGCACCAATTCCTCTGACATCGTCTTATTAATCGTTAGCTTACTATGCAAACATGACAAGTGAAATCTCCCGCAGCTTAAACATGTGAGAGGTTGATCGCGCAGAGAATCGCTGAGCTTATGTGAGTGCTTGTGTAAAAGCATTTCAGTTCTGCTGAGCCAAATAAGACAGGTCAGGGTGAAGAAGTGACAGCCAAAGAAAAGCTTACCACAAAACGGAGAAGTTATGACAAATCAGACTATAAGGCAAAAAGAAAGTGCAGCTTTATGGTTTCATGGACAAAAGAATTTCTGTGGCTGCAATATGACGAGCTATATAACCAGGGCTGCACATAAGTGGTCCGCAGGTGCGCATTCGCTGTCAAAATAAAAAACATGCACAAGGGTTAGGGTTAAATTTAAAAACTGTACTTTTGAGTTAAAATATATATTTATAATTCTAATAAATGACAAATTAAAAAGGCATGAACATTTTTTTTGTATCGAAAAAATATCGAACCGTGACACCAAAGTATCGAACCGAACCGAACCGTGAATTTTGTGTATCGTTGCACCCCTAGATAGAATAGGAAAGCTGGTAATCTGTGCTTGAAGAATATGTGCTGATTAAGACACTCCTGATCAACTGATTTGTTAGTCTTATGCCAGTACAGTTAAAATCTAAACCTGTGTTTTGACCGCAGTTTCCCTCGTCTCCTCAGCTCTCCCATCCCTTTAGCACCTCCTCCCCTGTTACCTCCCTTCATTTTTCTATCAACTGCTGTGCTGCTCACAGCTTTGATCAGACTTCTGGTTGCTGTGGTGACCCAGCAGTTTGGTAATTTCAGCTCCTTGATTGCAGACCGTTGTAATTTGTTTAAGTGGTGCGCTCTGAGGTGGAAATGTCCTTTTCACCTTTTTTTCCCCTTTTCCCGCTCAGACTCTTTTCTCATCTCTCTGAGGTATTTCCCCCCCCACGTTTCATAACTAATGTGTTGCTGTTACCTTAAGAAACACCTTTTCACAAAAACACGAGCAGGGGGGACATCACAAAGTGTAAGGTGACTCAGAATGGAAGAAGCATTAAAGTGCAGAAACATTAAGAAAAAAAAAAGATGACAGAGAAAGAAAAGTTCAGAGATGTCAATAAGCCTTCTGTCAGGAGGAGTTTGCTCAACTGTGATGCGGCATGCAGGCCAGGAGGGAGGGCTGAGAAAGTGGCCCCCATGTCTAAATCCCACTGATCGATCCCTCTGCCTCTAAGGAGATGGGAATCAATAGTCAGAGAAATCCACCGAGTTATGCTGCAGAACTTGATTTTCCCATTTGAACACATGGCTAACGCCCATGAAATGTTATTTTAAAGGGTAAACCTGCTGCCTGTTGGCTCTTCTGGTCAGAGCTCGATAGTAAAAAACGAAGTCACAATGGACTGATAAGCACTTGAGATACAGCTTTCTGTATTCAAGTATTCTCACTTTTTGAGATGTTGACATTTAGTCTTAAAGACTAAATGAATAGATCATATACTGATAGATAACTATTCTACAGCAACCCTGGGGACTTGAAAAAAATACATTTCTTTTGTTATAGAGCTGACAGTGTAGAGATGACTAGAAATTAGAGGAGAGAGAGATAATATTGATCACCTACTGTACATCCAGTTAGAGTTAGGCACTGTGTATTTACCTGCAAGTCCAACAAGTGGTAATTGCTGATATATTAACATAAGTGTGATGGGTACCTTTCTTTTTCTACTGCACTTAATATTGATCATATATTCATCCATTCCCTTCAATCCTAGTTACAGTTCAGTGTCAAATCCCTATTCCTCTATAACAATTTTTACATCTGCTAAATCCTAAAGTGATAGAAAAATATCAGAAACTTTATTTATTAATGTAAGTTTCAGCTTTTCTACAATGTAACATTTAAGGTTGTCATAATACTAGAATTTCAAACTCAATATCAATAGCCAGGAAAATACTCAATACCATTTCTGATACCACAGAGGGAAAATAACCTTTTAACCTTAAATAAGAGGTATAGTTTTTGTAAACAAAGATTAGTACAATATTGTCCATGCACATGTAATCAGCTGCAGCTCTATTTATTTCCTGTAATTCTGTAATTAAGGTAAGTTGCTGTTGTTTCATTCTAGCTACTGATATCTACCTTTCTCAGCTTCAGCCTAGAAGCATAATATATTTTAGAGGCACATAATTGCATAATCCTGTTAAATTAACATGTCTATTACCACTGCAGTTCAAAACTGATAACATCTGCTGCTTAACTCCCACATCAAATTTATTGTTTTATTATTAGTCATAGTGTCATGGGGGTTTGGCAAAAAAGAAGCCAAATGCAGGACTCACAGACAAAGCAAGGTAACCTTTATTTGGTTTAAAGCTGATAAGCAATACCTTTACGATCATTTAACAGGTGGCTAACATGAGTAGCTGCCAATAATTAAACAGCTAACATTAACATTAACGTGTGCCCTGGCCAAGTCAGTATTTATGACAGTTGTTTGATACTTGACTGTTGTTGAAACAACTTTACTGATATCATGAAATTCTTCATAAAGACCGGGCTGTCATTCTTTAAGGTGCTTCACTGAGTTTGCTGTGCTGCTGTCCATGTGTTCAGCTGCTAGTGAGAGGCGGGGCTAGCTGAAGTTGTATGTTAGCTGGAGGAGGCCAAGGCCGCACTGTTGCAAATAAATATGTAATCAGATAGTAATTTAATATCAATTAGCCTCCAAGTATGAGTATAGTTATCTCTAGTTATCTAGTTATAGGTATCTCTAGGTTTTGTCCAAAATTTTGTACACAAGAAGCACTCTTGCCTTGATCTCTGGTGATACCCATTTATTAACTGCAGAGGTACAGCCCCATATTGTCTCATTTTGCCTCCATTAGATAGGATGTTTGCAAGAAACCTGCTCATTTTCTCTCTGTGTTTGAGGCCACCACAGCTTTCCAGGAAAGTGATGCCTCTCATCAGCTAGGCTGTCATTTTGTGAGCGGTGAGAGCTTGGTTATGCTGCAGCTGAGGAAAGATTCCTGCTTGGGTTTTAGCACTCGCTTGATGAATTCTGTCCCTGCTGTCCTTGGTTCCTATCTGCAGATATCTTAAAGCAGGGTTCCCTTTGTCATTTCAATGTTCAAATCATTGTGAGGTACAGCAAGGCATGTGATGGAAATGATTATGGGGTCGAAAATAACAGGTTTCCTTTGGCTGGCGCTGATTGTTGATTGGGCACTCTCAGTCAGGCTGTAAAGAGGGGGTGGTGACTTTTAGGGACTCTACGGACTAGCGGTGGTAAAATGGCTGAAAAACATCAGTGAAATGAAAAGCAGCATTCAGCCCTCTGAGAAAAATGCAACCTGGAAACATTTTGCTAAGATAAGCGTAGAACCAGTGTCATACCAAGCTGCAGTGTGATTGGCGGGGCGGTCCACACAGAGCGCTGGAGTGTATGTGATTGGTCACTTCAGCTATGGAAGCCGTACAATGTTAGACGCACGTAATTGCATTTGCTTTATCAAATCCCTTGGGAATCCAATGATAGCGTTAGTATTGTCACGCCCTGTTTATCTTATTTGTCTTTATTTGGTGTTACAGCACCTCTTTCCTTCTTTTCCTGTGATGATCAGATTGCAGGCTTGTTTGGAGGTGTGGGCATGCATGTGCCACATTGGATAGGCTTTTTATCTGGCACTGTGTCCATGCAGGGTGGTGATGCTATCAGCGTTAAAACCTGCTACTCAATGGAGCCCTGTCAGCCAACAATGGAGTGCAGCATTACCCAGAGTGCAGCAGGACAAAGCCTTCTTTCCTTATCACAGGATTGAAATATTCACAGACTGATTTAACTGCTTTTACCGAGGGAAAGTGTCAGGCTCTGAAAGAAAAAGACAGCACAGCAGAGATGTAAACGAAAGAGGAAAAGAGAGGGAGGAAGGATATAAGAGGAGAAAAAAAGTTGGCATCTTTGACCTGCAGGGTGTTTACAAAGAGAGACTTAAAGAAGGGAATTTACAGATTCATGGGCCAAATTGGGGGGACATATAACGTAATATAATGTATTCAAATAAACTATTTCGTTTTCATTTTAAAATAATCAAGACTCTTCTCTTTCTTCACTCGTTTCTTCTAATATCTCGCGGATTTTTGCCCATCATTGCCAGTCTTTGAAGTCAGCGTGCAGTTCGGAGGAGGCATGGGGTTGTGCGTGAAGAGGAGCAAGACATTGATGAGTTGTCCATGGAGAATGTCATTCACTTTGCTGAATTTGCACTGTGTATTGGAGCTTTAATCTGGGGGCACATTTGTTTATTGGCATACAAATGAACATCTGCATGGAGCTATGCTTGGACGCCATGGTCTCAGCAGCTCCCTAATCGCTTAAAAGCCTCGAGATACAGAGCATGCCAATGAGAGAGCAAGAGAGAGAGAGCGAGGCAGCCGCGCCCAAGGCCTCAATCATACACCCCTTTATCTGAGTTTCACTTCAGCTCAATAGCTCTCTCCTTCTCTTGTTTTCTTATTCTTCCGGGCCAGCGGTTTAATTTCCAGTTTGCCTGTTGACTCTTCTCATTGACTTGGAATTATAAAGAGCCATTTTTCTAACCTTCACTGGTTAAAAAAAAAAAGGACCTGACACATCAAACAGCAGTCTGCCTTGAAGAGCTGAAGTTAAAAGGCATTAGCAATACTTTGCCTTAAACCCACAGAAAAATACATAAATGAAAACATGTTTGCACCTCTTATTTTTAGACTTTAGATGTAGTTTGCTTCTGTTAATGAGAGTTAGGGTTTTCTGTGCATGTGTGTGTTTGGAAAAATGTGTGTCTGCCTGTCTGTATTCATTCTGACTGGAGAGTTGGCACACATACAGAGACAGAACAGGAACTACTCAAGCTGATGACCACTCGTTATGTTACTGTAAGTACAACGAAGGCTTCAAGCCACAGCACTAATAGCTCCCACGCTGATAACTCTACAGCTGCACCCCACAGCAAGCGCACTAGGACTGGCAATGCCCCACACCAACCACCCCTCCCCCAGAAATGCAGTCTGCTATAGGTGGAAGTCCTGCACTGTAAAATGTTCCATGCATTTTAATTACAAACGTCCACATACTGTGCTTTTTATGAGCATACAGTGAGAAGGAAAAAAAAAACACTGCCAGCAGCGAGAACAGCTCCCCTAAAGAACAAAGTTTCATATTTTATTCACAGGCAACCTCTGCAGTTCAAGATCAAAGTGGTAAAAGGCCCCTCAGATTTCTGACAATTTTTTTAAAATGTCTATGATTAATATAGTACTAAATATATACTAAAGAAAACGAGCTGAACAAATTAGTTTCTGATGGCGTATTACGATTTAATTTGGATGTCTCTCCTTTTAGTATGAATGCCCTTGTGTATGTATTTCCTCTGTCTCCATAAGAAATTGGATGTCAGTCATTTCTTGCTTAACATACGGAAATTGTATTATGTGTGTGTGGTGTGCGCACAGGAGTTGACGTGTGCCAAACACGAAGGGTAGCGTCTCTTACTGCAAAGAATCACCTTCTAATATTGTCCAGTTTTATCAAGTTCAAACGTCTGGAGAGTGAAGTCAGGATAAAGTCTGAACATGTGACATTTCACACATGTGACGTTTTAGATGAGATGTGCTGCCTGGGTAGAGCGTGCAGGAGGTGGGAGACATGATGCTCGCACACTTGCTGTGAATTCTCCAGACAATTACCTGCTATATTCTCATATAGGTGCAATCAGACTGTATTAGCGAGCGTCCAATCTGACTTAGTCAGAGATTTGTATTCTCACTCATCACCCAGCCGGATAATGGACTGCAGTTCATGTGCTAAACTGGTATCTAGCTAAAGATAGGAGTGGAAATCAGAGCCAAGGAGATATGAAGGGGGTGAAAATGTAAAGCATCTTAACTGGTTTCCAGCAAAACTTCACAGATTAGTTCTCTGGAGTCGGATCACATTGTATCAGCTTTCCTTTTTTATTCTACTTCAATTTTCACACTAACTGAGCTGTGTGCGCATGTGTGCATGTGTTTGTGTGGTAGTGTGTACCTTATGGGCTGATGTGCGTGGGTTAATGAAGAGCAGTAAATGAAAAACTTTATTGTGTTTGATATAATGTCAGCTTCCATTAGGGAAACTGGTGCTTGGAATGATTGCAAGACTATCGGGGCCAAGAGAGAGGTTCACAGTGTGTGCGTGTCTGTGTGTGTGTTTGTGTTACTCCATGCTTGTGTGCACACCCCAGGGCACAGCAGAAGCACAAAGTGTGTTCTGTAATTATAAATTCATTAGCAGGTGTCCAGAGGAGATATGAATATGACTGTAATCTGTCCCCACCGATGATGGAGCGCTTGTCTCGCATTCAAATGTCAACCTGTCGCAGCCAGCATGCTGAGAGAGCTCACAGATTCAAATTCAGAAGATTGAGCCCCAGCGACCGTGCTCAGTCATAACATGTACCCCTACATTTAGCATCCTTTTATAGGTGCCAGCCATTTTTCAGTCAGAATTGTTATGACGCACTTTAGAAGATGAATTATCTGCCAAGCTCTTCTTCACATATCATGAAATTTTGGGCTCTGACCTTCACCTGAAAGTGGATATTGAAGTTTAAATGTGTAACTACAAGCAATAGCCGAATTTGAAATAGCATGCATCACCTGTGAGAAGAAAACACAATGAAGAAGAACAACCTTTCACAGAGACATTTAAAAAAACAAACAAAGCAAAGATAGGCAAGCATGTATCTGGTCAGACATAAAAACGAGCAGGCATAGGAGCCCTGGCGAGGAGACAAAGTCACATTGTGATCTAGAGCACAGGGGCGGTTTCTATAGCAACAGTAGGCATCTAACCTACGCGCTGCTGCTTTTGGTGAAATCAGAAATTGGCAAGAGGAGGCCGGTATTGAGGAAAGAGAGATTGGAAAAGATGAAGATAAGACGGGGCAGGGGGGAGGAGAAGGGGAGATGGGGCAAAGGGAGAAAAGAGGAAGCAGATCAAGATAACGGTGAGCGGAGGAGGGCGGTAGGAGATGAGCAGGGGAAGATTGATGTAGGGGAGTGGCTGGAGATCATCAGCTGACCTCAGTGTTTGTCTCCTGAATTTGTTGGTCCACTCAGCATGATAGATTTAATTTACTGATAGCACTGTGTCAGTGGGAATTTCTCCTACTTTGTGTGTTTCTGTTTTGTGGGTATGTACATGCAAGCTATAGTTTGCATGTACACACCCAGTTTCTGTAGACATAAGATCATACATTTTTTCGTGCATGTGTAAGCCAGCCGTGTGCAGAGGGCAAGGAGATCAGTGAGGGATAATTGCTGGCTTGGTGTTGTATGAGATGTGTGTTTAACCCAGACCCTGAGCCCGTGGAGGCCTGTGACCAGCCACAGCAGATGGCCATGTTACCCTAGTGAATGCTCAAAGGGTCATGGTGGCCTCGGACCCGTCTTCTGTGCGTGCTTGTGAGTGGTTGGATGTGTGGTGGAGTAGGCAGGCTCTCATAGTCAGGAGTTTGATTTTTGGTGGTGTTTGTGATCATGAATCCGATTCCTGATGGGTAAATGTCTGTCCCCACTGGCTGCTGCCTCTACCACAAGAGGTCGAGCCTCGGCGCTGTCCAGGATGACTCACATCTCTGGGAACTTGGCCATGGGAGGCCAGACAGAACCTTCTTATGACTTTTAACTCCTTTACTTAGATCTTGTTTGCCAAAGTTGCCAAAGGCTCTTTGTCATGCAGCTTGGCTCGAGCTGAACTAAACAGTGAGTTTGGGCTTTTAGGCATTAGCAGTCGCTGCAACAATGTAAAAGAAAAAGGGTGTGCTTGGTTTTTAGGAATACAAAACAATGCTGCTGCAAAACAGGAATGCAGCAAAACAAACAGGATTATGATGTTTACCAGCAGCAGGATCATAACAGATGTGATACGAATATCATCAAAAAGACAGAAAATTAACTGTTAATTTTTTTTAAATGAGCCTCAGA
Organism: Mchenga conophoros; assembly: GCF_057382185.1. Taxonomy (NCBI): domain Eukaryota; kingdom Metazoa; phylum Chordata; class Actinopteri; order Cichliformes; family Cichlidae; genus Mchenga; species Mchenga conophoros. Next base: position 24,310,846 of record NC_140530.1, read on the forward strand.
AAAGCTACACTACTCCGTGGCAAAGACTATAGACACTTTTCTCCTTAAACACAATACTTCATTTGGAGTTTGATGACATTGGCAGAGGCTGCTGTTCAAAATAGCCCAGATGCATTTAACCAGGTTGAGGTCTAGTGACTGTATCGTTTTTATGAGTGTTAAATTAGTGACCCCTTGTGTCCTATATGGAAGTATGTGCAACTGTTATGTAGTCACATATTTAGTTTTTACATTTGAATTACCGTCTGACCTAATAAGGGCTACATAGCAAAACAGCAGTTCAAATGGTAATCGGGAAGTAGGCAACTACAGTTTGAGTAAAGATGCTGGACGGTGTTCCTTGGGTGTGAGGAACCAAGCTTTTATTTACAGGAAGCAGTTCTGAATAATGACTTGTAATGCAGCAGCAGTGAGAGTAAACTCTTTAGAAGCATGGGACCAGTCTAAGCAGGACTGGGCTCCGGATCAATCCAGCTGGCAGACACAACAATCCTGTTGCTTTGCCATAGTCCCTCTCTCGCTCTCACTTCATTTCTCTTCTCTCTCTGCAGAGGCATGGGCTATTTTTAGCCCTGGCAGCTCTTTCCCCACTGCACCCAACCACAACCACCCATCGCTCGTCCTCTCTCTCTCTCTCTCTCTCTCTCTCTCTCTCTCTCTCTCTCTCTCTCTCTCTCTCTCTCTCTCTCGCTTCACAATTCATCCCTTCATATCAGCCACGTGCACTTCCAACTTAACCCAGTGTACTCCCTGAAAGATCTGCTCTGATCCTCCACTCAGCTCCTTTCCTTACTTTGCTCACTCCTGATGTCTGAAAGAGCTGGGCGCCACAGGGAGTGCTGGTAAGTTGAGGAGATGTGTCGGGAAGGAAATCCTGTTCTTCCTCTCTCTTGTCCTCTCTAATTTCCCAAACAAGCTGAGCCCAGACTCACCCACCCCATGTGTGGTGTCAGCTTGAGTTTTGATCTTTTTTCCTTTTTTTTTGGTTTTGTTTTGTTTTGCTTTTTTCTTTCTTTGATGGATTGTTTGGTACTGAGCTGATGACTGACTAGCTGATTATCGCTGCAGGCGTGCCAAGACCTCGGCTGTTGTGTGTAGAAAGGCTTTTACATTGAAAGAGAATGACGGGATGATGAGCGCTGGCTGAAAGAGAGGACCTGTCCATATAGATACATGCGAGTGTATAGGTGTGTGTTTTTGTCTTGAGATCAATAAATGCACAGAGCACCTGAGAGATGCGAATAATTATGTACCAAACAGTAGGAGTAAGAAAGAGCCTAATAGAAACTGAGTAAATTAATCAGGCTGAGTACTCATTGTTTAAGACTTTGTACACCTGTATAGAAAACTCTATTTCTCTGTCAGCTATCCTCCTTCATCAGACCATGACCAGCTCTTACAGTGTGGGCGAGGCGGTCACTGGGCTGCCCTTGAGAGTGCATCCTCAGCCAGCCTTCTCATGATAATGAGGCAGGCCACACGGATCCTGGGCGATACACGCAGCCCCTGCCCGCCCTCACGCCTGCCTTTGTGAGAGATAAGCATGCCATTTCACTGAAAAAGCGCGGCAGGGAAGCTAACATCCTGGGAATAGTGCCAGGTAAAGGCTGAAAACTGAATTTGGGGCTTCAGCAGGTGACCACAAACTTTACTTGTTAATTAAGTAATGCAAATAAATTTTCATTCTTTTCCTTTTTCTGTTTCTTCCCTCCCACGAGAGCTGTTTGCCTAGACTGAAAACACAACCAGCAGAGGTTGATAAGACTCCCAGAGAGAGTAATGTTTTGAGTTTATTTTTGCTCGCACACGAACCACTTTACTCCATGTTACATCTGAGCTCATGCCACAGCGCCACACAAGGGGACAACAGTTTCCACAGCACCAGAAACTGTTCCTATAGCGTCTCAAACAAAGCGCAAACATGTGCCACGTACATTTGCATCTTATTAACAAAAGCATCGTCCAGATGCAGCACATCCTACAGCTATCTTCTCACCTTCTCATGACATTCCACATCACACTACTCCTCTGTGTTCTGTGATGCTGATTATATTCTCATGCTGAACAGTGTGATTGAATATAACCATGAGTCTCTTTATCTTACCACCGCAGGTCCGGGCTGATATAGGCACTGCTATATCTTCTCTCATCATCTTTCTTTTTACTTTTCTTTTCTGTACAGGAGAATGCCATTTCATACTACGATTCCAAAGCGGATTCAGACTATGTGAGTACAGTACGGACTGCTACCCCCTCCCACGCACACGTCTGCCTGCCTTAAACCCCAAATCCCACCCACTCAACTTCCTACCCCTGCCACCGTGTCCTGCAACCCTACCCCATCCTTTCCCTTCTTGGTGTTGATGCACCCCTCCCCGCCTTCCCCTTCCTCCGGTCATAGGCCCCTGGGCTGTCTGTGTGCGTTAGCGAGGTGACACTGCTATATGGTGAGCTGGTGTGACAGAGCAGGGCTAGGCTGACATGCATGTGACAGTGATTTTAGATGTCCTCCCTCCGGTCTAATTTCCAGAGTTTTCTCCTTCCTCTGGACCACGATGGTTGTCAGACCTCTGTGCTCATCGAGACACCTCAGACCTAAACACAGGTCACATCGCAGTTTCATACAGTGGGAACAATTTCTATCACTCGTGCCGTTCACACTGAAGAATATGAGTGGCATTCAAAGAAGCAGAAAAGCCCAGCAAATCATTGGTCTCACCAGGCCGCCACTCTGGTTGCAGCCTGCAGTTCCTCCTCAGGATGGGGTGCACTTGGAGCCCGTGCCCGCTGATTGATTAAGTTTCAAGGAGGAGTGCAAGAATCCTCTTTAGATCACCAAAGCACAAAAAAAGGATGGGAAGAGAGTGAGAAAGGGAGGCAGAGGAGCAATAAATCATGATGTGATTTTCTCTTTGTGCACGCCACTCCCTTGATTAATGACACAGCACTTTAGGGCCTGTCAGCGCATCTAATTGGAGAACATCGGTCATCATTAACATGGCACGCTGAGGCCAAACCAGCGACACACCTCTGACCCCCACATCACCAAGTCCACAACCACCACCACCCCCAAAAAAGACAGGATAAGTCAGGCAGAGGTCATTCCTCTCTAAAATCCCAACAGTAGTCCACCAGTACTCCCTTGTCTGAATCTTGATTCCTCCCTCGATGACTTTTTCTTTCAGTTAAGCTCCACTTCTTGAGTAAAAACCTTTTAATGATAGAGCAATGGGATGTTTGAAGACTGTTTTCAAGAATGGTAAGTAACTGGCAGGCTCTTTTCTCTCTTCTACACTGTACCCTGTTAACTTCTCCTGTTGTCAGTGTGCGCTTGATATAAATGTGGAATGCGATGATTCATTTTAAGTTAAAAACCGGTCATGTCCCAAAGCATGTCTGATGTTCATTCTAATGTGGAAGCTGAAGAATGTTTTATTTGCCTCTTTAGATATGTTCAGCTATCGAGCTTTTTAAATAGCGAGTTTGTTTGGATGTGAAATAACACTGTGACTTTTGGGTCCCGTGTGGCCGTGAGTTAAAACACTTGTATCTTTGCAAAAACAAACAAAAGCAGCTCCCTCTCACCTCCTAAAAGATTATAAGATACGCTTCGGCAGAGAGCAGACAAAGCATCCCGGGTGAAAATGCAAATATTATTTGGACTGCGTGATCCCGCTTTCAGCACAATACTTATATCTGCCTGGCTGAAAAATATTGTCAATCATGTCTCACTAGGTTGTAATTTACTTGGAGGACAAGCATCAGACACATAAAATATATTATTACAAGTGTGATTAGTGTAATTGTGACTCAAAATTGAAATGGTTTTTCACAGTTTTTCAGATGTGACGTGCAAATGCAAATAGCACTACTTGTTAAGCATGTTAAACATCTGTTTAGTGCTCATATTGTTGCTTTCTGTGAACCAGCCATTGTTTAAAAGGATTATCTTAGTCTTAGGTTATCATAGTCTTTTTTTCTTTCCCTCCACCTAAGCACTCTCTCGCGCAAGCACATACACAGGGTCACAAGCAGTATGTCTCAGGTTAGCCCTGGTTGGCTGAAGGTGAGATAGAAAGAAGCTTTAAAATGTCATCTCTGGCCTCTTCAATCTTTAATTAAACCTTGAGAACGGGTAGATAAAATTAACAAATTGGGTAATGAATGGGGCAAAACAGGTGGTGGATGGTTGAAGAAAATGAACCAATCAGTCTTTCCTGTGTGGATTTATTCAGCTCCTAATTAGACACTGCCTTGGTTAATTATGATTGGGCTCTTCTGAAGAAAGGGGAGGAAAAAAAAGAGGCTCCATGCCCGACATTGACAGAATTAGTGTCACACTGAGTGATAAACAAACTCACAGTTAGTGCCGCTGAAAAGCCAACATCCCTAACCCAATCAGGTTCACTGTTGTTTGATAGTCAAAGCTCAAAGCATTTCAGATTCACAGTGGAAACAATATGTTAAACTGACATGAATCCAGCAGACATCTATTTGCTATCAAACCCCTGTGTAACCAGTAATATTATAGTGTGATCATGCTTTTACAGTAACTAATTCTTATGTGTTTTCCTTCTTAGAAAATTACCTCCCTCTCTAGCTTAGCCTCAGTTTATTTTTCTTATGAAGTTGGAACATAAAAAGCCCCATTAAACCAGGACAAGAGGACAACATTATGTGTATTGTGTATTTGTTGTTGTTGCCTGATAGTGTAAGAATTGTGTTTGTAACTTTTAATGAACTGGGAGTGTTTAAAGAGAGAGACTTTGAAAAATCCTGGCACATGCCAATGTGGCTGACATAGGCGGTTGCCTGTGTCAGGGTTACAGTAACAACATATCAACAAAAACAGGTTTTTAATTACAGTAATGAACATAGTGCACCCCCTGAACTGTCAGTCACAGGTTGACAATATGAAGGAATAAACGGTGCCTGCTATCAAAACTGATACATGTAATCAATGCACAACAACATGCGCTCTATTCATGCTGCCAACTCAGTGATTTTTTTTTTCAGGGAAAAAATACAAAACAACTCTGAACATCAGGGTTTTTCCACATTTCAGCTGCAGCACTGGTTAATTGGTGTTACAAAGAGCATAAAAAAGCACACACAAGCTTGTCTATAAAGGAATTAATCCTGGTTGTGGTTTTTGCTTACTGCTGTTTGTAGGTGTCTTTCTTTTGACAGTATTAAAAACCTGAAGCTTCACAGGGTTACCTCAAGCAGCAGGATCCATATGAGCACTGTGAAAATGAGAGAACTGTTTGCATTTACAATATGAATTATTCCAAAAGTAGACAGAATAGAATAGGGCAAGACTCGAAGCTTTTACAGACAGGATGCGTTCAATCATAGTTCTTTTTACACCGCAGCAGAACTTTGCTATTTTATTACCAGTTTACTAAATTCAAAATATTTTTCACGTGAATTGTATTTTTATAAGTCTTTCCTCTTAAATTCAAACTCAAAATTTGTGGTAGACTTTATTCTACATTTGTTGTGTGCAACAGATCTTCAGTATAACTAAACAGAGGAGGTAAACTCTCTAATATTAAAGAAACAATGGGTATAGGTGACCTTGTAACAAAAAACATTACATTGTGCCATGAGTTTAAGTTGAATTAGTAATTTAGTTAGTGGAACTAATACTCATTATTAATTGATTTTCTAAAACATTGCCAGTTAGGTAAATTAGATTTAACTAGACACTTTTTTGAGAGGTCATTAGTTTTAATGTTTAACTATTTTAAAAACACAAATAAAGTAGTGGTCTATGGGTTAAATATCATATGTGCAAGCATACTGTATATTTCCCAATGTATATTTTTCCTGTGCTATAATATATTATTTATAGTAATGAAAACTTTCCCCTGAGCTGGGGAACAATACTCACAATACTCATCGTCTCTTCTGCTGTCTGTCAATGGGGCTTCAGCAAAGCTATCGCTCGGCTCATTTCGACAACAGTTTGTAATTGCATTTTAATAGTCAATTAAAGTGTGCCCATCAATCAAATTTTGCTCTGGACGTGGGGTTTTGATTTAATTTCTTCAAAAAACAACCTTTTTTTTTCATGTCAGGTCCAATTAACCCGTGCTGCTTTATCAAAGCGATGCGATGTGAAATGCTGCTCTTTGGCTATTCAAATGCACGAAGAATGATCTGAGATATGAGTTTTTTGTTTTGCAAGCATTAAGTGAATGAAATCAAATGAAGGATCACTAATAAAAAAGGAATTAGAGAAGCACGATGCCTGAGTTTGCTGAGGGTTACTTCTGTATCACAGGTTGGTGCATGAGTACACATAAATTTAATATTTCTTTTTACTTTGTAGCAAGGAGTCAACGACGTTGACTTGTCAGCTTTACCTGTTTTTTAGAAAGTGCATCTAACAGGGCTTTAGAGGGCACACACAGTAATATCAGATCAAGATGAGCTAATAAACAGAGTCAGGCGGCAGGCTTATATCTTGTTTTTTTCACAACCTAAAATCTCTTCATCCGGTGTTAACAGGCACAGATTGTACTACAGTGATAACTTATCAAGATAAAAAGCTCAAATGTCAGTTTAGCTCTTTTTTTAATATTCAGGCTCTCTTTGATATCTAGAGTTCCTAATGTAATATGTGTCAAGCTTTCTCATCTTTACTCTCGGCGCTGAACATGCTATAAGTAGAAAAATTAGATGCTAATTATTTATTTCTTTAAATGTTAAATGTTCATCGGTGAGAGAAGTGAAACAGCGCTGCTCTCGTTCGTCCTGGCGGTATACTAAACCGTGATTAAGTGGTGCTAGGTGCTAGTTATTGTTGGGGTTAATTTGTGCGACACCTCATGTGTCTGAGATTGTCATCAGGAGTACTAATGAGTACCTCCGTTTGGTGTCTGCGCTAATACCTGCTATTGTTCTCCTACGAGAACCGAAGCATCTAAACCATGAAGCAGACAATAGGTCCTGTAAAACCACAATAAGCGAGGTGACAAAATACGGTTCTACATTAGCGTGTTTCTCCATCTTTTTCCTGTCTGTTCTTATTTGTGTTCTCACTTAGATTTGTGTGTGTGTGTGTGTGTGTGTGTGTGTGTGTGTGTGTGTGTGTGTGTGTCTGCAGACCGAGGACGGGGAAGAGGAGAATCCACTGGAGACTTCATCGTCTTTGGAACTGGAGTTTGTGGACGATCCCAATTTTAAAAACAAGGTCAACTACTCTTCGAGTGCAGTCCAGATTCCTACAGACATATACAAAGGCTGTAAGTTACAACTTTTTTGCTGCTATTGTTTACATTGTTGGTATGTGTGTGAATGGCCAGTGTGAGATGGTGGCGAAACGGTGAAAAGGAAGGCAAATTCATAACACTGAATGCACCTTCGGATTTGCACAGCTGCCAGCAGCTTTCACATATGTGCTGGATGCACCAAAAGGCCTGTTTTTCGTAGGTAGCAGTGGGTCACGGATAGATGACAGTCTGTTTTAACTTGATCTCTCTTCTTTTTCTCAGCATGTTAACACAATCTCTCCCTCCTCCACTTTAACACACTAACATGATTTTTGATGACAGTCACTCCCTCACACCAGATCTGCACTATTATTTTTTTTTCCTTTTGTCATGAGTGGGCACAGTCCCCCCTGCTCATGGACCTTGCCCTCCCTGCTTGGCACTGTCCTGCCCTGTAGACATAACACTCTCCTTACTCTGTCGCTGCCAAATGGACAAAAGCGAACACGCGCACCTTCCGGGACTCTGATTTCTCTTGGCATGCTCCCTCTGTTATCCACCTCTAACCTTTTGGATATTCTATGCCTGTCTCTTTAAAGACTCAAAAACCACAGCATGTGCAGACAGACAGCCATTCTCACAGTGGCAGCTCCCCCCCCCCCCCCTTTTCTGTTATTGTCTAGCTCTTCACTGTCTTTGTTGAACAGGCAGTATATGGCACCTGTCTGTAACAATGCCCTCCAGCTGTGTCTCCAGACAAATCTTGTCAGAATTAGACACTCTTGGTTCAGGAGGAGATGTCAAAGGCCACAGCTAACTCACAATAGAGCAATCAGGCCTGCACATTGTTCCCGGAGCCATTTTGTTGCAGCTCTGGTTCCCCTGACTGAAGATATGAGTCAGAGAATAAAGCCCTCTTGATTGAGGCTGGTGGAGACTACAGGAGTAGAGTGGTACTGTGCACAGAGTTAGTTTTTGCTCCGCTGTTCTGTGGAAAATGTTTACTATTAATGTTGTTTAGTTAGCTCCCATAGTGCGGTCTGCTGTGCAGAGATTACCAACTGCAGACTTTGTGCCAACTCCATTATGAACATGTGTGCTGTGTTTTAGCTGCGGATAAATACACAATTGAAAAACACGTTGTTAAACAAATGTGCATTAATTGTTTAAAAATGTCCTGGAATCAGTCTTTAGATACTAAAGGTAGAGCTTCCTTTAGCTAATGTTAAAAAGTAAATTCAATCTGCTTGATCTATAAAATCCTTGCAGCTCTTAGAGCAGGAGTGTCCATCTAATATTACATCATGGGCCACACCTTGTGAAGCCAAGTGTGTCATATTTGACACATGACACATTTTTTCCCCAAAAAAGCCAAAAGAAATTACACAAGCAATAAATTGCAAAATTGCTATATCATATCTTTTATTGATGTAAGTTAGAACTCATATATTTGAATTACCATCATTATTTTAATTTCATCAGAAAAGAAGTTTTCATGGTTCAAGCTTGAAAGTGTTAAGCGGACCAGACAGGACAGTGAAACTCTCCTTTCTTATAGTGTAAAGACTTTTAAATAAACATTTAATCTCTCAAATATCTTCATATAAAAAGTGCAATTTTGTATGTCTCAGTTTTTCGACATGACAAATGTGTAAAATTACTGAAAAAGTTCTGGCAGCTCATTGCCCAGTTTGGTTCATTCACAGAAGATAGTGAAAAACAGAAACCTTTCTGTCATTTAATTGTTTATCTATTGCTTAACTGCGTTGGTGTACTATGAATGACAATAGGTGAGGTCTTTATCAACAGTAAAAGCTGTAAAACTTATCAAAATACCGTTAACAGTTTAAATTTTTGTCATGTTCCTGGGTCTGTTGACTCAGCGTTTTAAGTTTTAGTTTATTTGGATGTTGATGTTTAAGTTCTTTAGGTTAGCTAAGTTCAGTTGTTTATTAGATTCCTTTTGTGTTTTTCTACCCCTGTGTTTAAGTTTCCCCGAGCCCTTTATGTGTTTCATGCTGCGTGTCTTATCTTGTCAAGTTCGTATTGCCATGTCTGCGTCTCATATTTCCTGTTTTATTTTGAAGGTATGTGTCCTATGTCAGTGTAGTCAGATTTGCTTCCTTTGTCTCGTTATGTCAGATTACTGTCAGCTGTTTCCCCGTGTGTTTCCACTTCCCCTAATCACCCTTGTTTAGGCTACGTCCACACGTAAACGGGTATTTTTGAAAACGGAGATTTTCTGTTTTCGTTTTTGTTTTTGTTTTTTTAAATCCCGTCCACACGTAAAGGCAAAAACGCTGCTAGGAACATGCCAAAGCAACGGGTGGCGATATATACCTAACCGTGTAGAAATGTTGGCCAATCAGAAGTCTAGAAGCCTCAGTGGGAAACAGTAAACAAAGATGGCGCATAGAAGCAGAACTGAGTCCTATGTGTGGAGGGACAGTAACTGTGTGTGTATATGTAAGCATGTAAACACTGCAGAGAGTAAAATTAACAGTAACAGTATTTTGTCTAAGTCCGCCATTGTAGAAATCCATTTCACCGAAACAATAACGTGGCGCACAGCGTTGCGCTGCATTTTCTCCGTTTTCTTCGTCCACACGAAAATGCAAAACCTGAGTTTTTGAAAATGTCCACCCTGGCAGGAGTTTTTAAAAATCTCAGTTTTCAGTGACCGAAAATGCCGTTTACGTGTGGACGAAAGGATAAAAACGCATAGAAAAATCTACCCGGGTACCTGTGGACGTAGCCTTAGTCTGTGTGTTTCTGTTCATTTATTGTCAGGTTGTGTTGTCCTTTGTGCCACGTTTCCATGTTCCATGTATCTTTGTATCCATGTCAAGTTTCATTTCTTGTTTTTTTTAATGTTTAGTTTCTCCAGTTTAAGTTATCGTTTAGCTTCATCTCTGCCTTTTGTTTTGTAATCTTTTACCAGCCTTAATAAACGGCTCACTTTCTGTTAACATTCAAGTTTTGTTCCACGTTCCTTGGTGTCCGCATTTTGGGTCCTCTTCGTCACTCCACACAGTCTGCCTCTCCCAGACTTTGACATCTATGCCTTCCTTCACTTTTTCCAAAGCCTTTGCTGGGCTCATTCTGGCCCCCCGCCTTATGTTTGATACCCTGGTTTTGCATATCGCTTCAGACGAAGCTGTGGAAAGTCAGATCAACCAGCTTCTGACAATTTAAAGACACAGCTTTATTGATTTTGACACCGTTGTCTTAAATAAGAAAACGAAAACAGAAAAAAGTGCTAATTTATGTTAATTAGTACATTGTTTGACCCTTCTGTGCTGCTGGCAAACTGGTGTACTTAATCACAATAAGAAAGTTAAAAATAAATAGTTTATGTGGAAAAAAATGGGCAATTTTACCCTGTTGCCAGGTGATTGCTAGGTATGTATAAATCAAAGCTGAGTTAGTGTTAGCGCTGTGAAATTAAAACGATAAGATGTTTTCATAAAGTGTTGTAGCTGCATAAAGGCTAAAAATGTGTCATTGCCAGGCAATTTATTGGCGTATAAAAATATAATATATATGCTGAGTACAGATGAAGTCCTGACAAAAAGTTTTTACTTTTTGAAACGAGGATCGATCTTAAGGTAAAGTGTGTCACACGTGAGCACAGTTCAACACTGTATGTGTGTTGGTGTAGTCTCCTTTTAATGTGTGTGTAAACTATCCACATGTATATGTATGAGTAGATAACTACTGAGCTGGTGGAATATTTTAACTAACACTTAAAGGAATTTACATCAAGTTTTTATGACGGCTCTACAGACACAGTCAGAGTGGATTGTTATCTATATGTCATGCTCTGCTGTGGTCCTACCAGTGGGAGCCTGCAAGGTGCCTTGGATGTCTGAGGAAACTAATGTGGGCGGTTTGTTGTCCTCTGGGTCTGAAGTGCAGAAACATTGTATGTGGGTAGATTCAGTACTTATTTCTCAGGGGAGGCCAGAGGAAAAAGAAAACACTAGGAAGAACAGTGTACAGTCCAAAGAACAGCATAATGTTCAACAGTTGATCGAAGATAGTGTGCTATTTATTAGCATGCATGCCCTGTGTAGTTGAAGTAGCTTGCTTTGATTTGCACACATTGTTAATGCACTGAATAAATTGACTATTTTACAGAAAATGGCAGTTTGTATTCTCTATTGCATCCAAATGGGTGTCCTTAGAGATGGACTTTGAGAGAGGTGTAGATAGAAGAACAGATAGAAGGAAAAGAGGTGAGAGGAGAAGAAACACTTTAATAATAGAAACCATTTAGTGAGGGGAAAAAAAAGAATTTTCTTTCCTTTTTTTTTATTGTGATCCTTTCAGCAAGTAAATGAGGCGAGGTATGCGTCTTGGTTTGATTTGTCTGCTAGGCCCCATGTCCGTTTATTGAGATTGAGAGTGTTCCCTGAGCGCAGTAATGAACCATTTTATGATTCATTATCCCGCTGCTGATTCCTGCTGCCAAGTCTGCAAACTTTCTAATTAGCTTAGGTCAAACATTCATACAGTTTTCTTCTAATTATCATTGCCTATTACAAAATGGACATCACAACACAACCACTGAGGAATAAACTGAGGTGGCTGGTGTTGCCCATGGAGGAAGAGGTTGCAGAAGTAGTGGGGTGCTGCAGGGAAGAAGGGCTCTCATAATCTCACATAACAAATAAGCACAAATATTGATTAAAAAATAAGTATAAAAGCAGTGAGAGGAATATATGCAGGGGTTAAAGAGGCCCATAATGATCCAGAACGGCTTTTGACACCTTCACATAACAAGCAATTAAATCTGGTAGGCAGGTTCCTGCATATCACTGGTGAATGAATGAATTTTGCGTGTGCTGCAGCCCAACGTTGCTTTCAGAGATACCTGCTCAGTAATAAGAAAATAATGAAATGATTGCATTTTTTTCTCATCCCTGTGATGTGTTCATGGTGCAGATGTAAAGTTGCGGTCGCTGTACTTAAGCGTCTAGCTAGCTAATGAAAAGGCACAAACATAAACAGAGTGCATTTTTCTAAGTGGCAGCTAATTTCAAATGCAACTATTCACGCAGCTCAACTAACATCAGCAAACATGCAAACTGTTTCTGTACTGTCGGTCACAAAGATGTGCTGGTGTTTGTTCTGTGTAGGGGTTAGAAAATCAGCAACAGAGCTCGTGACACATCTGCTTATATGTTGAAAGCACTTGGCTAAATATACAAAGAGCAGTAAATAAAAGTTGATCACAGACTCACAAAAACAAGTTATTATGTGACTTATTCCTTACTAATTCTTTTCCCATGCTGCATTGCTCCCCCCCCCCCCCCCTTTACATATTTATAAATAGATAGATAGACATTTGTGTTCAGTGTTGCATGTTGAAATTTGAAATTATAGGATGTTATAAATGAGACTTTTTTTTAAAATTGTGTGCAAATGTGTGTGTATTGTACACATAATTTGGGAATACATTAGTGCTAGTTGGAGAATAAGCAGCCACTGTTCCCAGCAGGGAATAAAGGAAACCACCACTGAATGTGGGAAGGCCTTTCATGAAATTTGAAGTTTAAATCCGCCGCATGCTGCTTCTTTTCCAGCAGCCTAACGTCATCTTGTCAGTTTGCTATTGTAGTCAGGCACAGTCACAAACTTGGTTATTAGAAATGAATGGCTACAACTGGCTGATTGTGTGTGCAGATGAAAGAGCAGAGCTTAAATGTTCTGCATGGTACGATTAACCCTCCCACCCCATCCTCCACACGCGCGCACACACACACACACACACACACACACACACACACACACACACACACACACACACCATAGCCATTGTTACCACCCCTTTCTATACTTGGTTGTCTGTCTTCCACCCACTGCTTCATTCAAAATTGCAAATTTTGCTTTGCACTCAACCGATATTTTTTCAAAGTACGCCATACTTTTTAAGGCGAATTTTCTACCATTTATGCAGCCACTGGCTGCATTGCAACCTTCTGGGTGTACCCAACCTGAGCTAACAAATTGCTTTTATCAACAACAAAGGCGAGAACAAAAACCTGGTTATAATGAAGGTTTCTTCCTGTTAAAATAGAGTTCTTTCTCCCCAGTGTCAACGAGTGCTTGCTCATAGGGGATTATCAGATTTTCCCTATAAGATAAACATGTCAGGTGTGTTGTACAATGGTTTTTCTCATCTGTTAACAGTGTCAGTATAACAGCGAAATAACCATACCTGCTTTTATTCCATCAAATTTTTTATCTTTTCTCAAAAGAAGCAGATTTCCCTAATATTTGTTATTTTTATTCTGCAAATTCTGCTTGGATCAGCTGGCTGCTATATTTGTGGCATTTCAAAACATGTTGCCAACATTGCTGAGTGCCCTCTGGTGGACAATCTATGCAATGTCAACACTGATAACAGGGTTGAAGGGTGTTTTTTTTCCCCCCATTTCTCCTTTATTTAATTTAACTTTGCTTTATGTTAGGATGACACTTTTCATTTATCAGCATTTATAAATGCTTTTACAAAAAGATCAGTAAATGGCTAACATCTGCAATAAAATCAGCCCACTGATTAATCGATCCACTTCTACTTGAGATCTGAGCACGCTGTTGTTAGCGTCAAAAATAAGCGAAAGACCCACCTGTGCAAGCTTGATTTTGCTTAGTTTGGTCTCTTTTAGTTGTTGTAGCTACACATTTTTATCTATTTTATAGTATGCTGTGAGGCTCTCTATGATTTTTCTTCTTGAAACAAGCTATATAAATACATTTGACTTAATTACCTCACAGTCTAAAGCACCTTTTAAATGACTGCAGTTTTTAACTTGCACTGTATAAGTAAAATTGAAATGAACTGAATATTTATTTGCACACTAATACATTTCTGTACTTCTCAGACTCTGAAGTAAAATGCCTTTCTTAGACATCAACAGAAATTATCCTTTGGAGAATATTCAGGAATAGTATAAACTATAAACAATGCGCAATTGACAACATTTCCTTAGGTATACAATTTAACAGGAGGAATTACAGTTTTTTGCCTAAACTAGCTTCTTCTGCTCCTCACTGTTTAAAAGTTACAATACACTAGTCTGTGGTTAGATCCGCTCTGGAAAGTGGTGATCCTGTTCACCTCTGCAAACGACAAATTTCACAGAATGTGTATAATTTGCAAACTTTAATGTGCATCAAATATATAGAAGTGAGCATCAATGCAAAAGAAATATTTGTAAACATCTGTCAGTCAAACTGCTGCTGATGTTGAAAATGAACATGGAGAGGTGTATATGAAAGGGTCATAGCTGAGTTCTGGCTCAGTTTTCTTCAGAAAGGAAGAGGAAATAATAACGACCCCCGTTTAATTTTGTCTTTGCGTCAGATAAGTTTAAATAAAAAGCTACATTTGTCATCTTAAAGCAAAAAACTATCACGCTTGCGATTTGCCTCAGTTAAATGTAAAATGTCATCGCTGTCAGTGAGAAGTTATGTGTGTGTGTGTTTGTGCACATGCAGTACATGCGCTCTTTATTTGTTTCTCACGCCCCAGGTTCCTTCCAGTAGAGGAAGCTTCGCTGTCAACTTGCTCACACCACACTGGAGATCAACTCAGCCCCTCTCAACATCAAACCAGATTTAAATGTGTGGAAAAGAGCAAAAGTGATTTGTGGGGAAAAAGGGAGAAAGTGGGGAAAAAAGAGGAAGGGATTTAAAGTTAAAGCAAAAAAAGAAGAAAGGCGTATAAACACTGCGGGCTCTATTTTGTTCCCAAATTTACAGGCTCCATCTCTCGCTCTCTCTCCGCCGACCCCTCCCCGATCTCACCCATCCAAACCCTATAGTGTGTGCCCATTGAAGGGGCACTATCATTTACCTGCACACTAATTAGAACAGTCAGCACAGCAAACTCCACTTCACTCACCACCAGGCTCACAAATTACATTTCATGTGTTTGTTATTTACTGCTCTTCTTTAATTAGAAAAAGTATTTGGAGGAGCATTCTTGAGGTACGGTGAAATGTTTTCCTCTCCCCCCTGTTTTATTCTCCATACTGAATAGTCGTCCCTCCTCAGAGAAATTCTCTTTTGTTTCACTATCTATAGGCACTTTCAGACCAATCTGTTTATCATGTCTGCATTGCATGGGCCGGGGTCCATTGTGGTTCTTGAAACTGTTTTTAGATTCTTTTTTTATGGTCCTAACATAAAATAGGTACATTTCCAGCATAGGAGTAAATTTAAGCGATGCAGGTGTACTGTGATTGGTCCATTGGGGTATATTTACCGCTCAAAATTCATGAATGCAGCAGCAAGAATAACTGTTTTAAAAAGTGTTAACCATATTAAATGACTTCACACAGCACCTCTTAATGTTAGCCTTAAGATAAGAGCAAAAAATGAGCTGACAGTGGAGTCAGGCTTTATTGAGATACGACAGAGGACTCATCACAGTAAAACAAAAATCTTAGCTGTCAGTTTCCCTGAATTGCTGCTAGGCATCCACTACACATTAAAGCAATGTAGAGAGAAAATGAAGAGGCTGCTTTACCGAAAGATTCAGTCACTGAATCTGGTTACTAAGTTCACTTTGTTTTACTTGAATTTTATAGTACCCCATATCTAGCAACCACTTCACCATACAAGTTTTTTTTTTTTAAATTGATGAAAATATTGTATTTACGCTGGTTTTATTTAGCTTTTTGGGTTTCTGCATGATTGTGTCTTTTGTAAAGCAAGCCTTCACCCACTGTGTTCCTTTCTTAGGGTCTGCCTTCGAAAAGAAAATAGTATTTGGAGCTACCATCTTCACTTTTGTTGTTGCAAGTACCTTCAATTTATCGTTTTACTAAGGTTATGCATGGGGATTGGAAAAAAATACTTTAGCTGATGATCTTGCGAGCTCAGTGGTAACGCTCTGTTTGCACCTCCAACTCGATGGCTTTTAATCTGCACAGAACTGTGAACAGAGTGTTGCATCGCTGTATCTGGAGATAAGTATGGAGGACGCTGCAGAAACAACAAGCAGCAGTCTGAGAGCACAAGCCTCCACCAAGGAAGCTCACCATCTGGGCAGTATTTACTTTTAAGTTGCCGTAACGATCAATGGCAGTAAGAATTATAGTTTTAATAGTTCTACATAGGATTATGATTAAAACTTTGGCCTTCAGATCATTCTATTGACCTTGTAGGAGAGGTCAAAGGTTAAATGTAATATGATATTTTAAATTTTTAATGCGGTACTTGTGGGGCGATTGTGGTTCAGGGGGTTTGGAAGTTCATCTTGTAACTGGAAGGTTGCCGGTTTGATCCCCAGCTCTGTCTGTCTTGGTTGTTGTGTCCTTGGGCAACACACTTCACCTACTGCTTACTGGTGATGGCCAGAGGGGCCGATGGCACGATATGGCAGCCTCGCTTCTGTCAGTCTGCCCCAGGGCAGCTGTGGCTACAACTGTAGCTGCCTCCACCAGTGTGTGAATGTGAGAGTGAATGAATAGTGGCATTGCAAAGCGCTTTGAGGATCTGAAAAAGCGCTATATAAATGCAATCCATTATTATTATTATTACTTTCTCTATATTGACTATGCACACCACATTTGAAAGAATCATAGCTTCTAAGTTATAAGGCTTTTCAAGGCTTTGTCAATTTTCAACTAATAAGCTATTAAGTCGACCCTGAAAACCTTGGTGGATATAAACCAAATCTTAACAGATTGTTAACAAAACGCCACTCTACGTGATAAAAAGAAGGGACAGGAAGAAAGCAGGAGAGAGGAAGTAAGAAAAAGGGGGCATATGGAGTAGCAATTTGGGTTGACAAGACGAAAAGCAGGAGAAGGCAGGCGGTGGATGCATCTGAGATTACCTTGAACTGTGCAGGAAGCTTTTTGTTTCTCACTTAATGTACATTTAGTATGCTTTTTTTATTACGTGCTCACTGTGAAGTCTTGAAATTATCCAGCAATATTGTTTCTCAGCATACACATTGCTAATGAATTTTGTAATTGAAACGCTTCAAAAATGTGAGCACGACAAATAACATTTTATTCATCTGAATTGTTTTGGTATGAAAACAAAAAAGCTCACAGGTGGATATCTGAAAGTCTAGAGAAAAAACAAACATACCATTCCAACCATTTTCATGGTTCGAACCCATTCTTACAGCTTCAGCTTTTACAATTTAGTGAAATACCTGAATACATAGTGCGTAAAAAAAACAAAACAAACATATTTATATTTTTCTTACATCTTAACCCACTAATATTTCCATGCATATCTCGGTGTTTTGCTTAATGAAAACAGTCTACAGAGAAGCATAACTACAAACTACAAAAAAAAAGAGGCATAAACAAAAGCAGGAACATGAGAAATAAATGGTTAACATTTAGAGAACAGAGGCAGACGAGCAGGCAGAGAACACATTCACCCTGAAACTATAATATAAAGTGGAAACGTCAGGGTAACAAGACACAGCTGAACTAGAAGATGAGACACAGGGCAGTAAAACTGATTGCAAGGTACAGTTAGAAGGTGAGTAACAAACTAAAGCAGGAAGTAACTGAGAGTAACTGAGTAATGCAGCAGCATGAGACCCACACTGAGCGTGGTATAGTACAAAGGTGGGCAAATCCAGGCCTGCAGGTTTTAAATGAGTCCTTCATCCATCACAGCTGATTTAAATGGCTAAATTACCTCCTCAACATGTCTTGCAGTTTTCCAGAAGCCTGGTAATGAACTAATCATTTGATTCAGGTATGCTGACCCAGGTTGAAACCTGCAGGACACTGGCCCTTGAGGCCTGGAGTTGACACCCCTCATATACAGTGGGGCAAAAAAGTATTTAGTCAGCCACCGATTGTGCAAGTTCCCCCCCTAAAATGATGACAGAGGTCAGTAATTTGCACCAGAGGTACACTTCAACTGTGAGAGACAGAATGTGGAAAAAAAATCCATGAATCCACATGGTAGGATTTGTAAAGAATTTATTCGTAAATCAGGGTGGAAAATAAGTATTTGGTCACCTCAAACAAGGAAAATCTCTGGCTCTCACAGACCTGTAACGTCTTCTGTAAGAAGCTTTTCTGTCCCCCACTCATTACCTGTATGAATGGCACCTGTTTGAACCCATCATCTGTATAAAAGACACCTGTCCACAGCCTCAAACAGTCAGACTCCAAACTCCGCCATGGCCAAGACCAAAGAGCTTTCGAAGGACACCAGGAAAAGTATTGTAGACCAGACTGCACCAGACTGGGAAGAGTGAATCTACAATAGGCAAGCAGCTTGGTGTGAAAAAATCAACTGTGGGAGCAATCATCAGAAAATGGAAGACATACAAGACCACTGATAATCTCCCTCGATCTGGGGCTCCACGCAAGATCTCATCCCGTGGGGTCAAAATGATCATGAGAACGGTGAGCAAAGATCCCAGAACCACACGGGGGGACCTGGTGAATGACCTGCAGAGAGCTGGGACCAAAGTAACAAAGGTCACCATCAGTAACACACTACAACGGCAGGGAATCAAATCCCGCAGTGCCAGACGTGTTCCACTGCTGAAGCCAGTGCATGTCCAGGCCCGTCTGAAGTTTGCCAGAGAGCACATGGATGATACAGCAGAGGATTGGGAGAATGTCATGTGGTCAGATGAAACCAAAGTAGAACTTTTTGGTATAAACTCAACTCGTCGTGTTTGGAGGAAGAAGAATACTGAGTCACATCCCAAGAACACCATACCTACTGTGAAGCATGGGGGTGGAAACATCATGCTATGGGGCTGTTTTTCTGCCAAGGGGACAGGACGACTGATCCGTGTTAAGCACAGAATGAATGGGGCCATGTATCGTGAGATTTTGAGCCAAAACCTCCTTCCATCAGTGAGAACTTTGAAGATGAAACGAGGCTGGGTCTTCCAACATGACAATGATCCAAAACACACCGCCCGGGCAACAAAGGAGTGGCTCCGTAAGAAGCATTTGAAAGTCCTGGAGTGGCCTAGCCAGTCTCCAGACCTCAACCCCATAGAAAATCTGTGGCGGGAGTTGAAAGTCCGTGTTGCTCGGCGACAGCCCCAAAACATCACTGCTCTGGAGAAGATCTGCATGGAGGAATGGGCCAAAATACCAGCTACTGTGTGTGCAAACCTGGTAAAGACCTATAGTAAACGTTTGACCTCTGTTATTGCCAACAAAGGTTATGTTACAAAGTATTGAGTTGTATTTTTGTTATTGACCAAATACTTATTTTCCACCCTGATTTACGAATAAATTCTTTACAAATCCTACCATGTGGATTCATGGATTTTTTTTTTTACATTCTGTCTCTCACAGTTGAAGTGTACCTCTGGTGCAAATTACTGACCTCTGTCATCATTTTAGGTGGGGGAACTTGCACAATCGGTGGCTGACTAAATACTTTTTTGCCCCACTGTACTAGAACACTGGGAGGGTATATAATCTCTTTGTTTAACATGATCGTTAAATTAAAATTTAAACAAGAACTAAAAGACTCAGAATACAAGTTCTGCTATAGCTGGAAAAGGCAAAATAATAAACAAAATCACAAGGAATTAAAACCCAACTAGATTAGCGAAGTGACTGAACAAAAACTCAAACATGAATGAAACAAAGAGAAAATTTCCAGAAGCTCAAAACTCTGCCTCCAAAACACAGGAACCATTCACTAACATTTAGTCGCTCTGTTTAAAACACAGAAATATATAATGCTTATGGTCATGACGGCGTTGATGGTTATGGCTCTTCAGAGGGTCTCTGGTAATAGATTTAGCTCCATTACAATTATGGATTTCTTAGAAGGCGCCACTTGTGTTGCTTGATGATATACTGCAGGTCATTTTTCTGCTCTCTATGCACAGCAGTGGTGCAACGACTTGTTTCTGAATGTTGGATTAACACAGAACATAAGGGACATATTGTTTTAGATGGGTTTTTTTTTTGTTTGTTTGCTTATCACAGGTACATCACGGTGAGTAATGTGTGTACTTGGAGTTAAGGGGTGGGGGTCACAGGATCGAGGTGGGAGGAGATGAGGAATGATCTCACACAGAGATGCTCCATAAATCCCACTCATAATTGTTTCCCTACTTGGTGTGCAGTCTTGCTTCATAAAGGGGGCAAAGCCAAGGGTGCTCTAAATGTCAGGGGAGCGGTGCGCTGATGAATTACCTTTTAAAGATATCAGAGAGAGGCGCATTTCATGTGAAAGATGAGGCCAACACAGTCCTCTTAGGCCCTGTCTGCCTGTGTGAGCATATTTCCCCCCCAGGGGAAATTTGTCTTTTTATCAACTGTCCAGAGAAGTCACAGCTTATCCTAACTGAATAAATCAAAGAGAATTAGTTTGCTAGCTTCTCTTATCTGGGATGTGCCTGTTTTTCTGCAGAGATCACCTGCAGATGTGGGTAAATATGTGTGTGCGTGTTTGCTGAATTGGCCTGACAGTAGCGATGGCTCAAATATGAATGGTTTAGTTTCAGCTGGCAGTGTGAATGTACTGCTCTGTCTTTTTTAGAGGAACAAGACTGACCAACAGTAGGGTGTAAACAAAAACTCATACATAGCTGCTGAGTTAGCATGCTTATATGTGTGCAAAGCAAGTACGAAGTAGTACATCGTGTGTTTGTGGGTGAGTTGAGCAAAGTCCTGTACATCTAAAATTACCAAATAAGATAAAACATAGGTCAGAATGACATGACAGAGTTTAAGAAAATAAATATGAGACAAAACAGTAAAAACAACACAGATTTGAAAAAGGTCAGAATTCCTTGTGATTTAAAAACCAGAGTTCAGTTACTACCTTGATCTTCGTCGAGGCAGCTGAAACGATGCTAGTTTTAACAGAGGTCACCGGATGTCTCGTTGCCCTTGGCCTGTCTGGGACAGCTATCATTACAGAACCGGTGCTTCTTCAGATAAGAGCACCAGGACTTCACAGCACATGGGCTGCCGCTGCAGTAACCTGCTGTGATAGCTCATGCTTAAAGGATAATACTTTTTTACACATTAATCAGATGGCTCTTTGACCACAGAGTATTGCACGGCACAGGTGAAATTGAAAAGCGTGGTTTGGTTCCCTGATAATCTCCACGCAAGTATCAGTAGAATATAGCCACTGGTGTCACTGAAATGCTTCGGAGTCTTGGAAGCGATGACAGCAAGTTTGAAAATACATGGTTATAATGTCAGACATACTGCAATTCGCACAAATTTCGCTCTCCGCTTTAATCTCTCTGGCTCTTCATACCATCTGGATTCTTGGCGAATGTAAACACTGAGTTATGAGAGACAGAACAGAAAGCTCTTTTGCTTTCTAATTCTGGTAGAATGCAATTTATTTTGTAGCAGGCGTGTTAGTGGCATCATTCACAAATGAATCATCAAAATAGCCACACACACACACACACACAGACACAAAATAACTGACAAGGCATGAGAAAATAGAGTCCTCTAATACAATAATGTGCATAATTCTTGAACCAACCCTCAATTCTTTATATTTTGCAAGGAAAATGGGAAAGAAGTGCATTGATTGATTGAAACATAGCTAATCATAAATGGAAATACAGCATATACGGCAAAAACAGAGCTTGGAAGGCAGTACTTGGTATGACCACCTTTGTTCACGCACAGCCTGAACTCTCTTAGAGAAGCTTTCTGGTAATTTCTTTAAGTAGGCTTCAGAAATAGTTCCCCAGGCTTCTTGAAGGACATTCAAAGCTCTTGTTTGGATGTTGGTTGTCTTTTGTTCTGTTCTTTCTAAGTTCCCACACTGCTTCACAAAGGCTCTGAGGAGGCCAATCCATGGCTGATAGTGTTCCATTGTGTGCTTCTCTATCCAGATATGCTTTTACTTTTGCCTATCAGATGCTATCCAGATGGTACTGCATGGCGGATCAAACTCCAGTGCCATCAATTTCAAAGATCCCTATTTCTTTTTTTTCTTAATCATCTGTTATTTGGTTAACACTGGTTCATCTCTTGAGTTAGATGGCTTTTTGTGCCTGAATGGTTCATAGGTCATTGGCTTAACAAAAAAAACAACAAAACAACACAAAAAACAACATCCGTCTGAAAATGGTCATGAACAAGGACCAGACTGAAAATGTATGGATAAGCAGCCAGTTTAAAGAAGTGTCAAGAAAACCTTCCTGAAAGCCTGTTACTGTTCCTTAAGACCATTTAGAACATTTTAAAAATTACTAAAAATGTCTGACTCCTGGAAGCAAAACGTAAAGACATGCATATATCATGTATGCATCAAAATATTGCTGAACTCAGACCTTATAACTGAACCTCTGAAACTGTGTTTAACAACGTCAAAGGTGATCCGTCATTTGTTCTTTGCTGTTACACGATCTAAAAATAAACCGAATAATCAGTTCTTTGACCTAAATAGCGTCTTAGGTTTTCAATTTAACAGTTGAACATCAAGTTTGTTTTGGGTATTTTTTTTCCTCTGCCCCCATGGGCGAGAAATTGCTTTCTTTCTTGCTGTGAAAGCAGCCAGTCACTCGTGTTAATTTTTGTGTTTCTTTCCATCAATCACCCCCCCTCCCCCAAATGTGTTTTTATGTTTGTGCCCATTTGCAGGGCTGCCTCTATCCTCTTCCATTCTTCTTTTGTGTTTGTGTCTATGAATTTCGAGAAAAAAAGCATGTCGAGGAGCTGCCTTTGGTGATGGCAGCAATTTGGCCTTCATATCCTCCAAACGTTGCTTAGTGCTGCGTTATGGTGTGTGTGTGTGTGTGTGTGTGTGTGTGTGTGTGTGTGTGTGTGTGTGTGTGCGTGCGCATTTTAGGATGCAGGATACAGGTTGTTTTGAGCCACAATTTTAAAAAGACTTTGGCAGCTTTCAACTAAAAACAATAAACAGTGTTATATTTTTCTATAATGTGTGACAGCTCACAGTAAAGGAGGTGAGAAGTGAATGATGGAAGGCTAGTGTCATATTTCTTACCTCTTAAACTGACAGGTTGTCAAAGACTGAGCAGTAATTGAAAAGCATGGAAAAGTGGATAATGATCGTTTATTTGTGTGAAATTCAAACGTGGGGTTGAGAAAAGCTGGACTTGTCGGTTCAGGGGCTTATCTAGCTTTGGTTGGCTGAGTAATTAAATCAGAGAAGCGAGTGAAGTTCTCCTCAGCTCAGCGCCTCGTCTTGTTTCCTCTTTAGTCAGGTGGCTATTAAACCTCTGATTGCACTCCCCATCTTCTGACTTCAGCTTAGCTATTAAACACAGACTGAAAGCATTTTTTTTGGCTTATGTGTGTGTGGATGCACATTGCGTCACGCAGGGATATGCACGAATGGAAAGCATGATTTAGATCACGAGTGCAAGCAAAACAACGACAGCGTAAAAACAACAGAAGACAGGCGGAAGCAGAAAAGATGCGCGTTTTACACTTGCGTCGTGTTCCTCCACCTATTGTTGACTAGATGATAAATGCTTCTTTCCGCAGTTATAAATCCATTTCTGTCTGACATGTGCGATCTATGACCTTATGCTTCAGCTCAGAACATGCACAATAATGCATCTGGTCGTGCATGCACAAGCATTTACTTTACTATATAAAGCACCTTGTGATTTGGCACTATATTAATAAAGTTGACTTGAATAGTCTTTTTCCTTTTACCTGTTTCTCCTCTCCAAATAACCAAGCACCCGTAAATCCTCTAACACCCTAATGGATGTCTGCAGAAACAGTTTATGGGCCCCTATTATCAAACATTCAGCAGTTGTTTCTCTCTCCAAAACCTGCTAGTGACAGTATGACTGTACGACCTCCTCCAAGGTCATATCAGATCCTTCCCCTGCCCTCCAAAGATTTCCCAGATTAGACTAATTCCATACTCAGACGTGACCTCCGGCCAAGCCGCCTGCATACATGCATTCTTATGTTTTAAGCTTTCTTTGCTG
Source organism: Mchenga conophoros (assembly GCF_057382185.1). Lineage (NCBI taxonomy): Eukaryota > Metazoa > Chordata > Actinopteri > Cichliformes > Cichlidae > Mchenga > Mchenga conophoros. The sequence goes on from NC_140530.1 coordinate 24,334,990, forward strand.
GTGTGGACAAGGTTGTTCAGCAAGAGAGTTGACCTTTGGGTTCGTAACAGAGAAAAGCTGCAGTTATGTTACACTCAGGTCCACTATCTTTGCAGGCAACAGCCATTAGGCTGGTGTTGTTTTCACCTTGTACCTGTCTTGGTACGTGTGTCATCTGAGCAAAACTTTATCCAGGAGACACCTGCTGAAAAGAGAACAAGCGCAACGGTGTTTTTGATTACTTTGTAGAAATCTGTGTTTCTGTGGGGGGGTTTTAGCACTGCAACCTTGCAACAGACCATAACAAAACTATGGAGAGCAGAACTTGACCCCTGAATACCTGCAAATCATGTAATCATGTAATAATATATAGTATTGACAAGTGACTACTTTTTTTTTTCTCAGAAAATCAGCATGCCGAGAGGCATTGAGAGTTGCCCTTAAATAATGGGGTCTACTTACATCTTTGTATTTCTGCAATTTGATGAATAACAAAGCCTTTGGTGCCTGAGTTGCATCTATTGTGCACCACAAAATGCAAAAATCACTAAAGAAAAGAACAAATCAGTGTAAGGCTGAAGTAGGGCTGGGCGATATATCGAGTTTTTAAAAAATATCGATATATTTTCATACGAGATATAAGATGTGACAATATCGTTTATATCGATATAGTCTATGTTATGTTATAATTATACTTGTGGAGCCGCAGGTTTGCCTCTCTTTCGTCCACTTTTGTCTCTACGCAATGTTACTCTGCCTCGCCTCTCATTCACTGAACACAACTCCGCCTCCCTCATAGCTTCACCTGCAGGCAATGACAAGATGAAAGCGGAAAATCTCCGTTAGCGAGTTACCGTGCGTGGGGCTGGACGGCGTCAACGTGTTAGCGAGCTAACCGCGCTAGCGAGCTAACCGCGCTAACGACATGCAGCCCGGAGGGGCTGCACGGCCTAAAATCCTTTCATTTTCTCAAAAATCGTCAGTGCGCCTTATGTATGAATTCTGGTTGTGCTTACTGACCGCGAACCGATTTTATGTGGTACACAGCGCTCAGCAATCTGTCAAAAAATGTTTTAATATGACTTTGCTAAGCTACGGAGCTGCACCGCTTGATGGATTGTCGGAGGATTACGGCTACCGGGGAGGAGCCTCGCGGAGTGATACGTACTGTGTGTGTATAAGGACCACAAATGGCACCTGTTCAGAGACGTGGTGCAGCTGTGAAATCTGTCTCTTTGTTATTATGCTCAGCGTCTATTAGTTTACATTTTGACTGCACAATTGTGAGCTTTTTGTTATGCACAAAAACAACATTGTTTTCTTTTATTTATGGACCATGATTATTTAATAAATGCTGATAATTTATTTTTAAGTAATTTCTTCATGTACATCTACGCTGTATGTAAATAAAAGTGCCCGTGTGACATCTGGGACACAGTGTGACTAAGAACTCTCTTTTTGTTCTCAACTTATGGCTTTAAAAAAAATATCAAGATATGTATCTTATATCGCCATCCAGCTAAAAAATATCGAGATATGAATTTTGGGTCATATCGCCCAGCCCTAGGCTGAAGCCTGCATAAATCTGTTCCAATTAGTCATAATGAGTCTTTTCTCATGTGCTTTGCTCTCTGTGTTTTCCCTCAGCCCCCGTCATCCTTAATGAATTAAACTGGACCCAGGCACTGGAGAGGGTCTTCATTGAAAACCGTAGGGAGGACAGCTCTCTCCGCTGGCAGGTGTTTGGGAGTGCCACGGGCATGACACGATACTACCCAGGTAGGCTGCAGAGTACTGAGTCAACAGTGATGCCTCAGTCATAACTTACTGCATGATAGAGTCTAAATTGACCCTAGGGCTCCTCAGCTGGAGAACATTGCCAATCTCTTATCAGATGGCTCTACTGGTAACTTGATAGAGAGACTGAAATTATGATTACCTTGATCTAATCTGATCTGAAACATCCAACAGTGCACTGGATGGGCTATAATTTGTTTTCTTGTGCTCTCTAGCAACTCCATGGAGGGCACCCAACAAGATTGACCTATACGATGTCCGCAGAAGACCATGGTAAGTGCCCTCTTTATAGAGAACTCCTGTCCACAAGTCATTATTTGCATGCTTTGTTGCACTATTATTAATGCCTGCTGGTGTTTTTAAGAAGAATAGGAAAACAGCTGCCTTTACTTAGAGCCAGATATGTAAGTGGTGAATGCAAAAATTTTATTATTGTCCTATAACACTGCACAGTGTTGCACATAAATAATTTGGATCATCATTCAATGAACTCAGCTCGGGCCAGCTGAGCGGGAAGTATTCCTGCTGTGTAAACACATTTTACCTGTTAATGAAAAAATGTAACTATTTTTAACGTCCTCTAAATTCTTAGATAAAGTTGTTAGACTTTGAAATTTGCAGGGTGTTCCATCTTTGTATTGAATTTGAGTGCTTACCAGGTGAGTCCCATTGAACATTTAGGGGCAAAGAGTTTGCTCAGGTGACTCCTAACCTATGCAAAAATCAGCAGTAGCAACAGAGTGAAATTAAAAAGTGAAAAAAGCAACAGCTTTCCTGCCGTACTATCTTAAGACTATGGCAAATTGTGTTCTGTTTTCAACCTCTACATACACACACACACACGCGCACTGTAACCATTTTCACATTTTAATATAACAGAGGCAGCGGCCTGTGTCACTTCACTGCATATGCCTTTTGTTTTTATATTGAAAATAATCTGTGGTAATTTCATCTTCATAAGCCTTATAATTATTTGCTCGGTGAAACAGCATAACCTGTGATTGCATTTAAAATGCTCTTCACATTGATGCAGCTATTATAAAAATGCTCAAAATACCCCGTTTGAATTTAAAAAGGACATCATTTTCAGAGGATTTCCCTAACTGGCTTCACATGAAGAAAAACAAACAGAAGAAGTAGGAGTCCTGTGCTCAGCTCAGAGCTAAGAGAATAATATTTAACTCAATCAGATCATTGACTGTTTCCAGACTTATCACAGTAGTATACATATAGTAAGAGCATATATGATGCCTTTTCTCGGGTGCCCACTTTGACGTGTGTTCTGTGTTCAAATGCTAATACCTATACAGAGTGATGAGCTGGACAGAAATAGGCAGCGTTGGGCTAAACACCCACCCGCCTGAGCTTTCTGTCCACCCCTTGACTTTCTGTCTACCTGCCACTGTCACATCAGCTTTGTGGTAGCACTGCCTGTTGCCTGGTTACAGGTTGGAGTGAACTGGACATAATCATGACAGCAATGTTGATTAGACCTGACCCCATTTTCCATCTCTGTCTTCAGCCAGCTCAAAGTGAGTGGCTGTTTGAGGTCAGGCCAGGCTGGCAGACGAAGTCAACAAGAACTACCTCAGAACTAAACAAACGCCAGCGACCCTTTCTATTGTGCTACTGTTTATATGAAACTCAATATTCCACAGGTAATATCTTAAAATGTATCCGAGTCTAACGATGACTCAGGCAAAAGCCTCGATCTTCTAAATGAAATGAAATGAAACATAAAATCAGTTACTCGTTTCATGTTCTAGTGGAGTTTTAAGGTCCCATCAAGGTTCAGTTTATTCATCCGTGAAAACTGAGAGATTACTCTGCACCCAACCTGATCAACAAGTGCAGATTGCATCAAATAAACACATCCGGTGGCTCGTAAAGCTATTCATATTCCCTCAGACAATTATTACTACTGTATTTGCAAGTAGTCGATTTAAAGCTGAGTCTATAGGATGTCTCACAACAATGCAAACAAATAGAGGCCTGTCCCCAAATGCAGTGTAGGGATCGTGTTTACTGTTCAGTTCCTCGGGTTGGTGTTTTATTTATCTTCAGGCCACATGAGAGAACCAAGCCATGATGCTGTAAATGCAGTCTGTGTTAGCACAGGTAGATCTGCACATGCAGAGAAACTCAAACTTTCTATTAAAGATGAGTCATGGCTTTCTACAGAAAAACCCCCCAAAGGAACTTGTGTCTCTTGTTTTGAAATCTTTAAAAAAACAATAAAAAAAACTGGTCTAGCTATTTAATAAATTGCATCAAATCTATATGCAAAATCAGAATTGTTAACAAAAAATGTATTTTAAAAAGGTACATTTGAATATTTGATGATATATTTGATAATATTTGAAAATAATTGAGTTTAAATGACTGGTTGTGACCTGGCTCAAAGTTGGTGCTCTCTTTAAAATGATTAACACTGGATTCATTCAAGTACTTATAACTATGACTTATAATATCAGCTAAAAGCAAAAAGCATGGAGGCAAGAAGTGGTGTCTCTCACTTCAAGCCACCCTCGGGCAAGCCTTAATCCTCACCTCCTCAGGCGTAGACAATTAGCAGGTAACCCTTAGCAACACCCAGAGACGGCACTGCCGCTGCAAGGTGAGCAGGGGTGGCAGACGGGCCTAACACTCAAGCAAGAGCAGATTTTGTTCGGGGTGACACTTCTATTTACAGTAAGATCACGGATTGTGCCTCCGAATGAAAACATTAACATCACAGTGTACAAACATGAGACTAACAAGGTGTTCCCCGACAGTTTAATTAAGTTAACACCAGGCTTAAGTCTCTAAAGTTGTGCTGCACTGTCACATCAGGCAACACTAGAAACATGTAAAACACTGGAAAACACAAGGCAGTGTCTAGCGGGACATGTTAAAACAGTGATCCTGTCGGTGATCTGCCAGTGCAATAACAGAAGTAAACCTGATTTTAATTCTTGTTACACATGTTGTGACTGGGGGACTCTTCCCGGAGACAGAAATGAGGCGGATGAGAAGGTTGACGAGGACGGTGCAGCAGGAGCATGTGTGATGGGGTGGACAAGAGGAAGTGGGGGGTTTTTGCAAAGAGGAACACCTTGTCACCCACCCACCGCCCCGGTTGTCCATGTTTGTCACTGTCATTTCTGTTGAGCTTTTACTCATGTTGGAGATTTCGACATTCCCGTTGCCTGTTGCTTAGCAACTTGTGCCCAGCCGCGCTGAATGGCACAGCCGTGGCAGGGAGTGTCATGATATGTCAGGTCAGACTTGTGTGATTATACTTTAACGTGCTGTCTCCCCAACTGACATTCTCCGGAGAGGTCAGCCAATCACGCATTTTCCAAAACCAGTCTCCTGGTGTTAGGTAAGCCCGTCGTGTGGCAGCTGTAGATAGCGGCATCCGTTGCGACGACAGATGCAAGGTGTACAGAAGCTAAGAAGAGCACAATATATGTGTCTGTGTGGCATTTAGGTAGGACTAAAATCCTTCCCTTCTTTTTTTTTTTTTTTGTATATGTGTAAAAAAATATGAATTGTGCATTTGTAGCTGCTGCTATGCACATTTTCTAAGTTTTATTTTACAGTTGTTTCTACGCTTGGTAGTCCAGTCGATAGGCGCCAAAATTTTGTGATACATCAACTGAAGGTAGAAAAAAGCACATAAAAAGCACATAAACAAAGCATGTTTTTCATATTCTCTAAGATTTGTAATTTGAAAAACAGATAATAAACGAATATGATGGAACAGAAAAATGGCACATGCTACACCTGAACTCATGTTATTTCCTAATAGAAGCTCTAATTGAGCTTAAGTTAGGTGTGACAGTGGGCAGAGGTTCCTCTACATGTATAAAAAAAAAAACCTACAGAATGAATATCTTGATGCACAGGAAATACAACACTACAAACACATATGGTGAAAATTTCAAATCCGAGAATATATTGATTCATCAACTATAGTCTTCTATTTCAGTGTGAGAAGCTAACTAGCATTTGAAAGCCTGTTCAAATTGCCACCTTATTTGTTGAAGCACATTAAAGCTCTGTCAAGTCTACCGGTGTTCATACAGAGGTTTTCCTTTTGTAAAGTGATCTCGCATCTTGAGAAACAGAAGCTCATTTGGGCAAATGTCATCCAGTAGCTTCACAGTATAATGTGCAATATCTAGAGTTAGCTAATATAAGGTGCTGGCATTTCTGATGCTATAAAATTATTCACGTTAAAGACTTCATAAGAAACAAACTTGAACTTTTGAACAATCACCTTAAAAATAGCCTATATAACATGAATATTTACACATTGGTATATGAGAGACAGCAGCGTGAAGCAGTAAAAACATCTACATCTACTTGTTAAGGGAAGATGTATCAACCCTGTTTCTATTGGTTGAGGCTGTTTTGTTTATATTTTTAACATTTGCAGCTTATACACATTGTACACCACAGCCTGTGGATTCAGAGTGTAGCAGACACCAAATATTTGCACTTATCTGCAAAGACTCACTCACAGGCTGACTAAAATCTTAGTGTGGATATCAAGCTTTGGATCAGGACTTTTTCACAGTGAGTAATCCAAACCACACAGGAGCATATTAATAACTACCCTTGTGCTGTGGATGGATCACTTTAGATTCTCTTTTGGCTGAAGTTTAGCCTGTTTTTGGCATTTTCTCCCTGTCATATGATCCTTAACATGAAGATTATTGAGAAAAGTTTAACCTTCATCCTACATCTTCCCTGTGGTCGTGTGTTTATGTTAGCCTAGTTCCCCACCAAGGAGCACGTCATTATATGTCAGCTTGCCTAATTTCATTAACCCTCCAGATTCCATTAAAATGTATTTTTGTGTTTTTGTTTAACTGAAAACATATTGCAGTGCTATATGTTTTAGTCTTTTAGAACTACTCTGCTCAGAACATGGCATATGCTAACTTGCTGCTAACTCGTGATTCCTCTAAACCTTATAAATTGACTTTTTCATGAAAGCCTTGGCAGTAAAAATTTCTTGCCAAACCAGGGAGAAAAGCTACTCTGTTTATTTTATTGGAACTGAAAGAATTTGGACCGTCTTTGATTCTCAGTAGTGCTTCAGAGTTTCTTTGATTTTGGAAACCAAAGGAGCGTTTGGACCCAGATACATCGCTATTAAACCCTCACTACGTATTGCACGTTAAGATTCGTTGCACAATTTGTTGATTTGTTTGGCTAGTCACCATTTCAGTGACCTCAAGGAATGTCGAGATTTGGCCCTTGGTTCCAAATAGGACAAATGCTAGATTTGAAATTTTTGATGACAGTAATTATCCCTGTCCAGTTGTCTCAGTAGTTTTTAAATTGCCTATAATTTTACATGACGAATGGTGCAGTGGCTGGCTTTTCAGTTCTGGCCCTGAAATTCAACTTTTCTATCATCTCATGTCAAGTCACTGTGACTTAACTTAACTGTACTATTCTATGTAGTTTTGTGCTCATCTCACATCATGCAAGGTACAACTTTAAATTGCTTTCATTTACAGCAACAGCAAACCCACAACACAGAGGTGTACCAAAAGTAAATACACTGGCATTGGAGCTTCCTGCAGGCTAGAAAATGTGCACAAATAGTGACTAAAAGTGACAAACACACACTTTCTACTCACATACCGACCGGCCCTTTTCCTCCTACACATAAATCAGATCACATGCTGTGATACCGGTCAGATGCTATAGATTCTACACCTTTGCAAATACCAGTAAAGCCAGAGAATACACAGATCTAATCTCAGTACCATCCTTCAGTAATATAAGGAGTGATGTCATCTATAAGAAGAGTCCCATCAAAGAGCAGCAGCTCTTTTGTAGTGTAAACCTGTAGTTTTACTGGGAGTAACTGATAGTGGTGTGACTGACCTAGCCAGAGCTGTCCAGGTGGTCTTCTGTGGAAAGAAAACATAATTAATTAATAAATTTTAAAAAACAGAGGGGCCGCCTTCCTTTACAGATGGTATTTCTCGCCTTCTGCTCCCCTACCAACAGCCCCAGGAAAATTAATGGTCCAGTCAACACACTTAATTGTTTCCAATTGCTCTGACATTAATTATTAACATTTGTCCATTATAATGTCTGCACTTGTTATCAAGGGAAGCGAAGCAGAGGTTGAAGTGAGGGAGAGGGAGATGGGGAAAGTGAAAGGCGAAGAAAGAAATAACCAGAGACAGGCGTGGAGTCCTGTTAGCCAAGCGTTGCAAAGATCCCATTACCTCCCAGGTTCACAACAGCATGTAGGCTGTATCACATATTGATTTCTTCAAGAAGTCAATCTAACCTCTTTATAAATATTATGACTATGGCGGTCAATCCGCGAAGCTGAAGCTCCCGAAAACACAATTCTAATATATATAGATCCCCGGGCTTTGCCTCCTCTTTTCTCTTTGTTCTCCCGACTTCAGGTAGAAGCCGGGTCAAAAGAGAGGCCTACTGAAGGTGATGCAGCAGGCTTTTATCAGAAGGTTTGCACTAAAAAAAGATCTTTCATCTGCTAAAACAACAATGTCAGGCTGATACTTGGTTGCTAAACTTTACTATAAAGAAATGTGCATGACTAATTCAATATTCAGTATTTATTTCAGATTGAAAAGTGGTGAAAGAAAACCCAAAACAAAACAACTGTATTTACAGGCATATCTGAAAATATGCACACGTGAATCATCTCGGTGCCAGCACTTCCAATAATCAACAGAAAGTGGACTAAATAAATGGCAGACAACATCTTTTTCTCCTGCAGGCTCTCTGGGCGCTGTCCTCCTATATTGTTATCTTAATTCAATCTTTATTTGCCTGCCACATCCACAGGAGCACTAAGAGAGCAGCAGTCCATAAAATAATAAGCCCATCAGCACAACACAAATCCACGCGCATAAGGGAGCAGACACGCATCCACACACACACACACACGCGCGTGGACACACACACACACACACACACACACACACACACACACACACACACACACACACACACACGCACGCATAAACAGACTTTCCCTGTGTTACAATTCTCCCATTAATCTGTGGTTATTCGCCATATATCTATTTTATATGATGCATCCTTATCAAGCGTATCGCGGTGAGGAAAACTCACGTTTTGTAGTGTCAGTTTCATTATACAGAGTATGTGTGTATGCATGCAGCTCATTATCAGCACAGTGCGTTTAATAAGCACAACTCACTTCAACAATACAGAAAACCTTTTTTTCCCACTCCATGGATCGTGTTATATGCATGTGCATGTTTCTGAAATGTATGTAGAAGATGATTCCTCCAATTTAAATGTAATGCACAGCATTTCGGTGAATGGGTCAGGGTGCATAAACACAATCTCCTGAGAGAGTTATGCACACATACACGCATGCCCCTCCCCCCACGGCACAGTTAACGTATTGATTTTACAACGTGGTGCCTCGATACAACTACTTCATGAATTCCAATGAGACTCCCTTTACTAGACTGTTACAAAAGGAGCAAAACACAATCACTGCAACGTAGAATATGTCATTGTGTTCATTGCTTGTGTAATGCATTTCTTTTTGATTTATTTATCACTTAGAGCAATACCTCCTTCCACCTCAGTGTAAAGAGCACATGTCTGCTGCACGCACAAATCAGGCTGTGTCTTGATTTTCGATATTTGTGAGTGTATGGATGCATTTATGTAGAGTACATGATGTGTTTTGTGATTATGGGTGTTAAAATCAATACTTTTGCTTTTTATTTAAAATAACCACTAACCAGTTAAACCTCGGCAGTTGCAATTAGCTATTATGTCACATGTCATGCATGCTTTCCTAAACGACCGCTCCAGTGATTATTGCCTTACTGATTAATTTAGGGTTTCTGCTTTTGATGAATATTTTATTCAACAAGACGTCGACAACTAGAAGTAATTGCTCTTCACGTGTTCTCGGAGGTAATGTCAGCCCATTAATTGTTTTGTCCAACTAACAGTCAAAAAGATAAATTTTCCAGCAGCATTATAAGGTAGTGATTTCAAAATAAAGGACTGTAACAAGGTGCAAAATCCCTTTTATTAATCATTTTTTCAAGTTTATATAATGTCACAATGTTCACAAGTCACACTAAATGGTCTATTACCCCCATACAGTGATCCTTGCATGCCTAGTAGCCATTTCTATATGACATTTAATATTTTATGAGGTGTAATATTTTACTTAGCATCCTAGATGCAATGGACAGGTGTAATGAACAGGCTGAATTAAATTTGGGCTCACGAGGTGGACTCAGAAGGAGACCTTTCGCATTAGTTTATCTACTGTAATGAGCTGTTCACGGGTAAACAAGAACTGACACCTCGTCATATGAAATACATGTAGTAAAATACCCTCTGTCACTATTTCTGATGGGTCATTGTCTGTGGTAAAATATTGACCATAACTAAAAGAGAATGGACTGCTAGGACACAGGCCGAGATGTTGTGTCTGCTGGCTGGCGGTCCTGTCGCCGGGGGACAGAATGGGCGACAGGGCTCCGTTCAGCACCAGCCAGGCCCATCTGTTTGTCACCTGGCCTTGGCACGCAGGAGACTGGGTAATGACAGGGAAAGAATGGCATCAGTGGGCAGAAGCTGAGAGGTAATTACTGACTGGAATCCATGCAGAAACAACACATCTGGATCCATGAGTCAAAATGTGGAGAATTATATAGTAATACCGGCCTCGATTTATGATTTTTATCTGTCAGAACAGTAGAACGACGTATCAGCCCGGAGACTGAAACTTCTTGACTCCATTGCACTCTCTCTGATCCTGTTGCTCTCTGCTCAGAGGCATAGAGAAAATTCATTTGTACTTCAGGCACTGGAAAGGCTGAGAAAGAGAGGAGTGCTGATACACTAAGACAATCTTTGTGGAAGATCAGCCATGGCAGCACTATAGCTCCAGTGTTGAGTGACGCTATCCTTGCTCATGTGTTACTCTTCCTTACTCTGTCACTGCGTGCACATTCTTCTTAAACCCCATTACTGCTGATCAATGCTGCCTCTCTCACAGTTAGGGAGAAACGATCTGCTTGAAAGTAATATTTTCTCGCCATATTTCACGTCCAGAACTCGCACGGTTTTCCATTGTGAGATTTTACATTGGTGCAGCTGAAGATGACCTATAATGACTAAGTAATAGAGGTCTGCATTGCATTACAATTAACATTTAGCCCCCTTCAAAATAACTCCAAGACCCATTGAAGGACTATTCTCCTCTATGAGAAATAGACTGACCACAGAAGTTAATGAAATCCTGCAGTAGGTCTGTGTTCATCAGCCGTCACCAAATGACCCTCGCTCAATCTCCAGACAGGGTGTCTCCATCCACGAGCCTGAGGGACTGGAGACGTGGGCCACATTCTGACCGAGTTTCGGTCCTGCATCGATGATCGCTTTCACAAACCCCTTCCGCTCAAAAGAAAGTGGTGGAGTCTCAGCCCCCCTGCCTCTGCCTCAAATTAAGATTTCAGTAATTAAATTGATAAAAGTCATGCATGCCAGCATGCCTCATGGTTCCAGGCCTGATTTCATACGCCACACACTTTTGGAGAGCTGTGGAAGTTCTACCTTTGATGTGGCATTCTTTATTATTGAAAATAATTGGTTTCTCCCTCCTCCTACTCCGCTCTCTCTCACTCTCTCTTTTATGCATGCATACATTTTGCCTATGCTCACTCTGGGCATGCTCAGTTAATCGACCTCACGGGAGACAGTGCTGGTACATCGCCCTGGTTCCATCTGGGAGGTTGCAGAGTAAGGTCCAGATCGTGTCTTAAAGTGGATTAGAACCCAGGCACTGTGATGGGTAGATGTCACTGCAGAATGGGTCAGAGGTCATTCTGCAGGTTGAAGTGGCGCCTGCCAGTGAATGGGAGCACTGGGACTTGCGGCGAGGCCTACCGAGGCTCCGCTGCTCTACCTCCACATCAGCTTGGCCGAGCATAAGAAAAGAGCCTCTCTGGCCCACAGGCAGCTGGCTTCTCTCCACACTCAGTGGAATGGCTGATTATCAGCTGTAAGAGACCCCTGATGATTACGCTGCCGAAGACGGCTGCTAACTGCTTGCCTGCTCGCTTCCCAGAATGTCAAACTAGTGCTCACATTTGAACCCCCCCCACCCCACCACCACCACCACTCCAACCCCCACCGCTTCCCTCGTTCCAGCGCTCCACAGAAAAGCATATAATGTCCATCAATCTCAGCTCTCTTTGCATCAGTGGTAAATGTGAATTTAATTGCCGCTGGAAGAGACTGAGGGGATTTCAGATTTCCTTCTGTATGTCATCCTCTATCAACGCTGGACAGATGTTATGTGCGCGCCTCTTCCAGGACGCAAGTTGTCTGGGCAGCTAGCTCACTGCTGCGTCTGCCTTGTGGGCTTGTGTCGTGGCAGACGCACACATCAGAAAAGCCCTATTTTAGAAGTTGCTTTGCAGATGAAGCACAATGGTCTTAAGCTGCTTGTGCACCCCTCCCCCACCCCCAATAAATAAATAAAAATAAGAAACAAAGGGCCTGCCAGAGTAAATAATGTGGTTTGACGCCCATCAAAGGAACAGAACATCAGCTATCTTCTTTTACTGACAGCACTTAGCTCAGCACAGGCTCTCCACTGAGCAGGTCAACACTACTCAGGCTGCTCCTTTACAGTAAATATCAAGTGACTAAATATATTGCACGGTAGATTCCATGAGTCACAGTAGCATAACAGGATAAATAAAGATGTATTTTCTATGTGACTCCTACAATTATTTGATGAAATAATTATCAATGAAAGCTGCAAGATTACTAGCACTACAAAAACAAATTGTCTTGGAAATTTTAATGCTGTTGGAATTTAGTGACACAAAGTGTGATTTCATCTAAACTCTACTTGAAATTCAAGACTCCAGCAATCTCAGCACGTCTCCAGCACAGCTTATGGTGACCTGACTGATATCAATTTAAAAAAAAAAAAAGAACAACAAGAAACTTGCTCATCTATGTCGAAAGTAAAATAAATATCTGTAGCAGTAAAATAGTATGTCTGAATATCAAAACAACTTAGCCCTTGTAAAAATAGTAACTCGGCTACTGGTACTAATTAATAATTGAGTCAATCTTCTGGTGATACTGAATACATTTTTATTTTTCACAGGTCTTTTTAAAAGTGCCATCTTAAAAGGGGGTTGTGCAGATCAGTACAGCCAGTTGTACTAAATATGTTATTATACACTTAGTCTGTAAACTAGTAATTACTTTGTCTCACGCAGTAATTATTTAGAGTGGGCATTGTTGTTCGGCAAAGAGGACTATCTGTGTTGAAGTCAGCTCGCAGAAGCTGTAGCCAACACTGAAGTATATAACAACTTATTAACTCTTCTAAGCACATAAGCCTTTTCAGTATTCTGTAGCTTAAGTGGGCTGAGCCGTGGTTGCTCCATATTATGATGGCTCAGTTCATTGTGACTTTGGCTTCTTTTTAAAGTGCAATTTTCAGAGATTACGGAAACAAATTAAAGCCCATTCTTTGTCTCCCTTTGTCCAGGTATATCCAAGGTGCATCATCTCCAAAGGACATGGTCATCATTGTGGATGTGTGAGTGTCTCGCTTCTCTTTTAACCTTTTTTTTTTTTCTTCTGGTATGAGTGTGTGCCTCCTTTGAAGGGTGCTAGTGCCACCTGTTGGTCTGACAAAAGACCAAACATAAAGGAAGATTCATATTCTCCTTTTTTTTTAGCTTTAATTACTTTTATGTTGGTCTTATTCCTAAATATGCATGTCATTTATTGAATACATGTCCAAATATGGAGTGATTTTCTAAGTATAACCCACAATTTTGATTTAAAAAGTAGACACGACCAAAAAATAAAAATGAAACGTCTGTCTATAACTTGAGCGTGCAAGTGCTTCGTTGCTTCTTTTCTGCAGGAGTGGGAGTGTCAGCGGACTCACTCTGAAGCTCATGAAGACCTCCGTAGTGGAGATGCTAGACACTTTATCAGATGATGACTATGTGAATGTGGCTAGTGTAAGTGGAAGCTTGCAGACCACATTTGCAGTGAACACAAATACGAATCTCTTCGGAAAACAACATCAACACAAATATTTGTGGCACTCATTAAGCAGGTGGTACTCAAGCAGGGAGTTAGTAAGCTGGTCATTCAGCTCCCAGTTGTTGTGGAAACCATTCTCTTTCCTCATTACATTGTCTGCTTGTCCTCCCTCACTGCTGTCCCTGTAGGATTGAGGCCGTCTACTTATTACCAAGTTTTCTATTGAGACTTATGTGTAGGGGAACCTTAGTGTTATTCTATATTGCAGGGCCGATAACACATAAACACACACACACGCACAGAAACACGTCCTCTTGCTCGGTGTGGTGGCTCTGTTTGTTGACTCCCTTCAGTAATCCCTCATAATCCATTGCTCTTAGCCACTGTATGCCTCTAAATCCCAGCTCTAAGAGCAATAAATGAGCATGGTAATCTGGGTGGGAAAGCATCTGATTTTCCCCTTATAAATAAAAAAAAAGTGTGGGCTTAGAAAAACTTGCTCTGAATTCCTTCCAAACCCAAAATGCATTAAAAAAAATACAAATGAACCAAAAGTAATCATCTGGTTTCACTTGTAAGGGCTTGTATAATTAGTTATAATAATATATGGTAATGTATTAGCACATGTGACAGATTAATTTTGTCTTGATCATATGGCGCAGATTAGAATAGAATAGAATAGAATTCAACTTTATTGTCATTGCACATGCACAGGTACAGGGCAACGAAATGCAGTTTGCATCCATCCAGAAGTGCTTTAGTGATATAGATATTACAATATATATTAGCAATAATATAGATATGTAAGATTCTGCTTTCCCTAACATTTGAAGAAGCAGCACTGTAATTCTGTCTGTCTTTGTCTGCCAGTTTAAATATGACATGATACCGACCTAATCAAAATGCCATCTTTTCTCTCATGTAGTAGTTTACATCAATCTGTCCTGAAAACATTAATTGATTCTGAAGCTGACCTTCGAGAAGAAACATCATTTGAAACATGCTATTACAAACATGCTGCTAATAGCGCGCAGAGATGCCACACACACGAGCACGAGCACATGCATATACACAGGTTTAGGCTAATTTGGTAGATGAGATGAGACAGATTATATTACCTTGGCTGGGTTTCTGTTCAGTGTAATGCACTGGCGTTTCAGGTGCACCTGTTCTTGGTGTGGAAAGTTGTAATTACCAGTGTTTACTGCCAGCCAGGAGCAGGGTAGCTTACATCTGCACACACCCACGTCTGCATCCTGTCTCCATGAACTGTGCACACATGCATACGTTACATAGAAATATGCACTTTTACAACTGTTTTTTAAACGGGCAAATCATTCAATTCTTCTTATGTCTCCTTCCAGTTCAATGAAAAGGCCGTTTTTGTAGTTGATTGCTTCAGGACTTTGGTCCAGGCCAACGTTCGTAACAAGAAGATCTTCAAGGAAGCCGTCATGCGTATGCAAGCTAAGGGGACCACAGATTACAAATCTGGCTTCACATTCGCCTTTGAACAGCTTCTCAATGTAAGAGCCAACAAGCCTTTCAGGGAAAGGCGATCCTCGAGCGCCTTGTTTGTCTGTGGCTGACGTTGCTGTCTAATCCAATTAATAAAACAGAATTTACAGTGATAACACAAAGCTGACAGTGAGTGGCTGAGGTTTGCGTAAGACATTTCCAGAGGGCTGTCAGTGTTGAAGGCAAGTCTGATTATAACTGCGGTAGCAATGGAGTGACGCTAGCTTTTTCAGCAGCCAGCACCGTGGCGAGGTCTGTCAGCAGCAGGGATCCACGTGCTCCCGACACAGGTGCTGCCTCAGCTCCGTATGCTGCTGTGTATTTTAGGAGGCTGCCACCCTAATGGGCTCTGATGGGATGATTGATGAGCGCAGCCCAGAGGATATCAGCCACAGACACTTTATATTCCTCTGGTGGGCTCGGAGGCATGGAGCCAAGTGATCTCCCCTCCATACCCGCACCCTCACAACTTCCCTTTTGCCGGCAGAATGAGAAATAAAAAGGCCCCTTTTAATCGCTGTCTGTAGATGACTCACTGCCGTGATTGGAGACAAAAGCACAATAAAAATATGTAATTGTCGCAATATTATTTGTCTTTATTAGAATCTTGTCAGATTGACTTGCTGCTGGTCTGCATATCAATGACAGCTGCAGTGCAGGAGGGTGGCGGGGACTATAATGCCAGTGAAAATGTTTTCGAGACAACCAGATTTAATGCTAGAATAAGGTTGTATACTTAAGATGCAATCCTAAAATTACGCCAATGTGAAGAAGCCTTTGGCTGCCAAGTAAGAAATCTATAAATGTTTCAGTAAAGCAATGAGTGGATTAGAGGAGGTTTTTTTAAACAGATGAAGGAAAAAAAGAAAAAATATAGAAGAATTAATACATGAAGAGGAAGGGAATAATAGATACGAGTACTGGTCGGATTTGATCACATATGGACTCTTATTCAGAACTCTTGGTTTTACAATGATGGGCAGTGGAGCGGGTTGTTTAGCAACTGAAAGGTTAATGGTTCGATTCCCACTTTCTCTAGTGAATATGTTGAAGTGTCCTTTATAGTTTTATTTTGAGAAGGGGAATGTTTTAACCTAAAGCACAATCTTTTCCAGAACTTAATCAAGTAGCTTTAGTGGTTGAAACTCAACCACAAAAGGAGTGAAAATGAAATCAAAGAGCGAAAGAAACACAAACCACAGCGCCCAGGTCAGATTTACACCCCTGGCAATATACTATCCCATCAGTGTTAAACTGTTTAATAACCATTTACAATGTTTTATAAACCTCATTTCCAGCTTTACAATATCTAGCAGCTCAAATATATGGTTTAAAGACCAATTATTAACCAATTACTAAGCACTTTGTAATCATTTTGTTGTTAACATAACTAAAGCTAATTAAGTACTTGTAATTATTGCACTGGGATCATACAGTGGATATGTTTTAGTAGCTTGCCCCTTTACTGCTGCATTTTTTAGCATATCTCCCTGCCTTGTTTCCCTTTATCTTCTCATTTTGTTTCTTGTGCCACAGGAGAGCAATGCCCCAAGGGCCAACTGCAATAAGATGATAATGATGTTTACAGATGGCGGGGAGGATCGCGCACAGGAAATCTTTGAGAAGTACAACTGGCCCAACAAAACAGTGAGTTTGTCCCTATGAGGATGTTATCTGTTCAGCCCAAGAGATCACGCATCTCTAGAAACAGCCTTTTCTCTCCCTGTTTCCATTGTTTTCTGCTGACATTGTCTGAATATAGCATAAACAGATCTTTTAGCTAGACAGTCAGACATGCCAAGCCTTCCAATCTGTGCATATAAAGTGCTCTCCAAGCTTCTTCACTCCCATTTGTTTTGTTTTTTAAATCTCCTTAGTCTTTCTTCAACTCGCTCCTCTCTCGCATTCCTTCCCTCTTATTTCGTCTCTTTTGTTGTTTAGCTGCTGGTGTTAACAGCTCTGACCTGCTGACTAATTAGCCACTTTATCATCAGAGCCTGTAATATTACAGCCAGTAGATACTCCACTAGTAGCTTGTTGTCACTTCCACCCTTCATTTCCCTGATTTCATAGTTCTACCATTATTCATTACTCTGCGGTTCCTTCATGACGAATGCTGTCATATAGGATTAATCTGCAGTTTCACTTCTGTATCACTGTCGTCTACTGTTGGAGATGTTTGTGAGGTCAGTCAGTATAGTTTATGTACATGATGCTGACTTTATTGCCAGTAAGTAAGTTTGTGGATTATTGTAAGTTACTTTTTTATTTATATATATATAAATTTCCTTGATGTGATTCGTCTCTTTTATCTGTTGTTTTCGTCAATCAGGTTCGTGTTTTCACTTTCTCTGTTGGCCAGCATAACTACGATGTCACCCCTTTGCAGTGGATAGCATGCGCCAATAAAGGTAAGTGGAGAAGTTCATACTTGTATGCAAAGTCTAAGAAAAGGGAATGATTTGTGTCACCCATTAATCACAGTGATGTGTGCTTGAAAACATGCAGTGCCGTGATTATACATCCACCACATGCCCTCGAATCAATATAATGCTATTTATTAGAACACTTTTGGACCCTGATGAAGAATGATATTGTCTTAGTCAAGCCATTCTGAGGGGGGAAGTGTAAAAAAAAAAAAGCAAGAAAATAGCTAAATTTAGCGTGCCTAGTTTATTTTTCAGAACTTCCATGCTGTAATTATTTATACAGATAGGCTGTGTCCACTTGTTTGCAGAGCACAATTCAAAATACAGAATGCCTCTGTAAACTTATTACTTAAAGTTATATGAAAAGTGTGTTAAATGATCGTTTTTAGAATAATTAGGGTGCTGTTCTTGCCAAAGAGCTTACATGTCTAAACAGAACATCTACAGGGAATGAGACTGTGGGGAAGTCTGAACTTTCCATGTTGTGAGGCGATACTTCTTACTGTTAAACTAAAATTCTGAAAATAAATTTGGTGTATTATGTGTAGAAACCCTTGTATTATAATGAAACTGTCAAAATTGTATTACCTTTCAATTCTGTTTTTTTCTATGAAGTAAACTGGGAGATTTTTTTTAGCTTTTAGTTTAAAATAGAATAGAGAGACAGCATTGAAACTACCAGCATCATCCTAAACCAGCTGTGGTTTAGGAGGTCTGGTTGGTGGTTTGGTCCCTCTAGTCTGCATGTAGAAGTGCTCTTGGAGAAGATATTGAACCCTGATTTTCCCCGATCCACCCATCAGAGTGTGAATGTGTGAATATTAGGTTTAAAGCACTTAGGCATAGAAAAAGGCACTTGTATGAATGGGTGAATAAGGCTTATCGTGAAAAGGCTTTGAGTGCTCAACTAGAGTGGAAAGTGCTTTACAAGTACCATTGCACCAAAAGTCTGTTTATCTGTGAATTCTGTTACAAAAGTTATTACACATGCTGTTCACAGTTTTTGGATTTCACAAGATTTTAAAAGAAAACTCCACACGGCTTTCTTTCTTTCCCTCTTTTGTCCTGGGATAATGAAATACAAACTGCCTGAAGATGTAAACCCCTGAAAGCTTGTCGGCTGACCTCAGGAGTGCGTTGGTGTACAATTAGCAATTTTCACAACCATATATTGGAACAACAGATTTTCGTAAGAATCTGCTTTGGCAGTCATCAAACCACTAAGCAAAGGACTTTTCCTTATGAGAGGGCACAAAATTGCGCAATTACGCCTTACAAAAGAAAGCCTGATGAGTACAAGCAACACATTCTTTATTCAGATGACGCAAAAAGCCATTTGTCTGGATTTCAGTGTTTGGTGTGGACCTGGCAATGAATGCCAGAGTGACTGCATAGGTCTGACCTTGAAACATGGAGGTGGGAGCATGTTGATATGGGTCTGCAGTAATGCCAGAGGTTTAGAGGAGGTGGCGTTTGCAAAGTGAGCTCACTCAAATGCAGAATAAAGAGTGGGCTCGTAGTGTCAAGAAGCTTGGCAAAAGACACAAACAATCGCACATCTTTTGTTTGTTTTTTTCAAGAAAAGTGAACTATGACTTAGCCAAGTATGTCTTCTGACGTGAATCCAACAGAACACCCACATCTGGAGAACTTAAAGTGCAACCCCTGCAGCAAAGAGGATCTGAAAAGAAACATCTGTGAATAATGGCAGAACATCTCTTCACAGATTTGTGCCAGACTGATATCATGCAGAAAATATTTAAGCATGGGTGCACTGACTTGTGTTGTTGTTCCTTAATTAGTTAAAAGATGAATTAGTCAAGTAAATATTCAGTTATTTAAGAATAAATGGTTTAATTAATGAGATTAACGTTATTAACCCTCTCAAGGCAGGTGTTGCAGATTTGCAACAGTTAAAAACTAACAACCTGATTACCCCACATACATATTTTATGAGTTCTTTTTACTCAGAAGTACCACTGCAGGACTTGGTTGTGCATTACCAACAAAAAGTTTAATTTGAGCCCCAAGGGTTAATGTTGTCCCAGACCTTCGTCAGTTTTGTTATACATTGTGTATACACAATCACAAAATTTGGCTACTTCACCCATAGTAATCAAAAACCAAGCCTGATATTTTTTGATAGCACCTTAAGGGTCCCTTTCTGACCACCAGTGCTTAACAAATTGATATTGCAGAAAGTCCAAACTTCCACCTTTTACATCAAACTGAGCCAATTTAGGCAAGGATCGTCATTGCTGAAGGGAGCTGGATCTCTAGCTATAGCCCAGAGATGTAGAGGAGGTGACATTTATAAAAAGGCCGTTTTCAGCTAAATCGGTCGCAGTATCCAATCCCGAGTGCTTCACGGGGTTGTGCACCTTGAACTTTTCCTGCTGGGTCTCAGACTGTCGACACAGAGTTCTGCTGTAACATCCACTGACGACTGAGGAAACAAAAACTCAGCTCACAGGAGCTGAAAACCCAGCAGATTGAAAATCTGGAGTTTTTTGTTTTTTTTACCAGAACCAGTAGCATCTTGGTAGATTTGACTCCCTCCAACAACATTGTTTCCCCAGAATTGGAATTAAAGTTAATGCGTCACTGTTTTGATGGGAAATACTTGAAACAATCCAAAAACACTAAGAGCTAGAGCATTGCCCCAGGAGACTATAAGTTCAGTATGACAGTGCAACTTTGTAATCACACGTTGTCACTTTTATTTTTTAGACCCTGTTGATTCTGTTGATTTAACCTGTTGCCTTGCAGCAGTGATAAAAGGTGTCCACCGGGACAGTGTGACTTCACATCCGAACCCAACCACGCCCATCAGTGATGCTCACTGTGCTCTGAAATAAAACAGGTTTAAAGCTTTCAGAAAGATAAGGTATTAAGACACTGCCTTCCATCTGTTGTTGAGTTGCTTTAAAATAATGTCTTCTGGCATATGATGCTGAGATCAGCAGCCCTGAAATAACCCAGCAAACAGGCAGCTCTGCCTCTGACCCTCAGTCTGACAGCCCACATGACTCAGCTGGTCTTCCTGTGAGCTACTTTGTGTTCATGCATCTCATCTTGACTTAGCTCATTTGTCTCCAGCCTAGTTTGCTGTTGTTGTCGAGCTCACTCTTATGTTTTTAACCCGCTTCTCTTTTGGCCTGTTGTGGTTTGTTTAATTTTGTTTCTCAGTGTTGTGATTTATCTGAAACTGCTCCTTTATGTGGCCTTTAGTTGTGTGCCGATTAGCTTATTGCCAGTGAAGCCACGTGCTTCAGAAGTATCTCCCCAGAAGTTGTTATTAATTAGCAGGAGGAGTCTGGTAGCAGGATGATTACCATGCCATCTCCCTGTCAGGCTGGGGAAAGTCCAGGATTATGCCTCTGTGCCAACAAGCTCTCCTCTGTTCATGACTGTAGTGATTACCATGCTACTAAAGTCTATGCTGGCATAAGACAATAGTGTTGACACACAAGCCTCAATGGAGCTGTCCTCTCGTATCTTCAGTACTTATTACTCTTTGGTATCTCACTCCAGCAGAGCTAGCTCCCTGACACTTCCAGGCCCTAACCTTTCACCCATGACACACACACACACACACATTCGACAAACCACATTAATGCACACCAACAAGCACAAACATGCACAACTAGGGCACTTGAAGATGCTAGTTGTTGCCTCACTTGAGCTGCAATCCCATTCTAAGAAGAAAGCAACCTCTCTGTGACTCTGAGGACAATGGGACCATTTCGGCATGCTCTCACACAGTGTAACAAAATCCAAAACAGAAAAGAAAGTTATCTCCAAAAAACAGGTGAAGTCGAGGATACAAACAGCAAACGTCACATGCCGCGCGGGTGATCCTAATACTCCCACAAAAGTGTTGAATTTAATCCAAAGTTAGAAGTACAATATTCCACAAATCATAATGCCCACCACCAAGAGAAATAAAATCAATTACACCATGAAATTAGGTGCACGGGTTTACTGGGTAAACTTCAGTTTAAATACTTTGTCTCAGTAAAAGCATTAAGGAAACTGGATGTCATCAGAAAGCTGTTTATTCTGTTCTTCTGAGCAGGAGATTGCATTCTTCTTTACACAGTAAAAACTATCAGGCCCAAAAGAAGTCACCACCTCGATTTAACTAAGAAAACAGGAGAAGACGAGCCTTCCATTGAATAATTACTGCAGTGGTTAATATGTTTGGGCTGGCAACAGTTTGGGTTATTTAAACCCGAACTGATGCAGTGAGTAACTTCTCATTACTTAAATATGTTGGAAGGCACATTGGAAAGATGTTATTCCATTTTGGAAGCTTCACATTATCAGCAAAGAAAACATCTAAGGGCATTACTGAAACTACAAAACCGGGTTAAGACCTGTTCAGTGAATTATTGAAATCTGGAAAGATACTGTGAACCATCATCTGTGAGGACGGCTGGAAAAATGTCTCGAATGATTGTGATCGCGAAACTACACGACTATAATGAATAACCAGGTTTTTGTCATCAGTGGATTCTTTTTCTTCCCTGATGGATATATTCCAGGAGAACAAAACCAGGATTCATCAGGGTCAAAGTGGGACAGAGACATAATTTCACCCATGGATTGGCCACCAGAGTCCACTGAAAATGTTTAAATGTGCTGGGGAAGACTTTACGCGGTGGTCTGACTCTCGCATCATCAATACAAGAGCTATAGACAGAAATAAATGTTGTGACACTGCATATATTTATCAAAAAGGATCAAAGCTAAAAGTTTTCTAGTGTAATATTAGTGTGGATGTTTTTGGCCACGCAGTGTTTAAGTTTACATCAATGATTAGTTTTTTGTTTTTTATAGAAATCAAAGTTATTTTTAATAGAAAGGCTTGATATGTATTTGGTAATCAGTGTATGTGATTTCTTTAGACTCCAGTACTTAAAACATGTATTAGACCATGACTAAACATAAGGTTTGAAATGTCACAGCTGCCCTAAATTTACATTACTGGTATTTAACAAAATCATTTTTGTATTTTTCTGTGATTGTTAATTCCCCGTTATGCACAAGCACATGTTAAAATCGAATTATTGTTGGATTATTGTTGTAATACATGATTTTTGAAATTCACCATTTAAAAAAGCAAAATAATAATAATATTAAAATAAATGAATAGATGAGCACACTATTTATTTTTTACTAAGATGCCAAATTACAGTTATTTACTCAGATTCCTGAACAGAAAAATTAGTTTGAGTGCTTGAGTAATTTCTGACCACTCCAGTATACCAGCTCAAATTTGTGTGTAAAACACAAACTCAGTTCATTGAATTCAGTGTTTGTTTGTTTTTTTCATTCTAAATAAGTTTTTGGCACATTTCTAAAACATTTACATGTTCTTATTTTTTATGGCAGGGGAATAAAAAAGTGTGTTATCACCAAGCACTGTATTTGTTTAACAGAGACCCAAATTACTTCCTAAATGTGAAGAAGGAGTTTGAGGAAAACTGAATTATAGTCAAAGAAAATAAATGATTGATAAAGCCCGTAACTGAAAATCTTCACTGAACCTGCAGCGCAGAGCGGAGATTTACATTTTGGTCACTGCACACATTTTCCTTTTTTCACCCCTTGCCGTGCTTTGCTCCATAACCACTTCCCTGGCACACAGTCAGAAATCACTTGGACAATGGCTGTTATTAACAGAGCAGTAACAAATGGCTGTGCCCTGCGTGTGTGCACATGTGAACCTCAGTCTGA
This sequence comes from Mchenga conophoros, assembly GCF_057382185.1. NCBI lineage: Eukaryota > Metazoa > Chordata > Actinopteri > Cichliformes > Cichlidae > Mchenga > Mchenga conophoros. Next base: position 24,358,524 of record NC_140530.1, read on the forward strand.
GGGTGCAGAGATGTGTACGGATGAGCACGTGCGCTAATGAATGAGACACAGGAGACAAATTTCAACGCAGACCAGGCGAGTAAAAAAACCGCATAATGTATCAAAATAATGAAAGTTATCTCCACCTTTTAACATTCTGGGGATGCTGCCTCCATTTCGCAGCTCTTTGTATAAACATTCATGGCTTTAATAACTTGAGGAGCAGCGTGGTTATTGACCCAGTCGGGCATTCTCCTCCATTCCTAATCAGCAGAAGCAGAGCCTTGGGCTCAGCATTCCCAATGAGCCACCACATTTACATCCTGCAACGCAGCCACGAGTCTGAAAGGGTCAGTGGCTACAGGCTCCTCCATGCCTGCAGTGCCCAACATCATCAGCTGAAGATGGTGTTATTAAGTGTGCCTCATAACATGAAGAGATTAGACTCCAATCTTTAATGGATCACTTTACTGCACACTGTGACTGTTTAATTTTTGAAAATATATGTATGACACGGGCTGCTCCATGAAGCAGACTGGATGCAAGCTCGGCGTGGAGATAGTGCATTAATTCTCTCCTCTTAATCTTCAGGTTACTACTTTGAAATTCCATCTATTGGAGCCATCAGAATCAACACTCAGGTAAGATATAAAGAGTTTGTATTAGCTGCAAAATGGTGTTGGGAATACTACTTTTAAAATTAAAAGTTAGTAATGGCACCACTTCTACAGGCTGTTGATTCTTCACCATCTTTGACAATAGGAGCACAAAAGATCTTTGTGTAATAATTTGAAGGAATATCATGGAAAATTCTTGGATGTAGTGAATGACAATATGAAGAGGGTTGGTGCAACAGTAGAGGATGTCAGGAAGAGGGTAAGAAGGAGGCAGATGATCTGCTGTGGTGTCCTCTAAAGGAAGCAAATGAAAGGAGAAGAAAACAGTAATGTGAAATCCTGTTTCTGATGTTAGAAGAAAAATGCTACTAAAACGTTAACAATGAAAGTCATTCTTATCCTATAATTTGACCACTAGCCTTAGCGTGTGTGGCTGGTCACACGCCTGTTGAGTTTAAGTTGCTTAAAGCAGCAGATGTTTATTTGGCAGATAAAAAGCTGTGCAAATTCAGAACGTTGCTTAAAAACATCCTACCAGATGAAAGGAACCAATCTAGCTCCGTGTAAGATATCCTACCCTAAAATTTGATTCGTAAATTTGATCAAATGGCTTTTGCTGATCCACCTGTACAGAAGAAGAAGACAATCTGCCACAGCAAAGGGATGCAAATGTTTATACATGCAGATTTCCAGAAAGATCTGTACTTTAGCTTTAATTTAGATGCATATTTTCGCTCAGAACTTCACCTGATTATTTTGTAGGTTAATTATATAATTCTGCTACTGACTCTCCGAATCCTTTCATGGACTCAAAAGTCCACAAAACGATATTTTAAATGAAGAACTTAGTTTACTTTTCTGCCATGCTGGCTTTGATGATAATTACACTGTAGCTTTGCTTTCAAGAGTTCCTGAGGAACAGAAGAAAGCACAGCTGGATGGCAATAAATTGGAAGTGACACGAGTTTAGATGTACCGATAACAAATGTGGTCTTTCCATGAGAACATACCTGAACGCTAAGTAAAGTAGAAGGCCCGCAGACGTCCCCTGCCCACCCCATGCACGCACACATACACATTTGCTTAAGGCACTTTGGGCTTCGAGAGGCCCTCGGGATAACCTCATTCTAGCTGGAGAAATTGACTCCATTGTTTGGTGGTGGGGGAGCTGCTCCAAACCCCTCCTCCCCTATGCTCCGCTTCCCACCCACCCCCAGTGCCGGTGAGTGATCAGGCCCTAGAATAGACTGTCAGCTGTTCCATTAACTCTGGCATATTTATATTCTGAGAGCCGCCACTTACTCTAATAGGTTTTCTGAAGGTGGGTGACTACAGCTTTCTGTGCAGGCCCAGAAGACACACTGGGGCCAGATGTTATTTAACCACCGTCTGCCCTTCAGTATCACACACTCATCGGGTAGTCTTGCTTAAATATGATAGTACTATTCAAATAGCAGATGGACTACAGAAGGCAAAAAATTATTATTATACTCACCATCCTGAGTCATACTTTTATGAATGAATAGTTGGAAATACTTTGACTTATATATCCTGGCTTCTTTGTATGGGATCTCAGTGGAGCAACAATAACAGTGCAGGCATTAGTTTGGATGTTTGGCTTCTGTGTGACCAGACTGGTGAGTTCACTGTCTGCATTTGTGTGTGTGGGGGGGACCAGATATCTCCAGTTGCTGACTTTTTATGTTTCCCAGATTGTTGTAGCCGGGCAGAAAATTCCCCCTCTCTATCCTGTGAAGAGGTCTGGCTGTCACTGTCCTGATGGAATATCTCCCTGTGGCGCATTAAACCGGACTTTTATTGAGCTAATAATAGAATAGGTTACGCTTGTCAGCACCTTACTGTTCAGACGCTGGAAAACAACTGGTCAAAATCACGATACTGAAGTAGCTGCATGCTTATACAGGTCACGCCTTTTGTGTTTCAAGGGTAGATGGTGTCAGGGGTCAGACCTTTGCAATATCATTTCCCCTTTGGCTGCTGAAGGGATGGAAATTTGTCGTTATGTGCAAACTGTTAAATTAACATTTAACCCAGATGACCTGCTGGGTTTTTTTTTTTGTTTGCTTTTTGCTGATCCTGTTACACTTAATTATATTGTGGTGATACATGACTTTATGGCTCACTGACTGCTGAGTAGGATACTCAGGAAAAAAGAAGCTATTATGGCAGAAGTATACAGTTAGTTTTAATTATACAACAGTTTTGCCTTCTTCTTCTGGTCTCTGTGAGATTATATTTCTGGCATCCATTTCTTTCCTCTGTCATAAGGTGACTTTTTAACCAGTTAAGCATCTCCTAACAGACACAGATCAATCAGTTGTTTTCAAAAAAGACATCCCAGTTTTTGTTTGAGGTGGCTTCAGACGGCAAAAAGAAAATAATGAATATGATGTATTACTAGTAGACTTAACCCCTCACCTCTATTCACAATTGCTGTGGGACGCTATCACATTCCTAGCATTGACAGGAAAGCCTCTGGGAAAATGGCGTGGTTGCACGTCGTGCCATTGACACCCTTAATGTGTTTTTAATAGCTCCTTCATAATGATGAAAAACGGCCTTGAGCGGCTCAGGACTGGAGGCTTTATGGCGCGGCAGGACCGGGACACGGCTGCTGCTGGTGGCCCGCTGCTTTATGTGGTGATAGAGACGAGGCCGGTCAGGGTCTTGTAGTTTTATGACAGATGAACGTCGGAAGGCTCTTCAAGTTCTCTGCTTTAATGGCAGTACATGACACGCACTATAAATGGCTGTTTGATTATGTGTGAATACTGTAGGCAGTCGTACTAGCATTTGTGGTTTTGCTGGTGCAGGAGTACCTGGATGTCCTGGGCCGTCCGATGGTGCTCGCCGGGACTAAAGCCAAGCAGGTGCAGTGGACAAACGTCTACCAGGATGCACTGGTAAGCAAGAATTTATAATCATAATGAATTTATAAGCATATCCTGTGCACGTATAGGCTAGGAGTTGATACACTGACAGTACAAAGCAGTGGTGAAGTCATACTATTTTTAAAGCAGGGGGTACTTTCATTGGCTGGCATATAAAGTGGTTTATTTTTTGCAAATCGCTGTAAATCGTCAGTACACTTTTATTCAATTCCATTTCACTGTACCGGTAGTTTTATTTATATAGCATCAAATCACAGCATTTAACCGCCTATGAGCAAGCACTTGGCGACAGGGGGAAAGAAAAAGTCCAGTTTTTCACAGGAAGAAACCTCTGACAGAAGTTTTCTCTGGGAAGACCAGCCATCTGCCGCAACCTGTTGGGGGTGGGAGGTCTTATCATTTACTAAATCGGGCATGACTGGTATGTAGAAACACGGTGCGTTCGAGATATGTTGGAACTCAGGACTCATGTTCCTGAAAACATGAGTTTGCCGTTAAAAGAATTCATGTGGCAACAACAGCGAGAAAGAAATGGAATTTTGCAAAACAAACAAAAAAAGGGGGCTATGACGTCGTCTATGTGGGGTGTCCATACCTTGGTTTATGGTGGGATTAGTCACCCATCTGGCCACCTCTTGCATTTGCCCCTGGTAAACAGTGTTCTTCATATTTTTGTTGTCATCTATATCTGGGCATGTGCTTTAAGGATACAATTAATTTGATTTCTAATGTGTTTTATTAGGGTTTGGGCCTTGTCATCACCGGCACAATGCCGGTCTTCAACCTCACTGCTGATACTGCAAGCTCTCGGGTAAAAGCAACACTGCAACATAGCATGTGACCTTAAAATAGCTGTGCTTTTGCACTTTATCATTATTATTTAGTAAATATAATGTTTTGGGTTGTTGTTTTTTTTTTACATCTATCCAGGCAGGTAGGGCTGTAAAGTTACTAAAAACAGACACAAGTTGGAGGAGCAGAAGGATTTGAGGTTTTATTTCTTGTTGTTGACCATCATCAATCATTTGTAACGGTGTCTGCCCAGCTGCTCTTCTATGCAACACCTCCCCCCTGAGGTGACGACAGACATCACAGCAACTCATCTGTACTATCTACTAACATCCATAGATGCATCCAGCTTTCAGTATCCATGACCAAAGTATTTACTCTGAGCTTATCACAAAGGCTTAAAGCAGCAAACCGACTCAGTTTAAGATAGACTGTGAAAATATGTGCTAATCAGATTGCGCACAAAGTGATAAGTCAGAGATGGCATAGAGATGTTCTTAGCACGCTCACGGCACAGCCACCAGCCCCGTTTGATTCTCTGATACTAGCAGCGGCTGTGGATAAAATGCTTATAATTGCTTTATGTCTTCTGCATACAGAACCAGCTCATCCTTGGAGTCATGGGAGTAGACATTGCAATCAACGAAATCAAAAAGAAGACACCTACATACAGAGTGAGCATGTCGCTGAAGATGTCTCTTGTGTTACTTTCAGATATGTGTGGTTTTTTAATAATTTCAAAATTCCCTTTTGTGCTGTGCAGCTTGGAGCTAATGGCTATACCTTTGCCATCGATCCAAATGGTTATGTACTGCTGCATCCCAACCTTCGGCCTAAGGTAGACCCAGTTATTAACACTTCTGTGCATCTAAAGAGTTGTCAATGTAAAATTTTGGACATTATTCCTGCTGACTGACGTTCAGCCTCCTCCTCCATCTTCCACTGCTTTGTCTCTCTGTGCAGATCATTAACTTCAGGGAGCCCGTCACTCTGGACTTTTTGGATGCAGAACTGCAAGACAGCAACAAAGAGGAGGTGCAGAACTATTCCCGTGCAATATCATGACTGTCACCACCTGTGTCTCATGCAATTTGTGTTACATTTAACCTTTTAACTGTCACTTGTTTTCAACCATTTTTGTCTTTCATTATGAACACTCACGCCACAGCCTCTGTGTTTCGCTTGCCTTTCAGATCCGCCGACAGATGATTGATGGCAAATCAGGGCAAAGGAAAATCAAGACGCTCATTAAATCAGTTGATGAGGCAAGTCATCAATATATGAAACTCAATCATGATCCGAAGTAGCACCTTACTGGTGTTGTAATGAATTTGAAGCGCTCGGTATGTTTAGTGTCTGTTGTTACTCTCCGATTATGGGAGGAGGTGTGAAGGTTACCTTTTTGTGGTTGCCAACAGAGGTACATCGACGAGGCCGTGCGGACGTACACGTGGACCCCTGTGGAGGGTACAGATTACAGGTAGGTTGGAAATGCAAACATGCATCACCTGACCGTCAGAGAAAAAGATGGCGCAACTTGAACCTGTGAGTGAAGTCCAGATTTTACACTTTAAATTGTTGAGTCACAAGTCTCAGATATCTGCTTGACAGCTTCTGCCTATGAATGTTTGTGAACAGTGGCTTCCCTGAATTAATGGCGGCTCGCTAATGAATTTGACTGAAAATTAAAAAGCCACTTCTTTTTCTATCTTTGCTAACATTTCTGAGGAGTAGCGTAAATTAACTGCTTAGTTTACTCATCTTCAAAACATTTGAAGTTGTATCATAATGACATTTCCTCTAGGCAACACTCTGCAAATTACAGTTTATGACATTCGGTAGTCCTACAAATGCCTGATTTGTGTTTTTTATTACGTCTGCTGGCTGCGTGCCTAGTCCTGGCAGAGTGCATATGAGGCTCTCGCTGCACAGTCCTATTAATATCCAACTCAAATGGTTATTCCAGTGTATTTAAGAATCTGTGTGAAACTCAAATAAACCGACATCCAAAGCTCTGCACAGTAGTGTATCCTACATTGTGCAGTTCAAGGCTCATAGAATTTTTTTTCTGTTTGAGTTTTAATCTCTTCCTATTATATCTGTGAAGACTTCTATTTTAGGCTTGCGTGGCAACAAAGATCAAGAAATGGGACATCTCTGTCCCGTTTAAATTCTGCTTTCGGCGATGACTGTTTGTACAATTTATGACCTATTATGTCTTAATGGTGATGTATTGCAGGGTAAAAGTGACGTACTTTCACAGTGGCCTCACTAGTATTGGATAAAAATCAGGCTCTCTGAGGTGTTTTCTATTTTTTCCATCTTTATTGTTTAGGGTCACTCTTACTGCGTTTACCTGCGTCATTTGTAGCTTCAGATGGCAGCTGTTTCCCAGAGAAAAAGCTTTGATGAACTGATTGTACACAAACTGCTCAGAGCCACTCAGCAGACAAATGCTTCCTGTATTTCTTGTTTCATTAGCATTTCATACAATGCAGGGGTACTTGGCGATATGATTATTATTATTAGTTTAATTGTTCTTTATTTATTGTTTTTCTTTTTTATGCCTTGGATTTTATTATCTTATTTGATTATGTGAGATTTTATATTGTAATGTAATTATTATTTATGTGGAGCCCAGGAAGGACTGTTCCATCTTTTTTATAGATTAAGGGGAATTCAAATAAACAGTAAACAAAGAAAGCAAGTGGCTGGTGAATATAGTGGATCTTCATCAGCTAAACTAGTGATTTTCCCTAAAGAAGGTTGGCCACAGTTTTAATGGTAATTGTTATCATTGCCAACAATCTATAGTGTCAAAACTCCCATTAGCTGCCTCACTTTAACTCAAGAAGAAATACAGCAAACTCACAGTTTCCAGCCAATACGTGAATTTGATTGTGATGCTGGTTTCCAACTCTATATTTTTAATCATGGACTACACCAAACTAGCTTTGGATGATTCAAAGTTCCAAATAATCCTTATTTACCTTTAACAGCCCCATCCACTGTCTGAAACAAGTCATTTGAGCTCTTTCCGCTCCTTTCTTTCGATTGGCTACCCCTCTCTAACAGAAGGGTTGAACACAGCAGATGGCGCTGTTTTACTGAAACCTAGAGTTGTGTATTTGACAGTACAAAGAGCTGTCTGTTTGAGCATTAGAGCCTTATCAATTTATTGGCAGGCCGATATTATCATCAATATTAGCTATAAATGCTGATCGTTAAATTACTAGATGCAGGTAAAAGATGCTAGGATTTTTTTATCTTTTTAAATTTTGTGTGTCTTAAAAAAAAATGTCGGCCAATGTATCAGAATATTGGAAAATTAAATCACCAAATACTTGTATCAGCCTTAAAAATCCTTTTCTGAACTGAGTGGTTTCCTCTTGCATATGCACAGACTTGATTTTTTTGAGAACAGAAAATAAGCAAAAGCAAACTAGGCGTGCAGTAAAGCACATATGTATTTTGTGTATTTGTGGCTTTTAACATAATCTTGCATTAAGTGTTCCTGTTTTTTTGGATCTTTTCACCTCAGTCTAGGGTTGGTACTGCCTACATATAGTGAGAACCACATCAAGGCCAATCTAAGTGACCAGATCCTCCAGGTGCAGTGTAAGTACTCTTGGGTATACCCAACATCCTTCACTCTCTGTCTCTACTACTCTGTCTCTCTTGCCTCTCTGCTCTCCGCCCAATATGACCTTTACGCTCTGGTTCAGTCCTCTGTCCCGGGTCTTCAACATCATCATAGAGAGTGTCCGAGCGGAGGCACCTGCCCAGTCCCCCCCCTCCCCCTCTCCTTCACTCCTTGTCTTCGCTCTATCTATGCTCTCTGATAGGCAGGATCATTCCTGAGTCCCCCCGACTCCTCTTCTGCCCCCGTTCCCTCCTGTCTTCATGCTGTGCTGTAAAAACGGTGATGTTTTTTCTTCACACTGGCTGAAGAAAAAAAACAACTGAACTAACAGAAAGGTGAAAGCTGTGGTCTTACTGTGTTACTCAGGTGAAAATAATGGTGACCTTTGTGCTATTATTTTTTTTGCCAAATGCTCTCGCCTCTTCTTCCACCAAGTAATGATTCTGAAGCGTCTGTGTTCAAAGTATTTGATGTTATGGATAACTGTGAAAACATGCATGCTTTTCACTCCTTATGATGATTTTTTTAAAAATAATTTTGGGAACTTTTCCTTGTGTTATGTGTGTTATTTTTGATTTGATTTAATTTTTTTGTTAGACTGTGTGAGATGTTTCTCGGCTTTGGAATCATTCGACTGATAAACTCCCACATGGCCTGGGATACTGGCTTGTCAACTGTGGGAGTTTGGGTTTTTTGTGGGTCTGAATGGGGACACGTGTTGTCTCTCTCATTCTTTCTTTGTCCAGACCCCATTACTTCCCTCTTTTCCTGGTGCATTTGATTTTTTTCCCCATGGTTATCTCTCATAATTACTGGTTTGTCTTTGCTGTTTTTTTCTTTTCCTAGATTGTCATGTTTGGTTTTGTTTTTCCTTTCTTCCGTTGGTTTCCGTTTCCTCGTTTGCTCTTGCAAATAAGTTGTTTGCTCTTCATTTCTTTTTTCTCTCTTGTCTTGTTTGACTTTAATTGGTTTCTTTTTTTCAAGAAAACAATATTTTTATTCAAACAGTAATTGAATAAAATATTGTCTGTGATCCTCCCTTCCCACCCGATCCCCTGTTTCTTTTCTTGCTCACTCCTTCTCTGATGGATCCACACAGTGTCATACACCAAGGGCAAGTATACTCCATATTGGTCCACGTTCCCTACCTCTACTTCCTACTCCCTACCGCTTCCTCCCCTTTCCTACACCTCTCATCCTAAACCTTCTCCCGCTGACCCCCCCCCCCCCCCCCTCCCTTCCCTCACCCATCCTAGCCTGCTTGCCTCTGTTCCTGCCCGTCTTGCCTTCAGGATTTCCTCCCCTTTCCCTCTTTTTTTCTCCTCCACTTTCTCCTCTAATCCCTCCTTCCTCCTCTTCCTTCTCACTCTCTTGCTGCAGCTCAGATCCCACATCTCTCACAGTGGCTCCTCCAGTCCCCAACCTCGACCACCTTCTCTCATATCCACTGCTCCAGAATCAGAAATAAATAAATAATTAAACAAACAGCTGTACCCGAGGAAGACAGATATTCATGTTTTCTGTTAAAACTTGTCTTTTGCTCCCTGCACCTCAGTCCTTTTCCTTTTGTAGATAGCTCCAAACACGTTGTCTACCTTCTTTCCTCTGCCTCTCTCTTCCACTTCATTTGCTTTGACTACATTTCTCTCTTTCCCTCATTTTTCTCTTCCTCACCTTCCCCATTTCTCTTTGGCTCTCTTCTTCTTCTCTTTCCGTATTTTTCTTACAGTGTAGTTTATAAACGTCTTAAGTAAGTCTAACACTAAGACTCAGGTATTGATAGATATTTAATTAAATAAATAAATATGTATACATTTTGTGGAATATCTATTGTTATTTGGGCACATCGAGCCCTACTAAAAGATCTGTAATTATTCAATGTAAGTCTGTGCAAGTTACTAGCTATAATAATATATCAGCTATTGATAGTGATGGCATTTTTTACAGTATAATAGGGATATGTTGAAGTCATGATTTTTTTAAAGGCATCTATATATAAATACACTGTTTGTTAGCTGCAGCAGTATCTCATGACTGGGAGCATTGCAGCTTGCAGACTGCAGACCTACAGTCTGAGCTGTGTCCTGCCCTCTCAGGTCCTCCCATATTGTCAGGTGTCAGGGTGCCAGTCGGCATGGCACCTCACTTCTATGTCGTCCCTCTGTACCCCCTATCTCCATCAGCTTGTCTCCCTCCCTCCTCACCCCTCAGACTGCCAGGTGCACGGCCCAACGCTTCCTCAATAAAGCTGACCCCGGATGTGCATGGCATTGTGGGCGGAAAACTACCTGGGCACTCTATTTTAGCTCTTCAAATGAATATTTAATTCCTCTTCTGGACACAGTTGCAGGTCACGACTTAATGAGAAAATGACATGTCGGATTCATCGCAGACTCACCTGCTGGTTGATATTTGTGTTCTGTTTTGTCTGTGATAGATTCACTGAAGTTGCCCTTTTGACATGCCCTTCACAATGCAATGCATTTCCTCTGATTATGTGTCTCTCCGAGTCCTCTCTCCTGCCAGTCTGAGGGGTGACCACTTCCATCAGGACCTTCACCCACCCCCCCTGCAATAGTTGGCCATGTTGATGCCTGCCTGATCTAAAAGCACTCACCGTGGATAACCTGTCTGAGAACTCACTTCCTGACAAATCAAGTCAGTTCTCCGACATCCCAAATATGTTAGATTGAAACCCGACACAATCAGAAAATGTTTGCCGGCAAAATAACAAACCAGAAACCAAAAGTGTGAGTGCTTCTGAAAGTAAAACGGTCTTCCATTGAGTCAGGTTCCTTTTTAGGCACCATATTGGCTAACGCTAGTGTTCCCATGATACCTCAGTGTTGCTATGGTAAACTCCCTTCTGCGTCCCCGCACCTCTGAAGAACAGCTGCTGTTTATCCACAACTCCCCACTGCTCTGCCCACTGCTCTTCCTGGATAATCTTCCCCTTTCTGTTGCAGATTTTGAGTCACTGCTGCCAAACACTTTTGAGTCTGAAGGACATGTATTCATTGCTCCCAGGTAGCCTTGTCTGTGATTGCTGCCTGTCGTTAATGGTCATCGGTTTTCGGTGCCGTCTTTGCATCCTGTTTTCTTTCCACCTCGTATTTCAAAGTTTCTTGTATGGTTTGATTTTACATTTTGAGTGGTGTGTTTACTCATAGTTAAAAGTTCATTTGACAAAAATTACATTTATGAGGAATAAAATTCATCTGGTTTTGATTTTCTTTTCATATATTATTCATAAATTGTATTCCCCAAGTTACACTCATTACACGAGACCACTGAAGACACATCAACCCTTCTTGCCTGCTGCTACTGTGGTGCTGCATGTTTTACACAAATTAAGCATTATTAATGCATTTGCACAATGTATTGTAAGGATTACTGAAGCTATTGGGCAAAAAATATCATCTGCATGTGCATACAGCCTATAATATGCTCGGTATTGCAGTACAAGTCCACCTTTTGTTTTGACTGACACCACTATAGCACATTAAAGCTTTGCCATGTGCATGCGGCACACAATAGCATCAAGTAATGTGTGTATGGGTTTGTGCATCTTCATCTCCATTGTGTGTCCATCTATGAGGAGCAAGTGAGGCAGAATAAGAGTAACGAGCTCTATTTTTGCCTTCTCTTTGAATTAAAACACTGCGTCTCCTCCTCAGGGAGTACTGCAATGATCTGGAACTGTCCAACAACAACACTGAGTTCCTGCTCAACTTCATTGCTCTAATGGAGAAGGTGACACCAGACTCCAAACAATGTGAGTTTCATTTTCTTTTCACCCACACAGTAAAGTCACAGTTTGTTCTACATTAAATAATTCACCATGAGCTCGTCTAGTGATATTCTGTAAACATATCCCATAAAAAGGCAAAATAAACAGCAGTGATCCAACTAATAGGTATTTTCTTCGTAGCCAGAATCTGATATAACCTATTGCCTGTTGCCTAGATACAGTTAAAAAGCATCAGCAAGCCTCACTTCTGCACCTGATGACATGTTTCTTTCTTGTGACGAGCACAGTTTATTTCGAGATAATCCCACATGCTTTATCCTGCTGTCGCAAATCCTCCAATGATGAAAATGTGTATTAATTCACAGCTGTAAATAGTACGTAACAAATGCAATATTAAGCTTTCGGTGAGAAATATTTAGTAATAACCACAGCAGCTCAGTAGAAGAAAGTTGTTAGGTTGTTTTGTTTTGTTTGCCAAGGAGGTTATTATTTTGGCAGTCTTTGTGTTTGTAAATACGATGGCCGGAAAAGTTTTGAATGAATTCTGATAGAAGTTTGTAGCGGTGCAGAGTGCGGTCATGTTAAAAAATCCAGCATAATTCTGTTTACATCCACTAAAGTCTTCAAAGTCGACTTAATGATTTTTTGACCAAAAGCCTATTTAAAGGTGTGGTGTGCATTATCGACATATAAAAAGTACCACAATTAAAAATATATCACATTTGATCTTTGACCTGGTGTTCAAGGTCAAAAAGGCCAAAGTGTTAATAACAATATATAGAGCTATTTAAATATTTGTTTCTACCTGTGGTTGTTTGTATTGACAGCATATAGGTAAATAGGGAATTATATATCACATTTCAGTTTGCATCCAAATCATCTTATGTTTGACCTCTGACCTCACTCTGACCTGCCTTTCTTTCAAATGTACCACAAAATGTGCTGCAAGTGTTTTCAGGAGAAGGACAATGAGCTGCCTAGTGGTGCCTATTATCCATTACCTACTCATACATAATGTTTGTGTAATCGAAGTAAGCGAATGTCTTGCTACCCATATCTGATTTTAACCCTTATCTGAGGGCTTCCTGTTTGTGCTAAGGGTTAGTCCTAGTAGGCTTTCAAGGAGGAAAGAGTTAAAATCGGGATTTGGTCCACACGTTCCACATTGGGCATCTGATATAGACCATGTGTCGCCTCAGTGCAGCTGTCAAATATGCCCAAATTGTTGTTGTTTTTTCTTCTTTTCAAGAACCATAAAATACGCTTTTTCATCGGGTTTTAAATGTAGAAGAACTGCTGAACTAATGATCCAGAATACCTGACATCTGCTATTAATGCAGTGTCACCTCAAACACCATCACTGTCAATCAGACAGTTACCAGTCCTGGATTACTACCGTGGTGTTAACACAATCTCTATATTTCATTTTTTGAATATAACGACTATCATCAGCTGCTATATGGCAGCACCCCTAATGTGGATTAAACTCTCTAATCTCTCTTATGCCAGGTGACAATTTGCTCCTTCACAACCTCATTCTGGACACGGGCATCATCAGACAGTTGGTCGAGAAAGTGTGGAAGAATAAAGATTTGAACACGTGAGTGTGACCAGCCAGTATTGAGGGAAGTGCATTTTAAGATTTTTGGATATTGATTTGAAGCCCCTTTCTGTCTTTGCTTCCACCTGACATTTAGATACGGCTTCCTGGCTGTGTTTGCTGCAACAGATGGAGGTATAACAAGAGTGTTTCCAAACAAGTGAGTGCACTCTTCATCGAGGCCCATGTGTCTGGACTCCAGCTGCTTTGTAGTTCTGATACATTTTTCTCTTTGTTCTCTTTTGAAGTGGTATGCTGTTAAGTTTCAAAAAACATGTGGGATAGGCAAAGCAGGCAGCTTATACGTGAGAGACAATTACAGCTCTGGTATCTCTCGTTTTAAACCTTAGGGCTGCAGAAACCTGGGAGGAAGACCCTGAGCCGTTTAATGCCACCTATTACCGCCGCAGCCTCGACAACAAGGGTTACATCTTCCGAGCGCCTTATCGAACAGGTGAATGATGCTCTTAGTCTTGAGTTATATAACTCGCCTCGTAATAGAAAAGGCTGTTTGTTTCTAACCTCGCTCTCTTGGCTCGTTTTCCCTTTTTTGTAGCCAGGGACGAGCAGCTGAACCCAGAAAATGACACCGTAGGTATTCTGGTCAGCACAGCTTTGGAGATGACAATAGGAGGGAAGACCATCAAACCTGCAGGTGGGTACTCTTCTGAAAGAGGAAACAAATTGTTGAGATATAATGATAGAGAAAAGCTTTCGGAGCGAGATAATTACACGTCTGAGTTTGTTATTTTGTCACTTTGTGTTGGCATGTCTCTGCCCTGCATATATCTATTCTTTTTACACACCTGTCGTTTTCTTCTGTGAGCTTTTAAACTTTCTTTCCTCAGTTGTCGGAGTGAAGCTAGACCTCGAAGCCTGGACGGATAAGTTTAAGATTCTTGCCAGCAACCATACAGACAGCCGACAAGGCTCAAATACGGTAAAATACATATGTTTAATATAATATACGTAATATATAAATCTTTTTTTATTTGGCTAACACTGTTTTTTTTCCTTGTCTGTGACAGTGTGGACCAAACAGGGGCTGTGAAATGGACTGTGAAGCCAACAGTGATGTAAGTATTGATGCAAATTTTAACTGGACCTTCTGAATCTGAGCACTCCCCAGCTTATCTCTGTACTTCCAGTTAGCAGTGCGTTTCTGTGTCTGTCCGCAGGATCTGCTGTGTTATTTAGTAGATGACGGCGGATTCCTAATCATGTCCAATCAGAAGGACGACTGGAACAAGGTTTTATTAAAAAAGAATTCGTTCTTCCGCTGATCGTAGCCTCGCGCTTAGCTTTACACTGAGCTTGCCCTCGTTTTTTTTACCCCCACAGGTGGGCATGTTCTTCAGTGATGTTGACCCCTACTTGATGTACGCGCTCTACAACAATTCTTTCTACAACAGCAAACAATCATTTGATTACCAGTCTGTTTGTGAACGGATGCCCAACAGCGAAGCCGGAGCTGCACCCAGAGGAGTGTTCGTGGTAAGATAACACTTGAAAGAGAGATACCGTGAGTGAAATGAAGGAGGCAGAGTAGAAGACAATTAGTTTAATCAATGCATGGACGTATGGGGAAACTATAGCTGCATTCACACTGCAAGTCTGTGTGCAAAAATCAGATCAGCTACTGACTTTTTAAGAAGTAGTTTTTGTTTAATTGGACTAATATCAGATTCCAGGGTGAACTAGTGAGAGATATCACTTTTATATTAAAGTGGGTTCCATTTACTTTATAGACTTTCTCCACACAGGTGTCAGTGGATATGGCGTCAATGGCAGGAATAGTTTGATTCCAAAAGCAGCCCGAATGTAGCCTAATGGGTGTTTGATTGAACTTAAATATTGATTTTGTTTTTTATTTCCCTCTGTATCTGTAGCCCACTATTGCAGATTTTGCCAACCTGGCTTGGTGGACATCAGCTGCTGCATGGTAAGATTATTAATGTATAGTAACATACAGCAAGTGTTATACTTATTACAAACTGATAATATTTGTTGTTATTAGCCAGCATTATTTCATAGATCCATAATTTGTTAATACAAAAAAAAAAAAGAAAAAGGTTGGGCCAGGTGAACCCTCCTCACATAATATTTGGATTTAATTCAAAGTGTTGAATTTATATTTTACTTCTCTTCACTGTTATTTTAAATACCCAAAGACCATGATTTGGACAGATGAAACAAACATTAACTTGGAAACAAAGCATGCCACATCATCTGTCAAACATGGTGGAGGCAGTATTATGGCATGAACATATTTGGCTGCCACTGGAACTGGGCCAGTAGTGTTTTATGATGCTGTGACTGCTAAAGCAGCAGGATGAGCTGTGACGTGTACAGGGCTACACTCTCAATCTCAGATTCAGCTAAATGCTGCACAACTTATCAGACAGCGCTTTGGGGTGAAAATGGATAATGACCCGAAGGATAGTGCAGAAACACGAATTTCTCAAGGAAAGAAATGGTATATTCTTCAATGATCTCAGCCCAACAGAGCATATTTTTCACACACTTAAAAAAGGCTGAATGACTACATTTAAAACAGTCCTTATATTTAAAATAATGTTAGTTTATGCCTCTCAAAATTTGAGACTATGTAAAACAATGTGTATAATACCTGAACAGTTACTGCACATATTTTTGTTAAATTACTTGAATTAAAGCTGAAAGTCTGCATTTCAATCACATGTTATACTGTACTGTATTGCACTGCCATCATTTTCATAGTTATTTCTGTGGTCAGGTAATTGTGACTCGTTTTGTAAAGTTTTACGGCCTGCCATACTCATTACCTGGACTGCAGCATGTGCAGTATTCCTGCTAACAAAAAAGCTTGACTCATGATTTTAATCATTGCACAATGTTACATTTTTTTGTCCACAAGTTGAATTAAAAACAAATCCTGTCTCCTCAGGTCTTTATTCCAACAGTTCATATATGGACTGGCATACCACAGTTGGTTTGTCACAGGTGGGTGACATGTTTTATACGATACCATTTTTATACAATATTGGAAAAAAGGTTTAAAAGTGCTAAAAGTAGATTTTGATCAAATCTATTTGGAGCTTTAAGCCAACAGCAAATAAACCTTAAATCCAAATGTAGTGAAAAAAATTACACATGACATACATCTTTGGGCATTAAGCTGAAAATAAGATCTGAGAAATGAGTTAAAGAGATAATCATCTCTTTTTTTTTCATGCAGATGAGGTGGATGCCGAAGGAATCGACTCTAAAGAGAGAAGCTGTGTAATGATCCAGACCCAGTACTTCTTTAGTAATCTCAGCAGTTCCTACTACATACTGCAGGACTGTGGCAACTGCTCCAGGTCTGTATGCGTGACGTAGTACTTTTAACACTCACACATAATCAGACATGCATATGCTTAGACAAGTAGCATGAAGAATCGCGGTGTGACAGCGACGCAGTTAGTGAGACAGATTCATCTTTCTGTTGGAGTTAATAAACTCTGCTGATGATTAACCCATATCAGCTCTAATGAAATCGTCGTATCATTGGCTAAATGAGCCTTATAAGACTGTCTCATGAATCTCGCTCATCCATTAGCAAATGAGTCTGTGATGTAAGTGAGCAGAGGGGGGTTGTTGACAGAGCTGTCTCTCTCTGCAGGCTGATTCATGCCAAGAGGATAAACAACACCAACTTGCTGTTTGTGGTAGCAGAAAAGATGCCATGCAACACCTGCGAGATAGAGAAGCTATCCCAGGAGGAGAAGGAGTGTATCCTTTTTTTTCCCTTCACATTGTACACCAGCTGGCACTGGAGAAGAAACACTCTGTCATCTCTAGATTTTCTCTCCTCATCACCATACCTGTGGAAACGCGAACATTTCACATTCATTTTAAGGCTATTTTTAAGATTGATGGCATGAATTATAGCCAGTCATTTACATGTGTAGGGCTGCATGAGGAATTGGTGCTCAGGCGGATAATGAAAAATTGCACAGAAGAAAGAAAAAGAAATACAAAGGAGTTTCATTTTCCTTAATGGAGTCAATTTTCAGTCAAGGAGGAGGATCCATGTAAAGAACCGCCTGAGGCACGCTATCGAAAAGGACCCTCCACCTGCTTCGACAGTAACATCGCTGTAAGATTTTCAGATAACACAACACATGAATATCCACCTTACTGTGAAGAAAAACAAAAACATTATTTAGCATTGAATCCTGGTGCTTGCTAGTTAAATATACTATGTTTAAAATTTGTCACCAGAGCATAGCTAAAATCCTATCGCTATGTTCAGTTGGCTCCAGCTGGGGTTTTGAGCTTTCTCTGATTTTCTAATGCAGCTGGTAACAGTTGGTTCATTATGTAACACAAAAAAATATCCTATTTTTATTCTGAGATCAAGTATTGACCTGGTAATTATATGCCGTTAGGCCCATTATTTGCTGGATAAAGACCCAGTTTTTGGAGATTTGCCTCTGTACACCACAGCAGTGGATTTCAAAAATCAAACAATCAAGATGCTTTAATTCAAGGGATTTTGTGAAATTTGTTGCATTAAGTGTACTGAGGCAAAACTAACAAAAATTGTGTGTACACTTTTAAAGATTTACATCTCGCTCACGCTCAATTGCAGTTCTTGCTGCCAAAGATGGCACAACCAGTTATTAGGTTTAGGGAGGAATTACTTTTTCACATCAGGCGAGGTAGGTATGGATAGCCTTTATCCCTTAATAAATGAAATCTTCATTTAATAAAATAGTTTTTATCTAATACTAAAATTTGTTTGATGAACTGTGGCAAATACAAAAACACTTCAACGACACTAAAAACTGAGGAAGGGGGCGATTACATTTTCACAGCACTGTATAGTCAACTAAATGAAAATTACTTTGTTCAGACTCTGTTGGCAATATAGAGCTCGATGCAGATAGAAGGTAAGATAAAAGTGTTACCAGAGAGCGATTATTGAATGTAAGTGTTTATTTGATGGTGGAAGAACTTTCATATAAACTCAGTTTATAACTCAAGCTTCCTTTCTGTGGTTTTGCAGGAGAACACGTCGGACTGCGGGCGAGGTCACTCCTTCCGCCCATCCCTCTACACTTTACTGCTCATTCAGCTGCTTCTGCTTTATCCAGCTGTCAGTCCTCACCTTCTCTCCCTACTACATTAATTTCATTTTCCTGCACTTGTCCTCCTTTTCACCCTCCTCAGCTTCTGTCCCATCCTAAGCCCCCCTCATCCACCTCCTAGCCCCTTCGCCCTCCACCTTGGTATAGTCATAGGTAATTATGGGACTTCCCATCATGGTGAGTTGGAAGCCCTGAGCGCTGCGCTACCCAGCTTGCTTTGGTCTGTGTTGCTTTGTGAAAACAGAGACATTTGCGTCCTCACCTTCATCTGCGAGATGAGCTAGGGTGGTGCTGGACCACTTGGATCATCAGAGGCAATGTCAGAAAAGAGATATCAAGCCACCCAACCACCCCGTCAAGCCTACAACCATCCCACCACCTTCTCCATCCAGACAAGGGAGGGTGAAAAGGACAGGCCGATGTCCTCGTCAAAGACCTCCCACCACAGACTGGAGAACTGAGTTTGCGTGTCCACCTTCACCTCTGTCTGTCAGAGGGACAGCAGGACTCCTCCTCCTTCTCCTTTCCTCCATCTCAGAGTCTCATCGCTCTGTCATTTGCCTCTTGTAAGAGGCTGTGGACCATTCAGCCAGTAATAGCCACCATAGAAGAAAAATAGCAGAAAAATAAAAGAACTGTTAAGTATACAAAATGTCACATATAAACTGCTGAAGTGATGAGTATTCTAAACATACAGTATATTTAGGTTTTAACATGAAAAGGAAGTTAAGTGTAAAAAAGACAAGAATTAGTTTATGCGCTATATCTACTTGCCAAAATGAGATATACTTTCGTGTGGTCTTATTTTTATAGCCAAAACACGAAGATGAAATGGATTTAGATTTAGGATAAAGCTCGAGAGGAAGAGGAGACACTCGGCAGCTGAATGCTGACTCATAATTACAGATTAATGCTTTTAAAAGACATCCACTGGGGATTAATGTAATTACACGATGGTAATCTCATTTTCTTGAAGTATTTTTCCTCATACTTACTATTTGAGGTTAGTGCTATCTGGCTTTTATTGTAAAATATGAATCAGTGTTCGGTTGCTGCAGGAACTTGTTGTGTAGTATTCTCCTTTACGATTAATCGGCCACGCTGACCTCGGCTTTGGACTGATGTTTAAAGGGGAAAAAAAAAATCTCTGCACCCTCTGATGAAAAAGCTCACCTCTGCCACTCCTCATGAGGCTTCTCCAACAACCTCGACTAACGCTCCTAACCGCGATTTGTATTCGTGCTTTACTTTTGTCACACAGCAAACACTCAAATCTCCCCGCCATAGTAGTTCCAGTTTTTTTGTCCCTTCCTTTCTTCCTCATCTGTGCTTGGGTTGGGGGGGGGTGCTAATCATTTTTCTTTTGGTGTGTGCTTGTATTACCTTTGAATGATGCTGTTCAAACTTCAAAACCATTCGCTGCTGGGGGATAGGGGCTTATCAACATTTCCAACAAAAGTGCAGAAGAGGCCACTAAATATGGTGATCATGTGCAGTAAGTAGTGTGGTTGTAATCCATCGCAGTCCGTCATTTGATCATGTGTGAAAAGTCATTTTAGACTCCCATGTTTAGGAGCCGCTCTGTTTCATAGTGCCTTGATGCACTTTGTTTTGGAACGCACCGGCTGTATAAGAGTAGAGCTACTGTATAGTACCTTTATAAAGCAGCCGTCTTTGAGGCTTTGGACACTACAGGAGCCTAAGACTGAATCTGTTGGCTAAAGAAATAGCTTTACACAGAGCCATCGAACTGACTGGCTCGGCTTAATGTATTTTCCCCTCTTGGCTGTTGTTGCTGTACTCCTCCAACGCCACCTGACTGTCATCATATGGAGTTACTATACCGTTCCTTTACAAAGCCATGTATAGAGCTACACTATCAGTATACAGCAACTTAACTGGCCATAGAGCTTTTTTTTGTGTTGTTTTCTTTTCCTTTCTTTTAGGGCCACCTGACTGCTATAGTTCTGCCTGAATCGTATGTGTTTGTGTGTGGATGTATGCGCGTTAGTTTAAAAACCCTCAAAGGGAATGTCTTTTTAAATGAGTCGTGGAGTGCTCGGGGGATGGCAGTTGTGCCCGTGTAACTGTTTTTCCTCGGCGTGTTGCGACAGACAAAAAACAAATCCAGTGTTGCTGTGGAGAAAAGGGGGGGATTTTATGAAAACAAAAGGAGATCCATGTTGACTGCTTAAATATTAATATACGGGGGCAGAGGAGGCAGAAAGAATGTGTAGTTCATCAGTGTTTTCTGTTTCAAAACCTCGCTAAATGCCTTAGTGTTACACGTATGGAGCTCCGATACCCCCACATAACCCTCTTTCTCACACACAAATCGATCCTGAAGTATTTCCCTCCCCTGGGCTTTTTTTTTTCTTGGTGTTATGCAGTAAATATAGTGAGCTCTAATTTTATATTTTTACGTCTCGGAATGATTAGTTATCGATCGATGCCTGTTTGATTAAATGCTTGAAAGTGGGTGGAAGTTTTTAAAATTAAAAAAAAAAACAAGACAAAGAAAAAAAAGCCTCTGACCTTCGATGTTCACATCCCACCCGAGACTTGCCGTAGTATTGCTCAGGTGGGATGATTCACTCGACATTTTGAAGCTTAACTAGACACTCTGTACAGTCGTAGGTACTATTTGATGTGACAAATGTTGCTGGCACAGTAACTGCAGCTCAGCTCTGGACAAATCAGAGGAAAAACAAAATTCATACTGTTAAAGACAATGAAAATCAGAATGAGCATTTCCAATGTGGCCCGTTACTATCTGATGCTGGATGCAGTTTCACTTTTCTGCCATCTGTTTGTCTCTGTCCTGTGCCACTATTCTGTCTGTATTTCTCTATTTCCACTGTCTGTAAATGAACGCTACACGTGCCTGTGGAAATGTACCCCCTGCAACTTACTCTCCTTTTCCTGACTGTGTGCGCACACAATCTCACTCCCAAACTGAATACACTCTGTGCACCTGCACTCAGACATTATGCACACACACACGCACACACCTATAAGCAACCATGTAATGACACTGACTCATCCCCCGCTGGGAGATGTCAAACACCAGGAAGAAGTAAGCCAAGGACGTCACCTTCCAGGTGTTTTTATTTTATTTTATTTATTTTTTCGTGAGCGGACGGGATGTCAGAGGCAAGCTCAGGGAGTGGGTCTCCACAGAGCATCACGAGCCTGGTAAACAGAAGGTCGTGGGAGAGACATCTAGTGACGTCTGTGTGTGCATCCTGATGGAAAATAGCTTCCGAAGGGACACACATGTCTGATTTCTGTGGTTTGACAAATTTAATTTTGCCAAAAAAAAAGGGAACATAAATAGATAATTGGACCAGCTTGGGGGACGAGAGGGAGGGGTCAGCTTTAAAACATCACCCTAAAGTAGATTAATGCGGGTTTTCACGAAGCGTCTCCCTTCTCCTCCACCGACCCTCGCTGCGACCCTTTGTGTTGGTGCGTCTATGTGGGAAAGACACGTGTGTATGTGATTCTGTAGTCTGTAGTCTGGTGCTATGTGACCATGTTTGACACGTGTGTGAAAAAAATAACAGCAACAATTTAGAGAGAAAAAAAAAAAAGAGTAAATTCAGTCAAACTTTCAGTGAAGTTTAAAAAAATATAGGAATACAGCACTGTTGATAAGTTTGAGATCTGATGTCAAAATGTTTTCTCTTTTTTTTTTTGGTTTTTCTTTTCTTCCTCGTACGTGTGTGAGTGTGAATGTTTGTATGTGTGGAAGATTTAGCTCCTTCTTTTCTGGGCACTAGTCCATGTCGTCGCTCCATTCTTTTGTACAGATGAAGCTTAAAAAAAAGAAGAAGAAAACAAAAAAGAAGAGGGCAAAATTTGTAAAATATTGTGTCTGTGACTCCTTGTAAAATATTTTCAAATTGTTTATTACAGAGAATCAGTTATTAAATAATGTTCATATTTTTCACTTCATTTTATTGTGTGGTGTTTTGTTTTTTGGGGGGGGTGGAAAAATTCCAATCTGGCTGGAAAATGTGAATGAGTGCGTAGATTTTTAACTGTTTTTTGTGGGTTTTACAGATTTTCCTATTGATAAAGACAGCACCACATTGCTATTCATACTATTCTAAAGTCATTAAGTAATAGATAAACAATTAAATGACAGAAAAGTTCCCGCTTTTCCACAATCTACCCATCTATCTATAGAAACATCAGCTGGGTAATGAACTAAACTGTAATTTTACATGTTTCTCATGTACTTTCACTGGGCTGACCCACTTGAAGTCGAAGCTGTCTGTGGCCCGTGATGTAAAATCAGTTTGACGTTACCTGCTTTAACTCCTCGGTTAAATAGAAAACACACAGTCTGTTGAGAACCAAGCAAATATATAATAATTATGATGCTTTATTAAAAATATTCACTTCTAACGCTGGGATGAGACGATTAATACAACCCTGGTGTGTATGAGTGCAATGTGTAGGCAGCTAGCATTTGGCAAACGTAACATGGTGCAGAGACATGAAAGTGACCTGCAGCCTGCTCTCTTTGAACTTTATTCTGTTTGTGCCATTTAGACACATCACGAACATTTCCATGTTCATAACATGCTCCCTTCTGATTGCTTCATAATTACAGAGTTTCAGTGTGTGAGGCATAAAGTGTCATTCTTTTATTAAAACTTGGGTTCAGTTATATTGAAAAATGGTCTTTGGCGAATTTAAGGCATCGTTCGTGCTGATTTCAGGCAGTTCTGTAATGATTACTGCAAAGTCAGATAAACTGCATTAGGACAGAAACACTGAGACATAAAAGCGACACATGTTTAACACATTTCTATCTTGCTTCGCAGCCTTGACCAGGTGACCGTTGGAAGACTTGCAGTTTTGTGTGCACTCAAACACTAAAACAACCACGGTCATTTTATATGATGTTAGTGAACTGTAGCTTCAGTCACCTAAATTAAACCAAAATTACTCAAACGAAATATTTTACAACAACGAAACAGGAAACAAAGTTTCCAGAGTGGAAATACTGGACGCTGTTCAGTGATGTGGGTGAACCACGTGTCGTAATCCTACACGCCTGGGTTCAGTAGTCGGCTGCAGACTTGAGCTTTGTGTTTAGTGTACAGATTCAAGACTGACATCAGGTTTTCTCATTTAAGAAACAATATTTCTCAAAAAGCTTCAGGCTTCAACCTTTTAAGGAAAAGTTCAACTGCTGTCACCATTAGAAAAGGCCCGATTTGCAGACGTATCAAAACATACAAATCAGGTTAAGCATTGGGAATACGTGAGTTCAATTCTTCACAAGTGATTAATGTGTTTGCCTATGCGTGACCGCATTCTTGGCGATCGCGCTGCTAATGCACAGCAAAGAGCTTCACAGCGTGTTAAGGAAGTCTGTAAGAGCTTTGTGCCAAGTGTCTGGGTCGTCCAGGTAACAGGGGTGGCCTGCTCCCTTCATCACCACCACTTTGTGATTGGCCAGATTGCTCAGGTTACGGAGCGACACCTCCCCGAGTTGATGGTCCTGGTCACCGTAAACGATCAGCGATGGGACCTGGACACAAAAATCACAACAATAATGAAAGAAAGAAAAAGAGCCCTTTGCAGAGTGATTTCCACTGTCCTTTTTCTGGCATTTGAAAATCTGTCTCTCTTTTATTTGTTTTTAAATTCAAACCCATAGCTAAAGGGATTTTGCAGATGTCCTAAATTTCACCTCAAGCTGGAAAAAAAAAAAAAAAAAAAAAAAAGGAAAGAAGGAAATCAAAACAAGTCCTGTGAAAAGCTAAGACTAAAAGATTTTAGGTGTAACAGATTTATGTGTCTAGTAGTCAATAAGAATTATAAAAGTGAGAAAAACTACAGTCTTAGTTTTTCCAGCCTGAGAAGAGACGTTCAGATCTCTCATCTTATTAAAAAAAAAAAATACAGCAATATGAACAAACTCTATTACAAGTAAAAGGTTATAAAAAGCATTTATTTTTGTACCAGTTTTTTTTTTAACTGGTACAAAACATCGATCAGATTACTTCATCAGAAAACCTGAAGAACTTGTGAATACAACTTAATCGTTTCCCACATATTCACTGCATCATTGCAGAAATACACATGAATGCAGTTACTCCGGCTTAGTTATTTTAGTTGTAACACACTTTGACACTTAATGACAGCATAAATGTTTGTTTTATGCTTTTTTATCATCAGTAAGTTGCATTTATTACTCTATTGTCCATCTTTTGAGTTACTCTGCTGCTCCGATGTCTCTTTGTTTGCTAAGAGATTGCTGAAAGTGGAGATACAAATACAGAGGCCTGTAACAACCTGTCACAAAAGGGACAGAGGAGCAGGTTCTTTGTATCAAGCGCAGAGACCCTTTGGGTTTTTAATGATTTCAGAATCAGAATCAGAAAGGGTTTTATTGCCAAATGTTGAGCAGGTTTACAACATTAGGAAATTGCTGCGGTACTTAGCGCAAACATACTGTCAGAACCAGATTTGCTCTGCTCCCTGGGTTGACCAGCTTCTTTGTAATTTCTTAAGCAGTTATGATGAGTGTTTTCTAATCTCCATCTTATTTCTAAAATAGCTAAATTTCATTTATCTGATTTTTTTTCTTAAAATCTTTAGGATCTTTCTTGTAAAGTAAAACTTGGTCACTTAACATTCCCCGTTAGCTGTTTAACTGTTATTTATAAAACCAACAGTGTGCCTTTTAAAACACTTAATAAAAGATTAAATATGATATCCAAAAGTATTCTCTGCAAAACATCCTTTAAAACTAAAAACACTCATTATACAGAAAAACTGCTCCTGTTCGTGCCAATCTTCTTGCTGCGTTATAATTGCTGAGACTTTAATGTGTGAGCTGAGTCTTTAGAATATTGTTTGGATTAAAATAAAAAAAGAATGTACAACTTCTGCATTTAAACTGTTTATAAAGGAAAGCAAATTTTGTTAAGGTAAGTGCTTGTTCTAAATAAGTAAATTAGACAAATCGCTTTTCAGGCTAATGTGCCTACAATTGATTTCCCATTAAGACAATTCTGAGCTGGATGAAAGCCAGTGGCATCTGTGCAGGTAAAGTCACTGTCTCTTTTAAAAAGAAGAGTTGGAAAATTGGATGATATTCGCAGCTGCTCAAGTTATCCTTTAAAAAAGGAAATGACAGTGCATATACTATACCAAAAAAGAGAAAAAAAAGAAAACTTTTGCAGGAGAGGAACCTACAAAGGAATATCAAGCAGAGGCATATCCTCACACACAGACTCTACCTTTACGCTCTGGTACTGCTCCGCTGTGAATTTGTCCGTACAGATGGGAGCGACAGGGATGTAGGCTCGCACCAGAGCCTGGTGCTCGAGGAGGAAGGGCAGGGAATACATCCCGCTAAGGGATGGGCTGATCACCACCGCCGGGGTTAGATTCAGGTGCTCACACACCTCTTTGAGGAAACCTGCAGGGGCGGGTGTTCCCACTGCCGCTGGGGCTTTGGCCGATTTAGACTGACCAAGTTCTGTGGAGAGAGGGGAGGCACGAGAAAAGAAGAGGAGGAGAGGAGTAAGGTTTGTTGATGGACACTGACTTATTAACGTAATTACTGTCCCCAAGGCAAACATTTTTCTTTTGGGCCCATGCTGCCTCAGTGATCTATATAAATTGTAGAGTGCCTGCCAGATCATCACTAGAGGCTGTCAAAGCATGAGACAAAAATACCAGATTCTAAAAACAAGCAGAACACGGGCTGTAACAATGACTCATGGAAGCAATTCAGTTCACTTCAAATTTGAGCCCCCATGCACATTTGACTTTCCAAACAAAGCCAAAGTCCTGATGCCAACTGCAAATACATATCCATAAATATAATGCAAAAAGTTAAAGTTTCACCTATGAAAATAGGTAAAACGACAGGACACAGCTAGCTTAAAAAAAGCTCTCATAAAAAGTTTAGAATATAAACAACAATAAGAAAGTTAAGAAACAGAGTTTTTGAGACTTTTTGTTGAAAAACTTACATTTTTAAAATAAAAGTTTTAAGCAATAAATTGCAAACAAAAAATTAAAACAAGTTATAACTCATATATCCCAGCTTATATTTAATTAATATGTTTGTTTTTCATTTTCAGAAGGGTTAGCATAGGGCCACACAATTAGGTATTACTGTCAATAGTCCCAATTTAATATTTGCGAGCATTCAAAACAGCGAAGAGCCAAAAGTTTGACCCTGAGACTTTTAGGAGCTCTTTATGTGCCGGTGGCAGCCTGTTGCCTTGCTGCGTTTCATTGGTCATGCTGACTTTTCAGTTAAAAGCTGAGTGACGGAAGGAGATGGTGTTTGTTCCCTGACAAACGCACCTGGCAGGTCGATGGCGACCGCGCGGCAACCCGCTTTGGCCAGCGTCTCCAGAGTGCCGATGCTGAGCCAGTTTTCTGAAGAGAAGCGTATGCCGTGAAGAAGCAGAACCGACACTTTTGCTCCTCCTGTCACAGGTTCGCTTTGTCTGTAAAACAGTGGCGCGTTGCAGCTCTCCACCTGCACTGTACCCTCCGTCATTTTAACAGCTGCCATCCTGAACAACAACAGAAGAAAGAGAAAGCAGTTGTTTCACATGGGTTTCCACACTGTTATACCTCCCATTTTTCCTTCTCTTTAACAATATTAGTTCCTTCAGGTGGAAAACCCAATCATCTTCTATGCCGCCAGTTTCTGTGAAGCTCTTCTCTTGTCTCTTGACAGAATTAAAGATCACTCCAAGAGAGGACCATATTTCTTTGCAGAGAGAGAAAGTCTTGTGGAGATGCTAAAAAATAAAATCCCCAACCATAATGGGTGTACGCCATAAAAATGCAATTATGTAACTTCATTTGCTTTGTTTTCCTTACAAAGTGCAAGCACAGAAAGATAAACTTCATGTAACTTTATGTAACATTTTTCAGCACAATAATGATCCCAAACACACTGTCAGTCTGGTAAAAGCATATCTGATAACACTATCAGTCATGAATTGGTCAGACTTCAACATTATCGAAGCAGTGTGAGATCATCACGATCGAGAGAGAACAGAACAAAAGCCGACATCCAAAGAAAAGCTTTGAATGTCATTCAAGAAGCCTGGAGAACTATTAATAGACTATTTAAAGAAGTTTGTCCACGATCCCCGTGCTTTCAAAGATCAGCGTGGACTTAATCGGATGTTCCACGGACGCATAATCAGCAGACAGAAGTGTGTGCGCAGCTGCGGGTTAAACAAGTCGGATCAAAGTCCAGATTAGATCATTTTTATTTTACATCGAACTCGCCTATCTAGGTGCTTTATGCTCATCATTCAAAACACACGTGGCGACAGAATAACAACCCCCTCCTTCCCTTTTCTTACCCGACTGTGAATCCCCGATGATTAAAGGTGCAAAACAGAGAAAGTCAGACAGGTTCTTGAGCCAGCTGCAGCTTAGCTTCAGTTTATCTCCCCCGGAAAACAAGAGAAAGAGAAAAACCTTTGGAAATCGTCCTACTGACGTCTAGCGTTTGTGGCGAGAATTGCGTCCATTGTGGCAGAAAAGAAAATCACAAGTTTTCTTTTTTTTTTTCAGGATATTGAGCGTAATCCTGATGCAAATATTTATATATCTGAGGGGCATGAAGAAGGTTCATGAACAAGGACCAATGTGCCACTCCTCATTAATGATTAATACATGTATTGATCGGCTGTGTTTTGGGGATTAGGGCCACTGTTTGAGCAAAGGCGCGACGCTGGCGTGTGGGTGGTCGTGATTTAGACTTTTTGTGTGGATGTTTAACATCGTGCTGAGCTTCTGGGGGTATTTTTCTGCCTGTCAGGTCGAGCTGTTCGTTGTTTGAAGTTGACCACGGCATCAAAATACAGGAGATTTTAGAGCAGAGATCTCGTTTTGACCCCCATAACGTGATTATAATAGTTTTATTTTCCACCGATTCAAACAATGAAACCGTTTCTGCAGTGCATTCTCCTGACTGTCGGAGTGGTCACTGGTAAGTTTGATTAATTTCTTAGTTATTCTGTCTACTTTCATTATTTTTGGTTGTTTAAATCTATTTGGTTAAAGATGATGAGGCCTGACTGCCCAGATAGCAAGGAGACATTGAACAGATGTTGATTTTCCATCGGAACCATCAGAATCGTCAGGATTGAAATGTCAACACAAAACCAATGTTGAAACAACATTGAAATACTGATGAAACCTGACACTGACATTGAAAT
Source organism: Mchenga conophoros (assembly GCF_057382185.1). NCBI lineage: Eukaryota > Metazoa > Chordata > Actinopteri > Cichliformes > Cichlidae > Mchenga > Mchenga conophoros. The sequence continues at coordinate 24,387,158 of NC_140530.1, forward strand.
AACATTGATTCACTGTTGTTCTGTCATCGTTGATTGTTGATCTATTTATAGTTGACAAGGTGACAACAATCACGTTGAAAAACCATCGATTTATGGTTGAGGGGGAAATTAAAGCTGCACTGATGAGCACTTTCAAAACAAATAAACTATTTTAAAAGACAGCTATTTTCATTTTGACAGCACCACTATTAGTATGTGATGGATTTTATCATTTCATTAGTGTATACTGGCAGTATCTGTGTTAACGGGGGCCTGTTTGAGTTACCAGTAGTGTAACTGTTGCTGTTCAAACCTTTTCTGGATATCTGCTGTCTCAAACTAGCAGCAGAGCGTTGGTCCAAAGGTTATATGTGTCCAGGCTCCTGCCCAAATATTCCATGTGGTGCCACTGCTCTCCAGTTAAAACCAGGACTAAACAGATGCAGATACTGCATGGTCCCCACATCAGTCTGTAAGCATTATGTTTGTGGTTTGTTATACATGAACAGGGTACCGCAGTCCTCTGAATGACTTCCAGCGCTCGGAGGGCCGAGAGCTCGTTCCTACCTCCTGGAACTCTGCTCGAGTGCAGATTTTACCAGGCCTGAACCTTGAGGACTGTGCCACACGCTGCTCACAGACACTGGACTGCAGGTAAACAACACACTTAAACTACTTAAAGATTACAGTTTGCAAAAGGACTTTGCTTATAAATTGGCCAAGAACTTAAAACATATTCTCATAATAGATATGGATGTCATTGTCACTTTGGGAATTTGGAATTGGGCGAAAAACTTTTTTTGATATATTTTGAATTCTCTCTAATTCACACAGGGTCAAAAGTATACACCCCCATTAATAGTTAGTCAATAGAAGGTGCTTCTGATTGAAGTGCACCTTGGCAAATTGCACTTCAATTAGGGGCTTTTTTTGTTTTTTTGCCATCAACAAGCTTCTGGGTGCTGGTTTAGCTCAGTGGGTTAGCAGGCGACCATTTCCCGTATGACCGCAGAGAAGTACACCGAGGTTCGAGTCCCACAGCCCTCTCCTTGCTTTCCTGCCTCTATCCAATAAAGGCTAAAAGGCCAAAAAAATCATCTGTAAAAGAAACAGGCTTCTGGCATAATTCTGGATCAATATTTGACCACTGTTCTTGGTATAAATGCTGGAGTTCATTTAGCTGACTTCTTGGTACGGCCAAGGCTTTTGATTTCCTTAGGGATTATTCAAGTTTTCTGATTAAGCATAGTGCACAAATTTTCAGTAGGGTTAACATCAAGGCTTTGGAAAGTCCATTCCTGAAGCTTAACGGAGCCATTGCCAAACAACTGCACATTCTAAGATCATCAGTTTAAACAATTGCACATAAGTACAAGCTTTTCTGATGTGTCACAATTTTACTAAGGTCCAGAACAATACCTAAACTCTTATCCTTAGATGAAAGGAAATTAATTAGGATGTTCAGAAGCAACCCAGGAACCGCCAAGAACACCTGACTCACCGTTCACAGTTATATCGCCAAGGACTGAAACAGTGTCAACCAAGAAAGAAGCCCCCGTTTCAAAATTGACGCTTTCATGCTGACTGAGATGTGCAGCTTTCCATACAGACGAGCCAAATGCCTTCTCGATTAAAGTTTTATGGTTAGGTGATACAGAAATTTAGCTGTTTGGCTAGTATGACAAAGAGGAGAAGGTGGTGCTAGCATCATCCTCTGGTGCTGTTTTACTGCCAGTACAACTGACACATTGCAAAAAGTGGATGGAATAATGAAAAAGGCAGACTACCACCAAATTCTTCAGCTCAAATTAGCAACTAGATGGTTGAAATTACCAGCAGGACAAACTCACATGAAAAGTTTTGGAAGGATAAAGCAGGCTGACATTAAACTTCTGGAATGTTTTTCCACAACAAAGTCCTGACCTCCTGGACTATAAAAATTTGTGGACTATGCTTAAAAGCCGGATCCATGCCAAGAAACCAACCAACCATTCTGAATGAGCTCTACCAGTTCTACCAAGCAGAGTGGTCAAATATTCAGCCAGAATTGTGCGAGAAACTTGTTGATGGAAACCAAAAGCATCTGGTTGAGGTGCAACTTGCTAAGGGACATTCAACCAAATATTAATGGACTCAGGGCTTTGAGAAAATCTAGAGTCAATTAAAACCTGTGCACCCAATTCTTGTTTTTTAAAGCCATTAAAGATGTATGCTGCACAACCTTTCCACCCTGGAATGAATGTCTAGCCTTGTAGATATTTATTAGTAAAAGGCTAGATGATGTGAGGCTTTCCACCACAGAATGAGTCCTTATTCAGTCTGGACTATCAACATTGTCATTGCAGCTTCTTTCCCCATAGTTTTGCCATCTTAAGACTAGAACAGTAGATAATAATGGCGGGCCATTACTATCTACTGATATTAGGTAATCGCCAGCAGCATCGACATTTATAAATGCCAATAAATTTAAAAGAAAGAAGAAGAAATGGGAGAAACACTCTTCAAACACATCATGTTGCTGTTTCATAGTTTCTAAATATGAACTTAACTGTCTGCAACACATGTTTGGAGCACCAGAAACACAACAAACAGTGAATTGTGTCCCTGAAAGAAAAAGAAATCAACCGATATATCAGAATAGTCTAAAATGATTAAATATTGATATTGATATCAATATTAAAATCTGTATCTTTACCAATCGGGGTCTAGTTAAGACAGCATTTATTTAATAATGCTGACACAGATATATCGGCAATCAGCTGACATGTCATCCCTGCCAGTATATCAGTCGGGCTTTCATTATACTGTCTGTTAAATGTTAAACGTAATATTCTTAAAAATAACTTTAAAATGTTCACCGATTAATTTAAAAACACTTTGCAGACATCAGGTTTATCCTCTGAAAGTAAAGAGCTTTGACGTGAAAATATTTCTCAACATTAGAGCTTTCAACTATGAGACTCGTCCAGTTGTCACCTGTAAACATCTGCCCTGGGTGGGTGATGGCACCAATGCAGAAGTGAAGAGAAACGTGAACTGTGATCTTTATGAGAAGAAGGGTAAGACTCACATCGGTGATATCACAGAGATCAGTGCTTCCCATCGATACTGTAACCACTGATTGCTTTTTTTTATGCAGTCTATGTAAGGAAGTGCATTGTGGGTAAAGGGGAAGACTATCGAGGCAAAGTGTCCACCACAAGAAGCGGACTCACCTGCCAACAGTGGTGGTCCAAATTTCCTCACGATCACAGGTGAGTTACATCTTCACTGTACTAGAAAAAAAGACATTGTGAAGATAAAGTGCTGCATTTCACTTTCAGTTCAGAGGTGAACAACAGCACAGCTCTATTTATAATTATTTTCCAATTGTGGGAGAGAGATGAAGAGGTGGGAAATTCAAGAAACTTTCCTGAATAACCGTGTCTTTCATTTCCCTTAAAGCCAGACTGAAGGCAGAAAGCCAGAGTGCATTACTGCTTGTACCCCTTTCACTGTTGTGGTATCTCTAAATTTCACTGTTTTTAAGCCTTATTTCCACCAGTGTGGGTGCCTGTTTTCTTCAGAAAAACTGATAAGCAAAATATCATAAGCAGTCTTCAGAGCAAAGTAAGGAACCAGATCTTTTCTCTGTACCTGACAGCGATTAAATCGTGATGAATATCTGAGTAATAGCCATCAGGTGGCCAGCAGTTCTCTAACTACACCACCGTGAAGGAGGTGTACAGGTGTGCCTGATAAAACTGCAAATGATAGCAGATTTACATGTGATAACCAAAACAAATTTATGTCAGATATGTGTGCTCTTCAGCTTGTAAAAATCCATTAATACATCTGTAAGTGTTTAAGATTGAACCCAGTCACTTTCTGTCATAGTTGTCTGAATCCATCCCTCAGGCTTAAGAACAGCTGCAGCGTCTATATTATTCATCCACACTAGAAGTTGACACTCCCAGATTTCGGAGTTGTCACTTCAACTGCATTGTTTGTTTTATTTTAAACGACCAGTTGTACCAAAGTGTTTGACTAACTGAAAATTTTTTTTTTTTCTCAGGTGGACTCCTACAGCTACCAATGGTCTGGAGCTGAACTACTGCAGGAATCCGGATGGGGATCGGATCGGTCCGTGGTGCTACACCACCGACCCGGAGCGACGCTATGAAAGCTGCAACATTCCCCAATGCAAAGATGGTACATCCCATAAATTACCACACATCATCCTGCTTATCTAAACTGCAAATGTGAGATTTGTAAAGCCTTACGTAAGCTTTATTTCCTCCAAATGTCTCGTAATTAGCACTTTAATTTGGTGGAACTGGAAAACTTGTTACTCGTTTTTTGGCTTACCTGCTGATAGCAGTGCACTTACAATAGTTACTGTTTCAAGTTGCCTCATGAATAGCTTCAAGTTTCATTCTTTAAATGTGCTTTAAGAAAATTATTCAGCAATTATAGAAGCTGTTAAAAAGTGCTGTTAAAAAAATGTGTGTTTCTCTTTACTTCAAGCAGCTTTCACTTTGTGAGTCATTCTGCTTGCAGAGGTGTGCATCACATGTAATGGAGAGGACTACAGGGGCCAGGTTGACCACACTGTGAATGGCAGAGAGTGTCAGAGATGGGACCAGCAGTACCCTCACCAACACATCTACCAACCTGAAAAGTATGCAATCATTACTACTGTTTTGTTTGCACCTGAGTTAGCATTGTACAACATATTTTGCTGTTGCACCTGAACTATTTAAGTCATTTCTTTTTTCCATTTCCAGGTGATTAAAAACCTGCCTATGTGTATTTTTCAGGTACCCTGATAAGAGTTTAGATGACAACTACTGCCGTAACCCTGATGCCTCTCCGGTGCCTTGGTGTTACACCACTGACCCTGAGGTGGAAAGGGAAAACTGTGACATCAGCCGATGTAGTAAGAGCTTGCATTTATTGGACCTTTACTGGACCAACTCCTATAGTAGAGTCTTTACTTTTACTTTTTCAGAGAGAGGAAAAAGGAAAGGCAAAAAATCTCCATCCTTTCTTTCTTCTCCAAAATTCAGTATCTTTTGGAAATGTTTATAGGCAAAATTGCTGGCTTATATAGCGAGTAAGATAATTACTAGATGTTACTGTAATGTTTTCTCTCACTGTATAAATTTACTGGATTAAACTTGTGGCTTATTTGTTTGTTCTGTTCTTGTCAGTGGGTCCCTCAGGCAAGAAAGAGGAAGCCAAATTGATTCCTGTAGTACTCTGAGACGGTGGGATTAGAGAGTCTCATTAAGTTGCTGTAATTAAATCTAGAAAAATCACCTTTTCTGTGTTTGTACAAATTGCGTTCAGAAATGTGAGACATTTCAGGGCAGACGATGATTCTCTTTAAACGAATCAATTTAAAAAAGTGTTTTTTCATTGATTTAAGGCTGTATAACAGGCTGTGTTTGCCAGATATAGTGGCTTCAGTTGTAGTAGTAATAGTAGTTTTATTACACCCCCCCCCCCCCCCCCCCCAGCCTTTTTTTTCTATGCCTTTTTGTACTGCTTTTAATTCCAGTGTATTTTTGTAGGTCTTTGTAACTCTTGCCTATGAAAGGCACTTTAAAATGTTGCTTACTTTTAACAATAGCTAAGAGTTTTATTGGGTTTTTTTGTTTGTTTGTTTTTTAAATTACATTCATGACATACAGGCCCATACTTTAAAAAATAATTGTAATTCTAAAGCAGGTAGATGATGGCCACGTGTGTTTTTTTTTATACACTCAAGGACTAAGAGAGAACGTGAACAACCAGCAAAACAAATCAAATAAACAGGGCATTAGTGTTCTCCCAAAAATTTCAACAGAAGTTGTGTAACCTGGGGATTTCCAATGAGAATCATTGACACAAGAGAAGATCACGATAAAACAGTGCCATCCTGTGGTGTGATTAGTATTATGTAACATGTTATTATCCTTCACACGTGGAAACCACGGCTTTTTCCTGAGCTTCTTGTGTTTTCACCGTCACTTTCACATCTTAATTTTCTCATGATTTTTATCCTGTTTCGTTAGGTAATTATTCTCCTCTTTTATATCTGTGTTTATTTGATCCTCCGCGTAGTTTCTCTCTGCCGCTGTAAATCAGCATCATTTGGTCCTTAAAGGTGATTCATTAAAAAATGAGGTCACGTTGTTCTTTTATCTCATGAGACTATTCCAACAAACTTTCGTTTTCTCCTGCATTTTGTTGATGTTTATGTCATCTTTAACCTGTTCCTTCTCTCCAGCTGAAGTTCACGTAGAGAAGCGCCAGCGCTCCAGCTTCACCACCAAGTGTTTCCGTGGGCGCGGGGAGGATTACCGCGGGAGAGTCAACGAGACCACGTCAGGCATCCCCTGCCAGCGGTGGGATGCCCAGCAACCCCATGAGCACCCCTTCTACCCAAACATATATGAGTGCAAGTAAGCGTTGATCGCTGTTAAGGTTAACCTTTTCATTTAGTCTTTTTTTTTTTTTGTCACAACTTGTTAGTTTGATAGTGCTCTCGCTGCATTGCACATGAATATTAATGTCAAAACGTCATTGCAGTGAGATTTCTTGCATCTTATTTCTCTGCTGACAGTTGGCAGTAGATGATGGATAGTCAGTAATTCTCCATTAAAAGCAGATCGCTCTCAGAGTGGCAGCATGCATGTGAAATGAATATTAAACTTCTTTGTGATGCTGTGATCGCTCATCATGCCAGAAGTGATTAGCAGCATTTCATTCACTCAAGGGTGGGGGGACAAGAACTTAGTTATTTCAGCGTGATCTCTGTGTCTCTACACTAACCCGGCACAGTGTCAGTGACCAATAATTTAATGCATCAATGATGAGCTGAATCTTACATTTCATCCAGGGGTTTGGAGGAGAACTACTGTCGTAACCCAGATGGGTCGGAGGCTCCCTGGTGCTTCACATCTGTCCCAGCGATGAGGACTGCTCTCTGCTTGCAAATTAAACGCTGTGCAGACGACATAGAAGCTGAGGGTATTAGCCTTCTTCTCCATTTTAATATGAATCCAGCGAACAGGCTCCTGTTGGCATTAATGAATAAAGATGACCTTACGATGCATCGACTGTATGAATATTCATATGAGGACGTGCAGGGCTGTAATATCAATGTGATGAAGACCCCTCCAGCGAGAGCCCCAAATCCCTGGAATATCTGACGAGTCGCCAGAAATTGTTTCTTTTTTTCTTTTTCTCTGTTTGAACATTTAACTATAGATGAGGACAGAATTATTAGCCCTCCTATGCAAATATACTTAAAAAAAAAAAACAGCAAAGAGACAATTTTGGATGCTTACATTATTTTACTCTGAAACAAAACAACGAAATTATTTCTCAAAAAGCCAAAACTACTAGGGGCAGGATTATTATTCACTTTGGTCTTCAGTTCTCTCTCCACAGACCTTCAGTGGGATTAAAGTCAGGACTTTGTGCAGGCCACTCAGTGAAGTTCACTTTGGTCTTCTCGAAAAACGACGTTTGTTTTAAGTTGTTGTCATCTTGGAAGACAAAGCGAAGTCTTCACCAGAAGTGACATTATTACTTGATCTGCCACACGGGGTCCATTCCTGTGCAGGCTTCTAGTAATTGTCTTCTTTTAAACAACAATTCCTAACTTGGCTAAGTCATTTACTAGTGTCTTGGTAGTTGTTCTTACAGTGGGGCAGAAAAGTATTTAGTCAGCCACCGATTGTGCAAGTTCCCCCACTTAAAATGATGACAGAAGTCAGTAATTTGCACCAGAGGTACACTTCAACTGTGAGAGACAGAATGTGAAAAAAAAAATCCATGAATTCACATGGTAGGATTTGTAAAGAATTTATTCGTAAATCAGGGTGGAAAATAAGTATTTGGTCACCTCAAACAAGGAAAAGCTCTGGCTCTCACAGACCTGTAACGTCTTCTGTAAGACGCTTTTCTGTCCCCCACTCGTTACCTGTATGAATGGCACCTGTTTGAACTCATCATCTGTATAAAAGACACCTGTCCACAGCCTCAAACAGTCAGACTCCAAACTCCGCCATGGCCAAGACCAAAGAGCTTTCGAAGGACACCAGGAAAAGTATTGTAGACCTGCACCAGACTGGGAAGAGTGAATCTACAATAGGCAAGCAGCTTGGTGTGAAAAAATCAACTGTGGGAGCAATCATCAGAAAATGGAAGACATACAAGACCACTGATAATCTCCCTCGATCTGGGGCTCCACGCAAGATCTCATCCCGTGGGGTCAAAATGATCATGAGAACGGTGAGCAAAGATCCCAGAACCACACGGGGGGACCTGGTGAATGACCTGCAGAGAGCTGGGACCAAAGTAACAAAGGTCACCATCAGTAACACACTACAACGGCAGGGAATCAAATCCCGCAGTGCCAGACGTGTTCCACTGCTGAAGCCAGTGCATGTCCAGGCCCGTCTGAAGTTTGCCAGAGAGCACATGGATGATACAGCAGAGGATTGGGAGAATGTCATGTGGTCAGATGAAACCAAAGTAGAACTTTTTGGTATAAACTCAACTCGTCGTGTTTGGAGGAAGAAGAATACAGAGTTGCATCCCAAGAACACCATACCTACTGTGAAGCATGGGGGTGGAAACATCATGCTATGGGGCTGTTTTTCTGCCAAGGGGACAGGACGACTGATCCGTGTTAAGGACAGAATGAATGGGGCCATGTATCGTGAGATTTTGAGCCAAAACTTCCTTCCATCAGTGAGAACTTTGAAGATGAAACGAGGCTGGGTCTTCCAACATGACAATGATCCAAAACACACCGCCCGGGCAACAAAGGAGTGGCTCCGTAAGAAGCATTTGAAAGTCCTGGAGTGGCCTAGCCAGTCTCCAGACCTCAACCCCATAGAAAATCTGTGGCGGGAGTTGAAAGTCCGTGTTGCTCGGCGACAGCCCCAAAACATCACTGCTCTCGAGAAGATCTGCATGGAGGAATGGGCCAAAATACCAGCTACTGTGTGTGCAAACCTGGTAAAGACCTATAGTAAACGTTTGACCTCTGTTATTGCCAACAAAGGTTATGTTACAAAGTATTGAGTTGTATTTTTGTTATTGACCAAATACTTATTTTCCACCCTGATTTACGAATAAATTCTTTACAAATCCTACCATGTGGATTCATGGATTTTTTTTTCACATTCTGTCTCTCACAGTTGAAGTGTACCTCTGGTGCAAATTACTGACCTCTGTCATCATTTTAGGTGGGGGAACTTGCACAATCGGTGGCTGACTAAATACTTTTTTGCCCCACTGTAAATCTTTAGAGACATCTCTCACGAGTCTTTAAAATCTTTTCTCCCTCTGCCAGGCTTGTTCTGTGCGGCTCTTTGAATTTCCTGATGATACTTCTCACTCTAATTCTCGACACTTAGAAAGATTGTGAATCCATTTTGTTTTAACTTTGATTTTGGCACAATGCTTTCTCAAGTGGCAGCTCACTTATGGGTAAATTGGAAGAGGTTTACCTCAGGTTTAACTTTATAAAGCTCAAAGCTTGTAATATAAAAGTTAAATCACACCATTGCACAGCAGCGGTTTGTGCTATGGCTCAACAAAAAGGTCAGTTTTCAGGAGCTCATAATATGTCATTCATTTTTTTCCCTTTAATAATTTGATTACCGTGTGCTAAAAGAAATGATTTATGCATTGTAAATAAAACTACCATGTTGAAAAATTCTTTCTCTGTTAAACAATTAAATAATTTCTCTGCATACCATTATTATAAGGCAGAAATAAGAAACTTTGTAATGCCCAGACTTCACCTCAAATGTAGCTTTGATTCTAAATGAAGACAAAGTGCAGTGTTGTTCTGTCCCATTATGCTCATTTGACAGTCTGCCATACTTAGTAATGGCCGTTGCAATGATGATGAAGTCTTTCGTCTTCTTTCCAGACTGTTACCATGAAAACGGAAGAAACTACAGAGGCACTGTGCGTAAAACTCGTAAGGGCATAACCTGCCAGAAATGGAACGTTAACACGCCTCACAGGACAAAGTAAGATAAACATTTAAGCTATTAAACAGCAGAGGATTTATTTTATGCACATGTATGACTATGACCACTAATTGGCTTTATATTGAAAGTGTATCTGCACTTCATACTAACATCGAGTGGATTTTGTTTTCTGTTCGAACCGATGAATACATTAGAAAATGTACTATTAAAAAATAGGCTCTATACTTTATACTTTATTAAGGTGGTCTGTAACATAATAGCTGGTAACAGTGTCTTGAGCAAGAAAAAAAGAATAATATTGTTACAAACAGAAGGACTGTCGTGTTTTCAGCATTTTTAGCATGCCTATATATTTTAAGAGATCTGTGTGATCTTCCAGGATAAACCCAAGAACGCATCCAGATGCCAATCTGACAGAAAACTATTGTCGCAACCCAGATGGTGACCATCACGGACCCTGGTGCTACACCACAGACCACAAAACAGAGTTTGACTACTGTGCCATCAAACAGTGCGGTACAGATCTTTTCTACCTGTCTCTTGTAGCACTTTATTGGGCTGTGTGGTGATGGTTCATCCAGAGTTTGAGTTTAACATTCAGTCTGTTGGTGTTTTTACACAGCTGGGGAGAAAGTGTCTATCACTGAACCAGTAGGTTAGTTGAGCAGGCTTTCTAATATATTTCAAACATCTGCAAAATATGTTTTACAGTATTGAGTCGCCTTTTTGTGATCACAGAAAACGTGGAGTTTAGTGAGTGTGGAAAGAGAGAAGACCGGGCCCATTCGAGTCCCATAATGCGTATAGTGAATGGGATTCCTGGGAACTCACCTTGGACGGTGAGCCTGAGAGACAGGTGAGTCTGACAGCTGATGGTGTTTAACAGTTATAGTAAAAGGCTTTCTGCTATGTTGGATGTAACCTCTGACCTGTGTGTGTGCAGAAAAGGAAACCACTTCTGTGGAGGATCCCTGGTTAATGCTAGATGGGTGATCAGCACCAAACAGTGTTTCTCCTCCTGGTAAGTCTGGTTCTTTTAAAAGTGCTCTCTGATTTCACACATCTAAAGTTTTTGGCATTTTTGCAAATGTTTATTCTTAATAAGCGTTAGATGAGAAAACTGATTCCAGTTGTATGTCCAGTCACAAATAAAAACAACTCTACGTTAGCATTTCAGCGTGCAGCTTGTCTGTACTGGTTTAAACCAGATGCAGAGGTTTTCTTACTTGTGTAAAATACCACAGAGAGAACAACAATGGCAAAAGACCAGAGATTATTTTGGTGTTTGTGTGTTTAAAGTAGCACGAGAGCATGAAGAAGACTGGGATCATTGCAAAACATTCATGCAAAGATATTAGAGCAGTAAAGAGAGGCAGCGTTCACCTGTTCAACTGCTCTTGACACAAATATTCAATCAGCCAATTGCATGGCAGTAATTTAATACATTTACACATGGACAAGGTCCAGATGACGTCGTTGATAGAAAGACAACGGTAACTCAAATAATCACTTGTTACAACAACCAAGGTATGCAGCAGACACACAGCAGCCTGTCGACAGCAGACCACACCGGGTGCCACTCCTGTGAGCTAAGAACAGGAAACTGAGGCTACAATTGATACGGGCTCCCCCTAACCGGACAACAGAAGATTGGAAAAATGTTGCCTGGTCTGCTGAGTCTCAATTTCTGCAGTGACACTCAGATAGTAGGGTCAGAATTTGGAGTAAACAACATGAAAGCTTGAATCCATCCTGCTTTGTATCAACGGTTCAGGCTGGTAGTGGTATGTAATGGCACACTCTGGGCCTCTTAATACCAACTGAACATTATTTACGCACCACAGCTTACCCGAATGTTGTTGCTGACGATGTCCATCTTCTGATCAAACTGGTTTCTTGAACATGACTGTGAGTTCAGACTACTCGAATGCCCTCCACAGTCGCCAGAACTTAATCCAATAGAATCTGAATGTGGTGAAGGCAGAACGGGTCCTAACACAGTTTTAGGAACCTAATTACTACCTAATAAAGTGGTTGGTGAGTGCATGTAAAAGTGTGAAATTTAAATTAAATCTCTAATAGGTCTGACTTACTGTTAGACTTTGGATATTTCTAAGACATGTCTAAATTTCTCAGTTTCTCAGTTTACAAAGCTTCAGATTTACCATCCAGATATGATAGAGAGAAAAAGCCGTTCATTTAAATCTCATCAGGAAAGTAAATAAGTAAATAATTTCCAAACTTTCAAAACTCAAAAATGCTTTAATATATATTGATAGTGCTTAATCATCTGAATGTGTGCATAGCTACGTTGACCTGCCTGGATATTCAGCCAAGATGGGAACTCTGTTTCGTGATCCTCAAGAAGGAGAACCCGGTGTGCAAACCATCCCTCTCACTAAGATTGTTTGCGGACCTTCTGAGTCTCAACTGGTCATGCTACAACTGGAATAGTGTGTACTGTCAAGTCCCACCAGCACACACACACATGCACGCATATATACACAGACATATACCTAAAAGTCCTCCTGACTCTTTTTCCTCCTCCCTTTCTGTAGCCCGGCCGAGTTTAATGCGCGTGTCTCTCAGATTTGCCTCCCTCCTGAGCGCTACATTGTAAGCGAGGGGACGAGGTGTGAAATTGCAGGATGGGGCGAGACAAGAGGCAAGTATAATCCTTCGGAAGTGCCGACTTCATGCAGTACCCTTCTACTTCGAATAATTAATAAAAGGTGTCTTCCTTAGAACGAGCATCTTGTTTCTGCCCTTGAAGTAATGTTTCTTCTAAATGAGGGCTATCCAGGCTACTGAGCAACAGATGGCACTGCTATTTTCAAAATCTTTCAACAGCTGTCCAACTTCCTTTTCGTTTCACTGTGCCTCTAAATACATTAGCTGCTAACTAATTCCTTCTTCTTAATCTTTTTCAAGGGACTGGTAATGAGGCTGTCCTCAATGTGGCCCACATGTCTGTTATTAGTAACAAGGAGTGCAACAAATACTTCAGAGGTCGTGTTCGTGAAAATGAGATGTGCACAAACGCCTTCCAAGCTGGAGTAGGCGCGTGCGAGGTACGTATCTGCGTAAAAGTGGTGGACCATTTCAAAACTTTGCCGCTGTGATGTTACAGGAGAAATGCAAGGTCCCCTGCTTGAAGTGGTTTCTTAACCAAGTCATAACAGAAACATAGCACTGACCATCTTTGGTATTAATAGCTGTAAAAATTAATAGAATAGTTTGATGTTTAAAAATGGGAAAGTACGTGCTTAAACTGTAAGTTTAAGAGACACTGTTTAAATGTTCTCTTAAGCTGTGAGTTTATAAGGTCCTGGTAGGTGGATTTCATTACGTTTGGGCAGAGCCGATCCAGCTGGTTCCACCAGCTGTTTCCGCCGCTGTTTGTGTTAAGCTAAACTAACCAACTGCTTGTCTAGCTTTGTGTTAAAAGTGCAGATACTTGAAACCCCCTGCAAGAAAGTGAACACAAGTATCTTCCCAAAGTGTCAAACTATGTTCCTTAAGTGCCACAAAATAACGGCGTAACGTGTTAGGACTTAACGCTTCAAATACTGATGGTTGGGAAAACTGTTTGATAATGAAAGTTACTTTAAGCAAAGCGCATACAGTTATTTATATGTTCCTATAAATCAAACACAGTCACCAGTTGGATAATGGAAGTGAACTGGACAAGATGTGACTGCAAGATGTTTCTAACTTCAGCAGTGACAGTCAGTCATAACAGAGACAAATAATGACCCCGGAGTGTTGTTCCTGTGTGTCTGCAGCGAGACTATGGCGGACCTCTGGCGTGTCAGAACACGGACTGTTGGGTACTCGAGGGGGTGATCATCCCCATGAGGCGCTGTGGACACCCGGGGCAGCCCAACATCTTTATCCGCGTGTCTATGTACGTGGACTGGATAAAGAAAGTCATGGAGATGGCTTAGAAAGAGAGAGCGCCGTTAAACACAGAACTGATTATTCTGAGTGTTATCAAAACTTGCGAGACCTTTTCATGCGCTGAACATGTACACGTTTCCTCTTCTCAGATGCCTCTTTGTCTATAAAATCTATCCCTAACACAAATCCAGATTTATAATTAGAATGTGTTATATGACTTGTATTACTATTACATTACTATATTATGAAAAAAATGTTTTGTAGTAATGCATCTTTCGGGATTTCTTCTGTTATGTCTGCATTACATCTGCATGATTTAATGAATCCTTTCAGTCACAATAACTAACATTAGGTGGATCAGAATCCATTTTTTTTCGTTTTTTTTTTTTTTTGTCGCTGCTGGCAGCCAGAAACCAACAGATATGCCAAAATGATAAGAACTCAATAATCACGCACGCTGACATGCAAAATAAAAAGCCATGCGGAAAAGGTTCATCATAAAAATGTGAGCTGCTTTTCAGTTTTACTTCGATGAGATTTTTCATTTTTATTACCACTACTTTTCCAGTCTTTATTCGCCTTTACCCTGATAAATGTTTATCTGCTCACAACTACTTTTTCTTTCTTTTTTTTAAAACCTTTTTTTGTAATGTTTATGCATCGCAAACAGGCATTAAAGGGCTTCTAATTTTGCCCGTTTTTGCACCAACTTCTAAAAAGATTTAAATGAATCAAATCAAATATAGCCCCCGAAGAGTCAGAGGAAAATATCGTCCCTAATTAACTTCCAGTTAGAGCAGGGGTGCAGAGGTTTACGGCACAGTTTCGGAGTTCCTAACATCCCCTGGAAATGCACCCTTTATTGCAAAACTGTACGCCTCCCCTGCTCTCCCTGGCAATGAATGGAACTCCGAAATACCTTCTTTGCCCCCAGCCTCTAAAGAAATCCCTCCTCTGCCTGTCTTTTGATGCCTGCCCCCACCTCTAAAGACATGCCTTTGTGCCTTATGCAGAACTGTATGCGCTGCACATTCTTTCTAGTTCTATAGGAGGATTTTTGTAACGCGGTCCTGATGAGCCCACGGAATTCAGCTTAAATAAACCTCAAGATCAGAGTCCAACCGAATCTCAGACACACCACACGCCGCGGAAGGCCAGTGAACTCTCTCATACATTGACACACACACACACGCATAATTTCTCTCTCGCGACCCCCCCCCCCCTCCTCCCCACCACTACCACCTCCTCCCCCTACCTCTACCTTCTCCCCCATTCTATCTTTCTGTGTCTTTCTCAGTAAAACTTAAACTTTTTTTTTAATCTCAGATAATCCCAAGATTTATGTTTATATTTGTTTGCAGAAATAGAACCCGATGAGAGAAAAGCTTAGACCGCGTTCCTGTCTAACTGATGATGGCCAGTTATGCTCCTGTTCTATAGAGTGTTTGGAAACAGCAGACTGGCGGTTGTGATTTCAGAGTCATCCTGTTCACTTTCATTTAGTAATATTTATAGTAGATGACTAATGAAAATTTGTATATGACTACCAGTTCTAAGTAACTGTTGACAAAAGCTGCTGGGAAACCCGACTGAAATCTGTAATAAATGCTGCCATAAAAAAACATGCAGATGTTTTCTTCTTTATTTTGCTTTTGTGCATTTTATGGTAATAACCTGAGACATATAGGCTACGTTTGGTTGAATTATTATTATTTATTTTTATCTGGTTTTGCAAGATGTTCAGTTTAAGAATGTATTAATTACATGATGAAAGTGACACTGCAAATCACCCAAACTAATCTCCGTGCTTCATCTTTTTTAACTTAAAGCTTTATATTTTGGTCGTACGCCAACGTGTTCACCTGACATGACTCCGTGAGCGGTCCAGTGGCAGCAGCAGCTGCCCCTGGAATGTGTATTCTCTGCGGTGGTTCAAACATTTCCATCCAATTTTTATCAGTTTGTGTAAATGCAAAAAGTTACATCTTGAAAATATATTATTTTTAGGGGTTTTTTTCCAGCTGCACACAGGCAGCATGTAAAGCAGAAATCCACACAGAAAGGGACCTTTTAATCTAAAAATGCTCCATGTTGACTTATTATTATTTCATTATTATTATTTGAAAATAAACAGTTGTATAATTTTTTTAATAACTGGGCTACACTTGTTAAAAGTACTTGAATACAAAATCCAAAGATTGCATCTAATCGCAACTTTTTGCGTGCTCTATAAGTTTTTCTGCTGATGACTTCAAATGCTCTTTGCACAGTTTTTGAAATGAGCTGAGCCGGGGTTACATTTTCCCCTAAAGAAAATGTATATGATAGTGCTGCTGAGCAAA
This sequence comes from Mchenga conophoros, assembly GCF_057382185.1. NCBI lineage: Eukaryota > Metazoa > Chordata > Actinopteri > Cichliformes > Cichlidae > Mchenga > Mchenga conophoros. The sequence goes on from NC_140530.1 coordinate 24,403,362, forward strand.
CTTTGTTCTTCTGAAACTCCATTTGATGTTTTATTCCTTTATGACACAGTTAACATCTCTTAGCACTGTAGGTGGGGAGATAACAGAGGGACAGAGAGTGAAACTTTTTGCTTGAAACAGTGCAGACAGTCTGCTCTCACAACTCTGTTCTGCTGAAACAAACTGAACCTTTTCCTCCCTTCTTTGGGGAACTTCCCAGCCCCCAAACCCCACTTTGGGAACCCCGGAACCAGACCCTCCTGTCTGATGCCCGACTTTCTCCCTCTTAAGTGGGTGGTCCAGGGAGCTTTTAGGGGCGGGGTCCGCTGTTTCAACCCTCCTACCCTCGTTCTTTCTTGAAACATGCTTTAATAGAGAAAGTATGCAATGCATACAGCTCTGCTACAACCCCCCACTATACTGCATCTGGGGTATTCGTGACTGGACGTCTGGGGGATCACACACATTTCCGATTAGGAGGAGGGAGGGAGAGAGAGAGAGCGAGAGAGAGCGAGGGAGCGAGAGAGAGAGAGAGAGAGAGCGATTACCCTTTCATTCCAGCCAATGAGACGGTCGATACACTAAGATTTTCATAGTTGTGCAGGAGCACAAAGTGGAGTGAGTGTGTGTGAACTTCCAGGTAAAACTGCAAACCAACTTAAGGTAAGTCGAACCGCCTCTGCTCCCTCTGTTATTTGGCGCTGGCTGCATGGGCAGGATTGCTCAGCCAGAACACGGAGCCTATAGCCTAAATGTATGTCCTGCTTTTGAAAGCAGAGGTTTTGCACCTGTGTTGCTTGCCTTTGTCCTTGGCAATGTTTTTTTTTCCTCCTCCTTCCTCCAGCTCTTTCTAGCACACGGTTCATCCACTTTGGCGAACCTGTTATCGGTCCAAAAACCCAAACACATTAGAGATCGATTGCGCAAGTGATGGAAGCAGGGGGATGTTGTTTGGTCAGCGTCGACTTTACGCTTTAAAACACTGCTGGCCTGTTGCTCGACTGTTGTTTTGGCGTTTGCATGTGCCAGTTACCAAACTCAAGTCGACGCTTTGGGCTCACGGCTTCGCTTCAGGAGCGCCTCGCGCACCTTGGTAAACGCTGTAAAAGAATGTGTTTTTATGGTTGCAATTGCCGCCCATATGCAAAAAGTACATTCAGTCCCGTACTTGACTGCCAAACGCGGACTAGTTGAGCGGACGGTCTGCTGCTGCAAGAGAAGTGCACGTCGCCTGTTGAGCTGTTTGGAAACGAGTTTTAAAAGCGACGAAACGACGTCGTGCGTCTCGTTTGGCTTTAAATCGTTTCAAGCGAGGACGTATTTCTCAAATTACTCCGACTTCCTGCTTCGGTGCAGCCGTTTTTGATAGGCTGTGTTGGCAATTAGTGTTTGGCACATTCCTCGCAGAGCTGCCCGTTGTGGTAAGCGACCACCTTGGGACATTACCAAAAGTCAGTTTTAAGTGGTTATTTATTGTTTGTTCTACCCATGGAAATAAACCCATCACGTTTACAAATGGTTCGACCAGTGATCAAAGTGGAATATACAATGTTTACAGTACCAGTGCTATTAATCAGGCCCGTGATGGGCTGCAACTAGAGCTGAAACAAGTCAGTCGACAAAATAATTCACCAATTGATTTTTTTAAAATTAATTTATTTTTTACAAAGACTTAACTGGCAATTGTTGTGAAAATCGATTTAACGTGAAAAGTAGTTTTTTTTTTTTTTTGCAAATGTATATAATGCAAACGTTATAGCCACCTGAATGTTGGTCAGGCAGTCCAAGCGACACGAAGACGTCCTGAAGGGCTGCAGGAGCTGTGAGGGCCATTTCTCGCCATTTTATTGAGTAGACAGTTAATCAGCTGTAAAGGCCTATTTAGAGATTACAGATTTACTTTGTAAATCTATCTTTTTGACCAAACCAAATACATTCACCTAAACCTTACACATTACTATAAGAAATTAAATGACTCTTACATTATCCAAATAGCTGTAGCTTTATTTCCCAGTTTTGCACTACAGGCTCCAAACTGTAAATTTACTAGCAGTTTCAATTCTTTTTGTTAAGTTTTTGCATGTAGCGTCTTTCATTTCTTGCAAATCATTGTCTGAGTTGCACAAGTTTTATGTCGCATCACCACACATACAACATGCAACGCTTAGCAGAGGGCAGATGGAAGTGGGGAGTGTAGTACAGTAGATGCAGATTTTGGATGGTAGATTGAGTTGTGAATATCTGTGCTACTTTTAGTCTCTGCACACCATTCTCATGTTTCCTTGCATTTGCCAGACCCCTGTCTGTGTTCCGATGAACTTGGTGCCAAGGCTTATGTATAAGCAGTTCCCACGCTTGCTCTTGGAAAAGAGTCCTGTGTGATCCTGAATTATCCTGTTAATGATGTCATTAAGCACTGATTGGAACTCATTGTGGTAATTGTGCAAAAAGAAAATTATTTGAAGTGGTATAATAGAGCTGATTATGCTAAATTTGTCAGAGACGATTGCTGCGCTGCATTCAAAACGAGTCATTTTTTCCAGGTTCCTTTGCTCGCATCTCCAGCTCCTGATACTCAACTCTGCTCCTCTTTAAGCCCTCGAGGCCGCTGCTCCAGGCTTTGATGCCCACACAGTTTGAAGCAGGTGGACAGACGCAGGCATGAGTAACAGTGGGACCAAAGAGCCATCTCCTCAGCCAAGCACTGCCCAGTCACCTCCTGAGCCTCAGCGTAGGGGCAGAGGTCGACCAAGGAAACAGCAGCAGGTAGGACTCCATTTATTAAGCATGTGAATGTGATGAGCTTTGCCTTACTGAGCCGATGGCGTGTTTACATCTACTAGATCCGCATCTAATGTTTCTTCACAGGAGCCTGTTGGACCACCAACTCCAAAGCGGCCAAGAGGACGACCAAAAGGCAGCAAGAACAAAGGCCCCAGAACTGCACTGAAGGTTGAAACTGATCAGAGTATAATTTCATCACAGTTAATTTGTTTCAAATAACCAAACATTACATAATTGAAATTGGCATAATAAGAAAGCTGAAATGGATGCAGATGCTTAGGGTTTAGTGGCAGTGTCTGCACTTTTTAAAAAATAATTCAGACTTTGCAATCTTAGTGGGCTTAACTTTGCAATGTACCTGTGTTAGTGAGGGTTTTTTTGTGTGTAATACAATTTAATTCAATTATACTTTTGTGGCTACAAAGCAGCCATCACAGGGGCAAAAATGAGGTTGCAAAACAGACAGAAAGAAAGACAAGCTCAAGTTAAATCACTGCAGTTTTTATGCCTCATGCATTATTATTCTGACAAATAAAACATTGTCTTGTCAGGAACAACGATTACATTACATAAGTGGTTGGAAGTATCAGAGTGGATGGACTTCCTTACACCACCTTGCTTACACCAGCTTTAAAGACTTATTTTACTGTAAAGATCAGCAATTTTCTGGCAATAGACTCGTGAATGATTTGATTAGTCTTTTCCCATATAAACCAACCAATATTCATCGTTTTGCTGCTTGTAAAATTAGACAGAAATTTGTGTGCATATAAAAAAATTAGGTTTCACTGTAGTTTAAAAATAAAGTAAAGAAAACTTGCTGTAGAAGGTGTGACATCATCATCATCATCATTGATCCACATCTTGTAGTGGATCAACTATTTGGCTAATCATACAAAAATATGCTGAAAAATATCATTTGAAAATTTTCTGTTTTGTCAGGAGACATCAGACTCACAAGATTTCTTTTTTTATTCTTCATCACTAGCTGTGAGGGGGAAGTGTTATTGTCAGGCAACTGAGCTTGTTAAACTTGTTACAACATGGCAGAGAGAGGTATTTCATGTGTAAGCCTGCAATTAGACATTGCAAATCACACAAATCCATCCTTTGTGTTTTCAACCTGAACATTTCTCAAAACAGAATGATTTTAAAGAAAAGAACTCCACGAATATTAATTTAAACGTTCCTCTTTAATTGTTTAAAATCATTTTACTTGGTTGCCAAGTAAACTTTGCACATGCTGATGCCTGCGAAAACTTTAATTTGGCATATTGTTCATCTGTGCAGGCACTGTACATGCATACAACTCCTAAATTCTGAAGTTTTGTTTCAACTGTTGACTTTACCAACAGGAGTTGTACAGCCCCATCAAAGTATTCACCAAAATGTTTCTTTAATTAAGGAAATGGTGCCACTCCTGAGAGGGGTGTTCCCCCCTTGACCTACAGGAAACTGTATCTAGCAAATAAATATGGCTGCTGGATTGAAGATTGAAAAACTACAATACTCTAAAGAAAACCACAGGATTTGTGTTTTCAACCGTTTTTCTCTTCCTCTGCAGAAAGTAGAGCCCATTGGAGAGAAGCGACCACGTGGGCGACCAAGGAAATGGGTATGAAGCAATCACTGACATTCATGGAGTTAATTGTAAATGTGTGTCCAAAGCCTCCAAGGTGTCTGTGTATGCTGGAGCTGAGCAGTCCTTGAGGGCCCGTTTTCCTTCATGTTTAATTAATTCTGCTGCCTCTCTTTTCACAGCCCCAGAAAGTAGTGCTAGAAGTAACTGAAGAACAGCAGGTGAGGAAAACGAAATCTTTAAAGGGCAGTAGGGTGGTCCGGTTTTGTTTTGATGTAGCACTTTGAGACGCAGGTTCCCACAACTGAAACGCTGTTGTTGTTGTGAAAGTGCCGCTGTTTGAATAATGGAATTAGGGCCTGTGTTTAAGATACGCTTGAGACAACTTCACAAAATAAAGTAAACCACTTAACATTCACAGCCGCGTTCCCCACTATATCAAATTTATGGCTTAACAAACTTAGCAGTGGCTTTGCGGCGGAATCCTTAAAACATTTACAATCATCAAATCATTGAAGTCTCTTGCAGTGTAATCTGCATTATTATAAGTCACTTTCAGAGTTTGTGACTGTGGTGTAATGTGAGCCCTGCTTCAGTTGGGCAGAAATCTCATTTTGTGTCATACATTTACCTTTTGACTAATGTCAGTTACATTTATGTTGTGAGACCTGCAGTGCTGATTTGCATAGCTTATCTTATTTATTAATATCAAAAGTTCATCATCAAAGAAAAACTACATTCAAAAGTCCCTTGTACTTTTTAGTGAAGCTGCAACTAAAACAACACGCTATAATCTGGCCTGCAAACTCTACAGGGTGAGTAAAAAACAACAAAACAAAAACATTAACAGTTGCGCAAGTAGTGTATGCACTGTACATTTACATAACCAGTCTACTCACAAGTATTGATAAATATCTAAAACGAAGAGCAAAATACAAAAAAATGTCTAACATTAAGTTTTAAAATATTGAATCTGCTTGAAACTAGTAGATAAAGGTTTCTAGAAAGTTGCACCAGCTAGTGATGAATATTTATATAATACAAATAAATATTTTCTACTAAATGTTATTTGCCCCCTTTAAGATATTTAATATAGTATACTCAGTAACTTACAAACTTAAGTCCCTAAAATGACATGGTGTTGACATGTCCTCCATGATGCTGCAGATACTATTTTTTTTAAGCTGCCTTTAGTCCTGGTAGGATTTACTGATAGCAATAAAAGTGAGATAGAGAGAGAGACATGATGGAAACACAGCCGCTAATCTACTAGGATCCGCGGGTTATATAAAATTAGGCTTAGTGATGTGCAGCCTGTTGACTTTAAACTGGTCGTGGCACAGAATCCCATCCTCTGGCTTTGTCATTTTAACAGTAAAGTCCTTTATGCTATATGTATACACTCAGCTGCCACTTAATGCATTAAGTGTCACCATAACGCTCATGGTCCATATTCTGAAAAGTGTCCAGTTAGCTGCCTGATAAATTTGCAGTACTGTTGATCTGTATTGCAGTACTGGTAAAGTAGCAAGTGACACCAGTGACAGAACAGAAATGCCTCTTAGTGTCAAAATAAAGCCTTTCCTTATATTTTTCTGTATCTGTTCATGGAAGAACATCCCAAATAATTCCATCTTCTGAAAAGTGCCCCAAAATCTAACAATTGTAAAAGGGAAAGACTTTCAAGAAGCGAAACTGCCTTGTTTCCAGGGTACTGAAGCACATTGTCTTTAATTAATCCTTTTTACTCCCCTGCATGTTGCGTATCTGCTCTTTTTAAATATATGGATTTCACTTTGCGCAATGCTGTGTTTCAGTTCAGTACTCCTAGGATTTGTGTATGTTATAACCTTCTCAGGCCTTGGCACATTTTTACTAAAATGCAACTATAAAACCACTTAAAAAGTCATTACCTTAGCACATTTGATAGCAAAGCTGCCAATGCACATGCTTCTTGCGCTTCATGTACACTGACTTCATGAGGATATGCCAAATTCTTGAAAATTCACAGATGCCGTTGCTAAATTCCCCAGATAAACCGCCAGAAACATCGTCTTGTGACACCAAGTGCTTCTCTGTAACTTTGGTTCGTTTAGCCCTTTTTTTTCTTCTTCTTTTTTTTTTTTTTGAATTTCAAATGAAGTTGCACAACAGTTCTCACCGAAGCGGGGCAGTTCTCTTGATGCCCCTCGTGTGTCTTATCGCATCCTCTCCACTAAGCAGTTTGTCAAAGGGGTTGAGATGCTTTAAGAACTGAAACCGTTGAGACAGACTCCATTTCTCAGACGCACACACATGAAGGGGAAGAATGAGTCAATATAGTGAGGGGAAACCTGCTCTAACTGTTCTCTTCCCCTGTCTTTTTGGTTTCCTGATGTAACCGTCATCTTCCTCACATTTCTGGGTCTGACAGCTGGAACCTGCTTCCTCGCACGCAATCGCTCCATGAGATTTTAACAGTCATTCTTGTATTCTCGTGCGTTTTCTAGTATTGATTCATGTGCTTGAGCATCATGAGTCAGTAGACCAAAAGAGATAACAACAAAGTGAAAAAGTGTTTTGGGTTTTTTTTGTTTTTGTTTTTTTTTTGGGTGTCCTGCTGTTCCAGGGCGCTTCAGAAGAGGCTGAGGAGGGTCCCTCGTCATCTCAGGCGGCAGCACAGGAGGAAGGGGAGTAGATAGGGCACCTCTCTACCTACCTCAAGGTTTGGCCTCCGATAAACAGGGGTTTAAATCTGACTCCTATCTGTGATGGGGATTCAGGAACACACAGACACACACACACTCAAAAGTAATTGCAGTCAGTAATTTCTTCTCCTGATGTGATACCTTGGATTTGTTATAAATTTTTTAAGAGTTTTGGATTTTTGGTGAGCAAACTGTGTTTTAACATTGGAGTATTTGATCTTTCAGTAAGGTTTATTGAATAGGAATAGTTCCACTTTTTGGGAAATGCACTTGAGACATACCATTTTCACATATAAATATGCCGTTCATACCTGCAGCATCTCTGAAGCTCGCACACACATATTGTCTCATTTCTGAAATCTAAAAATGTAAAAGCAGTTTTTGTGGTCGTTTTAGACGTGCCTGCTTCTCATGTGACTTTAAGCAGTGAAGGAAAAACAAAAAGGGTGCATTTCCCATAAAAATTGAACTATTCCTACAAGTATGCCAGCTTTCCTGAGCCCCTTAGTGTGCATGGTTGCGTGTGAGCGAGTGTGAGCGCGTATGTGCGGCGGTTGCATGGAGAGGGGACTAGGCTGCTGGCTGAAATGAGACTGGTTAAGAAAAACAAAGGAACCAAACTGAATTGTTTTTATTGAAACATGTTTCTAAATCAAATATCACAAACCCTCGTATGAAACATCGTTACAATATAGACATGGTGCGCTGAAGTCATTATGATGAAAGTTGTGTGAAAGGTTTAAACTGAAAATGAAATATCAAATTATTTGAGGTGTGGGGCAGGGGCTCCTTACAAAAAAAAAGAAGATTAAATTGGATCCAGGGTTTTGTTTTTCTTCAATCCAGCAGCTGATTTGAGAGAAATTGTTTGAATATTTCATTTAGAAAAGAGAAACCCTTCACACATCATTTAGTCAACAAGGATGTTGACATGTCATTTTTTTTCACTCAGGATTTCACTATTAACAGTGCTTTTACACCATATTGAAACCTCAGGTACAAAACTATTCAGGAACATGTTGTCTACTCAGAAATAATTATGGTGCTGTGTTTGTTGTGCATTTCTGATCTGTATTTGACATTACCAGTATGCCTTGACACAAAGACCTCATTTAAACCTCAGTTACCTTCAGCTTCTTAATCTCTCATTCTACCTCAGTAACACAAAATGATCTCCTGCAAAGTAATCCTTCGCTCCCTCAACAGTGATATACACAATTACTGTACACACACACACGCGCAAACACACACAGGTTTTTGTGCAGATATACAGTACGATTAAACACGAGGTTTTCAGGGCTGCAGGCCAACATGTGGAAGCAGATGTTACACTCCAGTCGGGGAGTACAAATAAAAGCATCAGTATAATTTTTTTTTTTTAACTGTATTTGATATAAACTGAAGTGAGATTTTGTTTGTTTGCTCTCCTGGGAAATAAAATGCAGCCAATAGTTTACAACAACCTGATGAAATACTTGCTTTTTAGGGTGCAGTTCCTCATGAAATACTTGTTTTTGTTTTTTGGGGGTGGGGTGGGGATTGTTATTCTTTTCTCATTTTTATTCTATCATGTATTTTCTGATTCTTACACTGTAAATTGTATGTGTGACACTCTTAATACATGGCAGCAAATAACCACAAAGTGCTGAAATACATAAGCGTTATGGCTAACTTCAGGCACCGGCCATACCAGACCGACTAAGGCTATAGCAACAAAACACCTCGTTGTACTGAAGGTATTGGGAGTGCATTTTATGGTCTATCAATTAAACAAGTTTAACTTTATTTAGTTTCATAGAGAGGAAGTGCATCATATCTTGTTGCAAATTTTACAGTCTTCCTTTAAAGGATTGTTTCACTTACCTCTAAAAGCATGCAGCTACATAGCTACAGTACGTACACCTCAATGCAACAAAGTGCATGGGATTTATTTTGTGGTGCTTAATGAACATTTTCTGTTGAAGCTACTTTCTACTTAAGAAAATGTTAACAAAGTGGTTTAAGACTTGTCCACACTAACATACTGTGGTAACTCCCAGTCTGTAAGAACTCTATAAATAAAACTCAGTTCATCTCCATTGCATTCAGAAATCTTTAAAAAAAAAAAAAAACGAAATGGGAGATTTTCAAATAGAAACATTAATTCAGAACTAGCTGCATGCCACCAGAAAAAGTGAATGTAGTATTTTTCACCATGAATACAGTACTGTGCAAAAGTCACCATCATTTCTATATTTTGCATACAAGGAGCCAGACTTTCTTGTAATTTTTTAGGTGGACTTGAGCAATAGTTCTCCAGGTTTTCTGAAGGTCTTTCAAAGTTTTTCTTTGGATATTGGCTACTTTCAATCCAGTCTTTGTAGCTGACCATTTATATAGAAATGTTTTTGTTCGTTAAACCACTAAACGCTGTGCTGGGAATCATTCACGCATAAAAAAGGCACCTAACTCAAGGGATGAAGAGTGCTGTGTCTACACATAACAGACAACTTGGCAAATAACCAATTATAAGTTCTTTGTAAGTATCTTTGGGCGCTTAAAAAGAACAAAGACTTCTTTAGTTGAATCTACAAAATATAACAGTTTTTCAGGCAAATACTAGTTTTGCTCCAACAAGGTGACTCCTAAAGATCTACTAGAAAGAAAATCCAGCAAAGCCCTGATACAGGACCTGAAGGGTATACCTGACCCTTTAGCTCAGGGGTGTCAAACTCAAATACACAGTGGGCCAAAATTCAAAACTGGAACAAAGTTGCAGGCTAACATTAATATTTATTGAAAAAAAAATCTTCCTCCAGATATAAGAATGAATCTTTTCTTATGGATCAAATAAGTTTTGCTGGAAAACTGAATATGGAACAAGCAAAGCTTAATACTAAACGATATATATATTAGCTGTATAATACCAGTAGGCCATCTCTAATAATAATTTGGTATGGCTTCGCGGGCCAAATGTAATTAGGCTGCGGGCCAAATTTGGCCCGCGGGCCAGAGTTTGACACCTATGCTTTAGCTGATTTATTTAGTGTTCAAGCCTCATCAGAAATGGTTTTCTGCCCTTCTTAAGGCAGAAACGAGGAGAAAAGGATGAGGTATGCCAAATTACACAAAAACTGGACCAAAAATCGGTGTCAATGGGGCTTATGGATTGATGAATACAAATTAGAAATTTTGGGTACAAATCACAGAAAGGAACACTATCAGTCATAGATTGGCCTCCTCAGACCCCAGACCTCAACGTTACTGAAGCATTGTGGGCTCATCTTGAAAGAGAACAGAACAAAAGAAGAGCTTTGATGTCCTTCAAGAAGCCCGGAGAACTATTCCTGAAGACTACTTAAAGAAATTACAAAAAGGTTGCCTAAGAGAGTTCAGGCTGTGGTAAAGAATAAATGTGGTCATACCAAATATTGAGTTTTTTTCCTTAGAAACTGTATTTCCATGTGTCTAAATGTTTCAGTAAGTTGGTGCACCTATTTCCAAATTTCCTAGCAAAATTTAAAGAAATGAGTGACTTTTGCACAGCACTGTCTCTGGCACCAGACAGTAATGCAGGGAAATGAAATTTACAAAAAAAAATGTAATTGAACGTTAAAGGTATTTTATATATATATATATATATAATATATATATATTATATATGTTCGTAGATAGTAAATCTGGTTTCTATCATGAATCAACATAAGTAGCCACATAGATATATAGAATAATCTGGAGAGCTCAGGATGTCTTTTTCCCTCATGGAGATGTTTCTCATACAAATGACTGAATCCTTTATGTCTAAAACATCAGAGGTTAAGAAATTTCCTGCCTCCATGTAGTTTAAAAAATGTTTTGAGAAGTCGTTTTGTGAACATTTATCCAAATTAGATATCACTTACAAGTTGCTAATTACTGCACATTACTTGAATATCACCATTATTTACTGTATATATGTTTCTTCCACGTAAAATGTACTCATATTATCACTGATATTTTGTATTTCAGTCATTTCATGTATTTCAGCATTGTTGACAAAATTGCAGCCGGATTAGATATTGATTCAGTGTTCATCTGCATTGACTTTAATTTTGTTTTTTGCTTTTGGGTTGTTTTTGCTTTTTTTTTTTTTTTTTTGACTATGCTCCCTGGACTACCTCTGAAAACCAACACGCCGGGGTCATCTCTGGGGGAAACTCTTGGTTAAATATGTCTAATAGTTCCCATTAGACCTGCAGGTCATGTGGATCATGAAATTTTGAAGTAACTGTCAAACTAGTACTGTTGTAGTCCACATCACTCATCTCACTACATTCATATGACCATAAGTGAATGGAAGTCAGCCTTAAAGGGTGCCTTTTAATTTAACTACAGCTGAGTCAATGTGTGTTATTTTACAAGAGCTGTCTAGATATTTACTCTCTAAATGGGGACAATGTTTTGTGATTTTACTGATAGTTATATAGTTACATACAGTACTTGATCCATTTTCAACTCTTGAAAAGGTTGAAGTGTAACTTGAGAAATCAACTTTTTATGCCTTACTCTTAACACCATTTTGTAGTTATGTTATGTGTTGATGTGTCCTCATCCACTTCCTTAATAGAACTCACAAACCTGTGATATATATTTTGTTTTGATTCTTTACCTTGTGATTTGTGTTACTCAACGTCTGCGCATCACTTATTAATAAAATATCACCTATCAACTCCTTTGTTCTAGATTTGTACAACAAGAACATTTCGTTAGAAAAAGGTTTAAATAACTTTAATGTACACACACGCAGAGAGACAATCCTTAAACGCTCACAAAAGAATAAACCGACTGGGGAGAAACACTTTACTTAAGGATGGAAACACATCCAGCTTTGAATCTTGTCAGGAATGTAGGACCAAAAAAAAAATCACTAGAACACAGATATACACTTCTCTTTTATGAAACATAGACGTAGATACTGAAGCTCAGAAGAACTTTCCTGACAAGCTACCGAATATTTTAACAGCAATGACATGACATGATTTTTTTCCCTTAAAAAAAGTGCATCCCACTTCATTTGTGTGCCCATATGATAACAGTGCAAGATCATACGTGATGCTTCCCGTTGCCCTTCTCCACCATACATGCAACCGCTGCTGTTCCACGCATGGTGACGATAACCTTCATCAGAGCTCCAGTTGCTCCGCCACACAGTCTGGTTTCCCTTTATAGAGGCCAGCAAACCTCGCAAACTGATTTTATCCAATGGAAGAGAGCTGTTAAGCGTTGAGAGCTTTGGCTACATCTGTGAAGACAAGACGACTGGGCCTTTGTGTTGTCCCTTGGGAGCTTGTAAGAGTCTGCAGGAAAGCGGTAGCAGAAAGCAGGAAAGCGAAAACCGTTACATTAAGATCATGTGATGACACAAGCTTTATAGTGTCATTAGTAATAAAAGACAGAAGGAAACTATAACAATAACTAAATTATTCTTTTCCCAGTAATGTTTTGCTACTTTTAGAACAATAAGATCACCTACACAGACTGTGCCAGAAGCCACAGACCACAGATGATGTAAATCATAAAATCCGGAATTATGAAAATACCGGCATGTGTTATAAAACTGATTGATGCCGTTGTCCTGGTTGTTTTACACAGCCAAAATAAAGTTTTGAAAAAAATATTAAGGTTTGAAAGCCATTTTTAGGCTTTCAAATGCATTTAATGCACAACATCAACAAGGACACAGTGGGATAGATTTAGTCGACATCTGAAAACTCTGAAAATGTGTTTGCTTCATGTGGCCCCTGGGGTAGTTTATGTGTAAGGATTTAGTTGAAAGAGTGAGAAGGAAAGGATGTGAAAGGTAATATGAATGTAGGTTCAAAGGAAAAGGCAGTATGATGTAGCGCTGTTTGTCCTCCATGTACATACTCTAATGCAGATTAGGTCAATGAATTAGAGGTTGTAGTTTATTTGAGATACAGATACAAAGACAGCATGAAAGAATAAGGGTAGTGAGAAAAGGGGGTTTTAGAGAAATGGTTGAAACGACACACAGGCCATACTTTACCATTTTTTGCCTTTTATAACTATGCCATTGTCAAAACTTAAAAGGAATTAAAGAAAATAAAGAATTATGACAGCGAAAACACTAAACAGGAAAGCAATGTCATAAGAAAAACATACAAAAAATCTGCACTGAAATCTTCAGATTATACATAAAAATAAACACAAACAGTAAAAAAAGAAAAACTGTCAGTCCTACCTTGGCGTTGGGCCCTGTGATGCTGCCTTCCCGACCGTGATCCAGTAGTTCCTGTTCCAGCAGGTCATCTTGTTCTTCAGCTGGATCGAAGTTGTACATGGGCATGAGCTGGTGTCTCAATTTCTCCAACCTGTGTGATGACAGGTTAAAGATGAGTAAGGGGGAGGAAAGACTTTGAAATTAACATAATAATCATGTTGAACACACACTGAGCCAAACTTGGTGCCCTCTGTGTGATCCTAGTGGTACTAATTTGAGCAAATGATTTGCTTTTTTCAGGAATGATTATGCACTAGATCTCAATGTAAGCTTAAACCCATGAAATACCTAATAAAGATATGTTTTAGTTGAGTTAATTGATTATTTTCCTTTTGTGAAGACTCAAAACAGATGGTAATCCAGCCTTGCTTGGTTGTGGCAACTTACCGCTTCCGTTTCCTGATATACAGCATCTGGAATGGAGAAGCAAAGATATGACGGAGAAAGTTAAATAACTTTTATGTTTTATACTGTGTGAAATGGTTTTGAAGAGACCATGTTTAAATGATTCCTTACTATTGCCACTGCTAAGCCAATGACTGTGATGATGCCAAAAGGTACAAGCAACATTCCCATGCCTGAGCTCTCAATCACGACTTCTGGCAACGCGGTGGCATTCAAATTGGTCTCATTTGTCGTTATAGTCACAGTCATTAACATTCTTGAGGTGATATTGTCTCTGCTTCCAGGACTTGTCGAGAGGAAGGGGATCGTGGAGGTTGTAGGGGTTGTGGCAGTTGTTGAGAAAAAACTTGTAGTTGTCCTAGTTCCATTTGCAGCCATGTTCGAGTGTAGCTGTTCCAACTGGAGTGTGGATCTTCACTATTTGTGTAGATGCTGTTATACTGCTCAGCTTCTAGTGTGTGTCATGATCAGCAAAAGTGTCTTCGTGCTGGTCCGACGTCTCCTGAGGCATCGACGGTGCTTTGGCCATAAGATCTGTAAAATAAAACCTAACACACGAAGGAGAAGCTGATAACTATTTTGCTACAATGAATCTGTAGAAGGTTTCATGTGATAAAATGAATTGAATGAACCATAACCATATATATGAAAATGCTTACATCCTATTTTCTTATTGCTTTTTTACTCATGATTTAGTTAGATCTTTAAAAAAAAAAAAGAAGAAGAAGCAAAGAATTAACATTTCACTTTTGGAACCCTCACCCTCATATTTACTCAAACCATGGTGATTGTGCCAGTGGGTTGTGGTAGGTGTTTTGGGCAGGATGTGGGTCGTAAACGCACAGAAGGAAATCGGTATGCAGAAAAAAAAAGCTTCATGAATTTCAGCGGAATGGTAAGCGTTCAAACTTCAATATGCACTGTGAGGAAATGTGTTGGCAGCGTATTCTAACATCAAAATCAACTTACATCCACCCCCCCACACACACACAAACACACACACACACACAGGTTCCATAAATATCCTCTGCATCCAAGACTTGGTACATGTACTATGCACATCCCATGAGAGTGCAAAGCAGTTTTTCCTTAAGATTTACATTATATGAGGAGTGCTAAAAGACGAACATGCTTTCCATTTTGTTATATGGTGACACAGAAAGGCATAGACATATGATCCATTCCTCCCTCCTCATCCTGTCTGCTTGTGCTCTTAATGAGGAACATGTGCAACTGAAGCCAACCAATGAAAAACAAAGACTGGATTCAGTCATTGCTCTTGTCCAGTTAGCAATTCCTACACTCCACAAAGACGGAGCATGCAACATTTTACATGGTCTTTGTGAGGATGATTGTATGATTGTATTACCATGTGATACGGATGCGTGTTATGTTCAGTTAACGTGTAGTGGATCTCAGCTGTCCTGCACTAACAGCTGAAGCTAATAATCCTGCCACCAGGACCAGGTCTTACTCATGTGTCCTCTCAGATTAGAGATCCATACGTACCTTAACATACAACATGCATGCTCAGAGGTGACCTGCGGCAGACTAGGGGCAGCTAAAGACAGAGAATTTTCACTGTAAGAGGCAACATTTGCTCCAGTATTTGCCCCTCCTCCTCTTCTGTTTCCCCCTTTAGCAATGCAGGTATTGGACAAGCTGTTTACATTGACAAAACAGCCATTTTCTCTGAAGATGGTTTCCACACGTCAAAGAAACCCTACCCTGGTAACCCCCAAGATCTTCCTTTCCAGTTCTTTGATAGCCTCCTAGGATCTACTCCCGTCGTCTTGCCCTTTCTTGTATTTCACACAGCAGAGGTTGCTCTGGGGATGCTGCAAACAGAGATCAGTGCGGCAAGCTCCCTCCCCCTTTACCCTGCAATTGGTCTAATGGCTTCAAGATGATAAATGTGGTTGGCTCCCTCAGCTGTCTGTTTGGCTTTGCAAGGATGAGAATGGGATTTAATGGGACTGCACACCAGATGCTGTCAGACCCGTGTGAATGACTGCATCCGGGTGGCAGGTCTGAGGAAATTAACCCTGTGATGTCTTCTGTCCGAACCTCAATGACCCGAATTCCCCCAGGAACACATGAACAGAAGAAGAAACCAGCAAAGAAATTAGCATTAAAAATTTGTTTCACTGGTAAGGATTTGCACAGTTGCACAAAAATCACCACACAGATAAGTGACTGAACACATTTTATTTTCCATTTTTTTGTCGATTTTAAGAAAATCTGTAGATTCTTCAGGTCATTTTGAACAAGTTTCCAGTCATCATTGCCACAAATTCTGAAAAAATAAAAATAAGGACCCAGATCTGTCTCAGGATCTCCTCTTAGTTGGATATGCCTAAAATACCTCACAGAGTAAGCACCCAAGAGGGACCCTAGTCAGATCCCAAAACTAAATAAGCCGGATCCTTTTAATTGTGGACTGTTAGGAGTTTCAAACCCTTCATGAATTACTGAGTTCCTAACTCAATGTCTAATAGACCCGGCAGCCACCCTTCAGAGGAAGCTCATTTGTAGATTTAGATAAAATGTGTAAAAGCAATAATGACTTGATACACTAAACATTTTCTGATTGATTTGAACAAAATAAAATTTATCACAATCATTGAAATGATAAAATATAAAAGAGAATGCATATAACATGCCTTCATAATCAGTCTCCATCTGCCTACATTGATATTAAACATGAAAAAAATACTAAAGACAAATTCCAATTAACACTAAGTGAAACTACGATGGCGTATTAGGGCCACATTAAGAAAATTATAAATTATTGTCCAATTTGAGAAAGAAGATGAAATGTGGAGGTTAAAGTTGTTTTTTTTTTCAAGTCAAACACTGCCATGGCTGATATACCCTCTACAAAATACCTTGTGTATGATGAGTTAGTGAAACAACTTGATGAGCTGTCTTATTGTGTCTTGTGATGCAACACGACTGGATGAGAGTGTGACCATCGACACCCTTGCATCTGTCCATTTCCAGTAATTTTATTTTGCAAACCCGGCCAACTCATTCAAATTTGTGTGTTTTTTCCTTCTGACCAGAAGCAGCTTTCTGCACCATCTCTTCAATGGTGTTATACTTCTCACACTGTGTGTATGTGCTAAAAATAATAATTATTTTTTACTAATACTGATCCCGAAGTATGATTTCACTAGCTTGTCTACACAGGGCATTTTGTAGAGCGTATAGCAGTCGTGGCAACTTTAATCTCCACATTTTGACCTTTTTCCTCCCTTTATGCTCAAAATGAACAATAATATTTTTATTCTTAATGTGACCCTAACACTCCCGTGTAGAAAACAGTCTGATTAGCATATCCATGCTTACTGTGTTTTTCGCAGAATATGTTATAGCTTGATTTGAATTAGGGAACTTTTGTGCCGTGTAACAAGAGTGGAGAAGTATGATGTCTTTGTTACAACTTTGTTGTGTTTTACTTACTTGAGCGTGTTCAGGCAATATATTTCTTACCATCTTTATCAAATACTCTAAAAGCAGCTCTGAGTTCAGAATCCTGGTTCTTTGTTCTTTCATGGTATAGAACCATGAGACCCAGAAAGCTTTCATAGTTAAATACTCTTTTTCCTGAAACATCGCAAAAATAATACATTTTAATCTGCTCCATGTGTGATTTTTATGCATATATAAAAAAAATCAATACATTTACATGTATAGGGGCTACATATACCCTTTTAATTACACAGTACATAATAACTACACCTAAAGAAGATCCTCTCCAAGCAATATATCTCCTTTAAAGGGATGTATTCTACAGATATATATCAAAATTGTGGGTATGTCTCAGCTTGCATTGGTTCAGACAGAAAACGGAGGAGGGAGGTGTAAAGAGAGCAGGGAAGACAATAGGAAATCGGAAACAGGAAAGGAAATTGCAATATTTCCTCCAGTTCTTCAGATGAAATGACACATAACATAACTAACACAGTTTTGCTAAGTTAAAGTGACATGAAAACTATACTTCAGCATAAGTTAAATCCCAGGAATGCAGTGTTTCAGTGCATCACAGGTCATATAATGGTTAATTCATTATATCATTCATTTCACAAATGCAAGAAACTTTTAAATCACACTAGGAACAACTGAGGAACAATGAGCATTTCATTTCTACAAAAATTAACAAATGAATGTATAATTTAATAGTTTAAATGTTGGACTCTGTGTGTGTGTGTGTGTGTGTGTGTGTGTGTGTGTGTGTGTGTGTGTGTGTGTGTGTGTTTTCGGTTGCTTGGGAGATTCGGCAATGCAAATAATAATAAAACCACTAGACACTTCTCAGGTTACACACTGTAAAACAATGCCACCTAGTGATTCACAGAGAAACCTGCAGTAAGACTGCGGCATACATAATGTTTTTAAATGCATTTTGGAATATTATTGTTCTCTGGGAAAGCTGCTTCATAAATCCTTAATCGATTAAGATGTGTATTAAAATTCTGGGCCCGAATAGGCACAAAGGATAATACCACAAATATCTTAAGATTAATTTATCAGATCAACAAACACCAAACAGCAATTTCATATCAGCACTTTTCCTAAGTTGAATAAGCCACATTATCGCTACAGCATTTTACTTGTCTGGTTTGGGCTGATTCTAAAGAGATGAAGCTTCCACTAATGCACACATTAATGTGCAGTGGATGTAGAAAAAGACATTTCTAAAGTATGTAAATAGAACCGGTTTACGTGCAACACAGTATAATAAAGCATAACAACTGCAACAACTTGATTAAAGCTCAATCAGCAGACAACAGAAGTAGAACCTTAGAAAGTTCTATGTCCACTTGCTAGATAGATACAGTACATTGCAAAAGTCTTGAGCCATGCCATACCTAGCATGTTTTGCTAAGAAAATGATGAATAGGTGCAGTGATTTATTGAAACATGTTCAAACATAATTTGAAATTTAGTATATAAGGCAGAAACGGTGTTTGTACACTTGAGAGTCAATATTTGGTATGACCACCTTCATTCTTCCACACAGCCTGAACTCTCTTTGCCAGGTTTTCTTGTAATTTCTTTAAGAAGTCTTCAAGAAATGTTTTCCACGCTTCTTGGAGGACATTCAAAGTTCGTTTTTAGAACAAATTTTGCATTTTTGAGAAGAGCTGCTAGTAACAAAGTGCCCAAAGATACGTTGTCTGTTACATGTAGACACAACACTGGTTCACCTCTTGACTTTGGTGCTTTTTTAATGCTTGAATGTATGTTGAGGTGAAATGGTTTAACAAACAAAAGAAAAATCCTATGAAAATGGTCAGGGGCAAGAACTGGGCTGAAAATGAGTGAAAAAGCAGCCAATGGCCAAAGAAAATATTTGCTATTCTTCAGTCTAAGATCACTATAGAGAACATATGGAGAAATTATGGGTAGCTCAAGAACTCTGCAGAGTAAGACAGAGGGTTTTTATTCCCATAGCAAGGAATTTTGCAGGTATCTTCTTTGTCCACATCTTTGGCCATCTGGATGAGCTCGCTCTTGGTAGGATTGATTCCAGTTAAACTCATCATCCTCTCTAGCTCTTGTGTCTTCACTTCTCCATTTCCTTCTTCATCAAACATCTCAAAAATTACATTGTATTTTTTGATCTTGTGATAATTTGCTGACCTGGAAGGAAATGAAAATGGGGAAACTTTTTAAGAAGCTGCAGTTTTATGCTGCCAACAATATTTATTAGAGGATTGTTAATCATGATCCTAAAACCTCTCATTTCAAGTTAGTCATTTTAGATATTATTCAAATTAATAACTATTAATAGTTAATTCTCAAGATAGCATACTCACCAATTTTTCAGGATTATATAGAAACGAGTCAGTGCAAGTACTGTGTGTACCAAAAACACTTAATGCACAATAAGAGGATGTCTTAGCCTCATCATTTCTAAATGTTTAATGCTCTTTCCCCAGAGTTTAGAAAAGCCTGCCAGAAGACCATTTATGGCACTTAGAGGGTGGACTTGCTAATCACCCATGAGGAATAATTTGATACTGATCTCACCCATCAAATGCAACACAGCTACACTGGAAAATAACTAGTTTGTATAGCTTTAAATTCGTCAAATATCCGTATTTTTAGAGAAAGTAACAGCAACGCAGCAAAATATTGTAAACAATCAGATGCATTTTTGTGTGACCTCAGTGTCACATGACGACACAGTTATGGGAACTGCAATTAGCTTAGTGTGGCCCATTAGCAGGTGTTTGCACAGCCCCCCGGTGACTTTTATGAAAGCTGACATCCAAATAAGGAGGCACTCAACTGCAAGATGTTATTTTCAACATTACAATGGGAACATTAAGAATTTCACATTTGTTAGCTGAGTGAAAGAGCTGTGTATCAGTGTACACCTCATTCCTCTTGTGGGCTAATTCAGTGCAGAGTGCAGAATTTAAAAGGACACAACATAGAAATCAAAATTAAAAGTTATGTGAAGCTATTAGCATTTAATATGTAGATTAGGTAATAGGCAATGAAATAATAGTTACTTTTTAAAAAAAACATTACTACCAGCTGTCAGGTGAATTTCATGAGCTGAATTTACCAGGTTCCTGTCCTTCTAGTTAAGCAATTACATGGCTAATAGATCATTGTGACATTTGCAAATAAAAATAATATGACCGGGAGAATTCACATACATTGAATTATAACTTACACAGCAATGTGGGAATACTTTTCTTTCTGTATCTGCATGTTGAAATCAAATAACTGCTTTCATTCATGATCAAAATGTAATATTAAAATGATACTGACAAGCCATAATAAAGATGGTCATGATAATCCAAATGTTATGCCATTTGTTTTTATTCCACGGGGTCACTCAGAGGTATGGTACTAAAGAGATTCTATGTATTCTTCGTTTTGCTGATGGCAAAGATTATAGTAGATAAATCCTGTCGTAAAATGTGAGTCTAACAAAAATAAAGAGGGAAAGGTAAACACAGTGGCTTTTCACATGCTGTGTATTAAGAAGAGATTTGTCAAACACTATTTTCAATGCAACCGATTCCCATCTTGTCTTTATATTTTTATATATATGTGGACCATCAGTACCAATAATCGATTCAAGGTTTTCAAGGTTTAGTTATGCAGGGTAGTGATGGATGATGAATGGATGATGCGAGAAGGAAATGAATGTAGGAAGATCAGGTCTTATGTCATCTGAGCCTACTTTGAGCTCCAGATGGTATCTTGAAAATGGAGAGAAGGGAGAGTAGTCTGATTGAAAGAGGAAGGATGGACAAGATGCAGCGAGGGCTTAGATAATGAGAGGATGTGGTGACGGGTATGAATAAGATGGAATTTGTGAGGCAAGTGAGACAAAGAGGTTGGTAGTCGCTAACTAGGTAGCTAAGAAATTTGCCTGACAGGTGATTACATGTGGAACTTTAGTTAACGTCTTTACTACATTTACTCAACCAAATCCATTGCAGGTTTTTTTTTTTCTGTATGACATTCCTGAGCTACTTATTTTTTCTGGTATGGATTAATTGGATTGTTATATTCTAGTTTGTCTAGTATGTATTTCTTACATGAACTGGGTCCAATTAGGATTTTTTTACGAGTGTATTTGTGCATCAGATGACTGCTTAGTATGACTAAATTAAATATCAAAACCGCTCATGCCACCAAAATAGCTTTATTCTGTCAGGTCATGAAACGGGACCTCTGGGGGTGTCCTGTGGTATCTGGCACTGTGAAGTTGACGGGGGATCCTTTGGGTCCCATGGATTGTGGGGTGGGAACAGATAAGGTTTGTTTCATGCCATCTCACAAATGCACTATAGCTCACATGGGTAAAATAATGCTCGAGGGCAGGGATCAGCCTTGAACTATCTCAATCTAACCCCTGATGTCCTAAGAGAAAAGCAAAACAAATGCCAGTGAAATCAGAGTGTAATCACTGATGAAGGAATCTTGAGGTGAATGACTGCACTGGGTCCACACAGCTATTTAATTTTAATTCAGTGCTGTTTTTTTTTTTTTTTTAATATCAGTGACCTAGTAGTAGTGCAGTAGTACATATCATACAACTGGCAAGATGTAGGCTAATTTAAAATGTATATAACAACTTTTTCATTTGGATTTTTTAAGCCTGTGCGGCCCTCTGGGAAAAAAAATCTTACCTACCCCCTACTCTATCAGTTAGGGATTCATGGAATGTTGAGGCAGGGTCAAGTAGCAGCTATGTCATTGTGTCTTTGCTAGGGTGTGTATACTCACTCTGCAAGAGCATTTTGGCTGCTGGTGCAATCAAAGTAGCATTGATATGTATGCTCACCAACAAGATTTTCCAGCAGAAAATTGCATTGCATCGCGGCATATGTTGAAAAAGTAATCATACAATTTTTGTGAGTGTTTTTTCCCCAGTTGCTTTCTTATTTTGAATCATGAACTTTGACCTTAAGTGCAATAACTGAGGCTTCCAGTTCTTTAGATGTTGTAATGGGTTCTTTGTGACCTCCTGGATGAGTCGTTGGTGCACTCATGGAGTAATTTTGACAGATCGGCCACTCATGGGAAGGTTCACCTCTGTTCTACGTTTTTTAAATTTGTGGATAATGGCCTTCACCGTGGTTGACTGGAAAAAAAAATCTTGGAAATGGATTTGTAACCCAGAATCATAGATGTGAGTGGCTTTATCATCTATTCTTGGGTTGCTTTTGAGACCTTTTAACTTGCTATTTAATTACTTGATGTCTTGATTCTGCAGGTCTGGCAGTAATCAGGCCTGGGTGTAGCTCCTGAAATTGAGCAAATGCCCCCCCCCTACAGTACTGTACTGAAATCATGATTACCACTTCCTACTTTAGAAGCGAAGTTGGGGCCCTGTTTACTCGATCTTTAACTTAGGCTCCTTTGCTGAGAACATAAGCGAACACTGTGCTCTCTTAAACTGTATTGTGCTCGAATTAAATACGCGTGTACAAAATTAGACGTGCTAAACATCGCTGCAAGGGGGCTGATGATAATTGTAGCATATCCAGTTATAGAACTCCAATCGAAGGTTCTCTCTCCCTCTCTGCTGCAACGTGGGGTTTCCCAGCGCTAACTGCAGGGTTACCGCGCCCATCTCATTGCTCGGTGGCCGGACAAGAGTGTTACTACGGAAAGGGCAGATGTTAAGCTCGGCAAAAGGGAGACAGTAGGCTGTCTTGTTGGGTGAGCTTTAGTGAATTTAAAGATTGGCTTTTTATCTGCCTGGGCAGTGCCTTCATTAAAGGGCTTTAGTGGGTGTGATTCCCCCCTCTCCGTCCCCTCCCCTCTCCGGTTGGTTGACTGAGGTTGTCAAGCTCCCCCAGCCGTAGCCTGCGTTCGGGAAGGGCTACTCCTCGGAAAACTACGCTAGCTGGCTTAAGCTAGTTAGTAAGCTAGCGTTGTGGTGTTCGTTGATGCGTGGATCGGAGATACACACCGTCCCGTGTTCCAGTCAATGCCCAAACTCAAAAACAGGCGCAAATTGAATCAGGTAAGGCAAAATGAAGCGACCAGCACACTGCTTTTAGAGCTGTAATTGTAACTGTTCTACCTTTAGCTAATGAATTGTGGCGGAATTGAACTGCCCGGGGGTGGGGTAGCAGTAGCCTAGCCTTCTAGTTAGCAGGGGTTAGCTAGCATTAAGTTGGCTATTTTGCCATAAGAGTGTTTGCATCGGTGGATCCCGGTGTAGAGTATTAGCTGCAAATTAAATGACAGAACTTAACTAGTATCCAAGCATCTGAGCAACGTTAGCTACAATTAATGTCGGAGGAAGCTTCTGGCTGGCGTTTAAGTAATAATGTTGGCCCAGCGGAGGTGCTTCTTGATATAAAATGCATTGATAACCATATGATATAAGAGACAACTGCAGTAATCATGCTTAAATTTAAAGCTTCACTGATTGCACTGACTTACATTATAATCGAAATGGTATATTTAAAGATTTTGTGAGTTGATGATGACATACTGGGTTGGGCTGGAACAATAAACGTCCCGTAATAACAGCAAACAGTGTTTTTCTTGTGATTAAAAAGAGTGGGTTATAGCATCACTTGTTAACTCTGCGCACGCTTCTGTGGATTAAATTGCAACACTTATTTAACGTAAATGCCATTGCCGCGTTTACACCCTGTTTTTACCAGCCGAGCAAATAAGTTAGCATATCGGTGCCTGTCTGCAACAAAACGGCCGCATCGATGCAACGCCTTAACTCGTGTTGGGAACATTACTTATAAACAGCCAGCTAACTTGCAGGTTTCATGGATTTAGTTTATTTTTTCTTTCTGTATTCGCTTATTTTCTGAAAGGTCATTTGCTTTATGGAAAACACCCAGCCCCCCCCCCTTTTTTTTTTCTTCTTGCATTTGTCGCTTGCTGGAGTAAAACAGGCCATCGCCGCCCGACCTTGCAGTTTTACAGTCTTCCCCCTCCCTCCGTCTGCTGCAAGATTAAAAGGACCAAATAAATTTACGCGGTAATCAAATTAACTTGGAAGTACTGCGTTTAACAAGATTGTTAGTATGTAAGTAAGTGGATCTCCGAAGGCCAATCCACAAGCCAGTTTTCTGGTTTACCCACTGTTGCTTAAAAGCTAACTACATAGCACCCTGTATAATTGCGGAAGAGCGGCGGAGTCTTCCCTGAAGTGACTGTGGTTACGTTATTTTGCATTAGATAATTCTGGCTATTTGGTTCGCGTGTTATGAAATTTTGCGAGTGTTGCGTTACATTGACTCTGCTCGTTTCCAGACATTTTTAACCCTTGTGTGTAACTGTTCTTAATAAGGTGACTTTAATTTTTTGAATATTAGCTCTGCCCTGCCTGCAGGCCTACTCTGTCGAGCTTGCTAACTAGCGGACAGCAGTCTGCAAGATGGCGTTTAGCTGCATCTTCAGTGCAAGTCATATTATCTTTACACTGTGCAGCACTCAGTATTTTTGCCACCTTATTGTGCAGAATTGCGTGTAATTTCCTCCTGAAATGTGCGTGCAGCCTCTGTAGAGTAACCTACTAAACAAATTCAAACCAAAAGCGGAGTTAAAACAGCTATCCGGCAGCCATTCAAATGCAACGCAAAGTCCAATGCAAATGATTTCATTGTGACTGTTGTAGGCAAATCACAGTACTGCACACAATGTCTGTGTCAACTATCAGTACAACCCGTACACTGTTGGTTAAACCTTTGCACACAAACACGTTAGTTCATGCTGTTGATTTATACTAGTACATTTTATTTCTGTCACAAAGTCTGTTTGCATTGTTGTTAAAACTACCAATAGTGTTTTGAAGTTAATTGTATGTTACTGGATTCCATCAGAAAGTAGTCCTACTTGTATCTGGTCACAACTGCATGAGAGGATCTGTAATATGGTTGCGATGTCATTGGAAGCTGAAAATCCTGGCAATTTCTCAAAGCAAGTGCCTGGATTAGTTGTGTGTAAAAGAATTAAGATTAATCTCATCCTTTTATGATTGGAAAAACATATTTCTAATGCCTGGACAGGCTTTGCCAGCTGTTTACATTTGTGGACATGGATAGGATTAGAGACTCATTGACTGAGGATTTTAGCTTTTAGGATTATGGAGTTGCTCAGTGATACTGCTGGTTATGGCTTTTTCTGTGATCCAGCTTTAGACCTGTGAAATATTGCATTATTATTATTATTTAACAGTACAGATAAGCCGGTATGTTCTTGAGAACAAATGTTTGTTTATCTAGTGAAACATACACATTTAACTGAAAATGTAGAAGACACCTAAAATAGCAGACGCAATCTACCCTTAAGGGACTTGAAAACTAGTGAGCTGCAACTTCAGGCTGTTTGCCACTGCTCATTGTTTATCATGCAGTCAGCTGACCCTGATCAGGCGCTTGGAAAGGAGAAGTGATGAGGGAGAGGAACTCCTTAACTGTAAGCATCCACAGAGGTCAACAAGATTGAATTTGTATTTTATTTTTTTAATTTCTGAATGTAGAATATTTAAAACTCAGATTTATAACATGACTTCAGGCTATTCCACATTAATATTTGCCACTGGAATTTATTTTTATTTTTTGGGGAATTTGGCAGTTTAAGAAAGAACAAAAAGATGTAGGTGTCTTATTTCATCTGACTCAAGTTTGAATTTAAAACATTGAACATTGAGTAGCACTTTAAAACTAACAGCTTTTCATAGTTTAGTTGTGATAGATACTCATCAGTTTAACTTAAAAGAATTTAATTTAAATTCATTGGAAAAGTTCAAAATCAGGCAGAGTTACTTATGTAACCTCCTTTTTCTGTAGTTGTTTCCAACTCTGTGTACTAAATAAAAACTCTTGTTTTATTTTTGAGTTCATGGGATTAATTATACTTAAAGTTAAGACAGGAAACTCTACATTAGTGTAGTAAATATTTCTAACTTCAATTATTAGTTCTTTTATTTTTCTCAGGTTGAGAGAAGTTGGGAATATAGTTTTAAAATTATGTTTTAAGAGGTTTTCAAGGTGAGAATGGCATCCTGCTGTCACTGGATGATGCTTAATCATGATTACTTTCCATGACACATTTATTATAAGATTAATGAGCATAAGAGGATAACTTGAGTTAGAAAGGCCAACCAGTCAGACAACTTAGACGATTGTGTAGATAAGGTTGAGAAGACTTTCAGTCTTGTCCTGCAACTTCCAGTAACATAGGTGAGCTGACGGAAAAACACAAGGTAAGGTAACTAGTAGGGCAGTGCTAGTTAACTTGATCTTTAGTAACTTTACAATCATATTTAAATCTGTATTGCATTTTGTTTTTAATTTCTGGGTTAATTAGGTTTGGTAATGTTATTTATTTTTCACTTTTAAGCTGTTACATGTGTAACAAGTAAAAATTCTGAGTTTAACTTTGTGACCGTCGTCTTCAGTATCCGTATAATAGAAGGAAGTTACAATTCTTTAGAAAAAATTTGGCTTCCAAGCGTTCACATGTTCTAACAATACAATAACTCTTGAATCTGTAGAAAATTATGGCTGATCTTACATTTGGTCAAAACTGAGTGTTTTCTCCACTTCAGGTTGGTAACTTATTTACTCTTTGCAGTTCAATACAGAAGTATCCGTTTCCCATTTTAAATGCAAAGAGATGTCCCGTGTGCAGCTTCAGGTTGGTTTTGTAAAGTATTTTTGTTCACCGCACTTTCATAATTCATTAGATGGATTTTACCACAAGGTTATTTGTCTTACAGGATAACTGGAGTCAGTATAAGAACATTTGTCCAACTAATAATCCTCCTACTGACCTTATTATTAAATTCAATACTATATTCATAAATCCATTCCTACCTGTTGATTGCAGCCATCTTTTAGGTGTTTCATTCTTCTACCTTAGGAAAACCTTACTTTTCGTTACTCTAAGTATGCTGACGTGGACGTTACTGAAATGGACAGTTAACAAATGTTCCAACCATAACAGAAATTAAAATGGTAGATGAATCTGTCATGCTAAATGCAGTTTTTAATTCAGTATTGCATTGCTGAGCTTTTGTCTTTTTCCTGATATCTTACATGTGAATGAAATCAGTGTTTCATACAAAGAAATTTCAGACACACTAAGAATGCTCTATATATATATATATATATATATATATATATATATATATATATATATATAAAATCAGTAAAATTAATATGTATATATTTTATTAGCTGAACTTTGAGCGTGCTTTGCGGCTCTGTATTAATATAAGTGGCTTATTGATCACTGAAATTCTGAGTATCCCAGGGATTAAGGTCAACAGGATAATGACTGCTTTTCGGATCACTGGAAAGTCATGCGTTAACAAGATTTGTCTGGCAATATGAATTGTGTGTCAGGATTTAGCTGGTGACATTGAGGTGGGAAAGTAAGGTTGAAGCATGAACTGCACATTGGACATATTGTAGGTAAACAATTTTTTTTTTTATTTATTTATTTTTTTGCCATCAATTCAATCAAAACAATCTTGGTGAAAATCTTTATCCACTGCAGGTCTGTGAGCTGCGTTCAGACCCATTTTGCGTTTGTCTTCATTACAGCTTTGATTTTAAAATGGTTTGCTTGAAAGATTAAAGTTCCTCATATTTCCTTTGTTTGTGTTGCTTTTTTTAGAGCAACAAGTGCCCGTGGTAGCTGGAGTAAGGTAATTGAAAAAGCAGAATAAGATGAGTGAACTGGACCAGTTACGCCAAGAGGCAGAGCAGCTCAAGAATCAGATCAGAGTGAGTAACAAAGTATCACTTCTCCACATAAAAGCATACAGACGTTTATTCTGAAAAATCTGACAGCCCTTCCAGTCGAGACTGGTGTGAGATGGAAAATGTCTGACCAAAGTGTTGACCCCCCCCCCCCCCTTTTTTTTTTTCTTTTTTTTTTTTGTGTCTCCTCAGGATGCCAGGAAAGCATGTGCAGATGCCACACTATCACAGGTAACATTTAACTTTTCATAGTGTTTGGGTTGAAAAGCATTTGATGGGAAATGAACCTTATAGCACTTAATGTTTTACAGATCACAGCTAATATTGACCCCGTTGGCCGAATCCAGATGCGTACAAGACGAACGCTGCGGGGCCATTTGGCTAAAATATATGCCATGCATTGGGGAACAGATTCTAGGTAAAACCTAACAGCCAGAATATGATTTGTGGAGCATAGTGAACTTTGTGTCTTTCAGCAGTTTATGCATATTTTTCTATTGTTTTTAACTCTGGATAAAAAATAGATGCGTGACAACCCCTGGATACTGTGTTAGTGATGTTCATATTACTGTTCTTTTCTTTTTTTTTTTTTGTAGGCTCTTGGTCAGTGCCTCTCAAGATGGCAAACTTATTATTTGGGATAGCTATACCACAAATAAGGTAATTTTCTTCATTATTATTTTATAATGAGGACTAATGGAATAATAGGCAAACCTTGTGTTTAATCTAGTTGAGAGTCAGTAACAACACAGCCTTACAAAGCGCAGACAAAAAAAGTGCGGTCATCTTCATTCTGATTTTTTAAAATGTTTACATAGATTGGATACTAAGTGATCTTGAAATTAATAAAACTATATAAATTTAGTTTACCTTTTAAGTTGTTCCTTTTGTACTATGTTGTACTTCTTTATGGGATAAAACAATTTTTTTGAACCTATGAGGCTATGTTGAATTGAAAAGAGGGAAAACTTATATTTAAAAGTGTTGCAGATCAGCTGAGCAAGAGGCATTTGTGCCCTTTCCCCTGAGGCTGATGTGTCTGGTGTGCAGTTGTTGATATCGGAGGAATGAGTACACTGTTTTAATGCCTAAAAGGTAATCTGGCTTCTCCACCAAAGACAGAAGTTTCTTCGGGATCCTTAAAAAGCTTTCTGACTTGTTTGGGATACTGAAGAAACTTTTGGGATAATATAATTTAACATGATACTGTGGACAATGATCCAGCTGGTAATAAAAAGATTAAAGGGTAATTCTTCCAACATTAAAGGGTAGATAGAGGTTTGATTTGTTTATGGGATACTTTAATGCAAGGCTGGTTATTTCATCCTCTTGTTTAATTAAGCTGTTGCATTATGGTGTCCCTAAGCAGCAGATTATTGACTAATATCATGTTCCCATTGAAATGGAAAAATTACGGCCGTGATTTTTACAGGATGCGGTCTAATATCTCAACAGTGCAGCCTCTTCTGAGTTTGTAGCTTGGGTCACAAGAACTTACTTTGTGATCTGGCAGTACCTCACAATAGCTTATTTTTATAGTTTAGACTTGAAAAGAATTTGTTTTTGTTTTTGTTTTTTTTGTTTAGAAACATCTTTTGTTCAGTTTAAATTTCAGGCCTAGGCTTGTCCTCGAAGGAACCATTGGAAACTTGTCAGCAAGCCACCAGAGCGTTCTTTGCTGTAAGCTTTGGTTCACTGCTGCAGTCAGGTTGTTGCGCTCTGGAGATTTTTTTTCTTTTTTCTTAAAGGAACCTTGTGTTTGGCTTCTGTCTAACTACTCTACCATAAAGACCTTTTTGATGACGTGCTGACATGATTGTCTTCCTGGCAGAACTTTCTAAACTGTTTAATCCAATAATTTTGACATAGGTCAACTCTACTGAAGCCCTACACACAAATTTTAAGGACACATTAAATCCAGCAGGACACAGCTGACTACAGCGTTGAGTGCTATAGCAAAGGGTCTGAATACTTGTTTAAAAGAAAGCTTGAAACTTTGAAGTGTAAAAAGTGAAGGAGTTGCAGTACTTTCTAAATTGTATAAATAAGTATTGACATTTATTTTATGCTTTATAAAGGCAGACTGACATTGTTGTGTGTTAGTGTTTAAATGCCAAATTTAGTTATTGTAACATTGCTCTCCAAAAGGTATGTAATCCTATTTTGAAGATTTTGTTTCTTTGACAAAATGGAACTTAAGTATCTGTGCATGTGTCTGTTTGTTACTCTATAGGTTCATGCCATTCCACTTCGATCTTCCTGGGTCATGACTTGCGCATATGCGCCTTCAGGAAACTATGTGGCCTGTGGTGGCTTAGATAACATCTGTTCCATCTACAACCTGAAAACACGTGAGGGGAATGTACGTGTGAGCCGTGAGCTCGCTGGACATACAGGTAAATGGTTGTAAATGTCTTCTCAAACAGCAAAGTATCAGTTAAAACATGCTTCTTTTGCCATATTGTCTATGTTAACTTATAGTTGGATTCAACAAAACAGTGGCATGATAAGGTGTATGTTGCTTTAAAAATTTGTTAGTCTTTTTTTTTTTTTTTAATTTTCAATGAATTTTAAATAACTGATCTATTTACTGCTAATTGATGATTAGTCGTAACTGCAAGTAGGGGTTAAATGTGCACTGCTAGTTCTACATTTGTCTTTCACTTGTGTATTAATGACTTCTATTGACTCTCAATATTAGGATACCTGTCCTGTTGTCGCTTTCTTGATGACAACCAGATTGTTACAAGCTCTGGAGATACCACTTGGTGAGTGAAAAGATGACATTGAGTTCCGTTAATGAGCAGTTAACGTGCTAGACAACAGGCAAACTGATTCTAAATCCTTTATTTCACAGTGCACTTTGGGACATTGAGACTGGCCAGCAGACAACCACATTTGCTGGACACACCGGTGATGTCATGAGCCTGTCACTCGCCCCTGACTCAAGGTTATTTGTCTCTGGTGCTTGTGATGCCTCTGCTAAACTCTGGGATGTTCGAGAGGGCATGTGCAGACAGACATTTACTGGCCATGAGTCTGACATTAATGCCATCTGTGTAAGTTCCATACACATGTAAATACAAGTGTTTTGCTTGCTAAATTTGTTTCCTGTTTCAATCAATAATTGGACAATAATTATTTCTGTTTTTGGAACTTGCAGTTTTTCCCTAATGGAAATGCCTTTGCCACGGGCTCTGATGATGCCACCTGCAGGCTGTTCGATCTGCGTGCTGATCAGGAATTAATGATCTATTCTCATGACAATATCATATGTGGCATCACCTCTGTGGCATTCTCAAAGAGTGGCCGCCTTCTTCTGGCAGGATATGATGACTTTAACTGCAATGTGTGGGACACACTAAAAGCTGATCGTGCTGGTTAGTATTGCTGAAAAAGCCTTTTATCTCCTTAGTGTTGGTAAATCCCAAGAGCACTTTGTAACATCCAAATTGATGTGACCTGTATTTCCTTAGTGCACTACTGTTAACTAAATGACAATTATGATTGCTTATAGGTGTGTTGGCTGGACATGACAACCGCGTTAGCTGCCTGGGGGTTACTGATGATGGCATGGCAGTTGCAACAGGATCCTGGGACAGTTTTCTGAAGATCTGGAATTGAAGCCTGAAGGTTCTTTTACTGTTTGATTGTTTTTGGGTTTTTTTGTTGTTTTTTGTTTTTTTTGCATATATTATTATTATTTTTTTTGTTATTATTATTATTTTTTTACATTTGTATCCAAATAAATGCCAATTTCCCTCCAAAATCCAGTTACCTTTACGCTTGTTCCACACTTGGTTGTTGTTTGTAATGGGACACAATCAGTGCTTGATCTTTGTCCATCAAGTTTTAAGGTCTTAACCTGGCAGAACATTAAAAAAAAAAAGGCTAAACAGTAGGTCAGATTATATTATTCAAATCTTAAATTTAACCTTTCTTTGTTTCTCAGATGTTCATTTAACTCCAAAGTTGACTGGAAGACCATTACAACTTGAGAATGTTCACAGCATCTTCTTCAACACTGTTTAAACTGACTTGGACACCACAAAAACGAAGGGAAACCAATGCCTTTCCTACACAAAGAAGAGCACAATTGTTTATCACCTAGTTAAGAAAGGATCTCCTGTGGTATCAAATCCAAAACTTGTGCATTCCTTCTTGGACCATTTTATGTTACCTTGAAAGAGAAAACAACACTATCATCCCATGCAAATGTGTGCGTCTTGAAAGCAAATGTTGGAGTGTAATTGTACAAATTATTTAACTTTTTTCCTTTTTTTTTTTCCTTTTTTTTTTTTTCTTTTTTTTCTTTTCTTTTTTTTTTTTTAAGATTTCTATTCTGATGGTTTGTTATTCTTGATGGCTTTTTTTTTTTTGTCATATTTCTTTAGTGGTTTTAGATATGTTTGAATTACAGCTTGTCTTTCTAATCCAGGTGAATCATATAAGACAGATGAGAAAACCATGCAGAAGTAAAAAGCTTGGATCATATTACACGAGCAGCTTTCAAAATGTCCATGATGTATTTATATACTAGCTGTTTTTGTTTCATCACAGCCTTTTGCACATGAAGCTTTGCCTCTCAACTAATACTGTGTTAACTAACCAAGCACATGCTATAAGTTATGAATGCTCATTCCAGTACAGAAAGAGTTATTACCAGTAAATTATCCAGTTAAGCCCCTTAATTCTTGTACATGCCTTTGACTTTTGGTGGGAAGGGTTTGGTTTAGGGTGCTGAGGTAACTGAGGCATGGCTCGATTTTACTATATGAAAGGGGATTTGTGTTTCGTATCCACTTTGAGTGAAACACCTCACCTGACTTAATAGACACTTCCTTTGCTTGGGACTGCAGTTGCAACTCTGTGAATGAAATGTACAAAATCAATGTCTGAAAATAATGGTCTGTTTTAAGTTAAGACATTTAATTTTGTCTGCCACGAGTTAATTTAGATGTGCATGCTGTAGACTTGCTTTCAATGGTGCAAAAATCCTAGATTTTTCTTTTGTTTCCAAAAAGGAGAGTAACCTGTTGATTGAACTTAATAGAGGCCAATTTATTTTTGGCTCAAACTCTGCATACATACATCATGTACTAATACTGGTAACGCTATGCACCAGAATGAGCAAGAATGGAAACAGACTTATTATTGACTGCATACTTAATGTAAATTATGCTTACCAGTTCTATTGATGCCAATTTTGTAATAATTATTACAATCATTGTGAGAAATCTATCCTTGAAAAGTCCTCTCTCCTTCAAATCTTCACACACACAATGGAACAGAAATGTCCTCACACACTGTCCATACTAAAACTTTTTGTACACCCCCCCCCCCCCCTCCCTCCCTCCATTGGTCTTAAATTTGAAAATCAGAACATCTGAATGACAACATTTTCACTGTATACAGAAGCACTTTTGTTAAAGTTGTGACATATTTTCACTTTTCTTTTTTTTCTTTTTTTTTTCCTTTCTGCGATGATGTACAATAAATGTGATGTATTCGTGTATGGCCACAAGTGAAAATGCAATTCAACTGAGGTGGATTCCCTTTTCTCTTTCCATTAATATTATAGAGCTCTGCACCCTTATGTACCTATTCACTTTTTGTATTTCATTTCGGTCTGTTGGTGTTCCACGGTGAGCTGGATGCAAGATAGATACTGTACTAAATTGTACTGTTATTGATTGGAAAATGTAATAAAAAGCTGTTTGAGATCTTGCTTTGTGTTTTTGTGAGGGTTCTGTCAGAATCTTCTGATGTGCCATTTAAACAATTCACTGCTTTGTGCAGCTTTGAGTTTTTGGAGGGAGCCTTAAAAAAAAAAAAAGAACTAACTTGTATGCAGTAATTGTATTGTGTTCACTAAAGAGAGACCGGATTTGTTTTTCTGATCTATGCAGAAGGAATTGTGATGCATCTGGATGCAGAAATTTTTTTGAGTTTTTTTAAAATTGTGTAACAGTGCTTGTATTATTACTCTTTATTGTCAGATTTCAGCAACATAATTTTATATGGTACTTTTTTTTTCCTTCCAAGGATTTCAAAGTCACTTTCATATGACTTGAAGTAAAAATTTTCATTTGCACCCTGGTTAAAAACCAAGAAGAAGGCCCTGCTTCTGCTGGTGTAGATGTCTGTGCTGGTGGGGCTTTCACCGCCCTCACCAGAGTACTAGCATACCTCAGGTTCATGAGAAAGAAATGGTGTCCCTTCGTAAGTAGGTAGCAAGTGTTATGGCTCCAGGTAAAGTTTCCAATGAGATACACCAAGGTACCTGAAAGTGGAGGCCACTCCCACAGATGAAGTGCAGAGGAGGAGGGGAGTTACCTTTTCTGCCGAAACCAATGATCATCACCTTTATTATCCCTGCACCAGCTTCCGTTGCTTTACCTCTTGTCTGTAGTCGGTCAATGTTGATCCCCAAACTTCTAAAATTGGTTTGTAAAACTGCTGCATGCACATGGAACTTTAAAGTTTCACTGTTCAAGTGAACAACATCCTATTAGGGGGATAAGCCATGCAGAAAGACCAATTATCTGAAAATGACTTAATATTGAAAAAGCCAGTCTCTTCATCATAACTGGATTTTTTTAAGTTCACCCCAAACCGACGCAATAATGCATTTTACATTAACATGGGCATGACAGCTATGCTTTAGACACGCTCCAGTCTTCTGAAATTTGAAAGGCGGGGGCGCATTTACCTACAATTTAAAAATGTAGGTAAATACTTGTGATCCTAACTTCTTATTATCTGTCTGGCTTTCAAAGTTTGTATAGCTCATTCAAACCGCCATCTTCCAATCTCCAGCCAACAAACGGAAGCTGTTGTTGTAAATGACATACACTAGGCCTTATCTACTCCGTTTACGGGGGGGGGGGGGGGGAAACAAAATTCACAATTAACTGTTAAGTTTCATTGTTTATATTGCATTTAATCAATATAAACCAGTAAAGTAAAACATAAAATATTAGCCTTAGAATGCATTACGTAGGTACTTACTTACAACTGCTACTTACTTTTACCGACACAGACAGGACACCGGCCCCCGCCTGCCTGGGTGAAATGAAACCTTCCAGTTTAGTGACGTAGTTCCTTCTTCGCTTAGATAATGCCATTTTGCTCGCCTTACATGGCGCTGTTATTTTTCGCCTCGTGGAAAAATACTCGTCTGAGCTTTCCTTACTTTGCATGTTGGACGAGACAAGCGCTTTATTTAAGTTGCACCACTCCTCTGGGCCGAGCAAACTATTTTTAGGAAAACGTTACATCTTTTTGTTTAGCTGACGGAATTTGCGCAGTTTTCTTTTCAACAGGCACGTTAGAGCGGTCGTCGTCCGGTGTTGACGGCACAGATCCCCGTCCCAGCAAACAAAGGAGCAGTAATATCGTTGCCCGCTTTTTAGCGCAATCTAAAAGTAGCATTATTGATTAAATCATTTGGATGTAAACTAGCCCCGACGCCGTTTTAGTTTTTTGTATTTGAGAAGTCTTTGTCTCAAGTATAATAAACAGTTTAGCCTGACTCATTCAGTCCTGTTAGCGTCATCGGCTAAGGTTAGCCGATTCTGTGGACAATTAGCGAGCTAACCGCTAGCATTGTTTTGCTTCTGCGAGTAAGTTTTATTTTTGCGGGGAAATGGCTGAGGTGTACATTCGAGTGGCGGAGGAAGAAAATGAGGAGCCCATGGAGATTCCCTCCGAAGACGACGGCACTGTTCTTCTTTCCACCGTGGCGGCTCAGTTTCCTGGGGCTTGCGGCCTGCGGTTCAGGAGCCCCGTGTCTCAGTGCATGAGAGGAGTGCGACTCGTGGAAGGGGTCCTGCACGCGCCAGAAAATGGATGGGGGAATGTCGTGTACGTGGTGAACTATCCAAAAGGTAAGGATTGGTGTTTTTCCTTGTTCTTATTTAAACCTAGAGACTTTATCCGAACAGGTGGGCAGATGTTATTTATAATTCATGAAGTAGCTTCAGGTTACTGAAAATGGATAAGTGACGTGACAAGTGACTTGGTCACGCCCACCAGAGTTCGGGCACTAAATCCATTCATTAAAAAGAGCACCAAAGGATTGATTTTGTTCCTTAAAGTCCTTCTGCCAAACCAAGTACCTATATTGCTGGACTTTGTTTTGAAGGGCATGATTATTTTAACCTTACCATTTGGTGGTGTTTTTGTTTCGCCCGATTCCATTAAGGAACTTTTTAATTAAGATTTAATTAAGAGCTGACTGGGTTTTCACCAAAGGAATATCACCAGAACTGATTTTAAATTATTATTGTTCAAGTGGTGTGCAATTTGTTTTATTAAATGTCAAGGGAAAGAGGGAAATGCATAAACTACTAACTATATAAGAATTTTATATTTTGCATTTTGGTTGTATAGCTTTTAAAATATTAACTCCCCCCCCCCCCCCCCCCCCCCCAAATCTTTCCATTTAGACAATAAAAGAAAAATGGATGAAATCGATGCCTCTTCTGCCGTGAAAATGAAGAGGGGAGATATGAAAACATCGGACCTGATTGTATTGGGTCTTCCTTGGAAAACGACCGAACAGGACCTTAAAGACTACTTTAGCACATTTGGTGAAGTCATCATGGTTCAGGTATTACTTGGATAGTAAAACATTTGCGTTGATTTGCAATTTTTTATTTGTTTTATTTTATTATTTTTGCTGGTGTTTTATTTTTTTCTTCTTTCATAGGTGAAACGGGATGCCAAGACCGGAAACTCTAAAGGATTTGGCTTTGTGAGGTTCACAGAGTATGAAGCTCAGGAAAAGGTGATCTCTCAGCGCCATATGATCGATGGGAGGTGGTGCGACTGCAAGCTCCCTAACTCGAAGGTGAATATGGTAATGCCCATGCATATACCCACACACTATGGGAATCAAAACTAAGCCAATACTGTGGTTAACAATCTGTAATGCTAATGCACCCTCCTTTCCTCTTTACAGCAAGGTCCTGATGAGCCACTAAGAAGCCGCAAAGTGTTTGTAGGCCGTTGCACGGAAGACATGACCACAGATGATCTACGACAGTTCTTTATGCAGTATGGAGAAGTCACAGATGTGTTCATTCCCAAGCCATTCCGTGCTTTTGCCTTTGTTACATTTGCAGATGATCAGGTAACGTATGAAATATGTAGACGGTATTTCTTTCCTTCTTTGTTGGTGTTGCTTGCGTCCACATAATCAAATTTTTTTTTCTCCTTTCACAGGTTGCCCAGTCTCTCTGTGGAGAAGACCTTATTATCAAAGGAGTCAGTGTTCACATCTCAAATGCTGAGCCCAAACATGGCAATAGGCAGTTTGATCGCACAGCACGATTCGGAAATGGTTTTGGGGCTCAAGCATTTGGTAGCAGCCGTAGTGGGTTAGGGAGCAGCACTAACAGTAGTCTGGCTAATTTTGGTTCCTTCAGCTTGAACCCTGCCATGATGGCTGCTGCACAGGCTGCTCTGCAGAGTAGTTGGGGTATGATGGGTATGCTGGCTAGCCAGCAGCAGACATCCACCTCAGGCAGCACCTCCAGTGGAACGAGCTCTAGTAGAGACCAGAGTCAGTCTTTCAGTACAGGCAACAGTAACTACGGCACCAGCTCAGCCAGTCTTGGCTGGGGAACAGGGTCAAACTCTACAACCAGTGGTAGTGGGTTTAGCTCAGGTTTTGGGTCCAGCATGGAGTCAAAGTCATCTGGGTGGGGTATGTAAGTTAAGTGTTTGTACGGTAAGTACTGCGAGAAAGAGTCATTTCGAAATTTATTTCTGGTGTTGATGCGTATCTGAAAACTTAACACTTTTGCGTGAAGATGTTTTGTACATTTGGAAAAAAATGCTAAAGATTTAATTTAGGAAGTGTTGAAGTGAATTGTTTACCAGGATGTCTGAGAAAAGTGCTATTTTTGATGTCTCATTTGTTTGTATCCATTTCAACTGGATTCTCTAATGCATGTATTGTGAAATGTGATAACCATCTTTGAAAATGCATGAATGTTCGTGGTTCACCATTATCCGGCATTGTCATCGACCTAAAAGGCAATCTTGCATTGGGAAGAATCTGGTTGAAACATAAATGTTTTAAGTGCAACTTTATTTGCAGTCAAGTTCTATGGAAAAGCCTTCATTGAAATCTCTTCTGCAGTTCACCTCTCTTCCATTTCCCTGCGAGGAAGCTCCTCTTTGGCAGCATTCTTGGGGTGATATCGGTATCATTCTCCCTCTTCCCACCTGTAAATGCTATGCCATCAAAGAACGGCTTCACTCCGCATGTTCTAAGAGACGGTGGGTGTTTTCACTTTTATCCACTTTTACATGGAAAGAACAGCGCAACTGACATTTTAAGAACTGATGAGTGCGATTGAGGATGGCTTGTGGCGAAGAGTGAAGCGATGAGTGAGCGAACGGAGAGAGACGCGTGAAACGGACTGGTTGTGCAGTGAAAGAGCCCAAGTTGACTGCTTTCTGAGTGTGTGAGTGGAAGCTGCAGATGCTACGAGCGCCTCCCCTAACATGGACATTGTTTAATTAGTACTTCAAGATTTTTTTTTTTTTAATCTTTGCAAGTTTTTCCTTATTCTTAAGTATGTCTGTCAAGTGCAGAAATATCGAAATGTAGTGGAATGTTGTGATGAATATTTGTATTGCTTATATTATCTGATTTGAATGCCGTATGGTGTGTGCTTTCATGTTAATGAACTGATCTGTAAGTGTGTACTTGATGTGGATGACACCTGCTGAAGACACTGGGGGACGCGAGTGATGGTGTGCGAACGTGGAGTGGTGTGTCCAATGGTTCCCAGTAGATTTTGTTTGTGAGGTGTTTATAAACATGTCAAATGAAGGGAGTTCTCTAATAAAGTTCATTTGAATAGATGCTTAGTTGCTATTACTTGAGTCAAGTTTGTCAAATCAAAAACCATCTAATTCGATTCACACATCTAGGGACTTTGGGCTCTGCTGGTCGAGGTCTCCGTTTGAACCCTGACTGAAGTCTGTTCTGAAGGAAGAAGATGGAAGTTCCAACACTTTCAGTGTGTGGCCTTCTCAGACATGGGGTAGTACCTGTCTTTTTGCTGCTTTTGATGGCTTGTTCGTGAATGATCCCCTTTTTTTAATTATCCACACGTATGAGGTACTGGGAAGGTAAAACAGTCCAGCTCAGCAATGTGGCTTTGCTTTCCTTCAGCAATATTCTCTCTCTCCCGAATTGGCTATTATACTAGAGCTAATGTCAGGTTTCTGTGCCTTGGAATTGGGGATTTGTTTTAAGAGTCTCACTGAAAAACATGAAGGGAACAGTTTCTGTAGGGTCCCTTTGGCGAATGCTTTAAAAATCAAGTTTAATGTTTCATTCATACATGGTAACAAATCAGGTCAAAATTGTTACATGCACTAAAATTCAACATCACATTAGCAGATCCTGGGATGGAACTTTTCACTTATTTGCTCCAAATCTTTGCTACATAACTGTTTTGACAGGCACATGTCCCATGAAAGAACTAGGACTTTTGTTGGCTCTTGGCTTTATCAGATACATGTAAGTCAGTCTTCATGTTTATTTGATTGATTGGGCTCAAGTCAGATACCGCAGGCTTGCCTGTGTCCTGTCCTTATTCTCTGCTTTCCTCCTCAGTTTCTGTGTTCTTTCTCTTTGCAGTAGTCTTCTTTTTTAAACTCATGTGCTCCTGGGTCAGTTCGTCACTTTTATTTTGTATGTGGATGGACTGAAATAAATAAAGACAAATTAAACATTAAATTTGCTGTCTGCTGTAGATTATATACGCAATACACAGGTTCAGTAAACAATTATTTGAAATTATTTTAGTGGTTAACATTGGCATGACTACATGTTTGTTGTACTGTAAGTTAACTGTACAGAAATCATGTCACTGAATGTGTTGTTTCTTTGAATAACTCACCAAAGCAGTACTGCGGCGGGCTACAAGTTTCACATCATCTACAGACACTGTGCTTCTTTTAGCATGCCTGAAATGAAATTTGGGATTGGAAGCCACGTGGACATATTTGAATAGCTGCAGTTTGAGTAACAAAGTATTTTTGGTAAAGTTGTTAATATGGTGCTGGGACAAAAAAAAAAAAAAGCTTACCTTGCAAAAGCCTCCAGGTCTTTGGCAAATATATCTGTTAAAAACAAAGAGTGAAATGTTGATTTCAGTCTGTTGCAAAACTGCATTAATGTTGACTGTTGTGGATCCTTGGTCCACTTGAGTTAGAATCATTTCAGATTATAACTCCATTCATTTCCATAGATATTGCTCAAAAGTTAAATAAAAATAAGGGAACGTGAGCACAGTATAACAAGGCATATTGCAGTTTTCATGTAAATGGACCCTTTAGAAGCCATATCACCTTCTTTGATGCAAATGAAAGGGAGAACAGGTTCACTAGAGGTGAAACAAGATGCCCCCAAAAAGGAAATGGTTTTGCAGGTTGTGGCTTTCTTCTTATCCTTATCTGACTGATACATATACGTGCTTCTCGTGATGCCTGTCTACAGCTCTGTCCAGCCCTCCTCTAATAGCCCATCTCCTGGTTTCTCCTCCACACTATGCTTGGAAACAAAACAAATCTTGTGACAGACCATATGGATGTGCTAACCTGGACTGCCTGTGCAACCTAAAAAGGCTGCAGGTGCTGTTTCATGTTCCAGTAATGACAAGGACATCAACGAAAAGCAAAACTATATGTTAAAAATAAATAAACAGAAGAGAAAGAGTGAGAGCGCTGCCTATGGCCACCACCTGTATTGCATTTTTACCTTGATAAACCTAACACACCACAACAAAAGACTACTGTACATGGACCAAACTTGACTCCATTATTGTTTTGACACAATTTTTGAATTCAGTGACAACTCATTAAGTAACTGCACTTTATTCCAGGAATGGGGTTTAGGGTAAGCTTAGGAAAAGTGTGTTTCCTGTTCTCTTTCTGAACTCAAGAAACCCAGAGTTTACCTCTGTCTCTTTTCCTTTTTGATGAAATCTAAGGAGTTCTGTAATGTCATTTCATTTCTACAATCCACACCAAAGAGCATATTAGCACACTGAGTTGCAAAAAGTTATATCAGGAAAAAAAGCTGGAATTGTATCCCCATATTTAGACTAAATTTTACATGCTTGCAAATTGTTGATTTAATCTGAGCCTGGAAGGAAAACTATACAGTCTTGATAATGCAAAATAATTTTACATGTGACTGGTCAAATCATATGATATATATATCATATATGTTGAAATATGCTCATTAAAAACGAAGAGTGAAAACAACTACTTGAGTGTAACTGAATTACAAAAAAGAAGCAGCTAAAAACTGAATTTCACAATAATTTCATATGGAAAGGTATATTAAGTTTTCTAAACAATAACTGTATTATGGGTTTAAAAATGCAAAACTGTACATTATGAATCTGCATGATATTTTATATATCCGTTATTGAAAAATGTGTTCCAACACAGTGAGATAGAGCTGCTGTTAGGCAGGGTATGTAAATACCGCCACACTTTGTACTGATGTGCCAGTAAATTTTCATATTTTATAACATATACCATCAGAGGATAAACAATGTTAAAACACACACACACACACACACACACACACACACACACACACACTTCATTATGTACACCATGCTATAGTCCTGTGTTGGACCCCCCTTTTGCTTTCAGGACTGTCTTATTTCTTCATAGCATAGATTTAATAATGTGCTGGAAACACAGAGATTTTGGTCCATATTGACATGTTAGCATGATATAGTTGCTGCAGATTTGTCACCTGCACATCATGATGTGATTGTCTTTTTCCACCACATCCCAAAGGTACTGTTGGATTGAGATCTGGTGACTGTGCAGGCTATTTGAGTACAGTGAACTCATTGTCATGTTCAAGAAACCATTTTGAGATGATCTGAGTTTCGTCACATGATGTGTGATTCCTTTGGAAACCAGAATAATGCACTATGTCATACAATGGATATACTATTGGCATAAAAGAGAGGACATGGATATGCAACAATACTAACAGTACTAAGTACTACAATCAGTACTAACAGACTGACAGTTCATTCATTCATTTTCTACTGCTTATCCAGGGCCAGGCAGCAAAAGCAGCAACCTAAGCTGAGAAGCCCAGACCTCCCTCTACCTCAGCTAACCAACTGAACCATTGATACAAGACAGGATAGATCCATGCTTTCATGTTGTTTATGCAAAATCCTGGTCCTGCCATCTGTTCCAGCACAAATTGAGAATAAGCAGACTAGGCAACATTTTTCAAATGTTGTAATGTACAATTTTAGTGACTCCATGTGAAATGTAGCTTAAGTTTTCTATTCTTAGCTAGGGATGGGTACCGGTATCCAGTGCCATTATGGCACCAGTTCTGACATAAACGGTAGTACCCAGACCGAAAAGCAGCGCACATTTCAGTGCTTTATTTCTGTGCTTTTTTTTTTCTTGAGATGTCATACACTTTGGATTCTAGCCAATCATTTTACCTTTCCAAGGATAGTAGGCAGGCCCAGGTATGTACGTTCTTTTAGAGCAGAGCTGCAGATTAAAAATGCCCAAGGCAAAGCAGTTAAAAGTCTGGCTGTACTTCACAGCAAAAGATGCAAACTCAGCAGCCTGCAACAAGTGCTTTAAGCTGATACTGTGCAAAGGAGGTAAAACCTTGAACCTGATGAAACACCTGGCGACACATAGCGTTTTTTTTTTTTTTAAAGCCAAGAAATGCACCGTATTTGATAGCTTGCTGCAAGACCTCACACCGTGCACATCTACTGCGGGAGTGGTGCCTGTTATCGGACCTGGAGTTAGCAACATCCCCCAAAAACCGAAGAGGAGAGTCGTGGCCCCTAGCCCTGCCAGTGTAGCAGAAATGATGACAGATGATGATAGCAGCAGCAGCCGTTCTTCTCTGGGCGAGTAGCTTAATGTTGCTCGTAGAGCAGGGCGATATGGCCAAAAATATTTATCACGATATATATTTGAAAATTTGCGATAACGATATAACTGACGATATAATTGATGCGAGACAAAATACAACTCCACAACATTACTAGCGCAAAAAGACAACCTTCCATTTATTTTCACTTAAACAAGAAGCTGGTTTTTATGTACATTAAAGCTTCATAAAAATGTAACAGTGCAAATGCA
Source organism: Mchenga conophoros (assembly GCF_057382185.1). NCBI lineage: Eukaryota > Metazoa > Chordata > Actinopteri > Cichliformes > Cichlidae > Mchenga > Mchenga conophoros. Next base: position 24,446,463 of record NC_140530.1, read on the forward strand.
AATTCCTTGCTGAAAGTTTAACCAAAAGGCATTTCCAGTAGAAATGGGCTGACATATCCTGAGCATAACCATGTATAATATCCACTGAAGTTAAAAAGAGGTGCTTTGCAACATTAAACTGCAGTGTGCAGTACGCATTTTTCGGACCATAAGGTGCACGGGATTATAAGGCACATTAAGCGAAACAAAGCAGTCAGATAAATCAAACTTTATTAAACTCATTCTTCTTGCTTCCTCCACTTCTGTACCATTGATTCATTAATGTTGAATTCTCTGGCAGCTGCTCTATTCCCATGTTGTTGCAGTATATTAATGACTAACCTCGTATAGTGGATGGATTATCTCAGTTGTTCTCCTGACTGAAGTTTGGTCCGTTTACAGTATCCTGCCATGCGATTGCATTTGTCTCTAACCATGAAGAACCTTCACGTTAACTTTTATAAGTGGAAAAGTGTTAGTGTTCGTCCTCCAGCTTCACTGTTTATGTTATGCTAACATAGCTGTGTCGCTAGCGATCACGTAGCACATCATTATATACCAGCTAGCCCAACTTCAGTAACCCTACAAACGTCACTGCTGTTTAGTTTCCTGTCTTCATCTATGTTGGAAGTGATAGCAGAGCTGTACGTTTGATTTTTTTCAGAAATCTCTCAGTCAGAACATGCAATATCATGCTTAGGTAACTAGCGAAACTAGCGAGCTAACTTCCGCTAGCTTCCTGCTAACTTCTAACTCCGTTAAATGTAATAACTTTTGTTTTCATGGATGCCTGGAAGTTAAACTTTATAGTTACACCTGGTAAAGCAGCAATGCTGATCGTTTTATTAAAGATGAAAGAATTTAGACAGTTTTTAACGCTCAGTGATGCTGCAGTGTTGTTTGACCTGAAGCATACGGAGTTTAGGACCCAGATTACTCCCAGATTTAAGAGCATCTTAGTCCGACAAATACGACAATAACAACGGCCGCTTGCATGTTCTGCAAAAAAATGTGCTTTGTCGTGTACCTGACGGACAAACACCAAACCAGTTCCACATCACGGAAGTTGCACCATTTTTACAAACCAATTCTGGTTCATCTGTTTCACTCAACAATCGGCCATGTGCGTATGAAAACAAAGGCACTGCGCATGCGCGTTTTACTCCCATTCTATCGCGATATTTCATTTTCCTATCGTTGCCTAACATTATACCGGTATTACCGTGAACGGTATAATATGGCCCAGCCCTAGTTGCTCGTGTGTAATACGTTGAGTAGGCTAACCACGTTATTACATTAATGCATGTAAGGTGAACTAGCAAACACCGTTGTAGTTACATGCGGCTGTCTTCTTGTTTGACAGAGTGATACCATATATGCCCTATAGCTGCAGAAAAGACAAACATTGTTATCTTTTTACAAAAACAAAAACAAACAAAAAAAAAAAACAGCTAAACATGAGAGGTTTTAGGACAAAGTTTGTGTTTTCCATTGTTTAAGCACCGGTTCCAACCAAAGGAGGTATGTTGTATCAACAGAAAAGGCTAACTTGGTTATCATTTTGCAGAAAAAAAGAGACTTCTAAAAATAAAAACGTAAGAGGTTTTTGGACAAAGTTTGTGTTCTCCATTCTTTAATCAAAGGAGCTTGCAAAGAAAAGCGTCTGGACTTCTTTAAGTTACTTGCAGACATTTCACCTCTCATCTGAGAAGCTTCTTCAGTTCTTAGGTCAAATGGTGGGGAGTCCCAGATTAAGTCAGTCCCAGGTGGGGAGTCTCCATTCTTTAAGCACCAGTTAGAGCACCGTTTAAGCACCGGCTCCATTTCAAAAGTACCGGTTTGGCCCCGGTATCGGATAAAACCTAAACGATACCCATCTCTATTCTTAGCTGACAAGAGCGAAAGCTGGTGTGGTATTCTACTGCTGTAGCCCATCTACTTTGATATACTGTGCTGATGCGCTTCTGTATGTTAGTTGAAATGAGGGGGTATTGTGTTATTGTTGCCTTCCTATCACCTCAAAGCGATCTGGCCAACAAAGCATATTCACTCAGGGAAATGGGCTTCCTGTATATTTTCTCTTCTTCAGACCATTCTCTATAAACGCTTGAGATGGCTGTGTGCGGAGAAAAAAATCACAGTAGTTTCTGAAACACTCGGAAAACTAACCACATCACGTTTGAAGTCACTTAACCCCTGCAATCTGATTGGCTGATTAGAAATCAGGTATACCTAATAAAGTGGTCAGTGAAAGAATATCCTCATTAGTTGAACACCTACCACACTGTCTGAATGTCGTCTCGGCTATTGCCGCTATAGCTTGTCGGCTGAACGGTCTCCGGTGGTCTTCACCGATCTTCTGGCAGAGACGACCCACTGTATAATGAACTGCAGCTTTTAACCTCTAAAACCCCAAAACACATCACGTTAAAACACATCATAACGGTCCTGTGTAGTAGCTTTCGCAACGTCCCTTTGTGTTAGCTAATATTAGCCAAACAGGCAATCAGTGAAGAGAACTGAAACACTTACCTGGTGAGTTTCTTCTGTATCCACTGACATTTTCAAGCAGAACTGTTGACAAACCAAACCGAAGATTTCCCAGACAACCACAACAAAAAGGAAAGTCACAAACTGAAGATTAACTACTGCTGAAAACACGATATGTAACCTGTAAACTGATTTTTAAGCTATTTGTTCAGAGATAACTGTCTGATAGCTACAAAATTAAACTCGCGGCATAAATGCGTCAACAAACCAACGAGTCCGCCGCTTCTTCTTCAGTGTTTTGCTTCAATTGGTATCCACAGTTTCCGCTTACTGCCCCCTCCTGGTGTTATTAGTCTTTTACATTTCAGTTCACTTCCAACCAGTGTGCTTTGACTGTGGAAAAAATGACGTCCCCATTGTTTGACTTCCCTAAAGTGAAGCCCAAACGTCTCTATCGCCCCCTGGCGTCTGGCTTCCGTAAAGGCTATTAACCCCACACACTCAATGTTAGCGTATGGGCCAGGGGGGTTAAGTAAAACACTCAAGTCCACCTCAGATATACATATAACAGACACATTCTTCCATGTTAAGTAGTTTGTGTGGTCAATGGGTCACTTCTCCCAAAAGTCTGATTTTAATTAATAACTTCTAAAATTGTAAAACTGTGGTCTGACAGGGTTATGATGACAGCTTTGATTGATAGCTGTTGTCCCTGAAAATCTTGCTTATCTCAGTTCAGGAACTAAAGCTGTTAAGTTTACTTAAACTATGGGTTAGATGCTTTATTTAATGTTTGTAGAAGATAACAGCAATGATCAATGAAAACATCTTCAAAATGAACCAGCCAACAATTATAAGTAACCCTGGATGATCTTTTTCTGCTCATGACCTCATGAGATTTTGTGATGCATTAAAAGAATGAAAGATAACCCCAACGCTCTTTTTTTTCATGTCACAGAAGGAGGAAAATCAAAAAGGCTTTTCTGGAGCACTGATGGTGCTCTCTGTGGACAGCACCCTCCAGAAAGAAATCGATCAGCTCTCCACCTCCTCCTGAGTAATCACAGTGCACGATCATGCAGTCAAAGGAAGTACATAGTTTACAAAGTCCAGGGTTTGAATGAGATCTTTCCTCAGCTTGTACTTCAATTGCCAATCAGCTTGAGAAGTCTGACAGTGTGTCATGCTTAATTTCTGCAACTTAGGTCACAGTATTACAGTCATGCTGATCAGTTGGGCAAAACCTCAGAGAGAAATGCTGCATGTGCACACGTTGAAATAGTTTTAAAACGTCTAGTGCTAACATGATGCATGTGTGTCGTCTGTCAGATGGTGCCAACAAGGACACTTCATCAGCGAGCAAGTCTAAACAACATCATGTATTTACTGTACTGGCAGACATGTTTTGGTTCTGTGATACTGGAAGCCGAAGGGCACCGTTGCTAAAAGTTAACACCTCCCCCCCACTTTACTATAAAACAATCATTTCTTTCATACGTCCACTTCTTTCCTTTATCTTTTTATAAAAGTTATTTAACCTCCCTCTACTTTTACTGCTTTTTTTTAAAGCAGAGAAATTTAATCTCAACATCTGTTAACACCATGTTTTAGAAAGTGAGAAAGCTTGCCATTTTCATTATGGCAACATGAAATGAATCCGTATGCGGAAAGACTAGCATTTCGTTTGATAAATATCTACAAAGGTAGCTTTAAATTCCTAAGAAAGCTTTAGTATAAAACACTTTAGGATTGTGGAAAGTGTTTTGTGCATCATTCTAAAATATAAAAAGGAAAAGATATAGTTTTTGTTGTGTTATGATGTCAGTTAACGAGACAATAAACACACAATGCACTTCATTTTGAGAGTTTAATCACATAGTCCTTTTATAAATTTGTTTGCAGACTTGATCCCCACAAGTGAGCTCCTGAAAAAAGAAAAAAAAAAAATTGTAATTGAAGATCAGTTTTAAAAGGGTAATACAAACAACAAACAAACAAAAAACAGCAGGAGTTCAATGAATGGCATCAGTGTTCAGAGGGAGCAGCATTTTCATTTGTATGGTTACAGTTGTACACATGTACAATCACAGGATTGTGAATGTTATAAGTTAAAATATTAACAGGGACACCAGCATAAAGTTCAGAGTCATACCAGATGAAGCTCATCTCCCTCAAGCCAGTGAGCCCACCCTCGGTTTCTCTTTTCTCCTTTTTGGACACACACCAGCTTTTCATTTTCCCAGTTGACCACAGACTGTTAGAGTAACATAAAAAAATAAAATAAATAAAAAATGAACTACACAGTTTCCCCAATACTTAAACATAAATGGAGTTTACACTTTGTAAAGAGGCTGATTTTGTTTTGCACCACTGATCACAAATCTAATAGCGACCTTTAAAACTGGAGGTTACATTTTGGTAACATTTTTACCTTACAGGTGCGGTTGTCCATTCCTTTCGTTACCTCCTCGAACTCCTCTCCGGTCTTGAATGAACACTCGTAGTTTCTTAAACTACTAAGTGTCTGAATTGTGAAGCAATGTCCGTCCTGCTTAATCACTTTCTGAGGCTTCAACATAGAAGCAATCTTGCGCGTTGCAAAATCAACACCTGCATGTCAAAATGAGAGGGATAAGTGACAACACTTTCTACAAAATGTTTACACTCCAAAAAGAGTAAAAACTATAACCTGCCATATATAAGTTTTACGTACACCCAAGTTCAAGAACTCTAAACCAACTAAATATGAGGTTTTCTACTCATCTCATTTTCTGCACGCAGTCTTCCAATTTGCTTTAAAAAGGGTGAAACTTACCAAGTGCAACCATGTAGCCCTCAAAATTGACATTGCTGACCATGTTCCACGTCCCACTGAGGTTGGCAGGCATTTTGGATGTTAGGTGGCCTCTTTGGAAGACGCAACAGCAGAATTTCAAGAGTGGAAGGATGCGAAGTTGTTGGGTGGGCTCTTTTTATTGTGTGTCAAATGTGGGGTAAGGGTGATGCGTTGCTTATGCTCTAGTTAATTTGGACACATACGCAGGAGGGTGGAGCAAGACTTTTGAAATAATGTGAGGAAACTATCCTGTTCCAAATAGATTAACAGCCTTGCACGACGCAAGGTTTTTTATTTTAATTTTAATATACTCAGTTTTATTCGTACTTTTACGTGGGCTTTGTACTAAAAGAGGACTTGTGCGCAGATGTGATAATAGCGTAAAAAGCTCGAGGTAATTAAATCTGTAAGCATGCACACCTGGAGTCAGTGTTTCTTTATGAATCGTAGTTTGTGTGGAGAGGATCGGCCTCACATCCAGCCCTGTATCCGCCCAGTTTCTACCATACATGGTCGATGCTAACCTCATGAATAGAAAGTTACCGATCACTGTATTTCTCTGTGCCAGTGCAGCCGCCATGAGTCAGTATAATGCAGTAAGCGATTAAACCCAGTAGCCAAGTATCAGAAGTTCAGGCCTGTGCATTCCGGGAGTGGGTGAGGGGGTAAAAGTGATGGCGAAAGGGCGCTGAAGAAATCTCATACAATTTCAGAGTGTTAGCGAGTTTTAACAAAAATAATTTATAAGCGTCTAAAATGTTAAAACCAACTTTAAAAAAATTTAAGCATAACTTATTGGGGCAAATGTTCTGAGTTCAAGGAGTAAAAAGTGCAGGCTTGGACAGGATGAAATACAATCCTTCCTCTGGTCAACAAGGGCGTTTGGCACTTTAATACAACACGTGCCAGGGACAGTGTTACAGTACATACGCGTCTGGATGTGCAGCATCCATGTTTCTTTACTTGCTGGTCTTCATGGCATTTCACAGCAGCAGATGGATACCAAAGAATCAGAGATTAAGATTGTAAGTACTCTCATACATAAAGATTTCAGAATGACTTTCTGTTTACTATGACCTTAATCTATTTTCCGTTCACTTCCCCCTTCACAGTCAACTACTGAATGTACTGTTCATCACAATTGTTCTGGTTCCTCAGTTCTACGTGATGGGAAGGTAAGTGGGACGCAGGCAATGGCATCATGCCATACAGCCCGCAGGTTACTCATACAAGAAGGAACATGAAGTTAACAATGGTTTCTATTTTGGTTAAAGGCCCAAATCCTCAAGATACTGCAGGCAGCCCCTTCTGAACAACCTGTCAGCCTCAGTTGCTCTGTCCTTGATGGCTTCAGGTAAGTCTCCTCAGCTCAGCAGTCCCAAAGCAGATACTCTCACAGCATTTACACAGGTTTAATAGGAACAGTGATTGTTTTTTTCAAGGTTTTGCAGTGATATTCACACTGACAGACCCAGTTCATCAGAGCTTGTGGGCTGCCTACCATGTGTTTGGTCTACTGTCATGTGGCCAAGGTTTGTGCACTACTATCCTGACTCTGACAGCAGCAGCATGTGTAAGAAAAAAAAAAGCAATATTAGCCAGTTCAACCCCTCAAAAAAACTCCTGCAGCATATCAATGATTTCTATGTACGGTATGTTCACAGGCCAAAACCACCCCTGAGCTGTACTACATGTCCCTTGTCCTAACAGTGGTCTCTGCTATCAGTACAGGTGAAAGACAACTCTCCCTTTCTCTTGCACACTGGATAATTCATTCATTCATAAAATCTTCATTTCGAAGGACTAACACCTGCTTCTGTCCGTTCAGGTTTTTTCATGGTCAGAGGAGGACTGTGGCTAACCAACAGGCACTCTGTGACAGATCCAAGCAGAAACAATGAGTTATAAAACACTCCAGCTGTCCCACAATGATATGTGACACTACACATGTAAAGAATTCATGAGGGCTCCTTGCCACCAGCAGCTTGTAATTTTAAACCAGGAGAAAGAAAAAGGGAAAGTGACTTAATCCAGCTCACATTTTTTTAATGCACACTTCAGAAAAGCAGCTGTTGATTTTCTTTTTGCACCGAGGAAATGTATTTCATGTAACAATTTATTACTAAAAAAACAATATTTCATACAGTAGATTTGACATGATTACAAGCAATGGTGTGACTGTAAATTCTGAACTGGATTTTTATCTTATTACTGAAGCTACAATAACTGACTTCTCACAATTCAGTTTCCCAGGTGAAATTTTGAAATTAACTGTAAATTCAGTTAATCGTTTGCCTATTAAATAAATTTTTTCTGTATTGTCTTGTTTTTAAATGGCAGGTGCTACTAAATTTGTTAAACACCATATTCACAACAGACTAATATAGCTAAAGAGATGACGGATGTGTTTAGCATGTTTTCTTACTTTGTTCCTAATCTTGAGGCACAAAGACAACACCACTGCTGACACTTAGTGGAATTGAGCTTTTATTTAAAGATGGTCTTCAATAAAGAAACCAAAAATATGATGTAGTGTTAATGTTGTTTTCAATCATTTTGACTCAAAAGCACCTCCAGGTTACATTAATAGAAGAAAAATGTGATCCGAGTATGGGAATGTGATTATCTCTTTAGTAAAACACATATTTTACATCACCTGATTGTGTATGTATGGCAGTACCACTCCACAGAATAAAACATTCATCCAATAAGAGCAGATTATACAGTAAACTGGATATCTTTAAATTCACCTGAGATCAGTTATAATTCACACATACAAACACCTTAATTCATCCGTGTGTTGTAACTGTCTTCCAGCAACACAACAATCGTCTGCGCTGTGTAATTTGCAAAGGAAACTTCATATATTCCTCTAGATTCCCACTCACTTCACACTTAGACTTAAATGATCAAAAATCTTCATATGCATTTCTCTCTCTTACACACACACACACACACACACACAAAAAATACTCATATGAGGTTAAAACTTTTAAGAACATGGACCAATGATTTCATTAATGACAAATTACATACACTCAGCATCCCTTCTAACTCATTTCTGGTTTATAGTACCGTGTTAAACCTACGCCATAACCTATCCTTTGGCCTGACATGCACTGTCAACAGGTGTGACAGGTATGTTTGGTAATATCCTCTGTAAACACAGATTATTGATTAGCACCAGTATAATTCCTCTATTTAACAAAATCTAATAGGCTGTAATTGTATAGCCTGCTTATTGTGCTAATGAAAGTGGATACATGCTGTTATTCTTGTTTCCCAAGCTCCAACATAACTTTTAAAAAAGTGATTCTTTGCCTTCATAAACTCAAATAATTTTGAGTAAAATGAAACTAAAATATATAAAAATATATATAAAAGGTTTATTTATTCATATAATTTATCATTAAGGAAAATATGCTAGGTGCTAGGTTAATGCTTGGTATAAACTAAATGTGTACCAATCAAGTAATTATGTAACAAATCCTTGGAAAATATACATGTAATCAAATTACCTAAAGTCAGCATTTTGGGCATAAATATTTTTTGGGTGCACCTGTATAGACTGAGTCGTTTCTGAACTCTTATCTACTTCTTGCGGTGCTGTAAAGCTAACTATTTATCAAGATTTCCCATATGGAAAAGATATATATAAATCTTATAAAGTTTGTATCTGTCTTGTGTGAAACTTGTATGAAAAGCATACAAAAATTATATAATGAAACTTGTATGTTTTGGATACTTACTAAAGCAATATATGAAAATAATGAGAAAGTGGCCACTTTCATGAGTAAATCATATAAGTTTTTACTATTTCTTTTCCATATGGGTTATTATCTCCAAGTCCAACATAAACGGCTCAGTTTCACTTGTAATGGAAGTTCAATGCACCAGCGTACAATGCAAACTATGTCCGCTCACTATGGTTGCGATGCAGATTTATTGCAGTGCAATAAACTAGGCTTAACTCTAAAGTTAGGGCTATCGTCACATTATAAAACACTTACACCTTACATTCACCTTGTGGAAAACTCCTGTTCCATTAGTCAAGCCTTACTGAAGACGAGCAGTTCTTTAAATGTAAGAAACCACAAACGTCTTCGCTGCTTCACAACCACATGGACACCAACAAAGGGCTGTTTTCAACAATGTTCTACTGATTTCCTATTTTGATCAAGTTTGGTCTATGTATACACTGTTATGATCTCAAACGGTGCGCTGGAGGGAAATAAATTAGAAGCCTGAAAGAGTTTAGCAGTTCTGCTCAGTACATGTGATTTGAGTTAATAACCTTTCCTATATGGTCCTCCTATATGTGCTGGTTCATATATTCTTTCTCATCAACCAACAGTCCAATTAAAGCAGCTCCAAAGACATTTGTCTGATTGCAAGGTAGAGATTACATTCTTATCCTAAAAGTGCATCATAGTCTATGTACCAAACAAGGTTACCATTAGTAGGCTTCACACCAGTGACAGGCCATTTGTCTGGGTTGTCCTTCACACGGCTCAGCTGGGTGATCAGCTCGTGTTTGCCTTTGCCCATCACCAAAAGGGCAACTTTGCGGGCTCGATTAATGACATTAAAGGTGAGGCTCATACGCTGGTGTGGCTTGGAGGGGCTCTCAGTGAGGGCCACCAGACTATCGCCAAGTTCATCAGCTTTGCCACCGGGGAACAAAGAGGCTGTGTGGCCATCATAGCCGACACCCAGCAGTACAAAGTGGAAGCTGGAGCTGTTAACCAATTTAACGAGTTGCTTCTCATACATTAGCGCTCCTCCATCTTCCTCCACACATAGGCGCTGGTTGAGATGCACTGGCATGGGGTGGATGTTGTAATACGGGATTCTCACATGTTGCAGTAGATGGTCATGCAAGTTGCGGAAGTTGGACTCCAGTTCCGTCGGCAGCACGCAGCGCTCGTCCACCATCCAAACATGTGTGTTCCTCCAGGGGAAGGTGAAATGGTGATCGGCCAACCTGTGAAACAGAGCAAGGGGAGTAGATCCACCGGAGAGGGCGAGATGGAAAACACCACCCTCATAAATAGCTGCCTCTGCTGCTTCCTGAATATCTGCAGCGAGCTTGTCAACAAGCTGCTCGGCCCATGCAGACACCATTTCAGAACTGCGAAATTTACCTTGCATCACTTGGAAACCATTTGTGGATGTGCCACCCAAATGATCAGTAATGATTATCACCACCTCATTGTTGTAGCTAACGTCTTTCCCTTTCAGATGGATGTCCAGCACGTCTGCATTATCAGCACCACCTGGGTAGATGCGCGGAAATGTGCTGGCTAAACTGCTGAGCAGCGGTGTCCATAAGTCCCAGGAAGCCAACAGGTTCTCTGTACTAATGAAGCTATTCTTCTGTCCCAAAAAGATGTGAGAAATAAGTTCTGCATAAGCTTCCTTCTGCTCCATTGGAATCTGGATGTAGAAGTCTGAAATAGGCAATCCAAAAACGTTGACGTCTTTGTGCTCCGTCACTTCCTTCCACTCACTGTCTACTAGAGCTGGCTTGAACAAATTCTTACTAACAAGAATTGCTGGATATTGAAGGCTGCCATGTCCAAAGTAGAAAACTATCTGCTTGGGCTTGCAGTGAACGTTATTGTGGTTTTGAACACAAAATATGTCATTTTTAAAAAGAACACGTGCGTATCCCACCCGCTCATCTAGCATCTTCCCTGAGATCAAAAGAATCGGCATGCCTTCATATTGTGCGTCATCAATCTGTGCGAGTACAGCTAAAAAATAGAAACACGAGTAAATATTAGCATCTAAACAGTGAAGGAGATGTAATGCAGCACACTTACAGCAGAATGTAAGGAGACAAACTTTCAGTACTTGCCTGCAAATGTTGGAGTGTGACTGACGTGATCTTTGGTCTTATTCAGCTCCTGCTGAACTTCTGCTTTGTAAGTTTGGTACTGACCGATCACAGCTTGATTCTTTCCTAAAGGAAGCATGGAACTAAGGATCTGCAGCTTGTTTCCAAGGACTTCCTCACTTCTGCTCACGTTCTTGGGAAGCCTCATGGTCAACAGTGTCATGACCTCAGTCAGGTGGTTCTGTAGCACATCCCTGATGACCCCATACTGGTCATAGAAGGCAATGCGACCTTTTGAGGAGAAAATAACAAAGACAGGGTAAGAATACATGATTCAATCACCAAACAAAAAATGTCTATGATTTACCCATGTCTCAAAATACCGTAGTAATTAAGAGAGTTGATAAACCCTTTAATCACCTTTAACATCCAGAGCCTCTTTCAGTACAATCTCCACTCTCTCGATGTGGTGCTTGTTCCAGATGGGATCAAGTAATTTTTTGTTTTGTATTCTAAAAGGAAGCATCTTTGAAACCACCTTTGGAAAAAAGGAAACATAAGATGTTTGGATTTGGATTCAGATTCATTTAAGAGTCAAGGGTGGAAGGCATGCACTGTGTAGGACTTCCATACCTGTTTCCCCAAGTAGTGGTCAATTCTGTACATTTCTTCTTCCGTCAGTGAGCTGCGAAGTTGAGATGCCAGTACCTGAGCACTCCCGTAGTCATGTCCAAAAGGTTTTTCAAGCACCACCCTCAGCCAAGCCCCACTTTTTGGCCTGCAACTACTATTAATCTTCTCAGCAATATCTGCATATGCAAAAGCTGGTACAGAGAGGTAAAAGAGCCTGCCTGCCTCCGTCATTCCCTCTTCTTGAAGCTGTTGCTCAATGTGCTTGGCCAGATCCTGATAGTCCTCTAATGACTTTAGTTGGCGATACTGTGCGAGCCGCAGAAACTGGTCTTTCAGCAGAGCACAGCGCTCCTGAGAAACATCCTTTGAGCAGGAGACTGCCTTCAGAATCTCAAAGAGCACTGGTGTGGCCTTTTCAGTGGGGGACTGTCCCCCGCCATAGAAAGAAAAGGTGTTTCCACTACTGACTTGGTTGATATACAGCTGGAAGAATCCCTGCCACAGGTACTTCTTCGCCAGGTCACCCGTGCCTCCCACTATGACTACCGAAACATGGCCAGGTCTCTGTGCTTCCTCGCCCTCCTTACCATTTCCTCCCTGGGTGCACAACGCGACCAGGAGGAAGAACACAGTCAAAAACATTGTCCGGTCCTAATGGTCCAAACCCCTGTATGAACACAGCAATGAAAGAAGGGCATTCATCTCAGGAACACTATGCAATAGCAGATTATATTAAAGCTAGACAAAGTTTGCAGATTGTTTTCATAAGCTAATCGTTCAAGTGAATAGTTGTCTGTGTCTATGTGACAGCCCTGCAACAGTATGATAACTGGTCAGCTGTGACACACAGTGGCAGCCACCGTGGGGAATATTTTCTTGGCACACTTTGTACCAAGCATGTTTTAAACACCCTAGCCTACCTGAATATTGTTGCTAACCATGTCCATCCTTTTAAAAGCTCATTGTACCCATCTTCTCATGGCTATTTCCAACAGGTTAATGTGCTATGTCAAAGAGCTCAACTGGTTTCTTGAACATTGACAATTAATTCACTGTATGCAAATGGACTCCACAGTGACAAGTTCTTCATCCAGCAGAGCACCTTTGGGATGTGGTAATTCACATCATTGATGTGCAGCAACAAATCTGGAGCAATAAAACCTTTACAGCACCATAGATATGCTATGAAGAATTAAGGCAGCTCTAAAGGCAAAGGAGGATCTGACCCGGTGCTAAGAAGATGTAACTAACAGCCAGTGGGTGTATTTGTGACATACAGAGTGCCGTCTGACAAGAAAAGCCCCCAAAACGGTCAGTTTTACTAACCTGATGCATAAACAAACAGTTAATCAGAATATTTGAATATTGATTTTCTGTTCATCAACTTTCAGCTCTGAGCGCTTCATAAAAGAAATTCCTCTGGTTACAAAGTCAAATGAAATATTAACAGAGACATTAATGCAGTTACGCTCGTGATGTAATATACATGCAATGTCTGTCTTTGGTCATATCGACTGTCCAAAATATCATGTGCAAAATAATGTTTAAAGCATATCACTTAATACAGTACACAACCATCAACTTGTATGCCAGAAATCTAAGAAATATGCCAGACAACCATTTTAAAAAGCAACAGTTAGCAGTGGTAAATGTATATAAATAGAGCTAAAAAAAAAAACAACAACCCATACTTAGCAAAATCTCTGTCCTGAGCTTTTCCGAAGTCCCTTGAGAGGCAGAGATACTGTCATGAGTGTAATGATTACCGGATACTGGTGGATAAGGGGCGTAGCTTTTGCACTTTGCTCGGGGCGTTGAGCTTCCAGTACAAGAGCTGAGCTGTTCTTGGCGTTTTGGGGAAATCCAAATAACTTACTGATGATTTTTCAAGGACCTGCAAACATTTATTGAGCAAGTAACACATTTAATGGGAGCAAAGGGGATCCCATGCTCTGCTGGATGAACACAGGGTCACAAACTGTAATCAGAGGGGAACAGTCTGAGAACAGGCAAACAATCCGCACTCATTAATATCCAAAACACCGCTATCAGGCACACGAAAATCTCTTAAAGGTATCTGTTGAACTTTGTTTTCTCACCGCAAAATGTGACTATGACGGAGAGTGAAAATTATTCACAGTGAACTGAAAACCAGCAGAAAGAGGCTGATTTTATTACGGAGTGCAATATCTGGAATCGCTGCAGCTTGCATGTTTGCACAATGCAAAGCAAACAGCAAAGGCCACCCTCATGAAGGCAGGCTGCTTCAGCGGCAGCTGATTTTTTTGTTTTACTTTTTTTAGAAGTACTGCAGTCATCAAAACTGTTGGTACTATTTCTTTGTAGTATTTTGTTTATATTGTAATCCTCCCTCACAGATCAGCAGCTTTTTAATATTTTTTGCTTCTTTAGGGTTCTTCTGTAGCTCTGACCTACATGTGACACTTTGTTCCTCGTCAGTCAAAAGCTACTTTCATTTTCTTTCCTCTTTAAATCAGCACAGACAATCTTCCTTGAGTCTTCCTGACTCATCTATCCGTGAAACTCTTTATAAATAGCAAAGGGGAAAAACAGGGAAAGACTGCATCTTCTGTTCTACCGTGCACATACGATCAAGTGACTATCCCATATCTTATATTCAAAAACCCGCCAGGCACTGGTGAAATTCTGTGGACATGAAGTGCTTTTTCCAGGTGCCAAGTTAAACGGCATTAGACAGAGTCCACTGACGATCGGCACAATAAAAGATTTGTCTGACAACTGAGGAGTATTGATGAGGACTGGAAAAAGCACTGAAGAGATATCCTGTGTTCGCTTTCTGTCATTGTGGTGAGATCTGTCACAGTCAAGCCTTAAGAAGAAACTCCAGATCAAACTGCTATTAATACTAATTCAAACGCTCACTTATGGATATTAAAAAAAAACTATAGAACCTATTCATTCATCCTATATTACCAATAAGTAATTTCAGTTACAAAATATAATGCGAACACCAAAGGTCACCTCATGAAAGGAGCTCTCAGTATAGCAGGACTTATTGAAATGTGGTCTGACTTTCATCTAAACTGCATGTAGAGACAAAACTCTACTCACTGGCACTTTATTACGCACACCTTGCTAGCACTGAGTTGACTGTGGGGGGTATTTGGGTACAAAGAATTCATTATTGGTGTTTAGGAAACCAGCTTGAGATGATTTGAGCTTTGAGATGTGGTGAGTTATCCCACAGTCATCAGAAGATGGGTACACTGTGGTCATAAAGACACGGACATGGTCAGCAAGATTTCACAGGTAGACCACCTGAGTAATAAAAAGTGTACCAAGAAACCAGTTTCTGAAATGCTCACAACAACAACAATTATGTCAACTTCAAAGTCACATAAATCACTTTTCTTCTCCCATTCTGATGCTCAGCAGGCCAGCCCCTCCTGACCGTCCCTACACGCTTAAAAGCACTGAGTGGCTGCCACATTGGATTGGCTGATTAGATATTTTGAGTTAAGGAGCAGCTAAACAAGTGCACTTAGTAAACTGCCCGGTCCATATGAGCACTTTCAGCAGCAGCAATCTGCAGGGGGAGTTTTAGATCACCCCCTTCTTTTTTCCTGAGCATTTTAAACGGCGAAAAAGCAAATACAATAACTAGTGCAGTAAACATAAATGCTGCTGACAGAGCTCAGCTGCCACCAGCTGTGTAACGTCCACAGGGATTTGATCCGAAATTCACAAGCCATCGCTACAAACTGTAAAACTGTACATAGACACAGATGCTGCATTGAAGCCGCCTGCTTTCCACACAGTCGCTCGCCTTCCTGGCACAACAAGCAAAAAAAACCACGACGTCACATGAAGGGTGGACAACATGTTTATCCCACGAGTCCACCTGCTAGCTGTCCCACTTCACTTCCGCTACCTACACACAATACACACGGCTCTGCAAGCGTCTCGGTAAAAGTACAGCCGTGTCGACGCTACAAAAACACGCGAAGCAACTAAAGCAGAAATGTTCGCAACAGAGGCACTCTTTAAAAAGTTACAACTGGAAACGACGAACCTGCCCGGTGGCGAAGGCTACCGCGCGCTCTTCCTGTACCAGTCACGTGACACCCCTCAATCCAAAGGCAGGCTGCTAACATGATAAATACATGTTTTCCAAGACTTTGAGCTTCCTCTGCGCAGTTCTTTTGAATGATGCCGTTTGAAAACATTACCATGTTGACTAGCGTGTTGCAGGGTGTCATAAAATACAATTGTAAGGATGGTTTGTTAATGAGTGTCCCGAAAACCTTGAGTTGAAGTCAAGGTTGACTGAGTTTACGCACTGGAGGCATTAAAACATCATGGCAAGTGTCAAGGACCAGACTCACGGTCAGAATCACTTTGAAACTCGATTTGTATAAACCAGCTTATATTTGGAGAGGTAAAGTAGGAATTAAACGGTTCTTTGATTTACCTGAAAATGTCATGTTTTAATTTTAACCAAATACTTTCATATATGTTTTAGAGTTTTTTCTTTAAGAATAACACACTTTAAAATCTGAGGCGGTCTTAAATAAACTATTAAACATTAACGCCCACAAAACAACATGTTATATTGTTTCAATCCAGCATGAAAGTTGAATGAAAACTGCTTTCCCCCCATTTTTCAATACTTTCACGTTAAAAAGTAGTCTACAATTTTTTTTTTTGCATTATTGTAAAATTTAACTAAATGCCGTTCAGAAATTGGCACTAATTATCTTTTGCAACATGAACTTTTTTAAATTATTATTATTAGTGAGTTCTCAAATGTGGGACAGGGTGGTTTTATGGCCTCCATATTTTAACTAGCCAGAAACTCACACTATAGATTGTAATTCACTTTGATGGTAAGAATGACCTGTCCTTGATATATGAAGTAAAAAATTTTACTGAAATTATTGTATATTGCCAAATATAAAATGAAACAGTCCCGTTTGCCCTTTATTGCACTTATATTGATTTCATAAAGAATCCACAGTTCAGGGTCAAGAGCCCAGCGCATGAGGATGAATATCTCACCGTGTTATATGACTTTTATCAGCTGTTCTGAGTCCCTGTCTGTTGCTCATGACTTGGTGGCAGATGCACTCTGCAGCGTTTTGCTGTAACAAGGGCGACCCCTGTTGGTGTCTGAGCGATACAGCTGTTCTACTCGTGTCCTCCCCTTCACCCTCTGAAAACTCAAAATACTTCGTCTCAGACTTAAAAATAACGTGGTTAAATAATCTGCCTTTCATCTGCAACTATAGAAAAATAGAATTACTTAATTAAGAGATTTTAACTGGATGGCATTCACTGCATTATTCAGCTGTCTCATGTCATCACGCCTACCTCGGACAAAGCAGGTGTCCTTTTGGCTGAATAATGATCTGATTGTTGTGGACCACACTGCCAGTAGTCCTTTCTGGTCCTCCCTTGTATTTTGGCTGAACAGATGTGGTTGTTTCAGCAGCTTTGATTCAGCGGGGTCATGTGTGTGTGAGTTAACAGCTAGTTAACTTCTCAACCTCTCAGAATCAGATTTAAAATCTTACTTTCTAACTTAGCTGGAAGTGTTTGTATTGCATGGATTTGGACACTTCTAGGCAAAGTACTTGTTAAACAATCTCACCACAGCATCCTTCAGTAGATGTTCAGTAGGAGTTTTGGAGCGTTTCAGCACAAAATCTTCCTAAACTACTTTTCCCAAGGTTATGGAATAATTTTGTTGTTTGATCTGTTGTACCAAGTGTGAAATAAATAAATAAATGAAAATGAAATGAAATGAAAATGAAATTTTCAACCTCAGCTTTTAGAAGATTTTAACGTGTTATTAAGCTAGTAGTTAATAACATAACAGGGCTTACAGAAAAAGAATAAATAAATAAATAAAAGAACCACCTAAACCTACAATTATGATTACGACAGGAGGCACACACAAACCAAATAACCTCACTACTACCTTACAAACAGCTGTAATGCCGGTGATCAAACCTCCCAAGTTGGCTGGCTACTGTGAAGTGTAAACAGTCAACAGGATGGAGCATCCTGTGTTTGTGTGTGTCACAGACTGTGTGTGTGCGGAGGGGAGGGGAGTGTGTTGCAAAAGAAAAAGAGCCCATGCAGAGTGTGCTAGGCCAGCTGTCACAGCTATAACCTCGACTTGAGAGCAAGCTGGAGGGCCACCGTCTGTGTGTGTGTGTGTTGCCACCCCACATCCCCCAGACATTCCCCACAACCCCTGGCTTCCTTCCTCCCCTTTGTTAAGCCTGCGGGGCAGACTTTGTCAAGCTGAGCACACAAACTGATGCATATGAATGCGTGCCGTCATCTTTATTAGGCCCCCTTGCCAACACCCATTACATTTAACACGGGTCTTTACTGAAGGAGATTTCACTCTCAGTCATGCTCTCATCCCCCAACTCACTCTCAGGCATGTAGGATTAAAGCAGCCGCAGTCTGGGAGAAATCCGAATACACAACCTGTTGCATGCTAATAAGGAAACTTAATACTGAGCAATGAACAAAGGCTCATATTTTTTAAATGACTGGTTGTTCCGGCGAGTAATTTTAAAGTTGGTTCAGACTTGTTATTTGATGTTTAGCTTTAAAGGTAAATTTAATTACAGACGGTTTTATATTTCAAAGGTGAGACAAAATGTGTCAAACTGTATTACTTTCTGTTCTTGCAAAAAAAAAAAAAAATGCCCGTATTCTGTGTTGATTTTTCTGCAGCTGCTCTTTGAAGCAGGCAGTGCTGATTGATTGGGGCTAAGTCACAAGGAGACATAACCTATGTATGTATGAGTAATGCTTCTGTGTTTTAACCACATTCTCACATTTCTTTTCTTCATATTGCAAAACTTGTCTGAGCGTGTTCTTTCCTTTTGTTTCCAAGTGCTATGTTGCACATAACATAGTGCACAGAGACACCAGACACCCGCCCCAAATTCCAGTTCAGAGAGGCAGTATTTCCAGTGGTGGCATGTGGAGCTTTAAAAAGGAAATCACTGAGGACATGGGGGGGGATGCACAACCTTTTCAGATAACAGACAGTGAAGAATAAAGACATTTCCATAGCATCTATTCACTGTTTGTAAGACAGATAAATGGGTGTTTTAAAAAACATAACCCCCCAAAAAAACCTAATGTGAGATTATGAGGTTTTGTGGTTTTTATTTAGTTTTCGGTGACATCCTGCCCCTTGCTTGTGTGAAGACATACATACTTTGTGCTCTTGTACGGAGCTGAGATAACTCCTGTATTTGTCCGTACATGATTTTTGTTTTATATTCTTTTCAAGCTGTGAAACACAACACACGCATGGTGCAATTTTTCTTCCATCAGATAAGTTAAAGGATTTTAGGCTCACAGAAACCCTTTTGAAAGCAGCACGATTATCTCAAACATGTCTCTCATAAAGTGGTAACTGAAACTGAAGTGATTTTCCTGTGATTCAGATTTAGTCATCTCAACAACCTCTTAAAAAAAGCAGCCGTTTCACTGAAACTGTAACCCACATGTTTAAGTAAACTACTGGTTCCATTTAAAGCCAGTTATTTTGACTATAATAATGCAGCAAATGAATACAAATTTTGTAAATGTATTTACCTTAATATTTCCATTTTATGTTACTTTGTATTTCTACTTCACTGCACTTAAATTATTTGGTATTTTGTACAGTATTTACTTTACAGCAGTAGTAATTAGTTACATTTCAAGTTGAGATTTAAATACTTGGATGCTAGTACAGATCAGTCCAGAGGGCGACCCATATGCCGAAAGGCTACAGCAGGGGTCTGGGTTCAGTTCCGGCCCAGGCCATTTCCTGCATGTCATTTCCAGTGTTCTCTGCCCCTCTCTTCCTGTCTGCTTTACTGTTCTGTCATAAAATGAATTAAGACCAAAAAATACAACAAACACACAGGAAATAATAATGAAGAGTGGTTTTAAATTAAACTACCCAGTGGAACAAATGCAGCTCGCAAATAAAGTAAACAAAACAGTAATTTAATCATGTAAAACTGACAATGGTCTTTATTATGTAAGTTCATATTGTTGGTCATTAGTATTTACACTTATTTAAAAGAAAAAGTGATTTTTCACAGGACTCACCCAAGATTAGCTTGTAGGACCACATACTGAAGCAATCACTTTCACTTTGATTTTATCAGTCTCTCTTGTTTCAGTTTGTGAGCATTTATTTATGCCCAGCTCTCTGAAGGTTGATGTCCGGACCTTCACAGGGCCATCACAGCACCCTGATTCTTTTCTTTTTCAGACATTTAGCTGTAGATTTGCTGCTATGGTTGGGATTATTGTCATGTTGCATGATCCACTTTTGGCCAAGCTTTAGCTGACAGACAAATGGCTTCATATTTGACTCTAGAATACTTTTCTATACAGAGGAGTTCACGGTCAACTACAATGTGCCCAGGGCCTGTGACTGTAAAACAAGCCCAAATCCTTATCCGTTCACTGCCGTGTTTGACGGCTGGTTTGAGGTATTTGCACTGATATGCTTTGTTGGGTTTTCTCCTACTTGGCATTGTGCATTATAGCCAGAAGTCTTGCAGTTAGTTCAGATGCAACTTTGCAAACTTTGCAGAGAAGAGGCAGTGAGTTTGCTGGGATGTCCACTTTTTGAAAGATTGTGGCAGTGTATTAACACACACCTCAGTGCTCCAGAAAACTGCCTTGACTTGAGTTAATCAAGTGCAATTTATCAGCAGCACTTTGCTACTAGTCTTAATTCCTATGGAAGCAGTAAGGATGTGCTTGGTTTTTCATAGAATTGCATAGAGTCCTGCTACTTTATTTAAGTAAATGATTAGAGGGCTTCCTTCACTGTTAGGTGATAGACATAAAAATGCATGCACAAACGTGTGAACTCATCATTTCGTAACAAGGGTTTTGGGGGCTCTCACTGAGAGTGTGGTGGAAAACAGTAGGTGCATTTCATGTTAGTGCTACACAAAAACACCCAGTGCTTTCAGTGGTGTTCCACTTCTCTGTTTGCTGATACGACAAAAAGTGTAAGGAAAGCGAGGGTATGGGGGAGCCAGGTTTGAATGACATGGTGTTGCTGCCACGACTGTTGTTCACTGACCCACAAAATGCAGGCCCAGCCCCCAGTGTGAAGTACTTTTGTGTTGTCATCACCCTCAGAAGCCTGGGACCTGTGATGGGAGGGTGTTTGAGCGATCTGAGGCGGCAGTCCACTCTCCAGAAGGTTACATGCTCTGTTCGGTGGCTAAAAAGAAGCCTGTATTGTAATGAAAGCATTTGCATACTTTTGTATTAGAGAGGGTATTAACCTCTGACACCTTTGAGAACTGGTTGACAAGAGGCCACTTCTCACAGTCTAAGCGTTAACACACTTGAAAATAACACCTAAGCGTACCTCAGTGTGTATCAAAATCAATAAAGAGAGGAGGAAAAGGTCTGCTTAGGTTTTTGAGATTGAAGTTGGCTTCAAGTGGCCGTTCACCCTCAACAGAGAGTGTTGGAGGATTTGAAAATGAGAGATCTTGTGGATCTTAAGCATGATGTTGGCTCTTTGAGACTGAAAACCAGACCAAATGTTTTTTTTCTTAAAGAGAGTTGCAAAACTAAAGTCTCTTGTGTTGAGTGACTGACATGAAGAAAGTGTATGGGGAGTCATTAACAAATTGCAGATGGAGAGAAACCAAATGGAGGGACATTTAGAATACTTTTTTGAAGTGAAAAAACAGTGAAAAAAGTTCACTGTTAATTGTTGTAAGCTGTAAAAATAGCCTAAAAGAATTACTCTTATCAGCCCAAAATACACTTTGATTTATAAGCAATTGAAGGAGGGTCATAGAGTCGTAACTCAACCCGCACTTAACTTGTTAATCTATTTCTTTCAGTGGTATCTTTCATTTTGTCTGTTGTATGATTAATGGCCGTGTAGGGTAGCGCTGGACAAGACATTGTCTGACTCTTCAGTTAAATTTTTTTTTACAGGGGTCTTTGTGAGGACCGTTGGCTGTGTATGGCTCTAAGCCTGAGGGGCTCTTCTCTCCAAGTACATGCTGCTTCACAGAGAAGACTTGACTCTGAAATTCCTCCAGATAAGAGTTGCTAGGTGATGTTATTGTTAGATCTTCTTTGTGGTCGCATATTCATATCCAAATTATAAGGTTCTTTATGAGGACTGTCTCATTAGTAGTCATATATTCATACCAGACCACCCCCCTACTTGACCCCTCCTTTACAAGTCGTGGGAAAGACAAGCCCTGGATGGGATGTGGAGAAGGACTCAGGCAATTACTTGGACGATGGTCAACTTAAACTCACTTTTAAAAAGGCCAAAAACATTTGTAGTGTATTATTGACATTTTATGGAAACATTTGAAATCAATGTAAAAAACAATTCCAGAACATAATCAAACATTGGCTATACATCTTTTTTTAGACAAGATTTAACATCAAACACAGCAAGAAAGAAAAGAGAGAAAAAACTATTAGCTGTTTATCTACATAGGTTGATGCTTAATCTTTAACTGAATTCCTATATCATGTGCAAAACTCTAAAGCTACATTAGCAACAGATGGAAAGAAATAAAAAGAGTTCAATGCAAATTTTGAACCCCCCAAAACAAAACAAACTAAAGCTAATTTTATATGTATTCTTTGTTCAAATTTGCTTAAAGCATGGCAACTATAGTATAATTAGGAAGAGATAAGATGGATTAGTTCTCCCTGTAGTAAAGACTTTAAAAGACACTTTTACAGATATAATTCCAACACAATATTTTTGAGATGGGATTTAAAGATCAGATGTAAATTTAATATGTCTTAAATTTGTGTAGACCCATTTGTTGACATTGGTGAAATATACTAAAATGCCATTTGCACTACTGTTTTGCACAGTATTTTACTTCAGTATCATTTTTAATTTGAACAATTATTCATTATGAAAAATAAACCCTATAAAATCCAATGTACAGTCAATATTATAGTCATTGAAACATCATTTAAAAATAAATAATAGGCATTAGGTAGGCTATTGAAGCATAAACATCAAGAGGCTGCCAGGATTATCGGTGCAAAAGTGTAACAATAGGAATAGACGCTGAGTTGTAGGATAATTGGTATTGTTAGTATGTGTGTTTGCATATTAATATTTATGTTTATACTTAACACATATATGATCAACAATAATTAAAAAGAAGTGTGCATTTACCCGGCTTTAACGCTGACAGAAACTGAGAGATATAAGCTATAAAAATTATACTGGTTAAACCAATACTTAAAGAAGAAGAAGAAGGAGTAATAGTTGAAGAAGAACCTCTCGTTCTCAATGAAACAGGTGCTTCAGACGCCTAGCCCCAAACGCCAAATATGGAAGACTTCCACATTCCAAAGGACAAGGGGGGCGGGGCGATGACGCCACCTGTTTCTCAATGGGCTCGAGGACTGGAGAGCTCGTGCTCAGCCGGTGGAGTGAGGAATTCTGAGAAGTGTCGGCCGAAGGGTGGACGGAGGAGCGAGCGAGCGACTGACTGTAGGATACACGAGCAGGACTTTTAAAAGTTTTATGGAGCTATGGAGCTGCGTGGACTCAACTTATTCTTGTTTTTATTTATTAACCGAGTATTTCTCAGCCTCCAGTCGAAAGAACGTAAGTTACTTTTTCTTTTAAACTACTTTTATAAGAGATTAAAGTTTAGCTCGGCTTTACCGCATCCCGTGAATCATTCGGCTGGAATTTGAACTCTTTGAGTTTTGTCTTTCATTTTTGTCCTTATCAATGTTTTATTCTTCATTAAAAATAAATAAATAAAATAGTTTCACTGTAATTTTCTTTGTCAGCCAGCTGTTTAAAATCAAGAGCGATGTATTTTTGATGTCCGTTCGCTATACGGTTCTGGAAACAAATATATAGATTTTTCAAATCTATTATTACTTTTCTGTTATAGGCCTAAGTCTTATTTTATTTATTTTATTTTAATTAAAAAAAAAGATTTTTATTAGTGATACTGCTAAACCTTGGGCCTAAGGGGCACCTGTTGAACTTTTTAATTCACTTGTGCAGGAGATACATGTATTTCTCTCGTCAT
Source organism: Mchenga conophoros (assembly GCF_057382185.1). Classification (NCBI taxonomy): domain Eukaryota; kingdom Metazoa; phylum Chordata; class Actinopteri; order Cichliformes; family Cichlidae; genus Mchenga; species Mchenga conophoros. Next base: position 24,470,326 of record NC_140530.1, read on the forward strand.
GGCAATTTAACTGCCCACGCCTTTCACAGGCATTATTAGCCCTGAATCCTGAACCTGGAGGACACGGTCAATGAAGTCTTGAATTAAGCCGATATGCTGGATTAAAACGTCAGAAAGCATGGCATGCGCCCCCCATAAAGCTGCTGGCACCCAGAGATCAATGCAGACAATGTTACTGTACATGCAAAAATAAAAGCACAAAGCCAATAACTAATATAAAGACACACAGTTGTCTTTTCCAGCTGGGAATTAAATTGGTAAAATTAGTTAGCTGCACTTTTTTGTTGTGTCTATCTTAATATCACTTGATTATGTCCCTGTTGTAACAATTTATTCTTGTTTCTTCCTGCAGAAGTATTGCTGGATATGAGAGCTTCGGGATCAGAGTTGGGATGGTTGACATCGCCATATGAGAACGGAGTGAGTATTTATACCTCAGCAGGCATTTTTAAGACTGCAGGTTCATGGATCTAAGCTGCCTTTCGCTTTGCAGAACAACAAGCACACAAATTTCTCTTCAAGAATTTGAATAACAGAAGGCCTCTCCTTCTCTCACTCTCTCTGCTCATTCAGTCCTCTAAAAAAGCTCTCTGGGAGAGGTGGAATGAGTGGCAGCTAGATGAGGTTTGGCACATCTCAGCTTAGTCTTGTGTTAACGCTACCCTTTCATAAAGAACTTATGAATGCAGTTAAAATGTCAAGGCTCAACCTACATTTAAATTTACTGTACCAAAGACAGTTTTACACAATAGCTGCAGATTGTTTTTCACTCCAAGCCCAAACCATAAAACCAAATTTTAGGATGATTTTTTTCCCCTCCCTCTCATGATTCCTTTCTGGATTTAGAGATGACAGAAACAAGATAATGTGTACAATATGAAGAGATGACTAAAAGAAAACACAAAAAATGTGGTCCATATGTGCAGAACCATCCTTCCTGCCTATCTATAGTTCAGTGGCTTTTTGTCTTAAAAAAGCAACAGGACATGGCCGGTTCCACTGTGTGGGCTACGTTTCTTCTCAAAGATCTGAAGATTGTTGCTGTTTTGGATAGGATTTCCCGTTGTCTATTAAAGCTTACGGTTGCCGTGAAACTTTCTCACGCTTAAAAAGTTTATTTTTAATTTGTACCAGGGATGGCTTCTTGTCTTCAGCAGTTTTGTTTTTTAACCAGCCAGACGTCCTCAATAATAAGAACTAAATACCTAAAAATTTGACTGAAAATTTAAGAGATTCAGTGAAGGTACCTAAAGCAGTGTTCTTCTAATGTACTGGCACAAATTACCTTTCTCCAAACATTTGCCACCTCTTTTTTCCCCCCAACTGCTCCCAAAGTTGTCTAAGTGGGAGAATTGATTTAGTTCCTGAAACCCATTCCCAACTGCTAACATATGAGGTGTTGAATTTTAATGGTTAATCTAGGCTTTTAATCCCTCTGCTTCTCTCTCTTAAAAAACTCTTAATAGCTGCCAATTTTGCTGCCATGCCTTAAGCAGGACTCTGCTCATAAAGCTCATTTAGCTGCTGTAAATGTTAGTTGGTGTTCTACAGTAGTGTTTGCTGGATTTATGTCTCACACACATGCAGGCTTGTGCGTTAGTGGAAAACCACACACGTCGTGAGCGCAGCACATGTCCAGGCCAATAATCCTTAAGCGTGGAAAAAAAAAAAGCTCCAGTTCACTTCTGCACTTTTACAAGCTTCTTAGTAAGCATGAAAGAAGAGGTGTCTCATCAATGAAAGTGGGTTTTTTTTGGAAAGAACAAAGCTTCTACTTATTTCCTGAAAAGATGCCTTTTCTCCTTTCATCATTGTGTGCGACTTTACCCCCCTTACACTGATCCCTTTTGCTGTCTCTTTATCTTCTTCTGTTCTGCAGTGGGAAATTGTCCAGACAGTGGTGAATGGCACACTTTTTTACACTTACAGTGTTTGTAGCATAGAGACTACAGAACAGGATAACTGGCTGCGCACGACGTTTATTCAGCGGCGCCCGGGCACAAGCCGTGTCTCTGTGGAGCTCAGTTTTGTCGTGCGAGACTGCAACACTTTTGGTGGTGCGTCTGTTGGCTGCAAAGAAACCTTCAACCTATTCATCTCAGAGGCTGATGCTGACGTGGGAACGAACTTCCGTAAAGGACAGTTCCGCAAAGTGGCCACCATTGCTCCCGACGAGGTCACTCAGGGCCGGGTGCTAAAGGTGAACACAGAGACGAAGACTGTGGGGCCGCTGTCAAAGAAAGGCTTCTACCTGGGTTTTCAGGATGTGGGCGCTTGTGTGGCGCTGCTCTCTGTCCGAGTCTACTACAAGACATGCCCATCCACCGTGCAGAGCTTGGCAGTTTTCCCAGAGACGGTGGCAGATGCTCTCAGGCAGGTTGAGGGAGCCTGCGTAGAGAATGCCTTCAGCCAGGCCACCCCGCGCATCTACTGCACAGCTGAGGGTAAATGGGTGGTTCCCATGGTTCAATGCCAATGTCTCGCAGGCTACGAAGCCACAGGAGACTCCTGCCAAGGTAAGCACTGCCAGAAATATGCAACACTCTTGTCTGAGACGTGTTTGTGTTATTCTGTGAGTTAAAGCAAATGAAACGCCTTCAACCACTTACTTGTCATGGTGGAAATAATGAGTGCACGAGAATGTGAATTGTCTTTGTTTGCTTCGAAGTCTTGTGCAAAAAAAGGCTCCATATCATACTGTAGGTAAGGTACAGCAGGCAGGGCTGGGCATGGGAAAAAACGGAAGAAACGGATATCCAAACCTGTTTTGTTAAGCTTTTAAGGCAATCAAACATTTCTCCATATCACATTTCGTCACTTTCCCACTGATACCTCATCTTTATTGTCTTTATTTGCTAATGGCACATTATTTCCCCTGCCTTCCACTCAGGTCTCAGGAATGAGGCTTGGGTGAGACATTAGTTTATGGATAGCTCAGTGACTTTAGGTGATAATGTACAGTAAAAGAAGCTGTGGACTTTGGTTGTTTTACTACACTGGAAGCTTTTAAATGCAATTAAGAGTGGAAACTTAAAACATAACAGATTTTTGTTAGCAAAATTTTTTTTTTCCAATTTAAAAAAACAGAACAAAAAAATGGCTTTCATCAAAATTATATTTCCTTTCAGTGGATATACATAGCTTTTAATCATTTAAGTGTTAAAAAAAACCCTACATAATTTTTAACCTAAGGAGGTTTTGCCGATTCAACCAAGCTCAGGTAAAGTGTGCAAAAAGTTTGTGGTATGTACTTGGAGAAAGACGGCGTGTGCGTAAAGTCAGTACAAAAACACACAGCTGTGGGGTTCATAGTGTTTGTGCTCATGCTGGTCATGCAGAAGTTGGCCTGTGCGTTGGCATTCTGGGGTGTGGTGCACTGGACTGTCTGGAGGAAACGTGGGAGGAGAGAAGCTGCAGAGAGAAAAGGAAGGAGGAAGGGCACGATAGGCTGTGGGGATTTCTGAAAGGAATTCTTTTATCCTGGCGTCACCTACAGAAGTGACTGACTACAGGAAGGGCCGGGTGAATGTGAATGTGTCAGAATGACTACCTTAATGGTATGTCTTCTCCTCACAGGAATTTGTTTTGAGCAAGTTGCTAAGGCGACAGGAACCACAGATTACAGGGAAGAGGTTGACACGCCTGTTATAGTTTAGCCTGAGTCAAGCTGCGGTTTATGACTCTTGATGGTCTGAGCCACCTTGCCTGGCAGAGATTGGTTTCATTTTGAGTCTTTTCCAAGAAGAGCACATATTAGTCATACCAGGTGACAGAATTAAACGGTCATTAAGATGGCCATCCATCAAAAAATAATTTTTTGAGTGAAAGATCTTTGGATTTTTAACTTCTGGTCATACAAACAATGACATTTAATAGCTGTGAAACATTTACCACCATTTTTTCCACACTATATATTAATGAAACAAATAACTGATTGGAAGCTCTTCAAAGCATGAATCTTATTTATGGGTTAGGGAGTTGCAGGAATGTTGCAGCCTGAGCCAAGCACCTGAAACGTTGGCACAAGAAGGCAGGAAATCTTTATGACTGCAACAATTGTTCACGTTTCTTGTATAAATAAACAATGCTGTAGCTTCTTCTAATATGAAAAAAAAAACAAAGCCTTATTCCAGTTTTTTGCAATAACTAGAGAAATTGTGGCCTCGAAGGGAAAAGGAAGTAAAGTGAGATGAGGAGGAATGCTGACTGACACAAATAAGCAGGTTGCCCGTGTTTTGAGTCAGAGGGTGGGGAGTGCGCCGACAGTTGGTGTGTGAGGGATGTTAGCTTCGTGGCCGCTTAGTTAGGTGTGGAGTGTAATTTGGTCAAAAGGATTAGTAGAGCAACAGGACAGCTGTTAGCCAATGACATGCTCTTCTTTTTGCTCTTTCATCCGGTTGTTAACACACGCAACGAGCTCCCTAATCCATGTTCCCACTCATTAGAACAATGGGCCGGTACAAAGAGTGAAAAACGGATTCAATTAACAGATGCATCAGTGCGGAACATAAGTCCTTTTCACATGCATGGCAGTCAAAGAGAACCTAGAACAATTGGAAGCACATTTTTCCATCAACAAGTGAGGACAAAAGTTGGGCAAAAGTTTTATTTTTTCTTAAACTAGCCTTTTTAAACATGAGCAAAACACGTTTTTAAGCCAAAACTGAAATGCTGAAGTACTGACATGAAAATCTGAAAGTTTGCATTAATGATGTTTGTATTCTTGCACGGCACACATGCTGCTATTTGTGAGCTATATAATGAGGAATACAACATATTTATAGCACCACTCTGTCCAATTTCAGAGACAATAGATGAATGGGGCTGGGGTTTCTTTGGTACGTGACAAAGGTCCTGCTGCTCCAGCTCAAGATAAAATGGGCTGGCCTCCTTTTCTTATGCGGAGGGGGGGAAAAAAGCCCCTCAGCTACACCCCCACTGCCGCCAAGTGACTCCCCAGAGAGAACTTCTGTTGGTGCTCCAGACCTTTACCCCATCCCCCATCTTCTATCCATTCATCTCTATCCCTCCTACTCAATCTCAATCTGCACCTTCGCCTCCAATGCAACAGTAGTTGGGGTGCAAAGGTCCTTCTGCTTTGGCGTCTTCAATCCAGGGTTCACTCAGTTTTTTTTTTTTTTGTTTTTTTTTCTTTTCTTTGACCACCAGCACAGGAGCCAGATGAAAGACTGCACCACAGGGAGACTGCAGAATCAAACCAGAGACAGGAGCTCTTTCATAAGATAAAATCTATTTTTCTAACAGTGCTCTGAGGGCTTACCTCAGTTAGAAAATATGTGCATCTGTATCCATGAAAGAGCAAAAAATATTCCTGTCCAGCTCTTCCTCTTTCCTGATTCAGAATGGGTCGCTGTAATTTGTGACTGATGTCGGGGGTTAGCGGAAGGAAGGAAGAAAGGGAGGAAACATCAGCCTTAGACGGAGTTGCAGTTCTAACCCTGCGCTCTGATTTTTGTCCTGTCTGCATGTTCGTTAACCTCTCATGCCCTGGAAGGCTGTTTATCTATGTGGCGAAATGCCCGCTACAGCATTGCACCAGTGTCCAATGTGCCATTTCCTTTGGCAAGACCGTAAATGTTAACTGCCAGAGAATATGAGCCAGGGGTTCACAGGGGAAGGGAAGATCAGATCACCTGATGGATTTAATGCTGTCATCCGGTTGACACTGGCAGTGCGACCTGAGATTAGGCCTCAAGGCAAAACAGGCGAGTGAAGGCAGATCGTCAGGGAAATCCCTATTCATTCCTCTGGGTACAAAGACTCTGTTATTATGGGTTACTCACAACAAATGCTTCCTGTCGGGTGGAAATGGCTGGTAACACAGAGAGAGCCTTATTGTTTGCATTTTGATCATTCATTCCTTCCTGTGTTTGTCTGATTCATATGTCATGTTTAAACCAACACACACCTTCTCCCCCTCTCTCTCACACACAGCATGCAAACCAGGATACTTCAAGCCCTCTGTATCGAACAACTTCTGTCAGGTTTGTCCTCATAACACCAAGCCCTCTGCTTCCGGAGCCAGTGAATGTCTGTGTGAAGAAGGTTTCTTCCGGGCTCCTTCAGACCCTCCTACATCAGCCTGCTCCGGTAAGACCCTGACTCAGATTTTTTTTTTTTTAATTACTTTTATCACATGGAAAGTATTTTGAAGTATTTTTCTGACTGTTCTGTGTCATTTATTTATTTCCCTAGCTCCACCTAGTGCCCCTCGTGACCTTACCTCCATGACTCTGCCAGGGGAGGGCAAGTTGCAGCTGTTCTGGAGCCCACCACTGGTGACTGGGGGTCGCAGTGACCTTATGTACAGTGTGGTGTGCAAACTCTGTGACGAGGCCTCTTGCATCCCCTGCGGCGAGAAGATCCGCTTTGAGCCAGGACCTACGGACCTGCAGGACCCCACAGTTGTTGTTAGTGACCTGGACTCTCATCTCAACTACACGTTCACTGTAGAGGCTCAAAGTGGCGTGTCGCAGTTCAGTGCCGAGAGGCCCACTGCAACCATCACCACTGCTCTGGACTACACAGGTGAGCTTTTCTTTTTCGAACATTGGCTTTATATGATTATTGTTTTGGGGCTGTATGTGTGGCAACCACTGTTGTATGGTAAACACTGCAATGTGACATATTCTGTAATATTAATGACGTATTCCCAGAAAGTCATCTTTCATATATCTTCTGAGAGAAGGGGTATCCAGGTTCCTAAACCGAAGAGTAGGGTTAAAAGAGTGACAAACTTTGGAGCTATTTTCATGTAATATCAGAGCTATAAATTAAAGGGTTTTGCAAAAGACAGACTCAATCCAGAGGAGAGGACTTCAGTCTGACCCACTGAATCCCAGAGGCTTTCATCTCCACATGTCCTTTCCAAAGACTATGATTAGTCACTAACCATTATTTTGCTTTCTGTCTCGCCAACCGTTAGATCCCCCCAAGGTGACGGAGATCCATCTGGATGATCGCAGCCCCACCAGTCTGTTTCTGTCCTGGACTCCTACTCGCCGACCTCCAGCCCACATCAATCATCGCTATGAGCTTATGTACCGCAGAAAAGTACGATGGAGAGCTTTGGGCTCTTTTGTTTGTTTTTTTCCCCTCCTTTTTTCAAAATCGAGGCTGTTTTTTTCATTTCAAATTCTAATCCATTTTCCTTTTCCTTTCTTTTTCTTTCTTTCTTTTTTTTTTTAATTTGTAGGACGACAGTACCGAGGGTGATGTGACCACCTACAAAGTCCTAATTTTGGACAAAAGCTTTGTGCAGATTGATGGTCTCATCCCAGCCACTACTTACACATTCAGGGTCCATGCTCTGGGCCCCGAAGGCAACCCTGGCAGCTACAGTGCCGACCATGAGTTTAATACTTTTCCATTAGGTACCAGCAGCCTTAAAATCTACAGTAGCCAAAACAGTTTCTCAAACATCTCTCTATACATGTGTATATTTTAATTACTTGAGTTGATACAGGTCTGTATTTCTGTCATTTATACAGCTGAGCCTCAGTTTGGGAACAAGCCCACCATGGTGATGGTAGCTGTATTCGGAGTAGCGGTTATTCTGCTTGTTGTGGTGGCTGGCCTGCTGCTGCGTAAACGGTTGGTAACTGTACACTTCATATCCACGGTCAATGTGTGTCATTCAGATAAATATTATCTACAGCCATGCAAACTGTGTGATTATGTGCCACAAGTTCAAGTAAATGAAGGATACTCTGGCATGACAGCTCAGGGAGAGGTTATGAGTAATAACTGGTGCTGCTATTGAATACACCCTTTGTCTTTGTCAGCTCAAGCTGACCTGCAATTGTTTAAAAAGCCACTCTGTATTCTACCTAGTCCTCTGGTGATTAATCTTGTTTTCCTCTCAGGCGACTGAACGCTCGCAGGCGAGGAGGACCCGAGGATCCCTACTTTTCAACAGGTTTGCAAAGCTCAGCTGCAGTAAGAGTCAGAAAGTAGGTTGACTATTGAAACTGTAGGCTTATTTTTTGATTATGATCTTCTCACCAGATCAACATAAACCTCTCAAGACGTACATTGATCCACATACCTATGAGGACCCTAATATTGCCATCCACAAGTTTGTCACTGAAATTGACCCCAGTGTGATCGGCAAACAAAAAGTCATCGGTGTAGGTGAGTAGGTGTTTTCAAATCTCCTTCATTCCTTCACTTTTATGAACTCTCAGATCGGACTTTCTAACATTTCCACCTGCTGTTTGACTGCCAATCAGGAGAGTTTGGGGAAGTGTTTCGGGGTGTAATGAAGATTCCCGGGAGAGGCGAGGTGCCTGTAGCAATCAAGACCCTCAAGCCAGGCTACTCGGAGAAACAGAGGCAGGACTTCTTGAGTGAGGCCACCATCATGGGTCAATTCTCACACCCGAATATCATCCACCTGGAGGGAGTTATCACCAAATGTGAGTCAATGTTCTCAAAAGCCGACATATCTGTTAACTTCTTGTACTCATTTCCTCCATTAAACATATTTGTGTTTATATTCTCAGTTAAACATGCCATGATAGTGACTGAATACATGGAGAACGGAGCTCTCGACACATATCTGAAGGTAGGTGCATGCTAGTGGAAAAATAGCTTCATTATTTAATCATCACTTTGTAATCTTTTATGTGTGTGTGTGTGTATATGTATATATATATATATATATATATATATATATATATATATTAATTAATTTGTCTCAAGCCTGACTCACTTTCATGTACAAACAGTATACACAGTACAAAGGATAACAGACTAATGAAACTACAACATTTTTTTTTATCTATGCTTTTATGTTATATCACCAAGTTCTTTCCACGTTTTGTTTCATTCCTCTACATTTCCCCAGTAAAAACAAGAATGACAAAGAAAAAACAATAATATCGCAATTATTTTTTGTTCATTTTAGGGCCGTGATGGAGAGATTCCTCCGTACCAACTTGTGGGAATGCTGCGTGGAATAGCCGCTGGCATGAAATACCTCTCTGACATGAACTATGTCCACCGTGACCTGGCAGCAAGAAACGTTCTAGTCAACAACAACCTGGAGTGTAAGGTGTCTGACTTTGGATTGTCACGTGTGCTGGAAGATGATGCTGAGGGCACCTACACAACCAGAGTAAGTCTAACAGCTACATTTCACAATGCAAACGTAGCAAAAGAGAGTTAAACTGGATTTTTTTGGTCTAGTAAGAAATGCCTTATTGTTAGCTGTATTTCCACTCTTAAGTATCCAGACTGTCAGCATGTCCTGTTTCCACTCTTTTCACCCATTAAATATGATTTGTTAATGTTTTTTTCTGTCAGGGAGGTAAAATCCCCATCCGCTGGACTGCGCCAGAGGCCATCGCATACAGGAAGTTCACCTCGGCCAGCGACGTGTGGAGCTTTGGTATTGTCATGTGGGAAGTCATGGCATTTGGAGAACGGCCCTACTGGGACATGAGCAACCACGAGGTATGTTTCATTTGCCACTTTTCGTGGAGATGAGGGATTGTTTTGGCCTGTGAGGGTCAAACTTTAATGTATATTAGCAGTGAGAGTCTGCGTGAGCTATGCGGTGATAGAAAGTTGCCAGACATCCAGTGTAGTCTCCAACCGTCCTCTTCAAATCTGTTAAATACTGTTAATGTCAACATATGAGCACAGCAGTTTATTGTAGCAATGGCAGGCAGTGGTCTATGATTAATCTAACCACTGCCTTCACTCCTTCCCAGGTCATGAAGGCTATCAACGAGAACTTCAGGCTTCCTGCTCCAATGGATTGCCCATCCGCTATCTACCAGCTCATGCTCCAGTGTTGGCTGCACGAACGCTTAAAGCGACCTCGCTTCTTAGACATCGTCAACTTTCTGGACAAACTTCTCAAAAGCCCAGAATCCTTAAAGACCATCGCAGACTTTGACCCACGGTATGAACACAATAAATAACAGGGAGGAATGTGCCTTCCATCTTTTTTTTTTTATCTTTAAACAAAAACAGGGGGAAGTGTAACATGTTGCTTTACATCTTGTTTATTTGATCTGTACAAATACAGATAGATGCGTTTGTGTGTATGCATGAGTGGAATTATTCCTTGGCAAGAAACAATGAGTCTCTGCTGGTTGTTATCCAGTTATTTTCTTCTGATAAGTACCGTAGTTCTTCATAAAACTACTGATCTTGTTTTTACATCTCCAAAAATTCAAACCATTTGGGGACAGTGTTAAAAGAAAGTGATTATGCTAACTTCCAACTTCATAGTTTTTAGTAGCTTTTAATTGCTCACAGTGCAAAATAATCCTTAATTATGTTATACCGGGCCTTAGTGCAGATCCTCAGTTCACTTATTGTCCTAAACATGCCAGCTTTTCTTCTGATTGGCTGCTCCTCATAAATGGTGCTTAAACAACAGCTCACAGCCAAAGCAGTGTGCCTGAGCTGACCACATTAAGGATATTTGCTATCAGTGAAATTGGTACAAAGGTCAATGGAAAATACTCTGTGAAACCGAGCCTGAACTTTCAGCACAGAGGGATTGGTTGGACGCTATTTGAAACTGTGGCCTATGTTTAATATAGAAAGCATCACAGGCCATATTTAGAGAGAATAAAGAGACTGTAGTGGATTGTAAAGTTACACAACTCACAGCTTGTAAGTGGACTTTAAAACAATAAAACAGGTTGTTTCCTGTTCAAACATCATCACATGTACTCAGCTTGCATAAACACACTGTTAATGATGAGTAATCCAACTACATTTTGTTCCTCACAGCGTCTCCATCCGGCTGCCCAGCACCAGCGGCGGCGACGGTACCATGTTCAGGTCGGTACCCGAGTGGCTGGAATCCATCAAAATGAGCCAGTACAAGGAAAGCTTCGCTCGCGCTGGGATAACGACCATGGAGCAGGTGCTCGCTTTGAGACATGAGTAAGTGCACACATGGCACAGGTGCAGCCTCCGTCATGCTGTACTAACTTATCCGGCACCGTTGCACATTTTTTCAGTGACACAGAGAAAGTGTCCGACTGTCAGCCTGAACATTTGTTAACCAGCGTGCGAATGCATGAGCACTCTGCTCCCCCTCTGCCACTCATGTCATTCCACTCATTCTCTGCTGCTGTTACTTCTGCATGAGTGGCTCACAGGCATTTTTTTTCTGAAATATGCCCCATAGCCCTGTCAGATAAACCCAAGTAACCATTTAATGACAACATCGCTTTAAACAAACCATTTTAAGCCCATTTGAAATAATAAACAATAATGGTTTGGTTCATTTGTACATATTTTTTTTGTGTAGGTACAACTTTTATATTACCCTTAAGCCACTTATATAAACTGTCTTTGCCTTTTAAAGGAGTTAAAACACCCTGAAAATGTGTTCACATACACCACCGCTCTGCTGTTTTGATTTGTTTTTGTTTTGTTTTTTGTCGTTTCAATCCTGTGTTCACGAGATACTTATGTGTCATTTTCAGAGACATCAGGAACATCGGAGTGAGGCTGCCTGGTCACATGAAACGGATAGCATACAGCATCCTGGGCCTGAAAGACGAGACGAGCTCCCTCAGCGTGTTCGCCGTGTGATCTAAGCATTCCTTCAAATCAAAGTGCACTGACCGACCATGCCATTTCACTCATGGAAGACAAGGACTGAAGTGGAGGGGCTGGAACTGAGCTACACTACAGCAGTGTGGTATGACTGAAAGGGACCCTCAGAGAGGACTCAAAATGAGACCATTCATGTACTTAATAAGAGAAAAGTAATTTATCTTTATATAAAAGTGTTTATAATGTCGAACATAAGCAAGTTATGCAATGCAGTAAATAAAATGATATAAATGAGGGTCAAATGTGGGATAATGTGAGAATGCTCGGCCCTGCATTTCCTGAAAGACTGAAATATCTAAGGCTCTTCAATGATAAAGAGCGACTTCTTAGAAGCACTCAGCATCCTGCCGGTGATTCTGAATCCTTAAATTTGTTTTGTTTACTTCTTGTGATCAGTGAGACTTTCTTTTAAATTAGGAATTGTTATTCCTCTCAGGGCAAAGAATCACATTCTTATGGTTTGTTTTTTTTAGTTAGTCTCTGTGTCACACCACGCATCTCTTTGTTTTATTTACATTACGTCTTAATACAAATGTTCATTTTTTTATTTATTATTTATTTTGTATTTATGTCAATTGTTACATGATAGATAACTCTGATCTTGTGCACAGGTGGTGTATTTCGTGTTTAAATAAAATCAGAGTTGCCTTGTAACTGTATCGCTTTCTTGTATTGGGCAGCAGTGAACATGTGTTTTTAGACTCATGGCTGTAGTGATGGCAAGTGTGACAGTCCGCTAAAATAGCTCAACACCAAGCTGGATGGATTGGCATGAAAGCTGATTCAAACGACTGTGGTCCCCTGGCAATGAATCACCTGCTGCTTTTTTTTTTTTTTTTTTTTTTTTAAAGCAACACAAGCAGGTTGACATTTGTGGGTCAGACAGACGGTTTCAATAACTTCCGGATGGATGACCATGCACATAGTCTTCCTAAACTTTGATCATCAGCTGAACTTTCAACTAGTGCTATCATTAAGTAAAACAAAAAAAGCTCTCCATCAGCCTCAGCTGTACTACTTTGTAGTTACAAGAAAATATTAAATTACATTAATACATAACACCTAAAAGTAAAAGGCCATGTTTTTAAAAACATAAGAACATACAAACTCTGCAAAAAGAGGTCCCAGTTGGCCAAAAGATTCAAACCCAGAACCTTCTTGCTGTGTGGGGCGGCACTAACCATTGCACCACCATGTCGTCCATATAATAGTGCCTCTCTCTGCAAAGTATGCAGAAATTTTCTTTGAACTTGAGCGTTGTCTCCATTGCAATGATCTTTCCATACTATCCCAATCTCCACGTGTTGTGATCATCTGTTTCTGGAAACCTGAAGCTCAATCAAAATCTATCCTAATCTGCTGTCTGTTCAATCTAAGATGTATTCACTGCTACAGATGTGCTTACATTAAACACACTTCATATTTAAGGCCTGCTACGATGTAGGGTTTGAAGTTGGATGGTGGCTCTGACATGCAGGCAGATGAGCTGCTGTGATGACCCTTAAAGGGAGCAGCCAAAAGAAGATACTTCATACTTGTTCATATTTGTCTTATTCCATTAGCTCTGCAACAACAAAGAGTGTGAATCAAACCTTCAGTCTCCTTTTCAAAAGGTAAAAGCATCATCATTATGCATTGCAGCTAATAGTTGCTCTGTTTCTAGACTACACTCAGTAATAGCATGTCACACAAGTGTGCTACACAAAAACTGAGGGCATGGTGTGATGGACCCGCACACAAGAATTTCACTCACATGTACTGTACCAGTGTACCTGCACATGTGATGTGACAATAAAAGTGATTTGATTTATTCAGGTTTTGCAGTGCTTTAACAATCCAACACCATAATTTCTTCACTATATTATGGAAATCATACTAAAAAAACCAAGAAAAGTAAAAGATAGTGGCTTACAAATTACAATGTCTTATTAAATAGTGTTGGGGACAGGTTGAGTTGTCCTAGTTCTTAATTATTTCAGAGCAGAGCGGTGCACAGGCACACATATTCAGACCAGGCTCTTAGGCCTATCTAAAGGCCTAAGGCTCAGTGGCCTTACTTACTTTAGCAAATGCACATGCCCCTCTAAAAGGCTTTACACAGGGTAACATCCCAACATGGACCCAACATGATATGAACCCATAAATTAGTTGATGATCAAACCAGCTTTTATCAGTGTGTTTTGCTTTTCATTCGCCGGTACAGCCTCACAGAGCTTGTTTTGCCGTGTTTGTCATGCAGATGGAATTGATAAGGCTTCGTTACTTTGGCAAGGTGGGCCAAAATGTCACACTTACTCATGAGTGTGCTCCTTCATACCCACAGCTGTGATTAATCACCCCTCTGCTCAGTTTAACTGGAAACTCATTGACACTGGGTCTTTTGTGTCAAATCCCCCTTACACATCCTTAAAACGAGCACAGTTAAATTATAAATTATGAAAGATAACGTGACCTTTGTGGCTTAAAGTTAAGACTGGCAGCTCACACAATGATAATTATTATAATTATAGTATATTGCTTCACACAGAAACATCTCCGCACCCCTTTCTCACACATAGACACAAAGACTCACATGGACCCCAGTCATGGGTGCGGCTAAAAATGTCAGACCCCCTTGACAACAGTTCAACAACAGTTCTGACACATTAAATATCTACAATCGGTGTCATGTTCCAGTCCAGCTGGATCATTAAGGGACCAAGCCACAGCCACACCCGGTGGTACACACAATTTCCCAGTAGCCTATAAAAGACTCAGTGCATGATGGTAAAGGTTTTAAGACAGACAAAGGAGAATTTACTATGGAGAAAAATGGGAGAAATTTATCTGAGGATTCAGGATTGCTAAATCAGCACAGCACCAGAGAACACAAATTTACAGGTCAGCTGGACAAAAACAGACACAGATATACTTTAATATATATATATATATATATATATATATATATATATATATATATATATATATATATATATATATTTATAGCACTGCAGGGAACATATTAGCTAAAGAAAAAACTAAATCAATATGTATCAAAATGTTGTGGATTTTATTTTAAAATCTCTATTATATAAATGACTATTTCAGATCATTTACAGCCTACAGGAAAGGTGCAGATCACTGGAGACATTTTTCAGTTCACTCTTGATGTGAGTGAATTTTCTCCAGAGGATGTCATCATTACATCCTCCAACAACCTAATAGAGGTGCATGCAGAGAAGGTGAGCCCTGCAGTCAGGCTGGTGTAAAATCAGATGTTATCTGTGACAGTAACTTAACTGATGGCCTGAGTTATATTATTAAGTTATATTATTCGTTTATTTAAATGAAATTAAAGCAATGCACTGGCTTTAGTTGTTTGATTGTGTGTTAAATTTTAGAACTATTTGTCTTCTTTTGTTGTGAAACAATACACTTTTGATTCAGGACCTGAAATTTGGATTTATATCTTTTGCTGTCTCTATGGTGTTTTCTTTGAATTTGATGGCTTGATGGTTTCATTGATGGTTTAACTTTCTGCTTTGTTCTGTTCTCATAACCTGTTTTTGCCGTGCAGCTGGGTGAAGATGGAACAGTCACAAATACTTTTTCCCACCAGTGCAAACTGCCATCTGATGTGGACCCCATATCTTTGAGCATGTCCATGGCGAGCGGTGGGCTCCTGACTGTCAGGGCTCACAGAGTGTGTTAGTGTATAATTTCTGTGCATTTCAATTAAAACACATCAAGCCTCGTTTTATTTGAACTGTCTTCTTTGCTCCGTTGTATTTTGCCTGCTGTAACCTCAACATTAAGTGACTTACAAATAGAGTTCGATGGAGTTTAGCGACCTCAAGTGTCCGGGGGAAGGACTGGGGGAAAGTTTTTTTTAGAATGTAACATTTATTTTCAAATGGGAAGGAAATATACTGAAACATATAGTTGTTGAAATAAATGCAAATAAGAGTAAGTAACCTTTATCATATTAAAAAATATCAACTGTAAAATATCCAACAAAAAACTACGTTGAATTATTTCATCTACAACGGAATAAAGCAAATAAAAGTAGTAAAGAGTATTTACGGGTAAACCTGAAGGCAACACCACAATTTGAGGGAAGTGACGACATAGGTTGTCAAGGGACGCTTTAGTTTACGGAAGTTTTTACATTTTGCGGACAGCGGTTGTTATAATTTATATTTAGGGGTTTTTGTGATTGATGTGGATGCTTTAAATGTTTTATTACTGCAGTTCAAGTCTGTAACAAGACAACGTTTAAAAAAATATCCTCTGGCCCAGACGGGAACCGACTTTTGGCCTTTTTAAGCGACAAACCCGAGCTCTGTGTGATGCTGTAGCTTTGTAACCGACATGGCAAAGGTTCCTCCCCCAGGATCAGTCGTAGTCGCAGACTGGCATCGATATAAAGACAGTAAAGAGTATTTCAGCAAAATCCTCCACAAGAAGAGACGGAGAAACTTTGGTAATGTCAGCTAAATAGATATGTTTCCAAATTACAACAGTTTTGTCTTTTTTTCTCCCCCAGGGGACCTTACGCACTCATATGTAAAGAAAAAAAAGTATAAGTATTCAGAAATACCGCAAATTCTTCTTGCAGCCGATTTATTGCGACTGAGACTACTTGAAGTGCAGCCACTCATCAGACAAATGCAAAAACGTTTGTAGGCAGTATCTGTGTTTCACTGGAAATCAGCTATAAAAGTAGCTAGCGAATAAATGTGCATTTATTTCAAACCTCAACATAAGGGTTTTTATGAAGTACAAACTCCCCATTTGTTGTTGTTTGTGGAGGATAAAAACCCAGAATAATTTATAAATAGATTAAAGCAACCCACGAGGCTGTAAAATATTGGATTAAAACATATTGGGGACTATATTTTTAGCTGCACCATTTCTCGGTGAACAATCAGCTGCGGCAAATTGGCGGTTTTATTCATACATTGCTAAGTAGGCACCAGTGTGACAGAGTGAAATATGAACCATGGACAGTATGGGTACCTATGAGGACAGAGACAGCCACAAGCCTTAAGGTGGGACTGGGATCACATCAGGGAAAGTCTCTGGGCCCCTTCCTGTTTGCAGTTGTGATGGACAGACGGAGTCTCTGTGGATTATGATGTTTGCAGATTACAAGATACACTTGGGGTGTGCTGAGAAGACATGGCAGCATTTTAAATCATGGATTTATGACACGCAAGGAGATAAACAGGGGAGAGAATGATGCCATAGTGGCATATTTAGTTTAGTTTACTAAGATCTCCATTAGCTGCAGCATTGCTATTCTTCCTGGGGTCACTTGTGATAGAAATGCCAAAATCTGGCCACACGTAGCACAAGTAGTCGGGGACATGCTCCACCCTTTGGTTTGGTTTGAAAGTTCTTCTTGATGTCCAGAGATGACCAAAAGTGCTGGACTTTCCTCCACGGTCACTCACTGGATGTTAATGGGGTGCTTTTAAAGACAAATTCTATTAACCCTATATCATATTCTATTATCCTGACTCAGGTGTGCAATTTCTTTTAGTGGTCCTTTTAAAATGTGTTTTTCAGGCCTTTTGGAGTCTCCAGTGATGCCTCCACATGTAGCTGTGGACACAGTTCATTATAAGATCTTCATCTCTGGTAAGAGCGGAGTTGGGAAAACTGCTATTGCTGCACGTCTTGCAGGCATGAATATTCCCAGCATGCACCATGAAACCACAGGTAAGCCATTCAAACTGCTGGTGTAAAAACACAGATTTTTAGCTAGATTACGTAGAACTAAGTGTGAGCCTTTTTAAAAAAAAGTAGTTTACAAAGTTTCAAAAAGTTAAGAGGCTGACAATGTCACTAATATTCTTTGTCATCTTTTGTTGCTTAAGGCATTGAGACAACAGTGGTGTATTGGCCAGTGAAGCTAAAAGAAAGCAGCAGAGTGCTTTTCTTCCGTTTTCAGCTGTGGGACTGTGGAGAGAACGCCTTACGCAGATTTGACCATTTGCTTCCAGTATGAATGAGATAAAGCAAAGACTAAAACAATTATTCTAGATGTGGAAAACAAACAGATTTCTGTGTTTTGTCTGATCTCCTTTCTCTCTTCCAGTCCTGCAAGGAGCAAGTGGATGCGGTCCTCTTACTATTCTCCTTCACAGACAGGACATCATTTGATGATCTGCCAAATCAGCTCGCCAAATGGTCCGAGCCATCTGTCAGGCGTGTTGTGAAAATTGTGGTTGGCACCAAGTATCCTTTTATCTTCCTTACAAATAGTTGGAAATGCCAATCAGAAGTAATCATCCACTTTTCTATGGGATCATCTGTGGTTCTACAAGACCAGGAGGCACAACTTTGAAGTGCCAAAACCCCCCCAAAAAAACTAAGATGAGTCTGTGGCACAAACACACTCTTTACATAAACATATCCTTAATTAATGTTTCCTTCAGATTCGACCTTTTCATGCACTGTGATGTGGCAGAGAGAGATATAAGGGACTTCCAGGAGACATGGGGTATCCCGGTACTGCGTACAGGCGGGGAGGTCACAGACGGGCTGGGCGACGTAGCCTCGCTCCTCAACTGCCTTGCAGAAAACCTGTGGCATCAGGACTGCGTTACAGCTGGCTCAGCCAGCCACCATTCACAGGAGACAGTGACTCTGCTTTAAAAATGAACGTTGTTTTAAACAGCCTGGACTGAACCAGAGATGAGGGTGCTCACCTCTGAATGGGGCTCATGTTGAGATGATGATACTACATTACTTGGCTCCAAATTATGTATTCTAAACCCCCCCCCCCCCCCCCCAAAAAAAACAGTAATACTTAATAAAAAATAAAGTCCAATACTAAAAAAAAAACTGAAAAGAAAGTTTTGGATTATTAATATCACCTCAAAACATCTTTTGGTGACAGGATATACAGGGAGTGCAGAATTATTAGGCAAATGAGTATTTTGTCCACATCATCCTATTCATGCATGTTGTCTTACTCCAAGCTGTATAGGCTCGAAAGCCTACTACCAATTAAACATATTAGGTGATGTGCATCTCTGTAATGAGAAGGGGTGTGGTCTAATGACATCAACACCCTATATCAGGTGTGCATAATTATTAAGCAACGTCCTTTCCTTTGGCAAAATGGGTCAAAAGAAGGACTTGACAGGCTCAGAAAAGTCAAAAATAGTGAGATATCTTGCAGAGGGATGCAGCAGTCTCAAAATTGCAAAGCTTCTGAAGCTTGATCATCGAACAATCAAGCGTTTCATTCAAAATAGTCAACAGAGTCGCAAGAAGCGTGTGGAAAAACCAAGGCGCAAAATAACTGCCCATGAACTGAGAAAAGTCAAGCGTGCAGCTGCCAAGATGCCACTTGGCACCAGTTTGGCCATATTTCAGAGCTGCAACATCACTGGAGTGCCCAAAAGCACAAGGTGTGCAATACTCAGAGACATGGCCAAGCTAAGAAAGGCTGAAAGACGACCACCACTGAACAAGACACACAAGCTGAAACGTCAAGACTGGGCCAAGAAATATCTCAAGACTGATTTTTCTAAGGTTTTATGGACTGATGAAATGAGAGTGAGTCTTGATGGGCCAGATGGATGGGCCCGTGGCTGGATTGGTAAAGGGCAGAGAGCTCCAGTCCGACTCAGACGCCAGCAAGGTGGAGGTGGAGTACTGGTTTGGGCTGGTATCATCAAAGATGAGCTTGTGGGGCCTTTTCGGGTTGAGGATGGAGTCAAGCTCAACTCCCAGTCCTACTGCCAGTTTCTGGAAGACACCTTCAAGCAGTGGTACAGGAAGAAGTCTGCATCCTTCAAGTAAAACATGATTTCCATGCAGGACAATGCTCCATCACACGCATCCAAGTACTCCACAGCGTGGCTGGCAAGAAAGAGTATAAAAGAAGAAAAACTAATGACATGACCACCTTGTTCACCTGATCTGAACCCCATTGAGAACCTGTGGTCCATCATCAAATGTGAGATCTGATTTGTTTTTGTTTTTGAATGTCAGAAATGTATATTTGTGAATGTGGAGATGTTATATTGGTTTCACTGGTAAAAATAAATAATTGAAATGGGTATATATTTGTTTTTTGTTAAGTTGCCTAATAATTATGCACAGCAATAGTCACCTGCACACACAGATATCCCCCTAAAATAGCTAAAACTAAAAACTACTTCCAAAAACATTCAGCTTTGATATTAATGAGTTTTTTGGGTTCATTGAGAACATGGTTGTTGTTCAATAATAACATTATTCCTCAAAAATACAACTTGCCTAATAATTCTGCACTCCCTGTAAAATGCCACTATGGCATGGTGAGCATATTAAATATTTTGTCCGATTGTCATGTTATACACTTGTACTCCGGAAAGTGAATTAGAAATCATTTTATTATCAATTAAAGTAAACTGTACACTACTTAAAAATTAATTGGTATTTTAAAGTCAGTCAGAAACAACAAAAAACGTCTGTAGCGATGATCTAGCTCATCGTGAGGTTAGTGGACGTTTGAACAAAGCGCACCGAGTGCATCTTCACCAAGAACAGTGCAAAGCGTAGACTGAACCACTGATGAACCTTAAAAAGTGAACAAGTTAACATTGTTTCAGTTGTTAGTTACATGGAGCCAAGTTTCGTCTTTAAAGTTTAAAGCTGTTAAAAGGTCAGTGTCTCGATGACAGCGCCTTCATCCATGCCTCTTTCTCCGACCTGTAATTTAAAAGAAGGCCATCAGATGGTGAGGGGGACTCCAACAGTGGATGTAAGGACTTACAGATTTTATTAACTCTTGCCTTGTGTCTGTAGCAATTATCATTGCAGTCGGATGTCCTGTTTGAGTTTTAGAGAGATGTAGCAGGAAGGAGTATGAGGGCAGACCCAGGACTTCAGTCTTCACAGGCTGAACGCTCACGTGTTCTGGGAATTGAGCATGGTCCATTACTTTAAAGCGCTCATCTCTGAAAGGGATGAGGGGGGGAAAAAGTAAGATTAGAAGCACATTTACAATGTGGATCATAAAGATCCTATTTTTTGTTGACTTGCAGCAGCTTGGACTGTACAGAGACTAAAAAGTTTGATTGCTAGGATTGCTAGTCAAATACTTTTTCATAGAGACGATCAAAAGGTCATTGAAGAGGTGGAGGTAGACGCCAACGAATGACATTCTTAAGTTATAAGCGCTCTCCTTGGTCAGCTGTTTCAGGGCTCCGTGGTGCACCAGGAAACGCTTGCTTGTGACCATGGGAACTGACTGGATGGATGAAGAAGACGCACTCTGTTACTGCTGCAGGTTAAAGAAGACCACTTTGTAGTCTATTAAAAACATTTGTGTCATCACCTTAACTTTTCCGAAATCCAGCAGCATTTCGAGGCAGACCAGCTCCTCAATCTGTTTCATTTTTCGGACCCCCTTGTCACACTCTGTCACTATCTGGGGTCAGAGTAGTGCAGTTGTAGAAGAATTAGGCAGATTTTTCACTTAAATAAAAAAAAAGCTGTCAATACTGAAGTGCAGAAATTCTGTTGCAAGTAAAAATTGCATTCAGATTGGCAAGCATAACATTTTTTTTTTTTTTTTTTAAACAAGATCAAGTATAAAGTAGCAGAAAATGGAAAGTGAATCTTTTTCTCTCGCCTGTCTTGGCATGAGTGTACAGATCTGAAAAGCATTACCTCATGAATGGCGTCTATTGCTTTTTTAAGGTTTGAAACTGAGTCAGAGTCCGGCTCAGACAGTTTCAGGATGCTCTGAAATGAAAGAAAACAGAAACCTTAGCTAATGGAGCAAAAATCTGTTTAACAGTTCAAATCTCATCAGACGTTTACCTCCAGCAGAAGCTTGATGCGAGTAATTCTCTGGAAGGGAAGGACGAGGAAGGACTTGAGGGTCTTTCTTTGACACACCGGGTCACTCTCGAGTTTCTTCAGGGTATACAGAAAAATTCTGTTGTGCTGCCTTGAAAAGGGAACATTTAACAGAGTTTGCATCGCAAGGTGTTGAGAATGTATTTGTATTCTGAAATACAGAGTACACTTACAGCTTTTCGTTGATAAGGGCTTCTTGGTACATCATATTCGTCACATACGGCACATAGAGAGTCTGGAAATGTTTGCAGTGCTGGAGGACGACGTCGCCAACCTGAGGGATCAACACGTTCTCTCCCAGTCGGCTTTCCAAATCCGTAAGAAACCTAAAAAGACACCAGGAGCCCAACTAAGTTAAAACATCAGGACAACCTGCCCATATATACAACAAGGTGCTACGTGTGGAGCTCTCACTTTTCACTGGCCACCATCACGTGTTGAATTTTGGAAAACAAAATGTGATGTTCTGTTTGAGACAGAGTCTGCTTGAGTTCCTGCGACTTATAAAAGTGATTTACGGCCACGCCGAGGCTCCTTAGGTAAGATGCTTCTGAGCCGATGAGCTCGAACATGGTCTTTAGAGGAAGAAAAGGAGGAGGTGGGGGGTTATTGGCAATCAAACAAAATTTAGACTGCTTTATCTCCAACGAAGGTAATAGTGTTTCAAAATACCAACCATGTCAACAAATTCCATAAAAACCTGGAAGAGCAGCTCCTGTTGCCATACAATTAAATCCTGATGTCAGCACAATATTTTTTAAGCACTCAAATGAACTGAAAGGAATTACCTAAAAATCCAAAATATACCTATAAAAGGACTTTTTTGCAGTTCCCCTTATTTTAATTTCCTGGTAATAGTTCTTAACCATTGCTGTGGATTAATTGAGCTCACTCTGGTTTTCCAGTTTGAGCGGCCTGTTTAAGGTCACTGCAAAGCATCTCAATCTGATTTAAACCCAGACTTTGACTACGCCGATTCAAACCTTTATTTGATGCTTCTTTCTTTCTGGACATGAACTGATGGCTGGACATGCTCCTTCAGGATTTTCTGGAAGTCTTTAGAATTCATGAAGATTTTGGAATTATTCCAGAAGATACCTGAATTAAAAAGTTCAGTTCAGTTCAGGATCAAAATGTTTTTGGCAAATGTGAGATGAGCCTTTGTGTTTTCTTGGGGGTCCGCAGTGTTTTTGTTTTGCCTTGGAATTCTTTCATGGATGTCATTTTTGCCCAGTCTTTCTTAATGCTGAATCATGAACACTGACCTTTAAGGAGACAATTGAAACCTGCAGTTCTTTAGATGTTATGGGTTCTTTTGTGGCCTCTTAGAGGAGTTGAAGCGCTTGGAGTAATTTTGGAAGGTTGACCACTTCTGGTAGGTTCACCACTGCTCCAAGTTTTTACCATATATGGATATTGGCTCACTCTGTGATTTGCTGGAGTCCCAAAGCCCTTAGAAGTGGCTTTGTAATCCATTCCAGATGTCGTTTTTTTTAGTTTGTGGCCTGACATGCTGCTTTTTGACATCTTTCATCTTATTTCACTATAAATCAGTTTTTAAGTAATTTCTTGATTCATCAGGTCTGGCAGTGATAGACTCTAAGATGTGGCTAGTGAAACTGAATTAAGGTTTCCACAAAAAAGGGTGGTGAACACAATTCACGATTTCCCAAATGGAATTACTTAATTACTTTTTTACAGGACTCTACATTTGCAGTCAAACATACGCTATACAGGTAAAGACTGAAATGTTGCGATCGAACAAACTTGATGCAGGCATATTTAACTTCATTAAAGATCCTAAGAGCAATATGAACACTTGTGCTCTGCTTCATGAGTGTGATTATAATGTGCCTTCCAGTTTAGTTAAATTGCATGCATCATCTCTAATACATGAAACAGCTTTTTGTTTTTTACATTTTTGCACACCTCTTGAAGGCGAATCTCTCTGGCTGTCAAGCTGCTGAGTAGACCAGATGCCTTCACCTCATCCAGGTCTTGCCAGAGTGTACTTGGAGTCACCCTAATAGGCTGAGATCGAGGAGTTGCATGACGAGCGCTTCGCTGAGGGCTTTCAGCACGAGTCATCGGTGTCTGCAGGCTTTGCAGATACTTGGGAGTTATCAGTTCAGACAACAGACCGTCTTTGAGTCTGTGGAGATCATCTTTCATTGTCTGCAGACAGTAATCCTGATACAGTGGGACTGCAGAGCAGAATGAGAAAGACAAAAACAGCTTTACAAAAATTACGCTTTAAAATTTAAATGTGATGATGATGATACCTTAAGAAGAAGGTTAAACTTACAAATATGAATGTACTTCGACTGGAATCGTTCACTCTGCAATTCCTCCCCAATCACATTCTCTTCTCTGGATTTATTAAGAAGGCCACATGCAGTTAGCTATAAAATATTTTTGCCAAAGTTAAGAGATCCCCACCTCATCTTACCCTTCTTTGCTTTTATCCGGATCACATTGTGCGGACGAGCTTGAGTTATCTTCCTGAAGTCCAGGTGGCAAGAAGATTTTCAATTTGTGCGCTGCCAAATGATTTTTTTTCAAATCCCATGTGCGCCTTAAAGCTACCAATCTGAGAGCTGGAGATATGTCTAAGGGAAAACTGTGACGGGATAAAAGATTTTATAGTTCTGGATAAAAAGGCTCACCTGTTTTGTACTCATTTTAGATTAAAGAAAATCTCATATGTGGGGCCAGTTCCCCCATTGCATCAATTTGACTTAAAATGATGAAAACTTTAAAAATTTGAACAGGAAACTCATTATGACTCAATACTTCACTACATTTGCATTTACTGCATTTGAAATTGAGATGCATTTAGTCATAATGAAGCAGTTTATAAGTTTTTTAAAAACCATTGGCATCTTTCAGGGGCTGAGGTCCTTACCTGCAATTCTCAGGCTTGTTTAAAGACCCGCTGCCTCTATCAAGGCCTCCAGTGTGCTCTGCCCTGCTGTTTTCCAGAGAAAAGCCCTGACAGAGCATCTCTCTCCCCTCTGTGGTTGGTGACTGAGACATTAATTACTCAGTAGATGACTTCTAAACTAGTGTATGTTTGTAATGGTTTTTCTCACTGTGGGTGTCAGCTGTAGTCTGGAACTGATCTTTTACTATACCCTTTCCAAAGTGGATTTGGGTGGATCCTTCCTGTGTCCCACAGCCAATCAGACTACACAGTTTGAGTTACCTGCAGTCTGAGCGTTTAGCAGCAATCAAAAAACAAACTAGAAGCAGGTGTGTTTCTTTACATGCTCCTTCAGGGTTTTACAACTATGGAGGCTTGTTTCTGCCACAATTAAAAACAAAACAAAACAAAACAAAAAAACAACACAGCTGTAAGTCAAAGTTTGAGGTTATTATCTCAAAATTTTAATGTAACTCAAAGTGTCACATTATTTTCTTAGAAGTCTGAGTTAGCAGGTTAAACTTATGGATGTCAAAAGATCTTTTTTTTTTTTTTTTTTTTCCCAGTGGTGCCACCAAGCTTCCATACACAAGAGCAGTGGGCTATTTTTTTCACCTTTTAGATTAGTCCAACTCATGGCAACATCATTATTTTGATACCACATATCCTTTAAGATGTCCATTTAAAAAAAAAGGTTTTTTTAAGATTATGGAAAATACTTTTTAAAAGCAAGATATGGAAACTCTTACTTTCTATACTTGGCATGTGTTTGAAAAAAATGACTTAAAAACTCACACACGTCTTTACAAATACTAGTTTCATTTTATTTGCAATTTAAAATTCCATACAAGATAAAAGTAAATAATTCAATCTGCCTGAACATTGTGGATAATGTACATGACTCAAATAAAGCCATTAAAAGTCCCGATAGATGACATACTGATGAAACGTCTGACATTTTTTTATTTATTTTTTTAAAAACTGATTATAAAATAAAATATGGATGTTTGAACACATGATCACACACTACGAAGAACTTACACAAAATAAAAGACTTCCTGAACGGGAGCTACAAACAGAGTTGTAATCTAGACATGGCAAAGCGCTGAAAAAAGTGGATACATACAGTACAAGATACCTTCGGTAAATAACATACTGAATCAATCAATCCCATTTATGATCGTACTTCGGCGAACCCACTCGTTATTTTATAGTGATGATAACATTGACATGTTGGGTTTCCCTTGTCAATGGAAATTGTAAACTTGATCAAAAATGATCAACCCTCCTTAACTGCAAAAGTTCTTCCAACATTGGGTTGTTGCATTAGGTTTTATTCAAAAAAGGAAAAAAAAATCATTAAAATATCCACATTTGTGCTGAACAATCTCAAGCTCACCAAACAAAAGTTACTGTGGTATGAGTAGCAGGTAATGCTACTCCACTCTGAGATTGTTTTGTTTTATTGACGATTAACAAATTAGACAAGAGTAGTTGTATGATATGTCAAAGAGGGGGAATTACAATAATGTTTAATGGTTCAGTAATCAATAACGGGCATTTAATAATATATCAATGCTGAACGATGAAATGAGAAGAAAATCATTCTATGTTACCAAATCTCTAAAAACCAATGAAGTGGGTGAGGACCCAAAACATCTGCATGCAAACACACCTCACATTTCTTTTTAGCCAGAAAAGTATCAGCAGTTGTCCTGTTTCTTCTCGGATAGTCTGTACGACAAACCAAGAGACAGCATTTCCCTGTTTCTTTTACGTGGTCCCTGCTAAAAATGGGGACTGAGACATCTGGATTGGTAACAAGTTTCCAAATAAGACAGATGCTAATTTGGGAGGCCAGGGACTCGCATGATTGGTTTTGAGTCTAGGTGGGCACAGTGATACTGCGGGCTAGAAGTGCCAGCAGAGCTAGCTCCACAACCCCATGGGCTTGTTCCAGTGCCTCTGCAGCCTCCCTGGCAGAAAAGCCTGCTGCCTGGATTCTCTGGATGTGCTCGGCTGGAAACTGTTCTATAAAGGGATGTAGAGGAGGGAGAGGAGAGGCTGGAGATGAAGGCTGGGGAGTCTGAGCCAGAGGAGGAACTGATGAGGACAAGTTGCTTGAAACTTCCTCCGGTGAGCCCGCTGCCATTGACATAGGGCTGAGGAAAGTGTGCTCAGTTTGGAGGCCTAGGTTGTCTGGGGTATTGGTGCCAGAGGCTTGTCCATCTGCGACCCCTCTCCCATGCTGCCCCTCAGGAGGCTCCCTGAACTCCAGATCCTCAGGGGGATCAAGTGGAACCTCTGGCTCAGACTGAGAAAAGCTGATGTTACTCGCCTCATCTTGCCCACATCTGTCTGCCCTCCTCTCCTCATAGCTATGTGGACACTCTAGTGGTCCTTGTCCAATCACAGCCTCTACTGTATCACCGCCCAGATGTTCATTCTGGCCAGAGTGGTGGGGCGCAAGACACTTAGATGGTTCCCCATCAGACACAGCAGCAGCATAGTTGGCTTTGGCATCGCTTGGTTCTGCACCGGGTGTAATGGCAGTAGAGGGGGTAAGCTGGGTATTTTCGGGGATTGAGGTGCACGGTTCGGGGGACATGTTGTCTGTGTCCTGCCTGAATGGATTTGAAGGAGAGCAGGAGGTGCTGCGATTTTGTGACTGAGCACAGTTGTTGGATACCAGCAGCTCATGAAGCTCCCTAAGGGCAGATGCCAACGAGGGGATGCTTTCAGAGCTGGAGCAGTGCTCTCCATCAGGCTGATCCCTCTCAGAGCACACCACACTGTCAGAAGCAGTGGGAGACTCCATTTCAATTGAGTCAGGTTCCCTGGGAGCACCTGGACCGACTTCCGTTGTAACAGCAGTATCACACTCTGTCACCTCCTGCTCCATGGGCTGAATGGGGGAAAGTTCCTCTGCATGGGGAAGCATGGAGCTGTTCTCCACCTCATCTGATTCAGCATCCCCCTTTATGGCTCCAGGCTGTAGTTCTCCCCCTGGATCCTGGGATACGTAGTTCATGTCTGCAGGAGGGGTACACGAACGCACAACATCTGTTGAGGGACTGCTTAGAGGGGGCACCACGGAGTTGCTATGGAGAGGCAAAGGGTCAGGGTGGATATGGTGAGGTATAGAAGCTCCATCCTCTGCTGGGGATGAAGGCTGAGGAAGCTCCTGGAAGCCAGGTTGATCCTGGCACTGCCCTGGTGCTAAGGACTGCTGCATGGCGGCAGGGGCAGACTGAGAGCGATCCAGGGTTGGGTTCTGGGGTTGATCAGAGGAGAGGCTTTGGGAAGGGGAGGTGGCTGACGACGTTTGGCCTAAGGTTTTGGGTAATGAAAATGGTTGGGGCTGCGGTGAGGTAGCTTGTCCATCTGCAGTGTCTATCACAAGAGAAAATATGCCTAGGAATTAAACTGTGAACTCCAGTGTGGGACAGTAACTATGTCAATTTAATAGCTTTAGATCCAAACACAAATACATATTCTCTTGCCCAAATTCTTCAATGCATTCTATACTAACATACTTTATTCATTAATATTAATTATAATGAATTTCCTATTCTAATTCAATCAAATATAAATAATCACAATAAAATGCATCAGTAAATAACAACAAAGGTACAACACTGATTACCTGACCCAGCAGCAAAATAACAGCAAAATAAAAGAAACAAATAGCAATGGACTTAGCACTGGCAATGGACTTGTGAATTTTGCAGTACCTGGTTGGTAGGGCCCTCTCCAGCTGTCTCCAAATGCATCAGTGCTGTCCTGCTCAGGGGTTAGGGCACACACCACACACATCATGCAAAGGGACGGAGAAAGTTAGCAGTCACACACAGGGCATGCACCAAACTATCGGCCTTTTCACACACACAGATGTGAAAAGTGTCATCCAAAAATAAATAAATAAATTAAAAAATTCTCGGGTCTAGGTCCTGACAAAGAGGTTGCAGTGTACATCCCCATCACTAAACGTCAGGGGAGCTCAATTCAAAGGGTTGTTCAGCAGTTAAAACTGTGGGCTGATTAAACTGTCTCTCCTGACTCGAGTCCATTAACAACCTCCAGTCATTGCTGGGCATCACTGGAAACAACAACAAAGACTTAATGGGGCTCTTGCACAAATAATAATGTGAGTATTAAAGGGAAACTGAAGAGTCCTGTATGGGTGGAAAAGCACCACTTTCCACTGACAGTGTATCTGTGTTGGTAACTTTTATAAAGTAGGAGTGAGCGATGTCAAAAAATGACATAATTCCAATAAATTAAACTCTTATATTTCAATATTTTCTTTAAAAAACCTGTTTATACATTAGAAAAGTTGCCGGACAAGAAATGTTGTCATGTAATAATCCACTAACTTAAAACACTCACAACACCCTAAAGGAGAAACTTCACTATAGTGATGCCAAAGTATTTATTTGGTGCTGGAATAGCTAATGATGAACAGTTTAACCCTTTATCACACAACTATCAGACATGTCGCCTGGACTACTGTGAAATCATAAAACAATTCTCATCTTTCAGGAACCATTTAAATTTTCTCTCTAGCTCAACACAGTTAAGGAGTTACCGTATTGTAATGTCTTCATCTAGATAGAGCCGATTTTTCTCTCTGTGTTCAGACAGACCTACCTTGTGAATGCTTTGTGCTACTGTGATACACCAAATCAATCTTTAAAGCTCATATTCTCTTCTTTCCAAAACCCTTTGAATTTTATGTCTAACTCAAACAGTAAGAGAATTATGGTAATTTAAAAGAATGCTTGTAAAACGAGTCTGTGGCTAGACCGACGGCAAAAATAAAACGTTTGAAGCATTAAAGTGGTTGAAAAACTCACACTGTCCACAAAGTGAGACGGCAGGGGACCGACAAGCTGCCATTAACCATAACTGATGTTTCCCATGCTAACATTTTGTCATAGTGAAGTTAAGTAACTGCACAAATACAATGGGAGCGATTGCTTTTATTATTAGTTTTGTCAACACTGCAGACATTTTAAGCATTTTTCTTATATATATATAAAATAGATTTTATTTCACAATTAGAGGACACTTTTTAAAACTTTTAGTTAGATACAGATGTTGTCGGAGATTTTAAACAATAACGAGACGATAAGGCAACATTTAATCCTGTTTATGAATCTATTATTTCCTGGTCTGCCATAGATTCTGGTTCATATAAATCCCCACCCACGTTTCTGTTGGCACAACATGTTTTTTTCCATTTGTCTGCGTAGGAGGTTTCAAGTTCTGCTCTCACACTCTTCAGATCCATCTGCACTCGAGTCTACATCATAATCAGACAAATTTTAGTTGTCCTATATGAACTCACTATAATGAAACAGTTTTGAGGAAGCACTTTCAGGGACATGATTCGCTAAAACCTAATCTGAAGAGGTACTTTTAGATCACAATACACCTGGTATGGACAGTAAGGATGGTGAACTTTATAAATGGTAAATATATGTATATATAGTTTAAATCATTTTGTTTCATTCATCAGTTTGTTTTGTTTTAAGCCTAAAAAGCTTATTTCTGTTTTAAATGTGCTCTCATTTGCCTGACTGTTGTCTTATACTAAGGTACATTTAACTTGCTGAGGTGATGACATGAAGTGATCATGTGACTGCATAAATGGAGTTGAGAGTAAGAAGCTTTAAGTGGCACATGCAAATGTAGTTCCAACTGAGCTGGAAAAAAGCTCAATGAGAAACAGCCTGAAGTGCACACATAAACGGCTTCTTACCGCTTTCCTGTATGGACCTCTGAAGCGCCTCTGCCAGTTCTCGGTCAGCCAGCTCCTCTGGGCGGGCATCTTCACGCCCCTCTGTGCCGTAGGCTAGTCGGGCACACTCTGGCAGCTCCGCCTCAGACAGAAAGCGAGTTTCTGTGCCTGTAGTGCCGATGAGGAGGACGCTCTTCTTCAAGTCGATCGAACACTGCAAGAAAAACAGAAATGTATAATCCTAAGCTTTTCTAAAGTTTCCAGTGTTAATGTTGTTGACTGATCATTTTTGTCAGCGATATTTCTTTTCTGACAAAAATAAGAAGATAACTAAATAAAAACCGGGGCATGAGAGCAAAAACTCCCATGCGCCCCGTTTCTCATGAAAACACCACTGCTCAGATAAAAGGAGCTCACACCTGGTGTCTCTTCAACATATCCAGGCCAAGCAGCATATCCATAGGCTGGTCTTCCAAAATGGAGAAAGAACAAGGAAGGAAGTCTCCCTCTATCTGGACCTGAGCTGGATTATGAGGAACAAAAAAAGGAAAAAAAAAGAAAAAAAAAAGAATACACTGAAAATGTGATGCAGAGACTTAAATTTGGATTTACTAGAAGGCATAGCAAGATAGTTAGGCAAACATTTGTGACTGTTCTGCATAAAAGTAAAATTGTTCATAGTAGAAACACTCTTGACACAAACCCAAATGAACTCTGCCAATGATCTTCTGGGTGCCCACTCCTTTGGCGATCCCAGCCCAGCGTCTGTCCACCAGTCGCATAATGTTGCAGCGCTCTGCGCATGCTTGGCTCATGATGGTCATCTGGGCTCCTAAAAGTGAAGGAAAAAAAATCAGTGAAAACTAAAACCAAAATGTGTTTAAAGATACCTCATATGTAAACCACAACTACACACCTGTATTTGTCAGCCCATATTGCATGGGTACAATCCTATTTTCCACACCTATAAAGACCTGAAAAGCTGCTATAACAGTCCTGTCTCCACCCGACAAGACTGCTACCCAGACTGAGTACACTTCTTTAATGATTGTGAGAAACAAACAGAATCCCACACACTCTGATAAGTATTAGGCTGGTATTTTGTTTGTTTTCATACAGTCCTGCCTCGAGCCTCCGCCTTTAAGTGGCACATCTCCCTCTGATGCCACAGACAGCAAGGTGTTTGGGGTATTAAAAAGCCTCACCCTCAGAGTATGGAGCAAGATTGACGACACTTTAAAACCAATAGGATATCATTAAGCTTGTTAAAGAATTTATATTTTCTAACTGATGCCTGAAAAACCACCCCACAAAATAATGTGATTTATTCCTTTCAAAGAGAGCAAATGTAAATCATTTGGCATTTTTTTTCACATTGGAGAAAAATAAAAACAAAAATCTTTTAATTTTTTTTTTAATGTAATTTTATTGTGCAGCCCCACTACTGTTCGTATCAGGATTTAATGTTCATTACCTGAGTCAACAAAAGCTTTCACAGGGTGGCCATTGACTTTGCAGTTAATGTACAGCATAACCACCTGTCCAAAGCTTTCTGGGGCCTCCTCCATTGCTATGGTCATGTTTTCTTCCACATTGTGTTGCCTAAAATCAATTCAACAGTAAGTGTAAAAGAAAAATCACAAACAATTCATAAATAATAAACCAAAACACGCAAGTGGCAGATGAAAGTGAAGCTGTGCCTCATAGGATGAGGATTATTATGTGTTGTGAATGTCTCTAAGTGATTAACGTCTTTTCCTACCTGATGTCCTCTTCAATCTTTGCTTGGGCTTCCAAATCAAAAGGATCAGCGGTCAAAAGTCTGATTCTCTCCTGCTCCCTCTTGGCTCGATCCTGCTGTTGCTCCTGCAGCACTTTGGTGAAACGCTCTAAGGAAACACAATTATGCTAACATGGCCGACTCATTGTAAATTAAAAGACGACAAGCACACCCATTACTCTGTTTTAGTTCACCTAAGTCTCCGCTCAGCAGGGCCTCAGCGAGCGGCGGGTTTCTCTCCTTGAGGAGCGATAGCTCGTGTGGATTCGATAAAAGCATCTGCTGAAGTAAGGCGGGGTCGTCCAGCCCCTGAGGAGAGGACCCACGAAAGGCCATTGGCGTGGAAGGCTGTGCGGCACGCTGCGGTGGAGCCTGTTGCTGTGGTCGTACGGCACCACGTTGATTGGCTGAAGAAGAGGTGCCTGGGACTGTGATGGAACGAAAGTCAATACGGGGCAGACCTAAATAACAGAAAGGGTAGAAGATTAGCGTACTGCATAACGACATTATTATTATGTCACGTCTCTCGTAACTCATCCAACAACAATAAGATTCAGATTAAACATTTCCCTGATTAAAATACATACATAAACAACATGTTTATTAGTTTTCATGTGTATTACCTGGGAAGGCGGGCTGAGCCGCTGGTGGCCTTCTGTCAGCTTGCCGGAGAACCACCACGTCTCCATCCTTTACACCGTATGTCCCCAAGGCACGAGTGAGGTCTTTTAGGGGCTGTTCAACATATGTGATCTGTACAAAAATAAAAAACACTAAATAAGAAGAAATCAACATGCATAAGATTCACAAGTTTTTGCTCACATTTTATTTGACGCAGAAATGGGTGGACACTGGTCATACTTGAATAATGTGTAAAGATTTCTATTGATTCTTATCTGTTTCAATAGTTTATTTTTCTTTTCTTTTTGTTTGTTTGTTTTTTTTCCTAGTGCATGCCCATGCTACAGTATTGTTTGGCCTGTCCGTTCTGTTGATAAATTGATATACTCAATTAATTAAATAGCGGTGGCAGATGTTGTTTATAGTGTCAATATGGATCATTTGATCCCACTGTTACGTGGTTTCTTGGTGCGTATAATTACATTTTTGTGGATCTAAATTAGACTCTAGTGTTATGAAAATATAATATAAAAACTGGTAATTTTAGCACGTTGCTAGCTGGTTGCCACATGACGGCACCATAAAGCATGCGTAATTCAAATTTTGTAGATATAAATGAATGTTGTTGTTGTGAAATAAAATTGATAACACTTTTAAAAGGTGCATAAATGATTAACTTTTAGTTTATTTTAGCCAGTTGCTAGGCAACTTTATGATTTAAAAAAAAATGTCATAGATAAGAAACCTAAGATGGTCTAAGATGTACTTGTGTTCAAGCATTGGTTACTCAACTTATGGTGGTCTAGGAGGAGTTTGCAGACAAACATACACTCACACACACACACACACACACACACTTTTCTGTGTGATTTTAAGAAGGTCTGATTTTTTCTTTTCTTTTTGCTGCTTATCTTTTATCATTTATATAGTTCTAGTATAGTACTTCTTTCTACTTGACTGACAATGAGTTATCTTAGTACTGTTAACTGAATCTCAATTCATCAAATTAAAGCCATATTTCCCACGTGACCATCATAGGTTTGCATGACAAACTTTCAGGGGAAATACACACTTCTTAACAGGGATTACAAAAAATTTCTAGTACAATGTTTTTGACAAAATGGGGAAAAAAGTTTCAATGGATGAAGTTAGGAATTTTCTTCTATCATGGTAGTATGGCTCTATGAGTATAGCTCAAAACAAATGATGTATGTTTGAAGTCCCTAAAATATTTTGGAGAATGTCAAAACCACAATTTTGCAGGTACTGATATTTTATTTCCAACTCCTCATATAGAAATCACAAACCCTCCAAATCAGATAAATAGTCACAGATACTATTAGTATTACTACTTTCACTTTTATTTAGCCTGGAAATTCCACTGAAATCGAATCTCTTTTAGAATGGAAACCAGACCAAGACAGGGGTTGATTAAATTTTCAATACCAACCACTAAAGCTTAAATGTGAAAAACACATTTTCACCCAACTTCAGTGTGATATTCCCCAGACACCACAACATGTTTCTCTTATTTTCTCTTTGTATCCGATGAGCTAACACGGAATGACCCTCTACTCCTCATCCTCACTTTCTGTTTCCAGTTTACCCACAAACACTGTGCAGACCAAAGTGTGTAAACGAAATGCTATATTTTGAAGCCAGCAGAAGAAACTGATTCAGGGCTAAAACAAACACTTATTTTCATTACTATAAATATTATTTCTTAAATGTTATATTATTTTTCACTTTGCATTTAATTGTTTGATCTACAGTCAAGTTTAGAGTCTATTTATTTTTCTTCCAATCTAACATAAACTACAGGTGCGTGTATTAAATGTGTTTAAAACTTTCTAAATCTGCCAGAATTAAAGGCTCTGGCGAGTAGTTTTACTTTTCGCTTTATTACTGTATACCACTGCTGCACTAACTTTATTATCCCCTTTATAGCGTGCTGAAACCCAAAGCTCGTCACGCAGTAAAACATTTGGTAGGTTATCACTTGTTTGGGGTTCTTCCTTCAGCCCAGATAACGTTAGCCTTATATCTCGAGCTACCAGGCGTACAAAACTCACTAACTAACTCTGAATTAAACTTCTCCAACCATTAATTACCCGGACAACTATTAGCTTCCTTAGTTTGCCAGTGTGCTCACTTTTTCTTAGGTTAAGGCTACACACACTTTAGACGTGGGATACATAATTCTGGAAACGTGTCTGTTGTGGATAACAACGCAGGTTTCGTAACACTTCGTCCATCAAAACAGCAAAAGTCCGATTCATCCTAGCAACCCAGCTAGCTAGCTTAGCTGCTAGCTACGTTAGCTCCGTTGCTACATGTAGCATGGGTCTTGCCTGGATTTCCCCTGCTGGGATTCCTGATTCCAGCTCACAAAGTGCTACGAAGTCTCTCAGTTCCAGCTCCGGGGACACATCGAGGGCGAAGGTGGTTTCTTGGCGATCCCTCGGCGCGCAGAAAACGGTCACCAGCATCGCTTTTTTGGGGCAGGATCTGTGGACAAGTCCGCTGCAATAGAATGCGTTTAGTGTGGTGTAGTTTTTCCACAGGGAACCCCAGTTAGTTTGTGGATTTCCCCCCTCTTAATTAAGCCGACTTTCTGTAGAAATTGCGTCAAAAGCGAAAGTAGTTACATGAAAAGAGAGTGACTGCTTTGCACTTACTGGTAAGAAGCCTGATGTCACAGTTTCTCTTTTAACAAGAGCCAAACAAGTATTGCATCTCATTCAACCCGTTTTCTGGCATGTCGCAATACAGAATTTGCGGTCGTGCGTACTTCTTCTTCTTCTGTCGTTTTAACGGCAGCTTGCATCCGCGGTCGTGAGTAGTCTCTGTATTTTTTTTAATGAACTTTATTGGACAATCAATGAGTATACAACACACAGACAGATAAAGTATACAGAAGAACAGAACATGAACACACAAAACCAGGGGTAAAAATGAATACACGCAAAAATTCACACACACACACACACACACACACACACACACACACACACACACACACACACACACACACACACACACACATATATATATATATTGTTTTGAGAGCCTTTTTGTTGGTGGTGTCTGATACTGATTGTATGTACAATTCTACATCCTTAAGAAAATGACCGAAATATGGTGTTTTACTAGTAAACTTGAGTCCCTGTATTACACTGTCTTACAGTGTAATGCAGACACTAAGTGTCCACGGCACTTTTATTTTAACTGTGTTGTTTATTTATTGTAAACTGCACTATTTTTTATTTTTAACAAATAAATAACACTTTAAATAACACAATATTTTACCCTGTGATGATGATGATAATAATAATAATAATTGTTATATTATTATTATTATTATTATTATTATTATTATTATTATAACAGTTTCCCATCTGACCTTCTTATTATCTTATTTTTTCTTATAATCTTCTTACTATTATTGTTGTCTTTAAGTTTGTGAGTATACGTATTGGAGCAGCAGCAGTCAAAAAGGCATATCAGAGACTCTAATTCCTGAGTTATGAGGAGAGCTGCTGCCATGTTTTTCCAGCAGCTTCATCAAAAGTGTGTGGTACGCCAGCAACTCAGACGCGAACAGGTAAGCCCTTTGGAGGATCATAAACTCTGCCCAGAAAACAAACAAACTAAAAAAACGTGCCTCTTTGGAAGAGCCTTTCAGCTCTCGCTGCCTCAGCAGAGCAGCCAGGATCATCTAGGACACTTCCCACCCACTAAGATGCTGTCATCAGGTCCACCTCATCATTAACAAAGAAAACAGCTTCAATGTTCCACATGTACAAATACACCCAAGTGCAGTTACTCAGCTGCTCTATTGTAATGTAGTGTATTATATTGTGTTTCTGTTACATTTTTTTAAATCAGTAATCTGATCTAATCTCAAGAATGAAAGTGTTTCTTTATTCATTTCATTCATTCACTTCTAAAGCTAGTATCTAAAGCTTCATCAGCAGTTCTGAAGTTTCACTGTTTTGAAAATAAAATGCAATATTATATATGTTAAATTTCTCATTCTTATAAGCTTACCTGTCTCTGACAATAAGACAGAAATAAAAGTGAATACTTATGACTAGAATTTGTCCTAAATTTGTTTACACAAACAATGTGCTTAAGGATATTTTAGGTCTACTATATGCAGGACACGACTTGTCCTTTATTTCTCTCTATTTTATTTTAAACCATCTGAATGTGCACAGGTCCTGTAGACATTTAAAAATGCTTTGTATACTTATCTTTCTCGACCAAAAAAGTATTTAGTATCAACTGGGGGGAAAAAATATGCCAATAAACAGTAAAAAATGTGTACGCGCACATGTAGAATATTATGTGGTTCTCATGGTTGATTTCTTATGTGAACCATATTTAATGGTTGTTTGAGGGTTACATGCAAAGTTGTAAAGAATTTAAGGTTAGTAAAACAAGAAGGAAATAGTTTCAAAACAGGTTAAACCAAAAGATACTAAAGAGAATTCATTTCTGGTACTGCATAAACTGTGAAAGGGAAAAATGCATTTAATTTATTTTAAATATGAATATGAATTAATAATGAGTAATAACCACTGAGTTTCAACACAGTTACTATAGAAGTACTGACAGGAGAAGCAGTGATATGAAACCGGTTATGAGGACTTGCTGTATGGTGGAAGAGTTTTGACTTTTTTTGGATGGAAAGGGAAAAAATGACTGGAGTAAAGTCGGAGTTGCCACGGTAACGCACAACATTAAATAAATCGCTTCTGTGGAGCGTGCTTTTTATCAAAAGTTCATGCCTTTACCGTGGTGTCAGTTTCCTACGGGTTTTTTTTTCATTTTGAGTTTTTCTTCTTTGCACACCCACAGTACATAAAAGGCTTTTCTAACCACATCTATCCTGTATAATTCCAGGCAAATGTTGCCTCTATTGCAAGAAAAAAAGAAAAACCACTTGTTCTGCACATTCTGGTGCAGAGGCGTGATTTGCTTGGTGCAACCAAAGGTGTAGAAACTTATATGGGCTGGTTAGATGTGGAACAGCCAATGAAAAGGAGAAAAAGAAAATGGCTCTCATGGCTTTCATTGATATTATTATTTTAAATGTGCTCTGTTTTTGTTCAAAGGTACCACATAACCTATAATGTGGATGTCCATTAATGCAATTGCTATGTGTTTTCAAAATGGCATATTTGAGCATAGTGATGAACGATTCTGATGTAACTTCAGGTTATCTGCTCTGTATAATGTACTGGGAACTTGCACCTTGTGGGGTGTTGTTCTATTTGATGTTTATCTAAGTCTCAGGTTCTCAGAAGCATAGCTTTTAAGTGGTACAAGGTAAGGATTTCACATCTAACTCTAATCTGACTTAGTGGTTGCCAAACCTTTTCTGGCATGTACAATTACGAAAGCTCACACCGCACATTGATTATCTTTGAATGTCCTTACTCTAACTATCCTGAAAGTCTAAAACAACTTTTTGTTCCCTCTGTTTCAAGTTACTCACTATGAAGCTCTGATCAGTTCCTCTTTAATGTCCCTTTGTATCTAAAGAAGTTGAAAAAGAATCTATTATGTTTCAGGCTTCTGCTGATTGGAAGGAGTCACATATAAGCATCAGTTCCTCGTCATTTTTTCACTTCTTTAAACATGTTTGATTTGGTTGAAAGTTTATAACTCTTCACTAATTTTGAAGCCTGTGATTTTTATTTTTGATAACTGAAGCAGTTGTTACTGGAATCATGTATAGGGAGAGGTGTTGCTGTGATGTTTGCATAGTTTTGCAGGTTCTGAGAGGCATGCTCTCCATTTGACATAAGGCTACATGTGAACTGGTTGTGTTAATGTACGGCAAACCCCTTCCCCATCTCAGTGGTTTACAAACTTTTTTTTTGCCATATACAACAGCAGAGGTTATAGACTAAGAAGCTATGATCAGTTCCTGTGATCAGTTACACTATGTCAGCTAAACAAAGCTTTCAGCAGTGATTAAAGTGCACAAATGAAAACAGAAGACTTTCAAACAAACGTTTTCATAGTGTAGATTAATAGTGTTGTTAATCGATTTTTTAATAGTTTTGTCACTGATGTGCAGAGAGGATAAAACAACACATGTACTGATTTTGATATGTTGGTGTCACAGTCACACCAACATGATGAATAAGTGTTTTCAGTTTACAACATTTACAGGCAATCTAGAGCTTTTTACTCATATGTATCTAGATTTTACTCACAGCATTCAAAGTTGGGAATTCTTGATTACTTAAAGACTAATGATAACCTTGTTTTATGTTTCGCTAGCTCATTAGTGATGATCTCTGTCTCTGGCTGCAGTGTTAGCTTTACGTTGTCATTTCTGAAAAATGCAACAAAAACTCTCTGTCTCTCTGTGTCTTCAGAAACAGCATATATCTTACACATGGTTCATCCTGTGAGTCAATTCAGTAGAAGGTGTGTTCAAGGGACACTTCATGACACAGTCCAGTGTACATATTCTCCCTTTGGCCTGCAACGTTGTTTATCTATCCAGGTTATTTCATCATTATTTACTCTGTTTGGGAGATTGAGGCTGCAGAACTGTTTACCTTGAAGTCAACAAAGGTACACAGCGTAGACAATGGAACGACTAACTGGCATTTACCTTATGGTATTCAACTGGAAACTTATCTCTTTCTAGAAGTCAGTAATCTGCAAACATGGCTGTGTGAGCGGTTTCTTATGGGAATCATTTCACAGTGCAGATGAAATTATTCATTGACCCATGTCAAGAGTTACAAGAGGCTGGTGTCGCAGACAGGATTTATGATCAGCGGTGTGCCCTCATTTATAATCTTACCTGTCTGAGTGCTTCCTAGAAAGAAAGTCATAGCAATATAAAACTGCTGACAAGGAGAATCTTTTTTTAATTTCTGAAAAAAGACATTGCTTTTTAAATTTAATTGAGGAGCTGTCATGACACACTAAGGTCAGATATGAAGTTCCACTGGGTTCAGTGCTCGAACCAATTCTTTTTACATTTTACGTGCTTCCCTCGGACAGTATCACTCAACATGCATTTTGATTGCTGTGCACATGATACCCAGCTCCATTTATCCATGCAGCCAGATAACACATAACAATTAGTCGAACTGCAGGAATGTCTTAAAGACATAAAGACCTGCATGACTTCTAATTTCCTTCTTCTAAATTCAGATAAAACTGACATAATTGTACTTGGCCCAAAAATCTCATAATATGACTGCTATTAGAATTTGGTGCTATATAAGTAAAACTGAATTGACTTTTTCAAATTTGTTTTTTGGCATTTTGAGTTCCTTAACACCTCTCTCTCTCTCTTTCTGTCTCTCTCTCTCACTCACTAGATGACTTAATATTGTTGCGAGAGAGCCACATATGTCTTTCCCTTCACTTGTAACCAAGAAAGGAAAGCGAAGGAGAAAGCTGGCAGAAGATCTCTGCTTTTTGTTGTTTTCTTCTCCATATGGAAAGGAATCTCTGATTTTATGTGTGTAGATAAACACATAAGTTCTTATTTTTTCATTGTATCTTTAATGTCTGTAAGCAAGATGGGCAGACTGTGATCATAAAGGGATAGGCAAAGTCAGCAACAAAGTTTAGGTAGGCTGCGGTGTTTAAAACATGCTCAGTAAGACAGGATGGATCCATGCTTTCATGTTCACGCCAAAGTCTGTATCAACCATCAGAATGTTGCAGCAGGAATCGAGACTCGTCCAGCAAGCAAGTTTTTCTAATGTGTTTCCAACCTTTTTTCCCCCAATTCTGGTGAGTCTGAACTGGAGCCTCAGCTTCCTGTTCGTCTTTAATGTCCCTTTGTATCTAAAGAAGTTGAAAAAGAATCTATTATTTTGCAGGCTTCTGCTGATTGGAAGGAGTCACCTATAAACATCAGTTCCTCATCATCTTTTCACATGTTTGATTTGGTTGAAAGTTTATAACTCTTCACTAATTTTGAAGCCTGTGATTTTTATTTTTGATAACTGAAGCAGTTGTTACTGGAATCATGTATAGGGAGAGGTGTTGCTGTGATGTTTGCATAGTTTTGCAGGTTCTGAGAGGCATGCTCTCCATTTGACATAAGGCTACATGTGAACTGGTTGTGTTAATGTACGGCAAACCCCTTCCCCATCTCAGTGGTTTACAAACTTTTTTTTTGCCATATACAACAGCAGAGGTTATAGACTAAGAAGCTATGATCAGTTCCTGTGATCAGTTACACTATGTCAGCTAAACAAAGCTTTCAGCAGTGATTAAAGTGCACAAATGAAAACAGAAGACTTTCAAACAAACGTTTTCATAGTGTAGATTAATAGTGTTGTTAATCGATTTTTTAATAGTTTTGTCACTGATGTGCAGAGAGGATAAAACAACACATGTACTGATTTTGATATGTTGGTGTCACAGTCACACCAACATGATGAATAAGTGTTTTCAGTTTACAACATTTACAGGCAATCTAGAGCTTTTTACTCATATGTATCTAGATTTTACTCACAGCATTCAAAGTTGGGAATTCTTGATTACTTAAAGACTAATGATAACCTTGTTTTATGTTTCGCTAGCTCATTAGTGATGATCTCTGTCTCTGGCTGCAGTGTTAGCTTTACGTTGTCATTTCTGAAAAATGCAACAAAAACTCTCTGTCTCTCTGTGTCTTCAGAAACAGCATATATCTTACACATGGTTCATCCTGTGAGTCAATTCAGTAGAAGGTGTGTTCAAGGGACACTTCATGACACAGTCCAGTGTACATATTCTCCCTTTGGCCTGCAACGTTGTTTATCTATCCAGGT
Source organism: Mchenga conophoros (assembly GCF_057382185.1). NCBI lineage: Eukaryota > Metazoa > Chordata > Actinopteri > Cichliformes > Cichlidae > Mchenga > Mchenga conophoros. Next base: position 24,511,656 of record NC_140530.1, read on the forward strand.
TATTTCATCATTATTTACTCTGTTTGGGAGATTGAGGCTGCAGAACTGTTTACCTTGAAGTCAACAAAGGTACACAGCGTAGACAATGGAACGACTAACTGGCATTTACCTTATGGTATTCAACTGGAAACTTATCTCTTTCTAGAAGTCAGTAATCTGCAAACATGGCTGTGTGAGCGGTTTCTTATGGGAATCATTTCACAGTGCAGATGAAATTATTCATTGACCCATGTCAAGAGTTACAAGAGGCTAGTGCTGCTGACAGCATTTACGATCAGTAGTGTCCCTTGAGTTGTAATGTTATCTGTCTGCATGCTTTTTTTTTGTTCAGTGAATGTACAGCAGTTTGGTAGAAGACAACTCCCTTTACAGGTGCTGATAACGCCAAGGACACAAAACATTGTGTCCTTGGCCCATTGCTCCATTAGGTTTCATAGCGAGGCGCGTGATGTGTGGTATGATCAGTTTGTAACTTCCTCCCTCTTCCTTGGAATGGAATAAAGGAGTGTGCTCATTACTTAGACCTGAGATGTTTTGATGTGTGTGTGTTTGCTCTCCTGCATGCATGCAGTAATAAAATAGCTTGACCACAGCTGAACATACTGCAGACCTTTCTTTTTTTTACAGAAAATTCCACAACACATCCCTGTTGTACCTGTCAGTTGTTACAGAAATAAGGTTTATAGCATGAATGTTTAAAGCTAGAGAAAAATTGAGAATGTAGCGGTTGGCATACTGTCACTCGCTCTCAGTAGATGACCAATTATTGTTGCAAGAGAGACATCCACCCCCTCACCAGAGGATTATATATTGAGAGAGAAAGACATACACACCCCTGTCTCTTCAGTTGTTGTCAACAAGGCAGAAGGAAGAGTGCTGGTAGGGGATTGCTGCTTTTTATTGTTCTCTTTTCTATATCCGAAATTAATCCCTTATTTTATTTGTGCAGATAAACACATAAGTTCTCTTTTTTTTGGTAAGGTCCAAGTTATTGTGAAATTCCTGTGGGAATTTGTGATGGGTTTATGCTGGCTGTGTGAGCTTGGGTTGTTAATTTTTGGTTTGGAAATTGTGACTGACTTCAGATTCTCTGTATTTTGGTTTAATGTTCTTTATTTATGTCATGATTTTACTATGGGGCTGTCTGCAAAGAGGGAAAGACAGAGTTAGTACTGGCAGATGGTGGGAATTGGGAAACAGAGTTCAATGAAACTGAGTTCATATTTTTGATTTGGTGGTTTGCAGTATTGAGGTAACAGGGGAGAGTGTCAGACTGTCTAGCCTCTGACTGTACCCCTCTGACTGTACCCTTTGCTCTTCCTTTTGCCTTCAGAACTGTTTAATTATTTGGGACATAGATTCAACAATTTTCTGGAAATGTCCCTCAGAGAGGGAACTCTTTTGTTGTCAGGTATTTTCAATAACAGTAAAACGTTGGTTCCAAAGTTATGAGTGATAAATGTTGCTGTCTTATTTGTGTGGAGTGTCCAATTTAAACTTGGTCAGGTGGTGTTTCTCTTTGTCTTAATCTTATTCTATTTGTCACACAGGAAACATTGCATTGAAGAAGTGAATATGATTGTCGTCCAACTCATCATACTTTTTTTGATTTTTAACCAACATGTTGCTGGTTTGACATGCAAAACAGGTAAAGTGTGCCTTTTATCATTTTACTCACTCTGTATAATGCTTTAAAATCAGTTTTTCACTTTTTAAATTTTATTTTGAAAGTATAGTAATTACTGTAATTAAAATGTGTCCTTTCTTTGAACACTTTGAAATCCTTGAAGGTGAAAAAGTATCGCGTAATGGAAATGGATGTGAATCCTGCAAACTAGGCTCTTATCAGGATCATGAAAATACTTCAAAATCTTGTAAAGCATGTAGAACGTGTGACACTAGTAAGTGCTGAAGCTTTTGTAATTTATTAAAAAAATCAGCTGCTATGTGAGCAGCTGATGATAAACCTGCTCTGTTAATGGAGACAAAACATGTAGTTCACACTCAAATTACGACATCAGGATTAAGAACATTCTTTGTTTATTTATTTATTGCAGATCATGGTAGTGAGATTAAACAGCATTGTACCAGATTCACAAACACAAGATGTGCGTGCCGTGAAGACTTTGTTCCATGGGACAGTGATTCTTTCAACTGCAAATGTGCTGAGGGATTTAAACGAATAGGAGGTACAAGATTGGATCATAATATTGGATCATTTACCATACACACTAAAGAAAATGTCTTTTTAAATCATCAATTCTTTTTTTCCTGCTAGGAGAATGTAAACGATGTGAAGAAGGATTTTTCATTACATCTCAAAACTCAGACTGTAAAAAATGGAAAGAGTACGTATTCTAGTGTTTTTAGTACTTTTATGATATATGATTAAAACAAATTTTCAACAGGGTCTGGACGTGACGCTTGTTGTTAACAGCTTTGTCATTCATCTTTCATTCTAGATGTAAATCAGGAGTGAAAATCAGTGGAACTGCAATGTCAGATGTTATCTGTAATGAGCCAAACAGTGATACTTACAGCACTACACTTCCCACATCAAACACAATTACTACTCTCCGAGGTTTAATAACTCAACGTCCACAGTGGGAGGCCCAAACTCAGGGGATGGATACTACTACTACTCCACGAGTGGCCACTTCCACAAAGAAAGTGCTTCCAACTCCTAGATCTGTTAGCTCTCCTCCACAAGTAGCCACTTCTACAACAAAATCCAAATTATTTTGGCACAGCCTTCATTTTCCATTGTTTCTGAGATGAAGGCACAGATTTAAAAAAAAAAAAAAAAAAAAAAAGCTATGTAAACTGTAGCTGACTTTTTTTGTCTTACCAGGTATGGCTCATTATCTTGGAATTTCAAATTTGTAATCTTTAAAAGGCTTTTGTCACTCTGACAATCAGGGAGGAAGGAAATGGAATACTTATAACTGGAATTTGTTCCAAATTTGTTTACATGAGCAATCCACGTAAGGATAACTTAGATGTCTATAGCACTCATATTCATTACATGTATACAATTGCCACTACTGCTACTGTGGTTTAGTAAGTAAAAGTATTTTACAGTTATCTTTTTTTAAAAGATTGTTTGAAACATATGAATCTGTAAAAGTTAAAACATTTAAAACATCTTGTGTATTATCTGTATCACCAAAACATTATTTGCTATTAATGCGCCTGCAGCAACACAACTCTGAAGTTGGGCAAAAGATGTGCTCTAGGTTGCGGCTGTGTTATATATGGGAAGTGCTGATTGGCCCAAGTGCAGCTCTTTCATCAGTGGCAATTATATGTAATTAACTTTTAATGTTGTGCATTTTCTTTGATTTATAAATTGTCAATTTGCTTAGTCTTCTTCTTCTTTTTGCCTGTCCTGTACGGCATTGTAGCAATCAGAATTACTGTCTGAAGGTCAAGAAAAATGCCCAAGAGATTTATTTTTCCAAGTGGACCATTACAGCTTTTGCAATTCTGGTTCAATTGATTGTCATAGTTTATTTGATCTTTATTATTATTATTTTGATTTAAGTTATTACAATCAGAATGGACAGGACAGAGAAAGAAGAAGGAAAGAGAAGTTCGGAAGAGAGTTAACAGACTGAGAGGGAAAGAAAAATAGAGGAGAAGAAGGAAGCAGATTGAAAAAAAAACAAGCAAAAATAAAACAGCACAGTAAGGAAACCACAGCAATAACCAATATGGGCATGAGTAACAGCAATTAATAAAAATGTAATGTTAACTGTACAATACATGATATGTTTAGAGGCAGCAGCCAAGCGAGATAGTGTGTGTCTGTAAGTTGTTTGTACACCTGTATGAACCTGTATGAACACTTATGTGTAAAACCTGTGTGTGTGAGCACATTCATAAGATTTCTCCATGTAAGTGTCTAATACCCACATGACTTCTGGCATGGTAAGTGGTATGTCATCAAGACATGGGCCAGGCCGGATATAGATGGCACTGTTTATGTGATGGCATGCCATATCTGGCCAGATTGTGGTTTGGTTTATGTGGCCCAGGTTCATAGAAAACAGGTCTGGCCCGGATCTGGCATCAAACTTGCACTTCTGACTGACCGGTGTCATGGCAGGGTGTATGTCAACCCGACGTGGGCATGGCTTGGCAATGATGGCACATGTTGTTATTACATGGCTTGATTAAGGTACACATTAGGCTGACATTTGGGGCAAGAGCTGAAACTATTCTGGTCCAGCACAGGGTCAGCAGTGTGTTTGCAACTGGCCCGTGGCTGCACACAGCTTACACATGGCCCACATACCGCAAAGAATGACGGCCCTTTGGTGGACCAGATCAGGTTTGCCAGAGGTACTCCACGCATGGGCCAGCACAGGACCACCAGTGTGCCTGCAACTGGCCTTGTGCTGGGCCATGTGTGTGCCACCTCTGGCAAACCTGATCTGGGCCACCAAAGGGCCGTCATTCTTTGCGGTATGTGGGCCATGTGTAAGCACATTTGTGGGCCAGATCCAGGCCATACAAATTTTGCTATGTGGGTAGTGGGTGCTAGGAGCCATAGCCCTGCCCCCCAGGACATGAAGCAGGGATGGAGGAGCTCCGGGCCACGAGCAAGGATTACCACCAGAGGGGCAGTCACGTCAGCCACCTAGAAAAGAGCTGTGGAGTGCCTCGGATGGGGGTCACCCAGCAGCCAAGGTGCAGAAGTCACAGGGCCTGCAGCACTGAGGCTGCAGGCTCCACTGGCAGCCAGCTGTACCATATCAGACTGAGCCCTGGGCCCAGAGACCCAGGATCCAAGGGCCCTTCACACCCTAGAAGGGGCCCAACAGAGCCAGGAGGGCCAGTGTGCACCAAGCAGCCACAGGAGTGAGCCAGTATATACAAACAGGCACATACAAATACAAACATGCACACACATTTCCCCCCTCATGCGCACATGCACAAATACTCAGTACTCACCTGACATGGAGACACACAGAAGTGAACCCAGTACACACACTCACACTCCCCATACATACTCTATACTCCCAGGTCCAGGCACCACAATAGAGAACGGGGGTGTGTGAAGATCCCATACCTCACTCTACCTGCTCATATGTGGTGTTGATGCGTGCTGTTCTAAAATGCATTTAAAACAGGGGAGTGGCATGGGGCCGTTTGAAGTGAAGTGTTGCTTTGTTTGCTTGGTGTTGGTTAATTTGCTAGTATTTGTGTTCCCGTCATGTGTCCACCTGGTCTTAAGATGGAGATATTTTAAGTTGCTGTTTTTATTTGTGTTTAGTTCTAGTCATTTGACCTCTTTTATGGGCACTGTATTGCTAGTTTATTTAGTATATTTTTGCATTTTTAGGGGTAAATAAAGACCACTTTTTTCTAAATACTAAGTGTGTCCTCGTGCTTAACCAGCTCAGTTCCTCACACACTATGTCAACTATACAAAGCTTTGAGCAATTATAAAAGTGCACAAATGAAAGCAGAGTTTTAAGAGTTTTAACAAACAGCAATAGTGTTAATTTTGTCGCTGATGTGCAGAGAGGACAAAACAACTGTAAACTGATTTTGTTATTTTGGTGTTCATAGTCACACCAAACATGATGACTATTTTCAGTTTACAACATTTACAGGCAATCTAGAGGTTTTTACTCATGTATCTAGATTTTACTCAGTATTCAGAGTTGAGAATTCTTGATTACTCAAAGATGTACGATAACTGTTTCGTTTTTTTGAAACTGAGGCTGAAAATTCTGCACAAAGGTAGCTTATACATGATAATCTTCATATCTGGTTGCAGTGTTAGCTTTGTCTCTTCTGCAAAATTCAACATATACTCTCTGCTGTGTCTTCAGAAACAGCAAATATATATTCCACATATGTTTCATCTTAAGAGAGAATTCAGTAGGAAGTGTGTTCAAGGGACACTTCACAGCACAATCAGTGCACATATTTTTCCACTGCTTTGTAGGCTATTTATCTATCTAAGGTTATTTCATCATTATTTACTCAGTTTTGGAGATTGACACTGCAGAACTGTTTACCTTGAGAGCAACAAAGGTACAAAGTGTAGATAATGGAACAACTAACTGGCATTTGCCTTATGGTATTCAACTGGAAACTTTTCGCTTTCTAGAAGTCAATAAGCTACAAACGTGGCTGTGTGAGCTGTTTCAGGTAGGAATCATTTAGTCTTTCATGATGCAAATGCATCATGATCATGCAAATTGTTCATTGACCCATGTCAAGAGTTACAAGAGGCAAGTGCCACTGACAGGATTTACAATCATTGGTGTACCCTGAGATGTACTGTTACCTGTATGAGTGCTTTCTTTGTTCAATGGATGTAGAGCATTTTGGTAAAAAAAAAAAAAAGAAAGCCAGCAATATAAAACAGCTCACAGGGAAAAAAAATTTGATTCCTGAAAAGAGACATTGCTTTTTAATTTTAATTTGGGCGTTGTCTTCACACACTGAGGTCAAATTTGAAGTTGCACTGGGCTCAGTGCTTGAACCAATTCTTTTTACATTTTACGTGCTTCTCTCGGACAGTATCATTCAACATACATTTTGATTGCTATGCACATGTTACCCAGCTCCACCTATCCATGAAGCCAGAAAACACATAACAATTAGTCAAACTGCATGAATGTCTTGAAGACATAAAGACCTGCATGACTTCTAATTTCCTTCTTCTAAATTCAGATGAATCTGACGTTATTGCACTTGGCCCAAAAATCTCAATTAGGATTTGGTACAACCAAAGATAAAAACTTTGGTTGTAAGATTCAGATAATTATTTAATAAAAGTGAGACATTTTAAATGAGAATAAGAAAGAAAAGTATGTCTTCGTGCCCCCCTTTCCCTGTTAATGCCCTACCGGGCCCCCCTGGCAAAACTTTGCTAGACACGTCCCTGCACAGTTACCAACTGTCAGCTACTTAGAAAAGATCCTGGTGTTATTAGTCTCTCAGAAACAGTTCATAACTTCCCTTCAACTCATTCATGTCACCTAAAAGGTAAACCTGTTTCTCCATCACCTGTTCAGCTCTGATGATTCTACTGGTTTCATCTGCATGTTTCCCTCTCAGCAGATAACCAAACCGATATCATGACCAGCAGCTTTTACAGCTGTGGCTCCAGCAAACATCAGCTGATACTAGAAATTAATGTTAAATAAATTCTAGCAACAGCTGATGAAGCTTAAACGTGCTGCTGTTGTTTAACGCGACATCCGGCGGTTTCCTCTTTCTGGCGCAAAGTGGGAGATAAACAAACAAGAGAGAAAAGCCGATCAGCTGATCATTGATCAGTTTCATGGTTGAAGTAGCAACAGGAGAGGGAGGGGGAGAGAATGAGAGAAGAAGAGGCAGCTGCAGCGTAAAGACGCAGAAGAACTCCACCTTTGCGTCTTTTCCCATTCTAGCTGAACTCCGAGACAAACTGTGTTCCCTTTCTCCTCAAATGAAAAGCGTAACATTTTCTCTGAATACGAGACGATTCCGTTTTTCACAGGACGGTTGGCAACTCTACTAACTAGCCTTATGAATAAAATAAAGTTCACTATCAGTAACATCATAGCACCCACCCAGCTGTATAGAAACTCTGTCATGCTAGCTAGCACGCAGTACGAGTTATTGTAACTGACTGTAAAACGTCAGCACAACGAAAATAAACTAAACTTGGTTTATATCTGACCCAAATGGACTGCAGGTCATAACTTCCTACCTGAAGTTCAGTTCACCTGACACTCGGACCGGCAGCCACCCCGGGTCTCTCCTCCTCCTGTATATCCTGAGTTATTTTTACACATCGACCAGCATCTAGCCAATCCACCACTTTTCACTGTTTATACCGTTACAAAAAATAAAAAATAAAAATCATCGGCCCATAAAAACGAAATATCAGATCGGGCATACCGGACAAATAAATGCCCGGTATGCCTGATGGCCAGTCCAGCTATCGTCGTGCCACCAGGGGTTGCCGACCCCTGGTGTAGATAAACACACAATTTCTTATTTTTCCATTATCTCTTTAATGTCTGTGAGCAAGATGGGCAGACTGTGATCATTGGATCACAAGGGAAAGACATGGTCAGCAACAATGTTCTGGGGCTGTGGTGTTTAAATCATGCTCAGCTAGACAGGATGGATCCATGCTTTCATGCTGTTCAAAGTTTGACTCTACCATTAGAATATTGCAGCAGAAACTGAGACTCATCCAGCAAGGGAGTTTTTCTAATGTGTTTCCAATCTTTTTTTTTCTTTCGAATCCTCAGTTTCCTGTTCTTAGCTGACAGTGTGACACTGTGCGATCTTGGGTGTAGACCATCTGCTTCGTTGTTCAGTGAGTTCTACATTCAGAGATGCTCTTTTGCATACCTTTGATGTTGCTTATGTTTATGTTGTTCCTATTGTTTTCCCTTCAGCTTGAAGCAGACCTTCAATAAGGCATTTTCATACAGATAACTGCTATTCAGTAGATATTTTCTTATCAGACTTTTCTCTGTAAACTCTTGAGATGGTTAGGTGGGAAAATCCCATTAGATCAGCAGTTTCTGACATACTCAGATCAGCCTGTCTGGCATGTTTAAAGTCACTTAAGTCGCCTTTCTTTGCCATCCCAATGCTCAGTTTGAACATTTTAAATACAGCAGGTTGTCTTGACTATGGCTTGTGAGGTAGCTGCTTTAAGAAGTAGTTGAATAGGTGTACTTTTCAAAATGGCCAGTGAGTGAAACTAGCTTTGTCATCATATGTTACCAGTTGGGCTGTGTGTTAAAGAGAGACAAACAATGGGCAAAGTGAACAGTAAAGACAGCACAGTTTGTTATGTTTTATATCTTTAGTTTCCTGAACTCTTGAATGATTGGAATATAAACATATTAATTTTGGGTCGCCTTACCTACGAAAAGTTCATAAACGAACAGAGAGAGAGATAAAACAGGAGCGGGGGTTGTTTTTTTCAACATCCGTTTTTCAAGAAGCGAGTGTGTGGTTGTATCTTGTATCTTGCACTAATCAAGAATATGTGGATTTTCCATTTGCCATTTGAGTCCATATGCCATAATACAATGTCAATTTTTTCTGCCTAGACAAAACAAAGATACATAGTTAACTGTTTCCGATAGCTTAACCACAGTACCAATACCTTTTTTCCTGAACAAAGAAAAAAAGCCCAGAAAAAGGTTAATAAACATGCTAAAAATACCCTCAAAGCTGTATTTCAGTTTAAAAGATCTTTTTTTTCCATCATACTTTATATGGATCTAAAATATTTTTACCGGTTTTTGAGTTAGTAAAACATCTTATTACTTATGTACTGAATTGTACAGAATTTTTTTATTATCAATATTCAAGTTGTAGACATATAGGGTGAATTTTAAGTAAGATGGCTCTTTAAATTGTTGACTTACATAATTAATTTATCCAGTGTTAAAAAATTAGACACTATATTTAGTATCTTAGAATACCTGTTAGAAACTATGTTATGACTGACATGTCATAGATGTAAAATATGTGTTTCAATTTAAGTTTTTTTAAAAATAAATATTAATAAAACATTACAGGTTGTAGTAAGATAGACAGGATAGTCACCGAACTTATAAATTGTAACTGTTTTATCAGTAAAGTAGGTGAGCAGTCTGGGACAGCCCCATATAAAGAGCTTATGCAGGTGGCGTCTCTCTTTTGTCACATTCTTATGCTGTGTGTCACACAGGAAATAGTGGCATTTCTCAGCACTGAAGAACTGAATATGGCTATGCTCAAAGTCCTCATACTTTTTTTGATTTTTAACCAACATGTTACTGGTTTGACATGCAAAACAGGTAAAGTGTGCCTTTTATCATTTTACTCACTCTGTATAATGCTGTAAAATTCAGTTTTTCACTTTCTGAATTTTATTTTGAAAGTATAGTAATTACTGTAATTAAAATGTGTCCTTTCTTTGAACACTGTGAAATCCTTGAAGGTGAAAAAGTATCCCGTAATGGAAATAGATGTGAATCCTGCAAACGAGGCTCTTATCAGGATCATGAAAATACTTCAAAATCTTGTAAAGCATGTAGAACGTGTGACACTAGTAAGTGCTGAAGCTTTTGTAACTTATTAGAAAAACAGCTGCTATGTGAGCAGCTGATGATAAACCTGCTCTGTTAATGGAGACCAAACATGTAGTTCACACTCAAATTACGACATCAGGATTAAGAACATCCTTTGTTTATTTATTTATTGCAGATCATGGTAGTGACATTAAAGAGCATTGTACCACATTCAAAAACACAAAATGTGCGTGCCGTAAAGACTTTGTTCCATGGGACAGTGATTCTTCCAACTGCAAATGTGCTGAGGGATTTAAACGAATAGGAGGTACAAGACTGGATCATAATATTGGATCATTTACCATACACACTAAAGAAAATGTCTTTTTAAATCATCAATTCTTTTTTTCCTGCTAGGAGAATGTAAACGATGTGAAGAAGGATTTTTCATTACATCTCAAAACTCAGACTGTAAAAAATGGAAAGAGTACGTATTCTAGTGTTTTTAGTACTTTTATGATATATGATTAAAACAAATTTTCAACAGGGTCTGGACGTGACGCTTGTTGTTAACAGCTTTGTCATTTATCTTTCATTCTAGATGTAAATCAGGGGTGAAAATCAGTGGAACTGCATCGTCAGATGCCATCTGTAATGAGCCAAACAGTGATACTTACAGCACTACACTTCCCACATCAAACACAATTACTACTCTCCGAGGTTTAATAACTCAACGTCCACATGAGGGGGCCAAAACTCAGGGGATGGATACTACTACTACTCCACGAGTGGCCACTTCCACAAAGAAAGTGCTTCCAACTCCTCCTGTAGGCAACCACATTGGTAAGCCATCTTCCGATCATGCAACCTCAGATCAAAAGTAAAGCTAAGTTAACTTAGCAGGTTTATTTTGTCTTACCAGGTATGGCCCTCCTTATTTTCGGAATTGTCGGACTAGTTGTACTAACTGTTGTGACCTGCAAGCTGCACATCACTGACTGCTGGCACAAGCAAAAAACAGTACAACGTATGTGGCAAGTGATTCACACTTCAGACAATAAGAAAGGTCTTGGTGGTTTCATGTCGAGAAGTTGAATGAGAAAAGTGACGCACCAAAATTTGAAGCAACAGGCAACAACAGTTCACCTTCTTGCATCAAGATATATGCCCATACCCCCCCAGAAAATCTTTAATCATGTCAGAGATTTATTTCTTTATCATATTTTACCACTATTAGAAAAAATGGGCAATATTTCTTCACAAAATGCTGCACACACTCTGAGATTTGTGCTGTTTCAAATGGGAAATAGTTATTGTCAACAATATTATTGAATTAATTAACTAATTGGTAGTTAATTAAGCTTTTTGAAATAAAATATATATTTTTTGTTTACAGCAATGGACTCCTTGTGCCGCACGCCAGTTGAGGAAAGCTGTAATGAAAGCCAGACCCCGCTCAAGTCAGACTACATGGAACCTTGAAGTTAAACTTGTTATTTTTTTTCATTTAGGCATGAAATACACAGCTGAACCTTTGACTCAGGTAATCGTTATATCAGTATTTTTCCTTACAGTGTTGCTTTTGTATTAGAAATACATCATCAAACTATTTACTATATCTGTATTGTTACAGGTGTATTTTCAAGTCAATATTTGACTTTTGTTTGTTCTGTTTTAGTAGAATCGTGAATTATCACAAACATATTGCAAGCCTCTTACCTCACTTTTTAAACTGTGAAACAGCAAGTAGTAAACAATAGTTTTCACTACTTGAACTGTTGTAAATTGACCATAATATTATTTTTATTAATATTATTATGTTGCTCAAAGAAATCTGTATAATGTTAGTATTGATCAACATTTTCTATATGCAGATTTTTGCACAGTGACCTGAGCAATCATGCCACTAAATGCCTCTGTGAAATGTTTGTATATTCAATGTATGTATGTATGTATATATATATATATATATATATATATATATATATATATATATATATATATATATATATATATATATATATATGACATGACATAACTTAATGCGACTAACTGGGGCTTGTGACAAGCCTGAGAAATACCCAGTAAGACCAGTACAATCAATACCACTGATCCAGGATATATTATGAACTACTTTAATTTTTGCACGAAGTCTTTCTGCCCATTGTTTCTCAGTTTTTGATTACTCAGCTCTGTTCAAATTAGCAGGTCTGTGAAAACAAACATGCTTTCAGTGATGTGTGGGTTTGGCGGAGTTCCCCCCAGGCACCTAAATGTGGCTCTTTTTCCCCACTGAGACATACATCCTCTCATGTTTTCATTTTGGCCTTTGGAAAGACTGATGTTGTAAATGTGAGGACTTTCATGTTGTTTATACCTCATTGGAGATGTTTCTCGGATCACATAGTCAGAGGAGTTATGAAAGCGTCCTCATACTTCTCCTCACTTATGTTTTGCACCAGAAACCAGACACACACATTCATAAATTTCAGTTAATGCTTTGTCTGCCTGGTTGACTCTTTGTGAAGAACCGAATATAGAAAAAGCTACCGCACCCTAAATCTTCCCAAGGAAAGTGATTTAAATAAAGACAGAAGTATATCAAGTTTTCAGATCCATTATTTAAGTATAAACATGTATATAACAGTCCAACCTTAACTTAATATTAAAAATTTAGCATTTATTTAAGTATAACTCACAGGAAGTAAACATTCTTACTTAGTAAAGATGACTTTTTATTAGTTTGTGTACTATTAGGTATTAAATTAATCTTAATATATCTGTGAGTAGGCAACATTTTACTGTTGTAGCTGCTTTTTGTAAAACGCAAATATGACTTACAGAGAGTACACACATACTGGAAACCCTGCAGGTAGTTTGCTTTCAGTAAATGTCAGAGATGTAGGAAGTAGGTGTGTGGTTTCAAAGAAAAATACAGCACCTGAAACAACCTTTCGTCTGGTTTTGAAGTACAGCAGCTTGCATGCTATACTTCATGCTGTATGCTGTACATACAATATATGCCCTTTTGTTTTTATTATTATTTGTATTTGTTAGCTTTTTAACTCGGCAATCTCTATAATTCTATGTGTGCAAATTCTGGGAAACCGTACATGCTTTTCTGAGTAGGCATGTATTTGCATTTGCTTGACATTTAACCCTTATTGCAGCAAACTCATAGTAGCCTAATGTTTATGTTGGACTTTTTTTTCCTGAAATATAACATATATTATTCTGTTTTTTTGTTTTGGTGACAAGACAAAAAAGTGTTCTTTTTGTAAAAATGTATCTTGGCTTCTATATTCACTTTATTTTGATGCTATGTTTATAATGTAAGTAATGGTTTTTGTATTGTTTTGTATCTTTTTTACAATAGGAAGTATAAAATTAAATGATCTAAATAGATACAGCTGATCTACAGGTACTGAATTTGTACATCCTGTAATGTCAAAAACCCATTAACACATTAACTACACAGCGAACAGTTGATCTAATGTCACCCTGAGCTGTTAACCACTAGCAGACCCAAAGTGGGCTGCTTAGGTCAATGTCTTGATCACATTTTCTTTCATCTTGAACTTTTAGTGTGACGCCGACTGAAGTGACATAACTTAAGGACGACGTGAGCAGTTTCACATCACTTTTACTCCAGCCACAAAACACGTGTAGCTTTTTGACCTATATGTATAACATCAGTGGAGTTACATATACTCCTTAGCGAACAGCCTAAGAGAAGTAAATACTGTAACCGTGTCATTATTTTTGATTGAAGCCATGCCGTTTCTATTCATCTGCATCAAATGTTCCGACGGCACCATTCATAAAGTTTATCAGTTGGAAGGCTCTGTTACAGAACATGCTCCTTTCACCCACAAAGTAGGTGGCACTTCTGTGCTCTACTTGTGAAGGGGAATCCTGATTTCTACAGTGTCACTGCCGCCCTTTGTGGCTATATAGTGTGACGGTACTAGTAGCTACTGTCTACTGCGTAGTGAGCACGCATATGCTAACGTCACATCCTGAAGGTTTCGTACATTGAACCATGTGGTTTGGTCTGTCTGTCAATGACGGAAGTAAATGTCTGTAGTTTCTTTTTTTTATGATAGGAGGGCACACGTCATGTGGTTTAAGTAGGTGGCAGTTTTGCACAGGGGTGTCAGATATTAACCCTCTGATGCATGAATTATGAAAGCCTTCTCAAGATTTTTTTTCTTAAGTGCTTTTATTTTTCTAAGGACATGAAAAAAAATGTTCAACTCTTTTTTTCCAAAAATATGTTTTTTATTTTATAAAGTTATAGACTTGTCCACTCCAGTGACCAATATGCATCAGAGGGTTAATTAATTACTTCTTATGACTAAATTTGATCATTTCTGATGTACTCCCATAGCTTCTGCAAATATGGTCCGTCAAAACTTTAGTCAGGAAAAAAGTATTAAATTGATAGTCAGCGTGTTTACAAGGCCAGCTGAGAGAGACAGCCACGTCTCTGGACTGGGGTGGGGAAGCTAGAGTGTCAGGAGAAAACCCATTCAGGTGCTTTTTCTAAACCACAGTAACTACTGCAGCAGCATGATGCCTAATGTTAAACAAAGGGGAAAAAAATCCTCCGATTAGAGAAAGCCACATGTATGGCGCTTTGGCTTATTAATTACAATAAATGAAGTGGCTCATTTAACAAAATTTAAGCACCTTCTTGATTTGCCAGGAAACTCCCCGTCAACAAAAGCAACCTAAGGTACTGTCACTAAAAGGTCACAGAACGACAGTAAAATCTTCACATCATCATCCATTTGCACTGTGTGCTCCTGCAACATATACATGTAGGCTACAAAAATAACCCTGCAAAAAATCACACGCTTGTTTTTCTGTACATACCATGTACATCTTTAGTCATCCCTTACTTTTTTGAGTTCACTGAGGTCACCTTTGGGTTTCAGCAGGGATTATCATACTCACTCATTGTGGGCTGTGGGATTTCCAGGCACAAAACTATAAAATATTGTTATTGCTTCTGTTAGTTGCTTTGTATTATATATACAATTTAAATTAGTACACTTGTAAGAACATGTTGAACAATTCTAGAGGATCAGAAAAGTAAAAAATAGTTTTTTCCCGCCAAAATTTCCATATTATTACAGCGGTCCCTCGTTTATCACGGGAGTTACGTTCTAAAAATAACTCGCGATAGGTAAAATCCGCAAAGTAGCCAGCTTTATTTTTTTTTTACAATTATTATAGATGTTTTAAGGCTGTTTAACCCCTCACTACACACCTTATACACTTTTCTCAGACAGGCATGAACATTTTCACACTTTTCTCTATTGTTTAAACACTCTCAAAGTTCAAACCTTTGTAGAAAAATCAGTCCAGTATTATAGAATGAAACCAAAGATCAAACCTTGTTTTCAGGTCCAAAACATGGGAATAGAGCAGCTGCGAGATAATTCTACATTAATGAATCAATGGTACAGAAGTGGAGGAAGCAAGAAGAATGAGTTGAGTAAAGTTTGACTTATCTGACTGTTTTGTTTCGCTTAATGCGCCTTATAATCTGTAAAATACAGTAACTTCTACCTTCTTTTGGCATGTCCAGAAGTCCAACTTTCTGTGCGATGGTTAGCATCTTCCTCTGCCTTTTGGGTGCTACCGCAGGTGCCTTTGACGGTGCAAAACGTTTCATCGACATTGTGTTTGTTGGGGAGAAAACTTAGAAACATATAGTACAGCACATCAGAGTCACACTGCTAGCGATCGACGATTTATGTAAATTTGACAAGCTGAACGCATTCTGTACTGTACAGGAGACGTGGCACAGAGGATACTGATTGAAAATGGTCTACAGCCAATCAGGACACAGAACACAATGCACTGTAAAAAAAAAAAAAAAAAGCGTGCAAAATTGCACAAAAAATCCATTAAACAGCAAGGCTGCGAAAGGTGAACCGCATTATAGCGAGGGAGCACTGTATATACATTTTTCATCTGCTCCAACAATTATATGTAATGTGTGATCTTTTTCAAAAGTAAGTATAAGTGAACAAAAATGCAGAAATAAAAATGCAAACAGATACACATTACTTGCAAAGCAGAGAGTGCAAAGTTCATGTAAGAAAATGTAAAATTTACATATTTTGATAGTTAGACTCCAGTGAGAAGCAATATTACAGGGCAGAATCTGAGAAAAAGGGAGAAAATAGTGACTACAGCACCAGGCATATAAATACAGGTGAAGATGAGTGAGCAGATGGTTGTAGAATTTGCATAAGACCTTTACAGATGACCTTGAATGACAGACAGCCTGAAAGAGGGGGAGTGACAGCAAATAAAAAAAAAAAACAGAGAAAAGAGGCTGAGTGACTCATAGAAGACAGACAAGTAGGTGCTTGGACAACAAAAGAGTTTTGATTAACATACACTACCGGTCAAATCTTTTAGAACACCCCAATTTTTCCAGTTATTTAATGCAGTTCAAGTGATTCAAGTCCAATGATTAGCTTGAAATGATAAAAAAAAAGGTAAGTGATGAACTGGCAGAGATAAGAAAAAAGAGTAAGGTTACCCAAAACTGAAAAACAATGTGCATTTCAGAATTATACAAAAAGGCCTTTTTGTGTTTTCAGGGAACACAAAATGGGTTAACTGCTGTTCTGCAGCAATGGAGGTTGATCAAGCCTTGAAAGCTGGTGCTACTAATTCCTACAGGTGTTCCAAATGCATGATAGCAGTGTTGGAACACAATGTGGTACCATACCCTCATGAGCATCAGCAGAACAGTATTGTACTGCAGAAAGTAGTGTGTTGTTACAAAAATGGCGAGAAAAAGGCAATTAACAATAGAAGAGAGACAGACCGTCATGACACTTTAAGCGTCAGTGAGTACTGTTTCCTTTACTAAAAAAAGGCACTCAGAAATTGGGCCAAACTCTGACAGGAAGAGGTCTAGCAGACCCCAAACCACAACTGAATCAGAGAACAAGCTTCTGAGAGTTACTGATAGGCAGCTCATACGATAACAGCCTCAAGCACGGATTAATATTGGTCGCAGTCAGAGATGTGTATGTGTTACTGCAATCCGATTACTTTTTCCAAGTAACGAGTAAAGTAAGGGATTACTATTGCAAAAAAGTAATTCGATTACTGTTACTTTCCTGTAAGCACACTGCATGACTGCGTTACTAAACTGTGATTTTGTTTGTGAGAGCGTCTCATGACAATGATGCATGAGCGTGCGACGTCCGTGGTAGCACCAGACGTATGTAGAGCAACTATAATATGGAGTGTTGGAGAGAGTACGACCATGCGGCGTTTAAAGCTTGGAAGTACTGACATTACTTTGTGTTTGATTCTGTAAAAGGCGACAAAAACATTAGCGTCTACTGTAGACTCAGCGTGGGAACAAACTTTTTTCTACTTCAAATCTGAGACAGTACCTATCACGCTGGCATGGGAATGTGAAATTCACAGAGAAACCCCTGTATCCCCCACTGACATTACCACTGTGGCACAGGGCAAACCTCCACCCGTCCCACTCCTGCTAGACAGGTGAAAAAAGATTTAAGAACAACAGGACTTGGTAGAAAATAGGTTTAAATGTTAAACAAATTTTTTCCAGTCAGAGAATGTTGCATATACTTTTAAAAAGTAATTAAGTAAGAAAGTAACTAAATACTTTTGAAAATAAGTGATCAGTAAAGTAACGGGATTACTTTTTTGGAGAAGTAATCAGTAAGTAGTTTCTAATAACTATTTTCAAGTAACTTGACCAAAACTGGTTGTAGTAAGCAAGTCTCAGTTTCAACTGTGAAGACTTCGAGCTGCAGGTTTGACAGGATGAGTTGCAACAAGAAAGCGTCAGAATAAGACAAAAAGAGGCTTGACTGGGCCATGAAACGCCACCATTGGACTGCTGAAGATGGGAAGAAGGTATCATGGACTGATGAATCAAAATTTGAAATCTTCAGTTCATCAAGCAGGATCTTTGTATGCCGTCAAGTAGGTGAAAGGATGGTTGCACAGTGTGTAGCATCAACTGTCAAAGATGGACGAGGAAGTGTGATGGCCTGTGGCTGTTTTGCTGGATACTGGGTTGGTGACTTGTACAGAGTGAGAGGCACCCTGAACCAAAACTGGAAACATTGGGGCATTCTAAAAATGTTGACAGGTAATGTATATTTGAAGTTTAAATCGTTAAATTCAATAACCATTGTGCTGGAATGACCAGTTAAAGCTGGGTTAAAGTGGAAGATATGAAGTGCAGATCACTTAAGTCAGCGGTCCCCAACCCCCGGGCCTCGGACCGGTACTGGTCCGTGAGTCGTTTGGTACCGGGCAGTGAGAGTTGAGGCTCAGGTGTGAAATGTATGGTTTTCAGGGTCGTTATCAGTTTTCAGCGTTATTTTGTTATCGTTTTTATCGTTAACTCGGTTTTCCTGGGTCTTTTCACGTGTGTTATGAATAAATCTTCTTTTTTTCAGTACCAGTACTAGTTTTATTTTGTTGTATTTATCCGCGACACCTTAAAGGCCGGTCCGTGAAAATATATACCCACAGACAGCAATCTGAGGTTTCAGCCTCTGATGTTAAGTGGCAGACCTTCATAGGCTTCTAGTCTACAAGCCATACCATTGTATGGCTTTGCATAGAACTAAAGACCCATACATCTTATCCAGTAAAATGTATTACCATTAGATAAATACTATAGGGAAAAAAAACTATATATAAAAACTAATAATAAATAAGCAAAATTAATGAACACCTTTGGAGAGAAAGCACAAAGGAAAGCAACAAAGCTCTGTACTTTATACCTATAAAGCCAAGTATATAGTTTTCGTGAGTTATTATTTTTTGTAAAGATTTCTACATCATCATCATCTTTTCTACAACATCAGTGTGATCCCCCCCCCCCCCCCCCCAAAAAAAAACAAAAAACAAAACCTAAAGGGAAACTTTATATGTGCACAATCAGCATAGTGTTCTTTGTATCTTCTCTACACATTAATCGTACAAGCCAGTTTCCATAGACAAAATCTGGACTCATTGCTAAACATATTGTTCCTCCATATGTTTAAGTTGCCGTGCACATGTTGCCTGGCCCCACAGTGAAGGACTGTGGAAAACCTCCTGCAGGTTATTTGTCAGCTGAACATCCATAATATGAATTTTGCTCCATCATATACCAAAGATACAATAAACTCATTGTCATGCTCAAGAAACTAGATTAAGATGAGCTGAGCTTTGTGACATGGCAAATCATCCCGTAGGATGCAGCCAGCAGAAGATGGGTACACTCTGGTTATAAAGGCAGCAACACTACGGCAACACTATGGCTGTGGCATTTAAACTATGCTCAGTTGGTATTTGGCTCAAAGTGTGCCAAGAACATAATCCCCGCACATCGCATAACCACCAGCTTGACCTGTAGATACAAGACAGAATAATTCCTTTCATGTTGTTTACACCGAATTCTGACCGTACCATCTGAACAATACAGAAGGAATCAAGCCTCATCAGACCAGGTAACGATTTTCCAATCTTCTTTTTGTGAACCCCTGTGAACTGTAGCCTCTGTTCTTAACTGAGAAGAGTAGCATCTGGTGTAATCTTCAGCTGCTATAGTCCAAAAATGGATGTGTTGTTCTTTCAGAGTTGCTCTTAATTTGGTTGTAAATTTGTCAACCCTATAAATGGTTGTGTGGAAAATCCCAGCAGATCAGAAGTTTCTGAAATACCCAGATCAACCCGTCAGGCTCCGAAAACTATTTCAGGTTCAAAGTCAGTTAAATGACCTTTCTCACACATTCTGGTGCTTGATTTGAACTTCACCAGGTTTTCTTGACCATGTCTATGTATCAAAATTGAGTTGCTGCCGTTTAATTGGCTGATTAGATATTTGCATCATCAAGCTATTTAACAGGTATACCTAATACACAGGTATACCTATTGTACAGCCATAGTGAGCACCACAGAGGAGTGGAATCTAGGAAAGAAGCTGTCATAAACACAAAGAGGCTGTCACATGAAATTTGTCACCTGTCATTTGTGAGAGTGTGACATTATTTCAGGAGTGTTTGAGACGTTCTTGCATGTGTTCGAAAACAAGCTCCTCCAACACATGCTTTTAAAGGAAAGTCTCTTAGATGAAAGATTTATATTAGAGGTGACAACAAGCATTAAATGTTGTCTGCTTTGGATAAATCCAACAGCTTCACTGTAGATAAGCTTAGAAGTACAGCTTTATCCAGTTCAATTGTACAATAAAATAAAATATAATAGCAAGTAATCTGGTAAATTTACAGCAGTTAAAAAAAAGTTGAACTAAGCAAATTTCTTTTCAGTTTAGCGTGTTCGTGAAGTGATCTATATTTACTAGTGGTCTTTCACTTCCTGACTACACAGTCACACTCTCTGTCATGCTGACGTCAGCCACCGATATAAAAACCTGTAAGCGCACACAGAGCACTGGACACAATGATTCACTTGAACCTCTCCATGGCACTTATAGCATTATTTGTGGCCTTTTGGACTATAGGATGCGTTAAAAGCTGCGGTGATCAACAGACTCAGATGAGTGGACGGTGTTGTAACAAGTGTCCCCCAGGTAAAAAAAAACAAACTTTTTTAAAAATCAGATGAGTGTCTTTCAATCTAATGTTTTGATTAGTTTGATCTAATTATTACAGTAGTGATCTGTTTGATGTAATGATCAGATTATGTGTTTAAGCTGAACTTTTTCGTTCAAGAATACTGAAAAATACTGAAAGTCGCTGATTTTAACTTTTTCCTGGTTTTAAAGGCACTTATGTAGAAGAGTTTTGCTCTGACAGACAACAAACTGCCTGCAAAGCCTGTCCAGACGGACATTTCTCACAACTTCCCAACCTCTTTGACAGATGTGAAAAATGTCAGACATGTCAGCGTAAGTTGAGAGAAGCTGAGAAGGCATTTACCAGAACTAGCAAAAGATGCAATATTGTGTTGAATTCAGTGGTTTCAATTCTTGTCTGTCTACAGATTATGCTGTGAAATGTACATCAACCACAAATGCAACCTGTAGTTGTGCCGCTGGTTTCCTGTGCTCCAACAGCATCTGTTCGACTTGTGTGAAAGACAAATGCGTCACAGGAGAGAAACCAAAAAGGACAGGTAAGAATGGACATTTTGAGTTTTTACAGCTACGAGTAAAATATATATCCTGCCACAAACACTGGTTTGACTATTGCATCTGTGTAATTGTGGATATTTAGACTAATCCCTTAAAAGTCAAGACATGTTTATTATTACATGATTAAAAAAGATCCATGTGAAAGAATTTTTTTTAATTTGTAATTTTATTCCACATCTGCTGTTCAACCTGAGCCTACTGATCAGGTGAAGGAGGAGCTGTTCATAATGTCAAGAGTGTTTAGCAAAGAGTGAATGCTCAGTTCCCTTTTGTCTTAAGCTGCAGTCCTTACTATATGTCATCAGATATATACTCATAAAACCTCATCACTAGACTCATGACTGACATCACGGCAGAAACTGACGATAAATCACAGGATCTCCAAAGCTGACAAAATCTGTCACCCTATAACCACAAATGTCCCCCCCAAAGTATATTTCATGTTTACTGAAATAGTATTTCTTTCTTTTGTTCCAGTCGTCTCCTCGAATGCAAGGGTGATAGAATATTCGTATCAGTGTGAAGCCATATGTGGCGAAAAACAATATTTCGATGTGCAAACGAATGACTGCAAACCACTGACACAGTAAGATCGATTTAAACAGCTTCTGCCGCAGTGATAAGTAAAAGAAGTTGTGAACATGCCAGTGATGTAAAAGCTTTGTGCTAAACAGGTGCAGCGTGCTGGGGTTTCCTGAAAGGTTTCCAGGGAACAGGACACACGACTCAATTTGTGACAGACCCGGTATGTACACATATTCACACATTTTATTGACACAGGCTGTAATTTGTTGATTGCTCAGCATGTAACACTTGTGATACACGACAACAGAACATAGTGACAATATGCTGCAATCAAGAAACTTAACTATGATTTGACTTTTCACCAGGGCCCAAAGACAGTGGAGACTTCATTCATGTGATCCTTGGCATTAGTGTCATTTTGCTGTCTCTCAGCCTCTTTCTGTTCATGTCCTACACATGTATAAAGTACCTAAGGATTCACACAGCAAGTAAGTTCATGGAAAATCATATCAGTATGTCAAAGTGGAATCACTGGCATGGGCAGATTTCCTTCCGAAAACCACATGTGGCATTTAAACAATCAAAATAAGTATTCATTAACAGAAGAAATTGATGTGACTCAACCTAAATATCACTGCTACTGCTCTTTTTAAAAAATACCATCATAAGGGGAACTTCCCAGAATTATTTTCATATATTTTTGTGACGTATCAACAGTAGAAAAAAAAGATTCAAATGCAGATCATCAGATAAAAGGACTCATCTAAATTCCCACGGTGGCAGTTGGCTATAGAACTTTAATGCACTACAACTACTATAGTAGTCAATTACTGGACACTATAATATTTGCCTGCAAAGTCTGTCCAGAGGGACACTTCTCACAAGTTCACAACATCTTTGACAGGAGTGAAAATGCAACTGTAGTGAACATCATGCTATAGTGATATTATGATCATCACTGTACTATATATATGCCAGTTTACTGAAAAAATATTGATTTACATTGGAATATAATCTGATAGCCTATAAGAGCAGAATCAGGATGTACTCAGTTAAATTGTGCACATGTGACACTCCTTTTCTTCTTCTTCTTTTTAGAAATCCTCTAAGGCAGATTTAGTCAAACACATAAATACAAAAATTCTGTAGCACAAATTAACAGTTGCATTAATGTAGTTTATAAAGTGGGAAGTTTTTATAAATATATCTGTTAGCTGTGCCCACTTCTTGGATAAGCAAGAGGAAAAATGGATGGATGGATGGATGGATAGATGAGTTGTGTCTTACATTAAAGACATTCAAACCCTTGTGTGCATGGTGTCCACTACAGGGCAAAAAACCCCTAAATTAAGCTGGACATGTTTTAAGTCTGGTTTGGGAATATTAAAATAACCAAACCTCTCATTAAGTTAATAATAATTAAAGGTTAGTCTTAAAAGTCACATAACTTTTTTGAAAAAAAGTTGAGCATATTGTGATAAAACCTTTAATACAGTTACAAAGCTGATGGATAGTCAAACTCTAGCCATGATGTCCTTCTGTCAAAAACGTCAAAGTCTGCTTATCTTGCTCCCATTTCTCACTATGAAAAGTGATTAAGGTTATGCCACTTATTTGTTTAAAACAAATTGCACTATAGAACATCTGTAAGGCAATGGATGGAGCTCAGTGTATTATACTTTAGTTACATGGAAAGTCACTAATGAACAATTGTTTTTACGTGCAGCAACACCTTCTCCTTTGGATCGACTCCTCTCTGATGTTTCTATTTCACAGGAGTGAAATGTTTACAATAAATCTGCCTTTGTTCGCCTAAAATTTTGCATTTTGGTGATCAAATCAGAAAACTCCTGTGACTTGGAAAATGAAAAATGAAGTGGAAGTGAAGTGGAAAATGGGGGTGGCAGCAATGAAATGTGTGATGTTTATTATCGAATGCGTAGGTGTGCAGCGAGGAAATAATGTCATATTTCAACTAAATCATTGATGGTAATAATTCTCTCCCTGCTTTAGACCACAAACCCATGCTGGCTGTTCCTACTAACATCAGTGACTTTCACCTACCAAAGGAAGAGAGCGGGCTTCAGTTTGTCCAGGATGGATCCAAGGACAGTGACATTTGTGATCTAGAAAGCATTATTTTAAGATGATATTATAACTCTGTTCAATTACAGCCAGTATGCTAAAAATTATCTTGCTTGACGTCAGTGCACAGGATCTAGAAGGGAAAGTGAAAAACATTTGTAGAACAGACTTGATGATTCCTTTTGATCTTTAGCATGACTTAAGCAGAAACACATATGTATGGATTCATATTTAAAACCTCACTTTGATGTGGTAATGAGTTTATCTCAAGTCTATACTTGAAATAGATGATTTCTTGCTGAATATTCAGGGGTATTACAGTTTGGTCTGTAACACATGTGTTCGTCCCTGAGGTGGGCCTTGCAGTTTGTGCCCTTCTGGCATGAGTTACAGATGAGCTACACAAGTTTTTTATGCTTATTATACTGCAAATAAACACACTGTTGGGAATGTTTTAGGTAGGTAGAGTTAAAGAAATTCTACAAACGAAAACAAATCTGGTTGGTTTATTTTGTTTCTGTAGTATAGCAAAACAGATAAATTGTAATCAGAATAAATTAAATGGTTTTAGTCATTTTTCCTTTGTTGATCTATTATATGATTAATGAAAAATCTGCACACATTTTGTCGTTACAAGAACTGCTTTTTAAAACATTGTTAAAGTTTGTCAAAAGCTGTCTTTAACAGTCAAGCTCCAACTGGATATCTATTAATTGCAACAGCACATGTTTGTTTCTTTTATGAATATATATTTCTTTTGTAACTGCATAATGACTGTTTTATAAATATTAATTATTTTTTATATATTTTTTCTGTTATCATGCTGCAATACTAGAGTTGTGAATTGTGTTTCTAGTTTTTAAGATAATTTATTTAATATATGTTATCATAGTTCTTCATTTTCATATTGCATATATATATATATATATATATATATATATATATATATATATATATATATATATATATATATATATATATATATATATATATATATATATATATATATATATATATATATATAAAAGTGACATTATTCAATGTCTCACCTTCAGTGGCAGTGGTTGTTGTAGTGTTGCTGTGACGTGCAGGCCGGGATATGCTATAATAAACGTGTGACTGTTGTTTTTTTGTTCATAAAAAGTTCTTATTGACAAAAAGAACGCAAACAGTGGGCGTTACACAAAGGGTGCACTTCTTCTGCGTCCCTGCGGAGGCGCTGATGAGCACGTTTTGGCTGATCGGTCATATGACAGCTGCTTTTGTCCCTCTTCGCTTCCCCACTGGAAAAACGGCACATCTGACAGGGAGGGAGACGAAACAGGTACCACCATCAGGGGAGCGCTGACCACCGACCTCAAGATGCTTGCACTAATAAACCGGCTTTTGGACTGGATCAAGTCTCTGTTTTGGAAGGAGGAGATGGAGTTGACGCTGGTCGGCCTGCAGTACTCGGGGAAAACAACATTTGTAAACGTGATCGCTGTAAGTCTCCAGCTGCTACTAGCCGCCTTGCTAGGATACGGCTAACAGCCTTAACTCGCATAATTGCATAGAGGTTACTAAGCTAGAAGTGGGCTAAACACTGTCCGGTTCTCTGGGGTGTGCTTTGCTCTGTTGGTGGAGCCAGCATCCATAACACACACCGCAGTCAAGAGGAGTTGCTGTTTTATATTTAGCTGTTTAGTTTTGCAACTTACCGGCTACTAGGATGCAGTGTTATGGTCTAAACTCCAAAGCTCAAAAGCAGTATTTGACATAGTTTTACACGAAGGAGTTAAAAGCTGTCTGGAGTGCTTTAGTTACCTGGAAGTTAACGTAATAACACGCTGACAGTAACTGTTGACAGCGGTGCAGCCAAACTGGAACGATCACTTATGTGTCATTGTAGTACAGGTCCCCTGTACCAGTGTTATACAGGTGTCCTGTCAAAGGAGATCATCTGCCAAAAAATAATTGCGAGTGTTTAAACTAATGTAAATGAATTGGGCAGTGAAAAATGTACCACAATAACTTTTTTATTTCATATATTTATTTCATCTATAACATAACATATTCTACAGGTAATTTCTTCTTCTTCTTCTTCTTCTTCCTTTTAAATAAATAACCCCTTTGAAAATGATCCCGACTCCAACCTTTTTACCAATATAAGCAAATATGTTGCACATAAAAACATAAACACACAAATCACTTTTTGGCACGACTGGTTTCCAAAATCATGAGGACAACTAACAGAGTCTGGGTGGGTTATCTTCTTTATTTTTTATATTTATTTTCTTGTATTTATAAAAGTCAGCTTCTCAGTTTCTGTAGCATTAATGCTTAAATGTGAGATTATAAAGCAGTGTCAGATTTCCATGACACATCTAAAAAAAGGACTAGATTAACACTGCACTTAAGTCAAGCACACGTAAACAAAAGGAGAAGACATTTTTGCACTTATGTAAAAAAGACACAAAAACACAACAGCAGATTGTAGCTTCTTGGTAGGGGTGTTGGTTTCTCATGTAACTTTGCAGTTATTTCTCAAAGACTGGTGGGGCAATCCAGGTTGCCTTATTATTGCTAAAATGGGTTTCTTTCTTTTTTTCCCCTAACCTTTGGTTGTTTTAGTTTCACATATGGGGCCCTAGTGAGGGTGGCAACAGATGGCAGGCATGCCTTTTACTCCATCAGCTGTCAGATAACCAATCAGATTAAATGTATCTGGTGTAGGCAAGGTCTGATTGGTGCAGCCTTTCGTCTTAAAACGAAATAGCTTCAGATCAGTCAGGATTCATTCTGTACTTTTGTCTAATGTGCATCTTGTGTGTGTTTATGTAACAGTTGCTATCAAAAGTATGGATGAGTAATCAATTTTCAAAGAGATATGTTGCCGGGATGTTAGAGGAAGCTCTTTAAAAACATTTGTGCACTTGAGATGTTTATCTACGCTGCCAGAGTTAAAAACAAGTATGCACTTCCTCTGCTAAACCTTGGCATTCTGGTTTCTGGCTGGTGTATTTTTATGTTTTTAATCAGTTTTACTAGGTGATAGTCAGTGTATTGATGATGTATAACCTCTGCTTTCAAAAAAATTCTCAATCATTTATTTGCTACGGCCACTAATTCAACATTGGTATTCTACTATTATGTGAGCTCAGTTTTATACATTGTATATTTATGTGTTGGTCCTTTTTGTTACGCAAACACTCAGGCTACTGGAAGTTGTGAAAATTTTTTTTTTTTTTTTAAAGAATATATTTATTAAATTAGGTTAAAGTGAAAGTAATTCTTTCTAAAGACTCCGACTTGCACAGTTGAAACACTTAAAAGAAACACTGAATTGTGCTGAGGTTATATGCGTGCTGAAAAAAACAGATTTTTATCAGGCATTTACTGCGAAGAAGACGACATCTCTATAGAAATTTTCTTTGGTGCCCACACTTATCTGGTGATATCAAGGTTTTTGGGGTTGGAACGTACTCTTCCCCTTCCTTTACGCTGAGTAAATGAAAAAAATACCCTACCAGACACTAACAATAGAGTTCATGAGTAGTTATGCAGGGGTGGTTCCGCCTTTCTCAGTCATAAGACCGTTCACTCATTTCCACTTAGCTTTGTCAGGTGACTCTGGCGAGTCATGTGCTGTGAAATGTTCGTGCACCCGGCAGTGCAGGTTCACGAAGCATGGAGAAGGATATCTGCAGCTTGTGAACTTAAAAGGGAAATTCCACTGATTTTTCATACACAAACACATTTTCTTTCCACTGCAGTTTACACAAAGCATTAACAAAAGGCCAATCACAAAAAACCTAAACGTTTTATTTTATTGTCATTTCAATAAAATGATTCACTCTGTTTATTTTTTTCCTTTTATGATACTCAAATTAGAGTCAACTTTGAATGTTTTACTTTTTATAGTCCCTTCCTCCTTTGCAATAAAGACTCAGTGAAAACACTTTTATGATTGGATTATTCCTCATGAATGAATCAAAAACAAACGTTAAACATTAAAGCTGTGGTTTTACCTTAGGATGCCGTTATGTCAGTCACGCTTTCATAAGCTACCATAAGTTATAAATTGCTTGTTAAAGGTCACTTGAAGTTTAAATGTAAAAACTTATAAACGTTTCTTAGAACTGCCACTTAATTTGTAATCCGCAGCGTGTATTTCCATGCAGCATGTTGCTATGCATTTCTTATAAGCACACAGCTTAATGTATATGACTCCTGTTTTTTTAAGGAAGTTAATCAGTGCAGCACACATGCAGTATATATGTGAGTGACCAGTTGCGCTGTTATACTTGGTTATATAGTGCAGATGTTGTAAAATGTGCATTTGAAATTACTGTTTTTTTTTTTTCTTTTAATAAATGATAAACTTGTCTTTCCTTTCAGTCTGGGCATTTCAGTGAAGATATGATTCCTACAGTCGGGTTCAACATGAGGAAGGTCACTAAAGGAAATGTCACGATCAAGGTTCAGTTTTAATCTAACTGGTAAAACAAAACCCATCCCCAGAGTGGTTTTAGGAAAAGTTATCTAAAGGTTTGGTCTTAATTCTGTAGATCTGGGATATAGGAGGGCAGCCGAGGTTCAGGAGCATGTGGGAGCGTTACTGTCGGGGAGTTAATGCAATCGTGTGAGTATCCCCGACTGCCTTTCATACCTTTTGTTTCATAAAACAAACACTATTGTTGTTAAATGATGACTAATTTTGATTTTGATCTTGTCAAGGTACATGGTTGACGCTGCAGATCGAGAAAAGGTGGAGGCATCGAGAAATGAGCTTCATAATTTATTAGACAAACCTCAGTTGCAAGGAATTCCCGTAAGTGTTCCACTTAAACCAATTTAGATATTTGTGTGATTTCAGAAGCAGTAACAGAGATCTGTGTGTGACTTCTCTGGATTACTCCACTGGAGTTTCAGAGTTCAAATTTAACCTGCCCTTTTTTAGGTTTTGGTACTGGGTAACAAAAGGGATCTCCCCACTGCACTAGACGAGAAGCAGCTCATTGAGAAAATGTAAGTGGAAAAATCTTGAAGGCATTTCAACTTTTCATCAGTGCATTGTAGGTTCTTAATATCAGACGTGTTCGCAGTTTTTCATCTCGTTTTGTTTTTTAAAGAACCGTTAGGATGCTTTTCTCATGTATATCTCTTGGTAAAGGGGAACTGTCTTTATTTATATCCAGCTGTAATCTTACTGGTTTCCTCTCCTGTCAAGTTGTCAAAAATGTGCTGAGACTCTTACTAGTACTACTTTAACGCTGTCATTTTCAAACTGTGGTGTGGACGCCCCCTGGGTTTCTTTTAGGGCCATTGCAGGGCTTGTATGGCTGACTGGTGAAAGGGGAATAAATCTGCTCTATGTACCTTTACTTTAAATTAAATTGTCTTAAAATGTAGGGATTGGTTATATATAAATAACTATTCTTTACCTTTCTAGGAATCTGTCAGCTATACAGGACAGGGAGATATGCTGTTACTCTATTTCCTGCAAAGAGAAAGACAACATTGGTAAGTTGTGGCATTATTTCTTACAATCGTTTGATTTCTTTGTTGCAGTACTAAATCTGACCCTGCATATTTCTATTTATGCATTTATTTGCAGATATCACACTTCAGTGGCTCATCCAGCACTCAAAGTCACGCAGGAGCTGAAAAAACCCAAGTTGTTTTCCAGCTGTTATTGCCCTGTTACCGTCATGTCACACCCTCATCACTCTGCAATGATGTACAGTCGTATCCTCACCTGCACTTCACCGTGCTGCACTGTTTTGCTTGTGTGACTTTTTTTTTTTTTGCATTTTACCTTTTTTTTTATATTCTTAAACAAATCCCAACAATGCACTACAACAATTCTGGTACCGAACTTTAAGAAAGAAATTGGCATTATACATCTTGTAAAGCTGTACTTTAATTAGGAGTGAGAAACTATTTTTAAGCTACCTTTTTGTGTCTTCAGGCATTACACAGTTGATGCTGCCAGGTAGCTTGTTACCCTTGTTGGTGTAACATCACCTTCTTCTAGGAGGGTTTATTCAGTTCAACAGATCTCACAGTATGATGAGGTTCTTCAGACAGTCAGGTATGATGCTTAGAAACGGCTGATGTGAACACGCAGGTTTTCCTCTTTCTGCCTAGCTCGGCTCTGTGATCATCTTGACTGTCAGCCTTCCCTTGATCAGGTTTTCTCCTTTCAAAGATGTGCCAGTTGTTTTAGAAAATGCGCATTTAAGCAAGTCAGTTGAAGCAGATCTGTAAAAAATATCAAGCTAGTATGATTTTTACTGAAATGGGATGTGTGTGTATGAATATATGATTCTATTTAAAGTTCTGAATGTACTAAAAGCAACACTGTATGGGGTTGTGTGGTTCATATTGGCCTCTATTTGTAATTACCCTCAGTGGAACAATGTCCTTTTGTGCTGCCTCAAAGCTGAGAGAGAGGCAGGATTTAAAGTGCCTTGTGCAGTGTCTCTTCTCTGAAGCAAAGCAGCATGCAAGGTGTGCCTACAGTAACATCATAAAAACACCACTTCAATGTATTCTAGAATAAAAAAAGGCATGCTTTTTAATTTAAACACTGTTTTTTTTGTTTTTCTCTTGTCCTTTGGTTTGATATTCTACCTAGTTGAACAGAATGTACTCATCAAAACAACAGTCACTGTATGGGGGTGGGGGAAAACATTAATATGCTCTTTTATATGAAGTACTACAGTCATGGTAAAAAGAAGGTGCACCCTCTTTCAGTGGAAAGAATTTATGTATCAGGACAGGATAAAAATAATCTCCTTAGCAGGTCTTAAAATAAGGTCAATACAACCTCAGATGAACTACAAAACATGACATGTTGCACTGTGTCGTTATTTATTTAACAAAAACTAAGCCGAAATGCAGGAGTGTGAAAACTAATTACACGCCATGATTCAGCAGCTTTTAGAACAACTTTAAAAAGTATTATCCTGAAGTAACTATTTTCTGTGTGACTTCATCATTGTTGTGGAGGATCTTTGTCTTTATAAAGGTTTGCCTGCATGTGCCTATGTACAAATCTCTTAAGATCCCATTGCAACACCTTGATCCTTTTTCAGCCACTCTGCTGTAGGTTTGCTGCTGTCGCATGACCCAGTTTCAGCCAAGTCTTACGTGTTAGACCGCCGACTTCACATTTGACTCTAAATACTTTAGCGTATTGAAGAGATCATGGTTGACTCAGAGAATACTACGTTCCTGTGGCTGCGAAACTATTCCAAGTTATCACCAGCCAACAGGTGATAACAACAGTTTGGCAGTTGGTGTAGGGTTTTTGACTTTTGTCAAACGTAGTGCTGTGCAGGGCCAACAATTCCATGTTGGTCTTATCTATCTAAAGGACATTGTTCCAGAAATCTTGTGTTTTGTTCAGCTGTAATGTTGCAAACCTAGGTCATGGGAACCCTTATAAACAAACTTTATTTGTTCCGTCTTTTAAAAAAAAAATTGTACTGTCATGAACTTTTATATTTGACATCATAACTGAGTACTGCAGAGTCTGAGGTGTCTTTTGCAGTTTCTCTTGGCGTTATATCGTTTGACTGTTGGGTGAATTTGCGTGAGATTATTTGGAAATGATCTTCAGCAACAGTTACTTCTTTAACATTATTGTTGATTAATTTCTTTATATTTGTTAGTCTGCCAAATCAATCAATGTACTTGCCAAAACCTTTGCTTTAATAGAGGTGCTCACACTTTCTAATAATCAGTTAAACAAGTGCATTTGATTATGAACACCTTGTTGAAACTTTCCCTCTTAATTCCTATGGAAGCAGTAAGGGTGCATTTATTTACTTATTCACACACTGCTTCTGCATTTTGGTTTAGTTTTTGTGAAAAAAATAATGACATGATGTAATATTGCATGTTTTGAAATTCATCTGCGGTTGTATTGACCCAGTTTAAAGAACTGCTAAGGAGCAGTTTTTCATTATTGTTATTATTATATTCTAATATGTAAAACCTCAGGTATACTTTTCTTTTTTTGCCATGACTACATACCGAAAAGCTCTACATAGCTGTTATCAATTACCTAGCCTATTATACCTGTGATCAGATCTATATTAGGTGACCCTTGGTAGGGTTTACAGGTCAGCATACTCACTTAGTGTAGTAATACAGTAAAATCAGGTACAAGCTCCTACATACGGTCAAAGCCATGTGCTTGTATGCATATAGTAATTACTCAGTATTATTGTTGTGGTTGAGTTGCTCTGCAGCTCGTATTCAGCGGATAAGTCAAAACAGCTTTATTATTATTATTTTTTACCATTTAATTACGATAATGTTCTAATTGATGGCTTCTTAACCAATAAAAAGAGCGTATTAATTCTGGGGATCTTTGAAAGCATTTAAAGATATAGAACAAAATGTTCATTTTCCCCCCTTTTTTTCAATATATTTACATTTAACTGACCTTTCCAACTTTACATCTTTCGAAATGTAAATAATTTCTCGGTTTGAAAACTAAATGTTTCACTCTTGTGGCTCTTTCTTATTGGCGTACAAATCTGGAATGCCACGAAACGCACCGTCGAGATTGACATCTCTACGACCAATCACTAGTAGAACCCGCTGACACGACACCAATCGCCTATCAGGATGTGGGAGGAGCTGGTTTGTTGACAGGAAATGCGAGGCGGACTCACTTCCACAACCCCTTCTCGCCTGTAGTTCAGCCGGACAAACAGCGGGGCTGACAGTTGGTCATCCCTCTGAGGTATGTGGACTTAAACTATGCGTTTCAAGACCGACGCGGGGCAAAGATGCAATGGAGGTCAATACTTGTTGGTCTTGTCGTATTGAGACTGTCTCTCAGCTGCATGCTGTGGCTAGCTTTCGGACTGGGACCTAGCTGGGGGTTCAACTTCCATCTCGGTTTCAATTTGCACAAACTGGACTTGCTGTTCAGGGAGGAAAAGGAGACCGAGCCGCGAGATAACTCGTGGTCTGAACGAATACACGGCCCCAGATATGAAGAGACGGAGACCACCTGTGCGTCGGCGGGAGAGGAGTCCCCAAAGAGGTCCTACCTGAGCTTCTTCGATGGCAACAAGGACGAGTACGTGCGGAGATACAGCTCTTTCCCGGACACACTAAAGGCCAAAATGAAAGACATGGCCAAAGAAATGTTCTACTTCGGATATGACAATTATATGAAATATGCCTTTCCCGAGGACGAGCTGAATCCAATTGACTGTGAAGGGAGGGGTCCAGACGTGCAAAACCCGTGAGTCATTCACTGTTACCCCGATTACCTGAACTGACTGGACCTGCTACTGTGAAATGCAGTTCACGCTTCCAGGCGCTCAGTTATCTTAACTGTCTTCTGCACATTGCAGTTTGCATGCAGTTGTAATCAAACTGGCTTGTAGTAAAATGTCGCTGCTCAAGAATCACTCAAGAACGGGTCAGGGTTTACAAGTGGGAACCGGAGGAGAGTTCAAACCATGTTTTCTCTAAATAGAAAGCATTTACATAATTCTTATTATTTTGTGGCAATGCCAGCCTAGGTCAGATGACTCTCACTGAACAGTCCTGTACTTTCCAAGCTTAAAGAGTCTTAACAGGGATCCTGTGGGTTTCTGTGAAGTATAGCCTGTTTTTCTTCATAACATATTCAAAATTATGAAATCAAATGATCTCAAGCAAATGTATAGTTTAAGAAAAACAGAGTGAAACAACTATTTTACCCTCATGTTTGTCTTGAATTAATCAGTAAGTGTTATTTCCAAGGTTGGGTGACATATACTTGTTTGTTTTCTGACAAAGCCTCTAGATCCTGGAGAGATTTAGTCTACAGTCTTGTTTCTCCAAAACTGAGTCTGATACTGAGCAAAAAGCTCCAAAGCCTGCTATAGTTTTCCAAATCATTTAAACTTTGTTTAATTAAAAACTTACTTACTGATGCAGTTGTGATCATATCTGCCACTGCTGAGTCAGCAGTGCTATCCATCAGCTTTCCCTTCAGTCCCTTTAAAAGAAACAATGCTTTTCAAACTGTAACAGGTTTTCCCTTCAGCTGGAACTACACGCAGAACCACAACTAGATACTTCATTGTTCTCAAAGGAAATTTTGACATTTGTAGCTTGTGAATGACAGAGCATTAAACACAAAAGCCACCAAATACAGATTTGAATAGGGAAACTAGAGGAATGTTATAACGGAGTAACCAAAGGTTGTGCAAAACTACAAAAGCGAATAGATGGTACCTCACTAATGAGAGCTGTCCCTGTTGTAAGATATGCAACTAGTATGATCTGTGAGGTATGCTAAAGTGTAGGTAGTGCAAAGGGTGATCCCCATACAAAAACATTACAGGATGCATTCACAATGCAAGAATTATTACCACTGTAAAGAAAACTGTCAGAAAACTGGACAAAAAGTGTAAATGTGTCTGTGCATAGCACTGATATAGCCAATATCAAGACTATCTGATGCAGAAAATTATGCTGATAAGGCAGCATCTCTGACTCCTTTCCTCTTCTGTGATGCGTTCAAGAGCTTTATGGTTCAAGGCAGAATAGATTTCCTCAATCAGTCAGCTGTATCAGAAAAAGTTTTGAGATATATCACTAACATTAAGAGAAATTTTGTGTGTGTGTGGGGGGGGGGGACTTTCTCAAGTGTTTTCTAAGACAAGAAGGGATTTTATCATTTTTCAATTTTCAATTTCAATTTCAATTTTATTTCTATAGCACATTTAAAAGTCACAAGTACAACAAAGTGCTTCACAAACGAACCATACTTGCAATTTACAACAGGAGAAAACAGTTAACAAAGAATAAAATTATAAAATAATAATATAAGAACAGACATGAATCAGGGAAAATTAAGCTAAGTAGTTTGAAAAGCGAGCTTAAACAGATGGGTTTTTAACCGAGATTTAAAAGATTGGATAGTTTCCGACACACGGACATCAACCGGTAGGCTGTTCCAGAGTTTTGGTGCAGCGAAAGCAAAGGCCCGATCCCCCTTCGTCTTTAATCGAGACATTGGTTGCATTAGAAGCCCCTGATTAGAGGATCTGAGTGCCCTTGTAGGGATATATAGATTAAGAAGGTCAATCAAATAACTGGGTGCCAAGTTATTTAAGATTTTAAAAGTATATAAAAGAATTTTAAAAACAATACGGTATTTGACAGGAAGCCAGTGGAGGTCAGCTAGAATGGGAGTAATATGATCCTGTCTTCTAGCGCCGCTTAAAAGGCGTGCTGCGGCATTCTGGACTAATT
The DNA here is from genome assembly GCF_057382185.1 of Mchenga conophoros. NCBI lineage: Eukaryota > Metazoa > Chordata > Actinopteri > Cichliformes > Cichlidae > Mchenga > Mchenga conophoros. The sequence continues at coordinate 24,546,720 of NC_140530.1, forward strand.
GTAGGCGTTGAATAAGAGAGAATAAGTAAAGAGAATTACAGTAGTCCAGTCTAGAGGTTATAAAAGCATGAATGAGCCTTTCAAGGTCTTTATGTCGTAGGTAAGGCATTGCCTTCGAAATTTGGCGTAGTTGGTAGAAGCTGGTTTTTACCACTGCAGCCACTTGCTTATCTAATTTGAGGGAGCTGTCCAGCATTACTCCGAGATTTCTGACAGTGGGCGATAAGTGGCTGGCATAGGAACCTAAAGTCTCCGAAAGCTGTTTCAACGGCATGTGGCTACCAAAGACGATAATTTCTGTTTTGTTTTCATTGAGGGTGAGCGAATTATGCAGTAGCCAGTCTCTGACGTCACACAGGCAATTAAGCAACGGCAATAGCGGGGATTGAAGATCCAAATCCAAAGGGAAATAGATTTGGATATCATCCGCATAGCAGTGAAAAGAGATATTGTGATTTCTAAAGATTTTTCCCAGGGGTAACAGATAGAGAGAGAACAACGTGGGACTTAACACAGACCCCTGGGGAACACCGCAACGAAGGGGTGCGGGGGAAGAGGAGTGATTTCCCATAGAGACAGAGAAAAACCGCTCGGATAGGTATGATTTAAACCATGAGAGTACTTTGCCTTTAAGGCCAACTACATGTTCAAGTCTTGAAAGGAGAATATCATGGTCGACCGTATCAAAAGCAGAGGACAAGTCTAAAAGAACTAAAACCACAGGGCGCCCTGTATCAACAGTTACGAGGAGATCGTTAAAAATTCTCAGTAAAGCTGTCTCGGTACTGTGGTGAGGTTTAAAACCAGATTGGAATTTTTCATTGATTCCATTTGCCTCTAAGAAAGATTGCAATTGCTTGAGAACAATTTTCTCTAAGACTTTAGCCATAAAAGGGAGTTTCGATACCGGCCTATAGTTTGAGAGGACATTAGGATCAAGATTACTTTTCTTGATTACAGGTTGGATAACTGCATGTTTGAACACGGCAGGGACGCAGCCTGATAGTAGTGATGAATTCATTATAAGTAAAATCCAGGGTCCTACAATATTCAGGGCGTTTTTGATAATGCGAGAAGGGAGCACATCATGACGGGAATTGGAATTTTTCGTTTGAGCTATTATTTCCTTAAGGGTCGGAAAGGAAACAAATTCAAACTGTTCTAGTACCGACGAGGGTTCGGATGTTAAAGATGTGTCCTCAATGGGTAGATATGTGGATCTTAGTGCTATAGTTTTATCTGAAAAATAATTTAGGAATTTTTCACATAAAGCTTGGGAGGTCTCGGTCTGAGTGGAGAGTGGATTTATTAACGAATTAAAAATGCCAAAAAGGACCTGCGGCTTATGACTATTAGTCGCAATGATCTCCGAAAGGAAGGAGGCTTTTGCAGTTTTAACAGCCTTCTGATATTTCTTCAGACAATTGTGGAGAATGTCAAAGGAGATCTGGAGTTTGTCTTTCTTCCATCTCCTCTCCGCTTGGCGGCATTCACGTCGGAGGGTACGAGTATAGTCATTCATCCACGGTTGACGGAATGGTTTAAGGCGTTTGGTCTTTAAGGGAGCTACAGTGTCTAAAATAGAAGTACAGGTGGCGATGAAGGAGTTAGCGAGATCATTAACCGGTGTAGCTGTATCCCAGTTAATTTCGCAGAAGGCAGTGTTGGTCAGAGCCATAGAAAACTGAGCAATAGTCTCTGAGTTAATCATGCGTATATTTTGCACAGGACCCTCACGTTTCAGCTCCATATTGCACACATTGACATTAAACAAAACCGGGAAATGGTCCGATATCCCAGGATTATAAATGTCCGTAATGCAAATGTCCAAACCGTAGGATAGTACCAAATCAAGCGTGTGGCCTTTAATATGGGTTGGTTTACTGACCCACTGAGTAAGGTTAAAAGAGTCTATAAGAGCAAGAAAGTCCTTGACCAGTGGGTCCAACTCACAACAGACATGAATATTGAAATCACCAGTAATGAGAGTACAGTCATAATTAACCAAGAGGTTTCCTAAAAAGTCAGCGAACTCATGAATAAAATCCTTATTGACTTTTGGTGGGCGATATACCACCGCACAGAGGATCGGGGAGGAGCAGTTCAACTCAAGTAACTGCACCTCAAAGCTAGAAAATATGGCTGGGGGAAGCTGTCGCACACGGAATTTGTTTTTAAAAGCCGTGACTAGCCCTCCCCCTCTGCCCGAAGTCCTAGGAGTACTGACAAAAGTACATTCTGGTGGAAGAAATTCCGATAGGGAGACAGACTCACCAGGTCGGATCCAGGTTTCTGTCAGGAATAGAAAGTCTCGCTCGGAGGAGAGAAAAAAATCATTCAGAACGAAAGACTTGTTCGCCAGCGATCTAATGTTCAGCACAGCCATCTTGATCGTAGTCATCTCATCGCTATTTGGAGCACGCCTCAGCGGACGTAGGTTGCTGTGGTTCACGCCACCACCACGCGCCCGTATCCAGCTTCTAGTGGGTTGGTGGACGATTGGTAGTTCCGAATTAGCGAGTTGTCGGATCCATCGATGGCGGAGTAATCTGATGGTGTGCTGGTCATGGAGAGAGGATAGGGGTTGGAGGATATCCGAAATGGCGTAGTAGTTGGTTACACCATGTAGTTTCAAATAAGTTTTGATGCGAATCCGGATGCCGCTCCGTTTTCCCCGTCGTCTGGGCCGTTTCTTGGCAGGGGGGAAAAAAGGCAGGCAATAAATGCCAGTAGTCGTGTCTATGGGAGACGGAATGTCGCTTCCCAATTTCAAAAGTGGATATGCTGGTTGATGTTTCAAAGGTCGGAAATGTTTCAGAGGTCGGAGATCCAGCAGCGTTTGACGGTCATAAACAATTAATGTGGTTCCATCCAGAAAACATAAGGAAAATAAAACAGCTAACAACAAAAGGAACTCGGAGGAGCGGAGACGGCTTGCCGTACACACTGGCGCCATCTTGCAGACCTCACAGCACTGATTTTTAATGGCTAGTTCCTTTTCATGACACCAAAATGATCAATGATTATCTGCAAATTATTTTATAATTAATAATTTTGAGTTGCCCTGTTGTGAGCTGCACTGATAAATAAGTATTCATGTTTTAATACCCTCTTATCAGTCCTACACTGTTTATGTTGTCAAATCAGAAGAAAAATCCCTACTTAATGGTAGAGCTGGGCGATAGAACGATAACGATATGTATCGCGATATAACTTTTTCTCGATAGAAAAATTAAACTATTGCGATAGACCTCGCCGCTCTTGTCCTCTTTAAAAAAAGAAAAAAAAAGAAAAAAAAAGAACAGCCAATCCAAATTAAGTAGCGCAGAGCCTAACCAATCACAGCCGCAGCGTCACGTCACGTGACTTGTTACGTACAGCACAAGTGCCAAGCCGCACATGTGTATTTGTTTGGGAAGCAGCCAGCCACCATACCGCCCGGGTAATGGAGGAAATGAGTGTGCCGACTAGAAAAATCAACCGAGCGTGACCGAAGAGAAAACAGATGATGGTTCCAATGCCGGAGAGATTGTCGAACGGAAGAGCCATAGAAGTTCTGTAGTGTGAAGGTATTTCGGCTATTTGAAGTCTGACAAAAAACAGAATAGCGCGCACTGTAAATTGTGCCGAAAGCAAGTCTGGAAATACAATAAACTGGTGCATGCGCTACGTCCACACGTACCCGGGTATTTTTGAAAACGCAGATGCATTTGTTCTATGCATTTGCACCTTTCGTCCACACGTAAACGGCGTTTTTGGTCACTGAAAACGAAGATTTTTAAAAACTCCGGCCAGGGTGGATATTTTTGAAAACTCAGTTTTTGCATTTACGTGTGGACTAGAAAAACGGAGAAAACGCAGCGTCAAAGGTGTGCGCATTTTTTGACGTCACACTGTGCGCCACGTTATTGTTTCGGTGAAATGAATTTCTACAATACTGTTACTGTTAATTCTACTCTCTGCAGTGTTTAAATGCTTACATATACACACAGTTACTGTCCCTCCACACATACGACTCGGTTCTGCTTCTATGCCCCAGCTTTGTTTACTTTTTCCCGCCGAGGCTTCTAGACTTCTGATTGGCCAACATTTCTGCACAGTTAGGAATCTAGCGCCACCTGCTGCTTTGGCATGTTCATAGTGGCGTTTTCCTTCATTTCTCCCTTTATGTGTGGACAGGATTATTTTTTAAAACGAAAACGGAAAATCTCAGTTTTCAAAAATACCCGTGTACGTGTGGATGTAGCCTCGGTCTCTGACTGGAAGCGCTAATTCGTCATTCGGCTTTTGTCAGACTAAAGTAACTGTTAAAACTGTTTGAAAAGCTAAGCTATACAACAAGGAGAGATTGAGAATTTCCTTTTAGTTCTCAGTTTATTTGATATTGACAAAAGTTAGTCAATTTTGTCTGTTCTTCTGTAAAACAAACTAAGATTTATTTTTAGAATTAATATTTTGTTTCTAAGTGGAATTGACAATTTAGTCTGTTTCGTTTGTTCTGTTTTGAAACTTAAACGCTTTAGCGGCTGCCTTTTGTGTAGTTTGCAATATTTGCCTTTATTTATCTGAAATAGTCTCATGTTCCTTAAGTACATCTACCCTGTTGAACTTATTATGGGAAATAAATATTTAAATAAAAACAAGCTGCTGATTATTTCACATTTTACTTGTGAGCAACGGCACATTTAAATCTTACAAATATAGTTATTTGGCTTATATCGTGATAGATATCGTCATTGCCTGAAATGAAAAAAAACAAAACATGTCGTGATATGAAAAAATCTTATATCGCCCAGCTCTACTTAATGGGAAGACTTGTTCTCATATGCAGTGATAAAACTGTGAATATCACTTTGTTGTTGAATTTAAAGTACGCTTTATGTTTTGAGATCAGTATAATGTATGTCTCCCACTTGTGTGTGAAACCACAGTCTGTTTCACTTCTTTTATTTCAGATCAAATATCAACATAAATGATGTCTTGGGGAACTATTCCCTTACTCTCATTGACACCTTGGACACTCTGTTGGTAGGTTGTTTATTTACTGCCCTGCTTGCACTGCATTAAAGCAATGGTGACTGGTACTTCCTCTGTGAGTTGTGGGTTTTCAGTTTCCTTTTTTTTTTTTTGGCTTAGTTTTATATTTTAGACATAATACCAGATCGAACATGAATAAAGTGAAGATGTTCACATATCTTTACCTAAATACTTTCCTTAAATCAGCCTCCAATTCCAGTTTTGGCATTTCTTTGTTTTAAACATCAATGAAATCTTTTTTTTTATTTTTTATTTTTTTATTAAAACTGCTGTCACTTCCCATTTATATAATTTAAAGACCATTCTATCATCAATGCAAAACAATTATTTAGTCTTGCAGTGATTTTTTTCTTCTTCTTTCCATAACAAATACAGTCTTTAGCCAATTTCTCCAGTCTCTCACACTGGGAGCTTCTGGTTTAATCCAAGGCGATGTCGTTGTATTTTTTCCAATCAGTAGCATAATTCAAAGTAAATATACGAGTTTCTCTGCTCTGCACTACATTCAGAACAACGTTGTTAGCACTTCCTCTGTAAGTTGTGGGTTTTCTGCCAAGCTTTTAAGTTCCCCTGCATGAAGCCAGGTGCAAGTGTTACCGTGTCAGTCTTAAAACTGACAGCTGATTGTTGATTTACTGTGGTTATACAGTATGTGGTTTTTCTCACCAGGTGCTCGGCAACGTGTCAGAGTTTCAAAGAGCTGTCAAACTGGTTATAGATACTGTATCTTTTGACAAGGACTCAACTGTGCAAGTTTTTGAGGCAAACATCAGGTACATATGTCACTATTTTCAGAGTCTGTAGGAATCAAAATATGTCAGTGTACGCATTTTTAAAGCAAAACATTTGATATGATGACTCGTGTAACATTTATCATGATAATTGCTTTCGATAAGCTTTTAAATATCTGGTTATGTGTAGAACTCTGGTGTTATATTTCTTTCTTTCTTTCTTTCTTTTTTTTTTAAACTGAAGGATCTTGGGAAGCCTTATTTCAGCACACATTCTGCTGACTGACCCAAAACATCCTTTTGGCAATGTGGGCTTTGAAGGTTACGATAATGAGCTGCTACATTTGGCTCATGACTTGGCTGTGCGTTTGCTGCCAGCCTTTGAGAACACCAGCACAGGCATTCCCTACCCCAGGGTGAGTGAGACTGTTGTGACCACAAATTAGAGGTATATATTCTTTCGGTCTCACTTTGCAGCACACACCTTAGTTATCATGTGAGCAGAAATTGTCATTGGTCACTGTAAATGCACTAGATTTGATTTGTTTGTATCTTTATCACAGGTGAACCTGAAGAACGGAGTTCCTCCTGACAGTGTGAATGAGACCTGCACTGCAGGAGCCGGGTCCTTGCTGGTGGAGTTTGGAATTTTGAGCCGCTTAATTGGGGATTCGACATTTGAGTGGGTAGCTAGACGAGCTGTCAGAGCCCTGTGGAACCTGAGGAGCAACGAAACCGGTCTTTTGGGTATGTATGTTGTTTAGTACAGCGTAAAGACTTCCCCTGGAAACTTTCTTTTTGTTTTTTCTTTTTTTTTTCTGTTTATTTGCTGAAATTATATGGCCACACAATGTGAATATAAACTTAAATTTCTCTTTTTAGGCAATGTAGTTAATATTCAAACAGGGCAGTGGGTTGGCAAGCAGAGTGGTCTTGGAGCTGGTATGGACTCCTTCTATGAGTACTTGCTTAAGTCGTACATCCTCTTTGGAGAAAAAGAGGACTACCGTATGTTTACAGCTGCTTATGAAAGCATCCAGAATCACATGAGACGAGGGTGAGTTCAGCACTAAAGAAATGTGACACAGCAGCATTGCACAGCTTCACTGGGTTGCAAATGAAATGTGAAATGAATCCCAGCTATGTAAATCAGTCACTGTCGGATTAAACAAGCAAAGAGGAAATAAAACTGCTGATGGTTTTTGGTTTTAGTTTCTTACTAAAGGAAACTTCAGGAAGGAAGGAAAACTAGATTCAGAAACTTAAAGCTGTCATGAGACTTAACAGAGATACACATCAGCCCTTTATTCCTCATCAGTAAACACCGATAAACACCTGTTAAGGATCTGAAGTTGTGTTTTTGTCTTTATGATTAAAATCTCTTTGCAGCGTATAAAATCACAATTTCACTGTGATTTCATTTAGAGGCATAGGGACTAGTATTACATATTATTTCTGTGGTTTTTTTCCCCAGGAGAGAGTCGTGCAATGAAGGAGAAGGTGACCCACCTCTCTATGTTAATGTGAACATGTTCAGTGGTGAGATAATGAACACCTGGATTGACTCACTTCAGGCTTTCTTTCCTGGCCTTCAGGTGAGGATTATAGTGGCAGCTGTGAGTAGAACGTGACCGAGGTATCGGCCTATATTGTCTGTTTCCTGATCTATTTGTATTGCCGTGTAAAACAGTTCTTAAATGAAAATTAAAAATGTTTTAAAAAATGGTCTTTAACCATGTTATGAGGGTTGATGTTGCATGATTTGTCCACCAGAGGGCACTTTGCAACCTGCCTGGCAACTAATCCTCTCTGAGTCAGTAATACTTATTATGCTATTAAAACAAGATTATTTTTAAACTGCATTGTCATGTTATCCTAGTAAAGACTCACAAATAACTACATATAACACATGTTAGGGAAATTCAGTCTTCTTCTCATCTTCTTCTCTAGATTTCTCGAGAAATTTCTCTAGAAGTCTAGAATCTTTGTTTTGTGTGTCTAAAAGACAAAAATTATCAGGTTATATAGCTAATTTTTAAAATTCCCCAAATATTGATAGCAATCTAAAAAATCCTGTACTGTAAACAGCATGGTGTATACATTGTTTTATTAATCTAAATTAAAGCTCTACTTCTGCCTCATAGGTACTGAATGGCGATGTAGATGATGCCATTTGCCTGCATGCCTTCTACTATGCCATCTGGAAGCGCTTTGGAGCTCTGCCAGAAAGATACAACTGGCAGCTGCAGGCTCCCGATGTGCTTTTCTACCCTTTAAGACCAGAACTAGTAGAGTCTACTTACCTGCTGTACCAGGTAACAGTCATGGTCTTTGTTCCACAGCGTTTGGTGCTGCTGTCAGTGACTGTTACATCTCACACAAGTCTTCTTTTTTAACTTCTGCAGGCAACCAAAAATCCTTTCTATCTGCATGTTGGAATGGATATTCTACAGAGCCTTGAGAAAAATGCCAAAGTCAGGTGAGATTAAGTTTAAAGTTGTAGATGCTTTTGTCCAAGAAATAATAATAGAAAAATACACTGTTTACTCTTTTTGAGCTTGTTAAAGCTCTTCTGTGTTTGCTTTTGGCTGAGCGGAATTGTGTTCTTTGCAGATGTGGGTATGCCACTCTCCATCATGTCGTGGATAAATCCAAAGAGGATCGCATGGAGAGCTTTTTCCTCAGCGAGACATGCAAATATCTTTATCTGGTAAGTTGCAGCTTGACCATTCAGATAGAAAGCTATGTCTTATATGGCTATAAAATTATATATGAGCGCAGTATATAGTCGAGATAGATCTTTATTCAAGTTATTGCAAGAGATGGTACTTTTGGTTGCTCCCTTATTTCCCCAGAGGGCGCTACACAGGGTGGATCCGCATGTTTGATTTGGCACAGGTTTAATACCGGATGCCCTTCCTGATGCAGCCCTCCCATTTTTCCCGGCTTGGGACTGGCAGTGGGAGTACCATACCAGTTGCTTTAGATTTCTGCACTGAATCCACACCATAGGTACATCATAGCCGCAAATCCCTCTTAAACCCTGTTACATGACCTAATGTGCATGTACATGGAAATGTAACTTACATGTCATGTTGACACATTGTGCAAGTATTGTGTTCACAGAGTTTCAACTACTATTTTACCACAGTTGAATTTATCATTGAGAGAATAATAACAATCGCCTCAATATATAAATATTTAAAGATGCCTGCAAATTCCTGGAGGGACATTGCTGAACTTATTGGGAATGTACAAATAAGTGGAAAAACTTAAGGGGAAAGTATGTTTGCACCCGAAATGACACACACAAAGAAACAAAAACCCACTGACCACAACAAAGAGTAAGGACGCAGAAGGGAAAAAGTTGCCGGATTTTACTTGTCTCTATTGTGGCTTGCAGTGCATATAAAACTCCAGGACACAACCACAAGGTCATTAATGTGTAACACACACACAATCGTGAATGCTGGCAACAGCGTCAGCTACTTGTGTAGTTTACGTCATAGACTCTTCAAAATGTAACGAAGTCTAAATCACCTGTAGCTTGTGGCCCCCTGAAGCTGTGTGTGTATGTTCTCCTGATTCTAAGGTGTGCTGCCTGCCTGCCCAGGCCTCATATTCCACTTAATGATCAGTTTGTCTCAGCATTTCAAATCCTCTTTGTCAAACTGTCTTGCTTTCACATACCATGACCACATGAAGTAATTTACTGTCCTACGTGGCTAAAAGATTGATTTTCTAAGCCAGTGTACTCACAGTGCACTGGCTTAGAAAATTAGCTGAGATAAGGACTTGCAGGCAGCTGTTGTTGCCCAAAATGACCACGCCCAGTTACAGCATCATCTTTGTTATGCTGTTTAAACGGGTAAGTATTGAATGGACATATTAACTGTGGGGACCAAACCATTGAGGTTTCCATGAGGTATGAGCCAGGTGTTAGTACTGATGTCCTGCCTGTCTTCATACTGTGTAAATAAAAACCTCTCCTATGCATTGCAGCTGTTTGATGAAGACAACCCACTTCACAAATCCGATAACAAGTACATCTTCACAACCGAGGGTCATGTTGTGCCTATAGACAAACGCTTCAGGGAGAAACAATGGAATGATGACTTTCCATGTGAGGAGGGAGCACTGACAGAAAGAGAGCCAGTCAACCAGCCTGCTCCAAGAAACATCAGCAATGTAAGGCCATGTTCCTGTCGAATCTAGGCCACTGTTCTCACATTACAAATATTTCAACAGTAATTGTTTTCTTTTTAAAACTCTCTGCAGTGTAACAGGATCCCAGAGGAGCGACGGTACACTCTCCCATTAAAGAGCATCTACATGAGGCAAATAGATCACATGGTGGGAGTTTTTTGAGTGATGGGATGGATGTAATGAAATTGGCAGGGGCAGGCCTTTATTGCACAGATGAACTGACCACTTGTTGGTTAAAATCCTCTTCCTGTCTGTTGTGCTGCTCGGGAAACTCACACTAAAGTAATCCTGAGAAAGCAATTTGATTAAATTAAGTTTGAGCTTTTTGTTTCTGTTTTGCTGGATGAAAATGTTGCCAAACTTTTTCTGTGAGAAGATGAGGATTCATCCTTTGTTGCATTTTGGCAGGCAAATCATTGAGAAAGTGGTGAATAACTGTTGTGTTCTTATGGAACAAAAAAAAAAGTCTGTTCAGGTATGAATGTGTGTGATTATGTTTGTGTATGCACATTTGAATTTTCAGCTGAGCTGGGAATCATAATGCTGTGTTAATGGGAACAGTGCCATCTAGCCACATGAAAATGCATAGCCTATAAAAACACTCAACTTAACAAGTCTCTCTAAACATGAGGATATGGTGCCTCCTTGCAGGTGATTCGCACTAGATCAGTGCTTCTACATAAGGGCTGTATATTAACAGATGATAGTAACAGGTACGAACTGTCAAATCCAGAGGCTGCGTTAGATCGTGGTCATAGGAATGTCGTTCTTTTTGTACACCTGAGGCTGGTTTGCAAAAGAGTCTAAACTATTGCCACTATGAATTTTTTTTTTTTTTCTTAAACCGCACTAGCCATATTGCAAGGATTTTAAACTGTCTTCTGTCTTAGTTGTGTTTTGCACATCACATCAAACCTCAGTATCCAGGGAGTTACAGACAACATAAAGGTAAACTGCCTCCTGCTTGTTAGCTGTTAATTAATTTCTGATTAGTATTGAGCTAAACATTGATCTCTCAGGCTTCTAGCTACTCAATGTCTTACAAAGAACAGAGCAGTGCCACAACTGTATGAGCGGGAGATTAATGACGACTCTTTAAAGTGCCTTCAATTTGTCTTCGTTTCTCTGGATGCTGTGCAATGTATATGATAATGTTGTGAATAACTTGGCTGAAAAAAGGCCACTGTAATGTTTTGCAAAAAGAGTCATTCCATATGTATGTACAGTTTTACACTGATTATGACATGAAGCTCTTTTTTTTTTTTAGATGTAAAAAAACAAGCCATAAAATGTATTGTTTTTTTTTCTCCCAATGATAGTTAATTTTCAAGAAGTGCAAATTGATTTTTCATCAGTTTTCTCTCAGACACGGTCAGTATACAGACTTTCCTGCAATTTAATTTCTGTTATCAGGATGATTACCACGTGGTGAGAACTCAGGGTTTAAAATAAACACATAATCAATGAATGCTTTCATAAGAAATAAAACTTTGAAACGTTGCCTACAATATCTCGAGATGGTGCTGATTTTCTTGCAAATGAGTGGCTACACTGAAGTACAGTTGTACTGTGAAAACTGATTTTCTTCCACAAATATAAACAGAGAATGTTGTTTTTTTTTTGTTTTGTTTTTAATTAGCTGTGATGTTTTATTCGTGTACAGATTTAGTTTTGGGGTTTTTTTCCACTTTTGCCAAACGTCCTGACTGTATATTGACTGTAGTGACTGCATTACACAATGACATTACAATATAAATGTTTTATTTGTAGGAGATGGCTATTCATCTTCTTTGATAATGTGCTGCATTATATCAGTGATATTTAAGTTCTCTAAAGGCAATTACCCCGATCGCTTCAAAGTTTTAGTTGCAGGTAATGTACACGTTTCAACTCCTCTTCCGAGGAGTTAAATGAAATGATTGATACCAGCTGATAGTCTGGAAAGCACAGAATGCTAATCACAGCTATGTCACAAACTTGTTGCTCAGAGCTATCAATTGTAGAGCTTTTACATGTTTATTCAGAGAGTTTGGAAATATGCCTTTTATTAGCTTGAGAGAACATTCATAACTTTGCTAAAAGAGGCCACTGTACTGTTTATTAGAGCAATTATCCTACGTTTGCAGAGGGAAACAGTTTCCTTTGCTCTGTCCAAGGAGAAAAAATTACATTCTCAAGTACACTGAAGCTCAGCACATAATTTGTTTAATCAAAATGAAAAGTCTGTTTGTGGCTCTAATACATTAAAGGGGATCTATTAGTCTCATTTCCAGCTCCTTATTTTTATTAATGAACTCTAATAGTTACTTTGAATTTTTCACAGTTTGAAATAATATTGATCAAATGGCTTTGGTTCAGGCCCTCAGTTCCTCCTTTCTGAAACAAGCTCTTTTAGCTCCCTTCTCCCGTTCTGTAGGATAACTTTCTCCTGATTAGTTGCCCCTTTAGAGCAGAAGAGACCATCAATGTCATCTTACAGGCCTAAGATGATGACGCTTTTTTTCTTTTTGCCTCTCTAAACACTTGAGAATCGAGGAAAAAGGAATCTTCCCATTGAACCTTTTGGGGGATTTCCTTCCTCTTTGGAGCTAAAAAAAGGCCACCCAAACACATGAGATATCAATGGAAAGCCCCAGATGTCCTCTTTTGAGTACATCAGACTTAGTAGGGTCAAAAGATATAGACCAAAAACAAATGTCCACAGAGGACATAAATGAACAGGCTGGTTCTCAGGAGGATAAACCATCACAGTGGGTTTTAAGTCGTACAATCTTAATGTGATTGAAGTGCAGAACCTTCAGCTTTAATTTAATGGGTTTTACAACGTATAGCATTAACTACTTTGGAACAAAAGCAATTTTTATTGCTTAAACAAGGATGAATTTTAAGTAACATTTTTTTCCAGGCAATGGCTAGAGCCCATGGAGTTCTTCTTCAGTTGCAGCTTATTTGCTGGACTTTCTACCTTCAGTAACTGAGAAAAATACCACATTTGGTTGAGATCGGGTGACTGACCTGGCCGTTCAAGAATATTTCATTTCTTTGCATTGGGAAATTCTTGTCTTGCTTCTGCAGTATGCTTTGGGTCAGTACTTATTTGCACTGTGAAGCACTGTCTGATCCCGATTCCACTGGCAGACATGCACGTACCAGAGTATTGCCTCCACCGTGTTTGACTCATCATGCGGTGAGCTTCAAATTACGACCTTTCGTCTGTGCAGGCTCTGTAAGATGTTTTCAGGCAACGTCTAATCTTGTCTATCTGTTTTTGAGTTCTGGAGCAGATGGCTGAAATTTTTTGACTTTTAATTGTTTTCTAATACATTTTAGAGCTTTTTTCTGCCGATGAAGATAGTAGATTTTTCACTTGTAACATTTTTCCTTTTTGAGACATTTATTTTGTATTTTCGGCCTAATGATGACCTTCTTGACTTACTTTGTGATCCCTTTGGTCCTAATTTTGAGATTTCCACTGAAAATATATGAAATGCAAGTTCAACCCCTGGACTCAAGTTCAGTTCTCTTAATTTGACAAAGCAACAAGCTTCAGTTGGACATGGAGTTGTCAATTATTCTATTTTGAGCTTCTGAAAATCTACATATAAAAAAATGTAACTGCTGAATAGTTACTGTATTTAAAAAACAGGGAGGCAAAGAATCTTCAACGCAGAGCTGTTCTTTGAACGTTTATGAAAAACTAAAGGCGGTCACTTGTAAAAATGACACGTTTCAATGATTTAAGTAAGAAATATTCAGTGAAAATAATAAATGTAAAATTCTAAACACAACACTGCAGAGTTGCTTTTAATTTGTGAAAGACTGAGAAGTACTGAGTTTTCTACAGAAGCTTTAATAAGTTTGATCAAGGAATACAATTAGTGGTTTCTGTACAGAATTGTTGGCTCAAAGGCCCAGAGTTTTAATTAACTTAAACAAATCTTTGACAAATCTATCCCTCGACATTGTTACATATCAACATGCTGTCGCCATACTTAATTAACTGTCCAACAGAAATCTGCTTAATTATATACACTGGCCATTTTCAACTATTGTAAAGAGTTAGATTTCCTAACACTTTCATGTGACTCGAGCATGTCACAGGTTCGATTTGTGACATGCTCGAGTTATGTTACAAACTGCTGTAGTGTGTTTGTACATAAAAGCCATTTCTAGTGAAAGGTTCTGTTAAAATATCTAACAGAGGCTGAAGTGCATATGCAGGTGGTTAGGTCATCTTCTTTGCCCTTTTAGCCGTACACTGATCACTTACCGTAACACACAGACAATGCATTAGCCGGAAATGTTTTCACATTACATGAGAAAAAAAAATCACTGTTTGCTGACAGAAGCTCCTGATGTTTTAACTACACACTGCATGCCACCCCCCAAAGACCAGTTCAAGAGACTTGAGAGGAAAATTTAGATGAACTGAAATTCAACTCATCTGAAACCTGCACGGAAGTTTCTGAATTTGGAGCTATCTGAAAAAAAGTTCTTTGTCAAAGCTAGAACTTAATTTTGAACACAAAAAATAGATTTTTCTTTTTTGCATTCGCTGATTTGAGGATGGCCGCTTGCAGGGACAGTTTTCATCTTCAGGCCTCAGTTTGAATTGAGAAAAAGATCTGTGAAATGTGATAGGGCTCTACCAGCACCCTGTAAAAAACAAAAAACAAAACAGGAGTGAACCATAGTGACCGATGACAACAGTTCATCCTGATTATCTTTAAAATCATTTTTCTACTTTGCTCACCTTCATCTGGTTTTCTGCGTGTTTTTTTAGAAGAGACCGCAATCCTTCAGGTTTTCTTTGATGATGATGTCGGTTACGGCATCGAACACAAACTTGACGTTCTCTGTGTCGGTAGCGCAGGTCATGTGAGAGTAGATTTCTTTGACGTCCCTGCGCAGGTTCAGGTCCAAGAACTGCATCTTGATATAGTTACCAGCATCCTCATAGGTATTGGGGCCTGGGTGAGACAGTGTAATTATAAAGTTTTGCTTTTACTTAGCTTGCCACTATCTTAAATATGTATTTGAAATGATTATCTCACCATCATATTCAGGGAAACACATGCTGAGATGTGCTTTCTTGATCTTCTCAACGAACACATCTTTCTTGTTGAGGAAGAGTACGATGGAGGTGGTGGCGAAGTAGCGGTGGTTGCAGATACTGTTAAATAAGTGCAGACTCTCGTGCATGCGATTCTGGGAGAAAAAAAATCCCAGTGAAGAGACTTTCCAAAAACATGGACACTAATAAAAGAATATCAAGTATCTAGTTTAACTTGTCATACCACTTCATCATCCTCCACCAGGACCATGTCATAGGCGCTCAGAGCAGCAATGAAGATGATACAGGTCACGCCTTCGAAACAATGGATCCACTTCTTCCTCTCTGACCTCTGACCTCCCACATCAAACATTCTGCATGAGAACAGGAGCATGTTGCCTTGTTTGCCACCGTGCACACAGGAAGCCCAGCGGCTGATTTGTTTGTCTTATTCTCTTGATAAACATTGCTCTGGCTCACCTGAAATTGAGATCTTTGAAAGAAAACTGAGTTTCGATGATACCAGTGGTCTTCACTCTTGATCGCAGCACATCCTGCTCAGTGGGCACGTAGCCTGGTTGGATCAGTCGCTCCAAGTCATTCAGATAGCTGCCGGGGGAAGGAGAAGAGAATAAGTCAATGACACATCCTGATACAAGAGATTAAAATAATGTAGCAATGTTAAACCTGAGTAAATGTGATATCTTACTATCCAGCAGAGTCGTTGAGTTGGTACTCTGAAGCTCTGTCAAAGCATGCCTGTATGCCAGAATCTTTCCACAGACGCAGAATGATATCTGCCATTTCTTTAGGCATGGTGCCTTCCTCAATGGTGTCTGCAAGATGCATGAGTTTCCTGGCATCATCCTGCATGGAGGCATGTGTGTGTTTAGTGAGCTATAAGGACCACGAAAGCTGTTTAGCTTCATATGTATGTGGAAATGAGTGTCAGCAGTGGTTACCTGCTGATCAGAGTGCCCGTAGTTGATATTGAGCGTGTTCATGGCCTTCACAATGGCCATGATGGACTGCAGGGTGTTGCTGTAGATGATGGTAATGAACTCCAAGCATTCTTCAAGCGAGTAACCATCTTTGTGGATAATTCTGGTGAGAAAAAATGTAGCATTAAAAAAATGCAACTCATAGTCAACTCTAAAAGAAGGTCAGCAATGCTCAGATGCAAAGTCAGCTTACTTCATCTGTTTGACAATAGTGCTTTTGCCTGATTCTCCAGCACCTGTATGGAAGAAGAGCAAGAATTGAATTGTTTGAATGACATATTTATAAAAATGCTTTCATCATGTTTAAGGATCTAGGGAAAGATAAGTGGGTAATTTTGACCTTATTTTGGTGCTAATTTTGTATTTTTGAGTTAATTACAGAAGACGTTGCAATTTTTCATCAGATAAAGGGACTTCTTACTTCAGGTCTAATCTTTTCTTATCCCTGACCTACATTACTAGAGGACTCAAAAAAGCTATAAATGACGCAATATCCATGACCATTTGTCAGATAAATATACCTGACTGTAATACTGAATGACTTTCCTGAAAAAATCAGTATTTCTTTATACAGCAAAACACAGTGTGGTGTATGAAATTACTGGTTAAGCTGCTGATCAATTTAAAACTGTAAATCTTCACAGAAATGACTTTTTAAACGCACATTTCTCATTGATTTATTGACACATTGCCTAAAGTGTATTTAAAATATATTTGAGGGCTACAGCCACAGGCTGTGTTTGGGTTTTGTGGTACAGTATCCTTGTCCTTCACGGTTAAGCCCTTTGTGCTGAAGGACCTGTTGTTTCAGGATTAACAGAGGATTGGCTTGAGTGATTATCAAGGTGTCTCAGCAATTTAGGGACACAGGTGATTAGGCCTTTACATGACACAGACATGTAACTTCTTATCAACACCTAGGCTGTTTTAAAATTAGGCAATTTGGTAAGTTTTTAAGGGTTTTGGGGTAAATAAGATCTATCCATAGCAGTACTTCTACTTTATTTGTATGATTATTTGACATCAAGTATATGAAAAAAAATTGCATCAAGAAAAAAGGGAGTTTTGTATGTTTTTTCTTTGCAAACTCAAGTTTGCGAACAGAACATGCTACAGACAAAACTTTAATTAGAATTAAAAGTGCTCTAATTATCATCACCATGGGCCCTTAGATATGTATAAGCAGATATTGTTGTTTTCTACTAATGCGTCTTAGCCATTTGGTTCTACCAGCTCTCCTGTCTTTACCTAGCAGCAGCAGCTTGACAGTTCTTGCATCCTTGTCGGCATCCTCCTTCAGTTTCTTCTCCAGCTCCCTGGAGCGTTTTTCCTCAGCGCTGGCTCCAGCTCCCATCCTACTTTACCCGGCGTGGGCCCCCTTTGCTCAAGGCCAAGTGTCAAGAAAAATGGAGGCAGGTCCTAGCTGCTCGTCAACAATGTGACCGGAGCCTTCAACTGTGCAGCTGATGAGTCAACTGCGTGCTGCAAACACTGGAGAATGTTTGAGCATTTTCCTGACTTAGGAAAGGATTTTGGGCATCCTCTACCCACCTGATCAGTGGTGACCAATAGAGCACAAGGACAGGAGTGCTTTTAGGGCAGAGCGAAAGGTGCAGGGGAAGACTCGGGCATACATCAGTGTAGGATCTAACCTATCTAACCTTTATGGGGATTTTGCTGTGCTCAGCAGAAGATGAACAGCGGCTCAAGTGCTTATCTCTCTGTGTTGTTTTTAGGTGCCTTCAAACAGGACCATGTGAGGCTAAATATTTGTGATGCTAGGTGTTTTATATAAGTGCAATTTTGGTTAACCAAACGAAATCAATTCCACATTAGCAGTAAGTTAAATTATTAAATCTGGAAAGATAATGAGTGCATGTTTGCATGTTGTGTGCTTAGTGCTTTTAAGGGACTAAAGATAGATAAAGGTTTTGTAATTTGTTTTTAAACAGACAAACAAATAAACAATTGTATTTAATCAATTAGCCAACGAAATACACAACCAGACGCTCAGTTCCAGGTCCAAATATGAAATACTAACATTTCTTATTACATACTACAGACTGAAGGGTGAGTTCTGAAGTGCTTAAAGGGCTTTAGGGTTTCACCCGACAGATCTCATTGACCTCAATCTGAAGCTGGTTAAGGATCCTAATCTACTCACGTTCAGTTGTCTATGCATGCTTGCATGTACAGCATGTGCACTGATGTGTTACGGATGAAATACATTTTCCTTAAAAATTCAATAAAGCAATCTTACTTTGCTCTTTTGAGGAGCTCAAAATGATAAAGTCACTGTGACTGAATACACTGTAGCCAATCAGCACAATGAGAGAATTTGCTCAGGAGCTCTACTTTAGTATACCGGTAAGTGAAATTTGTTAGTCACTTCTTTACATTCTAAGCCACTTTACACTTTGGGTTTGTAGCATTTCAGAGTAAATCTTATACTTTTTGCTCCGTTGGGTTTATTTGCCACCCACAAATACTAGTTACCAAACTTTTATATTAATTGACTAAGGAGTGCACAAGATTTAAAAAAAAGAATAAGATACCTGATCAACTACTGTGCTTAAATAGAGTCCTATTTATTAATATGATTAATATTATTGATATACATTGACCACAACGTTATTAGGTACACCTGTTAACTATTGTGTTAATGGAAATATCTATCAGTCAGTCCCAGAGCACTAACCCAGTGCACATGTTAACATGGTCAATTAGGCTTTATTAACTTTTTTTTCTGGGCCTTTTCCCTCTCTCAGGAAAATAGCTACCGGCACTGTGTTTAAGCTATCCATACAGCTTTTGTTTAGTTTGGGCAGTAAGAGACTGACATTGTATTCATGCATATGGAGTCAGATTGCAAATGGAACAAAAGACACATGATCTTGATTAGTTGGAAGATGGTAAATGGTCTGTATTTGTATAGTGCTTTTCTTGGTCCTAAGGACCCCAAAGCGCTTTACACTATACACAATCATCCACACACACATTCACACACTGGTGATGGCAAGCTACAATGCAGCCATAGCCACCCTGGGGTGCACTGACAGAGGCGAGGCTGCCGGACACTGGCGCCAACGGGCCCTCTGACCACCACCAGTAGGCAACGGGTGAAGTGTCTTGCCCAAGTACACAACGACCGAGACTGTCTGAGCCGGGGCTCGAACCGGCAACCTTCCGATTACAAGACGAACGCCCAACTCGACACGATCGACAAGATACACGATACAACACAAACATGCTTCAAGCTTGGTTCTTTTATCTCTCTTGTTTAGATTGTGGAAATATTTTAGGTAAAGTGACACAAAATTAATGTATTCATATCCAGATGATTCAAAAATTTAGAAAAGTAAAGATGTAAATCCCAACAGACTGTGCTGTCCCTGATATAATATCATAGTTTGAGCTCTCAAACATTCAGGCCTATTACTAGGCTGTCTTCAGAAGTGTTTTCAGTATGTTGCTGTCGGTCTACTTATCTGCAAATTTTACAACTTCATTGAGTATTTGTACTGCGTGGTTAGCTCTTCATACTACCATTTCCACTCCAATAGATCTTTACAGCAGAATCAGGTCTGCTATTAAAGTAAAAACTTTCACTCATTTGAAAAGTAACAGAGTAGGTGGGAAAGCCAATGCAGACGTTTTCTGGTGCTACTATGATTGATGTGTAAGCAGCATGGTTTTTTCCCCAGATATTTTTAGAACAGTGTCAACCACATCTGTATTTACTTACTTATGGTTATAAGGCTGTTACGAAGAAAGAAGTGCCTGCATGGCAGGAAGCATATCGTACTATGTATCAACACTGGCAAACAGAAGAGAACGTGTGTTATTATAAAATATAGAGCTTTAATTTATTAGTCAGCAACAATGATAAGGAAGAAAAGGTAATAATTTTTTTACAAGTCATTACAATAACACCAACTGTGCATACATAACTTTACCTCAAAGTCTGCAAATCATTTGCTTTTCTAATTTTTTTGAGAGCAAAAGAGAGAGAGAGAGAGAGAGAGAGAATAAAAATCACAATCTTGCCTTCAAGCCTTTCCCACCATAAAAAGGTGTGACCACATCCATAGCATTTCCATATTCCCACAACAAGAAAGACATTCACTGACATCCACAGCAATGTAGAATTTTAGACAAATACCACATACATACACTGTACACGTCATGCACAATGAAAAGCCACCTTCTAAAGATTTTGGGAAAGATTTCTCTTCAGGTTTGGTGGCAATCAGCTTTGCTAGTGTTTGTATTTGTGACACCTTGTAGAACTTAATCACTTCCATGCTTTTATATAACGTCTGTGGCGGAACTGTACTGGCAAACATCTTTGTTGGTAAGTAGTTGATACATTAAGCACATCCCTAATCAGAAACATTACTCTCCAAAGCTCTGAACATCAGCCCAGTTTTTGTAGACTGATTACATTTTACATATTCCCCCTGTTGAGAACTGATATTTAGCATAGAAATGTCAGGAATGGATTAAGAGAACTAAAAAGAAATTGTTAAGCCTACAAACTGAATGCTTTGCCTTATATGAATACACTATGTAAAATGCCACAGATATTGGGGAAGTATTTAATATTTTTGAAATGACCAATTCGACAACAGAAGGTGCTTTGTTCATTTTATAATCACAAACTGTTACAAACTCACACATAGCTGCCTGCTGGAATATCTTTTCCCAAAGAGAGAAAAGAGAAGGCAATGTTATGTTATCAGCTTTTGTGTCATTAAAAGACCCCCTCCCCCTTCCCCCCAAAAAAGAAAACAGCTTATCACAAAGATCACGTTAAGGATACGACACTGAGATGTGATATTCACATATAAACAAAACAAACACTTGGCAGCAACCGATTCTGGAAGAAGATGAGTAACAGCTCTACTTGAGGCCCGACTGGACCACATCGTGAAAGGAAAGACGTTCTACCTGCCACAGAGGGCTCTTCATTCACATATAACTGTGCGTCCGTGACATCACAGCTGCAGTCTCTGGGCATTTCCATTATCCGTGTATGTCCTGTGAAATGCCATTTTTATTGTTTTTTTCTGTCAACAGCTTGTACTTTGCAGTAAAAAAACAAAACAAACAAACTGTCCAATATACAGTACATAGATCTGGTGAAGAAGTTCAGAGAGTTACGAGACATTCGCGGACATCCCGACTCCTCTTTCAGCTTAGACACTGAATACTGCCAGCAGTCAAAGGATCCAACATGGTCTTCACTTAGCAGTTTCTGAATACATGTCCATCAGTTCTTGTCCATGTATGGATACTCCCAATGTCTGGGTTTAGTGTCGCTGTTTCTTAAAAACACCAAACATAAAGATATTCTCAACAAAATAACACATCTTAATAAACAATAACACTAATAATAATAATATAATAACCACAATATTTGCACAGATTGATCTATTCACAAAAAACAGGGTTGCTAGATAGGTACAAATAATTACTTTTTACAACCTACAATAAATATTGTGTATTTCCCCCTCCCCCCGACAGTTACATAGAAACTGTTTGATGCTGTTGCGTTGTGTTTCTGCAGTTTCTGTCTTGTCTTTGATGAGAATTTGATTTTTCTATCTGACTGGAGTCATTCCCCTAAATGGAGGGTTGCAATGTTTAGGAGGTTGTGTGTAAAGGTAGACAGGGGGTTGTTTGAATACGATGTACATCAAGCTTCTCATGTCTCAGCTGGAGTTGTCTGCTCTTCATGATGCCGGCGGTTACGAGGTTTCTTCTGTTCTTTCAGCTCTTTCAGGCTTTTGCCTTTGTTGTTCCCGAAGCTGCTGTCTCCCAGTTGCCAGTAATCCTGGCAGTACTGGTTGATCAGCCCCATCTCTGGTTGGCTGAGGATGGTTAGCAGGTCCTTATACTGACTGGCACTTGGAGTCCAGGCACTGGACTGAAGCTGAGGAAGAGCCGGGCTGCCTGTCTCCACCAAAATGTTGTTGACTGTGCGACTAGAAAGGACCACCAGTTGCAGTTTCACAAGAGTGTGCTTGAAGTTTTTCTCTGTGGACGTACACTGGTAGATGCCGCCGTCAGATGACTGTAGAGAGCGGATCAGAAGTCCTTGATCTGTTTTCAGCATGCGACCCTCTGAGCGAATCTGGGACGAACAGAAGGCCAGTAAAGATTTTAAGTTTTAAAAAAGATAAACAGAAAAAAAGATCATAGAAGGTTTAATATAAGAGCTGTACTCACCTCTTTCCTCCGGTCACTGTTTTCCTTCTGCACATGCCACTTGAGAGACATATGAGGAGACCTGGCCTGGCACTCCAAGAATGTAGTGCTTCCTTCCACCCCGTACTGAACTGTCTCCAGAGGGTTCTTATTGGCTACAAAACAACACATGATGTACAGTTGCAATTTTATTTGTGAGATAGCTCCCGAGTGAAAAAATGCTGGTGTCTAAATGCTATAGTCTTAGTACAACGTGACACTCACTGCTATAACCTCTGCACTGGCGGATAGGATTTCCATACTTCACATCTTGCCGACGACTCCGCCTAGAGGGGTCAAATCAACAGCCACAGATATAAAATTTAACCGAAACACACTTGAAAAATAAGAAATCTGCATAAATACTCCAACTGCAGAGGTGGGAAGTAATGAAGTGCAAATACTTTGTTGCTGCACTTCGTCTGCTTCATTTATATATTCCCTGTCTACACAATCCTGACCCTCACCTCTTCTGTGAGGCAGAATATCTGGAGCAGGATTTGCCGTCCCAGGCACAGTACGGGTCCCTGGCGAGACAGCAGTCAGCGCAGACCTCCCCGTACACATCGCATCGATGGAGAGCCAAGTGGGTCACACCCAGGACTGATCCGACATACAACTGTTGCTGTTAAAAGAAAAACAAATACAAATTAGAAATTAAAACAGGAACATATTTTCGAGCAAAGGCCATTTATTTTACAATTCTGGACATCGCTAATGTTTCAAGGAAGAATTATAGATTTATATTTAAAGAATGAATAATTGATTGAAGCTACTTGCACTGAGATTCTAAGCCATCATCCTCAAAGTGACATAAGAAGGCTCCGGGTTAGGCTATACTCTAACCTAACCTAGAGTCCTGTGTCTGTTTTCAGTATAAGCTGCACCAAATTACACAAAATCTATAGTTGGATATCAGGTCTTGGTTGCGTACTACAATGTTTTGTATTTAATCATGCATTTTTTTTCCTTAGATTGTGTATTTTCATATTGAATTTGACGACTGTGTTCTCTGTCTGATTGCTGTTAGCTGAACTGTTTGGTCTGAATCAAATTACACTAACTTACCCTTTTTGATGAAATCTTCATAGTAGTGATTGGAGTGGGAACCTGAAGTGACATAATTAAAAAACATGTGAATGCTGGATTTGTTATTCTGTATCACAGATAACAAACATGGTATATAAATGTAGAGTAGGGCAAAAAGAGGATTAGTAGCAAAGTGACTAAGGCTGCAAGACTGACCTTGAACACCTCCACTTCCTCTAACACCAGCTCCTCGGTCTGCAAGTCATCTCTTGGCAGGACAATCACTTTCTGGACTGTACCTCGATCTGAAAGAGTGGGAAGAAGTAACTTTGGCTGAGCTCTGTTGATTTATTTGGCTATTAATACCTTGACCTTGGTTTCTTCATTGTTATTCTAAAATATCTGCAACAGAGAACTGGTTTTTGGAAAGCCACACTATGACTCATTAATGTTTAAGAGACAGATTGTTTCAACATGCGTATGCAAACCTCCCAGCTAAAGCCAAGGCCACAGAATTTAACAGTGCACAATGATAGACGTGTAAGATTACTGTGCAATCATCAGACAATGCCCAGTTTTGTTCTTAAAACACTTACCTGTGCCCAAGAATAGCACCTCATAGCTCCCATCGGCAGCTGTCACTTGGTCAACAGCAATTGTGGTGAACTCGTAGTCCACATTGGTTCTGACCACCAGGGGGCGCTTGTGCACTGGGTATACAGCGTTGTACATAGTGGGGTGGTTTCTCATGAAGTTGATAACCTCATCTGGGTAATCCTTTGTGGATTTCAGGTTGGGGGTAAAAGTGCCTCCAGGACACTAGTAAGAAACCAAAAATTTCTGTTGAGCAATTTACTTGTTTATCTTATTCATGGTTCTAGTAACATATATATTATATGTTTTAACTCACAGTGCCAGGTCGAGGGTAGGGGATTTTCCCAGTGTATGGCACCCACTGATAGTTGGGGCCTTCCTTGTGGGCAAATGGCCCATTAAAGACCATACGGATGTCAGCCATAGAGTACACACACACTGCCGAGCCTTTAAACACAGATCTGGAGGAGGGCAGGAGGAAAAGAAAAGAAAAGGTGAACACATAAAGACAGCAGCTCGAGGATTCAGATTTTCTCACTCCCTGGGATAATTAGTGCGATAGCTCTCCGTGGCTGGTAGAATCTACTTCCTTCCCACGTACTCACATACTTACAGGAACACACTGAAACATTATGACGCACAAACACACACTCAAACTGACTCAAGTAGAGTCAAGCTGTCTGACACACTGACATACAAACACCCACATACTGCAGAGAATCGCCAGAGTACAGGCTCTTGCCGCTGTGTGGTGGGTGTACTATGTTTGTAACTTCTGTCATGGGCCCCTGTCATTAGCACCACATGTGTTTTTATCAGCTGGGTTTAAACATGCCTGATGCCTAAAGAGAAGATGGAAACAATAACAGTATTTGTTTCTCAAATACATTAATCAGGACATGTTTATTATGACTCTGCGTGCACCTCCTCCTGCTTTGTGTGCCGTCAGAATCTCAGTTTACACGTCTGGTTGGTTGACTTGAATTTTAATGCTGTGTGCTGAATGACAACCTGCTATCAAACCTGACCTCTGAGGAACTTATAGGCTCAGTCAGCCTCCCAGAGGAACGCTACTCCCTCTGGGCTCAACATTCACTTTCTGTCTCGTCTTTGCATCCTGAATGTGACGGCCCACACAAATGCAACGCCGCATTTCAACATCAGACAGAGCAGACACCTTCGGGCTCAGCGGAAAGGAATAAAAACCACAGGAGGGAACCAAAACACACTTTCTATCCAAAACTGCATCAAAGTTAGAGAGTTTGAAAAAGCCATGCTTACCCTGAAACTGAGAAGACGCCATAGATGACAGGATTCTTTGTGTCTTGAGTTGGCTGGATATACACATCTCCTACAAGATAATGAAAAGATTTATAGCAATTAGTCAGAGTCATAAACCATAACAGGCAGTGCATGACGAAGTACTTGGATCCCTAAGTCGATTGCAACAGTTAAATGATATCACATTAGTAGACATTCTGCAGGTTTGCTGGCAAAAATACATGAAAAGTAGACAGAACTACTATGCACAAAATGGCCATGTAATGAGTGCAAATGCACAACATTACTCCTGTGATACTCCTCCCTACTCTAACCTGTTTAAATCTGAAAGAAATAAAACTGTTAAAATGAACCTAACTAACCCAAAGTAATAGTACTTGTGACACTGAGACTTTTTCTTCCTTCGCTGTGAGCTCATCATGAATTGCGGTTACGAGAGTCTCAATGAGATCCTGAATCTAAACTCTTCCAAAGCTGAAACTACAGTTCCTCGGCCTCAGCAGGGAATATATGTGAAAAAGAGATCTCGGGTGAAACATGGCTTTAATAGGAGCCATATGGATCCAGTGACTGTGGGACTGAGGCAGTTTTGAGCCCTACATATCCTCTGATGGTTTCATTAGAGAAAAGTGCAAGGAAAAACAATAAGAAGGAAAACTGAAATACATTTAATGTAGACAGGTAGAGCAGAAAAACACCCAGTTCCATTTCATGGTTTTTCATCAATGGAAAAGAAGAAACAAGTTCTCAAATCACTTGTTTGAAAAGGCCTTGGACAAAAAAATACCCTATAGTCAAAAGTCTTTAGAAAATACCAATTTCAGTGAATAGCCATGAAATCCTAGCCTCTCTTTTTATAACCCATGGTTATCTGAAAAGCTGAAAACAAGCAACAATAAGAGTGTGGATCGGCCTGCTCAGATTTCTCGCTCAAATATCAACTGACTGAAAGTAAGAAGCAGCATGTTAAAGAGCGAAAGGAAAGTTATGCATGTGGAACTGAAGGTGAAATGTAATAACACACGCTTTAATCTCTGTACCCTCGACTTTACTCAGCGTGCATTGGATAAACAAGAAGAAGCTTAAATCCACATGGCTTGCATAAAAACATCATTCCTGACTCTGCAGAGCTCCTTAATAAACAAACTCCCTTTTGATCAGGAGTTTAAAATCTTTTCAAACATAAAAAAAAATCTCCTTACATGCCAAGGTATGAAAATGACAGGTAATGGCCCCTCGCTTAAGCAAAAAATTAACTTTTGGCAAACACTGCAGAAATTCATAACCCGTCCGACGCCAGTTTGACAGACCTCCTGGCTATAGAACAAGCGCAGTAAAAAAGAGAAAAGTCATAAATCGGCAACGAACTGGAACAAGTTGCATAATTCGAACTTTTGTTTCTGATGTGTCAGATCAGACAGAGTCTCTGAGGCGCTGTCAGCATCACATTAGCAGAGAAACATCTTTAATTGCTGTAAGCGCAGAAAGAACACAAAGGGCTGGGCTAAATAAGGTGCTGTGCAGTAAAAATAAAAGTGCAGGTGAATTATGCACTCAGTAAACAGTCACTGTGTGGAAGAAAAACTGTCAAATAAAGACAGATTGTATATTATTATCTCCCTAATACCCACTCTGAAAGATGTGCACCTAAAATGTGTTCTTAAAATGTCCAGTCGAAATGATTGTGGCGGAAATTTAAAAACAATCCTCTCCCCCAAAAATACATGAAGAGTGAGGATGTTTTATGGAGTTCAGTGACTAAAAAAATAACTAGATTTAACTGAAGAAAACAAAAAAAAAGAATATTTCTCTCCATAATTACATTTTGGAAAAAGGCAATAAAACCTTATAGGTCACAAATTAATTCTCATTTTTGTCTGGCAGACATTTTTCACCACTCGTGTCTGTGTGCCTCTTTCTCTCTGCTTTTATATTCCTCCTCTCCCTCCTCTCGGCAAAACACTGAAAGCTTTCTCTTCTGTTAGCCTCACCATCTGAATCTACTCCACTCTCTCCCCCGAGTCCTCATACAACCACTCCGATGCCTCTGCTGGGCTCCATCAGGACCAGCAGGACTGGAGACAGAATACATTTTTACCAGACTGTCTGTGGTTGTGGGAAGAGCGACCACAGAGCTGTGGGATGTTACATTGCACCTCAGGACTCAGAATGACCTCATCACGAGTGCTCATCTGCACCGAGGCTACAACTGACAGTGGATGGACCGCTAAAAGTACAGCAACACTGACAAAAGAGTGCTTTTCTGTCACAGACACTGAGTGCTCTTAACACACAACTAACATCTGCAAAGCCTCATCACTGCACAAGATTAGGCCTACTATAGATTCAGCTCATACCTGCACCGTCGCTTGATGAAATGTTTAATACTACTGTCAAAATTCACTGTGGACTGGCTTAGATGTTGAACTCAGGCAAAGTACAAATATAATCAGTTGAAAAGGTGTACAAATCAGGGTTTTGAAAGACTCAGGCATGAAGAAGGCTGTTTTGTCGGTGGTGCTTTATGTTGTTGAACGCAAGCCTGCACACTTTACACATCAAGGCCGTTATCTGAGTTGTAATTGGTTACAGAAAATGCACCCTCTGGTGTTTAAAGTTTGAAGCCAATGCTACGTTCCAAAAACTGGCGTTCCTAAAAGGGTAAGCTAATCAGATAATCAATCCCTATAGACCCCCATGTCAAATTGCACAACTTTAAGACATAAATAAACATATTCTACTCCTAAATGTTTTGGCATTTTCCCTTATCACAACTGCAGGGAAAGCTGTATAACTGAGTTAAGACTGTTGTTTTGTTTGTTCAGCATTGTACTAAAAGACACTTTAAAGAGTTGGTTATTCAGGCCTTTCTGTAAATTCATTTTAAGTACTGTATCAGGTAATATTAGTAATAATAATCTTACTATAATGATCATAACGTATGAGCATATCTCATTAATCGATTTCCATGAAACTTTATAAACTATCTAGGGTACCAGGGTTATCAACATCTGTCTAGGTATTTAGGACCCTTACAAATTATATACATTATGTGTAGCAGCTAATCCTAAAACGCATGGCACATTACATGTACATTATGTGTATGTGTACATTTTGCTTAACTTTTTAGTGCAGTGGCACTTTGCAGGTCACTGGGATGTGTTGCGATGCATATCTGTAAATAAGTGTTCCACAAACATGATGTTAATAGTGCCTGTAATTTATAATAATAATAAATATATGTATTTATTGTTCATTTTTTCCATGTTTATGAACAGGAATTTTTGTCATCTAATGATAAATTCTAAATTAACACACACGTGTGTGTTTTCATACATAAGCTAAGTGAAAAAACAGTCTGTAGTAGTTTGTATCTGCTTAATAATAATATTGGATAGGTGCAAACTTGGACTATCAGAACTTCTTGTTTCACCTGCGGCACTCACAAGGCAATTCAGACTGAATGTGAACATGGGATAAAGGTGATTATAGAATTTGTTTTGTACTGTCGTGAAATATGGTTTGCATTACTGTGAAAATAAGTTCCCAGCAAGCAGAAGCTAGTCAGTGTAGTAAAATAAAATGTAAGTGCTGCTCATTCCACCTGTCATTACAATGTTAAGGATACTACAAATCCCTCCTTAATCCCGTCAGTCATGTGAGGCTGTGATGATCCACAATGTGCTGGACTGATTCCTGCTGCTCATTACTTTGATTACTCTGCATGTGTGTCTATGTGGTTCCTTTTTCTAAAAACAAGGCTGTGAGACACTGATGGTGCTTGAAAGCAGGCTGATTACATTCTGACATTATGGACATTACCTTTTTTAGGATGACACCTACTTTACAGGAGGTTCAAAGGAATATACATGTCAAGATTAACATGTATGAGTCAGTGATACCTTAATCTAAAGCTGCAGCTTCTCGGGGATTCTTCCTGCTATTGCAGCACGTAAGAAGAGATGTGCTAAATGCTGCTGGATGTGTCCCCGGACTATAGTACAGTAAGCTGCTGGCCCACACGCACCGCACCAAATGCCGAGTACATGTGGATTAACATCATGGAGAAAGTATGCAAAGCAAATGTGAAGAGAACTCTACAAATGATGAAGTTGTTGATACGGAATCTGTCAACAACAAGTCCATCTGCAGGGCCTTGTTTTGAATAGTCGCGGTTACGCAGCCATTTAAGAATTCTCACTTTCCATCTGCCAGGGTTTCTGTGAGGTCAGCGATGCATTCATTATGTGCTTTACATTAACTCCTACCAAATGGACTATACGGTCCCTGACTTGCGTTAACTGAGCTGTAAAATGCAACATGCGACACATTTAGAAAGAAAATGGTTCATTTCTCTTTTAAATATGCAAACTTAAATTTTAGGTTTAGAGTGACTACCGGTGACGCGATGCGGTGTTCAAAATCCAGAGATGAAAGGGAGCATCAGAGAAGCTCTAAAAGGGTCAGGGATCCTGGGAAATAATTCAACTTACTTAGTTCATCAAAGTGTGTCTCAATGCCATCAGCTCCGGGCACTGAGCAGATGAGACGAGCCTTTAGAAATGTGCTCCACTTGTTCACCAGACAGCAGTGTCCACCATCATCGTTCTGAAAAGCAGAGACACGCGGGAGTCATTCTCACACTGCTCCAAAAATTACTCAACGGGATGAGCTTGAGCAATATCTGACCAACAGCTGTTTGGAACAACTGGTCTGTATAAATAAAGACATAGCTTTATGTTTTAGCTTGGCCAGTCTTCACAAGGCGGTCAGAAAACCTTTGCTACTGAGGCAAAGAACTGGGATGATACATGAAATCAGTGCATTTCACAGTCAGAATGATTTAGGGGTTAGAAGAATAAAATTTAATGTTCGTTTTTATCTACTAACATTTACAAGGAAAAAAAAGTTTCCAATTTTCTTGTGTGCTTTAAATGTTTCAATTAATATCGTCCAGAAACTTGACTTGACTTTAATCTTTTTGGAGGATATATATAATCTTATTTAACCTCTAAAACATTCAAGACTGTTAACACACAAGATGTGAGAAAAACACAGCAACTGTTTATAGAAAAAATAACCAAACACTGTGAGACTGTAAGGATGCTGAAAGTAGCATTTAGCTCTAAGCCTCCTAGAACAGCTAGACTGTCTTGTTTTTTCATCTCTTTTGAATTACACACTTAAGGGATGCAGCTTGCAAACACAGAACCCTTCAGATGCATTTTTCTGAAGTCTACGTGCAGATGCTTTGAAAGTTTTGAACACAGCTCAATTGTTTGTGTGTCTACAACACTACAATGCTAATTAAACACAGGCTTTGCAAAGATGTCTCTGTATGCCTACAGACGTGGATTAAAGTCAACCCTGCTCTTCAAACCTTTCACCCTGAGGAAAAGAAATAAAGGATCTCAGACTTGGCCTTTGAGGCAAATGACAAATACTTTGCTAAGCATCACTCTGTTGTACATAGTAATTATTAGTCAGAAAACAGTTTCTGATGATCATGGGGGACTTCCTTTATGGGCCTCAAACTGCCAGCAGAGCATAACTAACCATTACGGAGACACATAAGCATTAAATTTGATGACTGGTGTGATAACTCACCAGGCAGATCCGCCCTATCCTGGACTGCGTCATGGGACTC
Organism: Mchenga conophoros; assembly: GCF_057382185.1. NCBI lineage: Eukaryota > Metazoa > Chordata > Actinopteri > Cichliformes > Cichlidae > Mchenga > Mchenga conophoros. The sequence continues at coordinate 24,577,548 of NC_140530.1, forward strand.
TGGCCCATCTCAGATGCTTTCTCGCGGAAGAAGAAGTAGAGTTTATTGTCATTCTTTTCAGCACTGTCTGGAATGAGGTGTGCATGAACAAATGTGGGATCTGTAGACAAAAAAGGAAAGAAAATGTTCAATACAAGTCTTGGAAAATACATTATGTGTGCAGGCAACATATTTAAAACCTCTTTACAGCCACAAAAGTGTTTTTCAAAATGTCATGATGTCACACTAAAAGTAGCCTCCCATTAAACATTTTGTGAAATCACGTGCAGATTTTTGAGTTGTGGCCAAATGTGCCGTGTGAGGTCACAGAGACCTTTGACCACCAAATCAAATCAGTTCCTTCGGTCCTCGTGAACCTTTGTGCCAAATGTCAAAAAGCTTCCTAATAGCATTCAAGAGAAAAGAAGAGGGACATCCTGAACGCACACAAAATTGCCTCTGACCATGGCTGTATGTTGACTTTGTATTCTTTAGTTTACACGTGTACCTGACCATTGTTTTAAGATAAACAAGGAAAGCTGTCAATTATCAAGAAAAATACTTGAGACCTTGAAAATCTTGTTTCATTCAACAGCTTAACCCTTCGAAATAAAATGCTTTTATTTATTTATTTTTATTAATACTATTATGGGCAAAATAACAGCAGCCTAAAGACTAAACAGCACTTTGACACTCTAAACTTGTCCCTTTATTTCTTCCTAGTAACAATGCTCAATATGGCATCACAGTTTGCTCCCGCTGGCTGATTCACTGGGTCAACACTGGACACGCAACACAGAGTGCCCCTCCCCACTGTGACAGACCAGGGTCCCAAATGAGGACAAACCAAACCAAGCGGAGGGGGGATAACCAGGAACCATGTAATGGGGGAGGGGGGATATCTGTGACATCTCACATGGCTGATTAGCAGGACTCAGGTGTCCCGATTCAGTGAACCACTGCCAGGGGATTGTTGTCAGGGCAACAGGGTCAGAGGAAAATCTGGGAGCCTGCAGGATTCAGGGGGGTGGGGGGGGATGCTGTGACTGATTTGGCCATATCAAATGAAAGCTCTCGAACAGCATTTATGTCACTGAGCCAATCACAGTTCATTCACAAAGCAAAGGCTACTCTGAGTCATTATTGACTTGCGCTAATTTTCTCCTGCAACTACACTATTGACCCTGTTGTCAGACTCTGCTGCAGGCATGCAGTGAACAGTTAGTGTAGTGAATGGCATGCTTTGAGTCAACTGATCATTCAGTCAACTGAAACTGACTGGAAAGGGAACATTCTCAATTTGACTATCAGCAGGATGGTATTTAACCCCAAGGTTTAACTTGGTAACCTAAAACATTACAGTAATGATCTTAAGAAACTGAGGAGTAAATAAAAACTGGTCTACAGCAAAATGAGTCAAGGAAAATCCTGGATGCAGAACAAGCTGTGAGTTGAGACATTACCATTTAACCATCTGGAGTTGTACTGATCAGTCCTCATGGCTGTCTGCTTCCCCAGTGTACGGAAGATCGCCGAGTCTGTTCCCATGAAATCAATGTACACTCCTGCATACAGCTCTCCATCTGTCAATCACAGATGAAATGCCAAGGTGAAGTCATGATGGATGAAAACATTTTCACGTTATACAGAACATGCTATCTACCATGCCAGAACTTCATTAAAAAGTGACGCCATCCCTCTAGATTTCCCCAGCATCTGACTGATGGCATGCATGGCAGATGTGGCCATTCAAAGGCAGGAATTTTAACTCAGGACAAATTAAAACATGTTCAGTCTGATTAAACTCAGCTCACAGGTGTCTGTGTCACGTTTCAGACAAAAATGCTATTCTCATAATTACTGTACTCGTGCTTATTGGGCTAATCAGTGAAATTTGAAAGAACAGCTGCAATTAGAAAGTCAACTTCACATCAGACAGATTCATGGCGTATAGTTTAGAGATCAAGGAAAGCCAGTCAGATTTGACATGTTCGGCGTAAACAGAAACTTTCTGTGCAGCACCTAGAAAAGAAAGCAGAAACTTGGAGCATTTGCTTTCTATACTGTGAACCTTATGAGGAGTGAAGTGGAGGCATAGCTTGTGAAACAGTAGTGTAAAAAAAACCCACCTAAATCCTAAACCAGGGAAATTCCACCTTCCTGTTGTGTCAGTGCGGTATGCCTCTGCCCTGCCAACTATGTGAGACGACATTTAGATGATTTTTTTGGTGTTACAGTTTTGCTTGGGTCAGCTGTAACTGAGCTGACATGGCACAGCAAAAGAGAGAGAGACGCTCTCCGCCTTTGTCCTTCACGCATACGTATGCACGCTTGAGCACATGCACACACAGAGGGCAGAAGGTCGCTGACCTGGAGCCATGTCTAACCACCTGTAAGCAGCTGGTAACAAAAGACCACCTACTGACATGAGAGCGCACACGTCCATCTGACCAGCTAAATGACCACGTATCTGCAGACCTGCTTAGACTTGAAACAGCTGACTGACTAATGACTGAGATGGTTATCAGTAAATTAATTTACTTGTGTACATGTGATCATTTATCGACTTTCTCTATCTTGTGTGAATCTAAAATCAGTGTTTAGTTTTGAAATACTGGTTAATTTAAACACAATCTAAAGAAAAAAACCCAAAAGCTCTCTTTATTTGCCCTTTTTTGTTTTTAAATGAACAATTAACTAATTAAAAGGGTTTATCATCACATCATGCACAACCGTCAAGTCTCCTTAAAATTCGGTAACACAGCGCTGCAGTGTCAAAGTGATCACCAGTAGTCCCATTCAGCAATACAAACCAAACACAAACTGCAGATCTTTTATGTCTTTCACGCCTGCACACGTCGTTGGAAGGAAAAACAAAAGCTGATACTTACTGATCAAAGCCGAGACGCTGTTCAGCTTAGGGTCATAGGGACATTTTCCTTTCCCAGAATCCACTTTACCAGGTTCAAGGCGGAAAATGTATTCCTGTAATGGTAAAAGGTGAAGAAAAACATTAACCACATGGTAACAGATTTATTATGTTTAAGGAACTTTTTTTTGTTTGCGCGCGTGCGCGCGCGTGTGTGTGTGTGTGTTTGGGTGGGGAGGGGGGGCAGTTTGGCTATATCATTTACTTTACAAGACTTACAAGTTTTAAAAAGGCAATGGCGTCATCAAACTAATGTGATCAGTTGGTTAAGTTGGTAATAATGATTAAGTGTGAGTGGTGACCCTATAGGCAGCTTACATGGCTCTGCTAATGGGAACAAATAGTGCACAAAAGCGGTTATCAGTCGATGGCGAGGTGGAGGCAAACGCTGACAGCAGTTCAAAACTCATCCACCATGCTTCTCATGTTAGTGGCTCAAACAAGAATTCATTATTCCACAGTGCAAGAGGACATGTTGGAACATCTGTGTCAACACTGGGTACATGTCTACACGGAGGTCATTCAGGCACTTCAAAGCTCACTGATGATGTCTGACAGGTAGGAAATATGTAAGGCAAAAAAGATGTAAAGCTGTGTTTGTAACCTGAGCTTGGATATTGTTTTTTAGTAACAAGATACAGTATGACTCATAAATATGTGTGTGGTGATGAAAACGCTACCATTTGCGTAAATCAATGAAGATGACAACCGTGGTTTGGGTCAACGATTTTGTGCATTTGTCTGAAAACTTTAGTGAAAGGGGGAACTTTTTCCCCCCGCATATTTTGTTTGTGTACATTTGCTGCTTAATACTGGAGATAAAGGTCTGAAAAAAAAAAATACTAGTCATTAACAGGATGCAGAACTTTTTTGTTCGTTCAGTTCAGTTTTGAAAGCAGAGTTGATTGGAGGCTCAGTAGTTCAGCAAGCTGCCTCGATAACCCAAGATATTTAAAAGAAGAAATTTATTTATAGTTATGCTTTCCCCCTATTATTTCCCCCAACTCTAATAAAAAAAGTACTCCAGGTGGGCATAAAACTCTACAAAACTTTCAGCCCACCTTCGCCTCCAAAGGCTGTGATGTAGCGCTGTAGTCTGCTGCTCGACTTGTTCTCCCTCCAGATTGGGATGCCTGTTGGTAGTGGAACCCCTAAAAACAGAGACATGGCACAATGGCCATCTCATTACCGACGTACAACATCCCAGATTAAAGTCAACTGATGCCGACCATGACATAAAAAGAAGAGTAAATATGTCAGAGCAAAAGGGATTGGACAAAAGAAGTCGAATAAAAAAAAGTAGTTCTTAAAGATGGAAATACAAATGTGAGTGGGTCAAAGTGGAGGTCAAAGGTGATCGAAGAGAGCCTGATGAGTGGCATTGATCATTTGATACCCATGTGCGATTAGACTCAGAGACATGCAAACGCAGCTGTAAAGCATGCAGGTTATACAGAACACATTAAATCGCAAACAACATATACACTGAATATAATTACATCAACATATGAGAAAATACGTGTACGCATGTTCACAGTGTAACTGTTATTAGCAACCAAACTAAATGTTCACGTTTTTTACACTTTTTGATGTGGAGCTCATCAGCCTGCAGAGAAAGCTGTGAAGCCGCCTCGAAAAGGCATAAAAGCTGATGCAGTTAAAGGAAAACGTTTGCAGTTACGGGACAAAGTTTGGGCATGAACTGGGGATTAAAAAATGTGTGAAGCCCTTTGTATAAGACGGGGACGAATTTCTGAACAACTGGTTTTTGTTTACATCTACTGTTACTGAGAAAAATCTTTACAGTGTGAAGTAACATAGCGTTTGGGCCTTAGGGGAGAAACTGAATGACAAGAGACAGACTGACCTTTACATTGAAATCTGAACCCTCCATTTGAACAGTGAGACTAAACAGGCTGAGCGGTGAATGCAAGTGTGTCGACTATAACTGGGTGGGCAGCTGCCGAAGCTCTGCGTGGCCATCGAGTGAGGGAGGGATGGAGGAAGGGACAGAGGGAGGGGTGAGCTACAAGGCTGATGATGGATGAGAGGCTCCATCAGTAATGATTGCTTTTCAGAGGTTTTCAGCAAGACAGCAAGACAGGCCACAGGGCCACAGTGTATAAACAGGTGAGGGTGGGGATGGAGGACCACAAGCAGAGGTATTTTCTATAGATATAGTGTCATCGTGATATTCACAATGGTAAGAGAAGCTTATAGCCTCAATGGCCCCTAAGCAGCAGCACTTAGCTGCTCTTATTTGTTGCCTTACCAACTTCAACTTTGTAATGTCAATGGTGATCTGGAGAGGTCTAACCAAGCTTTTTTCTTTGAGTCCTCCAGACCGTGAAAGAGTGCAAATCGATGAAAACTAATACGCAGAAAATGATGGAAGAGAAGCAAAGCCCATGAAACTAAAGCGCAAGAGCAGGAGGAGCGTCTCTGACCTGAGACTGATTGACTGATATGGTTCTTTAGGAAGTAGAGAGTAGAGGTCAAAATGTCTCCATGGATGCCTGGCTGTGTCTTTGGTTACCTGTGACCTGCGTCCTCGGTCGACATAGGTGCAGATGGGGTTGTAGGCGCCTGTCCCACACACATACAGGTGGGTCCGGTTCCAGGGCTCAATCAGACGGATGAAGTTACCACATTCCCCCTGAGAGACAGCAAAACAAAACACAGACAGCACAAGATAATGAAAATGCAGTAGATAAAGGGAGATGCTTAATATACAGTGCCCTACTGATGGTTAATAACTCCTCTGTCTGCCTTAAAAACATCACATCTATCACTTCCTCTGCTGGCTGGCTTTTGTTTGGCAGCGCTGTTCCACTCTCTGTGTCAGGCTGGCTCTGGCTTCCAATCGGACCACACTCTCACAGGGAAAATGTTTCCAAACACCATTTAAGTGTGTGGCTGAAACCAAGGAAAGCAGCGCCTCTGAGATGTTAAGTGTGGTTGCTTCAGGGATTGAGGTTAAACCCAATTCAGTGTTCTGTCAAATTTGACAAATGGGAAAGATTTTGGTTAGAGCAAATAAGAGTGCTTGAATGAAAAAATGGGAAGAAATGAAAAGGTTTTGAAATCCAATTAACTTTTCTTTTTTTTTTTTTTTTTAGACAAACCATAAAGCCAAAAATGTGAAAAGCTCAACACTGATTGGCCTGAATTTAGAATTTTAATTTCTTAGTAGCGAAATTCAAGCAATGCCAATGTTTTCCTTTTTTGGACTAAAGACAAAGAGGTGCTCTCAGTGAGCACAGCTCTGTGCTTTCTAGGTTTTTTCCAATCTGTTTGCCTGACCAGCTGTCTGCCTTCCTGGTCACAATCCACCAAATCAAAATTCCAACTACAGAAATGTTCAAGCCGATAAGCTCTGTTCAGATTTGTCTGTCATGTTTTCTGCTAGTGACAGCTGGTGAAAAAGAAAGGATGAACCAAGTAGATAAAAAAGATTGTATGCAGGATGGGGGATGAGCCATTTTGGCAGATTTTAACAGCATGACAGATGCACAAGTCAGAGGTTTCAGAGGATGTGTTTTTGTGCGTGTGTTTACGCATGCGGGCCTGTGTGTATCATTCAGTGCACAGTTGTGCTCCCCCACAGAGAGCACAGTGGGGCTGATTGCCTTTGACCTCCTGCCTGAACCAACATCCCCTCTGAATTGCTTCTGAATTGTCATCATTTGTCATTCACTAAAGAGCGGCCAAGACTGCTGCGATGTCTTGCAGTAGCCGGTCTTATCTCTTATTCTCTTATTCTGTTGATGAAATTTCAAACCCATCCCCTCACACACATACACAGAAGCTGATACAGGCGCATATGAACATACATAGGCCAATGTAGCCAGAGGCGCTTGGAGGCTTGGGTCACCAGACGTGCATAAATGAACATTCTAGTAGGATAAACAGCTGCCTGAGCTTTATACCAGCAGGAAGAGAAGGATTATTATCCACAGCCTCATCAAACTGTTGGTGCACCCTGACTGTGCCGTCTCTCACCCCTAGCATGGATAAAACAAGTGCATATGTGTGTGTTTGAGGGTAGGAGGGGGATCAACGTGTGAACGAAATCAAAGGAGAGGAATCTGGTTTTTAAATGAATTTCAATGATGAGTTTCCATCCCTTCTTTGTGGGGGCTGCACAGGAGGTGCAAGGAGATGTCTGAATGTCTCTGAACCCTTTTAAGACTTCATATGGGTCTGAGGCTTCCAGTGACCGATTCATTTTGGAAGCTTGTCTGAACAACAAAAGGTAAAATGATTACGGTGTGGAAAGAAAGGAAAATAATGATAATAATTTGGCATTTCTAGACTGGTGCATTTTTTTTTTGCAAGGTTCAAGTTCCTGCTTCAGCTAAATTGGTGGCATCTGTGTGCAATTAGCTATCAGGGATTCAGAGGCAGTAAATAAGAGCTTCATAACCAGTCACACATTTGGAGGAGCTTGAAAATGTCCTCTGTTAACCCCAGTCCAACATTAAAATTGGGAGCATCACCAAAAAAAGACAGGATTAAAACACACTGTTAAATTTGAACAGGGGTAACCCTGGAAACAAAGTGTTTATTTACTTGTGATAGTGTGATACCCATATAGCCATCTTTATAAACAGAGTGTAGAATCTGAATTTTTAAATTTCAGTTTGAAGTCCAGCTGAAGTCTGAGTGCTACTGAATAACCACATTAAATGCATTATAAGGATAATTGTAGCACGGTGTCTCCAGAAGCTATCACTTGTATGATGCTAGTCTGCCTTCAGCACTGATGATTTGATTTGAAAACTTGCAACAACCAAAAATTCAGTATTTAGATGAAAATCAATTAACAATAGTAAGTTTTTATAAATGAAACTAGAAAATGTTTGGGATTTTTCATTCGTCAGAATTGCTTTTTCTTTTAAATACTTACATTGATGTCTTTCCCTGACAAAACACATTCAGTCTTCCTTTGGGGGGCAACAGGCCAGTGGATCTGACAGTGAAAAATACACAAGCTGGTTAGCTGTAAACCCATGCCGAGCTTGGGCAGTTCAGTGTTTAGGTAGAAACTTTCTTACTATGAGAGGCTCCTTGTTGATGTCATGTAGATCCAGAGAGAGTATATAATCTTTGCTGCCCACATACATGCGGTCATGGTCCTCGTCCATGAGAAGGATCCGATAGTCGGTTGAATTCAGCAAAAAGGAGAAGTGGTGAGCAGTGCCGGTAGACTTCAGCTCTATAAAGGGGCAAAAAAAGTGCAAAAATAAATGTTTTTGTTCATACTGAACCTGCAATTACTGTAGTAGAAAAACACACAATAAAACTAGAAAACCCAAACCACAGACATAGTCTCAGGAATTGTGTGTCGGCTGCCTTTTTCTGGAACACATACGCACAAACACACAAAGTATTCTATTGTTAAAGACATGGCAACATACTAATGATGCCAAGCCTACCATCAAACTATCCAAGATTAATTTACAGATTATGTTTTTACCCCCCAATTACATCCTGCCATAATGGGGTTATGGTCAGACTAAATATGGGTACGGCGGGCTTGACTAAAGCAAGCAGACAAAAAATAACTCACGGGAATCCTAAATGAATGGCAAGAGAGACGCAAAAGATCAGTCACAAGTTATGGGAACAGTAAGAAGTCAAATACCACGCTGTTTATTACAACAGGCCACATGGTTGATAACATTCAGGGCCGTGGAGTCTGAACCTCAGTTGTAACAAGCTGTGAAGGGGATGATAGACTTTGTAACAATCTCCCCTGGTGAATTAGCCACGAATGAACCGATGTGCTCCCTGGGAAGCAAAACACCGCAGCATACTTTCCTCCATATCGCTGTTAAATCTATTTTGAAATGAAACTGATGGCTCACATACTGCACGGGGAGGCTCAGTGGTGTGAAAATGTGACTTTCAGTGCTGCTGTACAAAAAGCAGATTCCTCCCCCGATCCTCTTATTATCTTTGGAGCAGCTCTGATAAGTGTATCTGTTTCTCTTGTCTTTCAGAATTTGCTTTGTGAAAGCTGAGATTGTTCTGTTTGTAGAGAAAGCCCAAGGATCCCATGGAAGGCCTGTTCAGGTTCCACTTTAATGGGACCGTACAAATGCTCTTATGCTCTGTGTAGCCAAATCTAAGAGTCACTGGAGATGAAAAAGACTCCATATGGCAGCTATAACGACTTTCCTTAACCCGACCGAGGAAGAAAGTCTTACTTAGGGAAATAAAAGACAGCATGAAGTTCTCCACCTGCACGGGACATGTGGAAATACTGACATGAATCCTCTCCTAGAGAGCTTCTTCCCTGTTGGTTTGCTGAGCTCCTTCAGAAACTGTGAAATGCTGCAGTCACGGTGCAGCATCATGGTGCGCGGGTAGTAAACAGAAACAGACGTGCCTGTCACCCATGTAATTCTCATAAGATGCCTCCAAACACATTAAACAGTTTAATAGTAACCCCGATATGCGATTTTGCCATGCTGTGGTGAAAGTACACGTCAGGGGTTTTATTTTTAAGTCTATTCTGTTCCCCGAATCCTGAAAAAGCATTAAATCAGAAATAAGATGAATATTTTCTGAGGTTTGATTTTTTCAGTGTATTTGAGGGTTTCCAGGAAAGACTGCCATGTGTAATCCAGGATTACTGTATTCATGCAAAAGTCGCACTCACAAACACATAGATAGTATCCTAAGACAGTCGAGCACCAGACTTGTTCTATAAACATCTTCCATCTTCGTTTGCTAGTCAACTAAACACAGCCTGTTATCTGCTGTGGCAAGCCCAGCAGTCAAACGATACTGGAACTTCAGCCGTGACCCCACATTTATCACCTCTGCACTCAGATCTACATGCACGGGCATCAGAAAGGGAGAGGACCGGCTGCCATAAATCAGACAGTTAGGTCACTGCAAACCAGACTAGACGGGCAGACAGACAGACAACCTACTACATTACAAGTAAACGTTCGCCTAAACATATCACCTGTTAATAGCAACCAGCTTCAAGTATCTGACAGCCTGTCATCTTTCTCTCTTGTGAATCTCCCATCCAGGATCACTGGATCGATGTGCTTCACCCCAAAGCAAATCAAATTTCATCCTGTCAGAAGTGACCTAATTAATCCCGATGTGGGGAAAATGACCAGTCAATTGTATACTAAAAAAGCTGCACTGGGAAAACTCAACATGTATTAATATGGGAACCATGATTTAACAGATATTAACTGAGGTACCTGTCCAAGATTACATGTCACTTACACATCACCAGCATCCTAACATCTACAGCACTTCGGACTCATTCCATGTGCTGTGGATGTTTGTCTACATGAGGACTACAGCTCCTTCAGCTAAAATAGAACAAAGATTGAAATGGTGGATGAAATCACTTCTTTTGTAAAAATTAACTAAATTAATACAGATTTTACTTGCTGTCAAATAATGTTTTTGTTCTGTTTTTTAATTTGTTGTTTGTGGTTGTATTTTGCTGGTTTCTGTATTTTAATTTATTAGAATCTATTTTAATCTACTGCTTCATTGATGTCTTTTTCTCTTTGTAAGGTGACCTTGTGCTTTAGAAAGGCGCCCTTAAATAAAATGTATTATTATTATTATAAACTCTTGGAAATCAGATATAAGATATCTATATTGCACAAAGTTAAAACTCGCAGGCCTAAAACACTCTTAAATGACAGTATTCTCTTTTTTAAATTCTGGCATATCTCAGTTATTGTGCTGAGCAATGAGGTAAAGTATATGACATCAATTAAAAACTCTTAACAACAATTAGGACAGCACACAAAGTGGGTTCAAGATACCGCACCATCTGAACTCCGTTAGTAAAACTTCATGATCTGTTTGACTTGAAAATTTGAGAATTATGTTCAAAGCAATACGTGATCACCTTTTGTGATTTATAGAAAATGGCAAGTTCAGTAGATCAGTTTAACGTCGTTTATTTTGTTTCTCTCTTTTGAGCTTGTGAATGAACTCAGCTCAACTCAAAATACGACGTGAGATTTCTAAAGCATACTGGCTCCTCTCATCCTGACATTTTAGTCGGTGCAAATGACGTGGCAAGCTTTCACAAAGAAGAAACATTACATCCCTGCAAGGTGAGACACGCTAAAACACATTTACCTTGAAATAATGCCTGAGGTGTGGTGAGATTAGTGGTGAAGTATGGTAACAGTCCACCTCGAACCACACATACACTCTATTGTCAGCACAAATTCATCTTCTCAAAAAGCATTCCTGTGTGTTAAGGAGCTCAGACTAAATGGTTGTTTGAAGCAAAGAAAAACGCTCCAAAAAACAACCAAAAACAGGCATTTAACATGGAATTAAATGGCTGAAATTACCACCAGCTGGTACATTCAGCAATGATAGGGCACAAGTGCAATGATAGTGCACCAGGTCCTGCATTTTTTTTTAAAGACCACAGAACCTCGTGTATATCACCCAGCTTCCCAGCAAGGTCTTTGTAATAATTACCAGACAGTCAGGCAGGCAGAACATTGTCTTTTTCTTTCTCTATGACCTTTCTCTAATTGCCTTCAGTTTGTTGAACAAAACTCAATCGACTCTGCAGAAATGTGAATAACACAGACTAGTCAACTGATCCTTTAGTTAGTCACCTATGTGATCCCTCTGCTCTGCTTTGAAGCTAAGGTATATAGGCTTTTATATACTTTATATTTTTATAGGCCAGTATTTGTACCATGGTGTGTTGTTCCTGGATCAACCCTAGTCAGGGTCCTCAAAAGGACATAAATGACCCCTGTTTTGTATCTATAAATAGATAATAAAACACGTACCACACAGACACCACTACTGCTTCTTTAATGCCTCTTTCAGCTTAAGCCCCTTCCTCACAATCAATCTGCACTTAGTACGAGGGAGCAGGCAACAGAAAATCCCGCATACCTGCCCAGGCATTCATGGCATGTGGTCTAAATTTCCAAATTTACTTATGTTCACATTCTCCAAAGTAAAGGTGTGGTTCTACCTTGTTGCAGCTTGTCTGCAGCCAAGCATGCAAGGATGTGTCCCTAAAAGTAACTTTATATATAAGACTGTCTGTAAAACTCCCTTGACTAGCACTGTAATTAATACCCTATGAACAGCTGAACTTGCTTTTCTGTAACCATATCGACAATCCAAGTTGTGCAAGATTACTGAAAATACTCTTTCACTTTTACCTGTTTAGAGTCCCAATAGGATGATCAACTTCATTGGTAAGCATTTGTTAAGTATGGTGATAGTAATTAAGCATAATGACTGCAAGCAAGGAAACTAGCTTGTCTGTGACTGTCAAATGTTCCACTAGAATTAGTGTGGTGTGGTTGCACATCCCAACTAGCCAGTTAGAATTTTGTTAAGACATGACCTTTGAACATCGGATGCAACAAGCCATCATTTCTTTCTTTTATTAATCTTTTTAGATTTGTGTAAATTTAGCACAAACCAAACACATACTATGAAGTCATACCGACCTTTGACCACCAAATTCTGATTTCTTCATCTTTGAGTCCAAGTGGATGTTTATGCTAAATCTGAGGAAATTCCCACAAGGCATCCAAGAGATACCACATTTATGACAAGCTGACAACACGATGAACCACTAAATGTCCACATATACTCACTTTACCTTATCGCCGTATAAACAAAAAGTGGTTTTAAAAGGAGGAATACACTGTACATACTCAACATCAAATTACAGCAAACAACTTAAAGTAAAACAAAAAAAATTCTGTGTTGCTGTTTGAGCACAAATTAAACAAACAACGACAGCATGTTTATTTGTGCGCTTATAGCCACATAACAAACATACTGGAATTCAGGCCGTTTCACTAGCTAAACTCATCTGCTGCCCGTGTGACATACAGATATGATATAAGAAGTGTCATTGTTTTTTGAGCAAGCTTACCTTTAAAGAAAATATCTAGTTCTAAAATAAATAAAAATGAGCTGTGGATTAGCAGAGTTACTTCGGAAAACACTGACACACTTGCCATTTAGGTTCGAAGACTTTAATCTGCTTGAAGACGCATGCAGTCTAGGACTTTCTTTCATTCAGTGCATCTCTCAAGTGAATACTGAATGTCTGGGGCCAGTGTATCTTTGTGTGTTTGCACAGAATGGAGAGGTCATTGGGGATAAAAGAGCATCTGAACAGCGGTGGGAATGCTTATCAGCTCAACCCGACTTGGTGTTTGTCTTTCGTGTTTGCCTCAGTTCAGAACCTCATAATCAGCCTCTCACCACCCTTTGGGGTAAGGTCTATTGACTCACAACACATGTCACTGGAGCTGATTGCTGCTTACCTGCGCCTGTCAAGGAGAAATAATTGGCACCAGATTACATCTTATCTTAGAGCTTCCGGATGCTGTCACTCAGATGCTCTTCATGCTTGTCTGCTACTGATACACGGTATTAGTGTGTGTGTGTGTGCGCGCGCGAGTGTGTGTGTGTGTGTGTGTGTGTGTGTGTGCTCACAGAGAAAGAGGTAGAGCTCTCTGATCCTCACATCAAATCAGAGACACCTGTCTCCCACTGCACAAATCGAAGGCAGGGAAAGATTGATTTAAGTTCACTTCCTGAGTGGAAATGAGAGATTATAACAAATCTATTTCTGCTGTTACAGATGACAGAAAAGGTTAATTAAAGCACATGGGAGAAGAAGATCCCTGGTTCAGCTGACAGCAAAGGTCATGCAGTTTCTCTGTATCTGGTCCACAAACCTGACCTTTGTTAAAGTTGCATTATATGGTATCTATATGACGTGATCAGAAACAAGAGCAACTACATCCAGAGACTGAAGAGGATTGACTTGCCTTATGGCTTTTGAACCCTCAGACAGAACAGCAAACATCAATCAGTTATTACTGTTGATTTTCTTTTTTAAAGAAAAGCAAAAATAACTTCAGGCTTTTTTAAAACACAGTGTAAGAGTTTTGATTGAAACATATTTAAATAACCAATACAAACGCTTGAGGCGGTTCCCGGTCCAGAACGCTGGCTTTTCTCTCTGTACACAGTGCCACAGACAGCTGTCCTCAGCAGAGTTGAGGGTGAAAGGTTAAAGGACATGAGGGGTCTGCGGTGAAAGCTCACAGTGGCCTCCTTACGTTCAGCAGAGCTGGGTGGTCATGATGATGTTTGGGTGGGGTGCTTAAAGAGGATGGGACCGGTGAGAGGTGGGATATTGAAAAGTCTGAATGGGGGAGGGCACAATTTTGTTGACTCTCTTCCTCTATAACGCTAATCTCTAGATTTTAAAGAAAATAACTGGTTGTTCCTTACTTTGGTTTCGGTTTTATGCCATAGCATTGTGCGCTCTTGTGGCTGGCTGCTGTATGCACGAATGTTTGTGTACACGTATGGCTGGGATGGTGTTTATGCTGTGATAAAGCTGTTTGTTGTTGTAGCTGTGCCATCGCTTGCAGCGGGCTGGTCAGGATGGCGGCAGTGGTCAGTGGTGACAACCTAGTTTAGAAGGATTATGGAGAGGGCTGAATAATGAGACAGAGCGGGTGTGAATGAGTGAAAAATCCTCCTCTCCCCGGCTGACCTTTGGCCTGGCACTTAGAATAAATACTCTCCCTCTTTGTCAGCTGCACTAACACAGAGCCAGATGTATAAAGATCTCTCAAAGGAATCTTCTGATTCCTATTTATAGTTTTTTCCTGATTCTTGATTTGATTAGGAAAATTTGCATCTTTCTCAAGCCAAGTTGTCAGTGGATCAGTTCCCTTCCTGCTGACTTTAGCCAGAACTGAACAAAGTGTAATTTTCATCATGTCTTTTGGCTTCCTTGTGTTGCAAGGCTATTGCCAGTATGCTGTTAGCTGGGGGCAATAAGAGGAGGGTAATTAGAAGGTAAATTTAGAGAGACCATTAGCAGCAAGTGTTGACTCAGGGTCTACTGGGGACAACTGCCACCTCTACCTTCTCCGGGTGTTCCACTCTCAGTCAAGCACTGAGAATCTACTCTATTCCCTATGGTGATTTTTCACCCACAACAGCAAATGTTACGGTAGAGGAGTGAGAATGGAAGGAGGAGTCCCGAGGGTAGAGGAGGCTGACAGCGAACCTAAGAACTTCCATTTATCAAAGCAGGCAGGAGAGAGCCATAGAAACTCTGAGTCAAACTCTATGAAAGCTCCTCTGTACAGCCAAGGCAGAGAGGCTGAGACTCCTCTAGAGCTGCTTCAGGGCCAAAAACAAAGCTCACAAAGGCACACAGAGGCTCTTCAATTCTAATCATGAGTTGGAGTGAGGACGAAAACACCCTGATTGTCTGCCCAGCTACACACAAACACTGATTAGGACCTCCGCTGCCAGGTTAGTTAAAAAACAAGAGATGGAAGAGAGACTTAAAAGTCAACAAAGTAATGAGCAAGTATGATCTTCATCAACAATATACAAACAGCACAAATACACAGAGATCAGCCACAACAACAAAAACACTGACGGCTAAGTGAAGCGCTTAGAAGTGATTAACATTAATCATCTTGCATGCAATGTTCTGATGGGAACCTTTGGGTCCTGGCATTCATGTGGGGTCTACTTCTTGGTAGGTACCACCCACGTAAACACTGATGCAAAATAAACACACTCCTTTATGGCAGACAGGTCTCCAAGCTCCCTAGATCCCAATCTTATTGACCACGAGATGCACCTGAACAAGAATGATCCATGGAGGCCCTAACTCACAACTCAAAGGACCAAAAGATTCACTACCAGCGTCAAAGTGCAAGACCCTCCTGCGGGTTTGGACACATCACACCTGTTGTGGCAACATAAGGTCAACAGATCAGTGTATTCCTTCATTGCCCAGGTAAAGTTTGTGTTTACGTTTTTGTTTATGGAGACTCATTTTAGCATTTCCTTTATTTATTTATTTTGCATCTAAGAAACTATGGCTTAAACAAACAGTGTATTGGTGAACAATCCCTTGGGTGGTGGTCAGCCTCATCAGATGAACTGGTCACGTGGTATGATGTAGTCCAACTTTAATATCTTGGACAGAAACTGGAAACTTTATTCCTCTTCTCTTCTGGAAATCCAGTTCACTCCACAGGCAGCCATATGTGGGAAGGTGCAGGCACAAGTTTTTTCAGCAAATCCTCCTAAAGGTTTAATGTAAGTGACAAAAATATCTAGCGGCTGTAGAAATCGGGACTCTTGTCTCTCAGGGGGAATGGAGAAAACAGTGTTGCATTGTTTAAAAACCACACCGTCCACAGAGGAAGGTGGTCAGACAGATTTGGAGGTCACAGGAAACCACTGCTTATTTGAGGTTCTGAACTGACGGTCTTTTGTGACACCACAAATATCATTACAAATCTGATAAAAAGGGTTTTGTGCATTAATCAAGCATTGTAGTATTGTCCAATTGGAAAAACTCTTAATTCATGTCCAGATAAGCCAATAAACAATGTAACAATTTATATCAGCTGGGATCAAAACGAATGAACTTTTAAATTCATATTTTTGAGAAAATTACTTTTGAATTATTCCTTTAATTTACAAAATGAAACCAAATCATTTCCCAGAGAGGAGCGACATGTAAACAAATATCTCAAGATCATTTATCACGTTGCCATCCAGCAACAATTTCTTCACACTGAACATTTCCATCAGCCTTGCCCACCACCCAGAACAATGTGGGAATTCTTTAAAGATATATGCATACAGCTCTAGTAAATATATTATAGCAGCTATACCACCCCTATTTACATTAAATCATTCCTGCTTAACGCCATTTTCATTTATCAACAAGCTTCCTCAAACACCTCTCATATTCTTTGGCTTGTCTGATCCTGCTAGTATCCACTAGCCTCTGTCTGCATACCAGCCCACTGAGATAACAAATGCCTTTTTTCTGCCGAATCTTTTTCTCTTTTCTTTGGCACCCAGCATGCTGCAGGTGGAAAAGGTAGAGAAATTCGGGAAATGTGTTCAGTGAAGATGTATTTTGCTCCTGCTGTCACTCTTGTTCTTCACCCATTTAAATTAGATGTATAAAGAGGGTTCTCAAGTGGCATGTCTAATAACATTAGGCCTTTTGAACAAGTTTTAACATTTTTATTAAAAAACAACAAAAAAAAGAACATAAAATGTATTTTTATTGCTACTCACCAACTATGATATTTGATTGTGTAAAATAAGATGATCAGTAAAACTTTGTAATATTAACATAACACTGTCATTACACCCCAATGATCAGACAGGCCAAGCTTCAAGGCCACCAAAATCTCTGAAATGATCATTCTACAACCCACTGATGTGGAAGTGCCAGAAGCCCATCTGAGTCAGCTCAGTTGACATTATGCCACATACCCTGCTGCTGCATACATCCACTTGACCCCACGTCACAGCTACACAATAGCGGGGTTACCCCCGACCAGGTACGTGTCACCACACATCCCCAGTTCAGCCTTGTGCACTAATGCTGCATGACAGGCAAAAGACAACCAGATAATTCTCGACAATCATGCGGCTGGTTGTTGAGCGGTGTGGTGTGGTCGTCCGATGGGCTGCTGTAGTTTGGACCTCCTCAGCTGTCTGACAGGCTTTGTTCTCAGAAACTGTGGAGTTACGCGTTGGTGCAATGGCAGAAGCAGGCATGGTAGCTCATAAGACCTTAGTGTCCTTTTGAAGCCAGCTTAAAGGGTCCAATTAAAGGAAATATCATTGTAAATGTTTCCCGCACCATCTGTTGCACTGTCACATTCTTGACAGACTACTGACACCATTTATTTGACAGTAGCAGAATAGCATTGGGTATGACAATGGTATTCTATTGGCCAGTCAATATCAGTATGAAATATCTCAACTTTGGATGAAATATTCATTGAATTTTCTAGAAATTTCCACACATCCCCAAGAGGATGAGCACCAGTGACATCTGGGGATCTTCCTGAATTTTTCTCTAATAGTTATTTCACCAGATATTAGCTGCTGTTGACATTCATGTCTCGTTTAGAATTGGAGTACACTGATAAATGATCATTTGTTTACATTGAGATATATTACAAAAATATTCCCATAAATATAAATATTTATGGGCTGCCACTACGAGCAATTATTGACTGAAACTTCCATGAAGGTCAAGATTTTTCAAAACACTCCCTCAAGAGATGATCTTTCCCAGACGAATCAAATATAACATTCCTCCAGTAATCCACTCCATTAGAGGCCAGACTGTGCACTGGTCAACCAGCAGATCAATGGCATTGATCCCACAAGATGACTATAAAGATAATTACATTCAGAGGAAAAAAAACAACAAAAACAAAACTCTGCCTCCAAGTACAAATACTGAAACAACAAAATTGGCTAAAAAAAAGTTAATTAACCTGCAAAGATTCTCTTGAAAGTTGAACATATACTCAAACATACACATATATTCCCTGAACAGTTTTTATAGGTAATACCCGAGCTTCTTTTACTCAGGAGCAGCCCAGAAACAATATTATGCTTCTTCTTATGGCCGAGGCGAGAGTAGTTGAGCCCCACTAATGCCTGATGTTGTTTTAAAGCGTTTCATTTCTTTGATTTAAGCTGCTTACACCAAATATCTCCTATAACTAAATCCCCCTGAGAAAAAGACCAAATTGAGGCAGCAACTATATCTCTGTGCGTCTGATTCTGTGTTGTGTGTCTACCAAGTCCAGCAGCCTTCACTTCTGTGATTCTTTTATGTTTTGTGGCTTTTATGCAAGGACTGACACTTCAGACAAACTTATATTCTGTCTGCAGACAACAGCAGTTATCACTGAGTCTAGCATCCCACTGCCTCTTTTCATCAATCATCTTTTGTTCGTCACCCTTTAAACACTAACCCTTTTTGGATTTTAGTACATTTGCAAGCATTAGAGAGATTCAATGCAGGCTCACATCAACACAAACACATGCGTGCACACGGGGGTTTGATTCTGACATTGAATGAGATCAGCGGGAAAGTTTGGTGAGAGCTGCGGGAAGAAAAGAAAGTAGGGAAGGCCAACTGGTGAGAATTAGCTGACTGGGTGCTGTGAGTGAAAGAGCATCCATGTTAACTGTCTACTTGCTGTCTGTCAGTCTATCTGGCATAAATAGGAGGAGATGAGTGGGGAAAACAAAGTGGGAGATGATGACCATCAGTCAGGGGTATTCATATTTTCTTAGCGCCTGTATGATGGACATAGGCTATAGTAAGAATGTGGGAGAGGAGAGTAGGAGCAGAAAGGGGGGAGGGGTAACTGAAAGAAACGTAGAGCCACAGAAGCTTTAGAAATAACTCGGTTTCGGGATATCTTTGAGATCTATTAATGCATGCTTGTTTTGCATCTGTGGTTTACAAAGGGTCTCTGCAAAGACAACAAAATGACACAGTGGCAGGAGAGCTAATCCTAACTTTAAAGTGCAAAAATACATCACGGTTGCAGCAGGGACTACAGGTGGAACTATATTCTCACAGACAAACAGTGAATTTCAATGCCATGAGCTTTAGTGTTACCTTTTTCTTACAAGCAATATCAACTTCCACATGTGACTACAGAAATATTAAGCTCTGAAGTGGAAGACCTGGATTATTTAAAAATGAAGGGGCCTTGCAGAAAATAATTACAGGCTAAAAATGATCATTTACATTCCAGCAGGTTAAACATGCGCTTTAAAAGCAGAAAATGTCTTTCAAGACGAAACACGTTGGCAGCCATTATATCTTTAATGGATAAAGTGAATTGTCTGCTGAAGGTGGGCCCCACTCTCTCATACCACCCTGCAATTAAAGTAAAGCTATCCAAGGTCAGGCTGAGTGACAGGCTGACAGACCTATAGATTACTGTCTGTCTGTGTAATTCACGATCCTTTCTGCTTCTCTTGCGGACTGGCGCACACACTCTGAAATTTTTAAACACCAGTGCTTGGTAATTTGGCAGCTTTTATGTTTGATAGACAGCTGGGACATCCTACCTTGTGACCCTTGTGGCCTTTTTTTCCCACCCATGACCACGAGGGTCAGCATTCAGGGGGTGTCTGTTTAAGAACAGAGCTCAAACAATGTGTGAATAGCTACGGTTAGGTTCAAATTCATTCGAAGTTTCCCAAGTGAAACTGTGATACTGAATGGTGAGATTTTTCGCAGATATAGGAGGCAGAGGTATCAAAATTGGCAGAGTTCAAAGTGAGGAATGGAGAACAGATGGATAAAATCATAGAAAAAACAGATACAAGATAACTTGTCTGCCCTACACAGCCCACATCAAGGCCTGTCACATAAGACCTTCGTGTCAATGCCGTGCAGCAATTACTGCACTCCAGGCATGAAATGGGCAAGTGAGATTGGCCTGTGTTCAAATTGCAAGCTTTATCAATTACATACACCATGTGGAACAAAACTCTGGATGCAACGGATCAGAAAATGGTGAAGAATTTTCTGGTATGTTATTGTTGGCAGTTCTGCTCTGTGAGATTTAGTATGCAGTGGAGGTAGATAAGAAATGTTGAAATGACCTTTTCAGCAGTTAAGCAGTCATGACACAGTTAAGCCTCCACCAGCACATTACATTGTGCTTTAAAATTCAGTGGTTCGTAGCTATTTGGGTTTAGGCTCATATGTCGCAGCATACATACTGCTGTCTGCACTTTTACATCCATCATGTTTAACAAAAGAAAGTATTAGCTGGAAGCACGTTTTGATAGGAGAACGATGACGACAGATAGAGAAACACGAAGAGCAACACAGAATGAGAGGAAGGTAGGGCGCTTATCAGTTGGAAGGAGGCGCCTTGCGTGACAGTGGGAAATGCTGGTCACAGTCACCCTCCATCCCTCCTTGCATGGGGTGCTGAAAGAGGCCAATGATTGCACAGACACATAGAGGCTAAAAATGCTCTTATCTTGCACTGTCATACCTTGTCATAAATCAGTGCTTAACCATCCGCTCTGCACTGATAAGGAACCCAAACACAGACTATTCTACATCAGGAATGGAGAGAGACTTTTTTCCTTTATGAGTGGCCCCTCTCACCCACTCGCACTCCCATCTCCTGTCTTCGTTATCATTTTTTCATTCATCAGATCTGAACGGCAGACAAGTTTCTTTCTTTTTTTTTTTGTGCCTGAGATTTGTTTGTTTGCAGCTTGCCATATTTTCTCTTGTAGCTTTTCCAGCAGTCTGGTTATGATCATCTGAAGAACTAGTGAATCATCCGCAGCACTCACACATGATAGAGCTGGAAGAGCTGAGGGATAGTCTTTTGATTGTCATGCAACTGGGTCCTGCAATAGAAAAATATTTTGCAACAAAGATATTTAAACTGAATCTGAAAATAGGCTGTCAAGAGACTACTGCGATACAATAAGTGTATGCTGCGCAGTTTATCTCATATTTGGTAGGCGAGGCAATACATAATCCCCGCAGCTAGTTTCTTATCTTAACAATTTATGTGTTTTCATAACTGAGGAAATATTCTTAGTGCTTTTTCCCCAATGACCTTTCCAATTACCTTTAGCGTTGAGATAACCTTTACAGACATTATCACTTTCAGATAAAAAAATAACTCACTCAGGTTATATTAGGCAATCTTAACACTTAAAATCCTTGAAGCACTGGAGCATGAGGAAGCTATCATCCTAAGGGAAAAATTACACTTCTCATGCACTCCATACTGTATTATTTATATCTTGTCTACTACACAGAAATTTCATTTTGCTGTCCACAATACCCACTAGGCTTAACTTCCTGTTGGACAACTCTGTGTGTTTGTAAAAATGCTGGGCTTCTCTGTGGAACTGAAGCATTGTAATTTTGTGGGGTATTTGAGTCTTTATTTCATAAGGACAGGCGCTGAGGAAAAGAGCAAGACAGCAAGTTTTCAACCCAGGGATCTGCTGCTCCCATGTGCTACATTTTGACTATCAGCTTGACTACACATACAGCAGTAGTTTTGGGGCAGTTGTGACTTGGGATCGTCTACTAATCAAAAGGTCGGTGGTTAGATCCTTCAACTTGTATGTCAAAGTATCTGTGGGCAAGACGTGGATTCATCATGGGCAACTCTGGATTCAGTAAGTCTGTGAATGTTAGGTTAAAAAAATTGAAGGTAGTGAAAAAAAGCACATGTGTGTGCATGAGGCTTGTAGTAACAAATCATTTTGAGAGCTTAAATTGAGCAGAAAAGCACAGTATCTATTTACCATTTAGTTTTCACTGCAAAAATAAACATAATTCAGTTAAAAACCAAACCATGCAAAAAATGTTGAAAAGCAAACAAGGATCCTGTTGCTTTTAGGGTCTAATTTGCTCATAATGTCTTGCAAAGATTTGTGAATACGCATGAACAGAAGGTTTAATAGGACGGTGTAATCTCGCCACGGTAGTGAAATGGTAAATTTCACACTGTGCACCAATCCTGTTTGCTAATGGCACTCGTGTAATCAGAGCCACAGGCGAATGAATTCGAAGCATCTCATGCTTTCTAAATACGATAACACTTGAACGAAGCGTCATTTGGATTGGAGATCATACTTTTTGTTTCCTCTGTCTGATTCTCAGCTGAACTGACCGCATTAAAACTAAATCTGTCAGCCATGGAAAATAGTTTGTGCCTCTGTGTTTGTGCCAAGAGGTGCTGCCTCTTCTAAGGTTCCTGAAAGGCTGTCTGTGGTCTTCCATCATTGTAGTGTGGTGAAGCACAAGATCCAGAGGAGCATCAATCCATCTAACATGAAATCCTACAGAACATGAAAGCCCAGGATCATAGCCAAGCTTTGAGTAATGACTGTTTTGCCATTTGTGCCAAGAGGAGAAAAAGTGAGAGACGAGAATGATGAGAGGCAGAGGGAGTGTGAGCAGAGGGAGGCAAAGGACAGACAGAGATGCTTTGAGCGTTAATGCCATGCCAATGTATGCCACTCCCCCTCTGCCTCCCTGGGGACATGAATGAAGTAAATGAATGATGGACCCAACCCACATGAACGCCCCTCTTCTATTGAGACCAAGCAGTCCATTCACGGGGATGAGTGAGGCGTCGACACCAACAACAACAATAACAACAGCAACATAGGAGGCCTTTACTCCCATTTCTCATTCATACATATGTATGCAGTAACACAGGCACACACATATGGCGCATACACCATGGACAACACTGCCAACATACCATTAAGGACACCTAGAGAAGGTTCCTGAGAACAGGGCTGAGTAACAAAGCTGGAGGAAAAGGGGCGTAAATAGGCCAGGCATGGAGAAAAATCTTGGCATCGTGTCAATGCAAACGCTACAATGATTACGGATGAGAGGCCATATCCTCCCATCCACAATCGACACATTATCAGGAAGCACATCAGTGTATAAACCCAGAAAACACAGCTTGGAAAACTCATGTTCTACCCCATTCTGCCCTTCCTATTGTGCCCAGTTCCTCTCTGTTGCTCGTCCAGGACTAAATGGGTTCAGGGGGGTTCTCGGCCACACAAGCGTGATCTCACTCAAAGCTCTGACCTTGAAACTCGGTCATTCCTTGCCTGAAGCCAAAGTAGCTAATGGAACGTAGGAAATACAAATCCGATTCAAGCGAAATCAATCTGACAAGGAAAGCTTTGCTATTTACTGAGCATTTACATCTCAAACTTTGAAGGTGGGTTTGGTAATGATGTTAGCATCTGACAGAGGCTCGGTTTTCACCAGTTATGCATCATGCAGAGAGAATGTATGTAGAGCATATGAAGGGAGAGGTTAGTAACTAAATGATGAAATACAACTCTGACAGGAGGCAGGAGGAGGAGGAATGTTCTCCTCCTCCTTTTTTAATCCAATAGTGAGACTGCTGCAGCCTCCCACAGACTCATGGTCAGACTCAACCATAGGCCTCATTTCTGCCACAATCACATAGACAGCTACTTGGTAGTTATCCAGTGTGTATACTCAGAGACTTTAACAGACTACATCTCCCACACCTGCAAAAGAAAAAAAAAATCATACGATTACAGGTATTTGATGTTATTCGGCTTTCTGCCTAAAGTCAGCTTTGGCCCATCACTTAGGAAAGCAAGCATTTCCCATAAAACCAACTTGGCAATGTGTAATGGTTGTGAAATATTTGTACAAGTTTGTACTTTGCTTTCAAAACATTTTGTGTTGCTGGTGAAGACATGTGTGACACACTTGGGGCTTTAGTCCAAATTTCTTAGAGCACTCCTAAGCCAATCTGTATGACAATATGTGCATGTGAATAAACACACAGCAGTTTTTATGGATTCCAACATTAGGCTTCGCAGCACAAGGTTACAGCCAGGCCATTGGCACAGGACTGACCTGTGGAGGCTGTCCATGAAGGCACAAGCTGAAGTAAACCATCTTATCCAACACTCATATACAACTAATGGGAAGCAGACGCAAAATTCGACCCGAGTATGCCTTTTGCGCACCCACGCTCCTCTCCTCCTTTTCATTCTCAAATCCTTCCATTTATCCACTCTGCTCGGGCTGAGATAGCAAACCTGACACTGATGCCCTGTAGTCCATTAGCACTCTTAGAGCCTTCTCTGAATCAGCTCTGTTGCTCCCTTCACCTTTTCCTCCTCTCAGCCTGTCTTCCCGACAATCCTCATTTCTCTCTCAACCCTTATCTAGCATTCTCTGTCTTTCTGTATGTCCTCCTAGATATCTGAGTTGGAACAAGGCAAGTTCAAAAGGCTTTTATAGCATTTACAGTCATTATTATGTGCTTTATACGTTTTGATTTTTCAACTTTTATTTGTCACTATCTTGTGTATGCGACTACAGTTCTGTGCTATGCATACTGATATCTGTTATGTACTTTAAATGAAGTTTTAAAGTTTTTCTTTTTTAACTGGATTTCATTAAAGTTGAACATATCACGGGAACTGAGCCTATCACAGTTCAAGTCAGATTCAGATAATAGTAGAGTGATGCAGCTGCAGAAAATCCTCTTAGACACATGATACCACTGATAACTTTTCTACACATCATCGCTTCTAATGCAAAGTCACTCTCAAACAGACCTGTTATTGCAGATAGGACCAGGCTGACAGGAAAAGCCCCCCAAAAGGATGAAGACTCCAAGATTGTATGTGTTCTAATCCAACGAGATCAATCCTTTCTGTAAGATGCAATGGTTTGAACACTAGACAAGCAGTACAGTGGGAAGTGTTGCTTGACCAATCAAGCCGATTATAAATGTTGCCTGCAGAATGTACTATGCAGATAAATGTACATGTCTCAAACAAAACACTGGATAGTGATTTTGGAGAAAATATGTTCTGATTATAAATATTACTGTTTCAGCCATAACCGATACTATTGATAAAAGCTAAAACAACAACAAATCCTTGCACTTGGAACGCTTCTTTTAGCAAAAGTTTAGTATTTTTGCTTGGGATACATTAAAGTTGCTAATTTCTAATTCACATGATAATAAGTTTGGGGAAATTTCACTCACATCTGAAAGGCTTAATTTATGTATTATTTGTACTGGAAAAAGCTATTCAGCAGATCTATGGTCACTCAGGTCTTTCTGTGTGGAGTTTGCATTTTGTCCCAGGGCCTGTTTGGGTTCCCTCTGGACACTCTATCAACCTCCCACAGCCCAAACACATGCATGCTAGGTTAATTTGTGATTCTGAATTAGGTGTGAATGTGAAAGTGAATGCTTGTCTTTCTCAGTTAGCCCTGCAGCAGACTGTTGACCTATCCAAGCTGTACCCCGCCCCTTGCTTTGTGACAGCTGGAATAGGCTCCACCCCCACCACAACCCTGAATTGGATAAGCGAGAGAAAATGAATGGATGGATATTAAATGTTTGAAAGCCTTCCAAAGTAAAAATAAAGCAACATTACGTTGCTATTCAAGGTAGTTTATATTTAGTAACACAGACACATACATTTAAAGCCATATAAGACAGTAATGTATGTACCCTGAAAAGTATACCATCTAATATTTTCAAAATGGGCACCATAGGAATGAGGTCACTGGCACTGCGGTAACTAGATCCAAACACTGACAGACAAATAAAAATGAATGATAGCTGTCTAAGATAAACAAGTAGAAAGGTGCCCTTGACCCCCTGTCTCCTTAATTTCAGTCTGAGTTGTGAACCCGTGAAGACTCCCACACCTCAGTCACATCTGGAGAGCAAGTCTAGTCCCGGTGGAGCCTCTGCACAGAACTAAATCCTTAATTTATTCGTTGCCCAATCCTCTATTTTTTCAGAAGATCACACCACAACCTCATCAAAGTCTATTGTTTTAACAAATGTATTGTCTCATTTGTCTTAACTGAGCCTTGAAGACTGGATGCTGCTGCTTTACCTCAGGGTTGCCTGAGAGTAGACGAGACAGCAAACATCTGGGGAAATAAGCACAAAGCTGTGATTGCATCCCACCTCATCTCTGTAGAGAGAATCATTTGAACCCGATTCAGTTTGTGAGGAGTGACAGGTAGATGCTGCTATGGCAACCAAACCAAAGCAGTGTCATAGATAGCAGCTCTTTACAGAGGAAGCTCTGCAAGCATATGAGCACCCACACACACATATGCACACACACACACATGCACACACAAACAAACAATGCAGACATAACCGCATGGACTTAAAATGAATATTAGAAGACTCTCCCATTCCTCCCTGTCACTCTGAATCTTAAGAAAACCGCAGCATCCTCTGTAACTCCATCTTTAAGCACTCTTCCGCTCCCTCGCCGTCCCGCCTGTTCTGCGGGTGGTGAGGTTCATCACAGCCTGCTAAATAATCTGCCTTTAATAAGGATTAAAATCACACCTCAAAAATTACCGGCTTATTATTGAACTATCCCTTACAAAGACTACAATAACTAATTTTCTTCAATATGTCTCTCTAACATGAAGGAGTAAAAAAGCATATGTCTGACATCTATTTTTATCTTGTCTGCCACTTTTCGATTAAAAAAGAAAGAAAGAAAGAAAGAAAGAAAGAAAGAAAGAAAGAAAGAAAGAAAGAAAGAAAGAAAGAAAGAAAGAAAGAAAGAAAGAAAGAAAGAAAGAAAGAAAGAAAGAAAGAAAGAAAGAAAGAAAGAGAGTGCAGCAGGGACCTGAAACACAAACACCAGGATGTACACATGTTCAGACTTTCTATCACTCCCCTACACATCCTTCACATGGAGGTGCATCCATCATAGTGTGACTGTCTTTCTGTCCCTGCTGAGTGTTGCCCCCTTTACACAACTCACGAAACTGTAACAGCTGTTAATGCATCCCCTGCATGCCGAACAGCCGTGGAGCATCCCAAACACAAAGCTTAAAGGTTGAATGTGTACAAAAGTGATATTGTGCCAAAGCTAATGATTATGATTCATAGTATGATGATACCAGTTTTGCAATTTAAATGAGTCAAGGTCAATATTGTCCAGTGGAATGACTAAAATTTGGGCGGCACACAGACACTAACCGTTCTATCTAATATAATATATGCATGTTCATATTATATGTAGAAACCTTTCATAAGGCTGTCATAAAACTTCATTGTTTTTATTGGTCAAACAAAGCGATTCTTTTTAAAAGAAAACAATGAAAATGCCAACAGTGTTAAGAAAAATCCTAAACTCGAGGCCTCTCTCCTACAATGTAGTTCTAACTATAATATAGTCTAACGTGTATTTTGTGGGTCACCAGAGAAAACTTTGCACATGCACACAAAAACATACATTTATCAAAGCACAAATTTTCATCGTCATAAAGCTGTCAGTGCAAGGTGAAGGGGAGGAAAAAGTAAACAAAACCCAGACATAGGGAGTGAAAATAGTTAGACCCAAATTGAGGTTAAAATATGTGAATTTATAGTTAGGGAGGGCATTGTCTGCACCTATAGCAAAACTCATGTCGGTAACTCAAAAAGTTTCAACTCTGAAATGACATAAAGATACAGTCCGGGTGCCCTGCATGTTCATTTTTAGTCGCATCTGCTCTAAAAGCTTATCCTGATGGAGCTAGATGATCATATCTGCTCCTCCCCTCTACAAATAATTAAAACTATGATTAAAATGCCTAAAAGTAGGAATCATAAATAGCAGGGTGATTACAGTTTCATTTGAATGTTGAGCATTTTTATCACCACAGGGGGACAGGGGGTTCTGCATGCCAGCTCAGAAAAAGTATTTAAATTGAGGGAAAATGTTTTCAATGTGGTGCCTTTCATTGAGAGCAATGATGTGTGTGTGTATTAGTCTCTGTGGCATCATTAAAGAGTGGGGAGCCAGTAATTTACAGAGTGAAAATTACTATAAAAGGGCTACATAATGCACACATATAATTTCCTTTCAAGCTTCAGCACTTACTGCATGTTAGTTGAGCTGGTACGTGAAACCTTCTTTAGCCTTCAGATGTCCACCCACTCCCCACTTACACATTCACTTGCTAGCTCACCGTTGTAGCTTCTTCTTAAGTAAAGTCTGGGCAAAACAGCTGCCCCTTTTTTTGCGTTTTGCACGTGCTAAAACGACATGCTCCTGCTGTGGGTTGCACATGGGGTGATCTCCTCCCGCTGCTCACACTGCCAGTCTCATCAACAGGCAAGTAGAGAGAGGGTGTGA
Source organism: Mchenga conophoros (assembly GCF_057382185.1). Classification (NCBI taxonomy): domain Eukaryota; kingdom Metazoa; phylum Chordata; class Actinopteri; order Cichliformes; family Cichlidae; genus Mchenga; species Mchenga conophoros. The sequence goes on from NC_140530.1 coordinate 24,606,031, forward strand.
GTGTAGAGTAAAGGCAGAGGAGGAGGATGACGAGGCAGAGGAGGAGAGGAAGATAAAAAGAGAAAGAAACAGACAGGAAGGACACTATATTTAGCACCGGAGCTGTCGCCTTCTGTTTTTCTCTCCTGAATAATCATAGTTTGACAGAATGTATCCTGCAGAGCAGAGGTTGCTGGGATGCACATCCCTCCCCTCCTCCACAAACATCGTCTCTTGAGAGAAAGTAGCAAAGTGTAGTAATAATTGCTGAGGGCTTGCGTGCCACAGTCAGCACATATTACATTCTGGAAACGTTTTTGATACCATTACATTCTGTAATGAAGATACTAGGAAAAACCTACAAACTGCCAACAGGTGCAGTCTTGCATGGATGCATACAGTGAGTGGAGTATATTGAAATAGTTCAGCTAATTAAATAGTAATATGAATTTGGGACATTTATATATATATATTAAAAAAAAGCCCTGAACCCTCCAACCTACATCTTCACACAGAATTTGCTTTCATGTCGGCTGGGGAAGTGAAGGGTTGTGCTAAATGTGTTAACCTCAGGTACCAGTGACGTTGTGCTGGGAAAGAAGCAAACATGCACAGCCGGAAGGCAGAGTCGCACACAAGGTTTGAATTTGACAATGCTGTATACGGTTAGAGCAGCGTAAATGTGAACTTTAGTTGGGACAAAACGTGTATATGTTTGCCAAAAACTACTTCTTCTTCTTCTACTACAAGCTGTCTTAAAAACAAACATCAGTTGTTTGACAAAAATGTTTCGCAATTTCAATTTTGCCTAATATTCTCACTTATCTTTAAAAATACAAATGATTTAATTCTAAATTTTTACTTATTCGTGATATTGGGCGAAAAAAAATGTAGAAGGAAAATGTAAAACTTTTCTAACTCCAGTTTGCTTCAAATAAAAATAATGAAGAAATGGAAAGGATGTGAATACTTAAAACTATCTGAAAGAGTGAAACAACAAACCAGGTGAGTCACCCTGGAGCAGCACACTGAACTAAAGATTCTGTGCAAAACTTTCACATTCAGATCAATTGAATTATCCCTTTAGAGCAACACTCTCAGCTCCCTCCACCTTTAGGTGAGTCACATAGCTCCACACACAAAATAATTCATCACTAGGAAAAGCAATAACATAAGCACCCCTCACTATCAGGGATAATCTTTATTTATTCAATGCTAAATTAATGATTGTATTGTGGTAATGTACACTGTACGCTTCTCTGTGTGATCAATTATGTTTAACATCTCCGTTGATGCTGCATGTAATACAATAACATCCAATGTAATGTGCAATGTGGTCTGATGAGAAAACTAATTAAAGGCATTAGTTTTGTAACTGAACAGCAAGAAGATTTAGAATTATAAACTCGCTGGCTGAATGCATTTGCCATCTCCCCGGTGATTTGCTAGTATAACATGATGGTTTGGTGCAACCTCTTTGCCTTTGATTGAAGGAGACCGAATAAGACAATTTAAGAAGGTTGCACGTGTTTTTTTTTAACATCTACTGAAATGAATCAGGCAAAAACATATTCCCAGGCTTAATATCCAGCCTGAGCAGCCAAGGATCATGTGCAAGCATGCAGGTTAGCTGTGGATAAGCTTTCAGCAGCTCATTGATTGCTAAGACTTGATTGCAGGCAGGTTTGGCTGAGGCTTTTAACTCTGTCTCCGGTGTCAAAACTACATAAGAAGCAAGCAGGTTGGAAGAGGTGCAAGGGGAAAAGGGTTTCATTAGTGTCCCTTTGATAATCTGTTGAAAATGATGTGTTATCTCACGGTGAAGCAAGGGTTATTATTAAAATGCTTACTTGAAACACAGGAGTCAAAAAGATGCATGTAGTATGTAGGACAAATTTCTCTTGACATGTACCATATAAATGTACCTATAGTCACAAGAGTCAGTGAAAGGACTCCATTTGTGTAGTCAGAAATAGAACAAGCAACAAAATTCCAATTATCCATAGATTAAAGACATGAGGGACATGCCAGTATTTCTGATCTTCACTCTGAAAACTGCTGGGAGAGATGAGCAGATAGTGAAGTCTTTGTTCAGGCGTGACAATCATCGACTCATTAGATGGGACAAAAAGTCTGTTTGGGAGGGAGAGTACAAAGACTGAAGCCACATTAGGACTGTCCCCGAGAGTTAGTCCAATTACAGGACGGCCTGGCTTCGTCTTTGTTTCTCTGCTGCTTTCTTCTCAGAAGTAACCTTGCACCCAGGTGTTCAGAGGCTGAAGAAAAACAAAGTTAAATACTTTCAAATGTGCCTGAGGATTAGCCTAACAAGCTATTACTTGTTAATATGGTGCCATTCTCCCACAGTTTGAGGGCAGTTAACCTCGGGTGTGACTGGCTTCTGTTTGCAGGGTCACAACCTCTCAGAGCCATGCACACTAAAATAGCACGTGATTATAGGCCTTGTTTAAAAGTAAATATAGGAGTTCTCAGCAGCTGATCTAACCCATTCTTGCTCAGTCTTTATGACAAAGAGTGCATGTACATAACTGCATAAATGTGACTTTTGTTGTAGATGGGAGTTTAGATGGGAGTATTAAAACTTCACATTTTTTACAGCTACAAGGAGAGTAAAGGATCCAGGGGGACTTTATGTGCTGCTTGACAGAGTGATGCATGCTATGTGTGTGTCTGCATGTGTTTGTCAGCTCTTTTGAAGTCTGGGTTGATGTTCTGCTTTGAATGGACATTCCTTTGGTCTTAGCCTCTGTTTGCACACTTGGCCCTTATCACAGTTAATAACTCAGCCTGCCCTAACATACTCAGTAGCTGCTTTAGTCAGACTTATCGGCTTAGGTTCATAGTTGTGGTTTACAAGGCAAACCTTTGTTTATTTTATGTGACAGAGAGAGCAAAACTGAAATTATGAACCAATCCATACAGTTAAGAAAACAAAACAACACAAAAAAACAAAATTAAAAATTAGAAGGCCGAGTAAAAAAGCCCAGAGTCGAGCAATAATAGTGCAGGACTTTTTTTCTTTGCAGTCCCAAGAGAATCAACAATATAAAACACAGTTAAACACAGTTAAATCTCATCGTTAATAAACTATATGTGGAAGTGCATGTAGAATGGGTTTGAAGGAAAGTAAGTAAATGGATAAAACGCAGTACTAAAGTTGTATGTGTATTTTATTGTAATATTTATTATGCACAACTGTGTGTAGCTATGTGTATGACCCACAGTCTTTTGCTTTGATAGGGAGCAAACATTTGAAAGGCAAAGACAAATTGTGGAGTTTTTTTGTAACAAACTTGGATTTTAGCCAAACGCAGCAAAATCTTCTCTTCCAGCTTCACAAAATGCAAATAATCAGTAGAAAGCGATACTGTCTAACCTTTATGGATAAATATGTGAAGCTGGGTCATAATGAGCAAATTCAGCATTGTAGTACAAAAACAACAGCTGGGAACACTTGGCAGCATAAATTAGTATCTCTGTGTTTTATTTTAACTCCAAAATTGAGATGCTTGTTAAAATAGCTGGATGTTATCATACGGAGAATATTTAAAGTGAACATATTTGCATGGTAGCGCTAGTGTGATACACTGACGAGTTAAAAAAAACATTAATAAAAGCACATTACACAAGTATTCCCAGCGGTACTGTGCAAAACCAATACAATTAGGGAATGCAGAGCTTAGGTGCATTTCTAGTCTTCAGTTATCTGAAGTTGCCCTGTGAGGCATAAAGTAACCTCGAAAACTAATTAAAAACAAAAAGGAACTCATTAAAAGAAGTAGAAAATAAATGAACTCTTTTCTACCAAGTAAATGTGCGACCATTAGTGTGTGAAATCCAGCTTGATTAAAGACAAAGAGAAGTAGATGGGATTCGAGGGATGAAGAAAAACAAACAGATAAACAAAATATCTGAGGAGAAAAACCGGAGAATCGGAAAAGCCCCTGGAGCTTTTTAAAATCAGCTTAGCATAAAGATTGCAATATCAAGTAACACAATTGAAATTGAAGCAAACACCAGTGCTGTAAAAACACTTGACATGTAACATAAGTTACCGTCTGAGATATCTGTGATTTCATTTTCAGAAAAATGAAATCCCCCCCCCACTTGCTTTTTACCTTCAGCATTCCTAGATGATCACATTTAGGCAAATTTCTAATACAAAGATGAGATTTGAAGTGCAGTAATCTCATAAAACGACCAGGATCTGACCTCATCTGAGAATTATTAAAGTGTTTTTAGGGACAAGTACTATAACATGTCAAGAACAGTTATGGATGCAATGACTATTCCAACAATGGAATGACAAAGCACTCGACACACTGCCACTGAGGCCTTTTAACGGGACAGATCAACACACACAGGGTCTCATATGGCACTGGCTAACATTCATAACATGCTGGATGTGTACCCTGAGTTTGTGCTCAGCCAAGTGTTAAATCTGACTTGATTTCAGAAGAGAGCCGAGGTCACAAAAAAGGCCTGTTTAGGGAACAAACTGCATCCAGGCGATTGGATGAAGACATATTCTCTTACCCTGAATAGTCAGGACAATCAGCAGCGCATCTCCTCATCCCGCTCATCAAGCCTCTCTCACACAATCACACAATCAAACTCAGTGTTAACCACTGAAGGGACAAACGGCAGGCTTGCCAAGACCTGAATTCAGTCGGTGCCAGCAGTTAACCCACGAAATCAAAGAGTGCTGAGCGAAGTGGCAATCAAATCTGCATGTCTGAAGAGAAACACAGAACTACACCAACTAGGTCACAGACACTGCATTATTTTCAATGTCTTACCTTTGAAGGACAGGAAAATTCTGGGAGCAGACAGGGGCTCGCTGGGAGGGGGCAGCCCCCCAGATGATAAAGCTAGTAGGGCCAGCAACCAGCACAGTTTGTCCCACAACATTGTTCCTCTGTTTGTTAACAGGGACAAAGGAGAATCCAGGAGCTGAGGGACAGACAGGGATGACCATCAAACAATGAGCAAAGCCCTTTCAATTCACAAAACTCGTACAGTAACCAACTCGTAGTTACTAAAGTAATTTGGTTGTTTCCTTGCAATCAATGGTGCATTATGCAGCTACTTTTGCCTTCATTAAAGTCAGACCACACAGAACAGCAAGCAATGAGTGAGATACATGGCAAAAAATTGGATATGAATTAGTGTAGTTTTTTTTTTCCTTTTTAAATTGGTTGCCTATCATATGGTGGAATCGCAACTTGATCGTTTCATTTTATTAAGCAGGGAATGGGCTGGAATCTCCTTCCAGCTGAAAATACCGCTGCCCGCCCCTAGCCACTCTCTGCAGATCTTTACTTTTCGAAACAGTGCAATGAAACGTGCGTATAAATAAACGTTTAAGAGTTTAAAACAGTAACTGTTAGTTTATAGCGAGAGCTTCGTTTCACCCGTTGTACACGGAGCTGCCCCCTCACGCCTGGCGCGCACCGGCAGTGCTCACAGACTAAATCACAAAGCGCATCAACATGCTGTTATCCGCCACAAAGAGAGCTGAAGATAATGTCCTCATAAAAGAATCTGAAGAGGTATCCGCGTGTGGATCAGGCGGCACAAATGCGCGTAACGCCAGCGCAAAAAGTCACGAGAAATGCCATCTGAAGCGCCAGATTTGGAAACAATAAAAAACCATTTTGGCGAAGGTGTTTTGCCGTAATTGTCTGCGCATGCCACAGATGTTGTAAACGCGGATCCGAGCATGAGGTCAAACTGTCAGTCAGGGTTTAAGATCAAGTTCCACATTAAGCCCCGAAGGCAGAACTCCAAAGCCGACCGTTAACCAAAATAAAGCCTGACTTGGCTTTTGAGTTATGAGGACACGAACATGAACCACGTGTCATTTATAACGTTAACGGGGATTTTAAGCGGTCAAAAAGAATCCGCTGAAAACTGCACATACGTTTCCTCTGAAGGTACGACATCACACGAAGTCAGAACTTTTAAGGTCTTTAAAAGAAACTCGCACTGGTGATTAAACACACGCTGCTCTTGGCTGTTGCAATATTTCAAAACAGTATTTCAGAGTATCGCTCATTAAAAACGACCTCCCACACGCGCCGGAGAGCCACACCAAAATATAAATATGCGCAAGCTTGTGCTAAACACGAAAATTTCTAATATTCAAGGAAAAATTATTTTACAGACATTTCAAATACATCTTCTATTTATTACAGATTCTATCTTGCACACACGGAGACATTCTTATTACTCGATTCCATTAAATGTGGCTTCCTATTGATTTAAGAGCGCATCTGTCAGAAAATAAATACTTAATTTAACTTGTCATGTAGCTGAAAAGCACTTAGATTATGACCTACCGTATGGTGACGTCCAGAGGATATTATGATATAGCTGGTCAGCACTGAAAACCATCCACAGATTGTTTGAGCTCCTCTGTCCGCAGGCAGGAGTATCAGTGTATCCGCCGCAGATCCCACACGATTATCCCAGAGCCAAATAAAGCTTGGGTTTAAATCAACTTGAAGCGGCCGCCTTAACTTGAAGTGATCACTAAATCGCATTAACAGAATCTGTATTTTCCAGTCAAGAAGGTGACCAAGAAAGAATTGTTCCTGGTGCGTAGAAGGGAGGATCTTCAACCGTGCGCAGCGACGCTCAAGTGTGTAGTGCTGGGAAGCGGCTTTTGCAGGTGGATAAGCTGAGGTCTCCCGGCTGTGGACACACCCATGGGGGAGGGAACCTACCTTTAGCATCCGTGTGCGTCGTCCCTGCTCAAAATTGAAGAGAAAACGTCTCTGCTCTGCACCTTCATACACTCCAGGTGGCTACAAAGGTAAACTTACTCAAAAGAAAGCATGACGCCTGCAAGTTAGTGAGTTTTCATGTTACTTTCCACATTGCATAGAAGAGTTGTCGCGCACCCTCTGCTACAACTGTCACAACCACTAACTATAAGTAAGCCTCACAGAAGAATCAGTTTTTACCTTTAATGACTTGCATCAGGGAACATCTGCATTCCCACTGCCTGTAATAAACATATCACATTTTCCATATATTCAGAATCTTCTGGAATTTTAAGTGTTAATAGTAGAGCATGAATAATGCTGAGTTTTTATTCATGTTCACTCAGTGTTTTCATATCTGTAAGCATTTATCTGTGTGACAACAAGGCAAATTAAGTTAAAGTTTGTGGTAGATCAAAACAAAAACAAAAGTTCCTTTGAAGCTCTCACACTAGCTTAATAATTCTAATTCAACACCACAAGACTTGATTTCATAATAATAAACACATATAGAATCTAACACTGAATGCAGGGAACCCGTGATAATGTCTGAATGGGCTGTCCAAACTACAGCAATAATAGTCACACAGCTCTTTAGAGCTATAGTACTGCACATCCTGCGTGTCCAGTAGTCTTGTCCTGGCAGTGTCGTTGTATGGAATAGGACTTCCTCTTTTTGAATGCCCCATGAATCACTCACTAGCTTTTTTGACTCAGGCAGATAAGAAAGAAACAGAACAGCTGAGATGAGAGCATGCTCACGTTATTCACATGAGAAACTGTTTAAAAAATGGCCAGATGCAGATGAGGTAGATTTCCCCAAACACCTTGGCGACCTGACAGTGGATCCCTGGCTCTCGCCTCAGACAGGCATCAGATATTCATGGGCAAATGGAGCCTTAAATCTTTTAATCTCACTTGATCTCCCACCCTGATCACACCGGCTTATTTTGCTTCTTATTCAGTCAACACACAATGCAGCTGATGCCCAGTGTACATGCTTATTATTCCATAAATGCTACATGCAGTAGCTTAGGTTTCATGCAATGTTAGGGGATATTGCAATTGCTTGACAGAGCAGTTGTAGAATAGTACAGGAACATAGAGGGTATAAATGCCCATTCAGTCACAGCTCTAGACTTGGTTTGTCATTTGCTATGTGTTTGTTAACTTATTAATACGAATGAAGGATCATAAAATATTTCTGTAAAATGTGTGAAAAAAACAGTGACAATTGCATATTTATTATGTTACTTTGTCCTCAACTTTATGTTGCAGTAATTCCTTACATAAAAGCCACTAAAGTACCCTTTAGTTCCACAAAAAAAAACCCCTCAAAAAACTACACTGATTCTCTGGGTGAGATTTTTGAGTTTTCTGTCCTCTGAAAGATGTCTTGGAAAGACAATCACCGCATCAGGCTATGCAAAAGAGGCTTCATAGTGTGCCTCTTGGCTTTGATGCTCAAAGCAGAGAAAGGAGGAGTGCTCTGCATCAGCATTTGCCATTAGAAGTGTTAAATTTCCCCTGATATGTGCAAAAAGCTCTGAGAAACAATTACCCCCATACTCACGAGCTTGTGCGCATAGGGTGGGTGATACTGATACGTTTCAGTCCGTCTGAATCTTGTGCAATCTTGAAAGACCATCAGACTCTCGTTCTCATGGATATAACACAGTGAAGCACACAGCTTAACATGTACAGGTGGCTATTTGTGTTTGAAGGCTGGAGACACCAAATAAATAACAACTTTTATAGATATCTGGAAGAAAACTTCAACTCCCATAAGACCCACTATGAATAAATCAGTAGGAAAAAAAAACTTTCTCTAAGGCTCACGTACAAGAAGTTCAAACGACCTCCAGTGAAATGTGTGTGGACCAGCCAAGTTTAATTGTGTCATTACTACTTTTGTCTTTTATTCCCAAATTGATCTACTATTTTTTTTCCTCTTTTTGCTCTTTCTTTTTGTCTTTACTCTTCTGTCCTAAAGCCAACAGCTGCATGTTGTTTCCTATATTTCTTTTTAATCAACAACATTATTCCCATCTTCAGGCCTCTGGTGGCCTCACCATCTGTCACTTGCGTGAGACTAGAAGAAAGCAATTATTGAACCCTGGCTTTGAGCAGCGCCCGCCTTCATGAAAAGTCCCTCATGCTTTCCAGTTCTTCATCCAGTTTTCTGTTGCAGCTATCTGAGGAGTAAAATGCGACAAAGTTGAAACCAAACATCAGCATTAGGTGCCAGACCGCAGAAGTGAAACACTTAGAGGGGTTTTCTGAAATGAGATGTTAAAAGTCTTTTGCTCAGCATGGGGAGAAACCAGGTTTAATAATGTGAATTTGAATACTGCACTGTGGGAAACTCTTAAGTTTTGTTACAGCTATTACATCACTTCACCTGTTGGCTGTTTTTTTTAATATCCCTGTTAAAGAACAATAACAGCAAACACTAATTTTGCCGCTCTTCACTCTGACACTGAGTTGAACACACACATCTATTTAAAAATGTTGTCATTTTCCTGGAGGACATGAAAGCAACACTGCATAGATTACTGCTATCACTCTTTCAGGGTTCTCTGAGCATTTTGTTTTTAATAACAAAACACTGTGCATTTATTTATCCACTGCAACATTATGATAAATAACAGGAAAAGAAACTGAAACTACACTAACATTTACAGTGGAGGTTTTAATGGAAACAGGTGCCCGTAGAGACTAGAAATCCAGACAGCATGAGAGCAGAGGTCATTTTCTAATATGAGTTTCATTATATTTACTGAATTCTTCCTCTAACCTTTTGCCACCAATGACTTCATCATTCCTGGAAAGTAATTATTAACAGGCTGCGACAACCTCAACCTCGGTCCTCTGGCTTTGGCAAATTAACAGCTGTTCATAACTGATGAGGTGAAGAAACAAGTGCAGCCCCGCACTGCTGTGCACATCTGCATTTACACCACACACACTCACACGTCTAAATGGCACAGACAGATGTGTGCCGCACATCCTCACACAACTGACCGTTAACCCTATGCTAGCAATACACACACGCGCAGCCGAAGATGCTGCGACACGGAGACTGGCCCATGGCACACTCCGAGGGACGCATCGATTGTGTAGAATTTAATGAGGGAACATGTACTCATCCCTCCACCTCACCGGGAGAGCTGTTACCTTTTGGTGTGATAAGATATTAAAAATTCACACTGTTTCTGTAGCGCTTTGACTGGTATGGCAGTATGCTCATTAGCATTTAAATAAGAAAAGGATAACACTGCACTTCGCAGAGTCATACCTCCTTCACAAACCTAGCAAACAGAGGAAAAACTTGAATCAACCCTGGAAACTTCGGCTGCTTTTAAACAGTTACATCCTGGGAATAGTTACTAAAGTTGTACGATTGTTTTGACGTAACTCCTCTAGACATTCACATTATGTTATGTTGCGGTAGTGTGTTGAAGAATGAGCTCATTCATGTCAATTTGTATTTAAACCCAGAAACATAAAACATCAGCAGTTCTAGATGTCTGTAAAAAGCACCGTTTCTCTTGACTGTGGAAAAGTAAAAGTGATTTAGTGGGAATTAGGCCATTTTTCTGTTCATATACTTAGCAAAACAATAAGAAAAATGTAACTGAACCAAGCACTCAAATAAAAAAATGCTGACTCTGAGGTCAGTTTCTTGTTTTTGGAGTAGTTCCAGTTTTTTTTCTCTTGTTAATAGTAAAACCACATTGTGTGCTCTCTTAATAAATACAGCACTATTTGTCTATTATTCTTTAAGTGCACTCAGGCCGACAGGAAAGACATTCAGTCCCAGTTTCTAGATTTCCATTCAAACCACACACTACTTGTGAACCCAGACTAGAAAAATAACTCGTATTTACCCAATTTTTGTTGGCCTGGCATCATATTGACTTTAACAATTAAAGACGCAAGACAACGTAATGTTGCAACAATAGCCTCAGTGTAATGCTAACAAACACACAGCATTGCTTTTGCTTGCTAAGTGAATCTTTAATTAGATGTGTATGCTGTAATGTAAATTCTGTTTAAAATGTACTTTTTCTACAATTGCTCACATATGATGTGCCTGTTGAGCTGTATGCTAGAGATTAATGCTGCTCTTTTCTTCTTGCATATTCCCCCCATCCAGATCTCACTGTGCTTGGCTGATTGTCATTTTTCTGCTTGTAGTTGTTCCTCTGTCTTTTGTCAGAGAAGCTGACTATGACTCAGCTGGAGCTTTGTGGGGCTAAAAATGGGACAGCTGCCTTTTTTTAAAACGACACAAGTTTGTCTCATTGTATCTGGCTCATATGTCTTCTGCCTGGGAACACAGGGAGGAGGGCAGCTGTGGTGGAATGATTTGGTATGAATTAAAGCTGTTTCCTAACAGGCTCCACAGGGTCTGATCCTGCCCCTTGCTTTTCTGGTGAATTCACTAGACCACTATCGAGTGTGCATTATATCATCTCCCTCATTTTTGTTATTCTCAATAAAATATACTGCAAATAATAATAGTAGTTTTCTATTTAGCATGACGTCATGGATGAAGGTGACCCAGCCGTGCAACCTGTGGTTGTTTGGAGGGTGTCTGTGTATGTGTGGGTTGTAATAGTTTTCCCATGCAGTGTTTCTGGCTTGAGTTTCCTGAGAGTCTAGTCTGTCAGTCATTCTTCATCAGCATCTTACCGCAAGTCTCTGGCCAGAACAAGAGACTAAAATGACTTCTTTTTGTCCTACTTTACCCACTGTTGTCTGTGGTCTCGAATGGGGAATAGATAAAACTTAATTGCTACTGACATAGTCTAGTTTTAATTACCACAACACTAAATTGGATAAACAGAATAAAATGGATGGCTAATTGGTCAGATGAATGGATGGATGTTTTTTAATTACTTAAAGAGAAAAAAATTAATTGTGCAAATTTATTAATCCATTTCTTTCTTTTTGAAGTTTCTTTCAGCTACTCAGAGACGAAGACAAAACTAGGATGGAGGTCCTCATTTTTCTCATTCTCTATGCTGCCAAGCTAGCAGAGGGAAAAGGGGCAGTATGTAAAACTGGGATGGAGCTCTATTATATAGCATACTATTCAATCTAGCAAAAAGCAAGCAGTTCAGCCTGTATTGGGGTCCAAATAAGGAAATAGGCCATGGAAACAGAGAAAAGAAATGAGAGCAAAGACAAAAATTACATTTATTTCCAACTACCATACGTATTTACTTATTTATTACACTTAATTGTATTCTTATCTATATATTCTTGGACTGTACTACGAAAGTTTCCTGTTTATCTTGTACTGGGCCTTTTGTAGCTCTTCAGTTCATCCACTATCTGAAACAAGCTAATTTATCTTTAATCCCCTTCCTTTTAAGCAAGCTTTCTTCTTATTGATTGCCCCTCGTAAACAGAAAGCTTCCACCAGAAGTTGGTGGTGCTGCTGGGCTCATAGATGGGTCTGTGTTCCTGGGTCTGGATTAACATTTAGAAATACTTTGTATCTAATATCAAAGTGAACCAAGTATATAAAAAAAGGAAACCATCTAACGTCAAGTGGCTCAGAATGATTTCCTGCTGTCTCATCATTTGCAGCTTTGACCACGATTAATATGACCATCTGCCACTTTAAGAGTAAATATGAAAATGAGGAAGAACATAATAGATCCCCTTTAGTAATGATTGAAAATAAAACGAATTTATTGCAATGCATTTGTAGTTTTACTACAATATAACTTTAGCCCTAAATTAAAATCATCATGGTAATCCATACTTGCAACAGCATGGTACCATTGTTGCTTCTAACATGTTAGCATACTGATGACAGCATTAAGCTTAAAGCTCCACTGTGCATATACGGAGTCACAGAGCAGCTGGCATGGCTATCGACTCTTGTTTACAGCGTCTGACTAACAAGGACAGGCTCATACTGGTACAGGGTTGAAAGTTTGGATACAAATATATATATATATTTATGACGCTTGAATTTTTTGATCTCGCTTTTGCAATTACTCTACTCTGGACTATGCTGAGTCCCTTGTCCTTCACCCTTCCCTCACCCAACCCTCCCCATCTCATCCTCCTGTCATCACTCGCCCTGATGAGGCTGTGAAACAGGTGGCTCAAGAATTCAAAATGACATAGGAGAGAAGGGGACCAAACAGTTGTGTGTGTATGTGCATGTGTGCGTATATAAGGGAGAAATAGAGAAGGACTTTGCATGTGTATCTGTGTTCATGAAAGACAAGAAGAAAGTGAGATGCCAAGCAAACACAACAATAGCAAACAAAGCACTAATTTAGCTATTTCAGATTCTCCTCACTGCCTAAACTGAGAGCCTGTTGCCATGAGATACCTAAATTTAAAAAAAAAAAAATCAAACAAACAAACAAAAACCTTAATGAAATCCATCTTGATGAAAACCATAGACTCTAAAGTATCAGAGATGAATGGCTGGGAAAAAAAGCAAAAGATTAAATGATTTCCAGAAGACAAAGGCATTCGTGAGTCTGAATGTGCTACGATCAGTTGAAGCAGATATAGCGACTTGTGATGATAAGAGAAAATTTTTTCTGTCTAACACGAAGGTGCTGTTTGGTTACATGTAACAATGAGCTTACGTTTGTTTCAGCTCTGCAGAAGGAGAACAAATCTGTCTGGACATCTGTTCCCCAAACTGCCAGCACCAGTTGTGTTGGTAAAGATCCTGTAGTAAGTTGTCTGGAGACAGCATGAAAGATCAAGAGCATATTCTTAACTATGTTTTTTCTGCTAGGCTTAGTTAGCAATTTAATTAACTGGAAATGTTGCAGGGATGTCACAACTGTCAGGGGCTCCACATCCAATCCCAGAAGAAAGTCGCTCAGTCTTATCGCTTCTTATCGTGTCTGCTTTCCCATCAATGTCCCCTCCTCCTCACACTCAAATTACCAGTTTGTCTCACACATTTGACAAAAAAAAATTGTTTGCAGCACTGATGATGATGATTAGTCATTCATGTTCAAATTACAGCTGATTTTGCTTTCCTTACAGCTGTGGTTCATCTCATTTTTGGAGCAGTGCAGAAAGTCCAGTGCAAAACTGTACTCAGAAAAGAAAAACATTTAGTTTGGTAAAACCTAAAATATCATATCAGTTGCTTTATCAACATTAAACCTGAGCTTTACAACATGTTGACAGTTTTATGGTCTGCCACTGGGGATAGTGTCCAGCCTCAGACAGCTGCCAGTAATGGGCACATCTGGCTCTTGATTCTGCAAAAAGAAGCTGTTGTTCCAGTAGTTGCCAGCCAAAGAAAGCTAACCCCATTGTCTTCTCTGTGCAACCATGTCGGCCAGATAATTTGTCTCCGTGGTTGCAGATTTGTAATGAAATGGACGGAGGCTGTGTTTTCCGCAGTTTGTATGTATCTGTCATTTGTGGACTGTTGCTTCTAACCCAGACAGAGGAGACACATTTATTCAATTATTTTACACCACATGGATACCATCTTTTGAGCTGAGTGATAGTTGATGAATTGATGAATTATTGAGCAATACTGGATTTGCCAAAATCCCACACTCCATGTGTCTCTTCTCGTGCATGCATACTGCATATATTATTTCATTGTTTCTTTCTCAGTCTGAGTCCGAGGATTTTTCTTTGCAGTATGTGCTCCAGAGGTTGCACAACCGCCAAACTCCATGTGTTTCTGACACAAATGAACTGCCTAAGTCAGTTCATCCAGTGTGAACATGTTTCGGTATGTTATTAGCATAAAGTATGGTTGACAGATAATACTGCTGAATAGTAATTAATAATACTAAAGACAGATCTAGCAGTTACACAATGTGAACTGTTTTGTATCTCTAGTCTGTGTGATTTTGCAGTGGCTGTAAAGGCATAAAGATGCACTGCTTTATAAAGTTGACAAGCTCATTTTCAAATAAAACGAGATGTTACTGGAAACAACAGTGAACTTGAAAAGTGGATTGAAACACAGGCAGCTGACAGGCTGGTGCTGAGTTTGACAAGTTAATTCAGTTTTCGTTGGAGGTCTCAACATAGCTTCCTTTTCTAAAACATTTTCAGTACACACTCCTCCACACATTCACTTGTGCTCGTGCGCACGGGGAGACACATTGTACATAAAGCAGCAACACATGTAGACAGCAATCTGATTGGAACAGAGGAGGCGATCAGGCAGACAGCCTAGGGAGAGGTGGCGCCTGTCATGTGGAATGGATCTCATTAAAAGTATGCCCCAGGTCACACTTTGATGGACGGGGAGACGTCAGTCATCTGCCAGCCAGATTAGCTGAGACTGAAACCTCGTCCTCTCTCTCTGCCCCTTGAGAGCTCACAGCATACCAAGTGGGTCCGGCCAGACTTACGTGCGCCCCCCCAGCCTCTGTCAAACCTCTCACCTCTGGGTTGCCAATCACAGAAATCCACAAGCACATCCAACTAAATTGTGAAGGAGAAAAACAAAACAAAACACCTGCTGTGTTAAAAGGCAGGTGCTTCCAGGCTGTTTCTTTTGCCTCTTGTTTGAGGCTGTGTGGCTGCCTCAAAGGCCGTGTCCCCTGCCCTGTACACATTTTTACTCAAAAGAGCCTGAATAATCCAAACAGTTTTCTTATGGTTGAACATGCCTTTGCCATTGAACTTGATAACATTCTCACATAGTGCACTCTTAAAATGTAAAGCGTGAGGAGTAATACTCCTTTACTAACAGGGACACAGATGTATACTGCTTATTATTAAATAAATCTACATTTCTATATGCGCTCCATTCTTGGGCTTCCTGCATGCACTCAGTTTCCTTTCCACTTGGAATATTGTGGATGTGTTTATAGGTATCCCTCAACCTAACTGCTAACCCGTTTCAGTTATTAGCACATCTATAGTTTCATAGGATTTGTGTGCTGGTCTTTTTTCATCATTCTGTATTACATCACTTTTTTCATGTTGGTTGTCAGCACTGTCACACAGGAGCTCATGGACACTGTAATGACTTAATGGGTTTATGTTATTGAAACTAGATTTATTCATATGGGTTCATGCTTAGTCCTTTTGCTTTTTTAAAACTAATTTTTTCTTGGTCTTCAGGAAAGTATTGACAGGTGTCCCCCTGCTGTAAATGAAGCAGTTTGCAAAGTGACATGTCATGTGTTTCTCTGGCTACAGGCTGAGGGGGGGAAAGCCACAAATTATGCACAAGATGTCCTTTAGCATCTGTTTAAGGCAATGGTGAGACAGGTCTGTCATTCCCAACTCATTACATATGTGCATTTTTAAAAGACCTCCTTCTTAAGCACACTGGGGTCTGATGTTTTAACTCCAACTATGATTTTTTTTTTCCTTAACCTAACCTCAGCCTAAAGTCTTACTTGAGCTGAGCCTAGTTGTTTCCATGTCTCGATAGCCCAAAAAGCTGATTCTGTTCATCTGGAGTTTTCAGTGGGAAAAACATTTCGTCACTCATCCAAGTGACTTCTCAGCTTCTCAGACTTCTCAGCTGACAGCAGGTTTCTCCAACCTTATAAACAGTTCCTTTGCATAGTGACTGAAACCAGCACCACTGATGAACAATGGGATGTGAGGTCAGTTTCTTGATCATTAATATGCAAATTGTAATTACCATTGACCAACAACCACTGATCAGTGACAATTGATCAATGGCCATGAGTACCATTCACATAGAGTTGGGGAATGGCTGCAATCGCAGGTCCCCTCCTCGATGGTCTTTCCCTTTTCCCTTTCCCTTTTCTCGTAAATGCCCTTGGCCTAGTTTCATTATGCAAATGTACTGTTTATAAGGTTGGAGAAACCTGCAGTCAGCTGAGACTGTAGTAGTCACTTAAATGAGTGACAAAATTTTTCTCCCACTGAAAACTCTACGCCCAGATAAACAGAATCAACTTTCTGGGATTTCCTTACCTGGATGATTGAGCATGCATCAAGACATGTCTTGATAGCATATTAAACTAAGTGCTTGTAGGCTGTAGCCTCAATTTCCAGACAGTCTTTACAGACTATAGACTTTTATATTTCTTCACAAGGAGGGCTATTTTTTCTCCAAGAATACCAAGAAATCATTAATAAAACCAGTTAAAAAACAAAAAAGAGTTTGCTGCTGAGATAACTTCATTGAATTTTTGCTTACACAGCAATGTTTCCCCCATAACCTAAAATCTCTCTTTTGTGTTTGGGGGGAAATTCTGATTGCAGCTTACTAAAAGCTATGTTTAAGATGCGCTGTTTCTAGGCTTCTGCTTATTCTGCCGTTTCCTCTTTTTGGTGTTGTCTAGTAGAAAAAAGAGCATGTGCTCTAATCATACAGTGACCTACTGTTTATCCCAACATTCCCAAGAGTTCATGTCTCCAGCAATAGACCTGTGGCATGATGCCCAGGACAGGAGCCATGGATGGCTCACTTTGACAAGCATGCTAGTCAAGGCTGTGCTAGGTTCACTCGAAGCAGATATGGATTCTCAGCAATCTCTGACACGCCGGTTGACGTAATTCTAAGTCAATTTGAATTACATCTAAATATGAAGCTGGTAAAATTGAGAGATAGTTTTGGCAAAAGATGGAAATGGTTTGGGCTATTTACAGAGCTGAGGATGGCTGCAGGGAATGTGTGTCAGCATTTAAAACTTACTTCAGCATTTTGATTTGTGACGACTCCTGCAGAAGCATGATGTCTCCCACATTTAATCCATGCTGTACTCTGACCAGCATGCAGTGTGTCATGCTTCATGCATCCCGCATGATAAAACCCAAAGGCAGTTAAGGCTTCCTTTGGCTTGCTAAGGCGTTGCCATCTCCAAAACCAAAGGCCCATGCAGCCTTTGCATGCTACAGTCACACTAAGGAAAACAGTGATTGGAGGCCATGAAACAACCAAAATTATTGTGAGCTTGTTGCCTTTTAAATTGCTGCTTTTAAGACGGGAACCAGGTCTGTCAGCACTCACAGTCAGCTGCTGTTTTCAAAACCACTTTGGTGCGTCAAGACAGATTACTATTAGTTTGTGATTGAATGGGGGACCAAACTGGTAATTACATGTAACCTGTTTGTGATAATATGATAATTAACTGTGATAAAATTTACAAAAACTGTAAATCCACATATGCACAAATTCATATTATTCAGAAATTCAATATTAACTACTTCAATTCAGAGTTCAGCCTAAATGTCATAGATTTGAAACAGACATTCAGAAATTCCTTCATAAATAGTGACGTCGTTGCTGCAGATGGCAATGTAACTGTTAAATGAAGTGGCCAGTCAGCAACCTTGCTTCTCTATAGGAAATAAAATACCAGTTGGCAACTAGTTAGGTTGAGCCCATTGGAGATGAGTTGTGCTCATGGTTGCAGACTGCGTTTATAAATTCAGTGGCAGTTATTTGCAAACCTTCACCAGTCTGAGAATGATTGCAGTCACACTGAGACAGAACACAGTTGTTTGGAGACAGGTTGTTTCCCACCAGGCGACCTGTGCAATTGCCTTGAGATTGAAAGTGGTCACATAGAGGTTGGGGATGCTGGACTTTCCACTTTTGAGTGACCAGTTGGTTGCCGTAACTTTTTGCAATCTGTTGCTGAACATGAAAAAAATCAATGCATTCACTGGGCAAGGAGAGTGTTGTCCCACTGCTGCGAACAATCCATATTTCCCTGGAGGTCTGGTTGTTGTAAACACTCAATTCTGACATCATTCACCACTTGAAATGCGTATTTAACCCGACTCAACTCAGATGCTGCTGATATGCAGCTCATGTGGAGTTGCTTCCTTTGACTTTTCCCAAACATGTCAAACTGCAGCACTAAACAGAGTGCTTCCAGGCTATACGGCTCTCTGTTTGTCATCATGTGACTGCTGCAACACCTGGATTCCAGCTGTTTGTTAAGACTTGTTGCTGCAATTGGGCAGATAATTAGGTCGCAGTGCTTGTTTGCATTCTTAACTGATTTCCATCCTTTTGTCATCTTTAGCTCATTAGTGGTTTTTTTCTGGTTTTCATTATTTAATACAACAGAGATAGAAGTTATTCATTTGTTAGATTAATTTACTAGAAAAATAATGAACTAGTAGCATCACAACAATAAGAATAACAAAATGTAAAAAAACATGAAATATTACGCAATCGGTTACTTAAAAATGAGGGAGAATGATCAGATTTCTTCACTAATACCAGCAAATCCTCTTAGCATGTGTTTTACCCCTAATAACTGATGAGTGCACAGTGCACTTAGTACCCAACAATTCATGTCTCTATCTACACCCTTGCACTGATGTACACTGCTGTTGAGCAAAACAATAGATTTATGACTATCGAAATTAAATAAAGGGCTACTGATATTGTAAATATGTTTAGGACAGGGCACACTGGATTTATTGGGAGGTCACTAAGGGAAAAATAATGGCCTTGAAGATTTCATCACATTGGCTGAGGGGTCAGAGAGGGCTCAACAGTGGATGCGATATTTGCCTTCTTTTCCTGAGGGATTATGACTTTTAGACATCATTGCAACATGAGCTACTCCAGAACACCATGCTGAGCATTCCCTCCTGAGACACTCAGGACCTGGGTCACTTGGCTTTGACATGACCCTTCACCCTTCCATACTTACTTACCTAACTGATGTTATGTAAGTGGATATGTAAGGGAAGTGTTAAGAGGCATGCTTGTTTTGTTGCATTTCTTTGAAATGTTCTGACTATATGGGTGAAGCGTTTTCATTTAGTAAAACACGACAATTAATTAGTTGAAGTTTAAGAGCTTGGCGACAATTTAGTTGAGATGGGGGAAGGGGGGGGGGGGGTGACATGCCTCAGGTGCAGCAGACCCTAGTGACTGCAGCAAGAGATGTTAAAGAGTGGTTGAACACAATGCATCAGTAATCACAATAAATTTACTAATCCCTTCCGGAAAACACTATGAGAAACCCCACATGCAGCTCTCCCTGAGGCACAAAGACCCTCAGCAGGCACATTTCTTTGACATCCCAGTAGTAAAGGTTTTTAGGGGGGGGGGGGGGGGGGGGAGAGAAGTGGAAGCTACTCATTATCCAAACAATCATTTTCAAATATTTAAATGTCAGGAAGTGGCTATTTGATGGAGAGGAGAAGGACGGTGGGATGCTTCTTACAAGCCACCAAATTAGCCAACCACACTCAAAAATATTTGCCCAAAATGCAGACTTTACTTTGATTATTTGAATAAATAAACCTTTGATTTTTAGATATTTCAGTTGCTTTTTACTCAGAATTATTGTTTCATGTATATGAGGGTGAAGAATTGTTTTTTTGAGTGTGCACACTGCATTTAGTGTAGCAGGCAAGATTGCATGCCTATTACAATTAAGGTGAAATAAGAAAAGGTATCATAAGCTTAAACAATGATGATACACACCAGCATGGAATTTATAAGTTTTTTTATGGTTAAATGTGAAGTACAAATACTGAATTCCAACAGCAAAAATGCTACAAGCCTATAAATGGCTGAGTTTTCTCATTCCTCTGGGGTGTTAAGTGTTGTTGGCTTCACTGCACAGATATTGACACATTTAAGGTACAGCAGTGAATTAAACAGCAAGCTGACATAAAATTCTTTCAACAGTTTTTTTTTCAAGTGCTAATAGATACTCAGCTGGACTATCGGCATCTGCATCTTTTTCTCATTAAATGGTACTGGGTAGCCTGCATGTATTCACAGCATCCATGGAGAGCGAACGATCAAGTAATCAAGCTCCGGCCTCTCACAGGTTGTTGCCTTCCTTGCATTTCCCTCATCTGACTGTCACTCAGTACGATACTACTTTCTGCCTCCCTCCTTTAATCACCTGTCATTTCTGGTAATGCAAAGCGACTGCCAGGGCCATGTAGGAAATCAGCCACATCTTTAATGTCACTTCTCGTTAATAGAGAAAGTCAGGTAGGAGAGATGGGCACATTTACTGTACATTCGCAGGGACCTGGCTAAACCCCTGACAGCAAATTCCTCTGCTTTTGTGTGGGTATTTCCAGTTGCACTGCATTTTTTTAAAATGAGTCTTAAGTGACAGTTGGTTTCTTTGGCTGTTTGGTAACTGGATCATTTTGTTGACACTTCACAGATCGAAACAAAGATTGTTTCGGCACCTTCCCCAGTCCTTTGCTGTTCCCAGCTCTCACAGTCTTTCATAGTCCTTTATCTCCACTGACACAGCTGGAAGAGTTCTCCGACTCACCCACAATGAGCTCTCAGCCACAGCTGTGCTCGCTGCCTGCTGCCTGGTTCAATTTTTAATATTAATGAAGCTTAAGCCTGACACTCACCTGCAGTGCAGCATACGAGCGAGAGGAAGGGAGGAAGACCTCGTTCATGTCTGACAGCCCACCGTGGTGAGAGAGAGCTGCTGACACGCTGATAATATCAGCATCACTCTCTCCCTCATCCCTCTTACATGTAAAATATGTAATTTTAAGGCCCTGCACTTCAGTGCGTCAGAGCACATGCAGGTTAGCGTGTGTTTACCTGTAGCTGCATTTTAATCTTTTGTACTGCCTGATTACTTCCTTCCTCTAGTGTCCACTGGCTTCTTTTATCACAACATTATTTGGGATGCTCTTCTTTCATCAAGTCTGCATGAGGGATGATCACACAAATGCATTGGCTAAAGGGGCATATAGAGAAGAAATTGTAGCAGTAGCATTGACTGAAGACGCTCACATACCACTCACACAAAAAATCTTAAATACTAAATTATATTTCTATGCATGCATCAAGTCTTATGGTCTTACTCTCATGACTTAAGGGATCAGATAAGTCACACCAAGACAAGAGAGAAGAAAGAAATGCAACAGTTTCTCATAATTTTGGGTCATATCTTACCAGTGACTGTCTTTAGAAGTTGGTACCTTAATGCAGCAGCTATAGTTATATTAACAATCCCATTTTAGAACCCCTCAAAAGAATTTGCTCTGGGTGGTAATGGTGGCATAAGTTGCAGGTTGCAACACACCTTTTGCAGCTGTGTGTTGTCGTTGTTTAGGTTCTAAATTCTGCTTGGTTAGGATTAGGCACTCGAAACTAGTTGATACGGGTTAGAAAAACATAACACCATAACGGTAAGCCTGCATATTGACAAATGGCAAGTGGGTACCTGTCCCAGTGATGCCGAAGGTTGCATAACTGAGACACATCAGTATACCCCCCTTCAGAAATGAGAACATGAAAATCATGGCCCTTGATTAATTTTGTATTGCTTGCAGGTGTCTTCTTGTCAAATCTGTCTTCTTGCAAAAAATCCCCCAAATTCCTAAGAGCTGCTGTGTGGAGATATGCATTACAAACAGGACAGGAAGCAAAGAGTTTCTTATATTTGGGCAAATGGAGAAACTGAGCCTTCACTGAGACAAAAGCACACAAAAGCAATGCGATGCTCAGCAGGATGAATGTAAAAACTAGGATTATGAAATTCAGGATACATGGGCACCTAGAAGTCTTTTGCTGATTTAGGTTACTATATTTAAGCATTTTCAATAGGTGGATAATTCAGAAAACTTTACTAAAATAATCTTTTGGCACTGAGAGTTAATATCTATTTAATAATTAATTTGTTTTATAACAGTATGCTATGGGTGCCATAAAATTAAGGTACCAACACAACTTTGACAATTTTAGAAAAAATCTTTGCTTTGGCTTTAAGATTAGGAGTCTTTGTCGTCATAGTTACAATACTTGGCCAACCATGTTAACTTAGGCAATGATTGTGGTTATAATTAACAAACCAATTTTTGCTGATGCCTGGAAATTTAAAAGAAACAGAGTTCTCTTGTTATAAAAATTTGACATTTTTAGGGATCCATCCATCCACCCCAAACTCCTACCTCTGTGGACTGCATGTCATTTCGGCATGATATCATTCACCTTTTTTTCTTTACATCTTGACAGACAAGACTCATAACTCCTACAGCTAACCACAGCCATTGTCAGCTGCACATAAACAAATACCATTTGGAGCAGGGTAACCACAAATTTTGTCATTTTCTCAGGGATCTCATGTTAGCACCCTGTCTCAGGCTATCATCTCGCTCTGACCTTTGTGGCACTTTTGGAGTTTGTGAACGTTTTCTCTAACCTAACAAGCATGATGAACTTCGAACCTGCACTCCCACATGAAATCTGTCAGCACGCCATGCCTTTTTCACCATCAACCCACGGGCATGACATTAAGGTTGCCCTACATATTAAACTGGTCACGCTCTGAATTGTGGTTGTCCCTACACCCACCGCACCAGCCCTCTGGTTGCTTCCCCCTGTGCGCACAAGCAGCCCTATTTGTTGTGGTAACAAGGCTACTCACAAAGACGTCTGCTGATCTACTCTGGATACAATAGAATCTGTAATGGTATAAAAAGAAAACACCTCAGGGAACTATTGACTATTGCTGTCGTGTCCAGCATTGCTTATCTGAGTATCTTGTTGGCTGATTAAACTAACTGTTAGCCATCACTTTCTAGACTTTCACCCACGGGCATTAGCTAATGTCACCAGGCTTCTTCTTGGTATGTGTAAACATGCTTATAAAAATATTGAGATTATCATGTTTAAATAAAGTACTCGCTTGGAAGAAGGAAATATTGACTTTACATTATTTCTGAGTATACAGACTGAAACAAAGACTATTTAATGCTATTTTTTCTCTGTAGTAGTTATAAGACCCATATAGTTCCTTTAGCCTTTTGGTAGTTGTCATAAAGATATGACTATTCACTCTTTTATTCAGTTTTTATTAGTTTTCTGTGGCTGTCCCAGAGTCTTTGATTCTGTTGACCATTGTTAAACATTTATTGTTTATTCTTTCGTGAATAAAGTAGCAAGATTTATGATGGCAGAATGGCAGAAAGCACAAATTCAAAATAATCTTGACAAAATGAAAGAAAAACAATGTCTTTTGTGCATGAAATAATAGAAAGGAGAACTGTGCTACCTACAGCATGATTCTAAAATAAGAGGATGTCCGCAGCAGCTGACATGTCCTGTCATTTTGACCTGGCAGTGTCCTGCCTTTCCAGACACAGTTAAGCCTGAACGCAATCATGGCTAAAGTCCTGTGCTTCACAGCCAACACAGGAAATATGCTCTCTCTCTCTCACACACACACACACACACACACACACACACACACACACACACACACACACACACACACACACACACACACACACACACACACAGAGAGACCTTCCAAGATACACATGTGGGATGCTGGCTTGTCAGTTCCTCAAACATTTCCCCTTTGGAATATTGTCACCTGTTTGGTGTTTCCATGGACACCAAGCACACTAATGAGGTAGGGTGTGTGTTTCCGTGTGTGATTATGTGAGTTTGTGTTTACACAGAATAAGGGACAGATATCATAAAATAGGGAAAGTAAATGGACAGAGGGTTCATTGGTTTTTATGGCTTTTTTTGTTATAAACCTCCAGTATGTAAAAATAACTACACAAATATATATTTACACATAAATATTAGTTAGTTTGCTAAAGATAGGTTCATAGACAGAGAAGAAGATGATTGTTCTTGCCTCGACTTGTCAGACCTGATGAGTCATAAAACATATGTCCTGGGAGGCGGAAAGGAAGAAAACTATGCAAACATGGGAACCCACGGCCAATTAACAGTGGAAGCAAGGCAGATGGCCCATTTGGCCAGTAAACCAGAATTTTCACTGAGTTCCATAACCTTGTGGACGTGTGTCCTTTAAGAAAAAAAAGATTAATATGGGTATTTTTGCGTGGAGGTGTATTTGTATAATTTGAACATTCTTTCTTAGTTTCTGCATTTCATTCATCCTACTTTTCTTTTCTTTTTTTGGCTTTCAGTGTAAAGCACATCAAGTTGGCATGGGCATGAATAAAACTGCCATTTCTAGGAGGCAAGCTTTTCATTCGGTCACAAGAAGCAATTTTGAATAAAAATGCAAAACATGTCAAGTTATACAACAAAGAGAAGTACAGCTTGAATGAGGATTAGACCAATGATGCGTTTGCATTTTATGCCTCTTAAATTCTTTAATTCCTGGTCATTTGAGTGTCACGGTGTCATGTGTGGATCCGCACTGTGACAAGGGCATGGGTTTGTCACCTAGAGGCGACAGTGACATGTGGGAGTGGATTACAGGAGTGAATAAAGCGACACGTGTTAATCTAATGGCTTTCAGAGAGTCAATCAATGACCCAGTTTCTCAGTGTCTGAATGTTGCATTAATGTGTTTGACTCAACAGATCCGGCAAACAAGTAAATAGTGAAACAGCTTTAATTTAGAGGACATTGTTTCATTGTTATTATTGTCATTATTATTATTATTAAGATACTACCACTGCCACACAGAGAAACTGTGACGTACATGCTTTATTATAGTCACACATTTTAATAAGATGCAGGCAAAAAAATGTTTTCCACATTTTGTATCTTTTCTCAAACAAAAACCAGGTCATGTAATCAAAAACCCACAGCATAAAGCCCACAGCCCACATCAGCTCTACCATCTGTGAAATGGTCTAGTCCTGGATGACGGACCCCAGGTGTAATGGACACACGACTGAAAACCAAATGTGCCTGTTTAGGGAAAAAATAGCATCCTTCTGGTTCATGACAGCATGTGTATGTGTGTGTGTGTGCATGCCAATGTGTGTCTGTAGGATGAACTTCCTCCTCTCTAGTCAAACAGACACCTATAGGATTCTTGCTCAATAAACTCTCTGCCCTGTGCACCTTAGAGGAAGTCCATCTGCTCTGGTGAGTGCTGAGCAGCCTCTGGGCAGCATGAGAGATGTATACATAAACGTACGGTTCACCACTGACGACCGTGTGGAGACTTCCACTTCCTAAACGGGACGTTCTTTCCTTCCAGATCCACTCAGGCTCTGTGACATGTTTAGCATTGCCTGTAATTAATGTCTGAGACTTTGCAACAAGAAGCTTCAGACCTCAAGGGGAACAAGCAAAAGCTGAGGAAATTTATTGGCCATATCCACATCTGTTAGACCACTTTGGGCTTTATTTCCGTTTAAAAAATAATGCAGAATGGCTCATATTGTTTAAAATCTTTTATATTGATGCCTTTCTTTTTTTTTTACAAGAAGCTGATATTTAGCCACTATATAGGTTATTACAGTTTGCATTTTCTTTCATACCAGAGTCTGTGTTTATGTGTGCTGTTTACTGCACATCAGCCTTCGGAGAGCTATTGCTGTTTCTCATGCGATACTCATGCCTAGCTACAGCCACAGATGTAGACAGCTTAACATGTCTGTCAACATGACGGCATATTATTGGTTTTCCTAGCATCTCATAATCCCCTCTGGATTCTTCAACACACAGTCTGGTAGAAAAGGAGTAATGGGGAGGCACAGTTGGCACAGAGGTGTATGCCAATTTTTCTTTTACATTTTAAAATATGTTTAGTATCAGTTACTTTAGCAATATCAAATGGGCATGATGATAACCAGAAGTAGTGAAACTATCCCATTTACAGATCCAGTTCCTTTGATACTAAAAGCCATTTTGTCCATTGTTGTCCTTTGAAAATAATAAGAAATAATTATTTTTACCTTTTACAATGACTCAGTAGGTCAACTTAATATATTTATAGTTTATGAATGAAAATAGCTGATTGAAATACAATGACTCAAAAAGTAGTTTTTTTTACTGCTTTTTCCATGCTTTCATGCTTTTTGCACCAAATTCTGACCCTACTCATCCAACTAATGTTTTTCCAACCTGCTATTCTTTGGTGACCCCATGTGAATTGTAGCCTCAGTTTCCTGTTATTAGCTTACTAGAGTGACACCCAGTGTGGTCTTCAGTTGCTGTAACTCATCCGTTTCAAGGTTCAATGTGTGTTGTGTGCTCAGAGATGCTCTTCTGCATACCTTGGTTGTAATGAGCGGTCATTTGAGTTATTTCCTCCTATCAGCTTGAAGCAGTCTGGCCATTCGCTTCTGACCTCTGACATCAGCAAGGCATTTTCACTCAGAGAACTGCCACTCACTGAATATATATATATTTTTTTGGACCATTTTCTGTAAACTTTAGATATATTTGCGTGGGTAAATACTCAGACCAACCATGCCGCATTCAAAGTCACTTAAATCACCTTTGTGCTCCATTCAAATGTTCGGCAAGCTGTCTTCACCATGTCTATGCACCTATATGCATCGAGTTGCTGCCATGTTGTTGACTGATATTTGTTTTAACAAGCAGTTGAATAGGTGCACCTAATAAAGTGACTGTTGAGTTTGCACAGCTCCAAAAAGAGTTTCATCATTCTGATATCCAGACCAACTTAAAGCTGTAATGAAACGGTCCATTTTGGTCCATTTCTGCTGTTATGATGAACAATTCAAGATGCTGTCAAGGTAGATCTGCTACTTTCTTCTTCTTGTGTTCTTCAGAGTAGCACAACAAATCAAAGCCTGATTACCTGTCTTATGCATTTAAGGAGATCATCAATGACATTATTTCACTATTTACTCTCCTGGGTCTGGATGTCGACAAAAGATTAATGGGGTTACCTTGGGCCTGTCTTCCCCGGTGCCTTTTTGAGCATAATGGCCTGCGCACACCAGTTCCACCTGGAGGTCTAAATCTTGTAATCAACTTGCAGAGCACAGTTGACATGCCATTGATGTCTGCTAGCCTTTGGAACCACTCCTGCAAGTCAGCACATTTTGATGACTGCTGATAGCAATGCAAAAAGAATCTACTGAGGAGTAGATTCTTTTGTTCTTTTTACAAAATAGATTTTGGTTTGAAGACATCATCCTGGAGTTTGGGAGCTGTTTATGTGTTCGTAGTCCCCACTCACCTATTCTTCTGATAGCAAGCAATAACAAAAGACAAATATATGCGGTGTATATTGTGCACATGTCTGTTTTTTAAATATTATATTTTGTTTAATCACTAAGTGTAAACCTGAATAACTATATATGTGGAAAATGAAGAAATCAATAAAGGTATGCTCCAATTGGATAGTAAAACTACCAAAAACACCAACATCTGATGCTCTTTTATGACCAAATTCCTTAACCTTAAAAAAAAAAGAAATCTTAAAGGCTCATCATTACCCCCACATATTAAACAAATATGTAAGACTGCTTTCTTCCATTTGCCCAACATCTCTAAAATTAGATATATCCTCTCTCAGAGTGATGCTGAAAAATTATTTCATGCATTTATTACTTCCAGGCTGGACTACTGTAATTCATTATTATCAGGTTGTCCTAAAAACTCGCTGAAAAGCCTTCAGCTAATCCAAAATGCTGCAGCAAGAGTCCTGACAGGGACTAGAAAGAGAGAGCATATTTCTCCTGTTTTGGCTTCCCTTCATTGGCTTCCTGTTAAATCCAGAATTCAAAATCCTGCTCCTCACATACAAGGTCTTAAATAATCAGGCCCCATCATATCTTAATGACCTTGTAGTACCATATCACCCTATTAGAGCACTTCGCTCTCACACTGCAGGCCTACTTGTTGTTCCTAGAGTATTTAAAAGTAGAATGAGAGGCAGAGCCTTCAGTTTTCAGCCCCCTCTTCTGCTGAACCACCTTCCAGCTTCCAGTGACCCTGAATCCTCCCTTAGTTATGCTGCAATAGACGTAGGCTGCCGGGGATTCCCATGATGCATTGAGTTTTTCCTTTCCAGTCACCTTTCTCACTCACTATGTGTTAATAGACCTCTCTGCATTGAATCATATCTGTTAATAATCTCTGTCTCTCTTCCACAGCATGTCTTTCATCCTGTTTTCCTTCTCTCACCCCAACTGGTCACAGCAGATGGCCGCCCCTCTCTGAGCCTGGTTCTGCTGGAGGTTTTCTTCCTGTTAAAAGGGAGTTTTTCCTTCCCGCTGTCGCCAAAGTGCTTGCTCATAGGGGGTCATATGATTGTTGGGTTTTTCTCTGTATGTATTATTGTAGGGTCTACGTTACAATATAAAGCGCCTTGAGGCGACTGTTGTTGTGATTTGGCGCTGTATAAATAAAATTGAATTGAATTGAATCGATCTTTGTAGAGCCTACAAAGTAGCCTACATAAGTATATAACATTGTTGCATTGTTTTATGCTGGTGTTAATTACTGTGTGGTTTTGTCCCGGTGTTTTACGTGCAGTGCCAGCCAATAGAAAGAAATAAAATGCTGGGACTGCTTTCTCTCCTGGATCCCCATTGATTGTTTCGTGTTGTGTCATTTTTTTCTCTTGGTCAAACACATCTGTCCTTCAAGTTTTTTCACTTATTTCTACATTACCTCACGTCACTTTTAGTAGTTTTAGAAATCTTCCTCGAGGAATTTACTGTCATTTATGAGTCCTTATATTGATGCTATGATTCTTATTCCGTATACTGAGATGATGATTGTTATTATCTCACTGATAAATACAAAAAAAAAAATGACAGTGAAAAAGTAACTGGAAATGCATAGGAGAAACTGCTGGTACTGAATAGGCCATCTAACTACATGTAGATGCTACATGTAGTTACATTTATAGGGAGTTATACATCAGGTTACACGGCAGGTCAGGACATAGCTACAGCAGAGATTTCCTGCTGAAGCATAAATCAATGTTATTTTACTTACATAGCTTTTATTTGAGTTAAAAAGCTTCAATCTAGTTTGTATATACAGTCCAGTTCTGACACACCATTCTAAAAAGTGGAGTGAAAATAAATAGTGCTTGTTTTACAATGCGAGCAACATACACATGGTGCTTTACCCTCTATCATATAAACCCACAACAAATATATCAGAGCAGTTTTGGGGTTCACTATTTTACCCAAGAACATTTATACTGTAGAGGAGTCAAACATCAAATCATGGTCACAGTCACCCTGTTAGGCTTTGTCATTATAATTTAACTCAGTAAAATGATATAGGACAGTGTACAGTTTGCATTTCTTGCTTATAGATGGTGTACTCATGGTATTGCACTCATTGGTACACAGAAAAACTGACCAGCATAGCTGAGTGTGTGTGTGTGTGTGTGTGTGTGTGTGTGTGTGTGTGTGTGTGTGTGTGTGTGTGTGTGTGTGTGTGTGTGTGTGTGTGTGAAGGGTGAAAAAACAGAGCCTTGGAGAGAATTTCACACCCTGGCTTCACACCTCTGCATACCTTGCCAGTTTTCCTTAAAGTGGACCCCTTCTGAATAAGCTGTATATTAATGTGCGCAGTGAATCACAGTGTTATGATATAGGAAAACCACCCTGCCTATTCTCAGCTTAGCTCATTATCATTCTAGATCCTGACTCAACTACAGTCACGCTGGATGTTTCAGTCCCACCCTGACATATAAGGAGCGACAGGCCCGTTTCACAGATATAAACCTTAAAGGATATTTTCACGGGGGAAAGGTGACTGGTTTAACTGCTCTCCAATCCCCTGCACATGTGTGGTCAAATTTATCACTGCTGCAAGAGAACTGTCAACCTGTGTCAGAATTAATCAACCTTAGTGAAACAGTCCCAGGCACCCACAGACATAAATCTGCACATGCACGAAATTCAAACAAATACCTTTCTCCTCACTGCTGATGAAGTTTCTTGAATATGGAACCCATTTTTTTTGGTAATATAAGTAACTGGAATTGAAATGAAAGAACAGCCAAGACAGCAACGCACAGCTTGCAAGCACAGACTTTACTGAAAACGTCTTTTAAAAAGCAGCTGCACCAGAGGGGCAGCAATGTTTACTGTAGCACTTTAAATACGCTGGCATGAGTATAAAGGAGAGGGATATTCTTCGGAAGCGTTTACAGCTCTACTGACTTCTTCCCCCAATGCAGCGAAGGTCTCTAATTACAGAGTCCTTCACATACTGTCCGTGCTCACCCCTCACGCTTCAAACATGATGCTCCATTCACACAGTCTCTGAGCTCATAGAATAGCAGTCACAGCTGTTGCAGTGTCATCAGACACTCGTCCAACAGCAGGAGGTCAAAGGTCAAATATAGCTGAGTTCATGTTTGCTTGGAATTGCCAGATGTCATCATTCATTGCTAAACTGTATGTGACTTTAACATCACTGAGTAATATTCTAACAATATCAGGCTGAACTGACAAAAGTGACGCTGTTTTTGAGATGAATGCATTTCTTCCATTGTAAGAAACCTAATCTAATAGCTTACAATGATTTTAATAATCAATAGATAATGCTGAGCTTTTTTCCTATCCAGCATCTTTAGGACTAATTGTAACATAGACTGTGAGTCAGTCTATCTCTATATGATCAGAATAAAGGTATTTGGGTGTTACGTTTGGACAAATCTCTGATTGCACTTTCTTGTTTCCTTACAGCAACAGGATAATTCCGTAAAAGACTTTAACTCAAATATTGTGCCTCATGTTTATATTTTTGGCTCATGTCCATCTGTTTGTGTTAAAGTACCAAGTATTTAAAAACATCTAAAACATACAGTTTTATTGATTTTTTTCAAAAATTCTTATAAGACTAAGACCCTGTTGGTTAAGGACTATTTTTAGCGGTAGATTTGGTGCATTTGTGGCCATTCTCATTATAATGAAAGATCCTCCAGTGTTTCTGGACAAAAATGGAGGTCTGTGGCTCCAATGCTGGCTTCCTTGATAACAGTTGTTAGCTCATTTCTGCTCAGTTTAGTCACTCTCGGTGGGCTTTGTTCACAACATCACCATATTTTCCTTTCTGAGAAGAGCTTAATTTACAATACAAAGAATAACACACACTGAATACTTCTGGAGCTCTGTCACTAATCCATCTCAAGCACTCAGGTATGTGTTTGGTTGGGTGGCAATAATAACCTTTCCCTGAGGGAGTCATGTCAAAAAACATGGGTGCTCTGACATATCCAAGCATCGGTGATGTTGGGTCACGTATTCCTATTTTTTTTTCTCGACTGAAAGTCTATCCAGCGTAATTCTCAAAGACCCTGGAGTATTCTCTCAAAATGAATAACATGTCTCTCTTGAACTTTGACTCTGAGCCGTGCTGAGTTATGATTGTTTTGCCCCTGTTGGAGTATGATTACATATGGTTCTTCATTTTAACAATCCTCCACTTATTGTCAGAAGGGGAAGGGGAGATGAAGTGAGGGAATTTTATCCCTCAGGAGACAACCACTCTTGGACCTTCTTCACTTACTATTGCACTTAGCTCTAAAACAAGCGTGTTCACAGTTACACACTGCAACTGACTCTCGCTCAGAATATGTAATCTAAATTGGGCTTTTTGACTGTTTACAAAGCTGTATTAAGCGACTTTGGTGAATGCAAGTGAAGTAAAATGCCCGCTGGAACCCTGGTGCACTGTTTCCTCTTAGAAAATAAAATTAAGTCAATTAGATTAGAAGAATAAAGCTGGTGGTTATCATGCTGCAGCCTTTTAACTATTCAGTTACGCTGGCCTAAAAGGTTGTGGATATCAAATTTTGCTTGGACCAGCCTGCATTAAATATCATTTAAATAGAAATTGTTGGCTGCTGTCTCACTTGAATATACATAATCAAGGTTTGATCAAGCTGAGGCAGAGGTGAGTTTAGGGTTTCCTGTTAAGAATGCAGGAAATTTCAACATAAAAAGAACTATTTTAAACTGGGAATGATTTTCTTTAAAACAAATTCTACTGAAGACATATAGAAAGTGATATAAGATCCCCCAAAAAACTACGCAAAACTAGAAAACATCATCATGAGCTTCATGTTTTGTATTCACTCGCACAAATCCAACATTAGCTCTGGCTTCCAGAACAGGCACTGAACATGTCTGTGCCTTTCAAAGACTTGACCTTTGACCACTGCAGTAAACAGACTTATTGGGTTATGTTGATTTCTCCAACAAGTAAAAGGGTCTGAGGACGCCACTAATGAGACAGCGTGGGGTCAGGAGCTGGGGAACAGGACAGTAAGCTGTACCAAGACAAGAGGGCTTGGATACAAAAAAAGACATGGATCTTTCTACAAAAGCCACCAAAAACACTCAATGCTGGACGCAGCTGTCAACTAGCAGAAGCAGGAATAAACACTCCAGCTAATATTTAACATTTTAAGCAAAACTATAAGTATGCAACAAGAAGCTGCCCAAGTCCATCCAGTCTATAAACATTTTCCTGTTATTGTCCAACATTTTGCATAACCGACATGCTCCTTTAGCCAACATGCTTTCCATTAAACAAGTAAGTCTTGACACAGTGAGAAGAGACGTATTTGTTTGCAGAGAATATTCAGCAGTAGTTTATTGGCCTTAAAGAATCTGGACAAATTCCCTTTTGTTTGGAGTATAGAGCTGGCCTGATCTGATCGAATGTTGATTTTCTCTCTACTGACCCTACTATGTGAAGTGTCCTGATATGGCTTATGTTGCTAATTTGCACTAAATAAATACATTAGGCTGAATTAAGTTTCACTTTAAGCTATTAAAATAACAATCAGAGTGATGGTGCAATCAAAGATGTGGTCAGACAACCTCGTGTTTATTGTTTTTCAATACCAGATGTCTGTATTGAAAGATAAAACCAATCAATCTAAGACAGAAATGGGATTGTAAAGGAAGCAGGCTTGTTTATTTATGGCTCAGCATTTGTCAAAAGGTCCTTCAGCGCTACAATAAAAGCACCAGTCCTCCTGAGTCTCCCAGCAGGCTTCTGATTTGGGATCCCCAGGAGAGCCCTCAGCCCATGTCTACACTAATTGCTCATTGATACAGATTGTGATTATCTGTGCTTACGGGGTAATTATGTAGTGTCACCGTCACTAAAATCAGGGCTGGAATGAGGCTATCACCGTGTTGGCTCTCTGGGGATTAGGGGGGGTTGTATGTCTGGGCCTCTGCGTTATCTCAATTCCTCTGCTGTCCTTATCTCCAAAGCATGAGCCTGGAGAGAAACAACAGCCGGGCCACAGCCAAAGCAGACAGATAACTGGAGTGCCAGGCATGCAATGCAAAGACGCAGAGTGAAAGTATTGTCCAGACAACAAACACAAACACACACAAACACACACAAGCACACACATGCACGGCTCGTGTTGTTGCTTTTTTGCATGCCAGTAAGAGAGAGAAAAAAATTGCTGTTTCACACTTTTCATCTTTCAACTGAAGGATGAAAAGAAACTGACTTGGCTGAACTTTAACAATTGAACTGAAATTTGGAATTTGCGAACTGGGCTCACGCATTGTGTCATTCCTGGCCTTTTTTATGTGTTTCTCTAAGCTTTTATATGCGGCCCACAATTTATATGGGCAACAAATTCTTTTTTTTTTTTTTTTCTCTAACCCTATGGGCAACAAATTCTTACTAAACCAGCGGTCTACAATTTTATGGCTCGGTGTTTTGACATCACATTATGTGGAATTATATACTGCCTGTTCGGGCTTAAAACTAGGCCAACATTGATTCAGTGCCACAACTGTCTTAGCCCCCATTTGTGAAATGGAATGGGAACTCATAGACTAAAAAAACAAGCGCAATGCCTGCAAAAAAATGGGGGAAAAAACCCATCTAAGCTGTTGCTTTGGGAACTTTTACATACTTAAATGCATGTTGTTGGCTAAGGTGGGTATAAAATGACTCATAAAATTAAAAATGCCCCAAATAATAATCTGTTTTTAAAGGAAACCGCAGCTTTGAATGATTTCTTATGAAGAATGAACAGTGCTTTCTTTACCAAATGCCCTTTGTTTCTACTCCCTTGTCTCTGTATATGAATGTGTGTGTGTGTTGGCTCTGCCAGTTCACCGTCTGCAGGGGCGCCTGTCAGTCAGAACAGCAGTAAGTGAGCCGAGGCCTCCGCAAAGAAATTACAAGGGATAATTATTCAGAGGCAAAAAGCCTGTCTCTGATTGAATTCTACATCCAGTGTCATTCATAAGGGATTGTACAAATCTAGACTGTGTTTTTTAGCTTCTAAAAATTTGTTACAGGCACTATCTTTGATCAGGGCAGATGTTCAGCCGCTGATTTGTCTCTTAGACTTCATAAACTGTTTCCACATTTTAAAAGCCACACTGAAACAAGAGCTGTTTTCCACAGGCATTACATTTTTTTCATCTGAGAAGAGCTTGTTGAAGCACTTTTGCTGACCCTACATCTAATAATACATTGAAAAAATGTCTTAATGAATAATCTTGCCTTAATTTATGTTTGTTCTTTCATGTAACACTTTATTCCAGCCCCTACAAACAATTATGACATATTTCTAACACAATATAATATAACTGCGGTGATTTTTTTAACAATTGAAGCCAGAGTGTTCATTATCAGTGTGTAAACAGCTGATAAGGTGCAATCATTCATGTTCACATTTATAAACTCGCTTCTCAATGATTGTTTCATGTGTATAAATATTAGTTACATTAGTGAAAACATACATTAGTTAAAACACAGTGTTATCAGACATTATATAAATATATGTATATATGTTATTTGATGTCAGGTTATTAAAAGAATACTCTAATGTTTATGTAATACTGTAAATTCCTCGTGAGCTATTTAGATATTTTAGTCCATAACAGACTAATTGCATTGTGGTGTAAAGTCTGTTTTTAAATGTTAGTGATGCAACTACTGTTTATGTTTGGAAAGATTAAAAGACTTTAATTTGTTTAATTGGAAATGGGTTTGTCTGATAAGAAATCTCTGTTCAGGAGATTTATCTGTAAAGCATAGATTATTTAACTTTATTTCACCGTGTTTATACAACATAAATGAGTATTAATCAGCAAATTTACATGGTGACAATTGTGAGGTAAACAGTTGAAATACTTTGTGGATAATGTCATACTGCAGTTTGGCAAAAGCTGAGCTTGAGCTTCGTTCAGCTTTTGGGCCTGATGAGCCTCTTTCCTTTTTTTGCCAGAACTTGCTGAATTGGCACCACATGTGTGTGTTTTTCCCACACAGAGATAAAGTTGGTCTTGCTTTTGCCTGAGTGCAAAAAAGACACTCTTCATGCACTGGCACTGAGAACTGGTGCTGGATATAAGCTGCTAGTTGTGGACTACTCTAATATGGAAAATGGGTAGTTATATATATATATATATGTAGTTATATATATATATATATATATATATATATATATATATATATATATATATAACTACATATATATATATATATATATATATATATATATATATATATATATATATATATATATATATATATATGTAGTTATATATATATATATATATACATATATATATATACCTGAAGGTAAGCGCGTCATGGACAAAAGTAAAACAGTATGTCGGATGTGCCACGCAATGCAAAATTACATTGGTGGGAACTAGTGCGTTAGCGCAGTTAGCTTGTTAACGTGTTGACACCGTCCAGCCCCACGCACAGGGTGATCCGCGGTAACTCGTTAACGGAGGTTTGCCGCGTTATGGCGTTAATGTCATTTTAATGAGATTAACGGTGACAGCACTTGTGGGAACACAACGAATATGACTGCACATTTACGCCGACATCATCCTAGTGGAAGACAAAGACAAGTGGAAGTAGACAAAAACAACAACCACGCATGCTACAAACTTTACCAGAGTCATTTAGACAGCCGTTAGCACATGATTCTCCTTATGGGGACCTGATATGTTTAATATGCTGCTGAGAATATAGCCCAGAAGAAGCGTATAGTATAGCTTTTATTTTGGAAAGAGCCATTTCTCTGTAATAAACTCTCTTTTCCAAAGATGAGTTATTTCTCGATCAGTTATATATCTTTATTACTTTGTTGTTTCAGCAACATTAAATTTAAAAACTGTACTTTTGAGTTAAAATATACATTTATAATTTTAATAAATGACAAATGAAAAAAGCATGAACATTTCTTTGTATCGAAAAAGTACCAAACCGAACCGTGAATTTTGTGTATCGTTGCACCCCTAATATATATATATATAGGAAGAGAGAGGGAGAGAGAAATATATATATATATATATATATATATATATATATATATATATATATATATATATATATATATATATATATATATATATATGTGTGTGTGTGTGTGTGTGTGTGTGTGTGTGTGTGTGTATACACATATATACACATAACGTCTATAGGAAAACTGCTAACAAAGCAAATGAAAGTTATGCACTTGTGCTAAAAAGAAAATATGGATCCCATAAATCAAGAAACATGTAGTCACATTTTTAAAAACTAAAGTCGGAACATTTTTCATCGGTAACAGGGAACATTTCATAGAATAACAATGCTCAAGTCTCAGAGCCCTTGAACATTTCTTTAGCCTCGTCTGCTCAGTGTAACATGTCATGTTTCAAGTTCTGAAGTATCTGTTCAGTGATGACAGACATTTCCCACGACCCTGCATTCATTCTTCAAATAAGCTCTTTCTTCCCTCTGAGATCTTCCCCTCTTTTTAAAACACTGACAAAGAAGACTTTTTATGTTTTATCACTGAGCCCTCTCTTGTCTTTGGCAAGAGCTTCACTTTAATGGACTCTCGAGAACATATCGTGAAAACTTACAGCGTCACAGTGCATCAACACAGTGCATCAACATTATATGTAAAAAGTTTTCATATACTGAGCAGACTTTTTAAATAATTTATATTGCCAGCCCACATACGTCTATGAAATAAAACCTCAGTCTCACTGCCAGTCTTTGGCTACTATTAGCAAAGAATGAAGAACTTACCTGCCTACTGCAGTAACAATAATGTCAATGTCATTGTGCTGATGAATAAACATTAGAAACATTTGTTTAGTCTTTGTAAAAATGAAAAGGTAAAATTGACGGGTTTTGCCCACATCAAACAAGACACAGTGTGCTGTCCTCTTTCTAGCTGCAGCTCTGTGTAGACGAGTCTGATTGCAGCTGCAAGCAGGATGCTCTTGCATGTGACACAGTGTAGCCAAAAACTGTTGTTAACATTGCTTCAGGAGACATTTTTACTTGGACTGTGTTTTTTTAACCCTTCAGCTATGGTTTTGTGGACACATTTTCTACTCTGTAACTACTTTTATTATTCTTGTCAGGCCCAGACTAGCTATTTCCCCTGGGTCCAATCATTATGGTAAGCTAAATGGCTGCTGGCTGTAATATATGATATATTTAATTCACTGTGTTTACTTTTACCTTACACACATGAAATTGGTTTCAGTCTTTCTATCTATCTCAATGCAAGAAAGCCAATATTTCCAAATATATTCCTTTGACTGTAGTGCCTGTATTTAAGTATCTATATCCATCAGTGGTTATGATTGTTTTTAGTAAAACCATCAGAAAGTCACATTCTGAGAGCAGAAACTTTAAAATTGTTGGTTTTAGAGGGTTTGTAGTTTAGTGTTCACCTACCTCTGAATGTCTTGAAATGTACTCATTCCATGTAAAAGTCAAGTAGATACCACATGACCAGCAAAGAGCTTGCTAGTTTCCCTCATCATTCTCCTCTCAGTGGGCTTCACCTGGATCAGGTGCAGGTGCTTCTTCAAATCTGAAGTACAACTCTTCACTGGAGAAAGAACCATTATCATCAACAATATGCTGCAAATATTTTCATGTTTTAAAGGCTGTCCTTTTTGCAGTCTGACCTTAACATAGTCACTGACAGAACCACTGGACTGGATTATTTTCCTTTTCACTGTCAACCAGGCAAGAGGCAACAAAAGAGGAACAAAATCTGGTAAAGAGATTATTTTGTGTTATATTTGGAAAAGACAGCTCATGGAGCTGGAGGCGGCAGACTTGAAGATGGTAATACTTTCACTGGAACTGACCAGGAGGGACAGGGTTAGAAATTAGTACATCAGAGAGACAGCTCAGGTTGAGTGATATGGAGACAAAGTTAGCAGTGGTGAGAGGGTTCAGACGTGGGCAGAGGTGGGATAGTTGATATACTGGAAAAAGGATATTGAATGTAGAGTTGCCAGACAGAAGGTAAAGAGGAAGACCACCGAGAAGGTTAGGAGGATGTTAAGGATAGGGTGAGGCAGATGATCCAATGTAAGTAGCTGATCGACAAAGAAACTTAGCTTGCAAAGCTAATACATTAGGTATTTGTTGCAAGGGTATTAAAAAAAGTAATATGCTCCACTTTTTATAACAGGGTGCTATGTATAGTCTGAAATAGAAGACTAAATGTGATTCTTTCGCTACCCAGCATATCGTAACATAACATTATTTAGACTGACATTTAGAATTAGGGCTTACAACCTCCCAGTGCTCGCATACAACCACCAGCCAGAGGCCAATAAATGACATTTAAAACAGATATTACATATAACTGCACTAACTTCACCAGTAAGAGCAATCACAGTAGTAAACAAAGTGTAGTTATCTTCATCCCTTAATGATCTGTCCCAGCATTTCTCACTGCAATCAGATTATGATTTTAGCCCTGTTGCAATCAATGTCTGATTTCAACCTCCGTGTATTATGATGAACATGTTATTCCTGTTTTCCCTCTGCTTTGCACGCTATTTACTTCACGGGTAGTGATGGACTCTCATCCTCTTTCTTTCTGGTCTGCAGTTCCTTATCTGCCACTTCAAACAAAAGTCACTCTCCCACCCAAACATTGTCTAACAGCTGCTAAAGATGCCCCTGCTGCTTTCAACTCACTTGTAGCTTCCCCCTCCCTTTCGCTGGCGGTACACAGAATACAGATTATCATCAGAGCATCCCTTTGTTGCTGCATGAAGGGGATGGGGGTATTTGAGTTAGATCTCCTGGATAACATTCGAAGCACCCAGATTTAATTTCACGCGATCCTCTTTCATGCTGACAGAGTTGCTCAAACTGTGATGTTTGTGTTATGATTTTTGAGAGGTTTTGACACGAAAACCTGTATACCAACTTGAGCATCCTGAAGCGTATGTAGTAGATAGTAAATAAAAATATATAAGCAAAAATGTATGTTTTCTCTTTCTATGCTCCCATGTGTTACTATTTGCGTGTGAATGCTCTGTACTGGATGAAACATTCGGGAAGAAGAAATAAGGCTCCTGCAGACAGACAAGACAGAGATGTTGTTGCTTTTTATGGCTTGATGGACGGGCCTTATCGATGGCTGTTCTCACAAAGCTGACAGACTAAAGGGGGGGATCTGATCTCCGTTTTTGTTTTGTTTTCATCAGACGTCTTATCTATGAGTGAGTTGGGTGGAATCCAGCTGTAGACGTAATGTCAAGGAAGGAGGTGACACGCAATGCTGTTGCAGGTTATCATAGATTCTCAGTTACACATGACCCACCTTGGCAGCGACTGGTTGCCACTCCAAACTGTTTGCATGGAATTTTGGCTTGTTTATCCGCCTTAATGCTCGGGTTATTGTACAGTTTGTAGGCGTAACTGCATTTAAATGTTCTCATGATTCCTTATCAGCACATAGTGCTTAGCCAGCTATTTAAAGGAACACTTTGACATATTGAATAATGTGCTCTTTTTTTCTTCTTGGCAACAATTAGATGAGGATATCTGTGTCATTCTTCAGGCCTATTTGATAAACATAATATTAAAATAGGGAACTTACTGGAAAAGCTGAACAACCAATTCCTTAAAAGGCCTGCACAGAGGAAAAGACCGGCAGTAATGTAGTGAACAAAGACCATGTGATTCAGCAATGACAGGTGAAATAACTGTGTTATAGGCTGGTACAGAGTTAAACTGATTTTAATGCAGGGCAATGCATTAAAGCTACTACCAGCAAAAGCTGAAGAAAGTGTTATTTGGCATATAACAGTGAGACATATAAAGGGTTTAGAGCCTGGAATGTCCACTAGTCTTTAATTTTAAAGGGATGTGGAGAAGTTTTAGAAGAGCTGCAGTTTTCCTTTGCATACAGTCATGGTTGCTGTAGGCCCAGTGGACAGATAAATAAAACATGTTTGTAAATCACTGTTAATTGTAGTGTACAGTGACTCTGAATGACACTGGTTACTCAAATGAGCTCTAAAAAGAACTCAAGTGAGTCAAAAAAGTAAACACGTAGACACAGCTGTGACTGTGAGACTGCAGTAGCCGCTGTACTCGATGCCACACATTACTTACTTCACAATGCATAAACTCGTAGCTCTCACCTCTATGTGTAAACCCTTTTAAAACAATATTTACATCTTAACTACCAAACTTCCTGTCAGAAATTCTGTCACACATATAAAGATAGTTTACAAGAGCAGACAAGGCTCTTCTGTAAAGCATCTGTGAATGCATTTGTCATTATATTGAGAGCCTCTTGCTAAAATAGATTACAAATGCCTGGGGGCATAAAATGAAACATTTCCAAGAAACAGCATGGGACTTAAAGTTTCTATGGTTGACGAAGACTAATCCTCAGACTTAAGACAGAGCTCTTCTATCTCGTACTGTCAGGACATGCCTTGCTGAGGTGCAAAAACAAAACAGTCCACAGCAATCAAGAATGAGCTCATGTACTGGGAAGTATGGGAATAATCAGTTCTTAATGAATCAAGGCTCATTGTGTGGATCGGGCAAAATGTCTTGCCAGAATCTGAGTGTTCCCCTTTTCAGATATCAAAAGAACTTCAGGAAGTTGTCACACTC
Source organism: Mchenga conophoros (assembly GCF_057382185.1). Taxonomy (NCBI): domain Eukaryota; kingdom Metazoa; phylum Chordata; class Actinopteri; order Cichliformes; family Cichlidae; genus Mchenga; species Mchenga conophoros. Next base: position 24,647,341 of record NC_140530.1, read on the forward strand.
AATCCACCAACACATAAAACAGATTTGTTCCCATTAGGATGATTCCCATAATCACATTTGAGAGTTAAATCCTACCTCTTTATTTTCTAGTGGACTTCACACGAACAGAATTTATCTCATTTTACTGTAAACTTCTTTACTGCTTCTGTCTGCTTACTGTAACTTGCCCATGGAGATATGACTCGTCAGGAGACCTCTCGTGCAAGCGTCAGATGGCGCCTCTTTTCTCTTCCTTGGTGCGGGTTGACAATGAGTAAGAGCATATCATTTAAGGAAAAGATGAGTAATTGACATTACAGGAGGCTGTTTTATATTATAGCTGCCTTCCATTTTCTCCCAACCACATATTCTGATAATTTTTATCATCCCCTTTTATCTAGAGGGATGAGCTAAACTTGTTCTAACCTGAATACGTTGATAGGAGGGAGTCAGATATGTGGTAGAGGGAGGAGACGCAAGTTTAGTCTGAGTAAAAAAAGGCTACTACACTGCCATGGTGTATGAGTAGATATTGTGTTACATGCAGAGATGAGTGGAGTATCAGAAGTAGCAGTGTCCTCCTCTTAGAAGTGGAAATGTCCTCCTCTCTTTCTGCAAGGCATTCCATGCACACCAGATCCAGGGAGCGGCCCACATCAGATGATCCTCTTTCTACTTCATACACTGCCGACAGGGCTGTCGTCAGAGGGTTTTACCAGCGGTGTCTGTGAAACCTGAGAGCTGCTGGACAGACTTCACACTGGGGGCAGGAGGTGAGGGGAGGGATGGTTTAGCACTATCGAAGAGGTAACACACACCCTAAGTACCGGGGAAACCATGGCTTGGTGGCTAGCCACAGGGCTGCCTGCTTGAGGAAAGCCAACCCGTCGCTTCTAACGGGATCAGATTTCCTCACAACTTGTTGCTTGGTGCTATATAAACTCTGGCATGTGGTGATGATACCTGATAGGGACTAAAAGAGCCGCTGGAGAGATTCTATGTACCCACAGTGTCCCCTGCTCTTTCAAGTCAGTAGCTCTTGCCCACACCAACTTACTGGCACGATCACCCTCTATGAGACCCCCAACGGATCTCCACCATGGAGAACTCACTCAGTCATCACTGCACTGTTAATGAGGGTCTCAAGGGACAGTCTGCCACAAATAAAGGGACACTTTGGGACCAGGGAGCTCTCTTTAGTTTATTGTATCCTCATGTGTTAAAGCTGTTTAGATGCCAGGTAAAATAATCAGACTGTCATCTGAATGATATCAGATTCGACAAGCTTACACAAAGTCACAAAGATGATAATTATTTATTTCCCTATACTCCACATAAACATAGGGTCTAGAGTGGCTTTAAAGGGAATATTTTAATGTCCAACAGTTGTTTGGGATCATCCATCCACCAAGTCTCAGCAGAGATTCCCAAACTGTCTTTTCCATAGCCATCACCTCCACCTCTGCCAGAAGCTGATTAAAAGACTGCTGAGATGCCCTAACAGGAGAAAAGCCGTGACTCTAATCCACCTCTGATTTGGAGGTGGTAATTATTATCCCAGCTACTTTACTCTTCACTGCACTCCAACGTAGTTTGAGCTGGAGGTTACAAGCACAGCACCATAGTCCACAAACACATAAAGACATGACCCTAAGGCCCACCCTTGGCTGCACCTAGAAATTCTGTCCATAAGAGATGTGAAGTCATGAAAAAAGACAAACCACACTCAACAGGAAGTACTCTCGGGGCCTGGGGCCTGGGGCTCGCTCGGGCCCCTTTGGAGGTGGGGTGCCCCCGGCCTCTCGGCCTGGGGCTCGGTCACTCAGGCACAGCTGGGGGCCGGCGGAGCTCACGGGCGCGTCACTGCAACTCCCCCTGACTTCTGCTCCGCGGCTGCTGGGCGAGCCCTCATCTGGGACTCTCCTCAGCTCTTACTGGAACAGTGGCGCGGCTGCCCCTCTGTTGGTCTTCCATGGTCTCTTGTGTTCTGGGGGCCTCTGGATGTCTGGAGTTTTGATCTCCTCCATACCCGCTTCACACCCTGGAGGACGGGGCTGTGGCCCCCCCACACTCCCTAGCAGATCATTACATGGAGAAACCTTTGGAATGCAAGCATGCTGATCCACACAGGTATGCACACATGGGTATTCACAGACGCGGACTAAAGCTTTCTTGGCTGCTGCCTCAAAGCACACTGTGCGCTGTCTATCTTGCGTGCTGCACAATATCGTTTATTATTTAGTAAATATTGATATCTATGACTAGCTAGTTTATTGTGATGGTGCTTTGTTTTCTCTATTATTATGTTGCTCTTTGTTGTTTGCTGTCTCCTCTGTTTGTTTTTTTTGTTTGTTTGTTTTTTTTTTTCTCCATACAGGTGACCCAGGAGTTCTTTTTTTTTTCTCTCTCTCTCTTCCCCCCCCTTCTCACCGTCTCTTCTCCCCTTTGGTTTTCTTTCTTTCTCTCCCCCTCTTTCTCTCATTCATTCCCCCTGTCCTATTTATTAAAAAAAAAAAAAAAAAAAAAAAAAAAAAGACAAAGGATGAACTGAAGCTCTGCCATCACGTAATGTCGCATACTGCTGTTTCTGATGTCATTTAGAAGAAAAAAACAAACAAAAAAAAAAACAAAAAAAAACAGGAAGTACTCTGACTTCTTACTGTCAAAATATGGAATTGACAGCATCCTTAAGATATTCCTTTCACAGCCTGACTACATATTAGGAGTTTCCCTATCAGATGATCATTTTATATACCACTCACATCTTGGGTTTGATTTGGACTCACTGTAAACTTAGCACTAACACAGTTTAATAACCTTATAACTTAATTCTAGTGATGTAGGGACATTACAAGAATATCTGATCAGCTTTTAAAACAGTGAATCGTGGAATGTAGTGATGTGCGATACCACTGATTTCCTTTCCGATTCGATACCAAGTAAAATTCAGGGTGGTATCGACGATACTGATCCGATACCGATACTTTGTACAAAAGCTTATTTTATTTATTGTATCTTTTATTGTATCTCAAATTATAGTGGCATAATGATTACAGGACATCAGATTACTTGTTCTTATCACTTAATAATGCAGAATTCATCATATAGAAATAAAAAACCTGAAGTTGTGTGCTATTTGAACACGTTGCCTGCCTGCAGCACTAAAGGACTCCGTGAGAGACGTCTGTCTCACCCTAGCATTACCTATCCCACTCCTCCTCTTTAGTTCACCTCAACATATGCTTGTCATATTCTGTGATATGCTTTACTCTCTCTCTGTGTTTGACAAGGTTAGTGGTGTTGCCACAACACCTCACTTTCTTGCCACATGTATCGCAAACCACATCTCGGCTGTTTGTGGATGTAAAGCACGTCCAACAACTCCAATTACACTCAGCCATTGTTGTGAGTGCGCACGCCAAGGGGCGGAAGAGAAAGTAGTTCCTTCCAATGTAGACAATCCAAATGATATAGTTTCTTTCCACTGTGTTTCTGTTAATGATAAACTACAAATTTACCCTAAATTACTAAAATATCGATGTTTTAATGTGAGAATTGATTCTAGAACATAAATGACTGGTATCGGAGGAATCGATATTTCAGTATCGATCCGCACATCACTAGTGGAATGCATTCGCTATAATACGCAAGTAGTGCAAACCAGCAACTGAATTAACCAAAGCAATTTAAAAAATGCCTTTATACCAACAACAAACTCAAGGTTGACAAGTCTGCGGGCCCTGAATGGAGTAATAAGTGCTTCTAGCATCAATTATTCATTTTTATTGAATAGGATGTGAGTTTTCTATTCTTCTAACGTCAAAGAGCTGATGAGCTGGCAGCCTCTGAGGGAAGTCCATAACCTGTCATAAATTTATCATAGTATAGAAATCTACCAATCAATATCACATTCTTTAGCAAAGATTAAGCTAATGCACGTGGTTGACTGAGAGTTGTTAGATAGTGAGAAATGACCTGGTTACTGGAGAGCAAGTATAAAGAATGAAGAATGAAAGGCAGTAAATGGCTTTATCGTGGAGTTGTACATCAAGATTGTTTTGACATGACAAACGGGCAGTTCAGTATTGACAGAAGACAGTGTACAAAGCTCACATTATCTATGCTTTAGGAGGTTGTTGAACTGCATTTGGGAACTTGTGGAAGCAGGGCAAATCAAAGCTTTTAGAACACTTGCAAATAAACTCGTCATACATGACACATAAATATGCAACTTTAACTCAAACCACATCAAAATAGGTTGCATGCATCTCTGGTTCCTGGGTCAGTGTTAACTTTAACAAAGCAGCCTGTGACCTTTCAGCTGCCTTAAGCTCTTTGGAGAGTCTCTTCAGATGAGGATTAGAAGTAGAAAAAGAACTTGGCAACGTGAGACTGTTCTTTTTGTTTCAGCGAGCAGGGAAATGGAAAGAGACCACATATTTCTGTGAAAGCTGCAAAGAAGGTGAGCAAAAGGGAGAAGATGGGATTAAAACCGCAGAGAGACCCTTTTTCTCCATTTAGAATTTTGTTTATGTTGTCGACAGGCCTTTTAACCTCCCTAAGCTCATTCTGTGAGGTCTCTTTGGGGGCTCACTTTGGGTTCGGAGCCTGTGGAGTCTCCATTCAAACAGTTGCATTATTTATGAGTGCTGCGCCTGCTATACTGATTTGCTTATTGAGACTTAATGACACCTCATCATGGAACAAAATAATAAGGGGACAATAAATTTAAGTGCCACGGGTGAACGCCATGTCATTTTTCTATCCCTGAGATCCTGATGACATCAGTGATATGTTTTTTGTTTTAGATAGGTCCAATGGATTGCCTCAAGGCCCATTTCACACTGGATTAGTTTCCATTTCAAGCCACAGCCCAGCCCCCCATCTTCTATATTAGCCATGAACTAAGGTTAAATCCTCAAAAAGTCTTTTTCATCTCTTGTTATGGGTCTAAAAGCAATGTGACAGAAGTTTGCTTTTGGGGCATAAACTATGTTGGGTTAGGCCGCAAACGGACTCTAATCCAATTGTTTGAAATAGATCTGAGAATGGGCTTGTAAATCACAAAAAACATTGTTCTTGAAATGTTGAATAAACTGGCAGGAGTTGCAATCTCGTGTTTAGCCCCGGCTAACATTCCCGCATGTAAATTGTTAATAATACTCATAAGACCACCAAAAGTACCCCATTTTCTCTCATCAGTGTACTTTCGTTGTACCCACACATTTAAGGTAAACATGGATGCCAATGCCCATGCACAGGAATTGCATATATAAGAGAATATACACAGAACCACACTGTAGGCAGAGTGTATAAATCATTTCTGTGTTTTAGTGGACAGCTGTATTTGTATGCCACAAGGTCCTCATCTGCCTGTGTGCTTCCAGATGTGAGCACAGATAGGTCCCACTTAGAGCAGCATGGCTGTTTCTATCACAGAAAATCATAACAGGAAAGGTCCAAAGGGGAATGTTATCCAAGCTGAAAGTTACAGCACATCACAGACTGTGAACACCTCATCATCATCATTCTACAAAAGATTGGTAAATGACACAGACTCATTACTGATATTTGTGTAATACTAAAAATGTATTAAAAATGGCAATAAAGTATGTTTAAATGCATAACGGTGTTAGGTAGAATCATGGCAGATTGATGCTATTATTGCAAATCTTACATAAAGTTTATGAAACAAGATTCTGCTATTAATTAGCGCTTTATTGTGTCGCTGAATTAGTATTAACTCTTGTCCTGTAACACCTCATCACACTGAGTTTCCAGTCGCACTACATTAGCTCTGCCTCAATGAGGCCAGTTTTAGGAGTAAAACCCCCTCCTCCTGTGACCCTTTGACTCCAGTTCACAAATTGCTCACATTCTGTCACTTTTTTTTTTGTAGTGCATGCTAACAGACCCCAAACACTCAGTTCTGTGTCAAATACCACTGGTATGTGTTTTTCATCTTATGAGGTTCTTGTGACATTAAATGCATCACTGAAAATTAGTTTAAAATGTTGTTGTTGTTTTTTTTTAAAAGAAAAGTACATTTCAAAGAAGTTCCAACATTTTTCATGAGTTCAAAATACTTCAAGTTGATTTTCGGGGAAGGTGTATGATTCCTTAAAGATTCTATTTTTTTTTTTTTTTTTTTTGGAGTACAAATATCTAAGACATTGATTAAACTATTAGCACTGTAAACGTCTGTGAAATATGATCATATTTCTGCTCTTAGAATTCAAAACAAAAGCAAAAACACACTTTAAATTAATTTGATTACTCTTCATCAGATAAAGGTCAGTTTGTGGAAACGATCTTAGATGCATTTTGATCAGCTCCATCTCAGGGAAGTAATAACTAAAGGGGTCATTTCTCATTAACAATGGTTTTGCTCTGGGCTTATTCAGAGCGCTGCCTGCAGAGATTTTGGTAACGAGCATGAGGACTCTGTTAGCCCAGCTCTCCAGCAGAGTGGCACATAGATGACTTTGCCACAAAAACCCTTGGGGTCCTGCTGCCCAGCCTGGCTTCATTAGCAGAGTTAACCTTCAAAATGTGCTGCTGCCGCCTGCTCTGCCCTCAGGTCTGTTATGGCTGTGAGGAAGTAGGAGTGAGACATGTGTCAAATATACTGTCAACACGTTAACCGGGAACAGGTTGGACAGAGTGGCAGTCCAGAGTCCTGCTGCAAAAAGTTTGGTAAATTGTACAGGAAGTTGAAAATCTTTCTTTCAAATAAATGTCCCTTCCATCTGTATGAAAGTGACAAAGTGAGAGACAGACTTTTATTTGATGAGGGTCAACTAAGTCGGGACCCATATGAGCAGCAGCAGAAGCCTAATACACAACATCCAGTATATAGGATATCTTTGTATGGTGACAGACCAGCAGTCTCTAATCACAGTTTCACACTTCATGTTTAGGATTAGGTGTGTATATTCAGACAATGTGCAACATAGCATGGATGATATCATATGAAGGAAAAACATAGCTAAGTATAAAGGAGCGTACACTCAGTAACCATGATGCTCCCTGTACATCTTGCACTGGTTTACCTTCCCTGAAGACCACACTTTCAGATATATGGGTAGTATTATATGACCTGAAAGAAACTCAAAGGAGCTGTGGAATTTGTCAACATGTATATGCAGTGAAGCCAGAACACAGGGGCTGGACTGAATCAGCCTTTTGGAGTCACAGTTTATTAAACAGAAAGAAGACCAGCACTGAATTTAAGTCTTACCAGTCACTTGCATAGAGTGGGCTGTCTATTATTGCTGTACAATGTGCTTTAAATGTTTTAAACATTATTATTATTTTGCGATATTATTTTTCGCTTTATGATAAGTCTTCATTGTTCCAGGAAAAAACTTAATTAAAAAATGCAGCATGATCTTAGGTAAGACCAGCTCAGCCTGCTCCCAAACCTTCTTCTTCTTCATTTCCTCTCCACAACACCCTTTTGCTCTGTGTGAGGCTGTTTCACACCTCCCTTCTACTGGCCAAAGGCCTGATGAGGTCCAGATGTGGTGCAGATGAGGTCCACATTTGACGTAGTGACCTGAGAAGAGCTGTTGACTCCAGGTGCTCCATCAAACTTCTATAAGTTCTGCTCAGATTGCTGTGCTGACATAAAGGTGCATGTCCCGCCACAGCTTCAGTGTTTTAATTTTATTAAAATAGATTTGATAGAAATTTCAAATCCATTATTTTACATTTATGACGAGATTTAATCAAAAAGCCTCTGATTTTTAATTGTGGTCAGGATATATGTACTCTGTGTGCACATGCCAAATAATGTGCTGTATCAGATGATTGACTTTGCACTTTGTTGCCTCAGTAGCAAAATAAACTAGTGTATGATGGATGTGATTCGTTTGTTTAGAAGTTTATCTGTCAATAAGTACATCATGAAGCATTTAAACAGAACAAGTTATTCACTCATATTTATCATATGGCGCTTATTGCAGGACAGCTTTTTATAAGAGCTGCTGCTAACATGTAAGAGTACATTTCGCATTCTCGAAAAAGAAGAAAAAAATCCCCTCAGCACAGTCCTATGAACCTGTTAATGATTGTTTTACTATTTAATTAAAGTAATAGATCAAAAGGTATTGTTACAGATGTTATTTGACAGTTTCTAGGCTTCCATGTTCACAGATGCCTTGATAGGACAAGCATGTTGGTGTGTGCTCACGTGTGCATAAATCTGTGTGAGAACAGGTTACGACGTTACCGTGCATAAACTGTGACAGTGGTACGGTGCAGGCAAAGCTCATTCTCAGGGGGAAAGCCTCCCTTTTGGCAACAGCTGCATGATGTCAGCTGTCGAGCAGAGATTGGGCAGATGTAGTGATCTGAAGTATGCTGGAGCTTAAGCTTGTCATCCACAGAGAAATCAGAAATGTTAAGCGGGCGTACAGCAGTGCAGCGTTTTAGGTTAAACCTCTTCTCTGACTTTGAGACAGGGACATAACTTTTATTTATCTGTGATGCAATTGCTTTGCATGTTTTTGCCAATGTTTAATTTGCTCTGTTATCAGTCAGAAAAACTGACATTTTTATGTGATTGCCTAGAGCTTAGCCTTATTATGCACAAAATAATAAATCATAAAAACAATGTGCATCTACTGCAAAAGAAAGCAAATATGGCAAACTAAGTATACCAAGCGCTAGCTATGCTGAATATTAGAGGTAATGAAAAAGTGTGGCTTTAGTTTTTGCAATAAAGTTTGTCATAGATGTGGTAAGAGCACGTAAGTAATGCAGGTATGCAAATGGGAAAAGTATGTTTATGCATTCTGAATATAAACACTGTTAGTACAAATAATGGAAAGAAATTATCTCTGTTATCTAACACTCCCTAAGCTACAAAATAGCACTATGAATGGATAGAATTAGGCTTATCATGCTATTTGTAGCTCAAGCCGTGAGATTTTATCCATATCAAATGTGATGTTACTGCAATACTTTACGTTGTAACAAGTCACACACAACAGTGGTTTGACAGTGATTAATTGGTAAGTATATATGATTATATTATGACTTTATGATTGGGCTGTGCTAGTCTCCTGGTTTCCCAGCTGTATGCCTGATGCTTCTTTGGCCTTACAGCAAATGGCCCCTCATACGGAAAGCAGAGGCACATGTGTTGCTCTTACACACAATATAAGAGAAAAAATACATGACCTATTTCCTTTGTGACAAAAAATGAAAAACAAAAGAGCTGTAGTACAGCTTTATAGTATTATCTGCATCATTTATTTAACAGCACACCACTGACAACATTGGATATACTTACATTCATCACATAACTTATTATAAAACCCTCAAAGTGCATCAGATTACGTCTTTAATCACTTTTTAGCAAAATGCACTGTAGTAGGCTTTCTCAGCGCTGTCTCTAATAACAAAGTTTGTATTGTGACTGAACCCCCACAGAATACAGGTACACCAGAGACACCAGAGGAGCAGGGAAGACAAAAAAGTACTGCTAATTATTGGCTGTCACAGGACACAGAGATGATGAATAACGATTACAGATGGCATAAATTGCTGTGTAATTTCATATGCTATAGGCATTTTCATTTGGAGCAGGACTCCTCTTGTACTGTCTGACAGATGATATTCAAATAGAAGGCGAGGCCAGAGGAATAGCATGCCGTTGTTGAACCATTTGATATGCCGTGGCTATATAATGGTCCTGGCAAGATGCAGAACAGAAGATCAAACACCTTCTTAGATTTCAGGAGAACACAGTGTAACACAAAACAAGCTCAAGACATGCGTCATTGTGCTCTGGTGGGCGTGTTTGCATTGTAGGATACGATATTAGAAACTACGGAGGAATTTTATGGTGATGGTTGATTTTCAAGTGAAGAGAAACAGGCGTTCGTTGGTGCTGATCGGTCCAATAAGCTCACACACTATCCACAATAAGGCTTCATCGAGTTTTCTTATTTGATTTATGCATGAACAGCTGCAGGAGTGGAAGTCACGCCAACCGGGCCTGGCACAAAGGTGGAGCTCTCCTTCAGCCACTCCAGATACGTTCTGATGATCTATGAAGGTGATTAGGCTCACGTCAAAGAAAACACTCTGGGAGTAACTAGGAACTGTAGCTTGTTGGAAGTCACCCAGGCACAGACAACTAATGTTCTCTGTGTTCCTGAATCGTGAGCCCCCGATTTTCTGGCAACGAGCACACTGCGAGTATGTCATAAGGTTTTTGTCAGGGTTCAGAGACACCAGTTGGCCTAACATGCAGAATTGTACAATGGCTGTGAGAATGACCACATCTGATTTTACTTTAATTTGAATTATGCTGTAACATGTCATTTTTACACATAATACAGGCAGGAAACATTATTTGCAAAGGAAAAAAACACAAAAAAGTAAAAGAAATCTGCTGTATACTATGCCCTGTATTTCTTTTAAGTAGAAAAAGCTTGGTTGTCTTTGTTGGTTTGGTATGGTAGCCCTGTCAGTGTAAGCTACAATTCTAATAGACTTGAATTGGATTAATTGTGTGATTATGTTCACATCACTGATAAACACAGGTAAGGGCAACACCTTCTCACCCTTGGTCATGACTTAAGCACTAGCAATATTAATACTAAGTAATTATCATGTGAAAAAACGGAAATGGTAATAGCAGAGCTAGATGAAAACTAAGTGACTAATAAATGAGAAATTCTGCTAAAAATTAAGACAATTCTTTGAAATGACCATTAAGAAGTTTAATTTAAAACCATAAACATGATCCTCGCTGCTGTACCAGAGAAAAAGTATTACTAAAAAATTGGAAATTAATCCTCTGGGCAAAATGAATGTGTTTATTCTACTTAATACCATCTAAGCCAATTCTCCTAAGCTCCCATCACGCAGGCCTAGAGACCGATCAGCGACGCCCCTATTTGCCCAAAATTCTCCCAGCCTGTGTGGCTGGTTTCTATTCATCATGCTACAAAGTGAAAACTTATAAAGCTTCCAATATCCTAATGGCTTAATGGGTCATGAATTATCCTACATCTTAATCTAATCATAGTGCATTCATGGTTGATAACAGATTCCTTTGATATCTTGAATAGCAACAGTGTAGCATTTGTGTATTTTGCTTACATGAAATTTGCAGTAGAAGTTGAGCCAAAGTCAGCTTTACTGTGATTCCTGCCATATGCACAGGGCACGCACAGAAATATCTTTGCCCTGTGACTAACAGTGTGAGAACAGATAAATGCAGAGTTTAATAAAAAGAAAACTATGCGTTAACCCAAGTACAAAAAGAAAGCGCAGTGGGGGGATTAAAAATATCTGAAACTTTTATGGACTTTTGTGCTTGAATGATTCATTGGTTCGTGTTAAGTCGCTCATCAATAAGAGCAACAAATAATTTCCGGAAAATGGTCAGGTACAAGACCTGGACTGGAAATGAGTTAAAAAGCAGAGAAACACTGGAGAACTATTGCTCTAACAACCTGGAAGCAAAACACAAAGACATTAGGGGTGGCTCAGGACTTGCACACACAGGTTCAGGAAAAGATATTACACAATTTCCTTAGGGATTAATAAAGTATTCTGATTCTGATATTACAGTCTGTATAGAGTAGTTATTATTGTGCATGCTACATGAGATGTGACTAAGATGTACTGTAATATAGGTATTCAGCTGAAAATTTTAAATTAAGGTTGTCTTGATGACAAAGGACATGCATGATGGTGCATCTATGTCTGCATCACTGCACTGTATTCTGGTTATGCTGCAAAGGAGGCTCTTTTGTGCTGTTAAACTTTTTGCTTGTGTCAAAAAGTTAAGCTTAAAAAATATATGGAAGCACAGAAGGCAAGAGTCCCTGTACTGACGCTAATTAGGGAGCAAAAGAACTGCAGGAAGACCGAAAAAGTCTGAGATTTCAAAGGTAAGAATCTGAGATCAAATGCAGGGGCGACTGAAGCAACTTGAAAGAAGCTTTCAGTGCACTTATTGATTTGCATGCAGATATACTGAGCAAAGATATATAGAGGAGTAAAAAAAGTTAGGACTAAATAGAAAAAGGCATTTTACTTATCTTTGGCTGTGTTTTGGAAGGGTAATATAATATGTGAGGATTTTGATAGAATAAGTAAATAAAATTATACATTTTAATCACACTACAGATCATCTGAGTAACTAAAGAAACAAAATACCTATGTTGTCATCAGAAACTCAGTCTTTTTTATTCTTCAGTAAAAGAATAAAGTAAAGACTTTAAAAAAAAAAAAAAACGAGGTTCATTATCAGGCTTTCAGAGAAAGACTAACAAAAAGGTAGAGCAAAATCACCTAACAAACGCTGCAGATACATGCTACACCTGAGCTTTAACAGGCAGCCATTAAGACACACACATTACAGCACTCCTGTCTTTGCTTGCACACCTACACAGTATTCAGGGAGCGGCCGACCCAAGTGGCTGTGTTGTTGTCAGTATTGTCTCCGGGGAGGTGGAAGTGGTTCAGGTTGAGGCTTTCTCAGCTGTCAGTGAGTGTGCGAGGCACTTACATGCATAAAAGCAAGGGAATGAAAGGCTGGTAGGTAGATGAAGTCATCTTAAACATAAAGGGTTGTAGATGCAGTTTGGAGATTTACATAAGGAGGCATTTAACTGACATGATTAGGCACTTTACAGCCTTGCTGTATTGTGTTGTTTGAGGTCTGCGCTACAGAAAGAGACAAAATGATTTATTGCCTCCATTTGTCATCCAATGGCCCTTCAGGACTCTAAGTAAAGACAAATTACATTAACAAGACACAGAAGCCCTCCTGTGCTCAGATTTGTCATAGAAATGGTGTTTCTTTCAATCCACTGTCTTCTATAGTTCAATATAAAATTGCATATGATGGCTCCTCATTTCTAACAGAGCAGCAAATTGTACTCCTGATAGTCAACATGAACACTGAGCCCGCTCTGGTTTTCGAACCTCATCGCGTCTAGTAGATTACCACAAATTGAGACCTACGTATTAGAGTGGAAATCAAGAAGAGTGAATGAGAATGCCTGAGCTCAGATTGTAGATAATAACATTTGCATGTTTCCCACCAGCTCCATCCATTCTCATTTATGTAAGAGCATAGGCAACATTACAGACTGCTATAATCCCTCAAAGCTGACAGTCATGATGTGGCAGGTAATGTTACTGTACTGGTTTGTGCCTCCAGGACAGTGAATGATTTGTACAGTCGTTTTCCTTCCAGAAATTGGCACAAGCACAGGTGATTGTGTTTCAACAAAGCTGTTGTATAGAAATGCCACGAATGTTGTAAAGCCAAGAACAGTAATGGAAATATCCTGCAGCCAGCTTAGCATAGATCAAGTTGGGGGGAATGAGAAAAAGCAGCAGCACTGCGTCTCCATCTGTTGTACAACACTTTGCTGATCATGTTATCAGTTGGAGAAAGCTAATGTAAACCTACTGCTGATGAAACTAACCATGTGTCCTCTGGTTTCCTCCATAGAGGGAAGACTAAGTAGAACTGTAGTTTGGGGTAAAGAGCTGGTGTTGCGAGCACCTTTCAGCACCTTCTGATTCAGTGCACATTTACAGGGCCCCAAAACACAGGTAGGCTGAGGAGCAAAGCCATGTTTCTGTCATCGGGGGTCTGCAACCTGGATCTTTGCTTCAGCAGTTCCAGTGCATACGTACTATGTAAAAGCCTAAAAAAAATTACACGTATAGTAGCAGCAGGGGATTGTCATTCTCACCTACAAGGTTTCAGAGATATGTTGAAGAAGCTTTATTTGGTATGTGGTAAAATAGCAGACAGGGCATCCAGAGGAGGGGTGAGTCTGTGAGCGCCCACTGTAATGTTTGGCAGTGGACTTCAGGCATACAAAATGAATGTAGTGGTCTTGATTGAACATGCTGCAAGTATATTTAGCCTGTCTTGAACATGGACTACTTTTTTCTCAGAGTGCAATTTACTAAAAGAGCTCACGCAACATTTATAACGTGGGAGAGTCTGACCTGTCTGGAACGTGCAGCAACAGTGTGAAATACAAACATGGTAAATCATACCTGTTAGACAAAGTGACTAGCAGGTTAATTCTCAAACTGCAAGAAAGAAAGAAAGAAAGAAAGAAAGAAAGAAAGAAAGAAAGAAAGAAAGAAAGAAAGAAAGAAAGAAAGAAAAGGAAGCTGCGTTATGATGTGTGTTTTTCCCCTTGTGGCAGCATAAGTTTATACATTAACTGTAATTTTGCTGCAAGTGTGCATCACTGCAACTGTATAGCACATTAATTCAGATGAAGAGGGAACTTAATGGAGTTGTGTGTGTGCGAGAAGGAGATAATATAGAGAACGCTACTAATATGGTGTCAGAATGGACTACTAGTAGTAAAACTGTCGTGCACAGTATAGTAGTAATGGCTGATTGCACTGACAGCTATTTCCACTTACTGTGAATAGCAATAATAAACTGAGGCAGGGAACTGACCTGAAACAATCCATATGCTAAGCTCATTAAACATATTCCCAAGTGCAATCATTATTATAGCAACATCCTGACAACATTATTGCCAGGTATGGCCATAACAAATGAAAAAATCATCATATTGACATTAGTTATAATAGGGTGTAGGGCCAACTTTCCAGTCAGCTAATAAATTATATTATTTTTTCCACCCCAGGCCTCAAGTTGCCCTCAGCCCTTTGCTCACTCAAGCTGATATTATATTAAAAATTAAACAGGACATTAATAATATACAAAGATGAAAATATAAATATCTGAGTGCCTGGACTTGATGACCATGAGGAACCTTATTAGTCACACAGAATTTGAAACCAAGGAAGGGCCAGCTCACTTGAATCCTTAAAGACTTCTTACCGCTTGTCTTACCTAGCTTTGGAGTTTTATTCTTTACTTGCATTTTAGTAAACTTGTAGATTTTTTTTAGGTTAGCAAGTAACTGAAATAATGGTAGCTTTAAGTTTTGATAAAAACCATTGGGGGAAGTATTTTATGGAAATCATGTGAAAGAATTTATTCATTAAAAAAAAGCACTTGTCTGGGAAAAAGCTCTTTTCAGTGATATATGGGTACATACTACTCCACACTGTAATTATGAATCTCATTAAAATGCTGTGTACAGGCACACTGTCAGGTACACCTTTTTAACTTCTTGTTAATACTTAACCAGCCAGTCGCATGGCAGCAGCTGAATACAGTGAGTCATGTAGACATGGCCGAGACGACTTGCTGATTTTCAAACTGAGCATCAGAATGGGGAAGAACTTTTACATGACTTTGAATGTGGCATTGTTTCTGGACTGGTCTGAGTATTTTAGAAGCTGCTGATGTCTTGGGTTTGATCTTCTAGATATCAGATGTTATCTCTGATCTCTAGGGTTTAGAGAACTCGTGTCAGCTAACAGGAAACTGGGGCTACAATTGGCACAGGCAAAATTGGACAGCAGAAGATTAGAAAAACAGTGAATCGATGAGTCTTAATTTCTTCTGTAAAATTTGGATGGAGGGTCAGAATTTGTTGTAATCAGCATGAAAGCATTTATCCTGCCTCAACCCAAAAATACCAGCTGATCTTTGTTTGAGTCTACCTGAGTATTGACCACAAAATTCCCTTTATGACCAGCGTACTCGTCTTCTGACAGCTGCTTCCAGCAGGATAACACACCATGACCACACCACAAAGCTCAGAACATCCTAAACTGGTTTCTTGAACATTACAACAAATTCATTGTACTCAAATAGCCTCCACAGTCACCAGATCTCAGTCCAACACCTTTAGGATGTGACAGAATGAAAGAATTGCATCATGGATGTGCAGCCAACAAGTTTTGGTTTTATTTAAGGCTTGACTTCCCATGAGGAACGGAAGAAGGCTTTGTGCTGAAACAAGACAATTCTTCCAGTAGATGAGTTGAATTTTTCTTAATTTTGTCCTGCTTTGAGTATTTTTCCTCTTAAGTACTCAGGTGACTGGTGAAATAGGTTAAAGAAGTCACCTCTTAACATGTAATAGCCACACTAATGCACCTTATGAGACAAGACATGAGTTAAAGATGTTTCGACATATGGTAGCACCTGAGGACAGACGAAGAAACCCTCAGCATGTAAATCTAATCTTGTGAGGACTGAACATACAATTAGATAATTACTTTTTTATTGCTTTTGTGGTGAGGGGATTATTCTGCTGCCTGCAGCTAATATAGACACTTCCTTATTATGCACATTCAGCTTTCATATAAGAACCCTCCTGATCCCCACCCCCAATGCAATTAACATAAATTCTCATATGGTTAGTGTGTTCACGAGCACATTGTTGGTCAAGATAAAAAACAATAGTTAGGAAAGATACTCACAAGATCATCATGTTGTCCTTTACCATTAGGTTTGCCAATCCATTCGGCACACAATTTTATAACAGAGTTTTAATTTGAAACCATGTGAAAACAAAACAAAACAAAACAGCAACACAAAACAAAAAAACAGAGGATTTAAGGCTTTTTGCTTATTTATCCCCCCCCCCCCCCCCCCCCGTTTCTTTTAATCAAATTCATCCACACTACCTCAGGCAATGAAATTAAGTTTAACTGTCAGGAGACAATAGTGAGTCACAGAGCATTCAAATCAACTGCCACTCTTGATGATGATTAATATAAAAATGACGCAGGGCTACTTTTGACTTTTTGAATCACATCTGAATCTGAATCGCTCGTAAATCTCGTACAGTCCTCCCAAGCAGTGTCAATGCAGAGTGCGCCTAGAAAAGCAACGTGGCAAGAAAGATGAGAACCGCTTATGCCAAAACCTCCTGAGTGATAATTAAATGAGACAACTGTAAATTACACAAAACTTGGAAGAGAAGTCAAAACAGGCTGTGAAAATAGAGGGAAATGTTCCAACTGGTTGTTTTCTGTATTAATTTAGTGCTATCACTTCTGTCATTTCTCTGTCAGTTGGAGTTGGAGTGCAGGATCATGACATCATTTCCAAATGTCTATAATGTTCTCACTGACAGGGCTGCCAGTGGGTCTCGTTCTGCTCTGAGCAAGGGTCCAACATTTCTCAGCATGAGCCGCGCTCTGAAGGATGTCCCACAACTCGCAATTATGAGGACATTTTCAAGATAATGTTGTGGATTAACAATCAATAACAGACAATTTTCCAACTTACACTTGAAAGACCAAACCAGATGGGGAAACTGCTCAGACAAGAATGAGTTTCCTATGAACTTGCAGTGGTTTAGTTTCTTTGTTTGCACGGGGTGACTACAGACACATGCTACTCCTTAAGGGACTCTTTCTGTGTGGAATATGCTTTTGATCATTTGTCATAACGGACAGAGACGAGATCTGAGATGACCACACAGTCATCCTACATGTTACCATATTGTAAATCCATTCCATCTTTAATAATGCTATGTGAGTTATGTTTCTGGGGCTCTTTGAAGAGGGAAAAGCAAAATGGAAAAACAAAGTGATGTGCTGTGAATTACCTTTCGATGCAAGGGTGTAAATACCGGGGCAGAAAAATTAGCAAAATGTAAATATATCCAATTTTTTAGCATCTTTTTGCATTTAGAATATTTCCACATCTGCAACAGTTTAGTGTCAGACCACCAATAAAAGCAACCAAATGATGTTTCTCCCTCCTCTTCTCACCCCTGTAGTCTGACAGCACATTTCAACATCTGAGAATCCTGCTGACTGTATCTTCTTGTGCCGTGTCCCCAGACTGCGGCTCCACCTGCCTGCTGCTAAAAGGCGTCAAGCTGGGATAATTGGCCTCCCTGTCCACTTTTTACTGCCATCCACAATGTCTGAAAGCTCTCCTTCACACGCACACGGGGGATACTAACGTGACAGTTCCCCCTGCGCTACCTCTCTATTTGGCCTCTCATCCTCACAGACTAACTGCACATTAATTTTCATTCCGTAGACCATTAGGACTGGATAATGATGGCATCTGTCACTGGAAGCTGGGGGTGTCTTTGGGGTCTTATGACAGAATTGAGAAAAGAGAAATGGAAATCAGTCCACAAAAAAATGAAAATGGCCACAGATACCTTCTCAAAACGCCTCCCTTTAGCCCTTTGGGACAGTGAGGGGAGATAAAATGCAAGATAATCTCTCACCCAGTGTATTTATTTCAGTGCATGAATCACAGTATAAACACCTACTGACATTGTTGACACTGTTATACAATAATATTATACAGGATCTGGACTGAATGGTAAAAGCAGCATTTTCAAATTTCCTAAATTTCTACTCTGACTGTACAATCGCACATTTTATTTAACTTGTAGTTTACAGGTCTAAAAATGATGTCACCGAAGAACATGAAACCCAAATCAATAGGAATCTAGGAAATTAAATAGCCACTATTTACATGGAAATACAACGATCATGGCTCCTACTCTGCTAAATCTGTTGCCCTCAAAATGTATTCATTTGATTGATGCCTGAAGATACAGTGACCTACGATTAAATCAGAATACAAGTTAATTTAAACATACCAGCAGGCTAGCAGGGTAGAAAAATCCCTGAAAATATGGAAGTAATTTTAGGACCTCTCAGTGTATGAATATATGATCAAATGCTTGATTTTATCTGACACATAAGCTGTCCCTTTCCCCAAGGACAGAGACTTACAGTGACCACAAAAATGCTTTAAAAGCAAAGGGCTGCACAGTACATGCTTTTGTTATGGTAGTGTACGTTCTTCATCTTTACATTGTATTTTGCTAAAATATAATTTCATTTTAGGTTATTTTGTATATCGTGGAGCATAAAGATTGTTTTGCTGCATAAAATGTGACATTTGAGCAAACGTATTACATAATATGCAGTAAACATTTCATACAATTTCCCCCTTCGTAATAACTTGGTATGTGGGAAATCCTGATAGCTGTCACATTATATTACTGTTAGTCTACATTTGGTAGATTAAGCAAAACAGAAAAGTTGTCAAGCTGCAAACATTAAAGAAAGCAAATTAGGAGTACAAATAAAGACCTACTGCTTTGTTTTCGGAACACAAAAGGGCAACGGAGGCTTTAATTTGACTCCACATTTGTACAGATGTTTCTGCAGAGTGGCGATGAAAACTGTATTTTTAAAAAAGTGTTTCTGTAGTATTATTATTATTATTTTAATTGCCGGGCAAAAATGAGCGTAAAATAAACCAAAAACCCCCCCCCCAAAAACACCTGATGTTTTTGTTTCCAAGTAACAAAATCAGGTTTACACTTAACTATGTGGATTTGTAAGTTTAATTGTATCTACTTTACCTGCTGGTTGTTAAGATACGGGTGCAAAAACAAACGATTAATTCTTCCAGTTAGGCAAGTTATGGCCCTAAACTAAGCATAAAGTAAAAGGCATGACTGCTCTTGCACACGTGATAGGATGTTGGCTCCCTCCTGCTGTATCTGTTGTTTGTCACACTGATTACAGCTCCTCACGCTCCCTGTTCTCAGAGTAGCTGGTATGCCAGCACATCATGCAATCCTCTACAGGCACTGAACCACCACTGTAGGTCTTAGTTAAACTCAATAAAAGGAGAGATGGTGATGTTCTGGGTTCTGCAAATTGCAAACATTAAAACTACAATCAAGACTTACTGTAATGAATAAAACAATTTGTCAAAGCTGGTCTTCACCAGCATCCATAATTAGAAATATACACATCCACTTGAGACCTTCGGCTGTCTTCAAGTTGGTGAAGACATCAAACGCATTCTTACTTGATTCAATTATCTCACACCAACATATAACACGGCATCACACTGCCACCTAGTGGTCAGGAGATGTGTGTGCAGCGGACATGAACCTCAACAGACAGAAACACGAGGTCAATTTCTTTCTTTTGTTTTTTACTTAAAATATGCACATATATAATAATTTTAACCATTCAAATTAGAGTGTAAAAAAATCGTTCATTTTAAAGACAAAACCGTCGCCATAGTGACATTTCTTTAAAAGGGCAGGGAGAGAAAAAGACAATCTAGACACATTCACAAATATACATACAGACCACAAAAACAACAAACAAAAAAAAAAGTGGGGGGAAAAGGGCAAAAAGTATTCAAATAAACTGTATTAACACTTCATATACAAAATTCATAAAGTTTTTTGTGTGGGGTTTTAAGCTCAATTGCAGCCTTGCAATGTATTTTTAAGATCTCATTATCTGTCAGTGTTCAGTGTACAAAAATGTGTAATAATACACATTTACTACACAGTAATAATGTCCAAAGGCATTTGTACAGATCTCTCATGCCATGGCATGTTTTTAACATTTCACATATCAAACAGAAGATGTGTTCAGATGAGATCACTCAAGTTCCTTGAACCGTGCAAACATGGCCTTGCGTACTGCTTGTTTGTAGGTGGCATGGTCCCAAACGACAGGCTCCTTCTTCTTCCTTGGCTAGAAAAGAAAAAAAAACTCAATAAGATGTCCAGATAACAAAAACCTTTCATAATGCTAAAATCAATCAAATGAAACCCCGCACTTACCGCGACAGGTTCCGCCCCTAAACCAGGCCTCTCGCTGACTTTATTCATTTCCCTAAACACAGGAAACACTGTTAGGCAAATATGACCAGAAGCATGCTTTAAATTTATTTATTTTTACAATTCTCGTAATATTTACTTTGTTTCCCATTTTAGTCACAATAAACACATTTTGTTAATGCCTCTTACCTGGAGCTCCCAGCCCAGGTGTTTTGATGCTGTGGTTGTGAGTGATGGTGTTTTCTTCTTTTCTGTTCTGGTGATTTGGGTGCTTCTTTGGCACTCAGCTGTAGAGGATGCAATCACTTTTACTTAGACTACTGAATTATCCACGCAATACCCTCCTCTGCAAACGTTCCCACTCCACGCATGTCCACTTACTTGTCTTTCCTGGTTCTCCAGTGCCTCCAATTCCTTCTTTGACCTCTTAATTTTAAGGTGGATCTCCATATTTTGCTGTGGAAATAACAATGCAAGTTTTAGAAGCTAAATTTGTAGTATCAGTGCCAATAACTGATGATAGACAAGTCAGAGGGTAGTACTTTGTGCAGATCAGAAAGCTGTTGGTGACGGATAAGAGCATCCTTGTTGGGGAACTGCCTTCTACACAACAGACACGCCATCTTCTTCCAGTCAGTCAGTTTGTCGTCCTTTTCTTTTGACTGGCCGCTCTGAGCGGTTTTAACCGTCTCATCCTCCTTTTCTTCCTCCACCTCTTCATCGCTTCCGGCTCCATAGTCTGATGCCAGCATACCCAGGGATCCCATTGGACGCTGAAAACGGAAGCAGATGAAGATTAAACTGAGAATAACCAAAACACCAAAAATATGACCCAGGAGGAAATCTTACTTTTGACTTCTCGTCTTTCTTAGCAGGAGCAAGGGGCTTCTTAAAAAGATCATCTCCACCTGCAATCTGCAGATGACAGAATAGAAGGAAAAATGATTACAAAACAAAAGAAAGCAATAGCTGTTACTCCTGCATGTGAAATCGAGTCGACTCAATTATGATGTTTGGGGGTCCCTAACCTTCCTTTCAAATACAGCGAAACCAGCATCGGCCGATTTAGACTGCCTCTTATCGTCGTCTGTTCCGGTCTTCAGCAGAGGAGATGGAGCACGCACAGTTTCCTTTTGACGATTCTGGATCTTCGCCCAGCGCTCCATATCTTTCATTATCTGCAAATAGGAAAAAAAACATTTCTCATCTATTTGCCCCCTGCACACATTTATTTAACATTATGCACAGCAGATTTGCTACATAACTGATACCTTGACAGCAGCTAGGCTTCTTGGCTTCTCCTCCTTATCCTTCTCTTTGTCCTTTTTAGCAGAGTCGTCACCTTCTTTGTCCGGAGCAGCACCAGAAACTGAGCCGGGCTCCTGAGCTGAGCTGGCAGCTGAAACTGGAGCTGGAACCGTTGAAGCCTGAAGTGACACTGACGGCTTCTTCATTTCTAGAGGAGCATCTGCTGCTGGGTTTGAAAGAATGGCCTGGTCTTCAGCCGTCATGGTAACAGGTTGGTTATCTGCAGAGTTACTTCCTGGGACTGGGACATAGGTCTTTGACACAGCATCCCAGTACAAGTACTCCTGGGCTTGAGCATTATAGAAATACTACACACACACACACACACACACACACACACACACACACACACACACACACACACACACACACACACACACACACACACACACGATTAAAACCTCTATTCAAGTTCCCTTTGGGGTTGCTTAGAAATCTGCTAAATTAAATCAAAGCATCTTCTTATTACTTAATGATTGGGTCATAATTTTTAATCACATAAACAATCCATCTTCTCAAAAAGAAGTTGGAGGTACTGGGTAGATGTTTTAATTATGCAGTGAAATCTACAACATACAAACTCGTATTCACATTCTTCACAGCAATCATTAATCTCACTGACTAATCTCACTGATTAATCTCACTTTGCACTTTTTTAGGCAGTGTGGAGGCTCACCCTGGAGTTCGGATCGTAGTATAGCGTTGTCTCCGGATCGTAATAGAAGCCTGACGTGGCATCATACAAGTAGCTAGACGTGTCTGGAATTTCAGCTCCTGGAGTAAGCATAGGAAATGAATAAACATAAATACATTGGATGTAGGGGTGGGCGGTATAAACTGTATACGGTAGAAACGATATAAATTTGGCCAACGGTAGAGCTTTTGACTATACCACTCTCCCGCTCTAGGGCACAGCAGTATCATCTGCAAATTATGCCGGGCAACAGTAATAACTACGAGACGAAGCACTTTTGGAATATGGGAAAAGCCAAAAATGGCGCTTCCCCCACTTCCAAACCATTGATTCATTAATGCTGAATTCTCTCGCAGCTGCTCTATTCCCATGTTATTGCAGTATATTAATCACCAACCTCGTATTGTGGATGGATTATCTCAGTTGTTCTCCTGACTGAAGTTTGGTCCGTTTATAGCATCCTTCCATGCGATTGCATGTGTCCCTAACCACCAGAAACCCTCACGTTAACTTTTATCCAGTGGAAAAAGGTTAGCGTTCATCCTTCAGCTTCACTATGCTAATGTTATGCTAACGTAGCTGTTTTGCTAGCAATCATGTAGTACATCATTATATACCCGCTAGTCCAACTTCAGTAACCCTACAAACGTCACTGCTGTTTAGTTTTCTCTCTTCATTTATGTTGGAAGTGATAGCAGAGCTGTACGTTTTAATTTTTTCAAAAATCTCTCAGTCAGAACATGGTATATCATGTTTAAGTGGAAACTAGCGAGCTAACTTCCTGCTAACTTCGAACTCCGATGAATTTAATAAATTCTGTTTTCATGGATGCATGGATCTTAAACTTAATTGTTACACCTGGTAAAGCAGCAACGCTGATCATTTTATTAAATATGAAAGAATTTAGACAGTTTTAACTCTCAGTGTTGCCGCAGTGTTTGTTTGACTTTGGGACCTGGGCCGTGTACTACATAAAATCGGTTCGAAGTCAGTAAGCACAACCAGAATTCATACATAAGGTACACTGTTGATTTTTGAGAAAATTAAAGGATTTTAAGTGTGCCTTATAGTGTGTAAAATACGTTATACAGAAGAAAAGAATATATCGCGATATATACATTTACCACACATGCTTCAAATTATACCTTGATATGGATTTTAGGCCATATCGCCCAGCCCTAATTGGATGGTAGATGATCCTAAAAAAAGACCCATTTAAACCGTCTAACCATAAATGTAGGCCTGTGATCCGTCTGTGGTAGCTGCCATCCCAGAAGACTCTGTGGTCACATGAGTTCCAGCCAACTGGTATGATGGATCCACAGTTGGAGGTGCAAGATAGCCGATTCCCTTTGAGGGGTTGAAAAATAAAGACAGTTATATGGTCACATTTCAGACAGCATATTTGCAACTTTGCTCTTTTGGTATGCAACCTACCAGGGTACCGCTGGGGTCTAATGGCGGCGCAGCATTAGACATCGCAACACCTGAGGAGAAACAATAGTTTTTAAATTACAAAAAAAAAAAAAAGAATTATAACCAACAGGAGAGACACACTAGACTGTATCTGAGAAAGAGTCACCTTGCATTCCAGTAAGAGCACCAGTAGGTGGCTGCAAGAACTGTGGAGGTTGTGGAAACTGCTGCTGCTAAAACACAGAAAGAAAATAGATCATCTGAGTTTGCATCATTCACTTCAGCTTCAGTAATTAGAGAGCACTGCACATTTAATAATGCTGACTCTTATTACTTAGATATTTGTTTTTGAAACCCCAGAACTACTACCACCTCGATAAAGATGCAGAACAGCAGTCAATACTTGTTCACATACTTTTGCATAACACCTAAACATCAATAGTCAATGTAACTCATTGCTGACAAATCATGATGCATGGCAGCACTTGTCAATTAGTGATGCTTTTCATTTTACTTTATTTATTTTTTTAAATACCACAAGATATACAAATATAATAGGGAGCTTTTTTAAATATATGACTTTATAATTTACTGTAAAGCTGATGAGCACACAGCCTTTGGTCATGTGTCTTCACCCAGACATCATGCAGAGATGTTCAAACAAGTTCATTCATAATGCACGCCTCCCACGCTGCTTTTGGATGTTCTCACTACAGACATGCCCAAACAAACAACAGTCTTTAGTCCTGGTTTGTATCCGTAGCTCCTCCTTCCTTCTAGCCTCTTTATCCATCTTATTCAGTAAGTCTGCCCCAGGGCAGCTGTGGCTACAACTGTACCTTGCCTCCACCAGTGTATGAATGTGAGAGTGAATGAATAGTGGAATTGTAAAGCGCTTTGAGGGAACCCAAAAGACGCTATATAAATGCAATCCATTATTATTATTATTATTATTATTATTCACTTTCAATCATTCCCTTCTCTCATTCCACTTTTCTTCACCTCCCTTCTCATCCTCACATCCTCCCCCACTGTTATTATCCAACTACTTTACCTTCATATAACTTTCACCCTCCTGTTAGCCCTCTATTTTTCCCACCTTGCTTCTTCGCTTTTTAACAGTAGCTGCCCTTTACAGCACAGCATGGTAGCTCAGTGACGAGTAATGCAGTCTAACAGACAAACTACATCACCTCAACCTGGGCGACCAGGTGTTTGTTTGGAGTTCTGTGTTCTCCTTAGTCATTAACATCATTAGAAATCAAAGCTCTGGAGTTTAGTAGTATTTGTACAGAACTAATATTATAAACCCTTTTAAGCTGTTATGATCTTAATGAAATTATGCACTTAAATTCACTTTGCCTACTGAACTGAGGAAGGGGTCACTGCTTGGAGCTCCCAATAAAAACAAAAAACCAAAAAGAAAACCCTTCATGAGTTTAACATTCAAAGATGCAAGTTTCTATAATTTTTTTTATAATTACCACAACTTACCCCGATTATGCTGCTGTCAGGTGGAAACCCAAGGATAGAAGTGTTTGATTTCTCAACATCTTTTTTGACACTGAAGGAAAACCAAAAAGAAAAAAAAAGAAAAAAAAAAAAAGGTAAAGATTTTTCTAGTGAACATGTCTGATTTGAAAATCTTTGCAACACAGTTACTTACTTTTGGTTCTTCAGGGGTTTTGCAACCTCAGCATATACTCTGACTCCATCGATATAAAGGGGCCTGGGTTTAGTGAGGAGTTCAACCAGACGTGTCACTTGCTACAAAAGAAGAAACAATGGTATGTTTCGGATACTGAACAAATAACCCCATTACAAACTCAACAAGAATGGAAAAGTAGCGATATCTGGCAGTACCTCATGGGAGTCCATGTCAACAAAGCAGAAGCACTTTGATCCAGGTGGTTTGCCTTTCACTAGACGAACATTTCTCTCATCCAAATAAGCAAAGGGATCCAAGGCTTTCAGGATAGTCTCAACTGTTGTTGTGGACTTCACATTTTTTATTATCATGGCTGTAACAGTGACAACAATTTTTTACTTTAACTGTATTAGCACATAACTGAATAAACATATTCATCCATATCAAGATACAAAGGACAACAAACTGAAGTTCGCATACTCTTGCTGTCTTTAAATACGGAGTCAGACTGTTGTGAGGGGTGATGAGGAAGGTTGCGGTTGTTCCAAGACTCTGCCTGTTGCTCCGTATCATGCTGTTGAAGCCGCTGGTCCACCTGCTGCTGCCAGGCCTCTGGAGTGAGGTCAGAGCTACGCTGCCACTGACTATGAGAAAAGGTCTCAATCGGATCCTTTGGTCTGGACCCATTCAGGTTCATCTTCAGCTCTTCCAAAGGTTCATCTGATATGGGCAATTGGGGCTCCTGGATTTGAGGTACTTTGTGATCTGATTCCTGTAGCAAGAGAAAATGCGAGCCATAAATTTTAAAAAGCATTTTTTCACGTCATCTTTTACTTAGATATTAGCTTTATTTTATTTACAAAGTCATCTTGCTCCTATAAGCTAGTACAAGTTACTATTGTTGCTGTTTTCTATTAATGTAAGCCCAATAATCAATGTGTTCTGATAATTCAGAAGAAACTGTTTTTTGAACTGAAGAACTAAAGATTCTTTATTCACTCACATGAACACGTCTTTCACACTCTTCTGGCTGGATATACTTAATTGAAGTAGTTCTAGTGCCAACCTTTATAGACCCCTGAAAGAAGAACAGAAAATACCAGTCAACACTAAACTTCCCAGTTACTCATATCTAAAATACCAGTGACACCCAACATGCACTGTGGCAGGTTTAGCCCTCCTCTCTTCTATGAGGACAAAATGGGCCATCACTAATGAAAAAGTGCAAAGCCCATGTCCATGACCCATGCTACACATGGGTCATTAGTCCCCGAAAAAACAGCTAGTTGAAAGGGGACCACAAATAAGCGCTGTCTATGGATTATATTCATTACTACTCTATCAATAGATAAAATTATCATGTGGGCCATTATAATCTCACATTTCTTGAGCCAAAGTAACATGCTGAAATGTATTTTTTGCCCAACCAAAACCCAAAGCTATGCAACTCACTATTAAACAAGAAAAGGACAGGGAACCCCAAACTGAAGAGCTAAAATAGGCAATGTTTTTCTTTCTTTTCTTTTTTGTCAAAAATAACTGAGATCATGCCAATTTTTTTCCCCTCTCAATCCACCAGCCTTATTAAACAGTCAGCACATGAAGTCTGAGAAGTGTCATTAGAATCAGATTATCTACAGTTGTCCCTTTCTCACATGGAGCACGCAGTAGATATGTCCACATTTGATGCATTGTCAATACTAAAAACACTCCAGAGAGTTGCATAGTCAGAGCGGGTAGGAGGCTGGACACATGGCGCCCACTGCTCCTTGCGAAGTCACCAAAACTGCACTAGTCTCACATTTGCAGAATCAGATATAACGCAGACTTAGATATAGAGAGCTGGTCCAGACATTAGAAATTTCACTCTTGGTCTACAAGACAGCCATCCACGGAAGAATAAAGGTCACTCTAAAGTTCTAGATGAGAACCAAATTCTGAGCAGATGAGTTGTACAAACCGAACATTGCCACTGTAAATAACCCATTTCCAACACCAGGCTGTATCTGCATGAGATGTATCCAAGCAAAACCTACAGTACGTATAAATGTTTTTACAAATTTTGAACCATTTATCATCCATAACACTGTGGAAGTCAAAAATGCATCTGAATGTGGCCAGTGTGTCTTCATTCCAGAGCCATTATTTTACCCCCCAAAAACTAGAGCCATCCTTTTCCTCTCCCAGGAGTTTCAAGGTGGATATTCAAATATTTGTCATTAAAACCTGACAACTGATTCCATTGGCGTATGTTTTTTTGAACGAGCCGATCACAAGCTGCTGAACATGTACAAAAATAAATAAGTTATTGGTGTAATAAAGGTGAAAAGCAAAACAGTCAACTTGAGCCAAAACAGCTACACATTTCAGCAAAAATCCAACTGGCCAAGATAAGTCAAGATCAAAGTTGCTCCAAGCAATCCAAAGGCCGATATCGAAAACCACAAAAACAAATAAATAACTGATGAGTTCAAGAGGCCAGCAAGAATTTGCAAGACTTGCATTCTGAGAAAAAGTTGAAGATAAATGAAATTGAACCAAAAATATAAGACATACTGCAGAAACCTGAAGACAAGACTGTTTGCAACTGTGTCTTGAAGCTTTGTGAATCTGTATTCCCCACTTTCAGGCATTCCATGAAAATTTGTGCAGTCAGAGAATCCATCCAATAAATGTTGTGGCATAGCAGCAAAAACAGAAATGTCAACATAATGAATGACCCTAAAGGAACAGTCAGCGGCTCGATCACAAATCAAACAGCTTCATTACGAGGAAACGCCAAAATAACTTTCTTGGCGATTCAACAACAGCTGAAATAATATAGTCAAGATATCGTCCACTTATTTCAGTTTGCACCAAAGTCGTGAAGCAACAAACTACAGCGCCAAGCTGCAAGCACAGCTAAAAGCTCTCGAATGCAAAGTAGTTACAGACTTTATAGATAAGTGGGTATTCACTATAATGCTTTACCTGTCCTAAAATTACAACTGGAAAAGGTTTCAATCAAGACCCCAAAATAATAATTTGAATGAAGACAGTCAGCAACACAGCTTACAGCCACCACACACAACTCCTACAAAACAAATACGGTCAACTGGTGAAAAGTGACATCTTTCAGCTACTTCAATCAATCAGTTACATTTCAGCTACAATACTGTTTTTCAACCCCAAGCCTCAAGATGAACCGACTATCACCTTCTGATATGCCTTCAAACTCTATTCCTCAAACTTGGAATCTTTCAAAGGGTGCCGGTACAGAAAACGAGCACCAATCAGCCTCCTTTTCCCCCCCATTTTATGGGAAATCCCGTGAAAATTGCTGTGTAAAATGTTAAAACTTGCAGCTGCTTACTTGAAAACAAAATGCCACCACAAGACATAAAGGCACCCATTTGTCGCAAGCAGCAAAAAATTTCCTTTGGTCTTCATAACCAAATAGAGTAAACGTTCGAGTTTAAAAAGAATAAATGTTAAAAATCATTGATTCATTGTAGATAATGAGACTAGCTTTTCATCAAACGTTAAACCATGCAAGAACTATATTTATAGTTTCTGGTTAAATACGTTGTAGTGTTACTCGTTTGGCACATCATGGCTGAAATCTGAAAAGTTAGGACTAGTAATCAATAAAAGGAAAACCAGTTACTGTCTGTACATACTGTTTTAAAGTCGTATTTTTTCTAGATCGACTTAATAGGTTATCTGTGGCATTATTATGGCTGTGTGGATAAGCACTGATATGTTAATAAAAGAGATTAGGACCACCTATTAAAATATATATGTATATATATATATATATATATATAATAAGAAAAAAAAGATCTCTTAAACTGTCGACATCTGACATCATCTCCTCAGCCAAGATGACTTCACTAAGAATTAAAGCAATCCCTTCCATGGTTCTCTTCCTCCCCATTTAATAAATGCCCCCTCAACCCCTAGTAATCCTGATGGAAGAGATGGCCTTCGTAGAGTGACGAGGATGGGCCACCTTGTTGGACTCCATGAAGTGGACTGCATCCTCGAGGTTTAAAAACTCCACATAGGCCGTATCGTAGCTGTAACCTGGGGACAGCATTTGAAATACAGATGGGTTTTTGTTAGTCAATGCCAGTAATGATAGTCACCCAGTGAAACATTACAAGAATGCATTTGTGAATACATCGAGACAAAGCGAGCGAATTTTCACACCTTTACCGACACCCATACCTTTTCAGGAAAACTTTTAGTTTATGCCTTTTTTTTTTCTTAATCAGTCTTCAGATGACTGACGACATTTCAGACTCGTCATGAAAGGCTTTGATAAGCCAAGCCTTGACAAACCACTGGCAAGTGAGTGTTTGAGTAGAGAGCACCATGGAGACAGAAAAATTTACAATTTGTGTTCATATCTAATCAAAAACGGAAAAAAAGGCACCCATTTCTGTGAGGTGTTTTGATACATTTGACATGATCTTCACAAAAAAGCTCAGCATCATGAAGGCACTGCGTGTACAGCGACCCACTGAGGAAAACTTTCACACTAAAGCAGATGTTTAAATCAGGAAGATGAACAAAGCGCCAGCAGCGGGCTTTCCATTTCAGATTGGCAGACATCTTTTCCCCCCTGATCAGAGTACTTGGATAGCGTCCCCGAAGGACACATTCAGCAAGTCACATGCCACACGTCTTTTTTCTGACGGGTCACCAAATATCACTCTCCAAAAGCTGCTAATATTTAATCTTGCTAAGTCTTTTTAAGCGCTGGCAAAGACCCCAGGTCCTCAAACATGAAAAAGGATTGCAGAAACACCCCACCCCCCTGCTTCTTTTCACTGAGCAAGTTACCAGAGACAACCAACAAGAAAAGCAACCAAGAATGTAAAGAAATAAAGAATGCGGAGGTTCGAATGTCGTAAAAGCGAATCGTCAGGACAGACTAGCGAGAAACTGTCCCAAACAGTTCCACAAAGAAATTTCATTCTTACCTGGCACAACCTTCTTGATTTTCATCCCCTGCATTGGCACACCATCACGAGCTGCAAAAGCACCAAGAATCTGCAAAACATTTCAAAATGAGTAAGCTATGTCATGTCTGTCTATGCCAATTAAAAACACAGTATGGTTTAAAAATAGATAATGTAAAAGACAAGGTTGCATTTCTATTTCAATTACCTGCTCCATTGTGGCAGTCTTAGGAATACCAGTTACAGATATAGTATTGGAAACGTTGTCTTCCATTGATGCACTCCTGTAATCTTGATCCTTTCAGGCAGCAGCCATTAAAATATTCAAATATTATTAATACAATATATTGTTAAACAAATACTAGTGAGGAAAAACAAATTACACATACCTTGGAACCAGAATCGCTAAACTTTGAAGGTGAGATTGGTTTAGACTCTTTAAGGAGTTTCTCTGGAGCTTGAAGTTCTTCATGTTTGTAGTCAAAAACCCCTCCAGAGCCTGTTCTGTAATCAATGTCCCTATAGTCCTGATCTCTTGCCTGTATAGTGCTGCTGCTTGGGAAGTCCTGTTCGGGCCCTAGCTTACCCCTTCCAGGTCCTTGATTTGGTGGGATATCCTTCATCTCTTTAAAGCGATCAGTTGGCTCCTGAATTTCGTGTAAAGGATGATTCTTCTCCAAAGGCGGTCTTTCATCACAATTTGATTTATTGTGAATATGCTTTGGGTCTCTTTCTCCAAGCCAATGTTTACCCTCATTTTCTCTTCCTTGAGGGCCAGTAAGGGGACTTATTTGTGGAAGCGGAAGATCTTGTGGGCCTTTGCTTCCAATTGGTGGTAGACCCATGGGAGGAAAGCGATCACCACGAGGAAAGCCAAGATCCTTCCGTGGAAAGTCAACAGATGGTCTATCCCGCTCATTAAAGCCTGGTGGATCCCTAATATTCACATCTCGGCCAAAACCTACAGGTAAGCTGGGTTCAGGTACACCACCCATACCTTTGTTGAAGAAAGAGTTGCTATCCTTTCGACGGTTCTTCCATTCTTCTGCAAGTGTCATCTCTTCACCACTCCGATAATCCATAAGGGGACTGTTACTCTGCTCAGAATATTCTCTCTTTCTGATAGTGTCTACTGCACCCATAAAGTCTGACCTAGGAGGACCGACATCTGGAGGTATGTCTGGTCTTCCTCTGTTTTGTGGAGGGACATCATTATTTCCGAATCTTAAAGGAGATCGATCTCTACCTCTAAATTCAGCTGAAGGTCCGGGACGATTTCTGAAATCCATATCAGAATCAAAGCCACCCCTTGCATTGAAAGGCGGCCCTCCTCTCCTGTCAGTGTCCATCATTCTCCTGTCACGTGCAGCCATGTCCATATCATAGCGACCTGCCTCTCCCATTGGTGGTCTGTCATGCATGTCTATAAATCCATCCTTTCGCTCCATTTGATCCATGGGGAACCCTCTTCTTCCATCAACATTGGGATTGCTAAACCGTGGCATATCGTAATGGAATGGTTCCCTCTCCCTCATATCCATAAACCTGTTTGTTTCTTGAGGCGGCATACCCCTGCCTCCCATATCTACGGAGTTCCTGCCGGGCCCAGGGAGACCTGAAGAATTCATAAGTTTGTCTCTAATGGAATTTTCATAGTGCCGCCGAAGACTGAAATCAGGCTTTTCTCCAGGTCTGAAGAACTCTCTGTTTGGCTCCCTTCCTCGCATATCATGTTGGTCCATATCACGCCCCCTCATGGGTGGCCCATCCATCCTCCTCATTTCCATAGGCGGCAGATCAAGGGGTCTTGGGCCCATATGACCTATATTCATCCCATCTCTACCTCTATAGTCAGGCATGGGACGATCTCTGCCCCCAAACATTTCTCCACGGTGATCACCACTGGAATATATTAATATTTATTAAAATATTATTTAAAACAAAAAACAGGTGCAAGCATGGTAGAACTAAGTGACATCCAATGATTCAGTTTAATTGAATTCACTGAGGCTTTATTAGCATGGGTTTCATGAAACAATAGTGCAAAAGCATCAGAATTTATCAAGCTATTTGGATAGTACATCATGACAATAATCTGTACATTAATACAGTTTTATGCTTTATGTTGACAACATGAAAATACAATGTATCACATGCATGTCTGTGTGCATAGGTAATTTAAAGTCCTTAAGTTGTGGCATGTTAATTAAGAATAGGTATTCTTTGAAAGAATATGTATTATGTAGATTTTGTAAACTTAAATATACAAAATCTGAGGATTTACTTTGTTAAAGCAACTTTTACATTTCAGAAAATGAATGTCTGTCTTAACCTCACTTGCTTAACAGTTATCACTGACCACATATAACCTTCATATCATCTTAAGATGTTTATTCTTTTCCATTTTCAAAATAGGACTGATTACATTTTTATACCACCAGCTGTATAGTTTTACACCAACTGGTGTTGGGCTAGGAGTGGGAACTGTATCGTTTCTGAGAAGGACCAGTTAGTCCCAGCACCAAATGACACAGCAGCTGTTGTGTGTGGGGAGATTTAGCATGCAGGTTTTTATAGGTTTGGAAAAACATTTGAGTGAGAATATTTAGTAGAGGTCTGTGTGCTTATCTACATGTATTTGTTTGTGGTTCTTTGTCTACATGAGAAATGCCTTTACAGACTTTTGCTAATAAAGGTTCTGACATGTCCCCCATTGTGTAGTGCTGAGTGGACCTCATTCTTCACTACTCTATAGCAATATGGATAATCTTAAGCCAGATTTGACAGTGAGCGGATATGTTTATCCAGATCAATACAAACATTCGATGGTTCAAGGTAGGTAGCAAAATGTATTGCATAACTTTTTCAAATTAATGATAGTGCCAAATCACATCAGCAGTCGCTTAAATGCGCTATAAGTTGTAAGGCAAAGACCCTACAATAATTATATAATAATCTTTCAAATATGCAAATACATTTCCTACTGCTTGCAAATAGCATTACAGATAAAAACATGTGAAATTGGGCAGAAATAAATACACAATAGCACATCTTAAAGTCAGTATGCGCTTATGACTAAATGATGCTCGTTTACCGAAAGGGTGGTCCTCCCCGTGGTCCTTGCCCTGGTCCATCCCACATTCTTATAAGTCAGTATCCTATCTGCAGAGTAAAAAAAACCCAATTTGCGTTATTATCCACACCATCTAAGCTACCTATGGTACATCGGTCATTTAATAATAAAGATGATAACTACTGGGCTTTGACAGAAAAAAAAACCAATAGGACTGATCAGAAATCTTTGAATGCACAGTCACGTGAAAGTGTCCATTTATATGTCAGGAAGAGCGCTATTAGGCCGAAACAAAGATGATTTTCAAAAGATGGCTGCACGGGATAAACATGCAGTGTGGCGTGAGTGCTAATGGTTGCCCACAAAAGAACGGCTCGCTAATTATAGCCATAGGTAGGCCTCACAAAACTACGCCACAACATAGACAAACAATGATGTCCTACTAATTGAACTGCGAAGGAATTCAACGACACGATCGAATCATTTCATCAGCGACAGTGTTTTAACTTGTAAGACCGTTGTAACAAAAGTCAGTCTACCGTAAGTGATGAGTGACGCTATCGAAGCTAACGTAACTTGGCTAACGATTAAAGGACGTTTTCGTTTTCCAAGCTTCCAACTGCGCAGCACCTTCACCAAGGCTTATTTTTTTACAGTATTATTACGTGTATATTCAGTGTATGGAACCCACCTCGGTTGCTCCTCGAGCTGAGAGTTGATACTGCGAGAATTTGTCGCTCAGACCGTCGATGGCTTGAACGAAGTGCCGAAAAATGGAGGCGTGTGCTCTTCTTCTACAGCTGCTGCAGCGCAGACTCGTCTTCTTCGTTTTTGTTATACTATACCTATGCAGGGAGAATTGCTGCCACCCAGCGGTTATTAAATACAATAATAACAAGAAGAAGAAGATGATGATGATCTCCTCCCACTGCACCCCAAAACTTTCTCTGTGGTCTTTCTCTTTTACCTCCTGTCTGGAAGTTCCATGTTCCACTGCCTTTGTCCAGTAGATCCATTATCCTTCCTCTGCACATGTCCAAACCATTTCAGCCATCCCTCTCTAATTTTACCTCTATGACGTGCTTTCTAATTTCTAATCCTGTCCTTTCTGGTCCCTCAAATGAAAATTTAAGCATCTTCCACTCTGCCACCTACAGTTCCTCCTCTCCTTTTTGTTAGTGCCTCATAATAATAATAATAATAATAATAATAATAATAATAATAATAATAATAATAATATGTTTCATATTGGGTGTCCAATTGAGTTTAGTTTTCAAAAATCACTGAAAATCCAATTTACCACAGACAATTATAGAAGCCCCATGCTAAAGTCTAAAGCTTAAAGGCACAATAAACAATATAAATATTGGCTGGGACATTTTATGAACATGCATGTGTTTGCATATGTTGCATCTATTGTTTGTTTTCTGTGTCAGCAATTATCACAGTTTTTAATTAAATACACTTTCTTGGTATAATATTACTGGAATTGCTGATCTGGTCTGACATTGGGCAAAAGGCATGGATTCTTATACTAATTGAGAAACAAAGCAAAACATAACAACACAATCAAATATCAAATACTGTATCATGTAAGTGAAGGGCAACTTCAGAAGAATGTCAGCTTGTTTCAGCAACAGGAGTATTGCTCATTTTATTCATTCACAAGCATTGTAGCAACTTGTTAGCTCAGCTAAAGGTTGCCAAATACACACAATTAAAAAAAATACACATGTATACACATACAATTCAAATATACATAGTCGTACAGAATATGGACTCTGCCATAAACTCTGAGTTTTACTAGCTACGAGTTACAACACAATAACAACTAAAACATCACTCCACACAGAATGCTCTACATCTAGTTTTCAGTGTTTTAAATGAAGTGTCAAAGAGGACGGAACACAATTATCAATACAGCGGCTAAAGACTCTAAACGGAGGCGCAAATAAAACAGCTAAAACATTTCAAAGAACTTAGTAAGCATATGTAATCAAGTTGTTCCTCTTGAAACA
The DNA here is from genome assembly GCF_057382185.1 of Mchenga conophoros. Lineage (NCBI taxonomy): Eukaryota > Metazoa > Chordata > Actinopteri > Cichliformes > Cichlidae > Mchenga > Mchenga conophoros. The sequence continues at coordinate 24,682,933 of NC_140530.1, forward strand.
TATTCGTACATGACTGCAACAAATATTAAGGCACTTTAACTTAAAACATATGCTTTCTTATGCCTTAAAATTCTAAGTTGTCAAAAGTTGCCCGGTAGTAGTCATGGTGTCAAATTGAATCCACTGTATTTTATAAAATATTTGAATACCACTCATATTGTACAAGTTTGAAATCTTTAAGACGGCTGAAAAATAATTATTTGGACTTTTAGTTTTATATTCAATTACTTGTGAGATGGTGTGTTGCTGTCTATTTTGGAGAGACTTTTAAATACAACTCTATATATTTATTTTGAAATAAACCTTAGTATCGTTAAATTACCAACTCATAATTTTAGGCCACAAGATATAAACTCAGGATTTTAAGTTCTGAAGCTAAAGTAGCAATTTGCCAAAACAAAGACAAATATATCTATATACAGTGGCAGGTTGAATAAAGTTGAGTTAATTTCACTAAACTACGCTGTGAGTTTTTTATAGTTCTCAAGGAAAACAAACACAACAGAAGACCTACTTTGCAACAAAACAAGGGAGAGTGGCGAACACTATTGAAAAGACTAGTCATTACATAATGCAAAAGGATGAAAGTGAGTTGTTGTGGATTAATTCTGCAAACTGGGGGTAAACTTAGACGGCAAAGACACAATATCATGATGCCAGATTTATTGGCTGTACTGCACATGGGATTGTTGCTCCTCCTTACGTGTTTGACTGAGGCCTAGTCTCCTTTTCTCTGTGGCAACATTTGAGGAACATCACCATTGCACCTTGCCTGCTCTTCCTGTCTGGCTGCACTGAGCAGGGAGAGTGCAGTCTGTGTTTCCGGAGCCTTTTCGCTGCAACCACCTTTCATGTTGGCGGCAACGCCGTCGCTGCCACCTGCTGGAGGAGCAGGAGCACCGCTTGGTGCGTTGGGGTCAGCTGGAGCCCCCGTGGCCCCAGAATCGCCCTGCTCAGATGCTCGAAGTCTCTTCATGAGAGTAGTCACTCTAACAGCTTTCTGTGAGTAACGAAAATGTAGTTCATATAAGATGATTACATACAAGGAAATACATTAGTCCATCTTTTCACTTGTGCTCATCATTGGCAACTTCACTAGCCACTTCATTAGGCACAACTGTTCAACTACTCATTAATGCAAAAATCAATCACATGACAGTATCTTCATGTATTTAGACATGTAGGCAATATCCTTTTGTGCATTGTGCTCTACCTACATACAAGATGTATTCTAATATCTGTAGGTACTTTATATATATTTATATTGTGTGTATTTATAATACAATATAAGATATAATATATAATCATGTAATATAAATCATATAAAACATATAATCTATATTGTATTCTATTTGTTGAACCCTTTTTTTGGACCATGACACCAAAAAATATCCCTAATTTGTGTACAAACTTTGGAATAAATGCCATTCTGATTCTGATCCACTGAGCAATACTGGGAACCAGTAACTCAAGTCTTGAATGCACATCAAAACTTGAACGACATGGGCTACAGAGCAGCTGAAGACCACACCATGTGCCACGCCGCTCAGCTAAAAACAGGAAACCGAGGATACATTTTTCACAAGGCTTATCAACATTGGACAATAGAAGATTAGGAAAAAGTGGCCTGTTTGATTGTAGGTTCATAATTTTGTGTAAACAACATTAAAGCATTCTTCCTTGTGTAAACAATTCAGGTTGCCGTTGGTGGTTTAACAGTCTGCGGTCATTTTCTTGGCACTTTGGGCCCCTTGGTACCAACTGAGCATTATTTAAATGCTACAACCAACAGTTTGAAAGCAAGCAGGTACCATCAAAGTGTGTCTATTCTAAGAAACAGAGTCAAATAAGAGTCATTTTATGGATAAAGAAATATGTTTTAGACAATTTATACAACTAGATATAGCCTGCTAGTTGGATCCTGGGCCACAACTGAATATAACGTATGTATGTAATACACTAAACATTACATTAATTATGTAATTACATTACAGCATTAATTTAATGATGTATACTTCATATGAAGGACTACCTTCCACTTGGCTTTGGCAAAGTTCTTTTCAATTTGTGCACAAACGCCATCCTTGATGTTCTTATCTGAGGCAGCATTGCCAGAAATCCTGAAAATAAGTAACAAAAGAGAGATTTTCCTCCAGTGCCAATCTATTCATCAACTTCATAATTTAACTTGTATTCATGGTACTGTTTACATTTGATTTTGGTTCTTTACCATTCATGGGCTATGGCTTCTTGTGCCGTCAATCGCTGATCTTGGTCCACTTCCATTAAAGATGCCACTAAGCTTTTGGCTGTAAAAAATACAAATAAAATAAACAAACAAACAAGAAATAATATAAAAAAATATTTATACCTTGGACACATCATTTGCAATCTGCCTATTGCAGACACACATACATGCAACCTTGTTTCCAAAAAAGATAAGGAGTTGTGTGAATTCATATGGTTTACATATCACTTGAGTGCAGATGACCTGAACATCTCAACTCAGGATGTGTTTTAGAGAGACCAGCCGGATGTAGCAGTTTGAGACAGCTGTAGTAAACTAGTCTGATTCGAGTCATGTGATTGCTACTGACTCTTTTAGTACAGAGTCACACTGCTGGATTCTGTCCATTGTCTAACATCTTTATGGCAGTATGTTCAAAAATATTTAGACAGTGCTGAGTTTTGAGGTTTGCATATACAGTGGGGCAAAAAAGTATTTAGTCAGCCACCGATTGTGCAAGTTCCCCCACCTAAAATGATGACAGAGGTCAGTAATTTGCACCAGAGGTACACTTCAACTGTGAGAGTCAGAATGTGAAAAAAAAAAATCCATGAATCCACATGGTAGGATTTGTAAAGAATTTATTCGTAAATCAGGGTGGAAAATAAGTGTTTGGTCAATAACAAAAATACAACTCAATACTTTGTAACATAACCTTTGTTGGCAATAACAGAGGTCAAACGTTTACTATAGGTCTTTACCAGGTTTGCACACACAGTAGCTGGTATTTTGGCCCATTCCTCCATGCAGATCTTCTCGAGAGCAGTGATGTTTTGGGGCTGTCGCCGAGCAACACGGACTTTCAACTCCCGCCACAGATTTTCTATGGGGTTGAGGTCTGGAGACTGGCTAGGCCACTCCAGGACTTTCAAATGCTTCTTACGGAGCCACTCCTTTGTTGCCCGGGCGGTGTGTTTTGGATCATTGTCATGTTGGAAGACCCAGCCTCGTTTCATCTTCAAAGTTCTCACTGATGGAAGGAGGTTTTGGCTCAAAATCTCACGATACATGGCCCCATTCATTCTGTCCTTAACACGGATCAGTCGTCCTGTCCCCTTGGCAGAAAAACAGCCCCATAGCATGATGTTTCCACCCCCATGCTTCACAGTAGGTATGGTGTTCTTGGGATGCAACTCTGTATTCTTCTTCCTCCAAACACGACGAGTTGAGTTTATACCAAAAAGTTCTACTTTGGTTTCATCTGACCACATGACATTCTCCCAATCCTCTGCTGTATCATCCATGTGCTCTCTGGCAAACTTCAGACGGGCCTGGACATGCACTGGCTTCAGCAGCGGAACACGTCTGGCACTGCGGGATTTGATTCCCTGCCGTTGTAGTGTGTTACTGATGGTGACCTTTGTTACTTTGGTCCCAGCTCTCTGCAGGTCATTCACCAGGTCCCCCCGTGTGGTTCTGGGATCTTTGCTCACCGTTCTCATGATCATTTTGACCCCACGGGATGAGATCTTGCGTGGAGCCCCAGATCGAGGGAGATTATCAGTGGTCTTGTATGTCTTCCATTTTCTGATGATTGCTCCCACAGTTGATTTTTTCACACCAAGCTGCTTGCCTATTGTAGATTCACTCTTCCCAGTCTGGTGCAGGTCTACAATACTTTTCCTGGTGTCCTTCGAAAGCTCTTTGGTCTTGGCCATGGCGGCGTTTGGAGTCTGACTGTTTGAGGCTGTGGACAGGTGTCTTTTATACAGATGATGAGTTCAAACAGGTGCCATTCATACAGGTAATGAGTGGGGGACAGAAAAGCTTCTTACAGAAGACGTTACAGGTCTGTGAGAGCCAGAGATTTTCCTTGTTTGAGGTGACCAAATACTTATTTTCCACCCTGATTTACGAATAAATTCTTTACAAATCCTACCATGTGAATTCATGGATTTTTTTTTTCACATTCTGTCTCTCACAGTTGAAGTGTACCTCTGGTGCAAATTACTGACCTCTGTCATCATTTTAAGTGGGGGAACTTGCACAATCGGTGGCTGACTAAATACTTTTTTGCCCCACTGTATATGCCTGCTGCTGTCTGAGGCTGAGGTAAATAATGGTCCTGATCCCTAAGTGAGAACATACAGGATTTTTTGTTTGGTTTTTTGTTTGCATTCTGTTTTTTTTTCCTACATTTTACACAGCATCTCAACTTTTTTTAAAAAATTTTATAAACAAGGTTGTACAGTCAAATACATTGAATGTCTCTTACCAGAGTCTGAAATATCATCCCAGTATGGGGAATCAAATTCATAATCCCCTGACAAAATCTTTAGGAAAAGATTCTTATCACGATTATCAGAGTCATCTTCTTCAGCATCATCATAAAAAGGAGGGTTCCCAGACAAACTAATGAGGTAGAAAAATGAGGATAAAAGAATAAGACTTTCTTCCACAAAACTCTAACTTAAGAAAACAAAACAAAACTTGTAATACAAGATACTCTAAGCACATTATGAGCCACTTACAGTATATACATGATCACACCTATGGCCCAGCAGTCCACAGGTCTTCCATATCTCTGTCTCGCCACCACTTCAGGGGCTAGCAGCAAAAACAGGTTTTAAGTATTTTGGCAGGTTTGCACTTTATAGTTAAAAACTAAAGCAGTACAAGATGAATTTTATTGATCTGAACTGATTTTACTCACCAAGATATTCAGGAGTCCCACATGGATCTTTAATGAGTCCATTTTCCAGTTTTGCCAACTGGAAGTCGCTGATAACAATTTTGGAGTGCTTCAAGCGATTAAAGTAGACCAAGTTCTCCAGCTGGTTAAGGAAATGAAAGTTTGTTTGTATCATAGAAAGCATATGATCTTAATGAATGCAACCTTATTACAAGGTGGTCCCTGCATACAGTAATTTATTTGGCCAGTGATGACATGCTGTTGTTTTTCACTAGGTGTCAGCAGTGCAGTACCTTAAGGTTTCTGTGGACGATTTTCAGAGAGTGCAGGTAAGCTACAGCTTCCAACACCTGCCTCATAACATTGCTGGTGTCCCTCTCTGAGTAGTAGCCTTGATCTAAGATCCAGTCAAAGACCTCTCTGCCTGTAGCACTGGCAAAAAAGGACACCTAGATTTAGTACGTCACTTTTTGATAATACTCTAAAACATTTCACAGATTCAATAAATCGTTTCTTTTGTGAGAGTTGAAGAGGTACAGTGAGCAACAAATGCCCCAAAACTACTCACAGCTCCAGGAAAATAAAGTACTCTTTCTTTGTTTCGAAGGCGTCAACCAGCTGAAGGATGTTGTGATGTTTTACCCTTTGAAGGGAACAGGAGAAAGATGCAGTGACGTAGGTGAGGTTACATGAGAAATAACTGAGTCAGAAAGGATAACAAAATCTCAGTGGTACTCTGTAAAACAAGAGCATAAAACAAGGTAAAGCTGTGTAACTGCAACAGGCAGTTTTTTCCATTACGTCAAAAACTGCCAGCATGGCATCACCACGGTCTAGCTCATCAGAGGGTGAATTTTTAGAACACCAACTAAAACAGTGCAGGCCTTAGTCAAGCAATGACAAATCACCACAATAATATGTCAGTTCTGGGTTCATAAATAATCAACATCTAATGAATTCCTTATTAAACTGATTTGGGACCAAGTATGCTGATTGTTATTATAATTTCTTGTCAGTTGCTGGTATGTTGACCTTTATTATGTATTATTTTTCATGCAAATGTGACAATTGAGTCCTTAGACATCACAATAGACCCACCGAATGTTACGTGTCATAGAATCTCAGGCTTTTAAAAATAACGTTTTACAGGATAAGAATGGTGGAAGACCCAATGAAAAAATCCTGACCAAAAATGTTTTTAGTTCTAATTTTGTCAGGTCCAATACCCATTTGTCACTAATGAAGACCTCATCTTAAAGCACAGCTAACACACTACTTTTATTTTATTTTTTTAAAGTGATGAGCAGTAGTTTTGTTTTTTTACTCATCAGTAAACACTAGATTTAAGCTGCACCTCTTGTGCTCTAATAAACATTTACGAAAGCAGTCCATGTGGGATAAACCCATGTTTATGGTAATGCCATGCCATCTACTGCAATAGTTATGCTCACTGATCTCTCTTTTTCTTCTTCTTCTTCTTCTTTTTCTTTTCTTTTTTTTTTTTAGCAGATTTTCAATATGTTAAAAAGGCATAAGTCATAATTTGGCTGCAAAATAAATATATATTAAAAGGATAAATTAAGGAGTTTACTTCTCAGCTTGGTAGATGGTAAGTAAATTTTGAACATCACCGGACTTATCCTTTAAGCAAAAACAAATATGTATGAAACTTGCAATCTGACTTTACTTGACTTTACTCTGTTTGTCACTTTTGCAATATACCAAACTTGAATATTTTGGCTTTTTCACCACAATGCCCCCTTTTTGGTATTTTTGGCTGAACTCAGAGATAAATGGTCATTTCACATCAGCTTTGCTTCACTGCCAGGTGGCTTCCACACCCCTAAAGCTCTGAAATGAGCAGCGCCATACTTTACTTACATCTTCAAGATCTTAATCTCATTCTTGGCAGCTTTCCTGACTTTCCTTCCATCCTTTTTGTGGAACTTTTTGCATGTGTACATCTTTAAGGTGTTCCGGTCCTTCGCCCGGAATATCTCACAAAACTCCTCTCTGTGTCAATATGGAAAAAAAGCAAACATATATCATATTATGAGTCAAATTCCTCAGAAGTCTGTACTAGAGATGGCATGATACCACTTTTTTATGTCCGATACAGATACCGATATCATAAATTTGGATATCTGCCGATACTGATATGAATCCGATACAGTGTATTTTTTTAATGAATAAAACTGTTTGTGGGCCAAAAACAAACAAGAGAGACGGACTCGCGACAGAAAAGCTGATCAGCTGATCATTGATCAGTTTCATGATTGAAGTAGCAACAGGAGAGGGAGGGGAGAGAAGAGGCAGTCGCTCCAAATATCGGTTGTTAAGCTTAACCTGGGAATGCTTTACAAACATTCAGAGATGAACTTACACACTTGCTTTACTTCTCTCTGGGATAACTTTCTTGGAGATGAAATGCCGGTTTGGCAGCACGTAGCGAGGCTCCAAATGCTCAATCAGACCGCCGACAGGTCTCGCACGCCACAGCCGCTCTATCACGTGAGGCATACTGCTCCGACGTGCTAAGGTTCTGAGCTGAGTTATGCCATGTCGCAAATTTTGTGAGGTGCTTTTGTGATATTTAATGGATCAGATTACATTTTTTATTTCTCTCCGATATCCGATCCAGTAATTTACGTCAGTATCGGAGCGATACCGATACGCGATATCGGATCGGTCCATCCCTACTATGTACACACTTGTCAGCATTCAGATAGGGAAAAATTTACTCACGATTTAACAATTTGTCCGAGGTCATACTTGTCGGTCACCTCTGAGGGACTGTTGTAATCCTTCTTCTCCCCGAGTGTCAAACAGCCAAATGGCATGGCAGCTCGTGCCCTAGCCGGGGAATATCTTGCCAACACAACCTGCCAACGATGGGTAATAAGTGAAGAGATAACATATGAGTATAGCTTTGTTTTGAAAGATAACGGCATAGTACATAGTATTTGCTAAATACTGTAAACAACATTATTGCACACGAGTTTTAAAAGCTGTGCTAAAAATTACTTGAGAACGAAATAAACTGTTTCATTAATGACACTAAAAGAAATAGGGGGAATGGTTTCTCAGCGATGCGTTTAGCATTAAATGAGTAAATGCAGTAAATCAGTGCACACATTTGCAGGAAGCAAAACTCTCTTTCTCTGGAATCTTTTTGGTTGTACATCTGAGACTAGGCAGGCATAATTGAGCTTGTGGGAGCAAATTATTTCAAATTACCACAAGAGAAACACAACATAAAAATTTAAAATTTCAGTAATCTTCTTCGGGGAACTCAGTGAGACCGGCAAGCGTGCTTCTTTCCATCCTGCAGTGAGTCAGCCCTGTACTGCAGGAGCAGCAGCTTTCATTTGTCTGTTTTCTGCAGTAAAGAATATTCAGGTGGATCTGACCTTGTGCAACAGCTGACATTTTTTCTGCTTTTGTATATGCTAAACTGCTTAAAATTTGGAAAAGCTGTTGCCCTGTTGGCTTTGAAATAACAAGAGAAAACACCACAATATTAACATATAAACCTGTACATGTTCACTGTCAACCAGTAGGAAGAATTCAATTATAAGAATTAAGAAAATATACGAGAAAATCTATTAGAGAATAATATTATTGTCCAAGTACTGTACTACAACAAAATAAGTGGTAGTTTATGATCACAAAACTAATGAATAACATGCAGTGTAAGCCACATGGCTTCCCAAAAAGAAGTTCAGTGCCTTCGTTCGAATACGTAACTGTGTGTCAGACAAATATTATAATGCTGGAAAATGTGAAATCACATAGGATAATTTATTAAATGCTTATCTTTTTTGGTCAATCTTCCCAAGGACACCAACAGAGTAATGTAAAACAATTTAGACTCTAATAATATAGTCTGTGATTTATACAGCGATTTTATGGTTTGAGTCAAAACACTGACAGGTTCCAACAATGTGTATTAGTTCTCCATGTTCCGTGAACAACAGCTTCCACACACATCATGTATGTGATCCATCCATCCATGCATGGGTGGCGATTGACTGATTGGAGCCCATCAGAGATGTTACAGGACGAAAGAGTGAAAAGCTGAAATCCTGGGTACAGCCTGGACAGATTGCCAGTGTATTTTCATGCAGGTTTTATTTAACTCAGTTCTGCAGAAATCCCAGGTTCTGAACCACCAATTAATTTTCTATAACACAAATCTCGATATGTTGTAAGATAAACAACATAAATATGAGAATTTTCAGTATATGGGAAAAAACTTTTACTAAATATGTCAATCATACATCATAAATAACCTACAGCTTTCATAAATACAAAACACTTTGAGTGCACTGGTCTCTCTAATGACCAAAATAACAGAGCTTACAAATACATAACAACATAAATCCTTAACTGTAGGATAAATGACTGCATGCAGGATGACATTTCCAACTGTATGCCACAAAAAGCCCAATAAATTAAATTCACCCACATGAATTCCTCTAACAGGTTTCTATGCCAATTTCACAGCCTGGCTACATAACCCCGCTGCTTTTTTTTCATCATGAAAATTGGAGCACTTTTATGGACACAGAGTGATCTAACACTGGATCATTTGCTATAACGTGTTCTCAGAGCAACGGCATTTTGTGTCTCGCCTTTGCTTTGAATTAGTTATCTACTTTGCTTAGAGACTTTCTGTCTTGTGAGATCAGTGCAAGCAGCTGGTGGTCAAAGTGTTTACCAGCTGGGCTTCTGGTTTCAATTCTAGGTTAGAACTCAAACTTTGCTTTGAAATTACACATAACTTTAAATTCTGATAACCTGAGCTGATGCGGCTGAACAAGTCCACAACTGCCAGCTAAAATTACTGATGACATAGGATCTGTGTGTGGATAACAGACTATTTTTTTGGCAGGCCTTACAATGGAAGTAGCAGCCAGTGCAGAAGAGTGGGAGTACAAAAATTCTGACTGAGGTGTTGAGTGATAGCCTCAGTCAAGACCAGAGATAAAGATTTCTCCCGGCTGCTGCATCCAGTAATATCTGTAGTACAGCAAGGTGTAACATATTTTAAGAAGATGTTCTTTCAGTGCACTTTTTAACAATGTATTGCTTAAGAGTAATTGTGAATCAAGATAGCACCCTCGAGTCGAAGACACTGGGATGGTATAGGTGACCAAATGTTCTCAAGGAGACTCTCCAAAGACATCTATGGGAGATAGTGACGCTGCAGTATCTGAACGCCTTATCTTTTCTAGCGATATTCCAAATTTTAGCTTCTTTTTAAGCAATCTAAGAAATGACACAAGTCAGGTTAATATGTCACCATAAGGCTATTTAGTGGTTTAGTGGAAAGACACAGTTTCCAACTTCTTTATCGCTTGGATTTTGTGTTTGCAAAGTGCTCTTTCAGTAAACAAATTGATAACAATTCTAAAATGCAGCATCCTTTATTAGACTTCAGCAGATGACCTTTATTGCATTTTTTACACATCTTCTATCTCTACCTGTATGTACTGTAAAATCTTTGACGCATGAGGTTCATATCATTAGTACTAGGGTAAGCAATGCAGTAGGTAGTTACAGTACAACTATTATTAATTTAAGAACCATGTAATTGTGTGTGAATAGGAATGCGGACACATTATGCAAGTTACCAGCATTTCTAAGTCACTGTTACTTATGTGGTAAAAAGTAATCCACCCACTCTTTGACTACAAACAGGCCACTTTTATTTTGAGCACGCTAAAGTGAAGGTGGGGGTCAACTTGGAGTAGCCAAAGGGATCAAGTCTCTTCTTTTCAGCCATTACTTTTTTGTTATTTAAGTCCATCCCAGACTTTACTCAAGGTTGTGTTTTTTCTTCAGTGTGCACAAGCAGGAGATGTTTCCTGGGGGCTGAGTGAAAGACAGAGAGTGCTGCAAACTAAAAGCACGCGATCCATCTCCTCCTGCAGAGCTCTAGCCTAAACAATTCCATACTTCAGTTTACCATTTGCCTGGTGAAAATGCAGAACACAACAGCGTGGCTCTCCTCTGTCCTAAAGGGGCGAGCTTTCACTTCTAGAGTATGGGAGCGTTTGAAAGATATGCCCAAGCTAAATCACATCCTCTGCATCAATCTGACAAGAATAATACCCAGACTCACCATTAGCATTTTCTCTCACTCAGATTGATACAACTCTGTTGTCTGGGTATCAGAATAATTTCTTTTCATTATACATACACCAGTCCTGTAAGGCTCATTTAGACCAACGGAAGAAAACATACTACGTACGTGAGGACACAAACGCATACATTTTGCTTTCATTGTTTGTGTTTATTCAACCAGAATTCATGATCTTATTTACCCTCACTTATAAAAGGGCTTGAACAAAAACTAGGCCGCAAGCATATTTAGTAAGGTCTGACCAGAGTTTTAAGAAACACGCATGTTATCTCATGGCCTCTGTTTCTCACCACACAGACAATAGCTACCGCAGAAAGACAGACAATATCATGAATGCCAAGCAGAATTAGAAGGTAAGGCGGATGTCAGACCAGTTAATACAATTATCAGACCTCACAATGAATCACAGATCCCTACACCTGTTCTCATAAGCTTGAGTCACAGGACGGCTCAGCAAACAATAAACAGAAATATGGCAAGTTGGGCAGAATTTTGTGTGCACATGTTTTTCCCCTTTCAAAGCAATCTTTGAGATAAGAAGCAGTTCTTCAGCAGAAGACAGAAAAAAAAAGATAGAAGACACTTGACTATTGCTGAGTCAGGGGTCTTTTATCTATGCTTTTTGAAAGAGCTGAATGAAGTGCTCTTCAGTAATGGGGATGTAAATTATGTCTCAAATTAAGTCGCTGAGCTCAACTTAAAAAAAGAAAAATATAACTAGCGACACCCTTGGTGAATAATGACAAAGGCAGAACGGTGTGATTAGAAAACAAATTAATAAAAAATAAAAAAAAAGATGTCACTGTCCAGCTGCTGATTGGTAGCATAAAGTAGTAGCTCAGGTTATTTTGTTTTCAGTAATAACAACTTTAATATACAGCCTACAAAGCTGACAGTCGTGATGCGTGGGGTTTGAATAGACTTTTTTTTTACAGAGGTTTTGCAACATTAAAAACCAAACACAAAAAACTCCCATTTCTATGCTGAAATGGGATTTAAACAAAAGTGAACAAAAAGGTCAAAAATGTATAAAGAAAAAGAAAAAATGATCCCCCTGAACTTGAATGTGATGTATAATATCTGACAAGAAACCAAGAAGCAATTTGTGTTTAGGTCTCTGTCCTTTTCATTGACTTTGTTGTTGTTATTCACTAGCTGGAGTTGCATTTGTTTTATTGATAGTGACAGTGGGATGAAATGTATGTATGTTACAAAAATGAAACTGTGAGTACACTGAGCCATAGAGCTGCAGTCGCATAATGCTCCCACTGACCCTTTATTAAGGAAAATAAATTACATACATCTGGAACACATTACCAACTGGACATGGTCCTGCCACAAAGGGTACTAAAATATAAGCCTTTGTCTGTAAATATCATCCTAGGGCACATCTCAGCTGCCTACCACCGGTCTAATTTTGAAGAATAAGATTAATGAGGATGGATGGCACTTTTTCACATTGCGTTCCAGCAGTTGCACAACACTGCCTAACCTTAGGGGACTATTATGATTCAAAATAAAATCTTTGAGGGATGAGGCATGTCTGCGTTTTTGTTCTGCTCATGCTGATGTGAGTTTGAGAAGAAAAAAAGCCTGGAAATTTGCATTATGCATTATATTCTAGCAGTTAAAAATGACAGCAATGTATCAGAATTTTAAAATAATCAGTGTTTTTAAGCAGTCTCACCTAGGCTGCAGTGCCTGAATGGCATGAACGTGTTAAGTTTAAATATGGCTAAAAATAATAACCATCATCTGCATTCAGTAAGTAAAAAAAAGTATGACTGTGGAGCTGGGTGGAAAAGATTTGGATATTTTATTTTATGTGTTAAAATACTGAGTTCAACACAATGCCAGAAGTTTATAAATTTTAATTTTAAAAACATCCTAAATAAAAATTAGATTTCATGAATTTACTGATTTCAGCTTGCAATTGTCTTTTTTTTTTTTTGTAATTTAATGAATTGGCATCATGAATATGTACATGAAGTAATTTCATGTGTTTTTATGCTTCACTCATTTTGCTTTATTAAATAAACTATTATCTAATAAACCCTAAAATACTAAGACATTATATGTTCAATGTTCCTGCAGTGACATTGTATTTATAATCCATCTTATAACTGCATGTTGTTTCACTGTAATAAAGCTTTGTCTCTTTTGGTCTTCTAAGCAGCATAATTGATATGCTGAGTCATGTTGAACAACTGTGATGGAAACTGGATGATGCGTACCGATTTTCCCCAAAGCAGACGTTCATTTTACGGATACTATTTACTGTCGTTGCCTTGTTTACTTGTTTTATGTTCTAGTAGACCACTAGTACGCATACTTCACAATGTAATGGGTGTGTTTGTGTAGGAGGTAACAACTGACAACCTCTGAAGGCAGTTTGGAAGAACATAAACCTTTTTTTGGGGGGGTCTGGAGAACATTTTTTTTCTTTTACTGTGCTTTTGTTGTTAGGTTTGCCCGTGACATTTTACAGACATGACTACAAGCGTCCTTATTTATTCCTTATTTATTTATATATTCATTTTTAAATAAATGTTTCTTGCTGCTATTTTGGAATTGGATTGTTTGTCAAAGCCATGTGAGACAGTGGCAGCAGGCCAGAGCTGTGGATTTGGCCACAGCTGAGGCTCTTCAAAGGAAACTGCTTGGTGACAGGGGGCAGATGGCAGTGATAATATCTGAGCCAAATTTTATAGCTTGTAATGCTTCATTTATGATTAAAATGTCCCTCTTGCTAGCTGTGAATGCAAAGCACACATTTACATTTTTCATTTTCCGACACATTAAGGCAGAAATGAACACAGGCGAAAGAAAAGTGTTTGTTTTGTCCCAACCCACCCAACCCCACCCCTCCTCGAACGGCAGGTCCAGTGAGGTGGAGAAAATTGTTGAGTATGAATCAGTCCTTTTTTGTGCTTGCTTGTGCAATGCACTGACTCGTACCATTCAACTCTTTTCTGAAGCATCACTGGCTCATCTTACCACTTTCTTCTGATGTTGTTTTGTTGCCATGGTTTCCAAGAGCCACAGTATGCATTGTGGCACCGTCTGTACAGAACAGCTCTCTGTGCTCTCACTGGCATTACTCCCCAAAACCACTGCCACTTCATGTGACCGAAACTCTATTAAAAGAGTTTACAGAACGAAACTTCAAAAATATTAACCGAGGTAATTAATCGAGAAAGATACTGAAGCTTGTTCACCACAATACTCTGACACTATACCAGAGCAGTGTATGACCCAGTTATCAGACAGCTACTTTAACCTACTGGAATGCACCACTGCATAGAAATATTAAATTCAGTGTATAGCTTGCTACATGAACTGAAAACCACAGCTCTCTTCAGGTAAGCCCTTTCCACACTCTTCTCAGTGATGAATCTTTTACTGTTTCTTGGAAAGAAGAACCACCAAAGCAGAGTGTGGTGTGTCTACATCTCTGTTTGTAAATATATGTAAATACTGGATATTCATACATGCACATTCTAATATGCATTTCCAAATTCTGCATTTAAACACAGCATCTCTTATCACTGTATCATTGTATCAAGTCTCTTGTTTTCTGCACCAGGTTTTCCAAACTTCTGTGCGCTAATTACAAATTCCCACTCCTTTAATGCTGTGTAATTGATCCAAATCCGTAATGACTAAAATGACACGTCACTGCAATCCTTTCAAGAGCCACTACAGGTATACAAGGGCACCCTTATGGCTTTCTTTTTTAAAAATGGTTTATTCTAGGAGACAGTCACTTGGACTGTTGTGCTTCTTCTGGGAAAGTGTTCAAAACGTCAAAGCACTCTCCCTCCTTCTGGGGTGTAAGAAGTGGTGGCCAAAGTAAGTGGGGATTGTAAGCTCGCTGGCTGTGAAAAGATGACAAATAATGACAAGGAGGCATGGACACCGCGAGACTGTTAAAATGTGAACTGAAGAAGTACTGCAGTCTGAGTGCAGGGAGAAGACGCCTTATGTAAATCTGGAGCGCAGTTTGAGCAAGTCTATGAACTACCGCTTCAAAATTTTAGATTTTGAATTAAGTTATGATAATGAAGAGTATATGCAAACTTGCCATCGGCAGCAAAACCGATTTCACCGTTATTAGTCTTCCTATAGGAATACACTGACAGCCCAGTAGCTCATGCAGGTTTAACAGTTTATGCATAGCTCAAAAAATGCGCTTAGCACAGGTTCGTCCGATGTCACCGATCCTGCTGTTTTCTGAAATCACGTGAGAATGTCTGCTATTCCTACCAAAATGTTTAATTCCTCCAAAAGTTTTCAAAACATCTCGGCTGTGTTGTGTTTTGGTATCAAAGACGGTCATTCGCGTTACTGAATAAATAAACCTCGGAGAACATCCCTCAACAATTTCACTTATCGTTTTTGTTTTCAGTGTTTTGCAGTCTTATGACACTAATCCAAATTACGCAAACTGTACTCACTTACCTTCAACGAAGTCAACTGGTACTCGGTAATCCAAGTCTTTGCGTAATATTCGAGTATTTGACTGCGGCTTCACTTTTCTTTGGATGCATCCACTGATGTCCCAGCGTGCTATCACAGAGATATAAGATACTCGAGCGTTTCCAACAAGTCAGCGTATTCACGGGAGTATTACGTGAACGTTTGATGGTAACCGCGGACTATGATGCAGAAAGGAGGGGAAGCGTGTGTGCGCGCGAGTGCGACCCACTGTGTAGCAGTGTTTGGAGCACTATATACGTGCACCACTGCATCAATTGTGTTTTGAAAGCAAAGTATATTTAGGGAGATGTCTCAAAATGGGGCTTGGAGGAACAGGGAAAAAAAAAAAGCTTCTTTTTTAATAGAACGAAAATCTCGTTGCTACTTCCACGAGGAAGACTGGAAGTAATTCCATTTTAAATGGCCATTTCCTTGCATTAGATTTCTTTCATCCCTAAAGAAAGAAGGGTGCAGCCTACCTTTAGGGTGAACTTTCAGTACACCTTGTGGTTAACCAAATAACAGCATATTTAGTCATGAAATTAGAGTTGCAGGAAGATACATAGATAAAGTACCATCATCAAAGATCAAGTAATCCTGCAAGATGTTTGACTGGAAAACATCTCAAACACAAGCAGCACAATTCCATCATGTATCAACGAGACTAGGGCAGTACCTTCAACTTCACAAAAACTGCAAGCTGTCTATGATATATTTTCCAATATATTTTCCAGAGTATAGCCTATACTCATGTTAAAAACCACCTGCTATGTTAAGCAACTGACTAGGAGGCAACATGCTTTCTCCTTTATTTCTCCACAGAGCGCATTCATATCCATTTTTACCAACTTATTAAAGTGTATTGATTTCTGATGCCTTTTAATTTGCTGTGATGAACTGGATTGAAGGTTTATGTCCATGCAGCTCGATTGTCAGATCAAACCGAAAGCCAGGGAGTACAAGAATGCCAGTCCAAAGTATCTTTGGGAAACAACTGGCAGTAAAGTGAGTAACACAAGATTAGTTTAGTACATTAACTGTATCCCTTATCCAGAGCTGCTACACAACATAAAAATTAACCTGTGCAAGAAAAAAAAAGGATCACCAAGCACAGTTTTGTTTTTCATCTCTTGAGCTGATACTGGTACAGGGCTCACTCAAGCCTCTGAAGAGGTGATTACATGAGGTAGAAATAACATTAACAACACACTTCTGGAGCAGGTGCTATCCTCAACCTCTTCACAGACCGTGTGGGTGCTGTGTGTCATGGTGAAATTGCTGAAAATGCGCAGGTTTGAAAATAAACATCTATTACGTGGTTCTTTCCGCTCATATTTTTAATGCATATAAAGTTTAGTTAGTTTAGACAACAGAAATCTGTCATTTTTAGAGCTCGCTGAGTGCAGTGAAAACAGATATCACCATAAGTAACTTTGCAATTATGTACAGGTATGCAGAGGATCTGCAGGGATTTTAGATTGTAGGCAGACTCTGTAGCACTGCCTTATATAACAGGAGTGTCTCTCCTTTCCGAAAATGAGTAATGCCGCTAAAAGGCCATTGGGATAACTGGAAAGAGTGTGGTGGAGCATCTTTAACCTGCTCCCCACCTACCCACAAAACCACCTACTCTCTCTTTTCTGACTCCCTGTAATATATGGCTCTCCAGAATTCTGGTTGTCTTAGGAGTACAAGTTGTGCTGTATAACAAATCTGAATCCTGAAATTTTATATACTGTTGTCAAAATTTATAAACTACTATAGGTTTAAAATCCTCTCTCCAGCCATCCATTAAATTTTAAAGTGGAAAATCAAGCATTTAAAGCCAAAAGAGCTCAGAAATACAACTCCCACTAAAAGTGCTGCAAAAGAAGCACCTTTTCTAATGAAAATTAACAAGACTGCATGGAGTTTTCATCAAAAGTGAGGCCTCTGTATTTCCTGAAAACCAATATTATTAGATAAAAGATATTTGGAGAGTGTCCAGGGTGCTTGAGACACTGTCTAGAACAGTCATAAAGAATCTAGTGTGACAGCCTTGAGACGTGATACTTCCCTGTGCTTTGAGTGGTCAGCAAGTCCAAAAAAGTGTTATATAAATCTAATTCATTGTCAAAGGAGCTGAAGGACAGCAGGTCATTTTAGATATGTATAATGAAGGATTGCAACATGTGTAGAATATGTATTTACTCCACACCCGTGTTTACATTTGAATATTTGTATGTCCACATGCTCGATACAACTGCAAGATTGGCTCTGACATCAATGTTGTCCGTGTGCTGTCACCATAGTAACAGCCTCTTAGGGACAAGGATTTTGCAGTGTGGTGCCATTTGATAGAAGAAACTGTAGTGCAAGTCATTTTGCACTAACAAATCTCACAACAGGTATCTTTAAAACAACCATGAGCATCATTTCCAGATCTAAGAGACTCTGGGGTTGGTTGTAATTTAATTCTTGCTGCTGAATTTAAATTAAAATCCAATGATTTTAGCGCCTCGAAAGTTTAGACAAGCATTTTTCACATTTATTGAGTCTCGTCGGCCTGAAGACCCTCGTATCTCTGAGCTTTGGTTCACTGTGCACACTTCACTCTTATTTTACTCTTATTTAATGTTGGATATTTATTAGTTACATGTCTAATTCATTGCGTCACGATGAGAAACTTGCACAGACAGCCATTTCAAAGTGAATCACATTAATGTGGATTTCGACCTTCAGCAGTCATTGCAAATTTGGTTAACGGCAACAGACTGTATCATTTTTATGAATGCGGAATTCAGAATTAATAACTACCCATTGTTAAAGCTATTTTGCCTTGTGCATTTGAAAGAATGTTAAATATGTTTTATCTAATAAAGAGAAACACTCTCTACTTAGTTCTTTCCTGAACAAAACATGCACTATATCCCCCTAATGTGATTTATATCATTCGTAATTAACCACAGGCTTTTTAGTCGGTCATACAGTAAAACCATACGCAAAAGTGGAATCTGCGTCATTAAGCTCGCAGGCACTACCTCACTGTGCTTCTCAGAAACTACTCAATGCTCTGCTCATCCTTATGTTACCATGGCTGCATGCAGTTAATCCAGCATTTGTAAGTCTGTGAATGGACTCAAATGGCTCCCTGCTTAACAGGTCCAAGATGTTTGTCTTTTTGTCTGTGTCTGAAATCAGTTCCTTCAGTGAAGGATTTCAAATACAGAGTGGGTTTTGTTAATACCACACCAGACATGACAATAATTTATCCCAGTACATTATGTTACACCTTCTAGATCTTGAGAAAAGACAGAAAAAAGTTATTCCAGCAGATCAAACAATGTTGTTAAATCAGCACAATTTCTTCACTGTTTTATTGAAAAGAAAAAAAATGTATTTATTTATTTTTTCACTTCTTTGCAGAAAAGGCTTTGCTCTTAAATCCTTTTCTGACCAAAATATTTTTTTTCTTCACAATGCTGTACTCATGTTTGTAAAAAGATGAGTCAACTTATATTTTAACTTAGTTGCCATAGAAACCAAAACCAATAGTCATGGGGTCTGTGATGAAAACCTTTGAAGGACTGAAGGCATGCTTCTCAAGCATCAGTGGAGACCTTGACAGCTATTACAGCAGTCTCTTAAGACATAAAGAAAGACTTCATGTGAACACATTCCCATTTATTCAATGTAACATATAAACACTGCGGCAAAATGCAAATAGTAGTCCAGCGGGAAGGTTAATGCAGAAGACCAATGTTAAAATTAAAATAATAATGTGGAGTAAGGCAGAAAGGGTTCTAAATGAGAAGACCTTTAAATAATTTAAAAAGGACATCTTTAACTCGATTACATTACAATAATATGTTTAGTCTTGGTGCATTACACAGAATTACTCTTGTAATGATTAGAGCATACAACATGATAGTGTATGTATTCACTGTCATTTATCCATTCATACAAAATGCAGTGTTTTACATTTAAAAGTAAAACCACAAGTAAATGTTAGTTTTTAATGTTGTTTTAGGTGCTTAACACTGCCACCTCACAGAAAGAAGGCCCTGAGTTCGTATCCAAGTCAGGGTCTTTCTCTGTAATGTTTGCATGTTCTTCCTGTGCTTGTGTGGGTTCTTTCCAGGTACTCTGGCTTCCTCCGACAGTCCAAAGACATGAATGTTAACCACAGGTGTGAATGGTTATCTACCTCTATGTTAATCCAGGGTGTGCATCGCCTATTGCCCTACAACAGCTGGGGTAGGCTCCAGCCCCAACTATGATTTGTATAAGCTGAAGAAAATGGATGGACGTAAAATAATATTCAAGCTAGTCAACAAATCCAAGTTACAATAATGTTTCAATTAATACTCTAGTATCATGCATTTATTCTCCATTTATTATACTGGAGCTTTGACCTGTTCAAGTAAGAATCAGCAGCAATGTATCCCTCCCTGTGTTGTGTCCTTAGCGTTCTGATAAAACTGAATCTCAGTGAGCAAATTCAACTGGACCTCTCCATGATGTTTTAGTAATTGCGATCATTTGTGAGTTTGTTGTTTGTGTTTGTTGTTTTGACATTTAGGTAAATTGACCCTCAAGAGTAATCAGCCATAAACAGTTGGAGAAGTCATTTGAAATTTGATTGGTTTTTGCCTCCTTACAGGAAAGCAGACTCAGTGTCACAGATGATACCCTCACACTTCAAGCAGAACATTTGGTGCTCTTTGAGGTTACCATAGCTACCCAACACAGTGAGACTGGATGTCCATGATGTTGGTCAGCTGATAACTAGTGATGCATGCATGTATTCTGTGTCAAAGCAAACAGCCCATAATAATCTACCGCATCATGTGTCGAAGTGAGCTAAGCGGGAAAAATATCAGGTCATGTAACATGCTCCTAAATTTTAGTAAAGAGAGGGAAATTTGGGGGAGCAAACTTTAGTTTGGTGCACTACATTGTTTGGCACTGTTTGTGGAACAAAGCAACAACAATGAACAAATTAGCGAATTTTAAAGGTTTCATATCCTAATAAGTACTGAAGTCTCTGTGCTTGTGTTGAAAGGCAATTTATCTCTGAGTTCTCTTGCGCTAATTCACAGTTTATGAGGCTTGCCTTTGGGTCTTCACCAGCAGTTAACCACTTTCATAAACAGTGGGACTCTTTCCTAATTGCTGCAGGCTATGGTGGATGCAGAAATATTACACTTGATACACTGTTATAGTTTAAAAAAAAAAAGGGGGGGGGGGGGGTGAGCAGATTAAGTCTACAAAAAAAAGATATTGGATGTGTCTTTTATGAAACTTCAGTGTCGATGATTAATATTACAGATTCTACTTCTGCAACCCACAAAAGAATGTTACACCTATAAAGAGAAACATATAATCTGTCTACATTTCAGTTGAATGAGCTGACCTTTAATCAAATAAATATGTTCCTTGCAGGTACTGGGTGGTACCAAGAGAGAGATATAGGTCACTACAACATCCGCATAATGAAGATGAGATATATATATATATATATATATATATATATATATATATATATATATATATATATATATCATCTTCAGAGTATTCCCAGTGATGTATTCACTTTGGGAAATGCAGTATAATAATCCTTCTAATTAATCATGGGATGGAAAATAACCGTTAGTTACTCAATACTTGAATGGGTGTTATTCTCTCACATATGTATATTTGTGTTCCAGTCTGATTTTATTTATTCCCTCGACAAAACAGTCATACGTGAAAATTATGAATAGATTATAAAACATGCATAAAGCCGTTTGCTAATTTTCAACCATATCTCTCTGCCTTCCTACACACCTCTGGTATCAAATGATGGTTGTCATGGCAACAGGCTCACAAGCAACAACAGGGCTTTTGGAAGACAAATACATATCAGCATAACAGAAAATCTCTCTTATCCACATTTTCTGTCTACAAACCTGTCTGAACTCTGGTAACGAATGCTAACATGGTTCACGTGGTTCATTTTTCCCCTGTCATGAACAAATTTCCATGTAAACTCTGTAAATGTGGGCAAATTGGTGGGTTTTGGCCACTGAAAATACGTGACATTTAAAGAACGCATGGAAAGTGTCTTATTGGTGTTCGGTACAGCAGGACAGGCGTATGTAATGAATGTAATGAGGAAAGCTGGCGCCTTTCTGTTTGAAGTTTATGATCAGTGTGAACTCCTTGGACTGCTCTGGTGTTTCCTTTGGGTATAAGGAGAAATTTGAGTATTTCATACTTGAAAAACAAATATAACTCAAATAATATAATTTTAATATTGAAATATAAGTAGAATTTAAATGAGCCTTTAAGATTTTTATGCTTGATAGCAGTTATGACATAGTTCTTAATTGTTATTGTTGTCGACTTGACCATAAGCTTAGCACAAGAAAGTCTGTTTAAAACATCTACTATATTGGACAAGGTATACAGCACATATAACAATGGTTTTGTCCATTCATTCCAAATTCTTTCAAGGCATTTAAATATATCACATACTGTAAAATTGCTTCCAAAACTGGGACATGGTGTGAAATTTAAAAGTTGACACATTCTCAGCAAATGTTAAGTGTGACTTTTACAGGCTGACGGAGCCAAAACTATTGCTACATTGTTCCTGGGCAGGAAACTAGCAAAGCAGGAAATTCTTCCAACACTTGTTAACAGCCTTGAAGGTAGGGGACTGGTCAGCCAGGTTATCAGCCAATCCCAGACTTTTTCAATGAAACATTTTTGCTAGTTTATACATACTTTATATTTTGTTTATGCAACTAAGACAGCAAATATTATAGCCGAATAGATAAATATGACCATTTAGAATATTTGCTATTGAGATAAGACACTCACATATACTTTAATTAAAATGAAAAACTGATCAAATCAACTGCCTATTAATATATGTATATTGATATTTCTGCATTGTATATATGCATTATTTATGTAAATACGCGTATTAACCCATTAATAATTAAATTAAATTAAATTAAAATCTAAATTTTGCTACCCCATCTTTCCTGTCCAACCATGGTCCAAATATTTACAGGTTTATGTAAACAATTCAGGCTGCTCCATAACAGAGTGAAAAAGAAGCTGTGTAACAATTCTGTATACATATACAAAGCATACAGTAGACCAGGTGTGAGCAATTAAGATTCCTGGGGGCCATGTGAGAAACTGGGACTGTTGTGGAGGATTGCACCAATAAGCTAAACACAGTTCTGCTCAATATTAATTTGATCTCTTTATGAACTGTTACTGGTAAGAGTGGATGTTGCAATTAAGCCCTAATTGTGGCCCGCTGGGAAAAATCAATTGCTCTGCCCTGCAGATGAACAAAGATGTATACAAGAGTAAGTACTGAGACTACATGTAAGAAGTTCCCTTTAGTGTTGGATACACTATAGGGGCTAACTTAGCTTCTTATTTCTTCTTATTTATAAACACAAAGAAAGCCTCAGATTGATCTATGTTTGTAAGAAATTTGGTTAAGGTCCATCATGTATTAGGTTTGCCCTAATAACTGGGGAGGTTGGTTTGATGGAGTTTATACTCTCTGTTGTACAACCTTGATGAACAACAGTAATGACTCAGTGTTCTTCTTGCAATAGACCCTTTTAATAACAGCCAATCTGGACTGAAAAAGTAGTTAATAACACCACAGGTGTTACTAATTAAACTAATTATGACACCGTAAAGAGAACAAAAGACACATTGCATTAATGTAATTAGGAACAACTTTGTCTAACTGTCATGTAATGTCACAATGATTGAAGTGTTAAGAGTTTATTTCAGCTCAATCTGGATGTTTAAGGTTTGTCTTATGGGTTGTATTACTGTCTGATTGTTCCATATTTAAGTTTAAATAGAAAGGAAAGCCATTAGCATGCCATGAGTTCAGGATTTTATTCTGTCACCTGAAAACACCATGGGCCAAAGATGTATCCATAAATAACCAAACTCAGTGTGGAGAAGCATAGCATAGCACAGAACAGCACAGTGCCAAGTAGGTCACATCATTCAGAATAAGAATGCTGAATAAGAACTTGTTTTTATTGTAATTATGAGCAACTAATGTACATTATTAAATCATTGTACTAAGGTAATGACGCGTTTCCTTCACTCTATGTTATTATATTTTTAATAGGACATTAAAGGACAACATTGTGTTTTTCCCTTTGTTGGTGCATCAACGGTTAGCCTGTTCAATAATAATAAAGTCAGTAATAAGATATAATGCATGCACAAAGCACATATCCAGCATGAAAGAAGTGCATGCCCATGAATACCTATAAATCACACACAGGTTTGCAAGGTGAATCACATTAATCGCGTTTTAAACCCATTAAATGATGGTAAACTTGATGGTAAAATAAAAACAAACATAATTTATTTTATTGACAGTATTTTATCACACATTCACATTAAAGAAAGTATTTATCAGCTAAAAGGAATTCTCCATTATTTTAGTTATATAATAACATATTTGGCATATACATAAAAAATACCTTCTAGCTGTCACTATGGAAGCTAATTCTAACCAGGAATTCACAGTAGGCACAACTTTGTGAGCCTATCCACTGAAATAGAAGGAGGATAAAAGGAGTCAGGGACAATGAATCTGTGTGACTGAAGTTAAAACTGTAGGAACGTACGCATGATGTTCAGAGTTTCTATGTGCATATACATTTTCATGGTTACCCGTGCCACTGAGTCATCAGAGTGCATGAGTTTTGATGGCAAAGACTGGATATGGTATTAGAATGCATTCAATATTTAATCACATTTAATTAGATTTGTTTTGTTATCATAATAACACATTCAGCATGTGGATGAATACTGTAATCCACATGTGCGTTTTGTAAGCCAGAAAATGCATTAGCGCACTGATGACGGCTAATGAAAAACTCCAAATGGGGGAAAAAAACAAGAACAGTTAACTGTGTACATGGCCTTGTGGTTCTAAAGCACTTTCATTGCTCTGCAAATTTGTGTTTGCTTTTCAATATAATCCCATCTGTGGAGACATTCACTCAGAGAGCAGAGACAGGAACAAACAGAACACTTCTCTCCATCTGTGACCTCCCAACTCCTCATCCTCCCTCTGAATGCATTGCAACAATGGAGAAGCGCAAGGGAGAGGGAGGAAGACTGCCTCGCTATTCAGGTAGCTACTGATGGTACACAAGCTCAAGGATAGAGGACTGAGTTCAGAGAACAGACGTGCGAAAGCGTGCAACATGTATGCAAGATATTCTGAAAATAAAAGAGGGATTTTTAACATGCAAAGGACTCAGTTACATTAGTCCATTACTTAGGAACAATTTCAATAGTATCATGAAAATACCAGATCACCTATGATGTATGATTTTGCAATTAAATAAAAATGAAGCACTTTAGAGCACTGTGAAATTCATTCCTTTTGACTGCATAATATGCTGTAATTTGAAATATTGAGTAAATATTATGTCATACAGAAGACTTTAAATTTGATTTATTAAATGTTACATGAATGTATACAAAGGTAAACAAGAAGAAAGCTGATGACCCTTATGCAAACTTATTAGTAAGTAATTAAGCTTGCACAGTCTTGTTATAGAGTCATATTTCCTTTCTCTGTCTCTCTCAGCCCAGTTTTTTTCTATTTTCTGAGCAACATCTTGAAAAATAGGGAGACCTTGATCAATGATGAAAACCTCAGACTGCGAATTGCATGCACAGCCCAAACAGCTGCAGGGAGTAGCTCAACAACTGTGAATCAGGTAAGTTTCTTTTATTTTCTCTCACTTCCCCGGCCTTTTTTATACCAAGTGATGTAATGCAGATCACTTGCAACTTCACTAAATCACCATACAGTATCATTACCATTATATCAGTCACAGACAAACCGCAGGAAGCTTGTTCTGCAGAAGTTTGTTGCCTCTCTGGAGTTTGAAGATCAGTCTCCAAATGCAGTTCTTTTTAATTCACTCTTGTTTATCTGTATATTAAAAAACTCAGAGGAGTGTGTCTGATCAGATACCTCCAACATAAAAAGCAAATGCTGAACATGTCACTCAGCTCATCATCATCAGCCAAAATAAACTGGCAACTGCATCCGTGACATTACAAACAGTGGAACATTTAGAATTTGGCACCTTATCCGTTCCTTCAGCTTCTAATTTTAAACAAAAATGTCTCTATTCATGTGCAGTTATTCTGGAAGATTCTACAGTGAACTTGCATTGCATATCTATGAAACTATTTAATTTATACTAAATTATCATTATTTTATTTTAGCTATGAAACTGAATACACAAAGTAAGCGTGCAAATTATGTTTGTTATGTGTTTAGATCCACTGAAATCTTAAAGTTTGTTACTTCTCTGGTCCAGTTTGCCACAGATCACACAACAGCTGCTGTATGATACTTGCAGATTTCAACCAACTCTGCTCCAAAACCAGGGCAGTGTGAAATAAAAGTTTAAATTATTTATAAATATATACTGTTGTAGACAACAAAAGGAATTTTAGACCAGACACTTTAGGGGTCTGCTCTCTGTTCAGTTGAGCTATTCCCCATCACTGTGGGTTTGGATAGGAAGGTGTTTGTGTGGCTGTGTGTGCAAAGAGAAGGAGGAACATTCAGTATTTAGTGGTTCTGAATAAACAGACCAGCTGAAATGATGTGCTTATGCTGAGGGTTGCTTTGAAATTGTATTGTTAGTTATACAATAATATTCGTTAATGATTGCCCCTCCATCATTTAACTTCTTTTCCTCCTAATTATTAATGTGTATTATACGTACTACATGTACTATATTTACTGTTTATAAGGTTGGGGAAACTCAAAACATAATATCCACAACTTTTTGACATTTACTTACCTGGATGGCTGAGCATGCATCAAGAAGCTCCTGTTGGAAAAAATACCAATGTCTGCTATTGTTCTGTCCTCAGGCTTAAACTGGTATGGACTAATGCCACGTTTACATTTACATTTGGAGTTGCTGGTTGCAAACAGCATTCATTTCAACTTTAAAGTCATTATGACATCAGGAAACAGAGGTTTCCCTGATGTTTGGTATATCTGATTTGAAAAGTAAGTCAGAAATTTATTAGATTGCTTTGTTCGTGTGTGTGCGTGTATGTGTGTGAAAAACAAACAAACATGGGTACGTTCTAAAGAAAATACATTCACGTTGCATAATTTGGATTATGGGATTATGTGTTTGAGGAACATCAACATCAATCTCGGAAATATTAGGAGCATTTTATTTAAAATCCTTCTGCAAGGCCACCAATTACACAAAATTCAGTAACAGATCACAGGGCAACCCATTTTAAGCTATGTAGATGTCCTAGTGGTAGTGCCGGTCATCAGTTTCTTTAGTTTCAGTAAGCAACAAATGAGTCAACTGTGGCTTCAACTGAAGTCCATTAAGAGATCTGTTTATTCACACATAGTCGGCCGAGCACATTTACTTTCACTTTTTCCAACATACTTCACATTTGTAGTGTCTTTTTGTAGTGCCACACCTGACAGTTGCTCAGCACATCTGCCGAAATCAACACGCAAAGAGAAATTTTGTCACAGGAGAAGAAAAAATCACTCTGATTTCCATATCATAAGAAAAACAATGTAAAAAAAAACTTTTTCGTTCCCAAAATTGATTTCACTTTTTATTTAAAATCCATGCTATGTCACAAATCTATATTTTTTGTAAAGACTGATGGTTTATAGCGCTTGTCTAAAAAAGCTTAACCCTGAGTCTGAGGAACAGTTAAGCTACGTGCTGTGTCTTTCTACTGCTTTAGGTTCATTGAGTTGAAGCTTTGAGTGCTTACTGCATGAGCTCGTGCTCATCACATACTGTCTAAAAATACATTTTTAAAATGATCTGAATAGAAAAGGTTGATAACAAAACCATTTTTTAAATTCCTGTAGGTCATTAGTAGCATACAATCAAAATAGATCCTATGCATGCTTCAGCATGACTTAAATAAAGGCATCTTACACAATGTTCATAGGGGGGAAAAAACAGATTCTCTTTAGTCTTTAGGCCAGCTCATTAGATTTTTTCCCCCCAATATCTGGACCTGAGTGTAACCAGAGCTTGTCATTATTGCTACCACCTTTACAGTACCTAAAGGCAAGGGATGGAAAAAGAAAATCTTTATTTAGATCCATAAATTATTCATAGAGTATTACAAATGCTAGATACACAGATTAGGTAGAGGCATGCAGTTTTCACTCTGGTTGAGCTAACATTATTCAGACTCAAACAGTTTGTGTTTTTCCTCTCATCTACCTGGCAGAGAACAAGCGCTGCACTGCCTCAGACCTGTGTCAATGCACTCAGCATCATTTTCATCTTTGGCTTTGACGATCCACTTTCATGAAGAACTTTTGTACTTGCTGCGGTGCTCTGAATAAAATTTTAAATTGATTTTTTAAAAAGCTGGAATGTTCCTGTTTGCCCATCTGCTGTAGGTTTTTTCATACTGTTTATTCACAATAAGTCTTTTTGGAGAAGATTATATGGAATCAAGCATTTTGTATAAAACCCCGCTTGACTGTGGAAGCTACTGAAAAGATCCGATCGGTCTTTGGTTCAACAAAAATAAATGGAGCAATAACAAAACTCAACTATCTTTGAACTGAATTCATTGCTCTTGGTGGAAAGCTAGTCCGTGAAAATAAACTATCAGTTTGAAACCACATTACAGCGTCAGTATAGAAGATTAAAATCAGTGCCCATATAATAAATGACCTTCAAATGTCCTATGTACTATGGAGATTATTTTAATTAAAAGCAAAAGACACAGAAATTCATCAAAATGCTTTGCAGGTTACATTTTGCTGATTGAAATGAAAAGACCGTAATGTGTTACATTCACTCAGTGAAACTGTGAATCTGGTTCTCTGAGGTTTAGTTAAATATAGTTGTACCGATTGTGCGGCACCTTTGTGTGGAGACGACTGCTGTAGTGCAGAACATCACTGCACCAGCAACTCGAGTTTTCTTCAGAATAAGGCATTTGTTGCCCTCTAGTGATAATTACAAGCATGGATGTGTTTCCACACAGGACAAAAAGCTCACTTTCATAACTCTGGGCCCAGAGCTTTTTTTGTATGAGCGGCTCCAAATTTGTGTCGACTGAGTTATTTTACATGTGTGATGTAAGATGCACACGTGTATTCTTTTTAAATCTACATGCTACAGACCTAAATAAAACAATTTAAGTTAGCCCATATGGCAAAACAATTGTGGTGCAAATATGAAAACTGTTAACCCCTGAGCACAAGTCACTGTTCATATGCCCCCAAAGTTTAAGGTACTGATTAAGAGACATTTAGAGACACGTACTATATGTGTGAATAACACCATGTACGTACCACTCAACCCTGTTCTGCAAGTCTAAGAACAAGGCTCTATTTTACATTCATTTTGTCTCATTCACGCTCGTGTTATAGAAAATAAGTCAGCATGCTGCTTCTATTTTGTCACAAAAAAAATTTAGTAACCAGTATGAATCTTCCAGTGGGGTTTTTCCCTCCAGTTAGAGTTTATAATGCCTACAGTGTCAAATAAATCAGTAGCAAAATGTTCAGCGTGCTCGGGTTTATACACATAAAAATTTTTATAAGCTGTCCTTTTCTCTTGTATGTTTTCCAACTCTGGATGCCGTGATCCTGCCAAAGAGCTTTGTGCCATTGCACCTTCAGCTGCTACCATTAGAGTCTGTGTCCAAGTCTGAGGTTGTGGCTTCACTTCCAACTAGGGAGGGGTAAGGCCTTGGCTGGTCTAAGTTGACGTAGGTAACCTTCAAACTGATGTAGTGCTCTCCTTTCAGATTGGACAGGATGCGCTGCACTTCGGTAGCCAAGCTATGGAAGGTAGGTCTACACTCAGGCTCCGGGTCCCAACACGCCAGCATGATTACATAGCTGTGGAATGAATAATTGCGTAAATTATTGAATGAAAAGCTGAGTAAGTAAAAGAGTAAGCAGGTGAAGACACTACTGAATAACGGGCATTGTTTTTTCTCAAATACAAAGTAGCATAGGATTAAATCCCTGTGATTTAGAGGTATGCAGGGTGGAATTGAGGCCACTAAAGACATCAACGTTACATAATGCCGACGTAGGACAGTTTTCCAATTTCATTGCACTATTGTACTATGTATGACTGTGCAATGACAATAAAGAGTTATCTTATCTAATAATGCCCATATGCTACGGGATAGTGAAAGGGTGCTAATTCTTACAGGGTGTCTGGGCAATACTGTGGCTGCAGAAGCCGACGTCCCTTCAACAAGTACTGCGTGATGTCATAGGGGTCCACCTCTGGATACGGGCTAGCACCTCTGGTTAACAGCTCCCACAGTAAGATGCCATATGACCACTGTGAAACAGATAAAGAATA
Source organism: Mchenga conophoros (assembly GCF_057382185.1). Classification (NCBI taxonomy): domain Eukaryota; kingdom Metazoa; phylum Chordata; class Actinopteri; order Cichliformes; family Cichlidae; genus Mchenga; species Mchenga conophoros. Next base: position 24,712,884 of record NC_140530.1, read on the forward strand.
ATATATTGTATGTATATTGATTGATTGATTGATTGATTGGTTGAGTGATTGATTTAAAACAGGGCTGCCCAATCCCAGTCCTCGAGAGCTACTATCCTGCAGCTTTTAGATGCATCCCTACTCCAACACAGCTGAATCAAATGGCTTGATTACCTCTTCAGCATGCCATCATGTTTGGCAAAGGCCTGATAACAAGCCATTCATTTGATTCGGGTGTGTGGGAACAAGGATGCATCTAAAAGCTGCAGGATGGTAGCTCTCAAGGACCGGGATTGGGCACCCCTGATTTAAAATGATCTTCATTGGCTTGATTAATTAGGCACACTTACAACATCAGACTTGGTTGTGAACTTCTGTGTTTGCAGGCTTTCGATGGCCATCCACTTTACAGGGAGCTTCACCCTTTTGTGATCTTGAATGCTGTAGTACTCCTTGGCATAGACGTCTCTTGCCATACCAAAGTCAGCAACCTTTACTGTGAAGTTTTCATCCAGCCTGTCAAGACAAAACATCTTAAGAATGGACTATCTAGTTCAAATAACATATTTCTACTTTACATTTCTAACATGTAGACTAGCACGTGTACAACAAGTGTCAGTGAATATCAACCATGTTCTCTATGATGAGATCTAATGGTGTAAGCTTATACATGTTGAGTAAGCTATGTGTTTAACATCTAAACCAGCGGTCCCAACCTCCAGGCCAGTCCGTGAGTCGTTTGGTACCGGGCCGTGAGAGTTAAGGTTCGGGTGTGAAATTTATGGTTTTCGGGCTTTTTAGCGTTTTTTATTATTTATTTTATTTTTCCCGTGTGTTATGAATAAATTTTCCTTTTTTTAGTATCGGTACTTGTTTTATTTTGTTGTATTCATCTGCAACACCTTAAAGGCCAGTACATGAAAAAATTGTCGGACATAAACTGGTCTGTGATGCAAAAACGGCTGGGGACCTCTGATCTAAACTATCTTTCATGTAGAAAAAAGAATCTAAAATAAAAATGATTTTTTTTTTCAAAATCATGTTAATGTACATTTGTCACTTTTATCTAATACTTTTTTTTAACATTGCAGAAAATAACTAATAATTTTAAAAGATGCCTGAAAGCTGATGAATTTATTAACAAGCTTTGCAATGAACATCAAATTATTTTCATGAAATAATTTCATTTTGCTATATACAACTGACTACAACAATGTGTTCACAAATTTAAAACGGCTAAAACTGCAGAATTATTTCCCCTTATGGCCAACAACAAATACGTTTGCTTGTAGTGAGTCAAAGTCTTTCATATCAAGGCCAGTAATCAGTGCATGAGTCACACTCACATGCAGTTACGCGCAGCCAGGTCTCTGTGAACAAATTTCTTTTGGGCTAAGTACTCCATTCCCCTGGCAACCTGAAGACCAAACCCAATCAGGTCTTTCACTGTTGGATTCTGTAAAGGACAAAGAGTTTGTAAAAACAAAAAAAGAGAGATCTAAGGACAAAACTTGTAATGGCGTGAATAGAGCATCTTCACAGTCCCCACAGTTTAATTTACCCTGTTCTTAGAACGGATGAAATGGCGCAGATCTCCATGCTTCATATATGGCAGAACCACCAGGGGGAGCCCTTCTTTGGGCAGCATGATACCCAACAGTGACAGTATGTTAGGGTGGTTAAAGCCTTTCATAATGATCCCCTCTCTGAGGAACTGGTCTACTTCCTGGAAATCTGTTATCCCTGTTAATAAAACACATATAATAAAATACTTTAATCTACCAGCCAGCAGCTCACAAAACACCAATTTCTTTTATGAAATAAACTGATATTCACTTACTGTTCAGTGATTTAATAGCACAGTGGATTTCTTTCTTGTTGCTGTCTAACAGGTATCCATGATAAACTGTCCCAAAGTGACCTATATTAGAAGAAAATTGCCTTATAGGAATTCTGTGCTAAATTGGCAAATTAGTAATAACAATTGTACAATACTGAGGTTCACCTTTGCCAATAATCTGACTATCCTCAATTGAGAGCATCTCAGGTGGGATTAGCACATCTTTGACCTCTTCAAGAATATTGGAATTCAGGCTAACCATTGAGATATTGTCTCGTGGCATCAAAGGAACAGATAGATGATCAGAGCTGGCACTGTACAATAAACCCTGGAAAGCCAGTCCTGCTGAACCTGAAGTTTGATAGTAAAGATCTATTGTAATGCATTAGAGAAAAAACATAAACAGGCAAATAAATAACTGATAAAATCTGAGTACATGCGAAGAATGAAAAGCATGAAAGTATTTAATGGACTGGGATTAAAAAAAAAGATTATCTATGCTCAAGTTTATATAATGTTCCTCAATAATAATAAATGTTCCTAAATAACTTTATTAGTCAGGTTGTTCTTTGACACATTAAACTGAATCAGTTCATGGCTTGAATCTCTCACCCTGTCTGTAGTCATCTGTTGGAGAAGAAGAATTATTGTTGCTCAGGCGTAGATTATGTGACATCATCGCTGATAAGCGATTCTCTATGGTGGCTGGAGGGGAGAATTCAATCAATCAAAATCAGTTAACAAAGAAAAATCATAGAGAGAGACAGGACAAAATACATTCTGAAGGTGTGCATATAAATTTAAAATAATAGCATGGTCATTTTTATAACAGTTTTTAGAATACACAGTTACAAGGTGCTTCATGCCACCTGCTAGAATATGATCTCAGTGGATTAGCTGAAACCTTATGTCATGAGCTTGGCCATGTAGAGCTTTTTATATATAACTTTTTTTTACTAAATTGTGAATGACACAAGGGAAGAATCCACTGAGGATAATGTGTGAAGCACCGGTGAGCCGAAGGTCGGCTAAGAACGACTGACAGATGCATGTAATTAAAATTTGTTGCAAGATTGCTTAGTAAAGTATGTCAGTTTATTGAAATGCATCACAAAATAGCAAAGTCTTTCTCACCTCTCTTTTTTTTCCTTAAATTAATCATAACAATTAATGCAAGGGCAGCTCCTACTACCAGTGCGGCAATGATGCCCAGGACAATGCCTGCAATCGCATTGTTGTTGAAGCTGTCATCAAAGAGCACTGTACCCATATCATAAACGTCATGGTTCACAAACACCTGCAGCAGTGGAAAATATGATCCCTCTTGTTAAATACATTTATTTAAATATGAGTCTCCATAAGTGATTTAGGATGGCTTAAACAGATGATTCTTACCCTAACAGGCAGCCCGTTGCTGGGAACAACCAGGCCTTTAGGAATCCTGCAGGTCAGCTCATTTTGCAAAACCTGCGCTTTGCAGACCGCATCACCAATGGTCATTGTGATCTTCATACATGTTTGTACTGCATCCAATTTTTTATGCTGTTACAAATTGAAAAAGGGTTTAAATATTAAAACACAAGCAGTAATTGTTGTCTTGTGAAGAATGCAACTACTGTTCCTGAGGTTTTTGTACAAACAGCCAAACAAATGACAGAGCAGGAAAAACTGCACATGAGTGTGTGAACATACATGCAGTGAAACCTCGTCCTCTCCTGGTTTTAGAAGTAATATACTGTCATCGTTTTCAAAGGGAATGACTTGGGCATTAGGGTAGTAGGAAAAGTTACTTTTCCAGACGTCATTTTCCCCATCTATGTGAATAGAAAGCACTCCAGTTTTAAAAATGGTATCTGGAATTTGTTCTGGAAAAGCAGGAACCCAGCACTCCATGTGTGTGGCATTTCTTGTGCCACTGCAAACCTGAGGTAAAACAAAAAAATAATATGCTGTTTGCAATCAAGTTAAAATTAATTAACTGAAAAATGTAACTGCATTAGAAAAAAATCCCAGTAAAGTTTTACAAAACCTTACTTACCCGTTGAAGACGCTCACTGAAGTGAGATTTCAGAGTGTACTCAACCACAATTTTGTTAGCAACATCAAGATTCTGACCTTCTATCACCAGCTTGGAGCCTCTGTAAGGCAATATAAATTAGCATGCCTGCTAGTTTTGATGAGGAACTTGGTGGTAAGCCTATTAGTTAGACCAGTTTAGTGTCATACCTTTGGAAACTGCAATTCGGAAACACAGAGTTTATAACAGGATTATTCTTGTAGGAAAACATCTTAGTGTCATTCACTTGAAGGCTGTCAATAATGACTTTCACAGGTAGTTCCCCAACAGCCTCAGCAGCTTCTGTGTGGCAGACGATTGAAGACAAAGTCCCCTTTCCTTCAGAAACACTGAAAGCAATAGAAATTCAAATAACCAACTATACATAACTAAGGCTACCTGCTTAAATGCACAGCAAAACCAATGTGTTGTAGCGTCTATGTTACTCACTTTTGAATGGTGCAGTTTTTATCTCCAATTTTGACATTTCTTGTTACTCCTGTGTTAAGATATCTGCCTGTTAATGTAACCACTGTTCCTCCAAACAAGGGCCCGTAATCAGGCTTGATTTCTGTTATGCTGGGTGTCTAATAAGAAACACACAAAGTAAATCACATCGTGATTCCAAAATGCATTACAGAAATTATTTCTGATAATTAGAAAACAGAGAGTTTATAACAGGGTGGTGCCATTTAAAAATTGATCTCACCACAAATGACAAGCCAGAAATCTGAGCTGTGCCTTCAACTGAGAAAATGCCCTCCACCTCTCCCTCATTCACTTCCAGAGTGATGTTGAGTCCCTGGTTTGGTGTCTCTTCCCTGATTTTGCACACCAGTCTGTATTAGAGACACAGGGAATGGCATGTCTGTTAGTTCTATGAGAGAATATGAGCCATCTGATGTTTCCCATAAAGGGATAACAAACGACTAACAGAATAAAAGACAAATCATGTGAGAGAGAAGATAAAAGTTAATGACATGCAAGAGCGTCATATTTACGAGTGGCGACTGAAAAGAGGGTCGTCAAGGTTAAGTGCTCAGAGCATTATGAGAACTCCCCGAGCTGTTTTGCGTATAGCAGCATACAAGACTATGGTCGATGATCAGCCCTTATTAAAGCTATGAAAAGTTTCATTCAGGAAAACTTATATATCTAATCTGCCTCCTGAAACCAAACTAGAACTGAGTCCACAGGAGCAGGCCTAATAGCTCAAGGCTCTACCTTCTACTCTACTTTTGGAAACTCTAGGAAAAAAAATAAGCCTGTACTCTGAGACCCAAGAGGACAACTAAATTCAATAAGGACGAACTGTAATCACTCGACCGTGGCTCAGGGGGTTGGGAATCGCATCTGTAACCGGAAGGTCGCCGGTTCGATCCCTGGGCTCTCTGTCCAGGTCGTTGTGTCCCTGGGCAAGACACTTTACCCTACTTGCCTACTGGTGTTGGCCAGAGGGGCCGATGGCGCGATATGGCAGCCTCGCTTCTGTCAGTCTGCCCCAGGGCAGCTGTGGCTACAACTGTAGCTGCCTCCACCAGTGTATGAATGTGAGAGTGAATGAATAGTGGTATTGTAAAGCGCTTTGGGTGCCTTGAAAAGCACTATATAAATCCAATCCATTACTCATCTGCCTGTTTTCCTTAGTGTTGCTTTTCTGTTCTTGACATCACTACGCTGTCAGTCTCAACGCTGTTATTGTCATTCTTGTCCAATAATCTTTTTCCCTGCCTCCTCTGAGCCAATCAGCCCCAAATTATTGTTTTGCACAAAAATTTGACCAAAGATGTCACTGAGATGTTAAGAACAGAAGTTTATATGTCTGAAATAATACATCAGTTATATAACCAATAAAGAGCTCAATACCATCATTTTTTAATTAAGTCTGAGCAGCACATTGAGCAGCACTTCCAACACGAGGAAATGGACTACACGTGGGATTGAACTACTCACCTGTTACTATTGCTCTTTTCAGGCAGGACATCACACACGGTCCCCGAGCCCACAGTAACGATGTGGGTTTTGCCACTGATGATGGGCGGCCGCAGAACAGACTGAAATTCTGATCCGCACAGCGTCACTTCAGTCACACCACCAGCAGGGACCATTTTAGGAAAAAACTGGAAAAATAAAATTACCAACATAAATCAGTAGCTAATTATGTGTATGTATAATCAGTGTGACTGGAGGAACTTTATGACTCATTTTGTTTAACCATGCAATGGCTTATCACAGAGTCACACAGAGTGACAGATCTACCTCTGTTATGATGGGTCCGCAAGACTTTTTGTTCCACTGTGAGCTACACTCCTCCTGCCTTGAGCAGATTCCCGAACACCAGCCACAGTTCATGAAAAACGGAGCGTTCAAACACATGGGGCACGTCTTAAAATGTGCACACCCTGGTCCTGTAGAAGGCACCCTGAACATCTTGATCGTGGAGAGAGTAAGATGGGGGTATTATAAAAGACATACAAGAGAAAATTCATCAAGAGATAAGCAGTACCTGTGGCAGGTATTACGAGTGTTACCTTATTTCCAACCACAAAGAGAAGTGAATCCTCAGAGTACACAGCTGCGTTCCTCGAAACTGCAGTCTCTCCCAGTGAATAGTTGGCAAAAATAATATGGTTATAGGAACTTAGAATCACCTAAACATGTGAAACAGAGAGGTAATGTCGCGAGGATTCATGGAAATCATAGCAAAAACATCTACATTCAGTACTTTATAATGCATTCAAACTTCAGCGTACTCTCCAGCCCAACACCATGTTATTACCTGGAGTATCCTCCCATCTGACGTGCCAAAATGGCCCACCGTATGAGTCTCAATCGTGTTCACCAGAACTGAAGTAAACAGTACATTTCTCATCTCACTGTTGAAGAGATCGATTCTGTAGTATGGCTTTGACACCAGAGTGGGCTTATCAGTGCATCTGCTATCAGAGTTCTGTACAAGCAGAAAAAACATGTTTACACATGGACAGCTCAAGGAGTTTCATCTTCAGCATATCTGCCTCTATTCTAGAATAAGTACATGAAGACGTGTTTGTGTGACAAGAAAAAGGGATGGAAAAAAATTCTTAATTGTATTCATTTATAGAGGAAGTGCTGTAGTTTCCTCCAGTCATGGTAACAAGCCGTGAGTGGAAAGTCATAAAACAGCAGTGACCTCAGCGTTGTTGACTTGGTGACTGTTTCTCAGAGTAGTTTCTGTCTTCTGCTGAAACTAAACATTTGCATGGTGGGCGTGCAAAACATGAGTTAGACTGGTTTAAAAAAAAGGTCAGCAACCAGAAAAAAAGCAGGATTTGCAAGACTGGTGAAGTAATTAAGCTGACCTGCCCCAGCATGCCCATATTTGAGTTCTCACTTCAATGTCCAATTTTTACACCATTTGAGCTTCTCAGACTTTAATGCTTAAATAGAAATGCAGTTCACTGTATTGAACACACCAGATTCAATAAGTAAAAATCTTGCCCCTCACTTCTTTCATATTCATCCTATTTCCTACTCAAATAGAGATGAGTACAGTCCAACACTGACCCTCCCCTTGAAGTTCCACATTTTTATCAGCAGGATTTATAGCTTGTGTTTCCTGGCACACATTCCCGTAGGTGTACATGCCTGTGGGAGCTCAAAGGACACAGACTGAGCGCCATAAAAGGAAAGACCACACCTTTATTTTATTTTGACGTGAGGAACCATAGCTACATTCAAGGTGTTTCAAGAGAGAGGTGTGCATGTTCTTATAAGGCTGAACCTGCCTTTACCGTCCAGTACCTTTCTCTTCTGTATTGGTTTGTGTATTTGGAAGTTGGGGAGGAAATATTCCACAGTGAAATCCACTGACCTGCTAGGACTGGAAGAACACGTGTGCTGCCCTGAGGCAGTTTGTGTCCTCTCAGTTATTTGTTTTAAAATGAAAAGAAACTGCAACTGTTTTTTTTACCAAAGCCTTGTACTACAAACAGTTCACACCTTTTCATTGAGAAAGACTGAAACTTACTGAGCAGTGACTGAAACAGAACAGAGTAATGGTGTCGCAACATGCAGGTCACACCAGTGACTCATCCATCCCTCCCTGTTCTCTCTCTCTCACACACACTCACCTTCATCAGATTTACCGCAGGCAAACATCATTTTCATTTTCAAGATTTATGGACTAACTTTAGTTTTACTTTGAATATACAATCCTTTATTGCTCAAGAAAATAATAATACTGTACTGTAGACCACTTTGCTCTCATCACAAATGACTTAATAATACAATGCTTGTCTGGACAAACCATTTCCTGTATGGGCATATAGTGATATTCTGATGACACTCGAGCATAAAAAAAAGAGTTACTCACTTCATGTGGGCAGTTCTCACATGGCTGGAAGTGGCAGAGACCTCTGGATAGCTGCTCTGTACTTGACTTACAGCAGGCCTCCTCACCAGCCTCGATTTCTTGGTTTATTTTAGTTAAAGGAAACGTACAGAGGGCTGAGTTCTTCTGAGGCTGGCCATGCTTGTTTACCTCCGCGAACACCCCATACAAAACATTTTCTCCCTCAGCTACCCTCAGCTCATCAGCCAAGTCCTTCCCAACTTGCCCGAAATGTGCTGCCTGTAATCCATTATAAACAGTACCCTTGAAAGTCCGTCTCCTTCTTCTCCTGCGCTTTGGCTCGTACCGACACTCCAAAATAAGCTCTCTGTACATCCACATCTCTGGATTAGAAATAGACAGTCGTCCCAGACGAGTCTGAAAAGCTGAATCGTTTTTGTAGGGATTTTCCCTCTGCAAGGAAAGAAAGTAGACATAATCCTTGGCAGAGAAACTGTAGATGTAGTTAATGCTGTAAGAGTCACGTAGTCCAGGAAGCACTGTCACGTTTGTGACCATGTCAAAGCCATCTTCAGTTGAAAGTGGCCTCAGCACTGATAATGACCTCCTTGGGTACGTCTGTGTTATTCTGTCATTGACAGAGGCTGCAACAAAGAAGTATGATGTCTGCCCATCTTCAGCGATCATGGCCTTGGTACCAAATGGGCTGGCCACACAGTCACGACAGTAGGTTGGAGAGTTCCTTTTTTTTGTGTATAAACATTGAGGTGCAGGAGCTTCAAGGGTAATGTCAGTAAAGTAACAGATCCCATACCGAGTACTTCCACAAATGTACAGGTATGGAACTAGATTTAGAGCAGGATCCAAAAGCAGAATCTCGTTGTCTGTATCCACTGGGTCCTCGGGTTGAACTTCTACATCGCATGCCAGACAGGTTTCACAATCAGGACTGCCTATAGGTCCAGTTTTCACCTCCCATATTTTATTCATAGAACTGTTGACTCCCACTACCGCATTCTGATATCCAATGTAAACTTGTTCATTATCCGGGTTCACTGCAATGTTCTGTATTGGTTTCTGGGTTTGGAAGTGGGGGAGGGAATATGTTACAGTGAAATCTATGGAACTCTGAGGTGTAGAAGGACATGTGTGCTGCCCCAAGGCAGTTTGTGATAGCATCCATATCCATACTGTCAACAAGGCAGTCAAACTGACCATTTCCACTTTATGGTCTGCTGTGAATAAATGCTACCTATAAGACAGTTTTCTCAAAGAAAACATTCTGGAGAACCAGCGGGAGCTCTGCAAGAAAAAGCAGAGAAGGAATGTTGAGATTTACCAGACAGGGAGCTGTACCACTGGATTCTCACATTCAGCCGAGATTCTCCACTTCATACTGTAAACATTTTAGCTTACTTAATCTGAGACACAGCTGGAGAACTGAGGAAGGAGGAAAGTATCAGCTGCTTTTTTTCTTTTTCTTTTTGAGGCTCTTGATTAAGCATTTCCTTATCTTCAGCTGCAAATGCCTCATTTTAAAAGGTAGTATTACCTAATATACGCAGTCACGGCATGTAAAACCCAACAAGAATTTGCGAGGATAACGATACAATCTAAAGCGGACAAGAAACAACGCGTTGTAACATGTGGAGAAACCATGGGAGCGTTCAGCCCACCAAAACTACACAAAATACATACAGAGTAACAACTACATTACATGTGTCAAATACACAAAAGTAATAGTTATTATCAGTGCAAAACGGTCATGGAGGCTTATAAAGGACTACGTTACTGTAAATTTCATATTACTATATGACATAACTTCTAATGAAAACCATGATACTACTACAGTTAGAATCATTTGTATTAACTCGAACTGTTTGGATAGGAATCATTAACATGGACCAATAGCTGAAAGTTCTCCGGAACCAATAAAATTTAAGAAATCTTTAACAACTTCTTTAACAAATTTGAATCCCTCAGAGATACGTATGCTAGTGAAGTTCCACTCACCTGACAGCGACTGAATACCTCTATCAATGAGTTTACACTGGCACTGAATTCCCCCATTCCTTTAAGATCTCACGTCAAAAAAAAAAAAAAAACAAAAAAAAACAAACAGGAAGTTACTAACCCTTCACAATAAAAGCATTCCAGGCCAGCGGTCTTGTGTCTAAAGGGTGATTAAAAAAAACAAATCAGGTCATCAGACCTACAGAGAGATTTGCATTTTTACAGTTGTATGGCACTGTATCGACGGGAGATCTGGATAAATTATAAGCCAAATTTCATTGAAAAAATAAATACTGTGGAAATTAATATCCTTAAATCCTGCCATTATCGTGCCAAGGTACATCTAAATGTCTGGAACAATATTCATTTGGTTATTATTACAAAACAAACGATAATTCGTGGCGTTTTTGTGCTGTAAAAATGAGAATGACACTGCCCGTTCAAACAAGTTTTCTAATATGATTCAATGTTTAATTTTTTAAACTGTTAAAGACCGGAAATGCCATCATCATTCTGACTCGCTTGACTGTGGACTGTGATATTCCCTAAGCGGGTTCTGCCCTACCAAGCCGCGCCTGCAACGAGGAAGTATGAAGTAGTTGCTAAATTTGACCATCCGCATAATTTTCTCTCCAAGAGAGCTTTGTCATATTTCATCCTGAAACATATTTCCAGTCAGACTTAAATTTTTGTGGAAAAAATCTTGGCTTATGAAAGCAGTCTGTAGCTTATATCAGCGCCTGAGGGACATTTGCCAAAAATACATTGCTTTTGGATGAGGAACAGTTTCTCCTCAGCAGCCAGAAAGTTATGGGAAGAATGTATTCCATTCTCCTGACAGATCACCTAAAAATGTATTAGTGATATAAAACACACATGGAAAAACCTCAACTTTGCTCTGTTGGATGATGGTACATGGAGGCTGTAAAAGTTGAGGCCAAAATGACCATCACTGTCATCAGTGTGCCAACAGAAATGCTATAATGTGGATTTATACTCCGAAGTTAAACATCTACTACTGAATCCAAAGTTCAAAGTAAACATATGCTGCAGTGTCACTCAGCAGGCTTTCACTTCCAGACCTAAAACCATAAAAATCCACAAGCAACCATTACTCCTAATGTCATAGAAAAAGTCTGAGGTAGTGCAGGAGCAAAAAAAAGAAAAGAAGTTTTTTCCTTTCTTTCTTTCTTTCTTTTTTTTTTTTTAACTCCACAAGGACTTGCTGGACTGAGTCAGAGTGAGAAACTAATCAAACAATCTGCCAAAAACAATAGCTGTAAGGCCATCATGTTTGCTCCTCAGCTTACATCTGTGTATCTGACAACCTGACTCATAAGACATGGGCCAAGCAAACAGACTTAGAGCTCACTGCAGTTTAGATTTTGATTTGGCCCGATATTAAATCCCCAGAAGACTGTTTAAAGTAAGGGTATTCAAACTTTTTATTATTATTATTATTATTATTATTATTATTATTATTATTATTATACCATTTTGGAAGTGGAAGTGAAACTGTACCATCTGAAATGTTGTGTTGTCTATGAATTTCATCTATAACTTCAAAAATTTGGACATCCTAACAACTTTTTAAAAAAATTATTATTTGCTAATCTTGTGTGTTCCCCAGTCACACCATAGTTACCCTGGTAGCCTGTTTATTTCTCTGTCTGATGATAATAATGAGTCACTTTTGGTCCATCCTACACATACAGTACTACATTCAGTAGTTGGTTTTTTTTCTTTGACTGCTAGACTGAGATTATAGATTATTTTATTGATGCATGAGGGGATTCTGTGAGTTTCATTAAGGACTTGAACGTTTATGTATTAAATCCTGCTTTTAGACAAACATTTGATATTCAGATTTAAGGTGAGCACAGAGAAACTAGAGCTAAAGAGAAATTCAGCCAGAGAATCATAAATAATTCACCTGCACTTTCCTACTCGCAGGAGAAAACATGAAAAAGTGAGAAACGTTTATTGTTACCCAACACTAAGCTGTTACAGAGGAGACAAAGGTTACAAAGTTTCGAGTCGCCCTCTAGTGGTTACAGAAAGCGTTTGTTAGTGGGACCTTGCAGAGACTGAATCGAAACTGAAATACTTTCCTGAAAACGGCTACGTTTGTTTTTTTCTTTTTGTCACAACCGGTTTACATTAAGTTCCGGGTTTTGACTGGACAGTTCTTTCTCTAAGCTCTCTCAGATTTGCCTTCAACTGCTTTTACAAAATGTCAGAAATCTCTGAAATCGATGAAGGATTCTACTCCCGACAACTGTAAGTACCAGCGATGTTGTGCCAAAAAGTGCACACCTGCCAAAAAGTGACCGGCGGTATCGTCTAAAAAAATGAATGATTGCTGGTATTTAAATTGTTTTAAATGACTTATGACACTGTGTGTTCTTTAATCTGCACAGTTATGTTCTGGGCCACGAGGCGATGCACCGAATGGGCTCAGCCAAGGTCCTCATAGCAGGAATGAAAGGTCTGGGAGTAGAAATAGCCAAGAATGTGGTCCTGTCCGGAGTTAAACATGTCACTGTCCAGGACGAAGGAATGACAACATGGAGCGACCTGTCATCTCAGGTATCCAAGAGGGATGCGTTTGAGCTGATTGCATAAACACATAAATATACAACAAACTTTAGGAAGCCTGTGTGATGAAGGGTTACTAAACCGAGCTGATTGTGATCCTGGTAATGGGAGTTTTGTTTTTTCAAACCTGTTTTTCTTTTCAAATGTTATCAGACTTTAGGATGAAACTGTGGCACTGATATTATTCCATGATTAAATAAATCCTCAATATTTCAATGTTAAGTGATCAAATGATTGTGCACATTTAGTTTTGCTTTTCCTTTCACGACTGAGGACACCCGCCTTCTTTATCATGCGCTGGGAAACACCTGATACATTTTGAGATTTCTCTTTCACTCTTGAGCCTTGACACAGGCAAAACAACAAATTCAAACAAATTCATTTATTTTCTTTCATTGATACAATTCAGAGTCATGGGGGGATGAGTGGAAGAGAATGGATGGATAGATGGATGGATGGATGGTCAAACGTAATACAGCAGGTGGACCTTGGGTTGAGATTGTTTTGTCTTCAATTTTAATTGTTCCCAACAGTTTTTCCTGAAGGAGTCTCATCTTGGTCAGAACCGGGCTGCATGCTCGGTACAACAGTTGGCAGTTTTAAACCCGCATGTGGTTGTGGAACAATATACTGGACCACTAGATGAAAACCTTCTTCTGCAATATCAGGTATTTTAATCTTTTTCCCAACAATACTGTGCTGATGTCCACTAAGGTTAAAATAATATTTTTTTTAAATTTCTGGAACCAAGAAACTTTCTGCCCTTCATTAAATTAATATTCAATTCATCAAGGCCAAATCACAGTGCACATCAAGCAAAAAACACCTTTCTGAGTAGGGGTGCTATGTTTTTACAGGTAGTGGTCCTCACTGACTCCTCATTGGAGGATCAGAAGCGTTTTGGGGAGCTGTGTCATTCACATGGAATTAAGTTCATTGTAGCAGACACCAAGGGGCTCTGTGGGTAAGATAAACTCTGGAACATGTACTAAATCAACATTATGGAACAATCAAGAGAAAACTCTCAATTGCAGTCAGCTGTTCTGTGACTTTGGGGAGAAATTTGAGGTCTTGGACCGGGATGGAGAGATGCCTGCATCAGTGATGATACAATCTATTTCTAAGGTAAAACTTTCCATTTTATTTTGTGCTAAAGCTAAATTGCAGATCCAGCCATACATTTTGAAATCCTGGTACTTCATTTATTTCTGTGTAATGTATATAACAGATCGTATGAGAGGAACCCTAAGTGAATCCAAGATATGCTTTCAAACTCTGACCATTTTAATGACTAACAAAGTGTTGCAAATAGGTTTACTTAACAGGCTTAAGAATTGACAGTTAGCATGTCTTTATTTTAGGATAATCCTGGAGTGGTGATCTGCACAGATGACCAGAAGCACGGACTCTCAGATGGTGATAACGTTATTTTTTCTGAAGTGCAAGGCATGACAGAACTAAACAATATGGCCCCCGTGGGAATTAAAGTCCGGGGTCAGTGTTGGCAATTTCTTTCCTCAAGTTTTCTTTTCATGACATTTTTAACCTCTATGACGATCACTACTCTAAAAATCTGATGCAATTAGAGATTTTTTCTTTTTCTTCTTTATCATCTGCAGTCATTATATTTTTATATTTTCAGCATTGGGTTTGTATTATTTTTCATTAAATTTACTTTTAACTTTTTTAATTTCAATTTACCATAAAAACCTTTGTCATTTGTCATCTCAATCATTAGGCCCGTATTCCTTCAGCATTGGTGACACTTCAGCCTTTTCTGAGTATGAACGGGGTGGAGTGGTGAATGAGGCTAAACAGCCAGTCCTGCTAAATTTTGTAGGTGCAAGCGTTTTGTTTCTACTTTAGCTTTTAAACAATAAATCCATTGTTAATGAAACAATCTCATTTTAATTGCAGAAACCACTGAGTGAGGCTTTACAGGACCATGATCTGCTGGTAATGAACGACTATGGAAAAATATCTCGGCATCAGACCCTGCACTTGGCTTTCCAAGCACTCCATAGCTTTGTGAAGAAAGAAAAGCGACTCCCTGGTCTCTGGTCCCAGGTCTGTAAATCCAGCTACGGTGTTGTAGTTTAACCATTAAAGCACTTTACAGGACTGTTTCCACTCACTTGTTGGTGCTTCTACAGTCCGATGCGGATTACCTGCTAACCATAGTGAGAGAGCTAAATGAAGTCGCACAACTGGAAGAGCTAGATGAGGTCACAGTACAAAGCCTGTCGTACACAGCCCAGGGCGATTTGGCTCCCATCAATGCTTTCATAGGAGGCTTGGCTGCTCAGGAAGTCATTAAGGTGAGGTCTGAAGAAAATGCCTGAAAATGTTCATCTTTTGGGAGGGGGGAGGGGGGGTTCACTCATCATAAACTATCACTGTTTACACTGTATAATAAATAACATTTGTATTTAGCTGAGTTGACCAAGTATTGTGTGTCTTTTGTAATATTCCTGCAGGCATGCAGTAGGAAATTCACACCTCTTCAGCAGTGGCTATATTTTGATGCACTGGAGTGCCTGCCTGAGGATCAGCCGACAGAATGCTCATTTGCGATGGTATACCTTTAAAATATAGATTCCCGGGCTATCAAACAAGCTCTCCATTTGACTGATATGAACAGCATTAAGGCGCATTTAATCTGTCTCTTTTCCTTTTCATAGAACGGCACAAGGTATGATGGACAGATTGCTGTGTTTGGCTCCGCGTTCCAGGAGAAGCTTCAACGGCAGAAGTATTTCCTGGTGAGGACTGATTTGACATTTGTCCAACAGAGGGCACACTCTGCACTGTAATGCAGAAACTCCATGTGTGTTTTTCTTTGATCTTGTCTGGTGTAAATGATGGCACATTCAGGAAAAAGCTGTGATTCAGGTGGCATTTCCTGGCATCTTTGTAAAGGGGCTCTTTAACAGTACTTGGCACTTTCCCTGTTTCCTTTAAAAGTATGATTTTGTGCTGGGTTAACATTTTTAAGGGAGACAGTGTATGCATTTCTTTTATCTTTGTCGCAAAGTCTGCAAGACATCAGGAAGTACAGGAGCTACTGAATGCCTAATCTCTATGTAGTGATGAGCAACAACAGATGAATGACTTTCTGCAACATTGTAAAACACATCTGACAATTTCATTTTTTTCCTGTTACTTTCAAGGTTGGAGCTGGTGCTATCGGCTGTGAGCTTCTTAAAAACTTTGCCCTTATGGGGCTTGGTGCAGGAGATGATGGACACATCACCATAACAGACATGGACTCAATAGAAAGATCCAACTTGAACCGCCAATTCCTGTTCAGGACTCATGATGTCGGGGTGAGAAGCCACACAGTATATTGTATCACAATTCTGTAGTGAAAAATGTAAAAAAGTATCATAGCACATCTCTGCAAGTTAACAGGGCTTTACTTACAGGAGAGGCTTGTGATGAAGGTATTATTACAGCCTGAGATGGCTTGTTTTAGTTAGTTTCCTAAGCGGCTCTATCAAAACAAAGCTAGATATTCATCTTGAATTGATTAGCTCTTTATTATCATTTTGTTTTTAATACATTTTCTTGTTCACATACGTTATGTCACAGACTAACTTTTCCATTTTTGTGCGTTTGTCAATTGGCAGAAACCTAAATCAAAAGTTGCAGCCAGAGCTGCGTGTGACATAAACCCACAGATGAGAATCACAGCGCACCAGAATCGCCTTGATGCTGACAGTGAAGGAGTATACGACTACTGCTTCTTCATGGGCCTCGATGGAGTGGCTGCAGCCCTTGACAACGTGGAAGCCAGTGAGGACACTTAAGTCATCTTTATTGTTAATATCGCCATAGGTTCGGGACATACCCACATACCCATGGTGTGCAAAAGAAGACTAATTATGAATAAGAAAAGAGATGTAAAAATATGGGGCATGGGTATTTAAAAAATGAGGTATTGGTGTAAAAATAACGAATTATACAAATGTTATTATAGCCTATATACAGTATTTCAGTCTACATATAAGATGTCAAGTATAAAAATTATTTTGCAGTCTATAGAAATGATATAAAAACATTCACAGTTTATATTTACAGTAAGTATAAGGACTGTACATGTACATTTCTAAGCTTTAACCCACTGTTTCTGATGGTCAGGGGTCTATCTCGATGGACGCTGTGTGCAACACCAGAAGCCAATGCTGGAGGGGGGCACTCTAGGGACCAAAGGTCACACCCTGGTGGTGGTTCCTCACCTGACGGAGTCTTATGGACCGGCTAAATCAAGTTCTAGCAATGCTATCCCGCTGTGTACTCTCAAGAACTTCCCCCACCGCATTGAGCACACATTGCAGGTATAAAATCAAGTTGTTCAACTTTGTGTTCACTTTTGTTGTAACGGGAATTTATTGCATCTAATACCAGATGACCAGTGAATACAATAGTCACTACGGTATGTATTATTGGTATATAGTTTAGTAATTAGCACAAAGAACTGGGATTGTTCTGTGTGATATTAAAAAGTGTCACTAGTGCTAGATAAAATCAGGGTATCACCAAAATTAGTGCAATGCAGACTCCACCCAAGACCTGCTGAGGTAATGCTGTTAAAATTCATATTAGCTCTTAAACATAACAATGACCAAAACATTTGAAATGACTGCAGACTTTCTTTTGCACAGTGCTCTGCAAAAGAAAGTCTTTTTTATTGTGTTATTAATTCTTTTTTCACTAATCTGGTCTTGTAATTGTTTCAGTGGGCGAGGGACCAGTTTGAAGGACTGTTCAAACAGACACCTGAAAATGTAAATTTCTTCTTGAGGTAAGATACGATGATACCATCCTCGTGCGATTTTCCTGTGTTGGCGCCAAAAGCGAGACGGTGTCTTCACCAGTCTGGTGTTACTTAGCGTGGTCATTTTACGATGCTTTTCCACTTTCTTACAAAGCATTCCAGCGCACCTACAAAACAGCTAATGAAGTGGTTCAAGCTCGTTATTTAGTTTTATTAACAGGAAAACATTTGGTTGGCTTTCAGCAGTAAAGCCCTTGTAAGAAATTACATAAACAGTCTGTCTTGCCAAGTCTCCTCTCTGTAATGTATAATCCACAGCAGTTTTCTACTAATAATAGATGCATTCTTTGATAATTAGAGGCTTTGTAGTTTAGGAACCATCCATCAAATTTTAAAAAAGAGATTAGATGACAGGAAAGAGTGCTATATGATGTGAAATGGATGAATCAGTGAATCTGCTGGATTTTAATTGTGAGATTTAAGTACATGGCTAATCTTTAAAAATTAATAACCACTGTATCAAGCTTTACATAATGCGTTGACCTAATTATAACACACAGAAGTGTCATCAAAGGCAGATTTAAGCTTCCAGGTCGAAACTATGTCTGAGTACTGAGGCTCGGAGCCATCCTAATCCAGCCATGTTTTGAGATTTGTCTCTGTTTGTTTTAGTGAGATTAACTTAATCTGCCACGACAGTAAAAGCATTTACTCTCTTTCTTGTTTCTATATGGAAGCAAAAACTGGGCCTAGAGCAAAAATGGTGCTTGTGAGTTGAAACAACCATTCAAATTTTTCATATTGCACAGTTTTTTAGAGATAAGGGCGCTTGTCTACTAAGATAACCAGTTTTTCCCGGCCCTCCTTCTAGCGCAATCCTGGAAAAGTTTTCTGGGCATTTTTATGAGACAGATCAGCTACATGTCATAGTCCAGCAAATATTAAGTCATGGTTCATGAGGTTATGGAAAGGAGGTTTTTTTTGTTGCTGCTGTTTTAATGCCACACCCATACAGTTCTGTGTACAGCTATGAGTATGCATGTTCCTGTTCAGGCATGTTTTTTGTTTCCTGAGCGAGCGCATATTAATGGCGCAAGAACTACCCATGTGTGGGTTTAGAGTTGTACTGACCAGCACCTGATAAAGTTACTCAACACTGTCTTCTCCTGCCTATGAGTCGAAACACTCAGAGAAATCCCCCCTTTGAGTCACTTTCGAGACAACACTCAAAAGATTTTTAGTCATTCTCTTCTGTGACACAGGTATAAACAGTTTTGGGGGGTTTCCAGTAAGGCTTTAGTCAGGTTGACGTTGCAGGTCATGTATGCCACGTGTGTTGTTTTTAAAGTTTACTTTCAGCCAAGTCATGTTGCAAATAAAAATCGAATCTTTTATTGTGAAGGTTCAACCCACAGAATGCATCGAACATATTATTATTACCTTTCGATAGCCTGCGCTTTGTCTTTCTGCTCAGCCAATGATTATTATTATTATTATTTGCTCTGTCACTGAATACAACTATTGCTGCTCTATTTTCCACAGGGATACGGCATTTATTAAGCGAACTCTAGATCTTGGTGACACTGAGGCCTTGGAGATTCTCGGAGGAGTGTGGAGCAGCCTGCATGACACGGAAGCTGGAGGACAGCGTCCAAAGTCCTGGGAAGACTGTGTGCGCTGGGCACGTTGCAAGTGGGAGACCCTGTTTAACAACGAAATCCGTCAGCTTCTGCACTGTTTCCCTCCCGATGAGGTAAAAAAGCAACTATCCTGGTGCCAAAAATGTAACATGTGTAATTTGTCTCCATGAACACACAGGGGCACTGTTGTGCAGGTAAGATATTTGCATTCCAAACAGTGAAACACTAAAGTGAGATATTTGAACAATAGGAATTGCATTTTTCACATTTCACTTCATGGAGTACTGCAGCATATTTCCCCAAGAGTAGATGGCAACATTAGCCCTGCTGAAAACCTGAAAAGCACTACTGATAAACAGGGTCTCTTGAGGGTCTCTGAGGGGTTTTTAGTCTGTTGAAACGTGCAGACAGAGCGGTGTCACATGTTGCTGTCATACCTTTGGTGTAGGAGGGTGCACAGATCAGTATCAACCTAAACAAACCCTCACTAACCCAAGACTTAGAACACTAACAAGCTGTTTTCTAACAGAGCTCCAGCAGTGTTTTGCAATGTTTTAATATTTATTAATGCAGCTTTTGGTATGGCATTTTTTTATTATTAAATATAAATATTCTCTTGTCTAATCATCACAGCACATGATACAGAAACTCTGCGTCATTTGTGGTTTTGGCTTTGGTTCTCTCTCTTTTTTCCCCTCCATACTTCTCTTTGTCCTAGTTACGTAAAAAGAGTTATAGTTTTATTGTTCTCGTTGAAAGTCAATTTTTACCACAGACCTTCTGGGGGAACTATGATAAGGAAGCTAATGTCAGTTAAAAGTCAAAAGCTAAACTGACCAAAGCTGGTACACGGGCAACACTGATGACTGCACGGCTACTGTGCTCTATGTTGCCACAGCATCTCAAGTTGGAAAAGCAGAAAATACAAGAAAAAAAAAAAAAAAAAATACAAGAAGTGACGGGTGAGAGAAGTGGATTGACTGACTGCTTTATTTTAAACAAAGCAGTCAGGTAATCCACTGACTGTAGCTGAGGTGGCAGAGCAGGTCAGCCACTAATCAGAAGGTCGGTGGTTCAATCCCAGGCTGCCTCCTGGCTGCATGCCAAATATCCTTGGGCAAAATACTAACCCCGTGTTTGCCTACTGGTGGTGGTCAGAGGGCCCGGTGGCGCCAGTGTCCGGCAGCCTCGCCTCTGTCAGTGCGCCCCAGGGCAGCTGTGGCTACAATGTAGCTTGCCAGTGTGTGAGTGTGTGTGCTTTAAGCTTTGATACAATTTTTTATTTATATTTTATTTTTCCTCTAAGAGATGGGGTGAATTTATGTGAGAAGGAAAAACCAGTTTTATTTTAGTTGAAATAAGTGTGCATGACCAGAGTTGAAGGCGATCGTGGCTCTAGAGTTGGCAGTTCGTCTTGTAATCGGAAGGTTGCCGGTCCGAGCCCCGGCTCGGACAGCCTTGGTCGTTGTGTCCTTGGGCCTCCTGATGGTGGTTAGAGGGCCCGGTGGTGCCAGTATCTGGCAGCCTCGCCTCTGTCAGTGCGCCCCAGGGCAGCTATGTACAATGTAGTTTGCCATCACCAGTGTGTGAATGGGTGGATGACTGAATGTAGTGTAAAGCGCTTTGGGGTCCTTAGGGACTAGAAAAGCGCTATATAAATGCAGGCCATTTACCATTTACTATCTAAATAACAACAAAATAGCGAAAAATAAACTGAGTTTCTACCATATCTCTCTATACCACACAATTTATATGTTTAAAAGGGTTTCTACACTCATCTGATCTAACCCTGCTTAATACTATTTAATAATTTACAACTCACTCTTCATCGGTACATAACCTGACAGTATACATGTATGACTATTGAATGAGTGTAGATGAAATGACAAGAGATTTAAAGGTATCCTGTCATAGAATTTGCTGTATTAGTGAGATAAATGATATTCAGCTCTTAAACTGCTTAATTAACAGCAATTAATTGAATTGTTGATCAATTTGGCCATGTAGTTATTTGGTTCAACTCTCTTTTTCTTAACAACCAGAACAAAGTTGATTTCAAGTAGAAATTTCCATTATTAAAGTCACCTTTATTCTTAAGTCTCTACAAGAAAAAAGAACAATTGGTCAAAGAACCTTAGGAGGCCCCAAAAAGTCTTAAATGAAAGTGTCATCCTTCTTTTTAAGGACAAATCACTGTTTTGGCCCCCTCTGACCCTGAAGAGAAGGCCAACAACATGCCTGTTTCTGAAAAGGACAATGTTGTTGGTGCCTTTTGGCTGCTATACAATGCCCCCCCTGCAGTGAAAACTGGCACCACCAGTAGGAGACTCTCTCTTTCTCGGCATATGGACCATTTGGAAACATCAAAGCTCTCAAGTCCCTTTGTTCCTTTATCAGACATACAAATTGTGTAGTCAACACACAGCTGATAACAATATTAGTGTGACTGCACCAAAGGAAGGTAGTTGACTTGCTTTGTTAGAATAGTAAAGTAGTTGTCAGGCTTTATCCAGTAAATCACTAATGCACTGGAGTCGTCATGCATTAAATATCATATAAGCTGAAAATGTAAAACCTAATCTGTTTTCTTGTGCGTTTTTGTTTGGAATATAGCGTCACCTTCATTATATGTAAGGCAAAGATCTCACCATGACAGTCATAGGTTTACTCACCAAGTTACACTTATATTTATATAAATGTTTTTAAAGAATAAAAGTGAAATGATTTTACATCTGTTACTCGCTGCAATAAAGGGATTTTCTTCTGCCTCTGTTTAGAAGACCACTCATGGCTTGCCGTTCTGGTCTGGATCCAAGAGATGCCCTCACCCCCTGACGTTTGATCCTAGCATTGTGAGTAGTGTCTGGTCCAGTTCTTCATCCAGTAGCAATCATATACATAGTAGATGGTAATGAGAAAACATACCACAGTATACTGATAACCACTCACATTCCTTCTTTATCTTGTCTGATAATGGCTCTTCCTCACTCTGACCATATAATTGAGTCTTATCTCAGATACACACGGGCAATAAAAGAGAGATAATAATCTGCTTTCTAGACACATTCAATTCATGTTATTCTCCTTATCAGTGAATTGAAAGCAGCATTGCAGAGAAGTGAAATAATGGAACTGTACTGTGCTTGTTTGCTAAGTAGAAGTCACTGCCACTCTATGCACAATATAGATGCGCATTTTTGGGAACACTGGAGAAATTATTGCAGCTATATATTCCATTAAGGGAAGTAATTGGTATTACTTTAACATTGTTCTGACTCTATTCTCCTTTTATAATACGTTGCTTTCCACAGTTTCACCATGATGGCAGTGCTTCTGTAATAGACCGTGTTTAACTAGAATGTTAAATGTATTTTCCAAAACATTATATTTTCTTCTTCATCAAGACTATGTGATTGTTGTGTTGTAGACTACTCATATTGAGTACGTGATGGCTGGAGCTAATCTGTATGGGCAAATCTATGGGATCAAAGGGACAAGGGACTTGACCTCCATCAGAGGAATCTTAGAAAATGTCCGTGTGCCAGCTTTCACTCCCAAGTCCTCCGTGAAGATTCATGTTACTGACAAGGAGATGGAGGAGGAGAAAACACGTGAATGCGATGATGCGGGTCAGTTAGTTCAATTTTTTTTATTGTTACCAACTCGCTTTCTTCCAGCACGTCTTATCTTTACATATTTTTCTCTTTCTCTGCCACAGAAAAGGTCAGACTTGAGGAGTTGAAAGGAAAGTTGGCCTCGCCCTCTCTGAAGAGCTCAGCTCAGATGTACCCTATCGACTTTGAGAAGGTAGGGCAATAGGACAATGACACCTCTGCCTCAGACTTCAGAGAAGCTGCAGATAGTGACATCTTGATCTGAGCTGATTCAACAGTGGTTTTAGCAGGGTAGAGTTATATATTTTTAAACTGTCCCTCCTGCTTTCAAAAATTGTAGCAATATAATGATTATTGAGTCAGACAACTCAGATATAAAATGTGTACTTTTATGTGAGAACTGGTTTGCGGACTGTCAAACAGCATACACAGACTCCTGAAGGCAGACTTCCCTTAATAAAACATTGTCACTCTAGACATTAAGTTACGTTTTGCACTTGGCTGGCATTGTAAATATTCATAAAAGTTCATCTAATCTAGAAAGTTATTTAGGAGTGTAGACTAGATATAATCCCCAGTTCCCTAAGCAATCGTTTCCTTCCAATGTATTTCCTAAAAGTCAGTCACACCTTGGAGTAAAGCGATTTTCTTAATAGGACAGCACTTTCCCAGTGACAGTATCCCTAACACTCTATATTCTTCCTTGATATCCTCTGGGAAACATGGCCACAAAACACATTCAAATGAGGCAACCTCATGGTTTAAGATGCCAGCCATACACTTTGTTCCATTTGTTTTCTCCATTTCCTCTCGTCTTTCTGTACTTGTAAACTTTTGAATGCCAGGTAAAAATAATTTCAATAGTTTAGCTTTAACTACAAATGCATGATAAGTTAAAAAATTAAGCAAACATTGGTGTTGCTGCGCATTGGCCAACTTGAAAAACAAAGTAGAACATCTTGGGTCCAGTTTCAAGTTTTGACTCCAGTTAGTAGCTTAATTAATAAATGATAAAATAAATGGAAAAAAAAGAACAGGCTCTAAATCAACTATAAATCTATATCCTCCAAGACTTAGTGTAACTATTAACTCAAAATCTGTTTAAATAAAAATTAACAGTTGTAAGCATAAAAATTTTTTGCAGTAAATGAGCCATTTCCTTATAGCGCCATTATATTTGTTCAATTATTCCTCCCTACTGGAACTTTTTTCCTCAGCATCTGACATGTCCTGTTGGACAGGACTGGATCCTGTAATAAATGTAATAGCCAACATCTGGACACTGGGCATAACAAAGTCTTTTCTAAACGAGTTTACAATAAACTCTGCCCACAAAGTAGCTGTACCATATTACCCCATGAATAAGATACTGTTGCTCAACAAAAGGTAAAAGCAGGTCAAGATGCCGCTGCTGAGTGATAGAGATTGTTATTAAAAGAATTTAGAGAAGGTAAATGACTTTAAATGAGATTCTGATAACACATGCAATCAACCAAGAGAGGCTCTAATGAAGGTGCATGAGGTAAGTCAGCTAAATATCAAATGTTGTCTTGAATAAGAACAAGACTCCCAAACCCACTTCTCTTCATCTTTATCCCTCTGTGCCCTGGTCAGGCTATGGATAGATGGAATGTGTGTAGGAGGGTTTCAAAGGCATCAGGTTGCCAGCTTGGAGCTTCCTCACAACCCCTAAAGCAAACCTGGAGTGACAGTCACCTCCTAGCTTTTGTAGAGCCGCACTAGCAGAGGCATGACCTCACTGGCCACGTCGATCACAACAGGAATCTGATTTCCACTGCTTTCTGACAGGGTACTAAGTCATATATCAGAGTGACTGAAGCGACATAACAACAAAGCAGGCAAAGCTCAAAGAGGGCACAGAGAATGACATCACTGAGTATGTCACTGGACGTGGACGTGGCTTTGAACTGTCCCACTAGCAATTTATAATGTTGTTAATACTGTTAAGCTGCCCTTCTGTTTTTTGTCATTATATGTAATTGCTGTTCATGGGTATTAAGCTTCATAGTGTTATATCTTAATTAAAAAATATTTAATGTTCCTACTCATACAGGATGATGACAGCAATTTCCACATGGACTACATTGTTGCTGCATCTAACCTGAGAGCAGAAAACTATGACATCCCTGCAGCTGATCGTCACAAGGTCAGTAATTGTATGTATACATAGTAAAAATAAAAGAAAAATATGGACAAAGATCTAAGAGATGAAGCTGAGCCGAGGGGCGAATGAGACAAAACAGACCTGCCGACTGCTCCCCCTCCCTGTAGGTCATGTTTTTCCTAGGTGCTGCACACACCTGCCCTAAAGCCACAAAAACAGACCCCTCACCTATTGTTCACAGAGCAGAACTAATCACGGCACTTTACCTGTCGCCTGGGAGGTGACACCTGAGCCAGGCCTTGTACCAGCTGCCACAGTGACATACACAGCCAAGACATGAACATGGATGGGGGGGGAGTTACCCCTAGGAGATGGGGGACAAAACAGAGTTTGCCTTGTGTAATCAGACATTTCCACATTTTGCGTCTTCTTTGGAAATAACTTCTCCTTTAGTCACAATTTAACCAGTACATAATAAACATACAGTATATCAGTAATGCAAGACCACATGAGGGCTAGACTCTAATATATTTGTAACTGTCAAAGGTAAAAATACTCATCATGCAACATCATCAGTATATTGTATATATGTATGTATATACAGCTAGGTCCATGTTTTGTTGGACCAAGACACAATTTTTGTTGCTTTGTCCACTCAGTTCTGGAAAAATGTGACTAAATCTGAGCAGAGAGTAAAGACCAGTACATTTCAGAAATCATCCTGCTGCTTCTGTCAGCAGTCACATCATTAATCATCAATAGTGGCCCGGATCCACTGGCATCCATCCCTACCCATGAAATAACCTAGCCTCCATCATGTGTGACAGATAAGGTGGCATGCTCTGAATCATGAGCTGTTTCTCTCCTTCTCTATACTTTTGCCCTCCCATCACTCTGGAACAAGTTCATCTTTATGTCCATGTTTTTTTTTTTCAGAACTGTGCAGGTTCTTTTAGATATTTTCTGGCAAAGTTTAATCTGGTTTCTTGTACAACCTTGTACATTATAACGTTTTCCTTTAAAATTTGTGATTGGTATATTTTTCTTTCTATTCAATTCAATTTTATTTATACAGCGCCAAATCACAACAACAGTAGCCTCAAGGCGCTTTATATTGTAAGGTAAAGACCCAACAATAATGCAATAAAGTGCCTCATATTAACGTTGAAGTGAAAAGCTATAAAATACAAATTCAGCACTTTGAATCAACTTCAGATGTTATATCTGATTTATATGTCCATACGTAACAAGGGGACAGGTCTTAATTGACTGATAAGCCATGAAATTACTTGTAAACATACCTGTAACTAAAATAAAAGACAACTTCTAGTACTTCAGAACTAACAGAGTAAACAAATTAAGTTTCTTTCTACCAGTGAAATGTTGTAAAACACGAGTTTATATTTGTTGGATCACGTTAGGATTGTACTGAAAGTGACTGAAGATAACTGAAATATTTTCTTGCCACTACATGACACTGCGATGTGAAACTGAACGTTCCACTGTCACCTTTGCAGAGTAAGCGCATTGCCGGAAGGATCATCCCTGCCATAGCCACCACGACAGCCGCGGTGGCAGGCCTCATGTGCCTGGAGCTGTATAAGCTGGTTCAGGGTCACCAAAAGATCAGCTCTTACCGCACGGCTTACATCAACCTGGCCGTCCAGTACTTTGTCATGTCCCAGCCGAGCCGGCCTCAGCAGTTTGAAGTGAGTAACAGCTCCATATGACCACAGCTTTATTTTAGTTATAGTGGTTTTAGGGAAGAGATCAATAAAGCTTTCAGTCACATATAGGACCTGAGTAAGGCACTTCATAAAGTCTGACAGACCCTTACTGTGTAACGTACTTTCATAATTTAAACCTGTCTATTTTGAGGATAAATCTGGTGGGTTCTTTGTAGATTCATGTCCTTCCTTTTTTAGTGGAAAGCATTAAGCCATGAATGAGTGCTCTCAGAGTAAAAACCCACTTTTGGCCCTCAGTATCTTGAATATACTGTAAGCCCATTCTTTAACTAGCTCAGTATAATCCTTAGCATATTTCAGTGCAGGCAAGACATAAAACAGATCCATGCATGTTTGGACAAATTAAGTGAATTCAAAGCAACCCTATTCCCTGAAGCCAGTGTCCTTCTGGGCTCAGTACCACATGCTAGACACATTTAAGGTCAGGTTTGAGAGAATATCATGCCAATTAATTTTACAGCACTCTTACATCTCACTGTAGGTCATCTCTGGAGGTAATCAAATACTAGACTGGAATGCTCCAGCTTTCCCACTCAGGGCACTAAACCTCTGACAGGGTCAGTAGTTGGGGTAACTGTGTCCTGTGGGGCTTGAGGGTACTCTGAGACATTGTGGGTCTGGTTTCAGCTTTGGTTACAGGGGAAAATTCAGCCTCTGCATAAAACGCTGTCATGATGACAGAAGCAGTTGTGACTTTTGGAGGTTTGGAGGTTCCAGACGTGCCTTCTTCCTCTCTCCGTTCTTACAGTTGTTGCCTGTAAATTTGTTGATGTTTGCATATACTTTTCTATTTTTTCATGCCTTCTGAAATTTTCTTAGATGTATTAACATTTCCAAAGCAGCACGGGACACTGGATAGAGTCAGTCATTAAAATAATCAGTCACAGTGACAGAGTAGCTGACATTATCCCAGCCAGAAGGTTTATTCAAGTATTCAAGTACTGAATTGGACAGATGGGCAGACATTAAATTTTTCAGACGCAGGCTCTTTCTTCATGGGTTGAGGCTCTGGGTTTTAAGCTTTTGTTTATTCAACAGAGGACCCAAAGGAGACAGGACACCCACAGCCAGAACAGCATTTTTAGAGTTAAAGATAAATCCTAAAGTAATACCGGAAGACATTCATATATCAGGAACACACATGCAATTATATGAGAAACAGAGAATGAGGGTTAGCTGCCAAACCTTCAGCCATATAATGTGGGACATAGTGCCAAAGAAAACATTTTGGTTTTTGTGATTACTTTAAATTCATAATTTATACCAAGCTTTGTAATTGATAGTCTCTCTTTATTTGTTTGTATTTACTCTTTCAATATGGCATCAATTCTAGTTTCTCATCCGTCTATTTATTGTAAAAATAGTTTGAATGTGCACATGTCATTATCATGAGTATATCAGCAACAACATATATTTTGACTAGTGGAAATAAATTAGATAATTTTATTTATGAGATTGTAATTGGCAAAGTTTTTATTAACCTTTTTAAGGGATCCTTATCACAACTGTTTATGTTATGGATTCATGAAAAGCCAATAATAATTTAACCTAAATATTGACACAGATTTTGGCCTCAGATATCCAGTATGAGACTAACTTAATCACCCGGGGTCAAAGGTCCAGGGTGTCTATTCCTTTGTTGATATATAGATATTTTTTAACAAATTGATTCCCTGTAAACATCCCCTATGCATGAATGTGGTGTAGATATTATGTGACTAGTTAAAGAGATCACATAACATAAGATTTCTGAGTCCTGCAATCCTTGATTAACGCATTCATGTGCTGAAATAAATTAGTGTGGAAATATACATAAATGGTGTACATATAAATGATTTTAGATATTATAAATTAGACAACGACACAGAAGGCAAAGCCATTTCTTTTATATTCTCTTATCTCTCTAATCTAAGATTAGAGTTTTTGGGAGACAGCCTTTGAAGCAACTGCAGGCATGCAGCTGTTAAAAATCACTGATCAGACATGCAGTATTAAGGTCTCAGTTTACTTTTGCAATGCCTAAGACCTCTCCCCTTATGAGATCAGTCTCAGTTCATTAATATCAAGTAACAACAGTCACATCTTGCTGGTTGTGCAGGTGGGCCACCCAGTGTTGTTCCAAAGTGAGTTTAATGACATTACTCCATTGCTAGATTCTGGGCAGTCATCATAACTTTACCTGTAGTGCCACAGTTCTGATCGCCTAAGTGCTTATGGAAAATGTGTTTTTAATGTGGTCATACACAGCTGTCACTAAATAACCCTTTAACTTAGCTCTTAAACTAAAATAAATGACTCCCAATGCCCCCATTGTCTTAATAATTTTCCAGGATTTCTTGCAGCTGTT
Source organism: Mchenga conophoros (assembly GCF_057382185.1). NCBI lineage: Eukaryota > Metazoa > Chordata > Actinopteri > Cichliformes > Cichlidae > Mchenga > Mchenga conophoros. Next base: position 24,741,954 of record NC_140530.1, read on the forward strand.
TGGCGAAATATGAAAATGTCCTGGTATTTCCCTGCTGCTGTGCTCTGTATAGAGGTAGAGATATGTAAACAAGAGGTTTGTCCTTGTCTGCTCAACACTCTTTTGCGTAGCATTCCTCCCTATGTTATGTTTTTCAGTTGGGGAGACAAGGCCCAGACATCAAAGGCAGACCTAGAGTAACAAGTTCCTAAAACCTCTTTTACTAAAGGATCATAATATAATACAGCCATAGACTGCTGACTGTAATTAAAAGGTGCACATAGCCAACCATTAGTCCCATAAGTCCCACTGTGAAACCTCGAGCCAAGCATTTTGTGCATCGACAAAATGTATTGACATTTTTTTTAAACCAGACATGATGAGCAGCAGCAAGGTAGTTTTCACAAAGACTTCCATACAAGGAGACATTTTTGCAACCAAAGTAGTCTCTTTTTAGAGAAGCAGAAACATGTTTTTTATACTGTAAAAAATATGAGTTTTTCCATCTGTGTTCTGGTCCTAAAGCTGGCAGTGAACATGCCTGGTAAACACAAAATGTTTGCAGTTCCACAAAAATGGCAGAGTTGCTCACTAAAAAGGTCCCACTTTAGGTTCAGTCCTCCACCCAAGGACACTTGGCACACAGAGGAGCCAGGGATTGAAGGGCAAATACTCACACAACCCTTTCCACCAACTGAGCGACAGTTGTCCCATATAGTATAATCCATGCCAGCTCTCTCATTCAGTCAAATGTTGAATCAGCTCTGTGACTACCTCAGCTGCAAGTTTAAGGCCGCAGCAACAATGTCCTCTCTGTGCCCTTCACACAGAACAGTCAGCTGCAGCTGCAGACTATTTTCAAACATGCAGGGCCTGTTTTTTTTTTTAATTTTACAAACCAAAGCCACCTTTACGTTTCACCTTCAAGGTTACAGTGGGGAGAGTTTTAGGGGCCAAAAAAACCAACAGTGATTAACTGGCTGTACTCTACCAACTCAGTGCCTCGCAAGTGGAGCATTAAGAGATCAGTACTTCCCTTAATAGTTGGTGAGGCCAAAACAGATTTACTTGAACAAAACTTTAAAAAAAATCATGTTGTCCAATGCATTGTTTGTAAACATATCAAACATAGTAAGTATATTTGAATAATCAGTAGTGATAATAATTCTGCTTCCTAGGGACAAAAAAAAAATCTAATTAAAACTATGTACTCTTTGTTTCTAGTTGGACTCATTTTCTGAGATTTTCTGGTACTAAGTCATTAAAGGACATTTCAAGAGCAGCAAAGATTGATGAGTGCCGCTGTAACTGAGCTGCAGCCTCACTAAAATGCAGAGAAACATCACCTGAGGCAGGCAGAGGAGGACATGTTTCAGCTGTGTGTTAAATATCTCAATCTTCAACCCCTGTAGCACCTTGCCAACGCTCTATCAGAGTACGCTGTCTTTACTTGTCTGCTAGGATGCCTGGTAGTTGTGTTCCATGGAAATACTCCGTCTTACATGCCTGTGCACACATCCTCCACACTCTACTCCTAACTTTGTGCCCTTTCACGCTTCCTCGGTGCCCCACTTCCCCACTTTGCCCTTTCAGTCTCTAATTGAATTAGCAGAGTTGGAGGCAAGACTCTGGAGGCGCTCGTCGGTCAATGGTCACACCGCTTCTTTGTTAATTACCTGCAGAAATGATGGTTATTTCCTGCCTTCACAGGAAGCAGTGCATTGAAACCAGATTTCCCAAAGAACTCTATGTAATCTTGCTGTCGGCAGAGAATCAGGAGGAGGCAAGGATTTTATGTCCATCTGCTCCAGTCTCTGTTTCTAATAAACCTTTTAGTCACAACTTACTTCTTTGTTTGGATTTAAAAATCTGAAAAAAGGAAGACTGTTTAAATTTGCTGAGTAGACATTGTGTCTGTTTATTTTTTTTATTTTTTTTTAATGTAGAAAAGAAAACCCACGGCCAACTGATTTGTGATTTGAGCGTAATTGAAGGTCACACATCTGTCACACAAATAACAGGGAATGGCTTAAAGACAGAACAAGAACAACAAAGGAGGAGATTTGCCTCACATGTGGTTAAATATGTGTTGGTCTCCTTGGACTGTGCCAGTAAAGAAATGGGGTGAATATGATCCAAGGCCTTCTGGATTCCCAGAGGAGTGCAGAGGCCATTGTGCAGTTTGTAACTCAAGACCCAGACATGAATAGTGCTTGTGGGATAATGAGTAATCTGTGATCAACATATGCGGCTTGTGCCTTCTGTTGTTTTCCACGGTTTATTTGGAGGCAGTATTGTTTTGGTAGAATGCTGTTAAGTCAGATGTTTTCTCTACTGCATTGTACTGTTATTGTTGTGCGTTAGTTCCCCATCTATCTTCTCTTTCCCTTTTTGTGTCATCAACAACGATATTGTGTCTTTGCACTGGTTGTTTATTTATGTAGCAACAGACGCAGATCAGATCAGACTGGATATAGCAGATCCAGAACATTGTTAAACACAGACCGTAGGAGGCAATAAAAGTCGCTACCCAGATCTTTTATTTAGCACAGTGTGCGATACATCTCAAAACTCACAAAACTCCATTTATTCAAACTGATAAGCCACCAGTGCTCGATCTAGCTAAATTATCCTCAGTAGTATTTTTCTCTTCCATACATTTTTAATACAGGGGCAATATGGCAGCTGCAATTCAACTAATTGTGTTCAAGTGTGTGTCGAAACTGCTGCGTCACTGGCCTTGATCTCCACCTTTCCTGTAGGATTTCAAAAACTCAGAATCTTTGAAAAGGTTGTGAATTGCTCATTGTCCACTCAAACTCTTCTGTGCAAATATTAAATTGTTTTGGATTTTAAATTGCAAATGTAGAGGACAGAATGCATGACTTTCTACGTGAAATGGGGCATAGAATTGTCTTCTTGCGATTTTTGCAGATATTTGAAGATGATACAATCATTTTAGGATGAAAGAACTTTAGCTATTTATACCTACATTCATTTCTACTTTTGAACTATTTCAGACTCGAATTTATAGATGAAATTATTTTATTAATAAACAGGAAAGATTTACTTTTCAACACAATTGTACAATCAATTAAATTAGTCATAGCTTTATTTATGAAGCACCTTTCAAGGATGTTGCTGCAGTTTAAAGTGCTTCACATATGAGTGATAAGCTGTTAATTAGACATAACACAGTTTAATAAAACAAGTTTCTGGGTTCAAATCCAGGCTTGGGGCTCTCTGTGTGGATTTTACGTGTTCTCCCTGTGCTTTAGTGGGTTCTGTCCAGGTGCTCTTGTTCCAAAACATGCATGAGTTAGGTTAACTAGAGATTCTAAATTGGGCGTGATTTTGAGAATGGGTGCTTGTCTGTCTCTCTGTGTTAGCCCTTCAACAATTTGATGATCTGTCAAGCTGCCTCTACAAGCATTTTGTGTCCTGCATGTCAGAACTATCAGCAGATTCATGCTGGAGGACCTGAGGGGCTACATTGGGTAATGCACAGTGAGACTTATATACTGGGGTAAGATCACGAAGTTCTTTTAAAACAAGTAAGATTATTTTAAATATGGAAACTGACAGGCAGCCAGTTTAAAGACTACTACGGTGTAATGTGCTTTCTCTTTCGGGTCCTAGTAAGCAGTTTGGCTGCCAAGTTCTGAATAGCAGATACTAGAATACATTGTATTGTATACAATACATTGTTTGATATAGAGAGATCAAATACCATTAGAGTAATCAGGCATACTAGATATAAAAGCATACCAGATTTGAAAGCGTATGAACGTGTATCAGTTTCTCTGCATCACTCAGAGAGAGAAAAGGACGTAATTTAGCAGCAATGCTCAGAAAAACTGCAAAAAAAACATCAAGAAAAAAACCAAGACCTAAATATCAGACTTTACAGGCCTCACTTGGTCATTTTTATATTTCACAACAGTGCAACTAGAAGAAGATGAAAACAGTATGGTTTGTTTGGAAGGGTTGCCAGAAGAAAGCATCTTCTCTCTTAAAAGAACATGGCATTACGACTAAGGTTTGCAAAGTTGCATCTGAACAAACTCCAAGACATCTGGAACAATGTACTTTTGATAGACACGACCAAAGTGGATATGCTTGGTCATAATGCACAGTCCCATGTTTGGCAAGAACCAAACACAGCATATCAGCACAAACACCTCATACCAACTGTCAAGCATATCAGCACAAACACCTCAAACCAAATGTCAAGCACGGTGGTGGAGGTGTGATGATTTGGGGTTGTGTTGCAGCCACAGGATGTGGGCACCTTGCTGTCATTGAGTCAACCATGAACTCCTCTATATAACAAAGTGCTCTAGAGTCAAATCTGAGACCATCTGTCTGACAGCTAAAGCTTGGCTGAAACTGGGTCATGAAAGCCATCTATAAATGAATGCCTGCAAACCTCAAAGAACTGAAGTAATGTTGTAAAGATGAGTGGGTTAATATTCCTTCAACGAAATGTGTGAGACCGATAAAGTCATATAGAAAACAGTTGCTTGTGCTGCTAAAAGTGATTCTACACCTATTGAGTCCTCTGAAAACTGGAAAACTTCACGTGAGTGTAAATGTTAAAAAGTAGCAGCCTGAAAATCGATCCCTGAGGCGCCCCACTGTTTTCATTTATACGTTTGAGCAATATTAATATATATTCTCACAAATTATTTTATACAAAGATCCATCATGAAAACAGAAAAATATTACAGTATTTGTCTTAATCCCTTTCTCCCATACTTCTTGGTAATTCATTTTTCCCATGTTCCAACTTCTGTTGGAAACTCTTTAAAGCACCAATACTGGTTGGAAATGACTCAAGATGAGTGCAGGTTTCTACACTTTTCATGAGGTTGTGAGTTTTTAAAATTTACCCATCAATTCACATCCTTCTTTTTCTTTCTTTACCTTAATTAAACACAAGAAACCTCAAGAAAAAGCTAAGTTTAACTTAGATAACACTGAATGAGACCATATCCCACGTTTCCCACGTAAGTAGTGGGTGTCTGCATGGCCCATTATCTGTAACATTTTGAAACCAGTGATTTGACATTTAAACCCACTTTTTCATGCATCTTCCAGTGTAGCCATTCAGAACGACTATAAACACATCTGAATTCTAACATGGTCAGACAGCATGTCTTGAGTACTTATTACTAAGCCATTCCCTCTTATTACGTCATAAACAAAATGTTATAGTAAGGTCACAGGTGGCACATAAGTGGTTTTCCAAATTTTCACCTACTAATGATATCACGTACTACCTACTAATGAAAATAAGAAGTGTCTGATTGATTCAGATCATGATTACTCAGTTGAAAGCTAACTAAAATAGATGAAAGAGGCTGTGTAATGGCCTAGTCTTCCAGTTGGTCGGGGATTACCAAAATGGTTATAATTCATACTACAAAGGAGTAAATGTCTATACCAAAAATTAGGAAATCCATCCAGCATTTGATTTAAAAACATACATGACAAACACCTGACAGTTTGAGAAGAATTAGGATTAAGACTCAAAGGACATTGCATGTGATATTGGAGCCAGTGGGGCTTACAGGATTGAGCAAATTACCAATATTCTAAAAGGAAATTACTGGTGCCGTGGGTTCAATTCCAACATCGGATAAGAGGGAGACGCTGATTTAATGTCATCAAGAGCTGAATGTCATATTGATCTATAAATATCAATACCTTGTTCCAGTAGCCAATACATGAAAACGTTGCATCATTACATACAGCATCACATCATGTAACCAAAGAGCATGACCTTTGATTTCTAAAGCTCAGATCAATGTTACAAATAAATACGTAGCAACAAAGGGCATGTTGATCACAGAGCCCAGGGCTGTATGCTGTTATTGAACTGATCCCTGTGATTTGCAGAGAGCTGTGTCCCATTACATGCCTCATACCAATAGTAAACATCGTGTTAGTTACCATATTATTCACAGAGTACGTTCATACATGTGTCTGTGCCTGTATGTTCATAGTAGGTAATGCAGTATTAAGTGCAAGCCATCAAGAAATGGCAAAACTGAAATGTGCAGAAAGAAATTTGCACTTATTCCAAATGGAAGAAAATTATAATGCAAATGCATGTCTCACAATCAGATGCATCCCTGTAAGGCATTTTAATTATAATCCATTGCTTTATAAGTGGGAATCCATCAAACATCTGGTGTTTGAGTGTGTGTACAGGCTCCAGCACGTCAGTGGCCCATTTGTAAGGGTTTTATTGACTTAGTGCTTCTGCCCCAGGTCATTTTCAGTCAGGTGGAGTGCTGTTATCTTCTCATTGAAAGACAGTCACATTGAGATTCTGTTTGCTGTTTTACACGTCAATGGAAGCCTTTTCAAAGCTTCTCACTGCTTTTAGTCTGTGTGTCAAACTCTGCACTCTCCTGATCGCTGCTCCTACCCCCGCTCTGCCTTCACCGCCTTCACCATTTGTACCTCACAAGTTAGCTGTCAAAAAGGGACCTAAATTTAAAATAAAAAGGATCTTTAATACTAATGGAGCTTTAAAAAAATTGCATGGGAATTGCATCAGGCTGGCATCCTTGTCTTCTCTCTGGGGTATGATAATTGCAGAGGGTTGGATAGAACAGTTGGAGGTCCCAGCCATCTGCTTCTTCACTGCAGCCTAAAGAAGAGTGGTGATCAATAGTGGTCAAGTAGCAGATGACACTTCCAATCGAACAAAGGGCATATTTTACATAACAGTACTGTTGTCCCACTAAGGAAAACAGGAAAACAAACAAAACTGTTCCTGATGTAACATTTTTTTAAAGTTACTCTTTCAGTTTACACTAAATCTGGAACCATGTGGCATTACAGTGATCATGGACTGTTTGGCCTTGATTAGATAGCACACCAAAGGCTTATCTTTCAGTCTTAAATGCTAAAATGGACCGAAGGACTCAGTGTCACCAAAACGATGTTAACTGGGAGATTGGTTTTCTGGTTTCATAGAAACATTGTATAAACAAGCCTTAGTGGAAGAATTTCCACTTTACAACTGAGTTTTTAGTTTTTAATGTTATTATATGATTGGTCATGTGTCATTTCAGTCATTTGGTCATTTGGTTTTGTGCTATAAGAATAACCTACTGAAAGATGCTGCCTATTTTCACTATTTTAAGTCTCACACATGCTCACTGGTCATATAATAATGACTGTATGTTTGTATTTATGTTTGTGTCTCATCCTGGATGAATGGACCAATCTCGTTGAAACTTTCTATAGTGAGCATCAACATCTATATGGCGTATACAGATATTTTATAAAAAATACTACAGTCCCATGTATTTGTACATTTGACAGTTCAATTGAGCATTTGTATTTAGTAATTTAGTGCCGTTTGTTTAGTTTGTGCACATTCTTAGTTTGATACGATATGTATTTTAACGGTCAGCGAAACTTTTCAAGCATCATCAAAGTAGGCCACTATAAAACCGTAAAGTCTAGAAAAAAGTGCTGCAGAGCAAACAACAACAATGTAGAGATAAGAAAAGGAAGTCTGAATGATCATCATCATGTCAAGAGACAGTTTATGAAGCAACACATTGGATATTAGTTGATCTTTAATAAAATACTATATATTGATATGATATTAATATTTATATTGTTCAATATATGACATTTAAGAAAATTGCTATATTATTACAGTCAGGATTGTTCTGGTAAATTTACCAGTATATATATCTGAGCTAACACCAAAGCCCCGCATGTAGCGCTGGGTGTTAGCTAGCATCACTGAATGATTTTTACATTTTCAAGAAAATGCATTTTACCTAATCTTAAAATTTAACTTCCAGTCTACCAGAAAAGACCTATGATATGACTAGGGATGGGTATCGTTTAGGTTTTATCCGATACCAGTACCAAACCGGTACTTTTGAAACGGTGCTGGTGCTTAAATGGTGCTCAAACCGGTGCTCGAACCGGTGCTTAAAGAATGGAGAACACACACTTTGTCCAAAAACCTCTCATGTTTAGCTGTTTTTTTGTAAAAAAGGTAACAATGTTAGCCTTTTCTGCAGCTATAGGGGATTTATGGCATCACTCTTGGCTGGAAGCAGTGCTTAAACAATGGAAAAAACTCAAACTTTGTCCAAAAACCTCTCATGTTTAACTGTTTTCCACTTTTTCTTGGGTCATTTTAGCCTTTTTGGCCAGGATGAAGGGAGTATCTGCCATCAAACAAGAAGACAGCCGCATGTAACTACGACGGCGTTTGCTAGTTCACCTTACGTGCATTAATGTAATAACGTGGTTAGCCTACTCAACGGAAATTACACACGAACAACATGAAGCTACTCATGCAGAGAAGAACGGCTGCTGCTGCCATCATCATCATCCGTCATCATTTCTGCTACACTGGCAGGGCTAGGGACCAGGACTCTCCTTTTCGGATTTTTGGGGGATGTTGCTAATTCCACGTCCGATAACAGGCACCACACCCACAGTAGATGTGTGAGGTCTCGCAGCAAGCTATCAAATACGGCGCATTTCTCGGCTTTTAACAAAATGCTATACGTCACCAGGTGTTTCATCAGATTCGAGGTGTTACCTCTTTTGGACAGTATCAGCTTAAAGCACTTGTTGCAGGCTGCTGAGTTTGCATCTTTTGCTGTGAAGTACAGCCAGACTTTTGACCACTTCGCCTTGGGCATTTTTAATCTGTAGCTCTGCTCTAAAAGAACGTTCGTACCTGGGCCCGCCTACTACGCTTGCAAAGGTAAAATGATTGGCTAGAATCCAAAGTGTATGACATCTCAGGGAAAAAATCACCGAAATAAAGCACCGAAATGTGTGCTGCTTTTCAGTCTGGTTACTACCGTTTGTGTCAGAACCGGTGCCATTATGGCTAAATAATGGTTATTATGAATTTCATATAGCTGAAATCTTCTTATTTCAGCTGGTCCCTTTAGCTAAGGACACAGCAGATTTTATCCCTAGCATCCTCCTATGTTACACTAAACCTCTATATTGCTTCCTTCACTGCATCTATAAACCTTCTCTGAAATCTTCCTCTTTCCTTCCTGCCTGGCAACTCCATCTTCAACATCTTTTGTCCAACATATCCACTATCCCTCCTCTGCACATGCCCAAACCATCTCAGTTTTGCCCCTTTAGGCTTTTTCCAAACTGCTTAGCCTGAGCTATCCCTATATCCTATGATTTCTAATTCAATTCCAATAAAAGTCTTAGCATCTTCACCTCCACCTCTCCAGACCATACATCATAGAAGACCTCAATACCATCTTGTAAACCTTACCCTTCACCCTTCTTGCTATCCTTTTGTCACAAATCACCCTTGACAAAAACAAAAAAACAAATATATGCTTAAACTGCAGTCAATATCACATTCAGTAATCATCAGCAGTGGAGAGCAATTTGACCTTCAGGTTCATTTAAGAATGTATCTAGAACATTGGATCTTATTGAAATGCTACCAGAATGTCTGTAAAAGGAAAGCTACAAGAAGCTTAAAGAGATCAAGATGAAAATGTGATCTAAAGAGACCACACAGATCCTCCATCTGCCTCCTCTAAAGCTCTCTTTGAGGGCTTCTAAAGGAAAATAGATGCCTTTGAAGAAACAGGCCTCAAGCCTCAATGGGTTGTAAAAATATTTCCACTGTTGGGATTCTTGCCAGCAAGTGAAGCTGAGACAGGAGCGTGCCTGTGCAGAAGTGGTTCTTGTGCAGGCTGAAAGTAGGAGGGCTTATCAAAGTTTTCATACTGGTCTCTGGTCGCTTCCTGTCTCCGAAAGTGCTCATTGTCTCAAAGGGCAAGATTGAAATATACATTATGAACAACACATTATGATATTTCTTCAAATGCTTGGTTCTGTTCACAATAACCAGCAAAAATGGGCTTCAGTTAGATTGGGATTCATTTTACCTCCTTATCAGGTTCATGAGCTAAACTTCCTCAGACTGCACTCCTGCTCTCATATCTGTAGATGGAGGCATCTATTTTTGGGCTCCATCAATCAATTGCATATGTTATCACAAAAGACTGTATTGTGTATCATGTCATATGTTGTTAACAGCCCTGTTAACAGTGACTAAAACCAAAACATGTAATCTAGAAAACAAGCAAACAAAATAGAAAAAGAAAACTCTCATTTTTGTTTAGTGATATTAAGCCTTTGATTGTTGGGTCAGATTTTGGCAATCTTGGTCTACTTTTGTATTTTTTTGTCCTTTTTAAAGAGTCTAATACTGTGCTGACTCACTTGAAATAACACTTCGTGAGCCAGGTCCTTCTGACCTTTTCATGTCAGTCTGTAAAGTGTACGCACAGAAAAGTAGCTCCCATTCACTTTGAGATGGCTTTTAATTTCCCACTTGCTTACATGTATTGCTAAAAGGTCATTTTTGTCTGTAGGCCATATTGATGTCAGTACTCACCTATGTTTATGTGATAATACACATTTATATCTTATGGAATCAGCTGATTACATTTAATATTATTAAAGGGGGTGAGGATTTATATATTGTGTGTGTGTTTTTTAATCCCACGTTCAGTGTGTGTATGATTTTGGCACTGTATGTGGCCTGTTTTCACATAGATAAAATACTGTCTGTCAGGAAGAGAAGGGGGGATCACTGGGCTTCCTGTCAACAAGAGGAAGCAGCCTGCACGTTTGGCTGTTAATGTCAGATGTTGGGGAACTTCATATCTAAATGCGCACGGAGAGAGAATTTACATCATGCATTGTAGTTAATTATGGAGAAGTCACAAACACGGAGTATTTGAGAAAAGCTTCATTTCATTAAACCAAAAAAACCCTCACAGACTGTTTGAAGGGCTCTGTAGAGTGAGAATGAAAAGCAGGGGGAGGACAGATCAGAGCCAGAAATATTACACATGAAGCAAGTCTGGTTTTGTTCTGGAAAAAATGCTTCTTTCAAGTTTTATGGGGAGGTTTGAAGCTCTTTATAATAAAAAGACTATAGAGCAGATGAAAAAAAATTATATACTGTATTTTCACCATATTTTCATCAATTTGAATTTATGTCCCTCAGGCTGATAAAATAGCTATTTGCTTCATTCTCATCTTCTGAAGTTAGACTATACACAACAGCTTAATTTGTACCACATACAACAATAGACACACAGCAGTAAACCTAAGAGCACACTTATAGCCAGTATTGAATCCTTAATAAAGTGGTTTTTGAGGTTCGACAACCTGATACTCAACTACAAGTCTCAACTGAATATGTGCAGCTGTGATAAACCGCCAAGCAACACTTGGGAGGAATTTGTCATTTGCACTATTCTCAACATAACAGGAGGGCTGTCAGACAGTAATTCTAAACTCTAACCTCAAGACGACCTTTCCCAGCTTTTATAGTATATACACTATCCACTATAAGTGCATGCAGTTTAATTATAACCACTTCAGAAGTGCAGCTAAAAGTCTCTTAACAGTGTCCCCAGTCTGGCAGTTCAGTTTAAGACAAAAACAATTACTTTCTGATCCACATTTCGTTTGGTTCCCCAGAAAGAACTGTTTTGTGGGGGCATTTTTGTTTTTATTGCGGAAGTTCCATGACAGAAAGATACTGCATTTGTGCTTGTGGGAAACCGTTTGTAATTGTTTCCAGCGGCCTGTTAGTTTCCAGCATTCTCGTTTATTTTTTCACTCCTGTTGTACTGTGAATAGTTGACGTCACCATGGTAGCTGATTGGCTTTTAGTTCCCCCCCAGAGTTGGGTGACAGACTTGCGAGAGAGGAAAGGAGGAGTGGGAATGAAAATAGACTGCATGCCTGCTTTGCATTGTGTATAAAGAGCAACTGCACACAAAAGCATAGGTACACTGAAAACACACGATCTACTTTACAGTCCAACAGTGATGTTGCATGTGCAAGGTCATAAAAGAATCCTCTTTTTTTTAGATGTGTTCAGGTTCTAGTTCTTGTTCTTTCCGTGGATAGTTTAGGATTGTACTAACAATTGATGCTAGTCACACGTTAACATAAGCTGACATGTCCACCCTTATGATGCACATCTTGCAAACGAAATGCAAGAAAGCATTTTAACTGCTCAAATAGAGTAGAAAAGTATTTAACTATTAGTCCATTTACAAAAGTGTGCTTTGTCTGAAAACTGGGACAAAGGACATCGACATCACGTCCAGTGAGACTTGGGTAAAAGTATGTCTCGAGTGTGTCTCCATAGCCTCAAACCTCATAAGTGGTGGGAGTTGTAAGGGCTAGTCAAAAAGTTCCCCTTGGCTGCTGAAGCAGAGATAATTGGACCCAGGTTCAGCCAGAGTTTTGGTATTCTCATCTCGAGCCAACTTTTGATCTTCACAACTTCTCCTAGCAGACAGCGTCTGTATGTGAGCAGAGTCGACTGACTACGTGACATGTTTAGACTTAATTTCTGCACGTGAGGATTTCTGATCCATTTCCACCAAGTGATGTTTTTTTTCCCTTAGATCTTGCATATGTGGATTATCATGTTTAGGGTACGCATATAGCGCCAAGTGATGAACATTAGGTCCAGTGGCAAATGCATTGTTTATGCTTACAAGGGTTTAATTAATCTGTCTCAATGTGCAAAGTCAAAGATTAATCCTATTGACCTTATAAATAACTTAATTTACAATCTGATCCCATGAGAAAGCGAGGGGTTTGAAGGCAGTGCCTTTTGTTTTTGGCCTCTGTTGTATTGTAGGCTGTAAAATTAAAATCAGATCAATCATTTCACTTTGGCCACTGCTCAATATAATGATATAATACCAGCAAAACTATTAAAATTCCAATTTGTTTTAGTTTATTGTCTTAAGTGCCAATTAACTCAACCTTAATGTGGCCATTTAAGGACATTTGGAAAGGTTGCCGATCAAATTGTGCAAATATACCTTGAATATCCTTAAGGTACGGTCGTTACAGTGGAAATAAGAAGAGTTCAAACAATGGATGTCTTTATACTTAGACTCAAAAACTTCAGGAAATTGAGAAAGAAAATAGTCCCTCAGATTTAAAATGTCAACAAAGTGAAGTACAATCTGGCAGTCTGTGGAGAAATTCCCATGTTGTTTCTCTTGCAACACATTTATATTCACACAGATTTTTTAGATTTATTTTTTTACTTTTATAAAGATGCAAACACACAATATCACATGGATGAATGTAGATTCTACTGGTGCAGATCATAAACTGTGAAGTTTCAAAGATGTAACTTGAGAAAAGTGCCCTTCATCGTATATGAGGAAGAAGCTTCTTGACCTTAGTGTGGCCGGTTCTAGAGTGCTGATTGTTCTCAGCTGCTCTACCAATGAAAAATGCAGTCTCTCTGTCTTTGAGCATGCAGGACTCTTGTTATGGACTTAACCATTTTCTGCACATCCCTCACAGCAAGCAGTACTTTGTCTGTCATCTTTGTCCGTGTGAGTGTTGCTGTATGTAATATGTCTATCATCAGGTTGCAGGAAAGAAATTCAGCCTGTGGGATGACTTCCTCGTTGAGGGCAGAAGAAGTGGTCAGCAGGAAATGACCTTGGAGGATCTGTTCCAGTGTATCAGGGTATGGCCTTCTTATTTCTTTCAGCAAGGAAACACACTTTCTTCACAGCGGGTGCTGCTGAGTACACGCATGATTTTTTTTTATTAACCTTTCCACCCCTCTACACAACGTCCATTATATATCCAGTATAACCTGACTTGCTATTTTACACTTACCCTCTCAGAGAAATTAAAATTACAGTGAATAAGCATTAGAGAATAAAAATCTTCTTGCTGTTGAAATTTGTAGTGGGTTAAAGACTGGCTTTGATAAGTAAACAGGTAATTGCTCCTTTTATTACTAAAACAATACTTTTGAAAATAAGATCTACAAATTCATGCAGTGAACAGTTTAACTGAAAAGCTTGTCATAACTGTTGCATTTTCCTGTTTCTGCACTGTTTTTGTCACAGTTTTTGTACCTTTTAAGTCCTCTCAGCAGTTCAGATTAGAGCTGTGCTTTGGTTGAAGGCAACTTTGACACTGTTGTACTTTAACCACGGTCTGGGTTGTCCATCTTATCACCAGTGACAAAAGACAAGAGCAGCACATGATACTGAATTCAGTCCTCTACTGTGAGGAATGGCAAGCCGTTTAATTTCAGGATGTCACTTCCATCCCAGATAGAGTGGTACAGCTGACTGTTGACCTGAATGTCGTATCCTAGAATGCAGTGATGGAAAACCCATCCTTAACATCCCATTGTAACTCTTCCTGTTTTTAGTGCGATCTTTATTACTTTTCTACACTGTACATTTGATCTCTGAGTCACTGTCTTCATCATACGTATGAGATATGTTTGTTTCAACCAGAACATCTGAGCACAGCACAACCAGCCTATTTGTTAGGTGCTTGCAATCTTGCTCTGAACAGACATTTGGTTTATTGATGGTGTTGAATTTATTTTTTCTGAGGAAGCAAAGGGAAAATAAATTGGCACGTCTTCTCAGTGCTCCAGTTGTTTCTTTTAACCTTTTAACCACTGGGTTTCCTTAGTTTGCTTGTGGAGTTTTCTGAACTGCTGCAGACTTACAGCTCTGCAGACTGGTGTCCTTGCAGAAGGACATCAGTCTTTGTTACTGCGTGCACTCTATCTGTGTTTACTGTCATGGCTTATTGTGCTTATTATACTGTACTACAGATTTAATCTTGACTATTTGTCTTTGTGCAGGAAAAGTGCAACTTGAATGTCTGCAGTCTTTTCTATGGGAATTCTGTCTTATTCAATGGACACAAAGAGAGGCTGAAGAAGAGGTATGTCTTAAAACACAGATACAGTACAAACTGCCCATCACTACCTTTACGTGACCTTTGCTGCACATATAAACAGTCACAATAAGCAACAGTCTCCTGTTTGTTTAGAGGCTAATGAGGTGTTTCCTCCTAGGCGGTGAGGAGAGAGCATGTTGACACACTAACACGCATCACTAAACACAGATGACTGAAACTCCTCCTCGGGTTTCCTTCTGTTTGTTGAGGAAAGACGTTAAAGAATAAAATGAGCGTGACATTCTTTTTCTGCGTTTTAGAAGAAGCTATGGTATTTGACCCATTCAATGCTGCAGCAAATTAAAGGCATGTTTCATTAGCTCCAGGGTGTTTGAAATAAATCAGATGACTCGTGCTGCAAACTCTCCTTATCAGTTAAATAAAGACCCTGCAGGATTTTTCGATTCCTTGAAGAGAGTAGGAGGGAAATGTAATAAATCACTTTTCACCTCCAAACTTTATAGGCAACGGCTCACTGGGTAAACTGAAACATTCGATTATTAGTCCCGTCTGCCAAAATAATATTGTGAGTACTGGAAGCTCAAGTCTCTGGGGAGCTGGTGTTGTTGTTATGATTAGGTTAACCCACAGGGAGAGAGAGGTGCAGACTGCGGGCCATGTGGACAGCAGACCATACAAGATAAATGTCCTCTGGAGTATTCACTTCCTGTGCAGTCACCCTGTCCAGAGCTTGGACCAGTGAAAAGGGAACATAAAAACTTGGACAATGCATTTGTTATTGGGGTTAATTTTCTTCTATCTGCTAGTTATTAGTTATGTTTAAGATTTTTCATGCAATGTAAAGCCATGTGGAGATATATACTACAAAAGAGGTATTAGTAGGAGCACCTGATTAATAGTGAGAATATGTAGTTGTTCAACACAAACTTTGATTTCCACATTATTATTTAGAATAGCTTATGATTTTTTTTTTTTGCAGGGTGTCTGATGTAGTGAAGGAGGTAACAAAGGAAGACATCCCTCCACATAAGAAGATGCTGGAATTAATCCCGTCATTTTCTGAAGACGAGGACTGCGAGTCAGTCCCAACGATCAGATACCTTTACTTGTGATACCATCAGCACAGTTTCAGTAAATATGAGTTTCATGGATCTGCTGCTGTGTAACAAGGGGACTTCTCAGGATCTAACATTTAAAAATGAACAGATTTTATTACCCGAGCTTGATATTTGAATGATTTTCTTCTACGTTTTTATTCCTCGTGTTTTTAAATTATTGAAATGGCATGATTTTTGTTAGACTGCATTCTTTGTTGTGTTAATGATCTATGTTTAAAAAACACTGATATATCGATTTATAAATCATTTTACGGAAAATGAGGAATCTTGGCAAACTGCACTCTTTTACCTAAAGTTTTGAGAAGTTGTGAAGTTGCAAAGACATACATGATAGATCTCGCACTACTGGGCCAGTGTTGGTAATTTGGCTTAAGTTAAGGTCATGCTGTGCACAGTGTTTATGGATACGGAAGATATACTGCCATATGTTCAGAGTGGAGAAGCCAAAGTCATTTAGCAGGATTTCATCTGTCCTCAGCATGCTTCTGTACATTCCCCGCCCCTTTCTGCAGCCTCAATGTTTCACTCCACACCCTCGCATTAACAGGCTGACATTATTAGCACGCTCTTGATGCTCTTGTCTGAATTTGATTTATATAAAGTGAATCAGCTCTGTAATTTTCTCTGCAACTACTTAATATATGTCTTCAACTTTACCTTGTAATTTGCATGATGATGCAATTTGCGATTACATTCAGTTGGAACAATAAAATGCCTCTTTGAGGAACAAGTTATTTCTGTGTATTTCATGAACAGACTTCAGTTCCCCATCATTTAAAATGTTCTTTCTCTGCTGGTATTGTGCATGCAGTACTGTGCAAGTCTCTTGAGCCACCTCGCATTTCTTTATATATATTGTTTCCGAGGAGCCAGATGTTCTCCAAATTTTCAAAGTTGCCTTGAGTAATAGTTCTTCAGGCTTTCTGAAGAGTTTTTAATTGGACATTGGATGCCTTTAACTCATTTTTAATTTTGTCCTTGACTGTTTTAATCCACATTACACTAATATATGACCTATTTCAGCGTAAAAAGGCACCTAACTCAATGGATAAACTAGTGTAGTGCCTACATATAACTGACAACTTAGCAAAGAAACAATTTCAATTGTATCTTTAGGCACTTTAGATACTAGCAGATTGTTGCAAACACAAAAAACATTTTGGTGTTTTTTGAATCTATGAAACAATGCCAACAATCATTCATTTGACACTAATGAAATTTTGCCCCAGCAAGCAGATTCCTGAAGAGCGTCTTGATGCATTCTCAGTCATCCAGGTAAGTAACTCAAAAGTTGATTCTGTTCATCTGGACGTAGCGATTTCAGTGGGAGAAACATTTCGTCACTCATCTAAGTCACTTGGATGAGTGACGAAATGTTTCTCCCACTGAAAACGCTACGTCCAGATGAACAGAATCACCTTTTGGAGATTCCTGAAGAGAAATTAGCTGAAATGTGGCATATCTCTGCAAGATGTGCAGTGTGGGCTTCAAAGGAAATTGGACAAGTGGAGGACAAAAGAAAAAGTGACAGACGTACGAAAACTATCTACAGCAGATGAACAACATCTGAAAGTCCAGCAATAACTTGACACAATACCTGAGACATGTCTGGCTCTTCAGTTGATCTACCTTCTGTTTGCTGTGAAGAAGCCTTCTTAAGAAAGGGAAACAGGCAGAAAATGCTAAGGCATGCTAAATTACACAAGAACTGGACTTATAGTTATTGGAAACAGGTTTAATGAACTGTCATGGTTTGGGACTGGATTTCAGAGAGTGGTCAAAAGTGATGGAATTATGAACCCAGAAATGTATCGTCAGAAGTTGATCCACCATGCAATACCATCTGAAAAGCATCCGATTAGCTATAGATTCTTTTTATTTATTTTTTACCATGAGAGTGATGCCAAACACACTGCCAGTGTTGTAAAAGCATACCTGGATAGAAACACACATAATCCAGCAGTCACGAACCTGCCTCTCCACAGTTGCCTTATATAATGTATTTCCATATGCACGTGTTTCAATAAACTGGATCTAGTTTAGGCTTTCCTAGGAAAACATAAAGAAATGAGAAGAGGATCAAGACTTTTGAACTACACTGTGCAAGTTTTGATGCACACCACTCCCTTTTCTTAATCTGGTACAAACTCTGTGCCCTTTACACAGCTCCTAAACCTTGTTTTGTATTTGTTTTCTGTTTGTTTTTAACTAATTGATGTGATACAATAATTATATCAACGCATTTCAGTCGTTTTATGTCTGCTAAAAGTTGACACAAAATACTGCTGTGATGATGAAGCTTTAGGATGATTAAAATTATTTGAATGCAAAACATTGATTGTTTTTTGTACATTTTTAATATTCTTGTAGCATTTAGCACTGCTCAGACAAACAGGGACAGACAAATTTGCATTAAATAATAATACTAATAATAAAAATAATAATAATCAGTTTTTATTCCAAAAATATAAACACTGAAAAAACAATAGTTCTTTTGAAACGGGTGTCTGTAGGTACAGTCTTCAGATGTAGCCAATGATGTCATTGCATATGATGGGCTGCCGGCTCCCTGTCTTCATGAGAGCGGTGAACTGGTAAAAATCAGTGTCCAGTGTATGTAGACCTGTGTGGGACTGGTGAAAGAAAGGTTTGAGTCCTTGGAGTCCCACGGGACAGGACATTCGTTTAGAAGCCTCTGCACTCCTGCAGCCCTTGGTGGAGTCTCCTGGCCTCTGCCTCATCTCCACACCTTTGGACACCCCTGCAAGTTTTCGGCGCATGTTAACCAGAATGTCTTTGGCAAGACGTCGGCCTGCATTTGGTTTTTGTTCTGCTGGCTCAGGAAGCTCCGGTAGGTCCATCCAATTCTTTATTAGGTCAGCAAAACTGTTGTCACCCAGAACCAAGGGCTGTCTGTTCCTGCTGCGGCTCAGCAGCATTGTCGTCCAGTCCTGTTGCTCACTGGCCTCGAATGATGTCCAGCGCTCCAGACAGGCGTCTGATGTTGATTTGGGTCGGATACGACCAGAAGGTCCTCTGTTTGTGCGGAGACAGGCAGAAGAAGAAACTCGTATGTTTCTGGTCCTCCTCAGCACCACGCCTTCATCAGGCCAAGAAGCTTCAGAGTAACCTGAGTCAAAGTCCACACTCTTCTCACTGCTGGGAGAGCCCTGTTTCAGCCTTTCATGCTCCTGTTGCTCTTCCTCCTCTTCCAGTGGGCTGGCCAGGCAGCAGGCAGAGTCATAGGTGCTGGCTTCACTGGCATCAGAAGCACGCAGTCGAGTGAGTCGCTCTTGCTGTGCCCTCTGTTTGTATAACCGAGTGACAGCGAAAGACTGAACACATGGTTCGCTAAGTGGCCTCGGCCTGCTTATCTGCTTCAAATCCTGCAGGGATCTCCTCATGTACTGCATGTGGTCCCGGAGGCAGTCAGAAGAATCTCCTAAACACAGCTGCACAACAGGAGAGGCAGACAAACAGTTAGTGGTGCAAGGAGATTTTAAATAAAGTCTATTCAAAATTGACATGTCCACCAAAACTACTTAAGTAAAGACAAGCTATGTTCATTCGTTGCAACAGCCAAGAGAGCTCCTAGGCCGCTTTCCAACATATCCCATCATCCCCTGGCCATTCTAGCTATATCTTGAACAGTTCAGTGTGTTATTTCCAGGACTCGGCCAGTAAGATTTTTACCAGCTGAGATCACTGTGCTCTCTGGCCTTATAAGAACTCAAGCATTCCTGAAAAACCTCAGCTTTATGGAGACCATCCCATGCAATATAAGTCCAGAAAATGAATTAAAAGCACAGGATGCACATTTCATACTGGGGAAAACTCTCCCTGCCTCCTAAATTTAGAGCGGAAGTTGAACAAAGTAGAGCTTAGTCTGGAGTGGAGTGTGAAGGCTCACATATCCTCTCTGGATTCCCCTAGTTCACAGGATGTGGACTGGCATGTATTATAAAACAGGAAGTGACAGCAACATTTTGGAATTGCACAAAGATCATGTGCTCAGTGTTAATTAAACCATCTTCGAGTAGGCAGTATAATTATATTGATGAAAAAATCCTTTAAATTTTAATCTGCACTTTGATCATTACAAAAATGAAGAAAAAACTACAATTTACTAAGAGTTTCTGGGTCAGGGAGTTGCAAAAATGCCTCCAGTCTAATCCGTAATGCTATTGTTTAGTTTTCAGGTTCTTACAATATTTGGCTTGCTGAGCTTCTAACTCCTGTCACTGTTTGTCTTGGAGTACTAAAGGTGCCACAATGCCATGATGTTATCACAGCTGTGGGTGCTGAACCATTTGGCCTCTGGGGGAGACTTCATCTGACATGCAGAGACATCCACTGTGAGATTCTGTGGTCAGTCTGCCACTTTTAAAATGCCCTGTTCTTCTTGGCTGCTTTCACACAATGGGCTAGAAGTGATTCACCCAGCTGTGTGCTTTTGGCAAAGGCAATTCCGGTTTGAATTAACAGTGACTTGGTGGATTAAAGCACTATAAAGAGAAGTTGGTCAAGAAATAAAATAAAAACAAAACAGAAAATAAATGCCAAAAAACTAGGATAAGCCAGTGTCTTAAGAAAGCTTCACATAGTGGGTTTACCAAGGGGTTTGGGGCATTTGTACTCTTAATGAAACTAATGCAGCACCTAAAACACAAGTAAACTAAAGAAAAAATAAACTTACCATTGCTTCTGAGAAAGTGAAGTTCAAAGCCTGTGTTTTTTTTTCTGCAAAAGAAAAGAGAGTAGTGGATTAAGTTTTGAGCGTGTGGCAACTACCACCCTTCCTAAAAACACAGCGGTTTGCCAATACTCACCTCTGTATGTGGCTCCAAATGAATCGCAGCACAATCAACAACAACTCCTCAGACGAACAGCTGATCGGAGGTTTGTTCGCTCTTTGTGGGTCCTCTCTCCTCTGAACCAAATGAAGCTCCGTCAGCGGACTTTGTCGATGCTGAGCTTTTTGTCGCAGCGAATCAGCACAGCCCATTAAAAAACCAGCCAATAGTGAGTCGCCTGAAATAAGATGCCCCCTGGAGTCATTTCAGTAGTTCCCGCTGTGCGTTTCACACCACACTGTTGGGACTCCACATCTGGAGCTCTTTAAATTAGACACCTGAGAATACTCAAGTCGTCCAATTGCTATTTTGAATTTTTTGAGCACTATACATTTCCAGCAGAGTTATTATAGTTTTTATAATCTCATTTTGACTGTTTGTTTTTTTATCCGTTTAGTTTCCAGAGTAGTGCTGCTCGTTTCGGTTTAGTTGTTAGTGTTTGGAAATGTTTTTGCTATTTTCAGTGTTAATATTAGTCTTTTATTGTATGGAGGAAATATGCCAGAGACAAGATTTAGGAAGATTAGTATTAGCAACAAAAAATAACTCTGAGTTTTCAGACAAGTTAGAATAAACATGCCCGTTAAATACTCATGAGCTAAGTTATGATACAGTTTATTAGATTAACAAATACTAAAACTAAGGACATTACCTCTATATCCCCCCCCCCAACTTTACAAATAATTTCAGTTAGTTTAAACCTTTACTAAAAGTCTATTTTTTTATTTTAGTTAAATAAAATGTTTTTTCTTCCACGTGCAGTTTTAGTTATTTAGTTATAATATATATAATGAAAAAATAATGAAAAATTGTGATTTCAGTTGATAAACAAGCATTTAAAATACATTTTTTAATTCTCTCCAGAATCGTGCAGGCTACTAAAGGCCTAAAGTCCCAGGTATGTATTGATAGAAATAAATCTACATGTCGCCACCTTGTGGATCTTTTCCACAAAGCTTCTTCAGCAATGCGTATTCACTATTCTATTCTAATGGTCCTTTTGAAACGCAAAATACCTTCTGGCATGACTACCGCGCGTCATTATCTCACCTCTTTATATGCTGACAACACTCTGTATTGTAATTCAGCAAAGTTTAGGTTGCAGTCGCACTCATTTCTTTGCTTTAAGTACCTATTACATGCTCAGTTGCAAGAACTAACGTGTAAAGGATGTATTAAAATAAAAGAAAACAAGTTTGGCTTATAGCTGCAGTTTGTCCGAATGGTATTTATATAGTCTTGTTTTACCAAAATACTTTTTAGTTTAGTTGTATGATTGTCCTTTTCTTCTCAGTTTTTTGTTGATGTCTTTTTAATCAGCAAAGTGCTTATTCTATATTTTAAAGTTGCTCAATTCATTGTCTTTAGTGTCCTTCTGCTAGTGAACTGGTTAAAAAAATGAAGAAACAAAATAAAGTATTCTGAATTTTCCCTTAACACATCACACAGCAGAATAAAAGATCATGTGACCAAACCTTTATTTACGTTTAACAAGTGAATGACTTTTAATGTTAACAAACAACTATCATCCATTTGTCTTGGTATTGTGGTGCATCCTAAATGACAGATTTTGTGAACTGAAGTGGAGTAGAAATAGCCCTAGTTCACACTATGAAGATAGCATGTCTCTAAAGAACAAGTGTAAACAGATATCAAGGCACAAACATATGTAAAAAGACTTGGATTGAAATAAAAAGTACAGAACGATCCATGTTAGGAACAGACATAACCACTTAAAAATTTTGCAGATATCTTAAAAGTGACACATAACCATTTCTTTTAAGAAGTTACTTAAGGAATGTTAATCAGTTTGTGGGGAATACAAGCTAATCTATGGACAAGTCATGCAGAACAATGCACTATAGTACAAGAGTGAATATTGATTCTGTGTAAACATTGTACAAAAAACATTTTCCCTTCATCCATTTTCATTCTCCATGCTTGTTGGTTTTCTTCTAAAAAATAAGTTCTGTTTACAGTCAAAAGGTTCATAAAATGCCAGTTAACATAAGTTAATAGAATTTTTATAAAAAAAGGTTCATTTGACTTTATCCTTTTATTAAAATGCAAAAGTAAAAGGCAAAGTAAAATGTAAACCTAAAAGGAAAACACAATAAGAGATCCAAATATAAAAGAACGCTCAATAAGTCAAATAAATACCAAGAGGTTCCCCAACTGGTCCACGAAAATGGAAAACATGTTTTTTGTTTGTTTTTTTCCCCCAGTGTTTTGATTTAGTCGTTTGGTATAATGAGATTGCAGGTCTTAATTGTGTCAAACTTTACTCTTACAACAATCATTTATTGAAGGCCAGTTACACAGTTTCCAAATGCAATTAAAAAAGCAGATCTTTTCATGTAAGTGCCTTAATTGTTATTTGATTGCTTTTGTCAAATTAGAAAGTTCTCGGTCATATATGTGTACAAGTAACCCCTGATAAGGAGCAGTAAGCTATACAGTATATAAAAACAATAACAACAGATCAGACAGATAACGTGATGGTTGCAAAACAGTGATTGTTAAAGTTCTTTCAGGTTCCCCCTCTAGGAATCAGTTCTCTTATGGTTTTCATTATGAAAAGCAGTAATCATTCATGGCTATTGCAGTCACTCATGCAGTCTGTGTGCGTCGGGTTTTGTCCTGCATGAAAAGACAAACAAGTATACATTCTTTAGACAAGTTAATGTACATAAAATAAAATGAAGAAAAAGAAGCTCCTGTTTCACGTTTGACTTTCTGATTTCTAGTGTTGATTGCAAATTAAATTTTTAGTGAAAAAATTGCACAGATCTTGAGAAGTTAAAAAAATGCAATGTAAAAAGTAATTTCACTCAATTTAAATCACATTCAAATAAGTCACTATACAAATTCATGCTGAAAAACTCAAAGTTCCCAAGTTCTGTCTTCCCTTTAATTTTCTTTTCAGCAGACATGAACTTAATTTTGTATCACAGCAATGACATTTGTCTTACTCTGGATAATCCACTGTTTACTATTGCCGAACAACAAGGCAACCCACTTGATGCGCTCAAGCTAAATGATTTTTGCCAGCTTTTCTTACACATTACTTAAGCGATGAAGCATTAAATTAAAATGTTGCCAATTTATTTCTTCACAGTGATAAATTATTACAGCTCTAGACTGAATATTAAGTTGTGCCAGTACAGACAATACATAGCTGATGAGATCATTAATAGGCCACCTAAATGACAACCCAAATGAAAATACAATGAATAACAGCCCATTAGACTTTACGGTAACATTTCTACCCACTCTGAAGCATACCTTTAGAAAAGACCACAGTCTTTTAGGTTGTTCTTAATAATAACGTCAGTGACAGCATCGAAGACAAACTGCACGTTCTTGGTGTCAGTGGCACAGGTGAAGTGGGTGTAGATCTCCTTGGTGTCCTTTTTCTTGTTCAGGTCCTCAAACTTGGTCTGGATATAGCTGGCAGCCTCATCAAACTTGTTGGCGCCTGTAGAATATGATTTAAGAGACAAGGAAGCAGTTTATTATCAAGTTGAACTTTCTGCAGAGAATGATCACAGATGCAGTATCATTCCTGATGCTCCGCTGTGTACCTCCGTACTCGGGGAAGCAGATGGTAAGAGGGCTGCGGGTAATCTTCTCCTCAAAAAGATCCTTCTTGTTGAGGAAGAGGATGATGGAGGTTTCGGTGAACCATTTGTTGTTGCAGATGGAGTCAAAAAGCTTCATGCTCTCATGCATTCGGTTCTAAAGAGAATCAAAACTGGTCATGGCTCATGACTTTCACTACAGTGTAACAGTTCATCAGCGCTGCCACCAGGGGACAATGTTCTTCTATATTATAAAAGTGAGGACAAATATTTCAGGTACTTCACAGCATCTCTTGGCCAAATGTCTCCTGAGCACTTTCTTTAAGCAATTCAAGAAATTGGGGTTAAATAGTTCATGTGCTATAACTTGAACAAATAGCTATTACGTCTTTTATTGCAAAATTACACTTCACAGTGAAGCTCAATGAGCTAATTTTACAACATGGAGCTGACTATCATTCAGCCATTATAAGGAGGGATGGGAAATGGTACATTCCTTGCAGTGCAATATAATGTAATGTATCACATACTGAAAATGAGCCTGAAAGCAGATTTATGAAGCTAGTAAAGTGATATCATCCATACAGAAAGAGGCTCACATACAAGTACACATACACACAAGCATAAGAGGGTGGACTTTTCCTTACCATCTCCTCGTCCTCTGCCAGCACCAGGTCATAAGCACTCAGTGCAACACAAAAGATAATGGCTGTTACTCCTTCAAAACAATGAATCCACTTCTTTCTCTCTGAGCGCTGGCCTCCCACATCAAACATTCTGCCAGAGAGATCAAACAAAGGAGGTAAATTGTGTGTTTGTGTGTCTATATTTGGGGAAGGAGGTCACAATAAAAAAAAAGGAGTAATGTGAACCTAACAGGGGAAAAAACTGCTATTTCAGGAAAAGTGCTGTGAATGAAGGAAGGGCAAACTTAGAGTGACATTCAATGCCAGGAAATAAATTGGCTTTCATGTAGTTGTTTGGGGACCAAAAATGGTGAGGAGGTGGAGAGACGTCTGTCACATAATTTATCTGATAAAAGACTGCAGGGTCAGTGCAGGATAGAAGAGGCAGACAGGGTCCATATTCAGAGTAAAGCTTCAGTTAATGGAGATGCTGAGACTTGATTAAAACTCGCAGAAGAGAGGTGTGAGAAAAGCCTACGGAAAGATGAAAACAGTTCACCAGGACAACTACTGTATACATATATAATACTGGAACCCAAAATGAAGTTTCGACCAGACACAACGTGATCTAAAGCCAGCCACTGTCAATGGTGACAGCATCGGCTTCATTAAGGTGAATAGAGCAGAAACAGCACAAACGTGGCTTTTTTTGTATTGATCGCTTTCATGCATTATTTAGCTCAAATACTGAGGCTGTAACACAAAGCAAATATCAGAGATTATCAGGAAGCAGGTCACACCAAAGCCAAGTGGATACAGTTGCCTTTTTATTACCGTACCCATAACCTCTTAATATGTATTAAAAAGTGCATTAAAATGTGTTGAGACCCAAAAAGACAAAGAAATCTGCAAAAAACCCCAAAAATATAGCTCATCTTTTTTATCTACCTGCCACTCTCTTTCTCCATTTATACCCTTTGCACATTTATATAACATACTTTACATATTCACTTTACATATCTATGCATGCATTACTATCCCACACATAAGTGCTTGGGCTGGGTTAGAGCACATTTTATGTAAGACCAACAGTACTAGTTCTGTGCCATGTCAGACAAACATGTTTTATTACTAAATAATGCTCTGGTTTTATTAAGGAGGAGCACTGTGGGAAGGATCTAATTTATTAGTCAGCTCTTAGCGCAATCACAGTAATTAAGCTTTTAATTGCTGGTATAATTTGTCTTCTGATGTTTTAACATATTTCAAGCCAGGAGGGTCACTTGCCTCTTAACGCTATAAAGATTGAGATCAAAATCAAGTGTAGATTTTTTGTGGTAAACTAGAACCACGTTAACCCATGAACTCTGGAAAATGTAGAGAAAATCAGGTCCTCTCTTGCCCTTTTCACAGTCAACATGGTTCATTTCCCTCATAAATCCCCATGAACTGCTGATGAGACACCAAACACGTAAAACAGAGCAAAAAATAGTTTCTTTTAGGCACGTTTTCATGGTTGAAAATAATCCTGTGCAGAAGGCGCTAACAGTGAACTCTACAGATTGATACTGCTCTATTCTTAGATGTGCAGATATCAGACATGAACTACTGTGGAGCTGGCAGGTTAAAGACAGTTTTCATGTTTGATCAGACTGAGCAGTACAGTTTCCACAGCTTTGCAAGGTGTGGTCGAGAAAGGTTCAGGGCTGCAGCTCACATCTTTCGCCTGTCTTCACACAAGGAAGGTCATACGACTCTAGAACAGGTATCTTGATATGCCGCTGTCTACACTAATTAAATGACAACATGCCCATATCTAATATTCAAGTGACATTTTTGCCTTACTGCTTTTCCCAAATTATGTTCGGCATCCCACTAAAAGTCAAATATGTGTGTCAGATTGGTGACCTATGACCTATGGTACCCTGCCTCTTGCCTATGGGGAGGGGGCTCAACTTTCAAGTGAGGGTCCCAGAACTCTCACAAAACAATGCAAATGGCTAAAGAAGTTTAAACGTGAAAAAAAAAACAACCCAATTGTGACAAAGTGAAATTATAATATATTTTTTTCATCTATATATTTATTTTGTTTAAAAAATATGTCACTTTTAATTGACAGGTTATTGATATTGAACCTTACTTGAAGTGGAGTTCCTTGAAAGTGAAGTGAGTCTCAACAATGCCGGTTGTCTTAACCCGAGTTCGTAGCACATCTTGCTGGGTCGGAATGTAATCTGTTTTAGCTATCCTCTCCAGGTCATTCAGGTAACTTAAGACAGAAAGAGAGAGAGCAAGGTTTCAAAATGACTTTACAATCTGCAACAAATGAGAGACAAAAACAACAACAGGAAGGCGTGTGGCTGCTGAGGCACTACCCAAAACTGCAATTTTTGAGTCACTTGAATAGCTTTAAACTTTTGATTTCTGAAGTGCTTTTAAAGGAAGTGTGTAAATCAGGTCCTACAGTAAAGTTATAGTCAAATGCAATGTGCATCTTTCACTCTAGCCAGTTTAGAGTTGCAGAACTACAACAGAAAAATAAAGTTTCATTATTTCTGGCTTTTTTTTATTGCTCAGCTTTGCTATCAGTTTGTTTCACTTGCCACTCAACAAAAACATCTTGTGGCCCATTTCCTCATAAATCACCACTATAAAACTGCTGACCAGCTACAAACAAAATTGATTATTATTCTCTGTAATGCGAGTTATTATATCCACAAACATTTCATATTTGCTATCTTTTCATGTGGCCTAAAAACGGCTTTTCTAGGTGTGTAACATCATGCTGATATTTAATATTCCCTCTCAGTAGATACAATGCTAGAAGTATATCACTGTGTTTCATCAACAGATTAAAACCTGCAGCTACATCTACATACGGGTATTTAATCCAACATACTATGTTCCTGTTTCACTCAGTGCAGAACTCATGGCTGAGTTTGTATATGTGAAATTGGTTTTGCAGCATATTTTCCTCTTGATTGATTCTGTTGTTGTAAGATTTTTGTGCTATAGCGCCTCCGGCCAACGAGTTTCCTGCAGATGGTAACACTGAATATTGGTTGTGACTCTGCCTCGGCCGCACTCATTACTAAAATTGAGCTTGTCAGAGACCAACAGCTACACTGAATACTAGTTATCTGTTGGCTTAATTCTGCCTAAGATCTCTTTAGAAGTTATTTGTCTGCTTGAGAAAACACGTCTGCACATTTACTTTGCTGACCTTAATCATTTATAATTTGCTGCAGTACGCTGCTGCATCTCAGATGTCTTTTTCTCTTTGTCCATTTCAGCTTACCAGCTGTGCATCTCCTGCAATAGAAGTGTGTAATACTGCACAAGCTGTAAGGCTCTGTATTAAATGCATTTTTTTTGGGGGGGAGAGACGATGACACATTTTTCATCATCACTCCAATTTGCCATGGTACTTGTGGTGTGATGCTTGATTTATATTACACCTGGGGCAGGGATAGCTCAGTAGGTAAAGTGGTCGCCCCATGATCGGAAGGTCGGCGGTTCGAATCCACTTAACGGCTACCCTGAGGTACCCCTGAGCAAGGTACCGTCCCTACACACTGCTCCCCGGGCGCCTGCTTAGTGGGCTGCCCACTGCTTCACTGAGTGAATGGGTCAAATGCAGAGAAAAACAAGTAATTTCCCCATGGGGATCAATAAAGTATCCATTATTATTATTACCTTTAATTTTTGCTCTTATGTTCCTGGGTGATTTTTCCTTTTCCACATCCCTTCTGTATTTCCTGTCTGTGTCCTCTGCTTGCCTGTGTGAGTCCTTTGTCCTTTTCAACTCCTCATGATGCTTTTGTTGCATTTGTTTCCCTGTTTTGTTCCTTTTGCCTCCCTCATTTTGTTTTTTATCTGTGTCTTATTATCCATCGCTCCTGATGTGGATATAGTCTGCTTGTTTTCCCCCAGTCTTTGTCAGGTCATTACCCTCATCTCTGACTAGTTCCAGTGTTTTCCTCAGTTTCTTGTGCAAGCTCCTCACAGTTGGTTTGCTTGCACTGCTTTATGGATTTTATTGTATTTTTTTTCTCCTGCTACCTCAGTGCCTTGCAAAGTTCATACTAAAGATCTCTTTATTTTACTGCTTGCCTTCAGTCTCCCACGATGCCATCAACTGGGTTAAAAAATAAAATCTGATACCAACGTAACACAATCTCTACAATGTTAAGCTGGTATAGGCCTTTGGAGTAAAATGACATCATAGCATGCAGAACAAACCCCATCTCTATACCCATTATCACATGATAAGAAATACAGTCATACTCTCCATCATATTATTCTGTTTTTTAAAGACATGTTGCCTTTAAGAGCAGTATTCAATATGAAAAGCATGTGGGGGAAAGGAAACATTATAAAGACTATCCAAGAAAGAAGGTAATTTCTTTTGTTTTTGTTTTTTATGTCAAAATTTACAACTCATATTTCTCACTTCCCCTCAGTCCTTTTTGCATTTTCTCTGCTATCTGACAGACTGCTGGTCAGTAGGGGAGTGTGAAAGCACCATGTTTGACACTGCCTGGCTTACACAAGCATTGCATCATCATCCGAGGCCAACTGGGAGCTTTACTTGCCCAGCCAGCCCACACTTCACAGAGAAACTGAGATATATATCCACCATTTCAATCGGGCTGATCAAACCATTCATGCATACTTAAAATGTTACAGAATAATTAATGAGTTAACAAAACCTATAACTATAACAAATGACTACAATTTTTGTTTTGTCTCACAGCACAGCAGCCATTACAATAGATTTTTTAAATGGCATGACAGAGTTGTTGCGGAAATATCACATAAAGCAACATTTCATACTTTTACATAGCGCTGCCACAAAATTAATCAGCATGTTCCAATAAAAAATGACCACTTGAGGGTGTTATAAGAACTATCAATTCTCAAAGTTTACTTCTAAGCTAATTTTCCTTGAAGTAAACACATTTTTTTTTAAATCTAATTTTTTCACTCCCCCAAGACAAATTATTCGGTGCTCTGCTTATCGGGTTATAGTATTAAAGAATCAAACCCAGAGAGGGAGAAATAATCACTAAATGAAAGTTAGTGAACAATCCTTCCTGTCTCTATGACTCCCAGGAGAAGTCACAAACAGGTTCAAAGCTCCCACATATGACCGAGGCTGAAGGGACTGCACATCCCTTCCAAAAAATAAATTTAAAAAAATCTCAAACTATAACTCTCTCGACCTTTATGCCTTTTGAAATAGCAAATGTAGTGATTTAGTTCTTAAACAAATCTTCATCTGTATATGAAAACAACTGATAAATTTCCCAATTAGTCACATTTCCATTTGTAGAGGATTAATATAGCGTCTGGTGTAAACAGAATGCATACTGACTGACGTACGAGCAGGAGAAGATGCTCATGGTGGAAACCTGAGACTATGCACAGTAAAAATCAGTAAATTTGCATTTAATTAACAGATCACAGCAGAAAAATATCCGCCCACAAATTCACACTCACTATGCCGCCGAGTCGTTCAGCTGGTATTCTCGCGATCTTGCAAAGCAGCTCTGTATGCCGCTGTCACTCCACAGTCGCCTGATCACGTTAGCCAAGTCATCAGGGAGAATGCCCTGTTCCTCAGCAGCTGCAGCCAGGGCAAAGAGCTGCTGGGCATCGTCCTGCAGGGGGCAATAAGGACACAGGAGTGGGTTGTTAAGAACACTGCAACTAAAACCAAGGCGACAGCTGCTATCCTTGACACAATCAAACATGATCAAAGATCCAGTTGGTTCTTAAAGACAAAGAGTTACATGCTCTTATGTACAGGACATTAAAGAGTAACCGCTGTTACTTCCCCTTCTATAATGGCTGGGAGGGAAGTCGTTCCTGAAGCAAATTTCATATAACTGATCAAATGACAAAAACCCTAGTTGTATTTCTCTGGTAACTTTTTTTTAAAAATTTCAGCTAAAGCTAAGGAATAAGGTTAAGAAATATCTAACAATGGCATTTAGAAATAGAAAGGATATTTCTTCTGCCAGTACAATCAAGAGGAAAAATTACAATGGCAATTAGCTGGCAAACATGTTCTGATAGTTCTTGAATTCCTGCAAAATGGCACCACTGGAAACCAAAACATATTCTTCAGCTATGGAAATATTTAGAAACAAGCTAACCTGTGTAACATGTTAGAGAAATTTCAACAGGCAGTTACAATCGGATTTTGATTTAAATACTAGGGGTGCAACGATACACAAAATTCACGGTTCGGTTCGGTTCGATACTTTGGTGTCACGGTTCGATATTTTTTCGATACAAAAAAATGTTCATGCCTTTTTAATTTGTCATTTATTAAAATTATAAATATATATTTTAACTCAAAAGTACAGTTTTTAAATTTAACCCTAACCCTTGTGCATGTTTTTTATTTTGACAGCGAATACGCACCTGCGGACCACTTATGTGCAGCCCTGGTTATTTAGCTCATCATATCACAGCCACAGAAATTCTTTTGTCCATGAAACCATAAAGCTGCACTTTCTTTTTGCCTTATAGTCTGATTTGTCATAACTTCTCCGTTTTGTGGTAAGCTTTTCTTTGGCTGTCACTTCTTCACCCTGACCTGTCTTATTTGGCTCAGCAGAACTAAAATATAAATCCTGCTGCTTTTACACACACACTCACATAAGCTCAGCGATTCTCTGCGCGATCAACCTCTCACATGTTTAAGCTGCGGGAGATTTCACTTGTCATGTTTGCGTAGTAAGCTAACAATTAATAAGACGATGTCAGAGGAATTGGTGTGCAAATTATCATCACTCACAGATCAGTGCTGTCACTCTCTATACACAGTTCGCAGGATTGCAAAGTGAAAGCAAAAAAACAAGCGCAAATTCAAACGGGATTTCAATATGTCACATATTGACAGTGGCTCACCGATGCCAATGACATAATTAGTGTGAATGCTTGAAAAGCATTCACAGTATTGTTCTTCTAATCTTTATTATTAGTGTGAATGCTTGAAAAGCATTCACAGTATTGTTATTCTAATCTTTATTAGTGTGAATGCTTGAAAAGCATTCACAGTATTGTTATTCGAATCTTTATTATTAGTGTGAATGCTTGAAAAGCATTCACAGTATTGTTATTCTAATCTTTATTATTATTATTATTATATATTCCGTACGTTTTTTGGCATCTCACTCCTTCAAAACCGTTCAACTTAGAAAAACCATTCAAACACCGTTAGATTGCTATTCTTTTGGACAACACTGCTTCTATTTTTCATATTTTTAACACTTATATTTTTAATTTTATTCAACTTTATTCAACAAAAATTTATAATGTATTTCAATGGGGAGACCCTTCAAATCCTCATTCAACTTACTCATTTTTAAACTCTTACTACTTCCACATACATTGACATAGAGCCACCATTCAAACTTTAAAACGAAGACAAGACATTCAACTATTCAACTTGTATTTATCTTTTCAATATCTATTATACTTTTTCTTCAGTTCCAGTTTAAGTTTCATGATGTTTTTTCACCCGTTTCAGAGTTTATAATGAGTGTGTATGGGACGGAATGTTGGGGCTAGAGTGAGGCAGCTCAACTGCTAGAGTGAGAGGAGCAAAAAAATTAATCTTAAAATCTTTTTTAAAACTGCTGCTGTGTCCGCAGCGTTTGCTCTACAGGTATGATTTTACCCTCAAAACGTAGCCATCGCTGTCCTCTTTCATCCAATGTGTTTACTATTGTACTAGGTGTTATGGTTCTTTCATAAATGTCACCAATGCACAGCCTCCTCCCTCCAACTCTTCCATAGACTCTAATGTTAAAACGGCTCAGAAGGTTGGTTTGAAAATCAGAAGAGCATGGTGTTTTTACACTGTCACCACGTCCATATAATAAGCTCCACAGGCATGAAAACTGAGAATTAGGTAGACTAGACATTGCTGTCGCTCACGGTGAAAGAATTTCGTCAATACGACCTATACTTTTCATTTGGGAGCGATTTGTTTCGGCCTGACTTTTCTGTTCATTTTAAGCAGCAAAAGTGAGGCGCATGTCTGTGTGCGTGTGTATGGAGCCATTGGGTGCGGTCACTATAGCAACCAGGCTCACACCTGCCTGCTTAACGAGCTCTCTCTGCCACTCTGCCAAAGTTCATCTTAAACACTTCTCTTTCAACTGCTGCTGTGTCCACAGTGTTAAAGCCATCATTTTACCCTCAAAACGTCGCCATCGTTGTTCTTTTTCCAACATCTTGTCTTTCAAAGCTCAGAGATGTAAACTTTTTAAACTGTGTGGGTCCAAGTGGAGGGATCACATTTTAGTCATTCAGTGATTCAAAGAATATGACCTTTTAATATTCATTCAGATGTTTTCTGACTCTGAATGTTCTTTTCTCATTTCTTAGGTTTTTCTAATTTACAATTAAAACATTTTCAGCTTTTTTCCAACTTCTTCTTCTGTGTAACCTTCAGCTTTTAGCAGTTCAGCACTGTTGTTTTCAGGTTAAATTCAGGTTTTTTTTTTTTTTATCTCATTCAAAATTTTTAACTCAAAATTCAGCAATTAATTCATTTCAGTGCATACATTCAGATTCAAGCATTCACACTGCAGTTTCTTCAGAAAATGCACTTTCTAGTTAGTGTGAATGCTTGAAAAGCATTCACAGTATTGTTATTCGAATCTTTATTAGTGTGAATGCTTGAAAAGCATTCACAGTATTGTTATTCTAATCTTTATTATTATTATTATTATTATATTTTATCTATTCCGTACGTTTTTTGTAATCCTATAACTTCAAAACCGTTCAACTTAGAAAAACCATTCAAACACCGTTAGATTCCTATTCTTTTGGACAACACTGCTTCTATTTTTCATATTTTTAACATTTATATTTTTAATTTTATTCAACTTTATTCAACAAAAATTTATAATGTATTTCAATGGGGAGACCCTTCAAATCCTCATTCAACTTACTCATTTTTAAACTCTTACTACTTCCACATACATTGACATAGAGCCACCATTCAAACTTTAAAACGAAGACAAGACATTCAACTATTCAACTTGTATTTATCTTTTCAATATCTATTATACTTTTTCTTCAGTTCCAGTTTAAGTTTCATGATGTTTTTTCACCCGTTTCAGAGTTTATAATGGGTGTGTATGGGACGGAATGTTGGGGCTAGAGTGAGACAGCTCAACTGCTAGAGTGAGAGGAGCAAAAAAATTAATCTTAAAATCTTTTTTAAAACTGCTGCTGTGTCCACAGCGTTTGCTCTACAGCCACCATTTTACCCTCAAAACGTAGCCATCGCTGTCCTCTTTCATCCAATGTGTTTACTATTGTCCTAGGTGTTATGGTTCTTTCATAAATGTCACCAATGCACAGCCTCCTCCCTCCAACTCTTCCATAGACTCTAATGTTAAAATGGCTCAGAAGGTTCGTTTGAAAATCAGAAGAGCATGGTGTCTTTCCACTGTCACCACGTCCATATAATAAGCTCCACAGGCATGAAAACTGAGAATTAGGTAGACTAGACATTGCTGTCGCTCACGGTGAAAGAATTTTGTCAATACGACTTTTACTTTTCATTTGGGAGCGATTTGTTTCGGCCTGACTTTTCTGTTCATTTTAAGCAGCAAAAGTGAGGTGCATGTCTGTGTGCGTGTGTATGGAGCCATTGGGTGCGGTCACTATAGCAACCAGGCTCACACCTGCCTGCTTAACGAGCTCTCTCTGCCACTCTGCCAAAATTCATCTTAAACACTTCTCTTTCAACTGCTGCTGTGTCCACAGTGTTAAAGCCATCATTTTACCCTCAAAACGTCGCCATCGTTGTTCTCTTTCCAACATCTTGTCTTTCAAAGCTCAGACATTTAAACTTTTTAAACTGTGTGGGTCCAAGTGGAGGGATCACATTTTAGTCATTCAGTGATTCAAAGAATATGACCTTTTAATATTCTTTCATATGTTTTCTGACTCTAAATGTTCTTTTCTCATTTCTTAGGTTTTTCTAATTTACAATTAAAACATTTTCAGCTTTTTTCCAACTTCTTCTTCTGTGTAACCTTCAGCTTTTAGCAGTTCAGCACTTTTGTTTTCACGTTAAATTCGGGTTTTTTTTTTTTATCTCATTCAAGATTTTTAACTTAAATTCAGTAATTAATTCATTTCAGTGCATACATTCAGATTCAAGCATTCACACTGCAGTTTCTTCAGAAAATGCACTTTCTAGTTAGTGTGAATGCTTGAAAAGCATTCACAGTATTGTTATTCGAATCTTTATTATTATTATTATATATTCCGTACGTTTTTTGGCATCTAACTCCTTCAAAACCGTTCAACTTAGAAAAACCATTCAAACACCGTTAGATTCCTATTCTTTTGGACAACACTGCTTCTATTTTTCATATTTTTAACATTTATATTTTTAATTTTATTCAACTTTATTCAACAAAAATTTATAATGTATTTCAATGGGGAGACCCTTCAAATCCTCATTCAACTTACTCATTTTTAAACTCTTACTACTTCCACATACATTGACATAGAGCCACCATTCAAACTTTAAAACGAAGACAAGACATTCAACTATTCAACTTGTATTTATCTTTTCAATATCTATTATACTTTTTCTTCAGTTCCAGTTTAAGTTTCATGATGTTTTTTCACCCGTTTCAGAGTTTATAATGGGTGTGTATGGGACGGAATGTTGGGGCTAGAGTGAGGCAGCTCAACTGCTAGAGTGAGAGGAGCAAAAAAATTAATCTTAAAATCTTTTTTAAAACTGCTGCTGTGTCCACAGCGTTTGCTCTACAGGTATGATTTTACCCTCAAAACGTAGCCATCGCTGTCCTCTTTCATCCAATGTGTTTACTATTGTACTAGGTGTTATGGTTCTTTCATAAATCTCACCAATGCACAGCCTCCTCCCTCCAACTCTTCCATAGACTCCAATGTTAAAATGTCTCAGAAGGTTGGTTTGAAAATCAGAAGAGCATGGTGTCTTTACACTGTCACCACGTCCATATAATAAGCTCCACAGGCATGAAAACTGAGAATTAGGTAGACTAGACATTGCTGTCGCTCACGGTGAAAGAATTTTGTCAATACGACTTTTACTTTTCATTTGGGAGCGATTTGTTTCGGCCTGACTTTTCTGTTCATTTTAAGCAGCAAAAGTGAGGTGCATGTCTGTGTCCGTGTGTATGGAGCCCTTGGGTGCGGTCACTATAGCAACCAGGCTCACACCTGCCTGCTTAACGAGCTCTCTCTCTCACTCTGCCAAGATTCATCTTAAACACTTCTCTTTCAACTGCTGCTGTGTCCACAGTGTTACAGCCATCATTTTACCCTCAAAACGTTGTTCTCTTTCCAACATCTTGTCTTTCAAAGCTCAGAGATGTAAACTTTTTAAACTGTGTGGATCCAAGTGGAGGGATCACATTTGAGTCATTCAGTGATTCAAAGAATATGACCTTTTAATATTCATTCAGATGTTTTCTGACTCTAAATGTTCTTTTCTCATTTCTTAGGGTTTTCTAATTTACATTTAAAACATTTTCAGTTTTTTTCCCAACTTCTTCTTCTGTGTAACCTTTAGCTTTTAGCAGTTCAGCACCTTTGTTTTCAGGTTAAATTCGGGTTTTTTTTTTTTTTATCTCATTCAATATTTTTAACTCAAAATTCAGTAATTAATTCATTTCAGTGCATACATTCAGATTCAAGCATTCACACTGCAGTTTCTTCAGAAAATGCACTTTCTAGTTAGTGTGAATGCTTGAAAAGCATTCACAGTATTGTTCTTCAAATCTTTATTATTATTCCATATTCCGTACGTTTTTTGGCATCTAACTCCTTCAAAACCGTTCAACTTAGAAAAACCATTCAAACATCGTTAGATTCCTATTATTTTG
This sequence comes from Mchenga conophoros, assembly GCF_057382185.1. Taxonomy (NCBI): domain Eukaryota; kingdom Metazoa; phylum Chordata; class Actinopteri; order Cichliformes; family Cichlidae; genus Mchenga; species Mchenga conophoros. The sequence continues at coordinate 24,778,804 of NC_140530.1, forward strand.
GACATGACTGCTTCTATTTTTCTCATTTTTAACATTTATATTTTTAATTTTATTCAACTTTATTCAACAAAAATTTCCCATGTATTTCAATGGGGAGACCCTTCAAATTCTCATTCAACTTACTCATTTTTAAACTCTTACTACTTCCACATACATTGACATAGAGCCACCATTCAAACTTTAAAACGAAGACAAGACATTCAACTATTCAACTTGTATTTATCTTTTCAATATCTATTATACTTTTTCTTCAGTTCCAGTTTAAGTTTCATGATGTTTTTTCACCCGTTTCAGAGTTTATAATGGGTGTGTATGGGACGGAATGTTGGGGCTAGAGTGAGGCAGCTCAACTGCTAGAGTGAGAGGAGCAAAAAAATTAATCTTAAAATCTTTTTTAAAACTGCTGCTGTGTCCGCAGCGTTTGCTCTACAGGTATGATTTTACCCTCAAAACGTAGCCATGGCTGTCCTCTTTCATCCAATGTGTTTACTATTGTCCTAGGTGTTATGGTTCTTTCGTAAATGTCACCAATGCACAGCCTCCTCCCTCCAACTCTTCCATAGACTCTAATGTTAAAATGGCTCAGAAGGTTCGTTTGAAAATCAGAAGAGCATGGTGTCTTTCCACTGTCACCACGTCCATATAATAAACTCCACAGGCATGAAAACTGAGAATTCAGTAGACTAGACATTGCTGTCACTCACGGTGAAAGAATTTTGTCAATACGACTTTTACTTTTCATTTGGGAACGATTTGTTTCGGCCTGACTTTTCTGTTCATTTTAAGCAGCAAAAGTGAGGCGCATGTCTGTGTACGTGTGTATGGAGCCATTGGGTGCGGTCACTATAGCAACCAGGCTCACACCTGCCTGCTTAACGAGCTCTGCCTGCCACTGTACCAAGATTCATCTTAAGCACTTGTCTTTCAACTGCTGCTGTGTCCACAGTGTTACAGCCATCATTTTACCCTCAAATTGTCGCCATTATTGTTCTCTTTCCAACACCGTATCTTTCAAAGCTCAGGCATTTAAACTTTTTAAACTGTGTGGATCAAAGTGGAGGGATCACATTTGAGTCATTCAGTGATTCAAAGAATATGACCTTTTAATATTCATTCAGATGTTTTCTGACTCTAAATGTTCTTTTCTCATTTCTTAGGGTTTTCTAATTTACATTTAAAACATTTTCAGGTTTTTTCCAACTCCTTCTTCTGTGTAACCTTCAGCTTTTAGCAGTTCAGCACCTTTGTTTTCAGGTTAAATTCGTTTTTTTTTTGTTGTTGTTTTTTAATCTCATTCAATATTTTTAACTCAAAATTCAGCAATTAATTCATTTCAGTGCATACATTCAGATTCAAGCATTCACACTGCAGTTTCTTCAGAAAATGCACTTTCTAGTTATATTTTATTTTTCCGTACGTTTTTTGAAAGCCTACTCCTTCAAAACCGTTCAACTTAGAAAAACCATTCAAACATCGTTAGATTCCTATTATTTTGGACAACATTGCTTCTATTTTTCTAATTTTTAACATTTATATTTTTAATTTTATTCAACTTTATTCAACAAAAATTTCCCTGTATTTCAATGGGGAGACCCTTCAAATTCTCATTCAACTTACTCATTTTTAAACTCTTACTACTTCAACATACGTTGACATAGAGCCACCATTCAAACTTTAAAACGAAGACAAGACATTCAACTATTCAACTTGTATTTATCTTTTCAATATCTATTATACTTTTTCTTCAGTTCCAGTTTAAGTTTCATGATGTTTTTTCACCCGTTTCAGAGTTTATAATGGGTGTGTATGGGACGGAATGTTGGGGCTAGAGTGAGGCAGCTCAACTGCTAGAGTGAGAGGAGCAAAAAAATTAATCTTAAAATCTTTTTTAAAACTGCTGCTGTGTCCGCAGCGTTTGCTCTACAGGTATGATTTTACCCTCAAAACGTAGCCATGGCTGTCCTCTTTCATCCAATGTGTTTACTATTGTACTAGGTGTTATGGTTCTTTCATAAATGTCACCAATGCACAGCCTCCTCCCTCCAACTCTTCCATAGACTCTAATGTTAAAATGGCTCAGAAGGTTCGTTTGAAAATCAGAAGAGCATGGTGTCTTTCCACTGTCACCACGTCCATATAATAAACTCCACAGACATGAAAACTGAGAATTAGGTAGACTAGACATTGCTGTCGCTCACAGTGAAAGAATTTTGTCAATACGACTTTTACTTTTCATTTGGGAACGATTTGTTTCGGCCTGACTTTTCTGTTCATTTTAAGCAGCAAAAGTGAGGCGCATGTCTGTGTACGTGTGTATGGAGCCATTGGGTGCGGTCACTATAGCAACCAGGCTCACACCTGCCTGCTTAACGAGCTCTGCCTGCCACTGTACCAAGATTCATCTTAAGCACTTCTCTTTCAACTGCTGCTGTGTCCACAGTGTTACAGCCATCATTTTACCCTCAAATTGTCGCCATTATTGTTCTCTTTCCAACACTGTATCTTTCAAAGCTCAGGCATTTAAACTTTTTAAACTGTGTGGATCAAAGTGGAGGGATCACATTTGAGTCATTCAGTGATTCAAAGAATATGACCTTTTAATATTCATTCAGATGTTTTCTGACTCTAAATGTTCTTTTCTCATTTCTTAGGGTTTTCTAATTTACATTTAAAACATTTTCAGTTTTTTTCCAACTCCTTCTTCTGTGTAACCTTCAGCTTTTAGCAGTTCAGCACCTTTGTTTTCAGGTTAAATTCGTTTTTTTTTTTGTTTTTTTTTAATCTCATTCAATATTTTTAACTCAAAATTCAGCAATTAATTCATTTCAGTGCATACATTCAGATTCAAGCATTCACACTGCAGTTTCTTCAGAAAATGCACTTTCTAGTTATTATTATATATTCCGTACGTTTTTTGGCATCTAACTCCTTCGAAACCGTTCAACTTAGAAAAACCATTCAAACACCGTTAGATTCCTATTCTTTTGGACATGACTGCTTCTATTTTTCTCATTTTTAACATTTATATTTTTAATTTTATTCAACTTTATTCAACAAAAATTTCCCATGTATTTCAATGGGGAGACCCTTCAAATTCTCATTCAACTTACTCATTTTTAAACCCTTACTACTTCAACATACGTTCACATAGAGCCACCATTCAAACTTTAAAACGAAGACAAGACATTCAACTATTCAACTTGTATTTATCTTTTCAATATCTGTTATACTTTTTCTTCAGTTCCAGTTTAAGTTTCATGATGTTTTTTCACCCGTTTCAGAGTTTATAATGGGTGTGTATGGGACGGAATGTTGGGGCTAGAGTGAGGCAGCTCAACTGCTAGAGTGAGAGGAGCAAAAAAATTAATCTTAAAATCTTTTTTAAAACTGCTGCTGTGTCCGCAGCGTTTGCTCTACAGGTATGATTTTACCCTCAAAACGTAGCCATGGCTGTCCTCTTTCATCCAATGTGTTTACTATTGTACTAGGTGTTATGGTTCTTTCATAAATGTCACCAATGCACAGCCTCCTCCCTCCAACTCTTCCATAGACTCTAATGTTAAAATGGCTCAGAAGGTTCGTTTGAAAATCAGAAGAGCATGGTGTCTTTCCACTGTCACCACGTCCATATAATAAGCTCCACAGGCATGAAAACTGAGAATTAGGTAGACTAGACATTGCTGTCGCTCACGGTGAAAGAATTTTGTCAATACGACTTTTACTTTTCATTTGGGAGCGATTTGTTTCGGCCTGACTTTTCTGTTCATTTTAAGCAGCAAAAGTGAGGTGCATGTCTGTGTGCGTGTGTATGGAGCCATTGGGTGCGGTCACTATAGCAACCAGGCTCACACCTGCCTGCTTAACGAGCTCTCTCTGCCACTCTGCCAAAATTCATCTTAAGCACTTCTCTTTCAACTGCTGCTGTGTCCACAGTGTTACAGCCATCATTTTACCCTCAAATTGTCGCCATTATTGTTCTCTTTCCAACACCGTATCTTTCAAAGCTCAGGCATTTAAACTTTTTAAACTGTGTGGATCAAAGTGGAGGGATCACATTTGAGTCATTCAGTGATTCAAAGAATATGACCTTTTAATATTCATTCAGATGTTTTCTGACTCTAAATGTTCTTTTCTCATTTCTTAGGGTTTTCTAATTTACATTTAAAACATTTTCAGTTTTTTTCCAACTTCTTCTTCTGTGTAACCTTCAGCTTTTAGCAGTTCAGCACCTTTGTTTTCAGGTTAAATTCGGGTTTTTTTTTTTGGTTTTTTTTTTATCTCATTCAATATTTTTAACTCAAAATTCAGTAATTAATTCATTTCAGTGCATACATTCAGATTCAAGCATTCACACTGCAGTTTCTTCAGAAAATGCACTTTCTAGTTATTATTATATATTCCGTACGTTTTTTGGCATCCAACTCCTTCAAAACCGTTCAACTTAGAAAAACCATTCAAACACCGTTAGATTCCTATTCTTTTGGACAACACTGCTTCTATTTTTCATATTTTTAACATTTATATTTTTAATTTTATTCAACTTTATTCAACAAAAATTTCCCATGTATTTCAATGGGGAGACCCTTCAAATCCTCATTCAACTTACTCATTTTTAAACTCTTACTACTTCCACATACATTGACATAGAGCCACCATTCAAACTTTAAAACGAAGACAAGACATTCAACTATTCAACTTGTATTTATCTTTTCAATATCTATTATACTTTTTCTTCAGTTCCAGTTTAAGTTTCATGATGTTTTTTCACCCGTTTCAGAGTTTATAATGGGTGTGTATGGGACGGAATGTTGGGGCTAGAGTGAGACAGCTCAACTGCTAGAGTGAGAGGAGCAAAAAAATTAATCTTAAAATCTTTTTTAAAACTGCTGCTGTGTCCACAGCGTTTGCTCTACAGGTATGATTTTACCCTCAAAACGTAGCCATGGCTGTCCTCTTTCATCCAATGTGTTTACTATTGTACTAGGTGTTATGGTTCTTTCATAAATGTCACCAATGCACAGCCTCCTCCCTCCAACTCTTCCATAGACTCTAATGTTAAAATGGCTCAGAAGGTTCGTTTGAAAATCAGAAGAGCATGGTGTCTTTACACTGTCACCACGTCCATATAATAAACTCCACAGGCATGAAAACTGAGAATTAGGTAGACTAGACATGGCTGTCGCTCACGGTGAAAGAATTTTGTCAATACGACATGTACTTTTCATTTGGGAAGAATTTGTTTGGGCCTGACTTTTCTGTTCATTTTAAGCAGCAAAAGTGAGGCGCATGTCTGTGTACGTGTGTATGGAGCCATTGGGTGCGGTCACTATAGCAACCAGGCTCACACCTGCCTGCTTAACGAGCTCTGCCTGCCACTGTGCCAAGATTCATCTTAAGCACTTCTCTTTCAACTGCTGCTGTGTCCACAGTGTTACAGCCATCATTTTACCCTCAAATTGTCGCCATTATTGTTCTCTTTCCAACACCGTATCTTTCAAAGCTCAGGCATTTAAACTTTTTAAACTGTGTGGATCAAAGTGGAGGGATCACATTTGAGTCATTCAGTGATTCAAAGAATATGACCTTTTGATATTCATTCAGATGTTTTCTGACTCTAAATGTTCTTTTCTCATTTCTTAGGGTTTTCTAATTTACATTTAAAACATTTTCAGTTTTTTTCCAACTCCTTCTTCTGTGTAACCTTCAGCTTTTAGCAGTTCAGCACCTTTGTTTTCAGGTTAAATTCGGGGGTTTTTTGTTTGTTTTTTTAAAATTTCATTTAATATTTTTAACTCAAAATTCAGCAATTAATTCATTTCAGTGCATACATTCAGATTCAAGCATTCACACTGCAGTTTCTTCAGAAAATGCACTTTCTAGTTATTAGTGTGAATGCTTGAAAAGCATTCACAGTATTGTTATTCGAATCTTTATTATTATTAGTGTGAATGCTTGAAAAGCATTCACAGTATTGTTCTTCTAATCTTTATTATTCCATTTTATTATTATTATCTATTCCGTACGTTTTTTGAAAGCCTACTCCTTCAAAACCATTCAACTTAGAAAAACCATTCAAACATCGTTAGATTCCTATTATTTTGGACATGATTGCTTGTATTTTTCTCATTTTTAACATTTATATTTTTAATTTTATTCAACTTTATTCAACAAAAATTTCCCATGTATTTCAATGGGGAGACCCTTCAAATTCTCATTCAACTTACTAATTTTTAAACTCTTACTACTTCAACATACGTTCACATAGAGCCACCATTCAAACTTTAAAACGAAGACAAGACATTCAACTATTCAACTTGTATTTATCTTTTCAATATCTATTATACTTTTTCTTCAGTTCCAGTTTAAGTTTCATGATGTTTTTTCACCCGTTTCAGAGTTTATAATGGGTGTGTATGGGACGGAATGTTGGGGCTAGAGTGAGGCAGCTCAACTGCTAGAGTGAGAGGAGCAAAAAAATTAATCTTAAAATCTTTTTTAAAACTGCTGCTGTGTCCACAGCGTTTGCTCTACAGGTATGATTTTACCCTCAAAACGTAGCCATGGCTGTCCTCTTTCATCCAATGTGTTTACTATTGTCCTAGGTGTTATGGTTCTTTCATAAATGTCACCAATGCACAGCCTCCTCCCTCCAACTGTTCCATAGACTCTAATGTTAAAATGGCTCAGAAGGTTCGTTTGAAAATCAGAAGAGCATGGTGTCTTTCCACTGTCACCATGTCCATATAATAAACTCCACAGACATGAAAACTGAGAATTTGGTAGACTAGACATTGCTGTCGCTCACGGTGAAAGAATTTTGTCAATACGACTTTTACTTTTCATTTGGGAACGATTTGTTTCGGCCTGACTTTTCTGTTCATTTTAAGCAGCAAAAGTGAGGTGCATGTCTGTGTGCGTGTGTATGGAGCCATTGGGTGCGGTCACTATAGCAACCAGGCTCACACCTGCCTGCTTAACGAGCTCTCTCTGCCACTCTGCCAAAATTCATCTTAAACACTTCTCTTTCAACTGCTGCTGTGTCCACAGTGTTAAAGCCATCATTTTACCCTCAAAACGTCGCCATCGTTGTTCTTTTTCCAACATCTTGTCTTTCAAAGCTCAGAGATGTAAACTTTTTAAACTGTGTGGGTCCAAGTGGAGGGATCACATTTTAGTCATTCAGTGATTCAAAGAATGTGACCTTTTAATATTCATTCAGATGTTTTCTGACTCTAAATGTTCTTTTCTCATTTCTTAGGGTTTTCTAATTTACATTTAAAACATTTTCAGTTTTTTTCCAACTTCTTCTTCTGTGTAACCTTCAGCTTTTAGCAGTTCAGCACTGTTGTTTTCAGGTTAAATTCAGTTTTTTTTTTTTTTATCTCATTCAAAATTTTTAACTCAAAATTCAGCAATTAATTCATTTCAGTCCATACATTCAGATTCAAGCATTCACACTGCAGTTTCTTCAGAAAATGCACTTTCTAGTTAGTGTGAATGCTTGAAAAGCATTCACAGTATTGTTATTCGAATCTTTATTATTATTATTATTATTATTATATTTTATTTTTCCGTACGTTTTTTCAAAGCCTACTCCTTCAAAACCGTTCAACTTAGAAAAACCATTCAAACACCGTTAGATTCCTATTCTTTTGGACAACACTGCTTCTATTTTTCATATTTTTAACATTTATATTTTTAATTTTATTCAACTTTATTCAACAAAAATTTATAATGTATTTCAATGGGGAGACCCTTCAAATCCTCATTCAACTTACTCATTTTTAAACTCTTACTACTTCCACATACATTGACATAGAGCCACCATTCAAACTTTAAAACGAAGACAAGACATTCAACTATTCAACTTGTATTTATCTTTTCAATATCTATTATACTTTTTCTTCAGTTCCAGTTTAACTTTCATGATGTTTTTTCACCCGTTTCAGAGTTTATAATGGGTGTGTATGGGACGGAATGTTGGGGCTAGAGTGAGACAGCTCAACTGCTAGAGTGAGAGGAGCAAAAAAATTAATCTTAAAATCTTTTTTAAAACTGCTGCTGTGTCCACAGCGTTTGCTCTACAGGTATGATTTTACCCTCAAAACGTAGCCATGGCTGTCCTCTTTCATCCAATGTGTTTACTATTGTACTAGGTGTTATGGTTCTTTCATAAATGTCACCAATGCACAGCCTCCTCCCTCCAACTCTTCCATAGACTCTAATGTTAAAATGGCTCAGAAGGTTCGTTTGAAAATCAGAAGAGCATGGTGTCTTTACACTGTCACCACGTCCATATAATAAACTCCACAGGCATGAAAACTGAGAATTAGGTAGACTAGACATGGCTGTCGCTCACGGTGAAAGAATTTTGTCAATACGACATGTACTTTTCATTTGGGAAGAATTTGTTTGGGCCTGACTTTTCTGTTCATTTTAAGCAGCAAAAGTGAGGTGCATGTCTGTGTACGTGTGTATGGAGCCATTGGGTGCAGTCACTATAGCAACCAGGCTCACACCTGCCTGCTTAACGAGCTCTGCCTGCCACTGTGCCAAGATTCATCTTAAGCACTTCTCTTTCAACTGCTGCTGTGTCCACAGTGTTACAGCCATCATTTTACCCTCAAATTGTCGCCATTATTGTTCTCTTTCCAACACCGTGTCTTTCAAAGCTCAGGCATTTAAACTTTTTAAACTGTGTGGATCAAAGTGGAGGGATCACATTTGAGTCATTCAGTGATTCAAAGAATATGACCTTTTGATATTCATTCAGATGTTTTCTGACTCTAAATGTTCTTTTCTCATTTCTTAGGGTTTTCTAATTGACATTTAAAACATTTTCAGTTTTTTTTCCAACTCCTTCTTCTGTGTAACCTTCAGCTTTTAGCAGTTCAGCACCTTTGTTTTCAGGTTAAATTCGGGTTTTTTTTGTTTTTTTTTAATCTCATTCAATATTTTTAACTCAAAATTCAGCAATTAATTCATTTCAGTGCATACATTCAGATTCAAGCATTCACACTGCAGTTTCTTCAGAAAATGCACTTTCTAGTTATTATTATTATTATTATATTTTATTTTTCCGTACGTTTTTTCAAAGCCTACTCCTTCAAAACCGTTCAACTTAGAAAAACCATTCAAACACCGTTAGATTCCTATTCTTTTGGACAACACTGCTTCTATTTTTCATATTTTTAACATTTATATTTTTAATTTTATTCAACTTTATTCAACAAAAATTTATAATGTATTTCAATGGGGAGACCCTTCAAATCCTCATTCAACTTACTCATTTTTAAACTCTTACTACTTCCACATACATTGACATAGAGCCACCATTCAAACTTTAAAACGAAGACAAGACATTCAACTATTCAACTTGTATTTATCTTTTCAATATCTATTATACTTTTTCTTCAGTTCCAGTTTAACTTTCATGATGTTTTTTCACCCGTTTCAGAGTTTATAATGGGTGTGTATGGGACGGAATGTTGGGGCTAGAGTGAGACAGCTCAACTGCTAGAGTGAGAGGAGCAAAAAAATTAATCTTAAAATCTTTTTTAAAACTGCTGCTGTGTCCACAGCGTTTGCTCTACAGGTATGATTTTACCCTCAAAACGTAGCCATGGCTGTCCTCTTTCATCCAATGTGTTTACTATTGTACTAGGTGTTATGGTTCTTTCATAAATGTCACCAATGCACAGCCTCCTCCCTCCAACTCTTCCATAGACTCTAATGTTAAAATGGCTCAGAAGGTTCGTTTGAAAATCAGAAGAGCATGGTGTCTTTACACTGTCACCACGTCCATATAATAAACTCCACAGGCATGAAAACTGAGAATTAGGTAGACTAGACATGGCTGTCGCTCACGGTGAAAGAATTTTGTCAATACGACATGTACTTTTCATTTGGGAAGAATTTGTTTGGGCCTGACTTTTCTGTTCATTTTAAGCAGCAAAAGTGAGGTGCATGTCTGTGTACGTGTGTATGGAGCCATTGGGTGCAGTCACTATAGCAACCAGGCTCACACCTGCCTGCTTAACGAGCTCTGCCTGCCACTGTACCAAGATTCATCTTAAGCACTTCTCTTTCAACTGCTGCTGTGTCCACAGTGTTACAGCCATCATTTTACCCTCAAATTGTCGCCATTATTGTTCTCTTTCCAACACCATATCTTTCAAAGCTCAGGCATTTAAACTTTTTAAACTGTGTGGATCAAAGTGGAGGGATCACATTTGAGTCATTCAGTGATTCAAAGAATATGACCTTTTAATATTCATTCAGATGTTTTCTGACTCTAAATGTTCTTTTCTCATTTCTTAGGGTTTTCTAATTTACATTTAAAACATTTTCAGTTTTTTTCCAACTCCTTCTGTGTAACCTTCAGCTTTTAGCAGTTCAGCACCTTTGTTTTCAGGTTAAATTCGGGTTTTTTTTGTTTTTTTTTAATCTCATTCAATATTTTTAACTCAAAATTCAGCAATTAATTCATTTCAGTGCATACATTCAGATTCAAGCATTCACACTGCAGTTTCTTCAGAAAATGCACTTTCTAGTTATTATATTTTATTCTGTATTCCGTACGTTTTTTGTAATCCTACTCCTTCAAAACCGTTCAACTTAGAAAAACCATTCAAACACCGTTAGATTCCTATTCTTTTGGACAACACTGCTTCTATTTTTCATATTTTTAACATTTATATTTTTAATTTTATTCAACTTTATTCAACAAAAATTTATAATGTATTTCAATGGGGAGACCCTTCAAATCCTCATTCAACTTACTCATTTTTAAACTCTTACTACTTCCACATACATTGACATAGAGCCACCATTCAAACTTTAAAACGAAGACAAGACATTCAACTATTCAACTTGTATTTATCTTTTCAATATCTATTATACTTTTTCTTCAGTTCCAGTTTAAGTTTCATGATGTTTTTTCAGCCGTTTCAGAGTTTATAATGGGTGTGTATGGGACGGAATGTTGGGGCTAGAGTGAGGCAGCTCAACTGCTAGAGTGAGAGGAGCAAAAAAATTAATCTTAAAATCTTTTTTAAAACTGCTGCTGTGTCCGCAGCGTTTGCTCTACAGGTATGATTTTACCCTCAAAACGTAGCCATCGCTGTCCTCTTTCATCCAATGTGTTTACTATTGTCCTAGGTGTTATGGTTCTTTCGTAAATGTCACCAATGCACAGCCTCCTCCCTCCAACTCTTCCATAGACTCTAATGTTAAAATGGCTCAGAAGGTTGGTTTGAAAATCAGAAGAGCATGGTGTCTTTCCACTGTCACCACGTCCATATAATAAACTCCACAGGCATGAAAACTGAGAATTAGGTAGACTAGACATTGCTGTCACTCACGGTGAAAGAATTTTGTCAATACGACTTTTACTTTTCATTTGGGAACGATTTGTTTCGGCCTGACTTTTCTGTTCATTTTAAGCAGCAAAAGTGAGGCGCATGTCTGTGTACGTGTGTATGGAGCCATTGGGTGCGGTCACTATAGCAACCAGGCTCACACCTGCCTGCTTAACGAGCTCTGCCTGCCACTGTGCCAAGATTCATCTTAAGCACTTCTCTTTCAACTGCTGCTGTGTCCACAGTGTTACAGCCATCATTTTACCCTCAAATTGTCACCATTATTGTTCTCTTTCCAACACCGTATCTTTCAAAGCTCAGGCATTTAAACTTTTTAAACTGTGTGGATCAAAGTGGAGGGATCACATTTGAGTCATTCAGTGATTCAAAGAATATGACCTTTTAATATTCATTCAGATGTTTTCTGACTCTAAATGTTCTTTTCTCATTTCTTAGGGTTTTCTAATTTACATTTAAAACATTTTCAGTTTTTTTCCAACTCCTTCTTCTGTGTAACCTTCAGCTTTTAGCAGTTCAGCACCTTTGTTTTCAGGTTAAATTCGGGGGGTTTTTTTAATCTCATTCAAAATTTTTAACTTAAATTCAGTAATTATTTCATTTCAATGCATACATTCAGATTCAAGCATTCACACTGCAGTTTCTTCAGAAAATGCACTTTCTAGTTAGTGTGAATGCTTGAAAAGCATTCACAGTATTGTTATTCTAATCTTTATTATTAGTGTGAATGCTTGAAAAGCATTCACAGTATTGTTATTCGAATCTTTATTATTATTATTATTATTATATTTTATCTATTCCGTACGTTTTTTGTAATCCTATAACTTCAAAACCGTTCAACTTAGAAAAACCATTCAAACACCGTTAGATTCCTATTCTTTTGGACAACACTGCTTCTATTTTTCATATTTTTAACATTTATATTTTTAATTTTATTCAACTTTATTCAACAAAAATTTATAATGTATTTCAATGGGGAGACCCTTCAAATCCTCATTCAACTTACTCATTTTTAAACTCTTACTACTTCCACATACATTGACATAGAGCCACCATTCAAACTTTAAAACGAAGACAAGACATTCAACTATTCAACTTGTATTTATCTTTTCAATATCTATTATACTTTTTCTTCAGTTCCAGTTTAAGTTTCATGATGTTTTTTCACCCGTTTCAGAGTTTATAATGGGTGTGTATGGGACGGAATGTTGGGGCTAGAGTGAGGCAGCTCAACTGCTAGAGTGAGAGGAGCAAAAAAATTAATCTTAAAATCTTTTTTAAAACTGCTGCTGTGTCCGCAGCGTTTGCTCTACAGGTATGATTTTACCCTCAAAACGTAGCCATGGCTGTCCTCTTTCATCCAATGTGTTTACTATTGTACTAGGTGTTGTGGTTCTTTCATAAATGTCACCAATGCACAGCCTCCTCCCTCCAACTCTTCCATAGACTCTAATGTTAAAATGGCTCAGAAGGTTCGTTTGAAAATCAGAAGAGCATGGTGTCTTTCCACTGTCACCACGTCCATATAATAAGCTCCACAGGCATGAAAACTGAGAATTAGGTAGACTAGACATTGCTGTCGCTCACGGTGAAAGAATTTTGTCAATACGACTTTTACTTTTCATTTGGGAGCGATTTGTTTCGGCCTGACTTTTCTGTTCATTTTAAGCAGCAAAAGTGAGGCGCATGTCTGTGTACGTGTGTATGGAGCCATTGGGTGCGGTCACTATAGCAACCAGGCTCACACCTGCCTGCTTAACGAGCTCTCTCTCTCACTCTGCCAAGATTCATCTTAAACACTTCTCTTTCAACTGCTGCTGTGTCCACAGTGTTAAAGCCATCATTTTACCCTCAAAACGTCGCCATCGTTGTTCTTTTTCCAACATCTTGTCTTTCAAAGCTCAGAGATGTAAACTTTTTAAACTGTGTGGGTCCAAGTGGAGGGATCACATTTTAGTCATTCAGTGATTCAAAGAATATGACCTTTTAATATTTTTTCAGATGTTTTCTGACTCTAAATGTTCTTTTCTCATTTCTTAGGTTTTTCTAATTTACAATTAAAACATTTTCAGCTTTTTTCCAACTTCTTCTTCTGCTAAAAGCTGAAGGTTACACAGTTCAGCACTGTTGTTTTCAGGTTAAATTCAGGTTGTTTTTTTTTGTTTTTTTTTTATCTCATTCAAAATTTTTAACTCAAAATTCAGCAATTAATTCATTTCAGTCCATACATTCAGATTCAAGCATTCACACTGCAGTTTCTTCAGAAAATGCACTTTCTAGTTATTATTATTATTATATTTTATTTTTCCGTACGTTTTTTATAAGCCTACTCCTTCAAAACCGTTCAACTTAGAAAAACCATTCAAACACCGTTAGATTCCTATTCTTTTGGACAACACTGCTTCTATTTTTCATATTTTTAACATTTATATTTTTAATTTTATTCAACTTTATTCAACAAAAATTTATAATGTATTTCAATGGGGAGACCCTTCAAATCCTCATTCAACTTACTCATTTTTAAACTCTTACTACTTCCACATACATTGACATAGAGCCACCATTCAAACTTTAAAACGAAGACAAGACATTCAACTATTCAACTTGTATTTATCTTTTCAATATCTATTATACTTTTTCTTCAGTTCCAGTTTAAGTTTCATGATGTTTTTTCACCCGTTTCAGAGTTTATAATGGGTGTGTATGGGACGGAATGTTGGGGCTAGAGTGAGGCAGCTCAACTGCTAGAGTGAGAGGAGCAAAAAAATTAATCTTAAAATCTTTTTTAAAACTGCTGCTGTGTCCGCAGCGTTTGCTCTACAGGTATGATTTTACCCTCAAAACGTAGCCATGGCTGTCCTCTTTCATCCAATGTGTTTACTATTGTACTAGGTGTTATGGTTCTTTCATAAATGTCACCAATGCACAGCCTCCTCCCTCCAACTCTTCCATAGACTCTAATGTTAAAATGGCTCAGAAGGTTCGTTTGAAAATCAGAAGAGCATGGTGTCTTTACACTGTCACCACGTCCATACAATAAGCTCCACAGGCATGAAAACTGAGAATTAGGTAGACTAGACATTGCTGTCGCTCACGGTGAAAGAATTTTGTCAATACGACTTTTACTTTTCATTTGGGAGCGATTTGTTTCGGCCTGACTTTTCTGTTCATTTTAAGCAGCAAAAGTGAGGCGCATGTCTGTGTACGTGTGTATGGAGCCATTGGGTGCGGTCACTATAGCAACCAGGCTCACACCTGCCTGCTTAACGAGCTCTGCCTGCCACTGTACCAAGATCCATCTTAAGCACTTCTCTTTCAACTGCTGCTGTGTCCACAGTGTTACAGCCATCATTTTACCCTCAAATTGTCGCCATTATTGTTCTCTTTCCAACACCGTATCTTTCAAAGCTCAGGCATTTAAACTTTTTAAACTGTGTGGATCAAAGTGGAGGGATCACATTTGAGTCATTCAGTGATTCAAAGAATATGACCTTTTAATATTCATTCAGATGTTTTCTGACTCTAAATGTTCTTTTCTCATTTCTTAGGGTTTTCTAATTTACATTTAAAACATTTTCAGTTTTTTTCCAACTCCTTCTTCTGTGTAACCTTCAGCTTTTAGCAGTTCAGCACCTTTGTTTTCAGGTTAAATTCGTTTTTTTTTTTTTGTTTTTTTTTATCTCATTCAATATTTTTAACTCAAAATTCAGCAATTAATTCATTTCAGTGCATACATTCAGATTCAAGCATTCACACTGCAGTTTCTTCAGAAAATGCACTTTCTAGTTATTTTTTCCTATTCCGTACGTTTTTCGCCGACTATCTCCTTCAAAACCGTTCAACTTAGAAAAACCATTCAAACACCATTAGATTCCTCTTCTTTTGGAATGGTGTGCTTCTACTTTTCTCATTTTTAACATTTATATTTTTAATTTTATTCAACTTTATTCAACAAAAATTTCCCATGTATTTCAATGGGGAGACCCTTCAAATTCTCATTCAACTTACTCATTTTTAAACTCTTACTACTTCAACATACGTTCACATAGAGCCACCATTCAAACTTTAAAACGAAGACAAGACATTCAACTATTCAACTTGTATTTATCTTTTCAATATCTATTATACTTTTTCTTCAGTTCCAGTTTAAGTTTCATGATGTTTTTTCACCCGTTTCAGAGTTTATAATGGGTGTGTATGGGACGGAATGTTGGGGCTAGAGTGAGGCAGCTCAACTGCTAGAGTGAGAGGAGCAAAAAAATTAATCTTAAAATCTTTTTTAAAACTGCTGCTGTGTCCGCAGCGTTTGCTCTACAGGTATGATTTTACCCTCAAAACGTAGCCATGGCTGTCCTCTTTCATCCAATGTGTTTACTATTGTACTAGGTGTTATGGTTCTTTCATAAATGTCACCAATGCACAGCCTCCTCCCTCCAACTCTTCCATAGACTCTAATGTTAAAATGGCTCAGAAGGTTCGTTTGAAAATCAGAAGAGCATGGTGTCTTTCCACTGTCACCACGTCCATATAATAAGCTCCACAGGCATGAAAACTGAGAATTAGGTAGACTAGACATTGCTGTCGCTCACAGTGAAAGAATTTTGTCAATACGACTTTTACTTTTCATTTGGGAGCGATTTGTTTCGGCCTGACTTTTCTGTTCATTTTAAGCAGCAAAAGTGAGGCGCATGTCTGTGTACGTGTGTATGGAGCCATTGGGTGCGGTCACTATAGCAACCAGGCTCACACCTGCCTGCTTAACGAGCTCTCTCTGCCACTCTGCCAAAATTCATCTTAAACACTTCTCTTTCAACTGCTGCTGTGTCCACAGTGTTAAAGCCATCATTTTACCCTCAAAACGTCGCCATCGTTGTTCTTTTTCCAACATCTTGTCTTTCAAAGCTCAGAGATGTAAACTTTTTAAACTGTGTGGGTCCAAGTGGAGGGATCACATTTTAGTCATTCAGTGATTCAAAGAATATGACCTTTTAATATTCATTCAGATGTTTTCTGACTCTAAATGTTCTTTTCTCATTTCTTAGGGTTTTCTAATTTACATTTAAAACATTTTCAGTTTTTTTCCAACTCCTTCTTCTGTGTAACCTTCAGCTTTTAGCAGTTCAGCACCTTTGTTTTCAGGTTAAATTCGTGTTTTTTTTTTGTTTTGTTTTTAATCTCATTCAATATTTTTAACTCAAAATTCAGCAATTAATTCATTTCAGTGCATACATTCAGATTCAAGCATTCACACTGCAGTTTCTTCAGAAAATGCACTTTCTAGTTACCCAGCTACATTTCTGAAAGAATGCAAAAGCATTGACATATATTTTTCCTTCCTACAATAGCCCGACGGGCAGGGAAGAGATAGATTTTGGTAGCCCGAATCGCTAGCTCCAGGACGTCGGGCTAGCGATATTGCAAGCCCTGTATCTGATTGAGGAATCACTCATCTTTGGAAAAGAGAGTTTATTACAGAGAAATGTCTCTTTCCAAAATAAAAGCTATACTATCCGCTTCTTCTGGGCTATATTCTCAGCAGCATATTAAACATATCAGGTCCCGATAAGGAGAATCATGTGCTAACAGCTGTCTAAATGACTCGGCTAAAGGTAGTAGCATGCTTGTTGTTTTTGTCTTTGCACTAGGATGATGTCGGTGTAAATGTGCAGTCATATTCATTGTGTTCCCACTAGTGCTTTCAGGTTAATCTCGTTGAAATGACCTTAACGCCACAACACGGCAAATCTCTGTTAACGAGCTACAGACGGCCAACAACACGCCAGCTCCCACCCATGTAATTGAGCATTGCATGGCACATCCAACATACTGTTTTACTTTAGTCCATGACGTGCTTACCTTCAGGGTCATACGTCACATGAAAACCAAAATAATTCCAAACGCCAGATCTGAATGAGGGTGGGGGAGGTCCATGTTGCAAGGAGAGCTTAACTTCTGTCTCGCTAGCTTGCCCTGCGCTCTTCCTTCTGACTATGCTGTCTGTGTTGAGCGCTCAGTGGATCTGCGCTCGACAGTGCAGCCTAGGCGGAGTAGTCCAACGCAGATTCACTGAGCGCTCAACACAGACAGCATCGTCAGAAGGAAAGTTGATAAAATAAATTACAAATGTTGTATTGTTCGATACATATGCCTACCGAACCGAAAGCACTGTATCGAACGGTTCAATATCGATACGAATATCGTTGCACCCCTATTAAATACTTATTGATAATCTAATACAACAGTATGGACCAATGTGAGCGATATCTCTATAGAACTGGCACAAAGAGAGGAAATATTTTAAAGTAAAGTGATTATAATATCATTACAACATGTGATAAAGCAATGTGGCAGCCAATTTGGGCTGACCACATGTAAGATATATGAGATAGGTCTGTATGACTCAAAGTAACAGCATGCAGGGCTGCTTCAACAGACTGTGGTTTGATTTCCTGCTGTTTGCCACCTTGCTTGTTTCTCTCAGTTCACCATCTTCCTGTTGGCACAATGTTAATTATTTCTCTCTGACCTTTATTCTCAAGGATAGAAATTCTAAGAGTAATAAATAAACCTTGGTTTTCTCTGCACATTTGTATGTGTAACTAACTTAATGCAACTGCAGTCAGGATTTTCTAGAGTTCTGAATATGTATGGCATCATCAAAATACACAAATGGTTCATAATGAAACATTTCGTAATTGTGAATGGAAACAAACTGGACTGAGTAGAAATCTATTACTATCTCTACCTGCCATTGTCATCCAGTCAGTATACAATCATGGTCACTTTATTAGGTACACGTATTCAACTGCTCCTTAACAAAAATGTCAAATCAGCCACATGCCAAAAACCCAGTTTAGATCTAGACATGCCAACATAATCAAGACAACTCTCTGGGATTCAAACCGACAATCAGAATGAGGACGAAAGATGATTTAAGTAAGATGCTGCAAGGGCTGGTCTCAGTATTTCAGAAAATGCGCATCTACTGGGATTTTCCCACACAACCATCTCTAGTGTTTACAGATAATGTTCTGAAAAAGAGAAAATATCCAGTGAGCAGCAGTTCAAATGCCTTGTTGAAGTCAGAGGTCAGAGGAGAATAACCAGACTGCTTCAAGCTGAGAAGAAGACAGCAGTATTTCAACAAATCTCTTGCTACAACCACGTTACGCAGAAGACCATCTCTGAATGCACAACACATTGAACCTGTAAGTATATGGGATAGAGCAGCAGAAGACCACACCAGGTACTACCTCCTGTCAGCTAAGAACAGGAAGCTGAGGCTAAAATTCACAACGGTTCACAAAAGTTGGACAACAGAAAACTCCACAAAAGCCTGGATTCATCCTGCAGGGCGGTGTAATTGCGTGAAGGTTATTTTTATTTTTTTTTAAATTGTTTGGGCTATTTAGTAGTGACTGAGCATCATTTCTGAATACTGTTCCTGACCCTGTCCACAAATTTATGAACATAGTGTGCCCATCTTCTGATGGATGCTTCCAACACACCTAGTTTCTTGAAACTGACAATGAGTTCACTGTGTTCAAATGACCTCCACAGTCACCAGATATTAGTTCAATAGAGCACCTCTGGGATGTTGTGGAATGGGAGATTTACATCATGGATCTGCAGCCTAAAATCTGCAGGAATTCTAGGATGCTATTGCATCAATAATAACCAAAATCTCAGAGTTATGTTTTCACCACCTTGTTAAATCTATGCAGTGAAGAATTAAGGCGAATTTGAAGGCAGAAGGGAGTCCAGTACTAACAAAGCAGCCGGTGAATGTACGTCTGTGCCTATTAGATGGTGATGTTTACGTTGGTTAAATGGCCAGCTTACTGAATTTGTGTATGTCCTTTATTATTGGTCCAGTCAATGTCTTGACTGGACCAATAGCATTACTGTTCTTTTGAAATGTGTTTATTTAGTGGTGCGTCACTATGAGTGATGCGCTCACATGCTGCCAATGAAATTGATGTTTACGATGGCTCTCTGGGAATGTGACACATTTACTAAAACTCTTTCTGCTCTTTTTAACACAGCTACAAGTTGCAGACTGCAGAATATTAGACTCACACACACTCGCCTTATCCTTCTCCTCTTTGTCATTCACTTACAAATTTGCAGGCTCCGACTGCACTTGCAGCTGCAATGAATCACCATGAAACTGCAAACACTGACTTGAGTTTCATGTTTACTTCTATACAGCAGCATAATGTGTCTGTTAATGATCCTTATCACATGCAGATCAGCTGCTACAATCAGCTCAACTGAAATCCAATATGGGGCATAATTAAAGAATAGTATGAAAGCCATAAGCGTGTGTCAATTTCTACAGGGCTGCTGCGCAAGTATGGGCAGGCTAGCACACTAATTGCTATGTGTGGGAGTGCGAGAGTAGCATCACGTACACCCAGCCATTTGACAGATCTATGGGTGAGAAAAAAAATGTCACCACAGCAGAGTCCTTAATCCTTCTATTACAGCTTCACTTACAGGATACACACACGGCCACTGTCAGACCTCACCGGCAGCTTGTTTGAAAGTTGATAAGTGTTCACAGGGTGCAGGAGACTGCAACTCAGCATCTCTTGTCTTCTGTCTGCAGGTTTAAGTATAAAAGTTTCACGGATGCCCTGTTGTGTTTAACTTAGTGTGTGTTTGTATGAGCTGCACCTAATTATTTAGTGTGTTCATTAAGTACTTCTGATATGCTCGAATTGTGCAGTCATAATAATGAAGTTCGTTAATCACCTAATTAAAGATCTGAATTAACTGAATCCAAATGCACATCTCGCCCTCACAATCACATCACATCTCTGTCCAAAATCCCATAGATATTAAATTTGCTGTTGGATGAACTACACAGACAACTTCCACATCCGCACATCAGAGAAATCATTAAATATCTTTTATGTGTCAGCCTTTGAAATTCTTGTATGGTGACACAGTACTTAGCTTAAATGTGGCATTCTTTGCAAATCCTTACTTTTAAACAGAGGTACATTTTTTTCCCCCCGAAAGCAACTGTTAATTTTTTCTACTCAGATGACAACTGTTGCTGGCAGATTTTATCAGCTGTAGCTATGGCTAATTAAATTATTTTTAGATCCATGACTTGCACGTCGAAAATCGTCTCTGGCTGCCTCTCAAATATTTCACTCTGCCTCGTTCTAAAATGAGAATGATGATGAACTGTGAAGTAGTGGATTGGATGACTTAACAAAGACCTAGAGCTTGTAAAGCTCAATAAAGCTGATTATAGAGACAGATTTACTTGATAATTCTGTGGATTTTAGCACTAAAAACAACTGTTTTTAACTTCATCACTTTTTTTTTAACACTTATACATAATAAACAGCTTTAACGATGTAAGCGTTTGCCTCACTGTTTGAAATTTTGAACACATTTAATATGAACGTGTTATGTCCAGATCATTTAGAACATACCAAGAAATGGAGATCCTCAGAGAAACAATTTTTCCTGGGTCAATATTTTTTTTAACAACAAGTCAACACAAAGGCGGTTCAAGGAGAACTGATAAGCAGGTGCTTACCTAAAACCAAATATGGCTTAAACTAGGTGTTACTGCAGCACACCCAAGCGAAATCAAATGAAAACCAAGTTAGCGACCTGAAAGGCAAGAGCCTTCCAGAAGAAGAGACAGCCAGGGAGGAAACTGGTTTCTATAGAGTTCCCAAGCATTCCCAAGCCATTTCCTGATTAGGATCTGAAATAGAGCACGTAAAAGGCAGGCCTGCCAAAGAACATAAACACAAGACCTAGAGCTGTCACAAGCATGCGCTACTGTAACTCTTTATATATGACAGAAAATAAATAAATGCATAATCAATCATCTTTAATATGTGGAGTAATTTAAAGACTGACAAGCCTGTTTTCATTAGCTAGCCAGTTATAAAACCATTAGTTTGGGAGTGATTAGGTTTAGCAAACACTAACATGCAAAGCAAACATAAATGATGGGTAACAATTGTTACAAAACACCTCCAGACAAATGGGTTAGCAACAAGATCTTCCTTTTACAGTTGGGTATTCTTCAAAATAAGAAATTAGTTTGTGTTGCTGCTGAGGCTGCAGAAACCAGCCTCTGCAGTGCTGTTCAAACATGCCCTGCTAGCAGCACTGAATTAATCCAATCTGCACCAGAGCTCTCAGTGGCTGCTGTTGCTCCTGCAGCAGGTATACTTTCAGACTCCTCTCTGTCTAGTACAACTTTAAGGAGACAGCAGATCAAAGATGGACCAGATGGAGTCAGTAAGACAAGTGCTATTTCCCTGCAGGTTGCAAAGACATATCAGGAAAGGATTATACTGTGCTCCAGTTCTGTGTAACACCTACTACATAAATCTTACTGCTGATAAAAAAAAGGCTGCTGTGAACAGATGCATGTTGGAAATCACATGATACCATGTTTGTTTAAAACACTGGCACAGCCCGACAGTGGTATTGACTGAAAAAGAACTGCCAAGAAGAGGAAACATGTAAGAAAGAGTCATAGTAGCCTTTAAATAATCCTATTTTACCGTGTTATACATGTCTTAGTAATGACACATACGTGTATATGTATGTATGTAAGCAACTGGGTTATTTAGCCTCTTTATATTGAGAAAAAGGACCAAGTAAATAGGGCACAGTGACTGGAAACAATGGAAAACTTGTGATTTCAATTCTGGGAAAGCACAATGTAACTCTTAAGTACTGTGCCAGATACACAGTTGCAAGATGCTGTTGATAAAGCAGGCTTTGTTTTGTTTAGCCCCAAGCGACATCCTGGTAAGTCAATGGTTAGTAAGGCCAAATTAAATTCAGCATTCTCACATAACAATGGTTTTTAGCCTTTGGTCTGGATCTTGCTCCTGAGTCTTTATTGCTCTTACACATCCCATGCTTACCAACAGATAAAGCATTTTGTAAAGATCAAGTAAAAAAGCATTTAGAGTGATTATTTTGTACACAAACGCCATGCTTTAGAAAATACATTGTGTTTGGGAGTGTTTGTGCATCTTACCACTCTGGTGGGATTGCTGTAGTCTATCTTCAGACTGGCCATGGCTTTAACAATGGCCATTATAGATTGGATGGTATTACTATAAACCACTGCTCTGTACTGCTTACACTCATCTTCTGAGTAGCCATCTTCATGGATGATCCTGAGAATATCAAGAGACATTCAAGTTTTATTTAAGTGCACATTAAAACATTGCCCACAGTATTCTCAAATGTGTGATGCAATTATGCTTGCTGAAATCATTTCTACTGTTTACCCTGTCAATTAAAAAACTCTTCTGGTGCACTTCAAGTGTAAATAATGACACATTTTTGCTTTTTGCACAGAATGTGAAATTCATTTAACAGCAGACACACATCAGGATGGAATTAGTTCATGGCCGATAAGAACAGGATGACAGATTAGCAACACTTGGTTCGATGTACATGAGGGGGAATCAATTATTGTTTTAATGAAGTCTTCAAAAACTACTTCTTATGCTTCACTATGTGCACTACAAGCTCATTTGGAGTGTTCTCCAGCATCCTTGCTATAAAAATAAAGCAAAAAACAGCTTAAAGTATATAAAATGAAGCAACTTGTGAATTCTTACTGTCAGCAGGTATCCCAAAAAGTCATGCTGGAGCTCAGTGGTACAGATGACATGGATGGATGTGGGTGGCAACACAGAGTAAGGAATAGCACAGAATCTGACCTATTTATAACCTATTTATTACCTACTGCCTTTATTACCTATTTGTCACCTGTTTGACCTTATTTCTTTTAATAAATCAATGTAAAGTTGTCTGAAATTCTCTTAAAGAAACATACATGTTGATTATTACTGAATTATTTTTAAGAAGACATATTCCCAAATGCAGTTACATAGTTAAGCTGCCAGGCTCAGATTTAAGTCAAACTGCTAAACTAAACAGCTTCTTTCACACAGAAAATCAGACTAGCTCAAATTCTGTTACTGGCTAGTTAATGATTAACATCATTAATGTCTTTGTACTGTATAGTTTAAATCATTTTCTTTACAATCATTGTTACACATTAATGATTACATTAAGAGTTTTGGCTGTGTTTAAACTCAAAATATTTTTGAAGCTAAAAGCTGATTTTGTTTTGTCTGTGTTGCTATCTAGTCTATAAAAAATCATACTGAATACTCAGTGTAACATTTATCATGTCAGCATGCTGTGTAGGATGATGTGTAGCAAACGGGGTTAACACACAGTGGGACTGCCTCAACACTGCAGCATTCAGCTGATGCAGTATCCTAACTTTACCTCTTGCAGTATTATTACCCTGACTGCGACGGAACTACGTGTTTGTGCATGCACAAGTGTGCAGCCCATCATGAGGTGCAATCACCCAGATTTCATCAGGCTGCAGAACAAAGTGCAGAGAGAGCGAAGTGAGACAGCCCCACAGTAATTCTAAAGTGGGTCTGCCCCCTGCTCTTAACAGCCTACCGATGTTAATGTTAATGAACAGTAATAATTTAGAAAACAGCTGCCTTCTTTTTGAGCTGTTCTAAGAACGTTGAATTAGCTAACTTTTCTTACTGTAAGACATGTTTACACCGCACAATGTCATCATACATGACATTATTTAATGTCATGTATGACATTAAATAAAAGGTCAGAGTCATGATTGCTTCTGTCTTCATGCTGATAAATCGATACCTCTGTACAAGTTTATAAATTAGCTTCAAAAGCAACAGACTGTTCTTGGTCCAAACTCATAAAAAATGGATTCAATGCCTGGTTAGCCCAGAGGAATGTGAATAATTAAGGCATTTAGTGTCCTCTGTGTTTATCCATTAGTGTGTGAGTATCTGTGTCATTGTGTATCCTGATTGGTGCACAAGCTTTACAAAAAGAAAGAAAGAAAAGAAAGAAATGAAAAGCCTTTGTTTTATAGACAGCATAAAAGATGGACCTAGCTACCCTGACATCATCCCCTGGTTTATGAAGTCTCGTTTTGAAGCCTCAAAATGAGTGTTTTTACCATCGTCATTTTGATTTCAAAATAGCTATATGACATGGAGGGGTCTAGCTTTAAAATTACTTGCGCACTGGACCTCCATTCTGAAACACAGGACTCCCAAGATTTACAAAAGGCTTTTTTATTCAGTATGACCCAAGACTGAGAGACTGAGCCCAGAAACCTATCAGGAAAGTGTTTGCAGAGGTCAAGATGGAGGGACATTTTCCCATAGACTCCTATTGGTCTCAGAAGCCAAGTCTATGTGTTAAGTACTTTCCAATAACCCTATACGTTCTCACATGTACAAAAAAATTCTAAACACCTGTGACCACAACATCACCTGGGAACCAACTTGAAATAACTCCACTGTATTGTATCTAAAACTGAAACGATTTAACTGTAAACTGCTCAAGTTCTCTGACTGAAACACATAAAATAAGAACAGTGAACTGTGACCGGAAGTTAACAGGGTTTCCCCTTACGGCAGTCAGTCAATACTTATTGAGGCATACCATTACAACAACCTATGCAGCACACCCCACTGTAAGTTGGAAATATTATATCAACATGATGGATAAAGTTGTGCCTATTAACCTTAGAATATGGCATCCTCATGCACTGACATTTTAATAAAGCCAATAACTTACCTCTCTAAATGTCTTGGATTTTATGAGCGTCTTAGAATTAAACAGACTGTCAGAAATCGATTATATGTATTCTTCTGCACACTTTTGTAACTGAAGAATTAAGCAGTGATAGCAATATCAGTTTACACATTCAAACTGCCAGATTTTCTTGCAGTCTCTAGCTAAAACAAATGTGTTGCTTTTAGCTTGTATTATATTTTAAATTTATTATATTTATTTAGGATTATCTCTTGTTCTTCTTTAAATATGCAGCTCTAGACCTGTCCATTTTTGGAAATGGGTCATCTGGTGTCAGCACTGCCCCCTCTTATGTAAACACACTCATTGCTAAAGTCAGAAAATCTGGGTTGACTTCCTGGGGTGTTAACCGGCATCGTGTGACCACTTATAATATGACTGTGGTTATTAGGCTCAGTGACACAATATAATTAAAGTTTATTGTGATTATAAAAAAATTTCTTAATTTGTGAGGTTTTTAAAAGACATTTACAAATACTGGCAGTGGCCAATGGTACCCCTCAGCCTCCTAGTAGAGGCACCTATCGTATGAATTTAAAAATCCCACGTCACCTTATTCTCAAACTATCGTATTCACAAGCTTTTCAGATCAATTGACCTCGGACTTCTATGCTTGAGGTCGAGGTCTATGAGATTCGAACTCTTCTGAGACCTTGAGTAGATACACCTATGGTATCAATTTAAATGTCACTCCGTTCTCGAGTCATCACGTTCACAAACTTGTCCCCCACCTGTTGGCATGGTGATGGCAATATACCACATTATACATATGTACATCCTTTCACAGCTGAGGGGTAAAAATCTAAATGGACTATCTTAAAGGGCAACATTTACTTCCACACACAGACATAAGAACTACTTTGGTTGCTTTTGTTAAACAAGGAAACAACTATTTGACCAACAGATCATAGAAAAAATGAGTAATGGGCATATAGCATTAGAGCTAATATTAGTTTGTAGCTTTTAATGGTTTTGTGATTACCAACCAAATTCCAGTGACGTGAAAAAGCTTTTGTGTTACACAGAATTTAAAAAAGGTGGAATAAACATTCCTTTTGCAACTTACTTCATCTGCTTTACAATGGTGCTCTTTCCAGACTCCCCAGCACCTGTTGGAACATTAACATGAAAGAGTTACAAAGGATCTCTGCGCACATAACAAGAATAAACTTAAACTTTAGTTGTGGCTGTTCCTGCTTTGAAAATAAGAGCAACACACAGTGATGACCTGCTGCTAACATCACATTCATCCTCTGGGTTGCCTGGTTTATTTATGTTTCCGTTTGTGAGAACACGATGTACAGATATGCATGAATACTTCCCATATTCATTTCAGTGTTTATTTTTCACTCCAGAAGAAGTGGCTTTTGACTATTAAATAGTTCACAACAATAAGCCACTTATTATGATGAGAAAAAGATCATTTAAAGGTGGCTTTGCGGCACACAACATTTTATCAGGGATGTCATATTTAGCTAGTTGGCTAATTAGACAAACTACACAGCAGAAGTTTGTGTTGGCTCTTAGTCATCCAGTTCATGGTAGTCTTAGGAGCTTGAAAAAGAAGGCAACTGGACTTCCTTAAGTTTATGAAAACATTTCACCGCTCATCCAAGAAGCTTCTTGAGTTATAGAAACAAAGTGGACACTCCCAAGTATCCTTTGGAGGTGGTTGTTGACCCACTATTGATAATGTGCATCATCACATAAGCCAAGATGTGAAAAAAGTCAATGGTCATTACCATCAGCAGGGGTAAAGGATGAAACCACTGTGAGACTTTGCCCCATCATGTGACCTACCCCAATCTAACCTGAGGCAAGGTGTGTGTGTCCGGGATCTAAGGACCTAAAGACTGCATTGTAGGTGGCTGACAAATGGTGTGGTAAGCCACCACCTCTGTTCAATGATGTTTGTTCACAGCGACCATCTGTCTTCACTGTCCAAAGAGTGACCTTTGTCCTTCAGGTGAATGAGTGTACAGGTGAGTGTTGTCCTGTTGAGGTGTAACTCTATGTTCTGTCATGCATTTGTGGAATGATTGTTCAGTTTCTCCTATGTACAGGTCTGACCTCTCCTCACTGAAGTGCACATAGTGTATATGTTGTTTAGCTTGTGTTTAGAAAGTTTTTTCCTAGGGATGACCAAGTCAATAGTAGATCAATGTCCACTTCAAAGGGAACAACCTCCACTAGAGGTTAAATATCTGGGACTCCATACCTTTTGTTTTTAGAAATAAAGAAGCCCAGTTCTAAAGAAGCCCAGTTCTTTGATGCACGAGATTTATAAAATGTGTCACATTTATATTAGAGTTTCTATTTGCCCACACAGATGTGGAAGGGCCTACGTGACACCAACATGCTTGAGTAGAGAAAACTGTGTGCACAAATGAAACATTAGAATTTCATGGTCTTTTATGCCAAATTATATTAGAAACCCTTTGGTTTGGACTGGAAACTCTCATGTTACTTTGTTATTATTATGAGTGACGATATGGAGCAATGTTCACTCCGTTCGCTTGTTTGTAGTTTGATCCTATTCCAGTATTTCAGTTAATGTCAACTGACAGCAATTTCAAAATTCCTCAGGAAAAGTTAATAAAAGCAAGAGGAAAACAACAAGCTAGTCAAGCATAAAAGTAAACAATAGATTTTGAAATAGTGAAGAGAATTCAATGCATTGCAGAGCACAGTACAGGGCACACATTGGATTTAGTGCTGAAACCACCATCTTGGTTACGCTGCTGTAAAAGCAAGAAACGCTACACCATCGGGACAGTAAAATTCCTATTCCTCTGGATCAAAAGTAAAGAACTAAAGATCCATTAAGAATTTAAAACTTAATTCTGAGTCAGCCAAGCAAAAACTGTATGTTCCTTACACAAGCAAAATCATCACGCACACAGTTCACAAGTCAGCGCTTTACTGCCTTTTGTTTCATAGCCTGTAAACCTACTTCCATAAGTTCTGAATACAGTGAGTAACACAATGAATGAATACAATGTTTCCAGACAATTGTTATCACGTTGAAATGAGGAGACACGAGCTCTTGCCACTTCTGCGCCACCATAAACTGTCCCTTCACGCCACCTGACCCAGCCCTGCCAACAGACATTAGCTTAGCCTTGGGCTGACGGACCAACTGGGACAAGCAGTGTTGCCCGTTCACGCTGTCAACACACATCGTTTTCGCACACATCAAGTACTTTTCTGAGAAAAAGAAGGGAACGCAAAGGGAGAAGTGTAAAAAGCCAAGTCTTAGGTTACATTTGCTGTGCTGCAAGCTGTCAGAGAGCTGGATGGATCTCTAGGTGATTTGTGTATTTATAAAATATATATATATATATATATATATATATATATATATTTTATGCAACAACCCAGCAGACAAAAGAATGTGTGTTTTTTTTAAAACATGAAAAATGATCTTCTCAGTTTTCTCTTTTGAATTACTAATGCCCGCTTCTTGTTGTAGAAACCTCTAATCAAGACAAAACTGTGTAAGGAGCTGCTTCTTTTTTTCAACACCATATCTCTTAAGAACACATTGTTTTATTGCAAGGGCCTTGTCAAATCTCCTCTTTTGAACTGCCATCTACTTATATCTGGAACATTAAAGCTTCCTTTCAGATGCACAAGCATGAACAAATAACATAAATACAGCCTCTGATTTACAAGTGCTTATATAAAAAAATGTCCTGGTTAAAAATATAAGGTAGGTGGTAGAAAGTGTGATATCCACCTCTCTGTGGACACACATGTGTATGAAGGGCACCTTTCTGATTCCAGAATAAAACTCATCCATTAATATTTCAGACCTAAAGGGAGGTGGACGCTTGTGAGCAGCAGAGAAAAAGAAAAGAGCCTCCCAATTCTTCAGGCACACGGTATTACAGGAAAACCGGGGACTGCTCTTATTCTGCTTCAGGGGAAAACTTTTGAACTGATGTTGTATTTACAGGAAAATATCACTATTCCTGCAACCTAAGGGAATAGACAGTGCAAGACAAACACAAATATTTTTAATCCATCTTCAGTGTGGAATTGATTGTGAACCATTAGAAAGAAAAGCAGTCTGAATGATTTGTGTTTCCTTGTTTTATAATGAAAAATATAAAAATGCACTGTAGCCAGCAGAAGATTTTTCAGGCAGATACAGATTTCAAGTACAGATTTCAAAAGCACACATTAAAGGTGTGATATTTGAATCTTGGTAAAGGTTCAAAAGTGTTCTAATTAAATATTTCCTGAGTAGAGTATTTTATTATTAAATATGTTCATTTATCTCTCTTGCAGGGATAGCACCTTGCTAAGATCATGGAGTGTTGTATTTCCTCCGCAGATATAAGGTAGTAGCATAAATCTTATTAAGGAGTGAAAAAAAAGTGTTACACAATGCTTATTTCAAAAGCTCAAATTATTATTTTTAATTAGCATGCGTTGCGTCTACACAAAACAGCAAAAGTAGACTAACCATTTAAGGTGGGAACAGACACTTTTTTATTGATAACTGTTTTTTAAGTAAATGTACACTACCAGTGAAAACTTTGGACACACCTTTTCATTTAATGGTTTTTCTTTATATATACCACTCTCTACATTGCAGATACATACTGAAGACATCAAATATGAAGCAAGATATGTGGAATTATAGAAAAAATGTGTAACTCTAAATATGTTAATATTTTAGATTCCTCAAAGTAGCCACTCTTTGCTTTGCTGACAGCACTGCAAACAAGCAAGGGTTCATTTGTGGAATTTCTTGTCTTCTTAATGGGGTTGGGACCATCAGATGTGTTGTGCAGAAGTCAGGTTGGTACACAGCTGACTGCCCTATTTGACAACTGTTAGAATTCATATTCTCTGGGAACTCCTTCAAGACTGTTGAAAAACCATTTCAGGTGACAAACCTCCCCATATGGAAAAGATATATATAAATCTTATAAAGTTTGTATCTGTCTGGTGTGAAACTTGTATGAAATGCATATAAGAGTGAAAACAGATATAAGATCCCTTGAAAACTTATATAATGAAACTTGTATGTTTTGGATACTTACTAAAACAATATATGAAAGTAATGAGAAAGTGGCCACTTTCATGAGTAATCACATATAAGTTTTTACTATTTCTTTTCCATATGGGTCATGAAGCTCATCGAGGGAATGCCAAGAGTGTGCAAGCAGTGATCAAAGGGTGGATAGTTTGAAGAATCTAAAATGTAAAACATGTTTTGAGATATTTCAGACTCTGAGATACTTCAGACTAACTCCATATGTGTTCATTCATAGTTTTAATCCCTTCAGTGAGTCTACAATGTAAATAGTCATGAAAATACAGAAAAAAAAACATTGAAATGAGAAGGTGTGTCCAAACTTACATCACTGGCACTCAAAACAGTGTTTGCAAGGGTAAAAAGAGCTACTTTTGTCGTGGTCTGGGTGGTTTTCCACAGCATCAGCTCCTCCCCACTGGGTGGAGTCTTTGTTGTTCCTCACCTGATGGCAATCGTACCAGCAGTATTTATGACAGGCGCACTCAACTGGTCTTCGCCAGATTATCTGCCAACTTTAGTCAGTTCTCGGCCTCACGTCCGTTCCTTGGTGACTAATCGTGTGTATTGACCGTATCTCTGTTTTTCTCGTCAGCCTCTGAAACCCACCTACCAAGCTCTCCTGGATACCAGTTTGCTGCCGCCGGTAATCCCCAGAGGTGTGGACTCGAGTCACATGACTTGGACTCGAGTCAGACTCGAGTCATTAATTTTATGACTTTAGACTTGACTTGAAAAAATGTTCTAAGACTTGTGACTTGACTTGGACTTTTACACCAATGACTTGGGACTTGAATTGGACTTGAACCGGTTTACTTGAAAAGACTTGATATTTCACCCCAAATATAAAATTTAACATGCATATTATATAGAGATTGAAAATGTGACGTCATTCAGGGGTAAACCGCAAAGAATTCTGGGAACTCGTGGCAAGAGGTACTACCGCACGCAGGCTTTCAATTGAAATCAGTCACACAGCGATAAAAAGAAACACAAAAATGTCGAGAAGCTGTTGTATTATTAACTGCAATAGCCGGTCGCATGACAGCCACGGGAAGCCGACTGGTAAAGAGATCGGTTGTTATCGGATTACGTCATTGAAGAGAAATTGTTCGAGCCATGTTTCCGAAGTAACAAAGACGCGACGGATGGCCTGGATTGCAGCCATTCAAAGATCAAATATAACGTCCCAGAACACTCCAGCTCACAGGTTAGTCTGCTCCAAGCATTTCCACAAAGGTCAGTCTGCTGTTGTAGTTAATACGTCATTTTCATAACATAATTGGTGATATAGGTTACAAGCAAGTCTGGCGCTGAACAGAAATTGTCGTGCTATGCTCCTTTATTTATTGTGCATAAATAGTGAATTGTCCTGACACAATATTGCGTTTCGCCTCTGTTATTATGGTACATTGACAAAAACATATACTTTTATTCACAGGATAAAACAGGTTTTTTGTATCACTAATTGCCCAGTACGATTACAGCATACAGTATTATTGTCACTGCTACATTTCTGTAACTCGTACCAGAAATTATTTCCACTGCTAATTAATTACCGTTGAGCTCAAAGGTCCTATTAATAAACGGTTAACGAATGTGTATTTATGACGACAATTTATGAGACTGGTAAACTTATGATACGTACGATGGTCTTTCGTTCTACACGGTGCATTTCAAGGTCCTGTACCCATCCGGCGGTAAACTGTACCTGGGCTTGTTGCAGTGACCTGAAGTTACTAAACTTCATGAGTGTATGCACTCACTCCAAGAACCGTATGATTATAAATATGCATATAAATATGCTACGATGAGATAGCTGACTTCATCTAACTAGCAAATGTTGTCCAGGCTACGTTGGTGATGCAGTTTTTTTTAATGTGTATGATATTTTTGTCATGCGATTTTTAAAGCCGGTCCTACAACCGCATCCAAGAATAACATGCAGCTTATCTCAGAACTGTGAAAATTATTCTAGGAGCTAGGTTTAATTGAGCTGCATTTTAAAGAGGTGCAATTTCACAATTTGTGTATATTTTCTAAGTTCACTATTTTGTCATGTGTTGAGAAAAACACAGATTTTAAAATTACATGGTCTAATATTTACATTTAGCATAACTGCAACATGCTTTTTTCATATTTTTTTTTAAAGACTCGAAAGGACTTGAAATTCAAAATTTCAGACTTGTGACTTGACTCGGACTTTTACACCAGTGACTTGAGACTCGACTCTGACTTGCCTGACATTACTTGAGACTTGACTTGAGACTTGAGGATAAAGACTTGAGACTTACTTGAGACTTGCAAAACAATGACTTGGTCCCACCTCTGGTAATCCCTCTCCGTTTTGGAGCTGCCATTCTCTCCTGCCTGCCTCCCTGCATTGCATGCAGCACCCGCCTGGACCTCTCCTGCCTCCCCCCTCCACGCAACCCCCACCTGCAAGCTTGTAAGACAGCTCAGTGTACTATCCTTAGATTCACTCGCAACCCTCTGTGGGATTCCCCTGACTGCTCTGTCCTCTGTTTCAGTGCCCTGGCCCACCACAGTTTCCCCTGCCCAGTACCTGCACCCAGTTATCCCTGCCATCTAGTTATCATCACAGTATTTTTCTCTCGCCTCAGACATCTAGTTTAAGTTCATTGATTCTAGTCTGCACTTTCTGTTAGCCTCTGAGCATTGTAAAATAAAATCTCTTTTCGTTACACCTCACCCCTGGCCTCCGGTTTTGAATCTCCACTTGAGTCCATCCCATGTCCATGGGCCACTGCGCCTGACAACTTTACATGAATCAATTGCCATTGAGAAGGATATTAACACAGTTTTATATGTCAATAAAATGTCTGATTGCACAATTGATTTCAGCAACTTTCCCACATGGAGCTAAAACAGTTACACAAGCCCCTGCAGAGTACATCAAATAGTGGTACTAAAAGCAGTCAATTCTGTTGCTACTGACAAATCTAAAGAATATTCTAAATCTCTATCCAACTTCAATCCAGCCCACAGCATGACTTTGGAAAATGTGAAGGAGGGCATAAAATTGGGAAAAAAAAGAAAAAAACGTTGTTGTGAATTAACCAAAATCTTTAGTTTTATAATTACAAGAGTCTGGTCAGGGAGCTACCTGAACCTTTTCTCCAATTTTGCACATTTATTACTTATGACTAGAACCCAAAGTGTCATGCTGACAGATCTTTTTATTATTACATTATTAGCTTTTCTTTATAACGTTTTCATATGGTTACATCTCAGTTGTGATTTGGCACTATATAAACCTAAACCCACTAAAGATGAAAGCTGGCTGTATGTGGTCCACAATGTATACTGAGTATTTGGCATCCCTGTTCTAAATAAAGACTTGTATCCACTGCTTCAGGTGCAGCAATGAGGGTGAACCAGCATTACAAAGATCCATCTATGCTTTGTGCCAGCAGGTGCGAAAGCCCATTCAGTCAAATAGGCTCAGAATCACTTTCTGCCAATTAGAAGAAAATCGCCCGCCCCCCGTACTTTCTGCTTCTTTAACCTCAACTATTCATAGCTGTTCCAGAGTTGTTTTTCAGTGAGTACCAGAACATGCAGCAATGGTAACAACGTGATTTGTAGCATGAGGATCATAAGTAGCCAGGCTACAAAAAATACAGCCATTTTTCTCAACACATCCAGTACCCTCACAGACCCACTTACATTTATAAAAAACTTGGCAGTTGCCTCAGTCACCCACTGCTGATGACACAAAGTGTCCATTCATGGTGTGATGAGATATTCTGAACCGGGCAAACACACAAACATCCACACATAATGTCACAGCAGAAAAGGTCAGTCATCAGTCAAAAAGCTTTTACGATACCAATCTACATCTGGCATTTTCTCTAGGGTGTTTACAGCACTGCTTGATTAAAAGATAAGGCAGCTGACGGCAAATTAATTGCTACAATTTTTATCATTATTTATACAGCATGAATGCCAAAAATTTACTGCTGTTTAGTATGACTGTAAACCATTTGCTTTTGGACTCTTAGTCAAACAGGCCAACTAAAGATTTTTGCCATGAGGAAGAGCAGTTATTCTCTAAATGTCACATTTTTTAAAATGTTTGTTTCTGACATTTTTGAAGGCACTGTCTATAAAGCTGAGGCCCACATTTCAGATGAAAGTAGCTTTTAGTTGTTGGGGAAATAAAACTAAAAACCAGCACTGTTTTTTATTTACTATTACACTGTAACTTTTACTCAATAAAGTTACAGTTTTATATAGTTGGTTTTTTTTTTTACTTTATAATTACTAAAAATGTTCAAAATATAAAAAGCACCATCTCTGACATGCAGTTACTGTTGACTTCTATCTGCTGCTTAGACTTGTGAAAATGAGTGTTGGATCTGTCAGGGAAAGTGGGAAGCTCAGAGTGATGCTGCTTGTCTTCGGACAAAAAGAAATCACTGGTGTGACTCAATGTCTATCAGAGGATGGCTACATTGTGCCTGGTGAAGCACTTAGACTAATGCAGAAACGAGAGGGGAGTTGTTTTTGACATACGTAGGTGTTAAAACATATGAAAAAACTGACCAAAAAAATCATAATACACAACTGACGTCTTATGGTCTTTATTTGGGTCACATCTTTTAATTAAAATTCTGAGGCTGAGGTAAGCTGCATTATAAATTGGCTCAGAATAGCTGCGTACAACAGGGAGGAGATAAGAACTCGCAGAGTCCCTTTGGAAGGGCTGGCACAGGACCTTATAAGTGTATGGTGTGGGGATTCTGAGCAGAGGTGAACCCGTTTCTATCCAGCAAACATTATTAAGAACGTAAAACAGAATTTAAAACAGAATGAGTGAGGACAATGGGGAGGAAGAAAAAGTACTGTAATTAAAAGGCTGTTAACAAAGACAGGATAGATAGGTGGTACTGGGAGTAGAGTTGGACAGTGTGAACAAGAGTGACAAATGAGCAAGAAGTGGAGGAGGTGGATGACAATGCAGAGTAAAGTGTGTGAGAGGACTGAACACACTAGGAAATGGTTAGGAGAAAAGATAGTGGGATGAGAGAACTAGCATGAGTGCTTGATTTTAAAAAAAGTAATGAATATTCATAACAGGTTATCTGCCAACTCATAGATAAATGCAGAGCTCAGGTATAAGGTGATGTTGGAATGAGAAACACGTAAGAGTGAGCTGTAAAGCACTCAGCAGCAAAAATCACTTGTTTTCTTCCTACTGCCAGCGTTGTTTCAGCAAATTAGTGTTTAGCTAAGGCCCCAGTCACACAGGCTTAAAGGACAATCAGCAACCATCTGGAATAAAATGGTCATGAATGAAAATGTGCACGCTCTGACCAGTTGCCAAGTGATTGCTGGCATTGAAACATCAAATTGCTATAGCATCATTCACTCAAGCCTAAAGACTGGTCAGTGACACCCCATGCAACTGCCATTTCCTAGGGAAAAGTATGTATTCTGCAACCGGTTGGCGAGTAGTTGCTGGAGGTTGCTGGTTGTTACAGATATAAAGCACTGCACTGAAAACCTTTGCAGTTCCTTAGTTTGCTAGCAAATTATTGCAGTGGCCAGTATTTTGCATGGTAGGGGCAAACTATTTAATTGAGTACCTGTATTACTAGCTAACATTTGATAGGTCATTAAAAAATGTACACTGTGGTTGTAGTGTATGTTTTCTTCTTTCTGTATATTTTCTATTTTATTGTATTCAGTAAAGTTCTTTGTCCCTATGTTTTAAAAAAGTCCTATACAAATAACAATTTATTATTGTATTATTATTTTGGTTTTTGACATTATTGACTGTAATTAACAATACTTGCAAGCATAAAATTGATCTAGAAAAATGCAAAATCAAGCTAACAAGGATATAAACTACTAAAGGACTTGGTTAATTAATCACTCTGTTAAAAAGAAGTGTACCTTCAATGGATCATGCTGATGAAATGTGAGAATCCTCTTAATTTTTACATGGGGAACTGGCCTTTTGTGGCGTTTCATCAAATAACTGCTGAATTATTTCACATTCAGAAATGACACTTCAGTAATTTTCCTAGAGGAAAGGTCAAGAAATTACTAGATTACTGGATTCATTTTCCCTGGAATATAAATGCTGGTACTAAATTTCATGGGAATGCATCAAACAATTATTTGAGTCTGGATTTAGTGAAATTGACATACACTACAAACAAATACACTTCCTAGAAACAGGGAGAATAAAAAATCCATTCTGCCCTTTCAGCACAGTGTCTCAGCATCCTAACGAGGCCTATAACCACAAACACTGTTTCACATCTCTGTGCCACTCAGCCCACTGCCTTTGCATTTCTTTTGTGGAGACATGTAACACATCTCAGCATATGCCAGCGCTATAGGCCATCTATTGTTTAAGCGTCTGCCATGGGAGAATGAGTCACTGGCTCAGCTGTGACACGATTCCTCCTGCTTTTTCATCCGGCCCACTGCCCCCAACCGTTGGTGTCACGACTGCTTCATAGCTTTTACAGCCAATTAAAAGTTCTTTTTTATGTGTTAATAGCATCAAGAAGGATCCTCAACAAGAGACTATTTTTTATATACAGCTCTGTCTCAATGTACTGGGTACTGGTGTGATGTTCTGTGCCATAGTACATACATACATACATAGGATTGATTCCCGGAGGATTTTCTTGAATAGAATTTGAACAGTAACATATGAACAAAACTTGTTAATGTTAACTTGTTAAGTATCATTTCTTTCTGAATTTGTAGCACTATCATTTGTATTTCTTATTGAGTCTAATTCCTGTCAACAAAATACTGCTTTTAGCATGGAATAGCTCGACCCTTCAGTGGACTGAAAATAACTGCTGACACATTGTCCAAACTCAATATCTGTTCCCAAATTATGCAAATTGGCTTAATTCAGTCTTAAGATTTGCTGCAGATTTGCTTGTTTGGTTTACTTTTACCACCTTCATAGGCATCATCTGTAGTAGAAGCAGGCTGTTGGAGCTAAGTATTGAGGCCTAAAAGAGAGAGTGAAAACAGGAGTTTATAGTGGAATCTCTGGTTGCTCAGCATGAGTATGGTTATTTATGGGAATTTATTTGTGCAAGAGAGAAACTCAATTCAAGACAATTAATCTGTTTCCTTTTTACCACAGACTTGCTTCAGCTACACTGCCCTCTGTTAGCAGGCTATTATTAAGAAACCCCGAATTTTTCTGCAGGTCTTAAGTCAATATGCTGCAGCCTATGAGTAATTTCTTGCAGACACCCCAAAGAAATAAAGACCTATATAAGCTTACTGTGTCACAATAAGCAGGTTCTAGTGGTGACTGCTGGACAAGCAGAGTTGGTAGCGCAGGTGTTCCAGCCAACCAAGCAGCTAACTCCCCACCACCACCACCCAAACCCCATTCACATGCAGAGTAGAGAGCAATGGAGGAATTTTACATGGCTGAATGCAGTACAGTATGTTATCGCTTGAAGTGAGAAAGTAGGTCATCAGCCTTGCACGGAGCAATGGAGCTTCGCTGCTTTGCTCTGCAGAGTAGGATGCTGGCTGCACTCTGAATGTATACCCAGTGTTAAATCGCACCAATGAAAGCAGAGTGAATATAAGAAGAGAACAGATGTATATCATTTAAAGAGGATCAGGTTGGAAGCTTCTTCTGATACAAACAAATTCACAGCACATGGAGAACATGAGACAAAAAAACAAACAACCAATGGCTGCTGTAACATGACATGCAAATGTATGCAGTGCAATCAATCAATGGTGCCTGAGGAAGTGTGCTGAGCTTATAAGTGTATAGCAGACACCCACTTCATTACTGTCTCCTTATAACAGAAGCACTTCTTCACTTTTAATCCTTTTAGAACACAATGCATGCTTCAGCACCTTTAACATCCTGTTTTAAATTAATGCCTGTAAGCAGCTGGGAGGTGTCTCCAGTACTGTTCTTGATTGTTTCACACATTTCTGTGGTGACAACCTTCTCAGTCACCACTGACAAAACATCAAACTAGGGCCTAATTAGGAAAGACAATACATGCCCTTCTTTTTCTAATCTACTTCTTTTTACATGTTCCAACCATAACAATGTAAACCACAAGGAACATGCATAATAATGCACTCTTAAAAGCAAATGACCCAGCAATTCTTGACAATTTAAGAAGGTGACTTTATTGTATCAAGTACTGGATTTTTCAAAGCCTATTACATCCCGGCAATTTAAAGTCTCAAGTAATAGTTCTCCATTTCCAGCACAGAGGTCTATCTGCCAACATTAGACCATTTGTGGGTGTTTTTCACAGTAATATGACTTTTCAGGATGAGGTTATGAATGTAGCTCTGTCCTGTTTTTTTACACCTGCAATACAGTATATATATATATATATATATATATATATATATATATATGTATATATATATATATATATATATATATATACATATCACTGCATGTTCTGCATGCAGAAAAGAAAATGCACTAAAGAAACCAAGTCAGAGCACTGCACCTAGTCCTTTTAACTTTTTATGGGGTAGCACGCTAACATTTGCTATTAAATAACTCCCTGTAGAGTTCTCGTTTCAGCTATTTGTCAGTCCATTAAGACCTTGTTTTGGGTCATCTGTTTAAATGGAAAAATCAGCTTATCCTACCGTAGCTTATGTTTTGAATTACATAGAGATAATAGATTCTGTGACAGACTTTAAATCCCATCTTGAGGCCAATTTCTAGGAAAAGATATTTGTTTCTTATCTATGGATACATAAATTGGAATATTATTTCAGTAAGGACTGATTAATAACAACACATACGTAACTGTCTTTATGTTTTGTGTGTGTGGAAGAAAGAAATATCTGTCGATCATTTTAAGTCACCAAATATAAGTATTAGTCTTAAAAAATCTTTTTGGGCAGGCTCTACAAAATACAGTGTAAAATTTTCCAAAAATGGAATGAATGATTTCGATCTGATCCATTGCCTTGTTTCTGCATCTATTCATTTATTTCACTTCCACATTACAACGGTTTTCAGTTCATTTAATTTAATTTTATTATCACTACTCCGATCATCTTCATGAGAGCCAGTCAGCATTTCTCAATTCTTGATCCCTGTTTTTCAACACATTGTTCTGCCTTTCAGACCAGCATTCATGCCACACTACTCCTCCTCATCCCATCTCCTCCCCCGTCCAGAGAATCTCTTTCAAGGCCTCAATCAGCCATCTGCTAACTCTGCTCTAGTACCAGAATCTAGACTCCGGGGTCCCGTCCTATTTCTTACCTTCGCTTGGGAAACCTTTCTAATATGACATTTCATCAGAGTACTTGCAAAGTACTTCTGTGTATCATTAAGTATTGTTCTTTAGGCTTTAGCACAAAGAGTGGTATGAGTGATAATTTAACAGTAAGTTTTGAGACAACAAAACGCCCCCTCCAAAAAAAAAACATCTACACATTGTCATTTATTGTTAACAGTCATATCTCAAGGCTAAATTCATTTACATTTACATTTCTCTATTCTTGGTCATTTCTGATGATGAGCCACAAACATCAGCCCTTTAATACCTCATATATAACTCTGCAGGCTGGAGTGAATAAGAATGAGCTACTAAGACAGTTTGATATGGAAACAGTTGGAGGGCTTTAGACTTGGGTAGCTTCCTGACACTGATCTGGTCATTATGTAAATCCTTGGCAGAGAGAAAAGGTTTTCTCTAATGTAGTTTAAACTGACACTCAACCATATATCTGACCAAGAACAATACGTATAAAACACAAAGTTTGTAGCAAAGAGAAGGCTGTTTCTTTTGCTCTCAAATCAATCTGCTGCACCCGGAAAGTGATTGCTCATATAACAAACCACCACAACTGGTATTAGGCAGTCTGCTTACTCTACCATCTCCCTATGTTTCTGCAGACCATTATGTTAGGTTATACTCTTTAGTTAGACACACACATCAGCAATCAAATGAGGCATCTGGAGGTAAACTGTTCTACTATTTGAGGGACCATAAAATCATGCAGTATTCTCTTGTTACACCAGATTGCTGGGATACGTAAGGACACACAGTACAGTTTTAGTGCCCTGACACTCTCATGAAACCTTTTAAAAGGCAAGCAAACTCTGACAATGCAACCCCCCCACACACACACAAAAACCCTCTGTTGCATATAAAGATGCTATGATATCTAGATGAAAAGATGATGAAAGGTAGCTGGAGTGCAATAGAAATGGTGAGAATGTGTGAGCCACACAGCTTTACCACTTCATGTCCAGTCATGCTGCATATTATTATCATTATGTATAAAAACAGACTGTACACACCTGACAGCTCATTTCCGACTTAAATCAGAATATTTTTTCACATTGCGATGTGCCTGTAAGATGCTTATGTTGCAGCAGCTGTTTCGTTACTGTTGACCCAATGCCTGAGAGAAATGAGACAGAGTACAGCCTCCGCCTGGAAAACACATCTAAATGTCGGCCCTGGCAGAGCTGCCCGTGGAATGATGGGTTGCCTTGCTTGTGCTGGCATTCGATTAGTTGCCATGGTTACGACACTACAGTCTCCTCCCCAAAACAAAATCCTTAACAACAAATTCACGCGTTTTCATGTTCTGAAAGTAGAAAAGATCTTTTTCCAACAGTAGAAAAATATTTGTTTAAGCGAAGGCTGACTGGGTCACAGATTCATAGCACAAACAAGGCAACAGCAGGGACTTTTCTCATTTAAGTGAACTTTTAAAATGCCTATCAGTTCAACTGCCTATGCATACAACATACATACAACAATTATGTCGACATATGTAAAAAACAAACAAAAGAGAAAAATAAAGTGTGGTATAATGGCACATGTTTTCAGGACCTCAGTATTGATAATCATTGATGAACAGTGAACTGGCCTGTTGAGAATGGAGGTGTGATGCATGTGTGGATGTATACCAATGATTGATCCCACTTTACTTCAATCAAAACATCAAGAATTAACGACAACTCAACAAAACATCACACATCTTAACAGACCTGTTTGCTGTTAAAATAACATCTATAGCTACCTCTGTCTTTCACAGAGTGGTTGTAGTTCAAGTTTCGAGTATAGTTCATTTAAATAGCTTGTTAATAGCATTCGGATCTTTTGCAGTCTGCCTCCTTCACTGCATAGTAATGAATAACTGCCAAATTAATGGCCCATTAATTTAGAGTTGAGCCAAGAAAAATTAGGTCTCTGCCTTCTTCTCTCTCCCCACATCATCTAGTTGATGTCAGAGTACATCTTACACAGTAATATTATTCAGTGTAAGACAAAGTATCTTGTTTCAGACCAGCTGTGGACATCTTAATCAGTGAGCGACAATGCTGGAGTTACTATTGTCCAGCATAATGTAAACTTTCTGTTTATTATTCGTAGTAGCATACTGTGGACAGAAATTTCACTTTATAAACAAGCATAAACATTTATGTCACTCGCCATCATCAGCTAAAC
The DNA here is from genome assembly GCF_057382185.1 of Mchenga conophoros. NCBI lineage: Eukaryota > Metazoa > Chordata > Actinopteri > Cichliformes > Cichlidae > Mchenga > Mchenga conophoros. Next base: position 24,820,380 of record NC_140530.1, read on the forward strand.
AGAAACAGCTATGAGGCGACCTTAATTAATAGAGCATTTCAAATCATCTCGTTAACTTCACACTGTTATACATTCTTGCCCAGTGTATGCAACAATTTGTAAGACTTGACTGAGGAATGTTAATGGCATGAAGTAATGCGATCACAGATGAACTGTACAAAGTAATGTTTTTTTTTTTATTCGATTGTTTGTGAGTGTATCTGGTGTCTTAACCCAGCATCACAGCAAAACGTGTAATAGACCCGGTGGTCCACCGTGTCCAATTCATGCTTTGCCTCTCCAAAATGTGACATACACATTAAATTACTGCATGCAGAAACTGCATTACCAGCAGGGAGAGATAATATATTTAAAGCCACAAAGTCGGTAGTGAGTAAAAAACCTATAATATAATACAATATAGATATCAGGGTCTCAGCTGTTTGTAGACAGTTTATTTGTCTTTACCTTGGAAAAGCACTAGGCTATAATGCTTCATTGTGGTTACTGTGCCTGTATTTCTACAGATCATACCTCAGTGCTACTCCTAAAATGTTATTTTTACCTCGGAGTAGGAACAAGCTGTATATTACCTTCCTGAAGACCAGTGCATCATCATAAACTCTACTGAGACGTTCCCTTTTCAGCTTCTGTATGATCTACACCCTAACTGTATTATTAATGAACATTTTCATTACTACACATAAATTGTATCAGCCCCCCAAGTGGGTTCTCTGTGATCCATGGAGGTTTGTTCCAAATGTTAACCTTTAAATTTACCTTTCTAACTTAAGAGTATGTGAAAAGTTTAACCTATAAAGCTGCTCATTACAAAAAAGACTTCCACTTGATGGTCGTTAAGTAACATCCCGAGGCAATAATTTGGGGTAATTTAACTGCATGACTTGTGTCAGGGGGGGTAGCAATACGAGTGGCTAAATATGCTTCCCTGTCTGGCAGTTACCCAGACAGCTGACTGGGGTACAAGTAGAACATGTGTCAAACAACAACAATCTCTGGCATTCAGTCTCCTGTGGATTTCTATTCCGGATTCTTTAAGTCTCTCCGTGTCAGTGCTCTGGCATCAACATTTATATGAATGAATATGGGGATGGTTTCTGATGGCTATTCCAGGAATCAGCTGGCAGACAGATCGATGGGTGAACTTTGATATAGAGCTTTAACTTAATGGACTCTACATCAGGCCCACTGATTGTAAATATTACTGAAGGTATTCAATTTAGACCGCTGCTGAGCAGACATTTTGCACACAAAAGCTACAGAGTTGATGCCCTCCAATTGGTAGAGTCCTAAGCCCTACAGCAGCTAATAAAATGGTTATCTGTGAAGAGCTTACACGCTCTGACTATATTCTTTAATATGAATGCATGCAGGCATATTTTGCTGTTGTTCAATATTCAAAATTTTAATTAGAATTTTAATTAAATTCTTTAAAGCCTCCTTTTTTTTACTCATGTTCCATATCTTGCCATAATTTTTGTCTCAAGTGTTGAGGCTGTGTAGTTAGAGTGTTATCCACTGCTCAGAACGTCAGTGGTCTGACCCCCAGCTCTCCTGGTGACCTTGGGCAAGATACTGAAACTCATATTGTCACTTATACATATGGTTGCTTTGAGATGTCACAAAGATAAAAAATAAATAAAATCATATGTGCAATGGCAGCCTTTTGTTGAAAATCTCTATATTGATCTTACATTTTTACACTTTTTTTGCCACTTTTTATGCAAGATATTGTTACAGTGCTACCCAATGTGAGTCACTGCCACATGTGAATAGCACAGGTATTATTTATTAACCGTTTTACTCCACATATGTTCTAGCTGCCTGTCGTGTCTGTCACTGTCTATGTAGGTTGGACATTTGCGAGTTACGGACACAGTGATGGTTAACGTATCTCAGCTGTAGCTCTGAAACACAGACTTGTCTCTCACACTCCACTCGTATGCCTTTTATATTGTTGCACTGTCACTGTCATCACTGCCAATGTTGGCTTATCTTCTAATGGGGACGCTTGGAACTGAGGACTTGGTAACAAAGTTGGCTCATGTACACTGCATCTGTCTAACAGTTTATAATCAGTGTGTTTCATCTGTGTCTACTACATCTGCAAAATAAAGGAATCTGACTTCATGATCGAATCTTGCACATTCAGGAATGTTCGACTGATCTGTTACTTTCCTTTGCTGATGACTGCATTTCATAAGTTAAATCTGATCACAGTTATATTTCATGTGGCCCAGTGCGCTTTAAAGTGCTCTTACACCTTTTCCAACAGTGATTACTTTCTCGCCTATTTAGAGGTGGAGCAGAAAATCATCTCCAGGGGGAAAACCAATTTAAAAGATCTGCAGAGGCCCTGTTTCCCAAGCACTGCAGCTTCCATATAAGGGATACTTAGAGTCATATCAATAAAGTTAGTATACAACTATATTACCAAAAATATGATTTTTATAGTAAAGTTTAATATAATTACCTTCAGTTACGTCAGACCTACTGAAATGACATTACTTAGTTGAAAGCAGCTGTTTAACCTTTCAGTGGTTATTAAGGAAAGATGCAAAACAATCACGGGATCCACTCACAACAATCTGAAGACGTCTTACATTTTGGGTCTCTGTGATAAGCAGCTGTGTAAGATTCAATATTTTCTTTCAGTGTAGACTACAGATCAGTGGCCAAAATAAAATAAAATAAAGATGTTGTGGTGCACAATTTGTACAATGTCTAGTATTTTCTATGTAAAATCGATTTTTTATATTTAAGGTTTGGATCTTCTCAGTCTGAATTATAAAAGAGAACTTTTAATATTTGAATTCAGGTTTCCCCTTTTTCCCCATGTGACAGCAGTTCCTTCATGTCGTGATTGCAAACCCTTGTTTTTCCAAGTATTCTGGACCTCAACTGTCTACATTATTTCTATCTCCCATCCTTTATCTCCTTCGCTGTCTCTAACTTAAGCTTTTTAAGTGTTCTTGCAAAAGGTCAAGGTCCTTCCACGTTGCATGCAGCACCTAAATAAACTGTCTCTGGAGTCGAGTGTAAGATGATATAGACAGAATATATCATCTGTCTATATCATCTTACACTGATATAGACAGATGGTGATGATTTCTGGTCATTCCGCAAGACTTTGCTGCTTGCTGAGGCATGTTTGCACTCTTACACCACTGTATGAGAGGGGATGAGTGTAATATGAAAAGATGAGGAGTGAAAGCGATAAAAGAAGTTACCTAAATTATGGATGGGGCTGAAAATAGAAAACGTGATTGAAAAATGAATTATGGGCAAGGACCTGCTGTGTCATCTGCACCAAATAGAAGATGAAGACTGATAAAGCTTCAAATTTTGTATTTGTGTGCTGTGATAAAAAAAGTAGGTTAAATTAATGTAGCTCTTCTCTAAAACGTTCATTCATTACAACTTTACAGTGTTTGCTGGGTATCAACCACAACATTTGGTAAAAAACACAAAGGGTCAAGGGTTCTACCTTAATTCATTCTCCTCCTTAAATCCAGCCTTATTAGCGGAAACTGTGGGGAATTTAAAATGTATTGACCTCTGCAGATACTACACAAATTGTGAGCTCGTTTTAAAATGAGCCACAAAAGAGGGATTTTCTTTAACTGAAAACGACAGCTTTGCTCTAAATTCTGCTTTTCCAAACAATATCCGTTTTCCACACTAAGCTATAAACGTACACCCGTGGTTAAAACAGATTACTAACAGCTTTCATTATAATGCAGGGAATTACCTCTATAATAAAATGAAGTGGAGTTGTCACTTTTGGAACAACATCAACAATACCAGGAACTGTGGTATTATGGAGGAATTTATTGTAGAATTCACATAGCAAGCAGACTGCAACTCAGCTCGCTAAAATGTTGGGGAACTCTAAATGCATTTCAGAGAAAACATCATTTCTAGGGTTGTACAGAACTTGTTCTGTGGGATAATTGACAAATAATGTTGGACAGGAAAATTTGCTTTATTACTCTGCCACAAAATTGCACTATAGTGGTCTAGTAAATAATCACCCTTCCGTTTATCCACCTCTCTCACTTAATAAGCATGTCTGCTATTTCAAAGAATCATCAAAACAATTGTGGTGGTTTTTAATTTTATGTACCGTGCAGTGTGGATGAGCACCACCATATAAAGATTTAAACAGCTATTTAACATTTCAAGCATTTTCTCAGGCTGAGAAACAGCCCTGTGCTCTAAACACTGCACGGCTATTAAAATCCTTTTTCCTGTGGGTGTTCTGTTTGGTGAATCCAGCACCAAATCCTATTCCCACCACCATGGTAGGCAAGTTAGCAGTTAGCTACTGAATAAAGCCAAACATCTTGTAAGGCTTAGATATTGTCATAATATGAACACACTGCTCCAGTCTTGGCCTCTCTGCATTTTGTTCCTTATCCATTTTAGAATTCAGTTACGATTTTGTCAACTGTTTTTAAGGCTTTTAATGGGCAGGCTCCAAATTTGATCATCAACCTAATTTGCTTACATTCCCACCTTTAGGTCTGATCTGCTGGCAAAGCTTTCTTACATATCCCAAGTCCACAGAAAATAAAATGACAGAGCCTTTGCCGTTGCTGCACCTCATTTGTGGAAATAGTTACCACTTGAAATAAAAAGTTCTCTCTTCATCCCTGCTTTTAAGTGTAGGCGCAAAACCTACCTTTATTCTCTGGCCTTCCAGCTGTATCTCTGCTTGTCCCCTGCTGTGGGTTTTTGTTGTTGCTCGTATGTGTAGTCTATGTTGTAACTCCTTGATCCCAGCTTTATACATTTATAAGGTTATCATATGAAAGCTGTGCATTTATTTGCTTGGATTCAAGTTCAGCTACCTTATAGTCACTAAGATGGATTTAAGTAAACTTAGTCAGCTTTTAAGTAAACAAGGAGAGAAAGATATTCGTGTGATAGGCAGGAGGTTCACTGACCTTTTACTTAGTAAATGCTGGAGCAGGCAGAAGGGGCCCTAAATAAGGAGGCAATAACTGCTTAAAAACAAACAAACATGCCACCGGGAATAGCTTTATTCCACACTAATGCCTCAATTAGCTAACTTTTTTTTTTATTAACTTATACTATAAAGCCCACAAATCTCAGACTTGCAAAATAAAAAAATATAAGAATGAAAGTCTTTAGGAGACGGATGTCAGATTTGGGCAGGCGACAACTGTCATAAACACACTGGTCTGAATATGAGTGGTATGCTCACTCCCACAGATACCGAATTTAACACTCTCACAGGGTGTCATAAACCACCATCCTGCCTCAGGAAACAGCCACAACACACATCTCACTTTATCAAGCAAAGCAGACACATGGATGAACTGTCTCAGACATTATCTCATTCATAGGCCCAAAATCAAGCACGCACATACATGAAATCTGGAAGATCTGCTGTTCGACTGCTCATCGTGACTCGGAGTGAAAAAGCCTCATTAAGAAAAACTATTTGTTTGTTCAAAATACATTTTTACTTCTGAGCACAAAAAACTGTCAGCTCACTACTAAATACATACAAAAATAAATAGCATTTAAAAAATAAAACTAAAAACCAACTGCAGTATATTACATTTTTAAAAATGTGGATTTTTTGGTTTTCTTTAAGCAGAAAAACTCACCAATAGTCACTGCCTGGTGCAAAATCTACATTAAAGTAAAAACTGCATCCTAAGCGTGACTGTAGGAAGGATTCATTTCTTGCTAGATCAGCACATACAGTAAACTCGCGGGGATTTAATGAGGACTTAGTGGTGTTCGTCAGAGACATGACTAACAGTACTAAGTATATTCTTTGAACATGTGTGTAATTGTAAAGTTGTCATCTCCGGATGGGCAGCCTCACCCAGAGCTATTCTCTCCATCATGAGAATTGAGTAATGTCTGTGAAGAACTATTATTACTGTCTCCTGAGGGAGGGAATTAGAGATAAGCTGCAGTGGGTTCTGATTTCAACGAGGTTCAAGGGAACAAAGACGGTTAAAAATAGTCTCACATTTTTGGGTGAAAATAGGGAAACAGAATCTGCCTATTAGAGTAGGGAGTATCTTGCATATTAAAGTCAGCACTCATAAATCACTAATGACTTATAACGGTGTAGTTTCTGACGGTGATGATGTTTCCTTCTCATTTTTCAAAATCTTCTCTTGTCCGTTTACAGTTTCAGTTTAACTTGCTCCCTAATCCTTTTAATAGCATTTCAGATGTGTTACTATATTTTACCAGCAGCAATGGGTGCTTGTCTGCCTTCATTTAACCTTGGATTTTCACTCTCAATCTACAGAGCCAATCAGTTACTCTCAAAATTACTTGAGAGTAACTGTCATGGAAAAGTCATGGAAATAAATTGTTTACTATTCTCAAGTATTACACATTCTTTTAAATAGCTTTAAATGGTTAAAAAAAACATGAGGCCAACTCTCCATAACATTTCTGATAAGAGATATAAGAGAAATGTTTCAGTGTTTATCAGTACTGAAATGACAATTTGAAAGTGTATACATGTGACGAAGTGATGACCTTGCTTCACGAGAAGCCGTCTTATACATTTATGTAACATTGGTTTTTATTCCCAGTTCCTGCTCATATAAAGACATTCCATCTACTTACTCAATACAGAGAGGGCATGGTGCAACATGGTGAAATAAGTGTTTTCTCACCCTTAAAACCCATGAAAACTGATATGAGAAGAGTTTTCTATGGACTTTATAGTCTTTTAAGCTTCTTACTTTACGGCTCATTCTCAGGCCATCAAGTAAAAGGACATTTGTTAGTTGTGTTTTGAAACATGAGAGTTTGAATGCAACATGGCTGTTTGTGCCAGACAAGCTGATCTGAGAACAGAAACTGCTGATCTACTAGGATTTTCACACTCGCTACAACCATTGCATGCAGAACAGCATCTCTGACTGCACAATATGTCACATCTTGAAGCAGATGAGCAACAGCAGTACACACTGCACCAGGTGCCACTCTCTCAGGAAACTGAGGTTACAGCTTGCGCAGGTCACTAAAACCCAACAATAGAAAACCAAAGCAAAATAGAAAAAGTCGCGGTGGTGTCAAATGTCAGGACAGCCTACATGAGAATTTTTGCTGACAATGTCAGTACAGTGCACCTATCTTCTGATAACTACTTCCACCAGGACAACATACCATGTCACAAAAGCTTAAATTGTCTCAAACTGGTTTCTTGAACATGAGAGTGAGTACTGTACTAAAATGGGCTGCCAACAAATCTGCAGCAGTGAGTGATGCTATCATGTCACTATGGATCAAAATCTCTGAGGAACGTTTCCAACACTGTTAAATTTATGCCACAAAGCACTAAAGCTAAACTGAGTCCAACCTGGTACTAGCAAGGTGTATCTAGAAAAGTGTCAGGTGAGTGTACATAATTGTTTAGTTGGTTGGGAATTTTATTTCATGAACAGTATTTTTGGAATTAAGATACTCAGTTTGCAAAGAACAGCTGCCCCGTTCCCCTGACAGTTTGGTACTCACTCCTTCATGCTTCAGTGATTTCTATCAAGTGACTCATCTTCTCTTTGCCAAAAGAAGATGATTTTTTTTCTAAACACAAATTGGACAAATACAACCATTAGGTTTACTGCAATATGCGCTCAGTCAAGAAATCAAAAAGCAGTAAGCTCCTGCATGTTCTCAGTGCTTTCAGTAAATTGCCACTCAAGAATATTTTTATTATTTTAACTTAGTGATGTTGCTGACATCCTGAGGAACTGATATCAAGACAGACGATAAAAGACGATACAGTGCGGCTGTGTAGAATTACAAAACAGTGATTATATGGTCAACTGAGGATTCCTTGTCAAATCATGAGGTAACAAAGAAGGAATGCTGTTCAAAATACTTGATCTCATCATGAAAAAAAAAAATTCACTCAGCATCCACAAAAGTGACATCGATTAAAAGGGTTTAACAGTGTTTTTTAAAAAAAATTAAACTGGAAAGATACCCTTTTTTAAACTGAAAAGTGTCATAGTTTGTATTTTGTGATTTAGTTAATTACTGTAATTGTCGGGCTATAAGCCGCTTCTTTTTGCACAAGCTTTGGACCCTGCGGCTTTTAGTCAGGTGCGACTTTTCTATGGATTGTCCATGATTTTTGTCATATCATAAGACGATTTGTTTTGTTTGTTCCGCTGTTGTACGGCACTACGTTGCCTGGCGGAAGGGCATGTGATCAGACACACAGTATCGGGGTTCAAGAGTGGTATGTTGGTCACATGTCCATCCGCCAGGCAACATAGTGCCGTACAAGTAGCGCGAAAAACAAACTTCAAAGTAGCGCTATGCGTTCAGCGGGAGGCGTGGATGACGAGTGGCGATAAACTTGCGAAAAGCAAGTTATGCTCAACTCCACCGGTGGAATCTGACAGCGTGGAAAAGTGTGAAAACATCCACGATCACCAACGGATTTTGAAGGGCTGGACTGCTGCATGATGGAGAGGAGGACACCGCCACGGCCCTTCAGAGGGTGTTCGACTCTGACACTGACAGCGAGGATTTCTTTGGTTTTGAAAGTGACAACGAAGAGTGGATGAAGTAGCCATCCTGAGCCTGTTCGTATCCGACACTGGAGAAGAGGACTTTGGTGGTTTTAGTGCGGAGGAAGATGGTGGTGAATGACTGACTTTTCTTCTTGTTAAAGCCGTGTCACTGCACCTGAGCCTAAAAGGTAGTCCGAATCTATTTTTCTGCTGTGCTGTAGGTTATTGTTATGTACTACATTTGTTACTCATTTATGAAGCACAGTACATGTTTCGTACTTGTAATTACCGCTACTTGTACATATACCTAAAAAGTTATGTAAATATGTACCCATAACTTGTTTTTCAAAATATTAATAAAAGGGGTGTGTCTCCAAACAGCCATCTCTTTCCTGACAATTCCCTTTGTGCACATTCTCTTACATATGATAAGTCAACATTGAAACACCTGCGGCTTTTAGTCAGGTGCGGCTAATGTATGTACAAAACAGGATTTTCCCCTGATTTTAGCTTGTGCGGCTATTATTCAGGTGCGCTTTGTAGTCCGGGAAATACGGTAATTTTTAAATTTTTACTAATTACTAATCTCTGCACTCCACTCAGTTTCACTTCCTTCGTTGGTCAGTTCTTCTTCTTTTCTAATTGTCTGCCTCACCCTTCTAAATATCACGGATGTTGATGCTGTCTTGCCTAACGTTACAAAATTCACATGCTAAGATCTCTGAAGCCAACAAAGTGTGTGTTTCATTTCGTTGCCTTAATCTTGAAAACTAGAACGATCTTCTCAAGTTCAATCCAAATTTTTTCTATGAAATTTTAGGTGTAAAAAAATATATCTAATCAGACATTTGCATACAACTGTGTAATAAGTAGCATGTGAAATTTTGAGTTAAGGTATCTCACAAAATATAGTTGCAGCCACATTTGTGCCATTTGAAGAAATTCCCTCAAGCCCCTTGACAGCGGGAAGCCACTTGGCTAACAAAGAAATAGTCCCAAACACAGCCCCCTGTGCTTTTATCAAAATCTTTGTGACATAATTCCTCTGGACACCTTGTAAAATATTTATGCTGTTGAAAGGCCAAATGTGTTGTTTACTTACACATCAATCTGATTCTTCTATCTGTTATGCTTGAGACAGGAAAACAAGTCTATGGACAAATTGGACCAAGAAGATACTTGAAGAAGAAGATACTTCATATTGTGAGAAAGCACAATCCAGCCACTGGTATTAAGAGAACGGGCAAATGTCCAAAAACACGTCCACCATCTCATGGATTACTGCCTGGCTGACAGATATGCCTCAGTATATGAGGCTGGGTACTGGTCTGTCTGATTTGGTGATGTGCAGTACAGGAGCTCCACAGGGGACTTTTCTGTCTCTATTCCTGTTCGCTTGTACACCTCAGGCCTTCAGTACAAGTCAGTGTCACAGCACTTACAGAAATACTTTTAATGTGTTGGAAGAGTAAAAATACCTGAGCATCCACACTGGCAACAAACTGGAGTGGAAGAAAAACACACAGGCCGTATATGAGAATAGGATGGGCAGGCTCTATTTCCTAAGGAATTTGATACCCTTCAATGTCTGCAGCAAAATGATGGAGACTTTCTAGCACTACAGTTGTGGCGAATGGAGTGTATTGCTATGGCTTGCTGGTAAGCAGCGATGGAGCTGGTGACACCATAAGACTGAATAAACTGACTAGGACGGCCTGCTTTGTGATGTTTCTTTTTTCATTTTCTTTATGAAGCTATGGTAGAGAGGAGGTTGCTGAACAAACTGTTATCCATCATGGATAATCCTGAACACCTTCTGCACCACTTAATAGGCAGGCAGAAGCAGTCCTTCCGTCTCTAATAGACTGCCACAAGCACAGGAATAGAAAATCTTTCATACCTCCTCTAATCACTTTCTATAATACAATACTCTGTGTGTCTATTGCTCCATACCACAGTCTTTTGATTTTACTGAGGGAGTTTGGCCTATGCGGAAGAGCAGTGGGGACAGTGGGGATCTCCTTAGTAAAACATGCACTTGATGGTGACTTATGCTATTGACTTGAAGTTGGCCTCTAGTGTTGTTAGCGTCCTGCTGATCTTGTACAGTTCCAGGCATTCCAGGATCCACGTGTGGGGCATTGAGTCAAAGGCTTTCTTATAATCAATCCAGGCGGTGCACAGGTGATTAGCCAGTAGTTAGATGGGACTGGTACATATACATTTTAATCATAATATTTTTATATACTGCATTACAATGATGCTAAGATTACTAGCATGACTACTATTATCACTACATTTACTATTATTACTGCTATTTTACTATTGTTGGTTAATTGATATTATTATTATACTTATTCAGATGCTGTGACAAATTAATTGGTTGCTAAGCAGTTTGTAAGTAAACTTAACTATTTAGAACTTCAGGCTGCTTGTTTGCATCTGTTTCCACAAATTATTTTGAATCATGAAAAACAAACTATGTTACATAATGTTTGATAAACTGTGTATAATAAATATATGCCCTTTTTACAGCAGACAGTTTGACTTTTCTTATTAGGAAAACCACAGCACGGGACTGAAACCAAAGAAGGCAAATGAAATTCAAAATGCTGTAAGCTCCAAGCACTGTACTTGTACTTTTAAATGACTCTGAACTAGTTGCTGTCAATTTTACTCTGCCAGTCAACTGTCCTCTTACAACCTCACGTTGGTATTAGACACAAAGATTCAAAGATATATATAAATACCACTGACCGGTGCTGTGAGCAAACAGAAGTCTGCAAATGGCTTGCTTGAGATGTCAGACAAGGTGAAGCCAGTCATCAAATTACAACAGACTAAATAAAAAATCATCAAGATATGATAAGTTTAAGCAAAAGAAGTGTTTAAAAAGTAGAACGTGTCTAGATTAAGAGCAGATGTTTGTATTTAATGAGAGCTGAGCTGCTCTTGACACAGAAAACACTGCTGTCTTTTGACAGAAGTTACCATATTTGGAGGACAGGTTGCATTACTAATTTATCAGCTAATGTCAGGAACCTTGGTTAGCAAGCTGCATCCATAAACCATAGGGGGGCACCAGCTACCTATACCTGCTAATTAGTGCTTAGCAACAGACTAATATAACACTAGTATTTCAATCACCAAAACTGAAGCACAAACATCTACGCAAGTGGCAGAGAGGTCCAGTTCAGTGAGTCCTATTACCCGAGTAAGGCCTTGAAGACACCACCTGCCTGCATCCAGACATCTGTCTATCCAAGTGACCGCTCCCCCAACTTCCGAACTATTGGGTTGTTGTTGTTGTTGTTTTTTAATCATCCCTGCAAACAAAGCAGGCCTGCACATTTTATCAAATATTAATCTTGATCACAATTTTGGCTTCCCACTACTAAATGAATGTGATTAAACCAGTAACAAAAATACATGATCCACCAGCACAACACAAATCAAAATAAGTACTGAGTACTATGTACTCCTAAAAGTCAGCCTGAAGACGAGCCTTCATGTGCCGATCACAGCTATTCCCTGCACTGCGCATTTGAAGTTTCCTGAGTATAGTCTGGAGGAGTAACACTACATTAAAAGTCAGATATTCAACAGATAACAGACAAATATCAAACAAAAATCAAACGTCTGACACGGTAGAATGTGAGAAGCTCATCCCTTGAAGGACATCATCATCCGCTGTTTGAAAATACTTTGGATTTAGCGCAAGAGATGCTAACCAAGAAAAAAATCACATACAAAGAGTGCTGTAGAGTTGTGTTTGCCTGGAAACACACCACAACCTGCAGTATAATGCATGAAGGCCAAGAAAAACAATACAATATTTCATGGTGATTGCTAAAGTAAATTGCCCAACATCAGCTTAAATATCCATAAAGGCAAAGCTGTACAGCACGTAAGCATATCCATCCAGCTCACAAAGATGCACTGAGATTACAACACATTCCCATTCCATTAGGTCAAAGATAAGTGTCCACCAAACATGGGGAGTAAAAAATCTTTCTGAAAAATGGTCACTTAATGGACAAAACACAAGTCTTTACCAAAATCTGTGCAGCAGAAACAGAAAGAGATCTCACAGCCTTTCAGTATTTTTCCTATGAGCATCTGTCACGTAGATGCAACGAAAGAAGTAAAAAATGTTATAGTTTGCCTTTAGGAGGTTCACTTAGGTCAGGTAGTTAAACACCTTATTTGATGGCAAAGATGTTTTAACTAAAAAAGTTAAAAAGAGAAGGCAATAATTTGCATTAAGCTTTGATACAATTTTTTATTTATATTTTATTTTTTCCTCTAAGAGATGGGGTGAATTTATGTGAGAAGGAAAAACCAGTTTTATTTTAGTTGAAATATGTGTGCATGACCAGAGTTGAAGGCGATCGTGGCTCTAGAGTTGGCAGTTCGTCTTGTAATCGGAAGGTTGCCGGGCTCGGACAGCCTCGGTCGTTGTGTCCTTGGGCCTACTGATGGTGGTTAGAGGGCCCGGTGGTGCCAGTGTCTGGCAGCCTCACCTCTGTCAGTGCGCCCCAGGGCAGCTATGTACAATGTAGTTTGCCATCACCAGTGTGTGAATGGGTGGATGACTGAATGTAGTGTAAAGCACTTTGGGGTCCTTAGGGACTAAGTAAAGCGCTATACAAATACAGGCCATTTAAACATCCAAACTATCCATAGAGGTAATAAATATTAGCAATAACAATATTAACAACCAAGTTAAATTACTAATTGCCAATTAACCGAATTAACTGAGAGAGTGGCCTGCAAGTATATTTTTGCTTATCATGGAGTCTTTTTGGTTATCATGTTTTTACATCGCCCATATGATTTGCAAATCTTTCCACATCTTCTGAAAACAGAGCTGGAGTAAGGAGGGAGATTGCTGGTAAGCTTGCGATCATGCCAGGCAAAACAGCTTTCAGAAAATGCCCACTTCTACTGGCATTCACACAAACTCTTGTCTTGACATTAAACGCAATCCCTTTCGAAGGAGCTGACAGACCAATCAGAAGCACGATCGAGTCAAACTTAAACAGCTGAAACTGTTAAGAAGGGAAGTGAGAATGCGGTAATGAGTGGGAGGATGTATTTCCTGTTTGCATATGTATGCGACTTTGTGTGCACACAGGATGGAAATGCAGAAGGAGGAAAGGAGATGGTGCTTTCAAGATGCAGAATTTGTTCGATATAAACTGTTGCTTTGCTGTTGCCACCTATTAAATTGGCATTTTCTTCCTTGTATCCCTTTGAGAGAGATTAATGTGAGTATAAGAGTAGAGCTGAAGTGTAATCCTGTGAATGCCCACAGGTTTAATATATTGAATTAAGCTTTCTGGGAAAAATGCCAGCTCAATCCTCTAAGAAGCTGTGCAGCATGTTGACATGAGGATATCTGACTTATCTCCAAGTATATAGTGTGGGCACTTGTGTAGGCTAATTAATAATACACAACATGACTGTAGACAGATGAGCACTGAAATGGCCCCTTTTCTATGCTGTAGCTAAGATTATGTGTATAGTGTCCTGCCTTAGATATAGTGAGGTTTAACTTGCCTTTGTGGTAGTTTGTAATATTTATGGTTTTATGAGTTTTCGGAGTATTATGTACAGGCAACGTGACACGATCATTTCTGGAGTAAGAAACACTCCTTTCAGTTTCCTGAGGAGTCAACTCCAGATGTAACCTACCTACCTAATAAAAGCAATTTCACTTCTCTGGCTGCCTTCTCCCCGTCCTCTCGGAGGTTTTTGTCAATCATCTTTGACCTCTCCGCAGCAGCTTTATCCTCGGCGCTCACCGTACAACCCATTGGATCCAAACGCAGGGGCGCACCGACCGCTTGCGCAAAAAAAGAAAAAAACAATAAGAATCTCAGAGAGCTGATGGTTTTAGTGCGTCGGCCGATGCCAGGAATAACAATGGAACAGCTTTTGCTTCCAGTACTGCCTTCTATAAAAAAAACAGCCTCTTTCACTTGCAAACAAAGTCAGCTTATCCACCTGCAAGAAGTCTGTGGTCCCGCTCTTCTGGTCTACAAGAAGCTCAAAAGGGAGGCAAATGAATTCAGAACATTTGCTGTTTTGTTTTGTTGTTATTGGGTTTGTGTTTGTTACACTAAACCTCAGATTTGTATGTGGTCCATGTCGAATCTATCAAATCCCGATGTCTTGCATCCATCCACAGACTGAAATGCCCGTGCTCTCTGCTCCACGGTAGACTGGCTCACTTAGTCCTGGCCTGGTAAGCAGCGCGTCCCTCGGTGGTGGCGACAGTGCTGCAGTCTCTTTCTGTGCGTATTTAGGCTCGCGCGAAAAACCTGATCATCGTGTGACAACTGTAAGTTGTCAACCAGTCGCAGCGACGTCACTCGAGCAACTTGTCGCGATAGCCCTGTTAAATCAGGTGAGCTCTCCGCTGTAGCTCGTGTGAGCGAAACCAATTAATGTGCAAACCAGCGAGGCGTGATTTTAGGAGTGTGATGTGCAGACCGCAGTGGGCGCTGTGCCAGCCTCATTCCTCTGCATTTCCCGCGGATGCAGACTCTAGCATGACAAATGAAATGAAGGCCAGCAGTCCGCCCTCTTCTCACTGACCAACTGCGATACGCAGGGGCACCTCTCTGGTCAAGGATGCACAGAGTGCTGTTAAAATGGCTAATGAGTCTTGTCGTCACATGTTTATGAAATACCTTGGCACCAAATGAGACCGCTAGAATAGCTGACGTGCAGCGTCATCCAATGGACGTACACAGTTATAGAGTTTAAGATAAGATAAGATAAGATAACCTTTATTAGTCCCACACGTGGGAAATTTGTTTTGTCACAGCAGGAAGTGGACAGTGCAAAAGTTATGAGGCAAAAATTAGAATACAATAAGAATAAATACAGTACACAACTGTACAGAATAGAATAAAATAAAATACTATATACAGTAGAATAAAATAAAAATAAATATACAATAAGATAAAAATAGAATACAAATACAAATACTATATACAACTGAGTAAAAATACTACTCGTTAAAGACTTAAAGGCATTGCAGCGAATAAACTTTATATAGAAATTACAGATTATGTGTATGGTTCACTGCCTGAGGTTGGACACAAGCTGTTTTCCAAAACAAAACATAAAGAATCAAATTATATCAAAATATAGAATCAAATTATATTACCACTGAAATAACCAATTACATTAAAAATCAGAATCATAATCAGAAAACATTATTGATCCCCAGGGGAGATTGTGTGGGTTACAGTGCTCCAGTACAATATATACAATATATATATATATACATACATATAAGTCACTTACTAATAAATATCTGAATAAGAAAGAAGAGCATGTGCAAAAAGGGTGTAGCTATCACAGTGTATACAGTGTGTTAGGTGGAGGAGTTGTACAGAAAGATGGCCATAGTCTGAACGTGCTCCTGTGGCTAGCCAGCATGCCATGGAGTGGGTGGGAGGAATTATCCAACATTGTCTTTATCTTGTACAACATTCGCCTCTCCGACACCACCTTAAGAGAGTCCAGCTCCATCCCCACAACATTGCTGGCCTTGCAGATTAGTTTATTGAGTCTGTAGGCATCAGAAACCCTCAATCTGCTCCCCCAGCATGCAACAGCGTAGAGGATTGCACTGGCCACCACAGACTCGTAGAAAATCCTGAACATTGTCCGACTGATGTTGAAGGACCTCATCCGCCTCAAAAAATAGAGACGACTCTGGCCCTTCCTGTAAAGTGCTGTGGTGTTTTTAGCCCAGTCCAGTTTATTGTCTATGTATACTTTTGCACTGTCCACTTCCTGCTGTGACAAAACAAATTTCCCACGTGTGGGACTAATAAAGGTTATCTTATCTTATCTTATCTTATACTCCGAGGTATTTATAGTCCTCCACAATGTCAACATTGACCCCCTGGATTAAACAGGGGCCAAGTGTTTCCTGGTCTTCCTGAAGTCCACAATCAATTCCTTGGTCTTTGCCACGGTGAGCTGCAGATTATTCTGCTCACGTCATGTGACAAAGGAGTCGACCACAGCCCTGTACTCTGTCTCATCATCCCTGCTGATGCATCCAACCACCGCAATCTTCAGAAAACTTCTGAAGATGGCAGGTCTCTGTGCAGTGGCCTAGGTCTGTGGTGTAGACGGTGAAGAGGAAGGGGGAGAGGACAGTCCCTTGTGGTGCCTCTGTGTTGCTGATTACCTTGTCAGACACACAATGTTAAAACAGACAGTTCCAATATAAAGTCAAATACAATTTAAGATAAAATAATCACTTCCACTGCTATAATTTGAATTATTCTAATCTTCTAAGAGTGAAAAAACATGGCTACTTATATTTATTTGACATGAGAGACACGTTCTTTATTTTAACAATATTTTCACAGCACAATAAAGGAATGGGGCATTTAAAAATAATAAATAATATTGAACTATACCAGCTCACAGTAGGCTTATTACAGCCATTTTACCAGTCTTGGCTTTTGTTCTCTTGTAAAAAAAATAAATCAAACATTTTATTGCTGGGTTCTAATGTACCATTTAACTGCAGGGCCCTTGCTACTGCTGTAATGTCTTTAGTCTGAGTCAATATAGATGATATTCTGTTGAGTTCATTTCTATAGTACTTAAATGTAACGTTAGCTTGAGCATTCAGAAATACACAGACCTGTGCCGGTCTACATAAAATTCTTAATGTGTTACAGTAAAAACCAGCAGTATGTTGACATAATGAGGTCAGCAGCGGCGGCTCATGATGACAAACAGTTTCATAGGAAAACTGAGCAGTTAAAATGATAAGCTTGTCTTTAAAACAGCCTGAACACCTTTAAAAAACAGAGGTTCCGGGATTCCAATATTGGTAAGATCTACAGTCAAATGCAAAAGTTTTTTTTATGTATTTATGTTTTGCTTCCAACTATGTACAGCAAATGAACAGTATTTAAATGTAATGTCCTTAAGAAATAGGGGAAAAAAATCTAGCAAAGACCTGACCCAGGACCTGAGAGATGCATCTGGCCCTGTAGTTGATCTAGTTAGTGTTCACTGAAACCTCATCAGAAATATTTTGATGCATGCTCAATCATCCAGGTAAGGAAAACCCAAAAGGCTGATTCTGTTCATCTGGACGCAGCATTTCCAGTACTTACTTCTGCAGACACGTCACTTGGATGAGTGACAAAATGTTTCTCCCACTTAAAAACACTACATCCAGATGAACAGAATCAACCTTTTGGGACTGGTCAGCAATGGTCTCAGTAGAAGGTTGGCCGTCAAGAATCCATTCTTAAACAAAGACAACAAGGAGAAAAGGCTGATGCATGACAAATTACTGAACAACTGGACTAAAAATCAGCGGCAACAGGTCTTACAGAGTGAAAATTGAAAATTTGAAAATGTTGGTTCAAATTGTTGTCAGTATGTGCAGATGAGTTCAAGAGAGAGGTCCAACAGTGAGTGTTCACAGTCATCCGGGAAACACAGTGGAGATTCTGTCATGGTCGGAGCTGCATGTCAGCTAGTAATGTTGGGGATGGAATTATGCATTCAAAAAAGTCCAACAGATTTCGATCCACCACGCAGTACCATCTGGAAAGGATCTCATTTATTTTTCAGCATGACAGCGATCTGAAGCATATTGCCAGTGCAATACAAACAGACCAAGATAGCAAAACACACGATGAGGCACTAACAGTCATAGATGCCACCAATCACCAAAAGCCCAGATTTTAACATTACTTAAGTAGTGCGGGATCATCTTGACAGAGAATGCATTTTCCTAGCAATATAAAAAAGAAATGAAGAATGACTCAAGGCTTGCACAGATTATTGTATTAATATCTATCAAATACTAAAATTGCCTACAAATTAAGAGCAGTACATAGTAAAAGAAAAAAAAAAACAGAAACACACACTGTCCAAATAACAATTTGTTTGAGTCAAGGGGTAAATGAGGCCAAGAAAGACAATCTAAAAACATCTACAATTATTTTATTGGCAAACTAAAATTGTTCAGCTATTTACACTTTACAAGCTACTGTAAATATGCAACACAAATATAAAAGGCATACATTTATATACATTATTTATATAAAGTCACCAAAGTCCAGAGGCATTGTTATCTACTTGTAGCGACGTTATAATTAACTTCTTGAACTACAGCTCTAGTAACATATCACATAGATTTTCTTACATACATGATGGATTAACATTTGATATCATGTGGTGGCATATGTTTAAAAGCTATAGCATTTTAAAGCAGTAGGTAGTCAGTTGTTATTTTGGCAAGATCCCTTAAAGTAACCCCAAGATCCCTTTAGTAACTTTGGTTACTGAACTTGATGAGACTAAACCTCCAATAACACTACAAGGAGCACAGCAAGTAAATGTGACAAAGCAATACTGAAAAGGATACTGGATATTTCTTCTGCTCATGATTAGTCTGAAAAAAAAAAACCCAACTTAACCTGGAGTCAAAACTGCTACAAAAAACAGAAAATAGAGTCATATATAAATAAACTGAGAATTTGTCCTTGACTTTTCTAAAGTCTGGGAGTTGTTACACAATATAAAACCATCTTTGGGTAGAAGTATTTGTCATAAGCTTTTCTCACTTTTGACCATGAGAAAATTTTCCATTGGTTTAAAAGCTGGGAATTTATGGTTTATATTCATATATATTACATAATGTAAAGCCCCTGTAGTCTGTGAAAGCATACTCCTATGTAGTTAGTCATACCCGTTATGGGTGTTGAGATCACTTTAAGCCAAAACTTGGGAGGTATTCCTCAACACACATGAATTAAACTAAAAAAAAAGTCTTCTCTCTCTGAGCGTAATGACAGTAATCGTAATAGTCTGAGGGTTTTTTTTTTAAGAACGACTTTTTAACACGTAACACAAAACCGATTGGGACTTCAGTACGCTTCACTATAAGATGCCAAATGCACAGTTATTACTTAACATCTCTATGTGACAGTGCTGGAAGGCAAATCTCTGCTCACTACACCAAATACAGAACAGACTTGACATCATGCAAAAAGATTAACTTCATGTTTATGGCCAACAAGACCAAGCAAATTACTATCAACTAGTGAAGCAATGATAATGCGACAGAATAACAAAAGCATCATCATCACATCGATCTATCAAATTAACTCATTTTAATTTTACAGATTTCCAGCAGGCAGAGCCAAACAACAACAACAACAACAAAAAAAAAAAACCCAACAACTCAGAGGTCAGAGGTCCAAACTGAATTACAACTAGAAACTACATTTTCTTCATTTTTACCTAGTGGCATCTAGCAATGGATGACGTTTTGGTTTTATTTGCTTATTTTTTTTTAGATATATACATCGTGTCTATACATTTGTTTATAAAATTCCTATTAAACCCTGGGTACAACCAAACTATTTACATGGCCTTTATTTATGCATTTGGAATCTGGGCAAATACATCCTTTAAATTTTAACCACGGGTGATTAAAAGTGAGCGAATAGTTGGGACAGTTTGGGAAGATGAACATTCTCTTTGATGCTGCTTAAAATTAAACGAGATCATCACCAGTTTTACGTCTTACGATAAATATAAAAGTAGAGCTACCTAGCTGTTATCTTAGCTGAGCAAAAAGACTGGAAACTGGACATAACATGCTCATTACTGGGCTTTAAACATTCATGTAGGTGTTCTTTTTTATCCATGAAAAGCGTGGCACTTGTTTAGATTTATTTTTTTTAAACCCAGTCATCATCCAACTTGTAAATTGTAGTGATGTGGTAGAGTAAAGAAATTATTTCTGAAACCCTCGAAGAAGGAATAAAATAAGGTAAATAAACTTCTACAAAGTGTTAAAGTAAACTTGAACTCTTTATATTAAGGGTCACAGTTGGCTTATATGCACTACAAAAGCATTAAAAAGGCATTTCTTTATCAAACACTTTACATTTTAACAAACAAGTGAAATATTATTTGTGTGAATTATCTCTGTATCATGATTATTGGTTTCATTGTATAAAGTAGAATTAAATATATTTCATTTGAAATTAAAAACATGTTTCTGGTAGTTAGCTAAATAAATATAAACTCTTGCTTTCATCGTATCTTTGTGTGCTTTTTGTTAAATGCTAAAAGGCACCCAGGTTTTTGAATAAAATTTGTTGATTTATGCATATGAAGCAAACAATACATACACATAATTAAATGTCAGCCATGCTCTAAGGCTTTAAAACACCTCACTATATAATATTACATAATAATGATGAGAATGAACAGTTCAGATCGCTGCTGGTGCAGGTTGAAATAATCTGTTTTCTTCTGTGCATTTAATGGAAAATAACTAATATTACATAAAAAATATGTTATTTTACTGTCTCTTGTTTATACTTTATCTTAATTTGTTTCCTTTCATACTGTCAATCATACTGTTTTTCTCTGTACAGTACCAGCTGCAGCTGTTTGTGTGTGTGAGTAAAGGGAAAACAACAGGGAAAGACAATTTCACTATCATCCCTGCATCCTTGGATGTTATCGCACTAACACAGGGTAACAAAAAAACAAAACAGAACAACAACCCTGTTCATTCGTAATTATTCAAATAAAATTTTACACTCTGTTAACTTAAATAATAAAATATTGAAATGAATGGATTTTGTACAGATACATGTTAAATTACAGTCAGAAAGTGACATTGATTTCCAAGAGTGATTCCTTTCTACCCACATACTATACTGGGTGTTTTACACATTTAGAAATCCGGAAGCTGTTCTTAGCAGCCCTGTAGTGTGTTCCTGCTTACTTGACAGTATTTTCTAACCACTGACCGTTTTACAGTATGTACTCCTTCCCTAAGACTACACACAATGAAGCAGCACTTAGTGTCCTCCAACAGCGAGGCCTTCCCCTGTTGTCCAGTCGATAATAATGAAGCTCAGACTCATTACCATGAAGGAGAAACCCAAAGCGGCAAAGCAGGCAGCCTAAGAATGATGGGAAAACATTTTGGACTTAACTATCAAGAAGTTGTAAAATGATGTAACATGCATGGCAAATATTTTCATTGCCTCACCATTATCTTAGGAAGAGAGTTCATGGGTTCATCTTCCTTGGGAACAATGCGGATGTAGAAGACAGCAGGGAAGATGAAAATAAGGCAAGGAGCTGATGTGGCGCCTGAAAAATAAAAAAGCATGCAATGCTGTAATAAAACTTTGATAAGAAAAAAATACACGGGACTCATTATTATTTGTTGATGTTTGTTTTCTGTTTTCTAAATTCTCGATCCATTCGTTCTCCTCCAGGGGGTACAAGTCACTAATCTGACACAGGGCTAACACAGAGAGATAGACACCCAATTTAGAATCACCAATTAATCTAACCGCACTAAGTGCATATCTTTGGACTGTGAGTGGAAGCCGGAGTACCTGGAGATAACCCACACAAACACAGGCAGAACATGTAAACTCCACACAGAAAGGTCCCGGGCAGACAGTGGAGTCAAACTCAGGGCCTTCTTCCTGTGAGGCCACAGTGCTAACCACCGTGTCACTGCTGCCCTTCTGTAAACTTGATTTGTAATTTATACTTTTATTCAGACTTTTTGATTATTTATACAACATATACATGTGCCTAATCCTAATCCCATTCTCCTAATCCCCTCTGTTTTACACGCTAGCACACAAAAAAGCAAAATCTGAAAACAGCTCTATTTATTATATCCTCTATTTTTTCTGCTTCCGTGCATAGATTCAAAAACAGGTAAACTCTGTACGTGAACCCTTGCTTTGAGGAAGTACCCGGTAGTCCCTAAGGTTAATGTTTTATACTTTTACCTGTAACCTATGAAACATGACCTCAGTCTGAAAACAAAGTGGAACAAAAATATTGACTTAAGCTGTCAGTGTGTCCATGACACTGGTCACGTTTTTAACATTTAATATTTGTTTGTGTGTGTATACAAATGGCAACTGAAGTTACCCATAAATCCAACCTATCAGTTCCCTTACTGCCTCTTGGAGATTTAAGCATTATACCCCCTCTTCTTGAGTCTCAGACTCCAGAGCATAAGAAAAGCATTACTGTTTTGATATTATTCCAACTTTACATTCAGTATTATACACACCAATAATGCCGAAGATTCCCAGAATGTTAGGAGCAAATATCACCAACATGTTAATAAAGGTGAGAAGAATGAGAGCGATGGCAATATGACGTAACCAGCTGAAAGATTTGGTGGGAAATATCATCTGCTGGATGGCTCTACGCACCTGTGGGCAAAAAAAATCACATTAGAAACACTATAATGTTACAATATTAATTTAATTATTGAATGAAGACTGAAATAAAATGCATCACTTACTGGGAATAGCACAATGGGGACTGTCAGTGTTACAGCAGTAAGGACAGCCACTCGCACACACAGGATCAAAGTGTCGTAAGGATCAATCCGGCTGTATGTGTGCAGTAGTTCAGTCTCCACATTGCCTACAGAAATATCAACATAAACTAGTTTAGCTGCGCATGAGCTCATTACTCAGCAACTGTGGACAGCATACCATGACAAACAATCTCCACAAGAGGGCGCTTGGGTTCCATGTAACACAGTAGAGGCAAATTCTGTAAAGGATGGAATCATTAAACAAAACAAAACAAAACAAAACCCCTGATTAGAAAATCTGTCTACAGAGACTCAATTTTTCCATGAAAAAGGTTACTACGCTTTTATAGAAACCACATTAGATCGTCTGGATGATGGCACTTAATAGCTAATACACAATAACTAACAATTAACAACAAGGAAAAGCTATTCCTTTGCGAGGAAAATGATTTTTATTTTTATTTTTTGCAAGATTTGTAAAGTATAATGAACATTTTAACACTGTATCTGAGTTGCCCCTCTAAAAAAAAACTAATCTCCCTAGTCAAATATTTTCCAGCCCAAACTAGATTCCTTTTGTCTTACTTAATAATAACAAATATCTATCACTGTTCTGTCCACTTGATATGAACACAGCCATTTGTATTCGTCCGCTGGTACTGAAACACCAATCGTAAAAGAAATGTCAGGGAAAATTGCCCTCACCATAAAAAGTCAGGTAGCCAAAGAGAGCTGCCAGAAAGTACATGGTGTACATGATTAAGATGGAAATGTTGGACACCTTCTGCATCTTCTTCTTTGATGGGCTAAAATCAAAGAGTGGACATTAATGCCACATTTTGCACTGAGATGTTATCAAACATTGCAGGTTACAGATGGGCGACTCACTTGCGTAGCTCAGTGTAGATGGGCAGGACCTCAGGGTGGCAAACAAAAGCGAAAGCCAAAATCGGGATGGTGTATGCTGTCTGTTAAGAGACACATAAACACATGACTGTCTATTATTAGCAGTGCAGTTGAGCTTCCCCGCATACATGTGTGGAAACTAGCAAATACATTTACAGCATCTCAGCATCTCTGGCTTTCAATATTCAAAAGCGATACAGATCCACAGATACAAACGGTTCTTCATCTCAGCCGCCTACCTGTGGGTTGATGGTGAACATGCGTGGGGTGCAGTGGGAGTCATCATCCTCGTGAACCACACCGTTGTTGTACTCATGGATATGGACTGAATCGTTCAAGCTGAGGTGGGAAGCGGTACCATTCACTGAGAACTCCTCAAAGGGGCAGGGAATCTGAAACTTCTTGAAGATGACCTGCAAATGTGGCAACATGTGGAAGAACAAACAGGAATATCATGAAAAATAAGGATAAGGTGATATGTCAGTCATTAAAAAAACATCCTCCAGTTATCAACAACTACTTAGAAAAACCATTTCAATCTAGATTAGGGCCACTCAGCCTCTAAGTAGACAGATTTAACTTTGAACCTCTGATGTCTGTATAGTAGCTCTTATATTAGCCTTATCAAACACTGACACATTCCACCAAAAATAGAGACAAGGATGGGAAAGTTAGCAACATAAAGTGTACGCCAGGAAGGCATGCCAGAGCAAAAGAGGCTCTGTGTGCGCAGTGACTGTGATGATGTGCCACTGTGTGTGTTGGACCAACTTACTGCAGTGAGAAAGAACACCATGCAGCTGAGAGAAAACCCGCTGGCGTAGCCAAGGTAACCTGAAAATAAAGAGAACGAGAAAATTCATAACTGCTCCTCAGACTGAATTCATGTGTTGTTTGGAACCACTATTAACTGCATTAGCTTTAGATGCTCCTTGTCATAAATGAAGCTACTGCAATAACATCCTGAAAATGTACAGAGTGACCTCACAGCACTGTGAGGGCAAAGACGGCATGTTTATACTGTGTATTAATGAGCAGAATATGCCGGAATTGAGAGTGCGATTATGTCAGGAGAAATTATTTTTAACTGAACAGCCCGCTGTTTTCGCTGTGAGGAGTAGGACAAGAACGCACTAATTGCTTGACTGCAATGTACATACCTTTGCCTTCAAAAATTATTAGATAAGTTGGATTAATTTCAAATAATCTTAACTGATAACTTCTAAGTATAGAAAATATTTCTTGAACACAAACTGGCAAATGCACGAGTTAGATAAATGCACTGCATGAAAACAACCCAAAACTCAAACCCACTACTCTGGAGTATAATGAAAAGGAGCAAAACTACTTTAAAGAAGCTATGTTACAACGAGTAGCTGAATAAAAGGACATTAACTGTTAATACAGACTGTAAACACATAATACTTGTTATGCAGGAACCTTGCCCAGCTGCCATGGAGATCCATTTTAAACAGAAAAAACATTTAATTAAGTTAAAAAAAAAAAAATGTAAGTCAAACTGTAAATTTAAGTGAAGACAACATAAATATTTTATATTATTTCACTAGCTATTGATTATTAGTATATTACATATTATATTATTACTTTTTTTTTTTTTACTCTTAGGGAATTCAAATAATCTATTATTTATATTGGAAAGTTAAGCCCGCTGGTGATGTGTACATGGTCCTGGAAGTCTGGCTAGACTCACAGATCAGTGAATTTGGCTTTTTTATCTGCTTCAAGCTTATCTTTTATCTCTGGTCACTGTGTGTACAGAAAACACCTATACATTCATCTATATGCAATTGCCCACTTGCTTTAATATTGTGTCAACAATAAGGTTAAAGTTGCCTTAGTGGTCTGATTCAAAAGAGGATGTTTTTGTTTTTGTTTTCTTTTTTAACAGCAGGGCAACTGTAGGGAGAAAAAACATCATCACTGTCTGATGTATGCATTAGATCACATGTTAGCTGATTCTGATAACGGTTTTGAATGACTGCTGAAAACTCATTTTTATAGGTTAGCTTTCCCTTAATCCTCATCCCTTTATTTTTGGCCATAGTTTACAACTATTTGCTTATATGTCTGAATGAGCTTCTGACCATATGTTCGATTGTGTGCCTGTTTATGTGTCTGTACATTCGAACGTGCATATTTATCTTTAATATATGGCTTTTATTCAAACTGTGGAGCAATTTGTAGCTGTGACAGTTTTCTAATATCTGTAAAAAGGTATTATTATAGCATGTTCCAACACACTAAAAGCTTTCTTTGGTAAATGGAAGTGGAAAACAGTACTCCCATAACAAAGATATATTTACATTATACTCACCAAGCTGTTTCATTAAAGCAAGGGGCAGGATGATACTGGCAGAGACCATGATGACCAGGTAGTTTCCGTTCAAGTACCACAGACTGTTTGGAGAAAAATCTAGTTTATTTTGGTAAGAGTGTGTGGTGGTAACATATTTCTTCATTCTGTACATGTAGCATAGAGTTAGTGCTGTTTTTGTACTTTTAAAAATGTCAGTGCGGCTAAATCTGTGACACAAGGCTGTTAAAAATCTGTTGGTCCAAATGGCTGATGTACCCCATTTTGTCAGGCCAACAGTAACCTGTTGGGAACACCCTTGGCCGCAAGATTGTGGAAAAAATGTGTCTGCTTATGTTACTCTCGACAGAAGTACTAGAATAGTGTGTTGCATAACTCAGATTATTTATATGACAGGTCACAGTTGCAGTAAAGCAAAACACTATGGTGCCTAAACATCTTAGGACTGAAGAAGTCAGCAAATGTTACCAGTATAAGCTTAAAGTCCCTGTCAGACACTTTATCCTCTCTTTCAAACAGAAAAAAAGACATCAGACAAGTATTAGTGTTCACATTTACAGTCTCCTTCTACAGCTCTGCTAGTTTGTCATCATCAGACATGTCCTCACTCTGAACAAATATCTTGTGAAATTCATTCAAAAAGAAATATCTCTGTTGTGCAACCTCAATAGCTGAGATTACATGTATATGTTTATTCTAAGGACATGTAGACAAATGTTAGTGTTACAGTGGCTTCGTACTTCTGTGTTAAATCTACACCGTGGTATCTGTCATATCTGCAAACCCTGCTGAAACCCTGCACTGTAAACTATCGTGTAACCCACGCCATAACCTACACTGTAACCTGTGTCATAACCTGTTGTTGTTGTTGACACATCCTGTGCAGGTTCAGAGGGTGCAAACCTGCGAAGGTTTATTCTCCAATTGACTAAATAACAGTACTAGTAATTATCAAAATCATTATTTATGGGTTGTTTTTTTTTTAAGTTTAATTATAAAAAAAATTTACTGTTGTTATCATCAATTTTTCAAATTTACTATTTTTCAGAAAAAGCAGAAAAAATAGTAAAAGACATTCTTATATTTTATCAAGATACCGAAATACAGTTATTTACCTACCAATCAACTGCGCCTGCTCAAATTTGGGTATAAAAACATTATTTCCTTTTGTTATTTGCCCAAAGAACAGCTCTAAATTTGAGTTTTAAATACGTTTTGCACAGATTACTGAAATATTTGTGTTTTATTGTTTTATGACAGGTGGTCTAATAACTTCTGTATAAATGCTGACACTCAGTTGTCAGGTGTTAGGGTGCAGTTAGAGATGCTGCAGAGAGTCTGACTTCTTTTATGATATAGCTTTTATCGATTTGACACTGTGATCCAGCTGTATAATAAAGGATGGACATAATATATTTAAGTTTTAAAAACATTTATTTGTCTTTAATCACTACTCAAATCATCAGTTATACTAAATGGAATGCAGTGGCATCTATATGACTTTTTTCCAGTGGGACTAATCTATCTAAGCACTTTACAGTGCCTTTTTTATACTTACCGTATCCATACAGCGAGTTATTCTGTGAACTTTAGCGCTTTATCTACCTGGCATCTGCTAAGTGAATATAAATAAATGAATGTGGTGAAACAGCATGTTTATAGTCATTTTACCTGTCTAAACTTAAAACATCAGGAGCTGTAGAGCCAAATGGTACCACACAAACATGCAGTTTAAAGTCAACTGTCTCTTAAATCCTGTGCATAGGAAAGTCTTTGTCCCCTAAAGCCTGTTTCTCACTGCTAAGCCTGTTATTCTTAACCCTGCAAGAAACACAATGAGTAGGATCGGCTGTCTGCCACAGTCCTACATGCTGGAACACAGTGTGATCTATGACACTACCAGTGTTTATTTGTGTATGCATGTGTGCATGCGAATTTGGGCGAGTCACTTAAAAGCAGGGGAAGTTGCACAAATCATAGGTCATGTCTTCTTTGGCCTTTTAGGCGGTAGGTCAAATGAGAGCAGCTTTCACATGCAGGTGCACTTGCACTTGGGACAAGTTCTGTCCAGTCAAGTCTAGAGTTCAAATCCAAGTTCAGTCAAATGAAGTCTTTGGAAGTAGACTGTGTTAGTCTGACTAGCAGTATTTTAACATTTAGCTTCCAAAGTTGCATTAGCAGTGACAATAGTGACAATACAAACAGTTTTGGTTTTCTCTCCCTCAAAATTAGTTTTTGATTTAACTTTCACTGTTCTCATAGAGTGACAACCCTAGGTTGGATTAACAGATTTTTTTATAGAACCGAATGGCAGACAGAAAAAATCAACAAAGTAGCTACTGTTTCCAAATGTCTCAGCCTCTCTGCATTTGAACATGATGGACATCACTGGACCCTTTATATTTTGCCAAAAAAAAACTTTCCCATACCCTACATAAAACAACACCAACCAATTCAGATCTACTTTAGCACTGGCACAAACTACTTAAACTCAGGCAGAGTGAAAGGCACTTGGCTGTCTCTCCACCACACGATAGCTTTCTAATTCAAGAGCCACTAGTCATAAATAAAACTACAGACCCACTACACACCCCTCATTCCTCTTAGTTGCTGTGACGCCATGAATTTGGACAACAAGGTTCATCGAGTGGACATGAACACAGTGTGCCTCCGTTGCTAAAGGGCACCTCATTTTACACCACCTGCTGCTGTCATTTATGTGTGTGTGTGTGTGTGTGCAAGACATGTAGAGCAGTTACAGAGCTCAATACATCTATTTCATTTGGCTATAAGCGTTTAACGTAGGTGGCAAGTAGGTTGAGAACTACGAGAGAACTGCTGTTGTCATGTGGGTTTAGGTCAGGGGTCAGCAACCCTAAGGGTTAACTGATGGCACGGCCATAGCTGGACTGGCCATCGGGCGTACTAGGCATTTGCTCGGTGGCCCGATTATCTTTTTTTTTGTAACGGTATAAACAATGAAAGGTGGTGGATTGGCCAGATGCTGGCCGGTGTGTAAAAATAACTCAGTTTTTGGAGGTGGCTATGGCGGAGCTTCCACAGATTCAGTAAAATTAACAAGTGGTGGAGGCCAGCAGGTGGATGAGGGAGAGGGGAGGCAGGAGGAGAGACCCGAGGCAGCCGCCGGTCCGAGTGTCAGGTGAACTGAACTTCAGCTAAGAAGTTATGACCTGCAGTCTATCTGGGTCAGATATAAACCAAGTTTAGTTTATTTTCGTTGTGCTGACTTTTTACAGTCAGTTACAATAACCCGTACTCCGTACTAGCTAGCATGACGGAGTTTCTATACAGCTGGGTGGGTGCTATGATGTTACTGATGTTGAACTTTATTTTATTCATAAGGTTAGTTAGTAGAGTTGCCAACCTTCCCGTAAAAAGACGGAATCGTCCCGTATTCAGAGAAAATATTACGCGTTTGGTGTTGAGCTGAGAAGGGACGCAGTTTGTCCTGGACTTCAGCTAGGATGGAAAAAGACACAAAGCTGGAGTTGCCTCTTCTTCTCTCATTCTCTCCCCCTCCCTCTCCTGTTGCTATTTTAATCATGAAACTGATCCATGATCAGCTGATCGGCTTTTCTCTCTTGTTTGTTTATCTCCCACTTTGCGCCAGAAAGAGGAAACCAGCAGATGTCGCGCTAAACAACAGCAGCACGTTTAAGCTTGATCAGCTATTGTTAGAATTTATTTAATATTAATTTCTAGTATCAGCTGATGTTTGCTGGAGCCACAGCTGTAAACCTGCTGGTCATGATATGGTTTGGTTATGTGATGAGAGGGAAACATGAAGATGAAACCAGGAGATGTCCTTACTGAATCATCAGAGCTGTGATGGAGAAACAGGTTTAACTTTTAGGTGACATGAATGAGTTGAAGGGAAGTTATGAACTGTTTCTGAGAGACAAATAACACCAGGATTCTTTTTTTTATGTAGCTGACAGCTGGTAACTGTGCAGGGGTGGATCTGGCAAAGTTTTGGCAGGAGGGCCAGGTTGGGCATTAACAGGGAAAGGGGGGCACAAAGAAATACTTTCTTATTCTCTTTTAAAATGTCGGGCTGCTATTAAATAATTATCTGACGCTTACAACCAAAGTTTTTATCTGATGTAAAATGTATAGAAATCATACATATACCAACAAGACTGTACATCACTGTCACCACAGTGTTTGCTTTCATTCAAAGTCTTTATAGCTTTAATACCTGGTGGGCCGGTCTCTAGTCAAAATGCCTGTTTTTTTGTCCCAATCCAGCCCTGGGCACGACACGCAGTGAATTAATCTGAGAAGGTGCATTAAAAAATAAATGGCCACGTCAACGATGCACATCGGAAATCAACTCACATAGATACATTAGTTGTGCCACTTCTTAATGATAGTATCTTAGCTAACAACCCCAACTACCAGATTCAACTTGTAATTGGCTAAAAATAACTTAGCCTATCGGTGAGAGGGACGTTGTTACCTTTCCACATTCCGACACTTCAAAAGCTTCAGGAGCTTTCCACTCAGCATCAGCACCAGGGAAATACACGAATGCATCCGTAGACTCGAGACAGAATTCACAATGCGTTTTTGGGACTTTCAGGTGTATGGACCAATGTTTTATTTTCTGATCAAACCAGAAATCTTTAATGAGCAGCTAGATTTGTCTCGCATTAGCTGGCTGAGTTAATGCCAGTTAATACAACATCGAAGCAGCTGGAATCCACAGCTGTGCGTGTTCATGGAGCTTGCATTTTCACCTGCTGGACATCACTACCTGACAAGTTTAACTGTCTTCAGAACATTGCAGAGGCCTTATTGACAGTATTTGGCTCTACATATCTGTGTGAACAGATTTTCTCTCACATGAGTGTCCTCGGGTAGCCGTCTGAATGCTGGACACTCGGAGACCTCTGTCTCTGAGTGGGAGGCCAGAGATCACACTAACATGTGTGTCTCTGTATTAACAGACATGCCATATTGGCTTAGTTTATTTTTGTTATCATTGTTGTGAGGAGACCATAAATAGCATTTGCATTTTCTGTTGTACAGTTCATTTGCTGTCATGGAGTTCTTGTTATGGATAAAAAGTTTTTGTTTCAAAACAGCTGATAACTATTCGCTGATACCTGCCAACATCTGCAAACTAATATCATTCTATAAAGTGGTTCTATATATTGTGTAGCTGTTAATATAGAGTGTTATTAAATTTATTGCTAATGCAATCATATGGCACACTGACTTCTGAGGAAATTTTAGATGGCACTCACCATCAGAAAGGTTGCCTACCCCTGGTTTAGGTTGTCTCAGTTGGTTTTAATCTTAATCTTAAGACTTAATAATGTTGAGGTCAGGATTCTGGATTGCCACACTATGTGTTGCAAGACCCCTTACAACCGAAGGTCTTTTTTTATGACTTTAAATATTTGAAGCACCTACGACTTGAACAATTATGTAATTATGAGTCCATGCATCATTCATTCCCTTCTGCTTATTGAATACAAGGTCATGGGGCGGCTGGAGTCTATCCAAGCAAGAGGAAAATTCCACTAAAATACACAAACGAGCAACAATTGGAACAAGCCCCATGCTTAGATGAAAATCTTGTGTCAAGCCCATTTAACTCAGAAGGTCTGCACATTATGCCCTGACATGTGTAATCCTGCTAGTTGGCATTATATAAATAAAACTAAATTGAACTGAATAAAGTATTCTGTTGAGTATCTTGAGCTATTGAATATCTGCCCTCAGACCGTCTAGGCTGCAGCACATAAGTATTATAGCTGCAATCCATTTTGAGCACAAGGTTTTTTTAGATTTAAACAGACAGCTGGAATCTACTTCAGTCCTCCGTGGCCTTATGCAGACCGTGTCTCTGGCATAACTCTGACGTGGACAGTGCTTGCCTCTACAAGCTGACAGTAGTGAGGATTGATGTTGTGTGCTTTAGTATCAGATGCCCAATCATGTCCTTCCTGTTGTTCAGCCAATTCCAGGCTCCCATTCTCATTACACCCCCAAACCAACTGACTCAGTAAATGCTGCAAACTGGGCCAGGCCCCATGACCCTGCACACAGTGTCTCAGCTCTGGGTCAACAACAGGCAAGACTCATGTGCTCATGTACTGAAAAGGACATAAATGACAAGACTCACTCGCTGTTGGGCTCAACCTTCAGGAAAGCTTGGATGACCAGCGGTAACTCGGATTTAACAATGTAAAGGTAGCTGGACATAGCTGTAACAAGACAAGACAGGGGAAATGTAACATGTGGTGAAGTAAACCACAGTGCAAGTACACACGCTAACCAAACAGACATCAGAAAAACAATGACACAAGTACACTTACCACATCATGTTTACATAGGTGACACAGCCGTCGCTACTACTGTGGACACTGTGGTCGCGTCCTTTGTACTTTTGGGAAATTGGATGTTTTACAAATTTTTACTACTTTCAGTATTTATCGTTGGCACCAAAACTTTATTGCTTTGAAACAGGTTTAAGATTATAACTTAGCTGAGCTGGGACGATAGACTCTGTTACCTTTCAAGCAAAAATGTGTATTTGTTGAAAAATAAGGTCAGTTTTCCAATGACAATTATGCTATGTAGCTTCTTTACAGTGCAATTGTTATACCTATGAGTAATATCTGCAACTGTTTTGGTTAGAAGAAGCAGGTGAAGTTAGTGGTAGTGAGTGGTATGACTGATCACAGTGACATGCTTATGCGTTTACAGCTTGCATTAACATATTTTCCCCTTTTCAGTTATCTGGATACAGATCGTACCAGATCTTACCACGTAGTAGCAGCAAACTAGTTATGAAATCAGTATGGGTTTATCTCAATTATGGACTAATTTAGAGCTTAAGAAGTTTTGCGAGGCACATTAAAATCACATTAAATCACATCACACTAAAACATATAATCAAGCTCTCCTACAATAAATAATTAAGTACAAGATAGAGCTGAAAAATGCATTTGAGAACATTTTTAAAGTCAAGTTTAAAGAAAGAGTGAAAAAAACAAAACAAAAAAACATCAATGACTGTGATAATCTAAGGTGACTTTCACAGATAATTTTCATGTCTTGACTCTGGTCTTAGGAAACGCCACTGTTGCCCGATGACACTCACAGGACTGACTGCTTCAGTTTCACTTGATGAAATGTTTTTTTGTTGTAGGCCATGAAATGCTTTAAATGTAATCATCAAATGTAATCTTACAATCAGTACCAAAGCTAATTGTTAGTGAAGAAAGGAAAGCAGCATTATCTTTTTGAGTCTGTTAGTAATCAAGCAGCTCCATTTTCAATTCTGAAATCAACAGGGTAAACTGTGGCTTTTTTCTTAAGAAGCTGGGTTGAGTAGTTCATGCTTAAGGAAGAAGGTATGACCTAGTTTGTCTCAACAACTCTCTGGTCAGTAAGAAGAGCAAATCTTTTTAATGTCAAAATCACAAGGAATACAGCTACTTATAAGCAGCTACTTCATTGTTAATACTCTATCATATCCCAAACTTATAAATAGGACCAAAAGCCAAAGTAATACTAATGGCTTATTTGACTATAGTTATAGGGTCTTTACCGTACAGTATAAGGCACCTTGAAGTGATTTGGTGCAATAAGCATATAACAGAATTGAATTGAAGTGAAATCAGTTTATAGCTTCAGGCCAGTGGAAGAACACATGAGCGAACATGTTCCAAACCTACACTGTCTCCTCACCTCCAATATTTTGCAGGGTGATTGCTGTGCCAGCAGCTATTTTTCCAAGATTGCCAAAGGCCCTGTACCCCAGCTGTTCATAAGCTCGGATTCCTGTAAGCAGATTACAAACAATCACAAATTTAGTTATATTTGCTATGATCTCTGTCCAAGGAACACAACGAGACGCTTTCAGAGGGGTTGACAAATGACTGCACAACTTAGATAAATAGAGAGTACGCTGACATGACTTTTTTTCTAGTTTTAAAATTTGCCTAGACAATTTTAACTCAGCGAAACCTCAAATTACAGAATAAAAAAACAAAACAAAATGTCTTTATTTAATGAGACAGGGCATTACACAAGTCGCGATGACTGAAAATCAAATCCTTCTATACAAAATTGACTTTTAAAAATACATTTAAATTATGAATACTTTATTTGTTGATAAAGTTTTTTTTCACATAACCTTTTTTTCAGTCAAGCACTCTTTGACATTAAGCGGTTTTTGATCTTTTTAACTTTATAAGCTGTCCTTTTC
The DNA here is from genome assembly GCF_057382185.1 of Mchenga conophoros. Classification (NCBI taxonomy): domain Eukaryota; kingdom Metazoa; phylum Chordata; class Actinopteri; order Cichliformes; family Cichlidae; genus Mchenga; species Mchenga conophoros. The sequence goes on from NC_140530.1 coordinate 24,854,783, forward strand.
TAATGGCAACCACAATAGCAATCTCCAGGGGATTTTCGATGTGAGAACTTTACAACATGTAATTGTACCATTTCTTTTCAAAACATTGAGAAATGACACAATGCTTACCCACAATGCCTGAGGATTTGAGCATCAGATGAATAGAGTAGCATGACAGAGCTGCTACCGCAGTCAGAAGAAACCTGTGACAAAAAACAAAAGTCACACACTCGTTATTTTCTATACCACTATTATCCTGAAATTTGTTTTTTGATTCATGATATTTTGTGGTCATAAATTAGCACTGACTGCATCAGCTGATTGTGCCGCACAGTACATATGACCACACAAGAAAAAATCCGTTTCTGACTCCAGGTTTTTTATTTCGGTAAACCACCTGTCACCTGTCTCAAACCCGCTCTCCATACTAATCTCATTCATAAAGTGCTTTACAAATCCAAGCATTATGGCTAACAGGTGGATTTTCCAGTTTGAGTGAAGCTAACCAAACAATGAAGAACCACTTACTGCTTTAGAGACAGAGAGTGACAGCTGGACAGCATTACCTCACTTTTAACATAAAACTCATTGATATAGCCAAGGGCAGGACAAAAGTGAAAAACTGATGTTTTTTATATTTCATTTTATTTTACTGTTCTTATTTTAGGCTCCAGCACCCCCCGCGACCCTGAAAAGGATAGGCGGAAGCGACTGGGTGGATGGATGTCCTTATTTTCTCCTGAGTTATTAGTTTTGTTAGCTAACATAAACTAATGTAAGTCTATTGACCGCAAAAAAACCTACCACATGATGTCACGTTCTCTACTGGCACAAGATGGCAATAAACATGTTTTAAAAACTTGAACTTTCAGAATCCCGAAGGATTAAGCACTTATTTCTTAAATCCAGCTACACAGGCAGTGTTACATCTGTCAGCTTTTCATGATGTAAATTAGCCTTTATATGTGAAGTGTTTATATCAACTTTAATTGCAACTGTTTAAAATACTTATTCCAGCCAGATCTATAAACCTTGCAGTATCATGTATTTTCAGTAGTATTTTTTCAGTCTGGATAGATGTTTCAGTGGCTGAAACACCTGTTCTAGCATTAATGTGGTTATAATACAGACATCTATAAACATACTTATTTTGCTGTACTTATTTATTCCTTTTTTCTTCTGTATGTGTTAAATTTGGCTTGATGTAATATTACATTCTAACTATATTTGTGCTAATCATACATTATACAGTTCTAATGCAAGTACTAATAGGAAGATTCCATAAGGCTATAGGTTCCTTCAGTACAAGAGCTACTCTGTATAAACTAAACTGACTTCCTGCTTTCACCAGATGCTGAGGCCATTTTCTGCTCCAGTCTCACTTCTTTGCAGCTACTTAAACATAAACTACAGTCAGTGGAGACTGTACGGTGGCCCTGAAAGGTCAAACGCAATGCAACTTAACAACACCAGGAAATAGAAAAATGCTGTAAAAGCACGAAAAGTTGAAGTTGAAAAAAACACAGCAGAAATACAAAAAAAAAAAAAAAAACAACCCACTGTGATCATAAAAAAAATAATGCAAAACTAATGGGGAGATGATAATGTAACTGAGTAGCTGGGGAAGTGACAATGTAGCAGTAAAAAACAAATAGCAAGCATGTATCTAAAGTAATTGTGCAATTAAAACACACATTACCTGCATCCTTTTCTCTCTCACAACACTGAAAAATGCTCTACTCCATTAAATGTATGTGAGTGTAGCCTGTCGCATGCTTTGGTTTTATAAAAAAAGAAAAAAAAAAGAGAAAGAAAAGAAAAAAAGAAAAAAAGAGAAAAAAGAGAAAAAAAAGAGAAAAAAAAACCATAAACTATATGACTAGGAAAACCTGGGTCATGGTCTAACAGCAGCTGTCTGTATGGATGCCTCTATGGGGTCTGGTGGTTCAGTTATTCTGAGCTGTGGCCTTTCTATGGCCTATGTGGCAAGGAGGCTTGGGGCCTAAGAGAGGCAATAAATAAAAGTGAACCAATCTTGGCATATAATGTGTTGCAAGACATTAAGACATATAATAAATCAGTACTATTTATAAATGCACTGAAAAGGCAGATTACTTTGAGAAGTACAACTTAGTTTACCTCCTTTCATTTTAATCACTGCATATCAGTAGAATAGCAAATCTTGAGGTCAGAAAATTGTTGGAAAAAGACTAATTGTTTTTTTTGCTGACAGGTGGGAAGCTGTCATACATTTGTTTGTTCAATATAAATGTGGGGCCAGACAGCATCGCTTAGGATGACTCCTTATACCAAGATCTCTGTGATTCCCTACATCCATGTGAGAATTCCTTTCCTAGGTGAAGATATTTCCTGAGGTCTTCACTGGTTTCTTGGCACTGCCATGAGAACGTAGTTCTAAGAATTAGTCTCAAAATAGTTTTCCATATGCTAGCTCCATAGTGTACTGGTTAACACATTTCCTTAATATACAAAAGATCCCTGTGTTGAGACCAGTAGGGGTTACAAAACCAGCCTCAAGAGGTCACAAGCCAGTCTGCTCCCATTTGGGAGTATTAATGGGAGAATTGTGCCAGAAAAGACATCCAGTGTAAAATATGTAGATCCATCCATAAGGGAGGCACTGAAACTACCTGCTACAGAACTTTCTATATGCTGATAGATATAGTCTTTTCTTTTGACAGTGCAAGAATAGACTGTCCCCATACAGTAAAAGCTATTGTACGAGGCTTGAAATAATGATTGTATCAATCTAATTAATGATAAAAGGTGAACAAGTATCCTCCTCCAAAAGGAATGTTTAAGACAATATTTGTTTTAAAACTCATTTACTCACCAAAAAAGGAGTATCCCAGTGTTGGCCATGGCATAAGCTAAACCCAGGATTCCACTACCCATAATAGCATTGCCCAAGTTGAAGACCGACATGCCAAAAGACGTCTTTCCTTCAAACTGTAAATGCAATATAAATAAATAAATAAAAAACAGAGTATACATTAAATGCCAATTTAAGATAAAACCTAACGTTGTTACCTATGTTATATAGCTATAATTGTTGGGTTTCTCACTTACATCTGTGAAACGTATGGGTTTCTTTCCGCCTTCGTTGGGCAAAAATTCCTCGTTCTCCAGTCCATCATCAGGCTCTTCATATCTAGAGGCCAGATTTGCAGGTGTTAATTGATGGCATTTCCATCCACCACTGAGAAAGTGAGCAAACATCGTCTGCAGACTCTAGCAAATCATGTGCTTTGAAGGTGACGTAATGAGCAAATATGTAGCTGAAAACCCTTGACGTAAATCTCTGCAAACATACCTGACTGTTTGAGTGCCATTTCTGTATAAGGATCCACCAGTTGAGGCGAGCACAAAAACAAGGTAAACATGCATTTAAAAAAGCAAATATTATTTATGAAGTTATACTTTATGTGGTTCACCACATCTGTTATCTTGTTCATCATTTTCAATGTTAATGGAGAATTATCATAGTGGCAACAGTAAGCAAAAACAAATCAAACATCTGCTTTTAGCTTTAGCAGTGACATTTGAATTTAAAAGAATATTGGTTAATTGGATTTATGAGATTGTGGCTTTCACACAAGTATAACTAGAGAAAGATGAAAAGGAAAGCGTAAAAAATACTTGCTTCAAGCTGTATTAAACAAAGGCAGCCATTCATAAGGAAAGAATACTCACTGATCCTCATCTAGCATTGTTTTCAATGGCACACCCACATCATCGCCGAGGTGATGACTTTTCCCGTTTGATAATATGTTCATCTCTGATTGAGAAGGCTCCATAATTCAAGCTCTGTTTGGTGTATGCGTTCGATTAAAGCAGTTCTTATGAGTGACTTGAATATCTAGGGCAGAGGTGGAAAGAACATGAGTCAGATAACATATCAGACAAGAGGCCTTATTTGTTTTGGATAAACCATTTCATAAAGACAATGTACACTTAACATGCTTAATGGCCCTCAAGACATGTGGTTTCAGCCAGCCTGTTGTAGACAATCAGCTACTTTTTAATGCTTGTGGAAACACAAGCTTTCTCTAAAAGTTCATAGACTTTTGATTAGTCCATGTGAAAAATATCCTTATATACATCTCTGCAAGTTTGTTAAACTTGAAAAGGGTGGACCTGAAGAAACCCTTATATACAATCCTTCTTTTCAGAGAGGGCCTAGAAATATGCTGTGGGGCTGCCTTTGTCTGTGCCACATCACTGAAAGCTAAACTTTACAAGCCACAAACAAGTCATTTGTTTTTGCCTAATTTTCTTTTTTAGAAATTGGAACAAAATGTTGTGTTCATGACGTTATCAAATTTTTCTATCCAGAATACATCTGTACAGCACAGGAATGACTCAGAGTCAACAGAGTGACGTTCAACATGCCTGACAACAGGATCTGACCTCATTTGTTCTTTTTCAGAGGTTTCTGCAGTCCATACACTGAACTGCAAATAATGAAATGTGAGGATGAAATATGACGATGCATGTTCTGCTTTCCAGAACTTCAGAATGGAGCAAAGCAAACAAGTCAGGATCACTAAGGCAAAGTCCACAGTCAGAGTACTTTTTTTTATAACCGTATTTGCTCTTGTCTTTTATATTCCAGATCCCTCGATTTTTAGTGCTACTGCTGACATCCCCACACAATGACACTGTGGCCTTGATGATGAATATAAACATGAGTATGATTAAACGAGATGCCAGATCACTCACAACAAAATGCTTCAAATAACAGAGAAAGCGCTTTCCAAAGCAGCTATTATGAGGCTACTATAATTATACAGTTTAACAGTAGCATCAGTGTGGGGGATGCTGTATTCACAGTTACAGTCAGAAGAGAATGTCAGAGTATTTGTCATTTATCATTAGCAAGCCTGTAATTAATAGCTCTTTAAAATTTGCCTCGGACTTTTTAACAGAAATAAATACTCTTCTATACTTCAGTGAGAACTTAGACAGACAATGGTGTGTTGTTAGTAGTTTCCGCTGTGACCAGGGTAGATCAGCTCAATTGTGTTCACAGTGTCCTCTCTGCCAGAAGATCACTGCTGTGGCTATTCATAGTGTACAATTAAAGAGTGTCATTGATACAATGCCACTGAAGCTAGGAAAGAAACTTGAGAGGACACTGCGTGCTGCTTCACAATACAATCGGGTACTGAGCTCTTCAAATTTATGAATACCTTTCATCAATTAAAAAAAGAAGATGATCTAAATCTGGATTTTAAATTAAAAAGAAAAAATACCTAACATTACTGATACCTTGCACCATGTTATCTGGTGAGTCAGTATTTGCTCAATGATACCACGTCCCTTAACGTAGCCTCAATCCCCTAGCCTAAAAACCCCTGATGTAAACACTTCCTGTTGCAACACTGGCCTTTGACAGCAATTATTTCCAGTGAGGTAAATTCAGAGGAGAAAATGTTGTGTGAATGCTATTTTCAAATTGAAATACACTTTGTGATACAAGTTATGATTAGTGTTGGCCATCACACGAAAAGCAATCGCAAACAAGCAAAAATAAATCAAACTTAGAAACGTAAACATGTAGAGCTCAAAATGTTGAGCCTCTCACGGTGAGTGAAACTACAGTCATTATGTTTGTTCATGAACAACCACAAAGCATGGGATCACTGAATTTACAGTAAACACAACAAGAGCCTATTGTTTTGTCTCGTGACTTTATCATGTTTATACCTAAATACAGCAGTGACTGTTCTGTTGTAGTCTTCTATATATCTAAAACTCAACATATATGTCTTGACCATAATGCACAGCACCATGCATGGTGAGAACAAAATGCAACAATGCAACATATCAGCTGCCAAACACAGTTGTCAAGATCATTTGGGCTTGCTGTTTGCCACAGGTCGTGGGCACCTTGCTGTCCGTATGCCAGTACTCTAAATGTGAGGCCATCTGTCCTACAGCAAAATCTTGGCCCCAACTTGGTCATACAACTGGATAATGATCCCAAGCACAGCAGCAAATCTACAGCAGAATGAATCAAGATGTTGCAATGACACAGTCAAAGTCCAGACGTCAACCTGATTGAAATGCTGCTGTGAGACCTGAACAACTCTGCCCATAAATGAATGGTTACAAATGTAAATAAACTGAAGCAGTGTTATTAAGAGGAAGAGTGGGCCAAAATTCCTCCCCAATAATGGAAGAGACTGATAAAGTCAAACGGAAAAAGATTACTTTGAGTTATCGGTGCTAAAGGTGGATCTACTGAAACATAGACTACTCTGTGTTTCACAGGGCTGCATTACGGAAGAGGATTAGGGACACTGGGGGAAAAAAGTGGGCACGTCTTTTTTTTTCTTCTTTTCCTGAATTCTGAAAAAAAAGTCAGAATTCTGACTTTTTTCTCAGATTGTTTTTCCAGTGGCCCTAATCCTCTACTGCATAGAGTACCATGAAAAATGAGAAAAATCTCAGTTTGGTTCATCAAAAAATGATAAAACTGTTAATGCAAGAAAAGCATAATCTAACCACAACCATAAAAAAGTATTATGGTTAAGGTTATTCAATTAAATGTCAAATTATTCAAGGCTGTATTCTCTCTAAATTATTGCATTATTTCTAAAGTTACAAGTACAATTTCCTCTTATGACCACTAAAAAACCTCATTTAGAGGGAATGAAAATAAAGGTCTTACTGTAGAAACACATGCAACAAAGTGAGTGTGCACGTGTGCACGTGTGTGCATGATCACTGAAACAAAACTGAGTGCAACTGAGAACACTCTTATAAAATAACCCATGAACATTTAAACTTCCTCATTTATTTCTTTATTCAAAAGTATGGAAAGAGCTGCCAGGGGAAATAAAAAGTCTGATGAAACTTTAAAAAGGCTACAAGAGCAGAGGTGGCCAACTAAAACTATGTGAAAACACAGTTGCAGGACAAATTGGGAAATAAAAAGTCTTGGGAAATTGGGAATATAAATTGATTCATAACACTAATCAGAGCCGCAATGGTAGTCCTACTAAGATCACACCACAGACAGCAGAGGTGAATATGAGAAGGGAAAGCGCTTCAGACTTGGCACAGGGATTATCAATGGAAGTCAGTGTTTCTGTGACAGTGTGGACAATGTTAAGGACATTGCACAATGTCAGTCTCAGCGGATGGCGTCTGACGCTTGTTTGCTATTCAGCACAAAACTGCAAGATTCAATTTAGCTATAGAACATCAACATATAATTGATGACTGGATAATCATTGTTCAATGAGCTCCTCGTGATCTTGACCAACATAAATATATTTGGCATCAGGATGTTTGGCACAAAGCTCGCCAGGACTACCATATTGTCTCAACACTGAAGTACAGAGGTGGGGGGACAGGAGCATGACTTTTATAGATGGCACCGTACATCCTAATGGATTTACCAAACTATGGACTGAAAAGACAACATAGTACCACATAATTACTAGTTACAGAAGTAAAAGGACTCAAATTACCACAAAGTTTATACAATTTGGCTCAAATGTTAAAAACAGATTTGTATACAAATTTTATCAGAAGTGTGGCTTTGCTAAACCAGAGAATTCTTTATTATTGTGAAAAGGAGATATGATAGATATGAGGCACTTTGCAGTATATCTTAGCAAATACATATCAAATTTAAATTTTAAAAAAGTTGTTTTCAAAGAAATATCACAAGTCAAACCAGCTCCACATATTTTTTTACATTCAGAATCTTTTTTCAGAGTACAAAAAGTTAATAGACACATGAAAAAGTTTCTGAAAATTGTAGGAGATATTAGGAAAATGTCACAGCTGCTACAGCTGGGACACATCTCAGTATAGAACTTTGACAAATACAGAAAATATTTGCCAGTGATTTCCACTTAAATGTTCCCATAAAACACAAAAGTAAACTAAAGCCAAATTATTTCTTTATACTAACACATATAACATAATTTTAAAAAGCAGAGCTTGTCACTGATCCAGAAGCCTGAGTTTTTTAAGCGTATATTTGTGTCCCGTGAAAATTTGTGACGTTCACTCCTAAAACCATTCGACCTGTGAATTTGGTCATTTTCTTTCCAAAGAAATTACCCCGCCTACGTGGAAATTTAGCTCTAAAACCTGTTGAAATGCGGGCTGGTTCTAAAAAGGTATCAATTTAAAACTTGCTTTAACATAATTTCAATAACTCTTAGACTTTATATAGATTCCAAATGAGTTTTGTTTTCAGTAACGAAGTGACAAAAACTGAAAAGTCTCATTTTGAGCTACTATATTTATCTGACATTTGAAATGTTTGAACAAGATTAGCTGATTTCTTTCTCTCTTTTTTGACAATTCAAGGTTAAAAGTTCAAGTAAGAGGAGCTATTTATATATTTTTTCTTATCATTAAAACCAGAGCATCTATTCCTGTGACACTAGGACATAAAGCAGGGCATGTACGCGACAAACACGGGACAGTGGGGAGCAGGCAAGCACATGTAGATGAGAAAGGCGCATGTGGCACGAGGTTCAGCCAAGAGCGCCTGGCAGCACCAGCTCATCCTAATCCACGTGCTTCCAGGGGACAGGGGACCACATGCTCATGTCTTGCATTACAGCCAGAACTTGAATTACATATTCTTTCCATTTATCATGATAGGTTTCTCAACAACTAAAACCTTCATATTAACACGAACGTTTTAAACAGTTCAAAAGAACAGATGATTTATTTGACTTTAAACAGGCATGACTAGAAAGTATACTAAAAGTATTCTAACCATTCATTTTGAAGGAAAACTGAGGTGTTTAATTTAGAAATGAATTGCATAAATTATATATTATACAAATGTATAACGTCAAATGTATGTTAAATCAAACAGACAGGGACATTAAAGACTACATAAAAAGAAAATAGTTGCAGGGAAAAAAAAGGAGTGCTGTTAACTATAAAACATTTCTGTTTTTAGCTTTAACTACCCCCAAGTAGTTCTGAAATTGCCTTTTTGCTGAACTGCATAAATAAAGTAAAAAATAAACATGATAGACATTTATTTAAGCAACTTGATGCTTTGGTACAACTGTCTTCCATCTCTAAGGTTGAACCCTCTATAATTTCAATAAAATAATCTTGGCTTATTTTTCTTAGTCATCACATAAAAGCTGCCTAAATCATTTAAAGGGTCATAAAATGAAGCACCACCACTAGAAAGCACACAAGGACGAAATTCAATGTGCAGTTGTGCAAGCAGACAATACAGTCTGTGTTTGTACAAAGATTTAGTTGAAAACATTAGGCTCAGTTGTCCGATAAAGGATGATTTGTAGAGCAATAGCAAACAGCCCAACAAACCTCCCCATATTTCATCAGTACGGGTTCAGGTGCACCCTGATGGTAGGTGAAGTTGTGAGTTACACATCCCAGAGGCTGACACTTTAGGATCTAGGGAACCATAAAATGTCAGATTTTATTTTAAGCCTAATTGATACATCCCGAATTGTTCCAAAGGAAGTCAGTACAAGCACCTGTACAGGTCCGAGTAGATATAAAAGCTATTATTTATGATTATTTATGCAAGTTTTTCCCAGATTCTCCTGTCTACAATCTTTATAATTAATGCTAGATGTAAAATGTTATAGACAATAATAAAGCAAAAATTTTAAAAACAGTAGGACATTTTATTTATGATTCACATTTTATTATACAATCATTATATAGTCACTGTGTTTAACACAGAAGATAAAAACACTCAAACGTACATAGGTTCATGACAAAAACACAAAGAAATAAAATACAACAGACAAGCGCACATATGCAGTTATAGAGAACAGCACCGGGTTTCAGGCTTGATAGCACAGAACGAAGTCACCATGGAAAGAAGACAGTAAAAGATACTTCAAATTAGTTTAACCAGGATGGTTCAAAGACAGCTTGAGTTATCAGTAATGTCTTGATCCTTTGAGAAGAGTTTTACATTTGTTGCTACCATGGTTTTGAACTGATTTTGCCCATTTGTAGTAAAAAAAAATAGTTTAAAAAAACAAACAAAATTTTGTATCGTGTTGAAACCCAGCAAATACACAGATGTATTTTACATTGTGCAAATTATGCAATTATTATGCTTTATTAGCACTAAAGCAGTTAAGGAGGCTTTAGTGTTAATAAAGCCACTGTAATGCTTTCTATAAATGACCTCTCAACTTCAACTATCTAACAAGACAGACCAAGATGATAGCATGACGTTGTACCGTGAGAATAAGAGATTACATATATTTATCAGCTGTAATTAAGTGTTTATTAACAAACACTATTTTTTTTTGTAATCTACAGTGTTACAAAGAAGATCTTCTGAATAACAAGAATTAACCATATATATCTGTGCCATACATGAGTAAAGTGAAAAATCAGTGCAGTGCAATAATAATAAACCAACTATATTTCTTTTAATATTAAAAGCATATGTCCTACAGTTATCAAAAGGAAGTAAGAAGTAACTACAACCAGCTTTTTTTAAAGGGGCTGTTTGATTTAATTTTTAGCCAAAACAGTTTGGTAAGTTATTTAAGCAAATAGTTAACGCTCATTAATTATGATTACTTGATAAACTGCAGGACATTTTTCTGAAGCACAGTTTGGTAACCAGGAGTTTGCAGCGGGAAGTACTGAGCAATTATACTCTGTGCATGTGTTTCAGGCAGCTTTTACACTGCATCACAAGAATGTTGCATTTTTCATTTTTAACGGGTGAATTACTGACAGGGCAGGGTGTTGTTTTATTTGAACAGTTAAAAAATACAAAATGATTAAATGTGACATCAATGCAAGAATAAAGTGATTGCAGTGGAAGCATTATAGCAGGTACCCTGGCTTAAAGGCCTACGGATATTTTGATTCCTTGTTACGACATGGGGGAAAATAATAATAAATGTTTTATGTTGTATGTTTTTATTACATTGTCTCTGAGGGCTTTTATGTCTCATATTATGATTTGAACAATTAAGTGTCCCTTTTCACATTTTTCCATGAAACACTGTTTTGAGAAAGAAGGATGAATGCAGTAATAATGTTGTATGAGGAAAACCTATCAAAGTGACCACTTTAATGAGTAAATTGTAATGTCAGGCTTTTGGGATAAAACCTAAACATTTACCGAGGGAATGGGAAACCTTAGTGTTTTCTATAATCTTTCCCATATGGGTCAGTACACACAGAGCAATAATTTTGTCCATCAGATCCAGAATTTATCATTATTGTTCATTTGAAGTCCAGTTATTGTCTCTACTGAGGGAAATATCTTACTCTTTCATGTCTAACTCTAACTGATGTATGGTGTTGAGTAGATTTCACTCAGCACTCCTTGGAAAACATGTCTGCTGCAGCCAAAAATGATGCATGATGCTATGAGTTAGAAATCGAAATAATGAGCTGAAATTTGAACAGCTGCTATCTAACATTTTATTATTATTAATTGTCGTTCAGGGGATTTCTTGGGGTTACAAAACATTAGACTAAATAGCCAAGGAAATTCTTTAGGACAAGTACAAATATAAATACAAAATCTATGGCTCATTGTGGAATATTTCAGTCATCACATATTAACATGTCAGTGCATATTCATCCACAGGGAACAAACTTGGGGGATAAAAGCTTAAAAAATCCACTCTGAACAGAATTAGAGCTCTCTTTTCAATCTTAACTCTCTCATAAAATGCTGAACAAAATGTATTTTTGCCACACAATATAAACAATATCAACAAACGACTATGACTTTCTAATGACTTCAATATAAATAGACACTGGCGCATGATGAAGTCTGGTTCAACCCACAAAGATTATGAGACCCATGACAAAGATAATAATAACCTGACACATGACAGTTAGACTGACTTAAATACAACATTTCACAGGTCTCTTTAATGTGACACATGAGTACAGCTGGCTGCATCCCACATGGATAAAACACTGACTTCCACACACTGTGCACCTGTCAGGTTCCTGCTCAAACTCCTAGTCACTTTGTTCATTACACAAGGCTTATCTGCTCATTCTGCACTATAATGACCCCAGGACAAAACCCCACACTCGGGTTTCGATAGGGACCAAAGTCAAACACATACACCCTCTCTCACACTACCTGGAAACCAATTTTTTTTCCCCCCCAATATGTCACAGTCGAACACATCTAGTCAACACATGCATTTAAGCAGCTTGGGGTCGAAAGATCTTGACAGCCATTGCAGAAAAACATTCACCACCTACCACATTTCCACACATTTCCAGCAAAAGGAAAATCTAAGCCAGCCGCCTGCAGCCCACTTGTTAAGTTTTATCCTACATTAACACAAGCTGTTATGCTGATTTCAAAACAAAGCAAAACAAAACTGCAGCTTCATGAAACCACCTGGCCCAAACAGTTTTACTGTAAGTATTGTTATTATTGCTGAACAACACTTTACAGTTAAGCAGCTTTTCAACATAAACAGCCACTGTAAATTCTTAATTATATACTCAGAGCTAGAATGCACACTGTATGCAAAAATTAAAAAAAAAAAAAAAAAAAGTGTCACTCTCACTAATCTTCCACCCATCATCTTGTTGTACTATCATTTGGTTTTCAGTTTCTCACAAAACAAATGCTCACAGTCAAGTAGCTGAAACCTGTTTATTTTAGGCATCTTCAGCTGAAAATGTCTCGTTTTAAATGTATTTATTACCTGTTACAATTTATTTATTTATTTAACTGAACTGTAGCCTCTTTATTGGTCAACACATAAGCCTAGTTTATACTTAGAATGGGATAAAAATCCATTTCACAGCATTATCTAAATTAAAATGACCACAAATAAATAAATCAAGTAACAATACAGCAGAAGTAGCCTGATACAAATCAAGACACATTCAGCTTAAGAAAACAGAAAAGCAGCGAATATTTAGTTCACAAAAACCTCAGTGACACAACATATGAAATGTAATAATGTAATCATGCTTAATCTTCAGCCCACAGTAACAAAGGCAGACTTTAAAGTGCTTTAAAGGGCTGCTCTTAGTTCCTTCTGGTGTTTATAGCTACTGATCCACTCTTGCCGTTGTTAGATGTTTGTCACCTTGTGGTGAACTAAGTCGGAAAAAATTTTAGTTTCCGTCGGATATGGTTTCGCTAAGAGGAGGAAAAGGAAAGGGCTTAGCTACTCCATACCATGTGCCTGCATGTGCTACAGCCTAAACCGCAGGGAAGTAGCCTGTTCTACAACCTGTAAGAATACTGGGACACTGGGGTCACAACATGTCAAAGTTTTACACCTTCCTGTGAAAAAAATTAGCTCAAAATAGGAATCATATAAGCGATCAAACCCGTTTCTGTGTCACATACTGCTCACGTAGGCATTCGTCCAGCTTGGATTTACCTGTTGCAACTGCGCTACAGTAACTTTCAGGCGCATCGGTTTATATTTAAGAAAGATTCACAACAACAACGGATGAGCACCAGTTTGTTGCCCTGGATGAAACGCATAGTCGTGACATCTGCTCTTGGCGCTCACTCCAGAGGGACCGAGCTACTCTTTCTTCATTGATCACCCCCTTTTAGGAAACAAAGCTATAGCCTATATATCCAAAGAGTGAAGCTACAATTTCCTTTATGTCTTCTTCATTGCTTTCCCCTTAGGTTACTATATTCCTGCGTGGTTGAATGAAAATCAAAAGATTGCAATAAAGGTTTAAAGTATTATTTTACAAGTGTCCACCTCTCAGTGAAGGCAGAAAAACCTGGAAATATGTCAGTCACAACAAGTAACAAAGCCATTCCCCTAAAAAATAAATATAAATAAATAAAACAAATAAAAAAGACAGGATTGTGATGTCTTACCAAAAGCTCGTATCACGAAGCTTCCACGATAATTCCGCTGGTAAGTGGGAACAATCTGATGACCTCGCTCTCCTTTCGTGCGTTTCGCGTGTCTTTCTTTTCCTCAGGGAAGGTGAGAGTTGCCCATCTATCTGTCTATCTGTATTCGTGGATTTTTACGCACATTTGTACCGTCTCTTTCCAAACCAGTGGCCACAAACTGTTATTTGAGAGATGGTCTGCATTGTAAAACCATTTGAAGCTCCAACTGTGGGGGTCGTGGTAGGTCCGCCTCCTTTGCAACCCCCGCCGCCCCCGCCGGGTATTTAGCCGCGTTGCTCGATGTAGTGTTCAGCCACTTGGTTCTGTGAGTGAGCCTGTGAGCGAATATGAGAAAAAAAATCTGACTTTCAGCAGGCAGTGATTACTCAAGTCTTCGGAATGAAGAACTTAACTGCACGGCTCTTTAGATCTGTCTGATAATAGAGGAGACGTCCTGCTAAGTTTCACATACGTGTCGTAATTGTCTGAAAGCTTTTAAAAACCCGACAGTGCCAAATACGCGCGTTCATCTTTGTCTCCCTATATTCCGTATACCGTGGTTCCTGCACTGAAAAGCTGTATTAGTACATTATTTTTCTTAAATTGTGTGTCTTGTGTTGGATCCAGTGGTTTCCTCTGCTCGCTCACAAAAAAAATTGCAAAGGTGAGGAGGTCACTTGTTTGCTTCTGGCACTCAGACAAGTATTTACCAATGGATCACACTTTCTTTTATGTATTTATTTTTCTTAATCTAAATCAATAAATTGATTTGAGATGTGGCTTTGATGCAGGTATGAGTTATTAAAGTTTAAGATATCTTATCCTGAAATATCACCAGCCAGCAGCTGCACAAATACAGACAATTATCAGAATTCAGTAGAATAGACCATAAGAGGAAACCAATGAAAGACAAAAATAGTGTAGTTGTAGATAAAATATTAAAACATAAAATAAACAAGCCTAGTGTGAAGCAAGAGTTGCAACCCAGATTGGATCAAATAACTGGCTATTACATAGCTTACAAGTATATCATAAAGGTATGGTTATACTGCAGAAATGAATCATGTAGTTTTACACTGTTGCCACGACATTAAATTATTTTAAGCAAAAGACAACTTAAATTAAATGTCACTTTAGCGTCCTCTAGAGGTCATGCTGATTGAAGGAAGATTTAGAGACGCCAATTAACAGATTAATGCTCATTCACATCTCCATAAACACATCCTTAACCCTTACACATGTCTTTGCCTTCACTGTAGGGTCCTGGTGAGTTTTGACCAAAGCCAATAATTTCTTTATAATATCAAAATCTGAACTACAGATCTGTTTAGAATGTATAAAAAGCCAACAAATAGATGATTAATTCTTAATGGGTGTTTCAGAGAGCAGGGAAACCTTATTTCTGCTTTGTTCAAGACATGAAAACACAACAGCTGTAAGGGTTCAAATATATTTTAGAAAGTGAAATGGCGATAACGTTCTAAAAATGCTGGGATTTACTAGACAACCATATAACCATTACTATCATTACTCCTCACTGCTGTTTTCATAAAAACATCACCATAACTACCATCTATATGGATATTATACAGGGTACTTTCTTTTTTTTTACTATAATCACATCTCAAAAGAGGTCAAATTTGGCCCAAACAGTAAGTAAATGTTAAATGCAGAACAGCTCAGAGGAGCCTCAGAACACAACAATAACAGATGGTGATATTTATACACACATTTCCCCTGACTTTTCAAGAGGACTGAGCATGTATTGGAGTGACTGAAACAATAACCCAGTCTGAGATCACCAATAGCCTGCACTAAATGGTGTAAGATGCATATTTTTGAGTGATGCCAAGTTTTCATCTTTTAACAAGTGGGATCACATGATCTATTTGTCATATTTGTCTTACTGCTTAACCATATGTAGAGTTGAATCAGAGAGATTTTAGCTTGGCTTTTTCTTCTTATTTGCTATGTGCTCATAGCTATTCTGGTTCAAAACGCTTCACATTTGTTCAGCAGATAGGTGCTAACATTGCAGTTTGGTGCTTAGTGAGCTTTTAGAGCCTTTTCCTGAAAACAGTTGCCTTCATCCATCACACTAGACGTGCTAAATATGGAGCAAAGCAGTAGTTCAAGGCACGGAAGTAATGCTGCAGATTTAGCGATGATTCTCTTTGCCAAGAGAATCACTGCCAAGCTTTTTCACATACAACTTCATTAGACAATACCTTTTTTTTTTTAGCACAAGCTGGCTAACAGATCACTCATTCATTGTGGTTGTGCTTAGGAGAGGAAAGGTGGCATGTCTTGAGTTGATGCTTGCTTCAGATAATCTGCTTAAAGTAATGTTTACATGAAAAGTACAAAACATTTCAACAGACTGATCAGCTGGAACATTTTTAGCTAAACAACTTGCAGTAGTTGACTAAAAAGACAAAGAGAAAAGCAGCACTTTGTGTCTCTCACGTATTTCTATAATTATTGTCCCACAGAGATAGGCATCTCTTAAAAATTCTTTAAATGCCAATACAAAAACATGCAAAGTACACATCTCCACTCAATTTCTACAATTTTTTCAAGTCTGTTCAGTTTTCAGTTCATTAAAAAAATCATGTGCTGGTTGTTTGTTTTAAAAGTGTCATCAAAAATGTAAAAAAGAGACTACAAGTTCTGTGACTGGAACATAATGGTATTACATAAGGGGAGCTAAAGAAAACAACACTACATTCTTGCTGACGTACGTCCTGCGCTTGATTTCTTCTACTATTTCCCAGCTGGTTTTCTAGGCGTGGCTTTAGGAAGTGGTGAAACACTTTACACAGCACAGAACAAAGGTGAGATATGTAATCAATTTGTACTCTTTCTTACAATATATGTGTCTAAAAGAAGTGAGCTTGAGGTTCAGGACATTTCTTCCTAAGAAGTGAAAACATCAAAGGATGAAAGATGATGAGAGTCATGAAACAATCTGAGAGATATATCGTGTTTCATACAAACTGCTAGCATCCACATGACCAACTCTTTATGTGAAGAATTAATATCACTTTCAAGGTTTTTTTTCTGTTTTAAGATGCGTTGGAGTAATTTATTCTTTTTTTATTTTAAAATTTGTTCTTGGTTTACTTTATATTTTTCGGTTATTTACAAGGTTTATTTGCAGGTTAATGACTGCATAATTTTGTGTTTTGTTTTTGTTGTTTGCCTTTGTAAATCAGCCAGGAAGAACTGCAGGGCAATTTTCTATCTTTGTTTATTCCTTGCCAAACTGGATAAATAAACCACAAAACACAACTTTCAAGGTTTTGACCTTTGACTTCTTTTGCCTGCGTACAAAATATCACCAGAGTGCAGCAGTGGGATCAGGTGGAATTACAACTGACAATCAACTGTTTATAAAAAACAATTTGATAATAAAAATCAATAAAGTGTTTTGTCAAAGTTTTATTTACATGTAACATACGGAAAGACTACAATGGATTTACTATATAATAAACAATTAAAAAGGGACAATAAGTGTGTCAAAAGAACAGCCAGTAGAGACAGCACTTGCACCTGCGTCAACACAGACTGAAAAAGGATTTTTTATTTTACTATATTTGACTTGGAGAATTTTATTTCATATTGTCCAAACAAAAAGGAACACTGAATTTCAGTTTTGACAACCAGGAAAAATTCTTCAAATGAGAAAAAAAATGAAGCTTCCCAGGTATATCAAGGATTATGAAACACTGAAATAACACAAAGCATTGTGGCATTTTTAGGGAACCATGGGTATATCCAGAGTAAGGTGGTATTGTATCAGTATCGGTTTGTGCGCAAATACGATTGCATTTAATTCATGTGGTTGAATTGTCACATCAATATTTTTCCCCTGACAAAATAATGATTTGGAATAAAAAAAAAAAAAAAAAAAAAAAAAAAAACCCTCTACAAAAGAAGGAAAAAATGTAATTTCAGATTTTTGCTGTCACAGGCCAGTTACTGCTATTTCCACAATTCCGAACTACAGAGAACAGCTTTAAGTTTCACAGGAAGCCACTGCTCAGATTGCAATGCTTAATTTAGCACCAAAATCAGACAAAAGAGCAGCTTTTGTCATCTAAGGTTTTTCTCTACACGTGAAAATGTGCCTTCTCTACAGCCAAGTGCTCCCACTGCATATTCAGCTGATTTTATTAGCAGTGAGATTCTGGAATTAGCGGTGCACATATAGATCTCACTGCAATATTTCTGAATTTAACTGCTGAAAACACTCAGAATTTACATTAAGAAAAGCTGCCGTATGTTATCAAACATAATGAAGACCAGAGAAAAATAACGCCACAAGTTTATTTCTGTACAAATAATCCAGATTTTGTATAAACTGTACAATCATTTAAACATGCTCAGACTAAAGAAAAAGTTGTCATAACATTGAATGACTATAAAAGAAATCTGAAAACCAGCAATGTAAATTCACTGTGCATATGTACAATTTATAAATTATATTAACTATGTCATTATTCCTACAACAGATTTTTTCTTCATTGACTGGTTTAGAGTAAGAGGTATAGTTTTTATGGATCACAGACTGGACTGATACCGTTAGGAACGTCTCTTTAGCTTCTCGTGACGCAGACACAGTGGAGCTCCACACCAAAAAGAAGCAGATTGTTGGCAGGCCATTTCAAGAAGTCACTTTTGCTTCAGACTAATGACTCATTCCAGCTCAGTGAAGCGAGCAAACATGGCTTTGCGGACTGCATCTTTGTAGGTGTCTGAAGGAGAGAGGGTGTAGTTGGTTCCTTTAGTGCCGAGTCCAGCTCCCTTTGTTCTTAACTGAGCCTGAGGAGGAAGTCCACAGAGTTGAGTACTTTCTAGAGCTGTATATAGTTACTGAGTCTGATGAACTATTACACCACAACTGTTACAAATACCTCAATTGGTGCTGTGATGCCCTGCTGGTTGCGGCCAAGACCTTTCCCCTCCTTCCAGCCCATTGCCTGCAACATCTTGTTCCCAATATTGTCACTGTTGAGGCCATCTTTAGTGGGCTGTTCATAGTTACTGTACATAAAAGAGCAGAATATCAAATAAAGCCAAGTTTAATGATAAAATAGACTGAAATCACTAGAGGAACGACATTTCACACAAATCAGTAAAATAAACAAAAATGACTGCTTACATTGCTGGCGCTGGTTGATTAAATTTCTTCTTTTTAGGCACAGGCGGTTCAGGGATGCCATATTTTTCTCTTCTCTCGGCTGCCCTGTCCCTATATTTCATCTATAGAAATATAGAAAAAGAAACAAATAAACACGGTATAATGTACAAAAACAATGTTTAAATGCATCCACATTGAAAAACAAAAGAATGACTCAGAAGTAAGTGGGTGATTCTATATTGAGCTGCACCTCAGTCTCTTTTCTCTCCAGCTCTTCCAGCTCTGCTTCACTCATTTTGGATCTGCGAAGAACTTCCAGGTTTTTCTATGACGAGACCAACGGAATAATGAGCTCTCTCCCTTTTTTTGGAAAATTTTCATTGTTAGTTCTGAAGATGACACATGTACTGTTACCTTGTGAAGGTCTGAGAGTTGCTGATGTCGGATTAGACTCTCTTTATTGGGAAACTGTCTCCTACACAGTAAGCATGCTAATTTTTTCCAGTCTGTCAGCTTGTCCTGGCTTATATCACCACCATCAGGTTCTGCTCCTCCCTCCTCAGGGTCACTGTCTCCACTGTAGGCAGCCACAAGGCCACACTGACCACACCAAGGATAACCATACATAAATATTAGCTTATTACTAAGGGTAACAGATTTTTGAATTCTGACATTATCATCTTCATGATAATGAAGTATAGCCAACTAAAATGAGAGATGCAGAAAATACTCACCTTTGAAGAGGTGACTGAGGTGGTGGATGGCTCTTCTTCAGGGGCCCTTAGCATCTCTGGGATGAGTCTGTCTAGACTTACCTGCTGGAAAAGGGAAGTGGAACCATTAAAGACATAGAAGCTTTACACATGCAGTCCCAGAACTTTGTTACGTATCGAAGCCTAATGAGATACCTTCTTTTCAAACAATGTGTATCCAGCATCAGCAGCTGCTGCCTCCTTTCTTTCTTCTTGACTAATAGGCTGAAAGCTACTTCTGAAGTTTTCCTTTTGCTTGTTGAGACTTTTAGCCCACCGTTCCATGTCCTTAGCAATCTGTAGGATTTTTAAAATATAGTAAAGTGCACAAAGAAACGAGTGAACTGAAAATGTGTGAAAGTTGTTTCAGGCATAATAAAAATGTTAATGCAGGACTTTGAACACACCTGCTGAGCTGTCTTGCTTTTGGGCTTCTCTTTTTTCTCCTTGCCCTCTTTCTGTTCTTTGGTGCCTGTTGCTGCAGAACCACCTGTTTTGCCATCATTTTGTCCAGTGCCTGTGCTGGCAGGTACGTATGTCTGCTTCTCACTGTCCCAGTAAAGAAACTGCTGAGTCTGAGAATTGTAGTAATACTGAAAGTAGAAACGGCAATTTGCATGTTAATTTAAAAAAAAAAAAAAGGAAGCTCAATTACACATTATAAATGCACAGATCAGACAGAAAAACATGCAACTCACACAAGGTGGATGTGCACTACTTACCTGTGTATTTGGGTCATAGTAGAGGCCAGTCTGAGGATCGTAATAGTAGCCAGAAGACTCATCATATTGATAGGTGGATGTATCAGGAACAGCTGTGAATTAGCAAACACAACAGCATTAACAATGGTGGTAAAAATCTTTCTTGGCAAATTAGAAAAGACAGGGATAGAAATAAAGACGCATTCCAGATTTAACTGTTAACTAACACACAATTAATAAAATGAAAAGCTTTAAAGAATTAAGCATTAGCAATTATGTACAACATTAAACAATCTTAGATATCATGCCCCGCACATTTGGTTAGGTCTAAGGAATAACAGATTAACACAGTCCTTTTAAACTACAGGCTGGAGACTGAAGTTCTATCCAGGTTCTATACATAGAAACACTTCAACACACATGACAGTGACCTTGAGAAAACTGTCATGTTTCTATGCACGTCACAGTTCAGCAGTGTTGGTTTAAAGGGATCTTATGTGCTCATACCAATGTTGGTGTCCGCTGCCTGTTCAGAGGCTGTTAATGTCCCCGCAGTGGTAACAGTGGCAGCTGCTAAAGCAGCAGCTGGCAAAGAAGCAGCTTCAATTCCTGAAATGTGTCCAGCCTGGGGTTTTGCCTCCAACTGTTGGGCAAGTGGCAATGCCTACAATCAATAAACAGTTTATTTAAGATTATTTGGAGATTGTTGAATCAGTAACTTACACAGTATTATAAATTTATCTTATTACAGAATTATCAACCGTGTACATTACCTGCACAGCAGGCTGTGCAATTATATGGGGTTGGTAGACTTGTGCGTTCTGTGATATCACAACTCCAACTGCAGTTGGAACAATCTTTACACCCGGGGCAGCTGTAAGTTCAAAAACAAAAAAAAGAAACAAAACTCAAGATCATGATGCAAACAAAGTCCAATTATTATATTTTTCAAAGTTTACAGAAAATCTGAGCATTTTTTCTAGAAACAGTAACTTAGCATTTGTTGCGCTTCTCTGAGGATGCACACACATAAATCCGAGCAAAGGGTCACAGTGGCTTGCAAAGCAGCCGCTGTGCACGCATTCAAAATCTTAACTACTTGTTAACGCCAAAATGCCTATTAGAATACAGACAAAAATGATGGAAACAACCACATTAAACATATCAGCTTAACTGAAGCTCATAAAACTATAAATTCAGTGTGAACAAATGTTAGAACAGCTTGTAGTCTTGTCTAATCACAACCACATAAAGAAAAAAAATTGGAGACACTAATTTTCAAATGTTAAAATGATACAGTGAACAATTAGCTACAGAACCAATATTTTAAACAGAGTTTAGAAGTTCTTTACCTCCTAGAATTCCATTTCCCTGAGAGGTGCTGATTGCTGCTCCTTGCTGGTAGTATGTCTGATAATCCTGGGGAAAAAAAGAAAAAAAAAAAAGAAAAAAGGAAGAAGAAACAGTGTTTGTACATTTATAATGTCATTATATTAGATACACCCGCACGTTTTCTCTGAATGGCTGTAGAGTTACACAGCTGCCACTGAATGATGATACAGAGCTGTATCTCACAGATACTGAGAAGTCGGAAATTACCTTCTAGGTCTTGGTAATGTAACCATAATTTTCTTCTTACTAACCTGGGACATGGGAGTATAACCTTCCTGTAGGTAGCTGTACTCTGACATTCCCTCTGAGCTCTGCTGTGGCTGAAAAGGAAAACACCAATTACGACTCTGTGATATCAAAAATGGAAGGTGATAGACAGAAAAAGGACCTACCTGACTTGAGGACCACTGGGCTGCAGCAATAGCTGTGCTGGCCACAGAGAAGGCACTGACACGATTTCCATCAGGGAGTAAAAGGTCCCTAAAAAAGAAAAGGGAAAAAAATGATATTCACCTGAGTGAAGCTCAATCTTTCTTTATATTGTGAATCAAGACAGGCAACTTGAGGAACCAGGAAAAGGTTGGCCTAAGGCTAACATTTAAAGGGTTAAGAGCATAGATGGAGTTAAACCACAGAGCCTTGCTGCTTTTAACCACAGCAACTTGTGGTGGCACAAACTAGACCTCTAATCATCACTTTCAACTCTCTAGTAAAGTCTTCCAATGTGGTGAAATCTTTTTATGACAGTCTTGAGTTGCTAAAACAACTCGAGGGAATGCAAACTTGAAGACCAAAATCATGTCAACAATTATGCGAGCAGATGGGGCTTTGTCGCATTTGCTACATCGACCTTTATGGCTAACGTTTCTTTAGTGACACCAGTTATTTAGAAAGCATCCCAGAAAAAGCCATACTGAGGCAATTCCTGCATTTAAAAAAGAAAAAACAAAACAAGTGAGGACTACTTACTTTCTAGCACTCTTGGCATAATCCACCCCAATTGTTTTTCCATCTAGTTTTAAGGGAGGCTGCAGTCCTTGAAGGATTGTTAGCAGCTGAGATGCTTCCTGTTAAAATGATTGATAATATGTTAAGTTATATACAAAACTTTTTTCAAAGGGAAAGCTTTTTCCATCTGTACATATTAAAGAATTACCAGAGGTGAAGACAGCTGCACAAAGGCAAAGCCTCTGTTCTGGCCCGTTTGCTTGTCCTTAATAAGACGAATGTTGTTGGATGATAGATTGGCATATGGTGCCAGGGCAGTCATGATGGCTTCCACTGTGGTCATAGGAGCAATATTTCTAAGGATGATTGCTGATGGGACAAAAGATGATATTTAGGGAAAGAATACTATAAATAGAGATATTTTGCTTCGAAACTAAGCAAATGAAACTGCTTCAGTAATGAAGAAACTCTTACTATCGCCATAGAAATCTCCGCTGGGTTGAGTTTCAGGAACTCCAGTGTTATTGGTCGCTTCACTTTCTGTTGAGAGAAAGACAGAAGTAAGAAGTGCATTAACACAACCTCCAGAAGTGAGAGACTGCAACAAAAAAAAAAAAAAAAAAAAAAAGGTATAAAATGGTGTATAAAAAAAAAAAAAAAAAAAAAATCTCTTTAAAAGATAGTGTTGACACTATGTGCCCATTTCATGAACTACACTGTCTGTTGTGTTTCACGTTTTCTTTTATATTATTCAGGCCAATTAGCACTGATACACCTTACTAGACAGAGTGACATTCCTTAAAAATCCACATCATCTCACAGCTACAGAAACAAACTTGGTGTTGCATCCCAGCCCTGTGGACTCAGGCTGCTCAGATGTCTGCAGTCAGTGGCCTCTTGTTGATTTAACTACTTACCAGCTTTGGCTGCTCCACACCTGAAGCACTTCAGCCTCCTCCGGAAATTGTACAGGCCACACTGCAAGTAACCGTTCACATCATTTTGATTATACACCTACTAAAGCCCTGAACAGTGCTGCCTCAGAGAACAGGCAACTATATTGGTACTGCATACCATACTTACCTAAGACACAACCTAACCTTTACCACTTATCCAAATGTAGGTGTACAACAAAATAAGATGACAGGATTGCAAAATTTGATGCTTACAGGCCTATCTCAAGTGTGTGCAGTGTTCTTTAGAAGAAAATGTTGGATAATGAGACCATGAAACCGAGACATTAACTTACTGTGCTGCAGAGCCAGTCTTCATACTTGTTTCTGGGGTGACTGTAGTGCATGTCTACGGTTTTTCCTTGGATGGTCAGACGTTTCTGAAAGAGGAGAACAAAATCATCCAAGTGTTCATGGAGGGAACTCGTCTCATCAAAAGAGCAAGCAGTTTTGGAAGGGAGAGGGGACGGGGGAGAGGGACCCCCAACAGATAGCCTTTGAGTTACAGACAGGCACATGACGTGTATGTGAGCATGATGTAAAGAGGGTTCTTTTGGTGTTTGGGACCCGAGTGCCCAGGCTGAGCTGGAGCAAAGTGTACAATGTGACCCTAACAGACTTTCCTGACTGCTTTCCAAAGAAAAAAATGTATGGGCTTCTCAAAAAACAAAACAGAAGAAAATTCTGTTAAAAAGATTAAGAAAATACAAAAATAACAATTCCCAGTATTTGGGGTAAGCTTGCAAAGAAAAAAAAAAAGAAAAAAGAATGGGGTTACACTGAAATCTGAAAATAACTAATATAGCCATGATCTGCAAGGCAAAGATGGTGTGTTCATCAAATCTAAATGCAGATTTTTAAAGAGATCACTTAACAAAACCAGAAATTTTTCTTGAAGCTTATTACCCAGTACAATTAACTATAAAAATATATTAAAATATGACATTGTAAATAATAATATAATCATCTCTATATTTGCTCTATTGTATTCAGTTTGTTTTTTCCAGTTTTTTTTTCTCTATACAGTTTCCACACTACGTATTCAATACATTCTGGTTGCCTTTTGGGTTATTTTTCCAGATCCCCAAGATTAAAACTAGACTTGGCGATTGTGAAGCAACCTGATTGGTCTCCATCCATCGTGTAGCATCTTGCAAGTGATAAAAGTCCACGAAGGCGAAACCACGGCTTATACCTAGAGACAGCATTCAAATATAGACGGGAGGCGTGTTAGTTAAGAGTCCAAGGGCATATTATTCAAACTCTTCCACAAACTGCTTCCCGACCCAGGGCCAGATTGGTACACAATAGCCCACTCCTTAGGAGTTTTACCATAGCAAGTAATCCTGCAGAATACAACTGTTTGAACCACACTCAACATCAACATGAGTCTGCCAGCTGACTTACTCATAGCAATCAATGCTGCTCTTACTTACCTTAAATTGCTCCACAGTGTACAAGATAAGCCTTGAATCAATATTCTTACAACCTTTTCAAGTACTTTGATATAGTCATCTCCTAACTTCTATGGGAAAATGGGTCTGAATGGAAGCAGATTGGCTCTATGGTCAAAGACTTGGGGAAGCTCGGAGTCCGTCACATGACTGGTTCTCACCTGTTCTCTTTTTCATCAGCCTGACATCCACTGGCTGGGGTCCCTCAAGTTGGTCAATGGCAAAACGAATCTAAATAACAACATGCAGAGGCTGCTTAACATCATAATTCAATCATTCATTCATTAATACATTTAGAAAGGTACTTGCACAATAAAAACAAAGAAAAGGAACAAAAGGGTGCACACGACCAGTGCAACTGAATACTTACATCATCCTCAGTGACATGAGGAGACAGACCCCCCAGCATGATGGTCTTGCTCTTCTTCTCGTCCCCTGGTTCCCTTCGATAGTCCTGCTCTTGGTAGTCACCATCTGAGTGATAACCATCTTCTGATCTATCACTGTTACGACGCTTCCTCTCCCTTTGCTTTAACACAAAACAACAACAGCTGCTAAGTGTCATTGGACAATTGTTTTTTCAAATGCAGTATTTAAACCCAAGTGCTATTAGGACAAGCACCTCTGGGCTTTCTCGTGATCCTCTGCGATCTCCTTCATAACGATCACCACGTCTCTCGTCACCCCAGCGGCGCATGTTGTGTTCACCACGTTCTTGGTCTCGCTCACGTCTGTCGCGCCACTCAGACTCATCACGGCACTGGTCAGAACCATATCTACCGCTACGTTCTGTTCGACTAATCCTATTCAGAAGGACATTACAAAAAAAATAAATAAATAAGTCAAACAGGAGCACAACTAATACTGCAATAAACAAACCAACTTAGCACACCTTAGTGTTCAACATGTATAACATTTCAATCACTTTGTTACCATTTTAGTTTTATCATGACTCCAGCCTTGAACAATGCATTGTCATACTCCATTGTCATTGTCAATCTCAGTTAATCTTAACACTGTCATGCCAAAAAACCAAAAAACTGCTGGAATTCAAACTGCTGTAAGTGACTTGTTGGCCGATAGTCTGTCAAACATATCTGAAACACCTCTAACGTGAATGATGACGTTTTTTTGCACTGGAAAAACGATTCTTGTGACCTGATTGAAGCAGTTTTTGGCCAGGTGAAATGTATAAATCCTTTATTCATGTGCATGAAAAATGTCAGATTTTCAATCGCTGTGACATGTTTTTTTTCTTTTAAACTGTATTTTTTTTTTGTTTTAAAGGAAAGATTGTAGCTTCTACCTTCTGACAGGAATATGTCTGCCGGAGAGGGCACCAGAAATTGCAACAAATGTAACATATCAGTTCTTTAAAGATACTTTAAAGTGGCTGAAAGTGACTTAATTGATTGCAATGTAGAAAAAAAGCACGTACAATACACCAATATAGGCAAGAAATGTTACTCATATTAAAAAAAAATCCACAACAACAAAAACAACCCCCCAAAACAACAACACTGGCAATCACTCATTGGCAGATAATCACTTTTACATTCTTGTATTGTCCTAACTTTTTATTCGAATTACGTAACACGTTTTACGAGAATTTGATGGCAATAAAACTGTTTACCTGTAGTATTAACGAAAACAAATTTTGCCTTTTTTTATTTTTTGGTTTAAAAATAAATTCCATGTAATAATAATAATGGATTGGATTTATATAGCGCTTTTCAAGGCACCCAAAGCGCTTTACAATGCCACTATTCATTCACTCTCACATTCACACACTGGTGGAGGCAAGCTACGGATGTAGCCACAGCTGCCCTGGGGCAGACTGACAGAAGCGAGGCTGCCATATCGCGCCATCGGCCCCTCTGGCCAACACCAGTAGGCAAGTAGGGTAAAGTGTCTTGCCCAAGGACACAACGACCAGGACAGAGAGCCCGGGGATCGAACCGGCGACCTTCCGGTTACAGATACGCTTCCCAACCCCCTGAGCCACGGTCGCCCTGTATGTAAGGGTTTACATATCTGGAAAAGCTGGTAGAAATCACCGCTACTTTTGTCTGCCATTTCAGTTTAAACACAACTTTTGAATATTATTTGGTTAAACATATCCCCGAAACTCGGAACATGTATCAGAAACGGGAAAAACACAGGATTCCCACTATGATAAGCCACACCTACCATGGTGAGCTGAACTGGCATTTAACGTTGCTACTCACCTTTTGTCAGCCCCCATATTTCTTACAGCTTCCGCACTCACACGACCTCTAGAAAACAGAAATAAAAACGTTAAAAATATACGTAGCGGTTTTACTCGTTTACACATAACAATTCCCCGTGTAGTCGAGTGAACTCGTTTGGCGTGAGAAAAACAAAAACCAAAGCCCTCCTTTTTCTTCATTCCATAATATGGAGCTAGACGTCATCAAACGGACGTCTCTTAAGCCAAAATCAACGGTGCTAACAAGAGACCGCGAAAGCTTTAGTTTCAACTCTGACCGTGAAGCAACTTACCAGTGTAAGCTTTTATGATGGGGTTTTTTTTCACCCGCACTATTATTTTTTCAAAACGGTAATAGAAAAATTGCGGAGAAGAAAATTCATCTCACGTCCAAAGACTTATCTGCGATGGCACCTTCTTTATCCCAAGATGCATTGGTGTTACCCGGTGCATTATGGGTAATGGAAAAGTCAGCCCCGAGTTTGCCTTACAGGCATGGAGTGGTCTCTCAGCCTGGTTGTTTTCCTCACTCTTCCGTAGTTAGTTGTTAAGACTTACTGGGGTTACATGTTATAATTATCATAACAAACAAAACAAAACATAAAACCGCAACAAAGCGTATATATACGTTTATTGGTATTTAAATATAGAGCATGGTTAGTTTTTTTCGTTTTCTTGAAATTAACAAATCATTGGCAAAGAAGACTTTAAAGTAGTATCTAATTAAGGTTTAAACGTTTGAGTGGAAAAATGGTGGATAAGATAAATTAACCTATACAAGCTAGGATGAAGCAGCATGATGGCACTGTTGTTAGAACTCTTGTCTCATAATAAGAAAGTCCTGGGTTTCTAAAGTCCTTCTTTGTGGAGTTTGTCTTCTCCATAAATTGTGTATCCTCTCACAGTAAATGTGCGTTGCTACTTTTATTTTCTTAAAACGTTTGGTGGTTTATTGAGTGCTCAGTTGGGTAGAAAAGCCTGGACGGACAACAAAGGGATATAGCGTAGTGCTGCCTGTGAGGGAAAACCCAGGACAAAATTATCACATTCCGCAGATTTCCGCCATTTCATTGGCTGTTTTCGTTACATTTTCGTAATAGCAGTATATGGATGCGTTCTGAAAGCGCTTAATCCCGCTGCTGTTAGAATTTCCCTGCAGGTTTTTCATGGAATTGAAAATTGTTAATGTTCTACTGGACACATAATTAAGTTACCGTCATGCTATAACCACGCTTTTTATTTTTAACACACGCTATTAATAATTCAATTCAACCAGAATGCACATTACTCTTTATGCAAGTATGATTTATTATTCATAAAACATTTGTTACACATTAATGCCATTGCAATGAATTCTTTTAACTGTACCAAAACCTGCATACAATAGCAATCTGACCCATTTAATATGTTGTTTCATGTCAAGCTCTAGTCTATATACACTACAAGTTTGTATAAACATTGTGTGTCTGTCCGATTACATAATAGTCATAACTAGACCCATCTTCAACATAGCAACATAACTGTTGAAAAAAAGTTAAGTTCAGCTACAATGTTATTTAAGGTAATTTATTACAGTAGTTAAATTCAGAAACATCACCAAACACTTTGCTGTACAAGGAGGCCCTTATTAAATGTAAGTACACAATAATAGTTCATCTTGGCACAGGCAAATGTTCCTCTTTTGATACAGCTTTCATTTGGAAGTGACACTGTACACAACACAGATGGTCAAACTGCAGTGATACAAAATTTATAAATCATAATTGTGCTCCAGACTTATTTTAAACCAATACTAGTGGAGCTTAGTTTTGTTTTGTAATAGAATATAATGATGCTTGAATCAATGGTAGCCAAGTTAGACACACATCTTCTGTACAAATGCACCATGAGATAAAATAACACAAAATCCAGCCATATAATATATTTTAAAAAAAAAAAAGAAAAAAAAAAGGTCCACATCGTCCAAAAATAGGAGGGTGGAGTCCATCACACTTAGTCCAAAACTTCAGGGTGAGAGATGGCAGGTAGGTTGGGGGTGTTATGAGTTTCAATGGCCACTTCTAGGTCAGGGTTTCTCCTTTTGTCACCTACAATAAGAGACATGTTTATGTAACGGGTATGGTTACTTGACAAAAAGACAAAGTCAAACAAAGAAATAAAGGCACTTTACATCCAGTTAACTTACCCTTGCCTCAATGTATTCAATCCTCCTCTCCAGCGCTGTCAGCTTCTCGTTGAGTGTGGCCAAACGAGATCGACACGACATGTCTGATGGAGAATTAAAAAACAAACAAACAAACAAACTAGAACGTTTAGAGGTTACCACGACGAAGCATGACATTGTCATCAATTTTTCAATAGCTGCTTAACAAAGATGCACACCGTCATTTTGGGTTAAAAAGGTTTAAAGGGCACATCCGCATACATATTGCCCGACAACACTAGCATTAGCGGTTACGGCAGCCTGCTAATGCTTTCCTATCGTCTGTCGCATCTGGTATATTAATAAATTCATTAATACGACCGACTCTTAAAGGACAGCTAGTTGGAGCAAAATGTAAGCCGATTCCTCTTCAAAATGTCACAATCCTCCTCCAAAACAAAAACAAGCTAACAGCTAACAGCCTCGCTAACTGCTAGCTGGGAGTGGCCATTGAAAACATCAACATCAATGCTAACAGCTGGCTGAACTAGCTAACTTCAGCTAGTTTGTTAAAAGCTTACCAAACGAGTTAAGAAAGTCGGCGATCTTCTTGATGCTGCTCGTAATTACTTCTATGTACTCTCGATTCGCCCAGTCTTGGTGAATCTCTCTTTGCACTGGATCTTCCTGGCCAGCCATGTTGGACGAGTTGCAGTATCCCTCTGCTTTCACCCAGGAAGTACCGGAAAGTGTTGCGTCGATGTGAAAATATTATACAACACTTTTTTCCCCCATGAAGATTCTATTTACCGAAATTTCCTAAGTTTCCTGCATACATTTCTGAAGGATATTTGTGTGTATTTTATAGAAATGAGCACAACACAATTTTTCTTTCGGTTGCTACCTTTAGGGGTCGCCACAGCGGGTCACCTACTTCCATCTCACTCTATCCCTAACATCCTTTTCTGTCACACCAACCCTTTGTATGTCCTCCTTCGCTTCATCCGTGAAGCTCCTCTGAGGATTTCATCTTCTCCTCCTGCCTGGCAGTTTCATATTCAACATCATTTGTTTGATATATCCACTATGTGTCCTCTGAACATGTCAATAGCACCTCAGAGTTGCTTTTCTAACGTTTCCTCTAAACTGCTGAAACTGAGCTGTTCCTATGATGGTACTTATTTCTAATCCAGCTCATCACTCCCAATGAAAATCTTAGCATCTTCAAGTCTGCCACCTTCAGCTCAGCCTCCTTTTGTTTTTGGAGTTCCACCATGTCCAAACTATACTAGGTCTCAATACTGTCTTGTAGTGAGAACTTTCCTTTCACTTTTGTTGCTATTTTTTGGTCACAATTCATCCCTGACATTCATCTCTACTCACTCCACCCTGCTTGCACTCTCTTCTTCACCTCTCTCGTGCACTGTCCATAGTTTTGGATGGTTGAACCCAGGTATTAAAACTCATCCACCTTCACTACCTCTCATTGCATCTTCAGTCTTACACCTGTTTTCATCTCATTCTGTCTTGCTTCTACTTTTATTCCTCTTCTCTCAAGCGCATACCTCTCCCTGCTCCCTACTGTCACTACAGAGCACAATGCCTCATCTGAACATCGCAGTCCACAAAGACTCCTGCCTGATGTAAACCATCTACCTGTCCATTACCATTGCAAATAAGAAATGAGCACAACACAAGTATTATAATAACATTTATTTCTTCTTTTAAGTCAAGGAAGTGAAAATATTTGCGATCTTATTAAAGACATTCACAATGGTCGTCAAACTTTTACATTTTTATCAGAAACCCCTCCACAAAAACATTTAAAGGAGTGTCGTCATTGAGTTAAAAGGCTGAACAATCCAGTAGTGGATGTCATTTAAAATATCACAAACAAACCCAGGCCTGCTACAACATTTTTGGAACTTGAGATCTGAAAGCATGACAAATTATCCTAATATGTGTATGTGCTGACTGATCTTTCTGAACTGTTATGTTTTAAATCACCCATAAAATTTCCCAGCACACTTTATTTGAGTCTCTTAAGTAGCTCTTTAATATCTGCCTTGATGTCACTTGTCAGGAAATTTCTGCTGTAGCGCTTGTAGGGTTCCCCATCAGGACCAACCAGGAACTTCTCAAAGTTCCAGGATACGTCATTCCTACACACTGGACTCCAAATGATGTACTTTGGATCATTCATGAGACCCAGGGCATCATCGCAGGGGAATGGAAGTTTTTCCTTCAGATAGACAAACAAGGGGTGGGCATCCTTTCCGTTCACATCCACCTTCTCGAGGAGCTGGAACTTTGGTTCAAAGCCATTCCCTGGACGGACATACTTCAGAGATCTTAGGATTTCATCGTTCTTGCAGTTCTCCTGTTGCACCAAAACACAAGCACTGTTAGATAGATGTAGACATTAAAGTGGGGTTTCAATTAAACAAGCTAAATAAGAGGAATTGTAGTGTAACCTACATTTCCTCTAGAGTACTTAGGTGCACTATAGAGGCAGGTGTATTTGTATTTGAGATTTATTCGCTAATTTATACTTTGTATTGTATTTTTCTGGTTCATGACATTTTAGCAGTAAATAATCGTGCTTATGAACCTGATAAATGTATCCGACAGATATGGTATTTGGACAGATTCATATTTACCATAGAACATCTTTGAAAATTTAGGATATTAGAAAATAATGCGCTGTATTATATATAAAAATCAATACCAGGAGCTTATAAATATTATAAATATGCAAGCTAAAATGTTGCTTTGACACTGATAATTTGCTAATATTTTAGTAACAATCAGAATACTTTTAATAAGACACTTCATGTAATATATTACTTTTTTAAAATATGACACTTCACATGTATTTGAACACTTACGGCCCACTTTAGTTGAAGTAAAAGATTCCTAAAGTTAAAACTGTTTCATTTCAGACTGATAACACACACGCATGTCTGTAAACTTGTGTTACTAAAATACGGACGGCTCTTAGGTCATATTTCTCACATGTCAAGAATAAGGAAGCTAGGCCTGGATTTGGCTAGTCCGGAGTTTCGGTCACCTCATAAACATTACTCTCTCTCTCTCAAGTAAAAAACAAACACGCTTTGTACCTGATGTCCAAACTGATTGCAGGGTACACCCAAAATAACGAGACCTTCGGCGGAGTAGCGAGAATGAAGCTCGTTCATTTGAGTGTAGTCCCTGGTTGTCGTTCCTCAGAGAGACGCCACATTTTCAATAAGTACAACTTTGTCCTTTAGTGCAGAGAAACGGAGAGTTTCTCCAGACAACAGCTTAGCTGTCAGGTCGTAAAACCTTTTCAAATGGCCAGCCATTGTTAAAAAAATCCAGATGATTTAGATTTCTGAAACCGTGAACTCGGATTAAAAACCTTTTCCTTATCACGTT
This sequence comes from Mchenga conophoros, assembly GCF_057382185.1. Taxonomy (NCBI): domain Eukaryota; kingdom Metazoa; phylum Chordata; class Actinopteri; order Cichliformes; family Cichlidae; genus Mchenga; species Mchenga conophoros. Next base: position 24,887,777 of record NC_140530.1, read on the forward strand.
TCAAATGTGCTCCAAGTCCATCCCTCGCTTTTATTCTTAGGGCGGGACAAGTAGCTTATCTAACAACACCCCTCAGTGCAAATGCAAATTATTATTATTATTATTTGTATTATTATTATTAGTAGTATTATTTTATTATCGTTTTGCAGAAAGACGTAAAGCATTTAATTTTCACCTGCTATCGAAATCTCTCTCTATTTGTTTTAAATGTATTTCTTTATAGATACTGATCTATAAAGATAAAGTTGCACAAGAATTTAACAAATGTGGTAATCCAGTATGGTAATTATCATTGTTTCTAACCACTTGAGGAAGTCACTGACGTCTAAATCTCCAATCAAAATAAGTAAAGAAAAATGACATAATAGTTTTTACTTAGCAAATATTTATTAAATGACCACTGCCAATTTTGATATTGGACACGTACACAAACCTACACAACCGAAACTGCAGAAACTCTGTTAGCAAAACGTATTTCACATCGGTATGTCTTAAGAGATTTACAGTTTGTTTACAACAATCCCCCCTTTTTGTGTGCATGAATGGTACTTTCCAGGAAGTCACAGGAAGTGAATTTATTTATTGCTTAGTGAAATGACTTGAGAACTAATGACTGGAGAAGTGGAAAACACACAAACCATGCTGTTAAACATGGTGGCTTTTTTAAAAATAAGAGCCATAGCTGTGTTCACTTATGGCTCCCCCTGTGGGTAAACAATCATGTCAGACTATATGAATGTGTGTGTGGTCAGTATCCTGATATCCTGCTATCCGTTACATCTTGTATTCGGGAATCTGCTGATGGCCAGTTACTGTGATAACTGGCCATCAGCCAACAAGAAAGAAAGATTACACCCGCCTGCAAGTTCATACGAGGACCTCGTCGAGCTTTTTGGGGATTCGAAAAGGACTGGATCACAGCTTCCACTTTTTGGAGTGTTTTATATTGACAGTACTAAGGTAAATAATAATTAAATAAAAGGTCAAACATCTGGTAGACACAATTTTTTAGTATAGCATATCTATTAGCAATAATATAAAGTCTGTTTTCTGTAATGTCTAAATTATTATTATTATTATTTTGTTAATATTTTAAAAGATATTAACCTAAAAATCAGGTATATGTTTAAAAAAAATCTAAACAAGGCTGTGCAGTTGACCGCTAGATGGCGATGTTGCCATTCTCTTAAAATGGCATTAGACGACGAGTACCCTACTTTTCACCAGGTATAAGTAGACAACTTATGATGAGATTTATCATATTAATCCAGCTACATTGTTACTTCAACAACACATAGCCATGTCTACTTATCCTGTAGACATATTCTGTGTTTTTTAGCTGCCCAACGCTTTGCAAGACTCTTGGGACTGACTGATTTTTGTGTTTTCCCTTGAGCATTGTCATGGCACATCTGGTCAGGGTGTGGTGTGCTTTGTGGATTCAGATGTCATGGAATGTAATCCAAGTGCATTACTGGATAGCTGACTTGATACAGTCTGAAAACAGAGCTAAATGTAGGGTTTGTAGTATTTCTACTATTCATCAAGGGAAAAGTTCAATGAATAAAGGACAAATGAAAACACTAAAATGAATTAATTAGCTAAAAGTAATGTTAGAAAAATAAACGTGACAAAATCGTTGCTCTAGTCTATCTGAAGGGAGTTGAGACTTCGCGGAGTCTTCAATAAAATGAGGTGCTTTAGAAGGCCTGTTTAGCCTTAAAAAGAAAAAGAAAAAGAAAAAAACTTCCTTACCACTGAGACGAGAACAAAGAATCTTAGCCTTCTGTTGCTGCCTGTAAGGAAAATGGAAATACTAGGATGGCGGAAATTGATATTATCCTAATTTATTTAATTATTTCAGTAGCTTGATAGTAATGTGATTTGGTTCTATCTTTAATTGTAATTATTTATTCTTATTTTGATCTTAAGAAAAAAATATGCATCAGTTCATCCACTCATCCACCTAGCCCTCTATCCATTAAACCTGCCAAGTCATCACTGATGTCAGATTAATGTCCTTCTGGAGCCCCTTTTTAAATGTGCACACTACATCAGATGTTCTGTGAGCCAGCACGACCAACTTCAATCAAAGGTCAGACTACTAAACCTATAGAACTGTTACTGAAGCTGTAGCTATCTGCTTTATTGTCACTCAAGTGCTTCTAACAGCACAATCAGTCATTTGTCTCTTAGTGAGATGTCTGTGTATGTTCCCAGTTGATCCCTTTGTGAACTCATCTTTCCTCAAATATCCTATAAACAGCAGGAAATAATTTCTGCTGGATCTGTTTTCATGATACTTAATACTGCACCCTCTCTTGGGTCTCCGAAATCTTTTTCCCACATTTCAAAGCAAGTCCAGCTGAGCTGTGTTTGTACTGGGCTCTACCAAAACAGTGTAACAAGGAGTAGCACCTTGAAATGGTTAGTCAGAAGTTATTGCACTGCTACAGTGCTGGGAGTTGGGAGGTTCTGGTAACATTAGCGCAAAACAAAGGGCTGAGAGAACTAATATTTGAAATGCGGGTCAACAGTTCATCACGTAAAGAATGAAAACTACTCATGCTCACATTCACACCTACAGCCAATTTAGAGCAACCTGCAACATTTGTGTAATTCTCTGTGTCTGAAATTTAGTTATGTTGATTGTTTATGGAGCTAACTGAACCTTACTGACTTTAAGCGCATAAACCCTATCATAGCTTCATGCACACCAACCTGATGGAATTTAACTAGAGTTTAGCAATGAACTTTTCCCATCTCCGGTTCAAACTCCTTTTGTTTTGCTCATCCTCTTTTTCCCAAGCCATCAATTAGGCTAGCAGTGGGTCCTACTTCCTCTGCACAGACAAAGTCCTGATCTAAGCTAAAATAATTGGTGTAATGATCTCAGCTCATTAGCGTCCAGGCCTCAGGATGTCATTCAGTCCCTGCATCAGGAGCTCCAGAGAGTGCTCTCAGATAGGAGGACTGGTACTTTGTGTCTGAATAGTAAGACACTGTCCACTGATATTTGCTGTGGGAAGGATTTTCAAAAGTGCAGCTGAGAGAGGATAAGTGTCAGCATGGCTAGTCTCATCCTCTGTTCTCTTGTTTTTCTCACTTTTACCTCCTTTAATCACAGCCTTTGGAGAAACAAAAGACCTCAACGAGAACTTGAGTTGGTCCTGAAATGGTTGCCATGGATACAGGGCTGGAGCAGCTCTGTCTGTTCCTCCAAATGGCTAACACATATTCTGGGCCGCACTTGCTAAATCCTCCTTCTGCACTAACCTCTTCACAGTTTCAAGGCCAGGGGCATTTTTCTGACCCAGTGTGCCCACTTCACCGCCCTCCCACCTTCACATCCAAAAAATGTGTGAGAGAGAGAACTGAGGGTAGATTGTATAGTTTTCCTGTCCAATTTGATATTCCAAATGACAAAGTGGTTCTGGAGATGTAGATTGTGTAAAAAAGAAAGTGATGGATGATAAGTGAGCTTGCAGTGAAATGGCACATGTGTCTGCCCATCTCTAGGGACCATATTAGTGTTACAATATGATGAAAGCAGTGAGAAAGGGAGCTTGAGAGGCGACTGGCCAGGAAATGTGTATCAGTTCAAAAATTGGTCTTTGTGATAAATGCTGAAATCGCTCCACCTCTTCCCCCTTCGACAAGTCATAGTACAACATTTAAAATGTAAGCCTTCCTGAATTTGAGTGTGGATCGTTAACATTTTGTATGCTGGTGGAGAAACTACCCTTTTTACGCTACTTTCCCTGCTCCCTCGCCAAAACCAGTGAAGCTGATGCGAAGCAGAGACACAACAAGTTGTGATTGCGTGAGCTGGATTTCGGAACTTTTTGCTTCAGATGAACTGTCAGTATATTGAAGAAACATCAAAAGACAGCACACTTGTGTACTGATGAGTGCAGAGGGGCAAAACAAAGGCTGTGTACAGAGGCTTGTGCTTTTTGCAGTGATTCTTTGTTCTGGACTCCCTAGTTGGAGTCCTGTGATGGTTAATAAATCCACTTGGCTAAGGCTCCCCACTGTGAAATTTCAAAGCAGCGAAAGTGTCAAAAATAGCCTTCTGCGTAGAGTCCCCCAGTTGTGCTTTTGCTGTTAACAATTGTATCAATCAAGCAATTAACTGGTCATTTTCAATCCATCTGATTTTTAAGCATTTGCCATGTTGTCATTTAATTCTGACAGCTTCAGTGAAAGCAGCCACTATTATATTTTGAACTGGTGAATACACGGTTTGTGGACATTTGATAGAGAATTTGACTCTTATAATCTTCACTGAGTATCCAGTGCTTGGTGAGGTTTATCAATCATAAAATAATGAAGGGATATTAATGGTAATATGATGTTTGCTAATAGTACATGTACATCAACGCCATTAAAAAAGACAAGAGCCCAAATCTTAAAAGCTTGATATTTATTTCACCAGAATTCTTTGTACAGAGCTCTTCTGTTTATGCATCAATAAAACAAAATGGCAAGAGAATATAATGCATGTAGCAGGCTTGACAAGCTGCCCCAAATCAGAAAAACTTTGTGTGTATTTCCCAAAAACACTAAGGCACAAACGGAACCAACAATATTTCTGTTTTGGTCTGTTTTCAGAAGAGAACATTTATATAACAAAACATAGCAATTGCTGAATAATCACCATTCAATAAAGCACATTAAATAGTATAATTTTAATTATTCAGTGTGTAATTTTGGATAATAAGTTCATAAGTGCTATTGTTTTGGGGTAAAAACTCATAGACCATATCATGCCAGGTCTTCCATTAGATTCCTTAATGGCAATAATTTATATTCAGGTATATATATTTGCTATCAACTAGTTTGTTTTTTAATCATGCTAATAAAAATGTTGGCCTTTTTAAATAGTAATTAAATCAATATATTCTACTTCTGTTGGCCATTTGCAAAGTATTTTACCTCATTAATCTCTAAATCACATAATTTTGACAGTAAAGAAAGAGGTCGTTGAGCAAGACCACACTTTAACTGTGTAACAAAATTTCAACTAATGCAGGACTTTCAAGGCAAACGCTGATACTGATATTTGTTGATTTAAAATTTTGATATTGCAAAATATCAGTTGATATATATATACTTAAAAAAATTAGATACACAAAGAATAAAAAGATATCTGATGTGTAGTTGTCTATTTACTTCTTTCTTTACTGCTTGGCTCAACTGGCTCATGTGTTTGTGCTGTTTCAAACACATGTATTGCCAAAATGGAAGCTGCAGATTGCCCTGTACATATACGGTACAGATACTGATAGATTTACAAACAGCTAATACCAGTTGATAATGTAGGCCTGCTAATAAATCAGGTTCTAATGCAGAGGAGCATTTTTTTATTTTGACAAATAAAGTTAGTCAACATATTACACAGAATGCCATAACAACAAAACAAGGAGTGACACTGAACAACAATATACAACAGACAGACCAAGTGGGTATGTAAGAAATGACGGACAAGTACAGTAGTAAAGTACAGTACTTTAGATGAACTCTTTATAAATCACAACATAAACCTCTTTTTAACTAAGATCTTGGATGTAACTGTTTTAAAGTTGTTTGTTGCAGTTGACAGGAGCACTTTATTGTTATTCTTTTGTGTCTATGTTTTTTTTTGGCTGTTATAATAGAATAAACAAAATATTGTTCAAAATATACATTTAATACATGTGAGTGTGCTGACAAAATTTCTACTTACTACAAATAAAAATGAATCTGGCGTTTCATAAGACCCAAAAGATGACTCAATACCATGGTCATAGTGTTATATAATTCCTTTATTACTTGTTAAAAACTGGTCCAACCTTTTTTCACTGGCTTTTACCAAAAAACGTCAGAAATGTATATGCACTTTGCTCTGTTTTTCTTTTTTTTTTATGTTTGTGTATTTATTTTAAAGTTTAAATAAAGTTTTTATTAATTAGCCTCTGTAATGCACTGTGAATACCCTGAACGTAAAACTTATACCTATTGCTGTCCTGTATTTAGAAGCAGAGGAGAAAAAAGCCTTCTAATACATGCTGACAGTGCTTGAAGTAAAACATTGATAGGTTTATGAACAAATTGGATGATTCCAGCTTATTTATTACATCAGCCATCAGTGGTGCACAGCTCAGCACAGCAGGAAGAAAGTCTTGGTTCTCCCAGGAGTATTCATTTGTAAAGAGTGTCTCCCTTTTCCTCTTTTTTTAATGGGCACCGGGGTGCTCAAGATGGAAGAAAGAGCGATAATTGCTGTGCTGCCAAATGCTCCAATTAGAGCTCAGATTAATGAGCATATTTTCTGTTTAACTTTGGCACCTGGCTAACATCTCCAGATTTTTTGTTTAAGTATATTATGCAGAACTATTACCATTGCCTTGCTTTACACATCCTTGTTTTTGTGAGTCCTCAGTATGTAGAGGTTATTACATTGGAAATGTTGGTGGTAGGGGGCAATTTAGAGTTTGGATTTCAGTTTTCTGCAAATTTGAGTGGCATGAAACAAGATGATGCACAATAGTGCAATGTTCTTTCGTGCCGTGAGATTTTGCACAAAAGCGCTACACTAATTAACATTATGGATTACTCCAAAATAGCCAAATGACAGTTGTTTTGACAGCATTTATCTCTATGTCAGTGCTGCTGCTGTCAATTTGGAGGTTGTGAATAATTTGGGGAGTTGAGAACATCATAATGAGAAAGAGTTTGCTGATAAGACTAATGAATGAGGACCTCCTCCCTCTCATTTATTTATGAGTTTATCTTGTTTCTATGTTATATTTATTTATTTACACATCCTTATTTATTCAGTTTATTTGATACTTTAGATGGTTGGACCTCATTGCTGATATGCTGTCAGTCGTGTATTGAGAAAAAGAGAAAACGAGCCTGATGAGGAGGTTCAAAAGCACTATAAGGGATCTGGCTATAAAGTGTTTGCCTTTCCTGAAATAACATGTGCTACTACTTTGTTTCCCAACACGTCGGGCTGTAGCTTCTTGATACTAATAAGTCATTTCAGTTCATGAGGACTACATCAAGGTATTGTCCCTTTGTAGACTGTTATAAACTTACCATCCAATGAATTTTGGTATTTTTAGTGACAGATCAAAAAATAATAAATACTCTTTGAAATTAAATTCACTTGAAAAGACAAGTAATAATGAGGCAAATACCTCGTTTAGGAAAATGTCCCGATTATGTACTCGGCCCTGAAAATCTCAGAAATATGGTATCTAACCAGATTCTTACTCTGGATGGCATTTCCTTGGCCTCCAGTAACGCTGTGAGGAACCTTGGAGTCATTTTTGACCAGGATATGTCCTTCAACACACATATTAAACAAATATGTAAGACTGCTTTCTTCCATTTGCGCAACATCTCTAAAATTAGAAATATCCTGTCTCAGAGTGATGCTGAAAAACTAGTTCATGCATTTATAACTTCCAGGCTGGACTACTGTAATTCATTATTATCAGGATGTCCAAAAAACTCACTGAAAAGCCTTCAGCTAATCCAAAATGCTGCAGCAAGAGTCCTGACAGGGACTAGAAAGAGAGAGCATATTTCTCCTGTTTCGGCTTCCCTTCATTGGCTTCCTGTTAAATCCAGAATTCAAAATCCTGCTCCTCACATACAAGGTCTTAAATAATCAGGCCCCATCTTATCTCAATGACCTTGTAGTACCATATCACCCTATTAGAGCACTTCACTCTCGCACTGCAGGCCTACTTGTTGTTCCTAGAGTATTTAAAAGTAGAATGGGAGGGAGAGCCTTCAGTTTTCAGGCCCCTCTTCTGTGGAACCAGCTTCCAGTTTGGATTCAGGAGACAGACACTATCTCTTCTTTTAAGATTAGGCTTAAAACTTTCTTTTTTGCTAAAGCATATAGTTAGGGCTGGACCAGGTGACCCTGAATCCTCCCTTAGTTATGCTGCAATAGACGTAGGCTGCCGGGGGATTCCCATGATGCATTGAGTTTTTCCTTTCCAGTCACCTTTCTCACTCACTATGTATTAACAGACCTCTCTGCATTGAATCATATCTGTTAATAACCTCTGTCTCTCTTCCACAGCATGTCTTTTATCCTGTCTTCCTTCTCTCACCCCAACCGGTCACAGCAGATGGCCCCGCCCCTCCCTGAGCCTGGTTCTGCCGGAGGTTTCTTCCTGTTAAAAGGGAGTTTTTCCTTCCCACTGTCGCCCAAGTGCTGCTCAAAGGAGGTCATATGATTGTTGGGTTTTTCTCTGTACCTATGAAGCGCCTTGAGGCGACTTTTGTTGTGATTTGGTGCTATATAAATAAAATTGAATTGAATTATAAAATACGAAATCTAGAACACTTTGATTTAGGCACACTACATGCCATGTGTTCATATATATGTAAGCACATGCCAAGAATCATCAACATCAAGCCAATCACGTACATTTGCTTTGAATCACAGCATCTCAGCTATGATTTTAATGATGCTTTAAGTGACTTTGGACTTGCCATAGTTGTTTGTGGGCTGGTCTGGGTATTAAAACACTGCTGATCTACTGGGATTTTCTTGCACAACCATGTCTAGGGTTCATAGAGATTGATGCAAAAAAGAACAATATATCTAGTGAGCAGCTTCTCTGGTTGAAAATGCCCTGTTCGTGCCAGAGGTCAAAGGAGACTGGTGAGACTGCTATTCCTGCCAGCAAATAACAGGAAAATGAACCCAATTCACACAGGTTCAATAAAATTGATCAATAGACGATTGGAAGAACTTTGCCTTTTTAGACAAGTCTTTGCTGCAACATTTGGATGGTGGAGTCAGAATTTGGTGTAAACAACATGAAAGCATATTTTCTTGGCAGTCTTTGAGGCCCTTAGTACCAGCTGAGCATTGTTTAAATGCCACAGCCTACTTGAGTGTTACTGCTGACCAATGAACATCCCTTTATCACCACCGTGTACCCATCTTCTAATGGCTGCTTCCAGCTGAATAACACACCCTGTCACAAGGCTGGGCTCTTTTCAAGAAACTGGTTTTCTTACTTAAATGGTCTCCAAAGTAACCAATTCTTAATCCAAAAGAACACGTTTGGGATGCTGTGGAAGAGAAAATTCACATCATGGATGTGCAGCTGACAAATCTACAGCAATTTTGTGATGCTTTCATGTCAATATGGAAGGTCCACCATCTTGATGAATCTACACTGTTAGGAATTAAGGCAGTTTTGAAAATAGGATCAAAATAGGATCCAACCAGCAAGGTGTAACTAGCTGCTGGGGAATGAATGTCTTGTCCAAATTTTAAATATTTTCTGTATTTGTGATATTTGTGGAGTTTCTTTTAGAAAATGGCTGTACCAGTATTCCTATTTTAATTTCATGAACTCCCTAAAGGAAATGCATAAGTGTGTATAACAGAATGAATCACTGCTAAATCTGAGGTGGGCTTACGTCAGGCAGAGGCAAGTAAACGATCGGTATCTAACCCCATGTTCAACACATGCCCTTCTGAGTCATGCTCTGAGTTTTCAGGCAGATCTAAGGTAAAATATATTATGTAAAAAAACAAAAACATGATCAGATTTCCTTCCTGGCATCCCACAATTTATATGAAAGATGAACTTGGTGATAAAGTTGAAGACAGACAGAGAGAGAGAGAGAAACAATTTGGGGTTCTTCACACTTAATGATAAATGACTCCAGTGATAGCTGCTCAAGGGATTCTGTGAAGGTGAATCATTGTGACGAGCAGAGAGTTTTGTGAATATGGTTTAATTGTGAAGTGTACTAAAACAGGTGGCAACACCACAGGTTGTCTCAATAAATCTGTGTCCACTGGAGGAATGTGTTTGTGTGTCATGTCTGGCCGGCTCTACCATCTGCTTGGACGCTGTTTAAGCCTGGCTCTGCTCCAGTGGCACTTAGCCTATCTCAGAGGTCAGCTTACAGTCTGACTGCAGTTGTAATAGTATAGCTTCATATATTAGCTGTTTTTTGATAGTCTTTGAGGTGCTTGTGGTTTCCTATAATTTGGACATGTGTTTTTTTAAATCTTAAAATAAAACAATACAGGATAAACTCAAATGGTCAATTTACTTACCTAGCTAAAATAATGGAGTCTTCTGATGTAAATCATAGGTTTACATCAAATTATCGTCTTTATGTTTTGGCACGAACTGTGCTGGAGAGCTGCTTATTTAATTCACTGGTCGTCTTGAAGTTTTAGTTTCTAATATGAAATACAACCACAGCCACACAGATATAATTTGGGTGGTTAAAGTGATAAATATGGCTTTCAACAGAATCAAATCATTTAGATATAGTAACCTTCACAAAGTCTGGCTTTATCACAGGACGTTGTACTTAAACTGCACAGATTCAGCTGTTGTGCTTAAATGAAAAAAGCAAAACAAAATATATGTATATTTAGAAATGTATTTATCTGTTATCCACTACTGGTTCTCTCAAATGTGTGCGTGTGTGTCTGTCTGTGTAGCCCCTGTGGCTATTATTGATGACTGAAAAATATTCTGTAAGTCCATATTGATCTTTTAGTGGTAGAAAGCAGACTTATAAGGCAGAATGTAAAGTATATATACTGTGCATCTGTGTGTGTGTGTGTGTGTGTGTGTGTGTTGCCACCCCACATCCCCCAGACATTCCCCACAACCCCTGGCTTCCCCCCCCCCCCGAGAGAGCGAAATCTGTCTTTAGAAGGTCAACTGTAAAGTCTGAATTTCTTTTTCTGCAGTTAAGAAAAACACCAGTAATTTTAAGCTATATAAAACAAATGTTATTTCACTATAATTTTTTTAAATAATTGTAGCTTTATCTGTGGGACATTTAATTCTACATGTTTGTAACTATAGCTTCAGAAAACTAGTACTTAAAATTTAATTAACACAAATAACATTGTCTGTTACTCGGTGGCTGCTTGTTGGAAATTTGCTTGCGGATTTTGCGGATTTTGGCTGTCTCTTTAACTGCTTTAGAGTATGAAGTTGTTTAAATATAGCTGTGTTTTCTCCAGTGTTAGTGTAACAGGAATGTTAGTTTCCTACAGACTCACATAACACTGTTAAAATGTAGGAAGGAGCAATATCACACAGTTGATATTTTATACCATCTGAAACATGTATGGTAATAACTGATGAACTTGAAACTAGGAGCTAAAATGTCGATAGAATATGGACTGTAAAGGGGCATCCACACAGGAAGCAATTCACCTGTCACTGTATCACCACCTGTTGATCGCTAGGCAAGGCAAGGCAAGTTTATTCGTATAGCACAATTCAACAACAAGGTGATTCAAAGTGCTTTACAGAGACATTAGAAACAAAAACAAATAAAAAGCATGATTTAAAATTGATTAAAACAAGCAAACAAACAAACTAATTAACAAACAAAACAGTATATAAAATCAAAACAGATAAAATCAGAACGATAGATAAAATCAGTAGTTAAATGTAAGTTTTGAAATTTAAGCTTAAAGTGTGGATTTGGTGCTTTATTCAAATGCAGCTGAGAATAGGTGAGTCTTCAACCTGGATTTAAATAAACTGAGTGTTTCAGCTGATCTGAGGCTTTCTGGGAGTTTGTTCCAGATATAAGGAGCATAAAAGCTGAATGCAGCTTCTCCGTGTCTGGTTCTGACTCTAGGAACTGATAAAAAACCGGATCCAGATGACCTGAGGGATCTGGAAGGTTCATACTGGGTCAGGAGGTCACTGATGTATTTTGGCCCTACACCATTCAAAGCTTTATAGACCAGCATCAGAACTTTAAAGTCTATCCTCTGACGGACAGGCAGCCAGTGTAAAGACCTCACAGCTGGACTGATGTGGTCCACTTTTTTGGTCTTAGTGAGGACTCGAGCAGCAGAGTTCTGAATGAGCTGTAGTTGTCTGACTGATTTTTTAGGTAGACCTGTAAAGATGCTGTTACAGTAATCAAGCCTACTAAAGATGAATGCATGGACTAGTTTTTCCAGGTCCTGTTGAGACATCAGATCTTTTATCCTTGAAATATTCTTGAGGTGATAGTAAGCTGACTTTGTTATTGTCTTAATGTGTTTTTCTAAGTTTAGGTCTGCATCCATCACTACACCCAAATTTCTCGCCTGGTTTGTGGTTTTTAGATGTATAGATTGAAGTTCTCTGGTGACCTGTAATCGTTTTTCTTTGGCGCCAAAGACTATTACCTCAGTTTTGTTTTTGTTTAGCTGGAGAAAATTGTGGCGCAACCAGTCATTAATTTCCTCAATGCATTTACCAAGAGCCTGTACAGGGCCTCGGTCTCCTGGTGACATTGTGATATATATTTGTGTGTCATCTGCATAGCTGTGGTAGTTTATTTTGTTGTTCTTTATAATCTGTGCCAGTGGGAGCATATAAATGTTAAACAGAAGGGGTCCCAAGATGGAACCTTGGGGAACTCCACATGTGATACTTGTCTGCTCAGATGTGAAGTTACCTATTGATACAAAGTATTTCCTGTTTTCTAAGTATGTTTTGAACCAGTTTAGTACAGTTCCTGAAAGACCTGTCCAGTTCTCCAGTCGTTTGAGTAATATGTTGTGGTCAACAGTATCAAATGCTGCACTGAGATCCAGTAAAACTAAGACTGACATTTTTCCACTGTCTGTATTCAGACATATGTCATTAAACACTTTGGTCAGCGCGGTTTCAGTGCTGTGGTTCTGTCTAAAACCTGACTGGAAGGCATCATAGTAGTTATTCTGTTTTAAGAAGTAACTGAGCTGTTGAGAAACTGCTTTTTCAATGATCTTACTTAAAAATGGGAGATTTGAGATCGGCCTGTAGTTGTTCATTTGTGTCTTGTCAAGATTGTCCTTTTTCAGTATAGGTTTTATTACAGCAGTTTTTAGTGATTCTGGAAACACACCTGATAATAAAGAAAAGTTGACGATCTGTAACAGGTCTGACTCTAAAGTCTTTGAGACCTTTTTGAAAAAACTTTTTGGCAGGACATTCTAGGATTTTGTTGCCTTGGTAACCATCATACCCTTGGGTTACCTTGGCAGTCATATATCAGTCAAGGGTGTATCTCTAGCTGTCTCACTGGAAGTAGCTTGAATTGATTGCCTGAAAGTTGAGAAAAGTTTAAAGGGCCCTTCATATGCAACACTATAGCACTGCTTCCTGAAACCCATTATTTACAATCTCCACAACAGTTGCCCATAGTGGACCTCATCACAGCCACAGAATCTGCCATACGGATTAATAAATTATCACAGACAGAAGCAGAGCAAATCAGGATGAAAGTCTCAGCCACGCTCTCCAGTGCCAAAGTCCCTCCATCCAACCTCACAATACAGGAAAAGAAGGCCGTCGCTTCCCTGAACAAGGACCACAACATCACTGTTTTACCAGCTGATAAGGGAAGATGCACCGTGGTCCTAAACACTACAGATTACCATACAAAGATCACTACTCTCCTCAGTGACAACAATACCTACGAAGCCCTAAAGCGAGACCCCACAAGCAGCTACAAAAAGAAAGTTATAGCTTACCTTCAAGACTTTGAAAAGGACAAAATTATTGACCGCCTTACATATCACCGCCTTTACCCAGGGGATGCCATACCCTGCATCTATGGACTTCCTAAAATCCACAAGGAAGCTGTCCCACTCAGACCCATAGTCAGTAGCATAAACTCAGCCACTTATAACATTGCTAAACACCTTGCTACCATCCGTGCTCCTCTTGTGGGGAACACCCCACACCACATCAAGAACTCCACCGACTTCACCGACAAGGTCCAGAAACTTACCCTGGATCCAGATGAAACCATGGTGTCCTTTGATGTAGTCTCTCTCTTCACTTGCATACCCACCACGGAGGCCGTGGAGACTGTCAGAAAACGACTACAAGAAGACAGCTCCTTGGAGGACAGGACCAACTTCACACCCGATCAGATTTGAACACTGTTAGACCTCTGCCTCACCACTACATATTTCAAATACAACGAAGGCTTTTACAGACAAAAACATGGCTGTGCCATGGGCTTCCCCGTGTCACCTATTGTAGCCAACCTTTACATGGAGGAAGTGGAAAGGAAGGCTCTTGGTGTCATGATCCTGGGTCCTTTTGACCCAGCGTTTTGTGTTTTCTCTTCGCGATTTTGGTTCTGTTCTCTAATTGGTGTTTACCCTGTTCCCCCCGTGTGTTCCTGTTTTATTGTGAAGGTCTGCGTCTTATGTGAGTGTTTTCAGTTTGCCTCCCTGGTCTCGTCATGTTAATCACTCCCAGCTGTGTCTCCCACCTGTGTGTAATCTCCCTGTGTTCTGAGTGTATTTAAGTTGTATTTTCTGTCTTAGTAATCGCTGGTTCGTCTGTGTTGTTTCCCCTCGGTCTCCCTGCGTCTCCCCGTATGTATTTCTCCGGACCTCCCTGCATCCTCATTCTGGTTTGTCTTATTAGTTTACCCAGTTTAGGTTTCCGGTTTCATGTTTTGTCGCCACCGCTGTTTGTACTTACACCCCTGTAAATAAACACTCACCTGCACCAGAGCTGCCGCCTTTTGGGTCCTTACTACAAATCCACACGGCTTGCCCCGCAAACCGTGACAGTACGAACCAGCCACCATGGACCCAGCGGCAGTCAATCCGTCCGAGGAGCTCCAGGATGACATCGGCTACAATGTGGAGATCCTCCTCGGGCTGTGGCTGGAGAATCCTCCGTACGAGCTTCGCCGCGCAACGTCTCTTTTCCGGCCTGCCATGGCTACTGAATTCACTTCCTCCGACCATACAGGCTTTTCTCCGGCACACACCTCACCTTCTCTCAGCCACTCCTGCCTCGCTGCCCGACTCGCCGGATGTGATCTTGCCCGGCCCGTCGGAGCCGTCTGCGGGGAGGAAACGCCGATCGCGCCGCAAGCGCGCCAACCCACAGCCGGACGTTCGGGCTTCTAAATCGCCGGCTGTGGTGAGTGAGGACTCTTTTTCATTTTCAGACTGCATGACTGTTCATTCAGGGGCTGCGTTTTGTGTGGCGGATGTCAACGCGAGCTGCTTATCGCCTGTGCAGCTACCGGCAGCTCGGTTAGCTCCCCCGCAGCCACTCTCAGCTCGGTTAGCTCCCCCGCAGCCACTCTCAGCTCGGTTAGCTCCCCCGCAGCCATTCTCAGCTCAGTTAGCTCCCCCGCAGCCAGTGCTACTCTCAGCTCAGTCTCCTGTGCCCCCTTCAGCTCAGTCTCCTGTGCCCCCTTCAGCTCAGTCTCCTGTGCCCCCTTCAGTTCAGTCTCCAGTGCCCCCTTCAGTTCAGTCTCCAGTGCCCCCTTCAGTTCAGTCTCCAGTGCCACCCTCAGTTCAGTCTCCAGTGCCGCCTGAAGCGCAGGCCCCAGTAGCTCCAGTGCCGCCTGTAGCGCAGGCCCCAGTAGCTCCAGTGCCGCCTGTAGCGCAGGCCCCAGCAGTACCAGTGCCGCCTGTAGCGCAGGCCCCAGCAGCTCCAGTGCCCCCGCTACCCGTAGCTCTGGCTCCAGCAGCTCCAGTGCCCCCGCTACCCGTAGCTCTGGCTCCAGCAGTACCGGTTCCACTCATTCACTCCATGCAGGGAGAAAATTTAAGGTCCAGTCAGGGAGTTTCTCGCGCTTTAGCTGCTTCAGGCACCGTTCTGCACTCCAGGGCTTCCCCAGAGGCTAGGTCTCAGTCCCCAGCTGATTCTGGACCCCTGAAGATTAAGCAGCCCTCAGAGAACAACTCCGTGTCAGTGCTGTCTGAGCAGGGCCAGTGCTCAGCACAGCACCCATTGCCTTCATGTCTGCCAGAGGACTCCATGCCTGCTGGCTTTGTGATGGCTTCTGCTGGAGGGTCCAAGGGGCCCGTCCAGCCTTCGTCTCGTGTCTCCGCTGGAGGGTCTGAGGGACCGCTCCGGCCTTTGTTTCCTGTTTCCGCTGGAGGGTCCGAGGGACCGCTCCGGCCTTTGTTTCCTGTTTCCGCTGGAGGGTCCGAGGGACCGCTCCGGCCGTTGTCTCCAGTCTCCGCTGGGGGGCCCGAGGAGCCCGTTCAGCCACCTGTCTCAGCTGGAGGGCCCGAGGAGCCCGTCCAGCCACGTGCTGCAGCTTCATCATCATCCTCGCCGGCTGCAGCATCATCATCATCCTCGCCGGCTGCAGCATCATCATCAGCCTCGTCTGGTCCAGCCTCATCATCAGCCTCGTCTGGTCCAGCCTCAGAGCCTTCAGCCTCGTCTGGTCCGGCCTCAGAGCCTTCAGCCTCGTCTGGTCCGGCCTCATCCGAGTCTTCATCCTCGTCTGGTCCGGCCTCATCCGAGTCTTCATCCTCGCCTGGTCCGGCTTCATCCGAGTCTTCATCCTCGCCTGGTCCGGCTTCATCCGAGTCTTCAGCCTCGCCTGGTCCAGATCACCATCGCCTGAGTGGCCGCCGTTGCCTTCTGCACGGCCGGCCCCCGGACCGCCATCGCCTGAGTGGCCGCCGTTGCCTTCCGCACGGCCGGCCCCCGGACCGCCATCACCTGAGTGGCCGCCGTTGCCTTCCGCACGGCTGGCCCCCCGAACCGTGTCCACGTCGCCGCCGTTGCCGTCCGCACGGTCGGCCCCCCGAACCGTGTCCACGTCGCCGCCGTTGCCGTCCGCACGGTCGGCCCCCGAACCGTGTCCACGTCGCCGCCGTTGCCGTCCGCACGGTCGGCCCCCTGAACTGTTTGGACTCCTGTGCTGTCGGCCCCCTGGCCGGCCCCCT
Source organism: Mchenga conophoros (assembly GCF_057382185.1). Lineage (NCBI taxonomy): Eukaryota > Metazoa > Chordata > Actinopteri > Cichliformes > Cichlidae > Mchenga > Mchenga conophoros. The sequence goes on from NC_140530.1 coordinate 24,904,494, forward strand.
GAACTGTTTTGGACTCCTGTGCTGTCGGCCCCCTGGACTCTTCTGTTTTGGGCTCTGTTTTTTCCTGTGTTCTGGTGTGCTTCGTTTCTTTTGGTTTTGGGCTCGTTTTTTGTTTTAGTCTTTTGGCCTTCTGGTGCTCCGGTTTTGTTTTGCTTCGAGCCCTCCTTCCTGGGCCCCCGCCGCCCGCCCTGGTCGGGTTGTTTTCTGTTTTTTCTGGCTGTTTTGTTTCTTGTTGGGCTGTCTGGAGCCAGCCTTTGAAGGGGGGGTACTGTCATGATCCTGGGTCCTTTTGACCCAGCGTTTTGTGTTTTCTCTTCGCGATTTTGGTTCTGTTCTCTAATTGGTGTTTACCCTGTTCCCCCCGTGTGTTCCTGTTTTATTGTGAAGGTCTGCGTCTTATGTGAGTGTTTTCAGTTTGCCTCCCTGGTCTTGTCATGTTAATCACTCCCAGCTGTGTCTCCCACCTGTGTGTAATCTCCCTGTGTTCTGAGTGTATTTAAGTTGTATTTTCTGTCTTAGTAATCGCTGGTTCGTCTGTGTTGTTTCCCCTCGGTCTCCCTGCGTCTCCCCGTATGTATTTCTCCGGACCTCCCTGCATCCTCATTCTGGTTTGTCTTATTAGTTTACCCAGTTTAGGTTTCCGGTTTCATGTTTTGTCGCCACCGCTGTTTGTACTTACACCCCTGTAAATAAACACTCACCTGCACTAGAGCTGCCGCCTTTTGGGTCCTTACTACAAATCCACACGGCTTGCCCCGCAAATCGTGACACTTGGCTCTTTCAAAGGAAGAGTACCCAGCCACTGGTACAGATATGTAGATGACACCTGGGTCAAAATCAAGACACAAGAAGTGGAATCCTTCACTGCGCACATTAACGCTGTGGATAAAAACATCAAGTTCACCAGGGAAGACACAAAGGACAACTGTTTGCCTTTCCTGGACTGCGCTGTCCACATTGAAGAGAATGGCAACCTCAACATCGAAGTTTACCGGAAGCCCACACACACGGACCAGTACCTCCTCTTTGACTCCCATCACCCTTTGGAACACAAACTTGGAGTAATTAGGACCCTACACCACCGGGCAGAACATGTTCCCTCTAAGCCTGAAGGAAAAAAGAAGGAACACACACATGTAAAGGAAGCACTCAAAACGTGCGGCTATCCTAAATGGGTGTTCTTAAAGTCAGCAAAGAGGCACAGAAAAGAAGACCAGACACCAGCGAGGGAGGATAAGAAGGACAGACGCAACAACATTGTCATCCCCTATGTAGCCGGTGTATCAGAGAAACTCAGAAGAGTTTTCTCCAAGCATGACATCCCGGTGCATTTCAGACCCAGCAACACGCTCAGACAAAAACTGGTTCACCCGAAAGACAAAACGCCAAAACACAGACTTAACAATGTGGTGTATGCTGTACAGTGCAGCGAGGAATGCCCAGACCTCTACATTGGAGAGACCAAACAGCCACTTCACAAGCGCATGGCCCAACACAGAAGAGCCACCTCCACAGGACAAGACTCAGCAGTTCATCTGCATCTAAAGGATAAAGGACACTCTTTCGAGGATGCCAATGTTCACATTTTGGACAGAGAGGACAGATGGTTTTGAAAGAGGAGTGAAAGAAGCCATCTATGTCCATTGTGAGCGACCATCTTTGAACAGAGGCGGGGGTTTACGACACCAACTCTCTGCCATCTATAATCCAGTTTTGAGATCCCTTCCCAGGCGCCTTAACGCCCACTCACATCCTGGGCCATCTGATCTCAGGAATTCGCATGATAAGGTGGGGCCAGGTTTCACAATGAACACACCCGAAACTCTGGCTGATTGGGACCCACACCCAGTTTCACACCTTGGCTCAGGCGATTAGAGGATCATCAGGGGGTCCTTTTGTCCCTCTGTGGGGGGTTACTCCCACTAGGTTATATCTGGGACTCTCCACCATTTGACCTTAGAACTGAAGAAGCTTCTCGGATGAGAGGTGAAACGTCTTCAAGCAACTTAAAGAAGTCCAGACGCTTTTCTTTGCAAGCTCCTTTGACTACGATGACCTGGATGACTGAGAACCTTCACAGACACATTATTTACCATCTCGCCACTGCGTTGAACAAGTCGCAGTGTAGAGGTGCTGCTATGGGAGTGATCACACTGGACGTACCTTTGCACCAATCAAAACAAAGAATGACAGGGAACAAGTACGTATACAAAGTATAAGAAATTCATTCAGCCTACCTGTTAGTGTGGTGCACACCACTGTCTATGCATTCTCCGACCTCGTCACTTAAAGCTGGAGAATGTCATTGACTTTCTGTGTTCTCTGGTTGACACATCACTGCTAGTCATTTCCTGCCTGGATGAGTTTAAGTGTTGTTGACTTCAGAAGACTGAAAAGTATTCTGCTGGAATTTGATTCCCCTTTCAAAACTTTTTGAGTCACTCTGAGAGCAGTTGAAGAGTCAGGTAAAATATATTTGCAGGAAGGGTTTGAAGAGCATCTTGAACATTAGAACCTTAAATCTTTTTAAGCTTATTTGAAATTGGTTTAAAAGGCAAATGCTCTGAAAAATTAAACCAAAAAAATAAGACACTTATTTCTGATGTTGAAGAATGAAATAGAATTTAAAATATAGCTCACATTTAACAGAAGCAGCTGAACAACGTAAGTCTCTTTCTACATCTCTCTTTTTTGTAGTATTCGGAAGATAGCTGACACTTTGAATATCCCAAGTGGTGAGACCTTTTCAGACAAGCTCATCAGCATTTAGTATGCCTGGCTTGTCATGGTAGAATGATTTCTGTCTGTCAGACACTTTGAGTCGCTGCCCCATGGTCAGGCCTGATATTTGCGCTAGTCAGACCATCGATCGGCTTGAGTGTTTTTCGTCTCTGCCTTGGCTTTTAAGTGGTGAGCTACAACACAGGCGCCTTGGCATCTTGAGATTTGATTCGAGCATGGTGGCCAGGCCTTCAGACTGGATTGGGAACTGGAGTGGGAGAATAATACTGCTGACATTCACAGAGATCTAAAGGTTTGTGAAAGGCAGATGATGGAACATTTGTTTGCTTTAGGGCACCAAAGTTTCTTGCCAGCACAGAGGTCTTGGACTGAATATAAAGCAAGTTGTCAATTGTGCCTTAGAAAAGACTCTTTTTTTTTTTAGCAACTGGCACACATGGAAAGATGATCATGAAGAAAGTGTAGCCCCAGTTTTGGAACATAAGGTACTGCCTCTTGCAATTCTTACTCATGTCATCTGCATGGGCAAGAGTGATGCAAAGGAGTGCACAGATGCTAGTCCGCAGGGTCTGTTAAAAATGCAGACTTTTAGCTAACATGATGTTTATTCAGAAAGGTCAGAAAAGGTTGTTGGATTTGTATGCTGTGCATATTACAGTATCATACTCGAAAATGTAAAAGGGATGATGGGTTCATTTAGGTGTTTTTCATGCTTATTACAGGTTGTTGGGATGATTTGTTATCAAACTGTTAACTTCTATGAAGCCTTACATCTCTTCTTTCCAAACAATTGCCTATACTATATATAGTGCTAAACTATTTATTAGCCCACCTATCATAAACACAACACAGATTGTAGAAATCTGTCAAAAAATTGTTTCAAAACAAAAACCTAGACAACTGTAATTTGGCATCTTAATAAAAAAAACTAATAATGTGTCACATTACTATTTTTTTCTACTAAAAACAGTACATTTTAAAATCCTTGGATAACAACAATAATTATATTTTAGCATTAAAAATGTCATTTTGATTAAAGACCTTGTGTATACTGATGGATTAACCGATTACAGATGGTTGATTTTGGCAATTACCACTGCTGTTTACTTATGGGAGCTGTGGCATAAACCTTATATTGGATGATGGTCCAATGAATGTGTTAAACTGTACTTGGGCACAAAGTCTCAAAGTGATGAAGCTATGTGTCTTCCTTGAAAGATGATGGAAAAAAAAAGTTTTTTTGACGAACCAATTTTGCACAGCGAAAATGCAAATAAAAGATTAATGTCAAAACATTTATACTAGCAGGCGGTACATAATTATATTGAAAGCCATGTGAACAAAGTGATGACTCTTTAAGATGAAAAAAAAAGTGTAATAATAAATTATTAATTAAAATCGCTTTAAAAAAAGCCTTTTTGATGGAATTGTTTACCTTAAGACCTCAATGACTATATTATCAAGTATTTTTTCCTTCTGGTTTTTCTATGAGATGCATCTTTTGTATGCGATATAATCCTTAATCAGTATATCATATTAATGTAATAAGTAAGTTATTGTTGAATAACTACCTTGAAACTAACTGCTCGCGTAGGAGCCTCAGCAGAGTTGGCCCATCAAGTGTTCAAACATGACTTTTGTCATCAAGCAGCTGGGAATCTAATGTTGGTGTTAAATGTCACATCTACATATGATTGATCTGATTTAAACTTTATTTGCTGTTTTCCTCTCTCTGTGAATGAATATCAGGAAGATGGATGTGAATACAATATAAGAAAGGTAGTTATTTTTAGACATAGGGTTGTTTTTCTCTTTTTTTATGTACCAGGTACCAAGTTATTAATGGCTTCAGATGCTCTCCGCTGCTCTGTGATTGGATTCAGCAATTGTGTATTGAATATTGTTTATTGTGCTCCATGTTTGTCCTGCTTGAAATATCGAAAGGGTGAAAGTGTCAAAGGAAAATGGATGAAAAGGTTCTTCAAATAACAGATAGATGACTCAGTGGAACCCAACTATTGCTGGCTGCAGTAGGATGTGGATGATTTCCCAACGTGAACCCCATATGTGTTTTTTTTCCCCCAGCACAAATTATTTCTTTGTAGTACTATTTGGACCACATGTTGGGTTTATAAAACTCTGCATTTAGAAACCTGGCCAGCTTGTATATCTGTGACAAGGCTCTGCTATATAAAAGAGAAGACACACACACACACACACACACACACACACACACACACACACACACACACACACACTCTGTCCGCTAAAATATTTCAACAGTTTGGGTGTATCTTTTGTTGAGATAGGCATGCAAATTAAATAAATTGCTCCAGTGTCCTCTTGAGGGATTTTCCCAAAAGCAATCCATGAAACAATTGAACCATTCAAGTCAGTCTATGAGCAGGATTGGGGAACCTAACCAAGGTGTGGGGTTTTGGGACCTCAGTCAACAAATGAAAAAGTAAATGGGAAAGATAAAAAAAAGAGGCTTAGGACTTAACGGCTTTATTCAGCTCTGTGACTTTGAGACAGCCCTTGTTCATTTGTCAGAGCTGAATAAGTCTGTGTAAAGAGTGTTGTTGCTTGAGTGACACCTAGATTGTTCATGGTGGCAGCGACTACTGTCACTCATTATGCTCCCAGGCCCTTCAAACCATTTTTCCCCTTACAGCTTTGAAATGAATTGTAGACTATAAAAGGGTTGTTGAGATACCATGCTCCATCATCCTTTCCTTCATGTGAGCAACAAGACTGTGAAAAGACTTCCTTAATACTGAAATTTTAACACTCAGCATACCCATGTGACAAAGCAAACACAGAATAGACAGGACATTTAGCATGATATAGGTCTATTAAATCTGGGTAATGAAATAAAAGCAAAATATATAAAAGGAAAAATAATTGCTAGGGAGATAAGGGATGCCTCTGATAGAGTGGTCTCCACCATTGCTGTTAATAACACACAAGCTACAGAAAATGGTCAAATGTTGCCATCCTCTGAATTACATTCTGTGTCGTTGCTGGGCATTCTTGTTTGCATTGCAGTGCCTGTTGAGTCACACATTAGGCGGTTTGACAGAGTGGCATTGTACAGCAAAAATGTTTTTGTTTTTTTATTCTAAAAATACAACATAACGGGACCTTCACTAATGTTACACCTAAAACATTACCTTTCTGAAAAACTATTAGTATATATGTGATAAAAGCTGTGCAAATCCCTTTGTAATCTGAGAAGCATGTTTTCTAAATACTGAAACCAATTTAGAGCCCTTATTTTTTGTACACTTTGCTGTCTGGCCTGCGTAGGTGTGTTTAATTGTCTTCTTTTTAACTAAGTGTGATATGTACATATCCTGCTGTTGCTGCAGCAATTTTATTCATTGATATTAATAATGTGTCACTGTCAAAATGGCAACTAGTAATAACAGAGTAAAAAGCTGCTTTTAATCATTTGCAGAAGTATGTTTTGCTGTGGCACTTTTCATTTTGTTCAATGTCATGCTTTTTGCTTTAATCATTCTTAAATACACTACAGCTGGAGTTGAGTTGAATGGAGTTTAATTTAGAAAGCCACAAAACTGTGTTTATAGGCTCCCACACTTCACATTGTACTTCAGGACAAAAGCAAAGCTCTCTGTAGACCTGTGGCAAAATTTGGACAGACATTGACTAGGACAAGGGCAAAACCATTTTTAAAGCTTTGAGTTGTACCAGGGGGGCAGTGGCCTATTAAAATGTGAAATGGAAGACATGTGCAACCACCAGCACTATTCTTAGCATTGGCCATTTGGAAAAATTGAGTAGCTGAACAAGAGGGACTGTGGTCAGGGTGGCGACCGAGAACCAAGATCACTCACTCAAACAGAACTTTAGAAATATCCACTGGAGAGATCATAAACAGTATAAAACATCAATGTAGAACATGGAAAACCTACATACTTTCTGATGGGCACTGGGTGGGGAGCTACCTGCCGTTGCCAAAAAAAAGACTTGCAGTCCTTTTCAAGTCTGCAGGAAAACAGCTCTCCAACTGAGTTTATGGGCTCAGTCACTCAGGTCAGAGTTTCAAAAATGAGGACTTTTCAGAGTCATATTATTGGCTAACGAGTATTGATGACATTACCGATTATGTAAGTAAATATATTTCTAAAGGTGCTATTGAGACGAATTTCTCACCAGATGTTGGTAGCAACCTATCCAATCCACACACGCAAGGAAAACAAACCATAGATGTCCATAAATTAAATTGTGTGTAATGAAATGAAAAATGGTTTGGCTCACATGTTAGTCCATGTGACCCGAGACTGTAGCAATAATTACACTTTCAAAATAACCCAAAAGGATACTGCCAAGGCATTGTTGGATGAAATGAAAAATCGGATAAGCTGCCAAAATCCAGGTGTAAAAACCTAAAGGCTTTTAGAGGACTCAAAGCTGTAAATATTCTCTCTAATATTATAGGGCAGCGGTCCCCAACCTTTTTTGCGCCATGGACCGGTTTATGCCTGACAATATTTTCAAGGACCGGCCTTTAAGGTGTTGCGGATAAATACAACAAAATAAAACTAGTACTGGTACCGAAAAAAAGAAGATTTATTCATAACACACGTGAAAAGACCCAGGAAAACCGAGTTAACGATAAAAACGATAACAAAATAACGCTGAAAACCGATAAAAACCCTGAAAACCATACATTTCACACCTGAGCCTCAACTCTCGCGGCCCGGTACTAAAGGACTCACGGACCGGTACCGGTCCGAGGCCCGGGGATTGGGGACCGCTCTTATAGGGTATTTACCTTCTAGTCAAAACACTTGTGCTGTATAAACAAAATTGAATTCCACTGCTCAGAAATTAGCTTCTACTGAGTCTTTAATAGGGGTCACAATACTAAAAAGTAAAAAAAATCCTGCAAACATAATTGTATTTGGTTTGGCTTATTCATTGTGAATGAACACTGATGCAAAAAAGGGAACTTTTTAAAATGAAACCTAAAGCACAATGCATGATTATATTAGTGTATATAGTGTATTATGGTGTATAGAATTGATTGATTGATTGGTAATTTATTTCAACATGTGAACAATATACAAGTACATTTAGAAAAGAAATGAGAGAAAAAAAATATACTATACAAATTACATACAAAAAAACATTCTGATTAATTTACATGTTGAAAGGGAGTGGGAAGAAGTATACACTTATTTAATCCCACCCCTGTCCCATAAATTATCAGTGAATATTTAGTCAGCTTCCTTACTGATATAATTTGTAATAAAAATAGTGAACAGATTTCTGATATACTATATACTATAATATCACATCATGAATTTTTTGTTTGTTTGTTTTTAAATAGAGACATTCACTTAATTTAAATATTTTCCTTTTCTTTATAGATCGAGAAGATCATATTTTTATAACTCTTTTTGAACAGTTTTATGTTTGGACATTGCTTTAATTCCATATTCAGTTTGTTCCATAGTTTCACTCCTTGAACAGAAACACAAAAGCCTTTTCTTGTAGTATGTACCTTCATTGTTTTGAAGTTACAAAAACCCCTTAAATTATAACTTCCTTCTTTCAAAAAAAACATACTCTGAATATTACCTGGCAGTTCTTTATTTTTTGCTTTGAATAGAATTTGTGCTGTTTGGAATTTCACTATATCGTCAATTTTCAATATTTCAGACTGCAAAAATAGTGAGTTTGTATGTTCCCTATAACCTGAATGACGTTCCCTTGAAGTCTCATTCTGTCCCTTAGCATTTGTACTTTTGGAACACATGTTGGATCTCTTTCAGTATGCCAAAACAAAGAGAAAAAAAGGAGTTTGATTCATTTTTATTTTGAAAAGTAGACAAAGTCCATGTTACACCATATAACCCAGTGAAAGTCAAAAAGGACTTTCTGTGGACCCTTAAAGTGAAAATTGCTGAAAACTGTTCTCATCTCAACTCTCATCACCAGCAATGATCCTCCACACAAAATCTAGGTCATTTCAAAAGGGACAGTTGATATTTGTTCTTACAGAGTGCATAATGGCAGTGGTCATAATGATTTTAGAGAGCAATTGAAAACAGCAGGTTGCAGAGATGCATGAGAAAGATGCTGGGTCAAATTTAAGTCAGTTCAGTCATTTTGATGTTCGCCGACCATTTTCCTGAACTTTTTGATCAGAGCATTTATGTTAAATAAAACATGCAAGGGTTTAGATAAGAACTGAAAAACGTGTTTAATAAAACGGATGATAAAAGAATTCTGTCCATTTTGACAGAGACAAGAGTGCAGCTTTTAATTTAAGAAGTCCTTTTTCCATGTGTTTGTCAGTTCCAAGAGTCAGTTCCATTTTTGCAATTTCAGTTTTTTCTCTGTTCAGAAAAGTCTTTTAGCAGTAATAAGACATGGTCTTAAGATTCTGTTATCTGTCAGAGACAATCCCCTTTCCCTGTGGCTGTACTGAAAACACTGATACTATCAATCATCAGGTGAATATTATATTTGAAAGCATTTTACCTGTGTCCCTACAGCATTTTGCACTAAAATACATTGGTTCTTAAAAGCCTGAGTAAATACCAAATGATGGATCTTCTCTTTGTTTGATACATTTCTTTCACTGCTGCAAGCATTATTCAAGATAAATCTGCTGCACGTGTCTTCATACTCACTGAAGCATGATGACACCAATCTGAACTCAAACATGCCTCAGCAAATATGACTAGGATGACCCTGAAAGGACAACTGGACTAAACCACATATACTTCTATATTCTTGCATTTCTATTAGTGCTTGGAACCCATACTTGGTGCTATCTCTGAATTTCATAAGGAATATATTTTATTCAAGAATAAAATATATGATAATAAATAATAATTATAATAAATAAATGAATTAATAAATAAATAAGACCCCACAGACTGTTGAAATAAAATAACCAACATTACAGCAATAAAAGTTTTATTTACAGCCTGGTAGTACAAAAAAGCTTTGACCTCTGTCCAGTTATGAATGGGGTGATTTTTTTCTTGTGGAGAAGGTCCCATACGTCTGCTTCAGCAGTTTCTGCTTCTAGCAAAGCAGCTTTGATGTTTACTTCACCTTTGGTACATCAACACACCCCCAGCATTTCTGGTGCTAGAGTGGTTCAGTTAAAAAAATGAAAGGTAACCAAAAACAACTGAAAGAGCTGTCCACAGTCAATGTGTCCATTGCTAAAGCCCTTTTAAAAAGGCTTTAAGGCTGCCTTCACACTGTAATGGGAGAGAACAGCTCAAAAAGTTCAATGGCTGTTGGTGGCCAGCGGCTGAGTCCAGGTATTGAGAATCCCTGGTGTACTTTGTTTAATGTATTACATTTTGTTATTCTAATGGATGAACAGAAATGGACTGGCTGTTGGCTTCATTGTTCCTATTTTTCTTTCTCACTAGGAAATTGTAAATGACATAAAACAATTCCCTTTGCAGATTATTTTAATTCAAGACAGTGGGGAGCACTTATCTGCCACTTCCATCAGCTTGCCTCTAAACTGTTGTCTGTGGCACTCACTTTCTTTTGCCTTTCTCCTCAGGAGGCGGGGGCATTGTTGAGGCAGGGCTTGCATTTGTATTGGTTTCAGTACTCAGAATACTCTTTTGTGGACTGTTTTCCACTGAAAAACACACTCTTTTTTTTCTTTTTCTCTCTCCCTATGGGATGCTCTCATTTTTTTACTTCCTTTGTCTCTTCTAGGCTCACTCACTCTCCTAGATACAGTAGGTGCAATGTCCCCCAAGGGATTGGAGTCATTCTAAACTTTGCATCTTTAAGACATTGAGATGCAGGAGAATGCTTTAATTTATTCCCTGAGTGCTATCTATAACATATTATTCTTTATGCTACAGCAGATAATGAAGCACCATCTCTGAGCTAAAGCCTACATGTGAATGCACTGAAATATTGGTATTTGGTCGTTTAGTTGAGTACATGCTTTTACTTCTTTCAAGTTTATTTATTTATTTATTTTTATCTCAGTTGGACTTGAAATAAGGTTAATTTATTATGAAAGTATTAGATTTCTAATTACTTTGTGATTGTACATGAGCCACATTTCCTCCAGCCAGACACATAACTCTCCATTTCTCTGCCCACAGTGAGAGCATGGCAGCTGAGGTGTCATCATCATTACCCTTAAAGGGCAACGCTCTGTGGTACCCGGTTTTTTGTTTGACAGACTGCCTGTGTGCTGCTGAGGGAGAGTTAGTCTTCTTGACCTGGACATATGCAATTTGGTTTTACGAGTTATTGGATGGATGTGGCATGAATATTGTACCAGTTTTCATCGTTGTCGGAGAAAAAAGTTTAATGAGGAAATTTCATTGTGGTTGCTGCTGTTCTCGCTAATAGATAGACACTATTAGCAGAAAAAATAATTTATCCCCATGCTGTCAGCTGTTATGGAAATTGGACTGAGAAAAAAAGGAATGTAAACATCCAATTAGTTGCTGAGTCACTGGGTGCTATGGTGATTCCCACCTCTCAATGTGGATTACTGCTTGTTATATAGAACTTTTCACAGGTTAAAGACACCGTCTCTGTTTTTGACCAAAAATCCAGACCTTAAATATAACAGGAGGAGGGGCACTCACCTCAAGTCAAGAAACAATGAGTCTCATTGCAATCAGAGCTACACTAAACCTATTTTGTGCCATGGCTGACTATCTATCATATCTAAACAGGAAGGGTTTGTAAGGGTTACCATGCCAATTTTCCCAGACTGGTCCTAGAAATATATGAGTCTGAATATATGGAGTCACATTAATGCATAGGCACATGCATTTTTGTGAGTTACTCTTCTCTTAAAGAATCCCATAAACAGCAATAACATTTACATAATGAGATTTTAGCTCACTAACTCCACTTTTAATATGGAAAAAGTTTTTTTTTTTCTTGTAATTATCCAGAGGAAAAATCTCTCTTTCTAAAACTGTGCAGTAGGGGTCGGTTAAAGCTCTGACTATGCAGCTGAAATTGCAGAGACATAAGCATTCCTATAAATAACTAGAGTCAATACTAACAATACATATTTTATTATTCATTTGAAGCTTGACTGTGGCAAAGACTGTGTTCACTGTGTTGGTTACTATCTTTGGTATGTTTAAAAAAAAGCTGTGAGGAAAATTTATATAAAAGGGACTTATGCCAGAGTGACAGAAGGCCTTCACTCTAATAGACTGATTAACCCACTAATGTTGCTTATCATCACGGCTGAAAAAGGCATAGGCGAAAGATGGAAAACATCATGCATCATGTAGATTGGGAACAACGAGAAGGAAAACAAGAGTTTATCTTGGATTAGATTAAGAGTGTACAACATAATGGACAGCATCCTGATCATTGCAAACCCATCATGAAGAAATCTAGTTTAGATGTGTAAAATAGAAACTGTAAGAAGTATAAAAGAGAGTAAGAGTAAACCTTGTTAATCAGTTGATTGTGCTTATAATGCCATGTGGGTGGCTATCCTCTGATTTATCCTGATAATGATTCTGCAATGATTCTTATTTTATATTTTGCTAGATAAATAAAGAGATTCATGAAAATTTGCTGAAATTTGTTCATTAAATTCCACCCATGGAAAGCATGTCCTATTTCTTTTTGTGCTAGAAGTTAATGGCTCCTTTAGAAAGTCACCACTTGTAGCTCGTGCACAATACAGCCTTTATTTGCATCAGGCTTGACTTTGGTTTGTCTCCTTCTACGATAATAGCATACATCTGATGCCCAGATGTATTCACTGTATTTTCTACACGGCCCCAAAGTGCCTCTTTGAGGGAAAGAGCTCTTTGCTTTTGTCTATTCCTTCAACTCTTCCAGTTCCACACTGGAGAAAAACCTTTTTTCTCCTTTGTCTGTCATTGAATTGCTGCTCATGAGGGAAACTGCAGTAAAATGCATCTTTTTTAGATGTATTATTTATTTGCTACATCAGACAGATTAGGACAATATTCATCTTAGTAAGACTCACAGTTTAATTCATTAAAGGAAAACTGAAAAGTATATACAAAGCCAATTCTAAAAAAGTTGAGAAACTGTAAATGCAAATAAAAACTGCAATAATTTGTGTTTCTCATAAACCCATTTGATTACAAAACAAAATAAAAATTCATTTTGAATTTGATGGCAAAAAGCTGGGACAGGGTCATGTTCACCACTGTAGAGCAACCAATTCTTATTTGACAGCAGTTTGTAAATGTCTGAGAACTGAGGAGTCCAACTGCTCCTGTTGTTTATAAGCAGGACACAGTTATTAATGGAAAGTATCATGATTTAAAATCTTGATGCGAAAGTTTAAACATTATACTCTTGTACTTAGTTGCTAACAGGTCTATAGAAATATTCATCAAATCATGATTGTTATGTAGCTTTTGTTTTATTTTTATTATTACCAGCACCTAAAATCTAATTGCAGTTAAAATCATAGCAAACATGAACATTAACAGATGAGGGTTTAGTCTATTTTCTTCTAGTTGTTTTAATATTTAGATAATCTTTCTCAATCCTGCTGACTTGTGTTATTATTTGTGCATTCATATTATAGTTTTTGTGTTTGCCTGTTTACTTCCAAGGATACCAAACATCCACTTGATTGTAGCAATGTTATTAAGTATTGTAAAGTAAACTTTAAGCCAGATTTTAAACAGATTTAAGTGATAGTGTGTATAAATATGTAAAAATCTAGTCCTTATTTTGACCACTGCACGTACTAAAAACAGCAATGAAAAACTGTATAGAGGAAATATTATTATTATTATTATTATTATTATTATTATTATTATTATTATTATTATTATATAAGTGATTAAATCAATATATTAGCTCTGGTTCATATGATATGGTACTTCTGAATGACCTTGAAAGTAAAAGTAACTTTAGAACAACTGAACAGCTTTGTTGTACTGGCAGCTGCTTAATTTATATATTCAAGCTCACGTGCTGTTTTAGAAACCTGTATAGAGAGGAAATCAGCTCAGCCTCATCCATCTCTCATCCACGTTCCCTAGGGACATGCTGCAAGCCGCAGAGTGACTACAGCTTGCAGGAAAAGGTATATGAGAGGTGAATAAAGGGCTTTGTTTACACCTGTCTGTGCATCTGTGTTTTCTCTAAATTCTAATGTATTAAATAATTTTGCAGAGTAACACAATACATGCATGTGAGGGAGGCATAAAAGAAGACATAGATGGTGACAATCAAAATCACAGCAAATAATTAGTCATTTATTCACAACTTATCCTGAACTGTCAATCATGGATAACAAGATGGACAAGAAAGCAAGCAACATGAAGCATAGAAGGATATAAACGTCTTTCCCCCAATTTTTAAAACGATTCAATCAAAGCAAAGTGAGGTCATGTTATGCTGGTGTTTGTAATTTCCCATGTCTATTCACTTAATAATGCTGCAATATAATAATGTTTTCATGCTGGATAAAACAAAATTACAAAAACCATATCTAGAAAAATAAAGCCATTTTATTGCCGTAGGTTAGTGAAGAAAAAAGAAAACCTTATCCTGAACCCTTTACTCTGGACTGTTTTAAGGGTTCCCCTGGGCTATGAGGTCCTGATCCTGTAGGGGAGGAGCATGGAGAAAATCAAACAAAAAATCAATAACTACACTATTCACAATCCCCATACCCACTTTCAAAAGCCTACAGTTTTCCTTAGTAACTTCTCTGCTGGACTAATTATTAGCCTTCCCTATGTTCTCATCTCTTTGTAAAAGACAGAAAATGACTGCATGGATGGGATCAGTCAGGTTGTTGTTTTACCTAGTCAGCAACGAGTGCCGTATGAGTAACCGGCTTTATGTGTGGGCACACTAATATTACAGGTGCACTTGGTTGTCACGTTAAGCTCCTAGAAACTTATCAACTACTTCTTCTTCTTCTTATATTAGGTTGACATGTTAGAATTGTTTCCCCGCTGCAAGTCTGGAGTTTGTCCCATCTTATATTCTGTACTATGAAGTTAAAATATTCATGAATAACAATTTAAACTAAAAACAAATATCCTCCAGCTGATATTTAAAGTCTCAGTCAGACAAAGTGAAAAGACTTTAGAGCTACATGATTATTTATTTGCAATCATGGACTCAAAATTTTGTCACCAGAAGATGATTAAATGATTACTATACAAATAAAATCAAAATACAATCAGAACACAAAGAAAGGCAACAAAGGCAGCCATAAACTTGACGAATAATTTGTAATTTGCATGAAAAAAACAAAACAAAACAAAACCCCCACAAACAAACAAAAAAACAGAAACACGCATTATGTGCAAGTGTTCATGGGGTGATTGGGTGGCGACCTGTTTTCAAGCCCCAGTTGTGGCGCTTCGGGTTCAGCTAGTCGCTCCACCGAACATAAAAGATGGAGCGCCCAGAGTTAAAGTCTGTTCTGCTGCTGTGATTATTATTTTTGTGTACACTTATTATTTAAAGTGACTTTCTTTACAACAGAGGTACTGCTTTTGTATCATATTATGATCATATCACTAAATTTGCATTTAAATTTACATGCGTTTAAAGTAAAATTCTAATAATCTTATAATAGCAATGATTTTTAGGTATCTGGTTCATCTTTGAGAAAAATTAAAAGTTTAATTTTGACATTTATTTTATTTAAAAACATACAAACCTGTCAGTCATGCCAAGAGGGGAGTGAGCACTTTTGGTTTACTTTATATTAGCATGTTCAAAATAAATTAGCATGTAATTTATTACATGCTGAGTGCATTAAGCACTCAGACAAGTGCTTAATGCACTTGTCTGACTGTAAGTATTGTCAGAAAAAGTTAAAAGTATTCCTCCACACTATCTGCCAAGAGGCAAAAGGCACTTTTATTTTTACCTTGGTACTAATGCACCTGTTGTTTCCTCCAGCACACACACAAGGAAATCTTTTGCAGTGTGATTTGTTTCAGTAGCTTTTCACTGGTAATTAAGAAACAATGGGAAGAAGACATTATGGATGACAAAGATGCACAGTTACTGGGCTGTAACCAGAAACCTTGAAGCCAGAATAATGTGGATAAGTGTGTTAGTCACAAAACTGAAAATATGATGTAGGCATAAATGACAAGAATAGACATGATATAAATATAGGTACATGTGACATTAGTCCCTGGTCTGGACCATATCAACACCACAAGGAAAATCCATAATAGTTTTTAGCATGACATTCTGGAGCCTTCTGATTTATCAAATCCATCAAATCCATCAAAAACAATATCTTTTTATGACCACCACTATATACAGTAGTATTTATAAAAATAAGTGAACATACAGTATGCAACATAACCCACTAGTGTGTAGATGTTTTGAGATTAGAAAAGTAGAGTAGAGGTTATATGGTAATCAACCTGCTTTTGAAGCCAACCTCAAGGACCAACTACAGCTGGGAGTTTCTTTTTTCTCTCCCATATTTCTGTTTGTTTCATGTTTCAGCCCCTGAGGCTGCCACTTGTTTGCAATTTACAATTATACTTAAAATTAAGTGACATCGATGTGAATAACAGATAGCAATAATGTCAAAATGAAACATAAAGCTAGTCCTAAACAAGACTCCTGGTCATAAGTTTGTGACACTGCCACCCAGCTTTCCTCTTAAAATTAACTTGAAACACTTGCAGTTGATGGACTTTGATTATTTGCAGCATGTAGGGAAGTATAAGTAGTCACCCCAACAAGACTGGATTTTTAGGAGCGAAGTGTATTAACAAAATAATGAACGGTCTTGAATAAATACTTTTTAATGCCCCATTCCTTGGTAAATTTATATTTTGTGCTTCTCTATTTTAAGTGTGCCATTAGAGTGCTTAGTCTACGTTTAATTGTTATCTTGAGTTACTGCATTCATGAGCTTGTCCTGAATCCTTTGAAAACTTGTGAAATTTAATTTCTTGTGCATTTTTTTTTCTGCAAATAAACAGCATTCAGTCAAATTTGAATTACCCGGAACAATGTTAATACCAAACCCTTCCATTTAGCTTTTATTCCAATACTTTTTCCTTTACTTACATTTGATCATTTATTTATAGGATCCAAACTGCAAAATTCAACTTGTGTGTCATCATGCATCCATTCACATTAATATGCATTATATAGCAATCCGTGTCTAACTCTGGCTGACGAGCCAAGCCAATAAGAACACACAGATGTTTCTGAAGGAAACATGCACCAATAATTTATGTTGCTGAAATCACTCAAACTGACAATGTTGTGCCTTCACACAGCAGTGAGAGGAACACTACGTCTGTCATAATTGTCATGTTTCGGCCGCGTGGCAGGCAGGATGAGGACCCAAATTGCAGACTCACACACACGGGGGATAAACTCAAAATGCAGCTTTATTGCTGATAAGTGATAAACAATAACGATGATACAAAAAGCAATACGAAACTACACTAAACTGGGAAAAGCTAAAGTAACATATACTGGAAGACACGGGGAGAACCACACACGGCATGAGGGAGAACGCGACGCCGAACAGAGGAAGACGCAGACAGAAATACACAGAGGGTTAACGAGGAAAGTGGGAACACACGGGGAACACAGGTGACACAGATAACCATAACGAGACAGGGCGGAGTGAACATAACACTGACGGGTACAGGCACAGAGGTTCAGACAGGAGGAGAGAGAGAGCACGGGGAAAACACAGACATAACAGGCTGGGGAAACATGAAACAACCACAAAGGGAGACGAGGGCTCATAAATATATAGAGGGCACACAGGGGGGAGAGAGCACGGGGAGAACTTAGACATAAAGGGCAGGGGAAACATGGAATAAAACATAAGGAGAGACGAGGGCTCACAGATACACAGAGGGGCACACAGGGGGTAAAAGCCATGAAGGGAAAACACTTAGGGAACAACACAACAGGGCAACTCAGAAAACACGGTCTAAATAAGGAACGAAATACAAAAATACATGGAAACTAAGAATACTGGGCCCACATGGCCCAGGACCATGACATCACCCCCCCCTAAAGGGCTGGCTCCCGACAGCCCAAACCCGAGAAACAAAAACAAAAACAGAAAACAACCCACCCAGGGCGGGAGGCGGGGGACCAGGACGGAGGGACCAGAACGGGAAACAAAACAAACAACAGAAAACACAGGAGCACATGACCATAGTCAAAATAAAGTTCAGGGGGCCGACCCAGAGCCCACAGGCACAAGAGTTCACGGGTCACACGGTCGGGGGGCCGACCAGGCGGGTGGCACAGGTGGCAGAGCTGGTCCGGAGGCCGGCCGCGCGGAAGGCAGCGGCGGCGGCGAAGGAGACGACGGAGCAGTTCAGGGGGCCGGCCGCGCGGAAGGCAGCGGCGGCGGCGAAGGAGACGACGGAGCAGTTCAGGGGGCCGGCCGCGCGGAAAGCAGCGGCGGCGGCGAAGGAGACGACGGAGCAGTTCAGGGGGCCGGCCGCGCGGAAAGCAGCGGCGGCTCTCCAGCGTCAGGCGCGCCGGCCATGGCCCGGTGGGCACAGGACCAGACGAAGCACAGGCCGGAGCTGCGGCAGACGAAGCACAGGCCGAAGCTGCGGCAGACGAAGCAGAAGACTCGGAGGCTGGACCAGGCGAGGCAGCTGATGAGGATGCTGCGGCAGACGAAGCAGAAGACTCGGAGGCTGGACCAGGCGAGGCAGCTGATGAGGATGCTGGACCAGACGAGGCAGCTGATGAGGATGCTGGACCAGACGAGGCAGCTGATGAGGATGCTGGACCAGACGAGGCAGCTGATGAGGATGCTGGACCAGACGAGGCAGCTGATGAGGATGCTGGACCAGACGAGGCAGCTGATGAGGATGCTGGACCAGACGAGGCAGCTGAAGAGGAGGCTGGACCAGACGAGGACGAAGGCTCTGAGGCTGGGCCAGACGAGGACGAAGGCTCTGAGGCTGGGCCAGACGAGGACGAAGGCTCTGAGGCTGGGCCAGACGAGGACGAAGGCTCTGAGGCTGCTGCAGCTGACGAAGGCTCTGAGGCTGCTGCAGCTGACGAAGGCTCTGAGGCTGCTGCAGCTGACGAAGGCTCTGAGGCTGCTGCAGCTGACGAAGGCTCTGAGGCTGCTGCAGCTGACGAAGGCTCTGAGGCTGCTGCAGCTGACGAAGGCTCTGAGGCTGCTGCAGCTGACGAAGGCTCTGAGGCTGCTGCAGCTGACGAAGGCTCTGAGGCTGCTGCAGCTGACGAAGGCTCTGAGGCTGCTGCAGCTGACGAAGGCTCTGAGGCTGCTGCAGCTGACGAAGGCTCTGAGGCTGCTGCAGCTGACGAAGGCTCTGAGGCTGCTGCAGCTGACGAAGGCTCTGAGGCTGCTGCAGCTGACGAAGGCTCTGAGGCTGCTGCAGCTGACGAAGGCTCTGAGGCTGCTGCAGCTGACGAAGGCTCTGAGGCTGCTGCAGCTGACGAAGGCTCTGAGGCGGCTGCAGCTGACGAAGGCTCTGAGGCTGCAGCTGACGAAGCACAGGCTGGACCAGGCGTAGCAGAAGGTGGCTGGATGGGCTCCTCGGGCCCTCCAGCTGATGTGGCATGGTGCTGGACGGGCCCCTCGGGCCCTCCAGCGGAGACAGGAGGCTGAACGGGCCCCTCGGACCCTCCAGCGGAGACAGGAGGCTGAACGGGCCCCTCGGACCCTCCAGCGGAGACAGGAGGCTGAACGGGCCCCTCGGACCCTCCAGCGGAGACAGGAGGCTGAACGGGCCCCTCGGACCCTCCAGCGGAGACAGGAGGCTGAACGGGCCCCTCGGACCCTCCAGCGGAGACAGGAGGCTGAACGGGCCCCTCGGACCCTCCAGCTGACGAGGTAGAAGGCGGCGTGGGAGCCGCGGAGTCCTGGATGAGCTCATCCGAGCTCCCAGCAGGAGTTGATGCAGAGCCAGAGAGATTTAAGACCCCTGGCTGAATGTGAAGCTGACCAGCGGACCATACTGCTATCGGGGACTGGGCTACAGGAGCTACTGGGGCCTGCGCTACAGGCGGCACTGGAGCTACTGGGGCCTGCGCTACAGGCGGCACTGGAGCTACTGGGGCCTGCGCTACAGGCGGCACTGGAGCTACTGGGGCCTGCGCTACAGGCGGCACTGGAGCTACTGGGGCCTGCGCTACAGGCGGCACTGGAGCTACTGGGGCCTGCGCTACAGGCGGCACTGGAGCTACTGGGGCCTGCGCTACAGGCGGCACTGGAGCTACTGGGGCCTGCGCTACAGGCGGCACTGGAGCTACTGGGGCCTGCGCTACAGGCGGCACTGGAGCTACTGGGGCCTGCGCTACAGGCGGCACTGGAGCTACTGGGGCCTGCGCTACAGGCGGCACTGGAGCTACTGGAGACTGAACTGGGGGTGACACTGGAGCTACTGGAGACTGAACTGGGGGTGACACTGGAGACCCAGGTGACACTGGTGTACCGGGGTGAAGGCAGCGAGGACGCAGTCTCTCTCTTAAGGGAGGATCGAATGATTTAGCGATAAACCTAGACGGGAAAAGATGCCGATGCTGAAAATAGCAGGCAGCAGGGGCTTCCAGGAGGGTAGCTGACTGAACTGAGGGTGGCTGCGAGGGAGCTAACTGAACTGAGGGTGGCTGCGAGGGAGCTAACTGAACTGAGGGTGGCTGCGAGGGAGCTAACTGAACTGAGGGTGGCTGCGAGGGAGCTAACTGAACTGAGCGTGGCTGCGAGGGAGCTAACTGAACTGAGCGTGGCTGCGAGGGAGCTAACTGAACTGAGGATGGCTGCGAGGGTGCTAACTGAGCCGCTGGTAGCTGCACAGGCGATAAGCAGCTCGCTTTAACATCCGCCACACAAGACACAGCTCCTGAATGAACAGTCATAATGTCTGGAAAAGACACAGAGTCCTCACTCACCACAGCAGGTGAACTAGAAGTCCGAATGTCCGGCTGTGGGGTGGTACGACGGCGGCGTGAACGCCGTTTTCTCCGGGATGGTGGAGGAGCTGAGCCGGGCCGCGAATCCTCCAGCGGACCGGACTGAACGTCCTCCGACTCTTCCCACCGGAGAGGCAGTTCCGGGCGGATGCCCATGGTGGACACGAGGAAGTCCCGGATGCGGGGGTGTAGCGCGCCGAATAACCAGGGGAGTCCGGACACCATCCGCTGTAGACGGCTGGCTAAGATCTCCCGGTATCCTCCCCTTGGCAGCGTCAACCACTTCTGACAGTCATATACCACCGTGTGGATTAGATCCTCACGGAGCTCAGCGGAGGGGTTGTGAATCGCTGGGTCCATGTCGAGGTCGCGTTCTTCTGTCATGTTTCGGCCGCGTGGCAGGCAGGATGAGGACCCAAATTGCAGACTCACACACACGGGGGATAAACTCAAAATGCAGCTTTATTGCTGATAAGTGATAAACAATAACGATGATACAAAAAGCAATACGAAACTACACTAAACTGGGAAAAGCTAAAGTAACATATACTGGAAGACACGGGGAGAACCACACACGGCATGAGGGAGAACGCGACGCCGAACAGAGGAAGACGCAGACAGAAATACACAGAGGGTTAACGAGGAAAGTGGGAACACACGGGGAACACAGGTGACACAGATAACCATAACGAGACAGGGCGGAGTGAACATAACACTGACGGGTACAGGCACAGAGGTTCAGACAGGAGGAGAGAGAGAGCACGGGGAAAACACAGACATAACAGGCTGGGGAAACATGAAACAACCACAAAGGGAGACGAGGGCTCATAAATATATAGAGGGCACACAGGGGGGAGAGAGCACGGGGAGAACTTAGACATAAAGGGCAGGGGAAACATGGAATAAAACATAAGGAGAGACGAGGGCTCACAGATACACAGAGGGGCACACAGGGGGTAAAAGCCATGAAGGGAAAACACTTAGGGAACAACACAACAGGGCAACTCAGAAAACACGGTCTAAATAAGGAACGAAATACAAAAATACATGGAAACTAAGAATACTGGGCCCACATGGCCCAGGACCATGACAATAATTGGGCTGAGACAGATGGTGAGAGACATGATAGGATGAAGCTTGAAAAGAACTAAAATATTCTTCCACTTTAAACAGTCTAACTTATGTGTGTCTATAGCCTTGATTATCAGATGCGCTATGTTCGACCATTAAATGGTAACTACCTGTCACTGCATAGCATTGTTTAAATCTGGAACATCAGCAAGATGCTCGGGGACTCTATGCTCCCAGGAACTGTCAAGAAATAATCATTTTTGCGAGTAGCATCAACTCTCTGTGAATTGTCATGAATTTGTCATAATGCATGAAATTATTGGGCCTGATATGCTTCAGGCCTGATAGTTCAGGTCAAAAAATAAGAAAGAAAAATAAAACGCACTAAAATGATCAAGTGGTAATGAATCCATCCATCCTTTCATCCATCAGTACATCCCTGCCACTTATCTGGATTTGGGTTGCAGGGTTAGCAATATAAGCACAGACACCCAGATTTCCCACTTCCTGGCTACTTCCTCCAGGTCATCTGGGGGGGACACTGAGGTGTTTCCAAACGAGTCAAGAGACATTATCTCTCCAGTGTGTCCCTGGTCTGCCCCAGGTCCTTCCCCTTCACTCATTAGGACATGCCTGAAACACCTCTTCTAGGAGGCCTCAAGGAGGTATCTTGGTCAGATGCTTGAATTACCTCATCTGCCTCCCTTCGATGTGGAGTAGTAGTAGTTCTTCTCTGTGGAGGTTTTCACCTGATAACCTCAGAAGAACCACATCAACCACATCAAAGAGCAGAGACGTGATCCTGTAGAAACCAAAACATAAAATGTCCACCACCCAGCTGCTCCTCGAAATTTTCTCCACAAAAGTTATAAACAGAATCAGTGACAAAGTGCATCACTGGTCCAACTCTCACCAGGAACAGGTCTGACTTACTACAGAATATCGAACCAAGCTCTCTCAACAGTTGTACAGGGCCTGAATGGCCACCAGCAATGACCCCGGCCCGTACTCTGAAACACTCCCCACGGGATGTCCACGAGATGCATTTGAATACCTTGTTCAAGTCCACACACCTTCACACAACCTCGAAAGGATAAAAAGCCGGTCTAATGTTCCACGACCAGGCTAGAGGCCGCTTTGCTCCTCGTAGATCTAAGATTTGAGTTATTTGGAAATGACGGTTTAGTGGTGGCAGTGTGTTGGCAGTCCACTGGGAGTTCACGAGCAGCTACGAACTGCTTGGTCGACCTGCAGATAGTCTATTTTGTCAAAAATATGTGGCACAACCATTATGTGGGCTACTCTTGTTTATGTTTAGGTTGGCCCATCAGCCAGCCACAGAGAAGAGTTAAGTTATAGTATACAAAGAACTGAAGTGAAATTGAGTGTTAAAAACCATGAAAAGTGCCCACTACAGCAACTATGTGTACTTTTCAAAAACCCTCTCTGTATGCTGTCTGAGGGCAAATACCTCCACAAATGGACAAAATCATGGTGCTACAAACGAAAGATAATGGACACACTCGGCTCTGGCTGATAATGAAAATTAAATATCCACAAATATTATGTTTATTATCTTCATTATTTCAGATTTAAATAATCAGTGACACTAAGATAGTGCACTGTTGCTCTGGAATGATTCTATTATTACTCGACAGTTAGCATATGCCAAAAGGGTGAATGTGTGAATGCATAGCTGTGCATGAGTGGAATGACAAAACATTTGGTATGAAAGGTTAATGAGCCCTGAAAACTGGTGTGGTCTCTGTCATGTGAGACTTCCCACATGTAGAGGAGTGAGGCAAGTAACTGAGGAAGGACATCAGTTTTAACAGAGCAGTGTGAAAAATGGATTCTTAATCTTTAGTTTTCGAAAATGTTTTGCAGGGTTGTAAAGAAGTGAGAGGAAAAAAGGTTCATTGTAGTGCAAATGTGCAGCAGTGATGTTCTAACATATATCTACATATAAAACTTTTCACTAATTTTGCTTGTATCCCACTATGGTGAACATTACATGCACTTGCTTTTTTGTTTTGTACTGTAGCACATACTGTAGACATATGTGATAATGTAGTTCATATTTATTTTTTTTTTGTGCAAAAGTGCCCCACAGGGGAAGATCGAGTGGCTTACTGGATTCCGGCTTATGGTCCCTTTTACTCACCTGCACAATTTTTACGTTACTAAAGTTTGGTAGCACAAAAGAGAGCACAGACAGTACAGGTGAACACATGATTTACATTTTTTCAGCTTACAAAGAATTGTTACTCAGGACCACCAAAAACAAAAAACATGAACAAAAACAACACAAACAAACATTCAGGTCCAAGACCTTAGAATGATAATGTGACAGATAGCCATGCTCCTGTCATACTGAGACCAACTCAGCCAGGTCAGTGGAGCATTCGGGCCACAGCGGGAGCTTCTTCGGTCCATTAATTCCCAACTCAACCACCCACTATCTCCCACACCCTCATACCAGTTCTGTCTGTGACCTGATCAGCCCCCAGCTTCAGCACACATGGCTCCTCACTATGTGGGACAGCAGTCTCAAAAAATCATTGTATCACTCTTTTGACTGCTATGTATGCTATGTGGTAGTATTATCACCATCAATATTATTATTTAATATACAGTGCATAAATACTTTCAT
Organism: Mchenga conophoros; assembly: GCF_057382185.1. NCBI lineage: Eukaryota > Metazoa > Chordata > Actinopteri > Cichliformes > Cichlidae > Mchenga > Mchenga conophoros. The sequence goes on from NC_140530.1 coordinate 24,928,885, forward strand.
CACTGAGACCAACGCACATTGCTGAAATTTTGACATTGTATCTACCACTGTGAGAAACTTGTAGGGGAAAAGACAAGCAACCAGTCGCAGTTCAGGAAGTCCCCAAGTGTTATCTCCACACCCTGCGTGTGTAATTAGATTACAGTTCTTTAAAAAATAAATGCGCTCCTTTCCCAAGTTTGTTGGATATTTGTCACACTCGTGATGCAGATCATTGAACAAAATTTAGTATTAGATAAGGATAACCCAATTAAATAGAAAATACAGGTTTTACATGGTAATTTTATTTATTAAAGGGAAAAAAAACTTTCCAGACATACCTGGCTGCATTCAAGTTCATCAACCACTCCCAGGCATGATTATTGCCATACCTGTTTAGAGCCTGTTTGACAAAGTGAAATAGGCTAAAAGATAGATAGATAGATGAATAGGCTAAAACAAAGTTATTGACATCTGTTAGTATAAAATGGATTACAAAGCAATTTCTAAGGCTCTGGGACTCCAGTGAGAGCCAGCATCCACAAATAGAGAAAACTTGGAACAGAGGTGAACCTTCCCTACCAAAATTATTTCAAGATCGCTTCAACAACACACTGACAAAAGAACCCAGAACATCATCTAAAGAACTGTAGGCCTCCCTTATCCTCAAGGTCAGTGTTCATGAGAGACAATAAGAAAAAGACTGGGAAAAAATGGAGAGCTCTCAGCCAGCCACTGCTAACCTTGGTTAAACCATAAGGAGGCGGGCGTGGTGGCGGTGGCGGGCGTGGTCTGCGGTGCCGTGCGGACGCACCTGCATGGCATCAGCTTGAGAGCTGCAGCCGCGTGTAATAAAATAGCTCAAAACTATGATCCCTGGACCCTCCGTGTCTCATTCACACCACAAACACCAAGGCTCGTCTTACATTTACAGGAAAAACATCTTGAAGATCCCTAAGACTGTTGGGAAAATATTCTGCAGACTGATGAGACAAAAGCTGAACTTTTGAAAGGCCTTTGTCCCGTTACAGCTGGCATAAAACTAATGGCAGATTCATAAAACGAACATCATACATTCAAAAGTTTTATTGGTAGTGTGATGGTCTGGGGCTTCTTTGCTGTAATTCATGAGTTCTGCTCTCTAATAATGGACACACTCGGCTCTGGCTGATAATGAAAATTAAATATCCACAAATATTATGTTTATTATCTTCATTATTTCAGATTTAAATAATCAGTGACACTAAGATAGTGCACTGTTGCTCTGGAATGCTTCTATTATTACTCGACAGTTAGCATATGCCAAAAGGGTGAATGTGTGAATGCATAGCTGTGCATGAGTGGAATGACAAAACATTTGGTATGAAAGGTTAATGAGCCCTGAAAACTGGTGTGGTCTCTGTCATGTGAGACTTCCCACATGTAGAGGAGTGAGGCAAGTAACTGAGGAAGGACATCAGTTTTAACAGAGCAGTGTGAAAAATGGATTCTTAATCTTTAGTTTTCGAAAATGTTTTGCAGGGTTGTAAAGAAGTGAGAGGAAAAAAGGTTCATTGTAGTGCAAATGTGCAGCAGTGATGTTCTAACATATATCTACATATAAAACTTTTCACTAATTTTGCTTGTATCCCACTATGGTGAACATTACATGCACTTGCTTTTTTGTTTTGTACTGTAGCACATACTGTAGACATATGTGATAATGTAGTTCATATTTATTTTTTTTTTGTGCAAAAGTGCCCCACAGGGGAAGATCGAGTGGCTTACTGGATTCCGGCTTATGGTCCCTTTTACTCACCTGCACAATTTTTACGTTACTAAAGTTTGGTAGCACAAAAGAGAGCACAGACAGTACAGGTGAACACATGATTTACATTTTTTCAGCTTACAAAGAATTGTTACTCAGGACCACCAAAAACAAAAAACATGAACAAAAACAACACAAACAAACAAATAAAAACCCATCAAAGCAATAATCAATAATGGATCAAGATCAAACCTCAGGTATGCTGGTTTATTATTCTTTTTACTGTCATTAAAGCTCTGATTGAAAACATGAACAGACCTACAAAAAAATCACTTTGATGCTTGGTCAGTAGTTAGCTTCTCCATAGATAATAGTAAAATATATCCACTGTTTTATTTTACAGGTTTCTGTGACACGTTTAGAGCACAATCTTTATTTTCATACCTAATGTAAATAACACAGCATCACATCAAAGAAAATGAAGTTAGACCAAGTGGCTCTTTCCCCCCACAGTTTCATTACTTCTTTACTTACTGTACTGCCTCAGTTTCAGTTAGACAGTGTCTCAAGACAAATAACCTCAGCAACCCTCAGTGCAGCTTAGCTCTTTCCTATAACGTGAGCTGCAGTTTAACCTGCTATTATCATATTTGGTGGCGCTGCACTACTATGGGCACAGCAATGTCCTAATTTGTGGAGTATTCAGTCTGGTTTTCTGTCTCTAACTCCTAAAGGAAATATCTGACTCCTTAGCTGCTAAATTTTCCTCTATGATCACCAGTTTCAATCTAGTCTCAGTGCAAAATAAGCAAAATAGTAAAGTTGTCTTTACTAGTCTTTAAAAGAAACTCTCAGAATAGGAAAATAATGATGTGAGGTGATGTCTTTAACTGTTAACATAAGTGCAATATTATTCATTTTTATACCCATCAAGACATGCAGAGGCATTGTGACTGATGTTGATTTCAGGAGGAAAAACCACAAGATTTCTCTGTCAGCATGGTTCTGGTGGTTATGAGAAAACTGGATGCTAAGGCACCTGTGTTGGTGCTTGGGTGGGGCTTAGGGGAATTGGACCTTGTTACTACTGCTGGTTTGTTTATGAGCATCCCAAGCAGAAGCAAACTGTGATTGACACCTTCTTAGGTGTTAATGAAAAGTCCAGACACAACAGCTTCTGCTGGAAGTGTGCTGTCACTCACCGAGGAGCTGTCCGCAGCTATTACAGACACCTTATGGACATCTACAAAAGATGCACATGCTCTTAAACACAATTTCACCTGGCAGTGATTTGTTCCAAGGAGACATAAAACCTTGTAAAGATGACGATGAAGCAGGTTTAATCATGAGTTAATGTGGGATGTGTAAAGAAGTCTTTTAAGCAGTTCCATACCACCTATTTGCTAACGTCTTGTGGCAGAGGGCACAGCAGTCAGACTTAATGAGGAGTCCAAACATGACTTTGGATAAAAGTAAAAATAACCATGTAAACCACAACCAAATACACACTCAATTATAGCATTACATTTCAAAACTTGCAAATAACATGTTGTGACTATTTGGCTAGTATACGGAAATTTAATTAGCAATTATTTTATGAAATAGAATCTTCTGAAAATTACCAAACAGTACTGTGTGATAATTTGGCTTCTATATCCGAATTTCTTTCACAAAAGCAACTGTTATTTCGATTCTTGATTCTGACGTTTCTGCTGTTCTGACTCTCATAGTCTTGAGCTTCTCATTTGTGTTTACAAGAACCATTGGGACATACATATACATATACATATTTTTTCCCCATATTTTTTATGAATTAATTTTGCAGACTATACTAATTTTTTGCAATTACTCAGGAATTTTTACCTTACCAATGGCAATTGAGTGGGTTGTCAGTAATGCAATTTAAACAAAGTGACGTGTATCACAATACTTAAAACTAATATTACAACAATAAATGATAGTTTATTACTTCTGTCTGTGATATAGTTATGTCTTTTTAACACAGCATCAGTTGTGTCTTGCTTTTTTAATCACAAGCTCAGACTTTTCAGCTACACAACAGAATAGAATTTCCCCCCTTTTGGATTGCTGCATTTTTACTTTATAAAGCAGAGAAATACTGACTGGTGTTGACAAATCCTGTGGTCTTTATGTGTCATGGACGCAGTGCGGAGTGGCAGTGACATTCAGGTCCAAGACCTTAGAATGATAATGTGACAGATAGCCATGCTCCTGTCATACTGAGACCAACTCAGCCAGGTCAGTGGAGCATTCGGGCCACAGCGGGAGCTTCTTCGGTCCATTAATTCCCAACTCAACCACCCACTATCTCCCACACCCTCATACCAGTTCTGTCTGTGACCTGATCAGCCCCCAGCTTCAGCACACATGGCTCCTCACTATGTGGGACAGCAGTCTCAAAAAATCATTGTATCACTCTTTTGACTGCTATGTATGCTATGTGGTAGTATTATCACCATCAATATTATTATTTAATATACAGTGCATAAATACTTTCATCACTGAGACCAACGCACATTGCTGAAATTTTGACATTGTATCTACCACTGTGAGAAACTTGTAGGGGAAAAGACAAGCAACCAGTCGCAGTTCAGGAAGTCCCCAAGTGTTATCTCCACACCCTGCGTGTGTAATTAGATTACAGTTCTTTAAAAAATAAATGCGCTCCTTTCCCAAGTTTGTTGGATATTTGTCACACTCGTGATGCAGATCATTGAACAAAATTTAGTATTAGATAAGGATAACCCAATTAAATAGAAAATACAGGTTTTACATGGTAATTTTATTTATTAAAGGGAAAAAAAACTTTCCAGACATACCTGGCTGCATTCAAGTTCATCAACCACTCCCAGGCATGATTATTGCCATACCTGTTTAGAGCCTGTTTGACAAAGTGAAATAGGCTAAAAGATAGATAGATAGATGAATAGGCTAAAACAAAGTTATTGACATCTGTTAGTATAAAATGGATTACAAAGCAATTTCTAAGGCTCTGGGACTCCAGTGAGAGCCAGCATCCACAAATAGAGAAAACTTGGAACAGAGGTGAACCTTCCCTACCAAAATTATTTCAAGATCGCTTCAACAACACACTGACAAAAGAACCCAGAACATCATCTAAAGAACTGTAGGCCTCCCTTATCCTCAAGGTCAGTGTTCATGAGAGACAATAAGAAAAAGACTGGGAAAAAATGGAGAGCTCTCAGCCAGCCATGGCATAAACCATAAGGAGGCGGGCGTGGTGGCGGTGGCGGGTGTGGTCTGCGGTGCCGTGCGGACGCACCTGCATGGCATCAGCTTGAGAGCTGCAGCCGCGTGTAATAAAATAGCTCAAAACTATGATCCCTGGACCCTCCGTGTCTCATTCACACCACAAACACCAAGGCTCGTCTTACATTTACAGGAAAAACATCTTGAAGATCCCTAAGACTGTTGGGAAAATATTCTGCAGACTGATGAGACAAACGCTGAACTTTTGAAAGGCCTTTGTCCTGTTACAGCTGGCATAAAACTAATGGCAGATTCATAAAACGAACATCATACATTCAAAAGTTTTATTGGTAGTGTGATGGTCTGGGGCTTCTTTGCTGTAATTCATGAGTTCTGCTCTCTACCTCTCGTGAAGGAGAATCTCTCTCCATAAACTCCATAAAACACACCAGTGAGTCCACCTCTGAATGTCTCTGCAAAAGCTAAAACAAAATGATGATTCTGAAGTGGGCAAGTCAAAGTCCAGTCTGAAATCTCACTGACACCTTAAACAGGCTGTTCATGTCATGGTACCCATTTCCTCCTGCACTGGCCTGCCTTCTCTCAAACACTCTTTCTTTCTTTCTTTCTCTCTGTCTGGCTCGTTCTTTCTCTGTGTCTATGTATTTCTTGTGTTCTTCAGGGCGTGCATTATTTACCTTTGAGAGATGAGGGTTTCCTCCTCCGGGCTTCCCGTCTCTCCTGTCAAACCCTCACCTGCTGAAGATGGCTGATTAACTCACCTGCTTCTCGTGTGATTGTCAAGCTGACTAGCAGTGTTGGTCAAGTTACTTGAAAAAAGTAATCAGTAACTAATTACTGATTACTTCCCCCTCAAAAGTAATCCCGTTACTTTACTGATTACTTATTTTCAAAAGTAATTAGTTACTTAGTTTCTTAGTTACTTTTTAAAAACATAATTTACAACCTGAATAGGTAATAAAGTGATAGATCTTTCAGCCCAATTCTACTTTTTCTGCATAATCCATCATATAAAATGTAATCAAATGGAAAAAGTCCATTTTTAAAATTTGTTTTATTAGTTTTAATCTTTTAACTTTATGCATCAAGCAAAAATTAAATTATGTGCAACATTCTCTTACTCTAAGAAATTTGTTTAACATTTAAACCTATTTTCTGCACATTCCAGCACATAAAATAAAATATTTTTTTGTTTTTACACTCACTCTTTCAAATAAATGCAAGTGAAACACAGCAGAAAAAAAATAAAATCAAAGACTCAGCGGTCCTGTTTCTCTAGTTTCACCTGTATAGCAGGAGTGGGGCAGGTGGAGGTTTGCCCTGGTGCAGGTGTGCCGCAGCGGTCAGTTACTTGTAACGTGTTACTGCCAATCTCTGCATCTCTGCCCATCTCTGCTGACTAGTTAAAGCGAGAGAAAACTCTCAGTTGTCGCCAGATTGTTCTGACTCCTGTCCTGTTCATGCTTTCCTTCAGTTTGTTCCCAGTGCTGTCCTCTGATTCCGTACAGAACTCTCTAGTATTTTGGGACCCCTTGAGTCATTTTGGCAGTGTGTGTGTGCGCCCATGGACTTACCTGCAACTCCTCCGACCACTCTCTGAAACCATTGCTTCGCAGATGGGTTTTCTCTGTGCTAAGGCAACCAGTAAATAAAACTTTGTTAACTTTTCTCAGTGTCTTGCAAATGAGCCCCATGACAGTTCATGCTCAAAAGCCCTCCATCCTTGTGGACGTAAAACAATTCTGCAGAGAAGAGGTACCAAAAATTCCTCCACAGTGATGTGGAAGACTCATTGCCAGGCATTTCAATTCCTTAATTGCAGTTCCTGCGGCCAAAGGTGGCACAACTAATTATTAGATTTAAGGGGGAATTAATCATCATTAAAATTTGAATTTTTTAAAATAATAAAATTTCTTTGATTTTCTGAAATGTGAAAAATATGCAAAAAAGGGGGAAAAAAGAAATCAGGAAGGGGGTAAATTGTTTTTCACAGCAGTGTAGGTACAGCATCACCCTTAAGACAGAAAGATAAAGATTCTGCTTCATCTGACTGAGAGCTGTGAATTCAAAAGATGTGTTTGTACAACACTAATCGAATGGAGTAAGGCCTCCGACTTCAGGCTGAAAAGTCTGAAGTCTACAGCTTTGGTTTTCGCTCTTTACAAAATATGCTGATCTGCACTGGTGTGATTCTGTTTGAAGTTTATAACTTTACTTAAAGTTTTCCACATTTTTCTTGACCTCATTCTCACAATGGTCAGCTGTCAGTTAGATCATAATCATATACGTGGATACTGATGCCTGAAGTCATCACTAACCACCCACTAAAATGCAAATTTCACTTAAAAAAATGAAGTCATCATGCTCAATGTGTATCCGCTAATCCATATAGGATTTCTCTTTCCCACAGAGTGATTAGACTTTGTGACTTGCTTCAGGGGACCAACCAGCACTTGAAAACCAATCCTACTCCTTCGTCAGATCTCATGGTGCATATTTGTAATGTTTTATTTAATTTCTCTCTTTCCTCCATCAATCACAGGCACATGAGTTTGATGTAAATTAATCAGCTTATGCTTCTGGCCACATTTAGATTTTTTAAATTTGAATTTAAAATGCATTTTTAAAAAATAAAGATAAATAGGAGTTCATTCTATATTGCATTCTGAGTTTTTCCGGATTTACATCGCGTATATACAACTCCTCTTACTCTAAAATCTTTTGAAATTCATCATAGCTGATTTTATGCAGCATCAGGAATAAATCCTTTATCATACAATCAGCTAAGCAGCTTATATTGCAATTAATTTAAATCCTTCTGGTTCCTATTCTTGTTCTTTTCCAATAACTTATTTAGTTAGCATGTTGCACAGCAGAACAAGTCCTTTGTCTTTCATGTCTTGAATAAGTATAGCACAGCACACTCAACAACAAGCTTAGCTCATATCAATGTGGAGATTTCTTCATATGCTTGTAGAGTCAGGCTTTTCTTAAGAATCATACCATTGCAAAGGTGATAATTATTCAGAGTCTTTCAAATGTTGAAATCTAACCCCATTTCATGCTTTTCTCTTGACTTGCATGTTGGAAGTCTTTTTAACTTGAGCTCAGAAGTGTGATATTTAGTTTGTTTTCTGTTTTTTTTTTTACCTCTTGAAGTTGAATGAGCAATGAAAAAATCTTGTTTTATCTTTCTTTGGGATTTCAGGATGCTGCAATAGAGTTTCTGCATTAAACCCTCTAGATATTTGGTGTTTTTTTCTATCTTTTAATCATAAAAGAACTTGCAACTTTATATTCTTGCCTTCATGCTTTTTACACATTTTAAATGTGCAAAAAGCATCTAGAAGTGCAGACTAACAGCTTGTTGTTCTGTTTAATGCACAAATCTCATCTCCTTTATATAGAACATATGACGTGACAACCTCCATCCTGCTTCTGTCCAACGTGTGTGTGCCGTGATCATCATGTCTGTTGTTAATGACAGGCTGGCTTCGAGTTAGCGCATATTGATTTCCACACAAACACAAAAGGTCAACAGACTGGCACACATAGGTATAAAATTGATCCTATTAACCTGCAAGGAACAAAGTGAAAACACTGAGGAGTTGAGTGCTTGAGCTGCGCATATGATCCCATCCAATTAAAGAACAGAAGACCTTTAGCTTGCTGGAGTTTCTAATTAACTGAGCTTCAACTTCCAGTCACAGCAAAATGTGTCGTTGCTGTTATCTCTCCCCCCAAGCAGGGAAATGTGTGACAAGCAAAATATACTACAGCTGATCTGTCAAGTAAAAATGCAAAAGGGGATAATGTTATTACTAGATTAATCACTAATAATAATATATTAATATAAGTTTGTCTCACCAAGCTGAAGTGTGTTTACATTTTTTTAAACACGTAAGACACAACAGTAAAATCAACAACATCAGATGTCCTGACGTTAAGAAAATGTACTGAGCGCGTGCAGACAATACAGCTGTGAGAAAATGGAATCCACGGCTATGTAATATGTGGTAATATCAAAGACAGGATGTTAATCTTGTTTCTGTCAATGGCACTTTGTATGGATATCATTTAAAAAAGGTATTTCTAAAGCACATGTTTTCTTTTATCATATTGCATAAACTCTAATAGCATTTGCTTTCACATTGACATTTTTCTCAGAGCATACGATTTAGAAATAGATTTAATAACATGAATAAAAATAAAATTGTCATTCTCGACTGAAATCACAGTATAGCTTAAATGCCATCAAGCAGATTTTGGTTGAATCCCAGGATTTTTGGGCAGTCCTGCTTTTCTCATGTGGTGTTTGTTTATAGAAGTCCTCTCACCATCTGTCCTTCCCCTCCCTTTGTTTTATAACTGCTCTAGGTACAGGCTCTGACAGCGAAGCTTGCTCAGGGAGTGGGGTTCTCCTGTTAGAAAACAGAGCGACGTCACTGGCGGCATGCACGGTCCACTACCCGTATATCCAGGATCAAGGGAATAAACTACAGAGGGAGAGGCTCCAGGGGAACCTCATTTGGAGCAGACTGGTGGACAACAGGAAAACAGAGATGAGCGTCACAGGCCTAATGCCCAAATCACTTCTGACCAGGATTCTCTGGACTATCAGCGAGTTTCTGTTGCATTTAGTTTTTGTTTGGCCACCGCTTTTTGGACTTCTACGGAAAAGCTGGACAGCACATGAAAACACCTGTCTGCTGCCAAATTTCAGCTTGTGAAAGATTTTAATGATTCAGGGTGTCCACTTTGAATTCCTATCCTCATTCAGATTTTCAGTTGAAGCTAAAAGACCAGCCTGACCTTTTTAGAGTGGCTGCTTCTCAGACAGCGTTGTTACCCCAAACAGCTGCTTTTATGTCAGTTAATGAGCTTGGTTCATATATTTCTTTGGTGCACATATTTCTAAGTCTAGGGTTGGTAAAAGTATTTGATGGGCTATAAAATCTGTAATTTTGTCATTACTTTGTTCCTTTATTTTCCAGCACTGTTGTTGTGATTTGGCACTGTATAAATAAAACTGAATTTACCTTTGTTCAAGCTTTGTTGGTAAGGCACATATTTTGATTATAAACTGTACTTCACTTTCAAATGGTGGTGGCTAATGGTGTAAATGTGCAATTACCTTCTTCCTGTGACACATTTCAACTAGGGACTTGATTGGCTGCTGTGGATGTCCAGGTTGTCTTTTGTTCTCCCAGCTGGTGAGTGCACTGCACTGTGTACTGCTGTACTGCCTTCCTGGCCAGTGAATGTTAATTTCTTCTGCCCAGTTAACCAGAGCTGTCTACTACATCACATAATATGATGACCTGTTGACTATCATGCCGTTGCCACATGCAAACAACTTCTAGGAGCCACAGGTGAGAAATAGGTAGGGATCAATATAGAATGATCCACTCGCAGTAGAGTATGACAAGTTCTCCATTAAAACTATTATTCCCAATACAATACTTAAAAAAAGGTTTAACTAAATATATTTAATACTTCGGATTCCTCAAAGTAGATATCAGGTGTGCCTTGTTAAAATATAATTGATGAAATTTCTTGATTTCATTATCTTAAATGATTCTGAACTGAACACCTGTTTACAGTTAATGTGACAACACCACCACGTCTTACTGGGTTCAGAGAGGGAGCCATTTCAAGTAGAAGCTTTACCAGGACCAAATCTTGAACTCCAGGTTTTCTTCAGTTATCTGGATAAAATTAGTGGTATAGTAATGGAAATTTTAAGTTGTTTATTAGAGTTATTTTGCTGATAAGCCTTCTTTAAGCTGCAGAATGCCCTGACTTCTCAGGAACAAGGAGGTAGGAAAAAGCAGTCCACCGTGTCCCGTAGATCATTACTGATTCATTAGTTTGCCCTAATGCAAAATAGACTCAGGGGCTTAATTGGCACAATGCTGAGCTCTCACCTGACATGTGTTCTACAAATAAGATGATCTATAGAGTGTGTTTACATTTTTAATCTAAATGCTGATTACTCCAAAGATGGGGTTACATTCCCCAGGGATAGAGCGTAATGAGATGGATGAGCTGAAAAAGTAAGTCCTGGGAGCTTTCCTCTCTGTCTAACTATAAAACCTCTCTTCTCATTTTATATATATATATATATATATATATATATATATAAAAAAAAACACCCAGCACGCCCCTGCGGGCGGTTTATCCTTCAAGCTCGGGTCCTCTACCAGAGGCCTGGGAGCTTGAGGGTCCTGCGCAGTATCTTAGCTGTTCCCAGGACTGCGCTCTTCTGGACAGAGATCTCCGATGTTGTTCCCGGGATCTGCTGGAGCCACTCGCCTAGCTTGGGAGTCACCGCACCTAGTGCTCCGATTACCACGGGGACCACCGTTACCTTCACCCTCCACATCCTCTCGAGCTCTTCTCTGAGCCCTTGGTATTTCTCCAGCTTCTCGTGTTCCTTCTTCCTGATATTGCTGTCATTCGGAACCGCTACATCGATCACTACGGCCGTCTTCTTCTGTTTGTCTACCACCACTATGTCCGGTTGGTTAGCCACCACCATTTTGTCCGTCTGTATCTGGAAGTCCCACAGGATCTTAGCTCGGTCATTCTCCACCACCCTTGGGGGCATCTCCCATTTTGACCTCGGGACTTCCAGGTTATACTCGGCACAGATGTTCCTGTACACTATGCCGGCCACTTGGTTATGGCGTTCCATGTATGCCTTGCCTGCTAGCATCTTGCACCCTGCTGTTATGTGCTGGATTGTCTCTGGGGCATCTTTACACAGCCTGCACCTGGGGTCTTGCCTGGTGTGATAGACCCCAGCCTCTATGGATCTTGTGCTCAGAGCTTGTTCTTGTGCTGCCATGATTAGTGCTTCTGTGCTGTCTTTCAGTCCAGCTTTGTCCAGCCACTGGTAGGATTTCTGGATATCAGCCACCTCCTCTATCTGCCGGTGGTACATACCGTGCAGGGGCCTGTCCTTCCATGATGGTTCCTCGTCTCCCTCCTCTTTCTTGGGTTTCTGCTGCCTGAGGTATTCACTGAGCACTCGGTCAGTTGGGGCCATCTTCCCAATGTATTCTTGGATGTTCGTTGTCTCATCCTGGACTGTGGTGCTGACACTCACCAGTCCCCGGCCCCCTTCCTTCCGCTTAGCGTACAGCCTCAGGGTGCTGGATTTGGGGTGAAACCCTCCATGCATGGTAAGGAGCTTTCTTGTCTTTATGTCAGTGGCTTCTATCTCCTCCTTTGGCCAGCCTATTACCCCAGCAGGGTACCTGATCACGGGCAGGGCGTACGTGTTGATGGCCCGGATCTTGTTCTTACCATTCAGCTGACTCCTCAGGACTTGCCTGACCCTCTGCAGGTACTTGGTGGTTGCAGCTTTTCTAGCGGCCTCTTCATGGTTCCCATTCGCCTGTGGGATCCCCAAGTACTTGTAACTGTCCTCTATGTCTGCAATGTTGCCTTCTGGTAGTTCAATCCCCTCAGTTCTGACTACCTTCCCTCTCTTTGTTACCATCCGACTACACTTCTCCAGTCCGAACGACATTCCAATGTCATTGCTGTATAGCCTGGTAGTGTGGATCAGTGAATCGATGTCTCGTTCACTCTTGGCATACAGCTTGATGTCATCCATGTACAGGAGGTGGCTGACAACTGCTCCGTTCCGTAGTCGGTATCCGTAGCCAGTCTTGTTAATGATCTCACTGAGGGGGTTCAGGCCTATGCAGAACAGCAGTGGGGACAGAGCATCTCCTTGGTAGATCCCGCACTTGATGGTGACTTGTGCTATGGGCTTGGAGTTGGCCTCTAGTGTTGTACGCCACATCCCCATTGAGTTCCTGATGAAGGCTCTTAGGGTCCCATTGATCTTGTACAATTCTAGGCATTCCAGTATCCAGCTGTGGGGCATTGAGTCATAGGCCTTCTTGTAATCAATCCAGGCAGTGCACAGGTTGGTCAGTCTGGTCTTGCAGTCTCTGTGATTGTTCTGTCTACCAGTAGCTGGTGTTTTGCGCCTCTGGTATTCTTGCCATTTCCTTTCTGTGTCCCGCTCATGTATTGACCCATGTGCCTGTTCATCTTAGCCGATATGATGCCTGACAGGAGCTTCCATGTAGTACTGAGGCAGGTTATTGGTCGGTAGTTGGAGGGGACCGGTCCCTTCTTGGGGTCCTTGGGGATCAGGACCGTCCAGCCTTCAGTTAGCCATTCCGGGTGTCTCTCGTTAACTAGCAGCTGGTTCATTTGTGCTGCCAGACGCTCGTGGAGTGCAGTCAGCTTCTTCAGCCAGTAGGCGTGAACCATGTCGGGCCCTGGTGCTGTCCAACTCTTCATACTGGAGACCCTTTCTTGGATATCTGCCACTGTGATGGTTACTGGACCCTGTTCAGGGAGGTCGCTGTGGTCTGCCCTCAGATCCTCTAGCCACTGAGCATTGCCGTTATGGGTTGCATCCTTCTCCCATATGCTCTTCCAGTATTGCTCCGTCTCCAGCCTTGGTGGTGCTGTTCTCTTATTGTTCCCTTGCCACTGAGAGTACACCTTTGCTGGTTCTGTGGAGAACAGCTGGTTTATTCTCCTGCCTTCTATCTCTCTGGTGTACCTCCTCAAGCGGCTGGCCAAGGTTGTGAGTCTTTGCTTGGCAGTTTCCAAGGCCTCAGGTATGGACAGCTTGCTGTATTTCTTAGGCACCTTATTTGTCGCACCTTTCTGCAACTCCGTTAGTTGGCTAACCTCCCTCCGTGCTACTTTGATCTTGCCCTCTAGCCTCCTTCTCCATGGAGGGTACTGCCCCTTGTCGCTGTTCAACTTGTAGCCAAGCATCTCACTGATCACTGTTGCCGTATTGTAGATGAGCTTGTTAGTGTCGATAATCGTGGTTGTAGGTATTGCCCGTAGTGCTGCATTAACATCATCTAGCAGACCTTCTGAGGGTACTTCACGTAATCTTGGTAACCGGCTACGGGGGATCCAGGTTTCAAGCTTGGCCATGATCCTATTTTTCAGGTCAGTTCCTCTCGCACTCAACGATCCTTCTCCTATCGCACTTGGGGCTACGTACCCAATCTCGGGTGGGGGTGATGATATCTCCCCCCTGACCTGGCGTCCTGACTCCTCCTTGCCGTAGCATTTGTGTTGTACCTCGTCAATCTCTAGCTGTGAGAGCAGTCCCTTCTTTCGAATGTTGGAACACTGAGCTACTAGTTGTTTCGCCGTCATTGTGGATGTTGGGTATCGAAGAATCCACAAGTCCCTCATCCTATTCATGTAGCCCCTTCCGCCAGGGTTACTTGCGTAGTAGCATTCCAACAATGCCCTGTTTTCGTCTCTTGCCCACCGATGCCTTCTTGTTCCAGTAGCCCACTTTTCGGCAGGGTGCCCTGGTTCCTCAACACCTGACGCGGACCTTGTTGATCCGGGCGACGTCCGAGCCGGCATGCCTTCATATTTATCTGTCTCGCTCATGTCTGCGGTAGGCTTGCTTAGCATAGGGGGTCTAGCCTTAGGACCCTTACTGGATACAGACGCCCCAGGCAGGAATCGAACTTGCGATCCTCTGTTCCAAAGGCGTGTAGTCTAACCACTACGCTGGATAGCGTAGTGGTATATATATATATATATATACACACACACATATATATATATGTGTGTGTATATATATATATATATATATATATATACCACCTAGTTGTTGTAAGTTTGCATTTAAATGCATTTCTTACATCTTATTTATCATTTTTCAAATTTCCAAGTATTATTTCTTCTGGTGAGAGAAAAAAATGGACTCACCGGAGGTATTACTAAGATCTGGGAACATGGTGACATCTCTAAAAATACTCACACGGGACAAGAAGCATCAACAGTGAAATGAGGTTACAGATTTTAAAAACCCGTTAGATAAGCATATTTGGATTACAAAACAAAGGGAAACTACAAATTATAACCTAAACTGTCAGAATTACAGTTTCATTACAGCTGGGCCTCATTCAAATCCAGTATTACAGTACTAAACTGATGTGGTTTTTTTCACATGTTCTTGGCCTCCTGTTTCTGTGCATATCAAAAAAATGAAATTGGGTGGTTGTTAAATTTACAAAATTCAAACTTGTAATGTGCACAAAATAATTTCATGTTTCTGTGGTGAACGTAATTAAATCATGTAGGATCTGCATGAAAACCAGCAACTTAATTTATTCTTGTTGAGATGACATGATACAATCTAGTAAGAGTGGTTAGTTGCCTGGATTCACAAAATTCACAAGATCACACAAGAGTTCAAACCACAGGAAAATCACTGGGGTTAGAAGAGACAGACAACCATACATACACTACGTATATCCCTCAGCTATTTATTGTGGTTTTAAAAATTCTATATAAAGGTCTATACAGGCCAGAACATCCAGACTGGCCAACAGCCTGTATCCACAGGCTGTGAGGCTCCTGAACTCTCTTCCCCCCTCTCACGGACAATAACCATATCCAACTTCTTAATAGCAATGAACTGGTCTGCATTGGTGCATCATATCTTTATTCTCTTCCCCCTCCTGCCCCCCCCCCTCTTTCTTAAATAGATAACTATCATATCTGATATCATATCTCACAGTACAATAATATTGAATGGGTTGCATTGTTGTATTTTGTCATGTTTCTCAGGTCTTTGTCTGAATTTCTACGAACATTATTGCTAAGGATTGTCTTACTGCATTGGAGTCACACTGGGTTAAATATGTACACTTGGGTTTTAAGGGGTATTTATTATTTTCTTCTTTTTTTTGGGTTGTATGGAAGCCCCAAACGCAATTTCATTGTTCTTGACAATGACAATAAATAAATAAATACTAAATACTAAATACTAAAGCCTTGTAATCATAGTTTCCCTATTTTTTTGAAGTCTAGATTGACAGCTCGGTGGCACAGTGGTTAGCACTGTTGCCTCGCAGCAAGAATGTCTTGGGTTCAAATCTACCATCTGGCCAAGTGTGCAGTGGGTTCTCTCTGGGTACTCTGGTTAAAGTCATGCAGTAATTAGGGTTAAGCTAATTGGTGTTTCTAAAATATCTGTGAACATGAGGGCAAATGGTTGTCTGTCTCTCTGTGATAGACTGGTGACCTGTCCAGTATTCTGACTCCCACCCTATCAAATTCAAATTCAAATTTTTATTTGTCACGTACACAGTCATACACAGTACGATATGCAGTGAAATGCTTAGACAACTGCTCGTGACCTAAAGAGAAAAAAAAAGGGAAAAGGCTATGAATAAGATAGGAAATAAATATGAAAAATTAAAAAGTGTAAATTTAACCAGGAAGGAATAAAATATAAAAAATTAAGGTTAAAAATGAAATAACTGTACAACACAAATTAGAATGAAGGGTAAATTTAACTGGGAAAGAATAAGATAAAATATATAAATTAAAGTTGAAAATAAAATAACTGTACAACAAAATACACAATACACAGTATACACAATACACAATACACAGTATAGAACTATATAAGAATGTATGAAGAAATATAAATAAATAAATATATATATACACACAATAACAGCAGCTGTACAAGTATTAACTGGAAATGAAGAATAGTGACCAGTGTTGTGCAATCACATCTGTTAGGTCCCAGCCTCACTGCAACCCTGGTAAAGATAAGAGGATGGAGTGCAAGTTATTATAAATCCATTAACATTTTATGTTAACCAGACTCTAGACTTTGTTGAACACTCCAAAAAAATAACTCTTTAAATGAACTTAAAATAAATGGATTAATAAATTGATTTCTATTACGAATAAGCATTTTTTGTTGCACTAACATAATTTGCATGGGTTGGATCAAATCAATTAAAATAAGTTGGACACAACTGTAGTAAAATAGTTGATTCATCATTAATTAATCAAGTTATTCCAACTCAAGTACATTAAGTTGGAATAACAGAATTGCATAATGCTAAAATAAAGCAATTTAATTACGTGGAAATTCTTTCTATGATTTTTTTATGTTCATTCAAAGAGTTATTTTTTTGAGTGTAGTTCTCCAGCTACACAGTCGCACAGAAGAAAAAGCTCGACAGGATTATACAGGTCACCCAGTGGATAGTCAGCTGTCCTCTCACCTCACTTAAAGAGCTGCACAGCTCTCGTCTCAGGAACATTAATAAAATCCTTCGTGAACGTCTACTTTCGGACAGACGTTTCAGATCCATAAAGACAAAAACTAGCAGACTAAGGAGCAGCTTTTATCTCTCAGCCATCACCATGCAGAAAAGTGTTAGGTTCAATCAGAACCAACATACTCTTCATGTACAATGTTTACAACCACAGATTAATACTGGTGTTACATCAACACCGGCAAATAGGAACTGCGTTGTGTTTGTATGTATTTATGTGATGTCACCTGCAGCAGTGATATATAATCCTACAAAAGCACATGCTAATATTGAGTATGGCCAAAGTTTCAAATAATGGAGTCAGCATGTGTACAAGAAATCCTCGTGAGCCAGAACCTCAACCTTCAGGCTGCTATAAATAGCTCAGTTTCTGACAGTTTTTTTCTACTCTTGGCTTGAAATGATGCCAGTGAGAGGGGATGTCCTTATTAGGGTCATCTCAGGCACATAGCTCTTGCTGTGAGCACAGCATCCCCATCCACCTGCTGCTTAAACCTTATGGTTTAAGGGAGGGTGGTCTCAAATATAGAAAAGATAAGATTGCTTCCTCTAGACATTTGATGAACTGGATCTGCACCAAGTATGAGAGATATAAAGGCTGTGAACCATGTAAAGCTGCTGTAGTGAAGTCCAAGATTGAGGAGCTGAAAATGGGCATTGTAGGTTCCCTTTAGGCGCAAATAAACACAGAGAATGGGAACTTAAACCTTGACTTTTATTTTACACGGGAGCCTTAGGTCATTGAAACTAAAGCAGTGATATCATGTATCATATAAAAGTCTATATTGTTAAACTAAACAGTGTTGACGTTGAGGTCTATATTGACTAAACAATATAGACAATATAACAATATAGACTAAAAGTCTATATTGTTAAACTAAACAGTGTTGACGTTGAGGTCTGCATATTTTCAAAGTACTGTTGTTGCAAAAATGGTTTAACCAGCTTCTTCTTGCCTTCATTAAATTGGGTTTAGAAACAGAAGTGAAAGACAGATACCATCTTAATGACTGGAAGCACAAGCTTTCTGTTTTTGGGTGAACTGAATATTTAAAAGCTACTAAGCCTGATTTCCTCTGCTGATAAAAATGTTGTGGAGGAAGTGCAGCATAGAGGCCCAAGTTGTGGGTACATAAGAGTGACTGACTCAGCTGAGGTAAAAGTAATCTGATCAGAAGATATTTGTCCATTTCTTATCTGTGACACCTACATCTACGTCTGTCTGTGAGATAGTGTTTTCTTCAAGTAAGATTGCATTTCCATGTGTGTGGACATTAACAAAACACTAAAAGAACCGATGTGGATGTGGACCGATAGTTTTGTCATCATTACAAAGAGACAAGTGGTCTGATTTTTGTGCAATGGCCAGTGGCTGGGAGCACTTTCCCTCTGTCCTCTGTAATTTTGCTTGGCATTAATTGGCATGTTCCTATATAAACTCTGTATTCCGCCCACATGCCCTCAACTATTGTAATGTAAACTACAATTCTATTTCAGGGAAGAAAATTGGTCCCTTTGTGTTAGCTGAGGGAATTATGCAACAAGCTGCACCCGCTCGTCATTTTAATTGCCACTGTACACAGGAAAAGTTCGCCTTTTGCCAACCCCTAACTGCAAAGTAGCTTATTAATCCACAAACTAAAAAAATGCAAACGGTGAGATGTGTTTTATATGTGTGGGTAAGTGGCGAATTGCAGTGGAGCTGAATTCATTCAGAATTAATTTCATCTTCCTCCCTGAATATCACCGGATTTAACTGCAACCGGTTGTGCAGCAGGCTGAATTGTGAACACACAATCCAAGCTGGTGCAGCAGATTTTTTCCCCCTTGCACTTCTCCCTAATTGTACAACAGGAATGTTGCTGATGTAATATTGTTTTGGTACACATGGAAAAGTGCATAGTTTGTAGCACAGATGTGTGTCTCTAAAAAATGTTTTGCCATAGAACTGTATGTAAAGCTAGTCTTAATTAGCAACAGACTTTGAAGTTCCCCACTTCTGGCTGCACAGACCTTAAAGTAGCCAAATTAATAGTGATAATTAGCGCAGAGAGTCAAGAAAAAGTTTATGTGTATTCACACATGTAACAGCACAGCAAGGTTAGTTATCTGGAGAAAAATGAAATATGCCAACTTTTTAATGATATCTATTGTGTATGTGTATAGTGAACGGGGGAGGGGGGGGGGGGGGTGCTTTATCCAATGAAAAACCAACTGTGCATCCAACCTCTTGAGTTTGTGAAGTGCTGTGGCACTCAACTGGAGTGTGATTCAGTTTTAATGAGATGGAGGTGAACAAGGAGCTGGCCAGCCTTCATAGAGTGGTTAAAAAACAAAAACAAAAAAATAAAACAACGTTGATGCTCATTTTCCTTTTAAAAAAATCTTGCTAAATTTAGCAGAAGACATCCGGTTTATATAATCTATGCGAATCACCTTTTTTCTTCTTCTTTTCGGTTTATCATTAAAAATGACATTGACACTATACAAGCTCAGCTCCACATGAATAAGTCACTTGACCTGTTTGAGAAGTTGATGCACCTTTTTATCCTTTAGTCCTGCAGAAAGAACAGTGAAAATTATTATAGTTATACATTTATTTATTTATTTATTTTTACAAATAAGAGCGACTCAAAATAATGACACATCTTTCGCTGCTGTGGCTCCCTTCACTGACTTGCAAACAAACGCTGTATGAAGCATCGTCAGGTTTCTGAGACGAGCACGGTGTCGACTCTCGCACTCATTATCTCTGTGGAAGAGCTGCGAGTGGCTGTGCGTCTCTGAGCCGATGGGCTACGGCAGGATTTTCTCAGCGCCGCTTGTTTTGAAGTTAATTTGACGAACTTTCCGAAGAGAAGCGACGTTCAATATGAAATGTAACGTTAAAAAATGCGCGGTTATGATTTAATTTAGACTCACTTGCCTCTTAGTCCTGCTCGCTGTGAGAGACAAAGAGAAGCCTTCGGTCCTTCTGCTGCGCTTGTGGATGGATATATGAGCACTTGGGCGGTAGTCTACGGGCTCGTAGTCACTGTGGCTGGCAGGCACAAGTTGGGGGGCACCGAAAGGAGTTTGTAAGACTTACCAATGTGAAGAACACTTCAGAACCAAGGACAGATCCAAACCGATGCCTGGCAAAGATGCCCAAAGTGAACAACATCTGGAATCTGCTCGTCACATGAAGCTCTTCACGTTTCTAACGTACTGAAGCTCGGCTTGCGCAAAGAAACCCTTCAAATCCATTCGGGAAGAAACACCTAGTGCTACTAACAGGTAAGAAATTGTCCCTTCATAATTTTGATGTTATACTGACGGTGGGTTTAACACAGAAAGTACTTTGTGTCTTTCCTATCTGACGTGATTTTGCATTTTTATTTTTTATTTTTTTTGTTACAAAGTCGTCGCCCCCCCACCCCCCAGCATGTATCCCACAGCCACAACATTACTCCCAACAGGTCCGTTATTATAATACCTTATCAGCAGTTCATGATTTTCCCAGCATTTATCCCCATTCCCCCTCTCACAAGCCACATCTGATGCACCAAAGTCTATTTGTCAACACAAACCAAAAATAGCAGGAGGAGACTTTCTTTCACTTTATTATCAGCCATCCCAATACCTGCGTGTTACTGTGGAGGTGCTAGCATTTCCCTGTATGAATATGTGAAGTTGTAATCCTGCTTGACCCGAGTGTATTCACTGTCTCAAATAAAAATTACATAATTGAGTGAAGCAGAGATTCCTCTCAAACCAATCAGGGCTTTTGTTTTTGGACAGCGCCATAAACAATGTGGTTCGACCCTAATGTGGGAAGTAATTCAGCTGGTAAATGTATCGAGTCATTGCAAAAAGTGAAGAAAGTGTTTTTGCTTTGGAATCATCCACATATCTCACGCATCATATTGTTATGACAGGAGTCAGACAGGAGTGATGGGGTAGGATTTACCTCAAAGGTAAGTTATTTATTATGGGAGACACCACCACGGTGTCTTGATGGATGTTATGTATTTTATCATCAGATGGTGTCAGCATGCTCACCAACATGCTCACC
The DNA here is from genome assembly GCF_057382185.1 of Mchenga conophoros. Classification (NCBI taxonomy): domain Eukaryota; kingdom Metazoa; phylum Chordata; class Actinopteri; order Cichliformes; family Cichlidae; genus Mchenga; species Mchenga conophoros. Next base: position 24,950,072 of record NC_140530.1, read on the forward strand.
AAGAGGAAACAAAGAAAATCTGCTCTAGCACGTGTAATTCTTACATCTGTCCTTTGTCTCCCAGTCTAAGTGTGACCTATGAATAAACATACTGACAGGGCATTATTTTATTATTTTATTTTATTTTGTAAAAATTAAACAACTGCACTATTTTTTTTTCTGAAAAATACGCATTTATTTCACATTCAAACACAATCAGCTGGCTGCTGGCCACCACAGAGGGATCCTAATTCCTTCAGCTGACAAGTCCAGGTGGAGGGATAAACTGGGTCCCCAGTGGAGATTATATAATGATGGGAATCATAAGACGAGCTATTGAGGTTGCAGTTTTCTCTTCTTTTTGTAGTTCATTTTCATACGCAGAGATCTGATGCTTTGAAGTGGATGATTTGTGTATTGTCTTCTGACTGAAACCTTCAGTTTTTGACAGTTTATTATCTGATGTTATATAACACTGTAACCTCTAAACTTTAAACCTAAATCTAGTTTTTAATCAGATAAGCACAGAAAAGTAGTGTTTTAAATGTCATAGGACAAGTACGCTGTTTAGGCTGTCATACTCACCCGGCTTAATGATTCATGTGTAGTGGATCGGGCTCTAAATTAAATGTCACATCGAGTACTTTTCAATAAAACTGCATGCAGACTGTGTCTACTCTTCAAATTTTGAGTTGTGTCACCATTTTAAACAATTAAAAATATAAATTATTGTTTTATAACAATTATTTTTCAGTCTGTACCTGATGATAACAAAAAAGGAGGTGCATTCATTTCTTCAGCTCATTCGCCAGACATAAATAACACTGTACTTCTGCGTAGATAATATGATTATACCTGCCAATCACCATCACTGCTGAAAGGAATTGGGTGGTGAGTCATTTTTTACACATTAGTTATACCGGGATAAGGAGTAAGGACAATAAGGAATAGTGTTCTCAAAGCCTCTTTATGCTAATGTTGGAGAAATCCTCTGTGCTGGGCAGGAGCAGTAATGCATTAGCTGATGGTACAAAGCTGAGTAAAGCACGCCGTCTTTTCTTTTTGAACTTGCCTTTCAGAGGGAATATTGTGCGCAGACAGCTGGGGAGCGTGTGACTCTCTTGGCTGCTCAGTGTGAGTGTGACAGCCGTTTCAAGATAGTTTTAATGATGTGATCGAGGCCTGATAAAAGCTACTTTAGCAGATGTTGTTGTTTTAATTCTCATGTAAGCTGATAATACTGCTCCCATTTAAAGAATGTATGCAAATAATTGGAAGAAATTAGATTTTAATAGCTGTCCACTTCAGCCACGCCAGCATTTCTTTGCAGTTCTTAGAGGTTTTAGAAGAGCTTCTGCATCTCTAACCTCACTTTAGCTTAGTTTGTATTGACCAGCCTAATTGGCTGTTCCTTGTTGCACCATTAATTCATACTGTGACCTAGTCTCTGCAACCAGAAAGCCCCCATCTGCTCAACAGACAGCACTGAAGACCAATTAGACTCTTAAAGTTGAGCTCTTCAAGTTGATTTCTCACCTTGCTTCTAATAATAGGGCAAATGTGTTGCAGCAGTCCCATACACCTGCACGTAGTGTTCAAGACACACAGCAGACATGAGACAGAGGCTGTAACTTTGTATATTACCACATGTAATTTAGTTTGATGGGTACAGATTCATCAATGCACCATAAGATTTCCCCACCCCTAATCTGATGTAATATTTATCTGGTAAGAAATTTGGCATTCATTACACTTTTTGCTCCTCATTTTCACTCAAGAGATGCTTGTGCTGTCACAGGATATTCCTCACAATATCCTGTGTGATTCACAGTATCTTGTGTATCCTGAAGTGTTCAAAAGCATGCACGCACGCATGAACTTATGCTTGTGTCGCTGGTGTTTTTGGAACCAGTCCCTGTGAACCCCACTGTGACGGTTTTCTGCCTCTGTGAGCACAGGAAACAGGACACACTCAGACTCAATGAAACGACTGTTGATAGAACTGCCAATAAAAGAAGTGTCAATGCACGAGCATCTTTTTTTATGCAGTATTATAATGTAAGTAACAACACTGTGTGACAGAAGGGGAAAAGTCAGTAATACGCTTCCCACTGTGTCTTAAAGGAGAACGTAGCGGCAGCACATCGCCTAGTCCAAACTGCTGCCAAGCTCTGTGGGTTTACCAGCGTGACTCCTCTGATAGCTCAACTTCTATTTAAAAAAGGAAAAACATACCCACAGACAATTTTTGTTGATATTATGTGCCATTGTTACATCCCTCAGAGCTTTCTGTGAGTAATACTGCTGAAATATAAGCTCTGATAAGAAATTCTGATAGTATTTGCAGAAAAAGAAAAGTAAACCACAAGTCTTTAAAAATACATTCCAGAGTATGAATCTACTTTAATCTATGTGTTTGTTCTGAACTATGCATTTGATAAATGTGATTAATAATTGTGTTTGGAATAAATACGATTGGCTCTCTAAGAGCGCTGTGATTGAACCTGCCCACCTAATCAGACAACCCCCGGTGGATCTTACTTCAACATGATAGGAATATATTAGCATACATGTCTCTCTGCCCACTCCCCTGCAGTCCAACCCTTATTTTTTACCCACCATGTTTCCATGGCAACCACATCCATTGAGGAGAATCACCGTGTATGTGATATCTCCGTTGCCTGGAAATTATGCTTCAGTCAAGAGGTGCCTTAAATATCAATAAATGTTTGATGTGGTCACTTGAAGGTGGTAACACTGAGTCAGTCTTTCAGATAAAATTTTATTTATTTCACACTGGAACTGCTGAGACTCTGACTAAAATATTAAGGTCTTCTGTTTCACTTCAGAAAGTAAATTCTAAGATTAATGGCTGTGTTTCAGCCTTCAGATAGAATTCTTAAATTTAGAGTCTTCAATAAAACCATTTCTCTGTAGTAATTATATAGACTCTAAGTCAGGAAAGTTAAGAAAAAGGCTTGTAGTTCAGGTAAGAATCAGTTAAAAAGATAAGAGAGAAAAAGCATGACTGTTCATATCTTTGAGTAAACCTGTGAGCAAAAAAGTGACCAATAGGCCTCTGACCCATATTTAGTTCAAGAATTTCATTGAAATTGGGCAAGGACGTTACATTTTACTCCACAGGAATAGGATACAAATGTAATAGATAGATAGATAGATAGATAGATAGATAGATAGATAGATAGATAGATAGATAGATAGATAGATAGATAGATAGATAGATAGATAGATAGAAAGATAGCATATATTAATTTTCCCCCTTTTTTTTAAGGAAAGATGCTGCACTCACTGACAGAGGACTTGAAAGACATCTGCCTCCAAATTGTGTGAACCTCTTCTGCTCTCCACTTCAACCTGCTAAATCAAGCTACCTGGTCCTGCCATGCTGAGTGCAGTGCTCTGCCCCAAGTCGCAGGCCAATTCTGCACATTACTGGCCTCTCCATGTGTTCCTTCTCGAGCTGCTGATACCAGGAGTCCTGCCTAGTATTTCCAGACTGCCCCCTTCAGCCAAACGTGAGATCATCGTCGATGGGGACTTGGTGATTGGAGGCCTGTTCCCGGTGCACGAAAAAGGCGATGGAATGGAAGACTGTGGTAAGATCAACGAGGGGAGAGGGATCCAGAGACTGGAAGCCATGCTGCTGGCACTTGATGAAATTAACTCCAGCGATCGCATCCTTCCTGGTCTCCAGCTGGGGGCTCACATCCTGGACACCTGCTCGAAAGACACTTATGCTCTGGAGCAGTCGCTAGATTTTGTAAGAGCATCCCTCACTAAGGTGCACGACCCAGGTTTCATCTGCCCAGACGGCTCGAGACCAATTCAAAATGAGGTTCCACTGGCCATCTCAGGGGTTATCGGAGGATCTTACAGTGATGTTTCAATTCAGGTGAGTGTGCAAATGTATATTAACCTTTGTTTAGTGTATCAGTTGCACTTGCATGCCTTTACTGAAAACTGTGACACATGCAAAATTGCCATGCCACTGTACTAAGATAAATAGTATACCATATGGTATAGCTATGGTACATCATGTGGGTTTTCTACGTCTTGTACTGACCTCATCTGGGATGAGGGGTTGAGGTGCTAAGTTATCAGCCTATGCTAGCAAGCATGGTTAGCAAGGTGCATCCATAAACTGCATGGGTCCATTGCAGAAACAGAAATACTTGCTTATTGGTCCCCATCTAACGCATGCAATTATATTTTTAGAATTACAGTTAGCAAAATTGGACCACAGACTTCCTGGATGATCTGTCAAAATTAGCTACAGAGCAAGGCATTGTATGTGTCAGTTATCAGCATGAATCCAAAAGGCACTGACACCCCAAACACAATAAGTGATCTATTTCAGCAATGAGCGGAAGTTTTGCCTCTGGTAATTATCTTCTTTGTCTATGGGGCTCTCACCAAAACAAAGTCCTAATGTTTCTTTAAGTGTGTAAGTGTATATGTAGTCTTTTCAGTTGATTGCGTTTTGTCTGCATCTGTAATCAAGTAATTTGTTATTTCAAGAGCAAATATTTTGCAACTTAACACTTGTACGCCTTTAAAAAAAACTTGTTAATTCACAATATTATTCCAGTTATTTATTTTGTGAGCATGCATTGTGTTACATGGGGGTGGATGCTCATTCACATGTTGAAGTTGCTAAAAGAATCCTTGCATCTCCACTTTTCACAAGCTGTAGAATTGAGCCTTCAGTAGAAGAGGTTTCTCTTTGGCTGGAGTAAGAATTTACTGAGATTATTTTGTCTGAAGCATCAACATTCACAGACACATCAATCACTTTGTCAGCAACTTCATTTCTGCCTTGCAAGGAAAACTGACCTTTCACACATGTATGAAAGGTTGCTAGAGGCAGTTCATCTGACCATAATTAATTAACTCTGATTGCCCTTACATGACATAATTACTGAAGCACTCAGTGTTAGCAAGACAAAGTGCTCAGGAATAATTTGGTTATACACACACACACACACACACACACACACACACACACACACACACACACACACACACACACACGCACGCACAATATGTGGCGAAGCCTTGGGTAAACTATACACAAGTAAAGATCATCTCTATTAGCCTTAGGGGTGCGGCAACATGATCACATTTGAGTTCAGATAATAACTGGACCAATGTTTTCCAGTTTTTCGCTTGTTACATGATAAGCATCATTAATCCAGCTAATAGTCATTTATTATACACCAATATTTAATTAATACTGACTGAAATGATAAAATAACTCAAGTTCTGCTTTTTGATTTTGGGGTTCATCCTGTTTTGTGCCTCCTAAGATTTTGTGTCATGCAATCTGTTAAGTACAACAGTGGAATCTTTGCCACAGGAACCTTTTCAGTGTGTCACAAAGTATTTGTAGTACATGTTCACCTCTAATGAAAATGCTATTGTGGTTTTCCAGAAATATCACTGCTCTGCCCTCTAACTTGTTTTGAGCAGTTGAAACACTACACTGTGGGGAACTTCAGATTTGTTTGTTCAAACAGTACAGTTCCATCACATTTAATTAAAAGTTGGTGACACAGTGAAGATCACCAGTTTTAACAGCAACTTTCTACAGGCAATGTCTATCCACTTTTTTCCTCAGTCAAAGGACCTCAAAGCATAGCATCCTGGCTGCCGGGATTATCCTGGATATTTGTCTCAGAGAAACCCAGCAATAATAAAATACAATGAAAACACAAACAAACAGAGGCACTGGCTTTTGCCACAACACAAAACCTCTTAGGCATTAGGAGACTCATTGTACAGGAGTAACAATATCCTTGTCATGATAAAACGGCAATAATCATTTTATGCTTTATAACAAATTGTTTCATTGTCTGCTAAATCTTTTAGGTTTCTCACTACTTATAGCTACCTTACATTGCAGGAACTTGGTGAAGGTGAAAGTTAACTTACTTGAACAGACTCCTTTCCTCCATTCTTCCTACATTCCTGTCCAAATTCAGCCAGTAAGCAATGAGTCCATGCTCAGCAGTTTTTTGTGGCTGATGAGAAGAACTTACTGTGGAATAGGTACTTTTTCTCCTCTGCAAGGTACTGCAGATGCAGTTTGACTAGGCACAAAAGGTTATGGTGGCCTAAAAAGCCCGTTAGTTCCTGTGGTGGAAACCAACATTATGTTTCACTGGTTCACGGATTTATGTATGTGACTAATGAAACAGTTTTGTTTCATTCAGTAACATCTCTATTCAGTTATATTGCTGATTCATATTTTTTGTGTCTAATTTGACCACTGGATGCTGTGGCTTTGCTTTTCAAACAAAAAAAAGCTTCTTTCAGCTTTTCTAAAGCTAATAAAAACCCTTTCTTGTAACGTGTTTAAGTAGTCTTCAGGAATAGTTCTTCAGGTTTCTTGAAGGACAGAGCTTTTCATTTGATATTAGTCACAACCTTGATCCCAAACTGCTTTGGTAATGTTGATATCCAGGCTCTGGGGAGGCCAGTCCATGACTGGTAGTCTTCTGTTGTTTATTTTTCTATCCTGGTATGTTTCTACTCTGTTGGCAGTGTGTTTTGGATCACTGCCATGGTAAAAAAAAAAAAAGAAAAGAAGAAATGTCAATTAGATGCTTTCCAGATGGTATTGTATGGTGGATCAAAATCTGGCAGGACTTTTATGTGTTCATAATTACATCAATTTTGACAAGATCCCCAACACCACTGGCTGAAATGCAGCCCCAAACCACGACAGAGCCTCTGTTGGGTTTTTCAAAAGGTTATAGACACTCATTTTTCTACCTTTCTCCTGACCTCTTCCACACATACTGATGATAACACTGATGATTAGGGTGACTGATGATTAGTATAACTCCATAAGTGTTAACTGTTGATTTTCAGTCCAATTTGAAAAACCCAGCTTTGCCTTCTAAACTGACTCGTTACTTGTTACAGCAGCCAGAACCTGAAACCACAACAGATAACAAAGACTGTGATGAGTGATCACCTGTAGCTGCAGGTTTATAGTGTTAACTGGTTATGATATAATCTGTCAAGTCAATTTCTGCAGTAACGTATAACAAATATAGCAAGTAGTGTAAAATATTACTTTCCCCGGTGTGTTATGAGTTAATGTACTGTTTTACATTAATGAAAAGCAACAGCAGCTTTTGCTCCCTGTTTCCCTTCCTTAAGAATGGCTTCTTGAAAGCCATGCTTCAACTGAGGCCATTTCTGTTGAGGCTTCAGTGAACAGGACATGCTGGAAAACCTCCCTTTTAATACAAAGAAATCTCCAGTAGAACCAGGCTCAAGGAGGGGCAGTTATCTGCTGTGACTGTTCGAGGGTGATGGGAATGAGCTAAGATAAAAGACATGCGCTACTTGTCCTCTACTTGTCAACTTTCCTCAAATTTAATAATGACAAACTGCACACCATGCTGAGATATGCCAAGTTTTTTGGCTAATAGCTCTTTGGGAATCACGTTGTTGAAGCAGAAGTACAGTTTATGCCTGTCAAACTGTGGTGTCCATGGTATTTATTTATTTTTTTTGTAGATTAAACTAACAAAATGGGAACAAATTATGTGTTTGCGAAAGGCTGCTAGCGTCAAAGTGACTAATGATACAATTTAAAATTGGTTCTTTGCCAAGTTGCTTATTATCTGTTGATACAACACTTGTCCATCCCTTGAGTTAGGTGCCTTTTTTATGTTTGAATGATTCATAGGTCTGTACTAAGCAACAAACAAAGAAAAACATTAGTCTGAACGTGAGTCAGCTATAAGAAAATGAGTGAAAAAGCAACCAATGTCCAAAGTAAAACAAAGATCAAGACTTTTGTGTAGTACTCTAGGTCACTTACAAAGCTTCGTATTTTAACTTATAAATATCACGTGTCATCACTTCAATAGAAAAAGTCATCAGTAATGTTTGCCATAGTGTCAAGCCAATGTTATAAATAACTGAATCCTTTATCCTTTATAACTGCAGGCTGTATGGTTTTCACTTTGAAATCTAGTATTTCTTTAAATATAAAGTATGACAGCTGAACTGTCTCATTTTGCATATCACCATGCATTGAGGAGTATAGATAACACTGAGTTGTGCTACAGCCAGAATATGATCCAACCTTAGCTAAGTTCTTGCAGAGATGAATGCTTCGTCAGAGTGTGTTAAAGCTGAATGGAGAGTTCGACAGAAAGGGACTGAGGATATCCAGCACCATGTTATAATCTTCTAAAGCCTTCATTACACTCAGGGCTTCCTTTCATAGTAATGTTGATGATGCCTTGACAAAAGAACAGCTTGTTTTTTGTCTATTTCCTTGTGAATGAATCTTCAGCAGCCACACAGTCACAAAGGCTAAAAAAGAAACTCTCTGCTTTTTTGTTTTTGTATAAATTTGAATACATACCTCTACTGTCACGATGCTCAACAGTCTCTTTGTGAGTGCCTTCACTTCCTGGGAACTTTAATGAATCGAGCCGTGAGAGTGGCTTGAGGCCCATGGTGGGATTTTTTTGAGAGGTCACTGTCTTCACAGTCCCCATTTATCCCAGAGAAGCACTTTGTGGAGATGAAGGGCATTATAAAACAGAGGAGGATGAGTGCCAGAGACCATCCTGGGGAACTTTGAGAGAAGCTGCTTTTCCCATCTGCGGGATATGTCTCCATTGGCTGGCAGGGATGTGCCCACCTGTGTGTGGAAAAGGCTGATGCTGCCTGTGATAGGGCCAAGGACAAGAGGTGGTAACGATGGTGGGAGATGAGCCAGTTTCTGTTTAGTCTCAAAGGATTTGTTCATAATTAGCCCAGCAACATTTAGAAGGCTTGCATCGCTGCCTTGCTCATCCCAGTGTATTTTGTTGTCTTTGTTATATCTTCTCACAGTTGAGGTTTTTGAAAATAGTTTGCCGTGCCAAACAGGATGTTAGCCATATAGAAGCATCTATGATTCATAACCAGCAGCCCACACATTTTACACCTATGGATTTAGCTTAGCATCACAGAGAAATCATTTAAGAAAGACAATTAAATAATTTTAATGTGTTCCCACAATGTCTTATGCTTGGGTAGCTGAACAATTTAAAAAATGACATTTTCTTAGAGGCATAGCCACAGGTTTATCTTCAACATTAACTTTATGTTGAAGATAAAAAAATGCAACACGCAGAGCTCTGAAGCAGCTCAATCCACTGCACAGACTATATGCACAGCCCAGCTGCTTGTGTCTAATCTACCTACATTAACTCATGTATGGATTGGGAAAAAAGTGTTGTAAATCTTGGGTTACTTTTTTGACATTAAAATTTTTTTTTAAGATGAACCATCCCTGGCATGTAATATGACAATATCAACTTATCTCCCTTCAGTCTCCAGACATCAAGACTGCAGACATCTAAAGGTGTAATATTTTGAAATTATACTCAAAAAACACCAACTAAATCCTTCAAGACCGGTAGATAAACTCTATTTTATCATTGCTGAAGCATCTGGGAAGGTCCTCAATAATTTCAGGTTATAACATCTGTCCCGCCACATATCGATGTTTAATACGTTTGGTGTGCAGTGTTTTATTAACTCTGTCTTTATTCTGTTTTCCCCCGCTCACAGAGTAAGTCGGGTAAAACAAAAAACAAAAACCAACCTTGCTTTGGTGTTAACTTCAAAAGACTTTTGTTTATCATGTGATATTATAGCTGAATATAATATCGGTTATTTTAGAAGTGAAAAGTTTAGCACATTCAGAGAACACATTGCAGCTCTCTAATTAGCACATCAGTATGTCATTCAAAGTGAAGGAAAACATTGTAATGACTGGAAAGCTGGTTCGAGTCAAGACCCACACAGTCAATAATGGTGCTAGCCTATTTGTGCCTCGATGCACTTCCCTTCATCTCGCCCGTCTTAGAGCTGTTGTTTTTTTTCCTACGTAGTATCACATAAATAAAAAATGAGCCTTTACGCAGAACCCGTGGCTGTTATTTAAAATTTAGCGCTGAAGATTGTGTGACAGGAGCACTGCACTTCAGTCTTAATAACAGTAAAAATTGCCAAACCTATCAAGCTGGTTCAGAAGTGCTAGGAGCTAGAAGTGATATATCAAAGCATTATTTTCTAAGAAGGCGATAAAGAGCAGATGTATTCCTGTTCTCAAGTGTGGCTCAAAAGGTTGCTCGTGTGGTGAGTATTGTTTTGCTGGTGGGAGGAAATAATAGGTGTATGTTTAATATGAAGATTTGCCTGTTCCTGAAATAGCTCATGCAAGCAATTCAACAAACAATCCTTTCTGCCTTTGCATCGCCAGCTATATGAGCTGTGATATCAGATTTTGATTACAGCCGGCTGGGATCCACAGACATAAATGCATGCACGACATGGTCTTATATAAAGTACACGTGAATAGGTCTAGCCCTTTGTTTTTGTGGGTTTGTGTGTTTGTATCTGTGGCTTAGTTCAGTTGTTTAAATATGGGTCTGTTTGTGGCCATATATACTTACATTTAGAATCTGAGGTGATAGTGACTTCCTGGAGTGTATTGCCAAATTCAAATCACATAGAACATTATTTGAGGTTCTTGTGCAGTGCCCTGTGCCCTTGTTCACACGAGCTGTTTTGTGAAATGTGGCACTGCATAAGCGTCTGAAAATTAGTTTACTTTTTGATAGTCCCTTTGGATCCTTTACACGCAAGTAGCTGGAGCTGTTTTGCAAAGAAGAATGGGCAAGAAATTCAGTCGCTAGATGAGCAAAGCTGGTAGAGACATACCCTAAAAGACTGGCAGATGTAATTACAGCAAAAGGTGGTTCTACAAAGTATTGCCTCAGGGGACCGAATAATTACACACACCCCACTGTTCAGTTATTTATTTGTAAAAAATGTTTGGAATCATCTATGATTTTCGTTCCACTTCTCACGTGTACACCACTTTGAATTGGTCTTTCACTTGAAATTCCAATAAAATTGATTCATGTTTGTGGCTGTAATGTGACAAAATGTGGAAAAGTTCAAGGGGGGCGAATACCTTTGCAAGCCACTATGTATATATGTATATATAGATATATGTATGTGTGTGTGTGTGTGTGTGTGTGTGTGTGTGTGTGTGTGTATAGCTCCAAGTGGAAAGAATAGCATGCAGAAGAATGTTGATTCATCTGAATTGGAGTTTTCAGTTTTGAAGAAGGTTTGGAGAACTGCAGAGAGACTCTGCAGCTGAACACAAGGTTCACACTTGGTGTTGGGTTTGCCATAAGAGAAAAACAAACTAGACCGAAGTGAACGAACATTTTTAGTGTAAACTATGTGTCTGTTTGATGTTGCACAGTCAATTAAGTCACCACTGGTGTTCTGCTGTTTCAGCTGTCTCTTCACAGTAGAGCAGAACAACTTAGCCTTAGTGCTGCTCCCTCTCAGTGAGTGTTTTGATCAAAGTTTAAACTGCTGCACACATTAAAATGATGCTAAGCTGTTATTTTCATTAACAACCATTTTCTCATATATTTCAGTGCATCGATAAATTATCATATTCAAATGATAGATTGAACATTCAAAGAGCTCCATACAAACTGCTTTCCGATTCATTTACAGTTATATCACTTTTAGGTTTATTTTTCTTTTACCTTTGATGTGTTTTTGCATAGCCTACAAAAAACACAAGGACTTAGTGGAGCTCAGACTTAGTACATTTATTGTTATTGTTGTTCTTTTTGTTTTTTAAAATGACATGTATCATTAATGTAGCAACAAATCTATTCTTATTAAATTAAATGAACTCTATAGTTTGCCCAAGAATTTAATTACCGTGTACTTTTTTAGCAGCTTGATTAAAAATATCAGTAATTAACATGTTTAATGATTTACACTGCATATTTATTTTTGCACTCAACCCTTTCCTATCAATTTCAGTATTTGAATTTAACTAATACAATTCAAATGCATTGTACTTAATTCAGCAGCAAAACCATATATGCAAAAATTTAACCTGTGTCATCTGCTGTATCTACTACAGGACTCAGTTTGATCTTTGGGGCTTTCCATCCTGAAACATATTATAAGACATATTAGAAAGTCTCTTCCCATGTTCCAGCTGTTTCAGTTTTTTAATGCTTCCTCCAAATGTGGTCTAAACTACATGATGCATATTACTGACTGAACCAATATTGACATAGATATTCGGCATGTTGGCCATTGTCTAACTACATTCTTAGATTCCTTTACTTTGGCGACTAACTTTCTTCTTGAAATAGAAACACTTTTTTACAGCCCCCCCCCCCCCCCCCCTTTTTTTAATTTGTTTATTTATTTTTTACACACAACGCTACTCAGAACATGTGGTCATGGTTTATTTTTCATGCAATATATTTGATGGAAACTGCTCAGGGAGGGGGCTGTGGTAGACAAAAATTTGCGGAATTAAATGTTGTTTTTTAAATTAACATGAAAAGCAGTCATTCTGTTATATTTTTACATTGAATACTGATGGTGCTCTTTTGGACGTTAATGTTTGAAATATAAGTTACATGACCAACTGGGATAGATAACTGATACATTGTAACTATTCAGTGGACTTACAATACTTAAAATATCTATGTAACTGAATTGCTAGGCCAAAAGAACATAAATAATGACCCTAAAAAAATCTTATACAATCACTAGTCAACAATTTTTTGTATGATAATTTTTCTTTATTATGTTCAAATTTAAAAATCAGAGAAAGGAAGACTTAATTTGAAACATTAGCCCTACATTAGAAATCGTAGCAGGATTGTTTTTCTACATCACACAGTTCAGAAGAAAACTGCACCCAGTTTTAGAGTCCATCTTACAAGGCCAGATCAAAACGTGGAATGGGATGATGTGACATGATCACTTTCTCCAGTACACAATTTCAGAACATTATGATATGTAGATATGTTAGTTTTATCATTCAGCCAAATGTCGGCCTTTGGATGTCTCCACAATCAGATTTATTCAAATTTTTAACAATGTAGTGCACCAGTAGAGAAAAGGTTTATATCTGTTCAACCGTTGCAACTTCTACTCACAGTACTTTCAATATCCTATTCTGAAAGAAAATGAAAATATTACTTGGGGGGGCTTTTTTTTTATTTTTTTAGTGTTTATTGAAATAGTACAATGAAGAGATGTCACGCAAGCCAAGAGAGAGAGAGAGCTGGGAATATACATAGTAAAAGGCTTCAGGGAGGATTCAAACTCAGGCTCTGCAATAGCCTTAGGGTATATGCTTTACCTGATCAATGCGGGAAGCGATAACAGCAGCTCACTTGTGGGATGTATGTCTATATGTGTATATGTAACTTTACCTTTAAGCATTATTAGGTTTCCTACTACTTTGAAGGACAATTTCAAGGTCAGATATAATAAAAGAATTAATATTTGACAATTGCATTTCGCACTTGATAAAGTTCCAGGTCATTTGAGCATAATTTCATCAAAACTGGACGAAAAGTTTAATAATAATAATGATCATCTGAAAAGGAGCACATATCCCCATTTGGGCCATGTTTGCCAAAATTTAAGGGTCGAAATGTATTTCAGTCATTTCAAGTTGCAATTAATCAAATATAATTACCAAAACTTACCAAATATATCACGATAACTGAATACAACCAACAATTTTAAGCATCATTTTCACCTTCAGTCACCCAAAAGTTGTAAAGTTTTACAACATTTAAATAATGATTCAAGGTAATGACATCAGTCAACATAAACATGCCAATGAAATAAATGTTGATTACCAAACAGCTTTCTCTTGACATATAAAGACCTACAGCTTTTTAATAAAAATATTAGTTTATGTATAAATTGGTAGTCATGAAAGCACTTCCTGTGCAGTATAATAGAGCGTTTTCTCTGTTTTTTCCTGTTAAAGAGATTCTGGCTGGACTAATGAGCCTCCTTAACAACAGAACCAAAACAACCCTTAACTATTTAATGTACTTCCATAATAACTATGATATATTAAAAATAACCTGTAATTCTAATGAGGTCTGTAAACTAATTATGCAAATAATATTGCAGTTATGTAATAATAAACCCGTCCTCAAAAAATAAATGGGCACAGCTCATGTTACTTCTACATCTGGAAAGAGTTTCAATTTAAAGATCGCTCATGATTGGTGGAAAATACCCACCCCTCCCCCAGTTGTAGTTGTGACTGCTGTGTAAATATGCTTTGTGAATGTACAATTTTAATTATGATCAGAACTATGTGTAATTTTGGGAATACCTTTGGGCAGTTGATCCAAACAACCTATATTGGTTTGGTTCATCACTAGAGATCTGATTATGGTTGCTTCATATATGATAATATTTCACCTTTCTTCATTATGCACAAACTTAAAAATAAAAAAAAGTTCTATATAGAGAAGACTTAATATGAGTTTGACTGAAGTTAAAAGCCTGAGTTATAAGTTTGTAAAATAAGGACCCAGGACCCACTAAATAAAATAAATGAGTGTCAGTGAAAGTGTACAGTCCTCCAAAGCTATGTGACTTAATCACAAAATAAAATACAAGTCTAGAGTTTTTGGTGTCTCTTCCTCTGAGCCGGTGCGGTGGGTGTTTCTATCCGACTGAGAGAACAAGTGGGAAATACCACATGAGGATGAACAGACGGTTACTGTCACACACTCCAGTGCCGTCCTGAAAGGTGCGCTGTCAAGCTTCTCCAAGAATCTATTGATGAAGGCCAACTGCCTGTCTAAAAAAACCCTGCAAGAGGAAACTACCTTATTATCATGCAAGTGTGACTGACTGGCTCATTGTGATTGCTGACATGTTAGCTTGCATAAAAGGTGTATATATCCCAGGCAGCATAACCTTAATCAGTGGATTTAATCAGGCATACCTATGTCTCAACAACAGACATATCTCAGTGTAAATAACTGCATGAGACCACACTAAGATCACTGGAAAGAATACTACTGGGTACAGTTTCAATGCCAAAATACATCATATTTACTCTATTTCTCCCCTCAGGAGGTTGTGGTGTATTTTATGCTGCTTCTTAGCTTTTGGGTATTTTAGCTTAACAAGTTTAAGCAGATGGCAACTTGCAGATAGGGATTAGTGTGATTTTTTTAGTCTTAACAACCTACTGTGGATTGCATTCACAACAACAACTAGTCTCACGTCTGTGTTTTGACCTGATATACATGAGGCACTTTGTTAGTTACACCATGCTAGCACCATATCGATCCCCTTTAGCCAAAAAAACTGTTTTAATTCTTTGTGACATACAGTTACCAAGGTGCTGGAAATGTTACTCAGACACTTTGGTCCATATTTTCATGATGACGTTACACAGTTACTGCAAATTTGTTGGCTGCACATCCATGATGTGAATCTTGAGTTCCACCATTTCCCAAAGCTGCTCTATTGGACTGAGATCTGGTGACTGTGGAGGCCGTGTGAATACATTCACTGCCATGTTTATGAAACTAGTTTGATTTGAACTTTGTTGGAAGGCATGTTTTCCTGCGGAGCAGCCATCAGAAGATGGGAGCACTGTTGTCATAAAATGGTTGTTATTGGTCATCAACAATGCTACTGCTAAAGTATCCTCCACACCATAATACCATCCCCACAATGGAGAATCCATACTTTAATGTTGTTTATCTCAACTTCGTGCTTTTGACTTGATTTTTTTCTGGCTCTTGGTTTAAATTTAAGCAGGTTGTCTTTAACATGCCTAAATGCAATGAATTGCTACCGTGTGATTAGCTGATTTGATATGTGCACTATCGAGCAGACAAAGAGGTGGTAAATTAAATTAATGATGGTTAGCACTGTTGCCTCACAGCAAGAAGCTCCTGAGTTCTACTCCACCATCAGGCCAGGGTCTTTCTGTGTGGAGTTTGCATGTTTTCCCCGTGTTTGCATAGGTTCTCTCTGGGTTCTCCGGCTTTCTCCCACAATCCAAAGACATGCTGTCAATGGGGTTAAGTTAATTGGAAACACTAAATTACCCATATGTGGGAATAAATGCGAGTGCGAATGGTCGTCTCTGTCTATGTTAGCCCTGCGACAGACTGGCGACCTCTCCAGGGTGTACCCTGCCTCTCGCCCTAAGACAGCTGGGATAAGACAGCTTATCCTGAAAAGGATAAGCGGATTGATGGATGGATGTTTTTATATATAGCACCAAATAATAATAACTTACAAATAATAACTTACATCTCAAGGTTAACAAAATATTACTGAGTAACATGATCTGGGAACATGCTACATGCAGAACACTGTATACTTGGTGTGTATGCAGGATAATACATATGATTTATATCATCACAGAAAGGACTAATAGCTCTGTTTAGGATTTTGTGAGCTGGAATGAGAGACCTGGGAGACAAAATGGTACTTTAATTGGGGCTTGGAGTTAGTGTAGTAGGTTCCAATTACATACACGGGGATGCCATTGTTTGGAAAGCCTCCAGGCAAACAGTGGTGCTTGAGGGAGGAGGCGGTCACATTGAAGCCCATGGGTATTCACTAATCACCACTGTGTCTCATAGGGGATTCCTGGAAAATGACAAGTTTTTACTGCCTTGCTGCCATGGCACTGTAATACTGTGTGGGAAAATAATTGCCATGAGTTTATGGTATGACTACGACACAGTCGTTTTCTGCAGGCTTGTGTTCAACAAGGATGCCACGCTGAGTTGTCAGTCAAAGATTATCATCTAGCCCTGGTGAACTCAGCAGCACCAGCAATCAGCTCCAGGAGGAAATTAATGTATTATCTGGGTTACATGGGTATCATAAGTCCCAGCAAAATCTTCCCCCAATAACTTGACAGAATGGCTCAAGTGGAGAAAACAGAAAAATCCCACTGATAAAACTCATATCTGTCTGCCATTGTTGCTGTTGTTATCTGCACTATTGTTGAATCGATTTGTGGCACTGGCTGCTGGTGATGTGGATCTCTGACACAATAAGCAGTCTGAGATAGAGAAACACTGAATTGTTGCTGTTTCCACAGCCAGTCTCCACCGCTGAGCTGAATCAGACTATCAGACAGATAGCTAATCTGCACTTAATGGCTCCACTTAAACTACAAACAGAATATACAAGTCAAAAAGTAGAATAGCTTAAAAATATATAAACAAATGAATAAATACTTAATGCAGGACTTATAAGTAAATTAATTAATTTCTACACTTTATTATACAATTTACAGCAAAAACAATGACTCTGCACTCTTCATTATTATTTTGGAACCCATATTTTTGTAATTAAGAATTGATAAAACATCTATGTGTAATGCAAGACAGGTTAAAAAGTACAATTAAAGGAATAGGTATATTTAATAAATTTAAACAAATATGACTGTATGTTTAAAAAATCTTGTTCAACTTTGTAGTGTTGGGAGCACATCAGTGTACGGCTCAAGCCTTTTTCTGAAATTCCAGCAAATAATCACTTGGTTTGTCTGACATACAAAATACAGTGGAGGCACTGTCATGGTGAGGGTCTGCAGTGTCGCTAGTGGTGTTGGGGATCTTGTCAAAATTGATGGACATGAACACAGCAAAGTACCATCAGATTTTGATCCATCATGCAATGTGTCTTTGTGGTAGCATCTTCATTTTCAGAATGAAAATGATCCCAAACACTCTGCCAATGAATTCAATTCAATTCAATTTTATTTATACAGCGCCAAATCACAACAACAGTCGCCTCAACGTGCTTTATATTTTAAGGTAGACCCTTAGACCCTAGAATAATACATACAGAGAAAACCCCAACAATCAAATGACCCCCTATGAGCAAGCACTTTGGCGACAGTGGGAAGGAAAAACTCCCTTTTAACAGGAAGAAACCTCCGGCAGAACCAGGCTCAGGGAGGGGCGGCCGTCTGCTGCGACCGGTTGGGGTCAATGCAGTAAAACCATACCTAGCTAAGCACAGAATGCAGCACTATCAGTCATGGATTGGCCTCCCCAGAGCCTGGACCTCAACATTACTGAAGCAGTGTGGGATCATCACAACAGAGAACAAAACAAAAGGCAGCCAACATCCAAAGCAATGCTTTGAATGTCCTCCAAGAAGCCTGGAGAACTATACCTGTAGACTCATCAAAGATTAGAAAAGAAAGCCTGCCTAAGAGAGCTCAGGCTGTGTCTAAGAATAAAGATGCTCATACCAAATATTGACTTTCAAGCTTTTAGAATTGTACAAACTATTTTTCCCCTTATTTGTATGTTTATTTATGTTTAAATATATTTCAATATATCACTGCACCTATTTCCTTTTTCCCCAGCAGTTCCTGTGTATGTATAATATATATATATATATATATATATATATATATATATATAGATATATATATATATATGAGAGGATGTGATGAGACTGTTTTGATAGCATTTTCATTTCTTTGCTTTCCTCAGGTGGCTAACCTCCTGCGACTGTTCCAGATCCCTCAGATCAGCTATGCCTCTACTAGTGCAAAGCTCAGTGATAAAACCCGCTATGACTACTTCGCTCGCACCGTGCCCCCTGACTTCTACCAAGCTAAAGCAATGGCTGAGATTCTGCGTTACTTTAACTGGACATACGTGTCAACAGTAGCATCAGAGGGTGACTATGGTGAAACAGGCATTGACGCCTTCCAGCAGGAGGCCCGCTCTCGCCAAATCTGCATTGCCACTTCAGCCAAAGTGAGTCGTTCCATGAACCGCCAGGGCTATGAGAATGTGATCCGCTCCTTGCAACAAAAGTCTAACGCAAAGGTTGTCATCCTGTTCACGCGCAGTGAGGACGCTCGCGAGCTCCTTGTGGCTGCTGCCAGAATGAATGTCACTTTCACTTGGGTGGCCAGTGATGGGTGGGGAGCACAGGAGGGTTTGGTGAGGGGCAGCGAGACTGCAGCAGATGGAGCTTTCACCATTGAACTAGCCTCCTATCCTGTCAGAGAGTTTGAAGACTACTTTACCAAACTGAACCCATCGACCAATATGAGGAACCCGTGGTTCAGGGAGTTCTGGGAGCACCGGTTTGACTGCAACCTACAGGAGCCTGGCTGTGCTGACTACAGCTTACGAGATGGAACTTTCGAACAGGAATCCAAAATCATGTTTGTGGTGAACGCAGTCTATGCGATGGCCTATGCCCTGCACAACATGAGGCAAGCAGTGTGCTCCAACACATCTAAGGTCTGCGATGCTATGAAACCAGGTAATGGCAAAAGGTTCTACAAGGAGTTCATCTTGAAGACCAAATTTGAAGGTATGCACAACATAAGTAAACAACAAACATGAAAAAAAAAAGAATTTAACATGTTTTTTAAATGGTTGGAAGTGGTAATATTTCACCATGGATACAAAGCAAATAAGGGTTGCAAAGAGCCATGACACAGGATTAAGCAAACAACTTCTGCTGAGCAGAGAAAGGCTTTGTAATTATTCAATTAGCAAAAAATAATCCATGAATTGGCACTGAAGAAACAGCGGGCAGGGAACATACTTTTCTTAAAATAATACTGACAGGATGAATGAATGAACAAATTCAGAGAACAGCTGTGGCTCAGGAGGTTGAATAGGTGTTGAATAGGTGCATTAATCCTAAGGTCAGTGGTTTGGATCCTTGGATCCTCTAATTTGCTGTCAAAGTGCCATTGCCCTCCTGAACTAACACTAACAACATATGCGTGAAACTGTCTTATGTTAAAAATGTGATTTGTAGTATAAAGGGCTTAGAGGGCTTGATAGGAAAAGCTGTATATAACGCAATGCATTTATATTTCCTGTTACATGAAATAGCAGAAAAAAAAGTATTTTAATTTAAATTATACAAAAACATGTGTTCTTCAGTCCATGAATTGAACTTTGGCTCTCTTTTTCTTTTTTTGCCTTTTGTGTTATTCTTATATTATTATTATTATTATTATTATTATTGTTGTTGTTGTTGTTGTTGTTGTTGTTGTTGTTGTCATTATTATTATTATATTCCTGGCTTTGAATTTTTAAATCCTTTATATTTCCTTTAAGTCTTCATTGCTGTATTTTATGCTTCCCACCAGCACCATTCAAACCTGCAGACACAGAGAATATGGTGCGCTTTGATTCAGTTGGTGATGGCATAAGCCGCTACAACATCTTTCATTACCACAAAGACGAGGGGAAGTTCGTCTACAAGAAAGTTGGTTACTGGGACCAGAACCTGACCTTGAATACCACCATGGTGCACTGGCGTGGTGATGTGCCACCAACCTCCCAATGTAGTGACCCTTGCAGGAAGAATGAAGTGAAGAGCATGCAGCCTGGTGATGTGTGCTGCTGGATCTGTATTCCCTGTCAGTCCTACCAGTACCTGCAGGATGAGTTCACCTGTGCTGACTGTAGTTTCGGTCAGTGGCCTCTGGCTAACTTGACTGGCTGCTATGATCTGCCTGAAGAATACATCCGGTGGGAGGATGCCTGGGCTATTGGGCCTGTTACCATTTCTTGCCTTGGCATACTGTGTACCCTGTCAGTAGTAGGCGTATTCTTCAAGCACAATGAAACACCGGTGGTTAAAGCAAGTGGACGTGAGCTCTCCTACATCCTGTTGTTGGGAGTGCTGATGTGCTACAGCATGACCTTTATCTACATCACCAAGCCTTCCACAGCTGTTTGCACCCTACGCCGTCTAGGCCTGGGGACCTCCTTCGCAGTATGTTACTCAGCTCTCCTAACCAAGACGAACCGCATCGCTCGCATCTTCAGTGGGGTAAAGGATGGAGCGCAGCGGCCACGTTTCATCAGCCCGGCCTCCCAGGTAGCAATCTGTGGTGCTCTTATCTCCTGCCAGCTTCTAGTGGCTGTTATCTGGCTGCTTGTGGAGGTGCCAGGGGTTCGAAAGGAAGTTAGCCCAGAGAGGAGAAACATTGTTACGCTCAAGTGCAACAGTAGGGACACCAGCATGCTCATCTCTCTCACCTACAATTGCATTCTCATCATCCTCTGCACCGTCTACGCTTTCAAGACAAGAAAGTGTCCCGAAAACTTCAACGAGGCCAAGTTCATTGGGTTTACCATGTACACCACCTGCATCATCTGGCTCGCCTTTCAGCCTATCTTCTACGTCACAGCCAGTGACTACAGGGTAACTATCCAGAATTTTTTTTTTTCCTGATAAATAGCAAATTGAGTATTTATAATTCATATTTCTATAAACCTCTAAAGCCAACTTATGTGGAGTAGTGCAAACAAAGTCTATAAATGACTGTCCCCTGTGTTTTTATCATCCCTGAAGAAGGTGTCACTTTCACATTCCATTTGATCACCTTCACCTAGACTCATGAAAGCTTTCTTTTCATGTGAGTTGAAGGATCTTTCAAGAAAACAACAAAGATATACCCATAGAAATAGTTAAAGACAGTCAGATTGATTCATTAAACCGTGGCATTACTAAATGCTCTTTGACCCATTTTTTCAGCTAAGAGATGGATTCTAGAGATTTACAATAGGTTTTGTTTTTAAAAACCTAGGCTAAATCCCAGTGGGAACCCATACAGGGAACACAATAAGCAACATTATGGTCTGTATTAATAATCATTTTGAGCGGCCTACTGTTGCCCATTTTGTGGCACTACCTCCCTAATAGGAAATTTGACAAATCTGCTACAGAGTTGTCGCATAGAGATAATGTTTTTGCAGCATTTAGCCTTTAAAAAAATCACTACAGGCTAAATTTAGTCTGTAGTGCATCAAACTACACTGAATAAACATGCTGAATATGCATTGTGACTTTAGCCATATAGCATATTAGTCTTATTAATATCTGCATATATAAATGCATTTATTTATTTGTGCAATGTGACATAGGATAAATAACACAAAACTTTAAGCATAAAACTGACAGACCATGTAAGTTATGAGTGCTGATGCCTTAGGCAGTCCCAAGGCTACTGTCACAGCATTTTGGTCGAAGTGTGCAACAAGGCCTTTGTTGTGCAAACAGATAGGGGGAAACCTCTGGCTTTTCATGACTGTTGTAAGCAGCCTTTTGGGTACTCAACCCATGAACCAAAAGCCAACTTTCCTGATCCTTAGTGGCCCCTAAGAGACCAGATACATTTTGTAGGAAATAAGGCTTCATACTAAAATTGCAACCGAGAGATTAACTGAAGGAATGAGGGGTTTCACACTGCACTGGAGATCTTGATGATTTGGTTCTGTGTGACAACAATAACAATGGCTGTGGGTTCAGCTGCCACATTTCAAATTAGAGTTGGATAACACGGTAATATCGTAATGAGGGTAGCCTAGTGAATCATGATGAGCCCAAGGTTTTACTGTTATGTAGACACATTTTCTTTCATGTTCAAAACCTTTAATTTTTTTCCGTCTCCTTTCTACAGTATAGTTTCTGTAGTATGAACTTTACTCACTGGGTAATAAAACAGTGAGTAAACAACCTATAAAGGCAAAATTAAAGTACATTAAATTGTGCTTCATAAAAGGGAAGGAAATTTAAGAAAGAGTAATAAGCTAAAACGACATTAAATGCAAATGTCTAACAATGAAATACATCATACAAATACAGCTCATGTTGTGCTGTTGCAAACACTGGTGGTTTCTAATTACTTGTGTAATCTGTTTAAAGGGAATAGCTGCTAGAAAGTTATCTTTATGGCTGAAAAAGATTAGGAGCTGCAGAGGGAAGGCAAAGTTATGTTACCAGGAGTCCTGGTGGTGCTTTTCACTACTTATTTTTGAAGTTGAAATGCATGATGACTTCTCATATTTCTGCAGTGCTGTTATTGTGCAGTATGTTTGGGAGAGATTTCACTTCATGCTGTGGTTCTGCAAATAGAAGTTCCTGGACTGCAGGGGTAACCAGTGGGGTGGGAAGAGACGGAGCTCAGGAAGATGACCCCAGCAGTCAGCTCACATTAGCAGCTGAAATATGACTAACAAGGCTCCGACTTTCCAGGACAGCCAGCTGTGCTTATCTCTCTTTCGACTTCTTGCCCTCATGTTCATGCGCATACAAATGGACAATTAGAATTGCTAACAAACGCAGCTGAAAACCACACACTGTTCAAAATGTAAAATATGGCTAATAATGTGAGAATAATAACTATAAGAAACCTGAAAGGGACAAATTTGATTTGTTTTTCATTTTGATTCCATCCAGGTAACGTTTTCTTTTGCTTTCTGTTTCTTGAACAAAAAGTTGATTATCAGTTGTTAACCTTCTGTTAAACATCTAATTTATTATATCACTATTTATTAGTAAAGCTTATATCCATGTATAAGTGAATATTTGTTACAGGGTTGTGTTTGGTTTTTGATTGACTTTTAGAAAAGATGTTAATGTAAAGATTGATTAATGGATGTTTGAAAGGAACCACACATTAAGGTTAAGGTTTGTAAATAACCAGAACAGGGAATAAATGAAAATATGAGTGATTTGATCAAAGGCTGTGTGAGAGAGAAGAACTGGGACCAGGTGGCCTTTGAATGAACTTCATTAGTCTTTTTGAAGACCAAATGAAAAAACAAAAAACAAAGAGCAGACTGATGTAGCCATCATTACACACATGCTCTCTTTCATCCCAGGTACAGACCACCACCATGTGCATCTCCGTCAGTCTGAGTGGCTCCGTGGTTCTCGGGTGCCTCTTCGCCCCAAAGGTCCACATCATCCTTTTTCAGCCCCAGAAAAATGTGGCCACACTAAGAGTCACAACCAACCGCTTCAGTACCACAGTTTCTACGTCTGCCTCTGCCCCCAGCTCAAGCTTCTCAAAAGGTACTAATGCAGAGTATACAGAATATGGTTCTTTACTTGTAAAAGAAACTATTAACACAACATAAAGACAAAGGACTACCAGATGGTCTTTAGCTCAACATGCTAACATACACACTTTATATGGTAAATATGAATATACAGCCAGGAGATTTAACACAACTTATCAGCTAACATGGCTTTCTCCAATATTAAACAATCAGTCTACGTAAAACTTGGAGATTATTTAATTTGTAGACGAGCACAAATGGGCTGCAAGCTGAAAAATCTGTTGTTTCAGGATTTGCCCATTATTTTAATTGGCCTTTTTATTTTTAATTTTATTTATTTATGATATTTTTTTGCATATTTGTCACACTTCACAGGAAATAAAAAGCCCAGTCAAACCAACTTGGCCCTGTGTGAAAGAGTAATGCTTTATCGCATTGTTCTTGCTGCCAGCAGTGTTGGTCAAGTTACTTGAAAAAAGTAATCAGTAACTAATTACTGATTACTTCCCCAAAAAAGTAATCCCGTTACTTTACTGATTATTTATTTTCAAAAGTAATTAATTACTTAGTTACTTTTTAAAAACACGATTTACAACCTGAATAACTAATAAAGCGATAGATCTTTCAGCCCACTTCTACTTTTTCTGCATAATCCATCATACAAAATGTAATCAAATGGAAAAGTCTCTTTTTTTTTTTACTTGTTTTATCAGTTTTAATCTTTTAACTTTATGCATCAAGTAAAAATTTAATTATATGCAACATTCTCTGACTTGAAGAAATTAGTTTAACATTTAAACCTATTTTCTGCACATTCCAGCACATAAAATAAAATATTTTTTGTGTTTACACTCAGTCTTTCAAATAGTTACAAGTAACGCGTTACTATACACGTTACAAGTAACGTGTTACTGCCTAATCTCTGGCTGCCAGGGGTGCCAACACCAGTTATTAGGTTTAGGGAGCAATTACTTTTTCACAGCACTGTAAATGAAATATACAGTACTGTTTAAATTTGTGAGGTGCTGGCAGGCAAATAAGAATATGCCTGTCTGTGTTCTTTCTAAGCTGAGATACCCTTTTCCATACGGATAGGGCATCTTACATAATTAAAAAATTAAGTAAGTATTACAAAAAAGTAAGTAATTAAAATGTATAAGAATCACAAAAGTGCTTCACAATAAAATCAGAAATAAAACTGGGTAACAGTTGACAGTTTCACTGTGAAACTCAGATCAAAATGACAGCATTGCAGTAAAACACTGAAATATCATTTATTTCATTTTTTTTTTTAAATTTATTATTCTTATTTAGTGGAACATGGGTAAGAGTGAAGAAATTTCTATATAATACTGAAAGGTTTTTCCTGCTTGTTTCTGTAGTTTTGCAGCATAGCTCTGCAATTAATAACCATGCCATTATGTTTTTCTTTTCATTTTGGGTAAGAGAAAGTCTTATCTGAAACCAATTAATAAACTGACTATGTTCACAGACAAAAAACACATTAAATATATATGAGACGTTTACATGGTTCTATAGTGAGAGTGCCATTTACTCTTTTATAGCTGGGAGACCTCACACTGCTTTTAGTCCAAAAGAAAAGCTGCGCATTAAAAGGCTTCTGACACTTTATGCTTTATCTCGTCTCTTAGACTAAAGTGATTTCTGTTGTCAGAAAAAAAAATGATGTAAGAAATAAAAAGTATTTAATTGCTGCAATTAAAAGTAGGAATTCAACAATGTAAGGATACTGTCTGGAAAATAGCACTGTAAGCTGTGATGGATTTCTGGTTGCAGTATTTCACATTGTTCAATTATAGCTAGTGATGAAGCAACCGGACAGAAACTGTATTGTTTTGTAACATTTTATGTGCAAGTCTGTATAATCGTGATCAGCCAAATAAACTTCACAATAAAAGTCATGCACAAAAAGGATACCTCAAAATTGTACTTAAAGACAGGGTGCCTAATGTATTTGGACCACTTGCTCCTCGCAGCTTTTATCTCTGGTTTGCAGGAAACTCTAACATCACTGTTTTTATTCCCTCAGGATCAGCCTCCAACTATGTGCCAGCAGTTTGCAACGGGCGAGAAGTGGTGGACTCCACAACATCCTCTTTGTGAAAAACATTCCTCTCTAAGCAGAAGCAACCATCCTGTCATCAATCATCCTTCCATCCAACAGAGCTGTGTATGACAAAGCCCCCATGGCATCTAACATGTTGCAGAGAGATAACTAGACTGACAGTGGCAATGGTAACTCTAACTGTGAAAGCGTAACGATGTTCTTACAGTGAGCAGTATGTATCAACTGTAAAGCCTTTTTTTTTGTATAGATTTAATATGCTGTGATCTCCTTGGTTTACAGATAGATGTGATTAAATGCACCGTGCCTTGTCCTAAAGAGTCTTGTTGTCAAATGGGTGGTTGTGAAGCAATAGTGTTATACAAAAACAAAAGGCTGTTCTTATTGTGTTCTTACAGTGCTGTGAATATATCCAGATGTTTAGACATTGACAAAAAAATGCTTTGAGATAAAGTTAGCCCTTCTGTTAAGCAAAATGTGTGACTAACTATAGTGAATGTGATGAAAACTAGGCAACTAGACAACGTAAAGGACGTGTGTTAATGTAGACTGGTATAGCAGTGCGTGCTTACTTGTAATTTATGTAAATAAAATGTTCTTTTTTAATATTAAAAGATCAAATTCTACTTTGTTTGGGTTCCCACTTTCAGTCAAATTCAGAGGAGCTATGCACAAGAATCGCAATTGAGATCTGGATGCGTGATTAGCCGATTTCTGCCATTTCAGCAAATTTTCAGTTACCAAACTAGTGCAGGATAGCTGTTGTTTTAATAGTTGAGTACCTGCAATTGTACATGGGGGGAAAAAAAAGTTCACACGAATCCTACATTTACACATTAAATGCGGACTGGCGTTTTAGATGTGAAACTGTACCCACTGTCTGCCTGCAGCATAAATAGAAGTGACTTTATTAAAAATTTAAATGTTATTGTCTGCATGTTTAACTGTGAAAGAAGATGATACTGTTTTTCCCCCCTATATGGCATACAAAATTAAGAGTTGGATAATAAAACGATTCCTAATGAAAATGGCATCAACATGTCCACCTGGGTCTAAGTGGACACCTGCAGGATGACTGAAGATGGTGCAAATACCAATTCTTGGTAATTCTTGGTTATTATATAACAATAACTGTCACTGACATAATGTCACTAGTCAACAGCTTGCAGTCCCTGAGGCTGGTCTGACAAATCACTTGTATAATTAAGATTTTGTGCACTTTCCCTCCTGTAAATACCAAGTAAATGTCAAGTAAAGTAAAAGTAGAAATAAGCTGTAAACCTTTTTTTTCCCTTATTACTAAAAGATGCCAATATACTTTCAATTACATTTTTATGAGATTCAAATGATATGCTGGTCTGCTACCACCATATCTATGATTCACAACTTTTGATCTGACTCCTCCAATACCCTACACACAGAAGCAGTCATCACTTTTCCAGACACACTTACAGCCTAACTTTCATAGAACATCATGACACTTCAAAACTTTATGATCACAAAATAGAACCAGCAGTCTTTTTTCCTCTCCTACAATTCAGCCTCTTCACACTTTATTTTTATGCAGGGATGCCTTACCAACAATGCTTTGACTTCTTCACTAAACCAAAAGCTGTTATTGTCTTTTAATAACAAGAGGAATCCACAGACAACTGTAGAAACAGATACTGTCTGGATTTTATTTTTTATTTTTTAAAGTAAGTAAAGAAAAAATAAATAAAATTAAAAAAATCCTGAGATTTTATTTTTTATTTTTAGATCTTTAATTTACAAAAGGAAAAGCATTTAACAGTTTTCTATTCAGCGCTTTTAGTTTCCTCTGGATCAGAGGGTTTCCTTTTAAGAGGAATAACATAAATTCCATTCTTGGCTTCCTTTAGTCTCCACCATCGTCCCAATCTGTAAACAAAACAAAGATTTATTTACAAATCATTATTTTAACACTAACAGTTCACTGAATATTAATGATTAACCACCATATGGATTGTTAATTAAAAAACAAATAAGGAGGGATGGAGTAATAAAACACTGGAGAAATGGTTTAAATCTGATATCTGGTAACAGGTCATAAACATTTTGTATTAAACGATCACCACAGTGAGCTTGAGGCTTTCAGAAGAAAAATTGAGGATGGTTTGCCCACTCAATAGAAGACTGCAAAGAATTTCATCATCTATGGTACATTAAAAATCAGAGATCCGGAGAAATCTCTTTGCGCAAAGGTTGAAAACCAGTAATTAATGTCTGTGATCTGCGTGTCCTCAGGCAACACCGTGCTGGAAACAGACAATTCTGAAGTAGAAATCAATGCACAGGCTCAGGCACACTCCTGAAAACTGTCAGTTCATTAAAACTCTAGCATGCAAAGCAAAAACCTCGAGGGAATAAACAGTGATTGAGAAATGCAGAAGCTGTCTCTGAGCCCGAGCTCATCTAAGATGGATTCAGGTAAGGTTAGAAAAGAAAAAAAAAGCACCTCTCCAATGCTCCAATAAAACTTTTTTGGAAAACACGGATATTGCACCTTCGGAAATAAAAAAGGGTGGGGGACCACCTGACGTGTTATCAGTACACAGTTTAAAAACACTGCTATAGAGCAGTATTAATGCACACAGTACGAGTAACCTGCACATCTTTGGAGGCACAATTAGTCTGACTGACATATCAGCTAGGCCATTTCCTGATCCCGAGGTTTTGGTATTTATAATGACTGATAAACATTTACAAAGTAAAGAAAAGACAAGATCCCTTCAGATAAGTCATAAGTTTTGATTGCAGATGAAGGCAATCTGTAACTTCCCTATAAGCAACAGCTGGTCCAGAGAGCAAACGAGTAATTGGTCAATACAGGTATTAGTCATAAAAATCCTATCTGTCGGACAAGGTTTTGGATTAATTAAACTGTACTGTAGAGAACAGTTCGCTCTGTGGTAGCTGGGATAATCCCCCCTGAAATGGATAAGTGGAAGAGATGGTAAATGGTAAAATGGACTGATTCTTATATAGTACTCAAAGCACTCTATACAACATGCCACATTCACCCCATTCACACAAGCACCACCTTGTGTGAATGTGTGTGAATGCTTAGTACCATTCACACACATTCATACACCAATGGATGAGTGAAGACTAGGGGCATCCAGGGATCGAACCACTGACCTTCTGATCAGTAGATGACCTGAGCTACAGCCATGAGTGGGTGGATGGATTTACTATAGAGCAGCTCAGACCCTCCAGTACACAAGAAAGCATTTTGGATATCAAATTACAATAATCACTGTCAGTTCCCCTCAGCAATTTTCACAGTGGTCAAGTTTAACACTGTTTGTTTCATATGTCAATACAATCAAAATAAAGAAAAAAAACAAAACAAAAAAAAAAACCAGTTCAGATTTACATGTCATTCTGTAAAATCTGTAACTATGATCGACACACCAAAACAAAATATCCGATCCACAAAAGTTGATTTTGTTCATCTGGACAGATTTTCAGTGGGAGAAATGCTTCGTCACTCATTCAAGTGACTTCTTCAGTCTCAGCTGACTGCAGGTTTCCCCAACATGAACAGAATCATCTTTTGTGGATTTACTGACCTGGATGATTGAGCATGCATCAAGACAAAATATCTGATCCACTTGCACATTTTATTTTACCTTGCATTCAGCTAAACTGATCGAAAATACTACATGACAAGTGTGACATTATCCAACATCATACTTCCTGGTTACCTTCAGTTAGTAACTGCATAACTATATGAATGAGGCCAAGTCAACCTAAAAATTCTAAAATGTTAAAGATGGATTAACACTGCCACCTAGTGGATGTTTTGTCCACTAAACATGAACTTGTGCTGACATTCATTAGTTTTCAGGAACTTTAGTTTCTATGGAAACATGAGTATAAATGTACCTGTGCTCCTGTCCAACTCCTGCAACCAAGAACTGACCAGAGCTTGAAAACTTCAAACTGTTGACGAAACCAGACTAGGCAGGAAAGGAAAGTAGAGAAAGAAAATAAGCATTTATGCAACTTATTATTATTTATTTATTTAAATGAGAGGAAAGGGTTAACTGCTTACCACTGGTACACTGAACAGAGGCTGAAGCCCACGATAATTCTGGCCACATTTCCACACATTAACCTCTGAGTTGTGGGAACCTGCAAGGAAGATCCGTTGTTATACAAAGCCAAATGACGACAGCTTACTTAAACACCAACCTAGGTTGATGTATTACTTTGATGTCCTTTTCATCAGGAATGAATTTATTACTTGCACTGAATACATCTGCATTCAAACAAATCACTCGTAAAACACTTTATTTACATTATCCTGCGAATAAAAACGGGTCCATGTGTTACTGAAAAGCACATGAAGAGGTTTCTCACAGCTATAGGCACCTGAGGCAATAGTATCAGAGTTCTGAAGTGCCGCCACTGAAGAGACCCAATGAGGCTGCTCAATCCCTGCATCACCATGGCAACCGTGGGCCCGTTTCACTGTGCTGAGAGGTTTCTTCTTGTTGACACTCCAAAGACACACAGAGCTGAGGTTGTCAGGAAATATGAATGAGTTAGTTCACACTATTACACACCGAATAAATAAAAATGGAGAGAAAGAAACTGAATCAACATAGCAGCAAATTATTACCCATCATCTGCTCCTGTTACCATGTGTTCCTCATTTATGAGTTGGATACAGTCAATTGAACCCCTTAATAAAAGACAACAAAATCAGAGTTGTCAGTCTCACTGTATGCTTAAAGAAAAATAGACTATAAATAAATATGCATTTATGAATGTGTACATCTATTAAAAAAAAATTAAAAAAATCAAGCTGTGCTGTTAAATTTTCAGAATGAAAATTACTCCAATACATCTAATATCAAAAGATTTTATATAAATCAACCAACAGACATGTTTAATGGTAGAGGGACAATAAAAACCACGCAGCAGTCAAAAAGGTAGTAACAAAGGTAGTAACAAAGGTAACAAAGGTAGTAATAATTTGATTTCTTTCATATTTTTTCAAACTTTATATGAGAGTATAGTGCCAGCAGCAGAAGAGCAAGATCATCCATGAGAAATTGTGCTGATTTTTGGCCATTTTTGGTTGCTCCCTTATTTCCCTAGGAGTTGCCACAGCAGATGGGATCTGCGTGTATGATTTGGCACAGCCAGATACCTTCTGACACAACATTTATCCAAGCCTGCGACTGGCTCTCTGAGTAGCATGACTCTGGGTTTGTTTGCTCTCCGTCTTGAACTGAAGATCTTTTGCATGTAAGGTTAATGTGTTAACGACTACACCACCGAGCCACTTCTTTCTTCTAGTGGTTTAGCTGACATTTGCAGTGTCCAAAAATAATTTCCTAATGGTTTCTAATTTTAAGATTTATTAATTTATTTTTTCAGGCCAAAAAAGTAAAATGTGATTGGTTCACAAACAGTGCTTGTGAACAAATCTGCGTGTAAACCATGTGTATTAGCACAATATTTCCATATTATGTTTTCTGTTTTGGTCAATATTTACCCTATTCCAAAAGACCATAGGTCAAAAATGCTCAAATTTAGAATTAAATACAACACTATAAAATATTAAATTGCCTATAAAGAACAAAAATGAGAATGTGTAGACTTTAACATTTTTCATATATACTAGTTATCTTATTTTAACTATTTATTGCATATGCTGAAGAATATGGGGGTTTTTCAATATTTGAAATAATTTCTCATCTGAAGCCAACAGATGAGGTGCACCTTGCTATCCACTGTCTTCTCTTTCTTACATTCTGCTTAGATTCCCCCCCCCACACCAACTACAAAGTCAAGTTTTAACTTGAGCTAGTTTGTCTTTGGGGAAGCAATCTTCAGCATACTTGTCATTCCAGCCAAGCATCGCTTTTTCTGTTTAAAAATAAATAATAACAATTACCACTCCTGTGGAAACACTCTGGCTTCATTCTCAGGTTCTCTTATTTCAGATGGTAATTTTGCATATATTTTTAATGCAGACTATGAACATTTCTGTGCAATTATTAAATGCTTTTATATGAATCTTAGAAAACAAGCAAACAGACAAAGCACCTGAATTTGTGCACACTGGTGAGAACAAGCAATGCACAGAAGTCAAGAGACTCACTCATGGCCATGGAACACCAGCTGAGACTCTTCAGCTATCTTCCACACCCGTACAGTACCGTCCCGCCCTCCTGCAGTCACACAGCGCTCACGGCTCAGGCTGTCCAGTCCTGTGATCGAGTCCTGATGGCCAAAGCTACAGGAATTTACAGTCAGTTAATTTCACACACTAGAGCCAAATGAATGTGAGAAATTATTTTCTGATTGGTCACTCACAGAGTTTCTACATATGCATTCTCATCCACATTCCACACTTTGATTGAGCGGTCATGAGAGGCGCTGTACAGATCATGAGTCCCCTTCCTGAATGAAAGGCCCTGTGAAGGAAAAAGAAGATTGTGTTATAAGAGAACTGCAGGTATCACCAACGCACAGCTGAGATGTTAAAATGTCAAAATTGTAGCCAACTAGTGAGGGGAAAAAAAAACAAAACATCAAGAACATACCGACACAGCACCTTTGTGTCCTGTAAATTTATACAAATGTTTACACGATTCTGCCTCCCAAATCATGATCAGGTTGTTCATGTCTCCAGTGGCCTAAAAATATGTAAACAAAGACGTTATGGTCACACTTTGGTAAGAAAGGTAGAATAAGCTGGATTCCCAAAATTGGTAAAAGCAGGAATTGCTGAGGAAGAACTACTCACCAAGTACTTGCCATCCGATGATATGGCCATACACAAGATGTGGGCTGTATGTCCAACATGGCGATCCTCTGTACCCTTCCTTCCACCAGGTATTGTATGTATTTTTTTACCACTCTCAACATCCCCTAATAAGAACATTTCCAAACATATTATTATTAAAGTATTAGCCTTCACAACTGTGAAATAATTTGAATTTATTTTCACAACAGGAGTTTAAAAAAATTTGTAAGGATTAACTATACACTAACATTTAATGATGGAGCAGTCTTTGGCAGCAGAAAAGATGTACTTGTCATCTGGAGTGATGACCAGGCACGTAATTGGAAGTTTGTGTCCTCTGAACATCCTGATCTCTGAAGGATCTGGTGGTATGAGCTAAAAACAAGCAAACAAAAAACACACAGAAATAAATAACATTAAACTTCTTATTAGACACACAGCGGGATTAAAAGGATGAAAATTCTGATAATTACATCTTTGGCGATGAGCCGCTGGAGCTTTCCTCTCTGTTCAAGCTGATGGGAGAAGGAAAAAATAAAATAAACTCACATCCACAGAAATATCAATATTATAAACACAAGTCCAGCAAATCAAGTACAGTAAATCCAAAAAAAAAAAAAAAAAAAAAAACAGTATCAATGAGATACTGTTTTTGATGTGATCAAGTACAACCAAAATATTTCTTGCATCTGATCACAAGATGTAAAGCTGCAAATTATTAGAAATTACTGAACTGTAACCCAGAAGACCACATCAGCATTTTTACATCAGTCATTATTTAATTTAGAGAAAATTGTCTTGTGAAACTGAAACTAAACTGTGGCCTAACTAAACTTTGAAAAATCATGGGAACAAAAAAAACTTTATTAAGATTTGATTTAGACATCTGAGTTGAATCTATGCCATAGGAATGTCATAACAGCAAACCCCTCTGAAACTCTGAAGTGTAGTCTACCTCTATGTTGATCAACCTGTTCAGTACTGTCAATTCACTCATCCAAGTGACTTCTGAAGAAGTCATGTCAGTCTTCAGAGACTGAAGAAGTCACTTGGATGAGTGACAAAATGTTTCTCCCACTGAAAATACTACGTCCAGATGAACAGAATCAACTTTTTGGAATTGAGAGCATAATAATTATTGCCAAAATATAAGGACCCACAGATACCATCAAATGTCTGCCTCAAGTAAAAAAAACAAACCAAAACAAAAACAAAATACTGAGCGCATTTCTGCTACATATTCAGGAGGACTTGTGTTACTGCCGAGCATAGAGAGATCGATTCATACAAAGGAGCAAGGGCAAATCGACCAGAAGTGAAAACTCAATTAATGACAGGATGAATGGCGTTCACAACAGCATGATCTAAGGAACATCTGGCCAACAGGCTCAACAGTTTGTAATGTTAGGTGTAGAGTTGGCAACAAGATATTTTCATTGTGAGGGGACAATCTGAGTAAATGTTAGTACACAGAGACATAGCTCAACACATGAAACTGGCAGTGTAATAACCAAGTCATGTAAGGTACCCTGGTACTACAGCTACCATTTAAACGGGCTCACATAGGAAATGTCTTACCACTTCTTCTTGAAGTCTTCCCGCAATTAGATCTGTCTCAAAGGAGGCTTCTTCTGCTTTATTTTCCTCTGAAGATAAGAAGAATTCTTTTCATTCATTCTGGAATAATGAATTTTAATGTTGTGCCTGTGTAAATGACACAAGTTTACCTTCTTCCTTGAGCTGCTCCAGGTAAAGTTTAGCTAATCTCAGCTTCTTCTCCTGTGGAGTCTCCTCATACTCAATCTGCTCGGTGGACTGCCTTTTCTTTGGCGCTGTGGCACTGGAAAAATCAAATTATCACAAAGATCATTAAGACTCGTGCTTTTATTTAGAGGCCAAAGGCTTGTGATTAATGTATAACCCCCACTGAAAACGCACCTCTCCGTCTCTGAGTCGCTGGAAATCTCTTCATTATATTTCGAGCTCGATTTCTTTGCTCGTAATTTGCCTTTTCCGGTAGGATCCACATCACCCTGTGAGGGGGAAAAATACGATGTATCTACCACAAAAGCGTAAATAAAAGCGTTATAACAACAGTGGAAACCAGTTAAGAAGCCACGAGTGAACCCTATGGTTTAGCTTACCCGCTAACAGTTCAATTCACCTACCTTTCGCTTCGTGCCCGCCGTATTTTTCCCCTTCTTGGCAAACTTGGGGTTTTCTTTTGTTTTTAAAAAGAATGATGAAGACATGTCGAAACGCAACAAGCAGCGTTTCAAAACTGACAACAGTTATGCAGCGTTAACTCTTCAACTTTCTCAAGCCGCAAGTCAACATTGAACCCACATGGGTCGACTGCAACCAAACTAGGAAGCTGAGATGGGCCGCGAGCGCACACTGATTGGCTAATTGTCACGTTCACTCTAACATGTCCCACCCTTTATTAAAATTCTGGATTTTAATTGGCCCGTGTAGGAATTTCGATGAACAGGAAATTGTGCTGGGGCGAAATACTTCCCTCGGGGAATAAGTTTTCGCAGCTTTGTTCCGCACATAATTGTAAAAATATGCATTTGACAAGACGGTAATCCCATAAATGTGCGCGCCACACACAGTGGAAGGTAAACGTAAGATTAGTATTTCACACATGTTTAATCGAAAATGTTATGCGCGGCGGTTAAAAAAAATCCCTAATTATATCAGGATCTATGTACTGTACTACTGCAGTAGTATTACTACTTCCTCTACTACGCAGTATTTCCATGTACTGCACTGCCTTTGTCTTCAGTGACTGTGTTTACAGTTTGTCGTTGAGCTCAACCTGAGGTGAGGTTCCTCTAAACTATCGCACAGTAAATATCACGTGTATTTGAACATGTTTTGAAATGCAGTTTGCATCACTCATTGGCTCCAGCAGCTGGAGGCTAGTAGTAGGTAGGAGGAGGGGGGATGAGACAGCGGGAGGGGGATGCAAGGTTGACTGCAAACCTTTTTTTGTCTCTCTGTTTTTGCATGGGGGAGTTTAAAACGAGCAGAGATCGTCGCTGAGTGAGTGAAAAAAAAGAAAAAAGTTTGGCTCCAACTTTGAGTTTGTCCTGTGCAGAAAAGCAGCAGCACTTGGTGTGTCAACGTGCTTTTTACTCTTCCCAGATTGTTCACCACCATGCCACCCAAGAGAGACGCAGGTGCGACTGCAGCACAGCCACCCATTAAGATGATAAAGATCGATAACGTTACAGATGCACAAGAGTTTGGCTGTCATTCAGGCGAGGATAAGTTTAGGCTCCATGAAGAGGCCAGCTACTCACCTTATCCCAACAATGACGTGAGAGTTCATTGTTTAATTATCAGAATAAGTAACTTGTGTATAACTTGGATTTTTTTTATGTGTTCTTTTTCAACTCTTGTGGCAGCTTGACACTATTGAATTTGATGAAGACAATGTTGCAAGCCCGGGAATCAGAACAGACACCATCAGCCTTCTCATGAAAATAGAGCAGCTGCAGGCACAACTGAAATATGAACGCAGATGCAGAATTTTGGCTGAGAGAGAGCTGAGGGAACTCAAAGGTGGGTGGGAAAATTAACTAATCAATCAATCAGTTAATTTATATCCTTTAAAAATACTGTCAGACCACATTAATATTTATTGTAGCACACACATTACTCTAACTAAACCTAACTGGTTTAGATGCTACAAGGACAAATCCGAATGAGTCATCCTGCATTTCTTTGTATTTTTCTTCCTGGGAGTTAGACCTTCTTGTAATTTTTTTAAAAAGTGGAAGAGCAGGAAGCTCTTTCACCAAAGTTTTTCTTTGGTCACTGGTTGCTTTTTCACTCATTTTCAGTTGAGTTCTTATACTTGCCAATTCCAAGGAAATCCTTTGTCTTTGTTAATCCACTTAAGACTGACCTATGAATCATTCAAGCATAAAAAGGCACCCAAGTGAGGAGACGAATCAGTGTTTTGACTACACTTTCCAGACAACTTAGCAAAGAGTTCATTTTAAATTGTATCTTTGTTACTAGCAGCCTGTGGCGAAAAGCATGTAATTTGTTCCCATTTCTTTAGTTAAATGAACTGAATATGCCAAAGATAATTTATGTTGATGGGCATAAAATTGTATTTTTGTACCATCATGGTAATTCTCACAGAGCTATTAGCTTAAAAGTTGGTACATCTCAACATGGTGGGAAGTGTGTCCTTATAGAACTTGTGGAGAATTTGTTCTGGATAAGCAGAGGACAAAAGAAGTGTTAGAAAAATATCTACAGTATGTGAAAGTCATGTCCTTAATAATTAGGAAAAAAGCCAGAAAAGATCTGAGGAGATGCATCTGGCCTTTCAGTTGATCCATCTACTGTTCACTGAAGCCTCATCACAAACAGTCTCAGCTGGAGGGTGGCTGTCAAGAAGCCATGCGTAAGGAAGGAAATGGGTATGGAAAATTTGAATTTGCCAAACTTTTGTGAGCAGAAGAACAGCGAGGTACCATTTGGAAAATTTCTGATTGGCAACAGCTTCATTTTTTTATACTGACAATGATTCCAAACACACAGTCATGGATTGGCCTTGACAGAGCAAATATTACTGAAGCAGTGCGTGACAGAGAAAACAGAAAGAAACAAAAGGCAGCCAACATCCAAAGAAGAGCTTTGAGCTTCTTTCAAGAAGCCAGGAGAACTTTTCCTGAAGATTACTTAAGGGAATTTCTTAACAACAATGACAAGAACAGGGCCTTATTAAAATTTAAATGTCAAATGTTGAGTATTCGTCTGTGTAACTGTCTAGTGCATTGATAACATGTGCGGAAGGAAAAATTGGATCCCGTCAGTCTTTTTAGTTTTCTGTCTGAGTTTATGCTGTAAACATAAAATGAAATAATTTATCTGATGAATATCTTCACCATGTGTCGGATTTACTTCAGTGGTTTGTAACGTTTTTCAGAGATGAACACTCTCATGATGCAGATGAGGCACACGGCACATGAACTGCGGGTCACCCTGGATCATGTTCTCCACGGAGGCGAAGGAGCAGTTGCGCCACAAAACTCTGATGAGACTATCTCTTTCCTGACTGAGCCTGAGGCAGAAATGAGAGCGCTTCATAATATACCAGAGGTCAACGCTCCTGTGTGCTGTAGACTTTGTACTTTCTTTGTATAACTGAGTTGGCAGATTGATCAGTTCATTAACATTTTGTTATCTTAGAAGAAGTTTTATGTCATTGGTGCTCATTTGAAATGTTCATTGTTTTTAAGCTCAGGCAGGCTAGCACTAATTTGTTATTTTATAAGTGGTTAATTTGGGATCAAACACCAATGAAATGTAATGTTTTTATAAAAGATATTTCTTTTTCTTTGTAGGATGACCACAATTTCATCTATCTCTCAGAGAATCTTCGAGTGCCAAAAAATCTTTATGAGCGCATTGCAGAAATTGCAGACTACAAGAAGTACACTTCAGCCCTGCTCATGATACTTTTTGACAGAGAAACGCTGGCCACCCACTCTCTGCAGGGCCGTAGGAATACCTTTACGGGAGAGGATTGCCACAAGCCACAGCTCCCACCTGAGATTTTGAAAAGTTTAATCGGTAAATCAAGGAACACTAAGGATGCCTTAGAAACATTAGCCTTCTTTGTAAATGCTGTATATGGTGATTGAAAAAAGTGTTGGCCCCCTTCCCGATTTCCTATTTTTTGTATGTTTGTCACACTTTAACGTTTCAGATCATCGAACAAATTTGAAAATCAGACAAACATAACACAATTACACAATTAAACACAAAATGGAGTTTCTATATGAAGATTTTTATTATTAAGAGGAAAATAATACAAAACTACATGGCCCTGTATGAAAAAGTGATTGCCCCCTAAAACTACTAACTGGTTGGTGCCGCCCTTAGCAGCAACAGCTACAATCAAGCATTAGCGATAACTGGCATGCCTTTTGAGCATGAACCACCTTTTTAAGGTCATGCCACAGCATCTCAATCGGATTTATGTCAGGACTTTGACTGGGTCTCTCCAAAGCCTTTATTTTGTTTTTCTTAAGCAATTCAGAGGTGGACCTGCTGGTGTATTTTGGATCATTGTGCTTGAATAGTGCTTCAGCTTGAGGTCAGAAACAGACCTTCTCCTTCAGGATTTTTTGTAGACAGCAGAATTCTATGGCGTTATTTTTGTGCCACTATTCTGAGCGCACATAAAAAGAGTTTGCAGGTGCAAGTGTTGTATTTTGAGGAGAAATTTATTTTGAGCGAAGAAAAGCTGAATTTGAGTGAACAAAACTCATTGCTGCGTGCAAAAAAATGTGTTTCAGTGTTTGCGATTATCCACACACACACAACAGCAGCCCCTCTCGCTCAGTTTTTGCATTTGCGCTCGCTCGCAATGTGTTGCTCGCGCTCTCAACATTTCTGCCCGTGCGCGCTCAGCTTGGATTTTTTTGCATCCAAGTCTGTGATTGGCTGGTTTTGTGGCACAAATATAACGGTGTAGAGAAAGAGTTGAGCGCGCACGGGCAGAAATGTTGAGCGCGCACGGGCAGAAATGTTGAGAGCGCGAGTAACATGTTGAGAGCGCGAGTAACACGTTGAGAGCAAGCGCAAATGCAAAAACTGAGCGAGAGGGGCTGCTATTGTGTGTTTGTGTGTGTGGATAATAGCAAACACTGAAATACATTTTTTTTTTTTGCACGCAGCAATGAGTTTTGTTCACTCAAATTTAGCTTTTCTTCGCTCAAAATAAATTTCTCCTCAAAATGCAACACTTGCACCTGCAAACTTTTTTTTACGTGCGCTCAGAATAGTGGCACAAAAATAACGCCATAGAATTCATGGTTCCATTTATCACAGCAAGTCTTCCAGGTCCTAAAGCAGCAAAACAGCCCCAGACCATCACACTGCCACCACTATATTTTACTGCCAGTATGATCCTTTTCTGAAATGAAAGATGAGATGAAGATGCAATGGGACACATGCTTCTAAAAATGTCAGCATTTGTTCTTGTCAGTCCACAGAGTATTTCCCCCAAATTCTTGAGGAACATCAAGATGTTTTCAGGCAAATATGAGCCGAGTCTTTGTGTTCTTTTTGGTCAGCAGTGGTTTTCTCCTTGAACTCTCCCACGGATGGCATTTTTGCCCAGTCTCTTTATTATTGTTGAATCATGAACTCTGACCTTAACTGAGACATGTGAAGCTTGTGGTTCCATAATATTGTCCTGGATGAGTCATTGGTGTGCTCTTGGAGTAATCTTGGTAGGCCAGTCACTGCTGGGAAGCTTCACCACTTTTCCAAGTTTTTCCATTTGTGTGTAATGGCTCTCACTCTGGTTCACTGGAGTCCCAAAGCCTTAGAAATGTCTTTGTAACCCTTTCCAGACTGATGAATATCTCTGACTTTGTTTCTCAAGTGATTTCTTGATTCAACAGGTCTGCCAGTATTCAGGCCTGGGTGTCTGTAGTAAAACACTTTCCAAAACAATGATTAACAAAACAAGAATCATAGTAAATTTGTGATTTAACAAGAGGGGGCATTACTTCTGAAACAGATCTGAAACATAGAGGTGTGACAAATATGCAAAACACTAGAAAATCAGGAAGAAGGCAAACACTTTTTCACACCACTGTACGTACTAATTTGATAACCAGAGGTTTCTGTTTCTTTCCTGCAGATCATGTGGCAGCCAAGTTCAGTGTTGACAGCAGCCAAATAAAAACCGCAATCCGCACAAAGTTGAACAATGAGGATAAATTATTGAAGAAGAGACTGGGGTTGGGTAAAACAGAAAACAGAGCTAATGCTGAGCAAAGCTTTTGCCAAGATGCCTCGCTTCTGCCCGACGACGGAGCAATGACAAGTGACTCTCAGTTATAGTCCTTCACCTCTGTCTTCATCCGTTGGTCACACGTATTTCATGTCTGATAGAAATAGGTCACAGATTGCCTTTTTTATCCACTATAGTTCATTCAGCATTAAAATCTAGTTCTTTATTTTTTAAGAATGATAAGTATTTATATTTTTACGTTGACAGCAGTTAATGTCTGTTAGATTGTTTTCACCTTGAGTGTCACATGGTGTCCACACCCAGACGTTCGATAGCGCTATACACTGCCACATATGTAATCATTAATACTGTAAACAAGTGTTCTTATTTAGGTTTTCTTACTGTATTTAAGAGAGTGGTTATAAGTTAATAACCTTTTAAGCTAGAATCAGTCAGTCAGCTGACCTTTACACGTGTGAGTAGGACAGGGATCTCACTTTTGCCCTGTTGTTCATTCCAACTTGTGCATTGCAGGTAATTTCAAGGTATACTGTATGTGATAACTGTTTCAAAATGTTTGTCATGTGTTTTCTGTGCTTCACTCTAACAAACAATAAAGTTTTGCAGCTGATATTTTTTCAGTTATTTGAATCTTTCTTCCATCAGCACAGTAACCTACAGTATTGTTTCCTCCTCAGCCAACAGATGTCAGTACTGACCCCTGTTTCCCCTGTTGTAGTATTGATCTACTCCGCTGAAAGGTGACTGTTACTTAAGTAAACAAAAAAAGAAAAGAAAGAAACTCGGTTAACTAAATTAAGGAAGTACTGTGTGTTAAATGGTAAATGAGTCATTACATTCAAGCAATACACCAGTGTCCTCGTTCTCTGGAGCTATGAAGAGAATAGAGGAGCAAGTGTAAGAACAAGAACAGTGTGTAACAGTCACAGCCACATACTGACTGACTGATGAACGACAGTGTGTGTGTGGGACATGGTTAATGTCAGTGGGAGGCGGTTTGATGCAGTCATCTTCGCTTGAAAGATGTGATTTGGACAACCAAAGGCTGGCTCCTCGCCCCCCCCCCCTCCCTCGGGCTAGCTGGGCTGCCTCAGTGGACTCACAGCACATCACCTCTCTCCGATACCCTCAGTCCTCCCAGGGGTCCTCTGTCAAGCCTCAAAAGCCTTTTTTTTCCTGTCGGAAATCAGCTGTTTTCATGAGAAGTTGCAACACAGCAGGATAGTTCCCGGTGGACCATTATGCACCTGCAGCAACACCTGAGTACTGAATTTGATGCTTTTCAAAGTTTCTGAAATATCAGAGTGTTTTGGAAGATTTCTAGTTTACAAGAACTTTTTAAGGACCAATTTTCAAAATGAAAGTGCTTTGATGTAAGTATATAGCTATTTGATTATATAACACTTAACTATGATGTGAAAGAATATATATTATTCTATTTGTTTGGTTCATTGCTTAAAGTAAAATGCAAAGTAAAGTAAAGCATTTCACTTTCATATTTACTTATTTCATTGATTTATTTTGTTCTATCAGATCAAATGACTGAGACGTTTGTGTAACACTTCCTGAAATTGTTAGAATTTGTTTAGCAGATTTCACTGACACTGCCTTAATGGTTTTTTTCTTAAAGTTGAGCAAGTTTAACACCAAGTTGAGCCATGCCAGAAATAAAAAAGTCTCTCAAATTATGTCATTCAGAAAAACTGGATAGATAATGCTAGTTAAGAATATAACTGTGCATCAATTCATAGGGTTCACTACACATTTAAAACCCACAAAGTCCAAGTACATTACAAGCTGATGAAATGTTGCCTTCTAGTGAATTTATTATAATGAATGAATGAATGAAATTATTAACCTAAACTTATGAACTTTCAGCATTTCAACATACTGTAGCACATGGATGGAATTTTGCAGCTGCATGTTGAAGTGTCATTCATTTTGTATCAGAATGAGCTGAGTTAACAGTTATTGGAGACCTCATTTTTAAATCTAATTAAAATTGGTCAACACTTTCAGTTTCTTGCGTTAAGTTTGAACTCTTTAAAACCTATTTGTGCAATTCAAATTCAACAGAAAAGTCAGATAATGGAATAAATGCTCATCACTAACATTATGCAAGCTTAAATACATTAAAATGGTTCTTAAGACCTTTTTTGGCTTTTAAAAAGGATTTATTTGAAAAACCAAGAGGAGCGATAAAATCAGACAGAAGTATTAAACATAGATGTAAAATAACTACAAATGTTTTGGAGAATCAAATAAAGTGAAACTGAGCAGTGGCTAGAAAAGGTAAACCTGTTCAGAAGTCATTTGTGGACTGAAGAACATCACATGCTGGGCTGCAACTGGAACATGATGAGAACGAGGACAGCCTTACATAATGTGTATGAGAATGTACATGTACTAGTCCTTCCTGGGGATAAATCTCAGTGCAAACGTGGCATGCCAATAGCTGTCCACCATAGAAGATTACAGCGGCAGAGAGAATCAGTGGATAACCAGTGGATAGAGAGCACATGTATTTAGGACACAGCGTCCTCCACAGCCTGAAACCTGATTATGATTATCAGAACAAGATAGTTAGATACATTTATGGGGGAGGCACATGAAGGGCAGCACAGACGTGAAAGTAAATGTAAACGGATTAATGTTACATTTGTTACATTGTTTTATATACTATTTCTAGATTGCTCGGTGATTAGGGGTCAGGCGTGTTCTGGTTTAAGGTCTCCTCTTTGATGGTATGGTGAAGGGTGACACTGAACACATACTAATCAATGCAGGCAGTTCACTGCAGCTGGGCTAAAACAAGCATGCTCATTATCTTTCATTTCTAAAGGATGGGGATGGATGGAGGAGAAACACAGTGTCCTCCATGAATTATTCCCATTGATCATGTTTCTCCCTCACTATAGATACAAAATGGCATAAACAGCCTAACTAATAAGGTGAACGTCTGTGTGTTTTGATGAAGGTTGTAGTGAGTACTCCTGGATGTTTGTATTTATATATCACACTGCAGAGTATGTCAGATACAGTTAGTGTGATGAGTTATGATCAATTTGACAACAAATGTAATATTGTACGTTAAAAACTGTTGTATGTAATGCCTTCTGTGGCTTTGGATGTGCTTTTTTAAATGGCTAATGCCATTGTTGTGATGTCATTAGGGTTATCTCAACTCATGCCTTGAGACTACATATGGCTTTAGGAATGCAGGTTTAAAGTTGGAAAGATGTTTAGAATTTA
This sequence comes from Mchenga conophoros, assembly GCF_057382185.1. Classification (NCBI taxonomy): domain Eukaryota; kingdom Metazoa; phylum Chordata; class Actinopteri; order Cichliformes; family Cichlidae; genus Mchenga; species Mchenga conophoros. Next base: position 24,993,715 of record NC_140530.1, read on the forward strand.
TCATTCAGAAATGATCTAATAGGTATTAAATAACCCCCTTAACAGTGCTTTGTGTAACTTATAGCGTGTATTGTTAACATTCTTTGTCCTTACTGTAATCAATATAGCTACTTGTGAAAAGGCCCGTTCCTATCAAAGAACCTGCAAACAATTATCACCCAGCTGCAGGCTATCTGAGCTCTGGAGAGCATTTTAAAGATTTTCAGCCTAAAGCTGTTCTGTTTTAGTTTGCCCTCAACTACCATCGTCATTTTAAGCTAAAGCAGTTAACTGTTTGAGACAAATTACAAAGGGCTCAGTGCAGATAAAATGAGCAACTACTGGGTGAATACAGACGAGGATTTAGCAAAACTTATTGGAAAGTAGCTCCAAATTTGCGAAATAATACGTAATGCTTTACTAGAAAGTGTTTCCACTGTGCAAAAGTAAAGCCATCTGATGCAAATGAAAAGATGCAAAATTTGCCATTGATATATTTATCCTTTTCTTCATTTTGTCTTTACAGAAGTGAGGTGTATTTCTTTTGATGTCTGAAGAACTTTTTAGCTTCGTCGCTTAACAATGGGAGCCACTGGAATACAGATCTTAACTCGTTCTTTATTATGAATCATGGAAGAGTACAGTTCATTTGTGACTGAGTACAATGAAAGCACTGCCGCTTGGCCAATAGAGCCTTCTGCACCCAGCAGACACTTAGGAAATGTTCCCAGCCCACAAACACGTCTCAAGGACCTCATGGGATTATTTTTCATGGTGACCCTAAATTTTCTTGCACTTCTGGCCAACACTGCTGTTCTTGTGGTTGTCATCAAAGCCCCTCATCTCAGGAAATTTGTATTTTTGTGCCATCTTTGTGCAGTGGACCTTCTGTGTGCCATCTTGATCATGCCACTCGGCATTGTGTCCAGCTCGGGGTACTTTGCTGGTGTGGTGTTCACTATGCTGGAGTGCCAGATCTATGTCTTCCTCAATGTAATCCTCATAGCAGCCTCCATCTTCACCATCACAGCTATTAGCGTGGAGCGTTATTACTACATTGTTCACCCCATGCGATATGAGGTCAAGATGACGCTGAAGCTGACTGCAGCTGTGATGGTGATAGTGTGGGTCGCTTCTGCAGGGCTGGGATTGTCTACTGTGTTTGGATGGCCGTCTTATGGCAGCCTGACCTCCGTCAGTGCAGCACACTGCTCACTGTACTGGAGCAACAGTGACCACAGGCGTATTTTCTCTGTGCTCTTCAGTGTCACCTGTTTCTGTCTGCCAGCAGTTGTGATTTTTGCTGTCTACTGTAATATCTACAAAGTGGCCCGTGTGGCTGCCCGGCAACATGGACCTCTGCCCTCCTGGACAAACAGTCAACTGAAGCATCGCTCTGACTCAATAAACAGTCAGACTACCATCATTACAACTCGCAATGCCCCACGCAGGATTACCCGAGAACGGCCTTTCGGGGGTGGTAAGGCTGCTCTTACTCTGGTGGTCATTGTTGGGCAGTTTCTAATCTGCTGGCTGCCTTATTTTGCCTTCCACCTTCATTTGATACTTGATGCAACACCCCAGATCCCTGATGACCTGGAGGAAACTGTCACCTGGCTGGCATATTCGTCATTTGCTATTAACCCTTTTTTCTATGGGCTTCTAAATCGGCAGATTAGGGAAGAGCTTTGTAAACTAAGGCGCTGCTACTCGACTCGGCCAATGGAATTGCCAGCGTCCAGCCAGGAGGGCTCGGGTCATGAGAACTTCTTGCAGTTTCTCAACAGGACCAGCTGCAGTTTAGAGACACGTCCAAGCTTTGCTACTCCCAGTTCTCTGGATTATACTGGGCAGACTGGTTTCAGGATACCAGGACAGATTCCAGAGGAGTTCAGTTAGATTTTGCTCTACTGTACCTCAGTGTTGTGCCACAAATAATTGAAAGTTTGGGGGATTAAGTTATTTAAAGATCATATGCAATATGACAAGCAAATTTTTGCAGACAGTAATAACAAGTGAGAGACAGCATACAGAAAAAAAACTGTTTTCGTCTTTGAATCGTTTCTATAAAGATTCAAAGAAGTACTAAATGGACTTTTAAAAAAAGCATTGTTACTGTGGTGAAACAAGCCTTAACGAGTCCTTAAAGATCACTTTAATTTTATTAGCTAGCCTAAAGTAAAGTTACTCTTTATCTACAATCAATAGTTCTGTTTTATGAAAATGAATCAACACAAGTAATTATTACACAATCAAATGTTGTCCTATTGTATTTATATTCCAGGAATTTATGTAAATGTTATTTATTATACACAAACAGGAGGAAATATTTGTTTTGTTCAAGGATATTTTATTTCTTATCAATTTAAATGTGAAAATAAATTTCTGGCATTTTAATAATGTTGATAAACAATGTTTGTACATTAGAAATAAGTATGAGATTTATATAAAACTTTTTTTTAGCATGTTGGTCTAAAATCGGATCTACTTTATTCTCTGGTGAAAGATGTTCGGGATTATATACAGTTATGTAAACTGCATGTCTTCATTTCTTCTTCATGTTTTGTATTCTGTTAACATTAACTAATATACCACATAGTTAATTAATCTCACAGAAACAGCCTCTAAGAGTGCACTGGGGCTGCTAGGCTGTTGTGACCATGATTCAACAGCCAACCCAAGTCCTTCAGGCATATTGTTAAGGTTTGCTTGAGTTTACTTTCTGCAAGAGATAACTAATACGTGCCTAAAGACACTCATTTGCCCAATTTATGTTCGACAGTTTGTCTCAGGACAGACATTGTGGGTTTGAATTTATGGTTTCTGACCTCCGTGCCCTCCCTGTGCCCACTTATGAAAGCACTGTAAGTAAAATTGAGCCCAGTTAAAACATCATTATATAAGCAGAAAATGCCATTTCATAATAGATGAAGTGGTTGTCTCTAATAACATTTAATATGAGTACATGAGCAGATTAACAGCAAAGAATTTGTAATTTTCTGTATTTACTTACAATCAGCTTGGCAATTGACTTCTGGTGTATGAAGTTATTCTTATTAAACTTTGATGTTTATTTATTTAGATAAGTCATTAGAGACAGTTTAATGTTTCTGATGATTTGTCTGTTGTGAATATTTTGAGGCTATGCACAGCTTTCCCACAGAGATTAGACTTTTGGGATAACATCAGGCAGACATGCTTATGTGGACAAATGAAAAGATAAACCAGTAAGCCAATAAATTAAATACATGGTGATTTGCAGAGATCTTAAAGAGAGAAATAACAATTGGAAGAGTGACAACTGCATACTGAAAGGCAGCAGAACAGATAACTCCTCAACACACACAATACACAAAATGTAATAAGACACATGCACACACACACATGCACGCATACACACAGTAACTGAAATCCAGTTTATAGACATCTAGATATGTTAAAAGTGAGATAACGCTGCCTTTTTATGGTGTCTGGCTGTAAACACGTTCAAGTAAGTGCTGCGGAGTGTTAGTCTCTGATAACATTGGTGTTGTTTTCACCATGTGTGTGTTTGTGTATGTGTGTACATGTTTAGACATCTTTGTGAGGACAGAAAATTGGCATGCTACCATACTTGTGGGGACCAACAGTCACTTATGGGAACAAAATGCCCATCCCCACAAGTTTGAAGGCATTTTTGAGGCTCAAATGTGGTTTTAGTTACAATTAGGTTATGGTTACGTTTAGGCTAAGGGTCAGGGCTAGGCAATCGTTTTTGAAGGTTAGAGTTAGGGTAGGCAGCTAGGGAAAGTATTTTCTCAATTAGATGTGCTCACTAAGATATGTGTGCGTGTGTATAATTAACAAAATGCAATGACTTTCAAAACATTTAGATCCCTACATTTATCGGAAAATACAGTATAAAGATAAAAAGACAAGAGGCAAAGCTGGACGTGGCAGAGTTGCTAAGATTTTTGTGATCAGGATGGACAGCATTAGAAGTGAGTATATCTGAGAGACACCTCAGCTTGAGTCTTTTGGAGACAAAGAGACAAGGGTGAAATGGTTTGGACATGCGCAGAAGAGGGACAGTGAATATACTGCACAAGGGCTGTTAACTATGGAGGTGTCAGACAAGAAGAAAAGAAGAAGGCCACAGAGGAGTTTTACGGGTGCAGTGGAGGAGGGCATGCAGATTGTTGCCCTGACAGAAAACTATGCCAAGAACAGGGTGAGATAGAAGCAGATGATCCAATTTGGTCACCCATGATGTGAGCAACTTAAAGAAGAACGTGAAGAAGCAAAGAGATAAGTGATGATAAAATGCTGCTGATTGATGAAAGAAAAATAAAATACATTTTGAACTTGATACCAGAAACACATTTAAGAATGAAAAAGAGCTTAAAAATGCTTAAGAAGCTATTAAAGAGTGTGTGGGATAAATAGTTCAATGTGAAATTGCAAAGGATTCGAGGATTTATAGTTCATCCCATCATTAAAGGATTTACAGAATCCAGAGAAATGAATACACACAGGACAAGCTAGATAACCAATATTGAATGTTTGTGACCTTTGGCCCTTATGTCACACTTCATAAAATCATGTGACGAGACACGTCTGGTCTCAGGAACCGTTGGTAATAAAGGTGGTTCAGGTGAGCTTTCATTGAAAGTCCACAAAGGAAAGAGACGACTGGACAAAGAGGACCAAAGGACTATTGGATCTTAAAAAGCTCCCTTATCCATCAGGGATTACCACAGCAGATCCACATGTTTGATTTGGAATTAGATTTTAGTTTCTTGGGTTGTTTTTTTTAAATGATGTCCCTCCTGCCACAGCCCGACTTTGTGTACTCTCTCAGAATTAAACAGGCTTCACTTGTTAGGAGAATGTGCAAACCACGACAGTGTTTGTGTGCTACAAAGTAACACATCACTTTGTATTAGATATAATAATGTTTTAAGTAATAATTTGTAATGTGTTAAGACAAGTAACACATTACAAATTATCACATTACTTTGTAGCGCATCAGCTCATCACATTACATTTTTCACTAACACATTACAGTAATGCATTACTGTAATCAATTCAGTAATTACATTACATTTGAAATAAAATTACTTGCATTACAAAGTTGTCTGACTGGCAGTTATCTGCATGCTGGGTAAATACAGTTCCACCCAGCATGGATTCCTGCACTTGCACTATGCAGGAGAAGGAAAATCACAGCGTGACACTGTCATACTGCTTAACAATTAAATAACATTTAATATGTAATACATTACTGTACTGAATAGTAAGTATGCTGAAAAGACTTAAAATTCTTCCCTTTCTATACCCAGTGCTGTTTGTTTGCTGGAAGGCCTGCTTTGGTGTTTCACAAAAGGATGAATGATGCTCTGACATAATAATGGGAGAATCACTTCAGAAGAATCAAAGGGAGAAGGTTTGATTGATGGTGCTGTCAGATGGTGCGAAACAAATTATTTTGCCAGAACTTCCTCTTATACAGTAACAGCATTTTCCTAGAGTTTCCTCAGAAGTGCATACAAACTAACACAACAGGTATTTAACCTTGTTCGCAGTGCTCACAGAGCATAACCTCCTGCCCAGTTTATTCACAATCGATAGAATAATTACTGTCCAAAAGCAGGAAAGAATGTAAAACAAACAAAGCTATTGATAAACTTGATTGACTTATAGAAAGCCACATTAAACACTCAATAAATTGTTTTGTTTTTTAATTTAAAAAAAATAATAATTTAAAAAGAGAAAAAAGTAAATGGATTCAAAATTCAGATTATTCTGACATTTAAAATGGCAATTTCTTTCCTTCATTTCATTTCCATTTCTGCTCTGCATTTCCTTTTTGAACTGGCTTTAATGAGTCATTTCACTTTCTGCTGTTACGCTCTCCATTTAGCCTCTCAAACCAAAGGAACACAGATTAGCTGTGTGATAGGATGTAAGGAGTTCTGCAAATTGGCTGCAAATTGACACATCTGGTCAAATTATGCAAAATAAAATAATTCACTCAGATAATCCTGCTTAGAGAGCAGCAGCAAGAGCAACAGTGCTTCACTGACATGAAGTCCTCTTGGCATAATGTAGATGGTTAGCAACCAGCTGTTTTTCATGGAACTAGTTCTGTCGAATCTACTATATTTGAACCAGTGTTGCCAAATGCTTTATTTTTATATATATTTTTTATATTTTAAGCTTAGGTTCCAGCCCCCCTGGGACCCCAAACTGAATAAACAGAAAAGAACTGACTGGATGGATATTTTAAGCTTTTCTGTTATATAGTCATGCCAAGTGTTGGGGATGCCGGTGCTTCGTATCAGAGCTGCTTTGCTGACCTGCAGATGTTCATACATGATACTGTGGGAATCATGACATAACGGTCAGTCTGACCTATTGTGCTGAAAACAGCTGGACCGGCAGGTGCTGAGAAGAAACACTGTCTGACATCTCTTGTGCCCCACATAAAATGCTACTGCTGGCAGAAAAGGATCTGAGCTTCAGCTGGCGTTAAAATATTAGATTATTTAAAGCAAACATAATATTTCTCCACTCAGTGACATGAATTTCTTTATTGTGAGTCTGTGATTTGCACAGTTTTTCCTCTATTTTAGTCTATAAGGGAAAATGTGATAATGCAGCATTCTTCCACATAATATTTTCTTTTACAAGTCTTGGACACAACATGCATGATCACATTTGATTTAAGTTGTGACAAAATAGTACTGTCTGTCTTTGTTTATCCTACTAGTCTGAAGTAGGTGGACATCAGTTAAAAAGAGGATTTCACGTAATTCCACGCGGCAGCTGGGATTTAGCAAAATTTGACTCAGAATGTAATGACAGTTGCCTGGCTGTGTGAGTATGTTCCTGGGTCACTCTCGACCAAATCTGATCAAACCACGTCTACACAGCCCTCATATAAAAGGTTTACTAAACAGGAAACAGGAAGCTAAAAAATCAACACCATCAGAGATGAGGTGATGGTTCACGTGGTCCTCTGCAGTGAAGTCTTCATGAAATCTGCACCTGACTATGGGGGCTGGGCCCTCTGACGCTTCACTTCATTTAGAAGGATGAATAAAAGAAAGTCCAAAAGAGCATTTGATTTGCTGCTCTGTATCAGAGCTGTGACTGGAGGCTAGTGTGCTGCTCTACGTGTGTTGCAAAGCAATATTATCGTCCTTGAACCCTTAAACCCTCATAATAATAAAATCTGAAAATAACCTTTTCTCCTAAATTTTTCTTTCTCTATTTTTAGCTTTAAATTTACCTGTTTGAAAATACCTAAACTGTGACACCATTTCTTTACAGTGTTTTGTACTCCATGCAATTTATATAAAAAGAAAGTAAGTAGTGTAATTTGTTATATAAAAAGTATAAATCATGTTCCAACTATTACATACAAGTTTATTTAAAAATATGTTTCAGTAAACATGACAAAGACAGTACTGCTCCCAATTATTTGTTTATTAGCTGAAGCTTATCTTATCTTGCAAGCCCTCAGAATTGTAGCCTTGGGGTAAGAATAGCATTATTCAGTGAGCTGGGATATTCGTGTTTCTTTTTCTATCTTTCCCTCATGGTTGCTTCTCCCCTCTCTCCCTATCTGGCTGCTTCACACATGCACTCACCGTCTGCTGACCTCACCTGTGAAGCCGGAAACAAACAAACCCCATCTGGTGAAGTGTGCAGTCCATTAGCATACCATTGTCTCCTGCACCAACACAGGAAATTCACTGCCATCCATACACTGTGTTCTCTCTCTATCTCCATCCAGCAGGCAGAAATTATCATTACCATGGAGACCGTAGAGTGCTCATCACAGAGTAGAGCACTTATCCCCAACTCTGAACAAATGTACAGTTTGTTACATACTCGACAGCAGGTTGTTACGTAGCGCCATGTTCATTCAGTCTTTCAGATCAGGCTTGGCTTTTTCCCCCATTTTATTTGTTTCTTTAAACTGTTTTTCAGGATTGAAAAGAGCAAAACTTTTTAATGCATTACTCTTAATATTGATCAAGATATGATTACTCAATTTTTATGTGCTTTTTTTTTCTTTTTTTTTTGGACATAAAGGTAAAGGGTGATAAAAGTTACAAAAGCCATCATCCATTTACAGCCATTAGAGACAATCTACCATTTCATACTGCAAAAGTTTAATTCATTCAACCACATATTTACATTTAGAATATTGTGCAACCGCTTGGTCAGAACACCATCTACAACCGTCAAGCCACTTATATACAATTGTCTAATTAAACTTTGGATAGGAAGTCAGAAAGCTGCTATGTTCTTAAGAAATTAAATATGTTAAGTTTTGGTCCTTATATTTAATTTGCTCATCTTAAACTCATTTAGTTTTGAGCCAGGGAACCCATGGAGTGTCTGGTTGGAACTGTGGGCTGCCATTATGTAAATCCTGATGTATGCACTGTGATAGCCCCTGTTAGAGTTAATGAATGCAACTGGAAGCTCCTGGCCCATCTCTAAAAGCTGGCTGCCTCAGTTTTTGCTCTCTCTCCATCCACCCAGCACCATGCTATTTGCCTTGCTGATATAAGCTTCTTTTATTTTAGGTTCTACATTGTACAACATCATACACCAATATTTACTGTATAGATTTTGTTTCTTACTATCTCTTGTGTATGTGTTGCTTAGTTTTGTGTATCTTATATGGTCTGATTGGATGAGTATTTGACCTACTGATAGCAGTGAACCACGATGTAAATATTACTTGTACAGAACTGGATAGCATTTCAGTGTTTAGATTAGGAACAGGCAAAGATAAGTAGTTAATTTCCATAAAAGGCCAGATAGGGGCAGTGTTGTCTCGTAGTTAAAGGCTTTTTAGATGCAGAAGTAATGGAGCCTATGAATAACATTTTAGAATCAGCATGACAGGAATTCCAGTATCACTGCATATGTTCGGTTGAAATCCTTTTTAGTTCTGCATCTCTGCCTTGTTGTATTACAAACAACTAAAGTAAAAGATGAAGGAAATCATTTAGTTTCAGTCTATGATACTGTAAGGTCATTGCAATGCACGGATTCCTGAATTGATTTTTTTTTATTGTTTACAGTTGCCAGTTAAATAAAGCTGAATTGACCTTTATACTTTAGTGTCTGTCTGTCCCACTTGGGCGTATCAGTGTATACAGAGCTATCTCTGTTCATGCCCATAGTATTTATATCCTCCTCCCATATCTTCCCACAGCAGAGGAAAATGATCTTCACTTGAAAGACCATCTGCAAATACCACCCAGGGCACTGTAACGTTCCCAATATAACCTCCCGGCACAGCCGGCTGGGCTGTTCCAGTCAATGGCCTCACACAGTCTGGAGTGTTACTAATGTAACAATTTCCCACTCTGTTTTTCTTTGGTTGTGCTTTTTTTTTTGCATTTAATTAACACCATGATGAAAGGGGACGATTCAGAGGAAGTGGATATAGATTTGGGGGACTCCAGTGACCCTGAAGACTTTGAAAATGGGGAGCAACGTGAGACACTGTGGAAGGCCTCTCCTGCTATGGAAGAGGAGGAAAACATTCACACGTCTACACTAGTGGAAATCAGTGATACCAAGCCGCTGATTAATGCAAGAGACCCCCGAGGTATCAATGACTGCCTTAAGGTATTGCATTCTTTCTGCAGTAGCTCTATTAAACTTTATCTCATGGTCTATCTGTACATTTGTCATGCTGCACATTAGCTGAAAAAAACAGAAAGCACTTAAATATTCTTTAGGTGACGTTTGAGGATGTTATAGCTGAGCCGGTATCAGTGCGGAGCGGTGACAGAGTGTGGATCTGGAGCCATGCCCTGTTCGAGGTGTCTAGGATTTGGATTTACCGGATAGTCACAGTATTTTTGGCCATTCCTGTGTCAATAATCTCTGGACTCCTGTTCGCCATCCTCAGCTGTCTTCATATCTGGTAGGTTTAGATTCGGACCTCTAGGTTAGTAATTAAGATTTTTGTTTTCAATTAAAGTAATGTACAGGTGACCTTTTGTGACCGCTTATTGAGCCTGCACACACAACAGTGAAAGAATGCATTACTATACATTTTAATCTTTCCCCAGTACACATCATACTGTGGTATAGCAGCATGAACTAGACAAATTTTTTCTTCAGCTTGATTTTTTTTCCCAACCATCATAAAAGACTAAGCCTTCCTAAGACTGACACATACAGCTGCGGTCAGAGAATATAACATCCTCCTCCATAATGGTTGTTATAATTATAAACTGACACAGAAATGAACCATGCCAACATAAGTGCATTTTGCCTCTGTTGGGTGGCTCCCTAAATTGGCACATGGTCATCAAAACATATCCGAACCTCCGGCCTCGAGGCTAAAGAGCCACCTGACCCCTCTGGAGATGAGACAAGAATCTGAGAAATATTGATGGGGAAAAATTTTCTATAATGCTATTAAAGTGTCACTCCATGGGCGATAGCTTCCGTGGCCTGGAGGGAGCTTTCAAATCGCTCAAAGAAATGACCTCGATGATGTCAATTAAAACCTTGTGGTTATGTGAAGTCTGAAAGACATGACTGCTGAAAGGTGGGATGGGTCTGATTCAAGCCCCCCTCCAATTTTGTTTTGGGAAGCCAGGTGTTTTCCGAGCTTTTCTGCATTAGGATAACTTTAAGATGCCATATAAGTACTAATCTCTTCACTTCATTGTTGAGAAAAAAAGTGTTATAGCAGAGTGTTATATATTAATTCAACATGAGAAATTAGAAATAGGAAATTATTACTGTTACATATTAAAACAAACATTTTTGTGTTCTCTTCTATGACAGGTTGGTTAGTCCCTGTATCCAGTGTCTCCTTATTGGCACTCGCTGGCTGCAGAGCCTATGGAGCATTGTCCTTGGTGTCATTGTACAGCCTTTTCTCACAAGTGCTGGAAAATGTTGTGGTGGCTTCAGCATTCACCTGGCCAAAGAATGAGACTCACATGTGAGAAGCACTTCAAGACTGCAAATGCTCATTGACATGGACAAGTGCACTTACTGTTGTGTGGTCACGTGGACCCAAACCAAGCAGCATTTAAAAAAAAATACTTTATCCAAAATGTAACACCCATTATTTATAGCTATTATTAAAGTTCGATAGTATCTGCTGAGACTTGAAGTAAAAAATCAATGGTGACGCAATTCTTCGTTTCACATTCGGGATGTGAAACCATTTTAGTGACTCTTTTTGCTCAGCATGTAGTTCTTTTTTCACTCTGAGGGATTATAGTTTAAGAAATGCATGCAGAAATCATTTTTTGCAATTTGAATATTACATAATATGTAATAGAGTTTGGGCTTTTCAAGATCTAGGTTTGAGGATGTATGAAAAGGGGCTTTAACAATACTTTGTCTAGTCAGAAAAAAAGAGTTCAGTTACCTTGTACCAAGTGTTGAAATGAGTTCTACTTTGTCAATGAAAAAATATTTGATTGTGCAAATATCTTTCATTTCACAATTTTAATTACTGGACATGAGCTTCTCCTCTATCACGGCTCAGTTGTGGTCATAGAGAAAGAAACTTTATAATTGTTAAAGGTTTAGCATTGAACAGAATATCAAGAATATGTTTCTGAATAATAATAATTAATATTTGATGTATTGTCCTGGAAGGAAATGAAAGTAAAAGACATGGTTTAATATGGTTTTTAAACTAATACACTTTTAGACTTATTGTTGATATTAAAAAGACATTATTAAAGCATTTTTCAAATACAACGATGATATGCTCTTTTGTTGCAACATCCCTAATATAAGGTTAAGTTTTCCTGTGTCATCTCTTTATCTTCTTGCTTGAAGACAAATGACCATGCAGGGAGATACTGTATATCCAGTTAGTTATTGTGATGTGTCAAGATTGCCTACAGTACATTTAGCAATTTGAGGCAGCAAACACTTGATTGAAATAGGTGTTTCTGATGTCACTCTTCCACTCCCACAGCTGTCACTAACAACAGGCAGGAACAGATGTGCAGTGGCATCCACATTCACACGACAGAGATCGACTTCACTGGCACACTTTATTGTTGCAGAAATCCATGCACATCAGAATTTACTGTGGCATATGCTATGTCTAAGAGAAATCTCTGTTAGATATAATATCTATAGACAGACAGGATGGCAGAAAGTGGACAGATAACTATCATTCATGACTTATGAAATTTACTGTGTGATGGTATTGGACCAATTACGTATTTGCAGATTTATTTCCACACTGATTTGAGCTTTTGAGGAAAAAAAAGTCTTTGTGTCTTATAAGTGTGAATTATGAAACTTTGGTTGGTTTGGAGGGTTCAATCTTCAGGTCAAATTAGTATAACTTCACCCGAATCACAAATCAGAGCACTTTCCCTCTCGCAGACAGACTGTTTTTTATTTGACAGCTCTACTGCTGACACTAATGCCCCAACCCTTTTATATAATCCCCTCCTCCACCTTAAAGCTTCTCCCTGTGGAGGCTATACACTACAATGTTTTCTTTGACAATTCACAACAAACATATATGAATAAACGTAGCTGACCTTTCACATCACACATTACATATTACCTTACCTTTACACATATTTTTTGTTGCAAAGAAAGATGAAAATGATAACAAATTCTTTTTAAATTTTACATCACATTTTGTTCAAATTCTATACACGATATATATAAAACACCATTTGTACTGTTTTCTGTCACCAGTGGGTGCAGGGTGTCATCTGGACAGGAAGTTTACATTGTCAGTTTAGCTCGATTCAAAATGTTACAGAAAAAATGTGCAGCAATAGCCAGCACACTGCCTCTGTAGTCAGTTAAATGGGTGAAATGGGTAGCTGTATGAGTGCTAGATTACTTGATTGCACGAAGCTTGCATGGCTTTTAGCTGGCTTTTCAGTGTACCATACTGGATGTGCGTGAGAGGCTCCTCTGACTGTTGGTGTTCTTGTTAACGTAAGTGGAGGAGCCCCTTTTGTGTCTGCACTGTTGATCACAGCTGCACGAGCATTCTGTCAGGTACCGTCGACAGCAGCAGAAGAAACACTGCATCAGGTCATGGAATAGGTGACCCGCGAAGAACATGTAAATCCACGGGTTACAGCAGCTATTGAGACTGGCTAGCAACATTGCAATGATGAAAGCCATGTCTAGGAAGACGGAGAGAAACAAGAACATGTAAGAGGTTATTTTGAAAGACTTTTTTTTCCCTCTTCATACATTCTTCTTTTAGTCTGTTATTTCCCAGAAAAGCCACAACCAACATTGAACTGACTCTACTAACAAATATCAGCTGTGTAGCTCGACTGATCTTATCCAGATGATATTAAAAACATATGAGTGACACGCAGCGTTAAACTGGATAACATGTTTTGTCATAAACATGACCATTGGCACAATAATTTACAACCACATTGGCGTTCAGTCCTACAGATATATTTACCAAATAATTTGAAACAAATACATACCCAACAAATACACTGTCTTCCTGTTTTAAATTGTGTATTTTTGAAACTTTCTTTTAATACTTTAGTAGCAAACTACTTTTTTTTTAAAGATTTTGATCATCTGTAGAAACCACCAGATGTGAGAATTATAGCTACAAACAGTGCGGAGAAGCGTTAAGAGACAAACTAACACGTATCTAGTTGTCAGCTTTTCACTGCATTTGCTGACAGTGATGAAAATAAAGATGGGAAAAATACCAGACCTTGCCACCATGAATAAAATGAACAGTTTAGAAAGAAGAAGTGGGTTGATCTTTAAAAAGACTAGCAAGTCTTTCCCCATCACAGTAAGATGTAATCACTCGATGCTTAGGTTTGAAAGTTTGTTTATTCATAAGTTGTTCAAGCTTCACGAGGCTCTAGGAAGGGTAATGGCAATTTATTACTTGAGCCAACACTTTTAGTTTGTATTTAAATATCTGAACAACTACTTTATAGTCTAACAACTTAAACACCCTGCTTTTTCATCAAGCCCCACCATCTGATGTAATATTTTAGGATAGCATATCTAATAGTGTGGTTGATAATCTTTTAGGTCACTAAAAGTACTGGGTTGGGGTCATAAAACCCAGTAAAACCACTGGGGCCCTTTTTAATGCTTAATTTCATGTATGTATTGTAAATCTGTCAATCTGATGTACTTATTGTATACCCACATTATTCATACAGAATTATATTAGCTGACAAGCTAATGCAATTCAGACTTCCTCCTCCAAAAAACATTTTGGATCATAAAAATGAAACATGGTAGCTGCTGGATGCCTCACAGATAGAACTTTAGGTTGCTTGAAAACAAATATGACGAACAGCTTCGATTAAAAGAACCTGTCCTTGGTGGAAAAAATACAGCTTTTTTTTTCATTCACTCAATTGATTACATTCCAATTATTAGAGCCCTGGAGTACACTGAATAAGCACATAATCTGAAAAGTGGAAAGAGGACAACTTCCAAGTCCCCCCTCTTTATCCTAAATAGGGTGAGAGAGATTTAGAGCTTGCTGGCGTCGGTCCTCAAGCACTGACCCATTCTCTTCCCTGTACTCTGAGTCCCCACAGTACTTTGCTTTATTGTGAGAGGTGTGCCAACCAAATGGCCCATCAAAATTCTGAAAAGTGTTTAACAGCCTGCCCAGAGTTGTAAAATCATTTGGTGCAAGAAATCCTAGCCACTGGAAATACAGAGGGGAAAAAAACTGAAAATGACAGCATTCAACTTTTCCTTTTTATATTGGTACAATGCATTCATCACTTTCTGAAATGAAAGAAAAACATTTATCTTAACTCCTTTTCAGCATTGTGATTTACTGCTCTTTTCAGGAGAAATATAAAGGATGAGATGTCAACTTCAAAAACAGAGCTGCTGTCACTTTGTGGAAGAACAGGCTCTATATCAAAGATAAGTTTGAGGATAAAAAGTTAAGAAAACATTGCAGGAGTGCAAGAAGCCACATTCTCCTCCATTATCAGTGAATCCTTTGGAAGTTTTACAGTGTGATGTTATGACTGAAGTGCAGGCCCTGGAAAAAAGTTCACAGGTTTCATGCTGGATCAAATGCCCTGATAAACACGACCTTCATGGAGTCTTAACCCATGTGGCATTACTTCAAAGAGACTGCAATGAGTCAGAAAATATAGAGAATCTAAATTATCTTTACTTTTGCATATAGATTTGCACAGAGACTTTCCTTGGAAAAGTATTTTTTGAAATCTAAAAGAATTTGATGTGCACTGAAACCACAAAGCCTGATTTAAATTCAATCTGTTGTCTGCCTCTCATAAAACTGCTCCAGTTCCACAAATTATACTGATGTATTAAGCCCCACTGTATTTTTGTTATGCCCTGTAAATAGTACCAGAGGCAGACCAGTCACTCACTCTTATGATTTACTTATGCAAGCATGACTATATGTCAAAGGAATTTTTTGTAACCCTCTACTGATTTATAAAATTTTTGAGCTCCTTAAGCAATGCTTTCTTACTTGCTTCAAGTTAAAAAGTATAATTACAATTAAAAAGGCTTTTTAAAATTTACCAGAGTGGGAACAGTAGAGAAATGATTCTACAATAACAGTCTGCTGATAAGATAATAATATGTGCAACACCGAAAGAGGCTTCCCCGCTGCTTGCATGACAGACAGAGACGTGGCAAAGATTAAGTCAGTGGTTGGTTTGGAAACCCTTCTCCAGTCCTTGGCTTGGCTTTGTTCGTAATAAAAAAGACTGATCAATTTAAAGTGATTGCACTGTTCGTTCCCCTATTCTGCATTATTATTTGGATTTACAAATATTAAATATATGCTTAATATTAGAGTGTTAAATCCGGTAACATTGCTATCCCACTGAGTTATAAAGAAGGAAACAAGTTTTTATTGTGGCTGCTTAATGGCAAAATATATGTGTAACTTTTTTCAATTATTGTTCAGGTGTATTTATTGAGAAACAGATGATACTGCTTGACCTGAGTAAACCAAGAAGATGAAGACAGAAAAAATTTTGAAAGTTGATATAATATATGAATGTGAGACCAACATAAATTTTCTTTATTTCTAAAGTTTTATTCTTTATTTCTAAGCCACTAAACGTACTTTTTGTGTCCACAGATAATACTTATATTGCTAAATGCACTCTGACAAAAAATACTTCAATACTTCAAGCAATCTGGAGTCCCTAATATAACACAGCCTTCTGGGATTTTTTTCTTTTTAGATATATTTTAAATGTAATTTGTGCTTGTTTGACACATTTTTGGCCTTGGTATTTTTTATTTTTTTTAAATGAGAGCAACAGGAAAATGATTATTCTGGGGGGAAAGTCTGGCCACCAAAACATTGATTGGAATCTCTGAAAGCTCTGAATGCACATTTGTGGATGTTTTTAAGATAATGCAGCTTGAATGTCTACTTTAATGGCAAACTGACAAGATCTGAGGAGTATATCTGAACAAACAGTTCAATTAAATGGATATTAGACAAAATAGCACTGGGAATTGAGACAGAAACGCTTTGATGTTCTGGTACATTTACTCCCCTAGAGGCTCTGAGGTCTTTCTTCAAACTGATAACCACTGTGAATGTTACTCCCATCCATTTCTGTTTACTCTGGGGAAGTCTGATTTTAAACACCATTGTGTTGCCTTGAAAGAACGGCGGATTGCTTGTGCATTCCTAAAGATGTGTTGTGAGGTGGAAGAATGATTTTTGTTTGCGTGGGACACTTGTGGAACAGAATTTTTTTTTTCCCTATTAAGTGCTTTTGGCAAGAAAAAAAAATCAACACCATTAATCTTGGACAAAGACGACGCATTAGTCATTGTGTCACTAAGCACTTTGCCCACAATAGAAGGAAGAAAACGGCGTCATAAACCAATAAATATTGCCATTAATCAAAATGTGTAAACACTTTAAAAAGAAAAACTGTTATGGTAAAACGAAGGCCGTTGGGTGCGCTTTTACCTTCTCTTGGTGCAGCAGGATCCCATGCCGACCACATCTGGACAAAGAAAAAAGGAGTCCAGCACACAATATAAGCAAGTACCACTACAAATGTCATTTTTACTGTGCGGATCTTAGCCTTCGAAATGAGTCTCACGCTGCTCACACGAGAAAAAGGTTGGGCGCCTTTGGAGGGCCTTGGAGTGAGAGCCAGAAAGTGCTCCCTTCTGGTTTTTAGATTGAAATTCTCCCATATTTTAAAACATATCAAACCATAGCAGATGCTTAAAATGGCCACTGGGAAAATGTAAATGCTCAAACTCATCCAAGTGATGTATGCTTTGGCACCCCAAGGCTGCACGAAGTCCCCCCAGCAGTCATACACACCATTACCGACCTCCCTAAGAGAAAATATGTAAGCTTGAGGACTGCTGAATATCAGGCTGAGCATCCAAGAGGCGATCACACAGAAGCGGTCTTTTTTCTTGTGCACGGAGCGAAGTGGCTGGCAGACTGCCAAGCACCTGTCTATCGACATTAAAACCAGCATGTACGTAGACGCAAACATACCCACGACCTGGAGGTATTTCACCAACCTGCACAGCAAATCGGGTCCATAGAAGCGAAAAGTGATATCCCAGATGAGCTGAGGTAAAACCTGAAAGATTGCAACTACAAGGTCTGCGATGCTCAGGTGCTTCATGAAGTAATACATCCGAGACTGACTGTGCTTGGTGGTGTGAATAGCCCACAGGACGCACATATTGCCTGTCAGCGCGAGAAGCAGCACAAGGACCAGAACGGTAACTTCCACTTTAGCCACTTCTTCATTTCGTTTCAGAGGGTTCACCGTGGTGTTTCCTACGTAGCTTTCATTTTCACGACTTGAGCTGCTCCATGTGAGATTGTGAGACCAACTGTACTGCTCGCGTAAAAGGTCTTCCATCGTGCGTAAAAGCGCCACTTAGGCGCAGCCAGCAGTCACATCACAAACCCAGGTTCGGGACCTCTATCAGCTGTGTTAGCTTAGTTTCCCTACGTAATTTTCTGCCAGCACACCCCGCTATTATTATTATTTTCCCTTTCTGTTTAATAATCCGAACTCAGGACTGCAGTCTGCAGAGAGAAGGGAAAACATTATTATTGAAAACTCTTGGTCATTGCACTTTAATCTTTAAACTAATAAACAGTAAATTAACGAAATAACAGTATTTAAGTGATTATGTTCAAAAGGCGCTCACCCACTAAATCATCCTATCTTCTCTTAGGGACTTTGGAGCACCACTGTCCTCATCACTCGCTGCCTCCAGTTTGATGTCTGATCTACCGAAGCTCTGCTTGCTACCAGTGTCAGTAACCCCCTCCCCTCGTTTCATTTTCCTTCGAAGGAAACTGCTTACTTGGGTATGGACCTTATAGTTCTTTCTGTCTCGCTCTTCCTCCCCCATACGTTCACTTAGTGTAAGCTTTGACAATGTGAAATACTTTGAGCCAAATCATCCCAATAGCCTAAAAGCAGTGTCATTTTTGTTTCACAGTTTCACAGTTAGTGCTTTCAGCATCTACATTATTTAAAGCGAGCTGTTGTTGGAGTCCAAAAATTCCAGTCTGGACTATAAAGGTCAATATTTTCTCAAAGATACCGTATATGGAAAAGGATGTTATCTGGATGAATGCCATTATATATGGGATTGTGATGTGGTGCTGTAATTTGGCACTTTATGCTAAGGGTCTGTCAGGTAATAGCAAAAAGCATAATAACTGTGCAAGGGAAGTGACTCACTGAATCCAATTGCACATAAAGAATGTGGGTTGATGTCATTAATACCATCAAAAGTGCCCTTCACTCTCATGCAACAGTCAAAATGAATGTAGTCATTTTGTTTAAATGTCAGATATCCTACTTTTGATTCAGACTCCATGAAATCACTCTCATCCATTTTAAAGCAGTAATTTAATGTTTTATCATTTCTTTATAGAACAACCTTATAGCAATTCAATTCTGAAAAAAATCATTATATATTTCTGACATATTTTAGTTACTTAAAAACAATAACCGTGATTTCAGTGTATGAAGGTAATCTTATTTCATTAAAATCTTTACTTTCTTTATTAAATCCAGTGTTTCTTATTTGCTTCACTGCAAACGGGTCTCTTTTATTTTGACTCGATAAGAAATATTTATTGTTCTTAATGAACATGAACATGGGAACATCAGATGTACAGTATGAAAGACATTTGTTCCTTTCAGTTTATCTTAGAATAGGTGCAGATGAACACTTGCAGGTGTTCTATTGTCTGTTATCACTCAGCTGAACTGGCCTGTCTGAATTGCCTTGTCTGTTAAATTTAATCTAACCAGACATGTTGGCAGATTTCTCTGTCTCGCTCTTTTTTTTCCCCATTTAAGTATCAGTACATGTAACCTACATGTTTTTGCTTTTGGCTCAACTAGTTGACCTAAGGCAATGATGCATAGCAACGAGAATGAGCTATAACATCCTCTATTTTCACTGCCTGTAAATTGATAACTTGGCATAAAGCATGGAGCGCTCACACAGAGTACATGAAACATAGAAAAGAACATAAATAACTATTTCAAAATATGTAAGAAATTTACATTGCTCATTATATTAAGTACATGTACTTAATATAAGAGGCACTTAGTTCATTTATGTCTCAGGACACCTCTGAATGTATTGACCAAACTACTGTCCATGTTTAATTATTTATCCAAATAAATCTCAAGACATCTTTATGACTAACTGCTTAATACGCAATGCAGTACAGCTTTGAGTCATTGTAAGTAATGCACTGTACTACAAAGTACTGTTCTTAACCTCTTTTTGTTGAATAAAAGTCACTCATTGCACCAGACATTAGCATTTGGGCACATCCCCAAGCACTGGCACTCTACACTGTGGCGTGTCAGTGCTGCCCATAAAGCCGTCATAAAAACCGCAATACAAGCACCTACCAGCATGTTGCCTTGAAAATAAATTCAAATTCAAATTCAAATTCAAATTTTATTTGTCACGTACACAGTCATACACAGTACGATATGTAGTGAAATGCTTGGACAACTGCTCGTGACCTAAAGAAAACAAAAAAGGAAAAGGCTATGAATAAGATAGGAAATAAATATGAAAAATTAAAAAGGGTAAATTTAACTAGGAAGGAATAAAATATAAATTAAGGTTAAAAATGAAATAACTGTACAACACAAATTAGAATGAAGGGTAATTTAACTGGGAGAATAAGATAAAATATATAAATTAAAGTTGAAAATAAAATAACTGTACAACAAAATACACAATATAGAACTATATAAGAATGTATGAAGAAATCTAAATATAAATAAATATATACACAATAACAGCAGCGTGATTTAAGTAATGAAGTGAAAACAATGTCCAGAAAGTCCAGTGTGTGTAAGAACCATATGTGTGGGTCAGTACTGTGTGGTGGTGTGATTGAGAGACCGTATCGCCTGCGGGAAGAAGCTCCTCCTCAGTCTCTCTGTGTTGGTCTTCAGGGAGCGGAATCGCTTTCCTGACCTCAGCAGAGAGAACAGTCTGTTGTTGGGATGGCTGAGGTCCTTCACGATTTTCCTGGCCTTGGTCCAGCACCGCCTGCTGTAGATTGAGTGCAGGTCAGGGAGCTCGGAGCGGATGGTGCGCTCAGCTGACCGCACAACCCTCTGTAGAGCTCGTCTGTCCTGCATGGTGCTGTTCCCAAACCAGGTTAAGATGTTTCCCGTCAGGATGCTCTCTATGGTGCACGAGTAAAAGTTCCTGAGCACCTTGGAGGGCAGTTGGAAGTCTCTCAAGCGTCTGAGGTGGTAGAGACGCTGTCGGGCCTTTTTCACCACGGTGTTGATGTGACAGGACCATGACAGGTCCTGCGTGATGTGAACTCCGAGGTATTTGAAGCTGTCCACTCTCTCCACTGGGCACTCGTTGATGACGGGGGTCTGGTAGTTCCTCTCCTGCTTAGTGCTGAAGTCCACTATCAGCTCCTTTGTCTTACTGACGTTTAGAAGGAGGTTGTTCCTCTGGCACCAGTTCTCCAGATTCCTAATCTCCTTCAGGTAGGCCGTCTCGTTGTTATCAGAGATCAGGCCCACCACGACGGTGTCGTCAGCAAACTTGATGATGGTGGTCGAGCTGGTAGTGGCCACACAGTCATATGTGTACAAAGAGTACAGCAGGGGGCTCAGAACACACCCCTGGGGGGCTCCAGTGCTGAGAGTGGTGGAGGCTGAGACATGTCTGCCCATCCTTACTGCCTGTGGTCTGCCAGTTAGGAAGTTGGAGATCCACTGACACATAGATGAGCTGAGTCCCAGATGCTCCAGCTTGGTGGTGAGTGTGGAGGGAATTATGGTATTAAATGCAGAGCTGTAGTCTATGAAGAGCATTTTAACATAATTCCCCCTTCTAGTGTCCAAGTGAGTGAGTGATGTGTGGAGGAGATGAGAGATGGCATCGTCTGTGGAACGATTTGGACGGTAAGCGAACTGTAGTGGGTCCAGTGTGTCTGGTAGTGAAGAAATGATGAAGTCTCTGACCAGGCGTTCAAAGCACTTCATCACTACTTCATCACTTCATCACAAATATAAAAATATCTTATTTAGAAGTAAGAACTCAGTAATGCTTGGAAAATATCTCAATAATAATAATACTAATGATGATGTCTCTGTTTTGGCTCATGGCTCCTCTTTGCATAATAGGCAAAATTTAATTAGTGAGAAGGAAGCTGTAGATTAGAGGTCAAATAAGTTTTCATAATACTTGAAATGGTTTCAAATAGCAAACTCCCAGCAGTGTATGAATTCTAATCCATTTCTTGAAGCAATAGCTTCAAGAAATAAATCCTGGCAGATTTAACCGCTAAAAAAACTTTCCACCTCCTTCAGTAATTTTAAAATATTTATGTGGGGACATAAAAACGACATTAACCGGGTTCTGTCATCTCTGAACTAGTGGCCTCTACTGGTTGGGTGAGATATCTGTTAAATGGTTCTCAGGGACCTTTAGATTTTAATGTCTTGTTGTCAGATAAAATAAAATAAAAAGCATCTGTGACATTAGAGCAAACAAATGGTTGATTACACTGACCTTAGGTCAACAACAGGGACTAAGCAGTTAATAAGAGAACACAGAACAGATCAAAGTTTCCATTGGGGTATAAACTTAAACCCCAGACCAAACCATACTTACGTCAGACCCAAGAGGCTCGCTTATTGTGACAGAAAGCTATAATTTACTTACAAGAAAATATGCCAGACCGACTCACAGAAGTAACTGTGTGTGCTCTTAGAGCAAAGGACTTTATCAGAAAAATAGTCTGCCAGTCAGTACTGAGTCAGCTTTTGCTTTTCCCCCCCAAAAAATATGGCCAAGAGATTAATGCTAATAAAGTCAGCTTTGAACACAAGTTTAAATGATTTTGAACAGAACAGATCTATGACCCCACATCAGATAAGGTTATACCGTTCCCACGATGAGGACATCTGGACCCTAATCATTTGAGATTCTGAGGATATTTTCCTGAGCAAATGTACACTTTATTTCATTAATTACAGTCTGACAGGAAAATTCCAACACTCTCTTCCTTTCCAGTTTGTAGAAAATAGTGACACATGCCAGCTGATAAAACCTGAACACACCAAACCCAGCTCTTTGTCTCAACCTGGATATGTAACATAAGTGTATTTATTAACAGCTTTTACACAAAAAGAAAAAACTAAATAAGAACATTAAATGCCGCAATAGCCATTAAAAAACAACAACAAAAAAACCCAACCAAATATTCAACAGTCACAAACAAATAAACGGGTAGTTTCATAAACAATAATTCAATAAAATCTCTCAACAGAAAGCTTGTTTAAATAAAAACGTTTTTAACTGCTTAACTTCTCAGTGTCACAGACCGAAAGGCTTTGAGACACATCGGCCCAGGCAACCTTTTTCCCATCTTCTGCTGTCCAATTTTGGTGAGCCTGAATAAACTGTGACCTCAGTTTCTTGTCCTTTGCTGATATGAATGGCACCTGGTGGGGTCTTATGCTGTAGGCCATCTGCATCAAGCTTCAATGTGTTCTGCATTCAGAAATGCTCTTCTGCATACCTTAGGTTGCAGCAAGTGGTTACTTTTAGTTGGATTCTTATCACGTTCATGCAGTCTGGCTATTCTCCACTGGTCTCTGAAATTAATTAGGCGAAGAGAACTGCTGCTGACTGAATATTTTCTCTTTTTCAGCCCCCAACCACAACATATTTAAAGTCACTTAAATCACTTTTCTTTTTCATTTGGATCCTTGATTTGAACTCTGGCCTGTCATCTTGACTATGTCTACATGCCTTAATGCATTGAGTTGTGCCATGTAGGGCTGAACGATTATGGAAAATAATCTAATTGCGATTTTTTGCCCCAATATTGCGATTGCGATGCGATATGCGATTATTTTTTAAGGTATTTGTCTTCTGTATTATTAAACAAAGACAAGCAATACATCATATAGTATGGCCAATACTATATTACATTAATTTTAAACTGTTCTTTCCTGGAAGACAGACCTCTGTTATGATGACATGAGGTGATGCATGAATTGATGACTGACATTTTTATTTAACTTCTTCAATCACAACAGTATATTTGAACATACACAATAGTTTATTTTTAGCTTACAAACATCTGAGCATAAAGTGCTGACAAGGAACCCTGGTGTAAACATTAAAATGAAAGTCAGTACAATGTGCAGATTGCAGAAATATACATAAACAAAATCAGTGGCTTTACCACACTCAGTTTTTCGACATCTGTGAACTACTAGACAGTCATTCAATTAAAAAATAATATTAAATAAATAAAACTAATAAATAAAAAATACACACATCTTACTGATCTCTGCAGTCAGTAACATTACACATAAAGTTCAAACATAATAGCAATTGTATAAACACACACACAAACACGTGAAATTGGACGGTCTAGTTCTGATTAGCGTCACCGCTGTCTCGGTGGAGTTTAATAAACTCGGCCGTCTGCTTCTTGCTATCTAAAATATAACCAGACACTGGCGTAAATTCTCGACTGTCTCATACTTCTGTTTAATAAGTTTTCTGTTTGACATTTAGTCAGCTGTGTGAAAACCAAGGAGGAACCCACCCGGGGGATTAATAGTTTTATTTTATCTAATCTAATAACTTTAATCTCAGCCAAACCGATTTACTCACGAACAAACAAAACACTGAAAAAAGCCCAACAATAACATTTTTAGGTTGTCTAAGTGACTTATATATTACGTTTAACCCGAGCAGCGAAACTCCGCGGTGATCTGAAAATGATGTGCCGGGAGTTGTGCCGTTCTCGGCCGCATCAGTAACCCTCGAGCTCCCGGCTAGCTGTCGAGCTGGTGGGTAGCAGACGCCTCTGAAAACGTCGAAGCACTTTTGCAAATATGGGATATCTTGATAAACCGAGCAGATATTTGATGTTTACACAACTACTTTCTCGCCTGAAAATATGTTAAAAGTTTATTTTGTGACCCAGAAAGATTAGTATGAGTAATTTTAAAACTTAGTAGCGGCCGCCATTGCTGGAAACTGGAGTTTGGCTGGGCCGCGCTATGAATTCTGGGATATGGTAGTAATTTGGACAGCCTTCGGCGCGTCGCTGTGACGTAATCGGTCTACAAATGCGGCCTCAGGAGGATGCAGCCCATGAATTGTATAATATAATCGCAGTATAATCGCAGCCTTTGCGGTTAGAAAATTGCACTTGATCATGTCGCGATATTATCGCAAATGCGATATATCGTTCAGCCCTAGTGCCATGTTAATCACTGATTAGATATTTACACTCACAAACAGTTGAACAGGTGTACCCAATGAAGTGGCAGGGGGATCTATATTTTTTAAATAAAAAGCTTATGGGTTAAAAAGTAACTGGACAGAAACATAAAGTCAAATATAATCGACACACCCACAGACACAAGCCTACGCTCTGTATATTCCCTGCTAATGGTCTCTGAGGCTTTCATTGCAGCCACCTTTGACTCATTTTTATTTGGCAGTTTCCTTGCCATTAGTCTGATTCTCTTCAAATAAAATGCAGCTCACTTGAATTGGGACCAAGAGAGTCACTTAACTAACCAAGAGTATATGTGACCTCTGTGTAGTGTCTTCTCTGGTCTGCATTCACAACAAAAAGGCAATGGTTAGAATGCTCTCTTTTTAATGTCGTGGGCAATCAGCACAAAATCTCGCAGGAATCCTCCATTATTCTGAGGATTACATTTCCACTTGCAGTGTGATCGTATAGTGGTAAATTTATACAACCAAAATAGAAAAACTTCAACACCATTAACATTGCATGTTAAATTTCCCAAATGAAAGGAATATAGAAATATATTTTAAAGCTGTACATGAAACAATGTAAATTCTCTAAACAGTGTGGCACAGTCACATACCTGCATTCACAACAAAAAGGCAATGGTTAGAATGCTCTCTTTTTAATGTCGTGGGCAATCAGCACAAAATCTAAACGGGAAAGCAACAACAGAGTTAGCTAACTATGCTCCCATTTTGTTTCCTCTCCTCCCAATAAAGAAATCTCACATAAACGTGCACTCAGTTCAACATAAAGACTGGAGAAATGACCCGCAACAAATGATATATAAACAACAAAAATAATCGGGTCAGACTGTATTACTTTAACAGCCTGCGATATGATTTTTCCTCCCCACGACATTTGCGCATTCCTTACCTCGCAGGAATCCTCCATTATTCTGAGGATTACCCAGAATCCCTTGCCCTTTGTGAATATTGCAGGGTCACTTTTTCGACAGTAGGTGGCGCCAATGTCCCATTTAGCGGGATTTAACTTCAACTCTATTTAACTATGTTACACACACCCCCCTTAAATCCTGCTAAATTGGGGCATGACAACAGAAAAACAGAAACTTCCAATGCATAAAACATAACAGTGTGACCGTGGGAGCACAAGATAGTTCAAGTCAGTTAAAAAAACTTTCCATATGGAATAAGGCAAGCAAGAGAGCGGCCAATTCCCCTGCCAACCCAGATATGAAAGATGCCGTATACACCTCCCATGATGTGAACATTGCTCCACGCAGGTATTACCCAAAACATTCTGAGTAACAGCACATTTGCAAAACGGCTAGTAATCTATCCTGAAAACATATTTCGCACAAATGAAAACAAGGAGTCAACTGTCGACACTGAATCATCAACCTGTTGTTCATTGATCTCACAAATGAGACGTGTTGGAGGTTTCACAGGTCTACCTGATCTAGTACAAAGAGGTGGTGGCTGTGTACGCACTACACGGTCCCCTGTACTCAGTCGTGTGTCAGTCACAAGCTCAGGGGAAAGGACATGTGGAGCATCTCCCGCCAGAAGCTGCGAGGAGGCACTCCGGGACACAACAGATTCAATAGAGGGGGCAGGGGAGGGCAACCGGGAAACCAACGGGTCACACCCAGCAGGCGGGGCCACAGTCGATTCTGCCTCAGAGGTTGGGACGCTGAAAGCCGCACCAAGAGAACAACCAGGTTGACCAACCGCAGAGTCCCTGTCACTTGCTTGGTCCATCTGCATGAGCCAGCGAACCGTCTTCGTCTCACCATCCTGCACATCACCTGGAAGTTCTGGTTCACCTTGTCCACTATCCGCAACCGAGGGGCAGGTTGACACTGGTATGCACTCGTTTCCTGCAGGAATGAAACTCACAGGAAGTAGTAGGTTTCGGTGAACAACTTTTTCCCTGAGAGTCACAGGGTCTCTGATGTGGTACACATTGATGTCAGGTTTCACAGACGCCACCTCAAAAACTGTGGATTCCCATTTGTCAGCGATCTTCCTCTTTCCTCTCTCACCACGATTAGCAAGCAAGACTCTGTCACCGACTGAGAGGGGCGCACCCTTAGCCTTGCGGTCATAATTCCTCGCCTGGCGAGCCTGGGCAATACGGCTGTTCTGCCTGGCAATGCGGGCAGCCTCAGACAGGTCACGCTTCAAATGGGCGACAAATTCACCGTGGTCAACAACGGCACCATCAGGGAGAACATGCTGGAAAACAACATCAACAGGCAGACGAGGAATTCTCCCAAATACGAGAAAAAAAGGTGCGAAACCTGTTGTTTCATGTTCAGTGCAATTGTAGCAGAACATCAACATCTGAAGCATTTGCGGCCACCTGGCTTTGGATTGAGGGGGCAAAGCCCGTATCATATTTCCCAAGGTCCTGTTGTATCGCTCGACAATACCATTCCCCATTGGGTGGTAAGGAGTGGTGTGTGATTTCTGGATGCCAGCCATGTCCAGGAGCTCCTTAATGAGTTGACTCTCAAAGTTGGCTCCTTGATCAGAGTGTATACGTCTGGGAAAGCCGTACACACAGAAAAAGTCATTCCACAGGCGGCGAGCAACCTGCTTGGCAGACTGATTCTTACAAGGGAATGCATGCGCTAATTTGGAAAAATGGTCTGTGACAACCAAAACATCAACGCACTTCTTGTCAGTCTGTTCAGCAGTCCAGAAGTCGATGCAGACTAGCTCCATCGGTTCAGTGGTACAAATGCTCTCCAGTGTGGCACGGTCATTCGGCTCTGGGGTTTTCCCAACCACACAACGAAAACAGCCTTTCACATGATTGATGATGTCACGCTCCATCCCTGTCCAAAAGAATCTCTGCCTTGCAAGAGACAGGGTGCGGACTTGGCCCTGATGACCCGCCGTATCATGGATGCCTCGGAGAACTTCAGTCTTCAGAGTGTCTGGGACAACAAACTGGTAAATCGTCACGTTCATGTTCCTGTCTTTCTTCACCTTATACAACATACCATCTTTAATCAAGAGTCTGGACCAATGTCTGAGTAATTTCATTACACCACGGGACTCGCTAGCACGTTCATGCCTGGTGGGCCTCTTGTGACGCCGGACATAAAAGAAAACTCTGCCCAAAACCTCATCTTGTTCCTGCAGGTTAGCGAGTTCACTTCTCGGCGTACAGGCTGGACGGGCAATAGTTGGGACCTGAGGGATATCAGATCCCACACCTCTCACATGGCTGATACCACCAGTGTCATGTGCAGCCAACACAGCAGAAACATCCTGTGACGAGAGAGAACCTTGAGGGTTAGCTAGGATAGTTGTAGCTCCTTCCTCAGACTGATCCACAACCAACTGGCAGTTTGCAGCACACCGAAACATATCCTGCACAGTCCCATCCACCAGACCGTGCATTTGGTTCAATAGGGCAGCATAAGGTTCAGTGACTAGCCTGTGGCCTATGCACGACTGGACAAATGGCTCTCTACTCAATGCATCCGCGACAACATTTTTGGTGCCAGGGACATACTTCAGTTCAAAACTGTATGCTGCAAGCTTTGAAACCCATCGTTGCTCACATGCATCTAACCTAGGCTTGGTTAAGATGTATGTCAGCGGGTTATTGTCCGTCCACACTGTGAAGTGGCTCCCTTTCAGCCAATGGCTAAACTTGTCACAGACTGCCCATTTCAGAGCAAGAAACTCCAAACGATGCGCTGGATAGTTTAGCTGAGAGTGTGACAGGGTCTTACTGGCGAATGCCACTGGTCTGGCGATGCTACCATCAGGGGGCAACTGTGAGAGGACGGCTCCAAGGCCGTCAAAGGAAGCATCAACTGCAAGGAGAAAGGGCGCAGTAAAATCTGGATGGGCTAATGTGACACTATGCACAAGTTCATGTTTTAGGGCCTTGAATGCTTCCCTGCACTCATCAGTCCAGTCAGCCGGAGACAGCTTCACGTGGCCCCTTTTAAATTTAGGCTTACGGCCTCTACCTCTCTTGCGTAGCGCAGCTGGTTCAGCCACAAGATCAAACAGTGGCTTAGCTTTTGCAGAGCACCGCTCGATAAAATGATGGTAGTAGAGAACCATCCCCAGGAAGGATCTGATTTTCCTTGCACATGGTGTCACCCCGTCAGACTCCATCAGGTCTGCTTCCTCCACATTGTCTATAGCCTGCACTTTACTTGGGTCTGTTTTCACACCCTCACCACATATGATGTGTCCCAGGAACTTCACAGACCGCTGAAGAAAGTGGCATTTCTTTGGTGCGAGGTTGTTGGCAGAAAGTCGTGAGAAAACCATCTGCAGACGTTCAAGAGCCACCTGTTCGGATGGGGCATAGACCATAAGGTCATCCAGATAACACAACAAACTTGTGAAGTTCTCATCACCAAAAATGGACATCATCATCCGCATAAAAGTAGCAGGACTATTTGTCAGGCCTTGAGGCATCCTGTTATATTCATGAAGGCCAAATGGGGAGGAGAATGCCGTGTATTTTTTGTCGTCCTCGTGGAGTCTGACATTGTAAAACCCCGATGTGAGATCCATTGTAGAAAAAAAAACATTCCCACCAAGTGCTGCGAGGGCGTCTGACTGATGAGGCAATGGATGTGCATCTTTAACTGTTCTTGCATTTAACCATCTAAAGTCATTGCATATGCGCAGGTCACCATTTGGCTTAACAACTAAGACAAGGGGGGATGAGAATTCACTCTGGGACTTACGGATTATCCCTGACTCCTCCATCTCATCTAGGGCAGTGCGAAGCTTCTCGTAATGGCATGGTGGGACCCGTCTGTATGGCAGTCTGAAGGGCTTGTCATCCACCAGGCGGATTCTGTGGACAAAGTCAGCAGCCTCACCGCAGTCCATTTTGTGCCTTGAAAAGATGGACTCATACTACTCAATGAGTCGCAGCAGCCTCTCTCTCCATTCTGGGGAAACTTCACAGGACGAGAGGTCCAGGTCCTGCAGGCCCAAATCACACAAGCGCTGTGACATCTCCGCTTCTGATCTCGGTGCGGGCGACGAGTTCTGTGTGTATTGTGTACTGGATCGAATTTGAACAGGTTCAGGTAAGTCCTGCACAGAAAGACAGGGGGACACATCAGCAACCTTAGCATTTCTCCTGAGAGTGAGGGGCTTGTCGGAGGGATTCACCACTTTAACAGGGACCCAACCATCCCCAAACAAGGAAGTGACAACTCGCCCCACTAGGATCTGTGCAGGTTTGGATCGAGACTGAGTGGGTTCAATAATGACAGCACTTCCCACCGCTGAGGCATCAGGAGCAGGCAGCTTAGCCCACACTAAATGTTCAGACAAGGGCTGCAAGGTGATGCGTCTCTTAAGCTTTGCAGTGCCGAAACTTGGAGGCATTGCTCTGCCACCACAGTCATCAGAATAGGACAGCAAAGTTGCCAAATGAGGGAAAGCATCATCCTGGGTACCAACAGTCATTTTTAACTGTGAAATAAGCCACTTTATCGCATTGCTGCCCAGAATCATGTCATCAGCCTGGCCCGGAACCACCAGAACAGGAATCACCACCTTAAAGCCATATATTGACACTGTAAGATCATACATAGCAGAAGGCGTAACGAGGTGACCCCCACAACCAACAATGACAACGTCTTCAGCTGAACGTCTCTCAATATCAGGTATCGATTGTGAAAGTTTCTCATCAACTGTCTCACTTATGGTGCACGCCATAGAGCCACTGTCCACTAATGCTTTAAGAACTTGTCCACCACTAGTAGTCACTGCAGAGTAGAATAAACTATCAGTGTTTGAGAGCCTATGCAAGCCCTGTGCAATCAGTGTTTTATTTGGCGGGACAATGCCACTGTAAGTAGAATACAAAGTGTCATAATCATTAATATCAGTCACATCCAAGATGGGAGGCTTACTTGCTGGATCTGCACTGTCCTCCCCTCCACGCAGATCGTTCAGTTTCCCTGATGACCACTGGAAGGAGTACACTTGCCCTCTGGGCAGTTACGTCTCGAATGACCAGGTAGGTGACACATGAAGCACAATCTGTTTTCCCGACAGTGCGTGAGTGTGGAGTGGGAGCTATCTCTGCAGATGGAACATGGTGTGTCATCTAAGCCCGGTATTCTCGGCAGTCGGGCACTCTGTCGCCTGGCATTAGCTCGAGCATAGCCTGGGCCTTGAAGCAGCACCTTCTCTAGCATGCTGATCAACCTCTCAATAGCAGAGCCATCCTGACTCACAGCTGGCCTCTGCTCATGGTCAGCCAAACAAGGAGTACCATTTGTGCTAACCTCTGCCTCATTCACATAGACACAGTTACCCGTCTGTGGAGGAGACTGGAACCCCTTACCCAGGTGATACTCATCCAGTACCTCCTGAACTTCACGAGCTGACCATTTATCACATGTTTTGGTTCTAAAAATAAGAGCCAAGTCTCTGCAGGGGCAGTGTCTGATGAACATGCGTGCAACCTCCACACCAGAGTTCTCAAAAGATTTCCCCTGCTCCTTAAGACAGTTGCCAACAACATCAGCAGCCTTGTTCAGCCTCAGCCAGTACTCATATGGATCCTCTCGGTCCTTCGGCAGGGTGGAATAAAAGTCAGCCAGGGGCACAGACGAGCACTGGGTGGAACTAAAATGTTTGTGCAGAAGTCTGTAGATAGCTTGTGGATTATGCTGGACATCAATTCCACCATTCCTCACACCAAATTTCACAACATCTTTTGCCCTGCCTCTCAGATGCATCAAAATCTCCTCAGCTTGGTTTTCTGGAAGAATGGCACTCTTCTTTATGTAACTCTGCATGGCTTCCTGCCACTCATCAACAGACAATGAGTCCGAACTCTCCCCCCGAAACACAGGTGGGTCTTTAACCTGTCGTGGAGCCACCAGCTGGACTTGAGAGAGATCTAGTGAGCGGCTGGAGGGGAGATCTGTTGTTTCATGCGCCACCTCAGGACATGTATATGTAGCAGATGCAGGGCTCGAAGTGTGTGGCGTAGTCAGGTGTGACAGATTGCTATCAGCCAGGCGTTGCCCAATTTGCTGCACAATGTCGCTCATTTGGTCGACTAGACTCACATCAGTTATTGGGGGGTCTGAGGTAGATGACTTAGTGCACTGTACTGACTGCGACTCAGCCACCAGCTCACAAGAACTATCTGCTGCTCTATGCCCCACCCGACAGTCACCCAGTGAAAAAGGAACAGTTGTGAACCCTCTGCCCCTACCCACAACAAGGGGAGTCACATTTGGGGTGTCATCAGAGTCACTTAGATCCATATCTAGCAGAATATTAATAGAGCTAAGGTGGACTTAATACAATATGGCAATATACAAAGCCAATATAAAAGTATGTCCAACAGTCCCCAAAGTTTGATTCCGTTACCCAACAGACTAAACAATAAGGAAGCTGATGCTCCACGATGATGCTGCGACGAGAGGACACCAGCCCGATTCAGCAGCGTCACGAACGAGTCACGGCACCAATGTGACCTCTGTGTAGTGTCTTCTCTGGTCTGCATTCACAACAAAAAGGCAATGGTTAGAATGCTCTCTTTTTAATGTCGTGGGCAATCAGCACAAAATCTCGCAGGAATCCTCCATTATTCTGAGGATTACATTTCCACTTGCAGTGTGATCGTATAGTGGTAAATTTATACAACCAAAATAGAAAAACTTCAACACCATTAACATTGCATGTTAAATTTCCCAAATGAAAGGAATATAGAAATATATTTTAAAGCTGTACATGAAACAATGTAAATTCTCTAAACAGTGTGGCACAGTCACATACCTGCATTCACAACAAAAAGGCAATGGTTAGAATGCTCTCTTTTTAATGTCGTGGGCAATCAGCACAAAATCTAAACGGGAAAGCAACAACAGAGTTAGCTAACTATGCTCCCATTTTGTTTCCTCTCCTCCCAATAAAGAAATCTCACATAAACGTGCACTCAGTTCAACATAAAGACTGGAGAAATGACCCGCAACAAATGATATATAAACAACAAAAATAATCGGGTCAGACTGTATTACTTTAACAGCCTGCGATATGATTTTTCCTCCCCACGACATTTGCGCATTCCTTACCTCGCAGGAATCCTCCATTATTCTGAGGATTACCCAGAATCCCTTGCCCTTTGTGAATATTGCAGGGTCACTTTTTCGACAGTAGGTGGCGCCAATGTCCCATTTAGCGGGATTTAACTTCAACTCTATTTAACTATGTTACATATACATAATGGTAAATGGTAAATGGCCTGTATTTGTATAGCGCTTTTACATACCTATTCTTCCCTGGTTGCTTTGGTTGTGTATTAAGGATTGTTGACTTGTTGATGCTTTTGACCTAATGGAGCAAAATGCTGCTATTTCATTCAATCACTTCATTCAGCAATGAAATACTTAAAAACTGCCAGTGTGCCATAATGAAACTATGCCCACTGTAGATGACGCATGTTGGCTTATGAGTGGGGAATTTTTACTCCACCCACTCGTCTCCATCTTTTCCTTTCTTTTGTGAGTGTTTGTCAACGATAGCCTTGCCTTTCACTGCAGGTCATGAAGTCTCCTTTTGATTGTTGTAATTTTTCCCATGTTTTTACAATCATCATCATTCTTTTTTTCTTGCATTATCCATTTTTCTAATATTGACAAGCCATTTGACCTCAATCCAAAAGACAACCCTTAAAACTCAATCAAGTGTCACTGTATTAATTTAGATACTACTGTTGGTGCACTTCCCTCTCGCTGTTTACAATATGCACACTATGTACCTAGGTAGTGTATAAATATCAACTGGGTAATCTTGTTTCATGGAAAGTTGTGCACTTGTTCAAGTTGTGCAAGTGGGGCTTGTTGGAACTTAGGTGGTAAAAGAGGTCTTATATCAATCTGAAGGTTGGAAAATTGATTCCCAATGCCTCCATTCTGTATGTCAAAACATCCTTGGGCAATATTCTGAACTCAGAGTTTTCTCTGATGTGTCCATCATCAAAGATAAGGTCTTGAATAATCAGGCTACATCTTCTAAGACAGCCTCTCTAGTTTTAAGATAAACTTAAACCTTTTCTTTTTGATAAAGCATAGATTTGGGCTGGATCAGGTAACCCTGAACCCTAGCGTAGTTACATTGCCATTTTAAACTTGAATTTTTGACCATTAGAGATATAGGTACTTGTACCTTGCACTTATGGAAACAAAATACTTAGTAGTAGTACATTATTTGGGACACTGCATATGTTTTAAGGGCTTCATATCCCACTCTGGTCATTCTGACAGTACTGTGCAAAAGTCTTGAATCACTCCTCTTTCTTAATATTTTGCTTTCAGTGAGCCACATTTTCTCGTACTATTTAAAGTGGTTCTTTAAACAGTAATTGTTCTCTGGGTGAAGATCTCTCAAAGTGGTTTTTTGAAGATTGACTGCTTTTTTACTCATTTTCTGTCTAGTCATTGTACCTGGCCATTTTTTTTGTTTAACTCAAATAACATTATGTTATAAATCATTCAAGCACAAAAAGGCACCAAACTCAAAGGATGAGCCAGTGTTGTGTCTGCACATAGCAGATCACTTACAGAAAAGGGGTTACTAACAGGCTGTTGCTAGCAGTGTGCCACTGTCAAGGTTTGGCAGTGTTGCAGCCAGGATTTGGACCCAAATGCTGGAATCAGAAGACAAGATATGAACTCAAAGGCAGCTTTAATGCTTAACTCAAAAATACACAAAACTACAGACTGTAGCTGACAAAGTGTAGCTGGCAAACAATCCAAAAACTAGGAATTTCCGGAAAATGTGGAACAAGGAAACACACTGCCAAGAGAGAGGACATAACAAAGGACAGAGGGGAAACTCAGAAAATAAATACTTACAAAATGATGAGGGGGGAGGAAACAGGTGGGAACATTAGCTGTCTGAAACTAACATGATGACTCAAAAGGAGGTCAAACTGAACACAAAGCAAAGTACAAGACACAAAATATTGCCAACATAACATGGAATTAGCCTAACACAGAGACAGATGGTGCACTCCAATAGTCCATTTTGCTTAGGATGTTCCTAATTTAGAGAGGTGACCTTAAAGTATCTGCGTGATGGTCATAATAAGAGCTGCGTCAGTTCTCCAAATACTGAGCAAAGGAGCTTCAATACTTCCTCTATTGCTTCCTTTAATATCTGGGTAAACTGGACCGGATAAAAGGGGAGGAGAAAATGCCATCCCATAATTCATAGCAACAGAACATCTGACCATCATTGAAAACAATCGACATAATAAACAAAGCGGTGCAAATGTTAGTAAATCAGGCCCTAAATATTCCTTTTTCTTTAACATTTCAGCCTGTGTAATGATGGATATTTTCACAGGCTGCCCTGTGTAAAAGCACATTTTGCAGATTGTCTTCAGCACAATGTGGTTTCAACATAAAACAAATGACCCAAACATTAATCATGAACTAGAAGAGGACTAGATGTGAAATGAATGACCCAGAATCTAAACAGAAAGAACCCAACCAGAAAATGCTGATATAACAAAAATGCAAAACAACACAGAATGATACTCAAAACCTAAAGGAGTCGTGAAACCACAAAAGTCAAGACCCGGAATTGTTGAATCTATCGAACAATTCAAACCATAACAAAGTCAGAAAGGCATATAGTACACAGTGTGTTTTTAAAAAAACATTGGAGCACAAAGGATGACGTGAC
Organism: Mchenga conophoros; assembly: GCF_057382185.1. Taxonomy (NCBI): domain Eukaryota; kingdom Metazoa; phylum Chordata; class Actinopteri; order Cichliformes; family Cichlidae; genus Mchenga; species Mchenga conophoros. The sequence continues at coordinate 25,029,211 of NC_140530.1, forward strand.
AGGTCTAGAAAAATATCTACAATAGATTAACGATATGTGAAAGTCATGTCGGCATAAAATCATTATCTGTCGTGGACTGGCCTCTGTAGAGCCCAGACGTCAATACTCCTGAAGACACCTCACAGAAGTTACCCAAAAGTTTGCCTGATAGCATTCAAGCTATGTTGAAGAATAAGGTTGCCACACCAGATATTGACTTTCAAGCTTGCTAGAATTGCACAAACTGTTTTTTCATTGCATCCTTTATTGTATTTCCATTTGTGCGTGCACCAGTTTCAATAAATAACTTCATTTTCCATTTTCCTAGCAAATAATATTTAAATAATTAAGGGTGACTCCAGACTTGTGCACAGTACTGTATAAAAAGAGAGAAAAAAATCCAGTGCACTCTTGATTACACAAACATTGATCTGACATCTTTATGCATCATTAGTCATCAGTATACGTTACTGAGAGTTGGTTGAGCTAATGTAAATACTGAGACATCTTGCTGTGGTGGTGTCTGAGCACATGAGGGTCACTGCAGCAAAGGATAATAAACCAGTGTGCTGGTACAGCTGTCCTGTGGTTTCCGTGCACTCGAGCAGGCATAAACCAGCAGTCACTCTCTTGCTCCTAACCTGAAGCATGTGCGGGGTGGTGGAAGGGTCAGAAATCTCATGCAGAACTTAATGTGACTAACACAAGGTTTGTGCCAACCAAAACAAACACTGTCTGATGTGTTTTTCACTTAAATGCCTGGAATGTGTGCATTGGGGGGGGGGGGGGTATTTTTTCACTGCTGTAAGATTTTTTTTTAAATTTACAAAAAATACAATATGCAGATCTACCTTGTCAAAAAGTGAGTAATTTTAAAGTGACACAGAAAGATCAGTTGCTGTGGATTGTGAAATATGCATACATGACTGAATGGATAGTTTATTAAACGACTTAATAATTCCTTTTAAGTTTTCTATATGAAAAAGCAGGTCTACACAGACAAGCAAAACTGTTTTTGTGTTTTGTGTTTTTCTGAACGTGAGCAAAAGCTGAGCACTAACACATATATGACATCACTGTTTAACAATGCAAAACTGCCTGATACACAGGCCAGCACTGATAAAAGAAAATAGTAAACTTGGAGGCACATGATTCCATTAGATTAGACAATTTGGAACAGTTCTCAACATCCCTATACACACATACGGTAACACGAATAGCCCACTGATTACAGATACTTGACACATATTTGCTTTTTTGTTTTGTTATTTAGAAATGAGTAATTCTATTAACTAATCCATAATCACAAAGTACAGAGAGAGCATGTACAGTAAGTAGCAAACAACCAATAGAATTTATTAGTCGATTAATCAATTTTCTTCAGATGCAAAAATCCCTTTGCTTATTGAATTGTGTTGTTCAAGGCAGGAGATGTTAGTGTGGAGCACTGTAACAGTGATGTGTGCTGTCGCTCTGTTAGCTCTATGTGCAAACTGAAGTGGGTCAAACTTGGGTGGGAAGCAGAATACAATGTTGCATATAACCAAAACATTCCAAAGCATTCATTATAATAGGGGTCAGAGCAAAGGGTCAGTAGATGTTGAGGCTCTCGGTTGTTGGTCTTTGTGGGTAGAGGGACGATTGTGGCCGGCTTCAGCCATAGTGGCATGAATGCCTGAGACAGTGATGATGGTGATGAAGATCTTAGTGAAGACCAAGGGCAACTGGTCGGCACACTCTCTGAGGACCCTCCCTGTCACGCCATTTGATTGAGTTGCTTTCCTGGGGTTCACTGTTCTGAGTGTACAACTCACCTAGTGCTTCCGCCCCATGACACTTGAGCTGCAGCTTCCTTGGGTCTTTCCAACTCAGTGCCTCAAATATCTTTGGATTGTGGGAAGCCAGAGCCCCCAGACAAAACCCATGCAGGCCGAGGGAGGTCAGACTCCACACTGACAGGACCCAGCTGGTTGGTGGTTTTGAACTGCTAGTTGGTTGGTTGAAAAGTGCTAACCATCACACCACATTGCACTGGAATTTAGCCACAAGTAATCACATTAATTGCAGTTGTGCTTTGCCTGCTATGATCTGTTAAAACATGTATCAAATGTATTTTTTTCTCAGTATGGTTACAAAATCCTTGTCATTGATTTACCATTGTGGATTCACTTCACCAAATGACTATTCCTTGTTTAATTCTGACCCTAATGAAAAGTGCTGCGGTTATCTGCTACTGTAATTGTTTCCAAGGAATCTGTCTGACTGTGCAAGGTAAAGGAAGGACATGAACATTCACAGTATGACTTCAATAATTAAACTGATATAATTGTTGTTCTCTAGCAGAGCTAGCAACAGAGTTTAACAAAAGGTAGCTGTGTGAAGGAAAATAATAATCACTTTGTTTTAGAGCCAACTTTTTCGAAAACTACTCCAGCATGTGGACACAATTTAGAGCAGCAGGGATAAAAGCCAACAGCCCAGAGAATCCATATAATAAGAGTAGACTGAATACAGCCCCTGGCATTATTCTTTGAGGATCGCGCAGAACTCGCAGCTTGTGCAGCTGAGCTCAATCAATGGAAAGTCAGTGACATGCATTCAAGTGGAGGGTTTGCATGCAAGCTGCAACCTTTTGATGCTGTTCCTTTTGATTAAGTGTACCTTTTCTACAAGCTCTTACTTCTTTGATATAATTTATAAGTACAATGATTTCTTAAACAGGTAAAGGAAGGGGGGATTTCAAATGTCTGGATGGTTTACAGAATATTGTAATTAACAGTTTCCTGTGCTGGCTTGCTTTAGTGGAGGATGCAGCCCAGATCACGTCTGTTTGTTTATTCCAGCACAGTTGGATATTGTGCCCACCCCGAGTAAATTCCTTTTAAGTTTGCACCTAGTCAACACAGAGTTCGAGGGAGACTGACAGGAAAACCGCTTTATGTGACAGGGTCATGTTTACTTCAGTATTTACTTCAAAGCCTTAATTGAAACAACAATTTGAAGAAACTGTTGTTATACATACAGGAAGTGCAGAATTATTAGGCAAATGAGTATTTTGTCCACATCATCCTCTTCATGCATGTTGTCTTACTCCAAGCTGTATAGGCTCGAAAGCCTACTACCAATTAAGCATATTAGGTGATGTGCATCTCTGTAATGAGAAGGGGTGTGGTCTAATGACATCAACACCCTATATCAGGTGTGCATAATTATTAAGCAACGTCCTTTCCTTTGGCAAAATGGGTCAAAAGAAGGACTTGACAGGCTCAGAAAAGTCAAAAATAGTGAGATATCTTGCAGAGGGATGCAGCAGTCTCAAAATTGCAAAGCTTCTGAAGCGTGATCATCGAACAATCAAGCGTTTCATTCAAAATAGTCAACAGAGTCGCAAGAAGCGTGTGGAAAAACCAAGGTGCAAAATAACTGCCCATGAACTGAGAAAAGTCAAGCGTGCAGCTGCCAAGATGCCACTTGCCACCAGTTTGGCCATATTTCAGAGCTGCAACATCACTGGAGTGCCCAAAAGCACAAGGTGTGCAATACTCAGAGACATGGCCAAGGTAAGAAAGGCTGAAAGACGACCACCACTGAACAAGACACACAAGCTGAAACGTCAAGACTGGGCCAAGAAATATCTCAAGACTGGTTTTTTTAAGGTTTTCTGGACTGATGAAATGAGAGTGAGTCTTGATGGGCCAGATGGATGGGCCCGTGGCTGGATTGGTAAAGGGCAGAGAGCTCCAGTCCGACTCAGACGCCAGCAAGGTGGAGGTGGAGTACTGGTTTGGGCTGGTATCATCAAAGATGAGCTTGTGGGGATGGAGTCAAGCTCAACTCCCAGTCCTACTGCCAGTTTCTGGAAGACACCTTCTTCAAGCAGTGGTACAGGAAGAAGTCTGCATCCTTCAAGAAAAACATGATTTTCATGCAGGACAATGCTCCATCACACGCGTCCAAGTACTCCACAGCGTGGCTGGCAAGAAAGGGTATAAAAGAAGAAAAACTAATGACATGGCCACCTTGTTCACCTGATCTGAACCCCATTGAGAACCTGTGGTCCATCATCAAATGTGAGATTTACAAGGAGGGAAAACAGTCCACCTCTCTGAACAGTGTCTGGGAGGCTGTGGTTGCTGCTGCACGCAATGTTGATGGTGAACAGATCAAAACACTGACAGAATCCATGGATGGCAGGCTTTTGAGTGTCCTTGCAAAGAAAGGTGGCTATATTGGTCACTGATTTGTTTTTGTTTTGTTTTTAAATGTCAGAAATGTATATTTGTGAATGTGGAGATGTTATATTGGTTTCACTGGTAAAAATAAATAATTGAAATGGGTATATATTTGTTTTTTGTTAAGTTGCCTAATAATTATGCACAGTAATAGTCACCTGCACACACAGATATCCCCCTAAAATAGCTAAAACTAAAAACAAACTAAAAACTACTTCCAAAAACATTCAGCTTTGATATTAATGAGTTTTTTGGGTTCATTGAGAACATGGTTGTTGTTCAATAATAAAATTATTCCTCAAAAATACAACTTGCCTAATAATTCTGCACTCCCAGTATGATGGCGAAAGCTATTCACAGATATTTGCCACTGATCTTTAGCTATCTTCTTCTTGACTTGTTTTATTGTGTACTGAATTCATACTTTGCTTTTCTTGCTACAGTATTAGATAAGATCAAATCACAAGACTACTCTTTCAGTCCTGTTTCACTCTTTGTGTGTGTGTGTGTGTGTGTGTGTGTGTGTGTGTGTGTGTGTGTGTGTGTGTGTGTGTGTTATAGTTGCTTTTGGCTATAGAACCAGGCACCACAAGTCCTTGGTTATGTTCAGGAAAAATTCTTGGTTTGATTACAGTTTTTCTCATTCAGTTTGGTGCAGTTCTCACAGCAGAAAAAGTCATTCTCAGCCTTCTCAATGTAGTTCTCAAAACAGTTAATTGGCAATAAAGTATCTGAATTTTTGTGCCCCAGCCTCCCTCCCCTTTTAAATTCTTTCACTTCTTTCACTTTTTCACTTCCATATAGTACATGGGGATCTGCCAGGCCCTGGAGATGCCACCAGTCCCCTTGGAGGCCTTCCCCAAACTGCAGCTCAATTTATGTTTAAGCCATTCATCTACTAAACTGCTGTCAAACCTAAAATGAGGATGTGGGCCCAGAGTAATTTTCTTTCCAGAAACTAACAAGGAATGAGAAGGATTTTATTGAAATGGTATGGTGCTGAAATGCAGAAAAGCAAAACAATACTTATTAAACTATATGGATCAGAAAAGAAAGAAAATATATACAATATGAGAACACCAGCTACTGTATAGTCCATGCTACATACATTCAGCAAACATTTTATTAGGTATGCCTGTTCCACTGGTCATTGACGTAATCCCAATATCTAATCAGCCTTTCACATCACCAGGAACTCAAAGCATTTCTGCATGTAAACATGGTCAAGACAGCCTGCTGAAGTTAAAACTGAGCATCAGAATAAGGAAAAAATGGTTGTTGGTGTCGGAGGGCTGGTGTGAGTATTTGATGTACTGGGATTTTCCCGCAAAACCATTTAAAGGTTTACAGGGAAAGTTTTTAAATAAGAAAATATGCAGTAAGCAGCAATTCTCTGGATGAAAATGCCTTGTTGATATCACAGGGGAAGGGCCAGATTTCTTCAAGCTGATAGGAAGGCAACAATAACTCAAAAAAACACTTGTTACAAAAAAGCTGTGTAGAAGAGCGTCTCTGAAAACACAATACATCTGACCTTTAAGCAGATGGGCTACAGCAACAGAAGAGACTCACCAAAATTAGACAACAGAAGATTGAGAAACACTGTATGGCAATGGCGACCATAGTCACTTAATCTCAGTGCAGTGGAGCACCTTGGGATGTTCTTGAAAGGGAAATTTGGATGAGCACCTGTGACACAAGACTGAAATTATGTATCTCTTTTTTTTAAATAGAAAAAGAAAACCTCTAACAGTGTGTTACTGTGTTACGGCTGTGGCCATAAGAACACTGTGTGGGCTGTTTGTTCTGTGTCTCTTTACTGTGTTTAAGACTCTTTACAGGTCCCTCCCCTAATGAAGAGTAGTGCGCAGCTGATTGGACCATGGAACAGGTGACCACATTCAAAAAGCCGCTCTGACAGCTCCAGGGAGAGAGAGAGAGAGTGTGGAACGAGCGAGTAGCCTGACAGCCGTTGCAGTCCTGACCCTGGTTTTCCCAGCCTGTGTTTATCTTGTGTATTTGTGGGAGTGTGAATTGTGAAAGCCGCTCCTAGTGCATTAGCTGAGAGCTTAGGCACTCGTGGGCTGAAGCGGAAGGGGTGAGCTGCCTTTTCTTTTGGAATCGTTTTCTCCTGTTTTCTTGGTCAGGGAGCGAGGGATAGCTCTGTCATTTGTTTGTTCTTTTTTCTTTCCTAGGGTTTAGTTAGTCTTTTCTGGTGGGACTTAGTTGGTTTTGTTCATTATTTTGGCCTGGGCTCACCCTGGAGCTATGCTTCTTGTCCTTAAATAAAATCATCTTTTTTTCTCACAACTGGTTTGGATGTTTGGCTTGGGAACCAGGGCGGGGATTTGTCTCTCTCTCCTCCAACCTTATGTGCGTCCCTACCCGCCTAGACTAGGGGCGTAACATACTGTATTTGCTGTTTCACTCTTTCAAAAGTAATTAGATTACCATGCATATCAGGACTGATGCCAAAGGAAACCTACATATCTCAGAGGCTTTGAGTAAATGGCAGTATTTGACAACTTGTGGAAATAGTTTGGGCTCCATTAATTCAATATTTATTACAAAGTATCTCTTTGTAAATATAATATAGTATTATAAATGAACAGTGCCATTTATAATACTATATATACTGTAATTTTTAAAACAATTATTTTTCACTACACAAATTAATAACATGAATACAAGTCATCACATCACTTGTGATGTTTTATTTTATTGTATTTTACTACCAATGTTTTTTATTAACAGTAAAACAGTTCAGTTTATACTGTATTATTGACAGTGTTTACCAAATTGTTTGCTTAGTGCATGAGAAGGGTGAGTCTGCAGACATTCAGAATACATGACACACTTTAGTGCACCCGAACTTAACCTTACATCAAATTATTCCCAACAATTATGCTGCATTTACTGATTAAAACATGTATGAACTTTAAATTATTTACATAAAGCACGTGTGTCATGTAGTAGCAGTGTTGTGTTGTGTAATAGCCAGCTTTCTCACAGAGAAAATAAAACTAATTTTACCACAGACTACAAACATCAGATTTTGTTCCCATTGGGTTTTTTTCCAGTCAGCAAATGTATTATTTTGGTGTACTGGAAAAAGTGGTAGAAATGATGACTGGCGATGTTTTTAATAACTACCATCTACTGAGGGAAAACTCTGATTGGTGTACTTCACTCAACTATGTTCATCAGATTTTTGCTTATTGTAGGTTTTAGTTTTGAGTAGATGGTAAACATGGGATTTTAAACAACAATGCAAGAAAACTTTAACAAACAACTGGATTTCTTCAAGCAAAAGTGTACATTTTCCCATTGAGCCCACACATATTATAACCACTCCAGATTGCAGTTCAGAGACAGTAATGGCACTTACTAGCAGCAACAGTAAATTTACCAAGCTACATTTTTTAACCTTGAAAAGGAAGGAAGGGATATGTTGAATGGAAGAAATCAAGGAAAGATTTCTACCTGTTATAAGCAAGGACAAGGAATTCATTTTGAGGAAAGAAAGGCAAGCACACATCACAAAAGGAGACTAGTTCATCATTCTACTCTTATTCAATATGCTGTTGTTTTCTAGGGCATAATACAGTGTTACTGTATCACCAGATAAATTTATCATTGCCAGGCAAAAAAATAAGAATAAATTAAATAAATCACATTTTTTGGGGGTATAAAGGATTTGTCAACATGTCTTTATTTCCTGTATAGCAAGTGTACTGGTGTTCCTCAGAGTGCTTGTCTTCCTATAAGACCAAGAAAAAATAGCAGAGGTCAGGCATAAAAGCATGATGAGAAGCACAAAGGACCCGTCAATGGTCTGACTCATAACACAAATACGTCCTATCTGGTGAACTAACGGGGCTGGTTTAAATTTTTCTTCTCATTTTCAGCATGATCAAAGTTTTTCTGTGAGTTTTGATTGTTTTCTCAAATAGTTTCAATACCTGATAAAACATTGCTCCAATGGTGGTATTTACTGGTAATTTGCCGTTTTAAAAACACAAGAAGTTACACTAGATTTAATTTTGCTAAACAATATTTTAACACAGAACATGTTTTGGCTGTTTTGTTATACATCCTTCCAGCTTCTGGAGGTAAAGAAAAACTGAAGGAACCTCAGGCTGGAGCTGGCAGATATTTCAAAGCAGCAACTTTAGAGTGTTCACCAGCTGTGAACTCATAATGAGCAAGCTTTCTTCCCTCCAGATTCTTATTTTGTCATTACGAGGTGAAAATTGGGAAAAAATGTGAGATACAGCCTCAAAAGCCCTCATTTTCCTACACCCTCATTAGTGAGTATGGATGTCATTATGATCAGAGAAATAAAAAAACAATACAGGAATGGTGGAAAACACAAAATATGTATATTGTCAACTGTGCTGTGGTGTAACACCATTGTATAGATGCACATATGGACATCCGCAAAACCTTCAGTTAGTTTGATGAAAGAGATTTATAAACTGAGCAACTTGTGAACTCGAAAAGAGACAGTGCTGCACATGTGCACCCTACGAAACAGTTTTCTGGAAACAGGAGAAGCCGCCAACAACTGAAGAAGAACTAATATACTTTACTTTTCATGTATCTGCCTATCTTTGTAAGTAAATCCACCTGAGAATTAGCTGATAAAACCAGCTGTACCGACAACAGAACCTCTATTCTTTTTCTTTCAGTGCTTCCCAGTGCTGAACCTCTGTCTATTTTTGCCTTGCAATAGGATATTATGAGAGGGTTTACTCCGAATAACACCATAACTGAAATGGAAACAGTGAGGCAACACAATGTAAAATTAATCACCGCGCGATCTGTCACGTAATGTGATGACAGCACATGTAGCATAGCAGAGGAAAAGTGCCTATTGTTAGAACATGTTTTCAAGATCTTAAGAACTGATTTCCCCCTAAAAATTTCTCTCTCTCATATTCAGCACTTAAACATTTCCCATGTATGACAAAATGACATGATATGTGTGTGCTTGTTCTAAAAGCATGCAGTTTATTTGTTTATTTATTGCTGATCCATCACTTTAAACAGATTTTTTGCATGTATATATGTAAAATTATTATAAAACTCTCAATATGTAGTTATAAAGCAGTTGACTTAGCACCAGACCAGTAAGAATGTATATGACATGAAGCACTATTTAACATGCGAAAACCTAGCAATGACTAGTCATTATAGTTCTTTTTTATTTGTTTTTTTAAAACTGCCCCATCATTTTTTTTCTGTTAGAGGTAGAAATAAAATTTGCCCAGGAAACTGTCAAGATTTGTGAATGTACATGATTTTTTTTTTAAGGTTCAAGGTTCAAGGTTCTTTATTTGTCACATGCATAGTTATACAAGTATAACACACAGTGAAATGTAGCTAAATCACATATTTAACCATCATTAAAGTTAAACTTGGTTTTGATAGAAAAGCAGGAATTCATTAATTAGAAAGTCTTTACAATGTGCAGAAATGCTGTATTCAAATGATTATTCTAATGATCTTTGTTGCTCTGTGGTCTGATGTACTTGTTAGTGATTTTCTGCTCTCAAATCTCATTAAACAAAATCCAATAGGAAAGTTTTGATTTAGTCAGAGAACTTTATTGATGCTCCTACAGTAGCAACAATCTTTTCTTGTTTATTTGAGAAATATTCAAAAACAAAGTAAAAAAAACAACTTAATGAGTTTTACCTGCACATTTGGCTTTACATTGCTTAGGTTTTCTAGTGATTGCAGGTAAATTAGATTTGTTTCTCAACTAGATCTTTTAAATAGACTACCCACTGGTTTTTGCTTGTGATCAGGTTCAATTTTTATCTTCAGACATCACAAGTCTATTTACCAGCTACAGAGGTTGAGCTCCTTTCCAAAGGAGTTTGCCTTCCATTCCTTGTTGTGCTGAATCGTCCACCTAGCAGTGGTATCAGATAATTTATTACAGTTTCTGCTGTTGCCCTCCACATTATCCTCTACAGTGTTCTTCGTGTTCATCGCTTCGTCATCGTTATGTGCTTTGTTGCTAGTAAAACAAATAATTGAGGCTGGGCATGCATTAGTTACTTTGTTGCATGCATAAGTATGATACTTGTTCATTCATGTAAAACTATGTTACAACTTTGACTTTATTGTTCTCTGTCAAATATTACTGTTTATTTAAATTAATTCCTTTTGTCTTTTTCCAAAAAAGCCTGACAGTGGGCCCTGCGACAGCTTGGCAACCTGTCCAGGGTGGACCATGCCTCTCGTCCTGTGGCAACTGGGGTGAGCTCCATCCCCCCGGTGACTCTGAATTTAGAAAATTGATGGATGGATTATCTCACAGTGGCCGACTGCAACAAACCAGATATGTGAATAAAAATAAACCTATGTGTGTATTTTAAAAGATAAAAATATTCATGAACAACCATCTGTTTCCTCCTCTGTTTGTGTCTGTGCTTGTTTACTTTCACGTATGTGAAAACTCAATTAACAGTTCCTATTTTGAGATTAATTGGTCGAGCTTATTACATTTGCTGCACACTATGCTCCTCATTAAAGGCCTTCATCATATCATTCTTATCTGTTTCAGGGAACACTAGTCAATAATTTTGTTTCACCACTGCTTGATTAAATTTTTTTTGTCTGTGCCCAAATACACTTGAGTGTAATTGTCATATTCTGAATTGAGTTGAATTTATTGTCTCATGTTGGCTATTGAAAAAAGGGAGACAGAGAACAGACATAATATTGCCAGGTGGACGAACAGTTCACTTCCCTTTATATCACTCACAATGGACATGCTGTTCTATCGCTGTCTGCTGGCTTAAAGTATGAATCATGGTTTCCATCTTGCTAGCTTGGCTAGTATGAGCAATGCTAACACTATTCTGACTGAAAATCATCATAATTTAATTTCAAGTTATTCTCATCAAATCTTGCTTTATTTTTATGCCTGTAATTTATCATTGCATCACACAAGACTGCAAGGAAATGAGAGTTAGTCACAGACTGTGGTTTTGTTTGAATAAATAAACAAGACAGCAACAAAATCAACCACCACAGAGGAAATTACAATTTATGTTTTCACTGGGACAGGCTGATTTATCAAACTCTTGTGTTTTCTCACTTGTCTGGGTTCACTTTAATCCAGAGTCCCACAATCATGCTGTGTTCAGTAATTTAACATTTGCAAAACAGATAGATGCAATTTTTGACACAAACCGTTTAATCACAGTTCTTATTAAGGTGGATCCATTTGCATGAAACTGAAGGTAAAAGTTTAGTTGGCTAATATATTATATTGCATTTATTATATGAAGCTTGGTTCTTGCACATACATGTCAACGTACAGAATAAATTAAGATGAACAACACACCCGCTTATCAGCTCTGTTTTTGATGAAAGGCTGTTGACAGTTGATCTTTATTTGTGTTTTTCTTTTTAGCTGCATTATGTCAAAGTCAGATATGATTTGATGCAGGAGATAATCAAGGCCACTGAGACATTCCCACCAAGGCAACTCAGACAGTTAACTCCAAAACTATTTGCTAAAGTAATGAAAGTCTCGTGTGTTATTTGTTCATGCCTGTCAAACCTCTGAGAACCACATAACAATCACCATGTCTCAAGAGATTTTATCAGTAATATCTGCTTGGCATTAGGATACAGGCTGTTTTTCTCTTGTAATTCAGTCACGACTCTTAGTTTGACATCGTAGTAGTGTCTAAATGAAGAAACACTTAATGATAGAATTGACCTTTTAAAGTCTGAACCATGAAATAATTGCCAAATCTGACAAATTTATATAAAAAATACTTTTTTTTAAAACAAATATTAAATAAATATTTCATTAAAAAAGAATAAATTTGTATATATGGGATATGGAATTTGATACATGTAATAGTCTTGGTGTTGGTGGTATTCATGGATGGATCAATATTTATAATGAACTTGTAGCATTCTCTTAGGCACACTTTGGTAGTACCAGGTTATGTTTTAGTTTTTGGTTTCCTCGTGGCATTGATGCAATAAGGTGCTGCAAATCTTCCTCCCAAATTTTAGAGATTTTGCTCCCTACTGACATGATAGCATCACACAGCTGCTGCAGATTTGTCTGCTGCACCTACGTGACTCAGTGTCTGTGAAGGTTCTCAGTACACCATGTCATTGTAGTCTAAGGGTGGCTGTAGCTCAGGTGGCAGAGCAGGTCAGCCACTAATCAGAAGGTCGGTGGTTCGATCCCAGGCTGCACCCTGGCTGCATGCCAAATATCCTTGGGCAAGATACTAACCCCGTGTTTGCCTACTGGTGGTGGTCAGAGGGCCCGGTGGCGCCTGTGTCCGGCAGCCTCGCCTCTGTCAGTGCGCCCCAGGGCAGCTGTGGTTTCAATGTAGCTTGCTATCGCCAGTGTGTGAATGTGTGTGTAAATGGGTGGATGACTGAATGTAGTGTAAAGCGCTTTGGAGTCCTATGGACTAGAAAAGCGCTATACAAATGCAGGCCATTTACCATTTAAGGAGCTTGGAAAGAAAAGCGTCTAGACTTTGTTAAGTTTCCTTGAAGATGTTTCACCTCTCATCCGAGAAGCTTCTTGACTTGTAAGAGCAATTGGTGGAGAGTCCCAGATTTGAAGCCCCATGGGAGTGTCCCCAAGAGGGTCATGGACCCCATATTGATCCTCTACCTAATCACACGAGCCAAGGTGTGAAAATGGGTGTGGGTCACATTCAGCCAAGATTTCAGGTGAGCTCATCACCCTATCATGTGATTTACTGAGGTCAGATGGCCCAGGGTGTGAGTGGGCATTAAGGCGTCTGAGAATGGATCTCAAAACTGGATTATAGATGGCAGACAGTTGGTGTCGTAAGCCACCCCCTCTGTTCAAAGATGGTCGTTCACAGTGGACATAGATGGCTTCTTTCACTCCTCTTTCGAACCATCTGTCTTCTTTGTCCAAAATGTTAACATTAGTGTCCTCAAAAGAGTGGCCCTTGTCCTTTAGATGCAGATGGACAGCCAAGTTTTGTCCCGTCGACTCTTTAGACTACATCATTCAGTCCCACCACACCGCAGAGCTTCTCTCTTTCACTGAGATCTGGTATCGGTGGAGACCATTTGAGTGCAATAAACTCATTGTCATGTTCAAGAAACCATTTTAAGATGGCTGGAGCTTTGTGACATGGTATGTTATCCTGAATGTAAACATTCATGTTTCATGCAAATTCTGACCCTACCATCCAAATCTTAGATATTAGATTGAAAAATGGGTGAGATGTGAGATGGAGCTGCTGGTAGGCAGGGTATGTAAATCATGCCATGTCAGTCTGAACATGTGTACGAATCCTCATATTCACTCACCAACTGCTTTGTTGAGACTACACAATGACATTAATAAATACACGTGTAAAAAGTGTCATTATGAATTATGAAATATCATAAGAATAATACATGTTTTTTCTCAAGTCATCTTGTGTTTTTATAATGCATTTTTTGGTGTTTTGATGTTTTTACAGTATATATTTGTGACTGTCACAAATGCATGCACATTAATGTGGCATGTCAAATTAGTTAAATTGCACACATTTGTAAAAAGTAGTTTAAACAGTTTTCATCATGCCTTTGCAATATGTTAGACATTTAACTGAACTTTTGGCCAGTTGTTTACACTACATCATTCGTGTACACAGAACATGCAAATAGAAATGATTCTTCAACATTTTCATACAGTGTTTTGATCAGACACCTTGCCTGAACTTTGTGAATTAGATCAAAGCAAAAACCTTCTTTGATTTATGTAACTTCCCTGAGTTAATATGCAACCTTTCACCAAAAAGCAACTTGCAAGATATTTTTAGTGCTGATATGATGTATTTCACTGAGACTCTCCCCAGCACACTGTTGGTTATTTCATAAACCAAACAAATATAATCAGTTTTTCCAGTTCTTTGTCTTTTGTTCTAAGCACACACATATGGATACTAAACAGCTCTCCAAAGCCCTTTAGCTAATCACTGCCACACTGCAAGGAAACATCTAAATATGGCAAGTCTTGTCTCAATACATATTTACTTTTTTTTTTTTCATCCGAAATAAGAGAACATTTCATTTTTAAGCTTATTAATTAACAGTTCTCTTCTGCAGTATTTGGCTCAGCATCAAGCGGTTCATTTTTAAAAGTTAAACAATGCTATATATATTCTACACAAACCTTTAACTATAATGTTTTAAAATTGCTCTTACAGATCAGCACTGAACAACATAAATGGAACTTTAGTTAGGTTTATTCAAATTACATCATCCTGTATTCTGCTGAAGCCACTGTTTAAATAATTGGATGTGTTTGGAGAAACAGAGAAATATAGAAAATTCTGTAACATTTATGCATTCACAGATTTTAAATATTTACAAATTGATTACGGGCAAATGATTTACAAGGATTACCATTGTAAGTTATTCAGCTTTGATGCATCAGATCTCATTATTCCTGTGAAATGCATGGGTATCCTCTTGAACCACATTTCCATTTGACCAGCTTAACAGAGTTCAACGTATTCAGTATTTCTCACCATGATCACAGAAGCTTGAAAAAAATGTAAATGGTTTTTTACTCCTCTGAAGACATTACTTTATGCTCATTTTTAAAAAGCTATATAAGAGCAAAAGGCTCTCATCTGCTACACTTGATTTAATGCAGCAGACAAAAAAGAATTTGGATCAGCATTACAGCAAATTCTTTTCTTTTCAGAAGCTTGGCTACTGTTCTTTATCCAAACTTACATAAGGACTGTAAATTTTTTGAATAATTATTGCTTAACATGTCAGTTTATTCTTAAAGAAATAATGTTAAGATTCTTGGAGTGTATATTCTAAAACTGTGGTACTTAGTAGATATGTTGTTAATGAAAACAAGTTTAGTTAGCATAATTTAATTAGATTATTTATATTATATTAAGTCCTGCTGAGGCTCATGAAAATGCTATTGCGTGTGCAGATACTTAGTCATAGATGACAAATTTAATTGTTTTCTTCATGGTGGTACAATTTGCAGTTCAAAGTATCACAACTCCATAAGATTTACCCTAATATACAGGCCATTTAAAGATGAGGATTCATCCCTTGAGGATGTTGTTGACCCCAACATAACATTGTCAACCAATAAAAAAGAAGACAAGAAAAAATGGGTGGTTTTCCTGTGACTGAATTGAGGTTTTTGTTGGTTTTGTTTTTGCTGGTTTGCTTTTTTGCATTCAGCCCGTGATTACAGGTAGTTTTGGCAACCATCTGGTTGCCCAAATGTTCATCGTGCAATACCCTTAACCTCCAGGTAACCTATTATACTCACAAGGTGATCAAAAGTGGTTGATTGTTTGGAGATCCCACTGTATCCAGGAACCTGTTTCCATACAGACTTTCTGGCTTGGACTGGCTACAAAAACTGTCAGACAGATTGGCGAAGGTTTGAAACTAATTGCAGTCTAATTTGTCAATTCAGACAGATTGCCAATCCTTTGCAATTAAATTGCAGTGAGTGCAAGTAATCTGCCATGTGTCTCTTTGCAATGTGGGACTCAATACAACTAGTTGACAATTGGATGTCTTCTAGTTATATTCCTATATTACAGCAAGGTTGCTGAATGCCTGAGTGCCTTTGCAGTTACATTTACAGAAACTACGTCATTGTTTTGCCAACTTGACACCATTCAGTTTTAAACTAATGGCTGACTGACTCGTATTATTTTTAATATTATAATCTTATTGCCATTTTATCACAAAAGCCAACAAAGACAGAAACTGACTGTGAGTGGTTGCAGACCTGATCCCTATCTTCAAAGCGACCCTTTCAAAGGCAGCAAAATTGTAAGTACATAAAACATGGTCGCAGCAATGTTGTTCATGCTGTTGTTTATTGTTTTCCCTCGTGTGAATGTACTTGTTAGAACTGTAAATTTCAATTTCCCACATTATACATTATTTTGTAAAATAAGATTAATTTAAAGAAAAAAATAACTGCCTGTGACTCTGAGAAGTTCAATGTCACAAACACTTATTTTATTATATTATGCTCTTTCAATACCCTTAGGCGAGGTCAGGAATCCAGAGCACACTGGGGTGGTGCATGCGGATGTCTAAACACTCTGAGTATTTCATCCCTATGCACTTCTTTACCCATGAGACTCTTGCAGTCTGATGCCCCGGTCCACTGTGGCTGCCTACTTGTTTTCCACAGGAAACAAACAATGTCCTGCAACTTTTTTCACATGTAACACATTGCACTTCAAATATGGGAAAGATATTCTACATCTGCATCTCATAGTAAACAGAGACAGATGATATCCATGAAATGGACACTGGGGAGGCTCTCATCAGTGTATGTAGTAACAAGGCTTCAAGCTACTCGTGAGAATTGGAGAACTATCCATATCAAATCGCAGACTGCTACTTCTGGTCATTGACATTTTAAACTCACTAGACTGTATACTTGAAGGACAGGAATTCAAGTTAAATGTTCAACAGATGGAGGTAAGTGAGTTCCCAAACTGTGAGGTAATCATAGTTTGAAACTATTTCAAAACATGCTAACAGTGAAACTATTTGCATGCATGTTTAACTGAAGACTGACTTCTATTCTTGGCTACAATAGTTCAGGAAGGAAGTAACACCTTAAAAGACACTTGGCTTCAAAGGAAGTAAAAATGAATGGGGAATGTAACTGTTTTGCAATAACAATGAGTGTTAAATGTCTTATCTTACTCCTGAAAGAAAATCAAAAAACTGTTATTAACATTTTCAGTTGCGTTCAAAAGTTTACATACATCATAGGCATGAGTGTCATGGTAATTTGGGGCTTTTTTTTTTATTACTTTTCCATCCATCCATCCATGTAGTTTCTTCCACTTGTCTGGGCCACAGCTCAGTACCTCTTTCAGCTCATCTGGGACAACAATAGGGTGTTCCCAAGTCGGCCAAGAGATGTAATTTTTCCAGCATTTTTTGGGTCTTATCCCGTGACCTCTTCCTGGTAGGATATACCTGGTAGCATCAGATGTCCAAACCACCTCATCTAGCTCCTTTTAATCTGGAGGAGTAGTGTCTGTATGCTGAAACCCCTCTCACTTGACTGAACTCCTCAATCTCGAAGTCAAAAGTCAGCCATAACTAACTTCCAGTGTTTACATCCACAATCTCATTCTTTCCTTTACTACCCGTAGTTCGAGACCATTGGTGAGCGTAGAGACCTAAAGCAACCAGCAAATCAATAGCTTTGCTTTAACACTCAGCTTTCTCTTCACCACAATGTCTGGTGTCATCCGTGACATCCGTGTCACTGCAGATGCAGCCCCAAACCATCTGTCAAGCTGCCCTTTTCCTCTCCCCTCTCAAGCACACCACCTACAGACTCCAAGAAGGCTAGGTACGCTGAACTGGCGTTTGGTGCATAAATGCAAATGAGAATCAGGACCCATTCTCTGACCCAAAGGCCTAGGGAAGCACTCGTTTGTCCACTGGTAAAAAAAAAAACAACAACAACACAACCCTGTGCTGTGGTATCCCACGAATACGCACCCCTTCCTGCTGCCTCCAGTCAACTCCAGACTAGAACAGAGTCCAGCCTCTCTCTACAACACTGGTTCCAGAGTCTAAGTTGTGTGTTGAGGTGAACCTAACTATATCTAGCTTGTATTTCTCAACCACATACAAAGCTCAGGCACCCTCCTTCCATCAGAGAGCCACCTCCTCTGGCTGCCTCCAGGGTGGGGCTGATCATTTTTTCTCTTTTTCATAGGAGTTGTCTGATTCAGTCTTCATCAGGGTCCTCACCCAGGAACAACTTGCCTTGGGAGTTCCTGCCAACAACAGAGACCCTGGGATAAGCACCAGAGAAAGTCCTTAATTAAAATTGGTAAAAAATTAAAAATCCTCTGACAGACCCATAAATACTACTTAAAGTTTAAAGAAACAACAGAGGTGATCCTCATCCCTAGGTTTGTCACGGAGAGTGATTTGTGCAGATTTAAAAATTAAGAACTAGTAAATGTTTGGCCTCATGGAAAATATGAACTTTTGGCCAGAATAACCTGCTGTGTCCTCTACATCATGAAATCATCATTTCTTAAGCCCAAGGCATGTTAAGCTGGAAAAAAAGATTGAAAAAAAGGTTTAATTTGAGATTGAGAGGAGAATTTTCTCTTTATATCCAGGTCCATTCCTCCCAGCTCAGGAAACAGAAAACCTGCATTTTTCCGTAAGCATATTAGTTCCAGTGATAGATCTTGATTCTCACTGAATGAGAAATTAATCGCTGTGACCTGGCACAAGTGTTTTGGCACATTGACGTCTGCCTCCAGTCAGCAGGTATTATCTGAGTGTTTCTTCATCTTCCTCATGGGCCAGAGTTCCCATTGGATTTTTTTTTATCAGGCTCATATATATCTCCTGACAGTTACCTCAGCATCTTTAACTTATTGAAGTAAAATATAGCAGCGCCAGGGAGCAGATGCCAGAGGGTTACTCACTCCACCATGTCCCACTGATTGAAAACAGATCTCTCACACCAGAGGGGGAAGAGGAGACAAAGGCAGTGTAGTAAGACTCATGCTGTTCACATTTGATTTCCAGTTGTATTGGCACAGTTTTACCCGGCTAGTCAGCAGTCACAGATTGTTGCATTCCTGTGCTCTGTAGATATTGTAGATATTTATCAATGGTTTAATAACAGTGTTAAAGAATGGGCATGCACACATATATAAACCCATCTTACTTTCTTGATTTTTTCCCGTTAAATTAAAATGAACATAATTCGAGAGCCATGACATCCTGTTAGCCCTTTTCTATTCACAGTGAAGTGCTTTTCGCCCAGAGCTGTGTACACAAGACTTAATGCTCAATGCTCAAAAGACAGTTCTTCTCCAATTAGTCTGAACAGTGGATTTTGCTTTCACAAAATGTTCTATGTTGTGCTAGCTAATTTGAAGTCAAAGCACCGCTTACGCACACATCTAACCTCAAAAAGCTTTACCTTTTCTAGTAATCCCAAAGATCTATACCTATTCCCTACTTCTACAGTCAATTATAGCATTAGGGACTAACTTGTGAAGCAGATAAACGAACTGGAATGCTGAGGTAGTAGCTTCTGGTCTGCTGCTTTATCCCCATATCCCTCTGGAAAATGTATATGCTGAAAATTATGGCTAATTTATAAATGCAAATGTCTTTAAAAGTGAGAGAAAATACTGGTACCTATAAAATTAAACGGGCAGTGCATAAAATGTCGATTCCTTCATTTTTTCTGTCAGTAATGAAAGAATTGTATTGACGTGCAACAACAGTGCAATACTACTGCATTTTGTAACGCTTGTGCTGACCTTCAAAAAACTTGAATTGTGGTGATACTCTGCCGTAACCTCACTCTAATAATTGTCTTAACAAAACATAACTGAAGCCATAATTAAGGATGCAAAGCTTCTAATTCTAAAGTCCTCTACTGAAGACTCTGACTATAGCCCAGCATGTAATGTAGGTTAAGGCTTCAATGCACTAATTAAAAGATTACGTACATCTTATAATATATCTTTTATTCATATACAATTATTGTACATACTTGGACATTTTTTTTTGTTTTAACTATATAACAATGATCTCATCACAATGAGGTTTCTAGGCAACCCGCACTATAGAGACATACTGCACAACAAAGTCTAATATATAACTCTGTAAAACATGAAAATGTCATTTCCTTAACAGTATAATTATTGAGCTTTAGAAGGTTGTTTTTTCTTTATAGTATTGCCTTTGTGCCAAACGTTATTCTACTCAGGGTAACAACATCAACAATATGATGACTTACTCTGAAAAAAAAATCTGCGTATAAAGTTATTTTGTTTTTGTTTTTTTTAGTTTTGTCTAAGTTTAAGTTCAGAATTTTAAAAAAATCACCCAAAGAACATGGAAAAAATCTGTTAGGGACCTGTGTGTCATTGTAATTTACTGTCTTCTCACTGCTATAACAGCTTTAGATCACTTCCCACTCTCCAGTCTTCTTGACTAATTCCAATCCATAAAAACAAAAGTGGATGGCATATAAAGGGCTTTAGTTGTTTGAAAAGATCAAAAATCAAAGAGGAAATACAGTATACATCCATATACTGCAGAAAGTGGACACGCAGAGTACAAAGATACAGAAATATATGTAAATATAGTGGGCATCCAGCATTTATCAACTCGCCCTCCAAGTTGGAAAATGCTGTCGTGCACAGGGGTCTCAAGAGGAAGAAGTATTTGCATCGCTGTACTTTTTTCTGTATTCGTTTTACTGTATTTCATGCCTCCCATTAAAATTACACACAATAACACAAACATTTTTGCCACTTTGTATGAAGAAAAATGTTTTTTAGTCTTTCAATGAATGTTGATAATTCCACAACCCTTCAGATGCATCATCCTCAAATTATACTAGTTTCCTCATTACTATTATAGGAGCATTATTAGCACTTTAGTCTCTGACCGTAGTGCAGCTTCTGTTAGAAAAGTTTATTTTGAATACAAGACATTCCTTTGCAAGCATTTCTACTTTTATTGCTAATTTTAAGGTAGATGAAACAGAGTGAATACAGCAGCTGACTGATGATTGGTTAAATTATGAGGTAAATTATATGGTTGCCTGGTTTGTCTGTAGTCAGCCATTAATTTAATTTAGTTTAAACTATAGACTAAGGAAATTTTATTGGTGTGGAAGTTGGAAAGTGTGGACCTGTCATGAGAGACTGGTACAGTTAATGTAACAATTCATGCAATTAAAAGAAAAAAGTTAAGAGCTGTCTGTTTTATTTAGTATGTGCTGCTGTTCTCTGTTCTCTTTACTCTAGTCAGATGTGTGACATTGCAGGACAAATGGAAAACAAAGTATTTTCTGGCGATTTAGTTTCGAAGCTACCTTCATTATTTCCTTCAGTTTCCACCCACGTGTATGAATAAAAAACATTTCCCTGTCACTTAGAGCTTGTTAGAAATGCACTGATCAAACAGAGATGTGGATTTTATCATATGACACTGGTATTTGCACTGCTCTCCCATGGAAGAGAACAGAAAAGTAACATCACTACACATTTTCAGGGGTGTGTGTCTGTTTGTATGTGTGTCCGTGCGTGTGTGTGTATGCGTGTGCGTGTGTTTCCATTTTCAAAGTTTCCTTCTTACATTTAGAGGTGCGTAGAGAAGAATAAAGCTTTACTGTGCCCCAGGGGAAGTTTACTTTGCAGAGAGTGGTCCTACAAAATATATATATTATACAATGTGATGTACAAAAGCAAATGTGCTACACTATCACCATGAACCATGAGGGAAAGGATTCAAAACGTGTTTAAAGAAAGGAACTGGAACTTAATATGTAAAGGATGCTGAAGGTCCAAAATGATTTGAGTCCTTTAAAGGACCATCATGTCATATACTTGCTAAAGCTGATAAAGTGTGGCCCAAGACATCTTAAAGCATACCTTTACAGTTTTAGCCAGTGTGTTCCAGTTTTTTAAGGTTAAGAAAGCCATAGAAGATGAAAGCACTGACTCAATAAGGGAAAGATAAAAGATTTTCTTTAGTGTCCTGATACATTAATAACTTTGCAACATTTACTGCCTTTCTGCACAGTAAAGGTTTTTTTACTTTTATCTCAGATGTTTCCAGGGATGGAAAGTGTAGGAAATATTTAACTAGGTTACAATCTGCTTCATGCTGAAGCACCTTTCAGTTAAAGTTTGCTATATGCATTCGATTGTAAATTTAATATAGCTGTTTTCAGTGTTGTTACCTTGGCATACTCACTGAATAAGAAAATACCTCCACATTGTAAAGTTTTTATTAATTTTATTTTATTACCAATAAAAAGGGATTCATGATGAAATTAAGATATGATCAGCAAACACTTTATTTTCACTATTTATGTCATATTTAACCAATTACTTACACACAGTCCATATTTTTCTCTTGGTAGCCCACACAACTTCTACCGTAGGAACTACTATAAAAACAATCGACTTCTAACACTCTTGCTTTATATAGTCAATCAGTTATTGTTTTATTTCTTGAAAACAAAGACTTTAAGCAAGATATGTGCACCTTACAAGTCTGGTGCCTTACAGCTGCTTATTGACTTTGGATAGAAATATGTTTTAACTCCAAGTTGGATCGCCATAATGAATGAAGTGTCAGATTAACTTAAGTTAACAGCAACTGAGATTCCTTCTGGGGTCAAAGAAACATTACCTCACGAAAATGGAAGGAAATAATTCTCACTTATCAAAAACTACTCAAAATACCAGTGTTCACAAGTTACATGGATAAATATTTCCAGAAATCATGCTTTCTTTGCACAAAAGACTTACTTTATCTCATTAAGGACAGCAGAGGTGTCATGCAAGGGGTCTCAAGACAGCTTTAAGTGGCTGTGAGGTAATTAGTGGTGTAGTAAGCTGAAAATCTGCTACAGACGACTCCTTATTTTTTTACTTTTGCTTCCAATTGTTCATTATTAAACTCCTGCATAGTTTTAATTGACCATACTTGAAAATCTTAGTAGAATTGAGCAGTCTAATGAAGTGAAATCAAATTTGAAAATAAATCACTTACCTCAGAAATGCACTGTGTAACATTATGCTTCCTTTCCTTGTAAGTGCAAGGAATGAAAGGCTGAGCATCTTTTAGAGAATAATCTTATGCAGGCAGAATATACCTATACAAAACATTACTTAACTGTCATGATTAGGCTGTGTGCAGGCAGGATGAGGACGCAAACGCAAGCTCACGGAGGCAGGAATGAACTCAAAACACAGTTTTATTGCTGACGGAAGTTAAGGCGATACAAAATAATATGAAACTAAACTGGGAAGTCATAAAGGAACTGACTCACAAGGAAACACACAGAGGGGCACACAGTCATGAGGGAGAACGCTAGGGGTGGGGGGAAAAATCGATACTGTGTAGTATCGTGATATTTTGTTTGCTAATAATGTATCGATACAGGGACAGCAGAAGTCGATATTTTGTTACAAAAAAAGGTTTTGTGCTCTGACTTCAGAGCATGTTGATCCTTTTTCTGAGCAAGGATCCTGACATTCCTTCACTGTCCAAATGTGTTTAACTTTTTTTTGGCAGCAATAAACATGACAGTTTACTTATTTTAATTTAAGACATGTTTTATTTTAATTAAGTTTAAAACTTTTTTATTTAATGTAAAATTATATTTTGTTTTAATTTACTTTAAAATTCTTCGGTTGCTGAAGGGGCTGCATAGTTTTCATAAATTGCATAGTTCAGAATAGCTATAATTGTACCAGATGGTTGCATTCAGTTAAGTTGGACTAGACTGTAATACAAACCGTTCAGTTTGTCAACAATAAAACTGACTGAAATGAGAGAAAAACTGAGTGCGAGACTTTGATATTAGATAAAATGAATATTGATAAAGTTTACCTTTATGTACAGAATCTGAATATCGCAAAATATTAAAAAAAAATTGCAATAATATCGTATCGTGCGTTAAGTATTGTGATAATATCGTATCGTGGGATGTATGGTGATTCCCACCTCTAGAGAACGCGACACTGAACTGAGGGAGACGCGGCCATAAATACACAGAGGGTTAACGAGGGAAGTGGGACACACGGGGAACACAGCTGACACAGATAATCGTAATGAGACAGGGCAGGATCGAACACAACATGACACATACTGACGAGAGACTGTCAAAGTAAAACAGGAAGTAAACAGAGGTTCAGACAGGAGGAGAGAGAGCACGGGGAGAGCACAGACATAACGGGCTGGGGAAAACATGGAATAAAACACAAGGAGGGGAAACGAGGGCTCACAGATACACAGAGGGGCACACAGGGGGTAATCAAATAAGGAACATCTTAACAGAACAACCTAGGAACCAAGGCATAAATAAAGAACAAAATACAAAACACACGAAAACTAAGAATACTGGGCCAACATGGCAACAAAAGGTTACTGTAACTGAGAGCAAAAACAGAAACGTTTATTTAATATTGAAAATTAAAAACACCTTCGAACTAAAAATGTGTTCTAACATTGGAAATTAAATTTTCATGTTTTAGGCAGAGTATCATCAAGTCTAAATGATCAAAATATGGACTGTAAAATAGCACGTGATGCTCCAATAAACGTACGTCTCCCTTCTTCACTCAAGTTTCATACGTACTGTTACACTTGTAAGTGGAGGACCTGAATACTGTATTGCCAGGAAATACTTTACTTTGTGCTTGGTTCGACTCTGGTGGCCTTGCTAATCATATAACAACATCAATGAAAAGGCCTTTTGAAATAAGAACCCATAGCCGGAAAGCTGGGTGTTAGTCTACAGGTTGTTCATTCGCTCTTGGCAGGCATTCAGGCCTCAGTTAAGGCCACAATCTGATTATATTCCCACTTTTAATCTCAATAAACACACCTAAGTGAATTAAACTTGACACTGAGTGCTGGTTATGGAAGAAGCAAAACAGACTCATCTTGATCAGGATATGGGGGGAAAAGAGAGTTTTTGCTTTTGAAAAGGTGGAAAGCTAGTATGCTTACTTCTTTTTTGTTTTTTCACTTTTTTTTATGGTTTTCATCCCTTTGCATTATTTACAAATTTGTCTCGCAACTCTTTGGATGAAAATAAGTTGTGTGTTTCCCGCAGTGAAGATGACTTCCATGTACTGGGCTGGCCTCTGAGTACACGTGCATATCAATAAAAGGAGACTCTTTGAACCTTTTCAATTCGGCAGAGCATTTCAGTCTCCTTTCAAGGACCCAAGAAGCACAATGTCTCCATCCACAGGACAAATGTGGTCATTGAATGGCTTCTTAAACATTAACCGTGAACCATTACTAATATGTTATAGTTATGAGACATTAATCCAGTGAGAAGATTGTCGCTAGTGCAAAAAGGAACATTCATTATAAAAAATTGAAAAAAAAAACATACTGAGATATCATTGCAGGGATCTGACCATGTGGATCTGACCATCAAATGACTAAAGATAAAATAAAAAGAAAGAAAATACATTTGACACTAATTGACTGTCAGCGCATGTTGCATTATATCTTTCATGTATGTTTGCAGTTTCAAATGTTTTCTTTCAGTGATTATTTAGCCTTTCAGGATGGCACTATAATCCATGCCAGCCAGTAGATGGCCCTGCAACACAACTATAGTTACAGCATTTCCACTGTACATGCATTTAAGTCAAAGTGATTATACATTATGTTGATTTTCATTTCTTACAAAGAAGTAAAGTCACTGCATTACTTACATTTTGTGAGGTGCATTTGCAACACAGCTACTGTTCAATATCGATCATCTACATTGTTTTGTTTTTAACTCAAAATCACCACAGAGACATTGAAGACATTTCTGGGAGGTTTCATTGATTTATTGTTTTACCAATTTCTGTGCAAGGGTAAGAATTACAAAAATCTACACACTAGAGATGATAATATATCCTGTTTCTATCATACAATGTTACTTTTACAAGCGTCCTTTAACAATATGTATATATTCATTCCGATGTACCTATTACACATTAAAGATATACTGATCATCCTCATAAGACGGACCACAAATATCACCAACAGTAAACAAGTTTGGCTAAACGTACGCACAGCCTGCAGTGACCATGTGTACTCTAGACGAGGCTTGACAAGCTTCAATGATGATGTGCTATATCATGTTCCTAGTACAAGTTCATCAAAATGAAAACACAAAACTTACAAATGCAGCACAGTTCCCTGTAGTGTTTTTTGTATAAGTGCATTAGTCATTTGAAGTGTACGAGAGTCTGTTGAGGTAACACAGCTAATCCTTTAATATAGAGAGTTGACAATAATATAAGCTCTTTTTTTTATGTTTGTCTTTATTTCATTGTTTTAATTATAGGCACAGCATATCTATAATGGTCACAACAACTTTCGGTATTATTTGTATTACTGTACTTCAGGTTATTTTGCTACTCTCTGGCCCATTCTGACATTAACAGATGAAGAAAAAAGAGAAAGTAGTTTTGGCTAAGGAAATCACTTACTTTTCTTTTGATATATAAGAATTAAGAAGTAACTTTAGAAACAGATTCCCAGTCCTGACACGGAGTGGACACTATCAAATATTAGAATCACAGTGGGTATATAACAGTCCTGGTCCACTGCTGAGGAAATGTAACAAATGGAGGGAGAAGAGGAGCTGCACTGCTGCCGCCTGACACAACTTTGCCTGACACAGGCTATTGGACAATGAGACTACCTTCGCAGTGGCCGTAAACTTGCCAGACTGAAGCAGCAGCACAAGCTGGCAAACTGGTGCCAATTAGGCCCATTTGTGCTTTAGTTGCCAATCAGTCTGCTGCCAGGAGTTTCACCAACACTTTTTTCTTAGCTTTACCCAGCTCCTTACATTTCAAGGTAACATTTGGAGGATTTCATTTAAAGCCACCGTGCATAGAGGTTTTGTATAGAATCTTTTAACGGCTTGGGGCCGAAGCCCATGATAACATTACACAGCTGCAATTTCCTTGGAGCCAGCATCTAGTGGTCATTAGAAAAACTGCAGTTTGAGACAGGTCCACTGTGTTTTCCCCATCCAGCCATGTTGTCTGTCTGTCTGCTTATGCTGTGACGCTGTGGGACAGGCTTGCTGAGACAACTTCTTTCAATATAAATGGTATATAAAAGGAATATTATGAACCACCACCACAGACTAGATGTCTACATGATTAGTGGTGAAATATTCCCTTAAGTATTCTCTTTATAATGGAGCAGGAAACCACTCACAAAGAACACGCTCATGGCATCTTTGTAACCTAATAACATTTCATTGAGATACTTCTCTGTTGTGTTTCAGTAAACAGAAGCATTTTCCAGTGCATCCCTTTACCCAGCATGGCTATTCAGCATGACAGCATTACTATAAAATAATTCTCATAGATTTAAATCCTATTTTTGCGTAACATATCACTGCAGTACAGTACATTGACTTGTTCCCAACACACGTGGAAACAGAGTGGATGTTGTGGGCAGAAACAAGCACCTATCCTACACTACACAAGATTAGTGGTAAATATTCATCGGGTGTCAATGTTTGTTTTGCCGTCCAAAAAAAGGGGAAGGGACATGATGATAATCTGAATCACTCTGTATCCACAGCATTCTTCAACCACTTGTCTGACTGGAGCTACATGTTACCTTGTTTGTCCGAGGAAGAAGAGGAGGTGGATGGTGATGGAGACGGTGCTTTGGGGAAGACCCTGTCAGTGGGAGTAATGCTCGGGCTGCCCAAACCAGACGAACTGGAGCTGCTGGAGCGGTGAGGTCCTTGGCCCTGTCCAATCACAGGAGCCGGTCGAACAGGTCTGACAGGCGGGGGCCTTAAAGGAGCACTTGGTCTACGGACTGACAGAGCGGGCTTAAAAGTGGTCATAGTCTCAGATGAGGAGCTACTACTGCTGCGTCGCTGGGCTGCATCTGGATCCCTGATCACCATGGTATGGAGAGGGCTGGCAGACACCTCCTGCACTCCACCAGGGTGCTTAAGCGGCTCCAATGTGTCGAGCACAACGTCAGGCGCGTGCTTGGCTACATTCTGCCTCTCCAACTCACGCAACTCATGCAGGGCTGTATTCATTGTTTTCTCTATATCCTGAGAAGCATAAGTAGAGGAAAAAACAAAAGACACTGATGTCAAGCAACCAAGCAGAGAGTAGCTAAATCTATTTTAAGTTTTATTCCTCAGAGCTCGAGCCTTTTTATGTGATGGTGGAAAAACTAAACCCAAAATTTTATTTGCCAACTGTGTAATGTTTTGGTACCCATCAAAGAGCTAATGATGCACATAATATTTAGGAATGGTAGCGAGAATTGAGATTTTTTTCCTCCTTAATTTTGCCTCGATACAGTTATGATTTTTCAGATGAAGCTATAAAAGGAAGCTCCCTTTTTAGAGAAGCCATACATATAGGATAGTTGTATACGTACATGTTTGTTATACAATAAAATAAGAAAAGTCTATATTAAAAACTGCATGTGCTTTTAAGGATTTTAATCACCTCAGCGAGTGCCTCGGTCTCAAGAGCCTTGTGGTCTCCTAAACTTGCATGCCGGGTGGTGCTTGGTGATGATCTTTGAGAGTGGCTGTCGACAAACGCCTTTCTATCAGGGTGGCTGATGCAGCCAGCACTGCCAAATGTGGTGAGACGGCGTTTCTCGGGACTGTCAGTTAGACCCCTGCTGACAGCTATTTTGTGTGGACTCTGGGGGCGAGGCATAACCCTGGGGGGTAGATCAGCAGCTCTGGTGGGGCTCAGGCTGTCGGCGCCATTCCTATGGCGTGGAGCTGCAGCGCCATCTGATCGCACTCGCACCCTAAAAAGAGGCGATGAAATTGATATTTAATTCGTGAATAGTTTCAGTTTCTTTGCTCTGGATAAATATTCAATGTCCTTCCTCTCTCAAGTCCATCCCAAATATCTAACTGTTACTACCTTCCTAATGCTGGTCCAAAGCGGTTCTCAGGTGTGTGTTCACAAGGAGACTGACGCTCATTCCTTGATGAGGTTCTGTCATCGTGGTGCGGCCCACTGCTGGTCTCACTCTCAGTCCGATGAATGCTCTCTGAGAACGCGTCGTCCCTGATACAGATGCATATCGATGACGCTTTTTTATTCATGTTTAACATAGAAAATAATTGACAGTAGTCTGCTAGATAAACTAAATAAGGAGTTCTGCAGTGTTTGAACTGTTAATTCATTTCTGTGTTCAATTTTTTTAAAGATTTTTTTCTTGATGAATGAATCATTGATAACTACATTCCCATTTCATTTAAAGCAACTGTTCATTGAGTTTTTGTACAAAGTATACAATCTGTTAAAGCCAGAACTGTAAGTGCTTGATTCTGAAGCCAAAGCCGACGTAACAGAGTTGTAATTTCCTTGGAGTCAGTGTCTAGAAGTCAATAGGGAACTGCAGTTTCAGGCAGTTTCACTGTCTTCAACTTCTTTCATTATAGTTGTTGAAAATCAAATGAGAATCCTTAATAATCACATCCCTGCACAAAAACACCACAGCATTGTACCTACCAAGCCCATTCTTTTAAAGGGAAACATTAACCACTAATTACTCTGTCCTTTTGGTCCTTTTCTGCATAAATCACTACTCTTCCTAATTTAGCTTTAATTTTGTTACCTGCCTACTATTTATCAGAAAAGAAGCTATTAAGAAATTAAAGGCCTCCATTCAATACGTGACCTGAGTGAATGTCCATTCGAAGAAAATCTCTTTTTAGCAAATTGTGGATCAGAGGGTAATTGCTTCGACCACAAAGGTTATGTTTTTGTTACCCTTTGTCTGTTAGCAGAATTACAGAATAACTACCACTTGAATCTGAATCATGAAAAGATGGATTGTAGCCAAATAAAGATCTCAACACATTTTGGAATAAATAAGAGTGATTAATGTGCTTAGTTGAGGTCTGCCCTCTTTGAGTATCTGTTGCTCCAATAAGAATGCAATAAAATGAAAGTGTAGCATTTTATTCATAATGATCCTTTCATTAGGAAGATTTCATTAAGGCCAAGCTTTCTGAAAATGGAACACAACTGACAAGCTTTTTTTTTTTTACTTTTTATGGGCTTCACAGCCTAAATAAATCTAACTTACATGTCTTGTACCACAATGTATTGATGTGGGATCAGCCCATCCACACCATTATGTCGCCCTTCCCACCAGTCCTGAGAAGCTCGCAGGTAGAGCAGCAGAGAGGCTCCCTTCTTAAAGGACAGCTCTCTTGGACTTCGGCCCACGTAGTCAAATTTGGCTATGGCTTCGATTTGCTCCAATTCTGCCATATGAAAAAAGATCAGAGGAAATCTCATTATTTTCTCTGTCAGCTTCTCAACATCCAGCTGCTGTCTTCACAATGGATTGATGTGTTTGCTGACTCACCATCATCACTTGTGTTAGGCCCGGTACCATTGTCAATCTCATCCAGAGCTCCTGGTTCACTGTGGGGGCTTTCACTGGAGAGAGGAGATGCAGAAAAGGAAATGAAAAAAATAAGAGCCATTTACGCACTCTTATTCTTCAATCATTACCTTTTATAACAAAGGAATCCTTAATTACCAGACCAATATTATATTTATCATGTGGCAGCAACCTCAATAGACCGAGGCATGCAGACAGTCAAGACAACCTGCTGACATTCAAACCAACCATCGGAACATGAAAGAAAGATGATTTACGTGATTTATCAGCTGGTCTTATCATTTCGGAAACTGCTGATCTACTGGGATTTTCCCACCACAGCTAGGGTTTACAGAGAATGATCCGCAAAAAAGAAAATATTCAGTAAGAGGTGATGGAAAAATGGTCAGACTGCTTCCAGCTGGTAGGAAGGCAACAGCATCCTAAATAAGTACTTGTTACAATCAAGGTATCCAAAAAAATATCAGTGATTGCACACCTAGTGCCATTCCTGTCAGTAAGTCTACAAGTCATGTGGACTTACCAAAGTTGGACAACAAAAGACTGGAAAAATATTTCCTGGTCTTTCTTCCTTTATATTCAGATAGTAGTGTCATAATTTGGCACCAGGAACATGAAAGCATTGGTCCATTGTGCCTTGTATCAACAGGTGGTGTAATAGCATAAGAGATGGGTCTTGTGATACTCTGGGCCTGTCAGTACCAAATCAGCATCTTTTAATCAGCACAGGTTCAATGTTTTTTGTGACATTCAGATGGTAGGGTCAGAATCAGAGCATTGTGTCAGCGGTTAAGGCTGCTGGTGGTGTAATGGTGTAGGGGACATTTTCTTGGGACACTCAGGACTAACTAAGCATTATTTAGATGCCACAGCCTACCTAAGTACTGTTGTTGACCATATTCAGCCTTCACAGCGTACTTCTGATGGTTGCTTTCGGGACAATAACATGCCATGTCACAAAGCTCAAATCATCTCAAACTGTTATGTTGCAAATGACAATGAATTCACTGTAGTCAAACGGCCTCCACGGTCACCTGATCCTAATCTGATAGTCTTTGAGAGCGGAATGGGAGATTCGCATCGTGGATGTGCAACAAACAGATCTGCAGCAACTGCATGATGCTATCATGTCAGCTTGGACCAAAATCTTCCAGGACCTTAATGAAGATATGCCATGAATAATAAAACAGCTCGGAAGGCAAAAGGGACTCCAACCCAGTATTAGCAAACTGTGCCTAATAAAGTGTCAGTTTTTATTGCAAATGTTGTTCATGCAAATGAAAAGCTAAAAAAGATCCTGGCCTTTTTAATTTTTCTATATGCATATTTTTTCATGTATTTTTTGGAAACCTCTAAAACATACACTTTATACACCAAATTAAAGCAAAATCCAAACTACCTACTACATTAAATGTGAGATTCATATTATCCAATTAAATGACTGATCAGGATAAATCCTTTTAACAAGGAACTGAACAGCTACTCTTCATTCTTTAACCCTTGTGTGGTGTTCGTATTTTTGTTACTCAGCCAGTGTTCATGGGTCTGGTGGACCCGCTAGAGTTTTGGCTTTCCAAATTAACACTATCAAACAATTTTATGTTAAATTACTCAACAGATGTTTACTTCATCCCAATTACAAGACATATGAACAGCAAACATGGTTAATTTTTTCCCTTTACCTTTGTTAGATCACATTTATGAATTAATGTGCTTCTCGTTTTTCTTTTATATAAAATGTTATAAATAAATCAGTTATAATCAAGTGGAGTGAGTGGAAAGACACAACACATTTACACGTGAAAAAATAATTAATTGTTTAATTTTTCTTTTGAAAAAAACTGAACACGGGTCTCACAGACCCGAACACCATACAAGGGTTAATTCTAGCAGTTGGATCATTTAAGAAAGGCATTATTGATGTTATTCAATAATCATATTGCTGGTGCATACAGTCTTTAAATAAACAACACTTGCTAGCGTCGCTATAGAAAATAAGTCTTGTGTTTATGAGAAAAAAGCCAATACCCTTTATTAGGTGTCTGTCTAAGAAGATAATTCAGTATTGAGTGTAAAATCTACAGCCTTGTACAAAATGGCTTAGAGCCAGGGTAGGAAGTGGAAAATGTTACATGGTGCTATTTTTCCAAGGCCAAGTTGTTAATGGCTCAGAAAACACAGCACATTTTGGACACCTAGCTTTGAACCTACCAGTATTCGTCCCCTCCAGCCATGCACTTCTCATACACAGGTCCCTCCAGTTCTCGCTGGGTTGGAAAGATGACCTCATGGTGGATGATGATTGTCTTAATGATCTCATTAACATGTGCTTGGCAGGCCACAGGATCTTGGTCATCTGGTATGGGCATCAGTGTGGGGCCAAAGCAAATAGCGAGATTGTAGGGGTCCATCATGTTCTCATCGCTGTACTGGGAAAGACTGTGGAAAACAGAACCAGTAAGTATCATTATTTTAATTTTGCACACCGGAAAATTTGTAGTGACGAGACTTACTGGTTTAGAAATGCAAACAGGTATCTCATGACGATGATCACAGGCCGCGGAAGAGTCACGATTATCTGCTGAAGGTGATGAGCTCTTTCTGCACCAGAGTCAAGCTCTAAAAGTAATAAACAACAACAATCACAGAGTGCTACACTAAATAAAACATATTCCACATGTTTTCCTGGAATGTTACTCACTGGTAGTGGATATGAGGTCGGCGAAACGCTCTTTAGGGAACAGGGGGTTTTCCAACCCCCGGAAGTAAAGCTTAAGAACTCCCGCCACAGAGTTAATATCATGATCTGTCTGATCATCCATCAGTGGATCTTCTCCTGTAGATGTAGCATATTTTCAGTCTACTCAGTATTCATCCATTGCACTCACTTTCATGTAAGATAGCAGTGATTCTTAATATACATTTCAAATTCGGAAGTTAATGTATGCATTAAGAGTGCAGTTATGTTTGCTCATTTAGGATGCTGATCTCATGTATTATGCATTAAATGGTTTACATGTCCATTACAGGGTTACATATGGCACACAGGCTCTTTATTTGCACTTTAGAGTCCTGTGAGAGTAACTGCGGTTTCTGAGGTGGGCAAAACGAAATTTAAAATCAATCAAGAGTAGATGGCTAAGTGACCTGGGACTAACCTCTTTCAAATGCATTTTTAATATCATTGACTTCGACCTGGGATCCTGGAACTCGAAATATACCTTGCTGCTGAAGACCTGTGGACATATAAAGCTGTTAGTCTAAAATGGAAAAAAAGGTATTAATATAAATGGCACACCCCCTTAAAAATAAACCAGATTTATTTCTGTTGAATGTCTCAGTAAAGGAGTTTCTTCTGTTTTTTGTATCTAAGTATAAAAACAAGCTTAAAGATAGGAGACTTCAAACATATTAAAAAAAACAAAGGAAAGGGAAGGGTGTCTGAGGGCGAGCGTCTGGTGGCCGGGCCTTAGTCCATGGAGCCCGGCCGGGCACAGCCTGAAAAAGGGCCATGGGCCCATCTTCCTGCAGGCCCACCACCCGCAGGAGGCACCGTAGGGGTCGGGTGCAATGTGAGTCAGGCGGCGGCCAGGAGCGGAGGCCCTGGCAGACCGATCCCCGGCTAACAAGACTGGCAAATGGGACATGGAATGTCACCTCTCTGGTGGGGAGGGAGCCTGAGCTAGTGCGTGAGGTTGAGAGGTACCGGCTAGATATAGTCGGGCTCACCCCTTCGCCTTTCAAGCCAGGTCCTGACTGTCGTCTGTGCTTATGCGCTGAGCAGCAGTTCAGAGTACCCAGCCTTCTTGGAGTCCCTGAGTGGGGCACTGGCGGGTGCTCCTCCTGGGGACTCTGTTGTCCTACTGGGAGACTTCAATGCTCACATGGGCAATGACAGTGAGACCTGGAAGGGCGTGATTGGGAGGAATGGCCTCCCGGATCTGAACCCGAGCGGTGTTTTGTTATTGGACTTCCGTGCAAACCACAGTTTGGCCATAATGAACACCATGTTCGAACATAAGAGTATCCATAAGTGCACGTGGCACCAGGACACTCTAGGCCATAGGTGTCAAACTCTGGCCCGCGGGCCAAATTTGGCCCGCAGCCTAATTACATTTGGCCCGCAAAGCCATACCAAATTACTATTAGAGCAGGCCTACTGGTATTATACAGCTAATATATATATTGTTTAGTATTAAGCTTTGCTTGTTCCATATTCAGTTTTCCAGCAAAACTTATTTGAGTCCATAAGAAAAAATTCATTCTTATATCTGGAGGAAGATTTTTTTTTCAATAAATATTCATGTTAGCCCGCGACTTTGTTCCAGTTTTGAATTTTGGCCCACTGCGTATTTGAGTTTGACACCCCTGCTCTAGGCCACAGGTCGATGTGGTATGTAATCGTATCACCAGACCTGAGGCCATATGTTTTGGACACTCGGGTAAAGGGAGGGGCTGAGCTGTCAACTGATCACCACCTGGTGGTGAGTTGGATCAGGTGGCGAAGGAGGACGCTGGACAGACCTGGCGCACCCAAACGTACAGCGAGGGTGTGCTGGGAACGTCTAGCAGAGGCCCCAGTCTGCAAGATCTTCAACGCACACCTCTGGCAGAGCTTCAACAGCATTCCGAGGGAGACTGGGGACATTGAGTCCAAATGGACCATGTTCAGCACCTCCATTGCCAAAGCCACTGCATGGAGCTGCGGCTACAGGGTAGTTGGTGCCTGCCATGGTGGTAACCCCCGAACCAAATGGTGGACACCTGAGGGGAGGGGAGCCACCAAGCTTAAGAAGGAGTCCTACCGGGCTTGGTTAGCTTGTGGGACTCCAGAGGTGCTGTTGACTTCGACAGAGAAAATCATCAGGCGGTGGAAGGAATACTTTGAGGACCTCCTCAATCCCACTGGCACATCTTCCGTGGTGGAAGCAGAGTCCGGGGACGAAGGGGATGACCCGTCAATCTCTGGGGACGAGGTTACTGAGGCAGTTAAACAACTCCTTGGTGGCAGAGCCTCGTCCACCCCAAGTTCCTGAAGGCTCTGGATGTTTTAAGGCTGTCTTGGTTGACACGTCTCTGCAATGTTGCGTGGGGATCGGGGGCAGTACCCCTGGACTGGCAGACCGAGGTGGTGGTCCCCATCTTTAAGAAAGTGGACCAGAGGGTGTGTTCCAACTACAGGGGAATCACACTCCTCAGCCTCCCTGGGAAAGTCTATGCCAGGGTGCTGGAGAGGAGAGTTTGAACCTCGGATACAGGAGGAACAATGCGGTTTTTGTCTTGGCCGTGGAACACTGGACCAGCTCTTTATCCTCTTGAGGATACTCGAGGGAACATGGGAGTTTGCCCTACCAGTCTACATGTGCTTTGTGGACTTGGAGAAGACATTCGACCGTGTCCCTCGGGGGTCCTGTGGGGGATGCTCCGGGAGTATGGGGTGTCTGGACCATTGTTACGGGCCATTCAGTCCTTATATGACCGTTGCAAGAGCTTGGTCCGCATTGCCGGCAATAAGTCGGACTCGTTCCTGGTGGGTGATGGGCTCTGCCAGGGCTACCCTTTGTCACTGATTCTGTTCATAATTTTTATGGACAGAATTTCTAGGCGTGGCCAAGTGGCGGAAGGCTTTCACTTTGGTGGTCTCAGGATCTCATCTCTGCTTTTCGCAGATGATATGGTCCTGTTGGCTTCATCAGGTGATGGCCTCCAGCTCGCCTTGGAATGGTTCGCAGCCGAGTGTGAAGCAGTGGGAATGAGAATCAGCACCTCCAAATCTGAGGCCATGGTCCTCAGTTGGAAAAGGATGGAGTGCCCACTCCGGGTTGGGGACACCCTCTGAAGGGTGGCTGGCCTCTCCCTTAGAGATAGAGTCAGAAGTTCGGCCATTCGGGAGGGGCTCAAAGTAGAGCCGCTGCTCCTCCGCATTGAAAGGAGCCAGTTGAGGTGGTTCGGGCATCTGACAAGGATGCCCCCTGTGCGCCTCCTGGGCGAGGTTTTCCGGGCATGTCTCACCAGGAGGATGCCCTGGGACACGCTGGAGAGATTATATCTTCTCTGCTTGGGCTGCTGCCCCTGCGACCCGGCCCCGGATAAGCGGAAGAAAATGGATGGATGAATGTGGCAATTAGACTATAAACACCTTAATTCAAAAATTGAGGGGTGGGGCCAAAGCTTCTGCTTTTTCAGTCATAACTGGTGGAAATCAAAATTACATTGTTTTTCTTATTATAACAATCTTCACAAGACAGACGTTACTATTAGTTAGTAAGAGATTCATTAGCATCTCTTGGACAGTAGAAGTCCTGTTTATCACTTACACCCCATCTTCTTTCTTATATATAAGGATTAATGTAAGCTGAGCATCATGAATATTAGAATGCAACCCATTTTGAGAAATGAATGAATCATAGAAATTAATATTTCACCTCACTCTCTCATCCAGGCTTGTACATATGAAATGCTCCAGTTTAAGATTTTCCAAACGATCCAGTTGGAGCAGTTATATTATCTCACATTGAATGCTATTTCACTGCTAATAACTTCTAAAATACCAAAAATATTTGAATGGCTACTATTAACAATATTAAGGTTGTATATACATATCATTCAGTTTTATTTTATTTATATAGGACCGAATCCCAACAACAGTTACACCAGGGCACTTTATATTAGGTAAAGACCCTACAATAACAGAGAGAAAACCCTAACAATCAGATTGTATAAAATTATATGTTTTGTTGTGTTTTGATTATACAGACTGAAAACTACATGTAAGCAAGAAAATGAAAAGGGAAACTCTGTCTGCTCTGTCTACTTGCTGTAATGAATAACTGTCTGTCTGTTGGTCTGTTAGCACTCTATTGCAGTTTTTAACCCTTTCATGCATGAATTATGACAACCTCAATCAGGATTTTTTACATTTTTATTCATCTTTAGGCATGAAAAAAAGATTTTTGAACTTAATTTTTTTACACATGTATTTTTAAAAGTTTTTTTTTTCATGTCCACTTAGGTGGACAACATACGTTTTTGGCTTATGAAGTTGACAAACGAATAAATAATATACACTGTGTGTTGTGATCATGTGCAAGTATACCATCAACCCTGACACACATACAGGAAAACAGCCTTTGAATATCTCTCCACTGTAGTGACCACTATACGTGAAAGGGTTAAGATATAATTTTCAAATTTTGTGTGATGATAGACACCAATAAAAGTTGATTAATTTAGGTGAAAACTTTATATTGAGAGTCTGGAGAGACATAAGCGCTCTTATTGTCGTCGTTTCTATCTAAAATTGCAGGGTCTCTACTTTGCAATATAAGAATCCTTAATGCAGAATCCGATGCATTTTTGTTTTGTTAAATTTGAATTTGTTGAATTTTGTTGTAAATTTGCACTACACAAATAAAACATCAGCCTTTGTGGAAAGATAACTTATGAATAGAACTGGAACATACCATACAGGTTGATGTATCGAATACAGCTCTCAACCACCGCTGGTATAGGCTGGCCTGAATCCTATAGACACAATCAAATTATTACTAGAGAAACCACTAAATCAGAAATTAATAACCATAAGAAACAGTCACACTAGCAAGCCATTATGATGAGAAGGCTGAGATGATATCATTTATCACTTAACGTTAACTTTCTGAGTCACAATATGCAAAACAAAAATAAATTAGTGCACCACGATAACAGTATTTTCACAGGAATCCCAATGGGACAGAGGCACAGAAATGTTGGTTAGCATACTAAATACAGTGTAATGATCCCACCCAGCTATAAGACAGAGTACCTGACTCCTCGCACGGACATTCCGTCTTCCCCTGGGCAGAGAGCAGTAAGGCACGTAGACAGAGGAAGAGAAGCAACAACAACCACAACAGGTTAGTGAGAGAGACAGATCTTACAAAGAGAGACAGACAGACAGAGAGAGAGAGAGAGAGAGAGAGAGAGAGAGAGAGAGAGAAGGACGAGGCATGGCCTGAGAAAAGCATCAGTGCCATGTGGCGTGTGAGACATGAGGGCATGGTTTGGGGGGGAGTGGGAGGGAAGGGCCTACTTCAGAGCATGGTGGGTGGGGGGAAGACATATTTTTCCAGCCAAAAACAGCTTCTTGACTTGGAGGGAAATTAGAATCGATTTATCAGTCGATCTGCTAATTACGACATCTCCTCAACTAACTGATTCTTTATTTGTTCTGTGAGAAAAAAGCCCATTGAAGAACTACTAAGATATAAATAATGATAATAAAACATACAACACTATACAAAAAAATCAATAAAGCAAAAAAAAAAATTTTTTTTCCTTTTGTTTTTTTGTCAGTTGATTCATTGGTTAATCGTTTTATCTCTGTACTTTTGTCGATGCATGCCCTGCTTGTCTGCTGAGTTTGATTAGCATTAGAGTGGAAGTGGCCATCTGTTTATTTGCATAGCTGCTGTGTGGCCAACTGACATACAGCCAAATTAATTCAGTATACGGAGGCTGGGGGCTCACAAGAACAAACCTTATACTGGTGCTTTTGAAAATACACCATCTTCACATCAAGCTGCTGGACCAGCTTTCACCTTATCTAGTGTTTTCGTCAAATGTGAAGACAAGCATTGAGCAAGAGGAAAGTCAGTGCATGAATGAGGCAATGTTTGGATAAAAGAGTGGTCACAGGCAAGAGAACCCCCAAGGACTGCTAGCGAGAAAGCTGAGCTCATGAGAGACAGAGGGCACAGATGGGCTTATACCTGAATGAAGGCCTCCATATTGCCGTTAAACAGCCTAGGGTTAAAAATGGAGCGAGGTCTACACTTCCGCATTCTCTGGGGTTTAGGGGGAAGAGTTGGGGGCCTGGGGAGATGGTGGGGTTTGTAGGGTTGGTACAATGCAAACATGAAAAATAATGCAATATGCAACAGTAAAACTGATTTTGCTTAAGATGTTTTTCTTTTCAGATCTTTACCAAAACAATAGGCTGCTCCAAATCATAAAGAATATGGTAGTGATATATTGACCGTTTCTGAGATAGGCTACAGTCATTTGCTTTCTTGCTGAGAGCTAGATGAGACAGCCGATACTCTTTTCATATCTTCATGATAAATATGAAGAGACAGAGTGCAATTAGTCAAACTCTCGCTCAGACAGGAAGGGAAAATAATTCATGGCTCTCCATTAATTTTGAATAGCATAAAGGTGTATCCGTTACAGTTCTGTCACCTGTCAAAAAACTACAAACCTGATATGACAGAGATAAAGAAGAAAAGATAAAGATGGGCAACTTAACAAAAAAACAAATTAATAGAGAATGTGAAATATGTCAGTTTTAGGCGTTTTGGGTAAATTAAGCGAAAAACCTGCTACATCCATTATTAATACTTTCTATAGACAGTACAAAGTACTGCACTACAAAGTACAGTGGAATATGTTTCATTTAGTGGGCAATCAATAAGTGAGTGTATAATGTATTACGCTGTCTCTATAAAGCCATAATCATATTATCTAGCTTAGCACAATGTTTTAAAACCAAAAATAAATAAATAAGTACCTTGAAATTGCTTAGCTAGTGGCTTTAAATGTATAATATTTTGTGTTGCTTATTATCTAAAATCCGAATTATACAAATGATACATTGTGCTTGCACTAGCTATTTGCTACTAAATGCTAACTTAAATTAGCAAACCCTTTGCTGTAGCCTCAATCTGAGCATACAATCATCTGAGTGGGACCAACACACCATCAGGATGAACAGAATCAGCTTTCTGGCATCAACTTTCTCATTTAACACTTGGCAAGAAAGCAAATTTGTGTATTAACCTAAAAGTAAAAATAATACAAGGATGGAGCTCCTGTGACTTTCTCAAAGTAATAATGACTGAAAGGTAATACATCACAAAATACTCAATACAGATATAATTAAATATAAAATTTAATTGATCAAAATAAAAGTCAAGCATTTGTATTTGTCACACGCCCTTCTTGTCAATATTTTTTAATTTTCTCCTCATTTAATTGTTTTTATTAATCAAATCATTATCCATCTCACTGGCATTTCAGTCCCTAGTCTTAAGATATATCTATAGATAAAAGCATCTCTAATTTGGATCCAAACCATTCAACATGGTGAGGTAACGATATTCCTACACTGTGACTTTATTTGTGCCATATCCAAGGACACAGGAAGGATTTTACACATCATTGCCAACTTTATTCACCCTCTTGTCACTGAAAACCTTACCTCGTTGTTCCATATTCAGCCCTCTCCCCTAAAAGGAATAAGCACACACAGAGAGAGGCTAAATTAGAACACACTAGTTTTACAATCACAGAAGTTAGCAGCACGGTTGAGTGCTGGCTGACTATACATGGCTGGCAGATGGAGAAGGAAAGGGGTGTTATGAGAAAACGGGCATCTATTCAGTCAGGCTGAATGGGGTGAACGCCATGGTTGAATCTGACTCACCGCCAGGCAGTGGTCATTCAACGGTCGCCCTAGAAACAGCACAAGAGCCCCAGAAGGGGACTAGGCTGCAGACTAGCTCTGTGAAAGTGAAAATGTATCCAGAGGCAACAAGAGTGGGAGCTGATTTGTACAGTATTATGATTTCATGATATGTGCACCACATTAGCACACTCACACGCACGTTTCAGTATAGCAAACAAATTAAGGCCTCGCTTTGATCAGTCAGTCAGAAATGTTTGTTCAAGGATCATGTCATGTGTAAAGCAGCTTCCAGCACAATCCTTCTTTATGTCAAACACATAATTCCAACCTTAAAGCATACGCTAGCAAGAGTCTGATGATCACCATGACATCATGACATCAAATATACTTTTCTTCTCTCTTCTGGATGAGTTTAACACATATTTAATATCATGAATATGTAAGGAAAGCATGGGAAGAAATATCCTTTCAATGCTATACTAGTAATCCATGGTTTGAGATGACCTGCTTTTAGATCGTGCAGTTTTCAGGATGCCATGAGAACTACAACTTTACTGCATAATATCATTTATAATAATATAAGTAATATAATAAGTAATATAATTTGGTGTTTTGTTTTGATCAATATTTAATTATCTGATTTCTAAAAGAATCTGTGTACAGCAGACACAACTGTGATATATGGGAGTCTGAAAACTTTTAATATTCCCAACAAAACAAAATTATTTAACACATGTTTGTGATTCCAAAGTAGCAACATTGTGACATTAAAAGACACAGACCCTTACTGACCCTTTGGCTTCATTATTTTAACAGCTCTCGGGTCTTAAATTTGTATAACAGTGCTTGTTATCATGGACTGCAGGGTTTTTGTTCTCTTAATATAGCTCTGAATGATATAATTTTGTATTGTATTTTCTAAAAGCATGGGGTAGGCTACATACAAACTGAAGATATTATGTTTTTTTAAAAATTACTTCCTTTGGCTAAATTGGCTGTATAGTGTTGTTACATATTTGCCTAACAAGTGAAAGAGCTCTGGTTCAATCCCAGAAGGAGACACAAATTCCTTTGGGGTTGCATCAGGATGGGCATCTGGTGTAAAAAATGTGCCAAATCAAACATGCAGAGTTACTGTACCTGCTATGGTGACATCTTGTAAATAAGGGAGCTGCTGAAAGTAGCTCTACTTCCTTTGGATAAAAACAGCTATAATAGATTTTCTATATGTGCTTCTATATATCAAGGTACTAATATACTCTAGAGATACTTGCTTTCTTGGCAGTTACTTTAATATAGAACTTTCTACACCGCTAAACACAGTGCGACAACATTTTAATAAGTCTCACCTTCTCCTAGCGTCTGCTTCAGAAGGTCATGCTTAGCCTGCAGTTTGACAATGAGATTGCTGCCATTCAAGTACTCCTTGTATTTCTATTGATAAGAAAGACAAAAAGACAATTAGTGCTATTTCTAGACATTCTTTGTGTTGTACTGTGCACATTTACACCACGCTGCAATTTCTTTGTTCATTTGTCCGACTACTCACAGTAAAGTAGAAGCCCTCAGTCTCTTGTTGATTGGCTCGTCTTTTGGTGATGTTTGCCTTGCTCATGTAAGAGTCAGATGAGGCTGATTTCACAGACTCTGTGGATTGGCTGTGCTGGAAAGCCTCTGAAACATCAAAGTCCTCCACAGTAAGCATATCATGGAGGGTCTGCAAGGTGGCGTCAAGAGTCTTCCTCACCTGAAACAAATATAGATGTAAACTTTAGTTGTCATTTCAGCATTAATCACAACATGAATATATTTGTTTAAATACAATTATATTAAAAAAAGATAGCAAACTGGTCATTTGTACACATAAAATAATAAAAGAATATTTGTACCACTGGGCATATTTTCATTAGTCTTCTCAGTGTCTCGAACAAACTGTGGTGTAAACACGGCAGCTCAGATTATACTGCTGCAGGCTATTTGCACCGTAGTTAGACTGACAGAGTGAACAATAGAGTAATTAGCTTGCTAGCTTGATGCATCACGACATGAAAGATTAACTATGTGCCTTCCATGTGAGGCAGACAGGAAGGGACCGTGGATTTCCTTATTCATGACAGACAGCCACTGACACATACACACACCCTGGTGACCTTTAAACATGTCTGTGTGAGTCACAGTGGCCTTGGTGACCATGCTGGGGGTGGCCCCCATTGGAAGCAGGAGACTGGATGAGATACGACCCCACATATCAGTGTCAGATTTAATGAATGAATATGAATGCATAGTGACAGCTCTGGAGAGTGGCTGGCTGTTGTTACATGTTTGTAGTGGAGGGTGTTGGTGGCCCGCATTATTAAACACAACACAGTAAATGAAGGTATGAAAGTGCC
The DNA here is from genome assembly GCF_057382185.1 of Mchenga conophoros. Lineage (NCBI taxonomy): Eukaryota > Metazoa > Chordata > Actinopteri > Cichliformes > Cichlidae > Mchenga > Mchenga conophoros. The sequence goes on from NC_140530.1 coordinate 25,072,263, forward strand.
TCCTGTGCCATGATGATGAGTGATAGACTAATCGGAGGGATGGGTTCTGTTTTTCCTAAAGGAATAGTTTTGTGAAAAATTATTTTGTTTGCTAAAAAAGATGAATGAAAACACAGATATATTACTTTCATGCCTGCTATGCAGATTTTATGGATTGGGCATCATTGACCACTTGCAAAAAACAGTATTGGTATTTCTTTCTCTACAACTTTTAGTTTCACCTTACCCTTCTCTGTCCCAGCACCAACATTTACCAGCTACACTTCTGTAAATGGTTTCTTTTTAATGTGCCTAGAATTCTAAAAGGCTGGGGGAAAAAGCTTTTTCTTACTATTCACTTGGACATGGAATAATTTACAGAAAGATCAGACGAGGTCTCCCTTGGAAAAGAGATTTGATCTAAATGGGGTTTTCCTGGTTGAATAAAGGTAAAAGAAGCAATAATAAGAGATCGATTTCAGTGATTTCAGTATTCAGTGGATGATATTGATCAAAGCTAGCTAAACTAAGCTAACTACCTAATGACTGATTAGTAGCTGGTTAGCTTATAGCTTCAGATGTAAGGGAAAGTGTGAGAGTGTTTGCAAAAATTATGAAGTATAAAACTAAATGTAACACATCAATCTAACGGCAATAAAGACTCTTTCTCAAGGACTCTGGTGTCTTAGCGTGTTGTTTTAAAGACTCTTGCATTTAGAGCAGCAGATATGTGTTTTTTTCCCTGTTCTTCTACATTTAGTCGATGGTTTGAATGATAACAACTTCACTTCCTTGCACAGTATTTTGCATTAATACACTGATGGTGCAACCTCTATATTCAAACTCAGCAACTCAGACTACTATGTTAACAGCTTCCCCTATGAGACCCTATACAGGATTCAGGATCTAACTTCACTATCACTGATAATCACTTGCATACATTTCTCATTTGTCTTTATGTACACCTTTGTACATAAAGACTCTTTCTCAAAAGACTCTGGTATCTGTGTAACATTATCTCAATGAAACATCAGGATATACTACAGGAAAATATTGACCTTAGAGAATAGAGAAAAGAATACAGATGCTGCTTCACATATCAAAGGCCAAATATGAACTGAGCGTGAGTATGGATAAGGCCATCTAAAACGTATACCTAAGCACATCAGTGAGCTTGTTTTGCTTTAAAATGAGCTGCTCACCTCTTCATTTTCTATTTTTAGTGTGGCCAGACGTGATTGCAGCTGGTGGTAGCGCATCAAGAGTTCTGTCTGGACAGGCTGCTGTGCACTCACTTGACACACCTGGGATTAAGAAATAAAGGGATATTTCCGAAAGTGACTTAACACAGTGCAAAATAAACATAGCAAGAATAAAGACCTTCAAAGAAAGCCTTTTTAAATCATTACCCTCCCTGTTGACTCACCTCATCTCCCATGTGTGGCTGATAGTCAAAGCATGCAGGAGGACAGAAGATCTGGCAATGTGTGTCCATAAACTTCAGCTTGTCTCCTCTGGTGTCCATGGCATCCACTGCTCCCTCCAATAAGTCCAACCCTTCGTGCCGAGAAGTTTCTAGACTATATTCTGCAGAAAGGTAGGTTCTCAAGGTGCGTGCTAAGCTTGCATGGTACCCTAAGTCGCAACACTGGGGACAAAAAAACAAACCATAGTAATTACAGATCCAAAAACAAACTTAACCTGAATAAAAATGCACTCTGACAAAAAGAGAGTATTTCCATTTCCATCCATATTTCCATTCTTGGCTCTGACTTACATCTATCATGTCTGAGACATCGTGGATGTAGTATTTGGCCACCAGGGCATTAGTAGCTGCCAGATTGAGAAGATAGTCATTCCGGGCCTTTGTGCATTTCATCTTGTTTTCAGAGTACTTGGCTTGTCTCTGGGGGTGTAAAAGGAAGAGCGAGAGTCCCATCAAGGGAGGAAGCAAAATGGTTTCCTAATGTACTCTAAGAATGCATTATACATTAAACAGTTGTATCTTCTCTATAATCTGTCAGTGTGCATGTATAAAATAGTTGGATTTACTTGGACACTTCAATTACAAATGCATTTACAGCTTGTTTGCAGTCGAATAGATAGAGTGCATTGGGAGTAATGTGCATGACATAAATCCTCATCATACATGGGCTAAAAACAGACCTTCTCCTTCAGTTTCTCCATCTTCTTTACAGAACTTCGACGCTGTGGACGATCATCGTAGCCATAACGCAGGCCAATGTCATTAGCCTTGCCAATGTGCTTCTCCTCCTGCTTTTCTGCCTCCTTCAGTTTGCTCTCAGCACTGAGACTCTCAGTGTGGTACATGTGGTATGTCTTCATCACCTGCAAGAATACACAGCAAGTATAAAGGACATCACAGTTAAACGAGCAAGGAAGCTGATAAGTATGATGAAGAAAAGCAATATCCTCAAATTTTGGTACAGGATCCTTGTTGATCATCAGATTATTTTACTTTGTAACCTAAAGATTCTGCAACCTTACAGAAAAAAACTCAAAGATCCGACAGTACGTAGAAAAAACTTCAGTCTGAACCAGGCTAAGTTAAGGAGAAAGAAATAAGAGAAAGAAAAACCGTAGGGAGACACCCTGTGGTTTGTTCTTTAGGACAAAGAATCAACTACAGGACTGAAAACACACTAAGTGGCCAGCAAAAACGGGCCAAAACACCACGTAATCTGAATTTTAAAATCCAATGAGAATGACAAATGTGACTTTGAACTTGACCTTCAACACAAATTTGATGGAGACCTGTGAGATGATCACTGTGTGCAGGCTCCACTAAAATATGACCAATATTCTGTAGTTAGGAGGAAGAAAGATTCTTGTGAATTATTAACGGACAGACAGAAGAGAGACGCCTCGCCACGGCATGAGGTCATTAGATTTTGGCTAAATAAACTAAGAATTGTCAGTATTCTCTTTTTTATGAACCTTTCTTATTAATTTTATAACCAGATCATCATGACTTAATAAACACAGCAGCTGCTTAGAAAGATACCAATAAGACGCCGGAGTACTTTTGTTCATCACACAAGTAAACATTAGTGAGTGTAGCATACTCATCATTCTCATGGGACTGTCATATTTTCATTGACATTTTCTAACTCAGCTGGAGTGTCCAGTACGTTTGTCTGATGTCTCCACACTGTCTGAATAGCCTAACCACAGAATAGCAAGACAAATTAAATATCCCAGCAAAGTAAAGTAAGACAGTCGTGGTACTTTTACAAAAACAATCTCTGTTTTTGGATAAATGTTTCATGGTTTTATCAAAAAAGCCACATGTAAATGTTTAACTAGTAAACCTGAATCAACAGCACAGTCGCACAACATCTGCTTCACCATCACTGATTCTCAAGTTCTGGTTTCCTAGCAACCCCGTCTGCAACGGACGTGCAAAGGACATTGAGATCGATCAGCAGGGGAGGAAGGAGGTTACAAAGTGACAGTGAGCAACCTCCTCTGCTACAGATGAAACGAAAAACTCCTCAATTTTTGCAAAAACTCAGCAGCTGACCAAAACCAGGGACCTGCTGCCTGACAACATTTGCTTATTTAAAATGCAAATGATAAAATAACCACACAATGATTATATTTTCTCTTAAACTCTACACTTTTCTCAATTATAAAGTTGAGCAGACTCCTGCTATTCCTTATGCTGTGTGTGGGAGCTGCAGACAGGCATTTAATAATGCATGAATCAGAGGGAGGAAAAATCAATATCAGTATAGCAGTAATATAACATGCACGGTACAATGTTACATGTGAGAACTATTCTCATGTGGTTTATACGATTTCAGTAATCCAGATTCAAATCCATTTGTGATGTGCTGCATACACATCATTTTGCAATGTGCACATGTGCTTAGCTTTCTTACTAGGTCATTTTTTTTCCTTTTGCCACCAACTCTTTTTTTTAATTTAGTAATTTTGTAAATTACTAACAATTTGCGAAACTAACTGTAAAAAAAAAAAAATCCACAATTGACCTACTTTCTGCTCATCTTCGCTTTTTGCTCCTTTATCATAAATGAATCAAATCACAGGGTTGTCAAACTTTGCTGCAATTATGTTTAGCCAGTTTTACAGGACCACGATAAAGGATTAATCACCTGCACAATTAAGCTGACAACAACTAGGATGTCAAGAGAAAGGATTGAACGTGCAAGCAGCCAAGAGTGGAGTTTTATACATCCTGCAAAAGAAATGACGCTCGGTCATGAAATAAATCAAATTTACAGTGAAAAGTAGTGCAAATCTATAAGAGCATGTTGTTGTTTCTCATCTTATTTGCAATGGAATGTTTTAAGACCTTTAAAACACAATTTGGTGACTGCTCTGTTTAATCACTGAAATGAAAAACAATGAATTGTGGATGTGACGAGGGAAAAAATAATCCACGAGGGTATTCTGTTTCACAGCATGCTATTGTCCTGCTTGCCAAAATACACTTTCATCGTAGTCTTAATTACATCTAGTCTGTTTATGCTTGTAAATTGTTTTTTCGTTTATGCTATGAATCATATTAGCCATTGAGCAGTAAGTAAAGATAAGGATATCACCGAGCAATTAGAGCCAGAAGAATGCATTCTGGCGAGTCTGCTGTACTGTCCCACATGCAGCCAGTGATACGCCTCAGTTCCTTTTCTTTTGCCAAATGAAGATGCAGTGCAGATAAACGCAGATGTTTTGTGTCTGCACCACTGCACAAACCTTTGCTGTGTGTTTACTAGTATGCATATGCACACATTTCTATATGCAGTATGTGGTTATAACAGTCCACCGAGAGTGACAACTGTTAACATATGAGGCAAGCAGAGGTGTCAGATTACATGTAACATTAGCTGAAAACATTACAGAAGCTCATTTTGCTGTAAGCACAGTGCACCTCTGTAGCACAGACTGCTGAGTCTGCTTGAAGCACAGCTAGGAGCACGAACACTGTCTCCTTCAACTCATGTAGCAATTCACAGCAGGAGGAAGAATGCAAATTTTATCCTTTCATGACCTCAGGAGAGGGAAGAGATGACCTGTTACAGGCTGCTCTGCTGAAAAGGCACATCTGCTCTGTGTGGTGTCAAACCCACAGGTTGCAGGTTTAGGTATTTAAAAAAAGCCTGGCTTTAAGATTGACATCCCATAGGCTTTCAACACAAGCAACAGCAACTCACCGTGTACAGTTCATTGGTGACTTTCACTAACTCTTCATGCATCTGTACGCCGATGTCTTTACTCTGTAAAAAAAGAAAAACAGGAGACAGCTTTGTAGAGGAAAATAATACCACATTTAAAGGACAAATGAAGACAAGTATTCAAACATCTAAGAACAAGAACTGGGTTAGTTAACAGAACTGCTTTCCTACATGTGAGACACTTGAAAGCTGTGTGCCAGTTTTATTTTGTATGTGATGGATGTCATCAGTATTGAAATGCTATCATTACGCTGCACCAGAAAAGATACAATGCCCAAAGTGCAAATGCAGACTAAAATAGAACAGCGCAGTAACTGCAGAGCATTTCCCATTGAGCGGAGTCGCAGTTTCCGTTTGGTTTTAAAGGATGAGAGCCTATGATGAATTGGACATGTCCCACAAAAGGGTTATAACCTAAGACGGGGAATGATGCCAGTGGAGAGTGAGCCTAGAAATCCGTTTGAGGTAATACGGAGTAATGCTCAGCTCAACCAATCCTGTTTTTGTTTTGTTTTTTGTCACCTCTCAGGGACTACTTTGTCAAAACAGCAACCTTGCAATTTCACATGTGACAGGCATTAGACTTTAGCACATTCAGTACATTTAGTCTTTGTTTAAAAAGATGCCAGAGTTGATTCATTTCCCTCCCCCCATGTGTCATTTATTAACATCAAGACTGCAGTTGAACCAGGATACTGGAGTATAACAGGATTATTGTTCAGAACTTTACCAGAATTTGAGCTAACATTTTGAAAAAGAAAAAAAAAAGATTTTCTGCAGGCAGTTAGTGTTTTTCCTAGCATGGGTTACAGGCCATCCCATTCTCATCAGGGCTCCCATCAAGATACTGCAGAGCCCCCTAGAAGGCATAAATTACTCTAAACTCCTGCTGCTGTCAAATGATATGATACTGATATAAAATCCCTAAGGTGGTTGGGGGTGCTTTTCCACATGTACTCTGCTACTCTCATGCAAAGCATATGTTATGTATACTCTTATATGTAACAGTATAAAGCATATATAGTATACTAAAGCATATATATAGTATATATAGTTTCAGACATATGTTTGAAAGACAAAATTTTGGATAAATGAAAGAAAGTTACAGTTGTGGTCAGAAGTTTACATAAAGTTAATATAGCATGAGTGTCAAGCTAAGTTTTGGCTTTAATGATTTCTTTGAACTGTTGTTTTTTCCAGGGTGGAATGATTGAACAGCATAAATCTTTACTGACTTTGGGTGGATGAGATTGAAATTATTTTTGAATATTCTCTAATCCTCCCAGGATTCATACACCCCCACTAATATTTGGTTAAATGTTCCTTAGCAACTTGCACCTCAACCAGACACTTTTGCTAGCCATCCAGAAGCTTCTGGCACAATTTCGGCTGAATGTTTGATCGCTCTTCTTGGCAGAAGGTGGTGGAGTCCATTCAAATTAGTTGGTTTCCTGGCACCAACCCACAAATCATTTCACAAATTCTCAACGGGGTTGAGGTTGGGGCTTTGGGAAGACCATTCCAGAAGGTTAATGTTAGCCTCCTCTATCCTTTCTAAAAACCTGTCCTGATGTGTTCGGGATCATTGTCCTGATGGAACAACTGTGCCCAAGTTTCAACCATCTGATAGCTGTTGATTTTAGGTGAAGGTGAAGAATTTGTAGAGCTAGTCCTCCATTATTCTAAACATCGTGAGCAATGCACTAGTATCACTGTAGTACACTAAAGTACATTTACTTGGTTACACTAAAAGTAAGAGAAGACAAAGGAAATTTTTTTTGTTTGTTCCTTTGTTTTTTTTATGGGCTATAATGCAGTGGTTTTACTGATCAAACCATTCGAGATCAAAATGGGAAATACCTGACCCGTACACTAAAATGAGTTTGACATCCCTAACTGATATTTTCATGCCCTTCCCCTAATTAGATTTTTTTATATATTTTTTATATATTAATTATATTTTTACATATTACCTGTCATGACATTTGAGCAGATGAAATGTGTGTGTTAGTTACTGTCAGGGGAGCATGACCTCATTCATTTAATTCTGATTCTGACCTTTTTGAAAAGTCTGATGACATCTTCACCCACGTGCGCCAAACGGACAATGACGTTGTTGTTGTAGATGTCGCTGAGTGTGGCGTGGTCTTTGCTCTCGCGTCGGGTTTGATCCAAGACCAAATACCAGCAGTTCACAGTGGAGAGGAGATTTTGATCTTTCCTGAAACAGCGAGAGAAATACTTTGTTAATGAATGAAAGGCCTTCAGGAAATGTAAACCAAATGGGATAAAGGCTAACAAGAAAACTAAAGAGGACACCTAAGAGAACGTGTATGTATGGTCACGACTTTCTTACACCACCCAACATTCATTTTAATCCTAGCTTATTTACTATTTGGTGCCGCCTGTGGGCTTCACATATCAGAGATCAAGTGGTCACAGCTCATGTGGGGGGAATCAGCAAGTAAAGGCAGCATACGCACTTGTTGACACACAAACTCAGAAGGCATGCTGGCTGCCTCCTTGCTTAAGAGGACATGTGAGTTTAATTATCATCACACCAAAGATTTAATGGAGGTATTTTTCTTCTCATTTTGTCTTTAGAGAACACTTTAGCATGACAGCATATACAAATGCTCTGTGACACTGCTGGATGCACACAGTAAAAATAAAACATTTTTTGCTATCAGCCAATAGCTGACCTGTGCTGCGAATCAGACAAAATTGAATTGTGAAAGGAGAACAGTGAATTTGGGATGAATTAATTTCACAGTTTGCATTTCTTTGGGGATGTGAAAAAGACAATCAGACCACAGAATTCTTTTTGCCACACAACCTGAGCAAAAGGAAGAGTTTGGACATTTGGGCTAAGATCACCATTTTCATAACTTCTAAAAAACACATTATCAACTAAGATGGAAAGCATTAGAAAACTCCCAGTAAATTTAATGTGAAAAGTTCATCTTAATTTAATGGGGAACCTAATGCGTCATGATTATACCAGCATGCCGCAAAGTGTGTCATTAGTAGAAACCAGCACTAAAACCCCAGGTAGCAAAATAAGTGCTTTAAACAACCATGTCTAATAAGATGATGACCTCAGTTTGTATCAGCAATATGCTGCACTAAAATCTACCCTTTGTAGAGTTATAAAGTCATGCTAGTTACAAGTTTTTATACCCCAAGTCAAGTTTTTTAAATAAGAAACCACTGACACGTCGCCCAAGACTGAGCACTGATAAGTTTACACAGTCATTTTAATTTATTCAAATGGGTTCCTGCCCAGTACTATTATTTATCAGTCAAACAGCAAGTTAAAAACCATCTCTCTTAAGACTCTAGCTTTTAAGTAGACTGCACAGAAACCACTCATGCTGAATAAGAGTCACAAATAGTGACTCAAAAAGTGCTAAACATACACATGTGAAAATGTACAGTCATATCAGATGTGTCACATATTCTCTTCGATCTCTTAGTGTTGCATTCTAGATCATTGCTCATTGCTTACTGCGATCACCAAGTAAAGTTAGAAGCCTTACATATCCTTCCATGGCTGAAATCCCATGGCAGTAACATATGCTCTTAATACTGTTTAGCTTCAAAAATATGACTTTTCTTAAAACACAATGTCTGGTTCAGTTGTCTGTGCAATTAGTTCCAGTAAATAACCTCAAATTACAGATGCTTTTCTTGCGGTGAACCCGCTGCACTTTTTCTGATCCACAACAGCTTCTTCGTTTTCAGTGTGAATCAAAAATACGGAAGTTATTTTTGACTCTAATATTGGTTTTGAAGATCACACTGAAAGAGTCGTCCTGACTGGTTTTCTCTCAACTGCTGCAAAACTTTGATCAGTTTCATCCGTGGAGAATTGTATTTATGCTTTCATTTTCTTTTTGAAGTGAATTATAGCTGTTTTTCTGCCTTGGCGAAGCTCACTCTAATCTTCAGCTAGCGCTCATTTCTGCACTATAACAAAGGAGAAGAAAGGCACTATAGGCCCTCTCCAGCTCCCTCAGTGCATCCAAAACAATGCTGAAATGTAATCTAAGACTGTTCAAAACCTTTTTTGTTGTGCTATTTTTTAAACTCCTAAGTTGTTTCAGTGGGAAAAAATTAACTCTGTCATGCACACGAACTGAACATGAACATGTTTCCATTGTCATTGTCTTTTTTTGTCCAAGGCATAAACACTGCATTGTTTCAGTCCCATTCATAATCAGTATTATACACTGACCGGCCATTTTATAAGGTACACCTTGCTAGTACTGTGTTGAATGTGTCTTTGTGTCTTCGTAACTTCCTCGATTCTTCAAGGCACAGATTCAACGTAGTGCTGGAAAAATTCCTCTGAAATCTTTGGTCCATATTGACATGATATGGAAGAGCGTGATGTCCTGGTGGAAGCAGCCATCAAAAAATGGTAAATGGACTGGTTGTTACATAGCGCTCTTCTACTCTGAACACTCAAGATGCTTTCCCCACCTGCCTCATTCACCCATTCACACAAGCACTTTTTTCTATGCAAGTTCTTCCTATGCACTGAAAAGCAACTTGGGGTTGGTATCTTGCCAAAGGATATTTGGCATGTAGACTGGAGCAGCCAGGGACCGATTAGTAGATGACCCGCACTTCCTCCTGAGCGACAGCATAAAGGGTGCTAAAGGGATATGCCAAAAACCTGACCCTACTATCCCAGTGCCAAAGCCACAATCAAGACTCACTGGTTCATTAGACCAGGCAAGGTTTCTGATCTTACAGTGCTGTGCCAATCTGCATTTATAGATATGCAGATATCTATAAATGCATTTACTGCATTGGCAGTGTTTTTGAGATCATTTTCATCCTGAAAAATGAAGGTGTTGGCACTTTCCAAAATCCGACTGTACATTTCTGCATTAATAATTCCATCAATATTAACAAGCTGAAATGCATGACAGAGTCCACCATGCTTTACTTGTGTTTTTGATGAATGTAGTCACTCACTGTTTACCTCTCCGCTGATCTCTTCTGTGCATACTTACTATGATTTGAACTACTATTCCATATGATCTGTTGCTACTGATTTTCAGTCCAGTACTTATGTAATTAGGCATATATCAGCTGCTCCTACCTGTTTCCCTTTCTTAAGAATGGCATCTTGACAGCCACAAATCCACTGAGAATATTTCTGATGAGGATTCAGTGAACACTAGATGTGTGGTTCTAAAGCTAATTTTGAGTACTGGTCATCAGCTTTTTCTTTTTGCTTTTCTTTTCATCCTGTAACTCTTTGAAAAGAACATGAACAAGCTATCCTTTCCCTATAGGCACTCCTTTCAAGCAGAGCAGTTGTTTGATCCAGGACATGGGATGGTGCTGACCTGACTGCCAATGTTTTGCGGTTGGCTGCTCGTCAAGTTTTTAGGACAGTTTATGTGCCATTGTTGTACAACTATAACAAGTACAACAACACTTGTTTCAAGAAACCTTTAGGAGAATGCCACCCTCATATGAATTACAATTTAGTGACAGTGAAACACACAGCGCACCTACTAACTGCTACAAACGACACCAAAAACAGCGTTTTGAAACATAGAGCGATTTGAATTTTCTCACAGGTAGCACTTTGGTATAGGAGGTTTTGAAAATGTTCCCAGATGTTCTCCTGATAGCCCTTTTAGTAGCTGCAAATTAAAATATGAAAGGACGACTGATAAGAAAAAAGTGGGCAATAAGTTTTCGCTGTTTGAAATAAACTATCAAAGTGAGAGTGCAGAGCTTGTTCTAAGACTCCAACAGAGAGGACCGCACAGTATTAATAATGACTGAGACTTCATCCAGTCATTTCAATGGAGTCTTCAAGTAAGGAATCCAGCTTTTGACAGACGGATATAGTGATAACAATATATTATGGCAGGGGGAAATCTGGGACAGTGGGATGAGAGAAGCCATGAGAGGGTTTTTCCTAATAGGGGTCTCCCTTTGAGGGTATGCTCCATTTATCAATGTGTCAGTGGTGGAGCTCTCCACCATGATTACGCTTCCTGTCCAATTGGCTGGAGAGGCTGAAAGAGAGCTGGAAAGACCTCTCCTGAATAAACCAACGAGTTAGTTATGCCTGACTTACACAGCTAGGTCACATGAATGGATGCCTATGCTGTAATTTTCTATATTGCTAATCATTGCTATGACAGATAGTCTTTCATTTGTCAAAATAAGTAAAGGCACATTTTTCTGTATTTTTAACTGTTATTCTTAAAATCTAATTTGATTGTTTATTTTTGTTTTTAATTAATTGCTGAATTGCTAAACAAACAAATAATTATAACTGTGATTTTCAGAAAACATAAGTATTCTTTTTTTGGCTTGGACTTCTATAGGAATAAATGGCAATGGGCAGCATACACAACAGAACTACAGATCTTGATCTGAAAGTCAAGAGTCTGTTGCAGGCTGGTTTTAACAGAGAGGAAGTGGCTTCTCAGCATACTGCAGGGTGTGCTTGTTTCATCACCAGTAATCTCCCACATACAAACAGCTTAAGCCAGTTAAGTAAACCCAAGTAAAATAACCCCTATTGTCTGGTTCTTTAGATTTCTAAATGAAGCTGTGATTTATTTCCTGCATCCATTGAGAAAATATGAGTATCTGAGTAGCACCCTGGCATGAAGAAGCTGTTTGAGAATGGAAATAAAATGACAGCCACAGAGAAAAGAAAGGGGGGTGGTGGTAAAGAGTCTGACCTAGTTGGAAAAAACGCAGCAGCCTGAGGCCACAAGCTTCCTTGGCCCTGGCTTCATTTCAGGTCATTTCTTCTGCTTTCATCCCCCCTCTGTTTCTTTTTTAAATTTTTCTGTTTATCCCGTCTCTCTTTTTCCTTTGTCTCTGTTTTAACTGTCTGTGTAGCAATCAGCATCAAATATATGGGGGTTGTTTACCAGTCAGACACATGGGATACAAATGTTCCACTGTGCAAAAGTCTTTGGCTGGACTCACTTGAAGTGCTGGTGCTCTCTGGAGGAGCGGATCTTGGAGGAGTAGCGCTCAGCCAGTTTGTCCAGGCCTCTGGAGTACTCAAGCTGGAGCTCGGCCTTTCTGCGGAAGAACTCCTGCAGGTCCTGCAGCAGCTGCAGCCGGGACTCGGACTGCTGCTCCAGACAGCGGAACTGCTCCACCAGCTGGTTACGGATCTCTGCATATCAAAAAGGGAGACTATGTTCAGAATAAATACCGACTCTCTGGTGGGTCAGGCTTGCATGCTGGGCCTTACTTCTGTCTGCCAAACAGGGCTGCAGGTCAAAATTAAACCCACAATCTTTCCACAGTGGATTGAGCAAAGCATGTAAACACAAATATGTAAGGATACAATCAAGCTAGCGCAGGCACTAATAAAAGAGCAAAGTCGTCACAATTGGATAAAACCGGACGTCAAACTGTATTTGTCTGCTGTCTGAGTTTGTGCGTGTGGTGAATGAGGTGGTGGTGTGCATGTGGGGTGGGGGGGGGGGGGACCAAATGCTGGGGTAGCACACGTGTATATGAGATGCAAGTCTGATGATTACAGCAGACAGCAGAGAAAATATAAAATAGGTCAGCTTCTCAAAATGCATTGTGCTGAGCGAGCCTTAAGAGAAGTTTGACTTGAGAAAACAAATCATAGGCATTCTTACAATTATAAGATTACTGTGGTTTCTTTTCATGACATCTGGAAAGTCTGATTCTGTTCATTGAAAATGAGAATTAGGGATAAATGTATTTCAGTCCTTTTTTATAAATACAGCTGGGACAATATTGGATGTTTGATAGAGAAGCAATATTAGTACAAGCTTTAGATTTTTATATTGAGTATGTCGGTCAATTTTCAGGAGGTATTCAGACATGTTTTTCTACTCTAAAGCTAATATAATTATTTACCTTCCTGAACTTCTTCTCTGTGGCCATATTTTAATGACTTACCCCCACCACGACCAGACAGTCCCTACTGGTATTCCAACTGGTTATTCCTGAATACCTCTGGGATTTCAGGTAATAAAAACATCAAATAAAACAGTAAAATCCCCTTTACAGTCTTACATTAACACTAAAAAGGAAAACAAATCACATTCAATGTCTTCCACGTACAGTTTATGGCAAGGCTGTCATAAATCCGAAGGTTAAGAGGCTGCTGGCTGTGAACCATATATCATGTCAGGACTGAGGGCTGTGTTTAAATACCCTGCTACTGCCAATGCGCATACAAAAAAGCAGCAAGCATCCATAGGAGTTGGCTAGAACGGATGCTGAAAACAGTAAACAGCTCTTATGTAGCACTTTTATGTTTCGTTAAATCTTAATCATAGCCTCCTTGTAACTATCACTCTGTATTGCAGAATTTTGCTGAGGAAATTTTTAGTGCTGCGTAATTTTGCTGAAAGCAGATAAACAACCATGTTAACTTCCTGCCCAGACTTCTCCTGCATTATCACAGATCTCAGAGAGAGCAGTAGTTATTTTACCATACACCACGCTGAACTGAATCACTGGTAAATTTACATCTCTGGATTAATCAGTCATAGAACTACAAAGGGGGCGGGGTAAACAACGCTTCTCTTTGTACAAGACAACAAGATAAAGCTGAGATGGCTGAAGATTCCACTATGACATTCTGTTACAACCATGCATAAGATCCTGAGGACTGAAAGACACTTTGTATAAATGTATCAATGGAAAAGATTGCTCAGCAGAAGAAAAGGCCATTTGTTAGCATCTAAATGGTGCTCCTGTATCTAGAATAAAAGGTTTTTCTTTTTCTTTTTAATCCTCCCCCAAACGACTGTGTGCGAAAAATGTGAATGAGTGAGAGAGAGTGAGAAAATCTGTGTAAATATGTAGTCCCTTGCTATCTGGAGATGTACCCCTCATGGTCCCCACAGTTGCCCAGTTGCCTGGTTACATGCCTCTGGAGGCATTTCAATGAGAGCAGGCCAGTTCCCTGTTCTGACAGTCGCAGCAGTCAGTCTGTTTAGCATAATGGCCAAGGACAAGGGCAACTTACTCTGCTTCGACATACTCAACAAACAGCCTGTGATGATGAATGAGACAGCAATCGGGTTCAGAACAGAAGGAATGGTTATGTGCTAAAATAGACCACTGAACAGCACAATTTGTGGGCCTCTGTGACTGAAATAATTTTAATCGTATGGGGAGAGTTTAAAAGAGCGAGCAAACAATATAATGAGTTGATGTAAATTGATTTCACTGCACAAATTTATAAAGGAAACATCAAACAGACTTGTGATATTTGCACTTGCTCTCCTGTGAGCATGTTATTTTTAGAACTTAAACTGTTACTAGGGACTGTGCAATACTGCAGTACTTTCGATGAATCATTCAAGCCTTTGCAGTGTAATGCATAATTACACAGAGCTAGCAAGGAGTTCAAGTGAATTATATACATTGAAAAAAGCGTCAAAAGCTCTCTAAATCTGACACTTTTCTATCTTTTCACTGGTGACACAAGAGCCATAAAATACTGAGCCAGACATGCTTCCTCTGCATGAGAACAGTGTGCAGCCAAAGTGAATAAAATGTTCCACACCTAAAGGCTTGTGGAAATTCACTAATAGGACATTTGTAGCTATTCCCCTTCTAAACCATATGGTTAACATCCAGAGACGCAGTGGTAACTTTACCAAGCATGTTCAGCAAAAAATAATTGCTTACAGAGACTTAGATGGTAACCCTGCAGCTTAATTAAATAAAGAGAACTTGTATAATTGCTTGCATCATAGAGGAAGTACAAAGTACGCAGACAGCAAACCCAACCTGAATTTGGGGGCATCTTTGCTTGTTGCCTTGTAGCTCTACAAATTATTTCTAATTTATGGTATCAAAATGGTGTCTATTTGTGTATGCATTTGCTTTCTGAGATGGTGTTTTTAACCAATGCAGACTTGCTCCCCAGCGGTCCTCCAAATCCCAACTGCACAGTGCTTAATGTGCATGATACTGTGCATCAGTTGAATGGAGAAATTATGGGTTAGTGGTGGTAGGTAGTGGTGGTGGTGGCAGCTTCAGACACCCTGTCTACCTGGCTGTGTTAAAAATATGTAACCTAATCAGTCTGTGGGCTCTTGCTTGAGCTGCTGAGGGCTGAATTGAAACTGAGAGTTACAAACAATTAAAGCTGTCCACTGCAACTGCAGTCTATATTTTTCATACTGTATTTTTTGCACAACTGGTGCAACCGAAGCACAATTGTGGTGTGGTGTGGTAAGAGACAATGTACATAACCGTAATAGCATAAGTACAGCAGAATGCTTTTTGGCTAACACGTGAGCCAGAACAAGGACCAACGTTTGGGGGCAACATCATTCACCATGAATGGATGAAGAGAGAAAAAAAAAGAAAAAATATAGTATGGAAATTATAGATGGTGCCTACAGTGGACACTTTGTTTCTAACACTTGTTTTCACTTTGGCTCTTTGTATGTTAAAACTCTGACCTTCTCTGTTGCTGACCAACAACAGCACGTGCAGGAGTAGCTCACAGACTGGTTGTAACACATTTTTTGTCACTGCCCCCATCTGACAACAAACACTCTGTGCAGGTAGGTGCGCATTCTGCAGCTGTGGTTGTGCATTTCGTGCCAATGCACAACCACAGCTGAACCATAATTTCCCCCTATTTGAGCTCCTGCATCACTGCAGGATAAAGGAACAAATATCACATATCACTGGCACCCACATATCCCATTCAAGCTAGCTTAGTAGTTACTGCGATGGCCAGCAGCAATCTCTGGGGTTAGTTAGCCATGCATGGCTAGTCATACAAACTCTAACCCAGAGTGACACGTTGACATAATTTGGTACAAATCAAGGTTGTGTTCTGTGGACACGTGTCTTCCTAATGTAATAATAGCTATGGCATGACTCTATAATCTATTTGCTTGAGATTTCATTACTTCTCCTCACAGTTTGTGCAGCCAAAGGCCAAAAAACATCAGAATTCCAGGCAATTTTCACTTTAAACTGGGTAAGAAACTCAACTGTCAGCACAGCATTTAATACATGATACCAAAAAACAGGCAACAAAGATGTCGTTTCGCTGTCATTTTGAGACAGCATCATTCTGTGCATTATTTCAAGCTGATGAATACCCAGAAGGGGGTATGTCTGGATGTATATCTGCAGTGAATATGGGGTCAGAAAGAGAGCTTATTCTAACACCTGTGTTGTTACAAATGCATTGTCAGTAAACACAAATGTCACAAGCGTTTCCACTTCATACTACTCTACTCTGCTTTTCATTCTGTAGTAGCATAGCAACAGCACATCTTGCAAAGGTTTTGTGTTATGGACTATTACAGCGATTAGTGCATACGACTCCAAACTGATCCAATTGCATTAAAGATAATGGGTTTTAAAACTAGAAGTCCAGAATGACACATGACAGGGGCATCCCCTCATTTAATTGTGCTTTAGTGTCAGATTAGACAGAAGCCTAGAGACACTTCGGGGTGCTCAGCTACACACTCTAGAACAACAATATTCAGCTGAATAAGGAAATACTATAAACAGTATAAAGAAAGATTTAATAATAATTAGAATTTTATAACACATTTTATGTGATTTGAAAACATAAACTCCCATGTAAATTGTAACTGAGACCTGACTGTCTGCTGAAATGTGGCATGTTGAAAAATGCCACAAAGTGCATTAGGCTTGTGTGTTGAACTGCTGTGCAATCAGCAATTCAGCATTATTGGAGGCCAGTGTCAGTGTCAGAGTAAAGCTCCCACAGCTCCGAACCGATCCAAGCTCAGTTTGCAAATGAGCTTAAGATGTCAGCTTAAAAGCTTTTCCTGAAATCGAGATGATGGCGCTCTAACAACTGCAGAGCTGATGTGTAGACCGGAGGAAGAGCGTCTGAATACGAGTGCACGAGACAAACAAACAAACAGAGATAGTGACAAGGAGAAACTCCACCACACCTCTGACTGAAAATGCTTATCATACTCTTCATTCCAGACACATGCTAATAAGCTCTTGACATTTCCTTGTAGAACAGCAATGAGGTCTAATGTGTGTATATAACAAGAAGCATTCTGGGTCAAATTTTGGGCTGATGCCAACGTTTAAGATAAGCTCTTAACTGATAACCAGTGCAGATGATTGTGTTTGTTCATTTTGTTTTCCAAAAGGTTAATAAACATCCAATAAGTCAGCTGATGTCATAAAGCTGATATATTAGCATATTCCTAGTATATGATGATAATGTCATGAAAATTAATGAGTTTAATGTCTGCTGGGGTCCAGTGTGAAATTAAAACATTCATTTAGTCTCATATCATGATATAAAAAATTTTAATTGCCTATAACAATCATAGTTTAACCTTTCAAACAAAGATGAAATGATGAAAAAAAATCAATGCCGGACTTAGTTTAGGTTTAATTCTGGCAAAAAAGGGAGACTGGAGTTTAGGTATAGAAGAAAGTGGTTTTGTGAATATGTGTGACTGGGTAAATGGGGTTAGTATAAGCTTAGCCATTTGCTCCTTTAAGCAAGCCATCCGCTATCGCTAACTTACTGTACAGATTTCAAAGAAGTGCTGATTGTCTAATCTAAATCTCATCAAAGTAAGTGTAGAGAGGCCTATATGTACAATATCTGTCCATGCAACCATTTTTTTCAACTTATCTAATTCTGGGTTGTGGGTGTTGGGCCTATCCAACCTTCATGCGGTGAGAGGCAGGCTACAAGCTGGACAGGTCGTGAGTCAATCTGTCGCACGACTAACACAGAGAAACAGACATCCATTCATGCTCACATTCACACCTATGGTCAATTTAGTATCACAAATTAACCTAACCGCATGCCTGACTTTGGACTGTGGGAGGAAGCCAGAGAATCTGAAGAGAACCCACACAGACACAGGAGAACCTCCACACGCCAAGGCCCCACGCTGGATTTAAATCCAGGACCTTCTTGCTGTGAGGCAAAAGTGCTTAGCTCCGCACTGCCTTGTCGCATAACCAAAATAGTCAAGCTTATTTTGGTGCTGCAGTGACAGAAAAATGCCTGCTACTAGACAATGTATGTGCAATATGACAAGTTAATTAGCTAAAGTATAGCCTATAGTTAATATTTATGAAACCAAACCCAAACTGGAATGTCTTACTAGGTTTGCACATATTTATCTGCCAAGCATTAGTATCTCAGTTCATTTTTGTATTTTTATTTTTTTTCTCATTGGACTGATGAACTAGTTGAATGACCTTTCCAGTTCTACCTAGTTTGAAAAATATCAACCTATGGTATAAGGAAGCTGCCCTGTCTTTGCGGTAGCCTTACATAAAACTACTTCCCTGATAGCTGATGCACCAAGCGTTGAGACCTAGTACCGTCTAAAGTTATCTCTAAATGGCTGGGAGGATATCCCACCCATTTACAACCTGCACTGTCTGCTCCAATCCAGCATCAGTGTTCCCGCCTCTCCTCTCTCTCTTTCTCTCTCTGGGTGGTTTAGCCAGTCACATATTTAGTGGCAGACAGTGAAATCCTTTCATGGTTCATAATTCATACAGACAGCATACATTATTTATGGACTTTCTGAACTGTTGGCTGTGTGACCTTCTTGAGCAATCACTCCTTATCCTTACAGTGTGACGGGAAAACTCATAAATATACTCCCTTTAAAGACTAAAACCGTATCATTTAATTTTGGCTTTTTACTAGATATATTTACATGTTTAACTAAATACATATGGGGGAAATCTCAGGTTACCTGATTGGTAGAACTATAAAAAAGAAAAAGAAAAAAAAAACTAAAACAAAAAAACAAAACAAATAAAACAGCTTCACTTTTAAACAAATTATGACGGTCTAATAGCTGGCACATATGTATACAGACTAGGCATGCCACAACCCTGACACTCATCTCAACACAACGCAACACAGATACCGGTTAACCCAAGGTAATTTCAAGTAATAACCTCACCCCAGATGGACAACTGGAGTTAACGCTTGAATGCATGAACTAAAAGACGTTTTTTTCTGGTGAAAACAAATGACTCGCACACAACTATAAAATCTGTCCCAGCCCACAAGACTGCATACTGAAGCCAAATAAAGCTTGTGGTAAAGTTACGCAATTGTGCCTACACACAGACAATAACAATACGTTCGGGCCTGCGCGTTACCAACCTTTCACTTGGGTCTCATATTCGGCAATAATCTCTTTGTCCTTCTTGACTTTCGCCTGAGATGACATTTTTGGGGAGAACAGATTGTGCAATCCTCAGGCAGGAATCTCAGTAGCCACGATGCAGCGTTAGCCCTTGTGCAGTCCTCTCCATATAGTACAGCAACAATCAGACGTGAATCATCGCCCGCTTGACACACACAACTTCGGAGATTAAACGCACTTGAGGTTCTGCGATGTTGCTGCGCTGCGTTCAGGGCGACGTCGATCTAAAAGTGCATAATTATTCTCTTGGTCCCCAGCCCCTCCTCTTCAGCAACACTCCTCAGTGAATCGCAAAGCGGTCCCCTTTTTTATTTACATTTCATAAAGCCTCGGCTAGGAAACCTACTAGTCCCAGTGATAATAGCACAGAGCGCCTTCTGCACGTCCAGACTGCCCTTTTTCACCCTTTCTCGCTCTCTCTGCAAGTTCAATGCTGCAGCAAAAAAGGCTGAATGGATGTGAAAGTCAACGCGAGGCTCCTCCTCCTCCAGCTCCCTCCCTTCTTCCCTCACCACTTTTCTTTTCATGGATGATTTAAGATTCCCCCTGTGTGTGAACCGAAAAGCCAATAACAGAGAAGATGTCTGGAGCTGAGGGGAATTTTGTTTGTGGATGATCGGGATTTAGCTGATCTGTTTCGAGAACATCAGCGGCGTAAACCTGGCAGAGCACAGGAACAGAGGGAGTAGCGTGGATTAATCAGATGCGATTATATTTAAACCAATTTACTTATAGCTCCGGTGATGAACAAAGATTTGTCATTGCAAATATTCTTAGTCTAAACATTAAGGAAAATACACGTTATATACACAATGTATGCAGAGGACCAGTAGGATTGTAACCGAGTACATTTACTCGACCGGTTTACTTAAGTACAGGTTTAGAGTACTTTTGTTTTATTGAAGTATTTCTTATACTACTTCTTGCTTGTAATTCCCTATATTTTAGAAGCGCTTATTGCATTATTATTAGCATCTATTTTAACCCTTTCGCGTCTTATTATTTAGCAGATTAATGACATTGTTGCACTTCACACACAGGCTGCAGACTGAAACATGTCTTTTTGATAAAGTTTATGGTTAGAGCTGGAATCAGGTGACCCTGAATCCTTCCTTCATTGTGCTGCAATAGCCTTAGGCTGCTGGGATGCTTCCCATGATGCACTGTGCATTTCTTCTCTACCCAACTCTCATGTTTATATACCACTATTACAAATGTTTAAAACAGTTTTCATATTTATTAAGCTCTGTTTTCTCTTCCATAGTGTCCCTTTGGTCCTGTCCTCCTCTGCACTCTTTTTTTTCCCTTCACACCTAACCGGTCACAGGAGATGGCTCCCAGAGCCATGGGGGTTCTGGGAGGTTTCTTCCTGTGGGAGAGGAGTTTTTCCTTCCCACTTTCCCCATGTTTTTTGTTTATAGGGAGTTGCCCGATAGTTTGAGTTTTCTTTCATATTTTGTAAGGTCTTTACCCTACAGTGTAAGATGCCTTGTGAATTGACACTATTTAAATATAAATTGAACTGAAGTGAAAAATTTAATTAGTATACATTAGGCTACCCATTTACATATAAGCAATTAAAATAATCAACAACTAAAAAAACTAAAGACAATATAATATAATACAATGCACTTGATTCTGAAAGGTGGTATTCTATAAGGTATCTTTACTTTTGGCAATTCAGAGATATTGTGATTATACAACTTGTGCACTACTTAAGCTGCTCGAGTACAATTATACATTTTAGCTAAGTAAAAGTATTTATTCTACTTTGCAAAACAATTATCCAACACAAAATTATATTTAGTCTTGTGCACCACTTTTATAACTGATGTAATAGAACATGTTGTGCAGCCTGAAAATCACACCCAGTGTTTGCTACATGTGTGAAAATGTTCTTATGAAATATTCCGACTTCCTGCAACCACAGCCTTTAAAAAAAACCAGGTTCATAGCACTATAATCTCTGAATCTCAGTAAAAAGAAAAACGAAAGAAAGAAAAAAAAGAAAAGCAAAGCCCTGCGTCATTTTGGAGCAGCTGTAATAAACGTGTCTTTGTTATGAGAAAAACTATATAGAAACAACTATGATAGGATTTCATCAGTTTGAGGGAACTTGGAAATGACAGAGTTAAAAATGTAATGTTGCAAAAGTTCCAACATTTTGCCAAAATACTGACTTTCTACTCGTGCAGCACAACAATATTCTTCTGTTTGGACACATCTCAGTATTAGGAATACTGTTCACTCAGCTCACTGGTTTCTGTTGTGTGGGAGCCACAGTGAGCTCATTGCAATATTTTTGTCATTAGTGTGCACCCATGACATCCATTCGTAGTTATGTAGATACAAGTGTGGGTGTTTTTGACATAAAATATTTGGAGGAGCAAATTTTTGATCTTCTTTCAAACAGTGCCTACAGACTCTGTCACTCAAAATGAAAAAAAATGTCAACAGATTTTCCATTTTTATTTAATTCTATCATTTGAGCCAATAAAAACACAACTGCCATGTGAAAAAGTATATTCATACCTCAATATTTTATCACACCTTTAAATCCATAGAATTAGAACCGTGGATCCTTCATTTGGTGCCAGTGACTACAGGCTTCTTAAAGATTGACAGGTGAAACAAGTCTCATAAAATCTTTGACATATAAGGGTTGGTGTTCGTTTTGAAACTGAAGTGTGTAGAATCACCGTGGCACTATCTAAAGAGCTTCAGAGAAAAAATTGGTAACATATAGTTCTGACAAAGTAATAAAAAAAAGTCCAAATGATTTTAAATAAACTGTGCTCTACAATTAAAATAAAACATCTACAAGTAGTGTTCACAGTGGTGTTTCCACCCCAGCAAATTCAACCACAAGAGTGGAGTGTTTGATGCAGAAACAAATTTACAATAACAAGAAAATTCATCACAGGATCAGCAGGTGACTCTTGCAACTGTTGGTGTCAAAGTGATTTTGGCTACAATCAGAAAGCGACTGCAGAAATGTGACCTGCATGGGAGGTGTGCTTGGAAAAATCCTTTGCTGGCTAAAAATATCACCAGAGACCAGCTACAGTTTGCCAATAAACATATCTGTAAAGACCAGGTCTGTTGGAATAATATGCTCGGGACAGACACATCAAAGATAGTGTTGTTTGGCTACAGTAACAGCAAACATGTTTGGGCAACAACCAAAGGCAGATTTTTAGGAGAAGAAGCTCAGTTCACTTGTGAAGCATGGCAGTGACTATGTAACAGTCTGGGTTTGTTCCCCTGCCTCAAAGATTGAGGAGTTGCGGCGCTTGATTCGTATGTCTGAATCACAGCAAAGAGTGCTTAAAGATAATGTGAGGCCATCTGTCCAAAAGATGACGTGGAGCCTTCAATGAGACACTAGTGAATCCACCAAAGAATTGCTCAAAAAGAAGAAGAAATGCTGGATTATGTGGCGAGACTAGTGGCCTAGTCAAAGCCCACATTTGACTCCAGCTGAGATGTTGTGGGAGGAATTGGAAATAAGCTTTAAATGCAAGTAAACCCCCAAACATTTTGCATGTGACAGAATTTAGCATAGAAGAGCTTTCAAAAATTTTAGAACTGATGTCAGAGTATGTGAAATTATGCATACCAGTACAAGCAGTTGTTGTTGCCCAAGGAAATAATACTGTAGTTTCTGAGACCAAGCAGATCTCGTGTTTTCCACTTGAATTCTACACCTATTGTTCCTTATGGTTGTGTTCAAGTGCAACATCTCTATCTGAACAGATCAGACTCAGAATTTTTATTTATCTGAGTTTAATCAACTCCATCATCTCCATGTGTTGAGCTTTTTTCTTTCTTTCTTTCTTTCTTTCTTTCTTTCTTTCTTTCTTTCTTTCTTTCTTTCTTTCTTTCTTTTTGCATTATCAGTCTTGAAGTGTCAACAAAACAAGCTGATTCTTACTTTGTTTGTAATTGGTGAAAGTTGGGCTATAAGAAAAGCCTTCTGGTGTAACTAAACATGGTGTGCACTGCTGCGTTAACAGTGATAAAACACTTCCCCAGAGAAAGTGTGTTGCTCTGCTCTGCATTTCCCCTATGAGAAGTGCATTTCACACAATTTGCTGACACCTTCTGTCAAATGACTTCCTGTATGATCTCAAGTGCAAATGTGTGCAACGTCTTTCATCTTTAGTTCTCCCAAAATGTGTTTTTGTCTCAGAGCAATGTAAAGTGGTGTGTAGGACAGGGATAATCGAGCCTGTGAAAAAATTGCATTTTGGTATGTGACAAGAGATCCCCATCTTCCTTTGCCCTAAATTTTGGGGGAAATCTCTCAGCGAGCTCTTGGTGGAAAGCCCCTGAGAAATCTGCAGTCCCTATCATGCAATCTTAACAATCGCAATTTCTAATTTTTTCTGTGGAAAAGTTACTCACCAACTAACTGTGTACCTGTTAAAAGTTGGGTGGGTTTGAAAATAATGTGGAAAAACTTGTGTGTAACTTTGCTAAGGAAACTTTAATGACATCCAGGTCTTTATGGGCAAAATAATCATCCAGGTCTCCACCAAGGAAAGATTAGGGTCCTTCAGGAAGCTAATAAAGATGCCTAACTTAAATCATTATATGATTAATGCTTAATTAAGGCTAAAGTTTCCCCAATCATCCCCCAAAGCAGTTCATAGTATTGGTCATTACAGCTCTGGTACTTTGGTATTACCAAAATCATGTTTTATGTTTCTATAATAGCTAATCCACCAGTATGTGGAAGCTCTTTAACTAAAATGACTATTTTAACGCTCAGCTATAATGTTTGTTTTTATAAATGAATTTCCACATTATTTTTTTTATTAGATTGTCAAACTACACTTGTTTACCTGCACTCCTGAACAGAAAAAAATATTTTTAGTGGCTAAACAATACATCAGATTTGCTCAAATTTGGGGAAAAACAAAAAGTTGAATTCAATTCAGTGAATTCACTATTTTTGTTTTTGTTTGTTTTAAATGTGGTTTTGACAGATTTGTAAAATATTAGTGTTTTCTTGTTATCACTTTAGTTATTACATTGCATCACAGCATTAAGAATCCAATGGCAAGTGTATGCCCACTGTGGGTTTTAATCAAGTTGTAATAGTTAGACCTTTTTACATGGACAAGAGTATTTTGTTGTTTGTTTTTTTGTTTTGTTTTTTTTGTTTCCCTTAATACATTTTGTTGAACATAACTTTATTTTGGTGTATGATAAGGTATTCTGCTGAGGTCATTATGGAAACCTTGATACATTTCGTTCATACATGTTTCTGAAAGGCAAGCAACACGAATGCATATTTGTTTTCATAGCTTAATTCACAGTGATTCAGATCTGCTCATTCGTGGACATTATACTTAAATGTTTGCCAACAGGAACTGAAGCTTTGTGTTGATTCTCCTCCCCTGTATGAGAAGGACGCGCACAATGCTACTGAGGAACGGTAAAGCTATGACTCCCTCTGCTGGTAAACAGTTTAATAAGCAAGCAACAAATTACCAGCTACCAGTGCCATAATTTCTTCATAATTAATTAGGTTCACCAGTTCAAAAATGTCGTGTTTCTTGCTGATTTTATTTTTATTTAATTTGTCATTTAGTAGTAAAATGATAATAACATGATGTCACCGAGAAAAGAAAAAAGAAGAAAAAACATACCTGAGCCATCTAACTCCAAAACAGGTCATCAATAATTAGTTTCGGTACACAAACACGTCATCAACAAAAACCACATGTTTCTATGACTCTTCATAAGTCATCTAAAGGACGCTAAAAATAAACGTTTCTCAATACCAAAGGGAAACTGAACTATGTCGTTGCTGACCTTAACTTTATGACATCCTCTTTAAAGTATGCTTCCTTTGAACCACGACCTGCTTTTTCTCGGTGATGCCACGGCTTCGAAATGTACGGACAAGCTGCTTTTCTTTGAAAGCGACACTGTCACGCTGCAGTCTCTGCGAGGTGTAACTACATTTGAGCCGAGGTGCTCAGAGTAAACATGGTTAATTGTCAGGCTAAATCATTTCTGTCTGTGTGGAGTCGGTGATGTGTGGTTTTTGCAGTGTCTGACACCGCTTATTGTGAGGTAGGCCATTGCGCAAAACTGTTTGTCACTGGCCACACCTTTTCCACGCCTTCCTAAAAAGTGGTAATTACAGTTAAGCCGAGCTTAAACATATAAGCGAGACGCCAGGGGCTATGGACTGCATTGTTCACGGAGCAGCTCGAGTGCCAGACTTTACAGAACCATGTGGTGGACACTATTGTCAGTCATTGCTGGAGTGCTTATACTAGTTCTCCGTTTCTCCACTCGCAGAAGGTAAGATAAGTGTTACAGCATGTTGATTTTGCAGATAATAAATTAGTACTAAGGCTTGTTTACTGTGTAAATGCATATTTTGCAAATGTTATAGCTTTACCGATTACTTATTTATTTTGTTTGGCGCATTTAATCCTAATCAAAATTCATTAAAATGAAGGAAAAGTAGTTGATATTAGATCACTACTTTAACGCTGTATCACTAATTGAATATTTAGCATTTGGGGTTGCTTTTAACGGCAAAATATAGTGTGATTTATACTGAAGACGACTTGCCAATTGCCTTTTTAACTAAAGAAATCCTCCTTTTGGCATTGCTTAATGCGAATGCAAACCTGTTGTGTCAGATTCATGTAAAGTGAAAGGAAGCAAACGCTAATGCTTTTGCGATATGAATTTCCGTGTATGACAGGCGGAGAAATGAGCCTCCTCTGGACGAAGGTTGGATTCCATGGCTGGGACATGCCATTGAGTTTGGGAAAGATGCCGCAAAGTTTTTGGCCCGGATGAAAGAAAAACATGGAGATATATTCACAGTAAGTTCTGATTAATTAATTTAATACTTACTCTTTGAATCCAAAAGCTTGAATGCAGTTTATTTTTTAATCGTAAAAAATATTATACTGAACATTTCGGGGATAGGTGAGGTGAGCAAACTAACAATCTGTCCTCACAGGTGCGTGTTGCCGGTCTCCGTGTGACAGTGCTGTTGGACCCACACTCATTTGATAGTGTGCTGAATGACAGAGATTCCTTTGACTTTACCCGGATCAGAAGCCAGGTCATACAAAAAGTGTTCAGTCTGCAGCCGACAAACATCGAGCCTACCTTGGAGAGGAAATGGATGGAACAGTAATAAATATGTCTTTATCGATTTTATAAGCAACAAAATTATATGACTGAAATCAGTGTTGCAAATCTTAATGCTATCTTTAATTTGCATTTCTTAGGCATTTTCAAGGTTGCAGCCTTCCCAAGCTCAGCAGCTCCATGAACACTCACCTTCAGACCCTGCTCCTGCATTGCCACAATGGGTCCGCCCCTTCAGAGTGGAAACAAGAAGGACTTTTTGACCTCTGCTATAGTCTTCTTTTTAGGTAAGGCATAATATTTTAACCTAGCAAAAAATACTCTAACATTTTAAAAAAGAACATGATAAACATGGTGGTATTCTTATGCTTTTACCTGTGACAAGCAAAAAGAGAGTTTTTACCGTTTTTGTTGTTGTTATCAGGGCTGGATATCTTACATTCTTTGAGAGGACAGACAACGCGGCTGTTGCTTACCAAGAGTTCCGCAAATTTGACAATCTTCTCACCAAACTGGCTCGTGGCTCACTCAGGCGCGGTAAGTTGCACTGCAGCTTAACAAAAATAAAACAGATGTTCGATGGACATATAAACTAAACTTGCATCTGCGCAGCACCATAATGCAAATGTCTGATGGTTTCATTACAGAAGAACGCAGAACAGTCAGCCACTCGCAGGAGCGACTGTGGGAACTGCTTTCCCCGTGCGGGCTGAGGGGAGGGTCAGAGTCAAGCACCTGGCAACAAAGTTACTGTGACTTCCTACAACAGGAGGGGATAAATGCAGATATGCAGAAAAAAGCACTGCTGTTACAGTTGTGGACCACACAGGTAAGAACGGTTTAATTGTCTGTATTGTTTCCCGTTCACACACAAACCATAAACATCCACAAATTCCTTACAGTGGCATCAATGCATAAAAACTCCTCCGCACCCATCGCTTGAATACCATTTCACACAACAGTGTTCAGCTTGCCAACATGAAATCATAGATGCTAGATTCCCCGTGGCTAAGTCACTCAGAGCTACCTGCTTCAACATGTAACTTGAACTGGAGTTCCCATGAATCAGTTTTCCACGTCACTCTGTATTCCTTGAGTGTGAAGAATTACACATGCAAACACTGAGAATGAGAACAGTGTTAGTCAGTTGAAGTTGCTTCCTCTTTTTCTGACAGTTTCAGGCATCATACCAGGCAGTTGTGCTGTCAGTCTTTTGTTTTTGTTTTTTTCTTTTGTTTTTATGGCTAGAGTCCAATTCCTCTGATAATGTTGTTTAACCGGTGTGCATGGATGAAAATCATTTTAAAAAGACTCACATTGATACTCCCATGGATACTTCCTCTAGTGCAGAACTCTCTTTTACACTATCCAGTAACACCAGTATCTTCCATGAAACCTTGCTGAAATATTATTAATTTTGTTTTATTGGGCTTTAATATAAAGTGTTTCCATTGTTAGCAATATTTACACAGGTGTGACTGTGGGATTTAAGGTTTTTCACTAGTTCAGACAGGTCTCAGTGGTGGAGCAATGAGGTCACTACTCATGCTGCCAGGTGGGGGGGATAGTGAGCTGTATTTGGTCTTTGTTTCTGCTGTTGCTCTATGCTACATTTTAGCTCTAATAGTTTTACATCATCGTTAACCTGTTATTCTCCCTGGAGAAAGCTTTGTTCACCCTTAAACACAGATGTATGTAATTCTAACAATGATGAACCTATCCACACTGCAGGCTCTCACACCTGCTGTGCATGTTTGGGAAAGCCCGCCAGTCCCCACGTATATTTCTGCATTATCATGTCTGCTGGGATATTGGAGCACACAGTCTCTGTCTTGAATGGAAACTGGAGCACCACTGCAGTGAATAGAAGGATTAAATGTGAGACTGGCGAGAGGTGCCAGAGTGAAGCTTATACATGTGTTACAGGCAGATTGATGGGTTTTTTTTTTTTTTTCCAGTGTAAAGTGTAAATGCTAGGATTTCACTGAAGTCGCCTACATCGTCATGAGTCTTGCACAAGCTGGAGGTTGCTGTTCTTTTTCCATTTGCAAGGAATCAATATTATTGACTGAAACATACACCGATCAGCCGCAACATTAAGACCATTGACAAGCGAAGGGAATAACGTCCAGCTTCTCATCACATCGAAATGTTCTGCTGGGAAACCTTGGATCATGTCTTTATCACATACAGTGCACACAAACACTGATGCTGAACAAGCACACCCTATCAACACTCCCAGTCAGTCACTACCTTCTTCTGCCAGGACATTGAATGCAGCAGTAGTGAAAAATTGGGCATGAATAGGTGACGGAACTGTTAGGCGTGGCTGTGTGCAGGCAGGAATAGGACCCAAGGTGCAGACTCCGGAGACAGACGTGAACTCAAAAAAGGCTTTAATTCTGAACGCAACATGACATAACTTGAAAAACTCAAAATAAACTTACACCGGTGGACAGACAAAACACACAGCAAAATAAACGGTAGATCGCGACACGGACACAGAGAAACACAGGGCTTAAATACACAGAGGGAGCAATCAGGGAATGAGTAACAGGAGGGAAACACAGCTGGGACAAATCAGAACTGACGAGACCAAAGAAGCGTAAACTGAACACACTGAGAAAAGACAGAGACCTTCAAAGTAAAACAGGAAACACATAACACAGACTGAACAAAGACACAGCCTCACATGTAGGCACTACAGAGGGAACAGAGACGTGGGACCAGGGCAGACACAAACACTGAGTGGACACGGGGATATAGGAACTAAGGATACACATAGACGCGAACTAGACAAGGGGATGCAGGTGATAGGGGAGACAGAGCAACTAAAGAAGACAGAGACATAAACCATGAGACAGAACTCAAAGAAACCAAAAAACTAGAAAATATGAATAATATCATACACTCAAAAACCCTGGGTCAACGACCCAGGCATCCTAACAGGAACATGACAAAGAACCCAAGAAGCTGAATGAAATTTGCCAGATCCTAACGTGATCACGCATTTATGGGCTGCAGTGAACAAACCTGATCGGTCGCAGCAGATGGCCCCGCCCCTCCCTGAGCCTGGTTCTGCCGGAGGTTTCTTCCTGTTAAAAGGGAGTTTTTCCTTCCCACTGTCGCCAAAGTGCTTGCTCATAGGGAGTCATATGATTGTTGGGTTTTTCTCTGTATCTATGAAGCGCCTTGAGGCGACTTTTGTTGTGATTTGGCGCTATATAAATAAAATTGAATTGAATTGAATTGAATCAATGGCAACCTCACCTCCCCACCAACATCCGTAAAACATACCTCAAGGTCCAGTGTTTATAACCTGGCATGGGTCAGACCTATTTTTGCTGCACAAGTTGGGCCTAAACATTATAGCAACTGTGGTTTTAATGCTGCAGGTTATTCAACACCGCTTTCACATTTAGTCATATAGTCAAAGCCAATAGCTGGCCAGCAAAGCATTTTGGACCGTGAATAGTTGGGAAATGAGTGGTATGGGGGTCGTGCTGGTGAGCACTATTACCTCACAGTTAGAAGGCTCCTAGTTGGAATTTCCTGGGTTGTTGGGCCTTCCTGTGTGAAGTTTGTCTCCAGTAGTTTTCTCTGGATTTCAGTTTCTTCCTATAGTCCAAATCATGTTGATTTTGTATATTCGTTTTCTGCCTTTTCCACTATGTTAGCTGGGGTCTGCTTGAATTCCCTTGCAACCCTATAAGTGGGATAAGTGGTTGAAAAGATTGATGGATAGATTAATGGGAATAGCTATATAACTAAAATGACCTTCTATAACCTTTAATGCAAATTTCCATTTAAAAACTGCACTGTTATACCTGCTTTGTGTGCAAATGGAAATGTTTTTTTTCTTCTCTCTCTTCAGTTATAATTCCCAAAATGACAGGTATTTTTCCTCTAAGAATCTGCAGCTGTTGGGATAGACTCATATTACAACCTGAGGCATTATATAAGGTGATCTGAAGATCTAAGAGGGCAGAAAGACAGTGTGATGTACTTCTAGTCACTTTTGCTCATTTGCCCTGCCTGTCAATGGAAAGTTGACCTGAGATGAGCAGCAGTAAGAACAGCTCCCCTAACCCACAGCAATTACTGTCTGACAGGCTCAGGTGTCTCCCACAGTGGTTGACAGAGGTGCCTACAAAGCATGGGGTGACTTATTGGCTTCTCCTCACATCAGTCATATTCACACAGCAGCAGTACAGAGAAATTAGAGGAAAGCAAATAATAGCCATCATCAGAAGTATCTCTATTTTAGGTATATATTAGCTTTATACGTACAAAATGAATTCTGTTGTTTTTTTTCATCTGAAACTCGTGTAAAGGTTTGTGTGCGTGCAATGTTTGTTTCAGTGTAATGCTGGACCTGCTGCCTTTTGGCTCCTTGGCTTCCTGCTCACTCACCCAGAGGCCATGGAGGCTGTTAAGTCAGAGATCAGAGGCCTTTCCACTCGGCGGGATACTTCCTTTCAGCAGCCCCAGAACAACCCGCTGGAAGCGCACAGCACACCTGTATTTGGTACGTAACAGCTGCTAGCAGCCTTTTCTGTTATTCACTTGAGCCCTTCTACCTTGGGGTTTAATTGCTCCAGTGGGATGGAAACAAAAGCTCATTTTGAGCTGTTAGAAATAACTGCAGTGTATTGAAACAGTGACAGCAGCCATGGCAGTTTGAACTTTGAACCAATTAAATGTTGATTGCCTTTTTCATATAATCGTATCTGTGCAATGTTTGTTCGTCGCCAAATTACGCCTGAGGGCACCGCTGACTTAACTCACACTGACACCCCTCTGACATCATCCACTCTGCTGTCCTTTCAATTCTACAGATAGCATTTTGAGTGAGACCCTACGGCTCACTGCTGCAGTAATGATCAGAAGAGAGGTGGTGCAGGATAAGATCCTGGACATGGCCAATGGAAAGAGGTACCACCTCAGACGAGGGGACAGAGTGTGTCTGTTCCCTTTCCTCAGCCCTCAAATGGACCCACAGATACACCAAGAGCCACAGGTATTTAGTGTGTACATATGAAGTGCATTAATCTAGCACCAACATGGGCCCCTCTATACTAATTATATTATGGCAAATAAGCTGGCCTCGAGGTGGCATGATTAAACACTGTGATTTAAAACACAGGCATAATACTTCCCCTGGCATAAGCTGGTAAATGCCTACAAATTCTTTGTCAAGGACTAGGGCTTGGTTATTTATTAATGTTCATTCTTATTATTTGTCTTAATTCGTTAGAGGTGAAATGTTATTTTATAGCCAAAAAGTCAAGCTTGTTTTCATGATATCATAACACACACAGCTAACGAAGCCCACATGTTTTGCTCTTGACAGACTTTCAAGTACGACCGCTTCCTAAATGATGATATGACAGTGAAGGATGAATTCTACAAGGATGGAAAAAAGCTGAAGTATTGCAGCATGCCTTGGGGTGCAGGGAAAAACAGCTGCGTTGGGAAAGAGTTTGCTATTTCAACTATTAAACAGTGAGTGTTAAAATCATTTGTAACATATTTCCATTATTTATCTGAAGTTGAAAAATAAATAATACTTTCATCATCAAAGAGTTCCATGCAATTTCAACCTGATTACTCGTTCTGGCCATCTTCACATAATATCCCCCCTTTTTATCATTTCAGTCCTGCTTTTATGTTCTCAATCATAAAGTAAGAAGCTGTTATACAGCCATTGCTTATTCTCTGTACGGACCTGTATGACAGAGGTGAAGGATATTAGAGAACAGTCACTCGTAACAGCCAATGTCAGACGTCCTGTACAAATGTTAAAACAGCCTCAGGTGCACTAATATGTGTGAAAAGATGTAAACAGTTTTTACCTCTTTTTTCTTTAGATTTGTCTTTTTGGCCTTGACCCATCTTGATCTGGAGCCGTGTGACCCTGAGGCTAAACTGCCTCCTGTTAATCCCAGTCGTTATGGGTTTGGGATGCTCCAGCCAGACGGAGACCTGCAGGTCCGATACAGACTGAAGAGAACATAGCACCTTACTGTACAAACTACTTACTGACATACTGTAATATTATTTATTGTATCTTATATTTGATCAGTCCACCTTAAATCCTATTTAACTTTTTGAATTTTGTAATTTTGTATGTTAATAAAAAACTAAAGGAAACACTAACCAGCTGATTTTGTCTCATTTTTAATGACTCCGATTTCTTATCTGTGTTCAGAAGTTATTTTCTAAAGGAAATGCAAATACAGAAGATGCAACATTAAAGATCAGTGCAACAGCTCGATTATATTGATTTTGTAATGGGTCAGGATTGATATCAGCTTTGAAATTATTTAAATGCTTGCACTGTAGTGCCGTGTAATATAAAATATTTCACCACACTCTTCATTGGAGGCCTGACCCCCGCCCGCTCCCCACAGGTTATGGTGGACTGCAAGGCAGACTAGTGAAACTGATCAATCTAGAAGTGATCACATCAGTCACACACCATACAACGATGCATCACTAGTGCCTAATAACGTAATAAATAGAGCTACAGTGTGTCTCTCCAGTCAGGTGGGAGCTGCGGGTGTGTTTTCAGATGCTAGGCTTTTGTGCACATGCACATTTACGCGTCTTTTTCTGGAGACATCATAGTCTGACGTACACGTAGCTGTGTGTTTTTGATGATAGATTTGCAGGAGGCGGTGGTGAAAGAGTTAAACAGATGTGAAAGAGAGCGCCGAGCTGCCATGGATCCACCTTCACAGAGATGCGGCGCCTCCTCACACAGCTGACTGGGAACACAGGTAGTCTGTCCGAACGAGCTTGTCGGCGTACTTGTTGATCTTCAGGGTGAATCAGGGAAGCAAGATGCGGAGCAGGAAACCGGCGGGTAGACAGTAGATCGTGCAGAAGATATCTCTGCCATGTCGGAGGCAGAGGAGGGGGAAATGGATTGGTTTAGACCCTGGCAATAGTAAACCAATAACGGCGCCTCAATTTTTTTTATTTTTTTTAAATGCTACTGCTTCCTTTTTGTTTGTGGCAGCGGATTGATTGTTCACAAGGCGGTACGTGCTGGTTTGATTCAGTGTAGGATGACAACTCACGAAGGTATTTTTGAGCTAATTTTCCATTTCTGGACTTTGTGTAATGTGCAACCTATCAATTGTAATAGCTTTCCAGTTGCATGGGGGGGAACACTGCGTTTAAGCTTGCACCATTATGGAGCAGGGAGCCTTTGAAAAACACGGGAAAAGATGGAAGATTTGCATTCACTACATTGCACTTTTAGATGGCTAGTACCATTCCCAATGTAGCTACGCAGATTGCCAGTGTGTACAAAGGTGGGGCTGATGTTTGTTTTGTGGTTTGTTTAATCTGTTTTGTCGAAGCTTTGACTTGGATAAAGCAGGAGGAGGGTGGAGGCGGCTTCAAATGAATATTTATTATTATTATTATTGTTATTGTTTTATTTATTCCAGCAATATCCACAACACAGATATAACAATATCTACATTTTGAATTCAGCAGTAGACTTTTGTGTTCAGTTTTTTCATTCTTTCTTTTTTTCAAAAATTTTTTGCATGCGCATTTTGAAACTAGTCCTCAGGCCTATTCGTGCTTGTGAAAGATTACAAACTTTGTGAGACAGTGATCACATCTGCAGGCCCGATGTGTTGTGGACTTTTCCGTGCCCTCATCACACAACACACAAGCTCAATATATACGTTTCAATGTGAAGCTTGTGCCACGTGTACTGTCATAAATGGTCCATAAAAATATTGGCCTCTTCGTCACAAGAGGATGTAACGTAGCCTATATTTTCTTGTCAGATAGCCTGCCCTCCCAAGGGAGCTCGCCGTGATTCAGGGAGTGAACATTTGCTTCCTGGTGTTTCAGCACCATTGGACTGGACAGCGCTCACTTTGTACGACATTCATCACTGCGTGGTGTTCTGCGTCTCACCCACCCACAGCACTGCATGGGCGTCATACGGGCACAGATCGACCTCTGTGGAGGCAAAATAATAATAATAATATTAATAGTAAGAAAAAATGGGCACGATGACCTCTTTTGCCACCTTGTGCAGCCATCTAAGCCATCACAGCAGAAATAGTTGTTGTCATAAAGATAAATATTTCATCTGTTACCACAGAGGAGAGCTCTCTTCAGAATTGGTCAGCACAAATAGGTTGTGTAAAGTTTTGGGAACTTGTTATCATCAGCATTTTTCCCCCACACTGGCTTAAATTGATGATAGAACAGCATGGATGCATTTTGGTAAAGTTTCCCAAAATATCTTTTAACCCCCCAAAAGAAATGCATGACAGTGTGTGCTGGCTTTAGCCTTTTATCTTTCTGAGCATTTTTTTCTACTATTGGATGAGGAAACAATTTTAAAAAAGAAGATTGGACTGTTTTATTCATTTAAGTCACAACAGCTTTTTAGGTAGATTAGGATGATTTCATTTCTTTATTCTAAATGTATCTGATCTATAGCATCTGAGGCAGTTTTTCTTCTGTTCCTGTTGTTAGAAGTGTCAAAAGTGTTTTGTAAGATTTTAGAACATGAGGCTTTTTGCAGTATCAGTTTTAGATGATTGCAGCACTGGGATTCTGTTTTTTTTTTTTTTTTGCCTTGTTTATATGTGAATGAGTCATCTTAATAACCCCCATCTGTTCACCAAGAGATTCTTGTGGTTTTAGGAAGAAATTAAAAAAAAAAATAGAATAATGCTGAAGACAACAAGAACAGCAGTAACTGATTGGGAAATATCATTAGAAATAACTTAATTTTATTGATTTCCAGTATTTTTGCATGAGCAGTTCAACCAGTGAACAGTTAAGAAAGCATTTTATGATTGTTGAACGACATTTTCAGAAGAAATATGGAAGAATTAATGTGAGTGAAATAATTTTGTTTTACTTTTATCATCATTTTAACAATAGTCAGGTTTGCCTTTCTGGGGTAATGTATCCCAGAGCCAGAGCAGCAAGGTGTTACGACTGTTACAACAGAAATCAATGGGCCTCTGACATTTGTATTAAGCTCTGTAACACTAATGGTTTGTTTTTATTTTGTGATTCCTTCAGATACGATAATGAATGAAGAGACAATCAAGTGTAGTCCATAGCCTCAGCGGTCCTCATGCTCTCTTTACCTAAAGTTATCATGGAGAAATCCTTGGCCGAGTTAAATAAAGCCGGCTCTCGGTCAACATCATCGCTGCCACCTGAACCAGTGGACATCGTTCGCAGCAAGTCATGTTTCCGCAGAGTCAGGCTAAACGTTGGAGGGCTCCCGCATGAGGTCTTGTGGCGAACGTTAGACAGGCTACCACGAACGCGTTTGGGAAAGTTAAGAGATTGCAACTCGCACGAATCACTGATGGAAGTGTGCGATGATTACAGTCTGGAGGAGAATGAGTACTTTTTCGACCGGCATCCAGGGGCGTTTACATCTATTCTGAACTTTTACCGCACGGGTAAGCTGCACATGATGGAGGAAATGTGCGCCCTTTCATTTAGTCAAGAACTAGACTACTGGGGCATCGATGAGATCTACCTGGAGTCGTGTTGCCAAGCAAGATATCACCAGAAAAAGGAGCAAATGAATGAAGAACTCAAAAGGGAGGCAGACAACTTAAAAGACAGAGAGGGAGAAGAATTTGACAACACCTGCTGTGCCGAAAAAAGAAAGAAACTTTGGGACCTCCTGGAGAAGCCCAGCTCATCTGTTGCAGCAAAGGTAATGCCACGGGATTTTGGGTGTGAGTTGATCATGGTTATGTTCACTTTGACCCCTGTCGCAGAAATACCTGCGGTGTTGTGCTTGAAATTTCAGTTTATTCAAGAAAAATCAAATAATAGGAAGTGCTCCTGTACCAAATATCAGCACAGCCAGGTGACCTTAGATTACTGCCATTGCACGGAGAGGAAACAGCTTATGATTACACAAAATGTATCAGTCATTACATTTTGATTGTTCAAAAGTTGGAACATGGAGTAAATGCTGGAAATCATAGAAAAAGCCTGTCAATGCCATTTGTTCACATGGGATTTGTGTGCTGTTGTCTGCAGTTATTGTGATTTGAAACCTGGGAACAAAACAGGAAGACGAATTTGGTAACAACATAAATGGCTGCCTTTATTTATCGCTATAAAACATCTTTAAAACGTGACATTGGGCTCATTAGCCTTGTGTCCTGTAATGCTGCAGTTACAAAGGACCGTTGCTGTATTATTGCCATCATCATTATCATCAAAACCAAAAACAGACCTTCAAACAAACAGACCAGTGGACCAAATGGACCAGTTGGTAATAACTTGTTATTTCCACAATATTACTTAATTTTTTTCCACCTTATTATCTCACTGTTACCAAGCTGTAATATAAAGTGCAACTACATTAAAATAACTAAAGCACTTGCTTTTTTGTGACCCCCCCCCCCAAAAAAAAAAAATCATTTTGAGATTAAGAGGTTTGAGATATTGAATTTTAGCTCTGTGCACATGAACAAGAAGCTGGAAATGACATGGAATTCTTTCAACCATAACCCTAACCCGCACCGTTAGTCAATGCATGTTATGCCATCAGCAGGTCTTTCACAGAGCCACACCTGCAACTGCAACCTGGGAGACCACAGCAGTGTTAAACATGAGCAACCTTTGATCACACTCTTCTCAGTTGGATTGGAAGGATCAAAGAGGGGGGCTGTTTCTTTCCAGCTCAGTTTTAAGGGGAGCAGCGTGCCTTGTTTGTCTTGCAGCTATTATTGCATGGGAAATGGAAATGAAACTATTAGCAATTTGTGCCGGCTGATGCTTTGCAGCGAGGATTTGTTAGAACTGTCAGCTCTAATCCACAAACAGAGTGAGATGAGTGCTGTGAGTCTGTCAGTGAAATGTCTTCTTCACAGGAATCAAAGAGATGTAAAATCGATGCTTATTGGGTTAGCGCTAAGAAAGTGCTGTAGCCTACAAAAAGGAGATGACCACTCGGAGTCGACCATAAGTTCTTGTCTCCGTTATCACGCCCCGATACCTGCAATTTATCAAAATATCAGCGACAAACTGTTGTGAAGTGCTCGACGAAGATGGGTACAGCGATTCACTTTGAATAATAACACAGAAAATTGCTTATGCAAAGTGGTTTCGGCGAATCTCTAGCTCTCAATGTCTATATATATCTATTATTCATGTTAAAAGAATTTAACTGAGCTGCTAATTCACATCACCTCCTGGCTTGGCATCATTATATCTTGATAGTGGAGGGTAGGGATAGACAGAAAAAGGAGCAAACTTGACATAGCAAGCAGCAGAGTTTATTAATTCCTAATTAGTTAAAAAAGGACCACATTAAACCACAGACCAAGCTACCAAAACCATTCAAGGGGTTCATGTATTGTCTTAGTTCTTTTATTTATTTATTTAACTGTGGGCTTGTTGAGCAATCCAACTTGAACCACAGACTGATCAGCTGTGCTCTCCTATCCTGGACCAAAAATGTGCAGCAGCCCATAAAAAGATGGTGAATGGTAGCGATTAGCACAAAACAAATGGTTACCAGGCAACAAAAGTTGCCGAAGGAGTGGGTATTGAACAGGAGTGGGCCTGTTTGTGTTTCTGTGTAATTGCACTTCTGTTTAGTTCCTGTTTTAATGTTTGTACAAAACAAAACAAGAAGCTACAATTTTTAGATGTTCAGGGGAAAAATGTTTAAAAACAAAATCTCAGTGTTGCTGCCTGTGTTTTCTCTGCCCTGCCATCCTTCCTGGCTTTCTTTTCTCTGCATTGGCTCATATCTCTCCTCCCTTCCTTCCTTCTTGAGGCTCCTCTGGTATATACTTCTGACTAAATGTCAGGGAAATGTCACATTAATTATTCTCCAGGAGACTCTAGGCCCAATTTGAAGCTTCCCTCTCTCTGTTTACATTCTTTGTCAATGGAAAGTTGACAAAGCATTGTCTGTCTCGCACAGTCACCATAAAATGAGATTGTGTCTGACCGCTGGCAAAGCAGTGCCTAACACCAAGAAAAGCCTTTTTCACCTGCAGTAGCATTTATGTAACATCATGTTAGATCCTGCTGGTTTCTGCTATTCATAATATCACAAATATCTGTTTACAGATTAGGACTTTGACAATATTCTTAAAAATCACAATACTTATATAAATGTTTCAAGTTATAGTTTGAATCCCATAGTATATAAGTTTATATTCAGAGTAAAATTTGTAAGCATTTTCTTTTGTTCATTGCTCAAAACCAATTGTGTCCCACTTCCTCTGAAACCATTACTAAATAATAAAATCTTAAATAGATTTTATTTTGAAGGTTTTATTTAAAATCTGCTATTAATATGGGCTCGCCTTCAGACAATTTACAGAAGAAACCAAAGCCAAACGTGAGTATTGCTGTCATCTTTGTCCTCCATGCATTAATAAATGTGGAATTACCAGTTCCTGCTCCGTCAGTGGGTATTGTGCATCAGATGGCAGGCAACAAATTCCAATAATGCTACTCTCATGTCACAGTTAACATGACAAATAAATGTGGCTTGGCGATATTCCTACTCATAAATCAGTCTGCAGCAGAATCCAATACAAGCACCCAGACTAGAATCGGTCACTGTTTCTGACATCTGGACAGTCACAGCTGGTTAGATGATGTATAAGAAGCCATAAAAAAACAAGACTAGAATTCCTGTCATCAATCATGGGCTGGATCATCCAGAGCCTGCACTAAATATTTCATAGAAGACCAACGAAGGCTGTACAATATCTGTACTTGCCTATGATTGTATACATATGTAGAAATCTCACAAATTTGGAGCATTGTCCATCCTTCTCTATTTCTAGCTGTCGACTGGACAGACAGGGATATCTGAAGAGGGTGAACAAGTTTAGACTGGCCTTTTTGTCCATTTTAAGATGTAGCTTTCGAGTTTTTAACAGTTATTAGATGAGATTCATGAGCTTCCTATGTGACTATAACAGTCCAGGCCAAGATTGCCAATGTCCTTTTGACATCTGGGACTGAATCAACCTTTAAGATTTAATCCTGCTTTTGACAGGATTGATCAGTGTGAATGCTCATGTCATCTAGAAACTTGCGTAACTATAGAGTAGATGTTTTAAACCTGTGAAGTGTTTTTTGTGGTTTCCACTATATGTCCATTGTGAGTATGCTGTTGTTTTCAGTTTATATAATGTTCCCCAGTCAGCAGACAATTTTCCTTATATAATTTTCCTTACTCATTAGATAACAACTATATCCTCATCCTCTAGCTAATGAAATGACTCATGGTTATATGTTCCAGCATGCCTACTAATATAAATTATTCTACTTGCCTCTAATTAAACTCTGTCTATCCCTAAACCTTTTAGTATTTAGTATTTATTTATTTATTGTCATTGTCAAGAACAATGAAATTGCGTTTGGGGCTTCCATACAACCCCCCAAAAAAAAGAAGAAAATAATAAATACCCCTTAAAACCCAAGTGTACATATTTAACCCAGTGTGACTCCAATGCAATAAGACAATCCTTAGCAATAATGTTCGTAGAAATTCAGACAAAGACCTGAGAAACATGACAAAATACAACAATGCAACCCATTCAATATTATTGTACTGTGAGATATGATATCAGATATGATAGTTATCTATTTAAGAAAGAGGGGGGGGGGGGGCAGGAGGGGGAAGAGAATAAAGATATGATGCACCAATAAAACTTGATGAAGTTAAATTATTTAAACTGAAAGCTGGGCTCTCTGTCTATTCATTTTACATTTGGCAAGATGAAGCAATGCAAGTTTATTTGTAATAATTATGTCATAGATAACTCGTATCAAATAAGTATTTTGATACAAGGCAACCTAAGTTGTGAAAATAATGCATTAAATGAACAGAAGAAAAGCTGAAATATAAAAAAGGGTAAACTAAAATGACTAAAGACAGTTTTAAATCAGAATGTATTGAATAAGTATGAGTGTCAGGATCTTCTTTTCAGTTTCCTGACAGTCTGCTTATTAATCTCCAGTGAGTTTGTGTAGAAATTTGACTGTAGTTGCTCACACAGTATATTTATTGAATCAACTGCTAATGCAATGTTAATGTTACACATATAAATGGACATTTTGATTAAAGGCACTTGAGTAAAGGAGGTATAAATGTTGGGTCTGTGTTTCCACAAGCCCTGCTAGTTTAGAGACTTATTCATCATGAAGAAAACAAGACATAACAGAAGATCTTCAACCCGCTAGCGAGGGAAGTCTTTGGTCAAGAACCAGCTCTTGAAGCTCACGCTCCTAACCTGTCTCCAGCCCAAAGTCCTTCAAAGAGCAGCTCGCTGGCAGCTATTTATTGACAACTGTTACAATACACAATACGACACAAGCACCTCCCCAGCACAAAGTGGCTGGAGAGGTGGTCAGAGACAAAGGAATGTCTTGATCCTATAGATGGAAGAGTTTACAAATTTAAGAAGCACAATGACAACATTCAACAATTAGACTTAACAGTACCTTTGTGAATATTTCCTTCTATGATGTTCATTAATATCTTAGAAAGATCGCCATCTCAACAGCAATTATACGTTTATCCTTTAAACTGTGTCGTTACTTTGCAAAAG
The DNA here is from genome assembly GCF_057382185.1 of Mchenga conophoros. Lineage (NCBI taxonomy): Eukaryota > Metazoa > Chordata > Actinopteri > Cichliformes > Cichlidae > Mchenga > Mchenga conophoros. The sequence continues at coordinate 25,113,411 of NC_140530.1, forward strand.
ACAAAAACAAAAACAAAACACATTCATACACAGACTGTGAGGCATTTTCCTATTCTCTAAATGCCTCATAACAGTTGCACAGGGCACTGATGAATATTTTAAAGCCCTTTGTCAAATTTGTTTTTATCCAACTTTGAGGAGAGAGTGCTTTGGTGTCTACTTTGAAGTTGCTGCTAGCGGATTGTTAACATCAGAGCACGCGTGGTACAGTCCTAGTGAGAAGTAATGGGCGAGTACCTCCAAACCTTTGATTGGCACTGTATGTGTTGATGAAGCAGCTGTAGAAAGAGAGAAGTAAATGAGAATCACACGCTTCACTGACAGAAAGCTGTTGAGTAACCATGCAGCACTAAAGTTACTAACTGTACTTGAGGAGTAACATCCTTTTCTTGGGTTATTTGTCCATCTTATCTTGGTCTGTTCGGTGCAGAGATTTAGGCTGGGATCATGTGTGCTAGGAGCTTGAGCGCCCCAGAGATCGCTTTCACGGCAGTCGCTCTCTGCCTGTCACACTGTCTCCTCGTCAACATCTTCTGAGTGTCCCTTCTAACTTGCCCTCAAGTCAAAGTCAAAGGCAGCCATTCAAAGTCTACTGCAGCCTCTAAAGGTTAAAGTTGAAATAAACTGAAAACCTCAACCACAGTGCTTAAAATATGGACTTACTAACTACAGGAATTGATTAACCACGCTCACCTATCATCGATTTTGTCATCACTATTTCCTACACAAGCAAATACACACTCATGCTCACATATGACTGTATTTGCATGGTTTCATGTTTAGAATGCAGTAAAACCGTATCTCCAGTGTTCATTATGAATTTTAGAATAAATTTATTTAAATGTAAGAAAACTGACATTTTACTTCCTTTTACTCAAGCTCCACCCTCCCCCATTTTTACACACCTACACACACATCACACACTCACACATATATATATATATTTATATTGAGACAGACAGAAAGCTTCAGGAGGTTAATGCTGACATTTAGAGAAAAATGTTCCTTAGACTATTATAATTAATGGTGTTGCTCTATTTCATTATTGAATGTGTCAGATATGTAGAATGGAAGAACAGAGACAGTAAAAATAACTAACAGATCATGTAAAGGTACACCGAAAGGCCTGAAGGGCAGGAATTGAAGCAACCAATTAAATCATAAGTGAATTGTTTTGACAAAATTCACAAAAACATATTTTTGGCGTTGTTTTTGTTTTGGGCTTTTTTTTTCATCCAGTAAATGGATGATCTTTAATGATTACAGCTGTCAACAGACCATCATGCCATAACTAAGTAATCACAGCTCCATGTGGAAGAAACTGCAGTACAAGATTATATGAATTATATGAACCAGTTTATATGAATCCTGGTATAATTTTATTGGTTTTAAGGAAACTTACACTCATTTGCTACTTTTTTTTAGCTATACCTGTTTAGCTGCTTATTAATGCAAACATGGTGAAGACAGCATGCTGAATTCAAACCAAGCATCAGAATGGGGAAGAAGATTGTTCATTTCAGATGTCAGAGGACAATGGCAAAGCTGTTTTGAACTGATAGGAAGGCAACAGTAACTCAAGTACCCACCTATAGATCCACAGTATGCAGAAGAACATCTTTGAATGTGCAGTATGTTGAACCTTGGCGTAGATGGGTTATAGCAGCTGAAGGCCAAACCTGGTCCCACTTAAGTAAACTAAGAACAGAACACTGATGTTACAAAATACAAGATTGGAAAAACATTGCCTGGTCTGAGAAGCCTCAATGTCTGCTGCAGGGTTAGAATAGGGGTTTCAAACATTTGGCCTGCAGGCCACATCCGGCCGCGATACAATTATATCCGGCTCACGAGATAATTTCATATGTCAATCAATAATGACCCGTCGATATGTCGGAGCCCAGTCTTCAGCCTTTTTGCTGAGAATCCATGCAGGCAGGTGTGGGACTTTAGCGAAAACGTAAAACGAGGAGCATCTGGCTGCACTTCAGTGATATTGGAGACTGAAACGCTGAATGCAGAATTTATACAATTAGGAGCTGGATATTTTCAGCCATTTTCCATTATGGAGGACAAAAGGTTTCTAACTTGTTCAGGCCCTAAACCTCATGTGTGTTCTTCCTAGTAGTAGCTAATGCATAAAAATACGGCTTTTATGAAAACACTGAATAAAAATTGTTTTATTGAAAAAGGCTAGATTTACAGTTCAGTGTTGAATATTATGTAAACTATATGCAAAGTGTCTTTGAATGGTAGAGGTGCAGAAACGTCTGCATGTACCACAGAGCCATGGCTCAGTGCCTGAGTGTCTAAATGAGTCTCACAGGCCTGAGTTTGCGCTTGAAGCCATTTATAATTCTTAACTTGTTTGATCTGCTCACCACAAACAAGCACAAGCATACATTTTGGACTTTTAACTGTATTTTCATATGTTTTACAGCTTTTCCTACTCATAAAAACCTCCCTTATGAACATTCATACTACACAAAGTAATTTAGCAATAAACAATTAACCTCTTGAACCCCAATGCCCGCGGTACCGGACGCAAGAGAGGGAGAACATCTGGTTTAACAGGATGTACTCCCAGATCTTTTATTTAAATGTAGACATGCATCATACCCACAGACACGCCAGAATCTCAGCGAAGTGTTCACAAAACCCTTTCAACAGTCACCAAACAGCTAGAGCAGGTAAACAGATTCCACAAAATGATGTAAACACAACACACAACAACAAAAAAGTGGACAGCCTGGCCAATGAGCTACCAGAAGAGTTTCTGTAATTTTACACATAATTGGTTTACGTCCAAAGAGTTTTGTTGCCACATTTCTTTCTTTGTCACAGCAGCTTTTTCTTTGTCAGGTACAAAAACAGTTGAATACGTCACTTCTTTACACAGACAGTTTCACCGGTCCGGGGCTGTATTCGACCCGCGATGTAAAATGAGTTTGACACCCCTGGGTAGAATTTGGTTAAAACAAAAAAAAAGCAGGGACCAAAGCTGCCGTGTATCAGTGGTTCAGGCTGCTGATGGTGTAATGTAGTATGGGATGTTTTCTTGGCACACCTTAGTACCGATTAAGCATTATTTAAATGCCCCAGCCTACTTGAATATTGTTAATGATCATGAATGTGGCAGTCGGTTCATGATTCTCAAATGTCCCCCACAATCACCAGATCTCAATCCAGTAGTGGGCCTGTGGGAGATTGTGCAAACTGACACCATTGATGTGCGGCGATCTGCAGCAACTGTGCGATGCTATCATGTCAACATAGTCCGAAATATCTGAGAAATGTTTTCAGCATCTCATTGAATCTGTGCCACGAAGAATGAAGACTGTTCTGAAGGCAAAAAGAATTCCAGCTCTGAACTAGCTACACGTAGAAGTGTCCTGTGGGCGTATATATATATATATATATAAATGGTGGGATTCTATCTTTTTGCATCTTATTTGGGCTGATGAAAAGAATAGAAGGAAAGGTCAGTCCTGTTTGGAGACTGAATGTTCTTTGCAAATTTCCTTACATAGTCAGTGGTAAGTGCAGTAGAAATCATTATATAATTATCATGGCATTGGTTGTTTTAATTTTGTGCATTACGGATACATTAGGTTATCTAATTGCTGACCACACAACAAACAAAAGAAAGATAAAGCCGTGCTAAAGATTTTTGAAATTGTAATATATTGATCAGTATTATTAGTTAACAATGAGTATTATTAGTTAACTTCTGCAGTAGCTGTTTCAACAATGTGCTGCATATTTCATGTTCATTCACTGTTAATGTGCAGAGGGTCTGGCAGAGTTGTGTTTGTGAGTATTTCATAAGTCATGTCATGCATTTTGTAGTGGATAGATCTGAACTGGTGGTGTCATTTCAGTTCCTCAGGTTTACACCGGGGCATAACAAGTTTTAGTGAAGGTGGTTTGTTGGTTTGCTCAGTTTACTAATTTCAGTGGACATGTTCTGTCTGTTTCTGTGATATAAATTATGTAACTATGGTCATCAGAGTAACAGTTGTGGACCTTATTCTAAATTTTTAATTGTTGTGCAAGGATATGCTTAGAAAAAGTCGATTTTTGTTTTGTTTTGTCAGAAGTGTATTTTTACTGATGAAGAAAAATCATGACTTTCGTAGAATAGTAGAGTGTGAGGAGGTGGTCAGCTGCAAGCGCCTTTCATTCAATTTGGAGTTAAGCTGTTACATGAGCTAGGGAAAGACATTAAGACATCACATTTCCAAAGAGGAATGAAGCCTCAGGGCCAATGGCTGTAAGGGGAAACAAATTAGAGATCAGGAGATCTGGAAAACTGAAGACTGAAACTATGAAAATTATTTGTGTGACATGTAGAAATCGAGTCAGGAAAACAGAATAATAAAGAAGCAGATTTCTCACTTAGGGTAAAAAGAAATCAAGTGCTTCTCTTAGCCTGGGGAAAGAACACTTCAAATTCTGGGTTGTCTCTATATGGCGATGTATTCGTTTAATATCTGCCTCTTACAGATATGGAAATCATGTGGTCATAGCATTGTGTCTGTAGGGCCTCAGATGACAGCAATCTTTCACTTCACAATATAAACAAAACTTCTCTTAACTGAATACGTATAATTAGGGTTAGACCTTCACAACCTTCCCACCACAGATGAAAATTGCTCTATTTATGAAAAGACACCACCTGTCTCTCCTGATGTGGTTGGTGTTCAGTGGGTTAAGCAAACAACTTTCACCTATTAAATGCTGAAATGCTGTGTGAAACCCAGAAGTATCTCTGGTTTATTCTTTAGCCCACCTGTATATGTCTGTGCTCTGTGTCTCCCTTTTTTCTATTCAGGTCAATTTTATTTTATTTGTATAACTCCAGTTCACAACGACAGTTGCCTCTTACAGTCATGCTTTATATTGTAAGGTAAAGACCCTACAATAATACAAAGAAGACAGAGACCCAACAATTATATAACCCCACTTGAGCAAGCACTTTGGCAAAAGTGGGAAGAAAAAAACAGTGGCAAGTTTGAATACAAAAATTTCAGCTACAATGCTCATGCTCAAACATCAAGGTAAGGAGATCTCAGAAAGCTGATCTTTTATCTGGAGTAGGAACCTTCAGGGATATACTCCAAGTAATTTTAAGTAGTGCATAATTTCTGGCAATTTCCATGTTAAACTATAAATATGATGTACTTTTAAGTGAGTGATGGCTGCATTATGTGGTGGTTTAACCTTGCCTTTTTTAATTATTCTGCATAATATTGGCGTGGATCGTACATATTCTACTATTCATTTGTCCTGTTTGAAAATGGGGTATGTCTACAAAGACATATGTATTTACATAGACAGTAAAGACTGGTAAACCTGGATAACATTACTTGAAAAGCTTCTGATAATCACTTTTATGGAGAGAATTTTATTTTATTATTATTTTTTCCTTTACATTAGATTAGGTTCGAAAGGATGGGGCTTATCCTTTAAAACAAAGCAAAAAATCACAGGAAAATTAGTCAACAATTAACTCTCGTCTAACAGTTCCTCCGTAGATGTAGTTTCCAGAAAAAGTCATTCTGGGACACAGCGGCTCTGGAGAAAACACGTGTGTGGTTGCATTAATCATAAAATATTTAGCACAGCTAGGAAGGAAAAGCATCAACGATTGGCTTCACTCTTTAACATGAAGACATATACACTATAATATGTGTTCCCTACTCTTTAATCTATAAAAAACAAAAAACAGTCTGGTTTATGGTAAATTGAAAGACATTTTTGATTTGGTACTTTCATTATTGCAGTTGGTGTCAAAAAGAGAGTGTACTGTGCACTAAAGTTTTGTCTCACATGTAGATGTAACAGTATGTGTAGTGATTAATATTGAAACTCCTATGTAAGTTATTCCAAGTAAGTACTAGCCCTGAAGGAGCGAGCCCATCAAGGACTGGCACAACTGCTGAATCATGATATTAGTGTGTACGACATGCTGCTTAAGCAACATTGAAAATTTGAAACCTCTGAGCAACAATGTTCCCTTTTTGGAAAAGTGGTGAGAAATTTAAGAAGAATATGCAAGATGTAAAGATTTTGCAACTCTGGAGAGTTAGTGTGGAAGTAATAGTTTTCTCTGTTGTGTAAGTTACCGTGTGTGTAACTTCCAGGTTATACTTGAAGTTGTGCTGGGAAATCCTATTTTTTGCTAGGGCTCCTTTTCCTAGAGGTTTGAAGAATAAAAAGCGTCAAAACGAAGCTGAAGGACTAAAACAAATTGAGCTTATCAAATCCTGAACATACCAGTCATTCATCTGTACATTTTTTTTTTACCATCCAACATGGGGTCGTAGGCAGGCCATCACTGAGATTTATGCCTGAACTTCAAATAAAATACATTTAGTTGCTTTTACTCTTACCATTTACTAATATCTGAGCAATGTCTGAAAGTCTGAAATAAATCCTAAGAGAATCACTGGTGAATAATAAATTCATACTTGCATATCATATGCTCATACGTATTTAATGTGGAAACTGTCAGTGTCATCTTTCTACACTGCTCACTGTCCAGTGAATGAGGAGCTAATTAATTGGTCAGCTAGCCCTAATGGATTAGATTTATTTCACATTAATACAGATAATATGTACCCTAAGCAGTCCTCACAAGCCTACAAAAAGCCTACAAAACGGGCTGGGATGGTTAAGAGGTGTCAGTAATAAACTTTTCTAGAGTCATTTAGATTTACCCTGCAGATGGAGACAGATTGAGCAGCAGCAAGAGTAGCAAGTGTTTGCATCACTGTTACAGGAGCACAGCAGAGCAGATGAGTTGATGTTGTGGGGCATTGGCAGTGAGATTTAGTTATTGCAAGGGGGCATTAGATATACAGCATCTTGCATCAGGTACAGTTTGTCATGTGCCTTATGCATCAGAACAACTCGGCATGTTTTCCCTGAACTAACTCACAGGCTTTGATCCATTAAATAAAATATGCAGTAAACAGTATTATGTGTTTGCTTAAAAGCTGATGTATACAGCATATCAGCATATCATTGTATGATGGCATTCAGTAATTTATACAAACATTTATTATTACAGATAATATAGAACTGTTTGTTCATTTCCTGTCTTCTTCATTTCTTACACACAATACAGAAAAAAGTAGCATGGCGTTATAGTCTGCTCACGGTCCTTCAATGAGGCTATTTCTCTATTACCTTTGAATGCAACCTCCCTGCACTTCATATCCAATTCTCAACATAACATATATGTGCTCAGATCAACAGAATCACTATAAAGGTTTCACAGGAACAAGCTGATCTGATTCTGGTGGCTTTTGCTGCTTTCTTCATTGGTGGATTTCACTTCACTGTGCAGGTTATTTTGAAAGGCAACTGAATAGAGTGAAGGCCACTCTACTGTGGTAAAGGAGACATATTTATCAAGGGAATATGGAAAGGAGACTTGACTATTAGTGCAAGAGGCTTTTCACCGAAAATAACACTTTCATTTAAACTTTGTTCTGGTTCCAGGTTACAACATGTAAATCCAAATGAAGAGACACACCGTTTTGTGCAGAAAAAACACAAGTAGTCAGTTTACAGTACTGCTTTTTTCTTCTTCGCAGGCTATGTCTTTTAGACTGTTTGCTTACCCCAAACAGGGATTAACCAGTCACAGTGAATGTAAACAGGCTGTTGCCTTTGTTCAAAATCAAAAGTACAATTTTAAAAAGTGCTATGTAGTGCTATGAAAAAACTTATCACGTTTTGAAATGAAAGCATACTCACTTCCAATGCTAAGGCTTAACATATCAGGATATGGTACTTAGCACATCTTAAAATATGGTAAATAAAACCTGTGCCATTAATTATCTTACAAAGACTTAAATCAAAACACAGAAGCCCTGCACACTTTAAATTAAGAGAGTATATGTTAGTCATTAATTGTTCATCCACAAGTGTGAGCACATCTATAAAAACAGACGTTTTGGCAATTTTCAGGTCTGAAGCATTCAGTGTCATGTGGAGAAATGTGACAAGTGAGGACCTAAAATGCAGGGCACAAAAGGCAGGCAAGGCTCCATGAAATTTTGATTGGGACAAAAGAAATAGCAACAGGGAGAAGGAGAGTTCAAAAAAAGCAATTCTGGGAATTGGCTGGCCATGAGGCTAAACAGAGGAGATGTAGCAGTTTTGGGGGCAGGCCAAGCCACAGAGCTAGATATAGGAGCTGAAGCCAGCAGTGAAGCTGATGCGGCCAGGGATGCAGGCTCAGGCTGAGGGCCATTGTGGACTGTGGCGAGGAATGCCTGCTTCCTCCTGGAGGAAGGACCAGGGAGTGCGCCGCTGGAAGGCCTCTCATCCTCAGACCACCGTTCCAACAAAAAGAAGCACTCGGGTGCTGGGCAGCTGGACTCCCAACAGGCTGGGCTAGTTAGGCTAACGAGGCGTAAGAAGTGAGGACCCAAAATGCCAGCGCGAAGGCAAGCAGAGTTCAGCGAATATCAAGCTGTTTCTTTAGGCTGATGGCAGGTAATCCAAAAAAGACAAAACATAAAGTTAAAAAAGGGAAAACTGAAAACTATAAACTACCAGAAAATACAGTGTGAGCTAAAAAATAAAAACACTAAAGCAAGAGGAAGAGACACTCAAAGAACTAGTGGGAGGACATACAGACGGACAGTTGGGGAAGTGAACACAGCTGGGGAGAACGAGACACAGGAAACGACTGAAAGTACAAGACTGGACAAGTATGGCTTATTTGAAAGTGTTGTTGGAAGAAAGTCTCCTCTCTCTGAACAAAATATGGCAGCACAAATTAGGAAAACAGGTTAGAGATGTTTAGCCATGCTGCACAGCAACATATTTGGTGGATCACGAAGAAATCTCAACAGAAACACCTCATACCAATGATCAAGGACAGCTGTGGAGGGTGGTAAATTGCTGCTTCTTATATAGCGCTTTTCTACTCATACCACTCTTTATACAGCTTGCATGATTCACACATTCAAAGCTGAAGTGCTTTCTACCTAACATTCACACACATTCATAATCCAAAGTATGCATCGGAGAGCAATTTAGGATACCTGGCATGCAGACTGGAGTACCCAGGGATTGAACCATAAAACTAAATGACTAGTAGATAACCTGCTCTGCCTCTTGAGCTATAGCCACTAGATAATTACAGCCACCCTTTGGGATTGTTTCTAGCCACAGGACCTGTCACGTTGCAACCATTAAGTCAACCACAGAGTTTTCTGTGTACCAAAGTATTTTAAAGGCATATGTGAGGCTATCTGTCCAAGGTTTTCTGGCACTGGGTCATGCAACAGGACGATGATCCCAAGCAGTAGATCTACAATAGAATGGCTAAATAAAAAAAGAATTAGTCATGTTGTAGTGGTTCAGTCAAAGTCCAGGTCTCAACTAAATTGAAATGCTGTGGTGGGATCTCTGCAATGCCTAATGAACTGAAGCAACCTTGTAAAGAAGAGTGGGCCACAATTCCTCCAAAACTTTGAGACTGATAAAGTCATACAGAATGATTACTTCAAGTTACTTCTACTGAAGGTGTATCTGCAAGCTGCTGATGGGGTACACTTAGTTTTTAACACACTGCTTCTGCATTTTGGCTTAATTCGTTTTTATTACATAAATAAGGGCACAGTCTAATGTGTCATGTTCTTCTTCATCTGAGAAGTGTATTTACCTAATTTCAAGTCTGGCTAAGGACCTTTTTTTTTTTATTATATCCTAATATGTACTAAAGAGTGTGATTTTTTTTCCACCTGAGCTAGTTTGTTAGAACAGGGTGAGTGGTTTGATGTTAATTTAGCAGGTAACCAGTTACACGTGTGAATAAATGATTAGATACGGCTACAAAATGTTTTAGGATTTTTTTTGTTTACTATTTTGCCCTGTTGATTGATTCCACAGACTAATGTTTATTCTCTGTTCCAATAAAGTAGTTTGATTAAGATTTGCTGAGGAAATTTGGTTTAATGTTCTATAATAGATCTACTGTAAAAGGATGCATAAAAGCTATTAAACTATTATAATTTAATATGAAATTATGGAAGACATTATTATTGGTGTCCCTTTTATAAACATATTTTTTAATGCAATAACAATATAATAATTGTCAGCTGAATTATGCTAATAGAAACCCTAGGTTGGGTACAGTGTGTATGTATACTGTAAAGATTTACATATTGCAAAGTGTCTTGTTTGGAGGTTAATGAATGGAGCTGACTTCTGTTTTATTAGGTTAAAAAACAAAACAGTAGGCTATTTATTTCATTTTTTACCATTACTGTATTGTTTTACTGCTACTGTTAAATTAGATTAGTCTGTCTGATGCTGTCCTCAACTCCACTGAGCTAACTGAAATCCAGATAAATGGGTGAGGGCGTGCAGATTTTAGAGTAGGAACACTAAAATAAAAGCATTTTAGACAACAGCTAACAGTAGTGTCCTGTAAAGCTTGTACAGCAAAAAAAAAAAAAAGGCTATTGTTGTGGATTATAGCCCATGCACTGTTAAATTAGAGTTTTGTGCTCTGCCAGTACTTTTTTGTCACTAAACCAAAACATTTGATATTGTGCTCATCCTGGTGGAATGATACATTATTTTACTGGAAATGACACGTGGTTTCGTCACGGTCTGACACTGAGTTGTTGGGACAAATCAAAAGAGATTTTTTTAAGAGCAAAATCAAGTGCTCATAGCTGTCCAATTACCAAAAACTTTAAGGATTTGCATGTTAATTTGAGGGTAACACTCAATGGGATTAACAGCACTCAGACTGAATGGCCGCTGATTTTGGTGCTCTCAAACTGTGAAATAAGGACCGTTATGCTGTTAGCAAGTTGAATATCTGCAGTAAGCGTGTTTGAGTGTAGGATTAAGAGCGATCTTGCTTTATATTGCTCTCGCTCTGCGAATAGAATACATGGCATCCACATCTTGCAGGCTAGGTCATGCATAACTTGCCTTTGTGTCTGTGTTTTTGAGCTTCTTTATTTCACTCTTTCACTACCAGCGCTGAAATGTTTAAGAGTTCACTGTCACTATCACCATGGTAGCTGTCATTTCTGTGAAACATGCAGCTGCCTTCTATTCAAGCATCATTGTTGATTGACAATGTGTGTGTGTGTGTGTGTGTGTGTGTGTGTGTGTGTGTGTGTGTGTGTGTGTGTGTGTGTGTGTGTGTGTTGTGTGCATTTCTGTAAGGGAGTTATGTGTGGGTCTTTTGCTGCCTACATCTATCTATCGCTTTTAACTTTTCCTTCTGTTCTGATGTGTGCGGAGTACTTCATGATGTTCTCTGATTTGGTAATAAATAAATCATTGTAGAATGGCACACTGTGTGAACTGCATTCTATTAGACAATATAGCAGCGAAATATCTCTGAACGATGTAATAACCTTGCCTCTTTGTTTTGTTTTTGTTTTTGATGAGAGAAGTTCTTAAGGTGTTATTTTTATGCATTTCATAGACAGAAGGAACAGGTGAAGCTTCACCACACATTGCATTAATTACCCTTAACTGTCCTGTAAAATCATCAGTCTACACTCATACCCACTGATTAATCTTTTAATTCCCTGTGAATGTTTTAAATGCTTTGTAGTTCACGTTACACTGTTATTTCTGATGAGAACAGCTTTCTTTGGTGTATCAAACCAGACTGTATACTGTTTCTATTTATATAACCACCATGGACCAGTCAGAGTTTAAATATAGATGCTGAGTCTGGATTCTCTTCTTCATCTGAAATGCATGAATAATTGAGAGGGAGAGGCGATGAGGTGGGATTCATTCAGGAGATGGATGGGGCAAGCATAGATTTCCTACCTACTTTAGTGGTTTACTGAATTGGGTTCTGGTGCACTTTGTGCATGTAAGCACTGCATGAGTTGGGGAAAAGTTTGCTGAAGATCCCAAAAATGGCCTGTTTCAGACTTTTCTATTCCCTCAAAGCACATATTTTTAAAAGGCGAAATTATAAAACGGAGAAATAAATACAAGCTCATCACATATACAACCACTCAAAAGTTTGGGGTTGCTCAACAATGATGAGGATTAATGAAATCTTTCACCATCTATAATTTATATGCATACTGTTGTATGGCTTTTGGGGGTATTTCCCACTTAGATAAGTTGTCGTGTACTGCAAATGAGCCTTTCTTAGTCTGAGAATATGCTGATGAATTTCTGAAGAAAGTGCTTTATTTGAAGAGGATTAAGACATTGTAATCAAACATTGGCAAGCTGTGGACCCATTAATAGCCAAATGTATGTGTCTTTAATCAACAGCACAGTTTTTAGCTGTGCTATCATATTAGGTATCAACATTAGGTAACAAGATGCACCACTGGACAAATGGCTGCTTTTATGGTTGCTTATGTAAATATTTTATTAAAAACTATAAATGATGAATGAAAATGATGAATTTCCATTTATAGCATTTCTTAACTTATCTACTAAAAACAACTGTGCTTTTCTTTCAAAAACAAAAGGTTTTTTTGAGTGGTATAGTATAAAGGCGCACAACTGCTATTAAACATAGAGAATCACATAATTACATTCCTACATCTAATCTCGAATCAGTTCAAAAAGGTTACAGTTTGAGCATGAGATGTGATTTCACTACATTTTTTAAAATTAAGTGGTCTGAAGGAAAAATAAATCGCGTGCATGTGATATCCAAACATTCAATAATGTGCTATTCACCTTTGCCTCACTAAGCCACATACAAGAAGGCTAAGAGTACAGTAGAATGAATGTCACGGAAGCAAGGTCACGATACTGGCAGGATCTCCCACGAAGGGCCATGAGATATAAGTTATTCATTTTGGCAAGATGTGGGAGGTTAAGATAAATGAGGCTGTGCTGTTCAAAGTTAAGAAGCGATGTCTGCTGGGGAGACTACAGCTGAGCCACTGCAAATTGTGTGTGCGTATTTCAAGCTATCATGCTGGGGGAAAATGTGGAAGACACAGTCTCCTCCCGTCTCCATGGAAACCCCATCTCTTTCACAGGCAGCGAGGAGGCAGAGCCATTCTATTCGAAACAGGAGTGTGAATTATTCCACATTATTTAGCGCTCACATTATTACTCACATACTACTGACCACTGATAATAACATCCTGAAGAAAACGAAGAACGATGGCTTGGTTTTATGATTCCTGTTCATCCAGTCAAATAGTAGAAGACCTAGCATGTGGCACGTGGTGCAAACATCTGCAAGTAAAGGTGGTGTCTGGCACACTCATGTCTGTTTCCTTTTTAAATAATGATGGGGGCTTTTAGTTTTATTTAAATATTGAGCCACAGTGCCATAGAAAAATATTAACCAACTGCCTATGCTACTGCAGTTGAAGCTCTGCTAAAACGCAAAAAGCGATGTGACACAAATACCAGAGAAACCTGGACACAGAATAGAGACAGAAGCAGATGGTTTAAAGCTTGGTGAGCTCTCAGAAAGGTACAAATCAGGGACAGAGGGAAAGAGAGAGGAAGAGACAGAGAAGGAGACTCTGTCAGACTTGCTTTTCACAAGCAGGTCCACGTAGCCACCTCCTGTCGAGCTTCAAGGGGGTTGTCATGGTGACAGTGGCTGGCAGTCAAGGCTGGGAGAGTGTTGCATGGTTTCCCAGTGGCCTCCAATGTGGCTCATGGGATGATGGGAAAGCAAGTCAGTTGTGAGTGGATCTTAGTGAGCAAGCAAGACCTGAATTTACTCAGCCAAAAATAGAGCCCGCTCACCTACGCTTCAGACCATGCTTGTTCAGGTGTTTAAGTTTAAGGAGAGCGTGTCATTATAATGTAGGTCTAACGTGTTTCCCTGGGTGAGTGCTGGCAAAGGTAACAGACAGGGATGCTGGGACTCACAGGCACACTGTTAAAGCAGAAGAGTCTGTTGCTCCTGTTGCTGCTAATGAGACAAGGTGCCAGCCAGAGCACTGGGAGTCAGGGAGTTCCTTAACTGTCACTTGGGATGCCACCAGACTTAGTGCGGAGTGAGAATACTAACCTGAATTCAGTTGCGTTTAACAGTAATACTATTAATGCAGTAATACATTTCCTCTGCATAATTGCATAGGAGCACCTTTGTAGTAAGAACACAGCTGGAAAGTATGCTTAACTCTTTCTCCCATAAAGATGAAATTTAATGACCTCTCATGTACCTTTGATGAAAAGTTTTGAAACCTCACTAATTTCTGACACACACCCAGTAAATTTGTTTCTGGAAGCAGACCTGAACTGCTCAATTCAGAAAAGACAAACAACAGTTCCTCCTATTTGGTGTCCAAGGGAAAAAGAGTTAAAGAACACAGTTTAACCTTTTTATATATCCTGTAAACAGACTTGTTGGGGTTGGGTAGGTTTCATTTCCAGTTGCTCTATAAAAAGCTTTACTCCACCTGTTTGAAACCTCTTGATACTTTAGTTTCAGGCAATGAGGGAATTGGAAATACAGTAATTTAAAATCATGAATAACAACCTGTTTTTTGTAGCTGTTCATATTCTCTAAGGAAAAAAAGAGGTATGAAATAAAACTACAGTTTTAGAGAATTACTATAACTGTAATTTCAATGTTGCCATGGTTTGTTTCCAGAGCTTTACACATATATATGTATATATATACACATATATATGTGTAAAGTTCAAGGTTCTCTCCTTGCTGTATGAGAACTGGGTTGATAGATGAATGAGCCTGACCCTGGCAAAGCCAATGCAGCGCAAAGAAATGAATCACAGCTGCTGCGACACAGCCAGCATAAAAGCAGGCTGTTGTATCTGAAAGAGAGTGGGTAGTGAAGCACGCCCAGGTACAAGCACAAGAAGATGGGCAAAAATAATTTGACAAGGAGTTTGCCCTGTTTCGAGTCCTAAGTGCTAAGGATAGTGTATGAGACAGTATTCCCTCTGCAGAGAATTCCATTTATAAAAACTTACTCTTTTGGATGACATTTGAGGGCATCCTTCATACCAGTTATGTCCAGGACTTCTTTTTCAAGCACACTAATGAGGGCTGGTGTCACCTTGTCCAAAAAGATGGTGTTGCTGCAGACTATTGTGTCTGCACAAGTGTGCCATGAGGGACCAGTGTGATCTGGCTTTGTTTAGTGTCACGGTGGGATTTCCTGTCACTCTGCACTTGCTCACATGTAGTCTTCTCCTCTCCTCTAGATATTAATATCTCCCTCCCTTTGTCCTTTATCCCCTTTATTAGACCATGGCGCATTCATCGGTAGTTGCTGTCATTTTTTATTTTGGTTAATATAATGAAATCAATTATACAGTATCCACCACAGAAAAATTGCAGGGTAGGATCTCGGGTGTGGCTGCTATTAACATCCGTTTTGTCATGTGGACAACTGAGAGTCTAAAAATAGTCGGTTATGTTTGAGCTCCATTTAACATTTTCCTAACATGCACATGCTTGCGGTCTCTTTTTTCTAGTAAGCTGAAAGGTTTTATCACAGATTTGGGGTTCAGTAATCTTATGAAATTAGCACCCCATGACACTGAACAATTTAAGGAAGTAAGAGATAAAGACAAGTCAGGCAGGGATAGAGAGCGAGCACAGTTTGTAGAGGCAAGGCCATCAGGGACAGAGGCTACTGGGAAATGTTCAGGGTTTCCTAGTGGAACTTAACCTCATAACCATAAGACACAGCAGCACCAGTGTGCCTTCATTAGCGACCTTTTTATAGCTTCTCAATCTATTACCTTCTGCCCGTTTTTGTCCTCCTGTTTCTGTATCTTTCCTGACTCGTTACGATTCTACTGTATCGAGTAATAAGTGGGCGAACTTTAATATGTTGTGTTATACTTGTAACACACCCTGTTACAAGTATAACATGTCGAAGTTTTCTCTTTAACGGCATCGTGTTTTTTCACTGCATCATCTCCACCCCTTTACTTTCGTGCTGGCTTTGTCAGCTCCACCCTCACTCTCCAGTCCCAGCACCTCTCTTCTCTTCAAGTGTTTGATTCAAACAGATTTCCTCCAGGGCAGGAGGGAGAGGAGCACAGAGGGAAGAAAATAAACAGATAGGGTCATTATTCATGTCTGCCACAATGCTATGGCAACAGTCTCCTCCTGCTCTGATTGGTCGTAGATAAGGTTGTTTTTTGAGCCGTCACTTTTTCTCTTGGGAGTCCGAATTGTTAGACCATGTCAAGGCCCTCGCTGTCAATCATTGCTGTCAGTCACCTTCTAACAACCTTTGTTTTGTTAAAACCCTTCCTTTTTTTGCCTGTAAGTTGTGATTTCTTCTAGATGATTTATACAAAAAACAATATATCAAGTGCTCCATGTGAGGCTTTGGTTCTTTTGTTGATGCATGTATTACCCGCAGATTCAGTTTATCACTGAGGTTTTGATCAAGGAAGGAAGTCACAGTGAAATATTTCACTTTTTACTGTTAGCTATGTTAAACTGCTGGACTGAATAGTATATCTCACCCCCTATGCGGCATTTTGGTCCAACACTGCACTCATTTTTGGAGTATTTTAACTATCCTATGATTGATTTCATCATATAACATCCTAACCTCTTTTGTGTGGGCTATTGCCAAAACAGGCTCAGTGTTCTAGCTGCAGCCTCCTACTCATCCTCCAAGTTGTGCTGTTTGGAGCTGGAGTCATTTAGGGTTAATATAACAAATGCGGACTGAAGTTCATGAAGTAAGGAACTAAAGGAATCAGATGTAACATTACATTCATCTTGAAGCCTCAAATCATTTAATATAGTAATAGACAAAGATGTAAGTCATCAGTAAACAGTATGTGATACAGTCCTGTGCAAAAGTCCTGAGCCACACCTTAATTTTTCATATTTTGCCCAGGAAAGTAGGAAATTGGTTTAGCAATTTATTGAAATGTTTATGTTTTATTGCAATGGCAGTGTGTTTTGGAACCTTTTTTTTTTTTTGCATATTTTCTGTTTGCCGAGTCTTTGATTTATGATTATAGCCAGCAGATTATTTATTACCAGTTATCGGGCCTGGGAATATTTTGGAGGAAGCATGTCAGCTGCAAACTAGCTTGCAGGTTACCAGGGTAAAGGAGCTGGTGATTTCATGGTCTCCCCATGTTTGTGTGGGTCATTGTTTGTGTTCTCACAGGGCACTCCAGCTTCCACCCACATTCCAAAAACACCCAGTTAGTGGGGTCGGGTTACTTGGTGATTCTAAACTGTCCATAGGTGCAAAAGGATGTCTGTCTGAGTTACCCCACCTCTTGCCCTGTGGCAGCTGGGATAAGCTCCACACCATGGATGGATGGTCTGGCTCCTTGGAAGCAAAATATAAAGAAATGAGGATTGGCTGAAGACCTCTGCACAGTACTGTATATAGTATGTGACATTTTGTATCAGTCACTGTAAACTAAAAAAAAGCAGCATACAGTATATTAGTTTATGATAAATACACAAAATATACACCACTGGATTATGTTGACTCTGTGATTCATCCTCACTCAAGTCAGACAGGGACAGGAGCCCCTCTCTTTTACCTCAGCATTAAGATCACGAGAGACCTGCTGGATTTGTTCCCTTTATTCCCAGTTATAAAGGAAAGCTGGAGAGTTTTTTAAGCTGTTATCACTGAAATGCACACAGGGATAGTCAGTGTCTGACTTGGATATTTTTTTTCATAACAGGTATGAAGTAGAACCATAAAAAAGAATGAGTATATTTTACACATATTCTAAGTCAGTGGTTTTCAAAGTGTTTTGCCTTAGGCAACCAAAGTGTGAGCCAAAATTTCAAAGCATATTTATTTATATCTGTAAAAGATAGCCTCTGTAATTAGATCTTCGTTTGAATTTTATTTTGGATAGTCTATTTGCAGCTTCTAAAACTAGTTTACCACCAGCAATTATACATGTACTGAGTTGCAAAGACCTTGTTAGACACTTTCACATAATCCAGGTCTTTCTGCTTCTGGTTCAGAATAGGTTATCTTCTGCGGAAGGCCAAGTTTCTTTTACAAACGTTTACATGCACCCATTTAGCTTGTTGCATCAAAAACTAAAGCATTAAGATAAGATAAGATAAGATAAGATAAGATAAGATAAGATAAGATAAGATAAGATAAGATAGAACTTTATTAATCCCTCGGGTGGGTTCCTCTGGGAAATTCGACTTCCAAAAAGCACAGCAACGACCGAAGTTACAGTTACAGAATTGTTATATATATATATATATATATATATATATATACACACACACATATATATAAATACAGAGACAAATATAAATAAAATATACAAAGGGGATAAATAGAATAAATAGGAATAAAAAATAAAAATACAAGTGAATTGCACATTTCAAGTATTGAGTCTATTGCACTGTTGACTATTTACAAAAAGTATTGCACAAGGTATTGTACAGTGAGGTGCAGAGGCACTACAGCTTAGTTGTTCCCCCCTCCTTTGTCCTCCTGTTTCCCCTCCCTCTCCCCTCCAGAGAGGAGTTAAACAGTCTGATGGCGTGTGGGACAAAGGAGTTTTTAAGTCTGTTAGTTCTTGTCTTGGGGAGAAGCAACCTGTCACTGAACAGACTCTTCTGATTGTTTATGGCCGTGTGCAGAGGATGCCCAGCATTGTCCATAATGTCCATCAGTTTCTTTAATGTCCTTTTCTCTGCCACTGTCACCAGAGTGTCCAGCTTCATGCCGACCACAGAGCTAGCCCTCCTGATCAGTTTCTCCAGCCTGGATGAGTCCCTCTTTGCTGTGCTGCTCCCCCAGCACACCACAGCATAGAAAAGTACTCCAGCAACCACCGACTGGTAAAACATCCTCAGGAGCTTCCTGCAGATGTTAAAAGACCTCAGCCTCCTGAGGAAGTACAGTCGGCTTTGGGCTTTTTTATACAGGTGCTCTGTGTTGCATGACCAGTCCAGTTTATTGTCCACCCACAGCCCGAGGTACTTGTACTTGTTGACCACCTCCACCTCCTCCCCCTCTATCTGAACCGGCAGTGGACCTTCTCTGGACCTCCCGAAGTCCACAACCAGTTCCTTAGTCTTTGAGGTGTTGAGTTGCAGGTGGTTTGTGTGACTCCATGCGACAAAGTTCCTCACCAGACTTCTGTACTCCTCTTCCTGATCATCCCAGATACACCCCATGATGGCCGTGTCATCTGCAAACTTCTGAATGTGGCATAATTCAGAGTTGTAGCAGAAGTCAGAGGTGTACAGGGTGAAGAGAAGAGGGGACAGCACAGTTCCCTGTGGTGCTCCTGTGCTGCTGACCACTGTGTCAGACATGATGTCCTTCAGCCTGACGTACTGTGGTCTGTCGGTGAGGTAGTCGGAGATCCAAGCCACCAGGCAGGGGTCCACCTCCATCCTGTTCAGTTTTTCCTGAAGCATACAGGGCCGGATGGTATTAAAGGCACTGGAAAAGTCAAGAAACAGGATCCTGACCGTGCCTTTTCCCTCATCCAGGTGTGAGTGGGCTCTGTGTAGGAGGTACAGGATGGCATCCTCCACTCCGACACCCGCCTTGTATGCAAACTGTAGTGGGTCCTGGGCATGTTGTACCTGTGGTCGGAGGAAGTTGAGGAAGAGCCGCTCTAGAGTCTTCATAAGATGTGACGTCAGTGCCACCGGTCGGAAGTCATTCAGCTCATTGGGCCGGTTCCTTTTAGGCAAAAATATTCATCTACAGTCCTGTTTTATTTCCTGTGCCTCTCACTTGACACCATAGCTTTGTTACAGATCAGCTGGTAAGCTATGCAGCTGCCGTTTTGGTATAGTTTCCTCAGCTTCACTGTTTGCCCTTAAGAGAAAAATGTCAGACACAAATAATCGTGTTATCATCATACAAATGGGCATATTAATGTTATCATTTTATAATTAGCCATAGCTGTTAGCCACTATCTTGTGACAATAACCAAACAAACAGCTAATGTAGATAACTGATTATAGCTAAATGGTTATGTCAATGTGTGCACTGGCCAGGTTAATGCTTATGGTAATTAATACTTAAATTTTGTTGAAACAGGAGTTTTACTGACCTCACAAAATGTTCCATAAAGGCTAAGGTGTCCGTGTTCATCAAGTTTGTTCTGCTGCTCTTCACGTGTTCAGCTGCTAGTGAGGGGAGGGGCGGTGTGTCTGTCTGTCTGTGTGTAAATGTGTGTGCGCTGAAGGAAGTGAAGATGACACTGTTGCAAAAGAGTTTCTAATCTGACAGTAATTTTTAGAATCCATTGGTAGTAGATTATAATTTGTGACAAATCTTTTAGGTTTTTTATGCTGATACATTATTGAAAACCCAAAAACAACGGCCACTGTGTGTGTCAAATGGTACTATAAGTATCAGTTCTGGTGACAACCCTAATCAGACTAAACACTGTTGAATCAATGGTCAATATGTGATCTGCCATTTTTGTTTGACTGCATTAAAGGCGATTTAAGGCAACAGGAAGTTTCCAATGCTATTTACACTATCTACTGTTACTATCATTTTTTTCCTAACATTTAAAAAAATTATTGAAATTCTGTGCTGCTAAATTTTCCAGTTAAAACATCCTTGTAATGGTCAGGTGTTGAGGACAAGTATCTTTCAGCCAGAGAAAAGAACGACAAATAGTGAACTCAGCTGTTTTTCTTCTTCAAAAGGTATAATTTGCCCAGAACTCATTGAACTCATATGCTCTTAAACCTTCTTTTATTAATGTGTTTATTTCCTGTTTTTATGCTTGTCTTTTTTGCTCTGTACAGTGTCCTTGGGTGTTTTGAAAGGCGCTTTTAAATAAATTGTATTACTATTATTATTAAAAGTTTTTCTTTTTAGACTAGTTAGCAACTAAAGTTCTTTGTGCAACAGATAAATTTAGACATCTGTCTAACTTAGTAGGAAATGAGGTAAAAAAGAGAAAAACTCTTTGCTTTATTTACATCATAGTCCATCTGTCTTTGTTTATCTAACCCCGATATTATTTTTCAGCACAGTGCTCCTTATTAGACCATTTCGGGAGCTACTGTTCCACATGACAGCTCGAGGACTAAAATTTTAAAGTGTCATACTAAATCAAATCAAACCTCAAGATTTCATTCAAGTGATTTTTGTAAACTAACCTTTAATATGAGGCATAACTAAGTTTTTTGTCTTCTACAAAGTTAGATGTAAAATCATTCTAGCTATTTTTGTTTTGTGTGTGTGTGTGTGTGTGTGTGTGTGTGTGTGTGTGTGTGTGTGTGTGTGTGTGTGTGTGTGTGTGTGTGTGTGTGTGTGTGAGAGCTGGACTTGATGGTATATCGCAAGCTGGATGGCACTGCAACATTTTCTCAAGTATTTTTCATACAATATTACGCAGTCATTTACTCAGATCAAACAAACTCAAGAATAACATTCTTCAAAGCAAACGCAACCATTTTTTTGTTTACACAATGAATCCTGGTTGATGGGGGTGCTGTCAGTGCTCAGAGAGGTGTAGTCTGCCACCACGTACGTGCTTGTTAGCATGATTGGTGGAGAGTGGGTGGGGTAGCGTGTGTGTGTGGGTCAGGGTGCTGTTTTTTGACAGACTTCCCAGTTCTGTGTACTGCGTAAAGTGAATCATCAGCATCATCAAGTGCAGTAGATTCTGGGGACATTCTGCTCCTATGTGGTTATTGCAGGTTCATTTTCATTACATGATGGTGTCAAGTGACGGCGAGTGAGAGGTCTCTCCTCAGTAATTCTAGAGAGACCATAATGGGAGAAAACAGTGTAAAACTACATGTGGATTATGTTTTACCTTTATCCTACTTTTAAATAGAGAGCACCGAAGCCTTTCAATTAGTCACTGATTTCGTGGCTAGCAAGTAGGTTCAGCACTCTGTGATAATGGTAGGCTCATCTTAATTATCTTAACATGACAATTTCAGCGCAGGGGTAAGTGCTCAAGAGCCCATTTGAGCTCTCGAGGGCTCTGTCAAACCTCCAGTTTGGAAAATGTCATAAAATATCATTTAAAAAAAACTTTCTACACCAAAAATAAGCATTTACTGTTTTACCCAGTTCCCAGTTTTATGTTTTAGAAAATTATTCAGTGAGTCTGATATGTGTTGCTGTGATACTTTTGTTTTTGTTGATTGGTGCTAAACATAATTGTCCACTCAAGCACACTCACTCATGTGGATCAGCCTGATAAGTGAGTTATGAATAAATAAGTGGTCCAAGTTTGTCTAATCCATTAGCTCTCAGGCAGTCACACTGTCAGTCAAGCATTTATAGAAGGTTTATTTAAACTGTTATAGTTTAATTACTTGCATATAGCTTAATTGTGTGATCAGGTAATAAAAGTATGCTAAAGTGCACACTTGACGATGATTTCAATTTCATAGTTTCCACTTAATGCAGCTTTCAACTTCAAGTTTAAGTCATTAAGGCGAAAAAATGTTTTTCATGCAATATCGTACACAAAGCTGTAAATAGAAAAAGGTAAATTATACCAAATTTGTTTTGTCTTTAAAATAGTACCATTTCTTCTAAATACACCTGAGTGCAGTTTTCAAGGTTTTTAGCAGGTTTGCTGTTCCCAACACCTTGAGCTCGCTGAGTGTCTTCAATGTCTGCAACAAAACCTCTCAAGTGACCAAAGTTTTAATTACTGTAAGCCATTCTCTGATGCATAAAATCTCATATTGACTAATTTTGTCTTTCAGATACTTGCCATCATCTCCATCCTCTTCATCGTGCTTTCCACCATTGCCCTGTCTCTGAACACCCTACCAGAGCTACAGGATACAGATGAGTTTGGCCAATCCACAGACAACCCTCAACTTGCCCATGTGGAGGCTGTCTGCATTGCCTGGTTTACCATGGAATACCTGCTCCGTTTCCTCTCCTCCCCGAATAAATGGAAGTTCTTTAAGGGTCCTCTAAATGTTATTGACTTGTTGGCCATCCTGCCCTACTACGTCACCATTTTCCTGACAGAATCCAACAAGAGTGTATTACAGTTTCAAAATGTTCGGCGTGTGGTTCAGATTTTTAGGATCATGCGTATTCTACGTATCTTGAAACTGGCTCGTCACTCTACAGGTCTTCAGTCTCTGGGTTTTACCCTTAGGAGGAGTTACAATGAGTTGGGCCTACTTATTCTTTTCCTTGCCATGGGTATCATGATTTTCTCCAGTCTGGTATTTTTTGCTGAGAAGGATGAAGAGGATACAAAGTTTAAAAGCATTCCAGCTTCTTTCTGGTGGGCTACAATTACTATGACCACAGTGGGCTATGGTGACATCTACCCCAAAACTCTCTTGGGAAAGATTGTCGGGGGGTTATGCTGCATAGCTGGAGTACTTGTGATCGCTCTACCTATTCCTATTATTGTAAATAACTTTTCTGAATTCTATAAGGAACAGAAGAGGCAAGAAAAGGCCCTTAAAAGAAGAGAAGCCTTAGAAAGGGCAAAGAGAAATGGCAGCATTGTCTCAATGAACTTGAAAGAAGCATTTGCACGTAGTGCAGAGCTGATGGATGTGGTGGTGGAGAAGAGTGAGAGGCCTCATGACAACCACCTCTCACCCAGCCGCTGGAAATGGACTCCCAAGAGGGCTGCATCAGAGACAAGCTCAAACCGTTCTTTCAATGCCCAGGAGTTAGGCTCTCCCAGCAAGGCCCGAGCCACCAGTCCCCAGAGGTTAAATGTTCAGAAACTAGAAGAGATGTACAACCAGATGGCAAAGACACAGTCACAACCCAACCTCAATGCTAAAGAAAGGGCCTCCAGAGTTGGTAAACAGAGGGATGAGATAGAGCTGGGGGCTATACATGACCATGGTCAACAAGCCCTAGGAACCAGGGATGGAGTTGGAGACATGAAAAGCTTATCCAGCATTGACAGCTACATTAGTTGTGCAACAGACTTCCAGGAGAATCCACGCTTCTCCCACAGTCCTGCAATAGATCTTGGTCTTCAGGAAAGCAACCGCTTCTCATACAGTCCAGCGACAGCATTGTCCCAGTACACCAATACAAAAACCGGCCAGCAAACAACAGGGGACCGTGAGCCCATGCTGACCCCTGTGTCTGTCACAAAGACGGACAGCACAAGGAAATTTTTCTTTTCTGGAATCTCCTCAAAAAGCCTTATTCCCAAAGGAGGCTGCCGCAGTGACGGGGAATCAGGACTTTCCCCACTTTCAGACAGCTCAGTTGTGTCAGATCACTCTCTGTTAAGCCCCGAAACCTCTGCGTACACTACTGCCAGCAGCAGGACCCCACCAAAGTCTCCAGAAGGCACTCCCCTGGCCCCAACTGTCTTCACCTTCCATGACTCCTCCATCAGCAAGTACATTGATGCCGATACAGACGATGATGAGCACCTCCGTGACATGTCTGACACCAGTCCCTCTGAGCGTCTCCTGGCTGATGCAAGCCCGAAACGCAGCATTAATATAAATTACCAGAGGGGCACTAACCATTTAGAAGCAGCCCAGAAAATGCTGGGTCAGAATTGTCTGTTCCCGCTAGAAGGGATTCGTGGGCTAGCTCATGAAAATCACATAGGACCAGAGATGACACGTAGACCAAAGGCTGAGAGGGGACGTCAAAATACTTTGGATAAAGGCCTCTGAGGTGCAAGTGAAGCAAAAACTAACAGCAAGTTTGGGACAGAGTGTTTTTGGTAGAGACACCTTAAAGGCTAAAACACTCCAAGCCAGAGACAAAGGAAGGCGAGACAACCGGTCTCGCTAAAACATTTCACAAATTACCTGAGCATGCCACTGGGCAATAAGCCTTGGGTGAACATGTGTAGTGAATACTCTGGGAGAAAAACATTTCTTAATTGAAGAATGTCACTGCCCCTCCTTCAGCTCATTCCTATAAGGAGATATTCCACACACACAACAAAAGAGCAATCCCAAGTAGCCAATGGGTCTGTTCAGAGATGTAGAGTCATCAGAGAAATAAAGCTGTAGTTATAAGTGCGAAACCCAGCTAAATGATGGTTTTAGTCGCAGGGGGTTATCTCTAAAAAATCCCCGCAGCCACTTTCCAGAACTAAGTCCCGATTGATTTTGTAGTCTTGAAGATACAGGAGAGGACCTAGAAGCCTATAAGCTACTTACTTGTGCCCTCCATTCCCAAACCTGGCCTTAGTCATTTACATTCGTAGGGGTGTGTATGTCTGCTTATATGTGTGCCTGTGTCTATAAGAGACAGAGCAAGAGAGAGTGAACAGTAATGAATGGCCAAATGATAATTCATGTACACACACTCTTGAGATTGTCTAGCCTGATTTATTTTTCTATAGATAAGAGAAAGTTCCTATTAGAAATAAGTACATTTCTGGTCTGCTGTGTCATAATCACATGTGAAGAGTTATCTCGTATGAGGTTCAGTGTTTTGGCACAGACGCTGCTCCAGCTCATCATGCATTATAATGACCACTTTTCCTGTTAACAGTGTTTTGCTAACTCATGTTAACCTGTCTTGGTGAGAGTGAATGATCGAATGACGGATAGATTTCCTAGCACATTAGAATCTTTTTTTTGGATCAAGAGGTTTCTTTTTGACATGGGCTAACAAAAGAAAGAATTATGCGGATTGCTGCATAAAATGCACATTATGAAAGCATGCGTGTA
Organism: Mchenga conophoros; assembly: GCF_057382185.1. Classification (NCBI taxonomy): domain Eukaryota; kingdom Metazoa; phylum Chordata; class Actinopteri; order Cichliformes; family Cichlidae; genus Mchenga; species Mchenga conophoros. Next base: position 25,138,993 of record NC_140530.1, read on the forward strand.
CCCAGTCTCATAACATAAAATAACATGATGATTTGCTTGTCCATCATCTCTAAATAAAAAAAAACATATATAAGGAAATCCTCCTAGCCTACTGACATGATGTTTAGAGCAGTTGTTCAGCATGCATCAGCCTTCGTTTGACCAACATAAAAGCAGCCAAATTGTTCACAAATGCATGAACGATATGTGTATAAAACAGCAAAAGCAGGGGAGTTATCCAACCCCTATTTTGTTTCTTAAATGATAAAAAAATATATATATATATATAAAACAGTCCGCAATCTACCCAGCTTACCATTAATCGGGTGCAAATGCCAGAATTGATAAAACTCATGCATGAGTGCACACACACACACACCGGCAAAATATACATCCAGGTACTGGAGACAATTTTCAGGATACCATAGATACGTTTAGTTTCCATGGTGATAGCTGTTTCCCTCAAATGTTGGCAACAGCTAAGCAGTGATTTGTTAATTGGAGTGGCGAAGGTCGACTTACATGTAACATATGCTCACACACTTTTATGAATCACACACGGAGACACGTGAACCCATAAAGCGACAGTAGTTGCATGTTAGCTGAGCCACTCCTCACTGTGCATATTCATGAGTACTGTGTAAATCTAACATTATAATATAAGGACTTTGTACTTTATTATTTATGTTCATGAATTCAGTTTTAATATATGTTCTGTTATCCCCTGGATTGGCAGACACAATTCTCCGTATGCCTGTGTGATTACACTGCTACATAGTATAGTGAGGACCAGTTGCTTAACAAGAATTGCTGCACTCTTCATACAGATTGTAGATGGTGAGAGAGGCAAAACAGAAGTGGTCCTCGTGATCTTAAAAATATATTAAGTGCTGCTTTACACGCCAGATTGTATATGAAACATGGACTTAGCCAATGTGAAATCAGCCACTGGTGCCTGGAGCATTTTAGCCTCTGTTCCACTAGTACCTAGTTAGTTTGACTCGACTCAGTGGTTCCTGTTATCAGGTACTTTTTACCCTTCAACCGTAAAAGGCTGATATGGTATTGATGTCACTGGCGGGCGAGCAGTGTGGTCACCTAAGTTGTGAATGCGACCACTCAAAACGAGGCGATGTTGACATTCATACCGTAGGTGCACCTAGCAAAAATCTCAGACGAGTTGGAATGTCATGACCTCAATGTCAAGGTCAAGTTTAGAGATTAAGTTTTCTGAAAATCTTATGAATGTGATAACTCCAGACAGACCCCACCTAAGATATTCCAGTTTATACCATATCTGGATCTACTGGCTGAGGGGTGTCCACCAGTATTTTTAGTACGTTCCCAAGTGAGCTGAGTTGAGCTGAAAATCTGACGTCAACAGACTGCATGCCACTGATTAGGCAGGTAGTGATGTCACTGGATGAGTCATGAGAGCGACTCCTTCACGAGAATCAACCAAGAGTCCACCACAGGATTATCACCCTGTCCCTAGCATTCTTTTCTGCCACGCCAACTCTTCTCATGTCCTTCTTTACTACATCTATGAATCTTCTCTGTGGTCTTCTTCATTTTTCCTCCTGCCTGACCTGTCCATCCTGGTCACTCCCAATGCTTCCACACTTCTCTTTCACATTTTGCTGTCACAAATCACCCATGTTACTCACCTTCACCCTGCCTGCACTCTTCTCTTCTTCACCATCCATTGCTGTGAATGGTTGACGCCAGGTATTAGAACTCATCCACCTTCACTGCTTCTGCTCGTTGTACCTTCACTGTTACGCCTGTCTCCATCGCATTCACACACATGTATTTTGTCTTGCTTCTACTGATTTTCATTCCTCTTCTCTCCAGCGCATACCTCCACCTCTCCAGGCTCTCTTTCACCTGCTTCCTATAAAAAGAAAAAAACATGATTAATAAGACTTAGAAGACGGGATTGCAAACATGAACTCAACAGAAAAGTATTTACCATGGTCCTAAACTAAGAGAGCAATGGAATAACTTTCTGAAAGACTTTCTCTTTTGCAGCCATTGGACATCAGAAATATTAAATGTTTCAGCACTTATGTAAGGGATTTACTTTAAAGCTAAGTCCATCTTTTATATACAAGATTTCCACTCATTAACATAAGCTGAGTTACAGTATCAAGAGTCCTTCCACAATCTCTTGAAATCTAATTTCTAGTGCAAAAGTACAAGGTTTTTGTAACGTCTTTAAAAGTCTTTTGAGTAGGTACAGTACGCCTTCTGTCATCACATCTTTCACAAATGTTAACAAGATGAGCAAAGAACCTCAGTGCCAACAAAATATACTGTCAAAAGAAAAAAGAATAACTTTAAAATCTTTCTCAGTCTTTTCCTGACACAAATATACTGGCAAATGATGCACGCAAATAAGAGCATTGCACTATTATAAATCTATTTTTTCAGAATTTATCCAACCTAAGTTGATTGACACATATCGTTTTAGTGTTGTAGTTTAGAGTCTAATCACAAATCCTGATTTCACTTCCTGTTTTAATCACAGAGTTGGACCATTTCATATTGCTCTCCCATAGTGAGAGGAGCTGAGGTGTGAAAGGAATACCAACGACTGCGAGAAGCAGAGGGAACTGTGTGTATGTGTGTGTGTGTGAGAGAGAGAAAGGGAGACTGCTGTAAAGCTGGGGCATTATAGCAGTGTGGCTGCTGCGTAATGGAAAAGAATGAACTGTTTCCAATATGAATGTGCGGGCTGGGGGAATCCTGCCTTTTGTTTTCTCTCTATTCCATCTACAGTCCTGACTGTAACATGCAGCAGTAATGCAGATTGCAACACAAAGAAAATATTAGAGTTGTGTGAGAAAATAGGATTATTTTTAGTCGATGTTTTTGAAGTGCAGCTTTATTTATAGCTGGGAAACGAGATACGGGAGGAGCATTTTATGAATCATGTTTAGTATAATTAAGCAGATAACTGTACTGAGAATAGCTTCATCTCATTGACTCACGTTGTATTACACCTTTACATTTTTCCTGTGTGTGTAGATATTTTTTTTTATTTAATGTCTTTCTTTATTTGAAGTACCAAAAAAACAAAAACAAAAAAATCCCCCACAATGATAAAAAATTACAATAATTACCCACAAACAGCTGTTAAATAGATTTTTGTTATAAGAAAATATCCTGTTGCACAACAGTTGACTGTGGGTATTGAAAACGATCCAGATGGTCTCTGGTAATGTTCTTTGGTTACGTTCCTACATGTATACTGTCCAGTAAATGTCTGTAATTCTTCACATTTTCCTGAGGTTGAAGTCACAGGTTAAATCCCAAAGGAATTCATGACAAATTTAGTCAAACAGATTTTATTTTCTTCAGTTTCAACAAGAAAAAATACAGTTCAACTTATTTCACCTGATTATACCTTACTGTCCATTTTGATTTTGTTACTTGAGTCAAGAAAAAACAAAAAGCAGCCAGACAAATATTTTAGGGTGAACTAAGAGATAAATATGAAATATGAAGGGCATTGAGCTCACACAACCCCTCCTTAAGCACCACGTGAGCTTCTGTCCTATCATTTCGGTTTTCTATATTATTGTAGTCAGGGACCATTTTTCACTGAAATATCTCTCAACAATGATGACAATCAATATATCACGAATGGGCAGCAAGCACTAGTGTAGAGACCTGAGATTTATCTTGGAAAAATATTACGCAAATGCACAACCATGTGCGCACACACTTACAAGTACTGAAATCCTGACACTAGCATTCTTAGAATTAAGCTTTTAGAAAGGAGAGAGCAAAGAAACATCAAGTATGATGTTTGATTTCATATTTAGACTGTGATACTGTGACACAATACCACCATAATAATAATAGTAAAAAAAAAGTGTCTTTCATTTCTACATTTAGCTTCATTTCATTTTATTTGGACGCTTAAATCCACTCCATTTTCAAGGGAGCCATTCAAATTAATTGAATCTAATAGTATAGCAGACCTTTTAATTTCACCGAGGTTCCCTGTGGAGCAATCCGATGTGAATCAAAGGACTAAACCATGACTCTTTATCAAGACAACACAATCTAGTGACTTCTTTCACCTCTTCTTTATTGATACCAATTAAAATTAAGAGCACAAGTTCTCTAAGATTTTTATAAATACAATTCCTAATCATCCCATATGACTCCCAGCTGTACAGTATTAGGCATTTAGTTAAAATCTAAAAGAGAATTGAATTGTTTAGCTAGCTGCTAAATTTAAAAAAGAGGTTAAAGGAGTTTCCGTTCTTTTGTTTTCTTATTTCTTTAATTTATTCTTCAAACCCCACAGGACTTTTTCAAGGACGTGATAGTTTCCAAAACCTGGTGAGAACTACTGCTTTAGCAAGTAGTCCAATTCCACATTCTTTGAATCTAACACTGTATTACAGGGTTGGGGTCGATTCAAGGTGGTGCACAAGACACATCACACGTGGCGCTATAATAAAAAGCAGTATTAAAGCATGAGAAACGGACAAATTCAAACATAAACTATTTTTTCCCTATATTTTAACCTCTCAGTGGAATTGACCCCAACCTTGCCTAAGCCATCAGTCTTTGTAAAGTACACTGTTTCCAGGGAATTGAAAAAAGATATTTGAATGACCTTAGCCAGCTCTTATACAATGTTGTTTGTAGGTCCCGAGGCTGTCTGTTTTGTAAAACAAAAACAAAAAGAGAAAAACATTTTTACCTGTTGACTTTCTATGCTGTTGTTTCTGTATAAATGTTCTATTGTTCAGTGCATGTTGTAACTTTGGCGTTGTAACTGGTTGTGATTCACACAGAGCCAGTACTTTACATGTTAAAAGAAAGTGTCTCAATGTCCCAAGATATTTTTATTTCTTAATAAAAAGCAACGTTTCCCTTAAATGAATCAAAAATGAAATAAATCAGATCACTTTACATTTTGATTAAGAATTGTTGGCTTTGATTTCACTGTTTCCAGCACATAATAGTTCAACTAATGTTATTTTCTGACATATCGAAATTTATACTAAGCTGTTTGAGAAAGCTACAGTTGTGCATTGATCAGCACTATTCATATAAACAGGTTTAGTAACCATTATTCTGGCTGGGTGGATCAGGTGACCTCTTTTAGTCACGCTGCAGTAGACTGCTAGGGGCTTCCCATGATGCACTGAGTGCTTCTTCTTCACTCACTCACTCTTTCACTGTGTGTTTATACAGGCTCAGGCCCCTCCCTGAGCCTGCTGGAGGTTTCTTCCTGTTAAAAGGGAGTTTTTCCTTCCCAATGTCGCCAAGTGCTTGTTCAAAAGGGGTCGTTTGATTGTAGGGTCTTTACCTTACAATATAAAGAGCCTTGAGGCAATTACTGTTGTAATTTGGTGCTATGTGAATAAAACTGTAAATTTATGTAAGTAAAAATCACATGAAAAGTGATCATTGTATGTACAGAATGCAGGCCATCAGAAGAAAGCAGGACGAGGTTAGATGAAGAGGAAGCTGTTGACTGTTGAGCTGGAACAAGCTTCCAGCCTCCCCACACGTCTCCACACTCCCCTGCATCTAGGGTTTCCCACTGCCTGCCACTGGAGAGACTGCCTTCTGCAGGGGGGGAAGGGAGAAATTATTTAGTGGTCACAGGTCTTTGCCTTAAACTCAAGTGATAAGCAATGTTGCCATCTAGTGGCAGTGGTCACTGTTAACCAATTAGGCTGAAACGATAAGTTTCAGATCAGAAATCTGAGATGAAAAACAAAACAAAGAAACAAAAAACCTGTGTTATTACAGTACAGCTGCACTTAAGCTAACCCTGAACCTCTCAAAATGCAGACGTGCAGATCAGCAGATGCACACGTATTGGCTCAGATACATGTATAACTATGTGCTCCAGCAGGTATGGACAGGATCCTGTATGCACAATAACTGTTAGCCAGGTTTACAGTAAGTATGTTCACTGGTATGTTAAATTAAGGAATATTTGTGTTTTTGGAAGACTTTTTAAAATTATGTTTTATGCAATATACCAATATTTGTATTGTCTTGTCTTTATGTTATTAGGGCTGATCCTAAATAAGATTTGAAAACATTTACCGGGTTCTTAAATCATAATTTTAGTTAATGTATTTTAATTACTTTTTAAAATTACTTTTGGCATTAGTAAACTGCCCCCTCATTCCCCACAGCAGATTAATCTCCTTATTTGTTTTCACACCAGATGCAACCCTCCCATCTATCCAGCTTTGGGACCAGCAGTGGTTGTTCACTAGCAACAAATGGACCAAATAAAAATAGATATGGACTAGTGCAGTGTGACTCAAATAGAAATTAGATCAGGGGTATTTAAAATAACTCTGCAGTGGCAGAAAGGTCACATTGGTGTAGTGAACTTAAATTTTTCTCCTTCACATCAAAATGATTAGTTTCTGTGCTGCATCAACCAGAAGGTAGCCACGACCAGAAGAACACTCGGTTTCATTCATCAATTTGACCCTACACCGGATCTTAGTTTAGAGATTAACTATCATGCTGTATTCAGTCAAATTTGAAATGCAGGTTTAGGGCACCTAATAGCTTTATCTGGAACCTGTAAGTCCATCTCTTATATACAGTCTATGGGTCAAGGTATGCTTGAATACCTTACCTATCTCACTTGATTATTGATATTTTCTGAACAACTCAAATCTAAATTCAGTGTTGCTGACTGTCAAGCACATCCTGGTGAAACAAAGCAGATAATTAGCTTTGATGTTTCCATGCAAAATACTTAAACTGTCTTCAGCCTATCCGTGTTGTTTTCCTCTTCGTGTTTCGTCCGGCAGCACCAGCAGGTGGCTGGCACACGACACACACAGTGCCCCTCCTTCAAGTGCTACATCCACCTGGTATGTGGGCCCTTACTCTGCTGGCAGCCTTCTGTTAGAAAGGTCAACCGAAAGTGGACACATTGCCTATTTTATACAAACAGACATAGACATGCACACAGGTCCGCACATGTGCACGCAGTTAACAAAAAAATATACAGTGAAAAAGCTAAAGAGTATAATTTCACATTTTTCTAGGTTGTCTCTAAGTGTTAACCTATCACATTGCTGCTGTGAGGGACACCTCTCTCTTGCCAGCGTTGCCATAGTCACACAGGGTAATAACTGCTGGAACTACAGCAAAAGCATTTATGATAAGAACATTAGTAGCACCATATGTTCAAATACGCTTTTAACCCTTTTACATTGTGCTAGGAAATTTTACATGAGTGGACCTGCAAATGAAGTAATTTCTGTTTCATTGTTTTGACTTGTACACGCCATTGTCTGTCATTTATACTACATGCAGTATACTGAAACTAGGCTATAAAACAAATCCTGCACTATGTAGTAGCTTCTTCCCACTTTTCCTTTCCAATATGATGATAACCAAAAATGTTTCTCATATGAGTGCTTTAATGCTATGTAGCATATATAAAATGACTACAGTCTGTAATTTGCAAGACTTTTACTGATACATATGAAATGACAATACACATAATAATAAACATATAGATCATACCTTACGTTTGATGTGTTAGGTATTATCTTGGTCAGATATAATTCTTCAAAGGGAACTGGTGATATTTTGTTTTTCATTACAGACACTACAGAATGGTTGTCACAAACACCAGCTGTTGCAGTTTACCCCTGAAAACGTCTTTATTTTGGCAAATTTCAAAAATTGCCTTTTTTTCACCCTACATCCAGATAAGTGTTAACTCTGTACAGAGTGTACCATGAAATAATTACAGGAATTTGACATTTGTTTTTAAAAAGAAAGTAAAAATGAACATTTGACTTTAAAGGGTTAAGTAGCACACCCTCAATTTGGATATTAACTTTGGGATAATGGAGATGGGTTGTTCCACATCAAATGCATATGTTTTTATTCAAAATACGTACATGCTGTGGAGAACAAGAAGAAAACATTATTTGTAAAGCACTTTAAAACGTTACAAAGTGCTACATGTTCAAGCATGAAGTCAAACATATGGTCATACATTAATTCCAACATGCACACTTTGAATTTTAAAGCATGGCCAAAAATAATGGGAGTGAGATCAAGGAAGACCTATCCTATAAAAATGAACAAGCTTCCAGCCAAACTTGTAGTCTGAGGAAACCCAAGTTTATGTGTTACAACCTCAAAAGTGTTGTCATTTCTGGATGTAAGATAAGAGACAGTAACAGTTAGAAGACCCAGTCTGAAGGCCAAAGCAAGCCATCAAAGATTTCCTAAAAACAGGTAGCTTGTTATGGTCTTAGCAGTATCAGCCCCCTTATCCATCTGTCAGGATCCCCTCTTTCTGTCTTTTCCCTCCATACTTCTCTTTCCTCTCAGGTGGGTAAGTCCCGCTGTTCCTCTGGGACTGGCAATCTCCTCAGTCAAACGCCAACTGAGCTTCATGAAGCACACCTAACCATTTCCTCATCAAGCTTGCTGTGTATTTAACAATCCATTCTTCCACCGATTCCTTTCCAGGCTGTACAGCTACTCAGTGGCAACACAATGATCTAGGTAGACAAGATTTTTTTTTATGCAATGTGTTCTTGCTTACCTTTTTGACTCACCTCTTCTCCTAGTTTTGCTCTCAGTGTGTTGTTTCTATATATCGCACTCATTTCCCCGTGTCTCAGTAGGTGGGTTGGAAAAATTATCTTGTCAAAATATCTCTGCTCAGTACAATTAAAATTATGTCTGCAATAAAGCTTCTAAACCCGCCAACTGTCTCTGAGTCAAAATTTGCTAATTTGGGAATTTATGACACAACTTCTCAAATTTTGCCTGTTGTGAGATTATTAGATATGAATCAAAAGGAGGCCTCACACTTACAGATGCTCCTTTTTTCTTAAGAAGTAAATTAAAAAATGTATGACCCCCCCCCCACACACACACACACACACACACACTTGTACTAAAGTAGGTTTTTACAGTGTCCTTGCTTGGAACAGCACTCTGCACAGAAAGTGCCCTTCTCAAAACTGGGACAGGGATTGCATAAACTGAGTGGCTCCTACAGGATTGTCCTGCTCCTGCTGCAGACCTCAGCACAGCCTGACCACTCTGTCTACTCACTCGGCACACGGGACACTGCTGAGGTAAAGAGTATATTGCTGAAAGCGGCAAAGACCAAAACGAGTGTATTTAGAGAATCATGCATCTGCAGGTCAAGTTGCAATTTGAGTGTCATAAAATCCAAACATTATAAATGAAACAGGCACATAAAGGTGATTTTTGGATACACAGTACTATGTACTGCACACCATAATGTACTGGGGTCAGACACTTCATTGCCTTCTGGCTTTGTAATAATGTAAAACATTCACAAACCCTAAAATTTAGACATTAGTCTCATAAATACTGAGAAAATAATATTCCTCTTTTGAAAAATACCTACCTGGAGATGCAGTTTGAAAGTCCTGGCAACAGTCTGCAGTGATCACAGTAGTATAATCGGTCAGATCTCCATCCTGTACTAATTCATGATGGATCCTGGCCGATGCATCTCAGACCTCCATTAGGACAACCCACTTGGCATACGAGAAATAAATACGCTTGAAGAGAAAAATCAGTGACACACAGTGTTTATGGGAAATGACATCACAACTCCACCCAACACAGCAACAAATTTAAAAAGTTTAATGTACTATGCAATACTTTGAATGACTTTGAAAAAAGGCCAGTCGCTGTTATTCACTCGGGTAGCGTAAAGTAGGACTATTGTCCTGTCAGACTTCTTATCGTTAAACTCAGATTTCCAATTTGCTGCTACAGCGAGAGAAGAAGGAAGGGGTAATGTGTGGACATGAAATATTGGTTATAATCACAACCCCACAACTTTAAGACTCGCCCTGCACTGAAACAGGAAACGTAATGAAAAACAAAGACATGACAGCGTGGCTCATTTTTCTTCTTTTCTTGACTCTAACTTCCTCTATATGTATCCATAAAACTCCAGAGCTCTCAGAGGTATGACCTCATTTATTTGCTGCTCGAGTAAACAGAGAGACAACTCTCGCAGAGTACAGCACCAGGCCAAATAAGTATTATTATCGTTGCAATGCATGTCATAAAAAACACACATTACAGAACTAAAAGATTTTCAAAAGAATATGTTTTATTTTCTAAAGAATGCTTCTCAGACCAAAAGGTCAGATTCACAATGAAATAAGAGGAAATGATATCCATTTGGGAACAAGAGCAGATTTCAGTCAGTTACAATTTCTCCAGTTAGTTTATGATTTTATTGACACAGTGCTGTGAAAAAGCGTTTGCTCCCTTCTTGATTTTTTTCACTTTTTTTGGCTTAGTTATCACATTTAGATGTTTCGAGTAATCAAACAATTAATAATATGAGACGAAGATAACATGAGTGAAAACAAAATGCAGTTTTTAAATGATTATTTTATTTGTTATAGGGGAAAAAGCTATTCAAACCTACCTGGCTCTATGTGGAAAACCATTTGCTCCCTAAACCTATTAAATAGTCATTGCAGCAAGAACTACAGTCAAGTGTTTCCGATAGCTGTCAATGAGTCTTTTACATCACTGTGAGGGAATTTTGGCCCACTCTTCTTTGCAGAATTGTTTTAATTCTTACACATTGGAGATTTTTTTAGCATAAAAAATCCATTTAAAATTAAACTAATGTGCTCTTGGAGGTCATTTTTTGTAGGTCGGCCACAATCCAGGTAGGCTTGGATATCTTTTTTCTCATAAGAAATTAAATCATCATTTAAAAACAGCATTTTGTGTTTATTCCGGTTATCTTTGTCTAATATTAAATTGGTTTGGTGTGAAAGATCTAAGTGTGATAAATATGCAAAAAAAATAAGAAATCACAAAGGAGGAAAGTACTTTGCTCTGATCATTTTAATAAATTATTGATAAATTATTTTCATAGTGATTTTTATATTACTCTACTTATTAGGATAGTAATTATGAAATAAACAACATCTCAATGTTGCCACCCTGTAAAAACCCGACTGGTCATCATTTCCGGTTTTGACATGTGCTCTGTAAATATACTGACTTGACTCAACCTGTCTAACGTCTGCATGGAGAAACCCATGAAACAGGTTTTGCTTGTTATGGTCATTCATCCTGTCCATGCCAACCGGTTATTACTTCATTATATTTGTCTCCATTTCACAACAGGGAACAAAATCTGCTTTACTCAGTTTGTGCTAAAATATATTATATTCAAAGGTTTATTTGCAGTTCACAAAATATTGAAACAGCCCAGTTTTAAATGGCTCACAACAGTAAGGATGCTGAATACTGTTAGAAAATGTATCGTTATCCATGCATGTCCACCAGAGGAAGCAAGCAATGATACACAGCTCTGTACTGGATTGCTAAACCAGCACACTTGACAGAATTTAACATGTTAAATGCTTGTTAGACACAAACTAGTACCAGCTTAAAAAGCAGATTTGCTGTTTAAAAAAGAATTTGATGTAGAAACACATGCACATGGATTTTATCTTACCTTAATTTTGTTTCATAATTTACCCCCCACCACCTCTTTAATTCACATTTCAATATGAGAGCAAATTATGCATAGATTCAAACTGGGGCCATCCATCACAACTAAAGCACTGCTGTGGGATATGCATTGCCTCATGGTAAGTAAATGTTCTTTGTAAATCCTATAAAAATACATATATTAACATTACCTATAAAAAAATGACAAGAAATGGGTTAAAATGGCTATTGGTTGATAAAAGTGGCTCACATGCCAATGCTGAAAGTAAACAAGGCTTGCACTGCTCACCTAGAAAACAAGAACGTGATACACAGCAAGCAGGCTTCATGGGATATAAGTAAGAGTGCAGAGATTTATAGTTCATAGACATTATCTCCTTATGTTCTCATTTAATATGATTCTTGCTGCTCTACTGAGCAGCTGTAGAGCTGGGACCAAATCTTATCACTGAATCGTATCCCTTCACTGAACCAAATTAAGATCTATCTTGCGAGGTAACTGTAACTAACCCTCAGAGCCACTGCTGTCCTTTTGTCTAAGATCTGTGGGAGTTTAGAGGGTTTAGAATATGTTCCTGGACTTTCAGTAAGCTCTTCTTTCTTGTTTGACTAAATCTGTATTATTTCAAAAATGCTAACTACGCCGCACTAATCTTTCGGGTTGCTTGACTCGGGTACAGGTGGAACTGAAAAGTTTATTAACCGAGCTTCTTGTTTCCCCATCACAAATATTTATTAGGATACAATTTAATTACTGATCACTTTGCCTGAAAGCTATATTAATGGAGCTCTGTATTAATGTGAACTAATGATGAAAAATCACCTGTCTCTATTATCCATTTAATAATTTGTCTCCATCATTTAAAGCAGTGCCTCACCACCTCTCACTTTCAGCCAATGTTACTGTATGCATACATAAAAAAAAGATATTTTACATAAAGTATTCAAAGTATTTACTGAGGTGCATCTGTTAGTATTTGTCAGCTGTGAACTTTAAAAGGTTAAACCTGAACTCGCTGCAAAGCTGTTGGTCCACATTTTTCATCTATAATAATTCATACATTTACAGCTTAGGAGCTCAAGTTATTTCCTCTAATCTGGGAGGAGAGTATTTAGCCACAGTTGAAGACTGAGGGTCACAGGAGGAGGAAAGCACCAACTTGGTTGTAGGACAGGTAGGAAAATACACCTTTTCAGGTAACAGGGGTAAAGTCTGAGCTTCTGTAGGGTAAAAAAACAACAAAAAAACAAACAAACCAAAATGATCTTTCTAATGGACCTCCAGATGATGCTGCTGGATGTCATTTACTTCATCCTGAGAAATTCTTTGCGGGTTATCTTGCCTCCATGCACCAAGCCCATTGATGGCGAGCTGGTGCTCATAACCGGATCGGGCAGTGGCCTGGGCCGTCTCTTTGCTCTGGAATTCACCAAGCAAGGGGCAGAAGTGGTGCTGTGGGACATTAATAGCAATTCCAATGAGCAGACAGCCAAGCTGGTGCATGAGATGGGGGGGAAAGGCGTACACCTACGCAGTGGACTTAACCAGCCGGGAAGATGTGTACCGCAACGCAGAGCTTATGAGAAAGGACCTTGGCCGGGACGTTACAATACTAGTGAACAATGCTGGAGTGGTGGCTGGGAAGCGCATCCTAGACTGTCCTGATGAGCTGATTGAGAGGACTATGAAAGTCAACTGTCATGCTCTGTTCTAGGTGAGAACTCAATGTTTAAAATCAAATGTATAGAAGACATTTCCCCAGTCACATCTGAAGCAATGAAGCTTCTTATTTGAGTGGTTTAACAGTCCAGATTTACTTCATCTTTCCAACTTTGTTAGCTGGATATACTTGTAGATGCCAGTGTATCACAAAATTTTAGATGCTAAGCTTTGGGGCTTATCATAGCTTCTTTTCTTTTCTTTTTTCTAACTTGATTATCCAGAGCAATACTGTGTTTTTTATGAGTATGGTCAAAAGAAAATGTGTTCCTGTCTAAATATGCAACTATCATTGCAAACTACTGATCAGAAATCAATCAAGGTCACTAACCATGCACATCCAGAAGATAAATGCTGAAAGTTAATCAGCTGTGAAAATGCCAAACGCTGGAACAAAAGGCAGAATGGTTTAGCAGCACATCACAGACAATACGCATTACACAATCAAATCATAGCACATCTTTGGCCAGTAACTTTTACCGACTAAGAATCAGAGAGCTGGAATTCTTTCTTTTGGATTTCATACTGGATAATCTTTTTACAGTCGGCTGTACACAGAGCATGTTATTGAGGGACACTTGAAATGTAAAATTGCTTTGCGTCAAGAGCATTATCCCATTCACCCTATGGACTAGCAACTTTGACGTCAATCCTCTTATTAACAAGGTGCTTGTGCAACGTAAGCTACACATAATAACCTACACATCGAACAGTATTTAAGTCACATTTAACAACACTGCACAGTTTGTTGCCTCATTCCATTTTGCTGCTATGACAATGCATGTTTGTCTGGTTGTTCCTATGTGTGGGCCTCAGACAGTGAAGGCTTTCCTCCCCCAAATGAAGGCCCTGAATCACGGACACATCGTGACCATTGCCAGCGTCCTCTGTCTCTTCAGCACAGCTTGTGTGGAGATGAGCCAATGCAGGAGAAATACCGCTACAATAAGTCTATATGAGAATATAACTAATAAGAATATGGCAGCTTTATTATTGTGTTTTACACTGTTCTCTCACAAAGTCCCAAAATCAAGTAACACATTAAAATGCATATAACGGCACTGGCAGTCAAAGCAGGGCTGGCAAATCACAAATAATGAATATTCAGCATCTTTAAAAGCAGCGTGAATAAGCTCTGATGGATAGATTTTCTTTGTGGTAGGATTACTGTGCCAGCAAGTTTGCTGCAGTGGGCTTCCATGAGTCTCTGGCCCACGAGCTGCTGTCTGAGGAGGTAGAAGGAGTGAAGACAACCCTTGTGTGTCCCTACATCGTGGACACGGGCATGTTTGAAGGCTGCAAGATAAGGTATGCCAACATAATAATCATATACAGTTAAGGTCCAAAAACTATGGTGAGTGAAACAATTTTCATAAATTTGGCTCTCTTTCATGAAACAGTGACGATGTGACAAGAGTGCAGACTCAACCTTAAATCAAGGCATTTAACTAAAACATTGCATTAACTGTTGAGGAATTACTGCCATTTTTATCCAGAGTCCCCTATTTTCTGTTAATTGGAAATATCACTGAAGACAACAAGGCTATTTTTCTGTAATTCTTTATTTCTTTTCCTTTTTTCCCATTAATTAGATGGTAAAAGATCTAGCGTTGACTCTCGAGGTAGTATTTTGAATCTAGAAGCTATATATGTGAACAAGTAAAAGAGAAATTAAAAACAAAACAAAAATCCATCACAGGCCAACTCAACAGTTTGGTACACTCAGGAACATTAAAATAAGATAAAACACACACAGGTTTATTTTTTAGGTTTATCTCTATCCATCTATGTAGAAGACTACAGCAAAGAGAAAATATAGAGTTCCCTAGAAAGTATGAACAATTCATCACCCTCAGCAAGAGCTAAATTTTGATCTAATTATTAGTTACTGTTAATCTCAAAGCATGTCTGTGTACTGTCTTCATCCACTCACCCCCAACCGGCCGCGGCACTCGCTGATCCTGGTTCTGCTGGAGGTTTCTTCCTGTTAAAAGGGAGTTTTTACTTCCCATTGTTGCCAAAGCGCTTGCTCATAGGAGACCATATGATTGTTGGGGTTTTCCCTGTTTTCTTTGTATTACTGTAAGGTCTTTACCTTAGAATATAAAAGTAAAGGGTGTTGTGATTTGGTGCTATATAAATAAAACGGGACTCATTTGAACTGAAAATTGAATTGAACTGAGAATTTAATTGGTTATTAAAAATTAAAGGTCTGTATTTCAGTTGTAGCTTGCCATGTGAAAAATTATGAAAACTGTGTCACTGACAATCCTAACATGTTTACTCCTAACTCTAAATTTATTTTGAGTGTCATAGTTTAGACACAAACAAGGAGAGTTTAGTCTGTAGACCTGAATATACCTCACTCACATACACATACAGACTGATCATTCTTTGAGGGTCCATCATACAGGAAGTGCAGAATTATTAGGCAAATGAGTATTTTGTCCACATCATCCTCTTCATGCATGTTGTCTTACTCCAAGCTGTATAGGCTCGAAAGCCTACTACCAATTAAGCATATTAGGTGATGTGCATCTCTGTAATGAGAAGGGGTGTGGTCTAATGACATCAACACCCTATATCAGGTGTGCATAATTATTAGGCAACGTCCTTTCTTTTGGCAAAATGGGTCAAAAGAAGGACTTGACAGGCTCAGAAAAGTCAAAAATAGTGAGATATCTTGCAGAGGGATGCAGCAGTCTCAAAATTGCAAAGCTTCTGAAGCGTGATCATCGAACAATCAAGCGTTTCATTCAAAATAGTCAACAGGGTCGCAAGAAGCGTGTGGAAAAACCAAGGCGCAAAATAACTGCCCATGAACTGAGAAAAGTCAAGCGTGCAGCTGCCAAGATGCCACTTGCCACCAGTTTGGCCATATTTCAGAGCTGCAACATCACTGGAGTGCCCAAAAGCACAAGGTGTGCAATACTCAGAGACATGGCCAAGGTAAGAAAGGCTGAAAGACGACCACCACTGAACAAGACACACAAGCTGAAACGTCAAGACTGGGCCAAGAAATATCTCAAGACTGGTTTTTCTAAGGTTTTATGGACTGATGACATGAGAGTGAGTCTTGATGGGCCAGATGGATGGGCCTGTGGCTGGATTGGTAAAGGGCAGAGAGCTCCAGTCCGACTCAGACTCCAGCAAGGTGGAGGTGGAGTACTGGTTTGGGCTGGTATCATCAAAGATGAGCTTGTGGGGCCTTTTCGGGTTGAGGATGGAGTCAAGCTCACTCCCAGTCCTACTGCCAGTTCCTGGAAGACACCTTCTTCAAGCAGTGGTACAGGAAGAAGTCTGCATCCTTCAAGAAAAACATGATTTTCATGCAGGACAATGCTCCATCACACGCGTCCAAGTACTCCACAGCGTGGCTGGCAAGAAAGGGTATAACAGAAGAAAAACTAATGACATGGCCTCCTTGTTCACCTGATCTGAACCCCATTGAGAACCTGTGGTCCATCATCAAATGTGAGATTTACAAGGAGGGAAAACGGTACACCTCTCTGAACAGTGTCTGGGAGGCTGTGGTTGCTGCTGCACGCAATGTTGATGGTGAACAGATCAAAACACTGACAGAATCCATGGATGGCAGGCTTTTGAGTGTCCTTGCAAAGAAAGGTGGCTATATTGGTCGCTGATTTGTTTTTGTTTTGTTTTTGAATGTCAGAAATGTATATTTGTGAATGTGGAGATGTTATATTGGTTTCACTGGTAAAAATAAATAATTGAAATGGGTATATATTTGTTTTTTGTTAAGTTGTCTAATAATTATGCACAGTAATAGTCACCTGCACACACAGATATCCCCCTAAAATAGCTAAAACTAAAAACAAACTAAAAACTACTTCCAAAAACATTCAGCTTTGATATTAATAAGTTTTTTGGGTTCATTGAGAACATGGTTGTTGTTCAATAATAAAATTATTCCTCAAAAATACAACTTGCCTAATAATTCTGCACTCCCTGTAGAAGGCTAAATCCAATTTTGCTCTTAAACGGACAAAAAAATGTCCTCAAATACTCAATGACACAACCTATGTATGAGTCTATTGCTAATGTTTCATGTTGCTTGATATTTTAAATGTTCCTTGATGTTAGGGAGGAAGTGGAACTGCTCCTGCCCCCTCTGGAGCCCCAGTATTGTGTTGAGCAGGCTATGAACGCTATCCTGGTAAACCAGCCATTAGTGTGTATCCCTCGCCTCACCTACCTGCCTGTTCTTTTCAGAGCGTGAGTCTCACAACCTTCACATTTTCCAGATACTAAATAAAGATGAATGCTTTTCGAAAATGTCCTTTTCTATCCATTTTCAACAGCTGATTACGGTATTTAAGCTTCTACTGTCTTTGTTCTTTTTCAGGTTGTTGCCATGGGAATCTAACGTGACCACTTATCGCTTCATGGGTTCTGACAAGTGCATGTACCCCTTTATTGAAACCACGAAAAAACAAGTGACAAATGGCTCTGTTGCAGTCGCCTAGTCATACATTTTTACACAAAGAAACAACTTTAGGAGTACAAATGTTAACAATACCTTCAAAGGTATTTCAAAGGGTCCACAATACATCAGACAGGACAAAAAAAAAGAAAGAAAAAAATGTGGGTTTTGTGAACAACAGGCCAAATTGTCCATCTGCAGCCATGAGTCAGTCAAATGGATATAATAAAACAGACTTTACATTTTCAGGCTGATCATTTGGAAGTCTGTACTGGATGACAACTCAGCCAAGTAGTCATCAGCCTCCAAGAAGATTTCAATAATGCTCATATGAAATGTAAAGTGCCCTTGAAATGTTTTCACCATAAATCTGTGAAATGCCCAAACAGTGATTAAATCCTACACTGATCCAAATGGGAAAGCTTCTTTAATAGCTGTTATGCAATCCTCTATACTCTGTTATATTCACATATAATAAAATGACCTAAAACAACACCTACAAATGCTGTTAGAACACAGCAAGCGACGCGTCTGGTGCATTGTTTTCCTGTAAAGATCATAAACTGTAAGCAAGAAAAAGTAAGTAACACTGCAAAAGGGGAATTTTATTAATCTTTCTCTATGTAGACCAAGAATAATAACTTTAATAATAATGTGTCTAGTATTTATGACGTATGACTTACATATAAAAATATGTAATCAGAATCAGAATCAGAATTGTCAGAATAAGAACTGTCCCTTCTAGAAAAAAGATGCTTAGCTCCACTGACTGAATGCTAATATGGACTTTTGAGTGGAAAATTCTGGACAAACTGCACTTGCAGATCATGCATGTATGAGTGCACGTGTAGTTTACGTAGCAGAAGAAGGCTAAAAAGTATTGCTAATCTCACAAGACAGAAGTGACACTTCTGTCTTGTGAGATTAGCAATACTAATCACAGTCACTGGACAAACATTCTCTAATTTTATGCAAGGGAACGAGTATGACTAACGATGAAACATTTCCTGCAGCACAATGTGGTGTTGTAAATGTCTCTGGTCATAATTCCCAGAATGAGCTCTTGTTTGTGCACTCAAGGAAGAACAACTGAAAAGTCTTGGATGAGAAGATTCAGATCATACACGTTTGTTTTTATGAAGCAAATATTTGGTTATAACGCAACAAACGATTGCGTACGATACTGTAAAACTAACCCTGAATTCAATTAGCAGAATCAATATTTATTCAGATATAGATTTACTGTAATGATACCTTCAACCACTGAATGGGACATTAAAGGTGCAATAAAAGCAATTTTAAGTATTTTCTATAAAAATGTTAGCAAGCTATAGCCATGTTTATTGTAACCTCAGTTTCCTGCTCATAGTGTCTTAGTCTTCTGTTGTCGTAGCCCATCTGCTTCAGTGCTCCATGTGCTGTGTATTCAGAGGTGTCTTTGACGCATGCAGAGCGATCCAGCGTTTTCAATGGAGCAAATGTTTCATCAGTCATCCAAGTGACTTCTTCAGTCTCAGCAGCGTACAGGTTGCCGAGAACTTATTTGCACAAGCTTAGTTTCTTGATTTGCATATTAACAATCATGAAACTAAGCCCATGGCTCATTGTTATGCAATGGTGCTAGTTTTGGTCATTATGCAAATGCACTGTTTATAAGGTTTGGGAAACCTGCAGTCAGCTGGGACTCAAGATGTCATTTGGATGAGTGATTAAACGCTCCTCTGACTGAAAACGCTCTGTTGTCATGAACAGAATCAACTTTCAGGCAATATGTTCAGACGTGATCATCTGCATGTGGTTATTTGAGTTACTTCCGCTGGCCTATCAGCTCCGAGAAGTCTGGCCATTTTCACCTGACCTCTGGTATCAAAAAGGCTTTTTCACCCAGAAAACTGCCCCTTACTGGATATTTTCTCTTTTTCAGTAAACAACTTGCTACGAAATAGTTATTTGCTGCAGATGATGTTGACAGTATCATAAACAGTTGAATATTGAGTCAATTTTATGTTCTACCTAAATAAACTGTCCAATCAGGGCATATTAGACAATATATACCCCCTTGATACCAGTTTATGAAATGTTCACTCCGTGCGTGCTTGCTGCAGGGGCTTTATTTACATTTTTTTAAACATCAAAAAAAATGAATCACCAAAATATGCAATCTGCCCAGAGATTCACAAGATTTAGCATATGTGAAGGATATTAAAGAGTTAGTATATCTGTAACAACTCTTAAATTGGCCAACATCAGTGCAAAATCATAATCGAGCACACCTCTATACATTACAAAGAAAGAGACAAAATGGCAAATCTTAGTTTTGTGCATGTAAGCACATTTAATTACCATGGGGAGCAGAAAGAGTAGGGAGAGTTTGACATAAGGGAGGAAAAGGGATTTTCAAGGAAACTGGTGCAACAGGGAAACATCCCTGCCACACACAGATTCGACAAGATCACATTACAACACGCTACATTTAGTCACAGATTCTTCCCAGCCCTACATGGTAATGTTGATAACACTTCACTTGTGGTTGTTGATATAAAGCACTCTAGGAAAATCAGAGGTTCACCAGCTGCACCCTAGACAAAGATCTAAACCATATTGAGAATATTCTTTAATGAACTACCTCTGCAGGGGACAAAACGTAAAACACTTAAAAACAAGAGTTAGCAGTTCTCACAAAGAGTAAACAAGTTCTATGCAAAATAAAGAGTTCACAGTAAATCACTTCTTCCTTTTTCTCCTCCCCTTATCAAGCACCCCTCCTCCCAATTGATTGGCTAGGATGCAGCTACTTTTTTTTCCCTACAAAGCAACAGAAAAATAATGTGTACAATTAAACAACATCAAGGAGGATAGTCTATTTTTCCTATTAATCTTGTTTAACTGTGAACATTTTGTAACGGTGAATATGAACAGTGATGGTTTAGAGTCTACAGAGTCCAAAGTTTCCTGTAGCCTTCTAAATCTGACTAAGAACACAGTGTCTGAGTTTTCTCTAGTGCTTTTACAACCAAACCTCATAATCTAAACAGTGCCATCCAGGGTCTGTGCCAATGTGCTTGAGTTAGCCTGTTTGATGTGCAAGTCCCCTTCAATTTCTTGTTTGCCACACCTGCGGAAAATAAAAAATTATTAACTTAGCTGAGCTCTCACATAACACTCTTTTTTTTGTCTCCATACACAAGTGTTTATTGAAGTGGAATATATTCACTTCATTTTTAAAAATAACATGGAAGAATTTACATGTGACAATTCTGTTGTGTTTACAGAGCCCCGCATCATTTAACATCTAACAAGATGTGGCGTTTACTTC
Organism: Mchenga conophoros; assembly: GCF_057382185.1. Classification (NCBI taxonomy): domain Eukaryota; kingdom Metazoa; phylum Chordata; class Actinopteri; order Cichliformes; family Cichlidae; genus Mchenga; species Mchenga conophoros. Next base: position 25,159,960 of record NC_140530.1, read on the forward strand.
TTTCTACACCCCTTATAAGCTCAGTAACACAATAAAAGACAGAAACCTCTTTGTGACTTGCATTTGCTGCACAACTAGCAGTTGCGGCACCACTTTCGATCAGAGGGTATCGGCACAGGTTGCCTGATGAGAGGCAACCTGTCTCCAAAAATTTGTGGTGTGATTTTGACTGTGGTCACTCTCAGAGAGATGTATTATTTGTTATTTGTCACCAAAGCCTAATTTAAAAACATAGAAAGATTGCTAACATGTTGCAATCAGAGTCAGTCTGCACCGACTGGACTTAACTACTTGCCAGTTGGTGTATTCTGGTTATACTCTGATCTAAAAGCAAAGTTGCTGAGCGTCTATGTAAGTTTGCATTTAAATCCCCATCCAAGTTATTTCTGCATTTCTATTTCAAATTTATAAGGTTCGGGCTGAATATAGACAGTTAATGTCAATTTCTATGCATGTATAAAGGGATAGAGTTGCAAACATTTTCCATTTTCACCAATTTATCACAGTTAATATTGTATTATCACAGACAGATTGCACGTAATTGCCAGCTTGACCCTGTTCAACTGAAAACTGATCGCAGACTGACTCCATACTCACACACCAAAATTGCTTTGAAGACCGCAGCTGACTAACAAGTGGCTCAAACCTGGTCCTGGGTTTCAAACCAATCATTTCCAAGGTAACAAGGTCACAAGTTCATCACACATAATCTTTAGTTGCATCTCCAACCACTGTTTAGTGTCACTATTAGAATAAAAAAAGCATCAGACGTCCAGATTTTCTTCTTCTTTTTTTTTGAACCATCCCACACACACTCTTCCTCCTTGAACAATCTAAATACACGAACCCCAAGGATGTATTCTCGTGCCATCTCAAACTTCAACCTCACATCATCTACAATGCAACTCAACTTAATCAGAGAATCAGGTGTGTTATATTGTTAGTCCAATATGTAGATATAGGTAAAGTTCCCTTCTCTATAACACTACACCACCAAAACCTCTTTTCACTCTCATTTTTACTTTTCAGATCTAACAGACATCTATGCAAACTGACATCACTGTATGTGATTCATCAGATTTTGGACAGCTGCATTTGTCTGAAGGTTTTATTTAACTCTTTCCTGACTGGAACAAGAGAAAATGAGGTTTTTAAAGACGTAACAGCAATGAAAATGTAAATGTTTTACAAGTTGAAAGGCAGTGTTTCTCATAGCTTACCCAGAAACTGGTCCATTTCCTGTCCTTTCGTTTGACTGCTGGTCCAACTCTGAGAGCAACTTCAATATGTTCAGTGCAGCCTAAAAAAATAAGCAACAGTATGCGTTATCTGAGCTGTAACCTGAAAAGTATGAGTCTTGGAAGTCTTACTGTCTTGGAAGAAGCAACAAAAAGGAATGGGAGTGCATGAAGCAGCTGGCTTATACAGCCCCTATTTTGGAAACGGCTGGCCTAAAGCCTTTGTAATGTGTCATCATGACATTAACAGCAATCGTGTGCCTTTTGGTCACACTTGCATGACTCCACACAAGATTTATTCCAAATCCTCTTCATGGAAAGTTGCTGGGATAAAGTTAGGAATTATTAAACGTGTTTTTCTGTTAGTAGCAAGGGCTCGGGATTTGCACACTGAGAAAGAAACCCGTATTACCTTTGAAAGCTCCCTCTTCCACTCACGAAATAAATATTTAACAAACGATTATTATACATCAACAGCTGACTATACCCCCCATCACTGAAAATATATTTCCCTGATCACTATTGTGGCTCACTCACAAAGGGCGTCAATGAGTGTTAAATCTGTAGTTTCTGAAATAAATACTCACCATATCATGACAGGATTCTACATCTTTCCCAATCCCATGACTGATGAGCGGTGGCTGGGAGGAGCAGTTAATCAGTGACACAAACTCATTCTTATTGTTTTTGGGAAAATCCTTGTATTCCACCTGCAAGCAGATGATACATTTTAAATTATTTATACTAATTTGTACCATAAAAAACAATTTATACAATTCAAACTGAATAATTAAGCTCATGAAAGTCAAACCCATTGTTTACCTGTAGACCCTGCACAGATGCCAGATAGCCGAGCTGTTCCGAGGGCCTGGTTAGGGGGCCGTGGGGCAGTTGATTCATGTTATTTTTAGTCTTCAGGATAGTCTCTGCAGTCAGTGATGTCCCAGCATAAAGCAGCTCGTTGGCAATCATGGCAGTGATCGTGGTCTTGCCTGGGTTGGGTATACTTCGACTGTAGTCCTTGGCCTGGGATCCTTGGCAGGCCCCAACTGCTTGTGCCACCTCAGGCATCATGGGCAGGATCCCTGCAGGCAGCTGCTGGTGGCTCAGGTAAGGCAGGCGGAAGTCCTCCTCCTTGGAACCTTTTGAACAAAAGGCTCCAAGGTTAATGATTTTCTTCATGATTGTTAATAGTTTTTTATTTTCCCATCAAGTCTTACCCAGTGTCCCCTCCTCTACAGAACCAGGTTCGTAGAAGGTCACTTTGCGCCCATCACCTGGCTTTTTCACTGGGGTCTAAATATAACAACAATTTTACTATATAAATATAATATAAACATTGGCCACCTAACTTATTTATGAGACTTTCCTGAGAAGGTCTAAGCAGTACCTTTTCATCAGTTTTGAGTGCCGGTTTTGGGGGTTGAGGCTGAGGCACTTTATACCCCAAGAGCTCCAGCATTTTCTCTGCTGCGTTCCTCTTGGCCACCTTCTTGCTGGGTCCCATTCCCTCTGCAGACTGCCCACACACAGTAACCTGGACCAGAATAAACAGATGGAAAAGATGAACGAAATGAGAAATTAACAAGCGGAGACAGAGGAAAGCAGAGACAGATGTTGCATAAGTGCTGCTGCCAGCATGCCTCGGCTGCAGCTGACTCACCTGCATGACAAACTCCCTGCGCCGTGGCAGCCCTCTCTCTGTCACCATGCTATACTCCGGCTCCTTCTCCTTCTTGGCCTGCTGGATCTGAGCCAAGCGGCTGATGGGATTCATTCCCTGTCCATATTCTGGACTGGTCTGCAGCTGTTGGCACGACAGGTTAATGATTGCTTAAGGAAGCCGTTAGGTGTGTAATCACTATCCCAACTCTAGTATAAAACTTGCACTACCTTGATGATAGATTTGGTTTTCTTTTTGATGCGGGGCTGCGTCTTTTCTACACTGGGTATATGGGGTAGTCTCTTCAACTCTCCCAGCACAGCTGCTGCTGCTAGCTTCTTTGCAATCTTTTTACTTTTTCCCTCGCCCTCTCCTGTGAACTCGCCAACTGTAACACGCACTACAAAAGTCTTCATGTGTGGAGGGCCCTCTTCTTTTAAAACCTGAAAAGCAAAAGTGGAAACACCTGATGTAGGGGAGCATTTATTCTATTAAACTCAATAGATTATGGGCAGAAGGAACATGCAGTGGAGTACAAATTGGTGAATGACATAAATCCCCCCCTAAATGATAAATAAAATCCATTTAAACCTCAAAGCTGACAGGTAAGTTGCGTTTAAGTGCAATTTCAAAGACTTGACTGATTTCTGATTTGTTCAGGTTCTCCTCCTCGGGCTCTCCATTCACCTGTCAAAAAAGAGGACATGTTTTAAAAAAAACAAAACAAACAACAACGACAAAAAAAACCCAGAAGCAATAAATATCACAGATGCCGAGTGTGGGCTTCTTTCCTCACCACTGGCAACTGTTGCAGTATTGGCTCCTTCTGCAGTACTTTCAAGGCCTTGGCAGCAGCATCGTGTTTGGCTAACTGCCGCGTTCGTCCTTTCCCAAAAAACTGCTGGCCTCCAATAGAAAGCTCCACATGATATATCATTGGTCCCACAGGAGGAAATGGGTAGTAGTACCTGGATGACAATTGAAGTTAAATACAACCCATTTCCCCCCCATTTCCTCAAAAAAAGAGAGAGAGACAATAAGATTTCTGCTCAGATTTCTAAATGATGCAAACTCACTGTTGCATAGAGCGCTGGTAAGGCCCTGGAGCCCGCACATTGTAGTTGAAGTTTGGTGGTCTCATCCCCGTATATGCGTCGATGGGTTTATAGAGAGGCTTTTTACCAAGTTTGATGCATAGTGCACTCAGCTCTGTAATATGCGTCATGCCATCTGCTTTGAGATAAACAAAAAAAACCAAAAATGAATTCACTGCTTCTATTTTACAAGGTGTTAGCAACAATTAGAAAAGAGAATACAATAAAACCAGTGGGAAGAGCGTACCTTGGTGCTTTCCTGTGCTGCGGGGTGTCCTCACAGTGGGTTTAGGGAGTGTAGTCTCAGCGAGGGCTGATGCAGCAGCGGAATGCTGAGCTTTCTTGATACTGGTCCCCTCTGCCTCCCAATGCTGATCTCCCAGCGTGAGCCTCACTGAGAAAATCTAAAATTGATTCTCCATCATTAGCACAAAGTTGCAGCAGAACAGGACAACAGTAATAATAAAATGATGTGAGCAACTCGTACCTTTGAGTGAGCTGGCCCTTGCTCACAAAGCAGCTTATATTCAGGTTGAATCTTGTTAAAACGGGCTAACTCATTCACCAAACACATAGGGGTCTTCTCTTTAGGGTTTGCCATGTTAGATACTGTTTATGGAAAAGAAAGATCCAAAATTCTCTTTATAACTATCTACAGGAACCATCATAAAGTCTCACAATCTCATACACATACTATCTGGCAAAAGCATTCCAGGTTCTAACAAATTTTTTAACAAAACATTGCAATAAAAGGGGTGTGAGATGCATAATGTGATCATAAAAACTAAACAATAAATCCCAAACTAATTAATTTAAATGCCATCACCGATAAGTAAGCTTTTTGACCAAACAAAATCAGAAAACCTACCTGTGGTGCTATTGTAGGGAGTGGCTGACCCTGCGGGGAGAGCGGAGCTCCTGATGGGCTGGCTGGCGCTCTCTGACGGTAGGGTGCCTGAGGCACAAGGGATGCTGTAGCTAGGCTGTGGCTGCAGGGGGGCAGAAGCAGCGGGCATGGGGCTAGCTGGACACTGAAACTGGAGCTGAGACATCCTCGCTGCTATAGCTAAGTTAACAGTAAGATGAGGTCAAGAATATAAATTTACAGTGGGGGAGGACTGCTGATTGAGGTGATCTGAATGTAGGGTCTACCTGGAAAAAGAGGACATAAGTTTTCAAATAATAAATAACTAGAATATAAGAAAATCTTCATTTTGAAAAAATAAAGCAGCATCAAAACCTTCACAAGAGCAGAAATCCTAGAAGTCAAAGATAAAAGGTGTCAATTGCAGGACTGTTAAACAAAGACTTAAACACCTGAACAATTTACTTACAAGTGCAACAAAAACAGATAAGGGAACCAAGAGTAGCACCGTCCAGCAGTCAATCAGCACTGCTGTACACTAAGCTTAAGTCAACCTAATATTATCAGCTACACTAAAAAAGTAAACAGCACTATGTGAATTTACTATTTATTTTTCTGCATTTTGCAGTTGCCAAAAACAAAATGTTCTTTCTAGCAGATTCAATCAGTCAGGAATGCAATGAAGAAAGCCTGGCTTTTTTACAAAACAATTTTTCTTTTTATTCAAGATGTAGAAGAATGTGTTTTCTTTTGATTCAAACTAATGTTTCAATACAGTCCACAGATCTCAAATGTAATGGTAGTGCATTCCATAGTTTGAAGCTGCAACTTTGAAAGCACAGTCTCTCCTTTTTTTAGTCTGGCAATAGGTGTCGAGCAGAAAGACTTGAATTATCTGCACGTTATATAAGGACGAAAGAGTTCACGAATGTAAGCAGGCATTTGATAATGCACATCTCTGAAAGTGATCGCCAAGATTAAAAAAGCAGGATCGCACAAGACTATTAATACTTTCCCCATAAAGACATCATTTGAAAACTTTCCCTGTACCATTAATGACAAGTTTTGAATCTCTGTATATATCAATAAAGATGTGATCTTGGGGCCTTAAGAATAGTTTCGGTAGCTGCCCAGGTAGAGACCACCTGCACCGACTTCTGCCAAACACGCACAGTCATTTTGTTCCATAAGTACGCCTGAAATATAACACAAACTGCTCAGTTCAGAAGAGCTTCAATGGTTACTTCCAGTAATAACTAAAATGTAATCAGCAGCCATGCAGTGCTTTGTGGCATCATTAAAGTCATGAAGGATAGATATTTTTGGAACATTGTGAGGTGAAGAAAAAGAAATTTACAATCAGATATCATCTGCATAACAATATGAAACCCATTTAAGGTGGTTTAAGGGTATAAATACATTTCATTGTAAGTAACAGACATTTGACAGCATAGCATGAAAAAAAAAAATCACTCTGGTAGTTAAATACAAATTTTGTGTTCATTTGAGCACTACAGACAATTTGCCAATTTAAAGAAAAGCAGGACAGAAACAGTAATATGTGTTGGTCCCAGCACAGGTCACCCAGTTTGTCTATACTGGGGAGATAACTTTATCAATCAGCCTATAAGAACAGTGTTGTGCCCAAAACGGATTAACAGCCTTTGCCAAAAAGCGATTGGCTGTATTTAAACTGCTAAAAATAACTTGTTGGCCTATACTGTGTAAAACATATGTCAAATGTATCCCTCATGAATGATATCAAGTTATCTTGAGCCACAAACAACATTCCTATCACATGGTAGAATCAGTTTATGGCTATTATATATCCATTTTTAACAAGTTAAAAAGTTTCATTGACAAAACAAAAATGGCTTTTTAAGAGTAATCTGGCCAAGAGGACACCAGAAACTTCAAGAAATATAAAAATAGTTATTTAAAGGTATTTTAAATGGCCAAAAAGGACTGGAAACATGGGAAACAAAAACGCATGGAATCACTGGAAATCACTTTTTGTGCCAAAAAGTGATAATCTGCCAAGTGACCAAGGGAACACCGTAGCCATATAGTGCCTATAATAATACAGCACAGTAATGTTTATTAACAGCATTTTCGCTGCCTTGATCTCACAGTAAGGATGCTGCTGATAAAAACTCAAATCACTTTTTGTTCTCATTCAAACCACAGCTGGGAGGGTCCGTGCTGTCAAAGGGGCCCTGGGAGCCTTCACTAACTGTGATAGAGCAGAACCACCATTTACATGCAACGACTGTAACCTGCATCTCATGCTAAGCATGGTTAAATACAAAAATAATACTAATAATAACTAATTTGTTTAAGAAAAAATGTTTACTATTAGCTCGATTTACAACACGAAAAACTGAGGCTAGGTGGTTAGCTGATACAGCCGCTTGCAAACAACCACGATTACTGTCTGGTAGGCTTTCTGGACCTGTATATTCGTCAATGATTTGACTAGCTGTGAGCAGCACAAGCTACTGGCAGATAATTCCTAATTAAAATCAGGCCGCCGGGTGGATGTACAAGCTTTACAGGGGAAACATGCTCGCTAACTAGCATATTCGCTACGAAAGGCAGGGGTGGACATGATAGGACAATCTTTGCAAAAAAACAAGACTCGTTGCTGAACAGGTGCTGAGAACAGCAAGACAACGCCCACAACTCACTGACAACAGCACTTGACATGTGTTTATTAAATTAATACATCAGAAAAAAGGGGAGGAAACATCTTGTGTTTAATTCAAAGCGAGTCTGGGAGCACCCGGTGTCACCGCTAGCTAGCTAACGCCGACAAAGTCTGAGCACAAAGTAAAGCTCACCTCGTCGCTCCTTCTGTGCGGTTTTTAGTTACTCCATATGACACGCTGATTTACGGTCGTTTGCTTTTGTTAATGGCCAGTTTGGAGAATCACAGTGCGTTATTTTGATATCGAAATGCGAGCGGTGAGGAGGTGGACATTGGGAAGACAGGGCAAACACTAAAGAGAATGGCACTATCTCGCTTCACTCTGCAGGAAGTGACATCGACTAGGAGGAAGTACTTCCACGATCTCAAATATTATCATTCAGGACCGAGAGGCTTGTGAAGCACAAAGGAGTAAAACAAACATGTTGAGGTCAATCACATTTTTAAAAAAAACAAACAAACACCATCAACAAAAAGAGGACACAGTCTATTTGGGGTATTGACAAATTTATTTGCACCAATAAGCCAAAAATCACAGGTTTAGCAGAACTATTCATCCAAATGGTATAAAAAAAATGAAATGCAGCACACAATTAACTGTTAGCTAATAAATATAAAATTGCTCATGATTCACTATAAAATATTACTTCTAGGGTCTACAAGCTAAACTCTGTGACTTGAGGATAAGAGCAGTGACTGAGCAGAGTGGTCTGTAAGTTCAACAGGTTACAGGTTGTGAGCCTGACAGATGTTCAGAGAGTCTCTTAACATCAGGTCACGCAGACGCCACAGTGCATCCACCATGGTGGTGTGGGCTCCTTTGCTCTTCAGCCAGTGAGCTGGCAGCCGACTCTCTTGTTCTTTGGTCAGGTGAGAATCTCGCCTTTGCGCTGTTAATGGAAACGCATATTTCTCCTTAAGTGTGATTATTCAAAAGGCAAATAATGTTCACTATTGCCTTTGAAAGCAAACAAAAACAAAGATATGCACACACTCAAACTGGTAAACATGCTGGGAAATGACAATTTGGGCTTAATGCAAAAATTAAGGCAACACAGTCAACATTTTAGAAATATATTCCTATCATGTAAGGCCAGCATCACATATGGGGGAAAAAAGTATTGTGTAAGCTCCTGCTTGAATGCCTCAGAGCTAATTAGGCTGATTGGAAGGAGGTCAGCAACATGACTGGCTCTAAAATAAGCTCCCCATAGAGGTCAAATCTTTGAAAGGTGGAACAATTCATAATATCATCAATGTAAAATGTAAAAAAAAAAAAAAAAGGATTTGTGGATTTCATCATCTACAGTGCATCAGAAGCTATCATTTAGCTATTTCCCCTAAATGTACCCATGAAAGGGTTGATACTGGTAGCATGTAATCATTTACAATTACTGATAAGCAGAAATATCACTTATCAGTAAATAGCACTGGAGAGTAGCTGATTTTTTTTTCTTGGTTGAAAGAACTTTATAAAAGTTATACTATAGTAAAAATATGAATAGGTTAAACATACAATACAAAATGAAAGCATTTGTATGAGAGTATTAACATATTAAAAGTGTGCCATTTAAGTGTGTTGGTCAATAAGACAGGAAAAAAAACTGCTCGGTTAATTAAATGTTGCCCATTTGAACCCATATGAAGGAAAGCTGGCAGCAATGTAGGACTGAGAGAAGTTACCATACTTATAATCACAACTCTTCTCATTAAGACATGACTGAGTCTGATAATTATAATTGAACTTTTAATTTAAATATTGTTTTTACTGCGTGTCTTTCCCCACTCTCTCTCCCCTCTTGATTTCATACATGTTGACCTCTAATCAGGAACCTAACCTAAGTTACCATGGCGCTCTACCCCGGTAGGAGGTGATCCACCTTCGTTGCACTGAAAACCCAGTGTCAACCCTCAAGTTTCTCAGACAAGCCGAAATCCTGCTTTGTATTACAGGAATCTGGTCCTCTCAGTTTTCCAACCTCTTACAGAGGGGTGTTATTATGTTGCTTTAATTTTTGTGACAATGACTTAGACATAATTTTAACATAAGAAAAAAAAAAAACTTCAGAGCAAAATGCAGTCTTTACAGTTGTTGCAATAACTCTTCAGAGCTTAAAAATACAAAAATGTTTAAAAAAAAAGAAAAAAAAAAGACAAAGCAACTGAAAAAAAAAAAAAAAAAGCAGTGATGGAGAGTTTTCTAGAAATAAAAGTAAAAACAAAGAACCTACCTTTGAGTGCTTGGTCCCACTTGCTAACAGTGCTGGAGTCTGAATTTAAGCCCTCTATGTACTTCAGGTAGGCCTCTGAGTGAAGCACTCTCTGAGTCTTTGGTGGTGGAGCCACAAACATGGGAGTGGTGGGCTGCAAATGTGAGGGTTGGCCTAACTGTCCTTGTCCAGGGTAGGGTGGAGGAGCATGCTGTCCTGGGCTAAACATCCCAGGCTAAGGTCACACAATGACAACATTTTGTTAGTATGTAGATGATACATAGAATGCATAATTTAAATTATCATTTTGATTATCATTATTTGCAAACAAAAAAAAAAAAAAAAAAAAAAAAATAGGCCTATATATACACTTGCTAGTAAAACTGAAGCAGGTGATGTCTGATTATGCAGGAAACAAAACAAAATCCATATTTTCTTGAACAGTTAAAAACACCAATATAAACTATATAGAAATATGAAATAACACCTATACAGCCAGGGTTTTTCTGCACTCAGGCTCACCTGCTGAATAAAGTTTCCTTGTGCAGGACTTCCCGCCATGCCATTCATACCAGTGCCCATCATCCCTGTTGTAAATGAAAATATTTAGCTTGTGTGCATTTTGTAACTGTGGTAAACTCTTGTTTTTGTTCATTTTATGTTAAGCTTTATAATGACTCATGGAAATGTTAGTTTTTTTAACTACCAGTTGAACGTTAGTGGTTTGGTATCAGTTTTGCATGCATTCCATGTGTGAATTTCATATATTTGTTTGTATATTTTAAGTGTGAAATGTGAGAGCACTTTAGAAGAGACTGCTTTGACTGCTCAGTGTGTAGATCAGGCTTTGCAGCCTGTGGACCAGGTAAACCCCCTCCAGCAGGAGAGACACGACTGGATGTGACTGAGCAGGTGCGGCTAGGACAGTGGCCCTTACCCTGATGAGGCATGCCAGGGTACCCGGGCATACCTTGCTGGAGATGGTGAGGAGGCAGGTGAGGACCCCCTGTAGGGTGAGGTAGCATTGGGGCCACACTCAGCAAACCCTCATGGGGGCCCTGCATTGGCATGTAAGGTGGACCGTAAGCTCCCATCATGCCTTTGGGAAAAGTGTGAGGAGAGGACAACATATCCATGCATAAGTGACATGCAGCTGACACCAAAATAACATGCACTACTACTGCACACAGTGGCCCCTTTCACACAAGTACCTTAAACCACAAGGGCTGTTAATTTAAAAGTTTTCGCATGTCTGCAGACTTTCTACCATTCATGCAACTACATTTTTTCCTCATTTGTGAACTCCGAACGGCAAAGATGACCGTATGGGAGATAAAATTCCACCACTGTGTGAAATGTTGTTGTTAGCATGGGAATTCCTGAGATAAGATCACAGTGACCTTAGACCACTGAAATCTAGTCAGCTCATTCTTGCACTGATTACATTTCCAAAAAAAGAAATGTTGGCCTCCAGCCACACATGGTCATCGGCAAAGATAAATAGACACAGTTGATGGTTGATATTGAAGGTTTCGTGTGAAAGGGGCAGACAATACATATGGGTTTGAGAATGTTAGCAAAACAAGCATGAATGGGAAATGAAATATTAACAAAAGGCATTCATAGTTAAAAAAAATAATATTCATGCAATTCACGTCATGCAATATAAAATATGAAGGTTGATGACAAAACTACAAACAAATAGCAGCAAATAAAGAGGAAAAACTGCAATAACAACATCGTTTTGAGATAAACTTCTTTTCAAGTGTTAGAAAATTACAGGATTACTGTCTTTAATTCAGTCCAGCCTCATTTTTCCTGCTGTCAAACACTCGTGCTGTCTCTGAGAGGGGTTACCTGACACAGGTGTCATGGTCTGGTTTATCATTCCCATAGTGCTAGGCGAAGGTACCACCCCCATCAGTGCCCCTACAGGGGTACCTGCTCTTGGGGAAGCTTGCTTCTGAGGTGGCCTCTCACGCTCTTGCTGTTCCACTATTTTGGCTGCACGCTCTGAAACATCCAAAGATGTGATTTTATTTTTTTTTGGTTTTGCTAGCACAAGTTCAAATAGATTCATATTTGTATTCATTTAATTATTTTATCTGACCTTCATACTCTGCCTTCTTGGAAGCTTCGAGGTTCCTCCACTCGGTGCCTACCAGTCGACTCAGCTCCCCGAAGGAAAAGTCTGGGTGACGAGCTTTTATCACTGCTCTCATTTCACTGCTGAAGAGGATATAACCACTCATGTTGATCTTTCTCTTGGCCCCTTCCTTCTTTGACAAGCCTTTAACCTTAGGAGTGGTCTAAATGGAAAAGCAAAGACACAAGTTTATATATATAAAAAAAAAACATCAACATTTTCAAACAAGGAACAGATGGTTTAAAAAAATTAGACCTGCGAGGGTGTGTATGGCATGACATCCATGTCGTTTGTAAGTGGGGTTTGCATCTGAGGCAAAGAAGGTGTCTCTGGAGCTTCCTCATCCTCATCCATGTCTTCCATGTCATCATCTGCATCCTCCATATCTGCCAGTTTAACCTCAAGCTCATCTATCTTCTTGTCCAAAATTGGTGATGCTTCCTTCTGTGGCACTATTAATTTTCTACATGGAATAAAATAAGCAGACATCATAGCACCTCAGTGCTAATCGTTAAATTTAAATCAGAATCATAGAGAGCATAAAAGATGGCTGTGGCTTCAGGTCTGAAAAGAGAAGCCCATGTGCCTCAAAGCTAACGTTCTACTCAATTCCCAGCAGGGGGCAACTTCACCAGTGCAGTTTCAGGTCATCCTGAGTAAAACATAAAGTCCATTATGATCGTTATTCGTGTCAGAAACGAGAATCAGCCAATGAGATCAGACCGCCCCTCACTCATCAGCTCCAGTTTTACAAGAACAGCTTTACTGAATGGGGCAAAATAGAGTAAGTTCAATCCCCACACAGTGCTCAGAGGTTTGGTTAGTTTTAAAGTTGATCCAAAAGGTTGGACTGTTTTCTAAATATAGGTGTAGTCAGTTAATTTCAATATCAAGCACAAAAAAAAGCTTATTGGCAACTTCCTGTTGGCTACATCCATCCTTTATACCATCTATGATCCTAATAAGTGCTCTGTTTAACCAACAGACCTGAAGTAGAAGATCTCATCCTCGACCACTTTGGAAGAGTACGAGAAGCGTTTCAGACCCTTGAACTTTTTCATCATCTTCTCACTCTCAATGTAACGGCTCTCGCACAGCAGTACATCGTCTTCTGAAAGCTCGGTGGGTCTGCATGACAGGTAGTCCTTAAAGGAAGACACTACACATTTGCCTGGAGAGCAGACAGGCAGAATAAAAGATTAGAAAAGACTGCTGATGAAAAACTTGTTCTGAGGTGACTCAAATGTTTAAAATTATAGCTTTAATGTTCATTTAAACATTAATACACGAAATGGCCTTCTGGGAAATGCACTTTTGTCTGTCTTATCTAAACCTATTTCTCAAGTCTATGAGGTTGCCATTTAACCAATTTGTTTTCTGCTAGAAAAACAAAATTATTTTTTTCTTTAGTGCACAATTCATTTAAATGCATTACACGAGGAGTAAATGAGCTGACTCAAGAAATCTTTGGTAAGTTTTCAAAATCATACCTATGACACAAGTCATGGGCAGCGTCTCCTCCAAATGACTCAGAAACACCTCCCTCTTGTAAAACATCTTCGTGGGCTCGTGCTCCGTTTCCTCAGGGTGAATGAAGATGGGTCCAAAGAAGAATGTAGTTCCATTCTGTAGCCACAGCTTCTCTATCCTATAGCCCAGCACAGGAAGTCATGTTACTAACAGCTAATAACTCCATCTTATCTAAACACCCCCAATCAACACATAAGGCCCTATTTCAAAAGGTGTCAATGTAGCATAATATATGTCAACCAACCTGGCAACCCTAGGTTTTGATAATCCATGAGACTGAATGTAAACACAGTCTCCCACTTTAAACCACATGTTTTTGTAGCATAACTGTTCATAGTACTGGCAGCCGGGCTCAGCTCCACTCATCTCCGTAGGGACATCCTCTCTCTCCTAAACAAACACAGACAGAGGATTCAGGTGTTTATTATATGGAAAACAATCAACAGGCTCCTTATCAGTGTGCTAATAGTTTATGAGTTCATGCTTTCAAATTAACGCCAACTGTTTCGTTTTTTTGGAGTAGTGAACATAGGGCGGGGTGGGTAAAGCTGGGCTGGCTTCCTCCGAGGACTAAGTTTTTATATCTATTATCCGTTATTATTATTATATATAATAATAACGGATTGCATTTATATAGTGCCTTTCGAGACCCTCAAAGCACTTAACAATTCCACTATTCATTCACTCTCACATTCACACAATGGTGGAGGGAAGCTACAGTTGTAGCCACAGCTGCCTTGGAGCAGACTGACAGAAGCAAGGCTGCCATATCGCTCCATCGGCGTCTTGCCCAAGGACACAACGACCAAGATAGACAGAGCTGGGGATCGAACCGGCAACCTTCTGGTTACAAGATGAGCTTCCCAACCCCCTGAACCACGGTCACCCTGATAAATATATCTATATAGATATATTTGAAATATATCTATATAGATATATCTATAGAGATATATTCTTCTAAAAGCAACATTATATATGTTCAAAGCCTAGAATATACAATCTCACCTTACCTTCTCTACAAAGCCATTGACTGTATATGCCACCGGTTTTTCCTGGTCAGGCTTCACAAACATTGAGGCTACACGAACAACAGGAAGAGGCGCCTCCCGAGGGACTAATTTAAAGGAACTCTCCGGCATGGCCCAAATCTTGATCTTTTTGAAAAACTTGTTCCTGGCAGTGTAGCGGGATTCACACACATAAACGTCCTCAGGTCTGAAGCCCTCGGGTTGCATTCTGAAATAATCCTACAGAAAGATTCGTAATTAGACAATGGACTTTTGGCGGCTTAAATTAAACCATTTTCAATATGTGGTTCACTTTCTCACCTTCACAAAAATGACCACACATTTGCCCAAAACCTTACTGATGGACACTTTGTTGTAGTAGTCACTCTTGAAGACTTCTTTTTCCAGAAACTTGCGTGTGGCCAAGTGAAAGGTTTCACTGGGTCTGTAGAACCAGCAGCCATAGAGCCACTTCTCACCTGCATATATAAAACACAATCTATTTTTAGCAAAATATACTGACTAAATGGAAACAAAATCAAGATGTTGAATCAGCTAACTTGCAGAAACAGAAGTATTTAAAATCATGATGTAATTCTATAATTCTTCCTATAATTTTCAAGTTAGGCTACCTGCTTCATCCTCCCAAAGACGTTCTATACAGACAATGTGGGGCTGGAGGTTTGGTTCTGACGGCTCCACATAGACGAAGTCCCCCACGTGGTAGGTACTGTTTTCAAATCTGCAGTCTTGACTGTACACATGCTCTGGCTTTGACTGCCACGCCTCTCCCGCCAGGTCCTCGGGCTTCTCGTCTTCTTAAGGTGAGAAACATGTCATGATTCAATGCCACAACCACATTTAATATTCTTCACACCTCCTGCATGTCTTCTATAAGTTTACACACCTTGGTTTTCATCCTCATCCTTCTTTTGTTTGTCCTCTTCAATCTCTTTGGGAATTTTCTCCCTCTTTTCCTGGTCTACGTCACTGTGGAGGTGTTTTAACGTGTAGTTGAGTGCAACGGACAGTAAAATCTCGCCATTCTTGCACAGCTCATCCCTGATTTTGATGAAAAACTGTTGTAGCTCCACTGCATCCTCAAATATCTCAGAGTCAGTCCTGTCAACATGAAAAACATTCATTATAAGAAAACACTGGCACACATTTGAGTTGTATCACCTAGTGTAGCAAAGCAAGTAAAAACAGGACTCATTTATTAGGAAGAGCCACATATTTAACAATAAACATTGATTTGCTTACAATAAAATTGATTACATTTAATGCATATACATTTTTTTTATTTCTCCTGAAGAGCAGCACACAAACAAAATGTTTGATCTTTACAAAATGGAAAATATAACAAAGGCAATGTTTCAAGGTAAAAATGTTCTAACCACTTAGCATTGTCAGACATTTATTTATGTTGTGAACACCCATTTTCATTTGCCATTTCTCTGGTTTTTGAAGCCTTGGTGAACCGCTCAAAGCAAATGCACTTTACTTTAATGGATAAACAATTAAAGAAAAAAAAATAATACACCAAGCTCATAATAATTTCCCATACCTGTGTAACCTTCTTGCCTTCTCTAGCACTTCAAACGTGTGTTCCTGGAAGACATCGAGTCTCCTGTAGCGACCGCGCTCCACATTCATTCTGATGACATCAAAATTAAGCGGCGGCTTTTCAGGGGCAGCTGGATCAACAGCAGGAATCTCAGCCAGTGAGTCACTATAGCAGCGACCCTCTTCATCCTGGTGACCCATCACGGATACAAACAGGTTCCTGATCAGTTCTCGCACCAGAAGACCCACAGCTGGAGGGCCAAACTCCTCCCCTCCCTCTTGCTGTTTCCGTGTCTCCAACAACACTCGGTGCAACACTAAAGCATCCCGATAAATCAGAGACTCAGGCTCGTTGTATATGCAGGCATTATTGAACATCAAAGCAAAGTCCTCCACCAGGGCGTCGACATCTTGGTAACGGCCTGCAGCCATGTGGCTTCGCACACGTTCCATGTCGATTGGTCTCTTGATTGTAGCGTAGTAGTCAGGCAACTCGGCACGAGAGGGTAGACGGAGGAAGATTGTGCTTAGGCGCCGACCTCGGCGGTCAGTGAAGTTTCGCACAGCATCATATAGCTCATTTAACCTCTGCTGAAGAGGGGTGAGGTATTTGGACTTCTTTGG
Source organism: Mchenga conophoros (assembly GCF_057382185.1). Classification (NCBI taxonomy): domain Eukaryota; kingdom Metazoa; phylum Chordata; class Actinopteri; order Cichliformes; family Cichlidae; genus Mchenga; species Mchenga conophoros. The sequence goes on from NC_140530.1 coordinate 25,176,610, forward strand.
AGAAACACCACTCTTTCCTTATCATAAAAAATGTATGTTAGTTTTAAAAAGCTTTTAAAAGAAGAAAAAAAATGTGAAACAGAAGCTAAAAAGAGCCAGAAAACAAAAGAGCAATACAGCTCAAACTGTCCGAAATACTTAAAAATGCCTTTCTTGTTCTTTTTTTTTTAAGTTGATTTTTGAACATTTTTGCGCTATTAGATAGTCACAGCAGATACAGACAAGATGCAGGAGAATAATATGCAGCTACAGTCCGACTGGCTGGGAAATGAAACAACTCGTTACTAATGGCATTTGTTCACATACTGTGCAAGTCCAACCACTAAGCCATGTAACTTTCCAGCCAGCCCTGATTTCCACAGCTGCTGTTTTAAGCGAGACAGGCAGCGCTTTGGCTGATAATAATTTAAGAGGAACAACTATATAGTAGGTTACACCCCCCCCCCCCAAAAAGTGCAAAGAAGTAGTTCAACAAATTAATTAATTTTTGAAAATTAAAGACTAACCAATTAGTGAAAAACGGGTCAAGGACACACAGACCTCAGTGTTATTACATGGTAATATTTTACAAGTGCAGAAGTATTTTCAACCAACATGCACAAGCATTCCCACTTACTTAGTTTCAGTTTGGGAGATCCCACATCCTCCTCCTCAGGTGGAGGACCCATCTCCTTGCGCTTATCTTTCAGTATCTTTTCCAAAATGTCAGCATCATTATATACCTACATAAACCAGAAATTGGGGAGTCAGAAGACTTAAAATCGTTATAAATTTGACTATAAGAAAAATTTAAGTTTTATCACAGAAGGAGTCAAAGTCCCAACCTGAGATCCCTCTTCGTTGTAATGCCGGGCATTGCGGAACATTAGCTTCATGTCTTCCATCAGAGCTTCCTCTGTGGCATAGCGCTCATTGCGAATGTTATGTTCAATTGTTTTCAGGTCCATCGGTTCAAGGATGACGTTATAGTAGTCAGGGTAATCCTTCTTGGATGGTTTAACCATAAAGAGATCACACAGACGTCGATTTGTGCCTGCCTCCCTGGCCTCGGTCACGGCAGCATAAAAGGCTTTCATTCGGTTCTTTTTCACATTTTTTTTGTGGCTGGACAAAAATTAAAAATAGATAAAAGTATGACAACACTGAGACATTGAGAAAACATAAACAAATTATAAACAACGTTTGCAATTTTAATACTTTATATTTCAAAAGCATTAGTATCAATAGAAATAATAATACCTTTTTCTCTTAACGCTCCCTGCATCAGAAGACAGAATGCTGTCCCCATCTTCGTCATCTCTCCTTAGAAGTTCCCTCTTTTTTGCCTACACAGAACAGGCAGATGGGTACATTGCCTTGCCTATTATTATCCATTATCTACAGTCTGCTTCAAATATTGTGCTTTTATAATGTGCTCTTTGACTTTTAAATGTACAGGTAAAACTGTTTTAAGCACAACCTGACAGAATGATTGACAAGGTGCTACCTGCATGATCTGCTGAAGCCTGAAAGCCCGTTTATAGATGCTTGAGTTAGGCATGTTGTAGCGCTTTGCATTCTCAAACATCAGATTGAGGTCAGCCTCAATTTGTTCCACGCTTTCATACTCGCCATTCTTCATCTTTGCCCTAAGAAGGAGAAAGAAAAAACTTTTTTTAAACTCCCCCCAGGAATGTAATTTGGTGGGAAAAGGGTTCATTTTTAAATACCATATGGTATGAATATCTGGTTCTTGCCTGATTTGCTGGAGAGAAGTGGGTTGTTTTATCTGCTGATAATAGTCAGGGTATTCCCTGCGAGAGGGCAGCTGCTGAAAGGGTTCAGAGAACATCTGGCCCTGGTTATTTCTGGCACCCCTCACAGCTTCGTACAGTTGGAAGATTGGGTTGCTCATCTCCATACTTGAACTCTGACTCTCAGCTTCTGACTCTCCCTCATCATAGCATACAGAACCTGCAAACATCGACAACACAAAGTGTTACTTTTTTCTGCACAGCCACAAAGTAAATTTGTCTGCTACATGAACTGATAAGAATTACCTGAGAGCACAGGATCGTCCTCACTCTCAGAGCCATACTGTAGAGCTACGCTGACACCAGAAATTCGATCTCCCTGACCAGACCTGCGATTTCTAAATAGTAACACAAGATACACAATTCACCATATATATCTTAAAGGTATGAGATTTTTCTGTTGGTATAACAAGCATATTTAATTTGACACAAAGACAACGCTAAGAGCAATGTTATACTGTTGTTTAATACCTGATACGAAGACTAGATTTAGTAGGTTCTGCGTGCTCAAGCTCTGTCTTACGTTGGATGAAGACTTTCTTTATGGTGTTGGCGTCCTATAGAATAAAAGAGCAATTGTTAATATTCAGAGTATTAAAACTCATAAAGAAGAAAACTGAGAAAAGGACTTTTACCTTAAAAACCTGAGATCCTGGCTCATTGTAAGTTTTAGCATTTTTGGTCATCAGTTCAACATCCTTGGCCATAGCATTGACATTTTTATAGTATCCAATCTATGCAAATTAAATTACATTTTGATGGTTAGAAATGCAACACACTGAAGCTGTAAAATTAACAAATGGTTAAAGGTCAGGAAGCAAAATGACTACCTGTATTCTTTGAGCGATTGTTCTCAGATCTATCGGCTCCTTTATAATGGCATAGTAGTCTGGGTAATGCTAAAAAAGAAAGAACAATTCTATAACGGACTGGAGTTGGTACACAAAACCACAAACACAGGAAAACAACTGGACTTTACACTCCTAAAGTGGCTTGAATAAAAAAAACCTATATGTAAGAAAATCGCAAAGTGAAGCTTTGTTCAACCTGTCTTATATTATTATGCTTTGTGTGAAGAACAGTTAATCAATTTCAAGTGCAACTTACCACTTTGGAAGGCAATTTCTGGAACAGTTCACTGACCAGACGCCCTGAGGGATCAGCATGTGAGACTATAGCCTCCAAAAGTTGCTCCAGCACTTCCTTCAAACTTCCAGCTGAAGTCTAAAAGACAAATATGTATAAATAAGTTCTGACCCCACACAGTGGTGCTATTTCTTCATAATACAAAGGCAATATCCTGAAACAGATTTTAATATTTTTAAATTCAATAAAGAAATATGAACCCTTTCTTATTATTGAGCTAATAATAATTGACAAAACAAATTTCCCACGTGTGGGACTAATAAAGGTTATCTTATCTTATCTTATCTTATCTTAATAACTGGCAATCATACACACAGGGCAACTCAGTCTTACATGTAATGAGGACTTACCTCCTCTTCAGTTGCCATTCCTGGGTTATCCATATCATCACCATCTTCATCATCCTCATCTCTGTCTCCAGGTTGCACAAACTCATTCCTTGTTTGAAAATACACTTCCCAAAGCTTGCATGCAGCTTGATACTCCTCACTGTCCCTCTGAATCATTAAACATGAGGCAAAATAAACAATCACATAAGGTTTACATTAGGAGATGCATACCTAAGTAAAAGCTTATATAATGAAGCTGAAGTAATAGTGTATTTATTATAACCTTAGAGGCTACCTGTAGGAAAAAAGAAAGCACTGTCGTTCTCCAAAACCTACCTTGTAGAATGATCTGGCATTGTTGAACAGGAGCTGAAAATCTGCAGTAAGCTGCTCAACATCATTATAATCCTCAGACTTCAGTTTATACTGAATCTTCGTCATATCAATTGGCTGGGACACCACTTCATAATAATCAGGCTGATTCCTGAAAAAGAAAAAAAACAGGCTAATTGAAACACTTTCACATTATCCAACATTATTGAGTATGTTCAATAAACATTATTCATTCATTTTACAAAAGTGTGAAAACATTTCTTTTTTTTCCTGCATATTTGTCACATTAACACATTTCACATCAATTTAATTTTAAAAATAGGCATAATAACATAAAATAAATATATAATAATCAGAGTAAATACAAAATTCAGTTTTTACATGAAAATGTCATTTATTAGGGGAAAAAACTGTCCAAACCCATCTCTGGCCCTGTGTGTGAATCAAGAAATTATGGGGAGAAATTTGGCTCAAAAGGGTTGCAAATGCCTATCAAATAATCCACAAGCATAACTAATTCTTGCAAATGTGCACAACGAGTACAATGATCAGTATTTATTCAGGTTTGAATGTATGAATGTGTATAATTGTTTTACATGTGGTCAGAGTGCTTTGTATTTGTGTGTGGATTAAAACACATGTTTGTGAGTCCTGAAACGTTACACACAAATCATTGTACACATTTGTAAATCTTAGTTTATGCTTGTGGATCATATTTTAGGCACTTTTGAGGTAAATTTCTCTCCATAAGTAGTCAATCAAACTGAACCAAATTGAGTAGGAAAAGATGTCAAAAACCAACATTTCATGCCACAAACTAAACAAACAGATGAAAAACAAAGTCATTGACATCTATCAGTCTGAAAAGAGTTACAAAAGCATTTCTAAGGTTTTGATAATCTAGCAAACAACAGTGAGAGTCATTATCCACAAATGGCAGAAACTTGGAAGAGCATTGAACCTTCCCCGGAGTTGCTGGCCTACCAATATTACTTAGAGAAACAACTCGTCCAGGAAGTCACAAGTTCATGATGACTTCATGATTCAACAATAAAAAAGAGACTACAAAAATGGGAGAATTCCAAGCTGGAAACCATTGCTGTATAAAAAGAACATAAAGGCTCACATTTACCAAAAAACATCTTGACAATCCCCGAGACGTTTGGGAACACTTGATTGCGTTTCCCACAGCTTGCAGCTAACCGTTGCTGCCAAGGGTGGCACAACCAGGTTTTAATTTTTTTTTTACAATATTAAAAGTTTAATTCGTGTTTTAACAAAGGGTGACCAGTTATTTTTTTCTAACCTTCTTCCCCATAATAAATGAAATCTTCATTTTTTTATTTACTCAGGCTTTCTTTACCTAATATTAAATATCAAACAATGTAATTGTGACAGATATTTAAAAAGAATAAAACAACAAAGGGGTAAATACTTTTTTCATAGCAACGTCCATTATTCCATATATTCAGTACACATTTTGTGTGTTTGTCTTTTGCAGCTTCTAAACATTACTATGTAGGGAAGCTTTAGCTTTTCTGCAAAGATTACCTTAACTCCTCTTCAGTATTGTAATATCAAACAGATACAGTACCTCCTCTTTGGCACCCTTTGGAAGACTTCACTAAGCTGCCTCCCTTGATCATCCTTGTAGTCTCTGATAGTGTTGAACAATTCATGGCATACAGCAATCTAAGAGGGGGTGGGAAAGCATTTAAAACTCCAATATACTTTTACTATGGTTTCAAAGGCACGTACAGATCACATCGGCCTTGCTAAAGTCAGGTCATGTAAAATACACACACACACACACACACAGGCGCATTTACCGTATCCACAGGAGGGACATTGGAGACTCTTTTTCTTTTTCTGCCACTTCCAGGAGTAGAGGAAGAGACATCATCGAGGTCTCCCCCTCCGCTCACACTGCTGGAGGGAGAAGTAGCTCGTCTCCGCTTGGAGCTCGCTGACATCGCTGGCTGGTTAAACAACAGGCTAGCCCACGGCTACAAAAACAGAGAAAGAAATAATAACGCCACTGTAAATTTATTTTCAATCAACTTAGTATAAAGAGGACAGTCGGTTTTTTATTCATTTATAAAGTCTAAAATGGAAAGTAGTACTTAATCAGATAACGTTAGCGTCGCTTGGATGTATGAAACAAAGCAAACAAACGAGCGGCAGTTAGCATGCTACTGCAACACGAGTAAATTAAAAACGATAAAGTTCTCCCCCAATAAAATACGCGCAAGCTGGGGGGAAAATAACAAATAATTTACATTTCAAAAACAAGTCTTACCAAAATCTCAGAAAAGTTAGCCGTAATTCCCTGAGCAAAAATGTTTAGCGGCTAACCGGCTAGCCAGTGTTGTTTGAAAACTCCTGCCCGGATGTTGAGGTTGTGTTTGGAAGGCAGAGGCAAAAGTGCCAACCGAGGCAGTGCTGACCCCTAGAGTCCAGCTGTAATACTGCACCGTGTACTATATTCAACGAACATTTTTACACGAATATGATTCATTGATTGACTGATTTCTAGTTCACGCCGATTTAAATCACAAGCCATACATTTATATGAATCAACACTGAAATACTAAAAGAAATTTCATATGGATCAAGTGGTTTTTCATAGTGGAGCTTCTGGAAGCATTACATAACAAGAAGCACATTCATGGGAAACAAATAACATTTAAAACAATCACAGAATTTATATTAAAAAAAATTGAATAAGAAATCACAATTGACCCAGGTGGGGGGTACACCCAGGACAGGTCACCAGTCTTTCACGGAGACAGACAACCATTTACACTTAGAATCATAAATTAACCTAACTCATGTCTTTGGACCGTGGGAGAAAGCCAGAGTACCCAGAAGCAACCCACGCAAACAGGCCCCAGCCAGTTAGGGATTCGAACTCAGTACTTTCTTGGTGTCAGGCAACAATGGTATCCACACCACTTCTTTGTGTTTTGACCTAAAGATTTGGTCAGGTTGAACCTTTTTCATGACTTTTTTTTTGGGGGGGGTCAGAGACTGCAAACCCACCCAGTTGTGTTTCATCACAAACTTGGCAACCAAAAAAAATTAAAGAAGATTAAAGAAATGCACAGAAATAAAACCAGGCAATGTGGTGATTTATGTGGAGAGGACACCTCCACTCCAATCAAAGTCACCTGAATCACCAGAGTACAAACATCATAACATGGAGTGGTAATGAGAACTAATATCTCAGAAGTCCCAAGCCCAAGAACCAGTGGACACAATGCATTCTGAGCTAGAACCATTGAGCAGAGTCTTCACCCTGTATGTTGTCCCTGTATTTTAACAAACATATGACATCAACTACAGAGGGATCAAGTTGATGAGCCATACTGTGGAGACAGAAGGGAAAGAGTTGTTAAAGCTAGGTTAGGAAGAGAGGTGATGATCAGCATGCATATATATATATATATATATATATATATATATATATATATATATATATATATATGCTTGCTTATATGCTTCATGCTAAGAAAGAGCAATCCAATGTTTGCTTTGAGAGTGTTGATACAGAAGAATAGAGAACGTCAGAACGTCAGAGGAGAGTCTTGATAGGTGGAGGTATCCTCTGGTGAGAAGAAGAATGAAAATCCATAGAAGAAAAACAGAAAATGTGTGTGAATAAGAAGGAGACAGGCTTAACAGTAAAGCTGTAAAAAGCAGATGTAGCGAAGGTAGATCATTTAAATACATGGGGAGAATGATCCAAAGCAAAGGGCAGTCCACAAGAGAGGTGAAGAAGAGAGTGCAAGTAGGTTGGAGTAGGTGAAGACAAGTCTCAGGGGTGATCTGTGACTGAAGGATAGCAACAAGAGTGAAAAGAAAGGTTTATATGTTTGATTGCAAAACCTGCTATGATGTTTGGTTTGGAGATGGTGGGATGTGAAAGAGCTAAAGATGCTAAGATTTTCATTAGGAGTGACCAGAGTGGACAAGCTTAAATATGAGAACACCAGAGGGACAGCTCGGGTTCAGACAAAGTTAGGGAGGGAAGGCTGAGATGTTTGGACATGTGCAGGGAAGGGAGAATGGATTTATGGGGTAAAGGATGTTGAAGATGGAGCTGCCAGATTCATGGATGTAGTGAAGGAGGACATGAAGAGGGCTGGTGTGACAGAGGAGGATGCGGGGGATACAGTGGGATGGAGTCAGATAATCTGCTGTGGTGAAGAGCTGAAAGAAGAAGCGTAACATATGACAAATCACATCTATGGTTACTGTATCCACAAGAAACTGAAAAAAAAACTGTACAAAAGTATAATGTAGTAGTTTGTTGTGAAAATTATAAATGGGAGTTAAAGAAGAGTTTTTTTCATTATGGTAATTATGATTACTAGAAGAAGTTGTGGTAATGGCATATTACTTGTACTTCAGCATCACTTTGTTTGAAAAGCACATTTAAACAAGTGCTTAAGACAAAAGAAAGGAAATAAAAAACACATAAAGGAACGGCACTCAGTGATGGTTTTTATAGTATTGGAGTAAGTGTTCAGACACTAGAGCTTTTTATGAGAGAGAATTTCACTTAGCTTTTCTGTGTTATTAAGGACATTTGTATTATAATGTATTGTGCTTGGATTTACAATGTTGGCTATGCAGTACGCCCAACCAACATTTATTTACAATGATACACTGAGAAGGACAACTCCCTGCCTTTTCCCAGAAATGGCGGGCTGTGTGCTACCATCCCTGTGGAGCTTTTTCTCCCTGTGATGTTCCATGGAGACTGGTTGGTGGAGTTCTCCGTATACGTTTACCAAGAATATACATTTAGATACTCAGTGATTGTCTTCTTAGTATGTGGACAGTATCCTGCAAGTGGTGATAAAAATAAAGGAATAACAAGCACTGAATTACGACATAAATATTAAACTAAAAAAGAAACAATAATCAAACTTCATTCAAGGGGGAACGATAAACTTTTAATGAGTGAGTGAGACATTTTATTTCTTCCCGGATCTTCTCACCTGCTTTTTGTTTGTCCACACCTTTGCATGTCACTTGGCTGCCAGGAAATGGTTTAAGTGTGAGAGTGCACAGAGCTGCAAAAGAAAGATGCTTGGTGCGGAAGGGAGATTTAATCCTCTGATAATTCATGCGTAAAATAATAATTCATCCTGGGGCCATTTTGCGTTTAAAATGTTTAGTCTGCTGTAGCTAAACCGGCTTCTCTGGCTGTGATTGATAATTTATTCAAACTGGGTTGTTATGACTTTCAAAAACTCTTGAAAATTTGCCTGAATCTAACTCGCACAGTGCTTAAGGAGGAGAATTATCTGCGCTATAGTATCGCCAAAAATAAAAACTCTTCAGCTGTAACAGACAGTCGCTCGACAGTCATAAGGTGAATCGCAGATCGCGTTGTTGAGGGAACAGATAGTGATTTTATGGTGCACTACGTCCATAGACGTCTGGCTTTCTTGACGTCAGGAGAAGTCGGAGCGGACCCAGCGCTGCGCACAAGCACAGCAAGCACACTCGCTCCCAGAGGGAAGAAGAACGCATCACAGCCACAGATCGCCATTTAGGTACGTTCCCTTTTCAGTTCAACATTCATTGCAGGCTTGTTTGCGTTGTGTTATTTTTATCTGTGAGACAAAGTGCCTTTGCTCCACTTCCTTGTCGCATGTCCGCAGCCTCCTGCTTAAACCTTAAGATGCTGTCTTGATTTGACTGCCGTACCCTTGAGCACTGCAGTATGGTTCGCACACCCACATCGTCTATTCTTCCTGTAGTCTATGATAGTTGCATGTTCACCACGACCCACGAAAAACGAGCTCGCTGTGGCATTAGAAGCATATCGCATCGTTTTTAATTTCCATTCAAACTCCTTGCTTGCTTGCCATTCACGCCCTGCAGCCCTGCAGCCTCTATTGTCAAACCCTAATCACTGGAATAGCCTACACTTTCCACTTCAAAGATCTCCAAGGATTTGTATATTTGTAGATACTCATTCTTCAGAGAAACCCAATTGTTTCAAGCGAAGTGTTAAATATAGCACAGGTCCCCCAGCTAGTGTCTGCCTACAACCTACTGACCATGTGTTTGTTTTTGCCACGGTATATGGTCGCTTTCTTGTGACAGCCTCTGCTGCACTGTTTGCCCTACTTTATTAGTGGTTTTTAGAACTGGAGAACTGTCATTTTTAGTGGTTTGTGGTTTCTGTTTGTAAACTTGTCCTAGGTTTGTTGCTAAAGGTTTGTTTTGTCGTGATTTATTTCTATTTCTTATCTCATTAATGTCTACATCTTAATAAGACATACCTTGGTCATCTAATTTGTCCTGTTTAATAAATTCAAACACAAGAGCTGTTGTAATTTTGTATTTTGTCATCATGCGCTTACTTCCAGCTTTTTTTCTTGTCATTCAGTGCAGCACACCATATAACCAGAGTGTAATCTAAAACAATTAAAAAACACTGAATATTTTTGTTTAATTTTCAATATTAAACACTGTAGGAATGCACAGATTGTATACAAATTCCTAAACATGTATATCTCCACTTTGCATTTAAATCTTTGCAAACATAAAAGTAGAAGAGAAAAAGTGGATGTTTTTTCCTTAAGAATTAAAAAAAAAAAAGTCTTAGAATGTAACCAAGTCACTAATTCCCCGAATTGATCATTTAATTTGTTTCTCTATTGAAAATCAATGCAGTTGATCTGAACTTAATTGTGTATACTCTGAGTCTTTTCCTTGATTATTTTTTTCCACAGCTGTAGTGTGGCGTTTCCCATCAGCATTGTAGGATGCCTCTTGGAGAGGATGGAAATGGATGGAAAAAGAAGACATCAGACATCAAAGAACATTACGACTTCAAAGAAGTGCTGGGAACGTAAGTAGTACTTACTGTTTAGTTGACAGATTTCGACTCGATGGCTGACTGGCCGAAACTTGCAAAGGCACTTCCACACCTTTTGGGAATATTTGGATGTCACGCTCCTTTTTGCTGTGTCTGCATTACACCAATACTGCTGAAATCTCAGCAACGGGAATGCCTCTATAACACTATGGATAACTAGATACAAAAACAACCATGTATGTTTAGAATTTGAATTAAATTTCCCTTCATTATTGGAGAGTCTATCATCACAAAGATAAAACCCATACAAGTACTGGTAGGTTTGTAAAGTCTGAGACATCATATAGTGAAGCTGGCATTTGTTGTCCATGCGCATTGTAACTTATGAGTACTTGCAGGTGACAGAGTGCATACGCATGTTGCATGATTTAATGTGGTGAAAGCAAAATAATGAGGATTAACACAGCCTGACATAGCCATTCTACCATATATTTCCACACCATTTAACGACTGTGTAGCACCTATCACTGATCTAAACCATGCTCTCAGGAAGGCAGCTACCATGGCATCACCAACTGATTTGCAACTGCAAGCTTCAGTGTTTTTACTATCCTCATTTTTTGCTGTTGTTGTTGTTGTTATTTGTTTGTTTTGTTTAGGTAGCAATGACCATATTTCAGCAAGAGGGTGGAGTTGTCATGGTAACAAGCAAACCATGTTAGTGCATTTGTTAGTTGTCAGATAATTCAATTAAAATGCTTCAAAAGGTATCAAAAGCAGAAGCACAGTGTAGTGGTCCAGTTCAGTGACTCCAACTAGTGGAGAAAGGGACCAGCAGATACCAATCGACTGCAGCTGCCTGTGTAAAAAATACAATTAAATGCAATAAAAAAAGCAAAAAGCAAATGTACTCTCTCGAATTGTTATGAAGGGAGAAACTATCCATAGAGATGAAAACACTTTTCGTACCAGAATGTAAAACAGACTGTTTAGTGCTTTAAATTTTGTCATTTTAACATGGAGTCTAATGGGACTGATTTGTTTTGGGAACTTGCCTCCAGTGGTCAGCAGAAGAACTGCAGTTTTCAACACAAACGTAAAAAAAACTTTTGGCTCCAGAGGTTAGTGCTTGAGGAGGATGTGAAATACTTGTAGGCTGTTTGTTCTGGGTTTCCTCTTTCCTACAGTATACATAATACATTTTCTCCTTTTATGAAAACTCTAAAGTAAAAAAAAGAAAGAATAAGAACACATTTCATACTAACATAAAATCAATGTAACTGGATAGATCCCTTTTATTTAAACCAGTTATGAAATTGTAATTTTCAGTATGACTTGTTACTCTTTATCCTTTTCATATGTGTCTGTGGGAGCTACTCCATCATGGCTGACAGGAGGATATAAGACTGTTGTATGAACTCCAAACTTGGGTAATCAGGAGAAGTTGGCTGTAACTGCTGACTGCAGTTTGCCAGAAAATCTGTTGAAGCTTGAGTCCAACCAGTCATGTAAAATCTGGCGGTGAATCATATTTCCCGCTGCCCTCATATTGACCCTGATTACATTTTGTTATTGCCTCATAGTCTGGAATTTGAAATACATTTTAAATCTTGATTTAATAAGTCTACCAAATTAATCTTCAACCAGCTGGGTTCAGGTTGCCTTGCAGTCTGTGATGGTGAAGCATGGGTTCATGCAGACCTGCATCTGCACCCTCCAGGGGGACAGGACTGAGCCCAGATGGTCAGGTGGGCACCTCTCCACCCCTAAACTGAGTACAAGTGACCTAGCACACATCCACCTGTGATGACACGGGTGTGCCATATGTAGTGTGGCTGTTTTCTCTCCTCTTGGAATCACACCTGCTTCCCCAGAGAGGCAACACAGAATCAGATATTAATGACTGCACAACTCTGGTCCCCATCCAAAACTGTGAGATAGCAGTGGGTAGATGACACTGTCTCGTTATCTAAAACACTGTAAGAGACAGAAAATCTGTCTCTCAGAGCTGTGCATGCTGTCTGTAATGCACTTTGACTGTATGTTTCAGATTTCATGACTGCTGCTTAATGCTCATAACTCCTGAAATGATTCTACCAGGACTCCACAGCAACTTAAAACAGTGACTGTTAAAGTATGATATTAAAGGTTATATAACTTGGATTGAAGTGAGTAAAATGCCAGGATGCCATGCTCTCTTATTCCAGAAAAAAACGAGAAAAAGAAAATGCTGTAGTAATATTCTTTCCCTCCTGTCACTATAGCTGGACCTAGCAGAGGGTAGAATTAATGTGTTGACGGAAAGCTCCTTATGCTCAGAGAAAAGATTACTGGGGAGCTTTATCCAGGAATTCAGTGTGTGAAGTTAATTGATTTATGTTGAAATATTATATTCAGATCCGAATAATCCTCACAGTTCTACCTCTGTTTGAAGTCCACTGGAGAACAAATTGTCCTCATGGTAGTGTTAGCAGATGGGGGAAAAGAAATCCCCCCTCTACAATTAATATACCTGCCTTGCTTTGGAGACTGTTTTTCACTTTTGTTATTGTCATGCTTTTCTCCTTCAACACTGTGAATTACCAAGAATGAAATGAATGAGACAGAGTTGTAGGGCACTATAGAGTCTTGGGATTCTGTTAGTGTAATGAAATTGTACACAAAATTGTACTTTTCCCAAAACAGAATATTTGGGTGTCATGCTCTTAAAAATTTGCCACTTTTTAGCCTCTTGGTGTGTTAAACTATTCATCGGTTTATTTAGGACACCTCCTGAAAACAGACAACTTGTTTCTGTCCAGAGGTAATGCGTTCAATCTACCAGTTTCTCCAGAGCACATTCACTCTAATCCTCAACACACTTTTTTTTTCATTTATTGACAAAACCCAAGTGTCATCGGATGATTAGATAAATTGTGTCAGGCAACCAAGTGAGACTCCATCAAGATACAGTTTTTAACACCTACCTAATCGGGGCTGGTTGGGGCTCATGTGGTGGCACGCTCTATCCCCCTCCCTGTTCCTAATGTATGACTGTGAGCCTAATTTATTTATGGGTCAATATTATCAGCTATTATTAGATATTTGATGATCTATTGGAATGTGTATTCATAACAGTTGATAAATTAAAATGTAAAAAGTGAGAAGAGACATGAGAAACAACTTTCAACCCTGTGATGAATGCTGACGTTGTGTTCTCATTGGCTCCATTTTTAGTCACCACCATGATTTGTATATGCACCAGCATATACAAAGACACTACATTTGTGCAAATTAATTGCATGCTGTGTGTTCAAATGTTTGTGCATGTTGGATGTTTTTCCCCCAGAGTTGGGGTCATTACTCAAAAAAGTAATGTATTACACATATCACACAGAATATTTTTAAATAAAGCAGTATGTTACTTAATTACTCCAACATGAACAGGTAAAAACGAAGCCTGCTGCCTGACTGCTCAGCAGTTTGTTTCCTGTTGAAGTTCAGGGTCTGGCTGCTGGGGTGGGATCAGCATTCACTCAGCTTTAACATCACTCTGGGGTCTTCGCTAGCTTACCGTTAGCATGCTGTCTGTGCAGGTGATTTCTAAGAGCAAAAGGTGCGTTAGCAGCATAATGTAGTTGTTTGCAATTTATACTTTACCATTGCACTCTTCTCCTTTTGTGCAGTCAAAACAAAATGTCCATAGCTCCACTTTAGACTGCACAACAACTTCCCTCCTCCAGCACACAAACTGAAATCAACTGATTGTAGCGTATTTGCTAGTAGGACAGATAGAAAAGCCGACAATGCATTCCAAGGAATCAAACTACTCAAACTGGTTCTTCATTCCCATCTCTAGATATATCAGAGTATCACATTTATAAATCATAAAGTGTCATGAAGTATCGATATCCATCTTAAAGAGCTTATATCAGTCAACCTTTACTTTGTGGAACTACTAATGTTAAAAGGAAGTAGCCTACATGAATGCAGAACGTGTTACCAAAGGGTCAAGGGTCAATCTCAAAGGGTCAAGGGTAAATCTTTCATCATGAAAAATGCAGTAAACAAATACAGATAGAATCTTTTTTGTTTGTTTGTTTGTTCCTGGAATTAATAGTCATAACTAGTAGACAAAAGTTCAGATTATATTTTGATACTTGTTATGGAGGTGTAACATGCGATGACAGTCTAGCTGACTCAAGTTTCTTCTGTGTTGGCCCTCTTTACCAAGAGTGTTTGTTTAAGATTTTAAGATGGAAGGAGAGTCCAGGGACCGAGGCATTGCTGTAGTTACTGTGGTTTATTACTGCCATTAATACTGAAAGCCTTCGCTTTTCTGTATCTCAGTTGTCCAAATAGATGTCTTTTTGTTTTACAGTGTGGATAAATGTCCTCTGAAATCACTTAATTTACTGTGTTACGCTGCAGCTTGACTTTAATCATGAACAGTGATAGTGTGCAGGAACATAAGTTCAGTTTATGAGTGCTGTGGACAGGGATTATACCCATGAGCTGGTAGCTTGTCTAACAGAAATGAGCTACACAGAGGCTACTTAACAAATCATTTAAACCACAAAACAGTAGTAAAATCAGTCTTAAGCTTCCACAGCAGAGTGATTCTGAAGTTTACTGCTGATGCCTGATTCTTCTTTTAGAGCCCCCGGTTAAGGAACAAGGTAATTACATGATACAGGTTTTAGAGGAATAATGCAATAAGTTCACAATCATAGTTTACACCTAAGCGATGGTATCTGACTCACTTTTGGAATACCCCTTGTTTCAATTAGTTTTAACATCAAGACCTAACTGACATTTTAAAAGGGAAGCTATTTGGCATAAAGTATGACTCATAAAGACAGGATAACAATAAAATGAGCCTTAATTTCAAATAAAACAAAGAGATGAGGCAGGTCAGCTTTAAGAACTACTTGTGCTGTAAAGGTGGATGATGAGTATAAATATTGTGACTGTGCAGTACTCAGAATCACTGGAAAGCACTTGTGCTGGTTAGTTTGTTTGAAGAGAATAGGAGACATACACATAACTCTAGCAGTGTGAAGGGAGAACGTACAGTTGTACAATTGTTGGTGAATAGTCCACTCCACTCCCAAGTGGTGGTGGTGGTGTGAATGTATAAAGATATTTTTGCAATGCGAAAAATGGATCTAGAGATAATTTTGAATTGGATTGTACTATATATCCACAGAGATGCAGTCTTCTTTTACACTCTCTCAAGCCCACACACACACACACACACACACACACACACACACACACACACACACACACACACACACACACACACACACACACATTATGGATTGGACTAAAACGGGAATGGTTTTTTTGGGACTTTGAGGCGTGTTGGGTTTGAAGTGAGTATTTTGTATCAGGTGAGATCGATAGGCTTACGGGTCCTTGTAGATGTTTTCAAAAAGGGCAACAGTTTTTACTGATTGTGAAGCTATCACCTAAAATAAAAAAAGAACCTGATAAAAGTAATTGCCACAAAAAATTATATTTTTGAACTAAGGAACTCTCAGAACTTAGAAAAAGTATTCATTCTTAAGTAGCAAATACTTAGACCCGTATGTGACAACCTGTGTTCAGTGAATATATAGTGTTAGTGTACAGTTAGGGTTACCATCTATGATACTTAGAACCCAGGGGGTTAAGGCTGCAACTTTATGTTGCAACTGTATGAAGTCACTGGCTTAAGACTAAAACGGTGCAAATACACTCACTGGCCACTTCATTAGATACAGCTTGTTAGAAGCCTTGGTTTTAACAAGGGATTATTTGAGTTATAGTTACCTGCATATCAGTTCTGCCCATTGTCCTCTGACCTCTGGAAACAACAAGGCATTTTCACACAGAGAACTGAGGGTCACTGGATATTTTATTTTTCCTGACCAGTCTCTGGAAACTCTGTTTTCAGATTGTTGTGTGAGAAAATCCAACTAGATCAGAAGTTTTTGAAATATTCAGATCAATCAATCACCATCAATCAGACCATGTTCAAAGACACCTTTCTCCTCCTTTCTGATGCTCGATTTGAACTCCTGCAGGTCTATATGCTGCCTATGACATTTGTGTTAACAAAGTATTGAAAAGGTGTACCTAATGAAGTGGCCAATGGGTGTATATATGTGCAAAAGCCTTCTCTTGAAACCTGTGTAAAAATACATAGAAATAGCATGTAAGGCAATGACAGAGTTTGTACCGTGTTAATGCCTCTACAGATGGCTACAGACATTCACTGTGCTTCCTCTCTTATTATCTGCAACCAATCACCAACGGAAAATTTTGATCCGACCACTTTAAAAAATTAACAAAAAAATGAGGGGTGGCTCAAGACTTTTGCACAGTACTGTATATGTACAAAAATGAAAGCATGTGTGTGTGTGTGTTGTACAGTACAGTGATACCACTAATTAGAGTGAAAGCAATGCGAGACATTGATATGAGAATGTGTGAATCAATATTTGTCCATTTAGACAGCTGGGCTGATAGTGTCATCACCAACTTGTGTTTTTTTTTTGTGTGTGTGTCTATCTATCTATCTATCTATCTATCTATCTATCTATCTATCTATCTATCTATCTATCTATCTATCTATCTATCTATCTATCTATCTATCTATCTATCTATCTATCTATCTATCTATCTATCTATCTATCTATCTATCTATCTTCTTTTACAAGATGTCTTATTCTAACTGCCAAGATGACAGATGCATCAGTTATGAGTCTTGAGTCCAGTGACTCATGTGAAATGTATTTATTTTAGTTTCTTAACAGCGAGTTGATGCACATGCCAGGATTATTTACTGGCATTAAATACATTTCCATTGTATGTTACCAATTGCTGGTTAGATACAGAAACAATGTTTTAATCAGAGACTGAAAAAAAGAAAACCTTACAGCTGGATGAGAACATACAGCCCCATTTTTGCGCCTGTCCAGGGTTAAAATACACAGCACTCCACATATTCTCATTAGTTTAGAGCAACAGCTACAGTAGCTTCCTCTGTGTTCCTCTCCAAAACCCATTGAGAGTCCACCCCTACTATGTCTCCAAGGAGAAATGAGCAACTGGATGGTTAATTACAGTGTGTCTCATGGCAACAGTGGGGAAGTGTGTACATGTGTGTGTATGTGCGTGTTTATATGTACATCTATGATGATCCTTTTCTGGCTCTGTCGTCTGCTCTGTCATTCTGTCACTCACAGATCTGTGCTGAAATCACGCAGTCATATTGTTTTAAGAACACTTTCGACCATTATACAGCCTCATAGTTCTGTTACAGCTAATGATATTTTATGTTTACACATGTTAAATTACATTTTGGATAATATATTTTTATATTCTTTTATGTATATTCTTTTTCCATTCTTGTCTCAGCCTTTACTGTAGTACTAAGAGACTGACTTTTTTCAGTCACATGACATTGTTTAGAGCAAAGTGAATAAACTGTGGGATTGAACTCTCAATTAGGCAATAGTGATGAGAGGTGGGCGATACAGCTTGAAAATTATATCATTATATATCAAGGAAATCTGTGACTATGAAATCTATGATAATATAGAAAAAAACCTCAACAATGTTTCATCAGTAATTGCAGCTTGCAGGCAGCAGTATTTATCAGTGCAAACACAATGAAGAGCACTTCCCATCCTTCTTTTCCAATGAGGTACTGTCACTGATGACAGACTACCTAATTCAAAATGTGAATCTATTCCCACAAGGTGCTTGCAGTAGATGCACCATTATAGTACAATAGTGGTGACACAGCATTATTTCCAGTGACACAGCATAAATCCCATGTAAGCACAAAAAGTAGCCTAGGTCATGTTTTTCACTGAAATTTTAAAGTAAACGTACTAAAAAAAACTGCTTGACAGAATACCTAGCAACCTAGCATTGTAACTGTTTAGTAGTCAGTAAAATATTGTTACATAATAAAGCTGAAATCGAAAAATATTTTCTACTGGAGATGATAGTTAGGTTGACATTGTTGCTATCTGCTAGAATCACCTCCTCATGAATCTTTAAAGCTTGGTTTTTTGTTTTTTTTCCGCCTCAAATGGTGGAACAAGTTTTTTTCCGCTTTTAGTGGGAACAGTTGTTTTTGTTTTGTTTGTTTGCATATTTTGCAAAGCATTGCATTTTATGTACTTAGTCTTCACTGGGGACTGACTCCATGCTCTCACTCTCGGACATGCCTGTGCTAGTGCCATTGTTGTTTGCTCCCTACTGTGAGAGGGTGTTTTTAAATGTACTCCAGTAATATTGTATGATAAGGCACAGCCCTAATGGTCCAGATGGTAGCTATAACTGCTAAAAAAAAACTGATAACATTTTAAACCCAAACCTGAGCTGGCACGTTTTTCTGTTCAGGAAAGTAAAACTTCAAACTTAAAAAGTAAAATTTTAATTTGCAAAGTAATAAAAAATATCGATCTTCTTTACTGTTTTTTCCTTTCCTTTTTTGTAAAACAGTAAATGAGAAAATTCATAGATAATAACAATAATTACATTTTTCCATTAAAATGTTTCACATAAAAACGTGAAAAAATATATTTTTGTAATTACCAGTAACTTTAATTTACAGCGGCTGTGGCATTAACCTTACCTTTGGTGGGATCTAATAATTTGTTAAGCACTGTATGTATTTATGTCTTTTAATCTTCATTTGTTGTTTATTGTTTTTTATGGCTATTGTATTGTGCTGATATTTTGCTGTCTGATATTATAGCATTTTGAACAGTACAGATTTGCACTCTGCACCTATAAAAAGTGATGATTTTTCTTTCTTGTTGTTTCACTGTTTTGTCAGTCACTTTGGTGCATATCTCAAATCACTGCAGAACAATTACTGGTGGTGTTTCTTATCAAAAACACACAGTAGTCTGCACACTCAAAATCTTTATCAGTACAAAGTAAACAGACTTTAGCTGTCAGTGTAACAGTGAATTCTGTGTTTTGTGACGTAAACTGCACTGTGGGTTTAAAGGCAATGATTGAAAATCCACAAGGTCACACTTTTCCAGTACAACAGTACACATTACAGCATATGGGTGACTGGACAAGATTCACATTTATACCTGTGTAATTTGTGCTGCAATTTGCTAACAGATCCTATTATTTTGATATGGAAAATAAAAAGATAAGACTCTTTCACAGCCCTTTATCAGAATCGGTCACAATGAAATTCTGTTATTTCGGCATGTTTTAACTTGTTCAAAAGGATTGACACCTGGGTGCTTTAGAGTTAGTATAGAAGGAGCTGTTCTATACAATTTGAGCTGCATTACACAAGCATTTAATAATGTGGGCAGTTAGTATTAATGTCCACAAATGTGCCAAAGCTTTAAAAGGAATGAGCCCTATGATGTGTGCGGTAATGTGGAAGTTGAACAGGTAGTTCTAAGAATTTCAGAGAAATGTATCAAAGCAAGGAAGTGTGTAAATGCCATTTATAAAGTTGATGAGGCAGTTCTTATACAATGTAACAGTACATTTCAGACACATGTTAAAATGAGATAATACTGCCTACATTTCCATGAGAAAGACACGTGATCAAATTAGGATTTCCATAGGTCTCTCTCCCCCCTGAGGTGTTGATTGCCTTACTTTCAATAATCCCCATAAAGTTAGACAGAGTTTTACTGACCGATAGTGTAAGTTTAGCACTCTTGACCCTCTGATGAAAGCCTATGTAGCTACAAATGCTGCAGGCTTAAACATATTAAAATGCTTTCAGGGGTCGATGAGAAATGGACGTTTATGCAATTTTGCTCTGAGACTATTTTAAGGACGTTTTAAAAATGAAACCAGAGATGTGTGTTAGAATTGGTTGCTTTCTTGTGCATCAGCTTCACTATGCAAATGTTTCCAGTGCTTTGGTTCGCTGAGCACAAGATGGCCACGGTGCAAAGCCATCTCAAGGATTACCACGGATTCAGGCAGAGCATTTATTATGGAGAGATGACAGAAAAAATAGAAGAAGAAGAACATTACATCAGCTTTGTAATTACATATTAATTAACTTTAAAAGCAGAAGGAATATAAAGCGAGCAATTATTATTTAAGATTTTTATTAAAATCCAAACATTTTCAGTTTTGGCTCAAAAGATGACGTATTCTAAAACTTGAACATCAAACATCCGTTTGTGTTTTGAGTGACAGTGTTGCTTCGCACACATGGAAAGGATCCCTGTGGTTGCTAACAATGTTGGTGCATTCAGGTCTCCTCCTGAGCTCCCTCCCACGCTCCTGTGGGGAGACTGTGTAAATACAAACTATTCTGCCTCTCATCATCACCAGACCGTAATCTATAATGCAGTCTAGTCTCCCTCAGATACAGCTACACTACATTTACTCTATCTATTATTGAACATCGTTTCCTTTTTTAAAACAACTTCTCTTCCCATCTTTCTACGTGACTGTTGCATCACCTCCCGAGCCTTTTCTCGGCCCCCCAAAATCCTCTTGGTAATGCCACCGTTGTGAATTATTCATCTAAACATCGCTCTCTCACGCGCACACCTTTGCAACACAAACACAAACCCTGATGGTTTGAATGCAGTGTATGAGGTCTGGTGTGGTTAAGTGGTAAATTAAACATTGGTGTTTTCATAGCACTTTTCCAGGCCTATTGACCGCTCATGCATTAATGCACAAATACAGTGCCTCATTCAGTGCGTGCAGCCCTTTATCAATCACACTCTCAGAGAGGGAAATTCATTTTCATTATTTTGCACAAGGACGGAACAACATGCACACCAGAGGAGCTGGGGTTCAAACCACCAACCTTCCAGTTAGCAGAACATATAAGAAGAAATAAGAAGATTGCACCAAAAACCTGTATATTCAAACATATATAGTTATTTTTTATTTATTAGAGCTTATAAGCATGAATGTTTTGTTAAAAAAACAAAACAAAAAACAACTCTTCATGTGTTATTCTTTCATGTCACACTCTCTAGGCATCGTGGCACAAAGCTTTCTGATTTTGTCCGTTTCAGTCCACACGTCTCTCAATTACTGTCTGATTGGTGCATGTACGCTTGTGTGTGTTTTAGGGGTGCTTTCTCCGAGGTGGTTCTAGCAGAGGA
This sequence comes from Mchenga conophoros, assembly GCF_057382185.1. Classification (NCBI taxonomy): domain Eukaryota; kingdom Metazoa; phylum Chordata; class Actinopteri; order Cichliformes; family Cichlidae; genus Mchenga; species Mchenga conophoros. The sequence goes on from NC_140530.1 coordinate 25,198,154, forward strand.
AAAGAGGACTCAGAGGCTCGTGGCCATTAAGTGCATTCCCAAGAAAGCGTTGGAAGGCAAAGAGAACAATATCGAAAATGAGATCGCAGTACTACACAGGTGAGGCCGCTGGAGTTGCTCGCGATGCATCGGCTGCTGCTTTGTGTCCAGCTGGAAGGATCAATCAGTGCAGCCTGGTACTACAGTGCATATACATCACTCCAAAATATATGCAAGGGGTCAATTGAATGGGTGACTAAATGCATGGTGTCAGTTGAAACAGTAGGATTGTGCACCGGAAATGTCAGGAGTAAAGAAGATAGACCTATTTTTAGTGTCCCTGTTGCCAGGGCAACAGCACACAGAGGCGGAGATGGTGTGGAGTTCCCCGCAGCAGTGTACTGAAGAAAGAGAAAGAGACATAGAGGGAGGAGAAGTGGAGAGGGTGGGGTGGGGGGAGTATTATAGAGGGAGAATGATGTGAAAGAATGGGAGGAGTGGACAGAATATTTAAGTCAGAATGAAATAAATAAGAGAGACATGAGAGTGAGGGAGATGAGGGAAGTTTGAAAAAAATGATCTGAGAAAAGACAGAGGGATTCTCTCACCCTACGAAAAGTCACATTAGCCCTTCTCAGCTGCTGTTGTGTTAGTGATGCCTCATATGCTTTCAACTTGACTCAGCAGCCGAGAGAGATGCTCAACCTTCTGTTGGCTGGTTCATAACAATAAGCAATCCAAATCAATGTTTTAAGAGACTAACATTTGTTATAACCATGCTATTAGGCCCTATAAGTGTTTTTCGTTCATTTCTGCAGGTGCAGAAAAGAGTCAAGAGGTAATCTGTCTAAAACTTAGCTGTGATTTTTCTGGGAGGCTGTCACATTTTCTATTTTTAGGGAGCAGTGTAAATACCTTGTTTTAACCTGAGTTCACCATTGTACACATCAGGGAAAAGAGAGAGCAGCGCTCACTAAAATGGGAATTATGCAGCAAGAATGCCATCTGGTGACCAATTAAATATAAACGTTTGGTGTTTGGTGAAATGTGACTTGTTTAAAAAAAAATGAACGAATTAAAAAAAAAAAAAACCAGATTTCTGATGATTTCTGTTTGTGAATTTTCAGAATCAAGCACCCCAATATTGTTTCGCTGGAGGACATCTTTGAAAGTACATCCCACCTTTATCTTGTCATGCAGCTGTGAGTTCTCCTTCCTCATTGCTTTCACACTGCCAACTGCACAACACAAGATACACATGCCTCTCATATTTTTCTTTAAAATAGCCTGGAAACATTTGATTTTGTTCTGTTAATTTAGAGAAAACAAATCAGGAAAAAGCTTCTTTTTAAAAAAAATCTGTTACATATGGCATTATGTAACACCTCAAATTTGACAGTGTATCATATTCGTATTAATATATGTCATTTCAAATGTTCAAACTCATGAAATCACTAGCAGGATGAAGCAGTCTTACGTAATTCGGACAATTTGCTAAAATTCAGTAAACCGTTGGAAACGACAGTAATAATCATAAAAGAATAAGATAATAGATTTTTTTTAATTTAAACAAATTTAAGCTCATGTTGAAGAGAAAATCACTTCTAATATTTGCAGTACTGTAGAGACTCTTTCCCCTGATTTTGTTTTACTGACAGGGTGTCTGGAGGTGAGCTCTTTGACAGAATTGTGGAGAAAGGTTTCTACACGGAGAGAGATGCCAGCCAGCTCATCCATCAAATCTTGGATGCAGTCAAATACCTCCATGATATGGGGATAGTCCACAGAGACTTGAAGGTATCTTAATTCAGCAAAAGACAGAGATATAAAAGCTCAACCTGTCTTGCAGTTGGCTTGTTTTTCTTTCTTTTCTCTTTTTTTTCTAACCTTCCTCTTTGATCTTTCTTCTTGTCTCTGCAGCCGGAGAATTTGCTGTATTACAGTATGGATGAAGACTCGAAGATTATGATCAGTGACTTTGGACTGTCAAAAATTGAGGGGGCGGGCAGCGTCATGTCCACAGCCTGTGGTACTCCTGGATATGTGGGTGAGGCATTCAATTTTCTGGTCTTCTCACGTCCCCCCTTCTCTTTCATGTGAGCTTAGCACTAGCTGTTTCAGCTGATATCCCCTCTTTATACTCTGCATTGTGAGAGGCTCTTTCATCCACTATTGAGTCAACTGCAAGTGTTTCAGAAGTGCTCTCTACCTGTTTAACATGACCTGGCAGATCACATAGTATTACTGAAAGGTCAAGATTACTTGAATTCATCCTCACCGCTGCTCTGTCTCTATACTTTCTCACTCTGTGAATGTTGACTGCAGCTCCTGAGGTGCTCGCTCAGAAGCCATACAGTAAAGCAGTGGATTGCTGGTCCATAGGAGTAATTTCTTATATTCTGTAAGTCACAGTTTATTTATCCCTGAGAAGTATAGAGAGCGTTTGGAGGGGGTTTCTTGCATTAAATAAAATCCAATGTCGTTTCTACAGCTTATGTGGCTATCCTCCGTTTTACGATGAGAATGACGCCAAGTTGTTTGAGCAGATTCTGAAAGCAGAATATGAATTTGACTCTCCATACTGGGATGACATCTCAGATTCAGGTAACCATGAAATGTCTACTACAAATACAGATTAAAAAAATACATAAATAGCAACAAATGAGATTATTATTTGTACATGAACTTAAATTTCGTTGGCAGCCAAAGACTTCATCTGTCACCTGATGGAAAAAGACCCTTTGAAAAGATACACATGTGAGCAGGCGCTCCAGCATCCATGGTAGGAAAGCTAAAATACTGGATCTATATGTAGCTGCTATAATGTCATAAGCAGCAGTCTGAAAATGTTTTCAAGTTTTTATTTATATATTTGTTATATTTTATTTTTTAAATTTTTCTGGTTTCTCAGGGGTGACATTTCGGCTTCTTTAATATCGCAAGATACAACAATCAATCAGTTATTGACTGCAATATTGTTTATTGTTTTTTCTTACTGTCAGTGTGCATATAACTGATTGCTTTAGCTGACTCATCTCTTTGATTGTGCATTGTCAGATGTTTGGGAAAAGCCCAAAGAAACATTTCTACATTGCAGATCAGCAGATCAGTGTTCTACAGATTGGCTTATGCTTCAGTGAAGTAATGCTTAGCCATGAATGATGCTAATTGTTTACAATATGATGTCTCAGTCATGTGCCTAAAATTCCTGTAATTTCTCCAATTCTTGGTGACTTTCAGGATATGTGGTGACACAGCTCTGGATAAGAATATCCACGAATCTGTCAGCGCACAAATCAAGAAGAACTTTGCCAAAAGTAAATGGAAGGTCAGTTCCTCGGCTGAATCACGCAGCACCCTGTGGGAAGAGGTGTATTAAGATTGCCAGGAGTTTCATTTTGTACGGCTTAACTGTTTTCCTCCTTCAGTAGCTGTCAGACACAGAAGGTTCTTACTATTTTTTTTCCCCTTCCACTCTTCCCTCTCTCCATGTAGCAAGCATTTAATGCCACAGCAGTGGTGCGCCACATGCGGAAGTTGCAGCTGGGCACTAGTCTCGAGGGACCCAGTCAGATTACTCCCACCAGCCCCTGCCATGGACATCTGCTCCCAGAGGAAGAGGAGGAGGAGGATGACGATTTGGGGAATGGCGAGGAGGAGAGCTGTAAGTTAGCAGTTCACAGTGAATGAACATATGGAAATTCAATTTTTTCCCAGGAAAATTTAGGTGATTCAAGGTGTATGTTTTTAGAAATTGTGTGAATTTTCATGTCAAAGGAGATGAGTTTAACATGTATATAATAATATCATAGTTACTGTAATTATCAGCTGCAATTAAACCAAAAACAAACTATTTTATTTTAGACAAAATTTCTTCCTTATTTAGGATAGCCCTAAAATGTAAGTTCACAATAATTTATGATGTTTGCGGTAAGGTTTTCAGTCATACAACCACACTGATTTGTCATGAGATGTGAATCTGGTACAATTGGAAATCTTGCCTATTTCTATCATCAGCCCAATATGATGTGGGTGTAGAATTAGGAAGAGGAGCTAGCTGGATTAGGCCAATTTACACTTACTTTGAACAGACAGACTCAAGCTCTTACACCAACCATGGATAATCTCAGACCCCAGAATAATCCGTGCTCTGCTCTAACATCCAGTGTCTAACTACGAGGATGGCCGTCGTGGAAGCAATGAGGGCAGCACGGATCGGGACAGCCTGAGAAGCTGCACCTACTGCTGCAGGCCAACTAGTCGGATCTGAGCACAACCTAATAGTGTTGTCATGTCACATCGAATCCCTGGAGCGCCCAGAGCCCGCCGACCCGCTGACCCGCCGACCCGCCCAGTCTGGCCAGGAATGCAGAGCAGCTATCAGGCACGGTCCACCAGAGTACATCCACAGCCAGCAGGTCACTGTTACAGTGCAGACAAAACATACATTTCCTTTGCCTGGGAAAAAAAAGAAAAAGAAAAGATAAATAATAATTTTTAAAAAAGAAAAAACTTCATGAGTGAAGATTTACAAGTTTTAATTGCATTGCATTAATGGTAAACAAAGCTGCTTCAAGTAGGCATGGCTCTTTTAAAGGATCTTGCAATATGTTGGTCCAGAAACCCTCCGCCAATACTCCTCCACCACCACCATTAAAGCACGCTGCTGAAAAAATCTAGGTGAATGTGGCCATTGACATTTTGCTAGTACTATAAGTGGTTGGCTTCAGGAAGGGCCTAGAGTTTTAATCTGTGATGAGATAAAGGTATTCTCTTTGATTACGTATCTCTTATATTATCTGTCATCTGCAGTACCTCTAATCGCAGTTACAATGGGCGTCCATCTGGACCACATGCTAGACATTTCTCGCAGCCTTCTCCAAAAATCTGGCCAGACAGGGGGGAAAAAAGCTAATGAAAAGAGTACTGAAAGCTCCTTCTGCATGTCTTTATACTCTTCACCCATCAATATGACTCAGTCTAGTCATCGACCAAGTAGCTGTTTAGTTAAATCTCAAGCTGTGTCTTCACTGCTGATTTCACCTGCCTATCTATTTCTGTTTGGTTAACCCCTTTTCCCCCCTCACATTGTCACTATTTAGTGTTTCTGTCTTTAAAAAAAAATAAGTATTCACTTCTTTTGTTTAAAGCCTATTTGCAAAGGAGATAATTGAAAGTGAAGGGTGATTCTGGGGTTATGGACTCTATTCTGGCTCAGACTGGGTTTGTGAAGGGTCATTCTGACCTGAAGTGTCTGCATGCTTTTTGTTAGGGAAAACACTGAAATGTACGAATATCAAAAGGAGACTTCTTTGTTTTTTTTTTCTTTGTTTGTTTGTTTTATGGCTGTTCTGTTATCTGAGGCTCAAACTGAGATCCCCAAAAGTCTGGAAATCACAGTAATCTCACCTTCCTCCATTGGCATTCGTCATGTTAGAAAAAGCATACAGAGAATCCACAACAAGTGGGAAGAAAACAAACATAACCATATCATGTTCATCCTCCCTGTTTTGTTTCTGACAAAGTGTCTAAATGTCCGCCGGCTGTCAGTCTCGAGGTCTGGCTCCAGAGGGATCTCAGTCTGCGCGCTCTGCCTGCTTTGTGCTGTGCACCTCTAGTGGAAGAAGTTTTGGTCTACTGTTTGCATGACCTGGTTCAATATGTTTACATGAATGATGATCAATTAGTATAAACACACATGATTATTATTACTCTGTTGTACTGAAAAAAAAAAGATGTAATACTGTAATTTTGAGATATATAATGTGAAGTGAGTAACACCAGAAGTAATGTTGTTAACAGAATACAACACAGCACAGTGGACTTATCATTTGCATTGACTGTGATGGTCAAGTCTCTACCTGAGTGACAATTCTCCTGTACTATGTTTATTTCCATCTGGACTCTCTTTTAATCGTTCTGGTTTTTTTTGCTTTTATTACTTATGTTGAATCTCTCCAACAAATCATTACTAGCTGATATCTAGACAGTGATAGGGGAAAAAACACATCAGTGCCATTGTGTGCATCACCTGTCTGCCAGTGTACAAGCTTTGTTCCTCCAGAGCAAAAGGCCCAAAATACTAAAGCCATACAGGGAAATTGGAATGCTTTACTAAAGATACAGATCAAGCATGTCATCATTTTTTAAATGTATGACTCAGGTGAAGGACGGCCTTCGAGAGATTTAAAACAGAAAAGGAGTGTGACAAAGCATTTTCCCTCCAACAGCTTGCTAGAATTACTTAAATCCTGACACTTGTTGTGTTGTGTTACATTAGTACGCAAGCAGTCCACTTTAGTTGAATTTAAACCTGTTTATTTCCCCCACTCGTATTATTATTTCCCCTCATTTTGTTATTGATACATATAGTACAGTAAAAGAAGGCTATCACTCTGGATTTACATGACTGTAATTGTGGAAAATATGCAAACTGTGTTTGAAGGGCTTAATGTTAACTGTAAGATAGCCAGTGTTGATGACTTTGAGAAACTGGCTATTATATGTTTGGTAATGACCTTCTGTTCAACCTTTCCTGGGATTTGTTTCCACTTGGCTGTGTTTTTTAAAGCTTATATTACCCATTACAAACACATCTAAATTCATAAAGAAACACGTGTATATTATATATATAAATATAAATATAAGTATATATTGTATATCCTTTTTTGTAAAAGCTGTTTTGAGCTACAAATGTATGGATGCAATGCATCATGGGTTATTGAACAAGATGTAAGAAAATAAGATTTGTACCCACAGAGATATGATTGCTGAAACTGAAATAAAACTTCCTTGTCTATGCATTGTGTGTTCTGTCATAATATAATAACCAGGTTTCTGAAAGATTTCAGGTGAAACTGTAGAAATGTAAAGTGTGCTGATTCCAAATAGTCTGCAAAAGGCAATGCATTCACTTTTTTAAATGCGGTGCTTCTTAACTCGCCAATCTCAATACTACAAAATTACAACTTTTAAAATAACCACGATCAAATTCGTTTGATTAAAAAGTATTTAAAGTATATTTCATATCTACAGATCTAGAGTAATTGTCAGTGGTAACATTAATCACAAATGTACATGTTTGCTCGTCTAGTATACAGTATGTATGGTATGAGGTTCTTCTTTCAGATAATAATATGAATGTCAAAAATTCTGCACACAGTAAGAATGTAGATAGAAAGCATGTAAAAAATGTTTTATTATGGATTAAATGGACAAAATAAACACCTAATAAATTGTGCTGCTGGAGAAAAAAGAATCAACAATGTCTGTATACAATACAATTTTTTATAGTTTTCTTTTTTTACTGAACGTTTTGCTCTAAGTCACATTTAACCAAAGTATTGAGAAGAAAAACAAAAACACAAAAGACACTATTCACAGTGATGACGTGTCTCCACTTGACCAGAAGGTGTCGCCTCGATCATGAGCATTGAGCTGTATTATCTATCTATTCTATTTATAGCAGAAGAATCCTTCACCAGGTCAGTTATTCCCAACAGTCAATTGCACCGACTGTGAATACAAAACACACACGTAGTTATAAAACGGTCACACTTCTTTTGCCCTTGTACAGGGCACTGCAGTCTTCCTCAGTCTCTCTTTGACTTGGATGAACTCTGGTTCTTCTTGTTTAACTTTCTGATCTTTTTCCAGCTGTGGAGAAAAGAGAAAACAACTTAGAAATGACACAAATCATATAAACTGTAGTGAATTACCTAAATACATTCATGGAATTAAGCTTAAGTACATTTAACTGAGTGCAGACATAATGTACACAGTGTATGTGCTCTCATTGTTTCCTTCTTATGCATGAATTTAGTAGAATTCAGAGGCGAAGCCTTTACTCAGTATGTTGACTTTACACAATTACATTTATTTGACAGGCAGAGATTCTATATATTTTACAGATTTCATGAACTGTACTGAAAAATAACCTCCATCTCTTCTGGCTGAAAGAATTACATTTACACATTTAAAAGTGCCTTGTTATTGTAACACCAAGACTATAATACACCCACTGTGTCTATTTCTTTTTTCTTATTTTCCTTTTGCAACTGAGTCCTTTGTTTAAACCTTTTGCAGGATCTTTTATTTGTGACAAAATATTTAAAAAAGGTCATATTGATATTTATATTGCATAACATTGCATAGATATGACATATTTGAAATCATCAGTGATTACTGATTCACTGTTAGGCCATGTAGCTAGAAGCTAATGCTAAACAAAGGTAAACTGTCCAGCAGAGAAACAGATTTGTTGCGCTATTGGACTCCAGAGTGGACTAGACTGCCCTCAACTGGCTGTATGCAGAACAACTTAATGTTCTGTTTCTTTATATTTCCATGATTACAGAAAACATTATTGTTAGGTACACCTTGCTAGCACTGGGTTGGACCCTCTTTTGCCTTCTGAACTACCTTAGTCCATCATGGCACAGACTCAACAAGGTGCTGTAAACATTCCTCAGAGATTTGGCTTCCTATTGACATGATAGCATCACACAGTGGCTGCAGATTTGTCACATCCATGATATGACTTTTTCCATTCCACCACATCCCAAAGGTGCTATATTGGACTGAGATATGGTGACTGTGGAGGTCATTTGAGTACAGTGACATGACATGGTATGTTATCCTGTTGGGGCATCAGAAGATGAGCACACTGTGGTCATAAAAGAATGATTATGGTCAGTAACAGCACTCAGATAGTCTGTGTTGCTTAAATGATGCTCAAAGTGTGCCGAGAAAATCATCTGCACTCCATTACACCACCATCAGCGGGCTGAATCATTGATACAAGGCAGGATGGATCCCTGCTATCATGTTGTTTATGCCAAATCTGACCCTATGACCAAAATGTTGTAGCAGAAACCAAGATTTTCTGTTGAGTACATGGAAATTGTAGCCTCAGTTTCCTGTTCTTTGCTTGATAGGAGTGGCACCCACCATGGTCTTCTGCTGCTGAAGCCCACCTGCTCCAAGGTTTGATGCATTCAGTTATGCTCTTCTCCATACCTTGGTTGTTTGAGTAACTGTTGCCCACTCTAAGCTCGAAGCAGTCCACCCATTCTCCCCTGACCTCTCTTTTTCATTCTCTGCAAACCTTAGAGTTGTGCAAGAACATCTGAGCAGATTAGCAGTTTCTGAAATACTCAGACCACTCTGCCTGGCACCACCCACCACACCACATTCAACGTCACTTGAATCAGCCTTCTTCCCTGTGCTGATGCACGTCATCAGGTTGTCTTGATATCTACATGCCTAAATGTACTGAGTAGCTGCAATAAGAAGGTGTACCTAACAAAGTAGCTGGTGAGTGTGATATACCTGTGTATGTGTAGTCAAGTCAAGTCAAGTTTATTTATAGAGCACATTTAAAAACAACCAAGGCTGACCAAAGTGCTGTACAGTAAATACAGATAAAAATACAATAGAACACAATTTCGTAATAACACCTCGCTGATAAAAATAAAATAAAAATATATAAAACAAATAAATTAAACCTTTCTAAAAGCCAATGAAAAGAGGTGAGTTTTAAGAGCGGTTTTAAAAGTTTCTAGGCTTTTGGAGAGTCTGACGTGAGGAGGTAAACTGTTCCACAGTCTGGGTGCAGCCACAGCAAACGCCCTCTCTCCCTTTGTCTTTAATTTATACCTGGGAACATCTAAAAGCATCAGGTCGGCTGACCTCAAAGATCTCCTGGGGCGATAAGTTCTAAGGAGTTCTGACAGGTAAGAAGGTGCAGTGCCATTTAAAACCTTAAAAGCCAGCAATAAGATTTTAAAATCAATCCTAAAGGCAACTGGGAGCCAGTGGAGAGAGCAGAGAACCGGAGTGATGTGGTCTCTTTTTTTTGAACCGGTCAACAGGCGAGCGGCAGCGTTCTGCACCAGTTGAAGGCGATGTAGACAGGAACGATCTAGGCCAGCATAGAGGGAATTGCAGTAGTCTAGCCGTGAAGTAATAAAAGCATGGACCACTCTTTCTAGATCGTTCCTGCAAAGGTAAGACTTGACTTTGGCTAAAATCCGCAAATGATAAAAAGATCCCTTAACTACAGAGCTGATTTGTTTATCAAGTTTAAAAGCATTGTCAAAAATAACACCAAGACTCTTAATGGAAGAAGTGCAATCGGAGGTTAGGGGTCCCAAAAAGTCAAGAGAGAAGTTGGGATCTTTAGGAAGCCCAAACACAATGACTTCAGTTTTGCTTTCATTAAGGTGTAAGAAGTTAAGAGTCATCCAAGTCTTAATGTCAGACAAGCAGGAGAGTAGCGGCTGCAAAGAAACATTGCAGTTCAACCTCAGAGGGAGGTAGATCTGAATATCATCGGCAAAGATGTGGAAGGACACATTATGTTTACGGAGCACATCGCCCAGAGGGAGCAAGTACAGAATAAACAACAGGGGGCCTAGTATGGACCCCTGAGGTACGCCACAGGTTAAAGGAGCTCTGGGAGATGACAGTTCACCAAGGTGAACAGAAAAACTCCTATTATTCAAATAGGACTGGAAAAACTTTAAGACAGTGCCCTTTAAACCGACACAATGTTGAAGGCGGGATAGCAGTATGTTGTGATCAACAGTGTCGAAGGCTGCTGTCAGGTCCAGGGTTACTAAGACAGCAGCACAACCAGAGTCAACAGTTAAAAGCAAATCATTAAAAACTCTCAGAAGGGCGGTTTCTGTGCTATGCCGAGCTCTAAAACCAGACTGGAACTTCTCATAGAGATTGTTATTGTCAAGAAATAGCTGGAGCTGCGTGAGGGCGGCTCGTTCCAGTACTTTAGACAGAAAAGGGAGGTTGGAAATGGGCCTATAGTTAGAGAGTAGGGATGGCTCTAGATTAGGCTTTTTAAGGAGAGGTTGAACAACAGCGTGCTTGAAGGGTGTTGGAAAACAACCAGAACTGAGGCAGGCATTGATCAGGACCAGAAGGAAAGGTCCGACTGAGTCCAGAACCTGCTTCAGAAGCCGAGAGGGGATAGCATCGGTGGAACAGTTGGTAGTCTTAACCTTGCAGACTATTTCATGCAGCTGAGAGAGAGAGATTGGTTCGAACTGATTAAAGGCAGAATGGCACAAAGACAAAACACAGGGATTGGAAGGTGAAGATGGAATGACAGACTGCAGGGAGGAAATCTTGTTTACAAAGAACTTTAGAAAGTCATTACAGAGGGTGGCAGAAGGTGTGAGGCTGGTGGATGTGTAAGGATTTACAATGGAATTTAAAACACGAAACAGAGTCTGAGGTTTATGGACACTACTGCTAACCAGGTTTGATATGTAGGAGGACTTGGCCTCTTTAACGGCTTTCTGATAGGTTGAAAGAGAGTCTCTGAGGATATTAAAAGAAATGTGCAGCTTGTCCTTTTTCCATTTTCTCTCAGCACACCTACAGGTGCGCCTGAGAGTACCTGTTTAGACATCTTTGTGAGGACCAAAAATTGGAGTGTTGCCATAGTTGTGGGGACCAACAGTAACGTGAGGACAAAAGTGGCTGTCCTCACAAGGTTGAAGCCATTTTTGAGACTCAAAATGTGGTTTTAGTGTCAGGGTTACAATTAGGTTATGTTTAGCTTTAGGCTAAGGGTTAGGTTTAGGCATTCATTTTTGATGGTTAGGGTTAGGGTAAGTGGCAGCTAGGGAGAGCATTATGTCAATGGGATGTCCCCACGAGGATAGCAAAGCAGACATGCTTGTGTGTGTGTATGTGTAACAAGAATATTCATGAGTAAATGTATAAAAGAAAAAATGCTGTGTGTCCTGTGCTCACATTTTCAAGCCTCTGTTGTCTTTTCAGCAGCTCTTGGTGTAGCTCTGATGTCTTCTTCTTTGCCTCCTCTTGATCCCTGCTCGCTTTCAATCTTTGTTCCCATTTCCTTTTTTCCAGAACTCGCTGGAGTTCAGTCTTTCCTTCTTGAGACACTCTCTTCCTTTCAGGCACACAGACACACTTAATGGTTTATGCACGCAATGACACTGGAGTATGAGCATTTCTGACCTTTAATCTCTCTGCCCAACCTCTTGTGGGTCATCTGCAGTTCCTTATGCAGCTCCCGGTGGCTCTCCAGGGCAGTTATCGCACTAGTAGCTTTTAGGGGTCTGGTTAGATTACTGCTCTCCTCCTCACTCTGCATTTGGGATGGAAAAGCCTGAAGCTCTGAAAATCGGCCTTCAAGTTTGGTTTGATGAGTCTGCATCATGGAGGCTAAAGGGAACAAACAGTTTACATAAATATGTTTTCCTATCAAGATGATTTCTGGGTGGAATTCTGCCTCAGATTTGTAAGATTCAGTTTTACATACCAAACTCACTCTAAGGTTTGCCAGACACATTTACAACAAGCTTTAATGAGGTAAAAATGTTTTACTGTTAAAACAACAAATTTATAATCTATATATTACAACAGTATTTCAACTAGACAGGATATACAACATCACTCTGATATTTCCTCACCATACAAATGAAACTGTGTCTCATCTCTACCTGGAAAATGCTGAAGATCTCTCTGTCAACAGAAAAAGGTGGGGGGGGAAAGGAAATAATACATCCTAGAGATACCAACATCCCCCAGACAAATATTGCTGTTTTATAGATACGTACATGCAAAAATAAAAGCAGCACAGAGAAAAGGAAACAAATAGAAATCTCCAAGTCGAGTCAACACTGCATCTTATTGGAAATAGCACAAACACAAAGCTGCATTATGATGCTGACAGACAAATGAAGTGTCAGCTCCTTACACATGTCCAGTGAAGCGAGAACCCTTACTGTTGAGGTGGAAGGCTGCCACCTCATTAATGACAGGATCAAACAAAACACAGTTAATTCCCACTGAGTTATTTGCTTGCTGGAATTTAAGCAGAATTAATAGCTGGGACAAGAATCATTATCCTCTGTGAATCAGTCTGGACAGCTGAATAAACAGTTCTTTCAGCTCTGAACTGTTTTTGTTGCTTACTGAAGTATTTCATAAATATGCAGGAAAAGCATGCATGGTAGCATAAAACCTTTTTTGTTTGAAAACTGTCTGCTACTTCGGAGCTTTCCAGCTTGCCATAGTGACATTTGAGCTACATTTAAACAGGCAAAAAAAAAAAAGAATTTGAATGCTCAATGTGATCAAATTCCAGCAACAATATCCAAATAAATGGAAAAAATACAAGATGACAGTAAATTGTCAGAATGAGAGGGAATCTAGATGAGGAATGAATACATTTTAATGACAAATTGCTGCTAGCCACTGTTTTTTTCGGGGGGGGGGGGGGGTCTTGTTTTGTAAAGCTCACACAGTGGATATTGTAGGGAGAAGAATTAATAGGACATGACAGGATAAACAGTCTCCAAGGGCAGCTTCTCAGAGTGCATTTTTCAGAGTGCATTTTTTCAGTTGGATATAAAAACCAATATTTGTTTAAGCATTCACTGCCTTTGAGCAATGGGTAACAAAAACGAGAGATGTCAGTAAGAGAAAAATCTGCCACAGGAAAAATGGTACTGTAGGACAAAAGCTGTGAGCACTTCATGTCAAGCTCAGTAATAACACAATGATACCAAAGTACAGTGACGAGGTAATAACTAAGCAAAACAAAGTTATAACCAGGTAATAGCAAAGTATATATCGAGTATTACAGACGGAACTTTATTTTAAAAGCAAAAGGAAAACCAATTTAAGGATAGCAGTAAAGTTATACTTTGGTAAATATAAATAACTTACAGTATTGTAAGTGACAGGTTGTGTCACTTACAACATTTGAATTCTGAAAATACCACTTACACACACAAACACACACACACACACACATGCACGCGCGCACACCTCCTGATGCTCCCAAAGTACTTTAAATGAAAATTAGGACGATAACGACAAACTTACCTTCTTCCCATGAGTGACTCCCATGTCTTCAGAGTGAGTCCAGATTTGGTGCTTGCACAGATTCCGTTAGTTCACACTTTACGGGGTTTCAGCAATAATTTGAGGTTACCCCCTCTCTCTCTGCTCCAGCAGCCAAGAATGCCACAGAGGGAGGAAAGTGCCCTGTGTTTGGACCAGAGGGAAGCCTCTACCGAGAAAAGCTCCTGTTGAGCAGACTAAAGGTGTTCAGCAAAAAAAGCCAAAACATTTAACTCTATACCTACTCATTAAGTGCTGTATTTAAGTAAATTTGTATACACGCATTTTATTGGACTGTTTATTTTAAAGCACTGCCATAGGCCGGCTAAATGGATGAATGGATGGCTGGATGGATTTAGCTAAAAAGATTTAAGATTTTAAATTAACCACACAAGGCTCGGGGAAAAGTCTATAAAATTACAAGAGAACAGAACTACTTCTTCTCTGTCCCATTAATCATTTTCTAATCTGTCACATTTAAACTTGTGACCCCCTTACAGGAGCCGTCGCTGTATGCTTTGAACCACTGGACCAAAGTAATTAGTCTAGTGGTAAAGCAGCTTTGTTGTAAAGGAACAAAAGTGTTTCAAGGCCATTAGTAAGAGATATGTGCACAGTACTCAGTAACTTGACTTCTACTATTTGAACATTTACTATACAGCCCACAATCACTAATCTATAGGCAAGGCAAGTTTATTTGTATAGCACAATTCAACAACAAGGTGATTCAAAGTGCTTTACAGAGACATTAGAAACAAGAACAAATAAAAAGCATGATTTAAAATTATACTTGGAGCTTTCATTAGGATAAAAATATCAAGGAATATCAACGGGGGAAGAAATACTAATCCTTGAAGGATTGGACTGGCAGGCCATTATAGTACAGTGAACTTACTGTCAAGGTCAAAAAACCATGACAGTGAGTTCTGAGCTTTGTGACATGGTGCGTTATTCTGCTGGAAGCAGCCATCAGAAGATGGAGGCACCGCGGTCATAAAGGGATGGACACGGTCGACAATTCTTAGGTGGGCTGTGGTGTTTAAGGAGCCCAAAGTGTGACAACAAAATAAACACCATTACACCAGCAGCAGCCTGAGCCACTGAAACAAGACAGGATGGACCCATGCTTTCATGTTATTTAGGTCAAATTCTCACGCTCCCATCTGCAGGTTTCAGCAGAAATTGATACTCATGCATAGTATTACATAAGCAAACTGCAGCTTCAGTTTCCAGGTCTTAGTTGACAGCAGCTGGTGTGGTCTTCTTCTGCTGCTGCAGCCCATCTGTTTCTGGATTCAATGCACTGTGTATTTTTGTGCATATCTTGACTATAATGGATGGTTATTTGAGCTCCTATCACCTCAAAGCAGTTTGGCCATTCATAATTTTTCTTTTTTGGAGCATTCTCTGGAAACCCTAGAGATGGTTGTGTGGGAAAATCCCAGTAGATCAGCAGTTTCTGAAATAGACCAACAACCATGCCATCTTCAAAGTCACGTAATCATCTTTCCTCGCCGATGATCCACAGGTGATCTCTACCATGTGATGTAGGGAAAATATTAATATGTGCTTTTGCTGAAATTATAGACAGGTATGTTTTGCCATTAAAAAAAATGCAGTCACTTTTTACAGTTCATGTTAATTAATGTTTATGTAAGTCAGTCAGTCGCTGAAGACTCTTGGGAAACAGCCGCCCACCTCCACCATCTCTGGCCATCCTCCATAAATGTTGTTTTTTTCATCATTAACAGCTTGCTGACAGATGAACAGAGGAGAAGAGAACGGTTGTTTTTATCATTTTTCCCCTTCCAGGCAGCAGATTTTAAAATAGATGGTTTTTTCTGACACAAATAGAACAAATGAAACTGCACTTAACAGGTTCACTAACCTTCTCAAAGAGGCTTTTGATTTTTGTGCCTGCTCTTCCAGCAAACACCCAGCTGTCTCTGCGCTTCACAGACCTGATCAAAGTGCTTCCCATTTCACTGAATATCTCCCTCATTTCATTTGTCATTCTGCCACAAAGTAGTAGAGCGGGTCACATTTTGTGACATTAAATTTGTTTTAAATGTTGAATAACTTAGATATGGACTTACTTTTGTGTGACATCATCAAAGGAGGCCACCAAAACGATCATTCCACGTTTTATCTTCTTCAGGTGTGCAAGGATGTCTTTTGGGTCTTTTGTCAGAGTATAAAATTGAAAAAAAAAAAAAAAAAAAAAAGAAAGTCAAAGCTCCCTTACAAGATTAAATCAAAAACTTGATTAGAAGATTTAAAGAAAGAAAAGCGCTTACCTCCTGTTTTCATGTTAAGACAGACAGATTTTTCTACAACTCCAGTTTCACCTATGATTAAAAAATTGCATTGATCAAAATAATTATAATAATAACAGACAGAAGAATATTATGCATGCAGTTCTGCACAAAATCTAGAGTCACAATGCAATTCTTCCTATTTTGCAAGGAAGAATGGAAATAGATGCAGTGATGTGTTGAGTTCTGTGAAAAAAAAACAGATGGCCAGTCCATGACTGATAGTGTTTTTCTATCCAGGTATGCTTTTTATGTATCGCCAGTGTGTTTGGGATCATTGTCACTGTGGGACACTTTTCAGACAGTATTGCGCAGTAGATCGCTTTTTTTCTGGGTTAAGAATTCCACAAATCTTGACATGATCTCTCCAACGCCATTGACCGAAACGCAGCTCCAAATCAAAACAGAGCCTCCGTCTTGTTTTAAAAATGGCTGTTGGCATTCACTATTGTACCTCTCTCCTGACCTCCTCTGTACTTACTGACAATGATTTGAATCACATATTTCAAATTTGGATTCATCTCCACAGCCACACATTCAGATCTGTCTGATGAAGGCGTAGATGCATCTATCAGGTCCTGTGTCAGATTTTTATCTCTTATAAAATCTCTTTCTTCCTTTCTCCTCCACTTGTCCAAAAACCCTTAAAGCACACGCTGCACACTATGCCAAGATATGCCACAGTTTCTACTAATAGTGTTTTGCTAATGACTTTGCAGATGCAAAAATACAGGTTTTTTTGTGGGTGTTTTTTCATTATTGACTGATTTTTTTGCAACAGGCTGCTAGTAACAAAGTCCCCAAAGTTATCATTTAAAATTGTTTCCTCGCTAAGTTGTCTGTTATGTTAGGTGCCTTTTTTTATGCTTGAATGAATCATAGGTCGGTGCTTAACAAACAAACATTCCTCTGAAAATGCTCAGGTACAAAGTCTAGACTGTTGATAAATGATAAACTTTGAAAAATCTTCAGAAATCCTGGAAAACTATTGCTCAAGAGCACTTAAAAGTTTAAAGAATGTTTGATTCGCTGGAAGATATAAAGAAATAAGAGAATGTGCAAGACTTTTGCATGGCACATAAAAACACTAAGACTCCAGACCAGCTATTTCCAAGTTAGAATTATGGTATTATTATTAATATTATTATTAAGCTACTATTATTGGTTATTACGAATCTTTAAAAGACTATTTTACCAGTTCATTTTTTCAATGTTTATGCATGTTTATGAGAGGTCTGAGTATTATACTCACCATTTATCACTGCAATGTTTAGCCCTGGTCCCACGTTATTCAGTGCATGACTCATTATGCTGTTGAAGCACTGACAGGGTTCAGTTTCACTGCAGAATCTTGTTTTTTTTTTTTTAAAGTACTCTGTTAATTCAGGTGTTACCAAATGAATACATACATTTTGCCATCAAAACAGACTGTTGGCCCGACAATATCAGCGGCACCGCTCCTGATACGTAAAGCAATATGGTTGGGTGGACACACTCTTGAGAGGCTGCACTTTGGCACAGACGTAGGTGGAGCTAAAAAGGCACAGAAAAGATTTTACAGCAGGAATACTGTGATTTTACCATATTTAAACTCAGATAATGACATGTGAGAAATAAATACTTTGTACAATGTTGCTAAAAAGACATTGTTTGAGATTCGCTTTGACTTGATCTGCGTTATAAAACCCTAAGTTGAAAGAAATGAGACAGTATGGTGGAGACAGCAGGCATAAACTGTCACTAAAAAGCTGTAGCTCCGGATTTAATAAGCAAAACAGCTCACCGAGAGTATTCCTTTCTCTCTCCTGTGCTACGGATGAATTGATGGATATTCCCCATGTGATTAGGAGGACAATAATTACAGCAGCAAGGGGCAAAACAGCTGTCAACAGTAAAAAGATAGTAGATCAAATCTGCAGTCACACAACTAAAAGCAGCTGTTGCGAAATGAAGGAAAAGCTTACCTCGATATTTCATATCTGCAACAGATCAGAGCTTTTTTTTTCAGTCCTGAGGGGAAGAGTTGAGACCTTTCAAACTCACCCGAAGAACTGAGAAAAGAAAGACATGCTAGCAGAGCTTTGGTGTCATCTCATCTGTGAAAACGCATCCTGATAATTCCTATAACCCATCACTTGTGGGGAAAACCCTTCTTTCTGTGATACATGTATATAGCTACTGAAAACTAGATGATTAAGTTTCTCCTTTTCACAATGTCAAACAAAGGAAGGTGTCCACAAGTAACAGATACTATTTGTAGTCAACAACAAGGCTTGCAAACAGCCGATTGTGTGTTGCAGGTGTATAAACGAGCCTCTGAAACCTAGAGAGAGAAAAGACACTGAGGATGGCCCAAAAGCCTCATATTTCAAATGGGATGAGTAAGAGAAAAAGGGATTTAAAGAATCATTGTACCAGCTGTCAGAGTTTTCCATTTGTATGTAAATTTGGGTAAAAACCCATATGATGTGTGGAAGGATCGGCATAAAGCAGCTCATACCCAGAAGAAAAAAAACATGCTAGAAACTAGAAAAGAAAAAACAATCAAAAGATTTTACTCAGAACTAAAAAATAACTATGGGAAAGGGCAAAGACAGCGTTGCTGAAAAGAAACATAGCAGAATCAAATGGGAAAGTAACTCACAAAACCTGGAAAGCTGACCACGGCGGAGAACGAGAAGTCAATTATCTAGAATAAAAAACACAACGACAGGGCAATAGAGCTGGTGTTTTTTAAGGCATTTAAGACAAACGCGTTGTTGGCACAGGAATAAGCCATTAGTCACATTTAGATGGTGAAAGACGTGGTAATCCCCAAGGAGGAGGTCAAGCCTGTCTGTCACAAAGCATCTGCCCTGCTGATCCTTCAGCAGTAGCTGAGCTCAAGCCTTTCCTGCCTGGAGAGCTCGTAAACAAAAACAGCATCTCCTTGTATCATATTCTGGCAAATCGAGCGCACAGATGAACACAATGATCATTTTCTCTAACAGACTGATTTCGCTCTGCTGCCACGTGGATGGATACAGATCTTTACAACCTCGTCCAATAACAACAACCGGCACATCTATCATGGAGATAATACTATAGTCTCATTTTATGGGCTTTATTTCAAACTGCACTGTTTGCTACACTTTTATCTCGCCGTTTATTTCCTATTACACGTAGTGATCTGTTTTTATTTTTTGTTTAATTTTATTGAGCTCTTACACTCATCGAGCCATTTTATTTTATTGCCTTTAGTTTTTTTTCTAGCTACTCAATTTTGTTTTATTTTGTTGAGCTCTTTTCTGCTTGAGCTGTTTCCCCCTCATCAAGCTATTGTACCAATTTATCTAAAATGTTGCAAAGGTGTTGTTTTCCTCCAGGACAGCATCAGCATCAGATCTTCCCGGCATAAATTCCTCAAAACAGTATGAAGGGATGTACTCTTTTCTTCTAAATTTGTGTTTCGTTTTCTTCTTATGACAACAGTGTGAAGCACTTCTACAGATTCAGCAAAACAACCAAACAGACTTGTTGAGCTGAAAAATTACCAATTATTTTTCCATATTTGTAGCCAAATGAAGTTTAACAGATTTACTACTTAACTTTACATGATTTTACCACAGAATCATCAACTAAACTCCAATAAATGGATTTTGACTCCCTTGTACAAAGCATGGCTTTTGGATTAAAATCGTCTTGCCTTAACACCCTTGAATAAGACAGAAGGTATCACACAAGGAGCCTGGGATGTTGAAGAGTGCTGTTGTGTTTCTGCTTTGTTTGAACTCACCAACTGAATTCCTATCAGAACTTTTAAGATTGTTTAAAACCTTGAAAGGCTGAAGAATTACAAACAAAGCACAAAACTATTTAGTATCAAGGATTTCACATTATGTTCACACCAATTTCAGGTGACGATGGTGTATTACTAAAGGTGACCAGCAGGTGGTATTTGTGTACTGCCGTTTACTGATCAGCGGTAACACAAAGCACACAGTGAGGGAATCGCTTTCCTTTTGTATGATTATCGACATTCTGCAGACAGCAATCAAATGAACGCCGGCAATATTTTTCAACATTTGACTCCATAGCTCCTGGATTTTTTATTCCAGAGCTACATTTAATAAAACATTCCCTTTATATAAGGACACAAATCATCAAGGTAACAAACTGGGGGGAAAATAAGTACATACAGAGCACACTTAACCAGTCCACATGATTAATATGTTTAATAACCAGCAGATTTAGATCCCAGATGTCCACAAAATAAATAAAAAGATACAGTAGGTTTTATAAATACTGATCCACATCAACATCAGTAACTACACAGCAAAAGATGATTGGAAAACACAAGAATCGGGTCTCGGTGTCTGATTTGTTGATCACACGAATAACCTAAAATGAACCAGTCGTTAGTTTGAGCTGTGACACTGACGTTCACGTCAGAATGTTCACTTGCAGCTCCCAACCAGGTAAGTGGCTTTTTTTCTATCTGTGACAAGTATGGCTGTCAGAGAGATCAGGGTACATCATTCAGCCCAGCGCTACATTAAAGACCCAGTGGACTAAACTGCAAATTGCCTTTAAGTGGAACGATGAAACAGCAAATCCTTTCAAAGGGAAACTGCCCAACTGGCAGACAGCTGAAGTCCTATTTTGACTACCTTTGCACATCATTTGGGGTGTGCGAAACATCACATCTCCATGTGCGACTTTGTAACAACCGCTTAATTCATAGCATTGCACATTTACATGTTCTGTGGCAGACAGACAAACATTGAGCGAATGTGAGTGCGTCTGCCCTTTCAATGTCCCACTGACATTTATTGCACTGCCAGTAAATAATACAGGAAATAATGTTCCGCTTTAGATTTTATATTTAAGGTATAAATTTAAATTTAAAGTTAAATAGTGGAAATAATGGAGTAAATAGTGGAGTGTTGACTCTCCATATGATCAGCAGCATTAGCATCCAAATCACATACCCACAAGTCTTATCAAACGCATAGGTCTCAGAGCTCCATTCGTCCAAAAAACAACAACAAAATAAATGCAGCTGAAAGATGTGCAGATAGCTCAGTAGTTATCAGGCTTTCCAAAATAAAAGAATAATTTAAAAAGGCTGCATGAATTGCTGCTTTAATACACTGACCGTATCGCCAAATAACACATTCAATTTTGTTGACAATTCATTACGACTCTTATCTACCACAGCTAACACTGAATGTTTTGTTGGTTGTTTTATTGTAGCATATTTTAGCAGAATATTGATTGTGAGAAATAAGGATTAAATGAGTTTTATGCTGGAAAAAAAGAACACCTTTTTTAAGCCCTGAGCTGTGCCTGCGGGAACAACCTCCACCCATCAGAGGGTTGGGTAGTAGCCAAAGACATCAAATGTCATGTGTTATGTGTAAAAAAGGGAAAAAAAAGAAAAGAAAATGTCAGTGATGATTCAAATGAAGGTCATTATTTCACATCTAAGAGTATGAAGCTGCACAAATAGAAATCACATTTAATCTCAGAATTACAGTTTAAGATATAACTGCAAATATGGAATACTATTTCCTCACTTATTTTATCTGTAATTGTATATTTTTGGTTTTCACATTCTTGGCTCACTTTTTATCCCCGCTACGAAAACAATCCTCCATTTCATTCGTACACCACACAGTTTATAGAATAAACTCCATTGCAGTCAGTCCAGCAGCTTCCCAGTTGGAGATTTATTCCAAAAGATCCTGTAAGGGGAGAGAAAAGGAAGTTGAAATTGACTTGTGATGTGATTAGGAAGGATACAGTGGTGCTGGCTTGTACTGGAAGAGAGATGACAGCGAAAGCTACAATCAGAGAAGCCACGATGCACTGACCTCGTCTGAATCCTCTCCCACTGTGCGCGACCTCCTGTCGCCATCCTCCTCTGCCGCTGCTGAATGCCCCTCCTCCATCTGTCTCAGCACTGAGTATCTGTAAGTTGCCTCACTGATAAGAAAGTTATGTGGCAAAACCAGGGTGAGTTGTTTTTACTGCAATCTAAGTGTTTAAAATAAACACGTTAAGGCTCATTAATAAATTTTCATTACTTGACTGGGAAGCAGTATTTTCGGATGATCAATACGGCAGCAGCTACCGCCACCGCAGACACCAAGATCACTGATGCAATAATCCCGGGGTGAAGCCTTAACCCGGCCTAAAAAGACAAATGAATCCAATAAGATCTAACAGTGGGGTAGTTAAAGAGCCCATAAACCTAACAGCTCAGTTCATGAAGTGTGGCAAAGATAAAAAGGAAATACAGCAGGAGATATGACAGCTGAACAGCGGTGCATTATAAATCATAGTGGTGGGGTACATCCCAAAAGCTCAGCAGCAGGGCTGCAAGTCTCTGGCCAAGAGGAGAAACTGATGCAATCCGGATGACATTTCGTCACATCGTACTGCAGATCACTATAATATCTTTAAGTCGGGCCTGTCCATTACATGATTTGGAACAAAGTATGACAAAATTAATCTCTGTAGCAATAATTCAGATGGAGCGTGACCAAAATGTGACATTGAACACGAACAATTTTGTTTGGTGGTGCCAAACAAAATCACAATCACAATCAACCAAACAGAGATGGGTGGGGTTTGATGGTTATGAAGCTCATTTTTTCTCTTTTGTTTACTACTGGCAGCATTTACACATGGAGACATGATAAAGGTATTGAAGTGCAAACTAAGCATTAGAACAGAGAAGATGATTTAAGAGACTTTGAATGTGGCGTGGTTGTTGGTGCCAGATGGGCCGGTCTGAGTATTTCACAAACTTCACCTACTGGGATTTTCCTACACCATCTCTAGAGTTTACAGAAAATGGTCTGAAAAAGAGAACATATCCAGTGAGTGGCAGTTCTCTGGGAGAAAATGTCTTGTTGATGCCAGAGGTCAGAGGAGAATGGCCAGACTGCTTCGAGCTATTAGAAAGGCAGCAGTAACTCAAATAACCACTTGTTACGTTATGCAGAAGAGCCAGGTACCACTCCTGTCAGCTAAGAACAGGAAACCGAAGCTACAATTTTCACAGGTTACCCAAAAATGAACAATAGGAGATCTGAAAAATAATGCCTGCTCTGATGAGTCTTGATTTCTGCAGCAACATTCAGATCAGTATTTGATGTAAACATGAAAGCACGGCTCCATCCCGCCTTGCATCAACGGTTCAGGCTGGTGGCGGTGCTGTTGTAATGATGTGGGGGATACTTTCTCGGCACAGTTGTTGCTGACCATGCCCCTTCCTTTATGACTAAAGTGTACCAATGTTCTTATGGCTGCTTCCAGCAGGATAATGCAACATGTCACAAAGCTCAAATTATCTCAAATTCATGACAGTGACCAGATCACAATCCAACAAGCATCTTTGGGATGTGGTAGAATAGGATGAATCATAGATGTGCAGCAACTCTGTGATTATATCTTTTCAATAAGAACTACAATCTCTGAGGAACGGTTCCAGCTCTTTGTTGAATCTATGCAACAAAGAATTAAAGCAGCGGTGAAGGCAAAAATGGGGTTCAAGTCAGTACTGGCAATGTCTACATAATAAAACGCATGTGTAGATATGCAGTAATACACACACACTGGAACAGGAACCCTAACCCATCTGTGGTTCCAGATAAATTTGAAAAACAGCAACGTCTGCAACACAAAGATGACGAGGTGCACAGTAACACTGAGTGAATTCAGAGGGGTATAAATATGCTTTAGGAAATGGAGTACTGTTCCTCCAAAATGCATCAGTCTCAGTCATATATCAGCTTGTGCTTTTAGACTTCCAAGAAGTGCTTCAGGCTATTTCACTACAAGTCAACAAGCTGAGACCAGAGATACGAAAACTTAATCTCCATCTAAATTAAAGTAAGTCCACTGCACTATGGGTATAAATGGTTACATCGCCATAAATTAGGGACCGTGTTTGTAAACTAATTTAACTTTTACCTCGAGTTTATCGGATCTCATTACTCATGCGGCCTTACATACCTGTTCAGACATCCTTGTTACCTTTAAAGCCCGGCTAACTTATTTTCATTATGCAGCCTCGAACTGTGAACATTATAGCCTGCAAGGATCCAAACTGAAGCGATTTAAAAGCATTTAAACGTTGTTGTTTTTTTTTGGTCCGAGTATAGTCGTAAGATCTACAGCTGTTTACTTCCTGCTTCTGCTTTTTTCACCTGTTTCCCCGCCCCTGTTAAAGCACACCATGTGACATAAAGTTATGTGTCACGTGACCTTCCGATGGCCTATTTAAAACTTATTTTCAGACCTGTCGTTTTTGCTGCAAACGATCCGCTCTTAAAGTGTGATAGTACTTACAAGTGGTGACGTATGTGTCTGATTACTTTAGAGAGGAAGTCAGTTTTAACTAATGATCCTTTGGCATGTTTTTTATTGGGTCCTGTACTATATAAAGCACTGAGATCATGCTTGAAATGCGAGACAGTTCCTTATGTAACATTCAGTGCCTTTTCGAGGCTGTCACACAGTTCCTGGGACCAGTTTTGTGAGTCATAAGCGCATTAAAATTCAGAAATGTTGATTTTTCTCTGTCCAAGGTCTTGTTTTGGCAGCTTGTAACTGTTAATTGGAAACAATACATTGTGAAATTGAACATTTGTCACTCTGCTATTGTTTCCTGAATTTCTACAAATAATAAAGCATTTCCCAGGATGTGATTCTCTTTTCTGCCATTTTTTTTCTTCATGGTTAGGCAACAGTTTATATCAGGCTGAAAATAATGATTCAAGCTGGTATCAGGCGCTCATCAGGTGTGATGAGTGATTTGGCGAGACTGACGAAAAGACTTGCCAGCCTCATGAGCAACCCGCCTGTTGTACTCCCAGTTACAGTTGCAGGCCATGAGATCCTAATTTTGAAGATTTTTACATGCATTGAGTATATTAAAAAACAATCATCTTCCTTTATCCTTGTCCCAATTCTGTCAAATTACTCATTTTAAATCCAGATAAACACAAGAAATTCAAACCACTGCTATTTCAAATTTAATTTAATTCACATTACACATACGCACAGCATGGTTTTATGATTTTGTGACACCATAAATTATCTGTATTGTAACATGTAAAACTGAAATATCACAGATTCAGTACGTTCTTTCAGGAAGCCCGATAAGAGTTTGCCAGCCAAGCTTCATGAACAGACTCTTTTTAGCATCACATGTGCGAATGAATAAGCAAGAACTTTCAAAAAGCAAGTATCTGTATTACATTCCCAGGCTCTTACAGGCTTACATGACACTACATATGGTGACACAAAGCTCCTGTTAGCTTCCACAAACGAACGGATAGACAGAAAGTGATTTTTTTCTGAATTGGGAATTCAATACCGATCAATAAGCTCAGCTGATAAATCCTGAAGCCATTCATCCACTTTCAATTTGATTTATTATTTTTGGCTCTAATTGACTTCAAGTTATGCCAGTTCATAGTACTTTCCTGTCTTTGGATCAAAATAGCAGTTCAGGCAAGGATCATAGAGCAGATTCAAATACTCATCCTCGTTCTCCTCTTCCTTCACTGACTCATCTCCTCCTGCAATAAAGCCAGAGAACCATTAAGCGGCACTGGGTATAGCTGTTCAAAAAGTACATAACTAACAGTACAACAGCGATCCATAATGGAATTTGCACAAATAAAATGTATAAGTGTAAGACATCATGTTTTTAATGCACACCGGAATAGCCATAGCAGATATGAATAAGAGCCTACTCTGTCAGCTGTTACTGGAATAAAATGAGAAGTCTGGATGGTGGGGTGACCTTCAGACTCAGGTGGATTTAAGTTTTCTGCCGCTGCCATTTTTTTCTTCATCAATCAAGACCCAAGACACCCAGGCCCAGTACCACATTATGAAGCTGTAAAGAGATTCCCTGTAATCCCCACGACTTTAAAGCATGAGAATTTAGCTGTTAAATTGACGGGCAGTTAAACACTAAAAAGGTTATGGAATGCTCCGGGACGAACATTTTATCTTATCAGAACTCGGGCAACAATAATGAAAACTAATTATAAGACACATTGTGTAAGAGCTTTAAAAATGATGTTGTAAACTGGAAAGGTTTCATCAATTAACCTTGTCCATGTGTCTAGGGGGTACAGACCTGTAATGAGCCTGTCTCTTGTGACCTTTGGCATAATGTGGAGGACACAGACCTTCACTCTTTTTTTTTTTTTATTCTTAATTAGATACAGTTTCACCTGCTTTCCCACCATGTTGTGTGTAGTCTTTGGTGGATTTCTGTACCCTAACATTTCTGCAAGCTCTGACATCAGTGAATGTTTCCATTAGCTGTATCCATTTATGCCATTAGTGTTAATGCTACAGCACTGGATTGTTTTCTGTCTTCCTGACTTTCACATACAAAAAGGCAGTCTGCAGGCAAAGGGACTAATATGAAGGTTTCTGTACCTCTGACTAGACTTCCCCCATTGTTCCATGTGTTGCCTGACCTTCTCTGCTGGCTGGGAGGCATAATAGGAGGGCTGAGCACATCCATCCATTCCCTAGGGAAAAGACCATAAAAGCAGACAGACATGACAACACATACCATTACACTTACCAACCTACTCTATGACATTTTAACAATGAAGTCCCATCATCGTGGGTTCTGAGAAGCCCATCTAAGCTCCCACTGTCCTTGAGCCACTTCTCCTGCAGCTCCACAGTTTTACTTGAAGGATCACTTATTAGATTTTGACTCAAGCTGTGACTTCCAAGTGTCCACATTCGGGCACGGAGTAGGGGTCTTAACCTTGCCTGCTTCAGAGAGAGCATGACTTCATTTCTCTCTAAATGAGTTTATCCTCCCGTCTGCGATGTACTCAGGCTACAACTATACATCAGTCATTTTCCACTAAATGAAAACACTGCTCTGTTTTAGTATGGCGTAACAGATTACAGCCAGAGGAGAAAATATCACAAGATGAATTCTTTTACTTGGAGGCAATGCAACATTCATTTGTTAAACAGCATCCATAATCATTTTTGGCTATACATCAGTTGTGCAATTATGCATTAACATCTTCTGCCTTTGGACAAAACCTCTCATGAGAACACATCATAGCATATTTAATGAGGAATTACAGTATAATCGTCTTATGCACAATATTCTCTGCTAAGCCCGCCTCACCATCATCAAGTGCAGCGATTGATAATGTCACTCTTTCTCAAAACAAAGTATTTTACCTAAACTAGAAAACCATTCATGCTATCTCTACAGTGTGATCCTTTACACCATGGTGTACTTAATACTACTACTTTTTATTTTCACTGGCTCTACTCTTGTGTCCATGTTTTTAATGGGAAATCTTTACTGGGAAATATTAAAATACAGAAATTACTTATGAGCAGTCCTCTTTAGTGATGTGGTCTTCTGATAATAGCTAATAAAAAAACCCTCCTATGATCAAGAGTAAATTATATGATACATTAAACCTACAGAAAGAAGGTTTCCTTTTTTATCTGATCTTCCCATACATTTAAGCGTACATTCATTTCATATTCTTTATGTCTTTAAGTGATAAAGTGCATTATCTCTGTTGAGGCTCTGATTTTTCTTTCTAACAAAAGCATCCGCCTCTTCTTTTCAACACCCATTTGACTGCATGATAGGCAGGAACATTGTACAAAAGTTAATGGAAGCAATTTTCAAGGACAAAAGCCTCTGCTACTGAACTGTAAATTGAACTTCAAATTGTTAAGTGGGACTTGGCAAGAGTGATTAAACTCTTAGATTTTCAAGTCATTATAATCCAAATATAGACCAGAGATAAAGGGAATAAATTGGTTTTATTCAATTAGAGAAAGCACACTGCTTTTGCACAGTGGTTGAGTGTACTGAAAATGAGCTTTCTAAATATCTCGAAAAGAAACAGTATCAAGAAACTCTGTTTGTCTCACACGGTGGTAACAAAAGTTCACAATAGTATGTAATGTACAACTGTATTTCTAGTCAAAGTCTCACTGACAGCCTTATTTGCTGTTTCAACTTTAGCATTCTAGCCAAAGGCAGACACAATTATTACGTGCAAAGAAGCATGTTAAAATGCCAGAAAAGCCCTGGCAACATTAAGCACAGCAATCGGGGCATTTTAGCTGTCAGGGAAGCTGTTGCTCTCAACAGCAAGAAAGCCTTGCAGTGGTGCCAGGATGCTCAAAAAACACCATGATAGAATTCTCTGTAAGGGTGTCTCAGAATGCAATGCCTAAAAGAAATGAAAGAAAACAACGACAAATCCTGTGCAGCTGCTATTCAGTATGTAAATCGAGGCTTACTTCGAAGTCTCATTTCAGGACTACAGCTGTGGAAGCTGCAGAGCTCCGTCAGTGTTTGTGAACAGTAATATTAATTTCAGTGGTTATTCAATCAAACAGCATCGCTTAACTAGATATTTGCCAGTCGGCTGGATGGATAAATTTGAAATCTTTAAATCTGCATGATACAGTAATGCAAATACAAAGATTTCAGCTCAAGGAAGTCTACACATGTCCACACCATGCTACCTTGGTTTTCATCAACAAATCAAATGTGTTTGAGAGATGGGGGTTGCGTAATTTCAGTAGTGAAACCGTGATGCAATTCTTTTGTCTTCTTTTGTAACCTACAACATGGTTGTGTAACAGACCACATGGTTGTCTATATTCACAAAGAGATGGAGGTGTGCAGGGACGCGGCTCTATAACTGCCAGCTGTGGGGCTACAGGATTTCTCCAGAACCTTCCAAGGTGAACTGGATCTATTCGTACCCTGCCGCAGTTTGTTTTTTTGTGTTTTTTAGATGCATAAAAACACCTGAAAGCGAGTTTGAAATAATGGTATTCAGTGTTGTGAAGTGGGCAGTAATATCCTCCTAGTGTTAATCTGTTAAATTGAAAGTATTTGAGCTGTATTTCTGAGACTCTTTCACCTTGTGCTCTAAATCAACACACTGAATCTGTTCCAAGAGGTGTTTGACTCAAGCCTTAATTCTGAGCTATTTTCCCCTTCAAGGAACATTAGAAGAAAGCACACACACACACACACACACACACTTACACACACAAAAATGATGGTTATAGAAAACATTTTACTTCATCTTGCCTTGACAATGACAAATCCTATTTAACTTACGAGTACGAGAGGGGCCGGGGGGGAGGGGGGGGGGGATCTAGTCATTCTCCTTTCACTGCTACATAATGACAATCTGTAATTCTCAACACATGTCAAAGGATGTTTTCAGAAGTCTTTGAAAGCTTGCAAAATTTCTTTACCTTTACTTGATAAACCTCTGGTGGTTATTTACTTTTTTTGGGGGAGGGATGCGTTTCTCCAACTTCTAAAATATCTTTTCTGTTATTCTGTTTCACACTTCATAAGCCTTAAGTTGATACTGGATATAGCACTTTTTTTTCTTTCGCCCTCAGCAATACAAAGCCATCCATCAATATTCTTTCTTTTTGAAGAGAATTTTATTTGGTTTTAAGCTGTAGGTAGGCAAAGCAAGGTGGAACGTGTCTTATGGCTGTTTTGCATTATGAATTACTGAACCGAAGCCCCTGCTGTGCAGAAAATCTAACACGTGCATTTTGAATTCAGGTGAATCTGAAAGCTGATGTCTACTGTATAGCAAACAAACAAATGCTTTAACAACTTCTGACAAGTCTGACAAGCACAATGACACATCTTCGGACTGCTTTCTTTTACCTTTGCTCTGGGCAGCTAATCAGAGGCACCACTATCAGAAGGAAATGAACACGATCAAACTCTGAAAGCCCCACAGATGTATATCTTGTATATGAAATAATACCTTGAAGCCTCTATTTGGAGGGTGGGGATGGAACAGTACTATTCTCCTCTATTAGCTTCTCTATTACTATTACCCTTATCAATTTTGTGTTACGAGAATAAAAGAACTGTACCTACCACACCTCCAGGTTATTTGCACTCATGTGAGTAAGGTTAGCCCCATTCAGAAAATCTACCTGACAGCTGACATTTAGCAACAAATATTGCACTGACTCATAACCATCCAATCTAGATGATGGAGCCAATTATAAATAGAGGCTTGAAGGTACACACCAGCAGGACTTTAAAAATTATATTCTACTTGCCGAAGTTATCAACAATTTAAAATATGTGTCCATTCATTTTAAATAAAGGGTCTCTTAACCCTCTCAAGGCAGGCGTTGCCGATTTGCAACAGTTAAAAACTAACAACCTGATTACCCCACATACATATTTTATGAGTTTTTTTTACTCAGAAGTACCACTGCAGAACTTGGTTGTGCATTAGCAACAAAAAGTTTAATTTGAGCCTGAGAGGGTTAATAGTCAGACTTCCATGTATAATACACTGGAATGCTAAAAAATAATGTGTAAAAAAAAAATAGTGTGTGTAATAACACACACTTCTTACCTGGGGTTTGATTGCAGGAAGGGGTTCATTTCCGTCTGATAGTGGTGTCCCTGATTAGTTGGCTAGAGCAGAAGTAGAGGAAAGCTGTGTTAAAATGTCACCAGATGCTCCAATGCAAATCATTTTTCCCAAGAATTCTCATTAGGTTCAGTTGAAAAGACCACCAAGTACTCGATTAAGGCGCAAAAAGGAAAAAGATTTACTTGTGCAGCACATCAAAATCGAAAATATTTTTTGGTTCAGAGTGACCTGTTTCATTCAGTAAGGCAGTAATGAAGGTCGCCGCCATTTGACTCCTTTTTAAGCCCAGTCGCCCTGTCTCTCTATGAAAATTGTGCCACAACACTTACCTGTAACTGATAAGTGTCACTGGGCCTTTTGCTACTGTTGTGCACATCGTGTCGTTGAGTCAAAGGCAACTGCTGCAATGTGCTTTGATATTTCACTACTTTTGCAATACAGGTTGAGTCCTTCAGGATCAAGAGATAAATTTATAATTTTTCCTGTGCAGATTCATGAATTAATGCATTTAATGCAGTCTTGCCAGAGAATTAAACTGTGCCATGTCGTGCTGTGAGGTGTCACTCAGATATAAATAAAGCATGAGGAGCAACATTTTGTGGAGACACAGCTGTTCAGGACATCCACAAAGTTGCCCGTTCAAGGCTCCCTGAAATTACACATAAAGAACATCACCTGAGAAAATTAAGCTAAGTGAACATTTTTCTTTGTTAACAAAAGCTTTAGTCCAACCACAAATTAGCCTTTACTCTTCTTCTTCTTTTTCTTCTTTACAAATTAACAGTTGATGAAAATCCTTGTACTGCAAAAACCTAATTCTATGTTTTGTGCCTTGGCATAAAAATCAAGTATGACAAATCTGAGCAGTAAGGAACAGGAGGGATGGGTGAGCAATAAAGGGTGAACAAACCGTGATCAAGTAATCCGTGGAATCTAATAATGTGTTCAAAACTTTAGATGTCCCTATACTCTGTAAGTATGAAGGACCTAAAGCATAGGTAGAATTACAGGTAGAAGACAGCAATGATTTCCTTTTTAATATATACTCATTTTCAGCTGCATGAAACACAAGCACATTACCCTCTCCATCTTGTCAAAGTTAAAGACCATATTATAGCCTCAGGAGGATTTTTAAGCGTAGTGGCTGTTAAAGGCTATTACATTACATGACTTTGATGAAGAAGCACTCATGTTGAAGCTGCAGTCCTTACAGTTCTTGAGTTTATTTTAGCTATCTGTATGCTTCCGTACCTTCTTTATCTAATCACCTTCTTAGAATAAGACAGGACCTAAAATTGCAGCCTGTGGAATTCTGCTGGTAATATGGACCGAGGATGATGATGATGATGATGAGTTACTTGCCTGTCAAGGGATGGAGAAACTCTGGGGATCTAGGAAATAGCAACCATTTCTATATTCCAACTGTAACATTAAACCCAGTACCTCACATGGTCGATCGCACCTGCATGAACTCCAGTTTCAAAGAGAGCACTAAGTACATCTGCTGCCAACAGAAGTGCATCACTTATTTTGAACAAACATCACCTCGTGACCAAACAGCAAAATGTGGTGAGGATGTTCAATATAGCAGCGCTGGCTGTCAGTAGCTTGGGAGTCAATGTGATGACTTGCCTGGCACACTATCTGCTGTGTGTCTGCGAAGCCCACACACTTCTCATTTGCTCTTGGAGCTGACATCTATAATGTTTGTATTGTCTCCCTGGTGGAAACACCTTGGACTTTATTGACTCTTCCCTTTATATATCAACCATTATACATCCTTTATTCCCCTGTATGCCGGATCAAACAATCAGAAATCTAAAGAGCTTCACATGTATCTGATCGACATAGTCTTAGGTTCTGATTTCTGTTTCTGCAACTATCTATTAGGAAAATATTAAAACAGAGCAGTGCATGTAAAGTGTTTGTTTGGAAACTTATGCTGCACAAACCTATTTGGCAGAGAGGTCGAGTCAACAAATGACAGATAATTTATTTCCATAGCTTTCTGCTTTTTTTAACCAGGTATTTTCTTTGAGACAAATGAATGGTGGCTGAATTCCCCTCAAGTGGCTATTTTCTATTATTTATTTCCACTTTACATCTGCCCATGAAAAATTACAGACTGGGTTGTATTACAAAACTAAATCTCAGACCTCTCACTCTTCATTCCAATATAATTTTTGTAATAACACATATAATAATAATAAACTCCATTAAATTTAAAGACCCCGTCCTAAGAAAATCAAATATTTAGGCCTAGACTTGTGTCCATAATGTATTTTTTATTTGGTAGAAGACACATCGTGAGAAAAACAAGCAGTTTTTCTCACGATGAAGGTTTTTACCAGTGTTGTTCCAACATTCAGATAGTCAGGATTTTTGTATGTAACAATGCTAAGAAACCAAACCCATCAACTACGAGGTGGAAGTAGCTGGTCAGAGATGAGAGAGATCAACAGTGTTTATGTGTCATTAACAAAGCATTATTATCTGTTTGCCAAAGCAGAGCAGTCAAATTTACAAATTAATCCCAGCGGCTTCCTCTCCTGCTTAACAAAGCACACACTTTGACAGCGTGATGCACCGCTGAGTCTCCCTCAGTGCAGCAGGAGAACTTGTGAGTGAGTGGCACTCTGAGACGCTGAGTGAGGGGTGGCTGCAGGACTGTGGCGGGGTCTGGATAATAATCCAACATATAACTGCAGATTGATCGTTTGATTTAGTAAAATCATTAAAAAGAAAACATTTGGCACTTCGATTTATTGTAGATTTCACAGTCACATAATCATTAAATCACTTTAACTTTTTAATTACCAACTTCCCATTAATTAAAGTGATATGGCTAAATGTTTTTTAAATCTTTAATTCCATCGTGAGATGTGTTTGACAGGGTAACTTTATGTTGAAGACAATTTTGATGCCAGAATTTCAAATTAGTCAATTTTCTTTATCAAATAAAAAAAAAAAAAATCACTCTTCAGGTTAAATTACTAAAAACACTGCTTACATTTTTTTTTTGTCTCAGTCTCCCACTTGTACAGCAATTATCAGATTTGCAAATGTATCATTTTTATTCTAAAATGACACTGCTGTAGCCATGTGTCCACAAAGAATATGTTTCACATCTAGGACAACATACCACTGTGTCAGAAATCTAATTCGTCACATTTAATCTATAATGTACATTTTTTTATGGAGATTATACAATTTTATATGCCACTGGCTCTTCCCTTGATGTAACCTTTGCAAATCTACAGCCTCTTTTGATGCATTTCCAAAATCTCTCATCAAAAGTAAGCTTAGTTTAAAGTGATAAAACTAAGTGCATGCTATTCACGAGGTCACCACAAAGTAACCAGCGTACTCCCCCCATGGTCATAAAACTGAATCTGTTAGTGTTTCTAAATACGTAGGATGCTTACTGGATCCCAGACAACTTAGAAAATGAAAGAGAAATTTATTTTACTTTTTTTATACAGAAAAAACTATTTTTTATGAGATTATTTTACAGTGGCTCATATGCATGTTTGCTTAACCACAGTGTGTTGTGATCTATCACAGGTCATTCTTTGTGGGATACTCATCCTTAACAAACAGGGAGAGAGCAAGACTGTATGCCGTTTATTTACAAGGCTCTTCTACAAAGATTGCCTTGTTCAGAGCTTAAATTTAAATACAGTACTTAGAATATCAGGTCATAGGACATTCTAACAGCTGTAATTGGATTTAAATACTGTGCTGCCTACAAATAGGAATGAGCTACCAAAAAAATATGAAACTACAATTATTTATCTGCCATTATTCTTGCACCCTTTTCTTTATTTCTTTACATGTAAGACTCTTTATTGAAGAATTAAATAATAACACTTTTTTATATAATATATTTTTTTTGTAGTGTTTTGTTTTCAA
Organism: Mchenga conophoros; assembly: GCF_057382185.1. Taxonomy (NCBI): domain Eukaryota; kingdom Metazoa; phylum Chordata; class Actinopteri; order Cichliformes; family Cichlidae; genus Mchenga; species Mchenga conophoros. The sequence goes on from NC_140530.1 coordinate 25,232,718, forward strand.
CATTGTAATGGAAGCTTAGCACACGTTTGTCTGGAGGTTAAGTTTAGTCTGCACTGCCATAAATCACAGCAGCAGAAACCACTTGAATCACAACATCCAGGGTCCAGAGATGGATTATCATTGCCAATGGAGGAGTCCCAGCCCCAGACAATGACTATTTAGGTCTTGAAATCACTTAGTGTCTTTTTTTTAGAGAAATCTATCCTTTTGATGGAAGTTTTAGGTGTTAGATTCACTAAAATGTTATATCTCTATTTCTCTTCATTTGTGATCTGTTTAATGTGTGGTATCTTTCTTTATCTTCCTCACTTTCACGTTATCAGCAAAGTGTTTTCTTACAATACTGTTGGTGGTGCTGTTGCCATACATTACAATTATAAACACAACAGCTAATTGAAAAAAAAAGAAAGATAGAAAGAAAAAAAAACATAACTTCAGGGCATGATAGAGTAAAATGTAAATCCTAAAGTGGGGTCTAAAGATACATGTCTTTATTGGTGGCCACATAATTGTGTCCTCAATAGAAACAATGAGGTGGTAATCCCTGAGGTAATAGCACTATTCATTGTGTCCTTAAATCTTAGGACATTAATGGATACCTGAATATACAGAAATGGTAACAGGCGTATAACTCAAGAATTTGTAATGATTTTATTCACTGGGGATCCTACAGTGGACTCAGCAGAGCCAGGCATGATAGTGTTATCTCTCCATAAGTGAAACATACTTTTGTTAATGGACCATAGATCTAAATGACCTTCAATAGCCGAGAGAAAACTGCTCCATCTTTAAATTCTAAAAAAGATCTCTGGGGAAATTTTCAAATGACCTAAATAATTTTTAGTCACTGAGGGACCTGTGGATATTGCGCCAGTGTATATTTAAAAACTGGAAGAGGCCAATTAATGTATTTCTATCTCAATAACCTTTTATAATGCAAAAACATACTGGTGGAAGAGGTGCATTAGCACTTCATGGTGGTGTAAGTTGGGGTTTGAAATGGAAATGAGCAAGAATGAGGATCAACCCGGGTCAAACAAAATATTCGAGACAGGAGGACAAAAACAGGAACAACGTGCTAATGATTGTAAGTGGTAGATGAGCTGCACATGTGCTGCTTGTTAGTGAAGAGTCAATAAAATATGAAGAGTAGCAAAGCTGGACAATACAGACCAGAGAGATGTGGGTCCATGTAGAAGTATCGTCACTGCTCATGCTGATGCTGACATTACACCGGTGGATCTGAGATGCACTGAGGCCCGAGGCTTTACATTCATCTTCCTCTTGCTCTCTTTTTAGGCTAGCCAGCATTCGAAGCTCCTCATCATCTTGTGTCTGCGGACTGCCGAGCAGGTCCGAGTCGCAATGACTGGAATCAACAGGCTTTAGTGTCTCATCTTCTTCTTCCTCCTTCAAATTTATCACCAATAAAACGGAGATTACCTTTTTGGGAGCAATCCACAATACAATACCTTGCACTTAGTCACAGTCAGATATACACACTGATATAATGTTTTGTGCAGACAAATAAAGTACTGAAAGTCTTAACAATAAGCTTTAGTCCCAGATAGAGCTCAAGGCAATTCTGGACATACGCCATTGTTTTGACCCACTGAGGAAATGTCTTTTAACTGTGGATCTATTGATTTAGCAGACTATGGTAACAGGATTTTTCTGACAAAGTGTAAGGAAGTCTTGTGATACCCTGGTGACGAATCAATAGCAGTCAATAAACCAAGGCTGCAGGGAGGGAAACAAACTCCTTGTCATATTCATCAGACAATCTTTCAGTCAAAGCCTTCACTGCATGTTGCCTGCTGTAGTTGGCACAAATCAGCAGTCAGGAGCTACACTGATGAAGGAAACTGGGATATCACTCAGCAGCAAGTTGTGTAAATGCAGAAAGCAACCATCAAGTGACAGATCTCCCTTCAGGCCTTGTGATCGCTTCAGTTGACTATCCTCTGATCCTGGATCGTTTCAACTGGTGCTGGGGCCTACCTCAATTTGTAACAGACCATAGACTGATCCGGCAAACCTTTTCCCCAGCTCTTTTTAGCTGTCCAAATCAGCAGTGATCACACATTACTATGAGTAAAGAGAGACAGCTGGGTGTACGAACATCAAAGTTTTTAATAAGCTGCACATTTGCCACAAGGACTCCAAACCCCCACTTGCACATCACAGTTAGAGCTCAGCACCTTTATGACTGCATACTAAAAGAATTGAGTTAACCCATCTACCAAAGATGGAATTTAATCAAAATAATTTTCATTAAACCATGCTGCATTAATCAATTTTCAAGGGGGTAAAACATAAACATTAGCCCTCATTTCTATTCTGCTGTGGACTCCAACAACTTCAGACAAACATGTCTGGTTGTTTGAGCTAGCCTGCTCAGTCTCAACTTTTTTTTCTTTTTTGCCACTTGATAACTTTGTGTTTTTGATGATTGGTCCTAGACAAATATTGTGTAGTGGACTCATCAAAGCTTTTTTAGTGGAAACAGTTGCCTACGGGGCTTGTTGTGAGTGACTCAGACTCAGGCTCAGACAATAAGACTGCAAATTTGCAGTGCATGAAACCAAAAAATGTGCTTGAATGAGTCCAAAAGCTCTGTAATGCTGCAATTTTAATTCTCTAATTTTGAGCTATGGGCATCCCCTTACCCCACTCATTTTCAGCAAATAATTGAATTGAAACAATAAAATTAAAGATCTTAAAGTAAATATAAAAAATATGAATAAAACAAATATTAACTTTTTCTTTTCAATGCAAATGAACACGATTTTTCATGGGTTGTAAAGTGTGTCTTCACTGGTCAGTGTGACATCTTAATGAGCATGCCATCCTGGGTGTTGACACAATAAGAGGTGATCTGAATCTCTTTTTTTTTTTCAGCAATAAATTTGAGCACTATTCAGCTATGAGTAACTATCACAAAAATACTGAGCCATGATACTGGGTGAGAGCTGATGGTTGTTAAAATTGTAACCCCTACCTTGTGCTGTTTTGAATCATCCAATTTGACTTCTTGCAGGAGTCTTCTACAAACTGATATGCTGCTGCTCACATCAAGAACCCGGTTTACTTTCTCTGAAACTCTTGGACCACGCTTCTGTTCCAGTCCATTAGGTGAGAAGCACCGTGTGGGAAACAGCCCAGGTTCAGCTTTCCCACTGGAATGAGGCTGCATACTGGTGTTACGTGGAGGTGTTAGGTTCACATTATGAGATCCAGGGTGACCTTCAAGTTGTGTTCTGGGAGATGTAAGATTGGACCCACTTGTTTGTTGATGTTGGAACATGGTGAAGTTGTTATCCTGAAAGAAATACAAGGACACCATTGGGAAATAAAATTATTCAATTCTATCCATTAGTTGATTAATGTTTCTGTCGTGCTCTCTTTTGGTGTTTGAGCTTTAAATTAACCTCACATTTATAATAGCATTTTCTTCTTATCTGCTAATCTCTCACACCTTCAGATTTAGCGCTGCAACTCGGTATTGTAGTTTCAAACCCACATCCTACTGTACCAAAGAGATTATATAAGATACTGCATATGCAAGAACTACACTGGTCGTCTCAGCATTAAAAGGAATACTCAACACAAAGAGATCTGCATATCACACATTTAAGTCTGTATTCTTGAAAGAGACCTGATCCTTTGCAGTTCGTTTCCACATTGAGATTACAATCTGGATTCATACCAGCAAAAATGAAGAAAAAAAAAAAACCTTGGTGCTGCAGTGGTTAGCACTGTTGCCTCACCATAAGAAGGTTGTAGCGCGTGGCAAACACTAAAGCGGTCGCGCCAGAATGTCACGCTAAAAAGAAAGATTCTTTAAAATACAAGGGGGAGCAAGCAAGTCAGATACCACGGGCACAGAGAGGAATGCAGGTCTGATCAGAAACAGTTTATTACTAGGCCAGGGAGCACAAATAAAACACCCTTAAAATGTACATAATAAAATGTTCGCTCTCTACTAAAAACAATTCTAAAACCCGTAAAACTACCATTTTCTACATTCACTAAACCCCCCCCCCCCCCCAATTATAGCAGGGGGCTATAATTAGGCCACATGTTCATTATGGGTCCATCAGCAGGCCAGGAATTCCTCCTTTAGAGCAGAGTCCACGCCAGCTCCGTCTTCAGCAGACAAGAAAGAGCCACCCATCTTCTTGTCCTTCCGCTGGCCCATCACTTCCCAGCCCGGCTTGCGTTCTGCACCCGAATCCATGATGCGACCACCGCCACAGCTCCCCTTGCGTCGGTGTCAAATGCAGGCAGAGGTAAACCTCTGCCCTGCTGCCAATCACACGCGTTGTCTCTTACTGTTGCCGCTCCATGAGGTCAGGACTTGGTCGCCGCATTAACCTTCCAGTCTGGGGCCTCTCTCCTTCAGTGCTCAGCTAGGCTGTATTTAAAAGGTCTTTACACAGCTGATAGGCCACCTCTGGACACACCCCTGCCTCAGCAGGTGGTCCCTATCAGCTAATTTGTCCCATGTGCAGCCAGTCCACAGTGGATAAAAACCATGTCACATAAAACACTAAAAACCATGCAATAGAAACAGAATAAAACCATGCAAACAAAACAACACTCATAAATAAACACTAAAAATCTGAATAAAAACAATATACAAGATAAATACAAATTTCCACTGTGTGACAAGGTCCTAGGTCAGGGGTGGGCAATTCCAGGCCTCGAGGGCCGGTGTCCCTGCAGGTTTTAGATCTCACCTTGGGTCAACACACCTGAATCACATGATTAGTTCGTTACCAGGCCTCTGGAGAATTTCAGGACATGTTGAGGAGCTAATTTAGCCATTTCAATCAGCTGTGTTGGTTCAGGGACACATATAAAACCTGCAGGGACACCAGCCCTCGAAGCCTCGAGTTGCCCACCCCTGTCCTAGGTTAATACTGACCAGCCAGATGGGGTCTTTATGTGCAAAGTTTGCATGTTTTCCCTGTACTTACTTGTAGGTTCCCTCTGGCTTTCTTTCACAGTTCAAAGACATGCTTGGGGGTAGTTTAGGTTAATTACTGATGTGTTAGCCCTGCGATAGACTGGTGACCTTTCCAGGGTGTACCCTGCCTTTTGCTCTGTGACAGCTGGGAAAGGCTTCAGTTAAGTAATCAGTTAAGTGGAAGAAAATGGATGGATAAAAATAAAACCGTTGACCATCCTGAACCAAGGTAAGTAAGTGTAATCAACACAGATGTAAAAAGCTAACTACATCATCCAGATGCTGGCACTGTGTATTTAGCTTTTGGAACATACATGCAGTACTGTATGTGCAGACAGAGAATAAGGGAGTTCTACTCATATGAAGTTGTTCTTTTACTCTAAATCTGGATCAAACTTAGAACTCATCGCAACAGTTATTAAAAAAAAATATGACAATAGTAAAAAAAACTAAAATTACAAATCACTTGCATTAAATACCTCACCCTGAAAAATAGATGTATCGCACTCATTTTAATAAATGCTGCTCCTAATGGAATTGAAAGATTAAGTATTTAAAACAAGATGCTGTTTACTATCCTCTCACTTTTCACGTCAGCCATTGCCAGTTCTTCATACAATAGAAAGAATCACAGTTGTGGCATACTCACAACCAGATTGTTATCACAAAAACATTTCTTTGTTCATAATGTAGTCTTTGTTTCTCATGAATTTAAGAGCTCGAAGCTTTCCTTGGGCCTTGGAGATCAATATTTTTTCCTTATGCTGTCTGTTTTTTTGGTGTTTTCTTTCATCTCTGAGCTTTGTTGTGGGGTGAAAGGTTATCACAAGCCCCTTGAGGTTTGTAGCTTACCGGCTCTATATGTTATTTGTTTTCCCTCATTTTTCAACACTTTATCAATTTTTTACATTCAGGTGAATAAACAATAAACAATATGTATTACTGAAATCCTGATACGGGTGCTTTTATGAGCCTGAATTTCAAAGTAGTTTATACAATCAAAGTTCATTTCTTTATTTTGCTTTTAATATTTCTCTATGTTTAAGAGCAAATGCTTGCTCAAAAGAATTGTATGAAGCTGACGCAACACCTTGAAAGATGATATTGCTCCAAGTTGAGAAATGAACAACCTGACACAAATAAATCAAAACCAGGTTTTATATGCAAATCTTATTATTCCATTACATCAATATATGTACAAAACTGAAATCTCTGTCTAAATTTTCATTTTTTTTCCTAAGTATAAGGAAAAATAATGTTCTTTTAAATGTCTTTAGAGCAAAATTATTATTTACACAAACACACAATCTGCAATACCTGTCCAAAACAAAACAACACTTTAGAAAAACATATACATGACTTATTTAGTTTAATATCTTGCTGTAAATTTATTTCATGATAGCAACTGAGTTGTGTTTTAAAAATGAATGCTGGTATCAGAATCTACAAATATAGATAACAAAAGCTTACTACACAAATCCAGTGTCTGTCTGCAAACCCCTCCTACACAATTAGGAGTTGGGCAAACAAGCTTGGCACACAGGTACATCTTAGACACCTGAAAGTTCTTATCTATATATCATATATTATTTGATCCTATATTGATGTCATGATGTTGCCTAGCAACCACCCACCTACAGCCTAAAATGACCCATCTGTAGCATCTATGGACCTTTAACGCCTTATAAAAAGGATTATATTATCTTAATTTTCACAACAATAACAATAATTTAATGACTAATTATTCATATTATCAGTCTGTCATGTTGCCTAGCAACCACCTAATAGCTACCTAAAATCACAGACCAAACAATACTGTAGCACAGTTCTGTGTTAATATAAAGATTCCAGTTTTTTTCACCAGATAGGTGTTCGCAAGACATTTATTTTCAGTTCCTTTGAAACCCAAACATTATGTTCCAATTTTTTATTTTATAATTTTGTTTAACTTTTATTGGTTTATATCTGTGGAAAATCGAAGATACAGGAAACATGCTATTAGCCAAATCATATGTCACAGGTTCAAGGCTCACTAGAGCGAACTCCCGGCATATCGTTTTCAACCCCCCCACGGGCTACTCGTGTTAAACATGATATATAAGTCACTTAGATAACTTAAAAATGTTATTGTTTGGCTTTTTTCAGTGTTTTATTTGTTCGTGAGTAAATCGGTTTGGCTGAGATTACAGCTGAATAAACATCAAACGGAAAACTGATTAAACAAAAGTGTGAGATGATCCTGTGAAGACCGACCCAGTGAAAATTTAGGCAGTGGTGGACCGGACCGGCCAACCCCCACCTCTTGTAATCACCTCCAACGGTTCCTCGGTTTTGCAAATTTTTACTGGAGGTTCATTCACAACAACAACCAGGTAGTTGCACCCCTAACACGCCTTACCTCCACTAAAATATACTTTCTCTAGTCCTCAGAAGCTGAAGCTGTCTTTGTCTAACTAAAGAAGCTGTTCACATCACCACCTGTTCTTGTCCATCCTGACACCAAGCTGCAGTTTACTGTGGCGGTAGATGCATCTGACTCGGGGGTTGTGGGCAGTACTCTCTCAATGCTCCAGTCCACAAGGCAAGCTGCAGCCCTGTGCCTTCTTCTCACACCAGCTAATTCCAACTGAACAGAACTACGATGGCATTGGTTAGAGGGGGCCGAACAGCCTTTTGTCATCTGGACAGATCACAAGAACCTGACATACCTAAGGAGTACTAAACGACTCAATGCTCGCCAGGCTCACTGGTCTTTATTTCTAAGTTGCTCTAACTTCACTATTTTCTATGGTACTTGATGTTCCATAGAAAATAGTTCCATAGAAAAAAGCCAGACGCCCTGTCCTCCTGTCCCATTTTCTGCTGCCACTAACTCAACAAACCCCCAAACATTCTCCCCTCTTCATGCACAGTGGGCTCACTAACATCAGACTTTGAGGAGAAAATTCAAAAAGCCCTGCAGGATGAACCAGACACTGGCACCGGGCCGCCTGTTCTACAGTCATCCACTGGTTCACACTGCCTGGTTCAACTGTCACCCTGGGGTGATTAGAACTATATTGTTCCTCAAGCGTTACTTGTGGTGTGAATCATTGGAAAGGGATGTAAATGATTATGTGGCAGCATGTTCTAGCTGTGTTTGTAGTAAGAGTAACACTCAATGCCCTTTGGGTCTGCTGCAATGTTTACCTACACCTCATCGCGCTTGGTCCTACATAGCACTACACCTTTTTATGGGTGGATAGGTTTTCCAAGGCTGTTCACTTCACCAGTCTCGAGAAATTAACCACTGCCACTGAAACTGCAAAATTACTGACCCATCATGTTTTCAGGCTTCATGGGATCTCTACAAAAATTGTTTCTGACCAGGGCTCCCAGTTAATTTCCCAAGTATGGAAGACCTTTTGTTTTGCACTCTCAGCCAAGGTATGTGTAAGCTCAGGTTTTCATCTTCAAATCACTGGCCAGTTGGAGAGGCTAAATAAAGAACTGGAGACGGCTCTCCGCTGTGTAACCTTCCAAAACCCTTCCTCCTGGTCCTCACAACTGACATTGCTGGGATACGCAGATAACTCTCTTACATCCTCTGCTACTAGTTTTTCGCCCTTCGAAGCATTTCTAGGGTACCAGGCTCCACTCTTTCCCCTCCATAGAAGCTGACCTCACCATGCCAACAGTACAGCAACAACTACAGAGGAGGAGGCAGGTGTGGACCCGGACCAGGGAGGACCTCCTCAAGACGGTCGAGAGAAACCAGCATTATGCCCATCGCTGTCAGCCTTCCACTCCCTCCCAATGACCTTGGACAGAAGGTGTGGCTCTCGGCTAAAGACATTCCCTTCAAGGTTCAAGGTTCAAGGTTCTTTATTTGTCACATGCATAGTTATACAAGTATAACACACAGGGAAATGTAGCCTGACACGCTCCTCGACATGTGCAAAAATCGTATATATGTATATGTGTATATGTATGTATGTATGTATGTATATATGTATGTATGTATATATGTATGTATGTATATATGTATGTATGTATATATGTATGTATATATATATATGTATGTATGTATGTATATATATGTATGTATATATGTATGTATATATATATGTATGTATGTATATATGTATGTATATATGTATGTATATATATATATATGTATGTGTATATATATATATATATATGTATATATATATATGTATATATATATATATATGTATATATATATGTATATATATATGTATATATATATATATATAGCACGGAGGGAGGTTAGCCAACTAACGGAGTTGCAGAAAGGTGCGACAAATAAGGAGCCTAAGAAATACAGCAAGTTGTCCATACCTGAGGCCTTGGAAACTGCCAAGCAAAGACTCACAGCCTTGGCCAGCCGCTTGAGGAGGTACACCAGAGAGATAGAAGGCAGGAGAATAAACCAGCTGTTCTCCACAGAACCAGCAAAGGTGTACTCTCAGTGGCAAGGGAACAATAAGAGAACAGCACCACCAAGGCTGGAGACGGAGCAATACTGGAAGAGCATATGGGAGAAGGATGCAACCCATAACGGCAATGCTCAGTGGCTAGAGGATCTGAGGGCAGACCACAGCGACCTCCCTGAACAGGGTCCAGTAACCATCACAGTGGCAGATATCCAAGAAAGGGTCTCCAGTATGAAGAGTTGGACAGCACCAGGGCCCGACATGGTTCACGCCTACTGGCTGAAGAAGCTGACTGCACTCCACGAGCGTCTGGCAGCACAAATGAACCAGCTGCTAGTTAACGAAAGACACCCGGAATGGCTAACTGAAGGCCGGACGGTCCTGATCCCCAAGGACCCCAAGAAGGGACCGGTCCCCTCCAACTACCGACCAATAACCTGCCTCAGTACTACATGGAAGCTCCTGTCAGGCATCATATCGGCTAAGATGAACAGGCACATGGGTCAATACATGAGCGGGACACAGAAAGGAATTGGCAAGAATACCAGAGGTGCAAAACACCAGCTACTGGTAGACAGAACAATCAGCCGAGACTGCAAGACCAGACTGACCAACCTGTGCACTGCCTGGATTGATTACAAGAAGGCCTATGACTCAATGCCCCACAGCTGGATACTGGAATGCCTAGAATTGTACAAGATCAATGGGACCCTAAGAGCCTTCATCAGGAACTCAATGGGGATGTGGCGTACAACACTAGAGGCCAACTCCAAGCCCATAGCACAAGTTACCATCAAGTGCGGGATCTACCAAGGAGATGCTCTGTCCCCACTGCTGTTCTGCATAGGCCTGAACCCCCTCAGTGAGATCATTAACAAGACTGGCTACGGATACCGACTACGGAACGGAGCAGTTGTCAGCCACCTCCTGTACATGGATGACATCAAGCTGTATGCCAAGAGTGAACGAGACATCGATTCACTGATCCACACTACCAGGCTATACAGCAATGACATTGGAATGTCGTTCGGACTGGAGAAGTGTAGTCGGATGGTAACAAAGAGAGGGAAGGTAGTCAGAACTGAGGGGATTGAACTACCAGAAGGCAACATTGCAGACATAGAGGACAGTTACAAGTACCTGGGGATCCCGCAGGCAAATGGGAACCATGAAGAGGCCGCTAGAAAGGCTGCAACCACCAAGTACCTGCAGAGGGTCAGGCAAGTCCTGAGGAGTCAGCTGAATGGTAAGAACAAGATCCGGGCCATCAACACATACGCCCTGCCCGTGATCAGGTACCCTGCTGGGGTAATAAGCTGGCCAAAGGAGGAGATAGAAGCCACTGACATAAAGACAAGAAAGCTCCTGACCATGCATGGAGGGTTTCACCCCAAGTC